>NC_066619.1:266321448-268721448 GCF_025201925.1 Gopherus flavomarginatus | reverse complement strand
GTTTCTGATATTCTGCTGGCTTCTTTGACTCATATCTGTCTCCATAACTTTGGATTCATTTAGGTTAAAACATAAGAACAACCATATTGGGTCAAACCAAAGGTCCATCCAGCCCAGTATCCTGTCTACTGACAATGGCCAATGCCAAGTGCCCCAGAGGGAGTGAACCTAACAGGTAATGATCAAGTGATCTCTCTCCTGCCATCCATCACCACCCTCTGACAAACAGAGGCTATGGACACCGTTCCTTCCCATCCTGGCTAATAACCATTAATGGACTTAACCTCCATGCATTTATCTGTTTCCTAGACTGGCTCCATGGGGTCCCTCACAAACTGAAGACGGTTACTGTGGGTTTGTTTTTAGTATAGCTTATGTACATACTCCATGAACTGAGCATCTGAGCTTGTTCCAGAATCTGGGATGAGCCTATGTTGTGAAAACTGAAATGCTCAAATAGCACATGTATGTGAATGGACACAGGGTGCTAAAATTAAATTAACCCAAGGGTTCTCAAACTGGAGGTCAGAACCCCTCAGGGGGTCACGAGGTTATTACTGGGGGTTGTGAGCTGTCAGCCTCCACCTCAAACCCCACTTTGCCTCCAGCATTTATAATGGTGTTAAATATATATTAAAAAGTTTTCAATTTATAAGGGGTGGCGGGGGTGGCGCACTCAGATGTTTGCTTTGTGAAAGGGGCCACCAGGACAAGAGTTTGAGTACCAGTGAATTAATCCCTTTGAAGCCTCAGGGAATGCAGGGGAGGCGGGTCTCCCTTGATAGGGTTGGGAAGGAGGTAGGTGGTGTAGGATATTGCTCTTCTCATGTGATCCCTCCCCCAGTGGCTAATTTTAAATGAAGCTACCCTCCCCAGACATGAATCTCCCTATGTCACTGAAATTAAATATAGACTATAATTTGGCATTTGAGAAGTGAAAGGGATGGTAGCCCTAATGGAAAAGCTAACAGCATGGCTCTTCTGCAAGCCTCAAACTGTAGAATGAGCTTTAGGGTAGGGAAGGCTGTGCCTCCTCAAACAGCCTGGCCCTGCCCCCTATCCGACCCCCACCCACTTCCTGCCCCCCGACTGCCCCCCTCAGAATCCCTGACCCATTCTGCTCCTTGTCCCATCACCATCCCCCAGAAACCCACACCACCACCCTGTGGCCCCACCCCTGCTCCCTGTCCCCTGACTGCCCCGACCCCTATCAACTCTCCTGCTGAGTCCTGACAGACCCCCCCCATTCCCTGTCCCCTGACTGCCCCCCCCAACCTCTGCCCCCTCTCTGTGCCCTGACTGTTCCCTAGACTCCTTGCCCCTTATCCAACCCCCCCCCCCCCGGCCCTTCTCTCACCTGGAACTCAGCCCATCGCTGAACAGCTGCAGCGTGTCTCCGGTGGGCCTCCTGAGCTCCGCCCCACTCAGAGCCGCGTGGTAAGGGGGCGGGGCTGTGAGCTCCAGCGGGGCATGAGCTTCCTCCACTAGGCCTGAACTCGCAGCCCCGTCCCCTTACCACGGGGATCTGAGCGGGGCGGACCTTAGGAGCCCCGCCGGAGTCAGGCTACAGCGCTGTCCAGGGACGCTGCTTGATGTGCTGAGTCTCCAGGAGGGGGGCGGAGGTGGGAGCCTCAACCATTTTCTTGGGAACCCCTGCGGAGCACGTTGTCTGGGGCAAATTGCCCCACTTGACCCCCCCACCCGGGCGGCCCTGTTGTAGAGACTATAAAAGAGTCAAAATCCATGTAAAGGAGAAACTGCTTTACAATACTTTATGCATCCGCTCTAAATTTGGCCCCAAACATCTGCTATAAACAGATGGGTAAACTACATACCAATTTGTCTAAATTCCAAACATGCTCTAACTCACTTTCTTGTTTTCTCAGCCAACTTGGACACAGCGTGCTTGAAAATTCAAGCTGAACATGGCCATTTTGGTGTTCATCTTCCACTTAGGAGGGAGTCTAAGGAACTGAGCACCAACATGGAGGGAGAAAAAAGGGTGTCTGGGAAGGACTCCAGGGACCATGTCTTATTTGTGCAGTGTCATGCACAACTGAGTCCAGTTGGAACCCTGGGGAAGTTCCAGAAGACTGGGTGAAAATTAATGTTGTACCAGCTTTTAAAAAGTATAAACAGGATGGCCCAGGTAACACTGGGCCTGTCAGCCTGACATTGATCCCAGGCAAGATAATGGCGTGGTTGATACAGGGCTCAGTTAATAAAGAATTAAAGGATGGTAATATAATTAATGCAAATCAACATGGGTTTATGGAAAATAGATCCTGTCTAACTTATCTGTTTAGACGACATTAGAAGTTTGGATGATAAAAGTAATAGTGTTGATGTAATACACATAGACTTCTTTAAGGTGTTTGATTTGATACTGCAAGGCTATTTGTTTTAAAAACTGTATTTAAAATTAACATGGCACACAGTAAATTGATTCAAAACTGCTTTACAGATAGGACTCAAAATGTAATTGTGAATGGGGAATCATCATCAAGCAGGTGTGTTTCCAGATGGGTTCCGCCGGGATCAGGTGTTGGTCCCACGCTATTTAATATTTTTTATCGGTTATCTGGAAAAGAACATAAAATCATCATTGATGAAGTTTGCAGATGGCACACAAATTGGGGGAATCAAAGAATACTTGTGAGACTCTATCCTGGAAAGCAATTACTCTGAAAAGATTTGGGGTTGTGGTGGATAATCAGCTGAACATGAGCCCCGCCCCGTACTAGCCTTAGCATTATCAGACCAGTAGCTCTGATGGAGGAAGTCCCGCCCTGGTTGTACTGGGCATGCTCCAAGTGCTCTGGGAGTATAAAAAGAGGAAATTCAGCTCAGTCTGGGCTGGCAGCCATAGGGAAAGGACTTATGAGGGAAGATCCTGTGGAGAACCAGTCACCGCCCTTGAACTCACTGGGGCCTGAAGGTTCCCCTGGCCAGCACAAAGCCCTGCTGCAGGAGGAGCCCAAGGAGGTGCTGGACCCAGAGACCTGTGGAGAACCTGGAGATGCATGAGAGACTCCAATGCTCAACTCTGTAGGAAGCAACCCGGGGGGAGTGATGGACTGGTATCTAGCCCCTGGTAAGCCTCAGTGTGTTTTGGTAGAGCATCCCCATTGAGCCCATGGCAAGGCTCCACGGCGCTGTTAGGGACAATTCTATGGACTCCGGCCACTAGGCTGTGCTACCCTGCAATGAGGGGCGTGAACCCTCACAAGCTCCTAGTGACCAAAATAAATAATGAGATGAATAAACAAGGGAATCTCAAGTAGGAATAGAGAGGTTATCTTATGTCTTGTATTTGACACTGGTATGACCACTGCAGGAATAATGTGTCCAGTTCTGGTGCCCACAATTCAAGAAGGATGGTGATAAATTGGAGAGTGATCGGAGAAGAGACACAAGAATGATTAAAAGATTAGAAGACATGCCTGATAGTGATTCAGTTCCTTGAGTCTATCTAGTTATCTTAACAAAGAAAAGGTTAAGGGATTACTTGATTACAGTCAGTAAATATCTACATGGAGAACAAATATTTAAGTAATGGATTCTTCAATCTAGCAGAGAAAGGTATAACATGATGCA
This sequence comes from Gopherus flavomarginatus, assembly GCF_025201925.1. Taxonomy (NCBI): domain Eukaryota; kingdom Metazoa; phylum Chordata; order Testudines; family Testudinidae; genus Gopherus; species Gopherus flavomarginatus. The sequence goes on along the minus strand of NC_066619.1, from coordinate 268,717,851 downwards.
ATAGACTTATTCAGTCTGGAAATAAGGAGTAAATTTATACTAGTGAAAGTAATAGACCATTGGAACAATTTACCAAGGGTCATGGTGGATTCTCCATCACATCGATTTTTAAATCGAGATTGGATGGTTTTCTAAAAGATCTGCTCTAGGAATTGTGTTGGGGGAGTTCTATGACTTGTGGTCAGAGTCAATGATCACAATGGGTCCTTTTGGTCTTGGAGTCTATGAATCTGATTTGATTCTCTCTGGTATTATTGTAATATAAATAAATAGTGAAAATATTAATATAATCCAAGCTAATTAAAAATTTTTTTTTAACCAAATACATTACTCAGAGGCAAAGAACCAGCTTATTATAGATGAGAATGTTTACACATTTGAATTAATTTTGTAAATGCAGGAAATTTGTGTCTCGAAATGCCAAACTTGACTAGCTTCCCCATGTTATCCCTGGTTAACCCTACCCTAGAAAACTAAGATGCACAGGACTCAGAAATTGGACATTCCAGTTGCTGAGAGGAAAGATGGCTCACTGGCTAGGCCACTGGCCTAGGACCGAGGGACTCCCAAATTCAGTTCCCTGCTCCATCTCTGTCCTCCAGTGTGACCTTGGGCAAGTCACTTAACCTCTCTGTGCCTCAGTTCCCCACTGGTAAAATAGTGCTATTATTATTTTCCTCCCTCACATGGATGTTGCATGGATAACTATACTAAAGATTGTGAGGTGCTCATAGTAAAATTTTTGAGAGAGATCAAGTTTCATTTTCAAAAGTGAATGACTTGGGTGCTTTGGAGCCCAAGACCCACTAACTTTCTATTTGACTTAAGCTTCTAAGTACCTACATCACTTCTGAAAGTATTCTTCTTCGAGTGCCATCTCTGATAGGGAAGTTGTCAACCAACACCTTCTGTCTTTTGCACTGCGACAGAGTTGTAAAACCTCTGCTCTTCTGTGGATTTCAGTCCATCTGGTGAAGTTTCTTTCTCTTCCTGCTTTGCTTTCAATCTTGCCTGACAGTAGAAGTGCTGGAATCGAGTCACTCTATTCAGTGTCTCTGCAGAAAGATGATGTTGTTTATTGAAAATATTTCCCTCAGGTATTATGGAAATGGGGCCCATCTAAGACCTAAGATAGACAAATTCCATTTTTCTTCCTCCATTCCTGAAAAGCACTTGAAACGTGTCAGGAATGATATCACCTAATGTGTTAAATATTTAAACAAATGATTTTGTGTATGACCCCTCAGGAGCACGTGTCATCATTGAACAAATCCATCTCCAGTGCTGCCCTTGCTTCCATCCTCTGGCACATAGGCAGGTTTGATAAATGGGCTGCTTGTTGGAACTTACTGGCAGCTAATCTCATGCTGTAACTCTATATTTTTTTGCACTTAGCTTGTCAAAACTGAGAAGCATTTTTAAAACATTTTTGCTCTTTATTGCCTGGGTGGAGCTACTTTCTCCAACTTTACCGGCAAAAGGGGCACAAATCATAATCATGGAAGCAACATATTGTAATATTTACATAATGGTTCATTGGTATTAGCCATGAGGCCAATGATCCCAAACAGGATCATACCATTAATCTGTCCAGACAGTAGTGCCATATCCCCTAGCAGTGGCTAACATCTAAGACTTCTGAGGAAGAAAAAAAATCCATAATGCACTTAGGGTGACTTAGACTCCTAAGCCCTATTTTTAAAGTGACTTGGATGGTAAGGAGGTAAGGAGGTAACTTAAGCTAGGTCTACATAACACACCACTGGAGGTAGCATCTAGGGCAGTGGTCACCAACCAGTCATTCACAATCGACTGGTCGATCCTAGAGGATCTCTAGGTCGATCACAATCTCCAGCAGTGCAGCGTGTCTGCTGCTAAGGCAGACTGCCTACCCCGACCCCACGTCCCACCTGGAAGCAGCCAGAGTGACCCTGGGGGCATAGCCGCTGACTCCATGGGTGCTCCAGGGCTGGAGCACCCACAGGGGAAAATTGATGGGTGCTCTGCAGCCACTGGCAGCTCACCTCCACCTCCTCCCCTGAGCGCCCTGTGGCTCCACTTCTCCCCTCTAGCTCCCAGCACTTCCTGCCACAAAACAGCTGTTTTGCGGCAGCAAACGCTGGAAGGGAGGGGGGAGGAGGAGGAACGCGGTATGCTTGGGGAAGAGGCGAGGCCAGGATGGAGATTTGAGGAAGAAGTCCAATAGGGGCAGGGAGGGTTGGGGTGGAGACTTTGGGGAAGAAGTTGGAATGGGGCCGGAGGGGGGTTGAGCACCCACCGGCGCCACGAAAATTTGGCGCCTATCCCTGGGGATAGGGGGCCAGAGGCCTCCCTCTGTGCACTGCTCCTGCCTGCAAGCACCACCCCATTGGCCAGGAGAGCTGCAAGGGTGGTGCTTGCAGAGAGGAGCAGCCTGTGGAGCCAAGTGTTCCCAACCCTCTTCCAGGAGCAGTGTGGGGCTGGGGTAGGCAGGAAATCTGCCTTAGCCACCACTGACCAGGAGCTGCCAGAGGTAAGTGCTGCCTGGCAGAAGGCTGTACCCCAACCATGAGTCCCCTCCTGGAGCCAGCATCCCATACCCACTCCGGCACCCCAAGCCCCACCCTGAGCCCCCTCCCAAAGCCAGCATCCCATAGTCCCTCCTGCACTCCAACTCCCTGTCCCAGGCTCAGCCCAGAGCCTCCTTTCACACTGCAAATCCCTCAGCCCCAGCCCAGAGCCCGCACCCCTCCTGGACCCCAACCCCCTTGCCCCAGCCCTGTGAAAGTGTGTGAGGGTTGGGGAGAGCGAGCAATGGGGGAAGGGGTGGAGTCAGCAGAATGGGGCTCAGGGGAAGGGGCAGGATAGATCCTGGGTTGCCCTTAGATTCAAAAAGTGATCTTGGGCATAAAAAGGTTGGAAACCACTGATCTAGGGTATGTCTAGCTACACACTGCAGTGAAAAGCAGGCTATATCCATGGTGTGCACATTGCTATATGTGTCAGGGAAAGGCTCTGGCAGGGGGGAGCCAGAGCCTTTCCCTGCTGTCTTCCCCTCTGCCAGAGCCTTTCCCTGCTGCTGGAGCTTTTCCCAGTAGCAGGGAGACATCAGGACGCTACACTGCTATTTTTAGCAGTGTAGAGAGGGGAGGCCTTGCTTGGGCATGTAGAGGGCCACGTAGGGGACATACTCTAATGTTTCAGGCATCTCTTTACTCACTTTAGCAGTTCCACACCATCTACACTGGTATTTATACCCATGTTAGGGCAGCATGTAGTGTATGTACTCTACAGACCTCTGAAAGGAGTGTACAGTGTAGATGGAGTCTTAGGCTGCTAAGTCATTTCTGAAAATGGGACTTAGGCACTTTTGAAAATTTTACCCTTAACCAATCGGGCGGCATGGGCCATGGAAAAGTTTAAAATGTACTTTCTTGTGCTAGTGGTCTGTGGAGTGGGCCCTACTGTGTACTTTACAGTTGCTTTCAGGCCAGGTTCTCTAAACTTGCTTATTCTATTGAGAGCTATTCATACATGGTTTTTAATAGAGCTGTATCTTGAGAAGCCTATGTTTTGTGAGAGAGCTTCAGCAAAAATCTTGGGAAATACTGTTTGCTGTCTGATAGCCCAGCAAACATGGAGGATCTGGACCTCCTGCCATTCTTATTAAAGGTGTTCTCATTAGGCTATGGCTACACTTGAGAGCTTGCAGCAGCGAAGCTGCACCGACCCAGCTGTGCCACTATAAACTCTCTAGTGGAGCCACTCTAAGCTGACAGCAGACAGCTCTTCCTTTGACTTAATTAATCCACCCCCAACAAGTGGTGACGGCGGCTCTCCCGCCAACATAGCACTGTCCGCATCAGCACTTGGGTTGATGTAACTTATGTTGCTCAGGGGAGAGGTTTATTCACACCCCTGAGCGATAAAAGTTACACCAACAGAAGTGGTAGTGTAGACCTAGCTGTACATAATGTTAATTAACTATAGCATCATCAAAAGCAGAAAAATTGAAATTAAGCCCACATGACATGTTTTGCAATTACTTATTACTGGGCACAATGCTCAGTCCCATGGGATCCATCTCTTTGGCCCTCATTACTGTAGCGTGCGAGTCGCTGGTCATTTTTATCTTCACAATGCCCTCGTGAGGTAGGGAGTTACCCTGCTCCTTTTACAGGTGGGGAACTCAGGCAGAGAAAGACTAAGGCTGTATCCACACTTTGAACTGGAAGGTATAAATTCCAGCTTGAGGAGACTTACTTGTGCTAGCTCTAATAAAGCTAGCGTGCTAAATATAGCGTGTAGCCACCCTGAGTACATACCTACTGTCTTGGATGGTTACATGCTCAGGGCACCTCAACCCTCCTACTGACGCAGCTACGTGTTATTTCTGGCATGCTAGCTCTATCAGAACTAGAGTGGGTATATCGCCTCGAGCTAGACTTTACTCCACGAGCTTGGCATGTAGACAGACCTTAAGTGACTTGCTCAAGGTCACGTAAGAAGTCTGTGGTACCACAGGGAACTGAATCCAGATCATCCTAGTCCCAGACTACCAGTCAAACCACTGGACCATCCTTCCTCTCTAAGGTTATCTTCTATGAACTCACATTAGTAAGATGTATACCTACCAATAATCCTGCAAACACTTAAGCCTCTAATTTGTAGCACAGAGGAATATAGTATCAGAGGGGTAGCCGTCTTAGTCTGGATCTGTAAAAGCAGCAAAGGTGCCACAGGACTCTGCACAGAGGAATATAGTAACACATGGTCTTAATTTAAAAATTATTTTTTTCACTGACTTACATATGTATCTTTCATTGACTTGCTTTTCACTTTCATCCAGCCAAATAAAGGTTGTGAGAGACTATCTTTCATTGGTGTGTATATGTAATTTAATTTCCTGGTGTTACCTTTTGGAGGTAAACTCCTAAATCTGAAGCTGACATTCAAAAAAGCGGCTATAATAAGAGTCATTTCAAAAACGTCCACTGTTTCGAACTGACTCCAAGGAGGATTATCACTTCAGAAGGTATTTAGGCCACACAGTGCCTGTGGTGTATAGTAAAATTTTTCTTTAGCCTGAAACTGCATTCAACTGTTTTTAAAGGTGGTTTGCTTTTTTTTAAAATCTCAGATGAAATCCCTATAAATTTGAAGGAAGATATAAACATCCCCCTGGAGAACAATAGACTGGATGATTGCAGAAGTGGGGAAAATTAGATTCAGGTGAAAGTATAATAAAACAGTTACTTACTTTGCTATATTACAATTCTTCTGGGCATTGCTAACATCTTGATGCCTTCTTACAGATGACAAAACTAATTTGCAGCAATGGGATTAACTCACATGTGAGTACAATTTTTTCGTTTCCCAAACTTTTATCGTTTCACTCTGTTTCTGAAAGCACTTTCGACCTACCCCATAGGAAATCTGGCAAGGAGAAGCACGGTCATCTCTCTAGTCATCTCTCTAAACTTTACAGGCTCCTACTTCTTAGCCCCTTCTTAAGGAAAGCAAACAAACCCATTAGTGTTTGTTCATTTGGTTGTTTGAAGGACTATGTGCTTTTGCTGGCAGTTGGAGGCCGTGAGCTTTAAAGGAAGGTTTGAAAGCTCGAAGCCTCTGGCAATTGGCTTAGCCTTAATCAGTGGGCGGCCATTCACTCAGGCCAGGGCTTTATAAAGCTGCGCACAAACAACCAGGGAGCTTCCAAACAGGGGCTGCTAACAGGGAGTTTTGCAAGGGAGTTTGGAAGGGGAGTGGGAAGGGAGTGGGGGTCCCTTGTCGGTCCTACCTGTTCCCCTGTAGTCTCCTTAAAACCTATACTCCAAACCATATTCCAAAACCCCTTTCTTTAAACCCACCCTTTCATTAACTAGGAGACAATGCAGGCAGAAGCCCAGCAGCAGAATGGGGGCTATCCAGTTTATTGCACTGAATGTAGCATGTATGATTACCTGCCTTGTGGCCAGGTGGCGTATGTGTGCAGTTGGTGCAAGGAGCTCCTGGCCCTCGGAAACCACGTACGGACTTTGGAGGCCAGGGTGGCGGAACTGGAGGAGCTAAGAGAGGCAGAGAGGTATGTTGATGAGGCTCTCCAGGACACTGTAGAATTGTCCCAAATCCGCTCAGACAGTCTGTGTGCTGTTGAGGAGGAAGAAAGGTCCAGGGAAGCAGAGCAGTCAATGGGAGCAGAGGGAAACCTTTCCATAGTTGGGACCCTCCTTCCAGATGGTGCTGGGGTTGCCTCTCACACTGAGGTTACCTCTCCAGGGGAGGGAACTCCAGTTGCTAGGAAAAGGCAGGTGTTAGTAATGGGAGTTTCGATAATTAGAAACGTAGATAGCTGGGTTTGTGATGATTGGGAGAACCATATGGTGACTTGCCTGCCTGGTGCGAAGGTTGCGGATCTCTTGAGGCATCTAGACAGACTTATATGTAGTGCTGGGGAGGAGCCGGTGGTCGTGGTACATGTAGGTACCAATGACCTAGGGAAGGGTAGGAGAGATGTCTTGGAAGCCAAATTTAAGCTGCTAAGGAAGAGACTGAAATCCGGGACCTCTATGGTGGCATTCTCAGAAATGCTCCCAGTTCCAAGCGCAGGGCCAGGTAGGCAGGCAGAGCTTCAGAGTCTCAATGCGTGGATGAGACTATGGTGTAGAGAGGAGGGGTTTACGTTCATTAGGAACTGGAGAAACTTTTGGGATGGGAGGAGCCTGTACAGGAGAGATGGGCTCCACCTAAACCAAAGTGGAACCAGGCTGCTGGCACTAAACATTAAAAAGGTTGTAGAGCAGTTTTTAAACTAGGAAATGGGGGAAAGCCAACTGCTGCAGAGAAGCATGTGGATCGGACACAGACTTCTCTTAGGGGAGAGTCTGATGATAGAGAATCTCCAGGTTACAGTCAGGAACAAAGGACGGAAGAGGATAATGTAAGGGCCGGATCAGGTGATAAACAGTCACATAAAAAAGAAACTGGCACATCAGAAAAGGGCAGACAAATAAACAAGGACAAGTTTTTAAAGTGCTTGTACACAAATGCTAGAAGTCTAAATAATAAGATGGGTGAACTAGAGTGCCTTGTGATAAAGGAGGATATTGATACAATAGGCATCACAGAAACCTGGTGGACTGAGAGCAACCAATGGGACACAATCATTCTGGGGTACAAAATATATCAGAAGGACAGAACAGGTTATGCAGGGGGAGGAGTGGCACTATATGTGAAAGAAAATGTAGATTCAAATGAAGTAAAAATCTTAAGCGAATCCACATGTTCCATAGAATCGCTATGGATAGAAATGTCATTCTTTAATAAAAATGTAACATTAGGGATCTATTATCGACCACCTGACCAGGACAGTAATAGTGATGATGAAATGCTAAGGGAAATTAGAGATGCTATCAAAATTAAGAATCCAATAATAGTGGGGAATTTCAATTATCCCCATATTGACTGGGAACATTTCACTTCAGGACGAAATACAGAGATGAAATTTCTCGATACTTTAAATGACTGCTTCATGGAGCAGCTGGTATGGGAACCCATAAGGGGAGAGGCAACTCTAGATTTAATCCAGAGTGGAGCGCAGGAGCTGGCCCAAGAGGTAACTATAGCAGGACCGCTTGGAAATAGTGACCATAATACAATAACATTCAACATCCCTGTGGGGGAAAGAACACCTCAACAGCCCAACACTGTGGCATTTAATTTCAAAAGGGGGAACTATACAAAATTGAGGAGGTTAGTTAAACAAAAGTTAAAAGATACAGTGACTAAAGTGAAATCCCTGCAAGTTGCATGGGCCCTTTTTAAAGACACCATAATAGAGGCCAAACTTCAATGTATACCCCAAATTAAGAAACACAGTAAAAGAACTAATAAAGAGCCACCGTGGCTTAACAACCATGTAAAAGAAGCAGTGAGACAGAAAAATACTTCGTTTAAAAAGTGGAAGTCAAATTCTAGTGAGGCAAATAGAAAGGAGCACAAACACTGCCAGCTTAAGTGCAAGGGTGTAATAAGAAAAGCCAAAGAGGAGTTTGAAGAACGGCTAGCCAAAAACTCCAAAGGTAATAACAAAATGTTTTTTAAGTACATCAGAAACAGGAAGCCTGCTAAACAACCAGTGGGGCCCCTTGACGATCAAAATACAAAAGGTGCGCTTAAAGATGATAAAGTTATTGCGGAGAAACTAAATGGATTCTTTGCTTCAGTCTTCACGGCTGAGGATGTTAGGGAGATTCCCAAACCTGAACTGGCTTTTGTAGGTGACAAATCTGAGGACTGTCACAGATTGAAGTGTCACTAGAGGAGGTTTTGGAATTAATTGATAAACTTAACAGTAACAAGTCACTGGGACCAGATGGCATTCACCCAAGAGTTCTGAAAGAACTCAAATATGAAGTTGCGAAACTATTAACTAAGGTTTGTAACCTGTCCTTTAAATCGGCTTCGGTACCCAATGACTGGAAGTTAGCTAATGTAACGCCAATATTTAAAAAGGGCTCTAGAGGTGATCCCGGCAATTACAGACCGGTAAGTCTAACATCAGTACCGGGCAAATTAGTCGAAACAATAGTTAAGAATAAAATTGTCAGACACATAGAAAAACAAACTGTTGAGCAATAGTCAGCATGGTTTCTGTAAAGGGAAATCGTGTCTTCCTAATCTATTAGAGTTCTTTGAAGGGGTCAACAAACATGTGGACAAGAGGGAATCCAGTGATCATAGTTTACTTAGATTTCCAGAAAGCCTTTGACAAGGTCCCTCACCAAAGGCTCTTATGTAAATTAAGTTGTCATGAGATAAAAGGGAAGGTCCTTTCATGGACTGAGAACTGGCTAAAAGACAAGGAACAAAGGGTAGGAATTAATGGTAAATTCTCAGAATGGAGAGGGGTAACTAGTGGTGTTCCCCAACAGTCAGTCCTAGGACCAATCCTATTCAATTTATTCATAAATGATCTGGAGAAAGGGATAAACAGTGAAGGGTAAGTTTGCAGATGATACTAAACTACACAAGATAGTTATGACCAAAGCAGATTGTGAAGAACTTCAAAAAGATCTCACAAAACTAAGTGATTGGGCAACAAAATGGCAAATGAAATTTAATGTGGATAAATGTAAAGTAATGCACATTGGAAAAAATAACCCCAACCAAACATACAATATGATGGGGCCAATTTAGCTACAACGAGTCAGGAAAAAGATCTTGGCGTCATCGTGGATAGTTCTCTGAAGATGTCCATGCAGTGTGCAGAGGGGGTCAAAAAAGCAAAAAAGATGTTAGGAATCATTAAAAAGGGGATAGAGAATAAGACTGAGAATATCTTATTGCCCTTCTATAAATCCATGGTACGCCCACATCTCGAATACTGTGTACAGATGTGGTCTCCTCACCTCAAAAAAGATATTCTAGTACTAGAAAAGGTTCAGAAAAGGGCAACTAAAATGATTAGGGGTTTGGAGAGGGCCCCATACAAGGAAAGATTAAAGAGGCTAGGCCTCTTCAGCTTGGAAAAGAGGAGACTAAGGGGGGATATGATAGAGGTATATAAAATCATGAGTGATGTAGAGAAAGTGGATAAGGAAAAGTTATTTACTTATTCCCATAATACAAGAACTAGGGGTCACCAAATGAAATTAATAGGTAGCAGGTTTAAAACAAATAAAAGGAAGTTCTTCTTCTTCACACAGCGCACAGTCAACTTGTGGAACTCCTTACCTGAGGAGGTTGTGAAGGCTGGGACTATAACAATGTTTAAAAGGGAACTGTATAAATTCATGGTGGCTAAGTCCATAAATGGCTATTAGCCAGGAAGGGTAAAAAATGGTGTCCCTAGCCTCTGTTCATCAGAGGATGGAGATGGATGGCAGAAGAGAGATCACTTGATCATTGCCTGTTAGCTTCACTCCCTCTGGGGCACCTGGCATTTGGCCACTGTCGGTAGACAGATACTGGGCTAGATAGACCTTTGGTCTGACCCGGTACAGCCGTTCTTATGTTCTTATGTGTGCTGCAGTGATGAATCATCTTCAGTCTCTACATCTGCTTTATCACTGAAAATTAAGGAGTTGATTCTTCTTGATCCAGAAACCAAGCTGTATCTAGGAAGCCTTGCTACAACTCAGGAGGTGAATCATGAAATGTGACTCAAAATCCCCCCAGTTCTGATTCCATCTCCCTGGTGGCAGGGCACTCTCCAGCATAAGTAAGAACAGCTTTGTTGTCAAAGGCCCCCAGGATCCTGATCCAGGAGTTGAGAATTCTCAGGTTGTAGTTCTGCCCTGGGCTATGGTAGCCGGGCTATGGTAACCAGGAACAGGGGTGGTGTAGGAGCTACTACAGTAGCCTTGTGCCACTCATAGATTTCCCTATATAAGAGTAACCCTCTACTGGCCAGGTAAGTCTTCTGCAGCTAAGTCTTCTGTTAAAAATTAAGGCCAAATCAGTAGATAAACGTTAAATAGGGGTCCAAGCCACAAAACTTGATGGATTTCAACACCCCTCCCACCAAATTTGGGTGTGTTCCAATCTAGGGGTTTGGTTTAGTTCATTACACACATATGACCTGATCTTCCTCTTACTTACATCCCTGTAAATCAAAGGAACTGTCACAGTGTAAAGAATGCAAAAGGAAAGTCAAGCCCATGAAAAGGCCATTTGCTGAATTAGGATCACAATCTGAAGAAGCACCCATGCTAGTGAAGGCCAAGTGGCTGGGAACTGAGTTTGTGGGCTTGGGTCTGTAGTGTGCCTTGCAACAGAAAAGAGACAGAGTTCCGGCACAGTATGTACAAGGGGGACGCTTGATTCAGGAAGCTTGACACACACCTGTATCTTGCCCTGGCTCTTTAGCTGTCAGACTCACAAACTGAATTAAGCAATCTGGAATGCATTGCTGACTATGCCACAAGCTCTAAATAGAGGAGCTCTGCAAACTAGTTTACTTATGGCACCAGTGTTACAAGGAAGCAGGGAAGAAAATGCATTGCGTGGTCATCAGTATGAATCACCTCCATGTTGTTTAGTAAGCAGACTTGGTTACTGGGAGTGCAAAGCTTTTCATTCTCAGCAGTATACTCCATGGAGACAGTATATTGTGCCTCATAATTATAATTGCAGGCTCTAATACCCTGTTATTATTTTTATAATTGGCATTTTGGATATAGCTCAAAATGGGCGTTTTCTTTTGTGCTTAGTGAAGTTAAGAAATTAGTTTTTGGCAAGAGACTTTTAAAATGCATGTTAAAGGACATAATCATTAGCTGATGTGCTTTATACACTGTGTACACTAAGGGACCAGTCTGGCAAGATGTTGAGCCACTTCTTGCAAATGCTGAGAGCCCTCAGCTCTCACTGGGTTCAGTGCCAAAGAGCACTCCGTTCCTCTCAAGAACAGGCCATAAAAGCAAAAATCCTATTAAAATGGCATTAAAGGGCCATTTTTTTCAACCATAGGAGCCTATGTGTTACCCAGAGCATGTTCCCACACAGACAGAGGTACATACACTTGTGAATAGGCACTTGGATGTGATGAGCTGTGTGACACTGAGGCCCATTTGTGGTTCACTACTCTGTTAGCAACTTTTGTCGGGCCTGACATACTCTGCACCTAACACACTGTTGTGATGATATATATCCAAAAAGTGGCATATCGTATATCACTGGAAAACGAATAATTGACTGATCATTAGTATTCTTGTGAGATGTATGTACAGGATGTGTGTGAGTCACGGATATGTGCTACATTTGTGTTTGACAAGCACTGCAAAAGCCCATTCTGCCCTACAGAAAAGAGTGGGTATTTGACCAACCTGCTTGTCAGGCAGAGACAATGAAGGTACATTTACATAAAAGGTAGCAGTTAACACATTTCAAGGGAACTTTTCAAGGTGAAATGGCCCCTTAAGACCTTTCCTGTCATAAGGAAAAAGGAAAGGGGGGAGGGCAGCTGAGAGGGTTGTTAGTGGGTTATAGATTGCTGTAATAAGCCATAAATACAGTGTCCCTATTCAGTCCATGATTTTTAGTGTCTTAGACTCTGTCTACACTACAGACCTTACAGTGGCTCAGCTGTACCGCTACTGCTGTAAGGTCTCCCGTATAGCCGCTCTTTGCCAGTGGGAGAGAGCTCTCCTGCCAACATAATTAAACCACCCCCAATGACTGGCATTAGCTATGTCAGCAGAAGAGTCTCTCCTACCGACACAGTGCTGTCCACATCACCCCTTTTGCCGGCAAAGCTTATGTTGGTCTGTGTGTGGCTTTTTCACACCTCTGACCAACAAAAGTTTTACCAACAAAAGTGGTATGTAGACAAAGCCTAACAAAGTTATAAATTTAAACTTCCAGGCTCATTTTTTGTGCAGATTTCCTTTGAGGATGAGGACTGAGAGGTCAGATATAAAGTGATTGTTTTGTGAAAAGTGTTCATACACTGGTGGTAGAGTGTTTTTATCTTAGCATTTTTCTGTGTGAGTTCATTTGAGAGTGTAGTGATTGTTGGGTTTCACCCACTTAGTTATTGGGGCATTTAGTGAGCTTGGATGAGATGCACCAAATGTTGTGATAACCATGTGTAGGACCCATGAATCTTGAAAGCTGTGTTGTGGGGGTGGGGCATTGATCATTGTAGCAGTGGAGAGATGTCTGCAGGTTTTGCGTGTGGTGCTGGTTTGAGTTGGTATCTCCTGGTCTGTGGTGAGCTTGCTTCTGATGATGAGCTTGGAGAGACTGGGGGGTTGTTGGAAGGTCAGAAAAAGAGGTTCAGGAAAAATTTCTTTCAGGATGCAGTCTCCATAGAGTGTGGGTTGTAGTTATTTGATGATATCCCGTATGGGTTTCAATGTGAGGTGGTAGATGATAACTAAGGATGTGTGGTCAGAGGGGGATTCATGTCCATATTGAAGTAGGTTTTCTCAAGGTATTTGGATGGCCTGTTCCATGATGCAACACACTACCACTGTGGAATAGGCCAGGTAGGATCTTCTCTCTGGGTAGCTTTGGATCTCCTCCTCTCACTGACTTCACTCACCAAACTCCCATTGTACATTCAAGAATTACCCACTGACTTGCTTTTGCCTTCCTCTGAAAAGTCCAATATTGGCCGCTGCCAGAGGTAGGATTCCCGGTTCAGTGAAATAATGGTCTCATCTGGTGCAGCAATTCTTATAGCCCTGTGTAAGGCTTCACAAAATTTGGTCTGTCCAGTGATTTAAATCAGTGGGACTTTTGCCCACTAAAAATGCTATATTAATATAAAGCCAATGATGCATATTTCACTGTTGGAACATTTCACCTCAGGTCTCAAACACAACATAGAGGACAGCAAAAGAAATTCATGCCCTGGTGACCATCACTTCTATTGTTTTAAAAAAATCTGTGGCTGATTTAAAATAATGGTGTGTGGGAAGAAGAGGATAAACAGTGGAGGACACACAAGGACAGTTCTAATCTTTTTAAAGAAGAAGATCTAAGAAATATTGAACTATCATGAACTTAATTTTGATTTTTCTTCACAGTGTCTTGCATGGCAATTTCAGTGTGGTGTAAACAGCTGGATTATGGTCTGAACCTAGGGAGGAGAGGCAAGGAGTGGGGAACAGAATAGCAGTAACAGTGGCTACCTCTTTAATAATTACTTTATAAATATCCACAGTGAGAAATATCATCGCTAATGAGGTTTCATTAGCCTGTAGTCAGATGTGTTTTGTACACAAATGGTTTCATTGAGGCTTCTTCGTTCTAAACATTGAAGAGCTGTTCGTGGAATTTTCCTACTTAGATACCAGGCACATCACACCTCAGCAGCGTCTCACTGTTCTCATCCCTGGTGTATGATAGAAGTCTTTAAGGACTGTGGATTGTGAAACATGGCTGGCACCTATACTCCCACATGTGAAATCATGATCGAGAGTGAGAGTTTGTGGTGATTATGCAGGGACATGGCGAGTTTAGATTCACTGACTTCTGTGAGGAGGTAGCAGGGTTCTTCATACAAAAGAGCTCAATACTTACTATTTCCTGTGTTTCAGATTCGATTTTGAGGGATGGAGGAATTCCCTTCAGTGAGTTTGGCAATCATGGAAATTGCCAGGTGGACAATATAGACACTGAATTCCTCTCTCTCTCCTCAGAATAAGCAATGGGAGGGTAAGCTCCTCTGCTCCTCTGTATCAATACGCCCAAACAGACCCTTATGTAGAGGGACCTTGGGAGGAAGGATAAATGACTTTTTGTGGCTAGATCACCCTCACCTACAGGAAAATCCCATGAGAGGTGGTGAGTGGAGGAGGAAAACTCTCAAATTCCCTTCCTATATTTCCCCCTAGATCTCTCCATTGTGGAGGTGGGATTTTCCCCCTACATACAATGGGCCCAGAGGTTTGGCACCTAAGGAATCCCCAAGACCCATTTGATCTAATGGAGGCACAGGGCCACCTGCACATAGGCCTTTTGCCTCCACATCCATTTAAGGGCACTTTATACCCCTCCAGAAACCTAGTAGTGTGCCTCTAATGGATCTGAGCTCTATTCCTTGCTCCAGCCCCCCACAGCATGAAGGGGATGCTTGGGGAAGTCTAATGCAGATCAAGCATGGAACTGATGAGGGAAATTTTGTATCTGGCCTGGCTCTGTTTTCAGCCAGTCCTATTCTCTCCCGCCCCACCACCTTCCTCTTCCTGTGCTTGGGTCCCTGACCTCAGAGAGGGTGGATGGTGCTGCAGAAACAGCTAATCAATAACCTGTTTCACAGTACAGAGAGAGAGCCATACACAGAGGATCTCATCCATGTGTAGATCCAGGAGAGTCATGTCCAATTTCATCCTTGACCTCGCTCTCTGTTGAGACAGCCAACAAGTCTGCCAAAGTTAAGTGGACACCTTTCTCTAGGAGCTAGATTAATGCCGCCAAATTCCTTTCACACAGGCTGCTCAACAGATGATGAGCAGCAGACGATCACTTTACTTTGCAGGATATAGCACTAAAGCAAAAACACCAGTTCTGCAACCAGTAATGTGTTGACACACTACTAAGCACTAGCAAGTTACACTTTATTAGCTATTAGAAATAAAGTGACATGATGAGATGTGAGCATGGTGTAAATACTCCCTTCTTATACTATCACACTATGAGATAATGATCAGTGGTCTCCAACCTTTTTAAGCACAAGATCACTCTTTGAATGTAACTGCAACCCAGGATCTACCTCAAAGAAAATGTAGAAATAACATAATCACACAAACCCAAACACACCCTTGCCCCTATGCCCTGCCCCTGCTCTGCCCCTTCTCCAAGACCCCGCCCCACTCACTCCATCCCCCCTCCCTCACCCTCACTCTCTTTCACCTGGCTGGAACAGGGAGTTGAGGTGCGGGAAGGGTTGTGGGCTCTGGGGTGGGGCCAAGGGATTCAGAGTGTGGGAGGGGTTCCGGGCTGAGCCTGGGGCAAGAGGTTGGGGTGCAGGAGGGGTTCACAGTGTGGACTCTTGGAGGGAGTTTGGGTACAGGAGGGGGCTCAGGGCTGGGGCAGGAGATTGGGTGCAAAATGGGATGCAGGGTGTGGGCTCTGATAGGGGGTTTGGGTGTGGGGCGGCTCAGGGCTAGGGCAAGGGGTTGTGGTGCAGCAGGGGGTTCAGGAGTTCAAGGTCTGGCTGGACACCACTTATCTCAGCCAGCGGGGCTAAGACAGGCTCCCTGCCTGCCCTGGTCCCATGCCACTCTTCTAAGCAGCCGACATGTCCAGCAGCAGAACCTGTGAGGGAGGAGCAGGTGGTTCCACGTGCTGGCCCCATCCTCAGGCACCACCCCTGCAGCTCCCATTGGCCATGGTTGCCCATTCCCCGTCAATGGGAGCTGCAGGGGTGGTGTCCACAGATAAGGGCGGTGTGTGGAGACCTTCTGCCCCTCCCACACCCAAGGAGCTGCTGCCGGACATGCCAGCCACTTCCAGGAGCAGTGCGGGGCCAGGGCAGGCAGGAAGCCTGTCTTAGGTTCACTGCACCACCTGACTGTTAGCTGCCAATCTCCTGGTGTGGATGCAGAAGAGTTGGCAACCCTAGACTGAGATCGACTGTCAGAGGCTTCACAATCAACCAGTCAATTGCAATCTACTGGTTGGTGACCACTGGTATAGATGTACTAATATGAGAGACAATGTGGTTTACTGGCTAGAGCAATGGACTGGACTCAGGTGACCTGGTTTCTAGTCCTGCTTGGGTAAGTCACTTCACCCCTCTGTGCTTCAGTTTCCCCACCTGTAAAAAGGAGTTATGATACAAATCTTCATTGTAAAGTACTTTGAGATCTACAGATGAAAAACCCCAGATATAAGCTAGATCTTATTATTTCTGATCAGCAGATGGGCCAGATCCTGCTCTGTTATGCCAGCATAAATCCTGAGTCGCTTCACCGAAGTCCAGTGGAATGATGCTGGATATAACATAGTGTAACTGAGCCAGATTCTGCCAGCTGTATTCACCTTGCCTAATCCCTTACTCTTGGAGTAAAGCACGGCTCAACATGAGTAAGGCTGGCATGGTCTGGCCCTGTGCAAGTGAAACCTGTCCTTATTGCCCCTTTAGAGTAACTTTCTTTATAACTCCACAACTGCAGTTCAGGAGCTCAGTGCAGCTTGGCGGAGGAGAGGATGCGTAGTGACTTTGGAAATGCATCTTGGCACAAGGAGAGAGATTTTCTTGGCTTTGAAAGGACAGTGCACACATTTTGAGCCAGAATGTGTAAAGACTTTTGTTCACAGACAGAAATCCCTTGTGCTGACAGACACTGAGCAAGGCTGATGGCCTTATGAATGCAATATGAAAGTAGCCTTGTATTGGGATTAGAAGTGGGCGAGCAGTTTGCAGCAAACAATTTACTTGGAGTTCAGCCTTTTCCTCTGTGTGTTAATTATCTGTGAATAGCCGCAGGTTTTGTGAACTTGTTCTCTCTCCAGAACTGTTCAGTGAATGTCTCATATGGACAAATGTCAGCATATGGACTCCTTGCAATCTGCTTGTTGCGAATATTTATTATCCAAGCTGTTTTGTATCTATCTGGATGCTCAACGACTGCAGTTCATTATGTACCATATGACCTTGAAAAACAAACTTTGTATTTGTGGATAATCCAAGCCAGGGCTGGCTCCAGGGTTTTTGCAGCCCCAGCAGCAGGGTTGAGGGGGGAGCCGCGATCAGCGGCACTTCGGCGGCAGATCCTTCCCTCCGAGAGGGACAAGGGACCAGCCACCGAAGAGCCGGACATGCCACCCCTTCCCCTTGGCCGCCCCAAGCACCTGCTTGCTGCTCTGGTGCCTGGAGCCAGCCATGATCCAAGCACTATACCCAGATGTACAGACACACTTTTCTCAGCCTGTGTGTTATATAACTTTAATATTAGCTTTAATAAAAATTATAAACCTGGATGCCTCATAAATAACGAATTGATCCTCACAACATCCAGATGAGGTAGGGAATTTGTATCTTCCATTTTATATATGGGGTAACTGTAGCACAAAGAGATCAAAGTCACACAGGAAGACTGGGGCGAAGACAGGAATAGAACCCATTCCTTCTAATCTGTGCCTTAATTGCAAGACCATCCTTTCTACAACCAAAAATCATCTCTTCCTGGTCAGGCAATCAATCCCCCAATCTCCCATACAGTAGGCAGGCAGGGGTGCTCATTACCTGCCAAAGAGGTGAACTGGTGAGCTAAGTCAGATCATGGTGTTGGTTTCCTGATATGATGTCGTAAACTACCTTTGCTTCCCAGATAAAGCCAATTTCAATTCATTCCTAAAAGTGAATTTCAGCCCCAAGTCCAGATGTCACATTTTTGTGACTATTTATCTGGATGAACTGCACTCACACGAGTGTTTACAAAAAGCAAATAAAAGGGAGAGTGAACACAGTCAAAGTCAAATAAAAAATATTCACAAATGTTTTTTCTTATACTCCACTGAGAGAAATCCAGCATGACTTTTTAACCATGGATATGATTAACCAATGAAATAAACTACTAAGGGAATTTGTACCTTCTGAATCTCTCATAGATTGGCTGCCTTTCTGGAAGAGGTGCTTCACTCAAATACAAATTAGTGGGCTCAATACTGGGATAACTGAGTGAAATTTTATGACCTTGTGATATTCAGGAGGTCAGTCTAGATGATCTAATAGTTTCTTCTAGTTATAAAATGTATGCATCTAGTTGGGCTCAAATATTCATCTGCTATTTATTTTAATGCAGTCATGTAATTTTCATGGATATTAATGAGATCTGTACAATGTGTATGATTAGTTCCAACATTAATCGTTAATTCAGAAAACATGCAACTTCCTGGCTGAGAATCCTGGAATTCTCTTTATGCGACTGTCTCTTCTGTACCCCAACAGAAAACTGAACCATTTGGTGCTTTGTCCTTCAGGGCCCAATTCTGCCATCCTTCTTCACTCTGAGGAGTATCTTTCTTTGGAAGCAGTCTTATCAATTTCAGTAGCATAGACTGTGGTACTACTTGTAGCATTGGGGACTGTGCCTTTAAGGATTGAGCTTCCTGGACAGAGAGTCCAGGTGGGGCATTGTAAAGCTTTCGTTATGCACACAGCTATTTGATACCAGACATGGAATAAAGCTGATCTCTTCCAAGCACCTCAAGCACTGCAGGATCACTGATCACCATACTACTCAGAGTGATTAGGGGGTAGCAGAGCTGGGCCCTGTGTCTATGAACTGTACTGTCTGTGTCTCAGCTCACCATTAGCAATCAGTGCATAATGAATGATACTGTATAATGAGAACCTTCTCTCCTTGGGTCAAATTCTGTTCTGCTACACTGGTGTAAATCTAGTGTGTTTCTGGTGGCTTCATTTGGAATTGCCCCAGATTTACATCCAGTGTAACTGAGCAGATTCGACCCCATTTAAAAAAAGCAAAACAAAAAGCCTCCATCACGTGGACTTGTCTTGGCTTACACCACAGTCTTTGCCCCTCTCTGCTCCTATCTTCACCCTGTCCACTCAGCTAGCACTGAGCTCCTCTGTCCTTTCATACAGCCTCCGTGATTCTAGTGAAAGAGAATTCATCTCTGCAGTTTCTGATGTCTGGAATAATTCTCCTGTAACTTTCCACTTCACTTATTCTCTGGCCTCAGTCTTCAACTTCAGGTACAATCAGGTTCAGCCCCCAGTGCAACTTAGGGCAACCTTAGGGCTACTCTACCATATGCCAGCTGTTAACAGTCCTCAGCGGGCTTTACACCAACTGGGGTTGCCAGGTGCTGGGATGTTTCAGACGCTCCTGGAATTCTTATAATGTACTTAAACTGTTTTTTAAGTACAATAGAAGCAGGAAACCTGCTAAACAGCCAGTGGGGACCCTTGATGATCGAGATACAAAAGGAGAGCTTAAAGATGATTCTTTGCTTCAGTCTTCACGGCTGAGGATGTTAGGAGATTCTCAAACCTGAGCTGGCTTTTGTAGGTGACAAATCTGAGGAACTGTCAGAGATTGAGGTGTCACTAGATAACATTTTAGAATTAATTGATAAACTTAAGAGTAACAAGTCACAGGGGCCAGATGGCATTCACCCAAGAGTTCTGAAAGAACTCAAATGTGAAGTTGCAGAACTATTAATTATGGTTTGTAGCCTGTCCTTTAAATCGGCTTCTGTACCCAATGACTGGACAACAGCTAATGTAACACCAATATTTAAAAAGGGCTCTAGAGGTGATGCCAGAAATTAGACCGGTAAGTCTAACGTCAGTACCGGGCAAATTAGTTGAGACAATAGTAAAGAATAAAATTGTCAGACACATAGAAGGACATAAATTATTGGGCAAAAGTCAACGTGGTTCCTGTAAAGGGAAATCGTATCTTACTAATCTACTAGAGTTCTTTGAAGGGGTCAACAAACATGTAAACAAGTGGGATCCAGTGGACATAGTATACTTAGATTTCCAGAAAGCCTTTGACAAGGTCCCTCACCAAAGGCTCTTGCGTAAATTAGGTTGTCATGGGATAAAAGGGAAGGTCCTTTCATGGATTGAGAACTGGTTAAAAGACAGGGAACAAAGGGTAGGAATTAATGGTAAATTCTCAGAATGGAGAGGAGTAACTAGTGGTGTTCCCCAACAGTCAGTCCTAGGACCAATCCTATTCAACTTAATCATAAATAATCTGGAGGAAGGGGTAAAAAGTGAGGTGGCAAAATTTGCAGAAGATACTAAACTGATCAAGATAGTTAGGACCAGAGCAGACTGCAGGGCCACCCAGAGGGGGGGGGGAAATTGGGCAATTTGCCCCAGGCCCTGGGCTCTGCAGGGGCCCCCAAGAGAACGGCTGAGGCTCCCACCCCGCCCTGGCCCAACCCTGCCTCCACTCCTCACCCGGAGCCTCAGCGCATCCAGGAGCGTCCCTGGACAGAGTTGCAGCATGTCTCCAACGGGGCCGGAGCTCCGCCTCGCTCAGAGCCGCATGGTAAGGGGGCGGGGCTGTGAGCTCCAGCGGGGCCTGAGCTCCCTCCGCTCGATGTGGAGCTCGCAGCCCTGCCCCCTTACCACGGGGCTCTGAGTGGGAAGGGGTCCGGCCCTGCCGAGGACACGCTGCAGCTGTCGAGGGACGTTCCTGTATGCGCTGAGGCTCCGGGTGAGGGGGAAACTGGGGGTAAAGGGCCAGGGCTGGGGAGTTGGCTAAGGGGCAGGGAGTCCCAGGGACAGTCAGGGCACAGGGAGGGGCAGAGGTTGGGGGGGCGGTGAGGGGACAGGGAATGAGGAGTTGGCTCCTGGGTGCTCTGGGGGCCTGTCAGGACTCAGTGGGGAGGTGGATAGGGGTCGGGGCAGTCAGGGGACAGGGGTGGGGTCCCGAGGTGGTTTGGAGGGGGTCTCTGGGGGATGGTGAGGGGACAAGGAGCAGGATGGGTTGGGGATTCTGGGGGGGGCAGTTGGGGGGCAGGAAGTGGGTGGGGTCAGATGGGGGCAGGGCCAGGCTGTTTGGGAGGCACAGCCTTCCCTACCCTAAAGCTCATTCAGCAGTTTGAGACTTGCAGAAGAGCCAAGCTGTTAGCTTTTCCATTAGGGCTATCATCCTTTTCAGTTCTCAAATGCCACATTATAGTCTATATTTAATTTCAGTGGCATAGGGAGATTCATGTCAGGGGAGGGTAGCTTCATTTAAAATTAGCCACAGAAGAGCAATATGCTACACCACCTAGCTCCTTCCCAGCCCTACCAAGGGAGACCCCCCTCCCCTGCATTCCCTGAGGCTTCAGAGGGGTTAATTCAGTGGTTCTCAGACTTTTTTGTCCTGGTGACCCCTTTCACATAGCAAACCTCTGAGTGCGACCCTCCCACCCTTATTAATTAAAAACACTTTTTTATATATTTAACACTATTATAAATGCTGGAGGCAAAGTGGGGTTTGAGGTTGAAGCTGACAGCTCATGACTCCCAGTAATAACCTCATGACCCCCAGTTTGAGAACCCCTGGGTTAATTTAATTTTAGCATCCTGTGTCCATTCACATGCATGTGCTATTTTGAGCATTTCAATTTTCACAACATAAGCTCATCCCAGATTCTGGAACAAGCTCAGATGCTCAGTTCGTGGAGTATGTACATAAGCTATAATAAAGACAAACCCACAGTAACCGTCTCCAGTTTGTGAGGCACCTCATGGAGCCAGCCTCAAGGAAACAGATACATTCATGAATGTAAGTCCATTAATGACTGTTAGCCAGGATGGGTAAGGAATGCTGTCCCTAGCGTCTGTTTGTCAGAGAGTGGAGACGAATGGCAGGAGAGAGATCACTTGATCATTACCTGTTAGGTTCACTCCTTCTCGGGTACTTGGCATTGGCCATTGTCGGTAGACAGGATACTCGGCTGGATGGACCTTTGGTTTGACCCAGTATGGCTGTTCTTATGTTCTAACCTAAATGAATCCAAAGTTATGGAGACAGATATGAGTCAAAGAAGACAGCAGAATGTCAGAAACCTGGAAAAATCTCTGACTGGATAGGCTCAGGCGTTTGGTCACAAGCTGAGGTGGTTCAAAAGTTTTGGATTTGTTTTTAAGCAGAACTTTTTTATTGTTTCTTTAAACAATCAAACACAGCAAGCAGGAAATATTTGGCCACACACTTCTGAAACCCCAAACCATATCAGGTTTTGGCAGACTAATTTCAGCTTTTCAATTAAAAAAAACACAACAAACTTTGAAGGAAAGCAGACATTGTCCATGATTTTTTTTCTGATTTTTAAAAACCCCTAGTTTTTGATCCAGAAAAAGTTTTGACAGAAAATATTTGTCCAATCCTTTTAATGAGCATTAGTGCCTTTTAGTACTAGTTAATGCTGAGAACCAGTGATGCCTTGTAAAGAAGTTTTCTCAAAACAGGGTTTGTGCCGAGATGTGGAAGGTTTATTTTTCCCAGGGCCGCCCGGGGGCGGGGGGGGAGTTAGAGCAAGTGGGGCAATTTATGCTGGGCCCCACAGAAGCCCCCACGAGAATATAGTATTGCAATTTTTTTTATGGAGGGGACCCCTGAAATTGCTTTGCCCCAGGCCCCCTGAATCCTCTGGACAGCCCTGGAAGACTGTGAAGAACTTCAAAAAGATCTCACAAAACTAAGTGATTGGGCAACAAAACGGCAAATGAAATTTAATGTGGATAAATGTAAAGTAATGCACATTGGAAGAAGTAATCCCAACTATACATACAATATGACTGGGGCTAATTCAGCTACAACGAATCAGGAAAAAGATCTTGGAGTCATCGTGGATAGTTCTCTGAAGACCTCCGTGCAGAGGCAGTCAAAAAAGCAAACAGGATGTTAGAAATCATTTAAAAGGGGATAGAAAATAAGATGGAGAGTATCTTATTGCCCTTGTATAAATCCATGGTAAGCCCACATCTTGAATACTGCGTACAGATGTGGTCTCCTCATCTCAAAAAAGATATACTGGCATTGGAAAAAGTTCAGAGAAGGGCAACTAAAATGATTAGGGGTTTGGAATGGGTCTCATATGAGGAGAGATTAAAGAGGCTAGGACTTTTCATCTTGGAAAAGAGGAGACTAAGGGGGGATATGATAGAGGTATATGAAATCATGAGTGATGTAGAGAAAATAAATAAGGAAAAATTATAATACAAGAACATGGGGCCATCAAATTAAATTAATGGGCAGCAGGTTTAAAACCAATAAAAGGAAGTTCTTCTTCACACAGCGCACAGTCAACTTGTGGAACTACTTCACTGAGGAGGTTGTGAAGGCTAGGACTATAATAGCATTTAAAAGAGAACTGGATAGATTCATGGAGGTTAAGTCCGTTAATGGATATTAGCCAGAATGAGTAAGGAATGGTGTCCCTAGCCTCTGTTTGTCAGAGGGTGGAGATGGATGGCAGGAGAGAGATCACTTGATCATTTCCTGTTGGGTTCAATCCCTCTGGGGCATCTGGCATTGGCCACTGTCAGTAGACAGGATACTGGGCTAGATGGACCTTTGCTCTGACCCAGTACGGCCATTCTTATGTTCCACTAGGGAACAGAAATAATACAAAGCGACATCCATGACAAAGCACAGATATGCTAAATCTAGGCCACCACAAGATTTCTCCACACCAGAGGAATCCTCAGCTGTCTGGTAGGGCAGTATTATAGTCCCTTATGCTACCAGAGCAGTGGAAAAGGGCTGGAAACTAGGGGCTGGAAGCCATCTACTTTCAGATCTCACTTGAAAACATATGTTTTTCTCCCTTGTCTGTACCTTTTAATTCCTCTCTTCTTCTGCTATTTATGATTGGAATTTTATTTAATTTGTACACCGTCTAGGGGCACAGTTTGTATGAGAGACCACTATGTAAAATAGTTTGATTATGAATGGGTAGGATGCACAGGCCCCACATGTTTTTCAGCAGCACTGAAAGGATTAATTGAAATGTTGAGCTATGACATTAATTATTTTACCAAACAGTGAAATGTTGTTCATCCACCCTTGTTACCTGCTGCTGATGCAATCAAAGCCAAACTGAGCCAGAATATAAAATTACTGCTGTAGTTCGCCTTTTAATTAGAAAGCCGATACTGTACGTTTTAGAAGCAATTACTTGTGAAAGAAGCCTGTGATTAGTTCATAAGTAAGAAAGAGGGTTTTCATTAAGCAAATGGGTGTAATGCCTGCTGTTTAGCTCTGCCACTGCTTCCAAACAAAACATACAGGGCCTGATTTGCTTCTCTGTTTCCAGAATAAGTTCACTGACTTGAATGGAGTTACTCCAGATTAACACCAGGTTAAGTGAGATCAGAATCTGAGCTACAAAGTAAAACAGGCTTGAAAATATTAGAGGCTTTTAAATCTCCTCCTTTTTGCAGCAACCAAATCTAAAATAAACAACCAAGTGGATCAAAGAATCAGAGGAAAATTAGTTTTGGGGGATGGGAGAAAAGACTCCAGTATTCACCTCTGCTCTTACTATATAAGTAAAGAGGGTCTGATTCTGAACTCTCAGCAGTTTCACAGCACGGCATGTCTGATTCCTCACTTACGCCATTTAAGTTCCTCCCAGTTTACACCAACGTAAGCATGACCAGAATCCAACCACCTTGCAGGATGGAGAGTGAATAGCAATCACCTTCTTAAGTGATCACACTCAGAACTGTGAAGCAATGCTAGTGCCCAGGATGGGTCTCAGGCAGCTGCTGTACCAGAATTTCTGCTGGTGTCAATCTGTGTTGTTCTGCTGGAACTGTGCACATTTATCCCAGCTGAGGATCTGACCCAAGGTTATAAACAATTTCTGTCTATATTTGTTCACTTGTAGCTTTCCAAAAATCTTGACTACCTGGGTTGAATGTTTCCATGCTTGATCTCTATCCAAAGGTGGGGTTTTGTTTTTATTTTTTTTAAAAGCTGGAGGGAAATTCCTTTGTCCATTTGAGTTATAGGAAAGTGATAAAACAAAGAAACACGTCCCCTATTTTAAAGAATGTTGAGCCACATCGAATTAACCAGGACATCCCCAAACCATTTGTCATTTGAAGGTGGGTTTGGCCTAGCCCTCACAGAGAACTGGCAGTTTTATTTGATCTGAAATAAAGATCTTAAACTTTGATTATAAACAATTGAATGGCAGCTTGAAAACTGTATGTTGCAATACAATGCTTCCCTACAGAGCTGACCCAATTCCAGCTGAAGTCAATGGAAGCCTTTCTACTGACTTCAGTGGGAATTGGGTTGGGTCCAAAAGTCAACAGTGCTGAAGTACAATGCAGACCCACTGTGCATGTGTGTGCAGCTAGGTAAGCATCTACATGTTGGCCCAGGGGAGCTTATGGATAGAGCTGGGTACATTATTTCTTTTTTTCTTTTTGTTCGCTAGCAGTTCTCAAAAATAAAGAAAAATAAAAAAATAATTTGGGTTGAACTAAAACCAAAGATCATTTAAAAAAAAAAACTGGCAAATTGAAAAAGTCAGTATCGGATCTAACTAAACACGTTGTTCAGCCCAAAATGTTTTGTTTCCAGGCATTATTAAAGGGCTAGATTGACAAAGTGGCCAGAGGAGGGGGCGCTTTCCTTATAACCTTTAACCCAAGAGTTTAGGACACTCACATGGGGATGTGGGAAAGACCTAGGTTCAGTTCCTTCCTTTGCCTGATGTGGAGAAGGGATTTAAACAGAGGTCTCCCTCTTCTCAGGAGAGTTCTCTAAGAACTGGGTTATGGCATATTCTGGGTAGAGTCTCTCCTGTTGAAGCTATTCCACTTTGTATAGTCATTGGAGAATGGACTATAACTTGGGTCTCCCACATCTAGGGAAATACCCTAACCATCAGTCTGTGGTCATTCTCATTGTCTCTGGCCCAGTGACTATTCATTGTCAGTCACTACAGCAATTCACAGTCAGTGAGCTAGAGAGAGACCTGTGTTCAAATTCCTTTTCCACCTCAGGCAGAGGGGGCAATTGAAGCTGGTTCCCCTGCATCATGGATTAGTTCCCTAATGGTTTGAGCATGGCACTTTCCTTCTCCCCTTGGCCCTTTGCTATTTTGTGAATGGCATCTAAGTCCTGAAAAACAACATTTTGCCCAAAACTATTCACCGAATTTCTGTATAGTTTGGGGTCGACCAAAACTGCATTTTTCGACGAATAAACTTTGTCTGAAAAATTTTGCCCAGCTCTACTTAATGACCTCCACAAGCCCATTTCCCTCCTCCATCCATCCATCTTCTCCCCTGTCCTAGGGAGCCTTTCTCTAGAATCTCTGCTGAGCCTGACTGCTTTGGGGAAGTTGACTCATCTGTTTATCACTGGGGGAGTTGGCCAGCAGGCATCTAATCCATCCCCCTGCCAGTGCAAAACTAATTCCTGCAGTCTTTGATGTTGTCCATATTCCCCAGTAAGAGGGGAAAGAGGCCCTTTCCATTGCTTCCCTTGGGAGACCTTGCACATTTTGCATGAGCAAAAAGGAAGAACTGGAGATTTCCTGGATTCTCCTGGCTCTAGTTTGGAAACCTCTACTTAACATGCATACAGTGACAGCTTGCGCTCTTCAGTACTTTGCTTTTGTAGATGTGTATCGGACTGACTTTGCCATTATTGGACTGCAGCTCTTTAGCATTATTTTGCAATAAGTTTGGGGGATTGTTTTTTCTTTTTTGTTGCCACCCGACATTGCAAGCTCCTATCTAATTTGCCCCAGGTCTCTTGTTGCAATAGGTATATCACTCCCCCGGTGGTTTTGATTTACCAGGTATGGAATAATATAATTTTGGCCCTTACAAAGATTTCTCTGGGTCAGGGTTTGGAAGACATTGTTGGGGAAGTTTGAGAACTGCCCTTTTAGCTAACACACCAGGGATTGAATCAGGGACCTCCAGAATAAAGCTAAAGCTTTGCAGGAAGGGGCTGTAAAACGTATCTCTTCTGGGACTGCACAGAGGGGAACCTGTAACACATTCACCAGTGAGGGTTATGTTTGCACTCCCTCTGTCCATGTAATCTCTGTTCTGGAGGTAAACAGAGGACTTTTCTGTGCTGTCAAACCAGCTTTTTATAAGCTCTAAATTAACTTTAGGTTTGTTTTTTTTTAAATGTAATTTGAACATGCTGTGGGGTCACCCTTGATACCATGTCAATGGACCCACTAAGATTTAGCCAAGTTTTAGAGTGCTGTTTGTTCACACACAGTTATATGCAGTGCACACCCTAACGGCTCCTTCAGAGCAATAACTGTATGCTATAAGAGCTTCTTTGCCATAGCAGAATAAGAGTGGTTTGTATATTATGAGTCTATAACACTAAAAGCATAATAACAAAATTATAAAAACTAATTACTGCACATGCTCAGCAGCTATAGTTGAAAACTCAGCCATCTTGTAAATATATATATATATATATATATATATATGTATATATATATAATCTTCCCAGACAAAGACCTTGTATATTAAGCCTGCTAGTGAGGGTATAACTAAACTACAGCAAATCTCAGCACTTAGGTCATAAACATAGTATTTTAGGGCTTTAATAAGTCAGCCATAAAAATTTGTTCTGTAAGATGAAACTTTGAAAACAACTTCCTCAACAAGGGAATAACCTCTCACCTTTAAAAAAAAAAAAATTTAAAAATCAGTTGATCACTTCTAAATATACACAAGTGTTTCAGAGGGACATTGATTACTAAAGTATAGAATATAATATTACACACCACACATTCATCATGTAGATTAGGTTCCCTTAATTTTAATTTTTTTTTATTTTTAGTAAAACAGTTTTAGTGTGTTTAGAAAGACACATGCCTCCCTGTAAGGCAAGGGTAGGCAACCTATGGCACGGGTGCTGAAGGCAGCACGCGAGCTGGTTTTCAGTGGCACTCACACTGCCCAGGACCTGGCCACCAGTCCAGGGGGCTCTGCATTTTAATTCAGTTTTAAATGAAGCTTCTTAAACATTTTAAAAGCCTTATTTACTTTACAATAGTTTAGTTATATATTATAGACTTATAGAAAGAGACCTTCTTAAAATGTATTACTGGCACTTGAAACCTTACATTAGAGTGAATAAATGAAGATTCGGCACTCCACTTCTGAAAGGTTGCCAACCCCTGCTTTAAGGCATGATTTCCAGTCCTCAAATTATTCTCGTAACTCTTATCTGAACCCTCTTTAGTTTTTCAAAATCCTTTTTGAAGTGTAGACATGCAAACTGGGTCACAGGATTCCAGTATTTCATAGATTTTAAGGCCAAAAGGAATCATTATGTTCATCTAGCCTTATCTCCTGCCTAACATAGACCATAGAACCTCCCCAATAATTTCTGCATCAAACCTGTAACTTAGAGCTAGAGTATACCTTTTAGAAAGATAGCCAGTTATGATTTAACCATTACAAGTGATGGGGGCTCCACCATGTCCATAATGGTCTCACCGGCGCCAGAGACAGAGGTACTATAAAATACAAGGATTATGCGAAGAGGTAATGTTTAATTGTTTTTCCACCATGCTGCAGCCTGCGTTTTTAATAAACAATATGATTGATTGTTCTTTTTATTTCTAAGGACATATGGGTGTATTTAAGAAAGTTCGTTTGATGGGTTGCCACCCTTAAGTGCCCCCTAATGTGCTGAGATGCCACTGAGCCTGACTGTTATGCCAGCCTGGACACCCTTAAATAAGATTTACATAAGGCGGGAATCCTTTGTTTACCAAATTTGACCCACACACCCCTCAGTGGAAAGTTACAAGAAGTCCCACATAATATTTAGTATCAGGTGACAAGACTACATGACCTAGTAGTGTCACAGTTGCATCTTCCCAGGAGGGAGAGAGACTAGTATCTACATGGTTTTGTTGTCCTTTCCTGATGGCCCATCAAATCTGATGGCCTGTCGTCCAGTGGGTGTCTTTCCAATACACACCCAGTTGTGATTGTTACATAGTCCATAATCCTGACTTTAGATACAGAAAAGATATATGCATACAAATTGCATAATCACATTCAATAAATTGTAACCTTTCCAATGATATCTTAGAGGACCCGTCTTGCATAAAGTACATCTGAGTATGTCATATCTATATCATAAGCATATTTCCAAAATATGGAGTGCAACGTCACAGTTCAGTCTCCTTATTTAGACTAAAATCAAATCTGGATATAGAATGACTTATTAAGAACTTTTAATTCTATTTAAAACTCTCATGTTTGTGACAGACGAGAGGTATGTCTGTGTCAAACTGGGAAGTCCATTTTGTTTTGCAAAGGCCATTTTTGACTGTGACCACTTGGTATTGTAATCTTCACAATGGATTAAGTCATCCAGTTTGTGTGGAAAGCCAACCTGGCTCTGACAAGGCGAATGTATTCTAGACGCTCCTTCTCGTGCTGGGATGTGGGACATGGACACCTCAGAGAGGGCTAGCAATGAGACCCATCCAGGCCTGTCCACACTAAATGAGTCTCCCCTACTGAAGCAATTCATTTTTTACCAGTAGGGCCACTCATTCAAGGATGTTGGAACAATTTGTGTAGTGGGGGTACTGAGAGCCATTGAACCAAACTGTAAACCCTGTACAGGGATGGAAAGCACTTCAAGCCAGAGGATGCTGTCACCCCAGCACCCCTGCATTCACTTTGAATGACTGTCTACCCAGAAGCTTAGGGGCGCGGGGAAGGCCTCCAGCATGGAATTCCCCCTTGCTGAAACACAAGGGCAATGCTGAGAGAAAGGCTATTTTAAAGGGTTCTCTGAGCAAGGGGCCAGGCCACTCTCACATGCAAAAAGACCAGGCTAAAGAGGGAAGGCATGAAGGGCTGACCAAACCTAGGAGGACTCTCAGAAGGAGTGAGATCAGACCAAAGGAGGTGCGTTTAGGATTGTGTTTTCCAAAGATATATAACTCTCTAGTGCTTTCTTAAAAGTGCATTTGGTTAAGAAATTCCTGTGCAAAGCCTGGGTTCCTTGCTTGCCTGCCACTTAGCCCTGGAAGGGGTTGATTGAGAAGCTGAGCGCATACAGCAAGGTGGAACTCTGAGGGAACCTGTCTAAGCAAATGGGGGGTCTGATGCGCTGATTCCAGGGTTTTAAGCATGCCTGAACATCTACACAGCTCTGTAATGCAAGCCCCAGTCAACTGAGCTGGGCTCTGAGACTTGCTTCTGTGGTGTGTGATTTGGTTTTCTGCTTTGTCTGTTGCAGTGTAGATGTACCCTTAATGGCTGGCTGCTCATTGGTAGTAAGGTACTGCTCAAAGAGACAAAAGGTGCCTTGTTTACATAATGACTTTCCAGCTTGAAGCCATGCTTTGAGGGATGATTATTCTTGTTATTTATTTGTTTTCCTGTAGTGGATAGGAGTCCTACCCATGAACTAGGACCCCGTTGTGCCAGGGGCTGTACAAACCCAGAACAAAAAGACAGTCCCTTGCCCCCCAAACAACTAAGCATCTAAGTATAAAAAAGAGACAACAGATGGCTACAGATGAGGAAGCACAAGGAAACACTGAGACCATCTTAGCCAGCCTGTAGGCATTAAGGCAAAAGGGAGCTTTAAGGAGGGTTTGGAAGGAGAGCATGTCACTCAATGTCTTAACTCCGCTTCATTGTTGTTCTGGGTCTTGCTCAGCCTCTTGGTGTTGCTTTAATGTTTTTTTGTATGGTGCTTTGCCCATCGCCTAAGCAACTATTCTTGAATACAGGGCTCGTAAGTTTCATCTTTCCATGAGGAAAGGGCTATTTGTCTTCCGAGTGAGACTTTGGGGAAAGTGAATGGACAGAAGAGAGTACTTAGAGCCGAGCTGTTGAAAGCCTCCTTACACAAAACAAAGGGACTTTTCTTCTCATCAGTGTTTTCTGGAGACAAAAGAAAACACATTTTCTGAAGTGTTCCTCACCGATATTTTGTTTAGAAGTGGTTAAAGAATTAAGAATGTGAGGTAAGGGGGAGACACTGGCATAAGGCTAGCATATCAGGCTTGTTGATCTGAGGGCTGTGTGATTAAATTGCAGAAAATGCTGGCAGGCAGCCCAGCCTCAGATCCTTGGCCTCAACATTTGGTTAAAAAGGTAGCAATAGAAGCATGTGCTTTGCAATTTGCTTTTATCATCCTCGAGGATTTCACCATTGTTCATGTGCTCTGGCATTCACAAAGGCTGTGCCTAGATTTAGTTCAAGACGGCACTGATAAGATAGATGATGAATGTGGCAATCTCCTCCCTGAGAGATTTGGACTGGAGCTGTGTTTGAAATCACTGGCAATGCACTCATTTGTTTGCTTTTTTTCCCCTCCCTGCATTAAAGCTGATCACATTTTACATAAAGCCACGTGATGACAGTCGAGATCCTCCCTTTGCAGGTGACTCATTATCAGGTTGATGCTCATCACCGGATTATGTTGGAGTTTGTTTTGGCCTGATGAAATACAAATTCTGTTCTGCTTGCAGCTCTTTCTACCTGCTGGGTTTGTTGTTGCTGGTTTTTTTTTTAATCGGAGAGAACTTGCCAGCAGCTGTTTGCAGTTTAGAATTATTTGAACCGTAAGCCCCATGCAAATCAGCCTCAAAGTCCTCCTCCCTAATGCTTGCAGACAATGCTGACAGATGTTACGCATTTCACCTGTCTAACCAAAAAAAAATACATGTTCTTGCAGTAGAAGAGTGTGGTTTTTAATGTGTTCTGATTCAGCGTGGAGCTAGAAGATTAGTCAGCCCTGGGAGCAAAGTGATTCTGCCGGGCTTTTTGTGGATGCTGAGAGTCCCTGTCAAGACCTGCACTTTCTTAAATCCATTTATCATAGCTTGGTATGTTCAAAAATAATTTTGTCCTTAACTCTTTAATGCTTAAACGCCAAGATTTTCATGTGGCCTTTGCTGCAATGCTCATGGGGTACCCCAGGCTGGTTCCTTAATGAAACAGAGCTTAATGTCTTTGTCCACGAAAGAGGCTAGACAGCTTGATTTAGATACCAGAATGATCGGCACCCTAGAAATGCCTGTGATAGAAGCACTTTGCTGAATAGAATGGATCATTCCAAGTACTTCTACTCTCTGTGCGTGTCTATTATTATGACAGCACCTAGAGGCCTCGACTGCAATCAGGACCTCATTCTGCACAAAAGAAGAGATGATCCCAGCCCCTAGAAAGCTTACAAAATAATGTTTTCCCCATTTTAGAGATGAAGGGGAAATTAGGTTGTGACTTTGCCCAAGGTCACACAGGAAGTCTCTAGCAAAGCCAAGATTTGAACCCAGGTCTCCTGGGTCCTAGCCAACTGCCTTAACCACACAATCATCCTTCCTTCAAAGTTAGCCTGCTATTTAGGGTGTATATGTTTTTTGTTAGATATATGCTCATCTGTATACTACCTGCTTATTCATCCTCCCCATACAAGATGAATATTGAGGGCCCATCCCTTAACTGTACAGAATGCAGTAATATGCGCCAGAGCATCTAGTTATGTGTATAAAGTGTTTGGCCTAGCAGCTGTAAGTGTGCAAACTAGCTCTCTTTGAACTGTTTTTTATTTCATTTTTAAAGAGCGATTTTGACACACACGTCTCTTCCTCCCAGTTACAGAAGATTTCATATTCAGAGTTTCATTGTGGCCTCTCATAGAGGTTTGCTCCAAATCCATTGCAGGGTTCCTGTTTGGGTTAAATTTTGACTCGAGATGAAACAGAGTCATAAAGTTTATTTCCGGATCAAGATCCCAGAGTCCAGTGGTGTTTGGATTGGGGGAACATTTTTCCCTTTAGAAAGAGTGGCCAACTGCAGCCTTCGAATTTGGATGTTCCTAAGGCTTGTGGGGAGGATGGATCTGGATGGGTTTTTGTTTTGTTGGGAGGGAGGGAAGGAGTGAGGGGAGAGTTAGGCCCATTTCTAATATAGATGCCTGTATAGTTAAAATGTTTTTAGTGTCTCTATTTGAAGTACCTGTATCACTGAATTTGGCCAGAGTCCTGTTTGACATATTGTCTATGTGAAACCTCTAGGATATATGAACATTTATTGTCTGTCATTTGCCACACCCTTCATGGGAAAAATGTTTGCGGAGGAGGAAAGCATTATAAGTTGGTGTATTTTGGTATATTTACTGTCATCACATTCAGCTAAAAAGAATGAGAGAGGAAAAAATTATATATCTTGCTGCTTTGCCTGACCATGAAAATCTTCCTCCTTTAACCTTACTCTGTGCATGATTGAGCTTCAGCAACTGTGCTGAAGAGGGGAAGAGAATGGTATAGTGATCAAAGACTGAGATCCATTATAAATTACTTGCATATCTCAGCAGTCAGGTTCTATCCGGGTTTTGTGGGGGCATTTTTTAAACTTTATTAGTATTTGCTGTTGATCCCACTAAGGTTGCTTTGGGGCCTGATCCAAAGCCCATTGGGTTCAATGGGCTTTGGATCAGGTATTCCATGAAAAGACTCTGAAAAAATTATGACTCTCTTCATTACATTTTGTGCAAAAATTATCTGAGTTTCATTTCTCCTTGAAACAGTCAAAAATGGGAGGGGGGGGAAGGTTGAAGTGGAATAGTGTCCAGCTTTGAAATGTTCCCTTGAGGAACATTTCCTTTATGCTGGCCTTCTGCAAAGGGGAGGATTTACATCAAGGGAACCACTGAAATCCTGCTTCAACCCTCTGAGGCTTAAGTGGGGCTAGACATTGTAGTAGGGCTTTGTGTTGGTCCTTGTAGCGAGGCAGTGGGATACCCCACCTCCCCTAACACCAACGTGGGCAGAGTCACTGGGTCCTGCGCCTGCCCCTCAGAGGTCATGGTGCAGACTCGGAAGTATAAAAGCTCACCGGCAAAGTTCAGTGAGGGACCAGCCGCCAGAAAGGCCAGACGTTTGCTACCGAGCTCCCTCTGGGGAGACAGCAGAAGGCCGCAGCCGGCCTGAGGACACACCAGGCCGGCCAAGCCTACCCCTCGCTCATTACCCCGGGGAGGACTGGCCGAGCCTACCCCGCGCACGTTACCCGGAGGAGGACTGGCTGATCCTACCCCGCTCCAGCTACCCCGAGGAGGACTGGCTGAGGCTACCCCGAGGAGGAGCCGAGTCTGCCTTTTGCCCGCTACCCTGAGGAGGAGCCAAGCCTGCCTCTTGCCCCCTATCCCGAGAAGGAGCCGAGTCTGCCATCCGCTACTTACCCAGAGGAACCGATGGTGTTTGAGACCGCCTGCGATGCTACCATGACTCAGCTACCCTACGAGGGGGAGTGTGGAAGTAGCCTGGGGGCAGCTGACCCCAGTCTGGCTGCAACACTGCAAGAGCCAATGTCAGTGTGTTGCGGCCAGGATCCCCACTGACAGCAGCGAGTCTTTGCCGCTGTTAGGGCCCCAGGCTGGGATGCAGTGGAGTGGGAGGGCTTGCGTCCCCCCTGTCACCCACTCCTTGGGTGGCAGACTCCCCCTTTTCCCTGGCCTGGAGAGGCTAGGACCTCCTATTGTGGAACTACTGACTCAGCCCTTGCCTAAGGGCCTGAGTCTCTGACTGTTTGCTGGCTGCCCCACCCTGACCTAGGGCCGGGGCTGCTATTGAACTGCTGACTCAGCCCCTGCCTAAGGGCCTGAGTCTCTGACTGTTTGCTGGCTGCCCCGCCCTGACCTAGGGCCAGGGCCGCCATTTGACTACTACTCAGCCCCTGCTCCAAGGGCCTGAGCCCCTATCAGAGTGTGTGTTATTCCCCACAACCGCAGAACTGAAGGCCAGCAAACCAGGGCGAGGCGGTGGGATAGCCCAAAGCCTCGCTGAGGGACGGACCATGGCAAATCCGTACTACAGTCCTTCACCCCAGTGTGAACGTCACCCTTCATTCAGGATAAGTGAGGTGGGCAGGGAGTGGGAGATGCAGAATGGGAGAGAAAAATATTTGTCTCCTGGATGCTGTTTCTGGTAAGTTTCCTAGGAACCACCAGATCAAATCAGACCCAAGATTCGTCTAATCCAGGGGTCGGCAACCTTTCGGAAGTGGTGTGCCAAGTCTTCATTTGTTCGCTCTAATTTAAGGTTTCGCATGCCAGTAATACATGTTAATGTTTTTAGAAGGTCTCTTTCTATATGTCTATAATACGTAACTAAACTATTGTTGTATGTAAAGTAAATAAGGTTTTTTAAAAAGTTTAAGAAGCTTCATTTAAAATGCAGAGCCCCACAGACTGATGGCCAGAACCAGGGCAGTGTGAGTGTCCCATATCCTGTCTCTGAAGTGTCCCATAACAGATACTTCAGAAGAAGGTGTACGAACCCAGACCCTACATAAGATGTAGGATAATCTGCCCATCCTGGTCTCTAAGGGTATGTCTTCACTGCACCAAATTTCCTGGTGCCCTACCAGCTGCATGTTGCTCCAGCACCTGCTCCACCCCTTCCCCAGGGCCCCAGCCCCTGCTGTGCCCCAGCCTTACCTCTTTCCCACCCCCTCCCTGCCCCCACTCTCCTGAGGACTCCAGAAGGGTCAGGCCTGCACTCACCAGTAAGTAGAGCGACCCGCCAGTGAGTGCTGGGGGGCAGTTTCCCCCTCCCCCAAAGCCTTGGAGCCCCCTCCCATTCTCCATGGAGGTCTGGGCCCAGCCCCCTCTGCTCCCTGCATCCAGGGCCGGCTTTAGACCTTTTCCACCAATTCCCCCGAATTGGGCCCCAAGCCCAGTGAGAATCCCTTCCCTGGTTAGAGGCGCCTTTTTAATTTTTACTCACTTGGCGGTGCTCCGGGTCTTCGGCAGCACTTCGGTGGTGGGTCCTTCAGTGCCACCGAAGACCTGGAGTGAGTGAAGGACCCGAGGCCAAAGTACCTCCGAAAACTCGGAGCACAGCCTGATGAGTACAAGACCCACATGTTTTTTTCATATGGCTTTTTTTGTTAAGTCATCCCTGCTGGGGCCTCGCCAAAACTGTTTGAATTGGGCCCTGCACTTCCTAAAGCGGGGATCATCCTCCCTCCTCCTTTCCCCCTCTCCCCACTGCATAGGGCAGTGGTTCTTGAACTAGGGTCACCGCTTGTTCCGGGAAAGCCCCTGGTAGGCTGGGCCATTTTGTTTACTTGTCACATTTGCAGGTTGGCCAATTGCGGCTCCCACTGGCCGTGGTTCACTGCTCCAGGCCAATGGGAGCTGCAGGAAGGGCGGCCAGTAAAACCCTCAGCCTGCGCAGCTTCCAGCAGCCCCCATTGGCCTGGAGCAGCAAACCATGGCCAGTGGGAGCCGTGATCAGCTGAACCTGCGGACGCAGCAGGTAAACAAACCAACCCAGCCCACCAGAGGCTCTCCCGGAATAAATGGCAGCCCTAGTTTGAGAACCACTGGCGTAGTGCACCAAAATAGCTAGGGAAGGCCCTGGTCGGCCTAGGTACACCAGCAAGCCCTATAACATCGATGCAGCCTACACCAATGAAACAGGATATTTCCTTCAGTGTAGGAGCACCAACTCCCCAAACAATGTTAGACTGACAGAAGCACTCTTCCGTTGACATAGCTTCATGTACACTGAGTGTTATACTGGCATAGCTACATCGGTCAGGGGTGTTATTTTTTTCATACCCTACTGATGTAGCTATGCTACTCTAACTTTCTAGTGTAGACCAAGCCACAGACAGGACCATCATTGGTGGTGATCCTCTTTGAAGAGCTCCTTTCCTACCCTACACAGTGCGCCTCCTGTTGTGAAGCAAATATGGTTAAAACACAGAAAGCCTGATTTCTCCATTGCCCCATGCCCCTCGTGTAGACATTTATGATAGTGTAGATTGCTACCAAGTCAGAATGGTGGTGTTTCACAGCCACTTTGCACTCGTGCTGCTGAGGCAGGGCAGTGGAGAATCAGGCCCACAGTATATACCAAAGTGAAATACAAATATTGCTATACAGGCCAACAGATATTCATCTACATTAAGACACCTCTACAAAAAGAAAAGAAAGAGGAGAAAACATTTCCACGGGCCTATAACCACCCACCAGTGTTTCAATTGGCTTCCAGCTGAACTTTCTGAAATAAAGAGAGAACAAGAAAAATGCGTGAACTTTCCAATTTAGAATTAAAAACTGACAGGTTTTAAGGAAGGATGAAATTTGAGAACAGTCAGGCCTCTGTTAAGTGAGCCCCATTAACAGAGATTCTTGGATAACTGAAACTGGACATATCCTTCTGGTTCAACCTAAGAATCAGGCCCCTGCAGCTCCTTTCTGGGAGTGGTTTCAGAGTGGTAGCCATGTTAGTCTGTATCAGCAAAAACAACGAGGAATCCTTGTGGTACCTTAGAGACTAACAAATTTATTTGGACATAAGCTTTCATGGGCTAAAACATCTGATGCATTGGGTTTTAGCCCACGAAAGCTTATACCCAAATAAATTTGTTGGTCTCTAAGGTGCCACAAGGACGCCTCACTGTTTTTGCTTTCTGGGAGTGTCATTCTTTCTTAGAAACATAGAAGATCCACAGGAATGAGTTTCGTAAGAGCTGCCACTCCCTGACTCTAAGCATAGATTAAAAGAACTTGCTCCTCACAATTATTATCTGAATGTTAAATGTGTCCCAAGGCCTTTGGAGAATTGAGGTTATATTGCACATTCGAAGTGTAGCCTGTGCTCAGCAGCAAATGTGCTCTCCTGGCTACATGGCATCATAAACTCAGGATTCAGTTGTATTTCTGATTCAGCAACTCGTTCACTGTGCGATTTGTACCTCTCTGTGCCTCATTTGTCTCATTTGAAAATGGATATCATAATATCTATCTCATTAATGGATTTATTAGCAACGTGGGCCTAGATTTTTATTGGATATTTGGTTGGCTAGCTCCCAAACGAATGGGAGCTAGGCATCTCAATACCTGTTTAAAATCTAGCCCCTAGAGTCTGATTCAACCACTTTCCCCACAGTGAACAGTACTTTATTCCTAAGTAGTCCCATTGACATTACTCAGCATGGATACAGGTGGCAAAAATGGACCCCACATATAATAGGCAGGGCTTATCCTTTCACTTCAGTCAGGAAGACTGCCACGGAAGTAAGGCAGTGTTTCCTAGTGGCTAGAGCACTGGGCTGGGATTCAGAAGAGTTGGATTCTGGTTGCAGCTGCACCACTGGGTTGCTGGATGGCCCTGGGCAAGTAATTTCACTGGTCCGTGCCTCAGTTTCCCAATAGTAAAATGAGAATATTTCCTTTGTGACACACTTTGATATCTACAGATGAAATCTACATATTAGAGCTAGGTATTTTCATTATAAAATGTAAAATGGATCTAAGAGAGAGGAAGAACAGGACACATGTCATCTTCAGTATCCTTTACAGCACTCAGCGCAGTTTCAACACTTAAATAATAACAATAATCACATTGACTCTCTGAAGTTTGTCTCCCCCCGACACACACACACACACACATGTTCACATTTTAGCAAAATGTGCAAATAGTGACCAATTCTTTCCTTCGGTTGGTGCTTTCCACCTCCTACCCTTAAAAATAATTAATTTGAAAGCAACCAAAATAAAACTTCTGTTTGAGAATTCCCGCCCTGTAATTGACTGCATTGTACAGAGATCAAAGCACTGTAGACCTATAATGTTCTCAATCGGTTTTACAATGCGCAAGCACTTTCTGAACTGCTGCCAAGATTTTTGATGCAGAATAGGTCAAAATAACCTCCTCCTTCTCTCTCTTCTCCCTCCGTCCCTCCATTGCTAAATAAAACTCTTGCTACGAAAATATCAAACAGGGAATGTGTATTGGACTAACTCTTCAGACTGATCACTTTTATAGCCTTATATTAACCAAAAAGTAAAAATTACAGATGAATACAGCCAACAACAGGCCAAATTTTGTCCTAAATTGCACACCGATCCTTGCCTGTGAGGTCAGAATTTAGCCCTAGAAGTTGATGAAAGATCTATCTGGCCAGGTTTTAGCTTGCATGATAAGAGTGGGGAGAAACAGAGAGGGCTAAACTCCAGTCAACTCACTAACAAGGGAGCCTAGTTTTCAGCTGGGGCATCTTAGTAGGTAGCCCAAATCTTGTTCAATGTTCATATAAGATCTAGGGGAATAAAAGCTTATTTTATACACCTGAGCACCATTCTGAGATACAGAGGTAAGATTTAAACATCCCATTAAGTTTTGAAAGTTGAGCCATCAGGGTGTTAAAATAAGCATATTACTGAGCATTTTTTATACCATCTTCTGAGTGAAAACTTCACCCAAAATGCAGAGTTTAAATATCCTAGTCCTGGCTAGCCTGTCTGTTAAATGCTAAATCATCTTAACTGGAAGCAGGACCACATTATGGGCTGATTCAAATCCTACTGATTTTCACCAATAGGAGCGCTGGATGTAGAAGAGCAAGTATGTTATCAAGGGAGGAGAGAGATGGACCAGGACCAGAGATAAGAGAGAGGTTTATGGAAGAAGGCAGATGGGGAGAGAAGTCACAGTAATAGGCAGACAATATGTTTGGGTGTCTAGTAAGTCATATTTTCTTACTGCCAAAATAGCAACCCTGCTAATCAAGATGACTAAACATTTATTTATCCTCATGCCAGAAAACTCAATTAGTGTTCAGATGTATGAAAGCTTTTTTTAAAAAAATAAGTTTATGCCATGAATCTGCTGCCAAAGCCAGCTGAATGCTGCCCCATTTAATACCCTGTGAAATTTGTATTTATATGTACCATAGTGTATCCAGTCTTTCTATAACTGATAAATACAATTTGTATGGCTGAAATACTGAAAACACTGTCTTTCATCTGATTTGTTTAAGCTACAAAATATATCATTTGCCGCAGGTTTGTTTTCCTGTGGATGTTTTGTAGAAGGAAACAGCTAAGATTGATGTTACAGTAGCTTACCATTACAAGATTGATTTTTTTTTTTTACTCTAATTTTTCTCATACTATAACAATCCACCTGGAATGTTATATGCATGGTCTTCTGACAGAATAGACTCTTCATTCTGAAATGTGGACAAAGCGTCTTTGAGACAGGAGGTTTCAACAAGTGAGGTGTGTAGGGGGGCCGCTGTTGGGCGGGGGTGGGGGGGCGCTCCTAGTCCTCCGGGGCGCCTGGGAACCAGGCCGCCCCACTACAACGAGCAGCAGTTCAGTCTATAAAGCCCAGGCCCTGGGATCAGGGAGGGGCAACAAACACTAGTGCAGAGCTCAGACCCTCAGGCAGGGGCTGAGCAAAGGGTTCAGTCTATAAAGCCCAAGTCCTGGATCAGGGTGGGGCAACAAACACTAGCAAGTCAAATAGGCTCACGCCTTTAGGCAGGGCCGAGCACTAACAGTTCTCGGCTTTGGCCTCCTCAGGCCCAGGGAGAGGGGGAGTCTGCCACCAAGATGTTGGGTGGCAGGAGGGGACGCAGGCCCTCCCACTCCACTGCGTCCCAGCCCGGGGCCCTAACAGCGGCAGGCAGTCTGCTGCTGTGTCAGTGGGGATCCTGGTCGCAACACACTGACATTGGCTCTGGCAGTGCTGCAGCCAGACTGGGGTCAGCTACCCCCGGGCCACTTCCACTCTCCCCCTCATCGAGTACCTGAGTCGTCATGGTGTCAGCAGAGGGGTCAACCACCATCGGTTCCTCAGAGTGTGTCCACGGGCGGGCTCAGAGGGTCCTCGGGGTAGGTGGCAAAAGGTAGGCTCGGCTCCTCCTCGGGGTAGCCGGAGCGGGGCGGTCCCGGCCAGTCCTCCTCGGGGTAGCCGGAGCGGGGCGGTCCCGGCCAGTCCTCCTCGGGTAGCCGGAGCGGGGTGGTTCCGGCCAGTCCTCCTCGGGGTAGCCGGAGCGGGGTGGTTCCGGCCAGTCCTCCTCGGGGTAGCCGGAGCGGGGTGGTCCCGGCCAGTCCTCCTCAGGGTAGCCGGAGCAGGGCGGTCCCGGCCAGTCCTCCTCGGGGTAGCCGGAGCGGGGCAGGTTCGGTTCCTCCTCCAGGTAGCTGGAGTGGGGCGGTCCCAGCCAGTCCTCCTCGGGGTAGCCGGAGCGGGGTGGTCCCGGCCAGTCCTCCTCGGGGTAGCCGGAGTGGGGCAGGTTTGGTTCCTCCTCCAGGTAGCTGGAGCGGGTCGGTCCCAGCCAGTCATCCTCGGGGTAGCCGGAGCGGGGCAGGTTCGGTTCCTCCTCCAGGTAGCTGGAGCAGGGCGGTCCCAGCCAGTCCTCCTCGGGGTAGCGAGCATGGGGTAGGCTCGGCCAGGCCTCCTCGGGATAGTGAGCGAGGGGTAGGCTAGGCCAGCTGCTGCCTTCTGCTGCCTCCCCAGCGGGAGCTCGGTCACAGACGTCCGGCCTTTCTGACGGCTGGCCCCTTACTGAGCTCGGAGGGCCTGCCTTTATACTTCCGGGTCGGCGCTTGACCCTTTGCGGGGCAGGCTCAGAGCTATGTAGCTCCACCCAGTCCGGCCTCCGGCTGGGCTCTTCGTCCTCCGGGGCGCCTGGGAACCAGGCCGCCTCACTACAAGGTGTTTTCACTTTTGGAGAGATTGCCCAGTTTGTGGGGTTTTTGGCTCATCGTATCTCAAACAGCTAAAGCCATCCAAATGAGGATTGATGATGCCTTTCACTAGGTTTTTAAGTAGAACTGCTTGGAAAAAGGGGAGGAGAAGGAGAGCCTCCAATGGAAAATTTTGACTTTTGGGCAAAAAGTCAGAAGCTGAACATTTTTGGCTGAAAACTTTCTGTTTAAAACTGAAAAATTTTGATTCCGAAATTTCACTGTGGTGCCTCCTGGGACTTGTAGTTGAGGTATCTGATGCCCCCATTCTCCCTGTGGGCCAGCTCCTGAGGCAGACTACATCTCCCATGATTCTCCACAGGGGTTC
Source organism: Gopherus flavomarginatus (assembly GCF_025201925.1). Classification (NCBI taxonomy): domain Eukaryota; kingdom Metazoa; phylum Chordata; order Testudines; family Testudinidae; genus Gopherus; species Gopherus flavomarginatus. Next base: position 268,676,072 of record NC_066619.1, on the reverse strand, counting down.
AGCAAGAGGGGAGCCCAGGGGATATCATTACAGGGAGAGTGGCTATGGAGCCCCGCACAATTTCCAGTGATGCACCATAGCTTCCCTTCTTGCTGAGCCACCGTTTTGCATGATGGCAGATGGAGTCTGGCTGTAATTTGACCACTCAGACATTAGATCGGTGGCTTGCTATTGGAGCAGTGCAGTTACACACTTACTCAAGTCCCCAGATAATGCAAGGTCTGTTGGTAATTTTGAAGGGCTTTGCCCATTGCTTTGGCCTTTATACCTTTATGAATCATGGTAGGTCAGATTATTTTTTATTTTTGCAGTGAGTGGAAACTAATGTGGTGAGAGGATGGGAGATTATCTCTAGGTATATTAGCATTTTAATATGTCCATTATGAATGATACCTTCCAATGGTTGTAGCTCTTCTTGTTAGTAGTGAGGCTGTATTATGTTCAGGAATAAGGACTGTTCTTGGCTTTCGGTGGGTTAAATTGGTCACTGTGTGTTATAGGCCACCCTTTGTGCCAGAGGCTGAGAATCTGTTACAGCTCTCCTTACCAAGCCTAGTTTTCTAGTTTAAACTGTAGACACTCCTATTTTTAGCTCTGGAGGTCCCTTGTTCAGTACTTGGCATCATCCAAGATGGTGGATCTCTCTCACACACTGAGTCGTAAGGGGGTAGAGTTAAGGTTATCTGGATGACCATAACTGTGATGACACTTTTAAACATGTTTGCTTTTCAAGTGTAACCTTAACTTAATCTGCAGTTCTTATGAAGGCAAAATTTCCACTGAAATCAGTGTATCTTTGCTTGTGTAGAACTGCAATACACAGCCCTGAAATTTGACAAACATTGAAAATACCCAACCCCCACAATCGCAAAAATATTTGACAAGTGGAGGGAAGATAAAACGATCCCTAAACATTCCACTGTCTTCCTCCCTCCCCCTTCTCCCTGCAATAGAGGTTTACACAGGACTTAACTCTGTCATATTTTTTGAACTATAAAACACTGGCAGTACAACAAAGTGACACATTGCAAATGTCCTCTCCAGCCACGAGATTACCAGTATCGGATCATGTGACATTTATAGAATAATAGGAAAAGAAAGCAGATGTTCTTCTTTTCTAATGAAAAACATGCATACGTAGCTACCCTAATAATGTTTGCCTGACCTTGCCCAATCTGATTCCATAAATATCAAAAGTCTCGCCCAGGAAGAATTCAGTATATTGAAGTGTTTGGAAATTGCCTAAGATGAATCGTAAATAGAATAGTCTGCTGTCTAAATTCAGAGCGAAGCTGACTGGGGAGTACAGTTTCCAGAATGCAACACTCTAAGGTCACAAGATCGCACATGCTCAGTTGTTCATACATGGACCCTAATGAATTATTGAACTGCTTGTGGGGTGAGAGGAGTCACTGAAGTTCTGGAGAGGAGAACATATGAGCTGAATCGTCAAAGTGTCTGTCACTTGATTCCCCCATCTCCTAGGCCAGGTAACTGTTCTTTCCATGATACAGTATGAATTGCCAGGACAGAGAAGTTGTTGCTGCTGCAATGCATAGGTACTCCTTCTGGCCTTTGGAAAGTTGCATTCACTAGAAAACAGGAGTGGCAATGCCTGGCCATACTGACAAATTCATTTTCCATCACTGGTCTTGAATGTTAGTTTCGCTTTTCTAGTCCCTTTGACACTAATGCCCTGATTTAAAAAAAAAAAAAAGTCTGCGCAAAGGCACCCATGTAACACAATGGCACTTGTGTATCTAATATGCATGTGCCTTATCAGTGAGCATGTAGATAGAACAGGTATTTATTCAATCATGCAATCTACCACCAAAGTTCAAAAATCAAAAGTCGGGCCCTCCAAAATCATGAAATTGGCTTAAAATCATGAGATTTCTCTTTAAAAAGCAATAGGAAGCCAATTGTATTAATTTGCCTTCTGATTTTTGAGACTTTGTGGTTCATATTTTCAAGTTTTTTCTTCACGACCACAAGGCTTAGAAACATACTTCCCCTCTCCTTCCCCCAACCATCAAATGAAAGCTGAGATTCTCTGGTAATTGCCTGAATCCAAAGGTTTGGGCCTTCAGAAAAACACCACAGGCCACTCATGATAAAATCACAGAAGTTAGCAACACCAGCATGTGCAAATGTCTAGTCAGATGCATAATTGCGGTGCACTGTTGCCAACTTTCATAATTTTATTGACTGTCTTGTGATATTTGGTGTGTTTTTTTTAATGCAATGAGAGAATGAAGAGGGAGGCTTGAAAATCTTAGCTTTTGTTAAAAAAGTAGTTTCCAGCTCTTATGACTGAAAGCTTCAAGATGTGACCCCAAATAGCTCAGAAACCCAAAGACAAATAAAAAGAATCCCATATATATTATTTTTTAATATTTTGTGATTTCTAAGCCAATCTCATGATTTTGAAGGGCCTGACACATGATTTTTTTTTAATCTAATTGCCTTGAAATTTCTAATTCCTCAGACCAATTTTGCAGTGATTCTCTCATTAAATTTCTCCCAATTCTTAGAACATAAGAATGGCCATACTGGGTCAGACCAAAGGTCCATCTATGCCAGTATCCTATCTTCTAAAAATAGCCAATGCCAGGTGCCCTAGAGGGAATGAACAGAACAGGTAATCATCAAGTGATCCATTTCCCTGTCTCACATTCCAAGCTTCTGGCAAACGGAGGCTAGAGACACCATCTCTGTCCATCCTGGCTAATAGCCATTGATGGACCTATCCTCCATGCATTTATCTAGTTCTTTTTTGAACCCTGTTATAGTCTTGACCTTCACAACATCCTCTGGCAAAACATTCCATAAGTTGACTGTGCGTTGTGTGAATACTTCCTTTTGTTTGTTATAAACCTGCTGCCTATTCATTTCATTTGGTGACCCCTAGTTCTTGTGTTGAGTAGGAGTAAATAACACTTCCTTATTTACTTTCTCCATGCCAGTCATGATTTTATAGACTTCATATATTTCCCCTTAGTAGTTTGCTATCCCCTTCATTCTGGTATATACATCAGCCCCTCAACTGGTGTAAATCAACATAGGTCCATTGACTTCAAAGGAGCTATGTCAATTTACACCACTGGAGGATCAGGCCCACCTTTTCTGCTTTGCCAACTTCATATCTGTGGGTAAAACACACTGGGAGCCAAGTAAAATTTCAACTTGTTGAATGTTTAACACATTTTCCCCCTGGGAAATTACACAGGAATGGATCATGTACTGTAATTACAGCAAAAAGTGAGTCATTCTAATGTAGTGGAACTATGAGACAGCACGATCTTGATGTACTTTATGCTGCTTTCCATCAGAGAACCTCAAAACACTATAATCACTGTAATGGACTAAGCCTTCCAAACCCTCTGTAACAGGGCCTCAGGATTGTCCCCTGTGGCAAAGTAGGCCCCACGCCACTCTCAGAAGTGGCCGGCACCACGTCCCTGTGGCCCCCAGACGCATTGCCCTTGCTTACAGGCACCGCCCCCTGCAGCTCCCATTGGCCGCGAATGGGGAATCGCATCTAGTGAGAGCTTCGGGGGAGGTATGTGGAGATGTGGCAAGGGCAGCGCACACAGAGCCCTCAGCCCCTCCTTCCCCAGGGGCCACAGTGCTTCCGGGAGTGACGCAGCCCCAGTGCACACAGCTACTACCCCTGAGCTGCTTAAGGTAAGCAGCACCAGGCTAGAGCCTGAACCTTTCCTGCACCCCGCACCCCAACTCCCTGCCTGCACCTCACACCCATCCTGCACCCCAACTCCCTTCCCTGAGCCCCCTTGTACACCCTGAACCCCTCCAGCACCCCAACTCCCTGCCCTGAGCCCCCTGCTGCACCTGTGTACCCCAACCCCCTGCCCTTCCCCCTGCTGCACTCCTCCTGCACCCCAACCTCCTGCCCTGAGCCCCCTTGAACACCCTGCAACCGTCCTGCACCCCAACCCCCTCCCCTGAGCCCTCTGCCTGCACCTTGCACCCCTCCTGCACCCCAACTCCCTGACCTGAGCTCCCTGCTGCACCTGGCACCTTTGTGCACCCCAAGCCCCAGCCCTGAGCCCCCTGCCACACCCTCCACCCTTCCTGCACCCCAACGCCCTGCCCTGAGCCCCCTCCTGCAGTCCGCACCCATCCTGCACTCCTGCCCTGAGCCCCTTCCTGCACTCTGCACCTCTCCTGCACCCCAACCCCCTTCCCTGAGGCCCCTCATACACCCCACACCCCTCCTCTGCGCCAAACCCTTGCCCTGAGCCCCTTCCTGCACACCACACACCCTCCTGCACCCCACCCCCCTTCCCAGGCCCTGCATACAATTTCCCTCAGCCCCAAAAAGTTTGCCCACCCCTGCTTTGTAAACTAGTCTCCTTATTGCTTCTGATCCTCAGCTGATGCACATCATTGACATAGCACCAGTGACATCACTGGAGATACACTGATTTCTGCCAGCTGAGGATGTCACTAGTGCCGACCCGAAAAGTTCAGAAATCATGAGTTAGTCTCCCCCTTCCCCAAATCATTAGGATTTTCTGCCTCTCTTCTATTTTTGTATTTTCCCCCCTCCCCCCGCCACCCATCCCTCAATGTGTGTGTAACAAGTGTATTCTTTGACACCATTTGCAAATGTATAGTGAGTGAAGCGGTTTTGGCCTCTGCAGTTGGAGCTCTTGCTAGAAGTTTCAGCTGAGATCAGGGGTCTGTCATGTTTGTTGCTGTACAAACACATAGTAAGTAACAGTCTTTGACCAAAAGAGCCTACACTGTAGTGCAAAATGTGGCATAACTATTAGATGGTGACGGAGCCATAGTATGTTAGCATGGGATACAGCAGCACCTAATCTGGCATACTCTTTCTGAAAAACTGTGTAGCCAATTGGATGAGATTTGGCGATATTTTCTATTAGAAATCTACCTGCTATTCCAAGCCCTGTCTGAAGTGACCTTAAGCAAGCTATCAGTTCCCTATGAAAAGATCATGGTCGTCTCCTCCCCTACACCCTTGGAGCATGCAGCCATGGTTCTTAAGAATTCAGAGAAGCATTTACTCGAATGTGTGAAAAAACTGGGATGAGAACTGTCCCAGTCTCTGGGCTTGCAGCTTAGTACACCTTCCCCTAGACTGTAAGGAAAGAGTTGCTCTCTGCATATGAAGGTTGGAGCTTTTTATATCATCACAAGACTGCCTGCAACAAGGGCCAAAATCATGTTTGCTGCGTAAGGACATAAACATAAAGAGTCAGGCTTTAAGCAGCAACCAGAGAACTGGCCAGCAGGAAGGTTTCCATATTTATTAAGCTCCCTGATATAACACAACCTGGTCCCCCCTGGTAACTGTGAAGGTCCAGGAATTCTATACCCACTACACATCTCCCTTTCTTTATAATAAAGGATTACATTAACAACCACAACAACAATTCAAAATAAATGTCAAATTCCTTAAAACTATTTACACTGGTATGTCCCCTTATCAATTTCATTTCAAGTTGTGAGCAATATGTAAAGATCAGATCTTTTGGGTCATGGTGGGTCCGATCAATCTTCCAGCCTATGTTCTCACTTCTGTTGAATTTGTGCAAGGAGTTCCTTGTGGAGAGGGCTCACTTATAGACTTGAAATAAAGTCAGAAGGGACCATTATGATCATCTAGTCTGACCTCCTGCACAATGCAAGTCACAGAATCTCACCTATCCACTTCTAACAACCCCCTAACCTATGTCTGAGTTATTGAAGTCCTCAAATTGTGGTTTGAAGACCTCAAGCTGCAGAGAATCCTCCAGCAGGTGACAGGTGCCCCATGCTGCAGAGGAAGACGAAAAACCTCCAGGATCTCTGCCAATCTGCTCTGGAGGAAAATTCCTTTCCGACCCCCAAATATGGTGATCAGTTAAACCCTGAGCATATGGGCAAGACTCACCAGCCAGACACCCAGGAAAGAATTCTTGACAGAGCAGCTGCAAGTCATAGCATCATAGAATATCAGGTTTGGAAGGGACCTCAGGAGGTCATCTAGTCCAATCCCCTGCTCAAAGCAAGACCCATTCCCAACTAAATCATCCCAGCCAGGACTTTGCCAAGCCTGACCTTAAAAACCACTAAGGAAGGAGTTTCCACCACCTCCCTAGGTAACCCATTCCAATGCTTCACCACCCTCCTAGTGAAAAAGTTTTTCCTAATATCCAACCTAAACCTCCCCCACTGCAACTTGAGACCATTATCCTTGTTCTGTAATCTGCTACCACTGAGAACAGTCTATATCCATCCTCTTTGGAACCTCCTTTCAGGTAGTTGAAAGTAGCTATCAAATCCCCCCCTCATTCTTCTCTTCTACAGACTAAACAATCCCAGTTCTCTCAGCCTCTCCTCATATGTCATGTGCTCCAGTCCCCTAATCATTTTTGTTGCCCTCCGCTGGACTCTTTCCTATTTTTCCACATCCTTCTTGTAGTGTGGGGCCCAAAACTGGACACAGTACTCCAGATGAGACCTCACCAATATCGTCTTTTGATCTGCTGGCAATTCCCCTATTATACAGCCCAAAATGCCATTAGCCTTCGTGGCAATAAGGACACGCTGGCAGCTCATCCAGCTTCTCGTCCACTGTAACTCCTACGTCCTCTTCTGCAGAACTGCTTCCTAGCCATTCGGTCCCTAGTCTGTAACAGTGAATGGGATTATTCCATCCTAAGTGCAGGACTCTGCACTTGCTCTTGTTGAACTTCTTCAGATTTCTTTTGGCCCAATCCTCTAATTTGTCTAGGTCCCTCTGTATCCTATCCCTAACCTCCAGCGTATCTACCAGTCTTCCCAGTTTAGTGTTATCTGCAAACTTGCTGAGAGTGCAGTCCATGCCATCCTCCAGATCGTTAATGAAGATATTGAACAAAACTGGCCCCAGGACCGACCCTTGGGGCACTCCGCTTGAAACCAGCTGCCAACTAGACATGGAGCCATTGATCACACCCGTTGAGCCCGACGATCTAGCCAGTTTTCTATTCACCTTATAGTCCATTCATCCAGCCCATACTTCTTAACTTGCCGGCAAGAATGCTGTGGGAGACCGTATCAAAAGCTTTGCTAAAGTCAAGGAATAACACACCCACTGCTTTCCCCTCATCCACAGACCCAGTTATCTCCTCATAGAAGGCAATCCGGTTGGTCAGGCATGACTTGCCTGTGATGAATCCATGCTGACTGTTCCTGATCACTTTCCTCCTCTCTAAGTGTTTCAGAATTGATTCCTTGAGGACCTGCTTCATGATTTTTCCAGGGGCTGAGATGAGGCTGACCAGTCTGTAGTTCTCCATATCCTTCTTCTTCCCTTTTTTTTAAAGATGGGCACTACATTCACTTTTTTCCAGTCACCTGAGACCTCTGTAGGGATATTAAAGAAGGTACTAACAGTGATTCCCCCAAGTGACAGTGACCTTCAGTTTCACCAAGTACACAAATCTTTTAGTTCTGTTAAAACTTGTAAGCTCCTGTCTGCAGAAAACATTAATTGTATCTGTCCTGTGAAAAATACTCTTATTACTATGTAAAACTTACAAACAAGTTAATTGACTTTGTTCTTGAAGTGGACACTATGTTACCACCCCTGCTGTGAGCCTTAAGCCGGTAATTGACTCTGCCTAAAATATGGAATGTATGTTAATGTACATGGTGTTATAAGGAGGGCTTTGGGATGTACGGTCACTGGGAAGCGTTTACGGATAGACGACTGTTCGCTCAGGATGGACTTCATCTAAGCAAGGAGGGAAATAGAATTCTAGGATGGAGGCTCGCCGACCTCATCAAGAGAGCTTTAAACTAGGAAGTTGGGGGAGATGGTTGGGAGATGTTCGGGAGATCTCCACGCCGGAATATAACCTGGAAAGGGAAGTAAACAAAGTGAGAGGGGATACCCTTGCGATCCCAAGAATTGATCCAAGGAGGAATAGTGGAGTAGAAACCAGAGTAACAGGTGATGCTGGTGGTAGAAGGTCTCTGCACGACAGGGGAAAGAATGTCACTGATGCCAAACGCCGAAAATTAAAAGGTCTGTACACTAATGTGAGGAGCCTAGGTAACAAGATGGAGGAACTGGAGTTACTGGTGCAGGAAGTGAAACCGGATATTATAGGCATAACCGAAACCTGGTGGAATAGTACTCATGACTGGAGCACGGGTACTGAAGGCTATGTGCTGTTTAGAAAAGACAGGAAGAAAGGCAAAGGTGGTGGAGTAGCCTTGTACATCAATGATGAAATTAACTGTAGCGAAATAAGAAGCGATGGAATGGATAAGACGGAGTCTGTCTGGGCAAAAATCACACTGGGTAAAAAAGCAACTAGAGCTTCCCCTGAGATAGTGCTTGGGGTGTGCTATAGACCGCCGGGATCTGATTGGGATATGGATAGAGACCTCTTTAATGTCTTTAATGAAGTAAACACAAAGGGGAAATGTGTGATTATGGGGGACTTCAACTTCCCGGATATAGACTGGAGGACGAGTGCTTGCAAGAATAATAGGGGGCAGATTTTCCTGGATGTGATAGCGGATGGATTTCTTCATCAAGTAGTTGAAGTACCTACGAGAGGGGATGCCATTTTAGATTTGGTGTTGGTGAGCAGTGAGGACCTCGTAGAAGAAATGGTGGTAGGGGACAAACTTGGTTCGAGTGATCATGAGCTGATTCAGTTCAAACTAGATGGAAGGATAAACAAATGTAGATCTGGGATTAGGGTTTTCAACTTCTCGAGGGCTAATTTTAAAGAGTTAAGGAAATTAGTTAGGGAAGTGGATTGGACGGAGGAATTAGTGGATTTAAATACGGAGGAGGCCTGGAATTACTTTAAGTCGCAGCTGCGGAGACTGTCAGAAGCCTGCATCCCAAGAAAGGGGAAAAAAACCATGGGCAGGAGTTGTAGGCCAAACTGGATGAGCAAGCAACTCAGAGATGGGATTAGACAAAAGCAGAAAGCTTACAGGGAGTGGAAGAAAGGCAGGATCAGTAAGGAAAGCTACCTTGGTGAGGTCAGAACATGTAGGGATAAAGTGAGGAAGGCTAAAAGCTGCATTGAACTGGACCTTGCAAAGGGAATCAAAACCAATAGTAAAAGGTTCTACAGCCACATAAATAAGAAGAAAACAAAGAAAGAAGAAGTGGGGCCGCTATACACTGAGGATGGAATGGAGGTTAAGGATAACCTAGGCATGGCCCAACATCTAAACAAGTACTTTGCCTCAGTTTTTAATAAGACTAGTGAGGAATCTAGCGATGATGGAGGGATGATAAACAGGAATGTGGATATGGAAGTGGATATTACCGCAACTGAGGTAGAGGCCGTACTTGAACAGCTCAATGGGACGAAGTCGGAGGGCCCGGACAATCTCCATCCGAGGATATTAAAGGAACTGGCGCGTGAAATTGCGAGCCCGTTAGCGAGAATTTTTAAGCAATCGATAAACTCGGGGGTTGTGCCGTATGACTGGAGGATTGCTAATGTAGTTCCTATTTTTAAGAAAGGGAATAAAAGTGATCTGGGTAATTATAGGCCTGTTAGCTTGACGTCTGTAGTATGTAAGGTCTTGGAAAAAATTTTAAGGGAGAAAGTAGTTAAGGACATAGAGGTCAATGGTAATTGGGACGAATTGCAACACGGATTTACTAAAGGTAGATCGTGTCAAACCAATCTGATCTCCTTCTTTGAGAAGACGACGGATTACTTAGATAAAGGAAATGCGGTAGTTATAATTTACCTAGATTTCAGTAAGGCGTTCGACACGGTTCCGCATGGGGAACTGTTAGTTAAATTGGAAAAGATGGGGATGAATATGAAAGTTGTAAGGTGGATAAGGAACTGGTTAAAGGGGAGACTCCAGCGGGTCGTATTGAAAGGTGAACTGTCAGGCTGGAAGGAGGTCACTAGTGGAGTCCCTCAAGGATCGGTTTTGGGACCGATCTTATTTAACCTTTTTATTACTGACCTTGGCACAAAGAGCGGGAATGTGCTAATAAAGTTTGCGGATGACACAAAGCTGGGGGGTATTGCTAACACGGAGAAGGACAGGGATACTATTCAGGAAGATCTGAACCACCTTGTAAACTGGAGTAATAGAAATAGGATGAAATACAATAGTGAAAAGTGCAAGGTCATGCACTTAGGAATTAATAATAAGAATTTTGGATATACGTTGGGGGCGCATCAGTTGGAAGAGACGGAGGAGGAGAAGGACCTTGGGGTACTGGTTGATAGCAGGATGACTATGAGTCGCCAATGTGATACGGCTGTTAAAAAAGCAAATGCGATTTTGGGATGCATCAGGCGGGGTATTTCCTGCAAGGATAAGGAGGTGTTAGTACCGTTATATAAGGCGTTGGTGAGACCCCATCTGGAATACTGTGTGCAGTTCTGGTGTCCCATGTTCAAGAAGGATGAATTCAAACTGGAACAGGTTCAGAGACGGGCTACAAGGATGATCCGAGGAATGGAAAAACTGCCTTATGAAAGGAGACTCAAAGAGCTTGGCTTGTTTAGCCTGGCCAAAAGAAGGCTGCGGGGGGATATGCTTGCTCTATATAAATATATCAGGGGGGTTAACGTTAGGGAGGGAGAGGAATTATTTAAGTTTAGTACTAATGTAGGCACGAGGACGAATGGGTATAAATTGGATATTAGGAAGTTTAGACTTGAAATTAGACGAAGGTTTCTAACCATTAGGGGAGTGAAGTTCTGGAACAGCCTTCCTAGGGAAGTAGTAGGGGCAAAAGACTTTTCTGGCTTTAAGACAAAGCTTGATAAGTATATGGAGGGGATGTTATGATAGGATCGTTAATTTGGGCAATTGATCTTGGATTACCAGCAGATAGGTCTGCTCAAGGGTCTGCGGGGAGATGTTGGATGGGATGGGAACTGAGTTACTGCAGAGAATTCCTTCTTGGGTGCTGGCTGGTGAGTCTTGCCCACATGCTCAGGGTTTAGCTGATCGCCATATTTGGGGTCGGGAAGGAATTTTCCTCCAGGGCGGATTGGCAGGGACCCTGGAGGTTTTTCGCCTTCCCCTGCAGCGTGGGGCACGGGTCGCTTGCTGGTGGATTCTCTGCAGCTTGAGGTCTTCAAACCAATTTTGAGGATTTCAATAACTCGGTCCTGGGTTAGGGGTTGTTATAAAATTGGATGGGTGGGGTTCTGTGGCCTGCCTTGTGCAGGAGGTCAGACTAGATGGTCATATTGGTCCCTTCTGACCTATGAGTCTATAAGTCTACGAATGGTTAGGGAGGTGCCAGCCTAGAAAGGATCCATCGGCCGAAGAATGTGTCAAGTGGACCACCAGACAACCCCCAGAGGGTAAACTGGGATCCACCCCAAACACCTGGAAGGAATGTGCCACTTTAGACAGTGTGGAGCCACCAGGAAGGTGACAGCTCCCATAGACTACCATAGGAATTAATTCCTATAAAAATGGACTCTAAAGGCTAAGAACTTTGAGTCTCTGGTTCTGCTGCCAACCTCCAGGAGCATCAGGTGCATCTGACACAGACTCGGCTCCATCCTCATGACCAAGATACCTGGCCAGTAACTTGGCATGAGCAACCTCTAGGCTGGTAACTATAAAACCTATACAGAACCTGAATGAATGATTGTGTGAATGAATATATATATATAATGTGTATGTGTATAAGGAATAAGTAGTAATAGGAATTAGTCAAACAATGTTGTTTACTTTTGTCTTTTGCTTTATTATTATATTTGCAATAAATGTGGCATCTTTGCCTTATCCCTCTTAATAAGATCCTGCTGGTTTTTATTATATTGGTATAACACCTCCCTCGATTGCCGTGAGTTTTCAGTGATAATGGCCAATGACTCTGCAATCACATCCTCCAACACCCTCGGATGCATTGCATTGCATCCGGTCCCATAGCCTTGTGCATGACCAGCTTTTCTAAATAGTCCTGAACCATTTCTTTCTCCACGGGGATCTGGTCACCTCCTCCCCATACTGTGCTGCCCAGTATAGCAGTCTGGGAGCTGACCTTGTTCGTGAAGACAGAGGCAAAAAAAGCATTGAGTACATTAGCTTTTTCCACGTCCTCTGTTACTAGGTTGCCTCCCTCATTCAGTAAAGGGCCCACACTTTCCTTGGCTTTCTTCTTGTTGCTAACATACCTGAAGAAACCCTTCTTGTTACTCTTAACATCTCTTCCTAGCTACAACTCCAAGTGTGATTTGGCCTTCCTGATTTCAGTCCTGCATGCATGAGCAATATTTTTATACTCCTCCCTGGTCATTTGACCAACCTTCCACTTCTTGTAAGATTCTTTTTTGTGTTTAAGATCAGCAAGGATTTCACTGGTAAGCCAAGCTGGTCACCTGCCATATTTACTATTCTTTCTACACATCAGGATGACTTTTTCCTGCAAACTCAATAAGGATTCTTTAAAATACAGCCAGCTCTCTTGGACTCCTTTCCACCTCGTGTTATTCTTCCAGGGGATCCTGCCCATCAGTTCCCTGAGGGAGTCAAAGTCTGCTTTTCTGAAGTCCCGGGTCCATATTCTGCTGCTCTCCTTTCTTCCTCGTGTCAGGATACTGAACTCGACCATCTCATGGTCACTGGCTCCCAGGTTCCCATTCACTTTTGCTTCCCCTACTAATTCTTCTCAGTTTGTGAGCAGCCGGTCTAGAAGAGCTCTGCCCTTAGTTTGTTCCTCCAGCACTTGCACCAGGAAATTGTCCCCTGCACTTTCCAAAAACTTCCTGGATTGTCTGTGCACTGCTGTATTGCTCTCCTAGCAGATATCGGGGTGATTAAAGTCTCCCACGAGAACCAGGGCCTGCGATCTAGTAACTTCTGCTAGTTGCCGGAAGAAAGCCTCGTCTACCTCATCTCCCTGGTCTGGCGATCTATAGCAGACTCCCACCACAACATCACCCTTGATGATGTCCCAGATTTTCTCTTCATAGTGTTGGGGAAATACTGAAGATAAACACAATTCCTCCAGTCCAGAGAAGTCTTTCTGGAATCTTCACTAGGTAGGATCTGGGAGTTTCTGCCAATTTCCAAACAGTTCCAAATGTCTGGGAGCTTTTGAGCCAAACTTTGTTCCCTGTCTGAGTTCAGGTAGTGCTTTTGTTATGTGCCAAACATTGAAGTTTTGTTGCTGCCAAATTTTTATTTCAGCATCCTGTTTTCAAAACTCCTTTAGGTTGGACCACTAAGGTTTAAGCTGTATCAATGTCACAGATAAAGTTGCCCTTAGTCATCTTGCTATCAGACATTCTGCTGGAGATAGTCCAGACACAAGCAGTGTTCACCCATGTGCCATGAGTGCTTTACACTGGTCCACTGATTTTTGCAGAAGTCTTTTTAAAGTCTGTATTCCTCTCCACCTCCCTATTTCCTGGGGGTAACGTGGACCACTGGTATGAAGTTCAAAATCAAAGTTCTGTGCAAATGCCAGGAATGTTTCAAAGGTAAATTGAGGCCCATTATCAGATATGTGGACTTCAGGAACTCCATGTCTTGGAAATCTTGCCATTTAGTTTCTGGATGACCTGTGTTGATGAAGTCTGTATCAATATAGCCAAGTCAGTACATCTGGAGAAACAATCGAGTACAATGAAAAAATTTCCAGAAAAAACTAATCTGTGGCTACCTGCTGCCAACATCTGTCAGGTACCTTTATGGAGAATAATGCTTCTAGTGATTTTTTTTCTCATTATATATATCACTGCCTTCTACTAAAGTCTGAATTACCCTACTGTACCATCATACAGGTTGTTGTGCTCATGCCCTGCACTTGTTTATATCTTGGTCTCCCTGATGGATTTTGGAGAACATCTCTTCCCAAAGTACCATAGGTGTAAGAAATCATTGTCTTTTCAAAAGCAGGCCATCAGCCATGGGAAGGTCATTTCAGTCCTGCCTATATGGTATGTCTAAATTTGGTATGTCTGTTGGAAGTTGACTCTTTTGAAACCATCCCACCCTGACCCTCTTTGGCAGAGCTGAATCAGTTTCTGACAAGTTTTGTCTTGTAGTTGTTCATCTCTAATTTGCTGAAGTTGGCTGGAATATGCTAGAATTGCTACCACAACACAGTCAATGTAGACTTTGACATCTTTCTCTATAGCCTTTTCTTCTACCATTGATGGCTGCTCAACTGGGACTCTAGATAGTCTGCTGCTACTAGTGCTTTTCTTGATATATGTTCATTGTTGAAAGAAAATCACATCCGCCATAGCTGAAATCTTTAAATTCTAGGTGGAAGCTCATCCCATGGTTTTGAACCCAATAATATCTAAAGTCTGTTTTTGAAATATTTTTGTTGTAATATTGCGACCTTTAGGTCTGTAATCAAGTGACCGGGGAGACTGAAGTGTTCTCCAACTGGTTTTTGAATGTTATAGTTCTTGACATCTGATTTGTGTCCATTTATTCTTTTGCGTAGAGACTGTCCGGTTTGGCCAATGTACATGGCAGAGGGGCATTGCTGGCACATGATGGCATATATATGTGATAACTTCAAAAACAGACTCCAAGGAGAGACTGCTGAACTGGAATTAATTTGCAAATTGGATGCCATTAAATTAGGTTTGAATAAAGACTGGGAGTGGATGGGTCATTACTTAAAGTAAAACTATTTCCCTATGCTTATCTTCCCCCCACCCCGCACCCTCCAGTTCCTTATATCTCCTTGTCAAGTGTTGGAAATGGGCCATTTTCATTACCACTACAAATAGTTATTTTTCTCTCCTGCTGATAACAGCTCACCTTAACTGATCACTCTCCTTATAATGTGTATGGTAACACCCATTGTTTCATGTTCCCTGTGTATATATATATATCTTCCTTCTGTATTTTCCACTACATGCATCCGATGAAGTGAGCTGTAGCCCACGAAAGCTTATGCTACAATAAATTTGTTAGTCTCTAAGGTGCCATAAGTACTCCTAAAAAATGTTTTGTCATTCTTAGGAATGTTCTTAAAACAGAAAGATCTTTGGGTTCAGGTAAGGTGAATAGTGCCTTCAGTTTGTCTGAATCCAGCTGAATTCCCTGCTTCTGAATGGTGTCCTACAAATTTTGTCTGTTCCTTTCCAAATTCACATTTCTCATTCCAAGTGAGAACTGCTTGTTGGAAGCATCTCAAAACTGCATATAGTCACTCATCATGTTTATTTTCATCTCTGTCATATACCAACACATCATCTGCATGCCAAAGGATGCCAGGTAAACCAAACACAATAGGAGAGATTCTCTTTTGGAAATGTTCTGGGGTTAAAGATATGCCAAATTAAAGACAATTGAAACAGTTCTTTCCAAAGAGGATGACGAATATGTTTATGGTATAGGTTCTTTAGCAGGGAGGATTTGCCAGAAGTCTACTGTAGCATCTGATTTGGAGAAGACTTTGGCTTCTGATAACTGAGTTAATGTCTGGTCAATTGCGGGAATCATGTGTCTTTTTCTGCACATGCTTTTATTAAGTTGCGTAAGGTCCACACAAATCCGGATTTTGACATTGGTTTTTGGTACTAAAACCATCTCCACACACCAGTTAGTGAGCTCTTCTATCTGAGAAATAACCCCCATATCTTGCCTTCTCTTCCATTCTTTTTTGACTTTCCCAAGAAAGGCATGGGAATGTGGCATGGGACTGTGAAAACAAAAGGAATCACTGGTGACACCAGTTTTATTTTTTACTCCCCTGGCAGATTCCCTAGGCCTGTGAAGAGATGTGAATACATCTCTTGTACAGCTTGCTTTTTGCTATTAACAGATCCTAGTTTCTCTACTCGGTGTAATCTTTGTATGCTGGCAACCCTAATAGGGAAGTTATCCGTCCTTGAATTATATATATTATTCGTTGAAAAACTTTGTCTTTTCTCCAGTTTCCCAAGGAACTGGCCACCAATCTCCAATATATTGTTTCTAGCCCCTATATAATCATATTTGGTCTTTGCAGAGCTCTATCCCAGGATTGATTATACTCTTTTGCGAGGAAGCAGATTGCAGTGACTGCTGCTTCAGTATTAATTTTAGATGTGAGGTTTTGACCATTTAGATTCATGCTTGGGGGCCAAGATGTGGTCTGTTCCATTGAGGATATATAGTTCCCAGAAGTTTGGATTCATTTGTCATCTGGTAACACACTATCTTGGATTGTTTCCTCTATTCTTTGTGACCTGCATGCTATTGTAAAATATCCCATTGCATGGCAACTCTTCTGCTGGACTTTGTTGCTAGCAGTGGTTTGGGGTCTTGCCACATCTTCCACTGCTTTTTCAAGCTTCCCTCCTGTTAAGGTTCTTCTCTCTCCCATTCTCTAGCTGTGCACTGTTTCTATGTGATAAATTTGGTCTGTCTGCTCCTTTTACATTTGTGACTTCTCTCTTTACTGTGTCAGGCCTTGGCTACACTGGCACTTTACAGCGGTGCAACTTTCGCGCTCAGGGGTGTGAAAAAACACCCCCCTGAGCACTGCAAGATACAGCACTGTAAAGCCTCAGTGTAACCAATGCCGCAGCGCTGGGAGCGCGGCTCCCAGCGCTGCAAGCTACACCCGTAGAGGATGTGGCTTACGTGCAGCGCTGGGAGAGCTCTCTCCCAGTGCTGGCACTGCGACCACACTCACACTTCAAAGCGCTGCCACGGCAGCGCTTTGAAATTTCAAGTGTAGCCATACCCTCAGTAATGTTTGACACAGTCTCCCCTATGCTGCTAGCATGTAAGGTTGTGGCCACACTACGAGGCTTTTAGCAACATGACTGTGCCACTACAGCTGTGCCACTAAAAGGCTTGCAGTGTAGCTGCTGTTTGTCAGCAGGAGAGAGCTCTCTTGCCAAAAAAAAACTTCCACCCTACCACGAGTGGCAGCAGCTTTGTCCGCAGGAGAGCGCTCCTGCTGACAGATCACTGTTCACACCGGCACTTTTCGTTGGTAAAACTTTTGTCATTTGGGGGTATGGTTTTTTAACACCCCCAAACAACAAAAAGTTTTGCTGGCCAAGTACCGGTGTAGACAAACCCTCAGCCACGTTACTGCTTCTTTATGGTTTCTCGCATTCTCACTTTTTCTAGTGAGAGATCTGGCTCGAACTGAAGCTGTGCTGATAAACTGATGTCTCTTATACCATCCTCTATCCTGACTCTTATTAGTTCTTCCTTTAACATTCCGTATTTACGATGTTCAGCAAGACAACGAACTGCAGTAATAAAAGTCTCAACTGTTTCCCTTTGTTCCTGGCGCCTCCTATTACATTTGACCCTTTCATATATAATATTCTGTCTGCCTATGACAAGGGCACCGAAACCTTCTTTCAATTTGGAGTATTCTTCCTTTTCCTCATCAGAGAGGAATATCAGCACTAGCATCAGATATGGCAAATATCAGGGCATTTATCTGCTTCCTCAGTTAAATCAGAAGCCATCTAGAATTACTCAATTCTCCAGATCCAGCAAGTCCTGAGTTGCCAAAATTAAATTTCTCTAACAGAGCTAATAGGGCTCCATTCCTGCACTGAGACAGGGCTCTGCCTCCTTCCTGCTGCAATTGTCACAGGTCTCATGGGTGGTGGGTGAAGCTTCCCATTGGGGAGGCTAGCCCCTTGTCCCGCCTCTTCCGGTCAAGGCCCCAGTGGGGCCAGATGGGCTGAGAACTCAGCTGGGACTGTTGCACCACCCCATGGCCACCACCCCACCCATGACCCCACCCCATTCTGCCGCTTCTCCCTGGGCCCTGCCCTCATTCTACCCCCACTCTGCTTCTTCCCTCCAAGGCCCTGTCCCCACTAATTCCTTTCCGCCCTCCCACCACCACCACCACTGCAGCTTAGAGACTGTAAAAGCTCTGTGCTGGCTGCAGAGGGAAGCAAGAGCTCCTCCAGCCCCAGGGCTGTGGCAGATGAGATTTTTCTGGGGGCCCCAAATTGGCAGGGGGCCCCGTGCCGTAATCTGCCAATGACACCCCCCATGGCAGCATGAGGTTTGGGGTGGCTTAGCCTCCCCCAGCTTCCATTACACACTGCCTATAACAGGTCTCCTCCCTGATTTTCCATTTCCCCCACTCACTCACCAATCCAGGGGCCTCTTTTCTTTCCTTTGCTCCTTCAGAGAAAGGGATTCATTCACTCCTGACACCACCACGTTACATGAGCACACGAACACAAAGAACCATGCTTTAAGCAGCAACTAGAGAACCCCCCAGTGAGGAATGTCCCTTGAGTATTAGGCTCTCTGTTGCAACTCATCCTGACTGTCTCTTGTAACTGGGGACAACAGGAACTCAGACTATATCCACTCCCCAGTGGCGATAAACATGTTAGAGTTGACAGCACTTGTATCTGGCAAAGTGTATCCATTTTACAGACATTCATTTAGGGGATGTCTCAGTTTAACCGGTTCAGCCATTTGTATTTGCTTCTCTGCCACTCAATCTAATAAGGTTTGCTAAGCAATTCCAGTCTCTCTGTGCTTTGGCCTGATGCACCCCTTTCTCCAGACATTGACTGGCATTGTTCTTGAATTCTGGTGAGTGAGTCACACTAGCTTGGCTTATTTGTTTGTCTCTGTGAACATTTAGAAAATGAGAAAAACATTTACTAGAAACAAAAAGAAAACAGTCCTTGTGTGACATGTTGGGCCAGTGCTGGCACTTCTCACTGTGCAACTGAGAGGACTGTGTACATCAAAAAAAACTTAATAATACAGAGCTAGAGAAAATTCACTGATTCTAAGGCCACAAGACACCATTAGGTCATCTAGTCTGACCTCCTGTGTATCATAGGCCATACAGAATTTCACCCAGTTACTCCTATACCTGTGTTTGACTAAAGCATCTCTTCCCAAAAAGGCATCCAGTTTTGACTTAAGAGATGGAGAATCCTCCACTTTCTCTGGTAGTTTGTTCCAGTGATGAATCATGCTCACTGTTAAAATGTGTGCCTTATGTCTATTTTGAATGTGTCTCTGGTTCTGGCTATGCCTTTCTCTGCCAAGTTAAAGAGCCTTTTAGTACCCAATATTTTCTCCCCTTGAAGATATGCAAACACTGTAATCAAGTCACCCTTAGACCTTCATTTTTATTGATCTGCTTAACTCAAAGGGGGACATATAATCATTGGCCGAGACAAAAAGACACATAGCAGTATGGGACTTGAAGAGGGACATAGCTTTACCATCACAATTTACCATAGCTGGAAGCATAACGCCGACAGAGCCTGGTGATTGGTGGGCGGGGTCGAACCTGGAACCTCTGGAGCTTAGTGCATGAGCCTCCACTGCGTGAACGACAAGCCAACTGGCTGTTAGCTAAAGCTGTACAGCAGACTCATTTATCGCTCACTCTCTCCCTCTCTCTAGCCACTAGCTGGGTCAGAACACCACACCCAGAAGGTCTATGGGTTACATAAACAGGATTTGTATTATGTTCATTTGTATTACTGTACGGCCTACTGGCTGACCAGGTCAGAGCCCCATCGTGCTTGGTACTGTACACTGTATAAGAGGTCCATGCCCTGAAGAGTTTACATAGCTTAAATAGACAGGACAGATGAAGTGACAGGCAAACACGGAGTTTACATGACTTGCCCATGGTCACAGCCCTGGTCAGTGGCAAAGCTATGAACAAAGCATAGGTGGGTCTCTTGAGTCTAGGGCAGTGTCCTATCCACTGGACCAAGCACTTTCTCCCATTCAGTTCTCCTACCAGCTGTATTCGTTTTCCACTGTCTGTTTTCTACCGCTTCTCCCACCCTGATGGTCTGTTACCTTTTATTCATTGTGTCCCCTCTCTGCATTAGATTGTAAACCCCTCGAGGCAAAGTCTTTGTCTTGTGATGCCTGTAAAGCACTATGCATGCCAATGGTGCCCTGTGCAGAAGGAGAGTTGTTATTTACTAGTTCTAGGTTGCCATGGGTGAGAGTGGATTTTTAAAGAAAAATCTTTGCCCTGAGTCACTTACATTTTAACCCAATCCTTAATGCCAGTGTGCAGGGCAGTGGGCTTGGGGCCAAGTTAACACAAGTCTTCATGCCTCAGTTTCTTCACCTATCAAATGAGGGAAATGACAATTTACCCTACTGTGGAAAGTGCTTTGATATCTACAAATCAAGAGTGCTAAGTAAGAGCTAAGTATGGTCATCATATTTGTTCACATGTTCTTCTGAAGAGAATGAGACCAGTTGCATGTAGGAGAAATATGTCAGAGTCTGCAGGATGGGGGGCTAAGTGGTGGTGTTGATAATGTGAAGCCATTTTGGTTGCGGCCATCCCTTTTAATCTCTTTTTAACCGAAATAAATGTTTCCCAAATTACATAAGAAGAAGAACATCCCCTACAAGTTCAGAGAAACACATTCTCAACAAGGAATGCAGACGGCTCCTGCTTTGCAGCGTATCTGTAAATGGAACTTGCATGCATTGCATATGAAAATCTTAGCGTGGTGTCCAAATGGACCTGCAGTGCATCCCTCCACCCAGCCATCCTCCCCTCCCCCCATTTTTTTTCCTGCCTTGAAATCCAGGTTGGTTTGTTGAAATAAGAAATAAACATAATGACTTTAATGGGATGAGCTTGCAGGGCTGTTGGCTGAGTCAGGCCACCCAGCTAGAGTTCAGTGAAAGACAGTCTGCACCTTATAAGGTCAAGAGATGAAGGCATTTAAAACAAAAAAAAAAATGAATAAAAAATAAAGGCCACAAACATATTATTTAAATCACCGTGCATGCAATTTTTCCCCCCCCAGGATAAAAACTGAAGTATGTAAGTGAATATAACATCTAACATTTGTTAAACCTAGATTGAAGCCCAGCCAGATAGTATTGAAAACAAACTGTGAATATTTTAAATGAAGTGAGATATAAATGATGGAGTAAGTAAAGGGCACATACCACATTAAAAAAAATTGGATAAAGTTCAATTGCTATTCATCTTGGAGAAAGTCTTTGGAGTTGAGCGATGCAGCTTAAAAGCACTCAGACATATATTATGGTCGGCAAGCTGTTACAGGGCTGAGGTAGAATAACACAAACAAAATAGGGAGTTAGGCATTGCCTACTATTAAGTAAGCAAGATTCTGGAAAGCGGAGGGGAGAGAACTGGGATTGTATTAGGCAATGGATGGAAGGGGTCCAACATGTCAAGAGTTCAGTTGCTACTTCTAGGCCTTAAGTGCTAATAAAATAAGCTCCTAAACTGCTGAAGGCGCATGTCCAGCCCACAAGGCTTTCCAATTGCCCAGCAGTTATTTCTTTGTCTGATGCTGCGTTTTCAGCTCAGCCTGCTCCCAGTATTTGTGGCTGGTTTTTGATCTGCTCTGTTTTTGAAAGCAAAACTGGGGAGTGGTGATTCCCCCTGCCTGGAAAGTGTCATCTTTTAGAGGATCATTTGAAAACCTTTATTTTCTTTACACTAACTGGATTGGAATGGACAATGCCCATTAGTTGCTGACTGTTGCATAAGTTGAGAATAAAATATCCTACATGAGCATACGCATTCTGGGCCAGATTCTGATCTCAGTTATGACTGTGTGAATCAGGAATAATTCAGTTAAAGTCAATAGGCCAGATACTGTGAATGGCCATCAGTAATGGAGAATAAGGCCCATTTACACTAGATGAGGATCTGGCCCAAATCAAACTGTTGTCAATGAGACAAGAATTAAGAACAATATGACTGGATTGGGCCTGACACTTTTTTTTTTAATATTCTAAAATATTTGGATAAGGTTTCCCCCCCATATGCACCCATACTCACATAACTGTGTATTTGGGGGTTTCAAATGCAACTGGAGCAATATATTCTAGCAAGCTCCCAAGAAAGAATGGTCTTGAAAGACTGTCAGTACAAGTATACAGATTCCAGAGGCATGGTTAACAGAACTCTAACTCTGAACCCTGTGTATCATTGCTCCAGTGAACCCAATCCCTTCCCCCAACAGCTCGATTGATCCCTCTTCTCCTTCAGTCCAGACATGACAACTCTCGGCACCACTTGCATATTGTTGTTTAATTTTAATCACATTGTTTAAGTTCTGTTTTTATTCTGTGCTCATGTGTCTGTTGCCTATGGGCGTTCTAATGTGAACTATGCATTTTAATGGAGCCACATCAAAAGAGCCATTTCGATGCACTTTCGCGAATGCTCATTTGTCACTTTAGGAGATATTAGGCACATCTTGCCTGTTTGGCTATCTCTACAGGACCTGTTCGCAAGGGTGGAAGGCGACAATATTTTTCCAAAGAAATTTGACTCAAACGAATGACAGGGGCTCTTTGTGCTGCCTCCCAGGAGTCCTCCTCACCCTCACACTGCCCGTGGAATAAAAAGCAAAGAAGCACGCTGTTTAAATATGCATATAACGCTGCACTGTGCCATAGATTATCTGGCATCACCATTCTATTGAGTGCAAGGAAAAACAGTCAAGATTTTTAATTGATAATTCAGAAAGACACCCCCTTGAATGGTGTTAATAATTACATCTGCCCATTCTGAGCTCTTCATCTACACAGGGGTAATAGAGCCTGTCCCTCAGGGACTGGAGCCCAGCTGAGAAGGCGGGACACTAAGTAAAGGAGTTGTAATTTGTATTTTGTCAACAAAAGCTGCTTAATCCTCCAGAAAGGCATCCTTCAGAGAGGCAAGCCTTTGTCCTGAGGTTTTCAGAGGAAGAGAGGAGGAGGGGAAAGAGAAAAGGGAATTACTGGCCACATGTAATTTATGGTTGAAAAGGTTCATTTATAGCTATCCCACCGTTGTATGCTTAGCCTGAGACTCCTACTAGCTCCTCATTCTCTCATCAAGTTTGCCTTTTGTGGCTATACGAATGGTAATGATTTGAGGAGAGGTTGGTCATGGTTATTAAGTGTCATCTAGCATGATCAGAACTGAAGTCTCAAACTGATATTCATGTTTAAATACATTTCACTAGCATTACTTTTTTAAGCTGTCTGAAATAATAATCTAGAAGCAGGCAGTCATGTTTCAGTAATACTTTTATTAGCCATTTTTCAGTTTGCTCTCACTAAATCTAGTTGACAAAGGATCTAATATTTTTCATACATAAATATATGACCAAACTAGAACCTCCAATCTAGACTCTTTGGGTTTTGGCAGTCTAAATCTACCCTGTTTGGTTTTGGTTTCAAGTCAGATCCCAGACCAGAAGGGATAAATTTTATGGTTCTAGTTTGGATATAGCTAAAAACCTCCTGGACTGTAGATGTCAGGAAATCTTGCAGTATCCGCTCACTATGTGGGTTTTCTGTCATTTAGGGCTGGAATCTCATGAGAACAGATATCAGGACTTTGGTGCTGTCAAATCCAAACTGGAACCATGTTCTCTGGTTCAGCTTTGAACCTGAACAGTCAGCCTAAATCAAATCCTGATCCAGACCTAAATACGGCCCCTATTCCTTTGTGTATTGACAGAGTGACTGACAGACTGATGGTCTGTAGACAGATGTTACCATAGGGAAACAGCTTACCTGAGCATGCTGTCGTTATGCCTGGTGAGCCAAGCCTGTATCTTTGCAAGCTGAGGTTCACAGTTTCTGGTGTCCATATAAGACATGCACCAGGAACTGTGCTTAAGGACTCTGTGCCCCAGGACACACTGTCTGGGGTGAGAACAATAACAAATGACTGGCAGTGGGGAAATGGTCACCAAACATGTTACAATGAAACCAGTGGGACTACTAGCATGCTTAAAACTAAGCACTTGCCTAAATCCTATGGTGGATCAAGGCCATAAAGCCCAGGCAAGGTCAGAGCAGTGAGAGGGAAGGGATCATTCCTTGCTGTGGGACCCCATCACACCTAAGCTAGATGATGGATGTTCTCATGGGCAAGGGGTCACTGAGGAAGAACTTGGGTTCTGGCATCCCATCTCTTGAGCATTGGGGACACAAGAACAGTGGTTGCAGGAGAGCCAACTTTGTAGGAAAGCAGCAAGCAAACACAGCAGGAGAGTGGAGGCTAGGATTGGCAAGCCTAGGGCACTGTGATTTAGCCTTAGTTCAGATATACCGTATATTTTATTTAAAAAGTTCTCACATCAAAACTCTGCATCTGAATACACCCAGGCTTTGGGTATGCTCAAAATCCCAAGCCAGAGTTTGATCTGAATGTTGTCAGTGGGCTCTGTCTCCATAATGGGCTGAAGCAGAAACTCAGATGTGACTACACACCAATTTGAACTGTAAAATCAACAGTGTGCAAAACTGTAGTGGTACAGTGGTAAATCAGGCCCCAGAAATGAAGCTGAATTTGACCATTTTAACCATCTCTCATTTTTTATTCCTTACTTCTGTTTTCCTTTTCTCTTCCCTCTGTCAAACTTCTCCCTTCTCTATATTAATCTCTCTCCTTCCTCCTATTCTTTTCTCTTCTCTCTCCTCCCAGAGCCCAATCTCATAAAATGATACATTTCATAACTTTCCAGGAGGGTTTCTTTTTTCTATTTAAAAGAAAATTGACATGTTTAAATAATATAAAGTTTGTGGCATAAACTCAAAACTGCCGGCTGATTTAATTTGTGATTTTCTACTCTCAAAGAAACTTCTTTTTAAGTGAAGTACAAAAGCAGAAAGGACATTTCTGGGACAAAAAGAAAAAGCACTTCACATACCAATCAATGTTTCTGCAACAGCCTAATAACTAAGCAATGTATATGACATTTATCACCATATACATTCAATAGGAGATTCACTTATAGAATATCTGGGTTGGAAGGGACCTCAGAAGGTCATTTAGTCCAACCCCCTGCTCAAAGCAGGACCAATCCCCAAACAGATTTTTGCCCCTGTTCCCTAAATGGCCCCCTCAAGGATTGAGCTCACAACCCTAAGGTTAGCAGGCTAATGCTCAAACCACTGAGCTATTCCTCCCCCAACTTATGCTGGTATGAAGCTCCATATACTGTGGGCTGTGGAAGATTGTTTCAATTAAATGCATTATTCTGCAGCTCAATGGGACTAAAAGGTTAGTATCTTTCAATCATTGCTAGATTAATTCCACTTTCTCCCCCTCGAGTGAACAGTTTTTATGCAGCATGCACGTCTAAAACATCAGTGTTTGTTTATCTTGTTGTAGCTGTCCAGTTGTTAACTTCATTACAACTTCATTTTTTGTCTCATTTTTAAATAAAATGCAATGTTTCTCCTCATGCTATGATTTAAGTTAATTCAATGAGGTGTGCTGCACTGATTGATGTGGGTTTGCTTTACAGACGATGTCTGTCTGTTGTCAGAATTTACAAACCAGTTGATCCAAGTATATTCTTTGAAACAGGGCTATGTTTTTGTTCTTCACTTAGCACAAAGGAGCCCTGGTCTATGACGAGGGCTGCAGGGCGTGACAGTAACACAAATAAAAAGTACTAATACACCCCATACAGAAACTGAGGCAAACGTTCACATATGGGTCCTTAGAGTTAGGTGCCTACATCCAGATTTAAATACCTAAATGAAAGCCTTCAAATATTATCTGTGGCTTTGCTATTTGTGAATACTGCAGCACCGGTGCGCACACGTTCCAATAAAGCCACACCACAAAAGTATTGCTGGATATTCCACAAGAGTTCCCTTGGCATCATTAATTTGAAAGCAAGGATGCTCCAGCCTGGGACTTGGGAGTCCTGGGCAAAATACCTTTTGCCTGGGCAACAAACTTCCCATGTGGCCTTGGGCAAGTCTCTTAGACTCTCTGTGCATTAGTTCCCCCCCGGTAAAATAAGGATAATAGCACTGCCCTGCCTCATAGAGATATAGTGGTGGGGTGACCCCACACAGACCAAGAAGAGTTAATGAGGCCCAGTCAGCCCCACCCTATTATCAGTGCAAGGTATCAAGCCTGAAGGGAGGAAATAAGAGGAAAAGACCAGCTCAGTGGTAACTGACTGGAAGAGGGAGAAGACATCTTGAACTAGCCCTATGAACATGGGCCTGGCTGGCGCTAGAGCTTAACCAGAGATAGCTTTGAAGCCGCTTTCGAGGAATGATCAGCTGGGGCTAGAGCTAACGAGAGACTCCTAAGTGGCAGCACAGGTGGGCCTGGTGCAGAACCTTTTTGTTCCTCAACTAGTTTGGCTCACCTTTGTTTTGGGACCTGCAAAGGAATCAGCCAAGGACGAGGCTGTGAGAGGCCTAGCTGCAGGTCACAGTAGGAAGTAGCCAAGGGATACAGAAGAGGGTCTGAACAGACCAACTTCATCTGCTTCATACAGGGGCCCTGGGCAGGGTGGGTCTGGGTTCCCCTACTAGCCCTTGGAAGGCATGGAGACCCCAGAGCCAAAAACTGGCCTGCATGAAATTGGGCCAAACCACTGGTGTGACACCAGCACCAGGCCAGTGGTATGTTGAACTTAGATCTCCCCAGAAGATGGGATAGCCTAATTTTGGCATTTAACTTTGGCAACTGATCTTTGATTATCAGCAGGTAAGTATGCCCAGTGATCTGTGATGGGATGTTAGATGGGATGGGATCTGAGTTACTGCAGAGAATTCTTTCCTGGGTGCTACTTGGTGAGTCTTGCCCACATGCTCAGGGTTTAATTGATCACCATATTTGGGGTTGGGAAGGAATTTTCCTCCAAGGAGGTTGGCAGAGGCCCTGGAGGTTTTTCGCCTTCTTCTGCAGCATTGGGCACGGGTCACTTGCTGGAGGATTCTCTGCAGCTTGAGGTCTTCAAACCACAATTTGAGGACTTCAGTAACTCAGACATAGGTTAGGGGTTTGTTATAGAAGTGGATGGGTAGGGGGTTCTGTGGCCTGCCTTGTGCAGGAGGTCAGACTAGATGATCATAACGGTCCCTTCTGACCTTAAAGTCTATGAGTCGATGAGTCTATGAGAAAGACTAAAAATGACCTCACCAGAGAACCAACTGCTGGGAAGAGACCACCACAGGGCCTGAGTGGCTGTCAGCACAGGGTGCCAAAGGAGCAGGAGAGCTGCCACATCAACCCAGCCATAAGAGGGTGCACTGCGATGAGAGGACATTTCCACGGTGAGGATAAATGAATTAAAGTTATTGAAGTGCTCAGAGACCATGGTGATGTGAGCAGGGCCATACAACTGTCAGAGAAAGGTCATTTTAATTTAATGCTTTTCAGCTTCATTTATGCAGTTGACTGCCCATATCCTGGGACCAACACTGCTACAACAACACTGCAAAAAATACAAAATATAACAGAGAATAAGTTTCCAGAGAGGGATGACTCCAAACCAGAGGACTGGCTCTGGACTCCTTGAACGTTGGGCACATCTGGACCC
Source organism: Gopherus flavomarginatus (assembly GCF_025201925.1). NCBI lineage: Eukaryota > Metazoa > Chordata > Testudines > Testudinidae > Gopherus > Gopherus flavomarginatus. Next base: position 268,648,806 of record NC_066619.1, on the reverse strand, counting down.
AGACCCGGATCCAAATTTCATGAGTTGGGCCTAAGGAACTGATCCAAAAGCCCACTGAATTTAGGATTTGGATCAAATTCCTTCTCTAAGCTTTAACTCAAGCCCCTCTCCTTTGTTATTGTCAAGGCTATATTGTGGATTTCCCATCAAGTTTGATCCTGTATAAATTATGAAGCCAGAAGAAACCACTGCAATCATCTAATTCCTGGGGGTTGGCAGACTATGTCTAAGATTTCCAAAGGGGGTTGTACCTCCATTTGAAATTTGTTAGCGATCCACAAATGAAAAAAGGTTGAAAATCATTGATCTAATCTGACCTCCTGTATAACACAGTATCATAACCTTAGTCCCAGATTTGGACCTTAGCGTCCAAAATATGGGGGTTAGCATGAAAACCTCCAAGCTTAGTTACCAGCTTGGACCTGGTACCTGCTGCCACCACCCAAAAAATTAGAGTGTTTTGGGGCACTCTGGTCCCTCTGAAAAACCTTCCCTGGGGACCCCAAGACCCAAATCCCTTGAGTCTCACAACAAAGGGAAATAATCCTTTTCCCCTTCCCCCCTCCAGGTGCTCCTGGAGAGATACACAGACACAAGCTCTGTGAAACTACACAGAGACTCCCCCCCTCTCTGTTCCCAATCCTGGAAACAAAAAGTACTTTCCTATTCCCCCAGAGGGAATGCAAAATTAGGCTAGCAATCCAACACACAGATCTCCCCGATTTCTTCCTCCCACCAATTCCCTGGTGAGTACAGACTCAATTTCCCTGAAGTAAAGAAAACTTCAACAGGTCTTAAAAGAAAGCTTTATATAAAAAGAAAGAAAAAATAAGTACAAATGTTCTCTCTGTATTAAGATGATACAACACAGGGTCAATTGCTTAAAAGAATATTGAATAAACAGCCTTATTCCAAAAGAATACAAATCAAAGCACTTCAGCACTTATATTCATGCAAATACCAAAGAAAAGAAACCATAGAACTTACTATCTGATCTCTTTGTCCTTACACTTAGAAACAGAAAATTAGAAAGTAGAACTACTTCTCCAAAGCTCAGAGAAAGCAGGCAGACAGACAAAGACTTAGACACTCAATTCCCTCCACCCAAAGTTGAAAAAATCCGGTTTCCTGATTGGTCCTCTGGTCAGGTGCTTCAGGTGAAAGAGACATTAACCCTTAGCTATCTGTTTATGACACACAGGCCACAGAACTTCCCTGAATTAAAGTTTTAACTATATTATAATGCAGTTTTCTAACTGCATTTGAAGCTACTATTGTGTCTCTCAAAACTAGCTATCCATTTGCGTGAGTCTACACATTCTTATCCCAAACTTGAGTTTACCCCAGACATGAACCTCATAAATACAACTAGTGGCAAATAATATCCATGATTATGAGCCAAATTCCTCTCTGGTGTGAATCCACTGAGGTCAGTGGAATTGCACCAGGGATAAATTTGACTCCTCATTGTAAAAGGTACAATAAAACAGTTAGTTCAGTGATCAGTTTGTGCTTCTGGGATTGTATTAGGACAATGGCTACATTAGTGTCCAGTCTCAGGACTGACTCCGATCTCACAGGAGTAGCATAGTTAACAATTGAATTGTGAAGAAAGGAGCAAGAGCAGTGTGGTGTAACTGAGGGGGCAGGGGGTTGTCTAGCAAAGAATGTATAATATTGACTGACTTTGATGCGTATTTTGGTTGTTAGGCTGCAGGTGCGGTACCCAGTGTTACTAGCCTGGTGAACGCTATTCAGAGGCATCATTCTCTGTTTACTTTTCTTGTTTGTTTCATTGGTAACTATTTACATTTTTTTTTCTCTTTTATTACACTGAGGGAGGACCAGTATGTTCTTGACTGTAAAAAAATAAATAGTCGGACATGTAGCTGAGAAACCAGAAAAACAAGATGTGAAAGTTATCTCAAGGGAAAGGCTGTATTATTACAAAGCCATCAATGACTCGGTAAAAAGCAGCAAAGAATCCTGTGGCACCTTATAGACTAACAGACGTTTTGGAGCATGAGCTTTCGTGGATGAATACCCACTTCCTCAGATGCATGTAATGGCCATTACATGCATCTGAGGAAGTGGGTATTCATCCACGAAAGCTCATGCTCCAAAACGTCTGTTAGTCTATAAGGTGCCACAGGATTCTTTGCTGCTTTTACAGATCCAGACTAACACGGCTACCCTCTGATACTCGGTAAAAAGGTAACTGCAACTAACCCTAGCAGGCTGTAATCTCCTCTCACACTGATCGTACAGCACTGCAATTCCATTGGTGTCAGCAGGGATATTCCTGAATTACACTGGCATAAGTAAAATCAGAATCAGACCCACGATTTTCTCCTACAAAAAGAATGAGACCATTTGGTATAGATCACAAGAAACCCGCAGCCAAACAGGAGCGGGACCAGGATGGCCATTTAACAGCAACATATTTATTAAACTACACTGACTGGGCCTGAATTTCCACTGTGTGGCACCTTGTACAGTGTTATACATGTGTGTAAAGTGAGTGAAGAGTAGGTGGACAATGCTACTATTTTGACCTTGCAGTGTTTTCTGCTCACTCTGCAGAGACATAGAGGAATATACAAGCCATGATCTAATCAAGGTAAAGGTAGTAGAGAAATCCCATGTACACCTTAGGTAGGACTACAACAACTAGTAAGTGACCAGATTTTTATGAAACATATCTGTTCTGGATTGTCTCTAAAGGACCTGGCCACCAGCATGCAATAAGTCATGCCCCTTTACAGTCCTTCCTCATTGATAACACTGATACAAATATACTTTTAAGTTTAAGCTTGGATGGAGAGTCAGGGAGACCTGGGTCCTATTCCTGGCTCTGGCACTGAGCTGCTCTGTGACCTTGGGCAAGTCACTTCACTGTGCCTCTGTTTCCCCTCCCACCCTTTGGCTTGTTTGTTTAGACTGTAAACTCTTTAAGGCTGTGGTATGAAGGTAATAAATTATTCTCATGTAAAGACAGTAGGTCTAACTCATACAGGCTCCTTAAAAAATGTGCTAGGGGAAAATCTAGCCTTCTTAAAGAGCACTACCATTCTGGCCAGTCTGCACTACAGGTGCATAGCTACGATGCTGTAGCTATGCCACTGTAGCCTCAGAGTTACACAGACTACAGCAACAGACAGAAGGCATTTTTCCATCACCGTAGGAACTCCACCTCTCTGAGTGACAGAACTTAGGTCAACGGAAGCATTCTTCCATTGACTTCGCTGTGTCTATACGGAAAGTTAGGCTGGCATAGCTCCGGCGCTCTGGACTGTGTAGCTTCATTGACATAAGTTGTAAGTGTAGACCAGGCCTATGTTAATTTAGATTTCACCCTTCCTTGGCTTTAGGAGCATCATTTGCTATGGGGCACTGGGAACAACTAGCCCCCCTCAGAATTTTCATAGCTCCTCACCAGCTGCCGCAGAGGTATCTCCACTGGGCCTGCGGTAAGGTGACCGGATGTCCCAATTTTATAGGGACCATCCCAATTTTTGGGTCTTTTTCTTATATAGGCTCCTATTACACCCCACCCACTGTCCTGATTTTTCACACTTGCTGTCTGGTCACCCTAGCCTGCAGGAGCTGCTGTGGGGTAGACTAGGCAAGGGCTCCTAATTGCCACATTGTCAGAGCCACCCCCTTTCCTGGCCAGTCTGACAAGAAACAGCAGCAGTGGCCTGGGACAGAGTTGAGCATGGAGCAAGCCAGGTCCCAATCCATGCCCTGGGCCACCCATTGCTGAGATACCCCTAATCCATTGGGTAGAATGCAAATTCTAATTGTTCTTTCACTACTTAATAAAGTATCTGTTTACTGCTTAAAAAATGGAAATTTTACATCAAAGATTACAGGATCTTAGCTGCCCTGTATGGCTTTTCTCCTGATTTGCTACAGATTAGGAAAGAAAGCTAGCCTTGGGATTCAAACTGAAGACTGAGCACCATTCCTGGCTCTGCTGCATGCTTCCTATATTAGCTGAGCAAGTACTTTGCCTTCCTTACAAATAGCACTGGTCAGAGTTTTCCTCACACTGTGTTTTTTTATTTTTTTTATTTATTTTTTATTGAAAAATGGCTTTTACCCGAGGACAAAACTTTTCACAAAAGATTGTCAACATGACTGCAATTTTCTGTGGGTTTTTTTTTTCAAATTTTCCAAAACATGTTTATTGATATTTTCATCAAAATAGATTTCAGAATCATTATTGAAATTTTTCATTAACTGAAAACAGGTTTTTTTCTGCAAAGAATGCTTCAGGATCTCTGATAATGTACCTCATAATAGTTATGGGGGGGGGGAGATATCAGTTTTCTAGACTCAAGTATGATTCAATTACTACTTCAGGAAAGAGAAAGATCAAGATGATAATAAAATGCCTTTTCTAACCAATCAGGAGAGATTGGTGTGAAGCAGTTATCTGCTCTGCCTGTGATATTGTTCAGCTCAGAGTTGTGGGTATCTCTGTGTATTTAACCAGAAGAATTTTAAAAAAGGGGGGGAGGGGTTGCAGCTTCCTTCTCTTCAACAAAAGGAACATCTAATCAATCAAAGCGGGAGGATTGCTTTTAACAGGGGCAAATGAGTCATCAAAGGTTTTCCAGCTTAGAAAATATTTAGAAAACGAGGGGCTAGCACTTAAAAAGAAAAGTTACAGTCAATCTGTAGAGTACCCTCAGCCCTTCAGGGGACCCAGTCATCCTGGAATAGACAGCTATGGGGTTTCTTCCTTTTAAGAGCGTCATACTGATTTCTGAGAACCTTGTCAACAGATGTCACCAGGTTCTAAAGCTGAGCCAGTCCTGGAATGAAACAGTTATCCTATCCTTAAAAGCAGGATTAGCTGGCCAAAGTGGAGCAGAAAGCCCCTCTGCACTTTTTAACACCTCGTGAACAGATCTGGCTGCTAACAAAAGGCAAATCCTAATGTGTAAAAAATGCATAATAATGAGGACTTTGGCTGAGTGAAATTCCATCATGGATCAGCTGAAATTGCCTTTTGCAACTCGCTGAGGACTTCATGCTATGCTAAATGACCTTTGTACCATGTAAACTGGGCACTGCGGCAGGATGCAGTGAAACCCAGGGTCTGGGCTGCTCTTTTCTTTCCCCCCTCCCCCCTCTAGTTAAAGCTTGGCAAAAATTCAACACCAAAAAAAGAGAACAAGAGCGAACTGTCCTACTGAATTTTTCATGGATTATTTTGTCAGGAAAGAAGGAAAGTTAGTGTCTAAGGTGGATCTGAGGTGGAGGGATAACGCAGCAAAAGCAGGATATGAATATCTGGTCACGGATGCCTTGTGAGAAATTACAGTCCAGCACAAATTGTAATTCACCCTGCCTTGCAAGTTTGGATTGGAGATTTCATTTCACACAAGAGGCACAACCCTTCTTTCCCTTGCACAGTCTAACTCTATTGACCTCAGTGAAGCTAACCCCAGTTTGCATTAATTGAGGAGGACTGGCCTATGGTATTTTGGGGGGCTGATTTTTCAGACCTGCAGAGCACCCACAATGCCAGTTAAAGTCAATGGGATCTGCAGGTGCTCAGCGCCTCTTCAAATCAGGCACTTGGTGCCTTAAAACAATTATTATTTGCTCTTGGTGATTTGTATTGCAGTAGTGTTCAAGGTCCCAGTAAGAACCTGGGCCCCATTGCATTAGGCACTGTCTCAAAGAGCTTACAGGATAAATAGACCAGGGACATACAAAGGACAAAGGGGATTGGGCACAACATACAGAGCTATCAGGGTGCTGCTACATCCCCCAGAGACAAGGAACATCCGAAGGAGATTAGAACAATCTAAATATGTATGTATTTTAAATACACACCATATCAGTTTGTTATATGTATCTGTTTTCTGTACCTCTTGGGCTGGGTTTTGCTTTAAAGGCCAGAATTTTCACATCTTCAGCACCCACAATCAGGCTGGACTTAGCGGATCTCAGCACACTGGGTCTGGCCCTAAGTGCCACAATGGGGGCTGTTGGGTGCTAAGGACTCAAGACAATCTAGCCCTTGTTACAACACCTAACCTCATTTCAGTGTGTGATCTACAGGTAGGAGGGAAAAGAGGAGTGGAATTTGGAACTCCTGGGGTTCTCTTTCTAGAAATTCCATGGCCTCCTGGTGTGATCATAGGCCATTGATTTAGTCTCTGAGCCTCAGTTTGCTAATCTGCAAAATGGGTACAACTCTTCTCTACCTCCCATTGGTGTTTTAGGCATTACTGTCAGTTAAGCTCCACTAGATCCTTGAAAGAAAGAGTGTGACAGAAGTGCAAAGTATTTATTTATTAGATCTTCACAGCAAAAAGGTAAACAATTCTTGCTTGTTACACCATCAATATCCCCTACGCAGTTTCTTGCATTTTCCTCTGAGGGCTTGTCTACATCAGAAAGTTGCAGCGCTGGTGAGGGAGTTACAGCGCTGCAACTTTGAAGGTGTACACATCTGCAGGGCACCACCAGCGCTGCAACTCCCTGTTTGCAGCGCTGGCCGTACTCCCGTTTTGTCTCGGGTGTAGAGGATCCAGCGCTGGTGATCCAGCGCTGGTAATCCAATGTAGACACTTACCAGCGCTTTTCTTGACCTCCGTGGAAGGAGGAAGCCTCTGGTAATCAAGCTGGTCTCCTTTCCCGGTTTGCTCTCTCGTTCCCGGAGCCCAGAGCAAGCAGGTCTCCTTCCCTGCGGTTTGCTGGGTGGCTCCGGGAACGCGAGAGCAAACCGGGAAAGGAGACCCGCTTCGCCGCGGTTTGCTCTCTCGTTCCCGGAGCCACCCAGCAAACCGCAGGGAAGGAGTCCTGCTTGCTCTGGGCTCCGGGAACGAGAGAGCAAACCGGGAAAGGAGACCCGCTTCGCCGCGGTTTGCTCTCTCGTTCCCGGAGCCACCCAGCAAACCGCAGGGAAGGAGACCTGCTTGCTCGGGGCTCCGGGAACGAGAGAGCAAACCGCGGCGAAGCGGGTCTCCTTTCCCGGTTTGCTCTCTCGTTCCCGGAGCCCAGAGCAAGCAGGTCTCCTTCCCTGCGGTTTGCTGGGTGGCTCCGGGAACGCGAGAGCAAACCGGGAAAGGAGACCCGCTTCGCCGCGGTTTGCTCTCTCGTTCCCTGAGCCACCCAGCAAACCGCAGGGAAGGAGTCCTGCTTGCTCTGGGCTCCGGGAACGAGAGAGCAAACCGGGAAAGGAGACCCGCTTCGCCGCGGTTTGCTCTCTCGTTCCCGGAGCCACCCAGCAAACCGCAGGGAAGGAGACCTGCTTGCTCGGGGCTCCGGGAACGAGAGAGCAAACCGCGGCGAAGCGGGTCTCCTTTCCCGGTTTGCTCTCTCGTTCCCGGAGCCCAGAGCAAGCAGGACTCCTTCCCTGCGGTTTGCTGGGTGGCTCCGGGAACGAGAGAGCAAACCGCGGCGAAGCTGGTCTCCTTTCCCGGTTTGCTCTCGCGTTCCCGGAACCCCCCTTGAAGCCGCCCAACAGCGCTGCAGTGTGGCCACATCTAACACCACTTGCAGCGCTGGTTGCTGTAAGTGTGGCCACTCTGCAGCGCTGGCCCTATACAGCTGTACTAATACAGCTGTAACAACCAGCGCTGCAAAACTTTAGATGTAGACATGGCCTGAGGCACCTTGTACCTGCTACTGTCAGAGACACAATAATGTATCACTTGTCCATTCCTATGTTCAAGTTGTAAAGTAGAACTACTATGTTCTATTTGCTAGTGCTGGTGCAGGGAGATATAGAAGATCACCCCAATGAAGGTCAGGTAGGTAGAGTTGACACAGTTGCTGTCCTTTGAGGTAGTCTGATGATGGGTGAAGCTCTGGATTATAATCAAGTGGTGGCGGCTGAAGGGATGCAGTGAATCAGTGCATCACCCTGGCAACTCTTTGTCCAAAGCCAGTTCCACCCTCTATGGGGATTTCACTGGCTGCCTTGGCAATGGGCAGGTTGCAGTTTTTTTCCACTGCTAAGCCTACATCCTCCTCCCAAGCAGATTTCCCACTGCCAGGACTCTGCACCACAGGATCCAGTAGAAACTTGGCCAACTGTAGGCTGCATCCAAGCTGGATTGCTGCAGCTCAGGACTGTAGGCACAGGTAGCTTTAGGTCACCTTCATACCCCTCCAACCACAGGGCTACCTGGCTAATGTGAAACAGCCCAGCCTTAGGGCTGATGTGTTTTGTGCCATTTGCCAACAGCCTTCAAGGTTGACATTACAGCAACTGGGAATCGCAGGGGCAGAGGGACATCCCAGGTACATACCATATGCTAGGAGCCAGAAGAAGTAATGTAGGTGCCTTTGGTAGTTTTCCTAAGCAGGAGTTATCCTCCATTGGCCGAATCCACCAGGTTTACAGACACTTTGCCGGGACCCAATGCAGCCACAGTGTGGTGGAGAAGCTGGTCCTAAATTTCTAAAATGCTGCTGAAAGTGAGAAGCACTGTATTAGTGAAAGAGCCGCAAGTGACTTGTGTGGATGAATTTCTATAGAGAGTTTGCTCTTAATGTGTATGTCGTGTATTTTACCTCCCTTTCTGGGTGTATGTTACTGAACATGTCCCACTCTGTTGGCCTTCCCTAGCATCCCTTGAGAATCTCACTGTTCAGACATAGTGTGCTAATGGCACCACACTAAGGAGTTAATGCACTTTTCCCATGAGTGCAACGCCAAAGACGTGGAATATTTACTTTAATACAGTGCGCAAAACAATGCCACTTAGTCTTTCCCAACATATCAAGAAGTCCTTGCACAGCAACCTCTTTCTTCTTCAGTTCAAAGTGCTTTGGCACTTCAGCTGGAAAATCCTTTAAATCTACATTATATATGCCTTATTTAATCTTTTCGGGAGCACTGACAGCCAGTGCATGAAAAAGAGATTTTAGGCTGAAAGGAAAGCTCCTTAGTTCTGATCACTTCTTGGGGCAAAGTTGCAAATAAAATTAGAAACTAATGTGCAAAAAAAGAAAAAGTCACTTTTATGTGTCATTTTCTTATACCAAAATGGTTTTGGCTGACCAATTGCCAGCTGGATTAGAGAGGGGTTTAAGCCACAGAATTCAGATCCCAACCTGTAGTTTGAACACTCCAAAGTTGGGTGGTGTTTGGATGTGGGTTTGCCATTATAGATATCAAGGCCAGTTTCAAAGTTTGTAGGCAGGTTCGGGTGTGGATTTTGAGAATTCATGGGGTGATTGTCTCTCTAGGATGAGCCATTGGATTGTAAGCATTTTATACATAAAATGTTTGTAAAAGAGTAACTTGAGCCAAATTCATCCTTGGCATAACTGCATTAACATCAGTGGAACTAGATCCAAGAGCAGATAAACCCTTTGTGTTTTGCACAGAGCAAATATCAGGAGAGAAATGCAACAGGGAACTCATTTGTATAGAACTTGGATATAGTTTGCTGTCATGAAACTGCATTGATTACAGCTGCCCCTTGCAATTCAGTTGGTTCTAAGTTTTATCCTTAACTTACCAGTCAGACCAAATTCATTCCGAGGTTCACCAAGATTAATGAATCTTTCGAGGGCCAGTTAAGCAAACCTTGCTGATTTATGGCTTTGTAGCCAAAGCCTGGACAATTTGCCGTTCTGTATGGTTTCAGTGAAAACTAGGCAATACATGGCAGGTTCAACTGATTTTTTTCCTTCAGATTGAAACATGGGAGCGGGTGCAAAGCTCCATGGATGAGCACTAAGGAGAACATTTGCAAGGGACCCCTGTGAAGTGAAACACCTGAGCTTTGCACCGCACAAGCTTCTTTAGAAATATGATGAAAATCCCAAATCATTTCAATACACCAAAATGAGCAAATTGCAATTCTGACTGCTAATCAGACCCAGTCCTGCGGGGAGCTGAAACAGCACTGGAGAGTCTGTGCAGCCTCAGCTCCCACTGAAGCTGAGTGCATGCAGCAGTGTGCAGGATCATGCCCATTGTGAAGCTGTTCTATGACATCAATGATTTCACCATGGTCTGTATCCTGACATCCTTACTCGAGCAAAGTTTCCTTTGGACTAAATCCTGAATTAGATTTGACTCGGCTTTTACCGCTGGTAATCTATCCAAGTAGGAATCTTGGGATTTCACCCATTGATTTCAATGGCAGTTTATTTCATTAGGAGTTTTGCTCAAGTGCATGCTGAGAAAGAACTTCAAAACTTAACCTTAGAAGAGGTATCAAGTATCAGAGGGTAGCCGTGTTAGTCTGGATCTGTAAAAGCAGCAAAGAATCCTGTGGCACCTTATAGACTAACAGACGTTTTGGAGCATGAGCTTTCGTGGATGAATACCCACTTCCTGCCTCTGAGGAAGTGGGTATTCATCCACGAAAGCTCATGCTCCAAAACGTCTGTTAGTCTATAAGGTGCCACAGGATTCTTTGCTGCTTTTAGAAGAGGTAGTCGCTGTAATTCATGAACTAACAAAGCTGTGCAATGCTGATTAGACTGGAGTGCATCACAGTCTCATACTATTTATTTATTGGACAGCTTGACAAATGCTGATCATGATTTCCCCCTTCACAATCAAATGCCAAAATATAAAGGCATTTTCGCTTATTTGTCTACAGTGCTTGCATAGCAGACTAGTCCAAAAGCCCATTTGATGTTGTACAACCACTAGTCATATTACATTTTTTTTTTTGTCTTTAGAGAAAAAGGATGGTCTTGTGGCTAAGACACTGGCCTACATCTCATTCAGTTCTTGGCTCACCCACAGACTTCCTGGGTGACCTTGGGCAAGTTATTTAACCTCTCTGGGTATCAGTTCCCCATCTGTAAAATGGGGATAATACTTCCTGTCTGTTGTCTATTTAAACTGTAAGCTCTTGGGGGCAGAGACTGTCCCCCTGTATGCATATGTAACCCATGCTGTCCTGGTGTGGTGCTCCATCCCTCTCTGGTGGCACCTAGACTATCTAGAGATTAATGAATCTGCTCCAGCCTTCATTAAAATCCATGTGGCTTTTAACTCATGTAGTAGAGGTTCATACACTAGGTTTCAGAGGTCTCAGGATCAATCCCGCCCACTGACGACTGGGGTCTGTCAGCGTTACACATACATCTACTATGGGACCTGTTCTGAGTAGGTGAACTTGTGTGCTATTGTAATACAGATAACAATAATATTTTATAGGAAGCAACTTTCCCTGTGCTTTAACTAAAGGTCTGTTGAGTCTTCCCATTCCACAAGACTGGCAAACTACCAATGCATATAGTACCTCCTAAGTGAAGGAAGCAATATTCATTTTGAATCCTTTTTTTAAGAAAAAGCTTGTTGACAAATTGCTCTTTATCTGTACCACAAAGTTAATCAACACGTACAAGGTACGTGCAGAGTAATTCTAATTCTGCTATGCTGAAGACTGTGGCTATTAGTGGGGCACGCATTTTAATGTATTTCAGTAGTGCTTCATCCTGCTCCAAATGTCCCAGATAAGACACTCAACATCTAATTACTGGGAGGAAGGAATGGGGAAGAATTTAATGTGTTTCCAATATAATATGGTAATTTGTACTGTAACACCACGCAAGTTACAACATGTGGTTGATACCTGAGCAGAAGTTGGAGAGCAAATATCCACTCTGAATAGGCACAGACACCTGTGTACTAGAATTTCTATTTCCTACTAAAACAATTGAGCTAGAGTCTGACTCTGGGCACAGCCCTGAGCAAAGGCTGCTCTGTAGGCAGCTCCACCTTGGGAGTAGACCCAGGACAGATTGTGTCTGAGGCCATGTCTACACTAGCATTTATGCCAGCAAAACTTATGTAGTGGAGGGGTGCGAAAAAACACACCCCTTAGTGACATAAGTTTCACCAGCATAAGTGGAAGTGTGCACAGAACTATGTCAGTGGAGAGCTCTCTCCCAGTGGCATAAAGTGACTACATGAGTGATCTTACAGTGGCACAACTGCATTGGTACTAGTGCAGACATGGCCTTAGATATACACCTCTAAGTCACAGTTCCTCCCCTGCTTCCTCGGGGGGGGGAGCGGGGGAGTAATTGACTGCATGTCATTACTAGCAGCAAATTACTACCCAGACTGCACTAGGTTGACTGTGCTGCTCAGTGGGGAGTGGAGCCATGTCTCTGCCCATTCCTCACCTCACCCACCATGACCCACCTGCTCCAGAAAGGGAGTAAGCACATGAGTGGTCCCAGTTAGTACTGCATGTCTGGACCCAAAGTCTGGGTAGCCAGCATAGGGGTGTAAGAGGGAATTCTTTTTACTGTGTCTGAGTGTCAATCTAAACCTTAATAATAATAATAATAATAAGACTTTGTACTCTTCTATAGTACCTTCTATCCGAGGTTCTCAGAGCATGATACAACCATTAATAACCTAGCTAGTGCAAAAGGGCCACAGGGCAACAGTGAACCCAACTCAGAAGTTCTCTCTGTCTTAAGTACTTATTGCTGTAGCATCTGAATATCTCACAGTCCTTAATGTATTTTTCCTTTCCATAGATGGGAGAAGAAGTGACTTGCCCAAGGTCAAACAGTCAATCTGGGGAGGGAAGGAACCGAGCCTGGATCACCTGGGTTACATGTGAGCACTCGTAGAGTATCTTTCCCTCTAAGTCGGAAGAAATTTTGGATGAACACTCAAGTTTTATGGTGTTTGTCCAACTTGGGCCTGATTCTCCTATTACTTAAACCAGCTTTTCAGTTGTACAATTCTACTGATGTCTGAAGCTACTCCTGATTTGTACCAGTGTATGCAAGATGAGTCAACTGAAACAGGTGTAAACGATGAGTAACACTACAGAAATAATTGGAGCAGTACCCATGTCACTAGGCCTGGTTCTAGCACTGTAGCTCCAGTTACTTCAGTGGAATGACTCTCCTTTCCACTTTACATAGAGGTAAATCAGGAATCTCTGAACATGTTCGGTTAGATCCTCAGTCAATGTAAACTGGAGTAGTTCTGTTGGGGAGTCATGGCAACTCATCCAACCTGAGCATAGGGCCCTTTGAGGTTCAGCTACCACTGCTTGATCTCCATGCCTCCTGATTGCCTTTATTAAGGGTCTTTTCTGTGCCATATTAGAGGACGAAATCCCTTTAGGAGATAAATTGTTCCCTCTTGTTTCTGCTGTAGGCAGAGTAGTGTCTTTGTTGCCACTGTGCAAAGTAAACATTTTTTTTCTGTAGCTGAAAGCCCAGGGCCATTTGGGCAGGGCTTCCTCAGCTCCGTCTTGCTGAGGCATTTGCTTGAATGCTAGGAATTTAATTTGCCTCAGAGTTACACCCCATAAATGACTTTCAGTTAAATGTTTGAGCTCTTAGAGGTACAGTTTTTTTTAAAGACCCAACACCATTTAAAAAAAAACCTTTTAAAACAGCAAACAACTCAAAAGGCTGTGCACTTGGAATACAGTTTTTCAGTTCACTTTTATGATCATACCTGAATCTCTTGGTAAATCTAAGCAGGTGTACCCCACCTAGAATAGTGTTCTCCCCCATAACAAATGCCACAGCAAGCATTCGTGCCCTATGTTTATCAGAGAGAGAGGTTCCCAGACTCTGTGCTCCCACAGTGATTAGATTGTACTGTTGAACCAGTGGTGTTTGGACAGCTATGCCTTTAAATCATCAGAGACAGAAGACAAGCTCCAAGAGGAGAGTTAGCTATTCAGGCTGCATGGCGCTGATAAGAACAAGAGTATGGTTGATAAACCTGGAGAGACTGCATTCATGTCGCCATGAATTTCAAAATAGGATGACACTGAGGGTTCTTTCAATATTCTGGTCTTTGTCCCACTGGTGGAAATCCAGGCGTGCCAGTGGAGCTACCCCAGAATTACATTGTGGTAAATGGGATCAGAGTTGGAAACTTCATCTCTTTCGTTTAACCTCACTTGATCCCCACCACATACCCAAAGGTCAGTTTGAATTTAACTACAAGCTGGTTTCATTGCAATAAGGTTTAAACAATGTTTTGAGGCCATAATCAGTTCAAAGTCTGTAAGAAAGTTCCGACACAAGGGGTAACCAGAGGGTCTGCCTATTGGTGAAATAAAATGCAGCCTGCCAGGTCCTGCAGAATGGCCTGTGGCCACTCACCTCAAATACAGAAGGACAGACCACACCAAGTACAGCTGTCCGTATTCAACTGGATCAAAGCGGTCTTCACTCAGCTAAAAGTGCCTTTCTGGGACATGTAGTCTTTTGGGGCTGAAAGCAGTTGCAGTCTGTTCCATCAGATGAGTTAAAATCAGCCCTCAAGCTCCTGGCGAATTGTCAACGCAGCCCTTCATTGGATAAAGTTTGTAAACCCCACTTCTGGCACATTAATCTACTGTGTGCACATGTAAAGGTTTCCTAGGGTGTATTCCCAGGATCCGAGGATGAAGCATCTCCACTGATCTATGATGGAAGGATACTGAATTTGTACACGCTCTCCAGAAACAGTCTTCCTGTGTTCATCATGCAATGCAGCCTTGGGCCCATAATACAGACCTAGGATACAATGCATTGAGAAATGGACTCACTTGAGGCTGGGAGCTATGATCTTAATAGAATGGCTCCCTGGAGATGAGAAGAACAGTGTCTGGTTTTCCAGACTGAAATGAAAACTCACAGCCACCAGCCGTGCCTTTACGGCAGCAGAGAGCTGTTGACCCCTTGCTCTGGGGGTGTGTTTTTTCCCTTCTCTCCTTGACCTCCCAGTCTCTTGTGAAACGGCTCCTTTCCAGTTCACGCTGCCCAACCCTTATTTTCATTTAATCTGCATAAGACCCAATTTTCCATTACCTTGGGTCCCTGCATTGTCATTTGCACCAGCACAAACTGAGGAGTTGAAATGCTGCCATTCTGATTCAGCAGCATTTTACACTCCTTATGCACTGGGGGAACAGATGACACAAGGTGCAGGGCAATAGAGAATCAAGCCCTTACCCAGGATGGTGAAAATTACACCTCCCAAGTGCTTTGCCAACATGAGTCATGACCTCGCTGATCCTCTCAATTCTCCGGTAGGGCAGGTAATTATTATTAATTCCATTTAACAGAAAGGAAAACTGAGGCTGGGAGAAGAGAGAAGAGAAGTTACCTAAAATCACAAAGTACAACAGGGTTGGGATGCCTGACTCTGACTCAAATCCAATCCACTAGACAAAATTGCCTCTCAATGTACTGCACAATACTAGAGCATACTGTAGTGTCCCTACAGTGTTTATGGACTATTGCTAGAAAACAATATTGTATTTTTATAAGGGAAAAGAGTGCAGTTAATACACTGGCTAATTAAGAAAAACACCTTTTTAATATCTGTCTTTGTGACTCATCGTTGGAGAGCTGGCTGTTGCTGCTGGAGTGAAATTCTTTGCTGATTAGTCTTTAAGGGTTTCCCAGATAATTAAATAATGATTTCTCTCACCATTCATTCCAAGTGACATGAGAGCCTGGCAGAGCCAGCTAGCATGGAAACCTGGTATGTTTTCCCAAGCTGAATAGGAGCTCAGCTATCCCTTCCTTGGCTAATCCAGTGCTTAAGACCAAGCCGCAGACTCTCCGTACCAAGAAGTAAGCTGTGTCACCATTCACAGTGCTCCAGGGGTTAGTCAGGGTTTGCCAAATCCGATCTGAAAAACTCAAATGAATGAGGACAGGTTTTCAGATAAAGAAATATTGAAGTGAGGGTGAGGTGGGCCTGTGCAGAAAAATAAGGACTTTGGCCTTGAGCCTCTGAAAAAAATCAACCCTTTCCTGAGCTTTGTAAAGGCACAATTACATTTAAAATAAATCTGCATGCTTCTGTGCTTTCTGGTTTTGTCCAGGGCTGGTCCTATGCTGCCCCCGGTGCCTGGGAGGAGTTCACTGTGAGCATCTACAAAACTAACTTATTAGCTTCCTTCAAATCCCCCCCTCAAAACCGTCCTTTTTGCGATGCTTACAAAAAACATTTCATAGTGGTTTGGCAGAGACCACTGTCTATCATGCTGTCTGTCATGCTGACTAACATTGTCTCATTGTTTCTTTACATCACCAAAAGTAAGAGTAAAAGCAGGCCCTTACCGAAGCAGCATGGTCTAGTAGGACAGGTAGCCATGGGCAAGGAATCTAAACCCGAATGTTCAAACTTGGGTTCCTAAGTTAGAAACCATCATATCTATTAAATACTATAAGTAGCTTGGTTTTTCAGGGAGGCTACGTACACGCCATTACTGAAGTCAATGAGAGCAGCACATCGCTCAGTATTTCTGAAAAATCAGGCCATAACTTACATCCATATTTAGTCTCCTGAATAATCTGCGTGCCTGACTTTGGCACCCATCTTTGAAATGTTTGACCTTCACATCTTCTGTGCCTCAGTTTCCCAATAGGTAAAATGGAGATGATGATGAGCTACTGCTCAGAAGGGTTTTATGAGGTTTAATTAGGTAGGGCCACAAACATTACACAAGAATTACAACTGCCCCCCAAGTTTGGCATTCTTATATCCATTTAACCAAGGCATTCTTACATCCATTTAACAGAGAGGTGAAGTGAGTTACCCTAGGATAAGGCAAGTCGGTGGCAGAACGAGAAATAAAAGCCAGGAGTTCTGACCCTCCTTCCCCGGCTCTAAACACTAAACTAAATTTGTTCAAAATATGAGGCAATGTGGTGGGGGTGGGGTAGGAAGCTAGTTGATAGAAGGACGATTTGGCTCAGACCCCTCTCCTAATCTTCAGACCATGGAAGCAATGTGCTTTTCAAAACATTCCCTGAAAGGGGGTGGGGGAGAAGACATGTTTCTCCTATACAAAAACTGCATTCAGTAGCTTTTAGAAGGATGGCACTCAGCCTGACAAAAGCCAGGAAATTCAAAGCAAAGGGTAACACTCTGTCTTTAACTTACATTTTTATGCCTTTTATTCCTTTTTTCTCAACGGTGCAAATTGAGGACAGGGGGTCAAATCAATCCCTTGTGGAACTTCACTGAAGTCAATGAAGTTCCACCAGGAATGATTATGGCTCAGCATAACAGGCTTAAGATCAACATTTCTGGGCAGTTTTGAAGCCGAAGCCAGACCTTTCACTTTCTGAGCGCAGATTTCCTCCTTAGCCTTCATTCGTCGTGAGGGATGAGATGTTAACTTTAACAAACTGCGTCTCCTCAGTGTGTCGGGGTGGAATAATCTTCCCATAAGGATATTTACTAGAGTGCCTCACAATTCCTTCCTTCTGGAGAAGGGTTTGAGAGAAATGGAGGTGCTGGGAGATAGGAATCGAAAGGAGAGCCTTCATGAATTGATAACATTCCCTTTGATCTGAGAGGAATGAAATAAGACAGAACCTTTTCAGATAACCTGGGAAGAGAGAGCAAGCCAGAGCCCACAGGCTGTTTCAACAGGGGCATGGAGAAAGAGGGACCTTCAGTTAAACATAAATGCTGAGAAACACTCAGACTGAGGGTGCCCAGCCAGGAGATTTCTTACCTACTGACCTTTTTAGTCAGACAAGGTATTTTTTTCCATCTGTTGAAAACACAAATGCCTCCATTACAGTAACATTGAGGCTTTGACTGAAGTCTCAAAAACATCAGGAAGAAATTCAAAGCTAAGACTCAAACACTGCTCATAATTCACCATGCACAAAAGAACCCCAACCTGTTTACACGCTTTCTAAGAACCCTCTGAATTAGCTTGGAGCACATTTAAGAACCAGTTCAGTCTGAGCCAATTTATTGCTAATATAGAGTTGAAATAGCTCGACTAGTCCTGCTAGCCCACTACCGTGCCCTAGTGGCCTTTTGACATTTCCTAGAATCGATTGCTTCTGACATCTGTGCCAGGAGCTGTGGTATAGGTATCCAGAGTGAACTGCAATTGAAACGGTTTAGAACAGCACTGATGCGAGCATGAAACAAAAGCGTGAGGGTTCTAGCCAGCTGGGACACTCTGAATAGTATTTAAACCAGTTCTGTCCAAAGAATTCAACTGCAAACAATTTAGTGTAGATGCAGCCATTGTGCCTGTTGCAGTACGTATGTATTGTAACATTATTGTTCTGAGCTGTTTGAATTCAGGTTACACAGGAGGAAGATTAGAAAATGGTGACATATTAGGGCCCAGCCAATCCATTCTGATCTTACTTATACCAGTTGTAGACTGTACATTTAATTCAATGGAGTCACTCCTGACTGACACAGGTGTAAGTAACAGCAGTCAGTGGGGTAAGTAGCTTCAGCATATTCTCTTTTGTTTTTAAGCCAGATCTACACTATAGACTTTTGTTGGCAGAGCTGTGTCAGTTAGCGGTGTGAACCCTCATTGACATAGCTGTGCCAGCAAAAACCCCTAGTGTAGGTGCATTTCTACTGGCAAAACTCATTTTAGCTACTATAGTTTGTGTTACTTTGGGGGTGGGTGGGGGACAAACAGTGGCAGGAAGCGTGCAGTTTGGCAGGTATAACCGGTGTCCATACTAGGAGCACTTTGTTGCCAAAACAAACTGGTATAGCAATACAGGCAAAGCCTTCCACGTGTAGACCAGGCTGGCCTGAGCAAAGAAGGGTATGTTTCAGCAAAAAGAACTAGCAAATGAAATAAGCCTTTCTTTTAGGAGAAACTTCATTTAAAGGAATTGCATTGGTTTTCCAAAGAGGGCGTAAGGGTAAAAATTACTGTAGGTCAAATTGTGGGCTTCCCAAACCTGACTGTCTCTTTAAGTACATCAGGGAATGTCTTCAGGACTAGCAGCAAAGCAGCCAGCTTTTCAACAGTTAGTTCACCAAACACTGTTCTGGCATCATGACTGTCATTAGGCATGATCCATGGTGCCGTCTGCTATTAAGAGTGAATCTCCACTAATCTCATCTGGTAACGTTTATAAAGTAATGAAGCTCCTGCTGTCATGGGAACAATATTGTCTTCAGCCTGTTTTTAGTTTTTAACCACTGGAAATAATTATGGGCAAATCTCTTTGCATTAATAAAAGGAAAGACGGTGAGATGCAAGAAATAATTAACAGAGAGAACATACATTAATAACTTTTGATTTAAAGCCAGAATCATCCATGCTGTATGCTCTACATGTGTCAGATCATGCAGCTACAGCACCCATAAAGGACACAAAAGCAAAAGAGATCTCACACATCAAAATAATGTTGCCCTCAGTGCCATAAAAGTGTGGTGTCAAAAAGCCTAAAGATTTTACACTTAGTGTCAGTGCTTTATAGTCATTAGCCTAATTACCTTGGTGGTTTTACCACCTTTACACCACTAATTGGCCTAAAAGCCAAACAGAGACATCATTACTTTACACAAGCAAGCAATTATTGGGCTATAAATGCACCCAGGGTTTGTGTTCTCTTGGTGTGTAGGCAGTATTCCCAATGCTCTCTCACCACTTGCTGTCTGTGACAATAACATGGATTACAAATGCACTTGACTTTAGCTTTGCTTACAAAGAGGTTTCAAAGCTGCTGATTTGTTAGAGAAAATGGACATTAGTTACCTCCCGTAAACAGATTAAGAAAAATGGCATAAATCCAGGTTCATTTGATGTGCTGGTTTCTTAGTACCAGTGTAGCTTGGCTTGATTTTTGGAAGGGCTTGTGCTCCCTGGTGTATTTGCTTTCCTAGAAAGTGACAGTGTGCTGTATGTACCCAAAATGACATGTTTATAAGAAGCCTATAAGAAACATTTTTTTCCCAAGCAATTTGGTCTCCTCACAGGAAATATTAGCAACAATTAAGAGTCCTGCACTTAAGGACGGAAGAAACCCATGCACTGCTACAGACTAGGGACTGAATGGCTATAGGCAGCAGTTCTGCAGAGAGGGACCTAGGGGTTACAGTGGACGTGAAGCTGGATATGAGTTAACAGTGTGCCCTTGTTGCCAAGAAGGCTAACAGCATTTTGGGCTGTATAATAAGGGCATTGCCAGCAGATCAAGGAAGGTGAACATTCCCCCCTATTCAACACTGGTGAGGCCTCATCTGGAGTACTGTGTCCAGTTTTGGGCCCCATGCTACAAGAAGGATATGAAAAAATTGGAAAGAGTCCAGCGGAGGGCAACAAAAATGATTAGGAGCACATGACTTATGAGGAGAGGCTGAGGGAACTGGGATTGTTTAGTCTGCAGAAGAGAAAAATGAGGGGGGATTTGATAGCTGCTTTCAACTACCTGAAAGGGGGTTCCAAAGAGGATGGAGCTAGACTGTTCTTAGTGGTACCTGATGACAGAACAAGGAGTAATGGTCTCAAGCTGCAGTGGGGGAGGTTTAGGTTGGATATTAGGAAAAACTTTTTCTCTAGAAGGGTGGCGAAGCACTGGAATAGGTTACCTAGGGTGGTGGTGGAATCTCCTTACTTAGAGATTTTTAAGGTCAGGCTTGACAAAGCCTTGCTGGGTTGATTTAGTTGGGGATTGGTCCTGATTTGAGCAGGTCCCTTCCAACCCTGATATTTTATGATTCTATGAACTGCAAACAATTCTTATTTCCCTGAGTCCTGTGAAATAGATTCATAGTCTCCAAGTCTGCAAGAGACATTGTGATAATCTAATCTGATCTCCACTATAACACAGGCCATAGAATTTCCCCAAAATAATTCTGAGAGAATATATTTTAGAAAAACATCCAATCTTAGTTTAAAAATACAAGATACAAAAATACATCTGGTTCATCCCAAAGAGCAGTTTCTTCCAACATTGTACCTACCTACACTTTCACGCTAGCTATTTCGGCTGCAACTGTGCTGGTTTCAGGGCGGGCAGAGGGATAGCACAGTGAGCTACTAAGACTCAGATGGCAGAGGGCAGCCAGGAAGGGATGGTTCCGGTGCTTCCTACCTGCTCTCTGCCCCAATCCCAGGCACCATGGCAGCTGCTCCACCTTCCCCATGCATGTATACGTTTACATGGGGGCATTAGCCCCCACTAACCCTGTTCCACTACCACACATGTTTATAAACAAACACAAGTGATGTAGTTTGTTGCTTCTTGCACATCCATAAAGGTCAACTCTGTGATCCTTTTTCTTAGGCAGGATGGAACTTACAGAGATAAGTGCTCTCTATATGGGAAATTAGAGCTGACCCGAGAATGACAGTTCTATTTCACAGCAACTTCTGAGGTTTTGAAATGTATTTTCATTCCACTTTCAAAGTACATGGGATACGGGAGACCCAGACAAAGCAGGGACTTGAACCTAGGTCGCCCACAGGCCACACTCAGTCTCTTGTTCTCTTTCTGACCCAGAGAAACTTTTTCAATTATGTGTTAATTCAAATCAAAATATCTCCACAAAACATTTCTGTTTCAGTGGAACAGAGTATTTTGACAAAATTTCATTTGGGCAAAAATGTTCCAACCAGCTTTACCTGAAATCAGTAACTTAACAGGTACTAGAGGGGACTGAGGTAAGGACATCTCAGTCTTTTGCTCTCTGTTATTCTTATAATTATGCTTTCCTCTTTAAGATGCAGAAAAATATGTGAAAAGGTGGAGAGTGGAGGAGATAGAGGTCCCAGGCATAAATATTTGAATCTCCTGATGTTTGAGAATCTTCAGATCTGGGGCTTTGGTGTAAGCCTCATTCTGCTCTATGCTGGGGCTAAATAAATCCAAGAAATCTGAAACTACATACTCGTGTGGTATCCATCCATATTGCATCTGGTTTACTAAAGGCACAAAAGTGTGTGTGTATGCATTCACATGCATTTTGGAGATGTGTGAAATAAAAAATGTGAGCTCCTTCAAAATATTTGCAGACTAACTAAATTAGCATTATTATTATTTAATACTTATATTGCAGTCATGCCCAGCGTCCCCAGTCAGGCCTGGGAACTCATTGTGCTAGGGACTGTATAAACGCATACAAGGATGTGGTGCCTGCCCAACCAAGCTTGCAATCTAAGACATATTTTGGATGAGACATAAGACTAAGGTACCAGCCACTAGTGGTCATTGAGGAACTCACAGCAATTTTTTATAAGCATAGGAGATGGTGGGTGTTTATAAAGAGAAGGTTTATCCTGGACAAACCAGGGGATTATATTATACCCACTTAAAATTCATCACATAACTTCCATTAGACATGGTATTTTTCAATCCCAGTGCTAAACTGATGCATGGTATTATTGTGAGCCATTAGATAATTTGTGCTTTTCACTAGAGTTAGGGTATCTTAGTGATGAGTGAAGCAATCACTCTAAGCCACTATAACTCTTTTCTACCTCACATGATTATGAGTTCTGAGGCTTAATTATTCAATGGGAGTTTGAGTAAAATTAGCTTTGAAATCCTTGTTATCCATGTAGTGCCATTGATTTTCAGCAAACTCCCCATTGGTTTCATTTGAGGAATCCTAATTCACTTAAAAATTAATGGCACAATATGATCCATTATTATTCTCTTACATATGAAATCAAAGTCAAATATTCAGCACTTAGTAAATGGTTTCTGCAGTGTAACTCTGGATACTTTACTACTGTTTACTTTATTTAGATCCTTGTCTGTGCAGTTTCCAGAGTTAGCCAAGTACTTTTTAAAAAAAGTTTTGCAAATCCATTTAATATGTTCCTTAAAAAAGAATCAGAATTATTTTTAAAAACATTTTGTAAAGTACATCTGTAATATGCAACAGGATTGCCCCACCCCTAGGAAAGAGAAACTGCAAATCACTCTCTGAACAGTATCTTTTTAAAATAGCACTGAGAAAATAAAGTCAATTTCCAAGTCTAAGGAGAATTTACATGGGTTTTGGCATCAAAGGTTGATATGAGCATATCAGCCAGAGACTGTCAAGATATCTAAGAACCCGTGTATTAGTAGCACGATAACATTGTGTGGTTTACAGCTGTGGCAACAGCTGCATATTTTCGAAATTAACCTAGGCTAGGATTTATATAAACTATCCTTGATAAGATCTGACCAGAGTCCCTCTTTGAAAATGTGCTAAGATCATGTTCAGCTACAGTGGGTTTCCCTTTTACAACATCTCATATTCCAGAACACAGAATGAAATAAATCAAAATGAAAGTGACAGCAAAATATGCCTCTTGTGTGGTATTAGAAGGCTATATTTTATTGGCTGATGATTATTTTAAGAAATGGCACAAAAAACCGAAAACTTTAGCAAAGAAGGTAGAACAATAAAGATGTCAGGCAACTACTTGGGAGAGGGCTGGTATGTCTTGTCATGCTTGGACATGAACAGGAAAAAAAATGTCTTTATTACCCAGAATGGTAACCTTGAAGTGCAATGGCCGCCTGATCCTATAACTTTCCATTAGAAGAGGGCGCCCGCAATCCTACTGAGGCACAATAAGTAGATTATGAGACTCCTTTTGTTTTGCTAAGCAGCAGCTTTTCTTCACAGAGTATCACAAAGGTGTGTCCAGGCCTCCTGAATGGAGCCGCTGTGACTGATATGTCGATTTGTTCTGTAGAGCTGAAGAGAAGAATTGAAGAAGACAGCACTAATGTTCACTAGAGCAGTAGGGGGCGGGTGCCAGAGCAGCCTAAATTAGACTCATCAGTATTGAGGCTCTGCCCATTGTGTCCCGAGCTATAAAGCTGTCAGAGGCTAGCACATTTGAATGTTCTCCCATTCCTACAACTGGCACTTTCTCTGCTCTCAGCAGAGAACTAAGCCCCAAGGTCTTTTGTTTTCATGAGAAGCCAATTGCATCTAAATTTATACGGTCTTTTAAAGCTCGTGTATGAAAAATAATTTTGATTTGAAATTTAAAGTGGGATTTTTTTAATTACTAAAGAATCAAATAGTGAATTTTAATGTTCCTCCTCGAGGCTATTTTCTTTATACACAGACAGGAAGTCAGTCAAGGGACACAGCATAACAGTTATGGGGCTGTGGCCTCTTCGCCTGGCATATTCATTCACATCTACATACCTTATGAAAAGGGAATGTCATTAAAAATTAGAGCAGGGCTTAGAACCAGAATCAAGTACCCCGATGTTGAGGGAATGTTCAGATTGGTTCAGGCCCGTCACTGTTATAAATAGGCTTCAAATCAGCCTTCCTGCAGCCAGTCTAGTGCCACTGCCAGACAAACGGATGAATGCTGATAAAGTATTAGTGACAGGAGAACTACCTACAAGTCCAGGCAGAGGCTTTCAAAGCTGTCCAATGGATTGGGATACCCATTTCTCATTAATTTTTAATGACCACTGGGTATCTGTAGCCTTGAAACAGCTTTGAAGATCTCAGACATACAGTTCTGGGTCAGATAAGCACCTGAAAGCTTGCAGACTCTTCTGAAAATAATAAGCCTACACAACAGAGGTGTCAATTTCACAAGAGCACCCTATGGTGTGAGATGGCTGCTCCTTCCGGCTTCTGGCTGGGCCTCTCTCATGTTGCTTTGGCACTGCTGTGAACCTGGCAGCACAAAAATGAAAAACAAAGGAGTAACTGTACTTTTTTGACCCTCTGAAAAGCTCCACTTTGAGTTGGATTTGAGCTCCAGCTGCAGCTTCAGTTCTGGGGCTCTTGGTCCCGCTAGGTTTGTCTATCTCTTGTAGGTAGGCAAGGTAGAATCTGTTAGTAGTATCTCCCTGGTGTGCAGCTAACCACACTTATTCATGACTTTGCAACCTCCACTTTAGAGATCTCTGGGGTTAGCCACACTTTGGGCCCAGCCAGAAGCTTCACCTGGTGGACAAGGAAGTAATCTATTTGGTGAACATATACTAGTGCTCCACTATTTGCACTGGCTTCTTATTCACTTTAGGGTATAGTTCTGGGTGTTGCTATTGACCTTTACTGCTTTGGTCCTACCTCTCAGGCTCTGGCTTCGAGGCCGTCAGTCCTGGTGGTCAGAGCTGTAGTCAAGAACAGGTACAAGGGTCAAAGTCAGCTGCAGAGTCAGGACTTGGAAGAGGGCAGTACTGAAACTGAGGTATGGGGATGAGATCACAGTCCATGGACAAGCCAAATCAAGATCATAGCTGGAGTCCAGATGCAGGCCAAAGGTCAAAGCTGGATGGCAGTCAGTCCCAGGGTCAGGAGGCAAGTTCAGGGATGAAGAACAGTTAGAGTAGCATCTGGGAAAGGCTGAAGTGGGTTGGAACAAGACATGGACAAGAACAAGAACTGGATCAATCGAAATCTAGGGAGTCTGTAACACCCTGAGGCAGCAGGTGGGTCCCTGGCCAAATAGTTCTGTTGTACAAACTAAAATGGTGCTGCCCTTGTGGGGTCAGTGAAATACCTGTGGCTGGGGGTCATCTGACCCAGGCCCTGCCCTGGAATAGGTGCTGCAGTAGCTTGCCTGAGTGATGAGTCACTTCAGGCCTTACTGGAGGGGTGAAATATGGTATCTGAGTAAGCAGCCCTGATCTGGCTGCAGGTTTGTCTCTCACTGCCTCTCAGAGAAACTGTCTCTCTGACTATGCGCCAGTGCATCAGTTGAGGACAGCCAGTAAACTCTTAATTTAGGCAGTAAAGTACTTGAACACATGCCGAAGTCCTGTTGACGCCAATGGATGGATGCAACATATGTGTTCAAGTGCTTTGCTGAATAGGGGTGGGATTACTCACATGCATAAATGCTTTGCTGACTCTGTGTGTTACTGTCTAGGGGGTTTCATTGCCAATGTTTGATTGTCTAGTGGACCCTGGGCTCTGGAATTCTCTTATCCTGTTGGTCCAATAGAGGTAGTTTTCTAATCCTCAAGCCCTGCTGGGGCAAACCCTCTCTGTTTAGCTGGGCTAACAAGAGGAGAAGAGGAATATAAGACTTGTGGTTGTTACAACAGAATCTCTGGTACTATTGTTATTATTTATGTATATTACGATAGCACCCAGGAGGCCCAGTTACAGAGCACGACCCCATTGTGCTGGGCACTGTAAACATACAGAACAAAAAGGTGGTCCCTGTCCAAAAGGTCTCACAATCTAATTCTGTGTTAGTTTGGTATTGTCTTTACCTGCACACAAAGATGCAGCAACAGGAGTGGTTTTAAATCATTACAAAAGTTCTTCCATGTGCCTCTTCAGAAGGTGAAAAACCCATTTCACTGAAATGAGAGACTTTCCAGAAGGTTTTCTTCTTGCTCTCCAAAATCCTAGTCTCCCTTGTTTTTATTTTCCCCCTTCTCTTTCCAGCACTGCTCTCGCCTTTGCTCTAGGCCCTCTCCAGCAGGATGTGGAGAGCAGGTAGCTGCCTTCTGAAAGGGCAGCAATGAGTAACACTGTTTGCAGTCAGTGAGCAGCCTGTATGTCTTGGTAAACACCCCTTAGAACCTCAGCATTTGGACAACAATCTTTCTAAAATGTCTTTGCCTGATATTTTCCAAGGGTTCTAACAAAAAAGGTTGCAGGCTATTTCTGAGACCCGGTGTACACTAGGAAATTAGGCGGTGTAAATCCATTGCTCAGGGATATGAAAAGTTCACACCCCTGAGTGATGCTGTTAAACTGACCTAATCCCTGGTATAGATAGCGCTAGGTCGACAGGAGAATCCTAGCCACCGCCTCTCAGGGAGGTGGATTATCTATGCCAGCAGGAGAAGTCCTCCTGTCGGTGTAGGTAGTATCTTCATTGAAGCTCAACAGTACGCAGCTACCATTCAGGATTTGATTGAAGGAGCCTAGGTTATTAGGTCTGTCTGCACTTTACTCTTCCTTCTTTTCAAAACTCTTCTGAAAACCTGATTGCCCTCAGAAAAAGCATCACTGACTGTGATGTAGTTCTGAGCTTCACTGTAGTGTTACCTAAACTGTACAATAGGTTCAAAGAGTGCGTACGAAGCAAGGTATTGAGCCCCACCTGAGCAAATTAGGTCAGTGGGAGATACCCATGCACAGTGCCTTGTGAGATGAAGCCCTTTGTTCCTGGAAGTGACTTCAATGGAGACATATTCAGGCCTTCTGCATATTTATAGTTTCTAACCTTCTTCTGTAATGGTGGGCCTGATCCTGCAGTCCTCACTTGGATGACACCCCAGCTGAAGCCAGGATCCAAGGCCACACAATCGAGCCCTGTATTAGCTCTATGGAGCATATGGGGACGTATTTTGCTGAAAGATGCTATCTAAAATAAAACATGCTTATCCATTCATTTGTATTCACTTTCTTGGTAGTTAATTGGTGGAGGGCGGAAAAGTTTGGCTGTTAGAAAACAAACCCAAATCCCTATTGGTAGCAAGGAAAACCAGATCTAAAATAAGGCATAAAACTTGTCAATGAACAAGCTTTGCTATTTAATTCAATGGGAGCAGGCTAAAAATTGTGAAGTCCTGCTCCCAGAACACTGAATGCAGCCTTTATAAACGAAACTAAATTTAAAAATTGAGACATTTCGTTGTTTTATTTCTTTCCTTTTTACACTGGGGGTGGGGGTGGTTAATAGTGATCGTATTTCCTTCTTTTTCTGATATTTTTCTGTAAACAATAATTGGTTCCTTTGTGCCTGCATTCACACATTGGCAGTTGCATGCAGTGTTTTCTTAGAGGCGAAAAGAAAAAGAGAGTGATTTGTTTCAATGGGTTATTGTTGAGTGAATGCAAATGTCTGCTACCACTGGAGCAAATAGGAGCGGGGGATTAGGAGAGAGGAGTTGGTTGAGTGGCATAGGCCATCTGTCCTGGTCCTGAGAAAAGAGGATTCTCATTTGCAGTGTATGTTAATTAGTAAGCTGATTGGCTCAGCTGTCACCTCTGTAGAGTGAAAGCGCCCAGGCACAATTAAATGCATGTCCTTATATGTTTATCAAAGCACATGTTTTAGGCGGCACTGTTTGAGTTGTAATTTTGTCATCTTAGGTGCTGGGATGGTTCTTTGCTATTGTGCCTACAAAAATATTAAAGAATAAATAAATAAATAAAAGGAAAGGCCTTAATTAAGATGTGATCTGGACTGTTTGCTCAAGCGTCTCTGGCAATTGCAGGCTGCATTCTTTAATGCACTTGAAATTACTCATTTGCATTAATAGGCATTAGCTGAATTTATTTCCATGCAAATGTATTCCCTTGATGTTTCTGCACAAAGTGCTGGGCATGGAAATATCTGTATGGCAAGCTTGGGCTCCTACAGCGTCTCCATTCAAACAAAATGTCAATATCTACCCCTAAAAGGGCACTGTTAGTTAAAATAAAGCACTGGCTGGGTTTTGGTTTGTTTGTTTACTTTTCCCCTACCGTAACACATGCAAAACAACATCCCAGGAATGTTCCTCTGAGAGAAGGCAGCAAAGGAAGCTGTCTGCCTAGAAGCCCCAGGAAGCTATTTCCCATGGTGTCATTTTTTGGTGTATTTGTTTGCTCTGTTTCAGTCCTTGTGCATGCACAGTGCCCCCATCTCACACACACCCTTCTCTGTGGGTACATAGGGTCCTGTCTGCAGGTCCTCCTGCACAGGCCCTCCAGCACATCTGTATAGCAGCAGCTCACTGGGGTCTAAGCAGACAGGAGGTGGGGCAGATCTGGGCTGATGGAACCACCTCTGTCAGAGCCCCCAGCCATTGACCTTCGCGCAGAGGAGTGAAAGGGCTGCAAATCCAAACAGCCATGG
This sequence comes from Gopherus flavomarginatus, assembly GCF_025201925.1. Taxonomy (NCBI): domain Eukaryota; kingdom Metazoa; phylum Chordata; order Testudines; family Testudinidae; genus Gopherus; species Gopherus flavomarginatus. The sequence continues at coordinate 268,620,307 of NC_066619.1, read as the reverse complement.
AGTGCTTCTGCTGCTGCTCCATAGCCTAGAGTGGAGGAGTCCTCCCTACTGCCTCTTCAGAGAACACATAACACCCTGCTCAACTAGCTGGGATGGGTGCTGGGAAGAGGCATTGTCATGCAACGCCCACACTCAATGAGACCGGACTGGGCACGAGGCCGTGTCCAGAATTCCACTGCAGTATTTGAAAGAGGAAAGTCACAGGAATGAACACAGACTGTCCTTCCCAGTCCATCTTGTACTTTTGTGTCAGACTCCCAGAATATAAGAAAGGGAAAGAGAAATACTTGCCTACACAGCAGGAAAGATGGTATACAACCTGTGTATGTGAACACATGATGCCCTGTGAGCTAGGGAGGGGAAACACAGAGCACTTCAGGGATCACTTCACTGTCAAAATAAGGTTCCAAAACAAGAGCAAATAAAGTTAAGATACTGGGCCGTGATAACCAGAGGCGTTCCCGGGTTTCAGCAGCCGGAAGGGAGAGGACATAGTCTTCCCCTTGAATAGCTCTTCCTGGCTACGATAGAGAACACTTCCTGGACTCTGCATCCTCTCCTGGCAGCTGCTCCAGTCTGAGAGGCAGGAAGTTTCACATCTGGTCTCCTGCTTGCAGGGCCAGCTCCAGGGTTTTTGCCGCCCCAAGCAGCAAAAAGAAAAAAAAAAAGCCACGATCGCGATCTGCAGCTCTACCTCTGCTGCTTCAGTCTTCGGCGGCAATTCGGCAGCTGGTCCTTCGCTCCAAGAGGGAGTGAGGGACCCACTGCCGAATTGCCGCCGAAGACCCAGAAGTGCCGTGCCTCACTGTTGGCCGCCCCCGGCAGCTGCTTGCTGGGCTGGTGCCTGTAGCCCGCCCTGCCTGCTTGCTCCTAGTCATGTATCCTGCAACTGCAGCTTCCAATTTCAGAGTGCCCAAGGGCCACAACAGCTGTCCCGGGAGATGCGTACGCACCCCAAACCTGAGTGTCCTGGTCCCCTTTCCCACCAAATACCTTGTCACTTAAGGGAAAGTGCATTGAGCTGGGAGCCAGGAAGCCGCAATTCATGGGCTGACTGTATAATATTATGGCTATTTCCAGCCAATTGTATTGTTTTAAAACTAAAATATGATTTTAATACACAAACATATTAATATACATACAATACTGTATATGCTCATAAATACCTATCCATGTTATGTACAGTTTTCCAAATCATGCAGGATGTTATGGGGCAAAATGTACCAAATAAGTGTAAAATCTTCTATAAATTAGTAAAGCTAAAGGCTTTGCTAATCCTTTGGAGAGTTTATATCATATGTCACTAATTGAGAGCTCAGTGCAGAGCTAGTAAAAGAACAGCGTATGGTATTTGGGGCTAAATGGGGCTTATCTGGGGCACAGACCATCAACAGTATTCAAGCTTGGAGATGGAGCCCCTCTGTCTGATTAGCACACTGTACACAGGTCTGCTTCTAGGGCACTAGGGGCAGGCAATCAAGGTGGTCACCCTAGTTGGCAACTTCCAGTGGGTGCTGTACTATTGTACCACTTGGCTATTTTTTTTTCCTCAGCCCCTCAGGGGTGAGTGCCAAAAATGTTTTCTGTCCTGGCTGGCAAAAAGCCTAGGCCACACCTGATTGCATGATCTATTAACACTTGTCCAGAATCCATGAATTCGTAAATCATTAGAAAAAGGGACAGTGCTACTTTTGAGAATGACTTGGGTGTCACCTGCACTGTGGCGATAATTAACAAATCAAAAAAAAGTTAGGTCATTATTACTAATTGCACAATTACTTGATCTACCTCTGGCACTAACACAACACTAACACTGCCTTGTGTAGCCATTTACATGGTGCAAAGTGAGTGCGAATCGATACTATGAATGTCAATGGAGAATTTTGATTTACACTCACTTTATCCAAGTGTTAATGACTCCACAAGGCAGTGAAGAATCAAATCCCTCTATTTTGGCTGCACAACAATATCACAAAGAACAGCAACATCATTTTCCCAATACTTTCTCACCCTGCTATCTCTGAGAGACCATTCCAAAGAGTGAGACTGTCAAGTGGACACACACACATATACGGTCTTTTTCCTCAGAAACATTTGTTGGGTCATCTAAAGTATTCACCCCTCTTGGCTCCTATCTTACACAGCAGCTTCCAGTTCATTTGTCTGCAAATTGGGGATTCATAGTCACTTGCCTCCTTAGAGCATCCATAATTTGCCTTTGGGAAACATTGAAACAAAGCGGAACAGTTGCAAAAAATAAAAATAAAAGAGAGAGAAAAAACTCTCAAGTGCCTTGTTGAGAATCAAAGAGTTAAACTATCAAGGGAAGCTCATTTCATAGAAAATCTAGTGGAATTATTTTGAAAGCAAATTGCTGAGGTATTCCAAGAATGTTGATATCCAAAACTGTCATAATAGTTGACCCTCAGATACATAAATATTCATCCTATGGGCATAGTCATTGCAATAATATTAAATGTGAAAAGAAAAAGAAAACACTTGTTGTCTTTTGGAAAGAGGGGAGTGGTGTTTTACAGCAGGTATTCTCAGCAGAACATGCAGCACAGGGAAAGATTTAGAAAAAAGCTTCAAGTACTTCTAGTGAGGAGCCTTTCATCTCCAGCTCTGTAACCATTTAAAGATGAAAGTCCTAAAGTTTCACTGGGAGTGATGAAAAACATTCCCCGGGGCCTTGCTTAAAAGTTTTGCTGTGCTTAAGAGTTTCTCCTCATACCTAAATTTTAGGCAAAGAGCCAGATCTTGGCGGAGAGGCTCATCTGCACAGGTTAGGGTGTGTGCAAAAGTGGCTTAAAGCTCACATTTATACCACCCTGAACCTGATCCCCCTGCACCAAGTTAGAGCTGTAAATGGCCCCAAGAAACAAATCTGCTAAGGGTATGGCTAACTTGCAGCTGTACAGCGCTGGGAGTTACAGCTGTCTTTGTACAGCTGTGTAGGGAAAGCGCTGCAGTGTGGCCACACTGACAGCTACCTGTGCTGCAGTGTGGCCACATTTGCAGCATTTGCAGCGCTGTTGGGAGTGGCTGAACAGGCATTCTGGGATACCTCCGAATACTTCTGGAGGCCAATTACAGAGCTTTTGGTGGCCACACTGGCGGAGCAGCGCTGCATCACCAGCGCTGCAATCGTTATACCCCAGGCAGAGCAGGAGTACAGCCAGCGCTGCAGCCAGGGAGATACAGCGCTGTATGTGCCTTGCAAGTGTGGATGGTGAGTAAGTTGCAGCGCTGTAAACCCACCACCAGCACTGCAACTCTCCAGTGTAGCCAAGCCTGCGTGTCCCTGCTCTTCCAGCAGAGGGGAAGAGGCATAAGAGTCTCTAGGCTGTCTCTACACCATCACTCACATGGCCCTGCTCCTGCAATGAGCTGTATTCAGGTAAATCCCTTTGGAATCACTGCAGGATCAGAATGAGGTACTGTACATTACTGAGGGAATTATCTCCTTTGACTGTGGGGATCTGACAATTTTGCTATATGTGACAGAGAAGATCATTTTCAGTAACCAAAAGTCTGAGATTTGACCTTTGACCCTTTTGGCAGGGTGAACTCCTTTCACACTGGATGGGGAAGAGTTGACTCCTCACTGTGGGTAGAAGAAGCCATGCCCCCATGTCCCTACTGGGCATGCTCCAGGTGTAGCACCAGTATAACTGGGCTGACTGACGGAGAAGAAGGACACTCCTTGCCAGCTCCTGCCACTGGATCCGTGGACCGGGGAAGCCAGAGGCGCTGAGATCCAAGCATCAGGGTGTAGCCGTGTTAGTCTGTATCCACAAAAACAACAAGGAGTCCGGTGGCACCTTAGTCTTTAAGGTGCCACCAGAGATCCAAGCAGACATCCAGCTACCTGTGGACATCCCAGGGAGGCCTGAGCTACAGCGGATTACACCGGCCGAGGAACCCAGAGACCTCGAAGACACACAGACGGCCACCAACAGTATCACAGTAGGAAGTAGTCCCTGGGGGGGGGGGGGGGAACTAGCCATTGTCCCGATGATGGTCAGTGTGTTGTAGATAGATCCCCACTGACCCAGTGGCAGACACACTCGCCACTCACAGGGGCTGGGACCTGGTGGAGCAGGGAAGGCCCGGGTCCCCTTACCCTGGCCGTCACCCACCCCTTCTGGATGGTGGCCCACGTGCTCCAGTTGGCCCCTAGGCCATACAGCTCCACCCCAGAGGACAACCGTATTAACTCTGGCTGCTAGGCCATACTGCCCCGCTCAATAGGACAACTCTATTGACTCTGGCCACTAGGCCATACAGCCCTGCCCCCATAGGGCAATTATGTTGACTTTGGCTGCTAGGCCTTGCTGCCTTGTAAACCCAGGGAATCTCTACTGACTCTGGCCGCTAGGCCTTGCTGCCTGGCAAACCCAGGGTATTGCTATTGACTCTGGCCACTAGGCCTTACTGCCCTGCAGAGAAGGATTACCCCACTGGCGTAGGTTATGTGATACTACCACCTGACCCTGATGCCAATTTGAGACACATAGGCATTGAGCAATTGAGGCACTCAGAATCAGTGGCTACTTTGGCAAATGTTGGCTATTAAACTATGCAGTGGATTCTCACGAATAACAATTCTGTTCTCTGAAACCAGGATCAGTCAGTGTATGCTTCACAAACAGGGTAAAAAAGGAAGAAATTCATAGGATAATTTATTCAAAATGAATAATTCAGCCAGCAGTAGTGACTACTCCACAGATTGGGTCAAAAGTTGAGTGCTTGAATAAATGAATTCCCCTTTCACAAAAATAAAAAGCAGAAATTTCAATATTTATCATTTGCAGATACATAAATATCCCAGAACAACATTTTATAATGAAGGAGAACGTTCAAATTCTATTGATAAGAGGCATTAGAAAAGCAAATAATATCTGACTGGAGCATGTTTATGTATGAAAAGTGACTTTTCAAACAAACTGTCAACAGTGGGCTACGTTATAAGCCCATTAGGAAATAGAAATTCTGTAAATAACTTTCCTACCCCAGCAATTATTGAGCCTGGTGCCAGCAAATAAGCATCGTCTTGAAACACAAACTAAGCTGTTGTGAGTTCTGAGATACATGGTGAAAGCACAGATTCAAAGGTTAGTGATCCACAGCTGAGACCAGGGGAAGAGTCATTGAACTGGACAGAAAAGTGAAAGCTTTCAAAGACGTCTCAGTATCGCAAGCGTAGAGGAGTCATATCAGTATATGGATTTGGTATAAAATGTGTTCTAAAGTGAAGGCTTCTGAAGGCACTGGAGTGGGAGACTGGAGTCTTCTTTTCATCCAGATACAGCCCAGGCAGTGCTTCTGTAAGAGTCTGTCTCTCTGGGTATGTCTATTTCTCAGGGATCGATATATCGCATCTCATCTAGACGCGATATATCGATCCCCGAAAGCGCTCCCGTCGACTCCGGAACTCCACCAGTGCAAGCAGCGGTAGCGGAGTCGACTGGGGGAGCCGCAGACATTGATCCCGTGCTGTGAGGACAATAGGTAAATCGATCTAAGATACTTCGACTTCAGCTACTCTATTCACATAGCTGAAGTTGAGTATCTTAGATCGATCCCCACCCCCACCCCGTAGTGTAGACCAGCCCTCTAGCTTGGGTTTTATTAGACCTGGTAGAAAAATGGTAATAGAGGGAGGGGAAAATCACAGTTGGGGGGGGATTTTTTTGTGTGTTTTTGGAATTTAAAATATTCCAACCAGCTTTCATTTTTTTATATTGCACTCATGAGACCTGTGAGGTATTTGAGCAACTATCCCCACCAGCAGCCCTGCTTACAGAGACTGTAAAGTCTTTGGGGCAGGCACCATCGTTTGTTCAGTGTTCGTACAGCTCTGTCACAATGGGGTCCTGTTCCATCACTGGGGCTCCTAGGTGCTACTGCAATACAATCAATCAATCAATAATAGCCCTATGAACATGCCCCTTCCCTATTCTAAATGGACTACCACTAGGGCTGGGAAGGAAATGTGTCTCCATGACCGTTCCATCCTTAGCTAGTAAGCTGAGGCTGCACCAACAAAGCTGCCTATTAAGGCTAGTTATGCTGTGAGCTGCTTGTTTGGAAGGAACTGATGTGAGACCACCAAATCATCTCTCACTGCCCACCAAAGCACTGCCTGACAGCAGTGACTTTTGGTCACTACTGACCTGGTGCTAAATGAAAGCAGTAATTGAGCAGTCTGTATAGCCCACTGCACATGCTCTGGGCCATCCAGCTTCAATCAGGCTATGATTCATGTTTAACAAACCTACATTTTCAGTAGGATAAACTACCGAACTTGGAATAAGCAGAAATACCTAGGCAACCTTTTCATATTGTTTATATCACAGCCCCAGCTGAGACCAGGGCCAAACACATAGAAAGAAAGAGAGCTCTCTGCCCTGAAGATCTTATAGCTTGAACAGACAATGGGTGAGTGAAGGGAACTATCATAACCATTTTACACATGGGGAAATGAAACACAGGGAGACGTCTTCACTGCAGAGTTAATTCAGGCTCCATCCTCGGTGTTGCCTCTAACTCCCCTCCTAGCCACACCCCAAACTCTCTCAGCCAAGTTTAGCATTGCTTTAAAGCTGGGCCTGCTGTGGGTATAGGATGGACTAACCACTCAATCATTCATGGTCCTCCAATGTCCTCCAACAATTCCTCTCCTTGTGCCCAGAAGGACAGACAACTTCTCCTACAGTTCATTGGGAAAGATTCATAAAGTGGCTCAGCTTACTGCAGCACAAAGACCAGTTCTGGGTTTACAATGGTGCCATGGAGCTGGGCCCATGCTCAGAAGGGGCCCCAGCCTGTTCCGCTTGTGCCCCAAGACTCCTCCAGCCTGATGGCTTCCCATCATCCATCACTTGCTCCTCTCGGCCTGCCCACCAGCTGGCCAAGGGCTCCTCTCCACCCCCTGGCTCCACCCATCAGCTCCTCTCTGCCCCCTGGCCAGACCCCAGTGCACCTCTGGCTCCAGGGAGTCTCTGCTTCCCACCACCTATGGGGCCCCGCCGCCCACCTGTCTCCCTGGAGCTGAGCCACCTGGGACTGGTGCAGAAGCCTGGCCAGTCTCAGTCAGGTTTTTGGGGCTGGGGGGAGGAACAGTGGTGGGAGGGCTTGGCTGGGCCTCTTAAGCAAGTGAGACCTGAGGGAGCCCAGCCGGGGCTGGCCCTGGTCTGGCTGATCGCACCACTTCTGAGGGGCTGGAGCAATTACCTGCCCCGGGACAAGTCCTGGCTGTGCTGCTGGCTCCGCCTGGCAGACACAGACACCTCCCAGTAGGGCCAGTGAGTGTGGCCAGGAGGCAAGGCGTGGGGGAGTGGCTCTCTGAAGGGTCTGGACGGGTGCTGGGCTGTGAGGGGGTGGGGAAGATGTGTGTATTGGGGCACTAGGGAGTGGGGGTTCTGTGGGAGATGCTGGGCAGTTGGGACGCTGGGTAGGGGTAGTGTTGTGCAGGGTGCTGTGCATTTGTGAAGGAGGCCTGGGGGGCAATGGGCATAGCGGGTCCAGAAGGGTTCTTGCCATAGGGAGTTGTGGGGGGGGTGTTTGGGTTTGTGTTGGGCGGGGGGGCTGTGTGGCACAGCATGAGCCCGCTCCCGAGGGGAAGGAGCATGCTGGCAGCACAAGGCTGGGCAGGCTAGTGTGCATCTGGCAACTGCCGGTTCATAAATAGTGCCCTTGCACTGGGCTGGGCAGAGCGGGGCCACCCCTTCTAGGTCATGCCCCATTGCCTCTGGCTGGCCCCTCGCTCTGGGGACTGATCTCTCTGCTCCATAGGTGCCAACTCCATGGGTGCTCATCCCCTGCTCCACCTCCTCCTCCCACCCCTGAGCATGTCGTCTCCGCACTCCTCCACCTACCTCCCAGCACTTCCCGCCCAGCCTCCACCAAACAGCTGTTAGCACAGGCGTTAGCAAGCCCCGGGAAGGGGGAGGAGCGGGAACGTGGTATGTTTAGGGAAGAAGGAAGGGAAGAGGCAGCACCGGGACAGGGATTTCAGGAAGGAGTTGGGATGATGGCGGGGCAGGGGTGGTTCCTCGTGAAACGGGGGCAGAACGGAAGTTGAGTACCCATGGGAAACAGGGGAAGTCGGCCCCTATGCTCCGTGCCATGCACCATTGCCTCCATGGGAGCCCACAAATATGTTTGGAGCCAGGCCCACGAAAGGTTAATCCAGCCTTTTGTGGACAAAGATCCATGAGATATGCTCTCTGAAGTCTCTGAGGGCGTGCAGCACTAATGAGGAAAAGCAGCTCAGGGTGGCTACTCAGACCTGTACTAGGCTAACCAGGGTGTGGATCATATCCTAAGTACCCTGGCCAAGGTTACATCGGAAATCTATGGAAAGCCAAGAATTGAATTCCAATCTTCAGAGTTCTTGTCCACTTTCTATAGTCACAGATCTATTCTCCTAGATTGCCATCCCTTAGAAAAACAAGAAGGGTTCTTGTTTGGTTGTTTTTTTGCTAAAACAGTTTTTCTGATTGGCAATAATAATAAAGTATTGTGGACATAAGAGAGGCTAATGCTGGCCTTTCCTTGGGGAATTGATACAGGGGAAAAAGTGTGGTCTAATAACTATAGCAAGTGACTAGAGAGTCAGCGGGACTCTGATATAAGCAATTTAAAAAAGTGTTTGCTGTAAAAAAGTTTCCTTTCAGTTTTATAGCTTAACCCCCCAATAGGAGAAAGATTCCTAACTTCCAGCAAACAAGAATGCCTGATTTTAATGGGAATCAGCACCAAAATGAAGGGCTTGGTTTGTGAAATATATAATATAATCCCTCACCTATTAAAGACCTGTTTCTCCATTGCCCTGGTGCAAAGTGAGTGTAATATGCTACCAAAACAGAATTCACTACTCACTTATGTGAGTGCTAGTAATATACCCCCACTTGACACAGGTGTGTATGACTACTCAAGACTTAAGGCAAGGCAGAATTAAAGAGGCAGGATAGTCCTGCAGTTGAACAGTAGCCTAGGACTTGGGAAACCCAAGTTCTGATCCCTGTTATAAACCTCCTGTGTGACCGTCAGCAAGTCTCTATGTTTCAGTCCCCCATCTGTAAAATGAGGTGAATTGGATTTCCCTGCCTCACAAGAGCATTTTGAGAACAAATTAATTAAAGATTCTAAGGTGTTCAGATGCTATGGTAATAGAAGTCATATAAGTACTTAACACAGGCCTTATATATATTTTTTAAGTGCATGAGTTGTACATGACATTAGAGATGAACAGTAAAAACTTGGCAGCAAGTAAGGTGTGGCTCTGAACTGTCTGAGGTAATCTTAAACTGTTTGACTACTGCTGAATGCTTCAGTTACCATATCGCCTAATATTCCACAGATTGTCAAGGGGATGTTGCAGCTGCATAGTAGGATGTGAAATGCCAGCAATAAAAGGGTTATCTGGCCCTCTGGCCATTCCTACATGTTTTATATAGTGTAGCAATCTACTGAAATGTTTACTTTAAAAAAAAAAAAAAGGTACCTTTGGCTATGGCTACACTATGCATCTTTTAGCGACACAACTGTGCCGTCTGCTACAGCCATGCCACTAAAAGTTGTGCAGTGTAGTTGCTGTTTGTCTGCAGGAGAGAGCTCTCCCACCAACAAAAAACTTCCATCCCTCAGGAGCAGCAGCGGCTTTGTCACAGCCATCAGCTCCATTCTCCCCTCAGCTTCAAGGAGCCATTGTGTTGAATCATTTTGTTGCTTTGTTCAAAAGAAAATTCATATTTTCTGTTCTTTTATTTTTTTCCTGTTAATATTTTGGGTAAAAATAGCATGAGGGGCAGTAGAAGAGGAAGCAGGGAGATCAAGATCTGCTGAATGAGATGTCTGTTGGAAGGGAACATGGCAGCAAAAGGTATCCCTGAAGTAGCTACGTTAATTCATCTCGACTCTAGAACCTTGTGTTCATTCCTTTTAGGGGAGATGGATTCTACTCTCATTAATAGTGGGTGGCCACACAAAGGTCAATGGAGTTGCACCGGTGCAGCCCAGGTGGCAATAAGAGGAGAACTGGACCCAAGGAGTTGGGGCAGCTGTGCCCATGGGGCAATACCTGTTTGGAGAGGCAGTGACTTCGGTCCCCACAATGAGCCAGGTTTCCGCGAGTCATTTTAAACCAGCCTTAGTTAAGATATTGTTGAGCACACCCACTGTGCTGAGTTCTGCAGGCTGCTGGTCTCGCCTGTGAAGTGCTGGGTGTCCTCGGGTCTCATGGAGGTCAGCAGGGCTAAGGGTGCTCAGCACCTTGCGGGATTGAATCCATAGACATTTTGATACAATGGTACTTGATACAATGTTGTCTTAAGCAATTTTTAACCTTTCTTGGATCACTGGTTTCCAAGGCAGCTGCCCTGCCCTACATGTGGAACAGCTACCATTAACCACGTTTCAGAACAGATGTGGACAAACTGGATAAAGTCCAGAGAAGAACAGCAAAAATGAGTAAAGGTCTAGAAAACATGACCTATTAGGGAAGATTGAAAAAAATTGGCTTGTTTAGTCTGGAGAAGAGAAGACTTAGAGGGGACATGATAACAGTTTTCAAGTACTTAAGAGGTTGTTACAAGGAGGAGGGAGAAAAATTATTCTCCTTAACCTCTGAGGATAGTACAAGAAGCAATGGATTTAAATTGCAGCAAGGGTGGTTTAGGTTGGACATTAGGGAAAAACTTTCTAACTGTCAGGGTGGTTAAGTACTGGAATAAATTGCCCAGGGAGGTTGTGGAATCTCCATCATTGGGGATTTTTGAGAGCAGATTAGAAAAACACCTGTCAGGGATGGTCTCTAGATAATACTTAGTCCTGCCATGAGTGCAGGAATCTGGACTAGATGACCTCTTGAGGTCCCTTCCAGTCCTATAGTTCTATGGTCCATGCTAATGCCAGAACCGAGACAACATCCACTGTTTAAACAATGTTTTAGTGCTTCTCTCTAGAACATTCACTGTTCTTTGTGATGTGGTAGCACCCAAATGTGCACTGGGTGCTTCACAGAACCTGTGGAGAGACCCATCCCTGCTTTAGGGCTGGGGCCTGCACAGAGGGAAGGTGGGTAGTGCATCCCTTATTTATGGGCTCATGGTTTCTGGATCCAGTGCTCAAAGACTGAAAGTTGATGTAACTGGGTACCTGTGGATTCCTTTGGCATAAAGAGGGTACCTTGGTGGTGCTGACCAGTGTAGCTGCTCTGTGTTGTCCCCCTCCACTCCAGCCTGTCCCCCAGCATTGAGGCCACGTTGGGGAGGTGGCTGAGGGAAAGAGAGTGTGGCCTGGGGGGGTGTTGCAGCTGGGACCAACTTAGAATCACTCTGAGGCTGCTCCATGTTGTGCCAGGGGACAAACCAGTCCCAACCAAGCCCAGGATCAGAGGATATAAAGGTGGTATAAAGCCACCTGTGCATCTCATCCATCTCAGCTGCACCAGACACATCACAAGCACAGTCAAGCAGCTGGCCTCAAGGATCCCTCAGCAGATTCAATAAAGAAATGCAGAGAAACTGAAGAGACAAATATTATAGATTAAAGAGAACGACTATGTCTCCTGTAGGTAAGGTACTTGATGCAATGTAGGTATTACAGTGTGGGTCTGAAGGGAGGTCAGTCATGGCTGTGTTATCAGCTTAATGGGCTATCATCTTTGATAGCCAATATGAAAGGAATTGGTCTCTGACTGATGTCTTTCTGTAAGGTGTCCACATCATACAAACCATCACAACTAGCACCTTTTGTTGTCAGGCTCAGAAGAGAGAGGCAAAGGACTCAATGGTCATGGAAACTAGCCTGCTTGCTCTAACAAACCTATCACAAGGCATCAGCAAGGACCTGCAGCAGAAGCCCCACCACATGAGGAGTGGCCCAGGTGTATCTGCCACTAGATGGAGACATGGTTACAGATACTTGGCCAGCAAGGTACATCACCTCAAGATGTAGTCCTTCCTGCTGGGGGTTGAGGCACAGAGACCGTGTGAAGAAGTTTGCGCTGCTGCTTGCCTGTTTTGTAGACATCACTTTCCAAGGTGGGGTGAGTCAAATACTTTTTATGAGCATAAAAATCATTTCTTTTAAAAGAAAGGAGGAATAATGTACAGTCAGTGGATACGCTCACAGCAGTTCATTCCAGTCTGTGAGTGAAAGAGAAATGTGTCCATGACCATATCAATTTTGTCCCTTATCCTCCCTCTGCCAGAACCATGCTTCTTGCACTGCAGCTAATGCTGAGCTGCAAATAAGTCCTCCCGGGTCAGTTTCTGTTGTTTGCATGGAGGAAATGTATGTGGTGCCAGGTCGCTGCCTGGCTGCAAATAAAGGAGGAGTCCATACAGCAGCGGTCTTCTGCTGAAGGTGGGTAAATGGATGGGCCTGCTTGTGTACACAGATGACCCAGATTTTTGCAAGCAGCCAGCAAAATGTGACAGGCAAATATATCCAAACCAAAATAACTACAGCCAAGGGAGCGACTATGCCTAAGGAATTGTTCAGTGATACCAGCTAACTAATGATCTCACGGAGAGCATCATCCTTCTTACTGGAGCATCATCTGTTATTGCACTACTTACTTTAAGCTAATAAGAAACCTCCTTTCCCAGCTGAACTTGTGTGGGCCCAAAAATGCTGAGTGGGTAGATAGGAAGAACAGTACAGTACTCAACAGTAATATAGGAGGGAGAGGCCTGTTGAGGTTGGATGGGGAATTGCTGGTGAAACATGGAGACAAAATGTTTCTTGTTTCTTAATTATCTGCTGGGAGCCTGACGAGGGCTGTAGATATAGGGTGTCTATAGGTGGCCTTTGCAGCCTGCTCTGAAGGGAGGTAATTGGTTCACTTGTGCCCTTTGCATAAACACCTTAGGGTGGCTAAGGGGATTGAACAATGCTGCCTTGAGCTGCTTCGGCAGAGGGAAGGTTGGCGTGAGGATTTAATCCTTTGATTACTGGCGTGATAGACAAGACAAGGCTCAGTAGTGCAGCTCTAGCCACTAGCCCACACACACACTGCACCACCACAAGAACGGAAATCCTCATGACCGTGTTTTAATTATTTCCCCTTCTTGTGTGTGCCCAAGAATTAAACACATGGCAGAAAACATGCCTGTCAAGCCATGTATAAGACACAGGACAAGAGAATAAACCTGCATGGAAGTCCAAGGTGTTGGACTAGAACCCACCGCTTTGTTTCCTTGAAGTACCTGGGTGACTTTTGGATACATGTTTATCCTCCGTATGCAAATCTATAAGACCTTCTCAGCTGCGGCTCATTACAAAGGCACAGCCCATTTCTGCATGGAAACTGTAGCAAAAAATAAAATAGATCTCTGGATGTAAAACTTCTGACATCTTGAATTCATAAACTGAGCGACAGCATTCTTGTGCAGAGTCTGAGGGTGGCCTTTTCGGATCTACCCTCTTTCATACCAGATGAGTCTAACCTCAGCGTCAGGATGACTCCAGCAAGTATCATTATGCTAAAATGAAGAAAAGAACATAACTCAAGTCTTCACTATAAATTGCATAAATGAGGGAGGGGGCAGAGGGGAGCTAAGCCTGCTGCCATCAATCCCGGCTTAAGAAATGTCCATTGACTTTGTGAAGGGCTCCTCATTTCTTGGTCTATGAGGAAGTCTCCAGAGATGGTAATTCTGTGCTAGAGTCAGAGAGCTTTGCTCACAGAGAGATTTCCCAGTGAGTGAAATGCAAAACACAACACTTAAAATACATTATAGAAATAGAAGAATAAACCAACAAACCACCCTGTTCCACCTACTGTATTACCAGACCACCTCCATTTTGCACAGCACACCCAGAGCCTCTCTTGTCAAGAGCAAGCACTAAAGTCAGGCACAGTCTGAGTGGGCTGTCTTTTAGAATAGGGCTAGGGGGCACAGAGTCCCTAGTCCTCCAAGATACATACATCGCCTTCTCAAGAATGCAGTGGCAAAAAGTTCTTGTGCTCCTTCCAACCCCCCAAAGAGGGAGCATCTCCTTTTCTCTTCCATTTTAACTCAGCAGAAGGATAAGAACGGTCCTCTGCTTAAACAGCAGGTTGCCCTATATAGCAGATTTCCGTGGATATTCTGAATGCAGAACAACAAGGATTGTGTAAATGAATGCTTATCACCTTCATACAGAGTCACGTGAAAGAAAGAGATATGGTAAGAATGTCTGATTAAGCAGTTGTCAGAGAGGTGGCCATGTGGTTAAGGCACTGGGAGATTTCAGAGTTATTCCTTCCTCCGCTACAGACTTCCTGTGTGACCTTGGGCAAGGCATTTAATCTCTCTGTGCTTCTGAAAAATGGGGCTGACACTTAACCATGAATCCATCAATGTTGGTGGAGGTGTTCAAATACTGCGGAGGTGGTGCCACCTAAGCCATAGCAAGTAAGGACAATTTGCAGGAGTCACCTGAGAGAGTGCTTAAAGAAAAAGTGAATTTATCTAATATGCTCAGTGTGACAGTCCCTCATTATCATGTGGAGGGAAACTGCCCTGCTTTGATATAATCCTAAACAATGTGTACTCTCACAATAGGAGCAGTTTCCCTTCTTAGAGCTTATTTTGAAACTCCTCCAGACTACCCCAAATCATGCTTTTCAGCCAAGGCATCACCATTTCCCAGCAGCATTCAGTGTCCTCCCTAATGTGACCCAGTTTGGGTTCAGTAACAGTATGCACTTCCAGCTGGATAGTTCAGCTATCTCAAGCTGTGCTAGCACTTTTATTTCACTATAGTTTTTTAAACGATCGGTAAATAGAAGTGCAGGCAGCACAAGTCATTTTCTCACCTGAGCAGTAAGAGGGAAGGCACCAGCTGCATAAGATAAAAACACACAGAGCTATGGTTTGTGGGTTCCATCTACTGTCACCAGAGGGGTAACCATTTATTCTTAGTCTGTTCATCCCTTTGCTCCACCTTTCCTCATACAGTTTAGCTCTTCGCCTCATTCAAGGAGTAAATCATTCCACTTTTTTCAATTCTCTTATTCTTGTGAACTGCATTTTTATACTGGGTAGTTTGTTGCAAGCATAGGACTGAAATAATGGTTTATTGGCTGCAGCAATTGTCACTAGGTATTTGCCTTTATTTAACTTAAGTAAATTAGGACATTTTCCTAATACCATATGAACAGAGATTTTTATGGGGTGGGGGAGGGTGTATCTCCTTGAAATTAACTTTCTGACCTAAAGCCAGAAGTGTTTCAATCTGAAACAATCCCAGCAGTTATCAAGGGGCTTCCCCACTCCGTGGCATTCTCTTCATCATTTTGTACGGTGAGATTGTAATTTTCAATCTGTATTTTCTTCCAGAATAGAATTTATACTTGTCATAGCAACAGTCATCAGCACAGCTGTGCATTCCTCAGGAAAGATACGTTAGTTTGTTTTCTTTCCTTCCTAGCAAATTTATCTTGCTATCTTTTAGAAAAGAACGACTACTTTTAAACAGTTTTACTCAGAGAAAAGCTACAGCCATATTAGGATGCTGTTTTGTATGCCTCTATAGGCAAAGTTTCACACGTGGTTTTATCAGACATGGTTTTGCACAGGGGTTCTCAAATGGGAGGATGTGACCCCCCCCTCAAGAGGTCGCAAGGTTATTACATGAGGGGGAGGGTCATGAGCTGTCAGACTCCACCCCGAACCCCGCTTTGCTTCCAGCATTTATAATGGTGTTAAATATGTAAAAAAGTGTTTTTAATTTATTGGGGGGGGGGTCGCACACAGAGGCTTGCTGTGTGAAAGGGGTCGCCATTACAAAAGTTTGAGAACCACTGGTTTAGCACATGTGGCCTTATTGCAGAGCGGCAGTGTGCGTAAACTGTAATACAATTTTCAACAAGAAGATGGTAGCTGTCGTTCAAATGGGGTCAGGACTTGGGTTTCCAAGAAGCTCAAAGCCCAATATACTAGTAAACCTTAGGTAAGGTACAGAGTTCAGTATCATGTGCCACACTGGTAACTTTGTGGAAACCCAGAGGCTGTATCTAACCTCCATAAAATGGAGTCAATGGCAGATGGCACAATCTCCCATGAGGAGCTGGGGTCCTTGGATGCTGCTTGGCCCCAAAAGCCATCTTCCACTTGGATCAGATTGGGCAGTGCTTGTTGGGACTTACAGTTTCCATGGGCTGTGCTTCTGTACTGAAACAGAAGACAGCTGTGGTCCACACTATGGGTCACCTTTAGCCCACAGGTTGAATTCTGGCCACCCAGATTAGATGGAAAATTTACAAAGCTGGAGGCTTGGGGTCCTCAGAGAAATAATAATAAATATTGTTAGAAATTCTGGCAGCTCTAAAGGTGAATTTCTTTGTTGTGGTGCCTCACGCTGGCACAGCGGCTGACGAAAACTCTGTGCTCCCTCAGTAAAGGACCACCAACCAAGAAAACATATTGAACTATGAATGAAATTATTTTTCAGCTGTCTTAATTATACAATTGAGGCCTTCCATAGCTGTGAGGGTGAGCCTCGCCACCTGATATCCAATCTTCTTGATAAAAAAGATTGACACTTTTACAACAGTGAAATTGAAAAAAGCAATGTCTTGGGACCAGACTCAATAGACTTGCTCATGTTAATTAGCACCTTGCTCTGGAATTATTCCCATTAAAGTCAACAGAGCTTTTTGTGGAAGAAGGTGCTATTCAATTAAAGTTAAGGTGACACAACTGGGCCCTTAGTACTTACTTGGGTGTACCGTCACTTTGGCTTAAAACAGTGGTCCCCCAACTGCGGGGTGTGCTCCCTATAGGGGTGCAGGGGAGCGTTCATCAAACAATACTTAAGAGGGGGAAAAATTATGGGACTTAACGTAGAGGATGTGCAAAACACAGCCCAGCGTAGATAGGGATGGCAGAGCCTTGTTTGTGCCCTAAGTGAGGTCCGATGGCACAGGAAAAATTCAGATTGCTAAAGTCCTGCAAATAGGTAACTGGAGTCTCCAAAGGATTAAATGAAAGAATATGTCACTTTTCAACTTGGTTTAAAGAGGCCAACCTATTTGAATTTCTTATTCATGAAGCCACTACCATATCTCAAAACATTCAAAACGAAATGACTGATGTTCAATCTACTTTTTGAAAAAGGGCAGTTTGAAAGTGTCTTCACTAGATGCTAATTTCCTAACGATTCAGAAAGTTGAAGTCTAGGCTGTGAGAAACGAATGGAATGCAGTGGCCACTCTTTCCAGCTTGCCAAGTGCCTTAGGCCCCACCCTGGATTTCAGTGGGGCTCTCCAAAGGGTTCAGGGGTCTGCCCATGAGTTCAGGGCAGGACTGGAGCCTTCAGTCATTAAGACATATATCCCTGGTATGCATGATATTCCCGAAAGCTGGGGTGCTTTTCAGAGTGAGGACTATCTTTACTCTCACATTCTTGATCTTATGTGAATTACAAATACTGTATTTGTGCAGCCTGACTGGCTGCCTCAGGGAGTATTTGTGCAATTAGAAAGACTGTCAGATATGCAGATGTCTGTTATCTGCAAAGATATCACCTGCAGAAAAATACTGAGCCTGGAATCTCAAGCCTTTGCATTATGGAAGAGATCGCGTGCCCCAAGTATGCATTGTTTTCACTATACGTGTGCATTTTGTACTTTGCAAGTTCTGTCTTTGATAGAAGCATTATCGAAATGTTGCCAGTTTAAATTCCATAGAACAGATCCTCAGCCGGGGAAAGTCAGTGTAGTTCCACTGAGGTCAATGAAGCTATACTGAAATATGCCAGCTGAGAATCTGGCCCTGTCTTTTATGCAGTTCAAGTACTGGTGATAAATGAAGGTCATTTAAAATGCCATTATCAGTTTTACTGGAAGCAGGCTGATTGCGAAAAGAGAATTTGCAATGCTGACAAATTCTAGTAGAATACAACAGTAACTGAAACCAGCAGGCCAAATCCTCCCCTTACTTAAAAATCCTGTGCAACCCCAGTGAAGTTATATGAGGGAAGTATAGACTGATAGAATTTGACCCACAGTCACTGCTTTTATGGTGCATGAGAATGATTCATGTTCACAAAGTATAAAGAGATCCAGCTTTCTATATGTATATTAGCTATATGGTTTGCCAGATTCCTGGACAGAGTACATATGTTTCCCATACTGGAGGACAAGGACATTGCATTAGGACAGCGTCTCATTTGTGTTGTTTTGTCATCATGTTGTAATGACTCTGGAAACAGTACTCATCTTCCTCTTAAAATCTTCTGTGCCATGTTAAACAGTGGCCACATTCCATCCATCACAGAGGTGGCTGCATTGTAGTGATGGGTGGAAATTATTTCCTGTAAAGAAAATGTAAGTATAGATTAGTTTCCTCTCTACTGTCTGCCTCTGCCGATCCCACCCCCACTGTCTTTGTACCCTTCCCTTCTTCCAAAGATACCAGACCCTGCTCTCTCCCACAGCCCATGACTTCTCAAATCCTCTGATCTGAAATTAAAAAGAAAGTTGGTACATGCCACACTAAGTTGCGGCAGAGATCTAAAATCATTGTTAAGGCGAAAAGATGATAAATGAGAACTGAAAATTAACTTAACAGTTGGAGGTGGACCATGGTCCAGCATCACCCATCCAGCATTTTAAAGTTTCTGCCTGAATACATGGACACTTAGATGAGATAGAGGTCCCGTTTATAATGTAGACTTAGACTCGACAGAGCCTTGTTCTTAGGATTTTGGCCTCCTGGGGAACTGAAATTATAATACAGAACACGGAAAACACACTCAAAATAACACTGGAGCCACCTACCTACTCTGAAAATCTCAGCCAGGTTTTCTTGGCTTTCTTAACCAGATCCCAGATTCCCTTATTCAAAGGTGATCTTGAGACACTTCAATATTACCACCTTACAATTTTACACCCTCTATTGCTAGTGCGGTTAAATAAAAGATGCATAAAACAGAGTAGATAACACCTCCTGGAATCAAATTATTTTTTCCAGCTTATGTGACATTTTATGGCCTGGATTTTTAGTTGGTAGCCAGTGCCTCTTGTCTAGTATCAGACAGTTCCAAAAGAGTGTGTGGGTCACATTCTGAATATACAGTACATACAGAGAGAGCCTGGGACATTTTTGAGACAGGTAGGGAGACAGCTATGGAATAAAAGAACTAGTATCAATACAAATGACTATTGTACACAATAATAATACTTTATAATATTTTTCATCTCCAATGATGCATACAGCATCTTTGCCATATTAACAGTGAAAGTTCCAAGCCTTTTTGAGTTTTTTCCCCAATATGATTCTGTTCTGGCTTTTGAATATATTTCTCCATAAAAATTTCACTGACTCAGTTCAATTTGGTTCATGGATCTTTTAAAGTTTTCCAACATCATCAAACATAAAATAAACATTCATGATGTGAAAGGCTGCTTGATTTTTCAGGTTTTCCCTGTCCATTCACAGGAAGAAGCATGTATTTACCATTTCTGTGCGTGCCTACTGTGAGGGCTAGGCTGCAAACAGAATGACACTCACTCTTACTAAGTATCAACAATTTCTCAAGCTTTACTGGTTGTCTGTCAGAAGCTGAACGCCTCATTGGACAGAATATCTCACATAGATGTTGCAAACAAACTAGGCAGCAATTTCTCAAGAAAAAAAAAATCCTTCTTTTGTAGATAGATGTGCAGTATGGTAATGCTATGATATTCTGAACTGATTTACATGCTTCTAGCTCCACATTGATTTGAGAGCTGGTCGACATGCCAGGGAGCAGGAAGAAAACAAGGAAAAGAAAAGACCGTAATGAGCAAAGAATTTGAAAGATAAATTATTATTGTTGCCCTTTTTGGCCAAGCAGTGGCCAAAATTTGGGGCCTTGCAGTGTGGTCTCCATTTGGATGAGAAATTGGTGACATGGAGCCAGGATATGTTCTTAGTGTAATGTGTTTATTTACACCGTGGGCACACGTCCTATTTCCCTCCACAGTGGTAGGAACAAAACAACACACGACACAGCTCTCTTTGTACAGAAGCCTCAGACCAGCTACTGCTGACGTCTCTAAAGAGCAAGGTCTCTTGCTTCTTTCTCTCCAGAGACCCACACAGACTCACAGCAAAAGGCAGAATCCTCTCTGCTAACTGCTGACACAATAATTTTGTCCCAACCTTCAGCCTCTGGGTTTGAAATGCAGGAAATCCTGTTAGCTCCACATTCCCCTCTCAGTTGACTGGTCTTGCCAGGTGGATCCAGACATCGGCACTGTCCTTTGTCTGCAGCTGTCTTTCCTATGCAATGGAGCTTCACACACCCACTTTAATGAAGCCTTTAATGAAGTTCTTCTTCACACAGTGCACAGTCAACTTGTGGAACTCCTTACCTGAGGAGGTTGTGAAGGCTGGGACTATAACATTGTTTAAAAGGGAACTGGATAAATTCATGGTGGCTAAGTCCATAAATGGCTATTAGCCAGGAAGGGTAAAGAATGGTGTTCCTAGCCTCTGTTCATCAGAGGATGGAGATGGATGGCAGGAGAGAGATCACTTGACCATTTCCTGTTAGCTTCACTCCCTCTGGAGCATCTGGCATTGGCCACTGTCGGTAGACAGATACTGGGCTAGATGGACCTTTGGTCTGACCCGGTACAGCCGTTCTTATGTTCTTTGCTTCGGAGACCCCTAAAAGCGGGTCATTAACACCTCTTTCATAATATTATTATTTGTATATGTAGAATCTAGAGTATCCAACTGAGCTCATAGCCTCATTGTGCTAGGTCTTGTACAAACATGTAGCAAGAGCCATTTGATGCCTAGAAGAACTTACAGTCTAAAAACAGGTTTCAGAGTTGTAGCCATGTTAGTCTGTATCAGTAAAAAGAACAAGGAGACCTTGTGGCACCTTAGAGACTGCATCCAGTGAAGTGGGTTTTAGCCCACGAAAGCTTATGCCTAAATAAATTTGTTAATCTAAAAACAGACAAAGAATCAGAGAGATACAAAGAGGGAAAGTGAATTGTACAGGTCTGCAGTCAGTGGCATATCAGGGAACAGAACTTAGGTCTAATTCACAGACCAGTGATCCACCCAAGTGAAAGTTACATCTGCCCATGGCCAGCATTTAAGGCACCTTTAAGATTTCCAAGGTGACTAGTACTGGTTGGGGCTGACATTTTCAAAAGGTCTTACCAGATTTACCCAGTGTACTGGCCTGAAATTAAAAGAAAAAAAGGAGGTGGAAAGGAATGTTAGCTCATCTAGCAAATGCAAGGTTTATTCCCAACAATATATATTTCCCAATGCTTTTGCCAGGTCCATTGTAAATGACTTAACAATGGGGCTTCCTTCCCCCAGAGTCTAATAGAGCTCACCCTTGGCACGGTTCAAGAAATGGCTTCTGTGTAGAGTCTCTCCCTCCAGAGGCCCGCACAGACTCACAGCAAGCTGCAGACTCCCTGCTAACTGCCTGAAAAATAATTTTATACTAGTCTTCAGCTTTTGGAAATGCCAACAACCCTGTTAGCTCCACACTTTCCTGTGGGCTGTGTGGTCTTAACCAGGTCCCTCTGTCCTTTACTATCATCCTTGGAGACAAAGCAAACTCTTATCTGTGAAGAGCAGCAACCCCAAAGCTTTGGATCCTGAGAGCTGGATCACGTAACATTTCTCATTCTGAAAGGATAATCAACAAGAGGGAATCCCTTTCCTTGGGAATACTCCCAGTCTTAGAGTATGTCTACAATGCAATTAAAAACCCCAGGCTGGCCCATGCCAGCTGACTCAGGCTTGTGGGGCTTGGGTCAAGGGGCGGTTTAATTGCAGTGTAGACATTCAGGCTCGGGCTGGAACCTTGGCCCTAGGACCCTGCAAAGTAGGAGGATCCCAGAGCTCAGGCTGCAGCCTGAACCTGAATATCTACACTGCAATTAAACACCCATTAGCCTGTGCCCTGGGAGCCCAAGTCAGAGTCAGCTGGGTGTCTAACTGCAGTGTAGACATACCTGTAGAGTCCAGCTGTTATGAGAAGTTTTCTAGGCATTTTGCCTGTTTTAAGAACAAAAAATGTCCATTTTTCAAAAAGGTTGTGGTTCGGAACACATCAGAGCTACATGGACAACTGCCCTTTCCCACCGTCATCTTTCATTTCACAGCCACTTGCAAGTCTGTTTACTCATTGCATACTGTGCTATAACTTGAGCAATAAATTGCATTCATAGGAAAGATGTTAGAGTATCTAAATATGTCTTGGAATGTATGGAAATACCTGTCAAAACACGACTCTCATATCATTGTTAATTCTACTAACATCCTAACATTTCCCTTGTTGATTAACTGGCTCTGCGTAACGCCTTACCTGCCTCCGATCCAATTTCTTATGTAACTACAGCTTTCAGCGCCACAAATATTTTTTCTCTTAATGATGAATGAAATGATTTATGCCACAATTACTATGTAGAGGCCTTTCAGTGCTGCACCAAGCCAAACATCCAGGACCACAGATTGCTTTTTTTGTTTCATTTGATCTGGACATACAATATGCTTCATCGACAGAATTACATAGAAGCCACTTCTGCAAATGTTCAGGAGCATCGAAGAATTAATATACCCTGGTATGACAGTCCTGTATTCGGTGTCATGATGAGAGCAGAGGACTGAGAGCCAGTTAACCTCTCTGTGCCTCAGACTAAGCACGTGTAAAGTATGGGTAATACCTATCTGACAGAATTGTGATGGAACATTCTTCATTTCTGTTTGTGAAGTACTTGGAGACCATCATCAGAGAAGTGCTTGATAACTGCAAAATTGCTAGAAACAAACATGGGATCTGTAAAGCCCTCACTTTTTGTTTCATAATACAGAGCCAAAAAAAATCCCTTCATGATAATTTGATTTAAAAAATGGCTTGTGTATTTAATATACTAATGTGTCTAGGATTCATGGTAGAATCCACATGCCTATTTTCACAGCAGTATATTCCAAGCAGGGTTTATACTGTGCTTCTAGTCAAAATTAAACTGCCACAAGAATTGCCAAGGAGATACACATACAAATCAGCCACTAGACGAAGCAGGGACAGAATCAGACACTGTACTGTATCGACTCTGTCTTGTGGGAATACACTATCAGTATTAAAGTGGCATTAAGAATGACTGATTTGTCCCAGCGTTCAAGTCCTATCATAAAGTAAGACAAAGTGCCACTGAGGAGAAAAGCTCTGCTGGAAGCAGTAGAAATAACATCCTCATCTTGAGTAAAATTCTTCAGTCATTAATAGATTAAAGATCTCAAATAGTTATTAATTATTGTTTTAATTAAATGGCCAGTGTAAGAACTTTAATAATAACTAATATGCTTCCCCCTCCCAATCAACCCACACTGTGGAGGGAAGCAGTTCCCCTGAAAATCCACAGTAAGGTGATTCCAAGGGAGAAACGGGTTAAGCAGAGTGTTCCCCTTGTAATTTACATAGCGATCTTCCCTTTCTTAGCAAAATATCTGAATATCCAAGGAGCTTGTGGATACAGTAAACAGGGTGAAAGGTTGGAGCAGAAGCCAATGAGCAGTTGCACTAAGCAGCATGACCACAGAAGAGCTGCCGGTAAGTTAAGGCTGCACAAACTGCCACTGTATGTGCTGTGACTGCCACACACAGTCACCAAATAGGTGTCAGTCAGCACTAATGGCAGCACAGCCACTACCCCTTCAATGCTGCCCGGGTAGGGTTGGGAGATGGGAGCCTGGATCTCCATAACTCCCCAGTCTGCCACTGATGATCTGGATAATCCTGCCACTATCAGTTCTCCGCTAGTTCTGTGGATTGGGGCAGAAAATGCTTAGACTCCACCCACTTTTATACTAGCAAGGAGCATATGTGGGATACTGAGGATGACTTACTGATGAAGATTTCAAACTGTGTCGACAGAGTCTGTGCATGGCCTCAAACCTCATCCAAGCGAGGTCCACCTCTCCAATACATCAGAAGGCTGCTTGAATCAATGCCTGAACTGGTCCACAAAGCCGCTACCCTCTCCTCATTTAAATCCCCACTGAAGACCCACTTCTTCTGCGTCACCTACATACAGGAAGTGAGGTGGATGAGTGGTCTGCTTGCTTTCTCCCCACTTACTGTGCAAAAAAGGGGTCCAATTCTGGGAGGGGCGGTGACGGTGGATCTGGAGCTAGAGATCGTTGGGGAGGAAAAGAGTTTGAGAGGAAAAGGGAGGGCTCAATTGCTGAGTTTATCTTAGAGCAACAAACAGCCAACTAATCAACTGTGGACCTATAACCTACCTGATCAATTTGCTTGCATGTTGCATCCCTTTCCCTCTCCTTTAGCTAGCTTTTCAGACTGCATGCTCTTTGGGGCAGAGACTGCACCTCCCCCTGTATTTGAAAAAATGCCTAGGGCATTTAGGGCTCTACCTCTGCTGTCATGGTATAATTCCCCACTCTGAACCTTAGCGTCCAAAATATGGGGTACCAGCATGAATTCCTCTAAGCTCAATTACCAGCTTAGAACCTGTAGCGCTGCCACCAACCAGGAATTCCAGTGCATGGTACACTCTGGTCCCCCCAAAACCTTGCCCAGGGACCCCCAAGACCCAGACCCTCTGGGTCTTAACACAAGGAAAGTAAACCCTTTCCCTCACCATTGCCTCTCCCAGGCTTCCCTCCCTGGGTTACCCTGAAAGATCACTGTGATTCAAACTCCTTGAATCTTAAAACAGAGAGGAAAATGCACCTTCCCCTCTCCTTCTCTCTTCCCCTCCCAGATTCTCTCTGAGAGAGACAGTAATCCTAACACAGAGACAAATTAGCCTCTCTCTCCCCCTTCCCTCCTTTCTCTCCACCAATTTCTTGGTGAATCCAGACCCAGTCCCCTGGGGTCTCACACCAGAATAAAAAAAAAATCAGATTCTTAATCAAGAAACTTTTAATTAAAGAGCGAAAAACAGTAAAAATTATCTTTGTAAATTTAAGATGGAATATGTTACAGGGTCTTTCAGCTATAGACACTGGGAATACCCTCCCAGCCTAAGTATTCAAGTACAAATTAAAATCCTTTCAGCAAAATATAAATTTGAACTCCTTCCAGCCAAATACACATTTGAACTCCTTCCAACCAAATACACATTTGCAAATAAAGAAAACAAACATAAGCCTAACTCGCTTTATCTACCTAGTTCTCACTATTCTGAACTTATAAGAGCCTGTATCGGAGAGATTGGAGAGAAACAGGACCGGCGCTAGGAGTTTGAGCACCCTAGGCGGATGGCAATTTCGCCGCCCCGCGTGCTGGTCCCGCAGTGGTGCCTGTGGAGGGTCTGGTGCTCCGTGGCTCCGGTGGAGCTGCCGCAGTTGTGCCTGCGGGAGGTCCACCGGAGCCACGGAGCACCGGACCCTCCGCAGGCACCACTGCAGCCCCCTCCGGCAAAACGGCGCCCACCATTTATTCTGGTGCACTAGGCGATTGCCTAGGCTGCCTAAATGGTAGCGCCGGCCCTGGAGAGAAACCTGGTTGCACGTCTGGTCCCTCTGAGCCCCCAGAGTGAACAACAACCAAAAACTAACAGCACACACAAAAACTTCCCTCCCTCAAGATTTGAAAGTATCCTGTCCCCTGATTGGTCCTCTGGTCAGGTGACAGCCAGGCTCACTGGACTTGTTAACCCTTTCCAGGCAAAAGAGACATGAAGTACTTCTGTTCTATTAACCCTTACTTATCTGTTTATGATATCTGCATTCATAATTAATGATAATTAGATGCAGCTTTGTAGTCTTGCATCTGGGACTGCACTTCCATGCTCATGAGCAGGGCAGCAGCAATCTCCTCTGAATTGTGGTTTAGATCTCCTTTACATCAGGCAACAGTGCAAATCTGGAGGCACTCCTGACTTCGGTGGAATTATCTAAGTGTGGCCACTGGGCTCCCAGCAAATGGACAACATTGACCTTGGTTTAGGAAAGTTCAGCAGGTCCTACTACAATGCTGCATTACTCTCACAGTGATAGGTGTACATAAATAGTCTGCCATTTCAAAAAAATATCCCTTGCCCCCAAGAAGTAATTCTGTCTCTATGGCTATCCAAGGGAAATGTGGTGATCAAGGCTCATTTGAAATGAATATACACTGTGCGTGGTGTATATTTGAAAGGTCTATCTGGCAGAAGTTGTATCTTTACCTTCTTATTCCCCAAGCCTAGAAGAAGGAGATAATTTTCTTCTAAGGGATTGTTTCATTCCCAGGCCTCTGGTAGCAGAAACTGGTAGGATCTGTGCTGGAGGTGGAAAGTATCCTACAGCCATGCTCTCTAAGGGTCCAGAGCCAGCCAATGGCAGTGGAGGAGGTGACATGGCCAGCATCCACAGGAGATATGTTGAAGTAGGATTACCTCAGAATCCAGTTCCAAATCTTTGTTTTTCAAACCCTCCAGAGGTTTTTTCCAGCCTTGTGTCTCTCTTCTTCTCCTCCCCATTTCCTCCAATCACCCAGCACTCCCCTTCTCTCTGCCCTTTCATACTGTCTCACTGCTGCAAGAGCCACCTCCCATGCAGCTGCTGCAGAAGAGCCTTCCTGTGTCTCTCCAGCTCACTAACCCCTTATCCTTCTACAAAGCTCATCTCAAAACTAGGGCTGTCAAACAACTAAAAAAATTAATCATGATTAATTGTGCTGTTAAACAATAATAGAATACCATTTATTTAAATATATTGGGGCCTTTTCTACATTTTCAAATATATTAATTTCAGTTACAACACAGAATGCAAAATGTACAGTGCTCACTTTATATTTATTTTTATTACAAATATTTGCACAGTAAAAAACAAAATAAATAGTATTTTTCAATTCACCTAAGACAAGTACTGTAATGCAATCTTTTTATCATGAAAGTTGAACTTAGAAATATAGAATTATGTACAAAAAAGCTGCATTCAAAAATAAAGCAATGTAAAACTTTAGCGCCTACAAGTCCACTCAGTCCTACTTCTTGTTCAGCCAATTGCTCAGAAAAACAAGTTTGTTTACATTTACAGGAGATAATGCTGCTCGCTTCTTGTTTACGTCAGCTGAAAGTGAGAACAGGCATTCACATGGCACTGTTGTAGCCAAAGTCACAAGATTTTTAAGTGCCAGATGTGCTAAAGATTCATATGCCCCTTCATGCTTCAACTACCATTCCAGAGGACATGCATCCATGCCGATGATGGGTTCTGCTCAATAATGACCAAAAGCAGTGCAGACCGATGCATGCTCATTTTCATCATTGGCATCAGATGCCACCAGCAGAAGATTGATTTTCTTTTTTGGTGGTTTAGGTTCTATACTTTCTGCATCTGAGTATTGCTCTTTAAGACTTCTGAAAGCATGCTCTACACCTCGTCTCTCTCAGATTTTGGAAGGCACTTCAGATACTTAAACCTTGGGTTGAGTGCAGTAACTAACTTTAGAAAGCTCAGATTGGTACCTTCTTTGTGTTTTGTGAAATCTGTAGTGAAAGCATTCTGAAAATGAACATGTGCTGTGTCATCATCCGAGACTGCTATAACATGAAATATATGGCAGAATGCAGGTAAAACAGAGCAGAAGACATACAATTCTCCCACAAGGAGTTCAGTCACAAATTTAATTAATGTGTTATTTTTTTTAACGAGCGTCATCAGCATGGAAGCATGTCCTCTGGAATGGTGGTCGAAGCATGAAGAGGCATAGGAATGTTTAGCATATCTGGTAAATACCTTGCCAGGCAAATGCCTGTTCTCACTTTCAGGTAAAAAAGAAGTGGGCAGCATTGTCTCCAGTAAACAAACTTGTTTGTCTTAGAGATTGACTGAACAAGAAGTAGGACTGAGTGGATTTGTAGACTCTAAGTTTTACATTGTTTTGTTTTTGAGTGCAGTTATGTAACAAAAAAATCGACATTTGTTAAGTTGCATTCTCGCAATAAAGAGATTGCACTACAATACTTGTATGAGGTGAACTCAAAAATACTATGTCTTTTGTTTATCATTTTTACAGTGCAAATATTTGTAACCAAAATAATAATATAGAGTGAGCACTGAACTCTTTGCATTCTGTGTTGTAACTGAAATCAATATATTTGAAAATGTAGAAAAACATCCAAAGTATTTTATAAATTTGAGTTGGTATTTTATTGCTTAACAGTGTGATTAAAATTGTGATTAATTTTTTTGAGTTAATCACTTAAGTTAACTGCAATTAATGGAGAGCCCTACTCAAAACTCCCTTATTTAGGCTTCTGACTTTCCCTCTGTTCATCTGCCCTTATTTATTACACAGTTTGGGCTGTGTGAAATAACTTTTATAAGACAAAGTTGCATTCTCACAACCTTTCAAAGTTCCATGCTTTTCATTTGCAAGCACAGAGGAAATCTTAGCACAGTGGTTTAGCCTTATGTGATGTTTACCCTGACAATCATTTGGGCTCTTACTCTTAATAAGTATCTGCTTGGAATCTCAGTCTTTCAAACTGATGAATTCAATAAAAAATGGTTTAGCCATTTTCACATCCATAATTGATACAAATGGATGCTGACATGATCTGTGGCAAACTTACTCCAGTATGCATTTCTATTATGCTAATTCTCTCCAACACGTCAATTCTAAAAGTTAGGAAACCTTGACCTCTTCTCAAAAGGCTGATGAAGATCTGATTTTTGAACCAATATTTTAGCCCAGGCTGATATTTAGCTAATGACTTTTTATCACCCTGGAGAAATAACTTGTTACTGTATTATATAGGTATGGTATTCAGTGCATCCAAGCCTTCCAGTTATGACAAGATTTATTTTGGCCAAATTCATTGTATATACATAACCGGATGTGATACTGAGGTTTATGTAGCTGTGCCTCTGTATAATCCTGAAGCACCTGCTTCAATGCATTAAAATTTTCATTAATAGTTAACCTGTTTCAATGTTTTGCTCATCCTCCATATTGATTCACACTTGTTTTCTGTATAATAAGGAGACTAAAAATGAAAATGTGATGATCCACTGAATAGGCTATTATATGACAGATATTATATGATAGGATACTAACCACTGTGCTACCTGGACACATTTTACAAGGCTTAAGTTAGGTCCATAAACATTCCAGGTAAGAAGAACAAATCACCATATTCCTCTGCTGTCCACAGCTTTTCATCTGACTATCCAACTAAGAACCCAGGAATTAATAGTTTAATTGATTAAAAAGACCTGAGCAGACAGGCATCTTGCATCTTTCTCTTTATGTGACCAGGTTCATACTTAAGCATATTTCTGCAGAGAGTAATTCTAGACCTGTGGGCCCATCACTGAGAAAGCCCTGCCTCTGCCCGCCATGAGCATCATCCTGGGGCATCAGGTTCAAAGGACAGGTCTTGCAGTGATTCCGAAATAGTAAAGCAGTCCCTAAGGTAACATGGGCCTAGCACTTTCTTTATGCCAACTGGTAATTTGAATTTCACTCAACTGGCAAGCAGCACAGAGAGCTCTTCAGCCCAACTCCCCCCTCTCAGAAGATAGGCAGCTGCATGTCAAGCTAGCTAGTGTTTCCAGATGACTTTCAATGACAGTCACAGATGCAGCCTGTTGCTATAGTCCAACCAATAAGTTATAAAGATGTGGATGAAAATTGCATCTAACAAGATAAGGGGCAATGTCTTTGCAAAAAGAAAAATTTTCTTCTGAGAACTAAAGCAACTTGGGAGTCAAGGAGCCATGTTGTATCTAGTAAGAACTTCAGACTATTTGATGACAATTCGGCAGATGCTCTCAACTGAGGGAACAGTTATAGAGTTCACCAAGTCCTCAAAGCCCTTCCAACTGCCAATCAGTATCACCTCTACCTTGCCTGAGTTGAATTGCAGTCAGATGTCTTTCCAAATAGATCCCAGTTTTCACCAGACATTGAGTAGCCAGGAGATGACAAGGAGATGCACAGCAGAGTGACACTGGTGTAGTTATGACACTGCTGCAACCCCTATCATCTCACAATCTTATCTAGCAACTTCACATAGATGTTGAACAGAAGAGGTGACAGGATTGAGGATTGCTGAGAGCAGTCAGGAATGGGAAGAAATTACCCACCACCACCCTCTGGGAAAGGAATGAGCAGAACCACTTGAAGGCTATTCTATCCACTGTAACAAGTGTCAGCAAACACTTTGTGACTGACTGCGTTAATGGCTGCTGAAAAATTGAGAAGCGTGTTCTATCAGTAAGGACAGCCAGCATCCATCCCTTGCCTTCTGAACCCTGCTCAAATGGGATATAAAGAGCTTTAGGACATTAGATGTTTGGGAAGCTAGCCAGTCAGCATCTGCTAAATGACTTTTCTTGATAAGGGGTAGTTGGAGAATGAGAGGTAGTTGGCCAAGATGCTCATGCTTAGAGCTGATTTCTTTAGTGGCTGCCTGACTATAACTTGTTTCAGAGCTGTCAACAGATTGCCCGCAAGAGGAGGCATTGACAGTTTCTTCCAGGACAGGGTCCAGGCATATTAATATGGTGTTAGAACAAAACATTAATAGGATCTGATGCTGAGAACATTGCAACATACTTATGTCACGTATTCCCAAGAACAAATGCAGTCCTTGCTCTAGATAGAGCATCTTAAAGGGACTTGATTTTCATCACAGACAACTGTGGATATTAAAGGGCATTAAGAATACTAATATAATCCAGTATATATTTCTTTGTTAAATGTAGCAATAAATTAAGATGAAAGGTACACTCAGTATATCTGTCTGGGGATAGGTATGTCTTATGGCATAATGACTTCAAAATAAATTCAGAGAGTGTTGTATAGTGTTTGCATGTGCATATAAATTAACTTTATAGTAAGAATGTGACCAAGATACAATTCAGAATCTTAGTTCTTAGCTGCATACACTTCATCTAGGAAGCTGTTACAGTTGCCACCACAGAACGCAGTGAGGCAGTTTCCAAAAATCTGTGCTTAAGTGGATCTGTGTTCCACCATTTCAACTGAATGTACTGGGGCAGGGGTTGATAAAAGGGATACCTAAAAATATTCTGATCTAGGGAAAACTACAAACTGTGAAGGTCTTTTTATAGGACTATCTCAATACCATTTTGATTTCCTGTTGCAAAGAGCTCCCAAAGCACTTAGTTTTCCTCCATATTAAAAACAGTTCAAAACCATTCAAGTGTTGGGTTTATATGATTGCACGTTCAGATCTTTACATATCTCAGGTAGCATAAGAGGCAATCTCTCAATTCACTATGTTTGGATCAGATGTTCTATTGTCTAGCCACAACTCTTGCCCCAAGACTCTGTTAATAACCCCTTTCAGGGTTTAACTTGATCCAACATTTCAATGATTCAAGGTCACGGTAGCATTTGGCTTCATCTGATGTGACAGCATGATCCAGTGTACTGCACACAGACCTAGGAGCAAGGAATTCTTTGTGCTACCTCTAGCTGCCTCATGTGGATTTAGGAAATTCACTGAACCTCTCTGGCTCAATGTCCTCGTGTACCCTGGACAATAATAATTACTATGAGGGATAATTAATTGTGTTACTGCTCTCTGTGTAGTACCAAATTCTGTACACTAATGATACGTAAATGAGTCCGAATTTGGCTCAATGTCGTCAAAAAGACCAGGGCCTGGACATCTTCAAAATGACCATGAGATCACAATGTGTCCCTTTTTGTGCTATGTTAATTTATTATCATTGTAATTATTTTTTATTTATTGATTTTCTGGCACCAATAACTTAACATGTGTGAGTGACACCATCTAACAAATTTGACACACTAGTAAATGATCTTTGGGCCTGTACAATAACCCTATTTTATTAATGTGTCTGATTCTCATGCTCCCCTCCCCCTGTGTTGTTTTCAGTTAAAATTCATGTTCTCACATGAGAGGGCTGCTGAGATCTGTGGTTTCCTTGCCCCAGACCAGAGGTCTCAAACTCAAATGACCATGAGGGCCATATGAGGACTAGTACATTGGCCCGGGGGCCGCATTACTGACACATCCCCCGCCGCCGCCCTCGGCCCTGCCCCCACTCCATCCCTTCCATGAGGCCCTGCCCTGCCTCTTCCCACCCCTTCCCCAAAATCCCCACCCCAACTCCACCCCCTCCCTGCCTCCAGGGGGTGCAGGAGGGGTGTGAGGAGTGGCAGAGGGTACAGGGTGCAGGAGAGGTGTGGCGGGGGCTCAGGGCAGGGAGTTGGGGTGTGGGGTGCAGATGGGATGAAGGGTGCAGCAAGAGGTATGGGGTGCAGGAGGGGTGTGGCAGGGGTCTCAGGGCAAAGAGTTGGGACATGGGGTGCAGGAGGGATGAGGGGTGCAGCAGGGGGTACGGGGTGGAGGGGTGCGGCAGGGGTCTCAGGGCAGGGAGTTGGGGTGTGGGGTACAGGAGGGGTGAGGGGTGCGGCACGGGGTCAGGGCAGGGGATCGGGGTGCAGGAGGGGGAGCAGGGCAGGAAGTTCCGCTGCGTGTTTGAGACCCCTGCCCTAGACCCATATCAGTTTTTCCTGACACAATACGACAGTATTGAGATATCCACATCTCTGTGACTGATAAAGGTATCATGACAGAATCTGATCTCAGTTACAACAGTGCAATCTCAGAGAGTAATTCTGCTGCAGTCAAGAGTGACTCCAGACTGGCAAAGAAATCTAAACGTGGATATCATCTTTAATTTGGTTTGCTACAAGGAAATCTCAAAGCAGCCAAGTGCCAAAACATTTGCTTTAAGATTTTTACAATTTTGACAATGGCCTGTATCTATTTGCTCTACAAGGTTAACTATTACGCCCACTTGCTTTATTGGATCCCCCAAGAGCTTTCTCAGCTGATGTGGATAATATCGTCATCTCCGTAGCTCAGGGATTTACTATGTCAAGAGGATTAAGACAAAACTATGACTTATTCCCAGCACAAAACAATTTGAATCACCTCTTAGCTGTAATTGATGCATGACAGTGAGTCAGTTGTGGTATATCTGTAGGTATATTACAGCGCCTGAGATGATTATGGTATATTTGTAAGATTTTAAACCAATTTTAATCTCTCACACATGGTGAAGAGGGTGGTCTGCTGAGGAGCCTGGCTTCATTCTGGGGGAGCTGATTATGCTGTGAAGAATCTGACTTTATTTTAGGAGAGGGTGGAGTACCTGAAAACTATGGTTTTCTGGAGGCTGTGTTTCTGATGCTACAATGTTCAGAAGTAACCTAGCAAAATGCTTGCGTCTCTTTTAAAAACTGTAACCCTTTAAGAGTTAGAAGACTGGACTTCGGGCTGGAAGGAAGTGTTCAAAGACTCTATTTTAAAGACACCTCCTATTAAAAAGTTAATAATAATAATTAATAAATCAGTGTAGCTCAGGGGTTCTCAAACTGGGAGTCGGGACCCCTCAGGGGGTCACGAGGTTATTACATGGGGATCGAGAGCTGTCAGCCCCTACCCCAGACCCCACTTTGCATCCAGCATTAAAATATATTTAACACCATTATAAAAGTGTTTTTAATTTGTAAGCAGGGGTCGCACTCAGAGGCTTGCTAAGTGAAAGAGGTCACCAGTACAAAAGTTTGAGAATCACTGGTGTAGCTGATGCCCGCCCACAGTTTAGGAAGTTATGGTACAAGTGATATGATCCACAAATATTTCTTTAGTGAAGATAACAAGAAAAAAAAGTATGGGATAAGATGATAGACTGTCCCAGTTAAATAATAATAATTAACCATAAATAATGAAAAATAGCACTTATGTAGCCTTTACTGTCTGAAAGCACCATATAAATACTAAATAATGAACTCTCATAATACCTTTTGTGCATAGTGAGACTGTAACAGCCTTTGAAAGGATGTTTTCTGTCATTTTATAAATATATATAACTAATGAGACAGCAGAAGGAATCACTCAGACCCAAATATTTCTCTTCTCCTTCCCAACCCTCCTCCACCCCACTCAGCAGATGACCTCAAAGGCCTTTTCCAGCTTGGATTCCTATAACTCCATGAAGCCATATGATGTAGGCAAAATAGCAAGAATAACAGGAATCAGGGAGGAGAAACTGCCTCTAATCCAGTGGTTCTCAGCCAGGGGTACGTGTACCCTGGGGGTATGCAGAGGTCTTCCAGGGGATACATCAACTCATCTAGATATTTGCCTAGTTTAACAACATGCTACATAAAAAGCATCAGCGGAGTCAGTGCAAACTAAAATTTCATACAAACAATGACTAGTTTATACTGCTCTATATACTATACTCTGAATTGTAATTACAATATATTCCAATTGATTTATAATTAAACGGTAAAAATGAGAAAGTAAGCAATTTTTCAGTAATAGTGTGCGGTGACACTTTTGTATTGTTATGTCTGATTTTGTAAGCACATAGTATTTAAGTGAGGTGTAACTTCGGGGTACAAAAGATCAATCAGACTCCTGAAAGGGATACAGTAGTTGAGAAAGGGTGAGAGCCACGGCTCTAGCCTATCACCCCTGGCAGTGCAGGACCGTTCCCTGTAGCATATTGTGCAGGGCTATGTCCCTTCCAGTTTCAGGGGTTCCCAGAGATGCGGCACTCTGCTGTCACTGAGAGGGAATTTAACCGTCTAGCTTTCTGCTCCATGTTTCCACGCCAACTTGTCCAGGGGCATTGGGATCTGGGTTCTGGTCCAGCACATGCTCCAGGACTGGAATGGGGGTCCAGACGCAAACTGGGGCAGAGGAGGAATCTGGAGTCAGAGTCTTGCCCAGTGCTTAATTTATGCCAGGGCTGATCCCTGGCACCTGTGGGCCTAGCGGGTCAGAGCCCCCGGCACCTGTGGGCCTGGCAGGTCGGAGCCCTGGCACCTCCGGGCCTGGCGGGTCAGAGCCCCGGCACCTCTGGACTTGCTGCCTCAGTTATGAATGAAAAAAGCTGCTTGCTCCCCAGCACCTCCAGCATTACAGCTGAAGCCCTGGTCCTGCCTCGAACCCCTCCGCCAGGCCGCCGCCCGCTGGTAAATCACTCGCCCGGCTCTGACTGCCGCGGCCTCACGTGCCCGGCCGCAGGGAGCCAGGCAGCGCGCGGCAGCACCAGGGCCGGGCTGCGGGCTCGGGGCCGCCGGGCTGGCGCGGAGGGGAGGAGCCGCCCCCTTCCCGGGGTTTGGGGCGTGGGGAGGAGCCGCCCCACCCCCGGACTGGGAGCCAGGCGGGCGGAGGCGGGCTCAGCGCGGCGGCGGCTCCTCTGCGAGCGGCTGGGCGGCTGGCTCAGAAGCGCTGGGGCTGCGGGAGGGAAGACGCTGCAGTGGCGGCGGCGGCGGCTCCTCGCGCGGGTCCCTCCATGAGCAGGCGGTGCCGAGGCAGGGAGCGCCGGGGGCTGCCGCGGAACTCGGGCAGGTAGGTGACCCGCGAGCAGCCGGGCTCGGGCTGCAGCGAGAGCGCGGGGCACAGTCCCTGCCCGCTGGAGAGGGCAGCCTCAGCCCGGCGCCCTGCGTCGGGGGGCAGCTCCGCTCCCTCTGGGCTCCCATGGCCGGCTCGTTCTCGCTTTGGGGGGGCCTGCATTGCAGCCGGCAGGGGGTGCTGGCAGGGACCCCTCCAGCCCCTTGCACTGCAAGCGGCTGCAGCCCTGGGGATCCCCTGGGGAAGACACCGGGGCAGCTTTGCAGAGATGAGGAAGCGCATCGCTGTGCCTGGCAGGGGGTTGCTCGGTTCTTGCCTTTGACTTGCGAGGTTGTTTTTCAAAGGGAATGAAAAAAACTTTCCCAGGGACCTGCGAACTCGCAGCGCCTCTGTGTCTCCTCGCCGCTCCTGGTTGTGCTTGTTCTGCGGCGAGAGATGCACGCCGAGCCAGCTACTTACAATGTAGCCTTTCCAGAGACCGTCCGGAACGGGAGGGATGGGGATGGGGATGGAGGTTTCATTTGCAGAGAATAGCTTGATTGGGTTATATTTACCCTTTTTTTTTAATTGGGCCTCAAAAATGGAAAGCTGGTAAACAGAGAAAGTCAGCAGATTGCAACTTTTGTGCATTGAAATAAAAGTAGAGACGCAGATTGTTTCCTTTAAAAGAAAAGGACAGACTGCAGCGTTGGTACACACACAAAAGTCTAAGGTCGTTTTTACACACCCCTAAAAAGCAAATGAGCTGGTGTTTGTAAGTGGAGTACATCTTGGGTACACAACGCAGATGAACGGTGGTGGTGGTTTTTCAATAGATTGCTCCTTTAGTACATGGTAAAGCAGATAAGTGAAGTAGCTTTTATGTGGATTGCAAACTCTTGTACTGTAGACTGAAAAGCTGTTAATCGGGTGGTATTTTACTAACAATTCTGCAACTTCTGCGCTTAAACAAGAAGCAGCTGCAGATAGCAACTCTTTCGCGTGAAAGAGAAAT
The DNA here is from genome assembly GCF_025201925.1 of Gopherus flavomarginatus. Taxonomy (NCBI): domain Eukaryota; kingdom Metazoa; phylum Chordata; order Testudines; family Testudinidae; genus Gopherus; species Gopherus flavomarginatus. The sequence goes on along the minus strand of NC_066619.1, from coordinate 268,583,957 downwards.
TCTGCTGCTTTACTTCTGCGGTGCTGCTCCGTGATACTCACAGGTCTGTGCGCGTGTCTTTCACTCTTGTGGCAGAGCATTGGTTGTGGTGGAGCAGCAGTGATCCCCATCGCAGCCGGGACCCCGCGGAAGGGACAGCATGCGGCCGGAGGATGTCTGAGGCTGGCTGGGGCAGTTTTCATGCTACTCTGCTTTCTCCGAGCGTTGCCAGAGGAATGATTGCTGCGTGGGGTGCCTTCTTTTGCTTTTACCTGGTGGTGACTGTCAGCAGCCTCCCAGAAGCCAGGCTGCCCATCTCGGACCTAGAAGACAGGATCACTCGAAAACCAACAGGTAAGGGCAGCTGTATAGGATGCTGGGTGCTGTGAATGTTGGTACAGTTGGGTTTGCTCTTGCAGTCTTTCAGGGGAGGGGGAATGGGGACAAATCTCCAAAGAATCCTTGTTCCTTTGCCAGCTTACTCCACCAGCAGTCATGAGAAATGCACAAGACTGATGTGTCTGACGCACCTTCCACCTCCTTGTGTGATTGCAATCCTGGTGTTCTCCCAGGCAAACTAAATGTAAATGTTAAAGCAGCAGGAGGAACAGTCCTGTTGAGTGCTTCTGAGCTGCACAGCTTTGCAGGTGCATTGTTTTGGCAACACAGTTCCGAAGTGTAGCCCCAGAATTAAGAATGGTTGTTGGTGATTTGTTTTTCTGACCACATTCATCTGCATGGGCACGCCAACTGAGAACTGGTGTTTTTACTATATTAATTGATATCCTGAGGCTCTTTAAGAGGTAAAAATAAAGATACACCTACAACTGCAGTAAGTGCCACCCAGACCAGGCAACCCCCTGTCTTAAGTGGTTATTTTAATTGTTCACAGGGTTTCCAGTAACACTGAATTTGTCTTTCAGTTGACAGCCAGTTTTTTTGGTGTTTTTTGGGTGGTTGCTAAAGTTCATTGTGACAAAGGTGGGCCATACATAAAGTGAATATATGTCATCCTCAGTAGAGTGATGGAGGGTTAGACTGTAATTAGTTATAATCTTTATTTATAAAGAGCCATGTATATTAAAATTCTGGTTAGTAAGAAATATAAGCACCTTTTAAACATACATAGAATGACTATCATGTTTTAAATATTAGAGTCCAAGGTCAGGATTTAAACTTCAGTTACAAATAGTGTACAAATCCACTCTTCAAACATGCCCTCCTGAGCTATTTGTCTTGTGAAATGTGTCCCATGCACTTTGTAGTGTTTGCTTTGTAGTCGGATTTTTGCTTACAAAGACTAGTAGAATAGTGAGCAAAAATAATTATTAAAAGTGATCTCCTTTACTAAGCAGGTTTGTTTCGCTTGCTAGCTGGAGTCACCACATGTACTGCTGTTACAGATTTGGTTCATGTCAAAATTACTAATCAGAGCTTGGAAAAGCAAAGCTACTTACTTACATGGACACCATACCTCTCATCCTGTATTAATTTAAAATCTCTCTCTATAGTTGTGTGTGTAAGTACACTTCGCAGGGATAAAAGCAGAGTCATCATAGTTGTTTTTTTTTTTTATTTAAGTCGTGAAATAATGTGTGCTGAATTGTGAACATATTGAGAGGGAGAAAGAAAATGTTTATGGGAATCCAGTAACTCTCCTCCTCAAGTGAAACATGAATGTAATCAGTGAGCAAAGTTAACATACAGGACAAAAGCTGTTTTAAAAATATACGGAATGTTTAAAATTGGTGTCGCTCTGATATGCCTCAGCTGCTACCTGAGTCTGTTTATTTTTCAAAGGCCTTTAATGGAAGGTAGTCTCTCTCTCTCGCTCTCTTTTTTGAAAGTTCCATGCAGCAAACAGAAAGTTTCCATTGTTCAGGAAAGGATTTGAAGCATGTTGGCCAAAAAAAGTGACAGGGGAATAAATGTGCTTCGTGGAGGCTGGGAGGTGGGGGGCTTTACTTCCATACCCCTTTTGGTTAAAGCTATAAATCACACTGGGGGTTGGTTTTGTTTTCAAGAAAGTACTAATAAAACACCAGATTCTTAGTGTAACTCATTTGGCTCATTTTTCACAGCCAAAATAATTGATTTATGGGACAACATCTCAGCTACTTTGTCAAAGCAGCTGAATATGGTGTTTAAGAGGAAATAAGAGCAGCTTGTGCTAGTGAGCTTATCAGGAGTTCACTGAATTTAGTAGTCCAGTTTTTCCCGGGTTTCAGTCTTTTTATTTTATTTTTTGGCCCGTTAGAGCCAAATTCTGTTCTCAGTAACACCAGGGTAAGTCGAGTGCCCCCACTGCCTCCTTTGGAGTATGTCTGGATTTACACCCGTCAACTGAGATCACAATTTGGAGCCAATGGCACAGTTTTACCATGGTAATGTTATTCCGTTCTTTAAAGTGCCCAGCCTTGCACTTTAAGTTAATAGGATGACATTTGAAATATAGCAAATGATGCACAATCAGTATCTTCCAGCATGTTGCTAGAATGTAAGTGGTTAAAGAAAACGGTCCTAAGCTGATGTGTCTAAGAGCTAAGTTACACTGTGGAATTTCCAAAGTTGTTGGTGGAAATTCTACATACAAGTTTATTTTTACCATCGTAGCTTTTCAAAGTAATGACACACTTCTGATCCTGCTGAAATCAATACCAAAACACCTATACAACTTCAGATGGGGCTGGATTAGGCCCCAGCTGAGTGCTTCTAATGTAGAGCATATTTTAAAATATTTCTCTGTTGGTCTCTGGAAAATAGGGGTGTTTTTGACATACATTATGTTGATGTGCAAAATGTAACTGCAGCAGAGCTGATTTTGGGGGAAACAGGTGCATGTGCAAAAGCCACTAAAATGAGACACGTATCAGAGTGTTAGCCGTGTTAGTCTGGATCTGTAAAAGCAGCAAAAAGTTCTGTGGCCACCTTGTAGACTAACAAATGTATTGGAGCATGAGCTTTTGTGGGCCAATACCCACTTCGTCGGATGCATGTAAAATGAGGCAGAGTTTTCTGACAGATACAAAATATGGAGTAAGAATTTTTGGTTGGCTTGTAATGATGTTTAATTGGCTGGTCACTCAAGGGTAAGGAACCTATTTTGAACGTACAGGGCACCCTTATTTTGGAAAAAGGATTCTGCGAAAGAAACCGTATAAAGAATATAAACAGTTGGAGCCAAGTAAAAACGCATTTTACTTTTCAATCTTTAAATTGAATGGCAAAAAGCAAATTCTTTCTCCTAGTCAAATGGATCATGGGTATTGGCTCATTACTGAAGGTTGTTGTTCACTTACTTTTGCATTTACAGTCTAAAGCCTTATTTTCCATAAAGGGGCTTGGAAGGATTTTTCCCTAGTGATCTAATTCTCCACACGAGGCTGTGAAGGCTGTAACAGCTACTGCTTTGTGCCTATGCTCAGCTACATAAAACACACATTGAAGGGAGGCATTCTGGAGGTATGTGTATGTTTGCTAATATGAATACTAGCTATTAGTGGAGGTGGAGGGGTGCAAGTTTTAACATCTCCACAGGGAGGTGTTCTGCTGTTGGCAGGAAGAAGGCAGATGGCGGGGTTGTTGCTGAATAGAATCCAAACCGAAAACACTAGGGGCCTCATCTAGGCTGAGTTTCTCTTCTCTCCTTTTCTCGGGCTGCTGCAGGAAGAACAATGTCAATTTTTTTTTTTTATGAATGAAAGTAGAGAGGCAAGACAGAATTGAATGTGTGTGTCATTCACTGGCTATGGCAGAGATGATTAGGGAGGTCAGTGAACTCCTTTGCTGCCTTGAGCATGCGGTCACTCTATTCAGCAGCCACAGAATAGACATCAATATAAAAAAAGCCCTTCCAATTTGCATTAGTATTCGGATAAAGATATTACTTCGTACGATTTGTGAATGTCAAGTAATGCTAGCTGCGTTGTTAGGGAGCAGATTGATAGAAATAGCAAAATTTCACTTTAAATACTTCTGCTGGCTGTCCTGCCTCAGTTGTGCCTGAGATATAATTGACACACACACATCATATTACAAAGGGAAATTTCTCTACATGTTAGATCTCTATTCATCTGAGTAGCACTTTGAGCTAGAAAAAGTTTGCGTGTGTGTGAGAGATTATTGCATAAAAATAGAGAAAGTGAAAAAGTTGTCGAATCTGTCAGTGGAGCTGAAGTCTTTAGTGTGGTAGAATTGTTGCATTTGATCAAGTCCTTGCCAACAGTTAGTGAAAGTTAACTGTACTGCTCCAAGTAGTCACTTTTCCAAGCCAGAAAAAAAAAGTGCCATTTTCCTTTGAACTTACCATTGATATTTGAATATTAATAGTCCCCTGCAACTTCTCCAATTTGAAATACTGATGGCATACTTGTCTTGTTATTGTCTTCAAACAGCTAATACCAAGTTTGTTTTCCTGTATCCTTCCCAGCCTCAGACTAGCTGAGGATACATGGTCTAGGACATAATTATCTAGGCTGATGGTCATTTTGTTTTATTGTGACTGTTTCAGAGTCCACCATGAAATTTAACTGCATTAGTGTGAGTTTTAATGGACATGCATAATTCCTATAGTGATGGTCAGTTTTTACACATTCTCTTAAAGTTATTTTTAAAGGAACTATAAAACAGATGACAGATATGTCGCACATAAATTAGTGTCATTGTCTACTTTGTAATCGAGACCTAAAATTCTTTATAACGTGCTGTTTTGAAGAATATATCTAATCATGCTTCTTCAGCTAAATAGATTCATTTACTCCTTTTGCGATAGTAACAATTAAAAAAACTTAAATGTATATGTTAAGACTAGCATATTTCACTGAATCATAAATTAACAGGGCATTGGCAACAGATGATGAGAGTTACTGCTGTTTTGCACCATATCCTTTAAAAAGCAAAGAGTGAGTTGGCAAATCTATTGAGTGCAGAGTATTAACAGACTTGACGCGAGACTTGTACACGTCAGTGTTTCTGTGTCTGTCTAGATTTAGCAGGAGCCTGGATTAAGCCTGTGGTTTTTTTTTTTTGTTGTTTTTTTTTTTGGTTTGAGTTGTTTTTTGTTTAAGCCTTCATTAACAAATAGTAAATGAGGATGCTAACAAGCTGGGAAATCTAAAATTTGTGAAGAGAAGTGTCAATCTGCATAGTAGCTGATGCAATTAAAATGAGCCTGCTTGCCCATTATAATAACTTCCATGGGTCCATCTCTCAAAATTTCATGCTGATTCAGGAAAATATCCCTATTCAGGAAGGGTGCCTTAAGCATGTGCTTAACTTTAAGTTCATGCTTAAGTACCATTGAAGTCAGTGGCACTTAAACATGTGTTTAAGTAATTTTCTGAACAGGAAATTTCCAAATCGGTGCTCTTTCTCTTTGGGGTCCAGTCCTGCAGTCCATTCTTGGATGAAACTTCCATTCAAATTAATGGGAGCTTAGTCTCTGTACATACTGTAACACTAAGCTCTTCTTTCTCTATCCAATGAATGAATAGAATTTGGGCGTAAAAATGTGATATTAGAAAACACTACATTCTTTTTCCCCATCACAGAACTTAATGCATGTATCTGCTACTTCAGATACAGAACCTAAAAATAAACAGAAGTGCCCCAGTTCTCTCTGTTTCTAACAGTTATGAAGATTTCACTATTATTAACTCCTTTAAAAATGTACTGAACCTCTCATATGTCTAAAGGTACATACAGCTAACTAGGAAACAGTTCAGAATTGGAGACATTAACTGAACAGTATTTTGAGATAAGGTAAAAGCAAGACCCTCTAAAGTCCATTTCTGTGACAGTCATTTTAATCTACAGTATTGAATGTTGTGTAGATCTTATCAAAAGCCCCAGAGACATCTTAAAATGGGGAGCAAAGCTATCTATCCTTGATGTTGTAGCGTAGCTGTTGACACCTTTAATATAAATGGTGAGAGTGCCATAGGGATACAAACATGTTTCTGCTCTGAGGCATTACTGGCATAAGCCGGGTTAGAGCTGACAATCATGTACCAAATTCAGAATTTTTGACAAATTTAGTTGGAATTTCAAATCCAAAATCCAGGATAGATTTTTCCCAAAAATTTTCGACCAGGTAGAGTTAAGTGTGGTTCCGCTGAGTTTACTGGAATTATACCAAAGTGAAAACAGTTTGAGATGGGAATCGGACTCTGGATATCTTGAGGAGGCAGGTATCCAGGCAAAGCAATCTGATTGTGGCTGTAAATCTTTCAAAGATTTATGCGGGTGTTTTGTTTTTTGCATGTGACTAGTGCCTACTGCAGTCATGTTTTTGTAGGATCAGGGCCCAGCCTGCTTATTGTTTTACACAGTATAATTACATTGATCCTCTGCTGATTGGGTAACCAGTACTATAAAATGTAGAATATGCTAATCCTGGAAAAAGTTACTACCACAAAATGGGATAAAAATGACCGATGTCTGGCAGCGTGACTACTCTCTCTCAGCTAGGCTGAATCCAATAGCCAGGCAGTTTATTTAAACCTTATTGATCTGTAGTATTCCTTGTTTCTTGACTCCATGAAGTACCCGTAACAAGCATTTGCCAATGGAAAGAAAAACTGTAACTGATCCTTTGTCAGTGTTCTGTGAATGTGTTTGTATAGCTTTCCACACTGTTCTGTTTCCTTTTTCTATGACTCTCTCTTTCAGAAAAACCCAAAAAACCCACTCACAAATAAATCTGTACCCTAAAGCTGTTCAGTAGCTGTGTCAGGTGGAACTTTTTCAGCCTCCCCTTTTTCATTTCTTTTTAATACTGTTTAGTTTATAAACCTTAGTCTCCTTCTTGCACTAGGCTGAATGCCAAAGAGGAAGACAACTTCATAAAAATTCGACATACTCCCTTTCTGCAGTTTATTGGACTGCAATTCAGCAAATCCATTCACAGTGTGTGTGTAAATGTGTGCTTCAACCTGAGCCCAAGTGAAAACTCTTATACAAGCGATATCTATGCTGCAGACATGTAAAGTATCCAAAGACTGCAAGCCTCTACACTGCAAAAAGAGCCTTAGATCTTTTGCACCTTGAATGTGCACTTTTCCTCATGCATATCTGAGCTCTGTTTCTTGTGCAAGCTGTACTGTGAGTGTGTGTGTATGCTTATCACTTTAATTTTCACTCCTGTCTGTTGGTTGTATATCTGGGGCCCTTAGAAAAACCCTGGTGTATAATTTTGTCTGAGTTATAACTATCTCCACTGCTCTCCTCTTTCTGATGCACTTTCAGCTTATAGTTAGCAAATGATGTGGACATTCAGGCTGTTGTGCTGTGTGTTTGTGAAGAAGGGGCTTCATTGTTGCTGAGAATGTGATATTCATTATGTGCTGCCCTCTAAAGAACACAAACTCTTTGGCTTGAATAACCAGGAAGTTTCTGTAATATCAAAAACAAACAAGAATTCTGAGATAAGACCCGAGTAAAACCTTGGGTAAACTTGGTAGTTAAAATGTGAAAGGTAATCAGTTGTAAACCTGCCCTGTCCTCCTGATAAACTATCTAAAGGAGTATTATAACACTGAGGAGTACTGAGCCTAGCCAGGCGTTGTATTTGCTGTGAGACTCAAGTTGCATAATATAGCAAAACCCCAACTTCAAGAATCAAAACATTTTAAAATAGAAAACTCTTTTCCACTGGAAACGCTGGTTTAGTTTCAGAAGAACTGGATTAATATGAAAGTTAGGGGACTATATTTGCTACAGTGCAGCAGCTATAATGAAATTCAAAATTTTTTTTGGTTGCTTTGGTTTCAAAAAATAAAATGGAGGGAAAGCTATAGAATTTGTTAAAGACAGTATAATTATTTAGATGTTGCTTTAAATCTTGGACCTGCATTGTAGAGGGTTTTTTCAAGTATTAGTGTAAAGAAGGGTCTCAGTCCTGGTTGACCAAGGGAATGGGAATTTTCCAGTTGATTCCATTTGGAGCAGATCTGTGTCCCAGGATCTACACCTTTAACTCAATGTAAAGTTTCACAAATTTTAGTTCATATGGGTGTTGCAAGGTAATGCTTGCTAAAAGACACTATGAAATATAGCATAGTGTAGTTTGCACTGGTGAACACTTTATTGATGTTAAAATCTCAGGTTGACATATGGCAGCTTGTCTTTATTTTCTCTTTCTTTCACCAGAGGAAGCTAGGTGTGACAGCAATTTCAGCAACTCAAATTTGAGACTCTTAGGAGGAGAATCAAATTTTGGCCTTTCATGACATTGTGCAGTGATAAATGGGAATTTGGGGTCAGAAGAATAGATTTTGGTCTCTTGTTGCTTGATAATCAGTTTCAACATATTTTATGCTTCTGGCCAAAAGCTGACTGCTTAGTAATGTGCATTTGTGTTCTAAGACTAGGGACCAGTCTACACACAGTTTTTGAGCACAATGATTTACTGAAATCAGCACAACTTTTGTGTGTGTACCCCAGCCATTAAGCCAGGGAGTTTGGTCCAGTATTCTGTGGTAATAGAGCAAATGATGATAAATGTCAGAGTTTCAGGCTTGTCTACACTTAAAATGCTACAGCTGCAGTGCTGCAGTTGTGCCGCCGAAGCGTTTCAGTGTAGACACTCGCTACAGTGACGCAAGGGTTGACTAGGTGGACCAGAAGAATTCTTCCATCGACCTAGCACTGTCTACATCAGGGATAAGATCAGTGGATTTTTCACACCCCTAGTCAGGAACTCTTCAGTATAGACCAGCCCTAAGAGTTTTGAGTTGAGCCAACAGGCAGTCAGGGAGCTGTTAAAATGCTAGGTCGTGTTATTGGGCCAAGACCTGAGGGCCTTACTCAGTTTATTTGATTCCTCATTCAAGTAAGTCATTGAGGTCAGTGGGGAATTTCCTGAGCAGGAACCAAATTCGAACTGAGGACCTGAAAACGCACAGGAGCGACCTCAGGAGGAGAAAACCTCCACATACACACACAGCTCCCCTCACAGAGCCCCACCTGAGTTCTGTTAAGGAGCAGGGTTTCCATTCCCCCTCCGCCCTTCCAGGCTTCCCCAGTCAGCGGCTGCTCCTGAGTGCTTTTAAAGGGGAGATTCTAACTGTGGGAGGATGGACCAGAGCACAGCAGAGTAATTCAGCCTAAGGATATGTTGTTACATTTCTGCTCTGAGGTCCACAGATGCTGGAGGGATAATGTACATCCCTTCTGGACCACTTACTTTTTCCCGTGTTTGGACCTGCACACAACGAGCCTGGGGAAAGAGGAAATGCTGCTGTGGAGATTGCCAACAGCCCCCCCCACCCCCACACACCCTTTTTCATGCAGAAAGGGGATTCCAGCATGTAGATCTCCCTGTGCAGATCTATGGGACAAGGCTGGTCCCAAAGTAAGGGCCTCAGGATTTGGCTGGTTGTGAAGTCTCTACAGCTCTGTCAGAGGCAAGTTTTGTCAGCTTGTTCCATGAGTTGTTTTTTTTTTGAAGCTTTCTGTATTGCCGGCTTGTAGTCCTGCTTGGTAAAAACATAAATGAGGACCTGATTCTGTGACCATTGAATTCTGCATCAGAAAACGTCCATTGACTTTCAAAGAGAACAGGCTCAAGCTTTGAACAGATTACAGTATGAGCAGCTATTTAACATAAGTGGGGATCTCTTGGAAAGGATTCTAATGATCCAAACATTGTACCAAGCAGAAAAAAATTAGTTTATAATACTAGTCAGCTGTATGTTGTGCATGCGTTTTGTTTTGGGTTTTTTGTGCCTTTTTTATACTGCCTGCTTTTAGTGTTTGGTTGATTCTTGGGCCTCCATAAACTCTCATTTCTCCAGAAATGTGCCTTAATATCAGGAAAAAATTCTTGTGATTTGCCAGTGGCTGTATTTGTTCTGTGAATCTTGTTTATTTTTATAATTCTTATCTAGATTTGACACAGCCCCCATAACTACTTGCAGTCTGAATCTGCTGAAGCAAAATCTTCTGACAAAACAACAAATATTGTTTTGATCTACAGTAACTCTTGGCTTTTTGAAGTCTGTGAGAGAGCGGATCAGAGGAATGTCAGTCACTGTCATATTAGCAAGATTCTCATGTCAGTGTGTTTCCATCATATCAATGTCGCATGGCATTAGTACCCTCTTCTGTGATTTGAAGTTAGCACAATACAACAGAGAAAGTGTTAATAATCCACCACAGGGGTCTGTAATTGAGGTGGGGCTCAGACTGCTCTCTGGCAGTCCACATACTGGAAGGCAAGAGGCCAGCCTCACCAGAACTTGGAGTGTGAAAAATACTGTAGCAATTTGCATAGGAACAGAAGATCAGTGAATGTGGTGGCACTCTGTGCCTCCTGCTAGAATACACTGTGGTACAATGGAGAAGCTCTGGTACATTGCGTACCCTCTAAGGAGAGTTCCCCAGAGTCTAACAGACAAACAGGCTGATGGGGTATCAAAGAGAGTTTTCTGAAAAGTGTTTTTTTTGTGGTGTGTTGTTTTAGGTTTTTTTTGGTTTGGAGTATGAGACTCAAGTATTAGAAATCCTCTCCCCGCGTATCTTTTAACCATTTATTTGGGGATTGCAGTAGTCCTGAAGTAAGTGGTAATCTGATTTTTATGAACTTCTGTAAATAGCTCACTATATAGCAAATGTGTTGTTACTAACCGGTACTTGTATCTGTAAAGAATCAGCACACTGGCTCAAAGCAATTTACCTCCTGAGATTGAGTCAAGAGTATGAACGGGAAGGTAAAAGGCCAATAGCAATTGAAAGGCAAGGGAGTTAAAATAGGGTGCAAAGATAAGACGAATGTGCACCTAAAGGATTTGTCTTTATGACCCTGTCTCTAATTAAAATAATAACTGGAATTAGGCACAGCGCTATCCACTTTCTACCTGTGTGATTTGTGTCTGTAAGAATAAAGGTTTATATGTGTGTGGGAGGTGGGGAGGTTAGAAGAAAAGATTTTAATCTTCCTTTGGTAGCTGGTGTTTCTGCTTTAGAACTGGTAAAAACCATATTTCTCTCTGCCTTGGAATACACATGCTTGTTGACAGTAAACAGCTGTCCTTTAGCACTTCATGAAAGAAGAATAAAGTTTTTAAGAAAAATTCCCCAGTTGATTAAAATAGTAATGTTAATAGACTGAGGCTGGGGATTAATGACTAATTGGGAGGAGTTGATAGCTCAAGGTGCATAAAGTAGCTGATAAAAACGGTGTTAAAAAAAAAAAAGAGCTTGCTATTGAGCATGATTAGGGCTAGGAGAACACTTACTGTACAAAGTGAATGCAATATTTTTTGCCAGTTTGTTATGCATGAGCACACAGTTCTTCCTCCTCCCTCTCCCACTCCCTCCAGACAGTAGCTTTTCATGAAAGGTGTTTTTACTGAAAACTCAGAAAGCCTCTTTCGTGCAAAATGTGGTGGAGATGGTTCCCTGGAGGCCTGGAGAAATGAGCCGCAGGGATGGAAGCCCAGAACTCCCACTAACAGGCCTAATAGCACTTCACACTACAGATAGCACTTGGGCCTCATATCACACCATATGTGTCATTAGTCTCCTTTTGCAGAGGTAGAATCCGAAGGTCAGAGAGGGAAAGGAGCAAATTTGCTGTGATTGCAAAAAAGTTCTGTAAAAATTAGCAAATGTTGTTCACCACCCCTTCAAAAAAAAATTGCTACAAATATATCACTCAGCTTGTCCTGAGAAAATGGTGAGTCATGGCTGAATGTGACGTGGTCATTCCAGGTCAGTGCTAAAACATCAGTATCAGAATTTTCATTAAGTGCCTGACTTTAGGCACTTGAAATCTATAACTAAGCACCAAATTAAGTAGCTGGATTTTTTTTCCAAAGTTTCTCAGCATCCACAGATCCACTTGGCTTGGAGTTAGAGGCCTATATTTAGTAATAATAATATTTAGGGCTTTTCATCAGTAGATCTCCAGACACTTTACAAAGGAGATCAGTATCGTTATCACCATTCTGCAGATGGGAAAACTGAGGCACAGAGAAGGGAGCAATCCAGAGCCAGGAGTAGATCCCAGATCTTCTGAGTCTTGGTCACACTGAGACCTCTAGAGTTGAATATCTTGACCATGGTTTACCTTTGCAGGTACTGCATAAAATCCCTTTACAATTTTCTCTTCTTCTAAGTAAATTGGCTACAGTCTCAGCTGAGCTTGCCCATCTTCAGTCAGTTGTTGCTCAAAGGCAGCTCATTGGGAAGAGAGCAGTTTCAGAATCTAGCAACTGATGCTCACAGACTCTCTTGGGTGGGGAAGAGCAGAATTACCATACTGAGCAGGGGCCTCAACTGTGCCTCCATTCAGCTCTTTAGCTATTCACTGGTCAAATGCATTTCAGGGAGGGGAGCACTTACAAGGCTGCCTCTTCCTTCCCCCCCCCCGTTGCTGCTGCAATCATTACCAGATGGAAGGGGGGGAGGGCATGTCAAGTGGATGGGGCAGCAGAAGGAGATGGGGACTCCAGAAAGACCAAAGATGGGAGGAGGATTGTATTTCCGTTTCTTTTGGCTACTGGTTCAATTAAATAACACCATTATTTGGATCCGAAGCCAAAAGAAACCCAGCCATAAAACCTCTGTCCCCAAAAATATTTTGAAATCTTCCCCCTGCTGAACCACATGCACACACAACCCAGACAAAAATGAAAATAAGTCCCTGGATGTGTTTATTGATTTGTACTATGACTTCAACATGTGTATTATTTAGTAAAGAAATAAATTAGTCTTTGACTCACTTTTATTTATAGTTGTGGGGGTAGATGTGGGTCTTAAGAAGGAAAGAGAAGGTCGTGGGCTATTTGATCAACTCAGGTTCTTCATGGGTGGGTGGGAAACCACAGAGTAGATTGTTGTATATGAAGCAGATGGCTTGTTGAGGTTGGTGTCAGTGCCTGGATAAAGGGATTGGGGTTGATATAGTAGTTTGGTGTTCTGGAGAAGGGATATTTAGGTCAAGATCCATACGTTATTTAGGCTCCAGTTTTCCATTGATTTCAAATACTTTTGTGCATCTGGGTCTTTGTGATTAAGGCCACTGAAGTGAGGCTTAGGAGCCTCGGGTTCTGTTCTCAGCTGTCGGCACAGTTTGCTTGTGTGACCTTAGGCAAGTCATTTGATCTCTCTGTGGCTCAGTTCCCCGTCTGTAAAAGGGGGATAATGCATCTTTTCGGTTACCTTTTGTTACCTTGTTTGTTTGGACTGAAAGCAGCTGGGGGCAGGGACTGTTTTGTGCTATGCGTTTGTAGAGTGCCTAGCACAATGGGCTCTGATCTGGGTTGAGGCTTCTGGCCGTACCATAATACTAAATAATGCATTGAACTATCTATCTGAAATTATACCATGTGATCCAGTACTTCAATGTGACAGAAACACAAATCCTCCTTACAAGGAGCCATTTAGAGTAGGATAATACCGAAGATGGAATGTGTTAATCCTGGCAAAAATGTCTGAAACATTTTTTTTTACTTTATTCTCAAAAATGTGTAAATATTTAATTTACTGTTCATTGGAGGGGAGGGAATCCTACTGTAGAATTAAACAAGTCCCAACACTCTTGTACAGGAATTAATTTGCCAACCTACTGCTTGAGTGTAGCTACTTTTGGGGTGAAAAAGCAGCAACTGTTTAACAATGCAGAGCAATACCACACGATAGTTAAGGACAGAAAGTGAAGAAGAATGCTCTATCCATACAGAATTGGAGAAAACGAGGTAGGCAGAATTTCATTAATGGTTTAACCAGACTACAGTTTGGCAACTGAGGCTAACACATAGCTCTGCCAAAGAGCCGTTCCACATGTTCAAGACCACAGGTGGTCAGGACCTTAGTTTTATATCTCATCTGAAAGACAGCATCTCCAGCAGCATAGAAATGCACCATTGGTTCAGAAAGGATTTGTAAGGCCACCTGCTGAACCATTAACGCTATTCCCTGCACTCCCGTAGGTTTTCCCAGCCAGGTTCTGAGAAGACTCAACATGTCTCAGCCTGGAGATATGACCAAATCACAACCCAGTATGTTATTTTAAGCCGTTGGAAACCCAGCAGTAATCCTCAATATGATCAGAAACTGCCATTTCAGTGATTCAAGTAGGAAAGCAAATATGAAAAGAATCAATTTGTTTGTCCTGGGCAAAACGTCCATTCTTGCTACTGTTGTGTTGTGTGCAGGTTGGATTCCACACCACAAGTGATTGCATCTAAGTCCCCATATATGGTACAAATACAGTTGTCAGGGAACATGGTGACAACACAGTTGTCCCCCAACCGGGCTATGACACAGTTATTGGTTTTGATCCTGTACTTACTGAGGTCAATGGTAAAGCTACAGTTGATTTCAGAAGTGCAGGATCAGGCCCCAGAGTTGTAGCATGGCTAGGACCTAACTATATCCCGGTAGCTGTGTCAGTCTTTGACCATCTAAAGCTTTAGCTTAGTTAAATCACTTCCACTCTGCACACATTGATTATGCTGAAACTGTGTCCTCGGTTGTATTTGTAGTGTGAGTGAGAAATAAGTGGCGGCATATGTGAATCATTGGTGAAAGCTTTGGAGACAGTAGTGATATCTAAAAACGCAGTATACCTATCCATGAGACAAAGCCTGCTGGGTTTTTTTTTCAAGTTTTGTTTTTTGTTTTTTTGTTTTGCTCTGATAAATCCCCTTTTGCTTAATCTCTCTGTTCCTCAGTGGCCTATCATTAAAAAATGGACAACAATACTTCCTTCTCCCACCTTTTGTCTTGTCTATAAGATTGTAGGTTTTAGGGGGGCAAGGACTGTCACTTACTGTGTGTATGTACAATGAGGCCATGATCTCTTGTTGGGACCGTTTATGTGCTGTGCCAGTATAAATAATCTGTCCATTCCTAATTGAATGGGGAGGGGAAAGAGGTTCTCTGAGAGCTCATTCTCTGTGAGAGCTGTCACACAGGAGTGTTTTTTAAAACTAGCAATTTTGGGGGAGTGGGCAGAGAGGTTTGGTGATGTAGAGAAAGGTTTGAAAAACTTTGGTGTGGGAAGGAAAGAGAGAGCTGTCAAAATCAGGAGATCACATAGGGTAAGCAGGTGACTGAAAGTGGCAAGGGACCTTTACCTAAGGAAGTTAGTAAATATATTCAGAAGTTATAAAACAATGTACAAATGTCTGTAGATCACAGAAGCAAAACAGACTTCTATTTTACTCCAGGATACAGGAAATGACCAGTCTCGGAAAGTGCATTCTCCTTACAGAATTATTAAGGGAGTTTGGAACAGAAGTGTTAAATTGAATCTGGCATTTCTGTAGCCGAATCTGTTCCAGAATTTTGGACTGATTTGTGAAAGAGGATGATTTGGTAATGTTAAAATTTGTTTTTTTTTGTTTTTTTGAGGGGTGGGAACAGAGACATGCATGACTTCCTTGAACTCTCTCTTAATTTATTATATGTTGTTAGAAACCCATTGTAATAGATACAGTTACACAAGACCATTAAAAGATCAATTCTGTTGAACTTGATGCCCTGCTGCTGGAAATGATCAAATGTTGCATTTGATCGGATTTGTGTGTGTGTATGTTATTTTTAAGCCAACAAGTTCTGATAATTTAGGGTTTGTTTTCCACATCTATTTTGAATAACTTCATGGACTTAATAAAAATAAAGAACTAACTGTATTTCCTGCTAAAGAAGTGAAACAGACATTACCATGGCATTTGAGTGCAGCAAGGTGAAAACAGAAATTTGTGTAGACAGAAAAGATCAAACAAGCTGAAAAATCTAGAGGCCAATTTAACAGAATATTTAATTTGGAGCTTTAGTGATTATTATTTTTTTTTTTTTTTGAGAGAGAGAGAGAGAGAGAGAGAGAGAGACACATTCTGAACACCCACTTTTTATATACAATGTCAGAAAGCTTCACTTTTTAAAGCTATGGGGTGAGAGCGAAGTTTTGCAGTAGATGGAATGTTGCAGCCTCTGTGCTATATGTGCTTTTAAAACCCATCTCCATGGTTTTTGGCGTAGTTTAAAATGGATAAAACTCAGTAAAACCCCACAGAAAGGGAAATTGGAGACTACAGACAAGCTTTTCAAACTGGGAAGCCTGGCACCTAAATCCACCCTTTGCACTGAAATAACTGGTGTGGTTTTGAAAGCTGTTGAGCAAACACAGCTTCCATTGAATTTAGTGGATTCAGCACCTTTATAAAATCAGGCTACTAATTTTAAATTGGGATTTAGATGCCTAGCCTTGAGGAGTTTGATAGCCTTGAGGAGTTTGATATACTAAGGATACAATGAAAATACACCAAATTTATGTATTTTATTTTATTTTGACACTATTAAATATAACTAGTAGAAAGGAGTCTAAGCCCTGAAGACACTTGCTCTGAGCTCATCCTTAAGAATAAGGAACTATGGAAGGGGCCCATTTTATTTCATTACAGGAAGATAATTTTTTAATGAAAGACAATTTTTTTGTTTTGTTCTGTTTTACTTTCAAAATATGATCCGTGGTATACATAAAAATAAGCGCCAGAAACCTTTACCATCTCCTAATATGTGTTGTGAGAGTTTTTTAAAGTGTGTTTTTTAAAATTACTGAACTAAAGGCAATTGATAGTTTCATAATTACAAACACTAAATCCTAATCTCCACGTAGAAGAGTTTCCCTCTTTATATGGAGGAGAAGGTAGAAAGGAAACAGGACCAGGAGTTTTGAGGTGTAATGCTTATTAAAGTTTTAGTGAGTGGGAAAATTCAGTCAATAAATGCTGTTTAATGCACTGAAACTGGTGTTAGCATTCAGTAGCTGCACTGGAAAGTAGTTTTCATTTTGAAACTAGGACACTCGTAGTTGGAATGACAATTAATGCTGAGTGAATATGATCCCAGTTGGAGGCTCATTTTTGAATAGAATGAAAACTCCCCCACCCCTAAACATTGGCTCCAGAGTGTAGTAGCTTCCGTTTTTAATTAGCAGGCCAGGCAAAATTTAGCTCATTGTGTCTTTCTCCTCCTTTGGCCCACTGGATAGCTTGGATTTCTCCATCTTGTTGTCAGGAGGCTGTTCTTTTTATTTTGCTTCGTTTTTGGTGCAGGGGGCTTTCAGGATGCTTAGGATTAAACTCATTGTTCTGGGGTATTTACAGCCAGCTGCCTGCATTAAATGAAGATTAGAGGAGCACACATTAAAAGTGCAAGGAAACTCAGAGGAACTGGGATTTGGTATCTGCATAGCTGTGAATTGAGGGGGAAAGGTTGGGGCTTTATGGTAGATTTTTCTGATGCCATGTGATCTCGAAGCAGACTCCATAAAGCATCACTAATAAATGCCCAGGCTGGTCCTGGCTGGGAGTGAAAAAGAAACTGTTGCAGTTCTCTGAATCTTTGCTGTTTCAGTAACTGCCTCAGAAACAAAACTTAAATCTAAACTCCTCCATTCAGACCTGCTGAACTTTGCACTGTTTAAATGTTTGTCTCATGACACATCCAAAGCACTCACATGTAGACATTAACTAATTGTCAAAACACCTCTCTGAGGTAGGTAAGTCTCAGTATGCGGGAGATTAACTGTTTTGGAAGGAGGTGGAGGAATTAAGGGAGGGAACGCAATAAAAATATCCCCAAACAGCCTTTAAATCTTTGCAATATTTGCCTTCATAATGATGATGTACGTGTTTGAAAGATTTTATAGCGAAGTTTTAAAAAAATCTTGCATTTCCCTCCCTCTCCCACGCCTCTTGTACTACTTGTTCGCTTAATTGCCTGAATCTTATTGCAAGCTTCCCAAGAGCCTAGCCAGTACCCTTCGCAACAGCCCAGCTATGTGGGCTGGTCCGGCAAGGGGAGTAAGGATGTTGTGGTTATGCTCAAGGTTTGGATGCTGGGATGCTGAGATTCTGTCACACCTCAGCAACAGGGTTCCTTAGTGACCTTTGACAAGTATTATGTCCTGCTCCCATAAAGATCAGTGACAAGACATCCATTAACTCCAATGGGAACAGGATCCAGTCCTTAACCACTCTGTGCCCTAATTTCCCTACCTGCATGGTGCGTTTAATATTTACCTACTTCGTAGGGATATTGAGAAACTGAACCTGGCAATTGTTGTAAGGCCTTCTGAGATCCTTGGGTATAAGGAGCGCAAATCAAAATAATAAGGATACATGCAACTTTGTGTTGGCAGTCTCCTTTCCCCTTATGCTTAAAACGTCGTGAGGGCAGGAGGCTGGTTGCTGCTTTTTCTTGTATTTATGCAGTTCAGCCTGCCTGTCAGTAGCTTCTCTCAGGTGCAGCAGGATATTTAGTCTTGTTCCTCCTTGTCTCTTTGCCAGTCTAGCTTCCCCCCCATAAATGTCTCAGAACTTGAGGAGAGACTCAGAATGTGCTAAGCATGTGTTGCCACCAGCTGTTAGCCAACTTTGGAATGTATTAAAATGCAGCCTGAAACATGGCGCAGAGAGTTTAAAAAGGTAGCTCTCTATTGCGTCATCTTTAATAGGGAGCTTCAATCCATGAGGGCTTCAGGTCCCAGCGTGTAGAGCTCCATCTTGATCCAGCAGTCTTCTTCTGCATCTAGACAGTGCATTGCATTCTGGGACTTGTAGATTCCATGGGCTGTTTTGAGCAACTATTTCTGCTGTCTCGATTCAGGTAAAATGTTTGCAAACACAAAATCCCATGTGTTTGCAGCATCCTGTGTGTGTTAATTAATAAGTCAAGGATACTTCAAACCTGTTTTTAGAAAATGCTTCTAAATCATAATTGGAATAATATCAAGGTTGGTCTTTGTCGTTTTCATTTAAGTTCTGTTTAAGGATCCCCACATTGTGAAACAAATGCAAATGCTTTTGAGCTATATAGTGCACCAGATTTTAAGAAGAACTCCGCAGTCACTGTGGCCCACTGCTTTTAAGAGAAAAACACAGAGCCCAAATCCTGCCCTCAATTCTGGACGTGCAATAGCCATCGAAGGCCTGCGTCTAAGGGTAGATTTTAAATATTCCCAATTTGTTAGATGTATCTCGTTTAGTATAATGAGACATGTTTGTCTTGCTACCTTATGAGAAAGGAGAGTAAATCTGAGCCAGAGTATGTCTGTAACTATTTTATATGTGTTATTTTATTTCTTCTTCTGACTCGGTATCTCAATTAGGTGATTTAAGAAAACACTCCATTAAAAACAAAATACTGTAGAATCCCGATGAATCCTATTTTCTACTTGGTTGATGAAACAGAAAACTAATTGCTAGTAGTAAATCCATTCAAACGAGGATAGGAGGGAGGGAGAAAAGTTAATATTACTCCTTGAATGCCATTTAATCTCTGAAACCTTTCATGCAGATGTAAATTAGGATTTGCACAACAGAGAGTCAACAGTGGCTCAATAGATGAGGCGGATTTGTAACATCTGCTTTTCCATCCTAGAAGTCCTTCAAAGTCAGTATGACTGTATCCAGTCCAAACACTACTGATTTTTTTCCATCAATCCAAGTTTATAAAGAAAACAATATACAAACGAAACAAAATCTGCTTATCATTTTTAATTAAGTCTTTACTAAGAGGACTAACATTTTTCTAAATACAGTTGTGGTCATATGATGGCAGTTAATCTGTTTCCTTTGTTTTAGTAAAAGAACATTAACTTCTTAGGAGGAAACCTAGGCCAGTAACAGTTCCAGAATATGGAGGCTCCCATTGTGATAAACTGTTTTATACTGCAGTGGTTCTCACTATTATTTTGAAATGCATTTAAAGCTTTTTAAAAACAAAAAGCCACAAACTACTGCTGAAAGATGAAATTGCTTCTTCAGAAGGCTAAGGTCACCTGTTTGCAAACTTGGTTTCCTAGAGTCAGGCCCCTCGCTTGCTGTTTAGGCACCTATACGTCTGACCTGATTTTTTCAACAATGTGGAGCACCCAGGAGTTCCCGTTGACTTCAGTCAGGCAGCTGGGTGCCCATTGCTTGTGTGAATCAGGCCACTTCAGTGTTCTACTTAGATGCCTGTGATTTTCAGGAATGTTGGGCAACCCCAATCCCTATTCTTGTTGCCTGTGAAAATCAGACCACATACCTGGATTTAGGTGAATAACTTAGGCAGCCAGTTTTGTGAATTTTGGCCTTTTGTCATTTCAAGAATTTGTCTTCTTTCCTCTGATCTCAGTCTTGTTTTTAAAGGTTTAAAATAGACTGCAGAATAGTACTGAGAGGTGGCACCCCTTTTGTTATTAAAGAAGCAGAGTTTTTTTGCCCTAGTAGTTTCTGAACGCCTGAACAATTACTGATCATTGTTTCTTCCAAAGAAGCTAATGCAAACACCTACCTAGTGAAACATCCCAGATGGCATTGTTATCTGAAAGGAAAGACACTGTTTTTCTTGGGCATCACTGGTTACAGCCTGACACTGTGGAAAAATGATCCATGAAGGTCGAGAACTGTGCATTTGACTTTTTTCCTCCATTTGTCAAAGATCTTACACAGAAAGCAACAAAATTGGTTTTGCCTGACAACACTGATTATTTGATTCCTAACACATGTTGGCAAATTTATGTAGCCATTATATTAAGTCTGTAATGGCATTTTCAACAAGGCACCACTGCTTCATTGGCATTATAATATCAAATTTATGTAATGTGATCTCTGCAAAGCAGTATAAATATCTCAGGGCAGTGATAGTCTATCTGAGCCACAGGAGCAGAGAGCATTGAGCAAAAGGACTGGAGTTGTTGGCATCACAGCAGCCAGAAGCAGAGAGAGGAGATTTTGCATTATGTAAAGTTGGAGAGCGCTGCAGAATAATTTCATCATGATAGCCTGACATTGTTTGGTGACATTTCATCAACATTTGATGTTTGCTGCCCTGGATCAACTCCCCCACTCATTGCAAGGGTCATTCCCTTGACCTTCTCTTTTACTGACAAGATGTGCTTTATAAACAAGCAATCCCACAATCTTAATTGTAACCCGTTGCTCTCCCTTCCACCTCCCCTCTGTTTCTGTGTTACCATTTTTAATGGGATGTCTAGATATAGATTGGGAGCTGCTTGGTGCAGGATCTGTTTCTTCTCTGTGTTCTGTGACATGCCTAACACACTTCACTCACCCACCAAGAAACATAATCATTCAGTATCTCCACGCTAACATGGAAATGCAGTGTTCACGTCGCTCTGTATCTCTGATGAGAACCTTTGATGTCCTTGCTTTGGGGAGTGTGGCTAGATCTTAACATACGCAGGTAGTGAGGGGGTTTATAGTAGAAGGAGGAAGAAAGAATAGCAGGAGCACAATCAGGTAGCACAAGAGTTTACCTGGTTCTGTTCTGTCCGACTCTGATTTTGATGCTTCTGTAACTTCCTTGACTTCATGGAGTCACTCCTGACTTCCTCTGTTGGGAGATTGGAATTGGAATCTGGACCCATGGACTCAGTGCTCAGCTGTGTCTGTTAGCTTCTGCCCTTAGCTGGGTGGGGAGAGAGTCAGAGCTATTTGAGACTTCCTGATCCTGGAACTTGCCAGAGCTGCTCTAAATTTTTTCAGTAGAGTTATGGCCCTCGCGGGACCAGCTGCCAGCTGGGGATGGCTAGAACATGGTGGTTCATTTGGCCACATTCCTTTCCTGGAACTGCCCTATATGCAGGGGAAGGCAGAGGATCTGGCTATATCAGCTCTATGTCACCACCTGGCAAAGTCTGCTGTGACGCAGAGGGCTGAGTGGGCCTCAGAGCTCTGTTCTCATTGCTCCACAGAGTCATCTGTATAATTTTGAGCTCAATTCCCGTGGAGTGATCATAAATTAACTTTAACAGGGGAACATACCTTGCATAGTTTGTATTCTAGGTGAAAGGTGGTTGGAACAGATTAGCTCCCCTGCAGGTAGCAGGGTGTGTTCTTCACAATACTGAATTAATCAAACACTTTGATAAGATTGCGGAGTGACTATCTTTTTGTGTGGGGCTCCATGTGCAGCATGAAATACGTGCACCTTAAATAGAAAGAAGGTGCAGATGACAACGGGACTGATAATTCCATAATGTGACTTGACTTCAGTGGAGTTTCAGCAGGAATAAATTAAGTTCAACCTATGTAGCTTTCCCCCCAAGACATAAATAGCTTTCAGTCAGTATAATGAGAAAAACCACAGGAAATGGTAAAACTCAGCATGCCTTCTATTCAGAATTGTTTTTAACCTTTGTCTTCTAGAACAAAAATTTCCTCCAACCTTTGATTCACAAGTAGATGTTTGAATGAGGGAAGCAAAGATGCTTGAAGTGAAGGTTGAAAGTGTGCCCTATGGTATCTGGATATTTTGCCACATAGAAGTTATATATTGAGTCAGTGAGTGCTGTGGAAATATAATTATGACCCCTATTAACCCTTGTATGGAAGTCACCTACAAGAAGGGAAGTCAGATATTAAGTCTGATGGAATAAACTGATTACCCAACAAAGTAAGGATGGTCTGGTGGGTAAGAAACTGGGCTGAGATGCAAGGGATCTGTCTTCTACTCCCATCTCTCCCACAGGCTTCCTGTATGACCCTGGGGAAATTATTTAATCTCTCTATGCCTTAGTTTCTTTGCCTGTAAAATAGGGATAATGCTTCTTTACCTCACAGGGATGTGATGAGGTTAAATTCATTGCTAGTTTTGGGGTGATGAGATTCTGTGAAGATATGGGCCATCTAAGTATATACGAGCACATTTCCTTCCATCTAGCTTCACGCTATTGGCCAAGTACTATATGGGTGTAATCATCTTCCTCTAGAAACAGGACCCCACACGCAATAGGCAGATGGTCTGATGCAGTATTTTACTCCCATGTTCCTACCTAATATGCTGTCACAACAGATTTGTCATGATAAAATATAGTTGCTGAATTATGTAGTACAGAGTTTCTGTCTGTAGAATTAAAATGAAGTAAGGGATAGATATAGTGTTATTACCGCTGTGCTTATTTAAAATCTTGCATGTTACCTGCCCAGTTTTCAAAGAGTAGAATATCTATTGGAAAGTAAAATAGCAGAATCACCTAGTCCCTTGTTACTTAGGAACTGTAAAATGATCCTGTAAAACATGGTTGTCGGGTTCAGAGGTTTATAGACTCATAGACTCATAGACTCTAGGACTGGAAGGGACCTCGAGAGGTCATCGAGTCCAGTCCCCTGCCCTCATGGCAGGATCAAATACTGTCTAGACCATCCCTGATAGACATTTATCTAACCTACTCTTAAATATCTCCAGAGATGGAGATTCCACAACTTCCCTAGGCAATCTATTCCAGTGTTTAACTACCCTGACAGTTAGGAACTTTTTCCTAATGTCCAACCTAAATCTCCCTTGCTGCAGTTTAAGCCCATTGTTTCTTGTTCTATCATTGGAGGCTAAGGTGAACAAGTTTTCTCCCTCCTCCTGATGACACCCTTTTAGATACCTGAAAACTGCTATCATGTCCCCTCTCAGTCTTCTCTTTTCCAAACTAAACAAACCCAATTCCTTCAGCCTTCCTTCATAGGTTATGTTCTCAAGACCTTTAATCATTCTTGTTGCTCTTCTCTGGACCCTCTCCAATTTCTCCACATCTTTCTTGAAATGCGGTGCCCAGAACTGGACACAATACTCCAGTTGAGGCCTAACCAGCGCAGAGTAAAGCGGAAGAATGACTTCTCGTGTCTTGTTTACAACACACCTGTTAATGCATCCCAGAATCATGTTTGCTTTTTTTGCAACAGTATGACACTGTTGACTCATATTAAGCTTGTAGTCCACTACGACCCCTAGATCTCTTTCTGCCATACTCCTTCCTAGACAGTCTCTTCCCATTCTGTATGTGTGAAACTGATTGTTCCTTCCTAAGTGGAGCACTTTGCATTTATCTTTATTGAACTTCATCCTGTTTACCTCAGACCATTTCTCCAACTTGTCCAGATCATTTTGAATTTTGACCCTGTCCTCCAAAGCAGTTGCAATCCCTCCCAGTTTGGTATCGTCCGCAAACTTAATAAGCGTACTTTCTATGCCAACATCTAAATCGTTGATGAAGATATTGAACAGAACCGGTCCCAAAACAGAACCCTGCGGAACCCCACTTGTTATACCTTTCCAGCAGGATTGGGAGCCATTAACAACTACTTTTTGAGTACGGTTATCCAGCCAGTTATGCACCCACCTTATAGTAGCTCCATCTAAATTGTACTTTCCTAGCTTATCTATAAGAATATCATGAGAGACAGTATCAAATGCCTTACTGAAGTCTAGGTATATCACATCCACCGCTTCTCCGTTATCCACAAGGCTCGTTATCCTATCAAAGAACGCTATGAGATTAGTTTGACACGATTTGTTCTTTACAAATCCATGCTAGCTATTCCCTATCACCTTACCACCTTCCAAGTGTTTGCAGATGATTTCTTTGATTACCTGCTCCATTATCTTCCCTGGCACAGAAGTTAAACTGTAGTTTCCTGGGTTGTTTTTATTTCCCTTTTTATAGATGGGCACTATATTTGCCCCCTTCCAGTCTTCTGGAATCTCCCCCGTCTCCCATGATTTCCCAAAGATAATAGCTAGAGGCTCAGATACCTCTTCCATTAACTCCTTGAGTATTCTAGGATGCATTTCATCAGGCCCTGGTGACTTGCAGGCATCTAACTTTTCTAAGTGATGTTTTACTTGCTCTTTCCTTATTTTCTCTTCTAAACCTACCCTCTTCCCGTAAGCATTCACTATACTAGACATTCCTTCAGACTTCTCAGTGAAGACTGAAACAAAGAAGTCATTAAGCATCTCTGCCATTTCCAAGTCTCCCGTTACTGTTTCCCCCTCCTCATTGAGCAGTGGGCCTACCCTGTCCTTAGTCTTCCTCTTGCTTCTAATGTATTGATAAAAAGTCTTCTTGTTTCCCTTTATTCCCATAGCTAGTTTGAGTTCATTTTGTGCCTTTGCTTTTCTAATCTTGCCTCTGCATTCCTGTGTTATTTGCCTATATTCATCCTTCGTGATCTGACCTAGTTTCCATTTTTTATATGACGCCTTTTTATTTTGTAGGTCACGCAAGATCTCAAGGGTAAGCCAAGGTGGTCTTTTGCCACATTTTCTATCTTTCCTAACCATTGGAATAACTTGCTTTTGGGCCCTTAATAGCGTCCCTTTGAAAAACTGCCAACTTTCCTCAGTTGTTTTTCCTCTCAGTCTTAATTCCCATGGGACCTTGCCTATCAGCTCTCTGAGCTTACCAAAATCCGCCTTCCTGAAATCCATTGTCTCTATTCTGCTGTACTCCCTTCTACCCTTCCTTAGAATTGCAAATTCTATGATTTCATGATCACTTTCACCCAAGCTTCCTTCTACTTTCAAATTCTCAACAAGTTCCTCCCTATTTGTTAAAATCAAGTCTAGAACAGCTTCCACCCTAGTAGCTTTTTCAACTTTCTGCAATAAAAAGTTGTCTGCAATGCAGTCCAGGAACTTATTGGATCGTCTGTGCCCCGCGGTGTTATTTTCCCAACATATATCTGGATAGTTGAAGTCCCCCATCACCACCAAATCTTGGGCTTTGGATGATTTTGTTAGTTGTTTGAAAAAAGCCTCATCCACCTCTTCCGCCTGATTAGGTGGCCTGTAGTAGACTCCCAGCACGACATCACCTGTGTTTTTTACCCCTTTTAGCCTAACCCAGAGACTCTCCACCCTTCCGTCTCCTATGTCCATCTCCACCTCAGTCCAAGTGTGTACATTTTTAATATATAAGGCAACACCTCCTCCCTTTTTCCCCTGTCTATCCTTCCTGAGCAAACTATACTCATCCACACCAACATTCCAGTCGTGTGTATTATCCCACCAAGTTTCAGTAATGCCAATAATGTCATAGTTGTATTTATTTATTAGCACTTCCAGTTCTTCCTGCTTATTACCCATACTTCTTGCATTTGTATAAAGGCATCTAAGATACTGGTTTGATCTTGCCTCCCAGCTTTGCCCTGACCCTCCTTCCTCTCTGCCATTATAGCCCGTGCTCCCTCCTGTTTCCAACCCATCTCCCAGGTCTTGTTCCCCACTTACCTGTGGGCTTTGCTCACCTGTCCCCGTCACTCTGAGAGTCATAGCGTTTAAGGCCAGAAGAGATCACCAGATCATCTATTCAGTGTGACGTCCTGTATATCATAGGCCACCAACACCTCCCGGCACCCGCACACTAAACCCAGCTGTGCCTCATCTGTGAAATACTTCCAGTCTCCCACGCTTGTGTTTTCTCATTTCAGGTATAAGCTCTTTGTGGCAGGGATTGTCTCACTGTGTCAGGCTGCAGTCACTATTGGTTATATGATTATTTTGACAGTTCCCAAAGTTGTGCTGGGCAGGCACTTCATAGGAGAGAAGACCAAGGAAAGTGCCTACAGTGGCATGTAGCCGATCTGCGACTGCCAGTAGTAAATATCTCTGACGATGGACACTAGATGGGGAAGCCTCTGAGGGTATGGCTACACTTTCAGCTGTACAGCACTGCCGTGGGAGCGCTCCCGCGGCAGCACTTTGAAGTGTGAGTGTGGTCGCAGTGCCCGCGCTGGGGGGCAGTGCTGCAGGTACTCCACCTCCCCGTGGGGATTAGCTTGCAGCGCTGGGAGCCGCGCTCCCAGCGCTGGGGCAGTGTTTACACTGGCGCTTTGCAGCGCTGTAACTTGCTGCTCTCAGGGGTGTGTTTTTTCACACTCCTGAGCGAGAAAGTTGCAGCGCTGTAAAGCGCGAGTGTAGCCAAGGCCTGAGTTACTACAGATAATTCTTTGCCAAGTGTCTGTCTGGTGGTGTTGTCCACATGCTCAGGGTGTCACTGATGACCATATTTGGTGTCAGGGAAAGGTACTTTCACCCAGGTCAGATTGACAGAGACTACCCGGGGAAGGGCTTGGTTTCGCCTTCCTTGGCAGCATGGGGCACGACTCGCTTGCAGGTTTAAACTACTGTAAATGGTGGATTCTCTGCAACTTGAAGTCTTTAAAACAACTCAGCCAGAGATTAGGGGTCAAATGCTGGAGTGGGTGGGTGAGGTTCTGTGGCCTGTCCAGGACATCGGATTAGATGATCATGATTCTCTCTTCTGGCCTTAAAGTCTGAGTCTATAAGCAAAGTAGAAAAGAAGCCTAGAAAAACAGACCTGTCTATTTTCCTTTGTCCATGTGGATTAAAATGTGTATAGACACATTGTGTATAGGTAGACAGATAGATATAGCTAAGTAACTCAGTTGAGATCCAGTCGAGCAGCATTGTATGGGGAAGGGCAAGGTATCATCCTAACAACCCTCATCAAAACAAAGCTGTCAGAAATGACAGATTGACAGTGCTGTGGCCAAAGCAGAGACCTCAGACCCCAGCTGTTGCCAGTCTAGAGCGTAGAGTAAATGTGTCCTTTATTACAGTAACCTCAAAATGACTTTTGTAAAAAGAGTTTGTCATGAAACAGTTTCATTATCACTTTAAAAGGTAGGCTTATTTTTAAATGGCTATTCCATTCAGTGCAGTTTGTATTTGTCTGGGCTTGTTCCTGTTTGGTGAATTTATGATATAAAAGCCAAAATATACAAGTCTTGATCACTTGGCAAACAACTTGGGTAAAACCATGTATTTTATATGGATGAATTGTGCAGCTGCATGGGGTTTGTTTTCTAATGGATTAAATTAGAAAGAACTTCCATCAAGGTCAATAGACAAAGAACAGTACTCAGGCTTGCAAGTGTGAAGCTATATGTGGGGTCCTTACATTGCAGGCCAGAAGTTAGTGCTATTGAAGTAATACTCAAGTTGCGCAAACCAGCACAACCAAGGAAATTCATAGTTAAAATGGAAAAGCCATCTTTAACTGGCTAGCAGTGTTCCTTGTCTCAGCTGTGTTCTTCCCAGGGATTCCCAGGTCTGGTGACAGTGAGGAGTTTTCCCACAAAACTGTTGTTCAGTGGGAAACTGGGTTTTTGACAAAATGAAATTTTTCATGCAATATATGTAGTTTCTGCAGAAACTTAGTTTTTTCATCAAAATACCGAACACTTGAGAACTGAAACATTTCGGTTTGTGAATGTTGCTGCAGTGCCTCTTGGGGATTCTCGTTTGGTTGCCTCATGTTCACATTTTCCTCTGTGGGCCAGGCTTCCAGCCAGATGACTATGAGGGGCTATGGCCAATGACTCTCATGATGTACCATCTTCCGCTCCAAGAGTGGAGATGATGGTGCATCATGGATATGTAGTCGGAGCACGAAGCCTATAAAGAAAATGGGAACATGGGGCACCTGACCTACAACTTCCATAAAACAACTGAGCAGCACATACAAATTTAAGTTTATGGCGAAAATATTTTGGTATTCCAATTTCCGCTGAACATAAAAAAAATCCAGGGGAGGCCAATTTTTTGACCAGCTGAAATCATAACACTTAATTGCCACAGGACAATAACCTAAAGATACAGGCCCAGATCTTCAACTACTGTCAACTGGTTTAGCTGCATTGAGTACACCAGCTGAGGATCTGATCCACTGATGTCCAATTACAAATCCAGACCTGAACTTCCTCAGATCTGGACAAGGATCTGAAGCTGAGCCAAATTTAAGGTGTATTTGAATCATAGGTTTGGACCCATCTTCTTTGAATGATGGAGGGTGAAATCCTGCTTCCATTGAAGTCAGTGGGAGTGTTTGCATTTGACATCAGCGGGGCCAGGGTTTCACCTTGAGGTTCAGTGGCAGTTTACTAATTCTTCTCATTAATTGGTGTAAACTGGGAGTAATAACTCTGTTTGAAGGAAATAGTTACACCAGTGTAAAATCAATGCCAGTGCAAAATCAGCCCCTGGAGTTGCAGTCTCAATGTGTACGTATAACTGTGTGATGGAAGTTAAACAGCTTACCTATTAGAAACATCTAGGCTTTAAACTTCTTTTCTTTTGTCCCCATCTCATAAAATTAAATGCCACAGCATTCTACTACAGTAACTGCCCAATATGCTGCAGCGTTGTTGCTACAAGCTCTTGTGTTTTGGAACATCATGATTGAATATAGATGCCTCGAGCTTTGTGTCCAGCTTTAGGTTTATTTCGTCTGTGCAGCTCCTGACTGGCTGGATAGATCAAATTTTGCTCCATTTTGAACGCAGTGGCTATTTCAGAGCTACTGAATGAGTTGGTTAACTTTAAAAACTCCTCCTGCCCCTTGTGCTCTGTCCAACCTTCTCTCCTGGTGTCTCCTTCACCCATTCTCTGTGCACCATCACACCACCTCATATTTCTGAAACACAGTATCCATTAAGGTCCATGTATTCCATGAAGCATGCCAGCGGTACTAATCGTATGCGAGGGTATGTGTGTTCTACATTTGTAAAGAATGACCACGGTAAGGGCCAAATCCTTAGTCACATGAGTGTCCCCATTGAAATCTGGGCAGTGACTCTCAGGGGTCTAGGGTTTGGACTCTGGACCATGAGCCCTTCAAGTCAGGGACTTATTTGTTTGCCCCAGCCCACCCAGCATGCAGCAGCATATGTGGTTCTGACTCCACATAAGAATATAGCCTCACTGACCTGCATTTTATAGGCTGTCCCACATTTTGGCCATTTTTCTGGCTTTTTCCTGCCTCAAGAAGGAGTGGAGACAGCCTCTCTAGCCCTGCCAGAAACCAAGCTGTACAATGACGCTGTGTGTGCATGATTGCGATTCTAGTGATTTTTATTTATTTTATTTTTTTGCCTTCCTGCTTGCTGGGGGATCAGGAGGAGGGCAGCACTTAATTCTGACAAACAACAGGAATGGGAAGCTCTGGGACAAGGAGAACAGCAGGAGTAGAACTTAGATAACTTATTTTGGAGATGCCCCCATGTTTCCACTTCCCAGAGGGGAATAGACGCATAGTGGTTTATAAAGTGTTTTGAAGTGGAAGACCATACATTAGCATAAGGGATGAAGTCTTGCCCCTCCTGCAGAGCTTTGATATTGACTTCACTAGGGCCAGGATTTCACCCTAGATATTAACTTTGGGTTATCCATTTGACATAAGATACACAAAGAAGGGAGCAAAAATCATCCTCCCTCATTTACTATTTCTCTTTTCTTTAAAAAAAACCAAATGAAAAAAACAAAAAACCGCCTGAATTTAAAATTGGCCAAAATAACATGTTGTTTAATTGAAGAACAAGAAAGCAAGCCCCAGGCCTGTTACCTAAGGTAGTGAGCTTCAGCTAACAGAAAACGTCTGTAGCTGAATTACAAACCTCAAAAAGACAGAAGGCTTTGTAGTGGCAATGCTGACACAACTGCCAAAAAACAAAACAAAACAAAAAACAAACCCAAAAGGCCCAGTCCTGCCTAGTCCTGCTTCAGTCCTGTTGACCTTTGGCATATTGTGATGTGAGGCTCTAGGGTACAAGTTGTAAACCTGGTGGCGGTAATTCAGAACCATTTATTTCACTGACAGCACCTACTGTTTTCATACTGCAACTTTGCTTGGATTTCATTCACTTCATTGACCCTACTCACAGTGAGTAAAGCAAGCAGGAAATGGTGCCAAGTCAGTACCTCTAAGTGAGCTATTATTAAAGTACTGGCAGCCCTCAACACATTTGAGTTACGACAAACAGCACTTGGGACGTTTATAAATTGTCATCGTGTTTCGACTTTACGATGTTGGTTTTGACTTTACAATGCTTGATCCAACGTTGTTCCTATGGGAAATTCGCGTTATGACATTTTCGACTTAAGACACAATTTTCAGGAACCAATTGTGTGGTAAGTCCGAGGACTGCCTGTACTTGGTCTAAACAGCACCTGTACGCTGCTGAATGATGTTATCTGACTAACGTTAAGTATTGCTTGTCACCAATGAAGGAATTTCTGCAGTTTTCATCTCTTGGCTCCTATGTGCATGAGATTAGCAAGGCTATAGCTGCCATGGCTGCTGTCATCAGTCATGCCAGGCTCTTGGATCAGTGTTTGATACCTGCTTTATTTAGTTATTTATTTTCTTCTCCATCACAGAATATCTGGGGAGTGAGACTGCCTTTCTGGAGGAATTGGTGTTTGGAAGTGGAGATACTATTGAACTTTCCTGTAACACCCAGGGCTCTTCTATGTCAGTTTTCTGGTTCAAAGATGGCATTGGGATTGCAGCGACCAACAGAACTCATATTGGACAAAAACTGTTGAAGATCATTAATGTGTCATATGACGACTCTGGGCTATACAGTTGCAAGCCACGGCATTCCAGTGAGGTTCTGGGTAACTTTACAGTCAGAGTAACAGGTGAGTGCTGTAATGCACATTTTTTTTGTGTTTTGTTTTATTCTTGCGTCTACAGATGGCCAACACAGCTGGTGTTCTGCGGGCTTCTACATGAACTCTCAATTTTTAGCAGAGTCAAAGTAGGCAAAAGTAGAAACCATTTTTCTGTAATGAGTGTTAGATTCTAGAGATTCATATCATGGAAGCTTTGGAAATGCTGTTATACAAATTAAAACCAAAATCCCCTTGAATGCTTATAGATATTTAATTCACAGTACTTGGTGTAAAGTACCTTAAATGATACACACCCCTTTGAGGTATTTTGTGGATGTGTAAACTGAGGATCACTGAGGTTAAGTGACTTGTTTTCAGGGTCACAAGTCTAGTTAGTGGCAAAGTCAGAAATAGAACTCAGGAGTCCTGGCTACTAATCCCCAGTTCTAGTGGATAGACAGTACTTCCTCCCTAACCACATGACGTAATTTGCAGATTCATTTTAGAAATATCATTTTTGTACACAAACCATTTGGGAATCTGGTACTTAATCTTAGGACATTAAATTTATTACTACATCCTTCTTGCGCTAATGTTGGCACACAGGGTGGAAACACAGACTTTCACAGATTCTAAAGTCATAAGGGACATTGAGATAATCTAATCTTACCTCTTGTATAGTACAGGCCATAGAACTTCCCCAAAATAATTCCAAGAGCAGATCTTTTAGAAAAACATCCAATCTTGATTCTGAAAATTGCCAGTGATGGAGAATCCACCACAACCCTCGGTAAATTGTTCCAGCGGTTAATTACTCTCACTGTTAAAAATGTACATCTGATTCCGTCTGGCCCCTTTCATCCCTCTGTCATTAACTGCTGCTTCCATCTGCTCTGTGGTGTTTTGCCCTTCCCGCTAAGGGTTCTTCATAACATTTCTCTTGGGCACCCTCATTTCCTCACACCAGTTGGTTTCCACTTGACAGCTTTATGTGGAGTCTGTGTGTTGACATCCAGAGTACATGCCCCCAATATGTGCAGTGTCCACTTCTCATTCTAGTAGAAATGGACTCCTGGTTTTCAGTGGCATTAAATGGAACATATCAAAACTTTCAAACAAATATGTATCAATGAAACAGCTACTGTCATTTGCCTGACCTTTTTAGCATGATTAAGATAATTAGGGCTAGATGACCATAAACTGCTCCAAACATAGATTACTGAACTCCAGGGTGCCAGAATGTCTCAGTTTCTGACAAGTAATTAGTAGATAATTAGCTAAGAACACTCATCATTATTTAAAACTGCTGGACAGGTGGTTGGATAAACATCAATGTCATTAGTTGATAATAATGCTGATTAAATAGGTTTAGGCAATGGTTCTCAAACTTTTGTACTGGTGACCTCTTTTCATATAGCAAGCCTCTGGGTGTGACCACCGTATAAATTAAAAACACATTTTGTACGGTAACATCTCGTGACCCCCCATGAAATAACCTCACGACCCTCTGGGGGTCATGACCCCCAGTTTGAGAACTCCTGGATTAATGCCTGATTTTCAAAGTATCTACTGATTTTTGGAGTCACCTAGGTTCAAGGTGCCCATATCTCCATTTACTTCCTTTGGAGTTGGAGTGCTAAGCATTTCAGTAAACTAGACCCTGGGCCCAGATCCTCCAAGGTATTTAGGTGCCTAAAATACCTTTTGAGGAGATTGGCCTGGGTGTCTCAAATTGGACACACACAAATGGAGGCACTCACTTTTGAAAATTTGTCCCTAACCTTTTATTCTTCCTCCTGCACCTGAAGTAATAACCAAACAGATGTAGTCTGTAGACACACCCTCAGGCCCATCACAGGGGGTTCAAAGCTGGAACATTTTACAAATAATGAAATCTAAATTGTTTAAGGAAAAAAGACATGTTCAATGAATCTTGACAAACATCTGATTTTAATTGAACATTATTGGAGATCACTGTGAACATTTCAGGGTCATATCAATTAAATGGTTAAAGAAGTATTTGACCTGAAAGATTTTCTTTAACTAGGTGTGATTATTGGGAATAGGGAACTTCAGGTGGTTAGAAATGTTTGTATCTTTTTTTTTTTAAAGTGACAGTTAAAATGCTTTTGAGTTCAAGGGGCAACAGAGGCAGGAAAGGGCAGCTGGCTATACACTCAAGTGAAACAGCTGTCAGACCAAAAAGTGGTAAAGTGAGAAATTGTTTTTAATAGTGGAAAGACTGATAATCTTGTGCTTTTAAAAGTTTAAGCCCCTGTGTTTTTCTTGTTGGCTAATAATAGCTAATAACAGCTTGAGAGCAAGTGAGTAACCTGAACCACCATTCTGCCAGCATTATGCATCTTTGATTCTGTTAGCTCAGTGTCATTACAACCAAAGTGCTGCTAATGTGGGAGTTTCAGTTTTAGCTGTCAGCCATGTTTGTTTTAAACTTTGAAGCCTTTGCATTGGATGGCACTAGTGGCGCCTGTTATATTCGCTTATGTTTCTTCATAATTATTAGTGATTGCTTAGCGTTCAACTCCAAAAGTGAGACTGTAATATGAGAGTGGGGTTTACATTCCTGCATTTTAAAAGTAACACCAGGGTTAGTTAGAATTCCTTAGATATCTAAATATTTGTTCGCTAAGATTATGTGCCATAATTACTCGGAGTTACACTGGTGTTGGTAGTAACAAACTGGAGTTTACTCTGTAACTCAGCAAAAGTAGATCCTTTAAATTTATAGACATGCATATTAAAATTTCCATTTAATAAGTGGTACTGGTACCTAATGTCTCTTTGAGAGAGAGCTTCCTTCTTAATTATGCTTCCAGGCCCTTGTTAGACTTACTCAGGAGGACAAAATTACTATGTTAATGTCCATCCCTTTTGGGGTAACAAAGTTCAACAAACAGTTCCTAGATCTGGTGTCAGGTCTCTGGCCCCTGACCTTGCTCATACCGCTTTGCCAGTGGTGGGTAGGGGAACCCAGGCACTCCTCTGTACACTGGGTTCCAGCCCAGGGACTCAGTAACTGTCAGCCATGGTTTACGTAGTTCCCTTGCCAGTGTTTCCCTGGGCTTCTTCCTACCCAGCCTCTCTCAGCCTTTCTTACCCACAACTTCCCTGGGTTGACACTTCTTTCAGGGCTAGGATCCCAGGGTTTATTCTCCCCTCCCCTCCAGGTTTCTTCCACTGTTCCTAGAGAGAGGGATTGCGCACTCTCTCCATGCCGTTCTCTTCTGCCTTTAATTTCCTGGCTTTGTACTAAGCAGCTTTCTCCTGCTCAGCTGGGCTTCGTGATCAGTTAAGCCTAGTTTTCCCTCCAGGTACTGTAACTGGCCTCTCAGGTCCATATTAACCCTTTCTGGGCCTGTGTGAGGCGCACACCCTCCATCACAAGGAGTAAAATGAATCAACTTTTTCATTAAGGTTGTTTGGAAATCAGGTTCCAAGTTATTGCCTTGTACAGTAAAGGTTAATTAAAGAATAGATTTGTGTATGAATAGACTTAGAACCTTTTAAGGTTTGTCTTTTAAAACACAGGACCCTGGGTGTGGGTGGGATTAACTTCACTAGTTAAGAAGGGATATCCCCATTTCCCTCCTGCAAACATTAACCCTTACATCCGTCTTAAAAATAAAAAATCTTCAGAATTGATCCTGCATGCCAGTTATTGACACTCCAGTCTGCAATCCTCCCATGCACAGAACTGCCCTTAGAGCTGATGGGTGAGTGGAGTCCTGGCAGGACAGGATCTCTGGTTACTTGCTGTTTTCTCACAGTACCAAAATGCAGCTTTTGAAAACCCCAGGTCAAGATTTTCTAAAATGGGTGCCTAATGCTAAGGTCCTGTGACATATTTAGGCATCGACACAAGTGACCTGGTTTTTCAAAAGTAATGTGTGCCCAGCAGCTCCCACTGAATTCAGTTCCAGTCCACTTCTTTAGGCACCTGAATATGAACTTAGTCTCCTAACTTTGGACACCCATTTTAAAAACGTTGATTCTAGTCTTTCTGAACAGACTCAGCATTGTGAGTAAGATGAGACAGACCTTTTCTTTCTGTAGGTGATAACACTTACCCTGACAGGAAAGGAAAACACCACCCACAAAATCTGTTTGATTTCTTGTCAAAGTATAGTATTTAATTAAAAATGTGCTCCCTCCCGCCCCAGTTAAGACTGGTGTATTTTAAAGCATATAAATATCATTATAATCATGTATGCCAAAATAAGCATTCCCAAACTCATGCTTTCAAGATGCAAGATCAGGAAGGATTTTACCACTTCTACCTCCCCTGTACAGCAGTGCACATTTGGTCATGTTCTTGCCTTCATCAGGGTCTGTAGCAGATGTTGTCAAAGGACCCAAGATGTTCAGCAAAGTACTCAAGCACATGCAAAACTTTCACCAAATCCCATGAGATTTTAGTGGGATTTAAATCCTGGGGCTTAGACACATGCTGAAAGTTGTGCACGTGCTTAAATGAATCTAGGCCAAAGACAGGTTGTTTCTATACAGTGAATATTTCTGCAGGTCTCTCCAAATTTTGTAGAAAAGTAATACCTTTATTAGCTTTCTCGCTGTATTTATCAGTCAGCTGGATAGAAGATGATGCAGAAATTGCAAGAGCTCATCTTGGAACAAAGGATATTCTGCCTGACTTTGGCTAAATTGTATGCATTACATTTCTGGCCACATATTGAACATTCATAGAATTTCCTACTGCCTAAGGGCTTGTCTACATCAGAAAGTTGCAGCGCTGGTGAGGGAGTTACAGCGCTGCAACTTAGGAGGTGTACACATCTGCAGGGCACCACCAGCGCTGCAACTCCCTGTTTGCAGCGCTGGCCGTACTCCCGTTTTGTCTCGGGTGTAGAGGATCCAGCGCTGGTGATCCAGCGCTGGTAATCAAATATAGACACTTACCAGCGCTTTTCTTGACCTCCGTGGAATAAGCAGGTATCCCAGCATACCTGAGGAAGCCTCTGGTAATCAAGCTGGTCTCCTTCCCCGGTTTGCTCTCGCGTTCCCCGAACCCCGAGCAAGCAGGTCTCCTTCCCTGAGGTTTGCTGGGTGGTTCCGGGAACGCGAGAGCAAACCGGGAAAGGAGACCAGCTTCGCCGCGGTTTGCTCTCACGTTCCCCGAACCCCGAGCAAGCAGGTCTCCTTCCCTGAGGTTTGCTGGGTGGTTCCGGGAACGCGAGAGCAAACCGGGAAAGGAGACCAGCTTCGCCGCGGTTTGCTCTCGCGTTTCCCGGAACCACCCTGCAAACCGCAGGGAAGGAGACCTGCTTGTTCGGGGAACGCGAGAGCAAACCGCGGCGAAGCTGGTCTCCTTTCCCGGGTTTGCTCTCGCGTTCCCCGAACCACCCAGCAAACCGCAGGGAAGGAGACCTGCTTGTTCGGGGGTTCGGGGAACGAGAGAGCAAACCGGGAAAGGAGACCAGCTTCGCCGCGGTTTGCTCTCGCGTTCCCCGAACCTCCCTTGAAGCCGCCCAACAGCGCTGCAGTGTGGCCACATCTAACACCACTTGCAGCGCTGGTTGCTGTAAGTGTGGCCACTCTGCAGCGCTGGCCCTATACAGCTGTACTAATACAGCTGTAACAACCAGCGCTGCAAAATTTTAGATGTAGACATGGCCTAAAAATCTACTGCCAGTTTCTTTTACAGCTGTATCAAAATGTAAAAGCAGCTGCATAATATTATGCCTTTTTTATATTTACTAGAGATTATTTAAAGTAAGAGGCAATGCATAATGCTACATCTTACAAACAGGCTTCAGGGTATAATTTTATTGATTGGTGGTTTCTAAACAAACAGTAGCCACTCAGGAAAAAAGAACTAACAACCTTTGTAGACAGCTCAATAAATGCGAACATGGTGTTAGAATAGTGTGAAATGACAAGGGTGAATACAGAAAATAATATAAAGACATTACATATTAGTGATATGCACTCACGTGGCATATGCTGTTTTGGTCTCAAAAAGAATATATCCCATTGCAGAAAGGATGTAACCAAAAAAAAAGAGATCCAGAGAAGGGTAGTGTCTAGAAGCATGGAGCACCTTGGATATGAGGAGAGACTTTGAAAGATTGGGATTGTGTAGCTTAGAGAGGAGCTAACGAGAGTTAGTCCATCATTGTTATTGGGGGGGTGGGGGCGGTTACACCTGAAATATCTGATCCTGGCCATTATTGGATGTGGGGTATTGGAGTAGCGGACAATTGGTTGGATCTGGTATGACCATCTCAGTGTTAGTCAGCTGTGTGATTGGGGGAGTGAGAAGATGAAGTGCCTCATTGGGCCTCAGACCTGCAAGGTGCAGTGGGAGCAGTGGATCCCTTACATGATACCACCCAGAGGCGGCGCATGACTTCACGTTCCCCCACCCCCCCGCCCCAATTTCTGCCTTCCATTTGGCCCTGCTCCCTGAACTGCTGATGTAGCAGGGCAGAGCCCACCCACTCCCAAGC
This sequence comes from Gopherus flavomarginatus, assembly GCF_025201925.1. Lineage (NCBI taxonomy): Eukaryota > Metazoa > Chordata > Testudines > Testudinidae > Gopherus > Gopherus flavomarginatus. Next base: position 268,546,281 of record NC_066619.1, on the reverse strand, counting down.
CATGTCTAGCCCCCCACCCCAAGAGTTACACGTCGTCTCTGATCCCACTTGGCACCCAGACACTTCAAAGCCCTTCTGCATGGTCAGGACTTTGTGGCTCCCGGAGGCAGAGCCAGGGAGCAGCTGCTTTGCATGACATGCACTGTTTGGAACCAGGGAATTGTTCCATCAGAAATCTACAGAGCTGTTGTAGCTGCAGAAGATTGACATGTGCTTCCTCTGGGAGGGTTTTGTCCAGTACATCCATATAGATTGGACGCCCTGGCCATGACCCTAGCTTCCCCTCAAATCCTCCCTGTGTTTCTCCAGAGCAGCACGAAACAGGCAAGAGATGCAGATCAGCTGTGCCCACTGCCCCTCTATCGAATACTGCAGTTCAGCTGCTCGTGCCTGTAGGAGCGTCATGACCTGGCCATTGCAAATGTGTGTGCTGAGTCTCCAGAGATGAAAACACTAACAACTCCACTGGCAGGCAGAGCTGCACTTATGTAAAGTACCTACTTTCCTAGGCTGGGTCTGCAGTACATACATACTTCAGTATGAAAAATCCCCATTCAAGCACTGTACTTTTGCTGACCTTAGCGCCCCCCCCCCATGTAGACAGTGCTGTGTCGGCAGGAGAGTTTCTCCTGCCAGCTCTCATGGAGGTGGATTTATTAAGCTGACATGAGAGCTCCCGTCCACTTTAAGTGCTTTCACCAAATGTGCTACAGTGGCGCAGCTGCAAATTTGTAGTGTAGACCTGACCCCGTCTCCTGATTGTCACAACTGCAGCATAGTCGCCTTCATTACAGCGTGACAAATGGGAGGGTTTCCCTGTCCTCCTATCTCAAGTATTTTCCCCTTCATAGTACTGTGTTCCCAAGAGTATTACTAGAAAGACCTGCTCTGGAGAACAGGCGAGAAGAGTCTATGTCAGAAAAATATGGGTGAGGAAGAAGAAATGAAAAGGAAATAAAATTCTAATTAAATCACTCTTGTGATTTCACCATTGCACTAGTTCACTAGTCATCGTAGGCCTTCAAAGACTTAACACACATGCTTAATGTAATGCACCATTCATGATCCCATAGCAATGTGGAGTCAGTGGGACTACTCACAGTGTGTAATGTTATGCATGTTGGTAAGTCTTTGCAAGATGAGGGCTTCCGAGTCTTTCAATCTAGACAGGAGCTGAGGTGAAGGTGCACAATTTCACGTATGGAAGCTGCCTCTTGAAAGTCTGCTCCATAGTGGTTAAAAATGACTGAGTTTGATCTACTGTTTCTTGTAGTGGTATCAAGAAAATGAAATATTGTCATACCAGTAGTAGTAGCACAAGAAGTGACTTTTTTTTTTCCTTCCCTTTCTAGATTCTCCATCATCTGGTGATGATGAAGATGATGATGATGAGTCTGAAGACACAGGTAATGGCTTATTGCTGAATGCATAGTCTCTTTCTTTAAAAATATCATTCATGCTGTTTCCACTCAAGAAGGTGTTTGTGTTCATTGATTACAATATAGGACATACAACATATTATTATAATTATTATTCAAAACAGAAGATTTCCAGAATGTATACGGGGAACTGTGCGGCCTGGTGGATAAGACACAATCATGCACTCAGGAGGCCTGAGCTCTTGTCCTGTCTGTGCTGTGGACTCGCCTGGTGACCTTGGACAAGAGACAAAACAGCTCTCTGCCTCAGTTTCCTTGTCTGTAAAACAGGAATGCGTTACCTACCTTCTGAAGTGCCCTCAGAAGGTATCTTACCTCATTCAAAATTAAAGGTGATAGCCTGTAGCAAAATTAAAGGTGATAGCCTGTGGCATTGGAAATAAGAATTCCCCTAGATTTGGTACCTAGCCACCATAATGATGTGTGCTCTAGAGTCTAGAAGTTCATACATGATGGCAGGGCAGATATTTATTATAAGATCTTTATATTTATGCTCAAATAAAAGGGTGATGATGACCTTCTAAAAATCTAGATAGATTTGACCTGTCGCTTTAGCTTCTTAAATTATAGTATTAAACCTGTCCTTGTATTTAAATTCAGGCAAACTCATTCTACCTGCATGTTTTATTTCAGTGTAGCTATACTGATTTTACACCAATGGAGTATCTGTATTTTGTTTAGCCAGTTTAATGCTTTTTCTTTACTAGCTAGCTTGCTGAGGGAGGGAGCAGCCATAGGCAAGATACATTGATGCCCTAGGCAAGAACAACTCCATTTGATCTGCACCCTCTGATACTCATGGTGAAATCAGCCCCGAATCTGAGCCTCACATTGTTTTCCTTTTCCAGTGAGGCTCTTTCAACCCTCGTGCTTGGTACTTTGAGTGTAATATCATTAGTCTGGATCATTACATGCTTCAGAGGCGTTAGTGTTGGGTTTTTTTAATGCACTTTATATTTCTGCAAGACACAAAGTGTGTGTGTGTGTGTGTGTGTGTGTGTGTGTGTGTGTGTGTGAGAGAGAGAGAGAGAAAGAGAATAAATATATGTCTAGTATTTGAACTTCAAATCAGCTATGTACCTTGGCAGAAATTCAGCATGACTGGAACATTTCTCCTACCCACAGCATTAGGTCTCTAGGACTCTGTAAAACAGGTCTGCCACTGTAATAAATTTGTACCAGAGTGTCTTGCAAGAAGTGAACAGTAATTGGGAGTTATGGTGCCAGCGAGCCATCGGCAGCAGTTAGCGGTTTTCTGATACCTGCTCGTTAGCAGCCTGCTCTTACAAGGTGACCAGCACCTCCTGACAAACACGCAGCACCTTTAATGCCTTAAACCGAGTGGAAATGAAGCAAGTAGTCAGCACTACTCAGGATTTGGCCCTGACTTAGAGAAATACCTGATTTAACACAATTTGTAGTTCTTTGCTGGTTTATATGTAGATTTTTTTTTAAAATGCAGTTTATAGTAAACTGCTTCATCTCTTAGCACCGAGTGTCACAAAACATGGGCTGTGTGGTGTTACAAAAGGACACATTTTTCTTAAATAAAAAAGAAAAACCCCAGGTGTTCTGCCACATGTATTTATAGCTTATATTCTGGGTCTCCTTGACTTTGAGGGCTTCTTTTTTTAGAGCAGAAGGTAACCACTAGGTTTACACAAAGGTCTTGCTATGAAGAGCTGGATTCTCTTTGGCTGTACAATGGTCAATTAGGCCAGTGTGCCAAAACAGAAAGCTGTGAAATCATGTGGCCTGTGGCAATGTGAAAGTGCTTTTTCCACCAGATGTAGTCGGACCCTCCAGTTAATCTTTGTCCAGTGTTCCTGAGTTTATTGCATAAATGGGAGCCATGTCGTCAATCCTTTTGCTGCTGTATGGGAGGCTTTGACACATGACCATCTGTGGTACATTAATTCTAAGTGCCAAAGATGGAACAGATCTGTTTGATCATCTAGGTCTCCCCCTAACTCCCAGGGCAGTGCATTCTGAGTTCTTCATCCCAGGGCCTTGTGTGTAATCCTGACCCCACACTTCCTGCTGGCAAAAAGCAGTTAGCAGTAGGTACGTGCCAGCGAAAACCATGATGACTATTAGCGGAAACCTTCTGAATGTGCATGTGTGAAAAGAGGACAGGCTGAGAGGGATGTCTGTTCTTCTTTCTCCCTCCAACCCCTCATTGACTCATGCAGTCAGAGCGGGAGCAGGGGTCAGTACAGAGGCCCAGTGCTTCCTCACAAATGGTCTCATGCCTCTTGCAGAGATCTGGAGAACTGCATGGATCACAAGGGACCCATACGATGTAAGAGCCAAGTCCCTTGCCTTTCCCCAGGAACCTGCCCCACAGAAGAGTCCTCCATGGGCAGGGCTGGCTCCAGTTTTCTGCTGCCCCAAGTGCCGCCCCCCCCACTCCTCCCAAAAAATTGCGGCAGCGCGATCGCGCCACTCCACTCTTCGGCGGCAGGTCCTTCACTCCGAGAGGTACTGAGGGACCCACTGCCGAATTGCCGCCGAAGACCCGGATATGCCACCTCAATAATGGGCGGAGTGCCCCCCCCCTTGGTATTGGCTACCGCAAGCACCTGCTTCCTTAGCTAGTGCCTGGAGGCAGCCCTGTCCATGGGAACCTGGGAAAGCTGCTTCCTCCCCAACTCTCAGGTTTTCCCCTCAGGAGAGAGAATGTCATGATCCTTAGTTCTCAGTCCACGATTTTATCGGGAGTCTCGCAATACGTGGAGTTTTTCTTAAAGCTCCAGTTCCAGGAGTCATGTGATAATGTGAGACTCTCAGCTTATTTCATTCTGGTTTTGGTTTTTAAACTATGTTTCTAGCTCTTGTGGCTGCAGTGAAAAGCTTGAAAATGTGACCCCCCCCCCAAGGTTTCCAAGATCAGAAGGGAAATATAAGACCTATCCGACCCCAAGTGTGTTCTTTTTTTGAATGTTGTGGTTTTTAAGCCTATCTCCTGATTTTATGGAGCCTGACTTGTGATTTTTGAATGATTGGGGCTGGCAGTATCGAAGCTGGAAAACAAAGTAAAGACTCTCCTAAATGGGACACATACATGATGCAGAAACCCTGTAGAACATTGAAGCATCTGCATGGAGTTCTCTGCTACTTTCATCTTCCTTTAATCCTCTGCTCCTAACAGTAAAATTGGAGGTGATCCCTCCTTAAAAAACAAAAAACACACGAGAATAGCTTCTGTAACTTCAAATCACACCCAGCTTTGCTGCAGCCAAGTTACAAATTGCAATCTGTGCTTGCAGCATCTAAATTATCTTACAGCTGTTTATTCTGATTCTAAAACGAAAACAAAACTCTTCTTTCAGACCCTCCTCCATTATCCCTCCAATTTTATCTATTTATTCAGAGTCCCTGCTAGCTAGCCGGAGCACCTTCAAAGAACCAATGTAATCTCCAATTAAATCTGACTGTGTACTCAGAGGCGTCAGATGGGGAAATTACACAATTAGACTTGATTCTGTCTGGTGCAGAATTTCATGGCAGTACCTAATTGTTAAATGAGCACTCAGCTACATTAATTATTCCAAGTATCGCTCCTCTTTTTTTAATTGGTCATTCAGATAGAATGGGTGGCCAGAATCTTGGACAAATAAAGTGGATCATTAGGCTTAGTATGTGACTGTGGGAAAGGATCTAGATAATATTTGCTGTTCCATTTTTCACACCAGTTAATGTAGATTTACTGCTTATAGTTAATTTAGAGGGTATTTATTCAAAATTTCACTTTTGCCCTCAGTGGTTTGTGATCCAAGCACTCACAGAGGTTTGTGATTTGCATTTCAGAGGAAATTTAGCATTTTCTCCCAGACAAATAAAAAACCATCTACGTGCAAGTTAAACTAAAAGCACTGATGTTCTGTCCACTTCCCTGGATGGCAAGAATGAACACACCTTAAATGGGACACTGCCATAGATATTTATTCTCAGGCCAAGCCTGACGCTGGTTGTGACCAAATTGCACAGGGGTGGGACTTCAGCACGGGAGATCCCAAGATTTTAGAGGTCCTTTTGTGAATGTGCGGTCATGTGGAATAGGACTCCAGTGAAGGAGGTAGGTCATGGAATAGAGCAATTAGTTTAATCACCGTGGGCCTGATCCAGCTGGTGCCCACTGCACTCCTTCCTCTGCCTTGCGAGCTGTAAGGACCCAATCCTGCTCCCCACAGTGTCCAGCAATAAAATGTCCTCAGGTTTCGGTGGCAGTATTTGTTGCCAGTGATTGATGCAACCTGAACTTCTCTCATTAAATTCAAATGCGTCTTTTAGTGAATTTTAATCTGACTAAAGTTCCTTTTGCTTTTGGAAGTTTAAATCTCAACCTTGGTGTGCCCTGCTCCCTCCAGACTTGGGAAGATAGAAATGGGGAGGGTGTGGGGTCTAGCACATATGACGTATAACGTGGCACGGAGCAGTCATCATGAAGCATCCCCACATGTTTGTGGCTTTGTGAGTCATGCGGCCAAAGCTCCCAGCACCTATGAACTGTGGCTGCCTTATTACACCTCCATGCCCAGAGGAGGGTCACTGCCTGAGTTATTTTATGGCATTTGAAACCTCTCTCATGTTCATTTGCTGTGAACCCAAGTTTGCTGCCTCTGTGATTTCCAAAGAACATGTTAACTGTACAATTCCTACGTTTCCTTCTATTGTTGTTGCTTATTGCTACAAATGCTTTAATCCGGTTGTAGCTACACAGTTCTGATCCCCGTGGGCTCAGGGCCTTAACCTGTCTACTCAGCATAATAATGTTAAAAACTAGGTGAAATGGGGGTGGTTTTGCTGCTAGGTCCAGATTCTGACTTCTGAGATGCACAAGCAGCTCCCACTGGAGTCAGCGAGAGCTGTTCAAGCATATATGAGGGGAGAATCAGGCCCTTAATATTTAGTCTTCATGATTACAGTTGTTGAAAGGTTGTTGAAGTATTTGGGTCCATGTGGTCTGCAGTCTGGTTGATGAAGTGTTGAAACAAATTAGAGCTGAGAGCAGTGCAAACAATACCGCTGTTCTCCGCGAATAAAGAGATGTGCACTCCTGAGCCTACAGTTTCCACCTCCTTTCTCACAGCCTGGTGGCTTTCCAGCGAGGCAAGTCAGCTACAATGAAGTGGAACTTGTGTCTCATGTTTGCAGATGCTAAAAATGCCTGCTGGCTGGGGCAGATGTAGGCCTTGGCTACACTGGTGCTTTACAGCGCTGCAACTTTCTCGCTCAGGGGTGTGAAAAAAACACCCCCCTGAGCACTGCAAGATACAGCGCTGTAAAGCGCCACTGTAAACAGTGCCGCAGCGCTGGGAGTGCGGCTCCCAGCTCTGCAAGCTAAACCCCACCAGGATGTGGAGTAAGTGCAGCGCTGGGAGGCCTCTCTCCCAGCACTGGCGCTGTGACCACGCTTGCACTTCAAAGCGCTGCCGTGGCAGTGCTTTGAAGTTTCAAGTGTAGCCATACCCATAGCCTACACTACAAGAACTTGCTTGCCAGTTAATTCCTTGGGCCCTGGCATCAGCTAACCTAAGGCACACGTTTTTAACAGTGAGAGTAACTAGCCATTGGAACAATTTACCAAGGGTCATGGTGGATTCTCCATCACTGACCATTTTTAAACCAAGTTAGGATGTCTTTCTAAAAGATCTGCTTTTATTTTGGGGAAGTTCTGTGGCCTGTGTTATACAGAAGGTCAGACTGGATGATCACAATGGTCCCTTCTGGCCTTCGAAAGCTGTGCCCAGTGGGAGAAAATAGGGAATGGAGATCAGATAGTGAGAACTCTTAGCGAGGTGCATTTCACTTCAGTGAACTATGCTCTGAGCAACTGAAAATCTAATCTCAGCACTCAGTCACTGTGTCAAAATCTGCTCATGGTTACAATGATGTAAATTCAGAGTAACCACCCCTGTGATTTTAATGGAAGTACTCCAGATTATAACCATAATCTGTATAGTACTTCACAGCTGGGGGCTGAGGGAGTTAGACGTTCTTAAGTCAGTGAGATTCAGGCACTTGACTCCTTTAGGTACCTTTTGAAAATCCCAGCCTGCGTGTTGTCAACATTAAAGATGAGCTTCTTGTCACATTTGAGTCCATGAAGTTCACCTTACAAGCTTGATTGTGTCCAGCTCTGCATGGATTCAGTGTGTGTTCTGGACTCAGTGCAAGAACCCAATGAGGTTAGCACCTCTCCAAGGGGGTAGGGAGGGCTGGCATGTCCATTCCTGCTGTGCTTCCTTGAAATCTGGGGGGCATAATGCTAGCACAGTGTCTTCAGCAGCTTTCCTCTGTGGTGATGCCCTGAGCACAAGGCTGTGGAGAAAAAGTGCTCACTAATTAATGCCATCCCTTACTTTCTCCTTTTGGGCAAAGCTATGCAGGTTAGATGATACAAGTGCCCAAGGAATTTGCAAGCAAGTTCTTGTAGCTCAGACTAGATAAGCTGCAGCACCCATATCAGGAAAATATAACTTAATGCCCCCCGGTGTTGGTGTGCTGTTATAGACAGGACAGCTCGGGCTCTATGATGTAAGATCAGCCCTGTTTTTGTGTTTTTGGATACAAGTAGAAACATGAAGAGCTAAACCTATGTAGGTCTCAGTTTGTTTTGGGGAGGAATAAGCTGGCAACTTAACAGAGGAAAAAATAACTCTCAGTGCTAGGTATAGGCCCCAGGGGACTCTATAGCATTTAAAAGTTTTTTCCTGGAATTAAAATTAAATACTGAATTAAGAGCCAGCAAGAGGGGAGGATTTTCCATGTTAGACATGGACAGTTTTAGCCTCAAAATCATCCAACCAGTTTAATTCAGGTATGTTTGTTAAATGTGTTGAGACTCCTCAGGGGAAATGCAAAGTGTAATTGTTGCACCAGAAGTTTACCTGGCTAATAAAAGTGGCACTTTCTGGATGTACTTTTTGGACCCATGCCTATGATACAAAGGTATAGACACAGATAATTAGTGACTTCAGTGGAGCTGTAACACTTTACAGCAGCTGAGGGTCTCGCCCATTAAGTCAAGTTTTCCAGGACTAAGCCAAGCATGAAGTTATAGAGATTACAGTCTGGGCACACCTAGTTCCATGAGAAGATACAAAACTGGGCAAAGGCCCAGAATTATCAAGGGCTTCAATAGAAATGGAAACCTAAGTAGCAGCATTTCTCAGAGCTGACACACGCACAGTAGGTAGTTTCTAATCCTTTGGACGGTAGCTGCGATTTACTATTGACCCATGGCCGGCCTGTCGCAGCAAGTCTTGATTACGCATCATAGCTGAGAAAAATAAATGAGAGTAACATTGGCGCCCTCCTACTGGTTGAGAATTGACGCCATTCTTTTATTGTGCTGCTGTCTGTAACACGTCAGTGGAGAGGAAACATTGCCTGGGAGGCAGTTTGGGACTGTAATAATCTCTCCCACAAGGGGATGTACGAAGTACAGTGAAGCTACATCCATGCTACTCTTTTTTTGCCAGCTAAGGTTTTCTGCTGGTCTATGTATCTTTATGGTCCTCAGCCCTGTAGTGTCTGGGTGCCTCTCAAAAGTCAGTGATGTTCCCCTCCACACCTTGCATTTTACAGATGGGGAAACCGAGGCACAGAGCGATGAAGTGATTTACCCAAGCTGCACAGTCAAGTTGTGACAGAGCCTGGAATTTAACTCCATGGTTGGAGCCCTAATGTAGAGAGATCTCTAGGCAGCCATTGGCATGTTACTCCCATGTTGTCAAACCCTGCTCAGAGCATTTTTAGGCTTGTCTGTGTCTAAACTGCAGACAGGGCTTTGTCAGTGCTAATGCTCCCACCCAGGTGTCTGCACTTGTGTTAGCAAGGAAGGAAAAATTGAGGAAAAAAAAGTCTTAATGGAGACAAGGCTTTAAAAAAAGGGAGAGGGAAGAAGATTCAAAAATCCCGTTGACTTTCAATGTCACTGAAATTCACTATGGTCAGCAGAAAGATATTGGAATAGTGAAAACACTTAATTTTCAATGGGACCTAGGAGATTTGGCATATGAAACATAGGCTCCTAAGCCACTTTGGTGCTTTTGAGAATGTTGGCAAGGAGGTTCTCTTGCCTGTTAGGCCACGTGAGGGGTTTAAAGGCCTTGCTGTGCTCAAACACCATTCTCACAGGTATCCCCTGTCTTTGCATAAACTGGTTCGCATGCCCTGCATCTCCAGGGCTGGTGTACTGCTGCTGGACACTTCATTTCGACTTAAATGATGTATCGTCTTAGCTGCCAGCCTTGCCGCCTTCTCCCAACCACTGCAAGCCATTAGGGACAAATTCTGTGTGCCTGTGTCTCCCCTTGATTTCACTGGGAGCCGTATGATTCAAAGGGCAGAACATAGCCCACAGGGTGACATGAAAAACACCCAGAAATACAACCCTGTAATGTTTCCTTAAGCAGAAATCACACTTTGGGAAACTTTTTGTGCCCCCCTTCCCCATACACACAGTGTAATACATTTTCTGCCACTGTCTTAATATGTGTATATGTAATGCATATGTGTAATGGTTGTGGCAATGCCAAGAAACATTGCTGTCTACTTAAGGCAGATTATAGAAGTATCTTGTGTTAGCAGTAGTATTTAAAACTTGTTCAAAGGTAATATGAATCCTTAAAGCTAAAACCACTTGTAGTTTAAGAAAGTAAACATGATAAACCGCTTTGGAATTTTGGTTTTTGTCTTTTTTTTTTTTTTTTTTTTTTTGCATGGGGGTGGGGTACATTCCCCTTCACTTAGAGGCAAACTCTTCCAGTGCTTTCTGCTAACATTACTTTCCCTTGGCTCATTGCTGGACCATCATCACTCTTTCATGGTTCCAACACCTTACTGCCACCCACAGTTCTTGGCTGGCATTCTGTTGAAGTTACATGTATGCGTTTGTAGAGTCTGAGGGCCAGATTCTGACCCTAGTCTGGAATAACTCCACTGGTTGGTTGCAGTGGAGTTACTCCAGATTTACACTGGTGTTACCAAGAGCAGAACCTGATCGCAAACAAGTCTTAAATGCAACCACTCTGTCTGCATATATGAGAATTATTTGACTGGAAAGTATTTCAGTATAATTCATCTCAACTACAGCAGGGAGCAGTTGAGATACCACTCCATGTATGCTGAAGCCTCTCAGAAAGCAGCTGCTCCACCTCATGTTATGTTCTGCAGAAATAAGCCTATTTGTTTTGTGTCTTCCACTTCTCAGGTGCTCCTTATTGGACCCGTTCAGAAAGGATGGAGAAGAAGCTGCTAGCTGTGCCAGCAGCAAATACCGTCCGCTTCCGTTGCCCTGCAGCAGGCAACCCCACCCCATCCATATACTGGCTGAAAAATGGCAAAGAATTCAAGGGAGAACACCGAATTGGGGGCATCAAAGTAAGGCATTGTGGGTCTAATCTTGACCGTGCTGTGTTTTAATCTCGTTGATCTATTATTGATGGACCAATCAGAGCTAGCATTCACTGAGCAATCTTGAGAGGGGCAAATGAGCATGAGGTCCCTGGCTTTACATGGTAAATATTTCCATGACCATTAGGGCTTATGACATTTTTCTGCTCAAGATGTTTTTTTCTAAAATATGTATAAATTGCGTATCCCTCAGTACTGCTCATCATCTTGGCAGCTTTGTCATAAGCGAGAGAGAAGAATATCCGTGTATGTCATCATGAACCACAGTGACTGGGCCAGAGTGGGGATATTTTCGATACTCATACTAATTGTTCAAATAATGGTTAAAACTAGCTGCTGCCCATTTTGGTGGAATTCCAACACGGAGCATTTGCTCGTGTTGCTAGTCTTTTTAAAAGTAACCTAATAAAAACAGATCCGGTGTATTGCTGTGCTGGCTGCAATAACTAGATGCAATAAGGTACAAAGAGACAGGTTTCTATCCAAGTTACAAAAGTGTAAACCCAGAGTGATAACACTGAAATCAGTGAAGTGACTCCTGACTTACCCGTGTAACAGATCAGAATCTAATCTGAGCTCTTAAGCATACTTCAGACATGTAACACGAGCCCTGCAGAAATACTGGGACTCTGTTGTGTTTGGGAGTCATTAACATTCTTGTGATGTAAATGATTGACCTGCGGTGAAATGATGTAAGCCCCTTTGCCTTGGGTAATGCTGAAGAGGGATAGGTTGGCAGTGTGGTTTCGAAGGTATTGCAACCGTGATGTCTACAAACAGAGCCCACAGACACCGAAAACCAGTAAATAAATGCCTAACTAGGTGACTTATCTGACCAGCAATTTCTGCACCACCTTGTGATTGTACATCAAAATAAGGCAGTAACTTAGCAGGAAAATCAGTTGCTCTTGATTTTCCCCCTCCCCCCCATACTATACCAAATGCCTTCCCATTTACTATTTTGGGCAACAGAATAGCTGGTGGGATGGTTATAAACAGAGCAGAGTCACACAGAAGCTTCCTAATCAGCACATTGTGGTTTGTTGACAAGGTTGAGGGCGCACAGGCAGTTCCAGTTCTTTGGAGAAGTTAAGGCAAGAGGAGAACAGGGAGGTAACTCCTCTCTGCAACTGATCTGATAATAGATAACATTTCCAAGTCACCCCGTACAACACAAACATTTTGTACTAATTACATGCTGTACGGATCATCATGAGCTGCTTTCAGGCTTGAATGTGCAGTTTTAACAAAAATGTGTGACGACAGCTGCACTAAATTATGCTCGCAGAATTAACCCTAAAGTTAAAAGTAATTCCACTTCCCGCTTCTCTGTGGTTTGAATCTACCCTCGAGTTCAGATAGAAAAGTTTCATCCTCTGCATCACAGTAACGTCTCTTGCACCACAGCGCTTTATTTTCTCTCCCAGGCACCTTCCAGCAGTAAGGAAATGTTTAAAAAGCTATCAGAGGCAGTGTGGAGCCTGTTAAAGCCCCATTGGTTTAATCCAACTCTCAGTCTAGACCAGGGGTCGGCAACCTTTCAGAAGTGATGTGCCGAGTCTTCATTTATTCACTCTAACTTAAGGTTTCACGTGTCAGTAATACATATTAACATTTTTAGAAGGTCTCTTTCTATAAGTCTATAATATGTAACTAAACTATTGTTGTATGTAAAGTAAATAAGGCTTTTAAAATGTTTAAGAAGCTTGATTTAAAATTAAATTAAAATGCAGAGCCCCCCAGACCGGTGGCCAGGACCCAGGCAGTGTGAGTGCCACTGAAAATCAGCTTATGTGCCACCTTCGGCACACGTGCCATAGGGTGCCTACACCAGGTCCAGACACACACACACTCTCTCTCTCTCTCTCTCTCTCCATCTCTAGACACAGAAACACCCCTTTGTTTCTCTCTTCCTTGCTCCCTACCCTTGTAGAGCTTAGATAGAGACCCTCGTCTCTTGTAAATATGCCAGCTTATATCAGGTGAGGATCTGTGCCAGAAAGAAAGTAAAAAAAATAAATCAGTTCAGTGTATCGTTTATTGAAGATTTAAACTCTGCAGATACCATTGAGTTCCCATCCCAGGATTTAGGCCCGGTGAAAGTGAATGGCCAGATCCACAGCTGGTGGAGGTTGGACAGTTTACACCAGCTGAGGATCAAGCCCAGTGGATTAACCTACAAAGGATAGAATCACAAATAAACATTTCCTCTTTCTCTTTTTCTCCAGAGTTCAGAATAGTTTAGTAAATGGGATTTAGATACCACCTAATGTGCATCAAAATTCAAAAGAGAGGAAAAGAAGACTTCCAAACACAGATGAAATAAATTCTATACAGTTCATCCTTAAATGGCAGAGGAGTGAAATTCATATGACTTATCACATGAAATTTCCCAAAGAGAATTAATAGTTAAATCCTTGCTGGAATCTATAATATTGTAAGCCTGTGTGTGTTAAATGACCCTAGAAGGGAATAGGGGGCTGGAAGAGGGAGATTGAGGATTATCCCTTCCCCAGACCATTGCACCAGCTTGCATACCAGTCTAGCAACCATGGGCTGAGTTTCTAAGTGTGTCTGCAAATGTTTATCTCACAAGAAGCCAAGAATGAGAGCACCAAATAAACCAGAGGGATTTCCAGTATCTCACTGATTTGATTAAAGTCTGCAAAGAGTTACTTTGTGTTTCTAATGGTTTATCAAATACAGCAACTGCCCAAACTTGGGAACGTCCTTCTTGTGATCCCTTGGGTCTGGACTCAGCTTTCGACTAAAACTTTGCCTCATTTGTTTTTTAAAAACCTTTCCAGACACTTTCTGTGTCACAGGAACACAGCTCAGAGCCACAGTTTGAATCTCTATTCAGATCCCACTTCCCCAGAACTCAAGTCCCGTACAATGAGGTGATGGACACTTTGTCTAGAATAGGCAAGACACATGGTTGGGTGTTTGGATCTAGGTTTATGACACAGCTCTGCCACATGCTTCCTATCTAGAGCCAAGCTTTACCGGAGTTCAGATCCTAGATGCTACCATGATGGATGCTTTACAAATGCCTAGGAGAGAAGGATTAAAAGGGGTGTGCAGATGCAAGGCTATGATACAAATCACTATAGAGATAGGTCATTAACAGGTTTAGATGGAGATCCCCCTACCCCCAAGTGCAGGCATCAAGTCTGGTCCAATTTCACCTGTAAATTACATGACAAAATGCCCAGTGGAATATCCAGGAGGAGTATCATTAAAGAGATGGGTCAGTAATGAGATGCTCTAATCATGGTGAAATTCTGGTCCGGATTCAGCCCTCAGATGCACGAGTGCATTGGATATCAGGGTGCAGAATTGGACCCATAATCCTCAGCAGCCAAAACCTTTCCGTCTTTCTATTACGTATACATTTAAATACAGTGACATGCTTTGTTGTCAACACTTAGAAACAAGGTTAGGAAAATGGGCCAGTCAACACTGTTACTTGTACAGATGCTGAGATACAAAAGATTGGAGGAAAGTCTAGCTTTATGGCAAGACTGTGACTTCCTCCATTAAAACCAAGCCATGGTTGCTTCATAGCCCTTACACCCAATGCCTAGTGCAGTAACACTGCTTTTGACAGTGCAATTGTGCTCTGATCCCTTTAAAACAAGGCATGAGGATCCAGATAACAACTAGTGAAAGATGATTACAGCAGCCCCATTTGAATTCACCTGCAGTAGCTAAAAGTGTCGACAATTGATGACACACTAATTTTCTGTAGTGTGCAGAACTGGCATCACTGATGCCTGTTGATTCTATGTACCAAGAATCCGCTCCAATACACATTAATAAAATATTGTTGACAGCTGTTTGGGAGCAGATGGCTTCTAATTTAACGTCCAGAGGCGTGGACAGGTTAACTGACTCTGCTCACGGGGATTATGCATACTGAGCACGTTTGTGTATGTGCATGAATCACTTTGAGTCTTGACTGCTCACAATTGCTTTCTACATCGGTTCGAGATTTTCAGTGCTTCCCACATATATGATCTCACTTAACTGAGAGTTGGCTAGTGAGTTGTGCAAGGACACCAGCATTCATTTTCAACTCGGTAACTGATGGGCCCCTGCGGCCTTGGCCAAGTCACTTAAAGTGGACACCATTGGTCTGAAATCCAATCAGTTAAAAAAAGGACACGGAGTTTCATGTACAACACTCGAGCCAGGGTCACCCTGACAGTTTTGTGCTTCACACTCATGGTTTTCCTATGGTTTTTAATCGTGTCTCTCACCTGTTACCCAATGGAAGGCGTATCCAATGAGAAAGGGAACCAGATAACTATATGAAGGAAATAGTGAGGCTGACTGTACATTAAGTGCTGCCTAATACCCTGAGTAAACAAACTGTAAAATATAGAATTTTTTTTCTCCCTGGTCTCTTTCAGTTCTACTGATCGGTGGGTGAGTGTTACTTGTAACACAAGTAGGTTAAAGATCTGCCAAAAACACCCAAAGGTGTGGTTCTTTAAGCTGATGGGTTCCATTTAACCTCTCTGGCCCTCAGTTGACTGGAGTATGTGATGCTATCTTATTTAATGTCTTTGAAGCACTTCCAATCCCTCTGATGAAAGGCACAACATAGAAGTGCAGCTAACAATTATTTGTGTGACCTTAGCACCAATGAACTCTAGTTGTAGACCCAGCCCTCATAGTGCTAGGTGCTGTACAAACGTAGAACAAAAAGATGGTCCATGCCCCAATGGGCTTACGGCCCATTATCTATATTATGGGAGCACCTACAGCCCCAGACAGGATCAGAGCCTGTTATACAGCCCTCTGCACAGTTGAGTCGCTGGGCTTGATTCTCACATAAGGACCATTGTACACGAGGCAAGCAGCGTAAATTGTCCTTAAAGTGGTCAGAACTTATATTTACAGACGTGCTGCAGCCCCACCACACTGGCAGAGTGGGAGTGAAAGACGCCTGGGAATAAACAAAAATGAGGCCCATTGTGTTTTGCCATTTGTTCACTGATTATAATGGTCCAATGAAATGTGATGCCTTATGGATGACTGGGGTTTGTTTTTCCTCCCTCTAGTTACGGCATCAGCAGTGGAGCCTAGTGATGGAGAGCGTGGTTCCGTCAGACCGAGGGAACTACACGTGCGTTGTAGAGAACAAATATGGCAGCATTAGACACACTTACCAGCTAGATGTGTTAGGTAAGATTTGTCTACTTCCTCTTAACTTCTGATATGCCGTTGTCTTCAAGAGACTGCTTGATGGTTTATGTGCAGTGATGATTTTCAGCTTAATCATATACCCCGTCCCCTGAAGTGAATGACACAGGTCCATAATCTAGCTGGCCCTCATTCTCAACGAGCGTTCAAGGAGTGAATGTGCTATGCTGGAGGTGATTCTTCCTGTTCAGGACTGAGGGCAGTTGATTGTTGATTGGGGCAGTGGCTGGGAAGGCTATGCTGCAGCTCCCCAGGTGTACCCCGTTCTGTGGGAGAGCAGAGAGCTGTGTTCTTTGTTCTTGTTCATCCAGTGCCTTTCATGAGCCCGAGTACAAGCTCCTATGCAGACACTGGCAGTGGCGTCGAAAGCTACAGACAGGCATGTTCAGTGGGGAGAGAGGTTAAAAACGGGTTCCCCTTTTTCATTTCAGAAAGGTCACCTCACCGGCCTATCCTCCAGGCAGGACTGCCTGCCAACCAGACTGTTGTGGTAGGGAGTGATGTTGAATTCCACTGCAAGGTGTACAGTGATGCCCAGCCTCACATCCAGTGGCTGAAACACGTGGAAGTCAATGGCAGTAAATATGGCTCCAACGGGACTCCATATGTCACCGTGCTCAAGGTTGGTAGACACTGTTTGCTTTTGCATACAAGGGAGGAATAACGCCTCCTCTTCGGTGGTCTCACTATCTCAGGGATGCCATCTGAACTGCTTAGATATTACAAGGATTCCCAGAAATGTTACCTTCCTGGATCCCTGCTTTGTCCAATGCTAATTCAGCATTGCCAGAAAGTTATAGATCTTCGTGTTGATCCAGAAGGGTGTGCTCTGTACTTCCATGGCAGTGAATGTGCAGACTCCTCAGTTAGCCACAGGTTAGAGGTGCCTGTTCAAAACAACCACTCTCAAAGTTTGAAGGCATAAAATGAACGAGGCCTTCTGAAAATGTACATCCACAGAGTAAGATCCTGACTCCATTGAAGTCGGTGGGGATTTTGCTATTGACTTCAGTGGGGACAAGATTTCACTCATAATGGGCGAAGTAGATGAGATGGTTTTTATGCTCAGCTCTATTCATTTGCTGTATTACTAATATAGGTAAGGCATCTTTCTTGTGTGTTTAAAAATGTGATGCCAAATCCAGTCTTTAGTGACCTCTGTGCAAAAACCAAAGTTTGGCCCGTGGTTTATACCTTGACAGTTTCACTTTTAATTTAATCTGTGCATTTCAAAAAAAAGAGAGAGAAAAGTAAAAAGCAGTTGTGTTCGAAGCCTTGCTCTGTTAGGAACTCCATTTTCTGCCTTTTTAGGATCATGTTTTTGCAGCTAGATGAGGCTTTGGTACCTAACTGATGAGAGACAACAATGATATCTAGTGTCATGTTAGATTAATTATAGCTAAGTATTGCCTCAGACTGTCAGGACGTGTACAGTCATCTGCCCTATCGCAGTCAGAGTTACAGTGATTACCAACTACTATGCTAGTCAAGTATCAGAGGGGTAGCCGTGTTAGTCTGGATCTGTAAAAGCAGCAAAGAGTCCTGTGGCACCTTATAGACTAGCAGACATTTTGGAGCATGAGCTTTCGTGGGTGCTGTTCATTGGTGAAATGTATAGCTGGTGCTGTGGGGAAGAGGAGACATACAGTGAGCTCAGAGCTGTGGACTGGGGTGAATGCAGCACTGTGCAGGTGACATCATTATTTGGCAATTTGTTAAACCGCCCACAAGTATGTAGATGAGGGGGCAAATAAATGCCATTAAGGATAGCATTTTCCAAAATGACTTACAGGCTGAAAGGAACCCAACTTTCATTAAAACTCAATGGGATTTATGCTCTGAAACTCCTTTGTCACTTATGAACATGATCTTAGGCTGCTTAGTTTCTTGAGTGCATCTGAAAATTTTGCCCTAATTGTTTAGAACCGGGAAAGATACATATTAGAGGGAATGGTTTTCCTTCCCCTTGTTCCTCTCAAAAAATAAGTCTCTCCCTGTAGCTATGCAGCGCTCACACTGAGAGTTCAGTCCAAAGATTAGGTGTTCTCATTCGTGATGAGAAGTAAACTTTATTTAGATATTCATAAACAAAGTCGAAAATGGAATTCTAAAACACAACAGAGTCCCCCCCACCAGCAGCATCAGCAGTTCAACACCACAGGTCCTAGGGGGGAAAGCCTTGTTTAAATCACATCATCTGTGCGTTCCAAGTTTCCCTTATATAATTGTTCCGGTGTTTATAGGGGAAGGATAATGAGAGTATTCTGGGCAGATGGGATACCTTTTTTAGATATCTTTAAGTGGCACACAGAGCCAGAACATTTAGCTGTAAAAGTTCCTTTTAACAGTAAAATATCACAAATATGTCATTTAAAGGAATGTCCCCCCATTTTTTTCTGGAAGCAGGATAGGAAAGTGTCCTGAAACAGCTCTGCCACTGTTTGAGCCCAAACTGAAACTGTCAGAGCTTATCTGATTATGTTCACTAGCCTAGATAAATACCCTGGACAAGAAAATGGTTGTGAGAGTCATAACACTTTTGGGGACTGTGTCGTAATGAATGAGATGCTTTCAGGTGAAATTTGGCCTAAAATGGATGGAACTCCCCCCATATTTACATAAGTGTGTATGTACACATATACCCCTACTTTTAACAGTGTGTGCACCCTAAATAACACAACATGGTGCTGGTGCCTGAGAACAAGGACGTGACCATGAGCCTGATTCTCTTCTCACTGCTCATACCAAGGACATTAAAGCAGTTTCTCCTCATCCAAGCCCAGATTCAGGAAAGCATCCCCTAGTTGGCAAAGCACTGAAGTCTCATGGTAGCCTAAAGCTAAGCATGTGCTAAGTGCTCTGCTGCATAAGAATGAACTTGAGCATGTGCTTAAGTGTTTTCTTGAATGGGGCTTTCCAGTGTTGTGAGAGAATATGACCCAGCGCCGGCAAACAAAACTTAAAACTGACTGGTCCATTTTCCTGAGCAAATGCAGAAAGAAAACAGTGTAAACCATGAAAAGTGTTTCCTTTAAAAACTCTTTGCAGTTAGCTGAGATGCTTTATGTAAGTCCATTTTTAAAATTCACAGGGCTCAATGGAGTTACTCCAGATTTGCAGTTGTATCTGAGAACGTAATTTGGCCTTTGATTGTCAACCCGACGATGTCCCTTTTACATAGTAGATCCAGCATATTGTCAGTTTCAAGGCACACTTTTTTTTTTCTACATGTGAAGTTAAAGAATGGTCAGACTGTATGTACCGTCCTATAACTCAGCCAGTTAAATGATAAATGGAAGCCAGAGACCCTGGAAATCATTACCCAGATTGAACTAACACACTGGGAGAAATGGTTGGAGACTGTTCGTTTGTTTTTCATTATTTGGCATCACAAGTTGATAAAACTTTTTGTTGTTCTGGCTGTGCATAAAGATTTGCTTAAAATATGCCTATATTAATTTCCCATTGATTTCACAGCAAAGTACCAAGTGCTGTGTTACATGCCACTCAGTATAGTCTCATGTGGTCCTTACAGAATAAAGTGCTCCTACCTCTGGAAGTTCACAGAGTTGTGCAAACAGCAGATAGTGTCACAAACCCAGGATCCTACTCTGCTGTGGCAAAGAATTATACATGTAAATAGTGTTTAAAAATTAAACACTGAGCAACCGAGGTGCTAGATTATTAGAACTGCCAAATGCCTTCTCCTCTCTGGACAGAGTGAGCTATGCCTTGCTAAAGGTGTGAGCCTAGGCAGGCATTTGGAAACAGAGGTTTGATTTTATTTTTATTTAATGGAAACAGCACACTTATCCTTGCTACTTCTGATTAATTGTCACTGCATCTGGGTGTGTTAATGCTGGTTTATGGCATCGGGGATCAGAGTGTTTCCATTTCAGGACGCATCCTTGTGCTCAAATACTGTGCCTGGGTTTGGGTTTGTCATTCTCACCTTCGTATGGTTTATTATTTTTAAAACGCTAAAGATAAGGTAACTAAAGTGCTAATGTGTTGGAGCTGAATTGCCCCTCCCCTTTGGAGCTTTCCCCACATAATTATAGAGCAGGGTTTGTTCTGCCCCTAGGGGAGGAGACAGTGGCTCCGATCTCAGTCCCTAGCAGTGCAGCTGTAATGGAGTCATGCTACCAAGATCTCCCATGGCCATGGTTGCCTTAAAAGGGATTCCTGATTATAAGTCCCTCCAGTGCAATCTACACAGGATTGGAGGGACATGATGCACTTCCATGAGGCTGCCCAGTCTCCTGACCCCGGGCAAGTCCCTAGTCCAGCGGAGGGGCTTCTGTGGAGTCCAGAATATGGGTTGGATGGCATGCTGAAAGCAGCTGAGGCCCCTTTCATGCAGGAGGGAAGGAAGAGCTGCATGTCAAGATTTCCCCCTGCATGTGGATCTGGGGGAGCACAATCTCTCCTGATCATTAAATTTAATGCTGCACTTTAATCCGTTCTGAAATTGCTTGACAAAACCAAACTGCCATCTGGATCAGTTACCACAAAGCTGGGCCTAATCCTGCGAACAAAAAGAATTCTGTAGAACACAGGAGGAATTAGCAGGATGCACGGAGGAATGTTCTCCATGTGCCAGTCAGGGGGATTGAAAATGCCTCATTCCAGTCTCCAACAAGGGATGGTGTTACCCCAGGAAAAACTGTACCCTCTCCATCAATACACAGAGAGTTTAGTTATAAATAATGAAGCAGCAGCAAGGAAACTTTCTCACTAATCGATTTAAAGACAAGTTGAAACAAACTTTGCAAAGTGTGAATATCAGCAGTGAGATTGGGCCTGAAACTGTAAAGTTCCTATCAGAATTTGAACCCTAGGCTCATCTGGGATTATGGAGCTGATCCTGCAGTCCTTTTCGCAAGTCAGAGCTGCAGAATCAGACCCTAACATTGTGGCTGTAGATTGGGCCAGGCAGGGGAATAACAAAGCACTATACTTCATGTTATCTCCCAGGCTTGAAAGGAGTATTTTTCTAAGCTTTCAGGCATGTATTGAGGCCGTCCAACAGGGTTGCACAGTTTCAGACAAAAGAAAAACAACTGTTTAGAAACAAACCTATGTGCCATTGCAGCAGTTTGGAAGACGAGAAATAAAACCCCATTTAATGGTCTGAAGTTGGACTGATTTATATGCACCACTTTATTTAGTAAAGAAGAGTCTCCTATGTGCAGTGGAAAAAGTTACAGCTAATTTCTGAAAGGCAAAGTCAGCAGTAGGCTTCAGACTGCCACTGCTTATATTTTGTCTCCAAATTCTATTTTGGAATCCTGATAATTGAAACAGTATTTGCTGAGTTCGGTTGTAAACACAAATCTCCATGTAAGCCCTTTTCCTGCTGCTTCTGTCTACAGAGTTATTAAGAAACCATAGAATCTTTGGCTTTCTGGCTGCCATTAGATGCAGAACAGGGTAATTATCTTTTTAAAAGAGCGATTCTGTATGCCTTTTAATTGGAGAAGCACCAGTAAAAGGAGAGGAGTGAACGCGTGCAGTGTTAGTGGGCCAGATCCAGGTCACCTTGCTCACTCAAGTCTTCAGTAGCTCTCCTCGTGCGAGTAAGGTGAGCAGAAATTAAAGTATAAAACGGTCATGCTCAATCAGTCCTAAGCTAACATAGCTTCGATGGAGGTATTGTTTGGTTTACTGAAGTTCAGGTTTCTGTCTGTTCCTGCAGTCTTGGATCAGTAAAAACGCTGAAGCCGATGCTAACCTAAATCTGTTCAATGTGACAGAACAAGATGAAGGAGAATATCTGTGTAGAGCCAACAATTTCGTAGGCATAGCTGAAAAACCATTTTGGCTCCACATTCGCAAACCAAAACCAGGTAAACTATAGACTCTGTCCCAAGGCCCTAGCAACTGCAAGAATGAGCTTTAACATTTTAAGAAGCTAGTGATTAAAATGACTATTCATTTTGTATTAAACCCTGTCAACTGATGCTGAATGGCTTTACCTTATTTCCTTGCTAATTAGTTTGAAAGAATTAAATGCCTATACATCAATTGCAATGGAAAAATTCCCACAATAAAATGACTGTCAGCTTTTTCTGCTCGTATTCCTTTCTCTTCCTAACAGCTGAATGCTGATAACAGGATTGCACGCTAATGACCTTTGATGTTCGAAGCTCTAAGAAATCAAATTCACTTGAAGATTTTGCCCATATTAGTAAAGGCAGTAAACAGACTTTTTCCTTCTCAATAGTTATTCACAATTGACATCGGTATTAGATCATGCAGACAAACGCATAAGCAGAGAATAGCAGAGTCCAGTCAGTCCCTGGTTTAACTCTGTTGTTTTACACTCCAGAAGAATTTTGCCTATGTCTTGAAAATTTTCAACTAATTACAAAGTGAGAGGCTAGTCAGCCAGTCTATCTCCCTGATAATGTAGGAATGTTCCCTGAAGGATGCTTTCTAATGATGATCCAGAATTACATTATAGCATCAAGAGCTGTATTATTAATAGATAAGCTTTTGGTGTTAAAATTGATATTAAAAATAATGTCCTTCTGATGAACATATTTCTGTATTAAGTCAACATTTATCTAGTCAGCACTTTACCCTTTCCTCTCTACATCTCTTCTTTCTCTTCTCCTTACAAGCTCTGTTTTTGTTCCCACACTCACCCTGCTAACCAACAGTCAGTCCTATTGTGGGGGCAATTTTTCCTTTTGATGCTTTTGCTTGCATGCTTCATTAGTGGGACAGAGTAAGAGCCTGGTGAAGGGAACCTTTTGCTTTTACTACAGGTTGCAAACGGGAATGAATAAATAAATGAGGAAGATGGGCCACTGAAAACAAACAAGCAAAAAAAATCTTCATCTGCTTTTTAAATTTGCCTGTAAATCCGTGTGGTGTCCTCAAACTTGCTGGGAATGTGGCTTATCCTCTGTTTTTCCTCTTTCTATATATGTGTATTTTTTTTCCCCTGTAGACGGCAGGTGTTAACACAACGGATAAGGAGCTAGAAATACTGTACTTGCGAAATGTTACTTTTGAGGATGCAGGGGAATATACTTGTCTCGCTGGGAATTCTATTGGGTTTTCACATCATTCTGCTTGGCTGACGGTTCTACCAGGTATTTCCTTCTGCGCTGTCCCTTTTCTTTCCTCTTGGTGATGCTTCAGTGTTTAATTTAGAAATGCCAAGTTTCCACAAACTCTACATTACATGGAGCAGTGAATTTTGATCTTTAGTCGACTTCTCTGCAGAAAGAACTCTCTCCTCTTCAGTTTGCTGTGCAGATCTCTAATGCATACTGCAGTTGCATGGTAAAAACTGACGTGCTTCATGTGTCATCTCGGGCTCACAGAGCACTTCAGAGATAATGACGTGAACATCTCAAGTTCCCTTTGATTTAGGCATGTAGTATTATTCCTACTTTAAGATAATTTCTCTACCTGCTCATCTATAAATGGAAGGTCACAGCAAGAGTCACTTGCTGTGGTACAGAACCCAGGAGTCCTGGCTTCCAGGCACTGCTGGGCTGATTTTCTGTATGAAAATGAAGGCTGAGATGACCCCATCTTGTACTCATTTCTTGTGCAAGAGTTACATTGACATAGGACAAGTTCAGAACATGCAATAGAGAGATCTGCACTGCTGATAAGAGAGAGACTGCACTGTCCCACATCCTGAAAGCTGGCCTTGTGTTAAAAGGCATGAACTCGTGTGCGGGCTGGGCTGCTTGGGGAAGGTACAGTCCTTACTCAAGCAGCATTTCCCCTGAAGCTGATGGGAGTTGTCCCAGAACAATTGCAGAAGCAGACCCAAATTCAGCCTTTTCTTTTTATGTAATATTCATTTTTAATAATCCATTGAATAGGCAAAAAATAAATTATATTCTCTCAAATTCCCTGGTTACAAAACACGTTTTGATCCTCCCTACCACCATCACTGTTGCTAGCCCTTGCAAACAGACGTGCCCCAGAACATTTTTCTGAACCAGAAACTTTGGCATTTCTAAACCCTGATGTTAACTGAATTGGTGATTTTTTTCATTATAATTGCCTTTGTTAGGGGTCAGAGTGTCTCCTCAAAGACAAGTGGGATCTGCCGGTTCTTCTCTCTAAAATGGCTGGTGTCTGATTCTGTTTCCGCTTCTGCCATCCACTTGATTAAAAAACGTTTCTGTTGGTTTAAGTTCGGAGGTTTACATTATTATAAGAATCTGCCTAGATCGTATCATCAAATTGTTGCATTGGTTTTAAAATGTATGAACTCATAACATATTTAAAAAAAAAAAAAAAACCAGCTAAAGTGGAACTTTATAGTGAACTCAGATGCAAGGAAGCTCCAGGTATAGCAAACTGGAATGGGGGGTCCAGACTGCACCAGCCGTTAGGGAGCTGCAGATTGTAGTCAGTCTGCGGTGACCCTTCCACTTTCAGTAAAGGGAGAAAAACCCTGATCAGAGCCTTTGGAGCTGTGATCAAACGCAGCAGAACAAGCCCAATAGTATTTCATGGCATCCATACTCCTGGCCCTGATCCTGCGAGTTCCCTCAACTGCTTCTGACTTCACCGGGGGTTAGCAGGGCTTTGCACAAAGGTTCTCTGCTCATCTGGTAAGCTGGCTCACAGCCATGTAGCTTGCTGCACAGTGCGTATGTGTGTGTACAAGCCATGACCTGTTTGAGTGGAACCCCCATTTTTTGCATTGCTACATTCCTTCACGGACACAGTCCAAAGTCTGATAAAGTCAGTGGAAAGACTCACATTGAAATAACTAGGCTTTAGGGTAGAGCTTGAGTGGTTCCATATCCCCTTTGCCCATAAAGGAATAGAGTTCCCCAGGAGTTTTCTTCACTACTTTCAAGTCACGTGCATCCGGCTTGCCCAGCTCCACAGTTAGCCCAGAGTGAAGTGACTGTGAAAGGGAACAGAGTGATTTCACTATAAGGAGTTCCACTGCTGATTAAAGATTCATTGGGCATCCTCTTTCTGTTAGTATGTTGTTGGTTTTGCTTTGACCCCTTGTAAATTCAGAAGTGCTGGACTGAATGGAGCAGGTGGGGAATCATTCTTGATTTGTGCTTTGCTTGAGTAGGAGTTGCAGGATTGAGCTCTGAGTGCATACTGCTAATTATGTTACAGCCATCAAAAAGATTGGGCTCATGACTATTCGGTGGGCCTAAGGGAAGTTCTGACCTTCTGGAATCCTGGGGTGGGATTTTTGCAAAAATAATTGGGATAATCGCTCCTTCCTTTAGTTGTCCAAACAAAATATTTACATTATGCATTAGAATGTATAATTAAGCCTAGTTTCCCATTTATCTTCACCCAAGTATCACGTTTTTAACCTCCCCATACTTTGGAGACAGGCGTGATTCAGGTGGGATAAACTGAAATCTTAGTTTGAGTTGCCATGTTAATCCCTTGTCTGGGGCACGTCTGTTGCCAACATTGGGGTCAAAACTGATGAGTGAAGTAGAGGAAGGGCCCAATCCTGCATTGTTTGCAAAAGCAAAACACCCAGGGTAGGCATTCACAGTTCTGGGTTTGGGAGGGCTACTGGGTCAAGTCCAATGGGGTTACACATATACAAAGATGTGTCCAACCTAGGCCTGATCCAACTCCCACTGAAGTCAATGGGAAGATTCCCATTGGTGACAGTGAGCTTTCGCTCAGGCCCTATCCGAATTTCTCGCGCTGCATGTGTATATGTTGGCTGCCGTCGCCTGTCCTCGCTGCTCACTTCTGTCTCTTGTTACTCTACAGAGCTAGTGGAGGTGGATGATTCTGGCTCCGTTTATGCTGGCATCCTCAGCTATGGGACTGGCTTCGTTCTCTTCATCCTGGTGGTTGTCATCGTGATTATCTGTAGGATGAAAATGCCCAACAAAAAAGCCATGAACACCCCCACTGTACAGAAAGTCTCCAAATTTCCTCTCAAAAGACAGGTAACAGAAAGTAGATACAAGATTCCTATCCCCCATTTGGCCCCAGCCTATCTTTACATTTTCCTTCTATGTTAAGAACCTGACCTGTGTTTTTTACACAGGCAAAAATCCCATTAATGTCAGCGAGGCCTTCGCCTGAATAAAAGTCAGGCCCTGTGACTCAGTTTGTTTCACTTACTCATTTACTTTCTTTTTTTTCAGTGAAAATGTAGTGTGTGGCAGGTAACTCTCTCTTTTTAGTTTACAATTGTTTGTCAGAGGCCAGGAATTCCACAGAGATCTGTGCTCACCTAGGACTAGTAAAACAGACCCTTAAAGCCACATGTAACATCACCCCAGGGAAAATGGACCTCCCAGAGACTAGTCTACCATCCTGCACCCCTAGCCAGCATGAAGAGGAGGAGTAGGAGAAGAAGTGTATTGTTGGACCTGTTCCCACTGAAGTCACTAGCAAAACTTCCACAGATGACTGAGAGTCCAGGATTGGGCCTTTCTGCTAGGGACAGTGACGGGGCACAGTCATGCATCAGTAATGGGCACTGCAGAGCAGTAAACGTAGGAATTAAAAAGGACTGCAAACCCTACTGATTCAGCCTCTCTGGCTATAAACCACCTATTGGCTTTTACAGGGCTGACTCTACAGACACAAACACACTCCATGTGTATGGGCCAGAACTTTAGCTGGTATAAACTGATGTAGCTGGTGTAAATCAATAGAGTACTGGCTTCTGGTTTACACTGGCTGAGGATCTGGCTCTGCATGCCTAGATAGATACACTCCCGTAATACGAGACTGATCTTTTTAATGTCCAGGTTACAATTTATTGTAAGTCTTCAATAAACAAAGATTAGTTCAAACTGATTTTCTTGGCTGATTCCTTTTCAAGTATGTCTGCATGTATCTGACACAGAGGCAGTTGGCAATAACATTTTATTTGCTCTATTCAAGCAGGTGTCATTGGAGTCAAATTCTTCTATGAACTCCAATACCCCACTGGTCAGAATCACCCGCCTCTCATCCAGCGATGGGCCAATGCTGGCGAACGTCTCGGAGCTCGAACTGCCTGCTGATCCCAAGTGGGAATTAGCGAGATCTCGGTCAGTCAAACCCACAAGCTGAATATATGTGTCGTTCTTCTGTCTTCATTCCACTTGTCAGTATGGTCACATTAATTCATTTGTTTGTGTCTGTCGCTTCAGCCTGACTCTGGGGAAACCTCTGGGTGAAGGCTGTTTTGGTCAAGTGGTGATGGCAGAAGCGATTGGGATCGATAAGGACAAACCAAACAAGGCCATCACTGTAGCTGTCAAGATGTTAAAAGGTACAGAGAGCAGCACCATGAAGGAATGGCAGGAGGTGGAGGTGTTAGGTCGTTGGCATTTATCTTGGTTTGGGGATTGTTTTTTATTTTAAACATATGACTACATAAGAAGAGCAAACCTAAGGCCAAATTCTCCCTTTGATTTCCGCAGCTAATGCTTGTTTCCACAGATTCCAGTTAGGGTGGGTCACAGGAAGTGGGTGAGTCACAGGAAGTGATGCATGTTACCTTAAGGATGGCTAAGTGGCTATAGCACTGGACTTGGCCACAGGAGACCTGGGTTCAGTTCCTAGTCCAGCCACAAATTTCCTGTATGACATTGGACAAGTCACTTTATCTACCCTTCATCAGAACACGCTGCCTTTAAAATAGAGATAATACTTCCCTATCTCAC
Source organism: Gopherus flavomarginatus (assembly GCF_025201925.1). Lineage (NCBI taxonomy): Eukaryota > Metazoa > Chordata > Testudines > Testudinidae > Gopherus > Gopherus flavomarginatus. The sequence continues at coordinate 268,518,566 of NC_066619.1, read as the reverse complement.
AGGGGTATTGAGTATAAAATCCATTCAGGATTGTAAAGTGCTCAACTACTTGGGTGATGAGGGTCATATAAGCACTTCAGTAGATCTTCATATTAAATTGAACCCTGGCCAAGCTCCGTGAGATTACATCTGAACAGTTTAAGAAGAGGCAAAACAATGAGGTTGTTTGGGCTCCTCCAGATTCTCCTGTTTTCCCTGCCCAAAGCATAGAATCTGCAGTAACTTGACTAGCTTTCCCTCCCATGCTGTGGAAAACACCTGGAGGCAAGTGGCATGGCTAAGCCAAAGCAAGAAGTGCTGAGGTTCTGCGCAGGATTAATACTAACACCAACTGAAACTTTTTTTTTTCCAAATGAAAAATTTTTCCATGAGAAAGGGGTTTGACAAAACCTCCTCAGCCAATTTTGATGAAACTTTTTGATGGGGAAAGTTTCAACATTGCCAAATTGAAACATTTTGATGGTTTGTGTTTTGGGTTGATTTTGAAAACTGAAAAAAAATTGGTTTTCCAATTTATTCTGGAGGCTTTTACCCCACTTTACCATACTTTGTAACTGTTTTTCTAACTTGAGAAAGTTGGAAACAGTAAAAGGTATGAAAATTGTTTTTCACCCATTTTATCACATCTTTTATCCGCCCCTGATTCTTTTCCAGTACGAAAAAATGGCGGAAAGTTTGTTTGTACGTACATAAAAAGGTGGGGGTAGAGTGGAGGTGAAGCCCCCAAAATCCTAAAACTGAAATCGACAACCCAATTTTTTTTTTCGGTTTCTAAACATCAAAACAAAACACGATGTTTTATTTCTGTATCAACATTTTTCAGAAACTTTGTTTGGCAACAAGTTTTGATGTTTCAAGTTTTCACCCCGATTTGGGACAAAAGCAAATATTAACATTTCCCACAGGATGAGGATTTCATTTCCTGACCCGCTCTCAGAAATGGTCAGATGGCCAGCCACCATTCACTGAGTGTATAACCTATTGTATAGTCGTAATGCACTCTAGTTATTCTTTTACTTTCTAGACTGCAAGACATGCCTATTCTCCTCCTAACAGTTTTCATCTGTTTTCTCCCCCATCTTCTCCAGATGACGCTACTGACAAGGATCTTTCTGACCTGGTGTCTGAAATGGAAATGATGAAGATGATTGGGAAACACAAAAATATCATTAACCTCCTAGGCGCCTGCACGCAGGATGGTATGTTTCAGAGAAAGCCATATGCTACCATCGTCCTTAATGATTTCAGTGGTAAACAGTCCCATCCTGCTCTGTGGTGCACATCGTACTAGCGCAGCCTTATGTACACACAGTTGCATTTCCGTACCTCTACTGCAGGTTCCTGGCCGAGCAAGCATAGGGATTTCCCCCCTCTAATGTAATATTGTGCTCCTGGAGCTGCTTATTCAGGCTGTGTAGAGGCCAGGAGGATTTTATCCTTTCCTCGTGCATCTGAATTGGCCACAAGATGAATTGTGTGCACAGACATAACTAACTGTGCTTGGCTCAGTGAGAAGTTGGGTGGCTTTTAGATATTGGAGCAAATATATAGTGTTAGGAAAGTCTCTGCTTGTTACTGATACTGGTTTTTATTTTGTTTTTCAAATGCTTTCCCTTATTGTCCTTCTCCTTTTGAGGGGAAAAATGGAGCTGGAAGCAGAGAAATGGGTGGTTTGACTGTCATCTATTAGTATTTACTCACTGAATGCCCAAAATATGCTGGGCAAGACTCGTGATTAGAGCATTGGCTTTGAGTCCCAACTCTGTGGGTTTAGGCAAGTCACATAATACCCTCTATGTCTAAGCCTCCCCAGCCATCAAACAGAAAGGATAATGCTCACCCACAGGGCAGTTAGGCGGGTGAGTTAATGTTTGTGAATGGCTCTGAAGAGATGTTTGTCAGAGGCCGCTTGGCTAGGGAATCTGACTGCAGTAGGGAAGTTCACAGATGGGGAACTGAGGCACACAGACAACGTGACTTGCCCAGGGTCACACAGGAACTTTGTGGCAGAGCAGGGGCTTGAATTTAAGTGTCCTAGACTAATGTTCTAACCACTGGCCCAGCCTTCCTCTTTAATGTCACATTTGCTGCCGACTTGGCATGTGACTTTGTGTAACGTCACCTCACCACCTCATTCCCTTTCTGTAAAATGAGGCTAGTGATGCTCACTCTGTTTTGCAAGGCGCCTTGTAATTATGATATAACAGCCAGATTGTGACTGTTTTTTGTTGGCAGGCCCACTTTATGTTCTAGTAGAATATGCTTCAAAAGGGAACTTGCGGGAATATCTCAGGGCTCGTCGGCCGCCCGGCATGGACTATTCATTCGACACCTGCAAGCTGCCAGAAGAGCAGTTAACATTTAAAGATTTAGTCTCATGCGCCTACCAGGTGGCCCGTGGCATGGAATATTTGGCATCTCGGAAAGTGAGTTGAGAGACTTAGTTTGTTGTTATTTATCACATACATAAACATATGTGTCGTGCCACAGATGTGCAAAGTGCATTGCAGGCAAATAAATGACTGGGTTCTGCCTTTAAGAGCCTACAAGTACAGGAGTTATCTTTTTCAGTAAGAAATGAATTGCTACTTGCAAAGAGAACTAGAAGTCCAGTGGTGTATGATCACATCTATTTATGAGCAACTTAGCTGGGTGCTCCTTTGCTGTAATCAACAATCCATCAGTAAGCGTGTGAACAGTGTGGCAATACATGAACACTGCAGAGGGCAGATCTCAGTTGTGTGTTTTCAGTGAGCAAATATAAAGGTCACACAACAGAAACATCTAAATGCAGAGGTAATTGACTTTCAGATGTCCGATCCTCAGTAAATCTCAGCCACTATCCAAGGGCGGCCACGGTCAGATTTAGAGCTTTGCTGTGCTGCATGCTGCATCTTGATGGTGTCAGCATGACAACAAAATTGAAAGTCACTTTGAGAGAGAATCTCATCTCAGACAATAGAATCAGAAGCCTCTGTGGCCCCTTTTCGGTAATGTTGAAAGTGCAGAGCATCAAGGCCGAGGCGGAGACCCAGCCTATGACAAACATTTGTTTGTTAAAAGAGCAATATCTCTGCTAAGTTACCAGGTGAATGTAGACTCCCTTGGAGTTAGCCCAGTGAAGGATTTGGCCCATTCATAACAAGACCTGACACTTGCGTAGAGCTATCCAGGGGTTCCAAAAGCGCTTTACAAACATTGGAGCTGACATTATTATCACACTTGCTTCACTGGAATTACTCCTGATTTACACTGATGTAAACAATTGGACAATCAGGTCCATTTTACAGATGGGGAAACTGGGACATTAGATTATACACAGTGAATCACTTGTAGAGCAGGGAATCAAATCTTAGTGTCTTGATTCCCATTGCCTTACTGTAAGTAAATCATTAGCCCACACTCTCTTCCCTGGTGTTGGCAGCTTGGTGTACAGCTCTGGGATCTGGCCGATCTCCTGTGGAGGAGAAGGGGCCGGTCTCCAGTCCAAGTGTCCTGTCCTGAGAGAGCAGATGAAGAAGCACTACTGCCTCGCCACTGGAGGCGAGCCTGTATGGTAGATGTTGCTAAGAAGCAGTTTGTCTGAGACTGATTGTGGCCACGATGACCTAAGGGGCGAAGAATTAAATGGTGCAGCTTTATTGGCTTTCGAGTAAATGAAATGGCACTTCATAAGCCATGAATCGTAAGCAGCTTAACGAGCCCATATTTATCTCTATGCTCACCTTTCGCAGTGCATTCATCGAGACTTGGCAGCCAGGAACGTGTTAGTCACTGAAGACAATGTGATGAAAATAGCCGATTTTGGCCTAGCCAGAGATGTTCACAACATCGACTATTACAAGAAAACAACCAATGTGAGTATGGAGCTGCCAAGTGCCTGGGAGGTCCCATCGGTGGAGGAGTCAGCAGCACATGCCCTTGGTCCACACTTTCTTTTTAAACAAATTACTGCATTGAGAAAAACAGTTTGGACCTGATCCAGCAGTTGGTAGCAGACAGGCAAGCCCCCTGCACCCACAAGGAGTCCTGTCGAGCTCAGCGTAATGCTGCCCAGACACAGCAGTCCATCTGTGCACTGTCAGTTTCAGGATTGGTGTCTTCATGGCATTTTCTTACACAGTTATTTCTAGTAGTGATGGGATCCGTGACATCAAGGTGGCATCTATGCATCGTGAGCTTTGACAATGTGAATCTCACTTTATACTGAAGAAGAAAAGCCACCTTGGTTGTTCCTATTCATTGCAGCTGTGGTTATATTGACCCTGCACTGCTCATATTCAGAGCTTTCCAGTACCCCTCACTTCAAGGGACATAACTAGTTCTAGTGCTAGAGTTACCTGCATTTTACACGCATCCCTCGCTCTTACAGCTGAAAAGTATTTGCATCAGATACAAAGAATCCTAAGGCTGAGGCTCTAGAAGGAGTTATTTACGCTACAGGAATGAATCCTGCAGCATTTTAAGTTTCCTTGGGAATCATTTTCATGTGACCTTTGTTTCAGGTCCGTGTCCCACGTTGCATTCCCCTGTCAGGGTGAGAGGGACAGTCCTGCTGAAATGACAAAAACATCCCATTTGATTTCAGCAGGATCATAGTGAAGCCATGGGTGGATTCACTCTGTGCATTTCCCTCTATAGTTCAGCCTGAGCAGCATTTTTGCGTTGAGTGAAATAGTCTCTTCAAGCCAGCAACGCCTGTGTGCGTCAGTCCCACTCTGTTTTAAAAAGGAACAGTCCCACAGCTGCCTTTGTACACTATGAATGCTATTTTTCAGGCAGAGATTTAGATGCCTCGATATATTAAACCTGCCTTGGCAGTGAAATGCAGCATGCAAGAGGGAGGGTGTTTATAACACAGATAGTCAGTGAAGACCGGGGATCAAATGTTATAATCTGTTTACATGTGGCCGCTACTGCCTACACAGTGATCAGGGAAGCAGATGTGGTTGCTAATGAAAACGTTTCAAACTGGATTAGAATAGAAGATTCAGATGGTGCCGTTGTGGCTGAGTGAATATGCTGATGGAACATTCCCTTTGTCTTCCTAATTACAGGGTCGGCTGCCTGTGAAATGGATGGCTCCAGAGGCATTGTTTGACCGGGTCTACACTCACCAGAGCGATGTGTAAGCATTACCCACATTTAAAAAAAAAATTAAAATAAAAGCAAAACAAAATACCCGAGGATCATAAAGACAAATGCACTGCTAAGCACAAATGGGACTTTGAACTCTGGGCCCAGTGCTGGTGAAGACTGATCGCAAAAAACCAAGCTCTCCGCTCGACAATAAGCTTTGTAATTGACTCTGAAATACAGTTCTGTACATTGCTCTGCCCTCAGATAACAGATTTCATCCAAAGATCTCCAAGCTCTTGAGCTAAGCCTCCTAGTACCTCTATAAACATAAGCAAGTGATTCATACTCAGTTTGTAGATGAACAGACTGAATCGCGGAAAGTCTTGATCTTGCAGTCTTTGCTCAAGCAGAATTACCATTGACTTCGATCTGGACCATCACACTTAGCTACAGTAGGAGGTTCAGGCCCTACCTGACTTGTTCAGAGTTACTGGAGCTGGTCAGACAATAGTTCATTACATACATTATCTGATTAATTTTGCTATTTTGGGGTCAACTAATTTATTATACAAAACCATGTTTACTTTAACCTAGCTAGCTTTAATGGCTGCATGCTGTAAAAAAAACAACATAACTGGAATGCAGAGCAGAACAGGCTGTTAAACTATTCCGGGTCACGGCTGAACTCAGGACTATGCACTTCAATTTATATGAAAGCTGAAATCGCCCAGCTAAGCATGAGCGCTATTTTATTTTTCAATAGTGGGCTCCTTGTGCCCGTTTAGCAGAAAATCTGTGGGACTGCCAAATACAGCTGTTTCTCTGCTGAGCTTCAGACAAATTTGTATTCTCTCTTTCTATAAATTTCGCATGCTGTAGCTTCCATGATCTGAAATCACAGTTTCAGCACGTAGGTAATGCTGCAATGGATGCATCAGTTTACCTAAATTAGAGAGAGCGAGATGGAGAGACAGATAATCTCTGTTTTAAAAAAGAAAATGAAAGAGGCAAAAGGTATTTTGAAAAAAAAGGACTTTTAAATGTAGCGCAGCTGCAGTGCTAGGACATGTAACATTAGACCTCTGCAGATTTTTGTAGGGGATGTTTCTTCCAGTCTGGCCAGCAAAATAAGGGTTGTAACAAGCAAGTTTTGATATCAGCTTGCACAGTGGCCTGTGGTTCCTAGCCTGTGATTCAGTGAAGCTGTGCATGAATAATTTGATTTGTTCCATTCAGTGGAGCTGGTGGAAGACCTAACAAAGAGCCAGGGGTAATAAATGACCTGTCACCTATCTGATTAAATGCTCATTTCAGTTTCAGACATGGTGCCTAGGATTTCTTTGCTATTGAGTTGGATCAGCAGAGATCTCCAAGTAACTAGTAAAAATGGCCTAGGCAATTAGTCATGCTATTGATGGCTGCGTTAGCTATGCATGGCTGCACCGAAATAAAGCAAAAAAACAAACAAACTAAAAAAACCTCATTGAATTTTAAACATCTTTCTTTGGTTCCCAGCTGGTCTTTTGGAGTGCTGCTATGGGAGATCTTTACGTTGGGTGGGTCTCCATATCCGGGAATTCCAGTTGAGGAACTCTTCAAACTCTTAAAAGAAGGCCATCGGATGGACAAGCCAGCAAATTGCACTCATGACCTGTAAGTGAGTGCATGGGAGGGAATATCCTTACGGCTTCATTTCTAGAAACCTTGACTGATGCATGAGTTTATTTTCCTTCTTAATTCAGTTTCTCCAGTCCCCTTTCCGGTGTGTGTGTATAAATATCACTGCCTATTCCTTTGTCTGACCCCCACTTGCTACTATTTAGCTGGTCCTGCTGTGCGATTGTCTGGCTGGCTCCAGATAGACTTAACCAAGCCTGATGCATTTAGACTCATTATGTCACTGACAAACAAAATATGCAGCTACGCTTGCTATGCTTGGTCGATTCATGTCAACCCTTTTCCCAGCTCCAGTCTATGGATTTGCCTAGTGAGGTTCAGGTATAAGCAGACTAAGCAATTCTTAGGGCCCTGAGCAGTATGTGTTGTGGGTGGGTGGGGAGGGAGGATAGTCCTGCTTAGAGCCCTCAATGAGCTAGCACCGCCTGTGGTGACTTACCCTTTGAATACAGCTTTTCCTGCCTGATGTATTTGTCTGATTGCGGCATTATACCAGAAACAAGGGTTTATATTTCATGGGACCCCTGTAATAAGAAATTTAGAGAGATGGCTCTTCAGAGCCTCTTTCTGTTCAACACACAGTTGCCTACTTATAAAGGGGGCCAAATTCTGTCTTTTGGTAGAGTTAAGTGAGTTGTAAGTCAGCAGAGGGCTTGGCCCACCCAGATGACAGTGACAAGTAGTAATAGGGACATAAGCTCTTCTGTCCGGTCCCAGCACGTTGGTCACTGTGCAGATGAGAAACACGTTCTCTGGCCCTGAGACCATTGCTAGGAGGCTGGTTCTGAGCCTCAGAAAACGGCATCATTACGTTTAGTTTCCTTCCTTCTTGTTTCAGCTTCAGTAACGCCCTAAACAAATGTGAATTAAGTAACATTTAATTGCCCATGTCTAACTCCAGTCCGTACGCTGGGACTGAGGCAGGGCAAATCACTATTCAGTGAGTGTCATGCTAGCAATGCTCAATTTTAAGCCTGTTGTCTTGCCATTCCCTGCTGTTGTCTTTTACCTCTTCCCTGGTCCAGTTGGACAAACCTGTTGTAGGCAAAGCTTTCCCTGCTATATGTTGGATTTAAAAGCAGACCAGTCTGTGTGAAATTGGTATGTGCTCTTGTTTCATAAGTGCTGCATCTCTGTGGGAGGATGCCCTCTCCTGTAAACATCATTGGTTACTGCTCAAGGGGGAGGGCGCATGGTAAGACCAACAGGGCATGATAATTGTCCTCTTGCTCCCAACAAAGTGACAGGGCAAGAGCCAGGCCTTATCATTGTTTACTATGCAAACCGGATTTCCGACTGGGACATTAGGGGTTTCTGTTTGGATAATCCAAAGGCTTCCTCTTCAAATGTGATCATGTATGGCCAGCTTTGTGATTTCCAGGTTGCCCACATTACTGTAAAGGGATGTCAAAGAAATCGAAGTGTGAATTTCCTCCTCCTCATTTTTCCTTTGGGGCCTCCAGTCCTGCTGCCAAGCCCATGAATGCTGGTGCTACATAGAGCTCCAAGCCATTGGCAGCCTTAGGCCTATGCTCCCGATGCCATTGCCAAGGACCATGTGATAGACAGCTACAGTAATAAAGCTTCTGCCTTTCTCAGTACTCTGTAACCTGGGCTTTCCCTCACTCTCCACACCCAGTTTCCAAACCTGTCTCTCTTGGGCACCAGCACTGCGGGTTCCTAAGGCACCCTGCTAGAGGGGTTTCTCTAGGGGATCCCCTTTCTTTACTTTACTTCTGCTGCAGGCATACCAGCTGGGTTGTGTTATGCCTGCAGCAGTGCACTGTCTGGTGGCCATGTTGAGGCTGGGCAGTGGGTTCAGGCACAGAAGGAGCTGCATGTCTCACTTTGCTTAGGGCAATGCAAAGGAGCAAGGGCTGGCTCTGCCTCAACTGTTGCGTAGGCCAAAGCCTGGCTGTGCTGGGACATGTACATCTGCACACATGCTCTTCTCTTCCCCCACCGGGATCACAGGTCTTATTCTTTGTTCTCCTCAGGTACATGATCATGAGAGAGTGCTGGCATGCAGTCCCATCGCAACGGCCAACCTTTAAGCAGCTAGTGGAAGACCTGGATAGGGTCCTTACTGTAACATCAACTGATGTAAGTGTTTCTCTGGCTAAAGATCAGCCCTGAGCAGAGATGGGCCTGAACTAGAACCCTGCAGTTGATCTCTCTTGAGCTTTGGAGGTGGTTTTGAAATTCAGACCTGGCCCCTACCTTTATAACAGGTTAAGCCAAAATCCAGATCCCAAAACCCTCATGCTTCAGGGGTGTTCAAAACCCAGAGCTGGTATTCCCAGATCTAATCCTAATGTTTGTGGTAACTGAAGAGCATTGCAGCATCATTAGCTATCTTTTCTCCCCCACCCTTGACCATGTAACCATGTGACTTTTCTCCTTGCAGGAGTATCTTGACCTCTCCGTGCCATTCGAGCAGTATTCTCCTGCCTGCCAGGAGACACAAAGCACCTGCTCTTCAGGAGACGATTCCGTGTTTGCCCATGACCTTCTGCCAGATGAGCCATGTCTTCCCAAACACCAACAGTGCAATGGTGTCATCAGGACATGATGACTCCAAAACCACAGACGGACCGTGGAAAAAAAACTCACGAATGTAGGCTTGGAGGACGCCAAGGACAAACAGTAGTGAAGGATCTTTGAATGAAACTGCTTGCTAATTCAAGACTTTTGTTGTTGTTGAGCCGTAGAAGGGTTGTGGGGGTTTGGAGTTTTTTTTTTGTTTTTTTCCCCCATTTTGCTGTATAAGAAGTCAAAAAGCACTGTTTGGCCTGAAGGACCTAATCTCTTGCCAAGATGATTATTTTATATATATATATATTTTTTTTCCAAAAAAGAAAAAAAAAAAAGGTTAAATCTAGGGGTGCTGACCTCTGGACCTCCGGTAACGTATTACCGAGTGTCAGAGTTGCCATTCTGTGCCTGCAAAACAAAGAGGAAAAAAAAAAAACTTTTATTTTCTGGGGAGGAGAAGTGTAAAGAATGTAGAAATTCTTTGCTTATGCAATCTGTACATGAACCTTTTTGTGAAGCTGAAAAGCCCCATTGCCTGCAGGGATTAATATATTTATATAAATAGCTGTATTTTTCTTGGCTGGGTTTTTCTGTAGTCGCTTGATCGTTACCCAGCTACTTAGAATTTTTTTTTCTTTCCAAAAAAAAGAAAAAAGATTTTTTTTTTTTTTTTGGCATAGTCAAAATCTCAAAGGAGTTAATGGTTTGGTGACAAACAGCGGTTTGACTGTAATAGATCATAACCCACTCCTGCATTAGCGCTGTGGGTGACTGGTGTATAGAGAAGAGTCAGAACATTCCAAACGGAAGGGCAAATGCATGAAGGTCATTGTAACCTGTTCAGAGGGAGGAAAGCATTGAAGTGGTGGGTATAAAGGTACCACATGTCTCCAGGGAATTGTTAAATAATTAAATCACAAGCAGAATTAGTCTCTGATCTTGCAACTTCTTTCCCATGGGTAGACTGTCCATCCAGAGCCCCATTGTCTTTAGGGGGGCATCATGTGAATGCAGTATTTTGCCAGTGTGCTGGATGCTGCAGGATCAGGTTCTAAGAATGTAAAACTCACACTCTTGAGATGGAGTTCTGAGTTTTTGGTTTTTGCCTTTAAAGCCCAAGAGAAGCAGCTGTTTCGGTACTTCTCCCCTTTAAAGCTAGCAAGTTGTCTCCATCCATACACAGTGACTTGGAGAGAGAAATTACGGGTACCTGTAGGCAAGAGCCTTTAACTTATATCAAAAAGGTTTATTCCAGAGAATTGTGTACATATCTATAAATATATACTGTATATATATATATAAAAGAATGTATAATACTAATGCAACGTAAAGCAGTACTGAGAGGGAAATCTCTCAAAATAAGAGCATTGCAATCTAGGATATACTGATCTGGGCAAAAGATTTTGTTTTTATATCTTCACAGTTTTGTTTTAAAAATTGTATCTTAACATGTATATTTGTAAATTTATTTATAGAAATTAACATATCTGTTCATTGGTTGAAATAGCATAGCATTACTGTAAACTTTAAAATTTACTGCGTTAAGTTCTTTAACTTATTAAATATGGAGAAAAATATATTAATCAAGTTTTTCTTTTGTGTTTACGGGAAATATTGAGAGAATGTATAGATGTACAGTCCTTTAACAAATTACATTTAATGTTATAAATATATTCATTTTAAAAAAAATTAGTTTATCCTGGATTGCAGTGAGCAAAGGTAAGTTTATTTTGCAATACATCATCAGTGGTTAAATCCAAACAAATAACAGAGAGATGATTTTTACATATTTCAAAAACTAAGGCCAAGAATTCTTCCATCAGTTTAACCACTGTGCATTAAGGGGGTGTGGGTGTTTATTTTTCTATTTTTGAATGAAGGTATTCTTTGTGGATGATCTTAAAAACAAGTATGCAGCAAAGCTAAAAGTTGATTTTGAATGATGCAGATTATTTATTTTTTTTTCTCCTTGCCGGTATCATTGCATTTTTGGATTTAAGAAATAACACACTGGCAAAACAGTAAGAGGAGCCACATTCTTTATAGGGGAAGTACAATGATTGTATATCACTTTTAAGTCTAACACATGCTAAAAATGCCAATAATGTCTAATTTGCTGGACTTAAATTTGTATGCTATTTATGTGCCTCTGTGCCAAAGCACACTAAATAAACAGGGGAACTTTAGTATGCAACAGGAAGACATGGGGAGGTATTTTTATGAGAAGATTTTAATTCTTTTACTAACACAAAGAAGCAAATATATAATTACATGGTTGTTTTGATTTATTTTTTTTTCCCCTGTGCGTACAACATATCTGATTCAGAATAACAGGCTGACAGCATCTCACATTAGTATTATTTTTTAGCAACACAAGGCTCTTCTCATAAAAGTAATAATTTATAGTTTGAGGTTAAGTCAGTGGCAGTTCTTGAGAGAGTAGATTTCTATAGATTTTTTTTTTTAATTAAAAAGAAATTTTGGTATTTTCTTACAAATGTGTGCTAATTGTACATTCCAAGTACCTAAAGCATTAGGTTTCCCTTTAAAATGTACAAATTTGTGCATGATTTCAAATGTTATTAGATATTATAAATATATATATAATTTATTGAGGTTTTTACAAGATGTATCTGTAGACTTGTTGACTTTAACATTTCTTATACAATGCTTATATAGTTTTATAGCCTGGACTGTTATCTTTTAAAGCTTTTCTAAAAAAAAAATTAAAATTCCGATTTTGTTACGTTTTATACTGTTGATGTTACAATCCACAGATTTGCATAGTGTGAAAAAAAATTTTGTTGGTGAGCAACTTTATTCAATTTATTTTAATACTGTATTTCTTTTCCTGACAGCTGCAACTGTCAGAGGTGTGAAATGAACACTAAATAAACCTATTCTGCTTTTGTTAACATGAAAAAAAGTTTTTACCCAAAAATACAAATAAATGAGTTGTTGAATTTGTTTTTCCAGTTTTAATGGGCCTGTTCAACAATAAATCTGTTATCAAGTGTGTCTTTAGTGATTGTCACGGTAAAGAGATATTGTATGGTGCTGCATTGTAATATTTATTTATAGGCCCAGTCTCCACCCAGATTTTGTGCAGATTACAGCTATTGTGGTTAGAGGAGCAATTTTTACCAATATCAGTTATTCCACCACAAGCTCTGGTCTACATGCAGCTATAATGGCATACAGGTACCGTATACTACTAAAATGTTTATTCCCCTTCCTGTACTGGTATAAGCACCTTTACAGCAATGTAACTTCATCCACAGTGGAGGAGGGCGTGTGGGAAGGCTGTTCATCTTTTGGATGGAGATAAATCCTAGCTTTACTGAGGTCAACAAGAGTTTTGGCATTAACATCAGTAGGGCCAGGATTTCCCCTAGATGAGTAATATTTACTCCACTGGGTCAGTGAGGCTACAGTGATATAAGATACTCTTCACTGTGAATGAAAATATCATTCTGGTCAGTGGAGAATATTTGGATTTGTCATTGTTGTCATGGGCCCAACCCTGTTTTCCTTACCCAAGCAAAAATTGCATTGATTGTAATGGCAGTTGGCTTTAATGTGGACTGCAGGGTTGGTGTGGTTTGTATTAAGTTTCATGAAAAAACTCAAGTATTCATGCAAGGTCCTGAGTGGCCTCAGCTCCCATTGAGTGAGAGGTGAGGGCAGTCAGACCTAGGTCTTCAAAGGTATTAATGCCTAATTGCCACTGATTTCAGTGGGAGTTAGGGTGCCTTTAAAGATCAAGGCCTCAGTACCTTGCAGGAGCAGGCCCTGCTACAGTGAGTCCTGCTGCCCTCCCGTGAAGGGCTGGGAGCCAGAGTGGGCCCAGCGATTTGCTTTGTGTTGAGGTGTGAGTTCGGTTTTTGCATTAAGTTGCCCCGGTGAGATTTAAAGCAGCCCACCTATGTATGAGAAGCGTGGGCTGGACTTTAACTGTAATATCACAGCACTAGAACACCTAGGGTTCAGCTGTGCAACTAACCAGACCTACGGCGCGCTAGGCCTCCAAAGCCTTGTGTCCGTATTTAACTTCATTTACAGGCCATGTGTATGCGAAGGAAAAGGTGTATTTTTAACATACGTTACATTCCTAGCATAGACCAGGCAGCTGTAATTTTAGCACTTTAGCCGATCAATGGAAATGCCACGGGTAGCCCAGCCAATGAACATAAGGCCATACTGTGTCAAGTTCATCCCATCCGTTAGTCTCTGCAGAACTGGTGATGAACATTACAGACCTTAGCTGCAAACACAAGGGGTAAATAGGAAATGTGATTTCTGGGTTTTTAGCTTTTCCGTTGCATTTCAGGGAACACACACTTTGGCATTCTGTGACTCGTATTGATAGCAGAGTGGCTTATTTTTCATGCTTTGGAGGCAGATTTTGATGACATGGAGCAGTGCCTTGTATGTCTAAGTTACAGACCTCACAGCAGCACAGCTGTCCTGTGTAGCTGCTCTAGGCTGATGGGGGAGAGCACTCTCCTGCCGGCATAATTAAACCACTCCCAACAAGCAGCAATAGCGGTGGGAGACACTATATAGAGCTGTCCACATCCACACTTTTGTCAGTGAAAGTTATGTTGGTCAGGGGGTGTTTTTTCACACCCCTTGACTGACACAAGTGGTAACGCAAACCAAAGCCTTAACGGACAGTGGCCCAGCTGACTCCAGTGGGACGAGTTAGGCACTACAACTAAGGGTATTAGAATTGATCCTTAATTTTTATATTCCTGCTTCCTTGCCAGTAGGATTGTGTATTCTCAGGCAGAGCTGCAGTCGCATCTGAACAAAGCTTTTTGTTTCGAACCCAAGTCATTTGCTGAGCATACCATCTGTGGTGAGTGAATTAGTAAATGTCTGCAGCAGAACATGAAGACTGTCAGGGCTTCGTTTTCTCTGCTTATCGGAGCTGTAGCAAAGAGAGCTCAAACCTACAGGTGTGTCTACCTTTGCCTAGAGGGTACCAAGACTATACATGCTTGATGACTGTGTAGCCATGTGTGTTTAACTGAGTGTCCTGAAACATTTCAGCTATTTGTCAGGACACGTTGTGCTAACGTCTGCTATTCTAGGCTACAGCTTTAGCCTTAGATGTTAGGGTTGAAAAGAAGCCCTGATAGCATCTTGAAGGCCATCCCTGAATCGTTGCAGATTTCTGCAAAATCCTTGTTTCTTTGTCAAATTTTGCCTCGACCATCTGCCAGCATGGAGATGGCATGAGCTCCCAGGCAGGTTATGTCACTGCCCAAGTGATCGCTGCTGCTTTGAATCCTACCCAGGTTACTAGGGACTAGAAGCTGTTACCAGCTGCTGGCCAGTTTGAAAGGGAGGAGGGGGTTCTGAATCCACTCCAGAGGATAGGTGTCTATATCACAAAGAACCATGATCGCAACCATTGCTTCCTCCACCTTCCTCTCCTCCCTCTGACTGGAGAGGCGTTAACAGGCCACTTCACCTTGACTGGTCCCTTGAAATATGTGTCAACTACTTACACGCTAAAGAATCTCTTCAAATCTTTTACTTAGCAGTGATACTCTGACTTGGGGCACATCTTTACTGACATGGGTAAAGTGCTGCTACAGCAGCGCTTTAGTGTGGTTGCGGTGCAGCGCTGGGCTCTAAAAAAACCACCTCTACAAGGAGACTAGCTCCCAGCGCTGGTGCACTATCTACACCGGCATGTTACAGCACTGAAACTGACAGAACTTGGGGGGGGGGGGTGGAAGGGGGAGGTGCTGCTTTTTCACACCCCAAAGTTGCAGTGATGTAAATTGCAAGTGTAGACAAGCCCTTAATTTCTCAGCCCAGAAGAAGAGCTCTGTAAGCTCCAGAGTTTCACTCTCACTGACAGAAGTTGGTCCAATAAAGGATATCACCTCATGCATCTTGTGTCTCTGATAACCTAGGAGCAACATGGCTACACCAATGCTGCATGATGACAACTGGCACTCATTATTGAACAGCTCTTGCAGAGAGGCTGAGATGAAACCAATGTGATTCCTGATCCTCATCTCACTTACATTGGTTTTTACACCAGTGGTTTGTCTATACACCTATACACTTACTGTGCTGTAGCCAAGATTTGAATCTGTTGCATGAAGTGTAAAACAGTCTGTCCAAGATGCTCCCCTCTGACCTATGGAAGATTCTGCGTTTGGGAGATGACATCTAACACCAGCAGAAATAATTTCCCTTGATTTCTCCCCTCCCTCCATCAAAATGAAGCAAAAAGGAATGTTTAAAAGTGTATGTAACCCAACTATCTACAAAAGTTGGTCTGGTAGTGAGCATTCCTTAGGTAACTATTGTCTGTAAAATAAATACCCCTTCTGCAAAAGGACTGGCAGTAAGCCTACCTTTACTGACACAAAAATTCTGTAGACACTGACAGAAAGCCTGGGAAAAAACTCATGGAGACTCAGCCCTCTGGCCAGACTTCCAACCTGAGTAGGGAAATGTTGTGAAATGTGCTTGCCCTCTTGGGTTTTATGATGTCAGTCTTCCTTTACTTACCTTTCATTAGCAGCACTATTAACTTTGTGGAGTTGGGTTTTAATATTTTACTGTTAATTGCCCTACAATATTGCCAATTCTTAGTTGAGGATCAATATTTCTCTTTGTTTTACTTTCAAAATGCTTATGTTCTTCAAACAATCAAGGAACATTGCCAGCACATATTGGCCATTGTTACTTATGTACCCTGAGCTCTCTGAAACTGGACACCCTCCTCTTATACGAATACTAGTGATTTTCAACCTAAAACTATTCACCTTCCGTCTTTAGCACCTATTCCCCCTAGCATATTAACAGAACATATGTTTTGTATGAAGATAACTATGCTAAGGAGGCCTTGAGATGGCTACTGCTTTCAAAGAACCTTACAGTCTTTTAAGATTTGATGCTATGAAAAGCTAAGTTGGATTTGACAAAGAAGTGGAGGCTGCAGGCCTGCACGGGTAGAGGCAACTGTTATACTGAGAAATGTTGGCATTTTGGTTCTAAATGCTCCAATAACTATGTGGGGAAAACCAGACCCTCACTACACTCGAATGAACTCGCACAGGAAAATGATACAACAAAACACACCCTGTCACCGGTGGGTGAACACTTTTCACAAAGCGATCACTGGATCTGACCTATCAGTTCTCCTCCCCAAAGGAAACCTGCATAATTTCAAAAGCCTGGGAGCTTAAATTAAAAACTTTCCTAGACATTCAAATTATGGTCAGCACTGGATTTATGGTTTCTTACAATAATTCTGTAACCCACTAACCACCACTTTTTGTCCTATGGCTACAGGGCTGTTAACGAGGCACATCACCTTGAATGGTCCCGTAGAATACTTAGGCCTTGGCTACACTGGCGCTTTACAGCGCTGCAACTTTCTCACTCAGGGGTGTGAAAAAACACCCCCCTGAGCGCAGCAAGTTACAGCGCTGCAAAGCGCCAGTGTAAACAGTGCCCCAGCGCTGGAAGCGGGGAGGTGGAGTATCTGCAGCACTGGCAGAGCTCTCTCCCAGTGCAGGCACCATGACCACACTCGCACTTCAAAGCGCTGCCGCGGGAGTGCTCCCGTGGCAGCGCTTTGGAGTTTCTAGTGTAGCCAAACCCTTGTACTAAACTAGCTGGTCGATCTTGTATTTAGCTGTGACACGCGGACTACATTTCCCACACCTGAAGAAGAGTTCGGTGTAGCTCAGAAGCTCTACTCTCTCACTAACATAAGTTTGGCTAATGAAAGATATTACCTCAGCCTCCTTGTCCCGCTAACATTTCCCTGCCCAGTGCTAGGTGAAGTTCTTGAAAGAGTCCACTTCTAAGACTGTACTCTCACATGTGGGCATGGGGGTCTAGGCTGACCTTGCTTAGTATGTAACTCCTGTAAGTGGAAGAGTGTGGCGTGATGCCAGCATCATGAGCATAGGAGACAGAGGCAAGATCTTTTGAACTCAGCACTGGTGCCATGTGAGAAGGTGCTAGTGCCACAACACTACTAAAGGGAAAACAGGAAGCACTCCCCAGGGTTTAATCAATGGGAAGACAGAAAGCTACAGCCAGCAGCAGCCAGCTTCTAAAAAATGCTATTTTAGGGCTCCAGCAGTGCCAGCTCCCAAAAGACATGCTGGGAATAAAGTTCCCCTAAGAAGGCAAAGCTGGGGAAGAGTTTGTTGGCAGCAGGACCTCACCAAGAAATATTCTTCTCAGAGGATGTTCTTTGCTGTGCATGATCACCACTGTAGTGCATTCGCCTACTGACACTTGCTGTGACCATTGCGTAACTCAGTTTCCCAGGCTATAAAAAAGTCAATCACCATCATTGAGGAAATGCCATGACATCCAATATATGTGGCATGTCAGCTAGAGTAAGTGTCACTCTCTGCACCAATGAACATACTATCTAAGGGTATGTCTACACTTACCGGGGATCAGTCCATTGGGGATCGATTTAGTGGGTCTAGTGAAGACCCGCTAAATTGATCACAGATTGCTCTCCCGTGGACTCCAGGACTTCCCTGGAACAAGAAGTCTGCCGTAAGTCGACAGGAGAGTGTCTCCTTTCGACCCAGCACAGTGTAGCTGCTGCAATAAGTTGACCTAAGTTACGTCAACTCCAGTTACATTATTCACATAGCTGGAGTTGCGTAACTTAGGTCGACTTAGACCTGTAGAGTAGACCAGGCCTGAGACGGAGCAGATGATTAAACTGGCATCAGAATGCACAATAACGATTTGGATCATGAGGCGGTGAAAAGGAACTGGAGACAGGATTGGTGCGCCTCGCCTTTTATCTCCTCGGGTGAAACCATGATGCAATACAGGGGCACATGCACGGATTGGCAAGTGACACCACTTTCAAAAAGCTCTGGCTCTGGGCTCATGGCACATACTCATAACCCTTAGTGGCATACAGTAGGGACCATCACTCGAAGAACCAGGCAAGAGAATGTTTTCACCCCTCTTAGCCACAAGGCTGAGGAGGACACCTTCAGGACACAATGATCTCAGTGACTCCAGGCAACCTTTCCAAAACAAGGTCACAATTTATTAGTCACCTGACGCACAGATTGTGAAAGTCCTTTGCTAATTTAAGAGAGGCAAAAATTAAGACAGTTCAGCTTGGCCAGCTCCAGGCCAGAGCTCCCTTGAGCCATGCTGTCATCGAAGACATCACGGCTATCCGTGGCTATGTCCCTTTTTCCTTAGTTCCAGGAGAGGGCTGCTGACTCTCTTCCATCAGCCACCCCCCTCCCCAATCAATCCCTGCTGAGAGAACAGCTTCCACCTGCTGGAGAGTCCCATGGATACTTGTCAGCTGTTTGGTCTTTGTGTCTCATATTGTCTTGGTGGATTCTCCATTGATATGCCTGGGTTTCAGCCAATCTTTTTCCAGCCCATTCATTCCACCAACGACTTGACAATACCACATGCCTCCTGCTGAACCTTAAGAGCAGCTTTTTAACCATTTTGCTCCTATTGGGTAGCAATGCAAAGAACAGAGAGAAACAGAGGCACACATAGCTATCACAAAAATATTACATGTATTACTAGGCAACAGATCTAAAACAAACAAAAGGAAGTATTTCTTCACACAATGAACAGTCAACCTGTGGAACTCTTTGCCAGAGGATGTTATGAAGGCCAAGCCTATAACAGGGTTCAAAAAAGAACTAGATAAATTCATGGAGGATAGGTCCATCAATGGCTATTAGCCAGGATGGAGTCCCTAGCTTCTACTTGCCAGAAGCTGGGAATGGGCAACAGGGGATGAATCACTTGATGATTACCTGTTCTGTTCATTCCATCTGAAGCACCTGGCATTGGCCATTGTGGAAGACAGGATACTGGGCTAGATGGACCTTCGGTTTGACCCAGTATGACAATTCTTATGTAAGTTGTTGACACCCTAAAGGGGTCTCGACCCAAGATCTGTGAATCCAACCCATGACCCTTCTGGCTTGTGAAAGAGAGTCATGACTGAAATAGCCAACACCTTATTCAGGGAAAGACTCGTCCCTTCCTTCTTCATAGACCTTAAGTTAAGAGGGGGGGGGCATCATAATCAGCTAGTCCAGGTCTCAACCAGGGTTACACATGCCCTGGGGGACTCAGAGGTAGGGCCGCCCAGAGGATTCAGGAGGCTTGGGGCAAAGCAATTTTGGGGGCTCCTTCCATAAAAATAAGTCGCAACACTATAGTGTGTATTTGGAAATGTAAAAAATAACCAGTGAAATACATTCAACAATTAATTTTTAATAATTTGAAAATACACCTCGACCCTGCTATAACACTGTCCTGGGGAGCCAAAAAGTCTTGCCACGTTATAGGTGAAACCGCATTATATCAAATGTGCTTTGATCCACTGGAGTGTGCAGCCCCTCCCGCCACCAAGGAGCACTCCTTTACCGCATTATATCTGAATTCATGTTATATCAGGTTGCGTTATATTGGAGTATAAAACATTTAAAACATTACATGCGTTAATGGTATGTATACATTTGAAATTACATAATGGGCTGTTGCTGGATGATGGTGATGGTTGGTGCCAATGGGCTGTCACTGCCTGGGGATGGTGCTGCTGTTGCCCAGGGCTAGGTGGGGAGCTGGGCGCTGGGTCAGGGGGTGCCCACTTCACAGGGGCTGGGCTCAGAGCTGGGGGTCAGGGCTGGGGTGGGGGTCAAGGGGTGCCTGGCTCAGAGGGGCTGAGCTCAGAGCTGGAGGTCACAGCTGTGGGGGGATGGGGTTGGGAGTTGCCCAGCTCAGAGGGGCTGAGCTCAGAGCTGGGGGTCAGAGCTGGGGTGGGAGTCAGGAGGGTGCCCAGCTCAGAGAGGCTGGGCTCAGATCTGGGGGTCATGGCTGTGGGGGGATGGGGTTGCCCAGCTCAGAGGGGCTGGCTCAGAACTGGGGGTCAGGGCTGGGGGAAGGTCAGGAGGGTGTCCAGCTCCGAGGGGCTGGGATCAGTGCTGGGGGTCAGGGCTTGAGGGGGGGGTCAGGAGGGTGTCCGGCTCAGAGGGGCTGGGCTCAGAGCTGGGGGTCAGGGCTGTAGGGGGGTTAGGAGGGTGTCCGACTCAGAGGGGCCGGGCGTCTGGCTCAGAGGGGCTTACCATGCTGCTTACTCCCACCTCCCCCCTCTCCCAGAGCCTCAGCGCACGCTGCGTCCAGAAGCTGTCCTGGCCCCTGGACAGCACTGCAGCGGTCTGGCTCCGTCAAGACCTGAGCTCGCAGCCCCGCCCCCTTACCATGCTGCTCCAAGTGGGAGGAGCTTAGGCCCTGCCCAAACCACGCCAGTTTAGCTCTGTCCAGGGCCGCTCCTGGACACGGCGAACTGAGGCGCCGGGGGATGGTGGAAGGTGGAATTGCGGGGGAGCCTCCAACATTCTCGTGGGGTCCCCTGCTCGGCCCAGGGCCTGAGGCAAATTGCCCCACTTGCCCCACACTATGGGCGGCCCTGCTCAGAGGTCTTCCAGGGGGCACATCAACTCATCTAGATATTTGCCCAGTTTTACCACAGGCTGCATACCATAAGAACAAAAGAACGGCCGTACTGGATCAGACCAAACGTCCATCTAGCCCAGTATCCTGTCTACTGACAGTGGTCAATGCCAGGTGCCCCAGAGGGAGTGAACCTAACAGGTAATGATCAAGTGATCTCTCTCCTGCCGTCCATCACCACCCTCCGACAAACAGAGGCTAGGGACACCATTCCTTACCCATACTGGCTAATAGCCATTAATGGACTTAACCTCCATGAATTTATCCAGCTCTCTTTTAAATGCTGTTATAGTCCTAGCTTTCACCACCTCCTTAGGCAACGAATTCCACAGGTTGATTGTGTGCTGTGTGAAGAAGAACTTCCTTTTATTTTTGGTGGCCCCTAGTTCTTGTATTATGGGAATAAGTAAATAACTTTTCCTTATCTACTTTCTCCACATCACTCATGATTTTATATATCTCTATCATATCCCCCTTTAGTCTCCTCTTTTCCAAGCTGAAGAGTCCTAGCCGCTTTAATCTCTCCTCATATGGGACCCGTTCCAAACCCCTAATCATTTTAGTTGCCCTTCTCTGAACCTTTTCTAGTGCCAATATATCTTTTTGAGATAAGGAAACCACATCTGTACACAGTATTCGAGATGTGGGCGTACCATGGATTTATGTAAGGGCAATAATATATTCTCAGTCTTATTCTCTATCCCCTTTTTAATGATTCCTAACATCCTGTTTGCTTTTTTGACCACCTCTGCACACTGCGTAGAGGTCTTCAGAGAACTATCCACGATGACTCCAAGATTAATTATAGCTAAATTAGCCCCCATCATATTGTATGTATAGTTGGAGTTATTTTTTCCAATGTGCATTACTTTACATTTATCCACATTAAATTTCATTTGCCATTTTGTTGTCCAATCACTTAGTTTTGTGAGATCTTTTTGAAGTTCTTCACAGTCTGCTTTGGTCTTAACTATCTTGAGCAGTTTAGTATCATCTGCAAACTTTGCCATCTCACTTTTTACTCCTTTCTCCAGATCATTTATGAGTAAGTTGAATAGGATTGGTCCTAGGACTGACCCATGGGGAACACCACTAGTTACCCCTCTCCATTCTGAGAATTTACCATTAATTCCTAACCTTTCTTCCCTGTCTTTTAACCAGTTCTCAGTCCATGAAAGGACTTTCCCTTTTATCCCATGACAACTTAATTTACATAAGAGCCTTTGGTGAGGGACCACGTCAAAGGCTTTCTGGAAATCTAAGTACACTATGTCCACTGGATCCCCCTTATCCACATGTTTGTTGAACCCTTGAAAGAACTCTAATAGATTAGTAAGACACGATTTCCCTTTACAGAAACCATGTTGACTTTTGCCCAACAATTTATGTCCTTCTATGTGTCTGACAATTTTATTCTTTACTATTGTTTCGACTAATTTGCCCGGTACTGACGTTAGACTTACCCATCTGTAATTGCCAGGATCACCTCTAGAGCCCTTTTTAAATTTCATACAGACAATTACTTGTTTATACAACACACTGAAATTTAAATATAATATTTATATTCCAGTTGATTTATTTTATAATTATATGGAAAAAATTAGTAAGCAATTTTTTTCAGTGACTGTGTGCTGTGACACTTTTGTATTTTTATGTCTAATTTTGTAAGCACATAGTTTTTAAGTGAGGTAAAACTTGGGGTACATGAGACAAATCAGACTCCTGAAAGGGATACAGTAGTTTGGAAAGGTTGAGAGTCACTGATCTAGTCTGACCTACCCATTGCAGGCCACAGAACCTCACCCATCGACTCCTGTAATAGACTGCTAACCTCTGGCTGAGTTACTGAAGTCCTGAAATCATGATTTAAAGACATCAAGTTACAGAGAATCCCAAACCTGCAAGTGATCCGTGCCCCATGCTGCAGACGAAGGTGAAAAACTCCCAGTATCTCTGCCAATCTGACCCAGGGGAAAATTCCTTCCCGATCCAAATATGGTGATCACTTAGACCCTGAGCATGTGGGCAAGACCCACCAGGTGGACACCTAGGAAAGAATTCTCTGTAGTAACTCAGATCCCTCCCCATCTAGTGTCCCATCACTGGCCATTGGAGATATTTGCTGCTAGCAGTCACAGGTCAGCGACGTCCCATTTTATGTAGTCTCATCCTATCATCCCCTCTATAAACAGATGTAAGCAGGGTCTCAATGAATGAACTACTCTCCCCTGACAGCTAGTTGGGGAAGGGGAGAGACTTCAGGAGCAAACTGTATTTACATGAACCTGCAGACAGGAGCTGTGTAGCTCCAAGTGATCAACTTCGGTGGTGTTGGGTTACTAATCATTTTAGTACTGAATGCAGGGATAGTGAAATGCTGTTATTGATGTTGTTATCTTTATTGTATGACTAAAGGGGAGCAGAACGGTGCTGAGCTTGTCCCGATTGCTCAGTTGAAAGGGACTCATTAAGCCAGGGGCTGTGAGATAGCGAGAGGGGTAGGGAGAAGTATCCCAGCCAGGAGGTGTGGATGCTCCCTAGGAGTCCCTGGTCTGGTTTAACCTGTTCCTCCCCACTCTTCAAAGATAGAGCTAAATAGGCTCCAGGAGAAGACTTGTTATTTTAAGTTCTCTAAAGAGCTGAAAACCACTTGCGTTGAGACAGTGTCTCTGCCCAGCCTCAGAGCTGGAAATCGCTAAGAGCTGGGTGCAACCTCAAAAGACTGACCTGCAGAGGTCACAGCAGAGAGGTCGGTGGCAGAAGGTGACCAGTGAATGGAACGAGTGGCTGGCAGGGCGGCAAGGCAGCAAGGAGATGCAGCTGGCGGGGTGGCCGGCCAGAGCAAGTGCTCAGATGGCAGAGACAGCAAGGTGCCTTCTTCCCCAGGTGGGGGGTGAACTTGCACAGATGCACCTCTGAACCCTGGGTCCTCACTGACCAAGGATAACCACTGTGAGTGGGGTCTGGTGAGGGAGCAGAGGGGGGCACAGTAAAGGAACTCAAGAACCGGAGGCAGAAGACACTGCCCCACACACTCTGGGATGGTTTCCTGCTCACAGTTTTATGATTATGAATCTTGCTGGTGGCATTTTCCCTAATTAATGTCAGATGCCATCCCTCCTTTTATTAAAAGTTTATTTTCTACACTCAGGGCTTGGCTACGCTGGAGAGTTGCAGCGCTACAAACCCACCACCAGAGCTGCAACTTATTCACCATCTACACTTGCAAGGCACATACAGCGCTCCATCTCCCTGGCTGCAGCGCTGGTTGTACTCCTGCTCTGCCTCGGGTATAAGGATTGCAGCGCTGGTGATGCAGCACTGCTCCACAAGTAAGCATGGCCACCAAAAGCACTTTAATTGGCCTCCAGGGTATTAGGAGGTATCCCAGAATGCCTGTTCAGCCACTCTGCTCATCAGTTCGCACTCTACTGCCCTGGGCTGAGGTGACCAGCCCTTTAAATGCCCTGGGAATTTTAAATATCCCCTTCCTGTTTGCTCAGCCAGGTGTGGAGTGCAATCAATCAGTGAATCTTTCCAGGTGACCATGCCTCCACGTGCCAAACTAGCCCCAGCATGGAGCAATGGCAAGTTGCTGGACCTCAGCAGTGTTTTTGGTGAGGAAGCTGTGCAGTTACAGCTGCGCTCCAGCCGTAGGAATTACAATACCTATGGGCAGATATCAAAGGCCATGCTGGAAAGGGGCCATGACTGGGACGTGGTGCAGTGCAGGGTTAAAGTGAAGGAGCTGCGCAGTGCCTATTGCAAAGCCCGCGAGGGAAACCGCCGCTCAGATGCTGCCCCCACGACCTGCCTTTTTTACAAGGAGCTGGACGCAATACTTGGGGATGACCCCACTGCCAATCCGACGACCACGATGGACACTTCAGAGCGGAGGGGGTGAGGGTGGGTTAGAGGAGGGGGAAGGGGAGGGGGTTGAGGAAACCGAGAGTGAGGGTACTGGGGTGGGAGGAGACACCCCGGAGTCCCAGGAGGCATGCAGCCAGGAGCTCTTCTCAAGCCAGGAGGAGGCTAGCCAGTCGCAGCAGCTGGAACTTGTTGGTGAAGAAGAAGCAGAGGAGCGGGTTCCCGGTAAGCAGCTTTTAGTTTCAGGATGCAAATGTTTCGGAAGAGGAGGAGGGGGGGGTTATGGCTGCATACATGCATGCCTAGATGTGGAATAGCCCATTGATGTGGTCAATCACGTCTCTGTAATTGGCCTCGGTAATCTCTTCAAAAGTTTCAGCCAGAGCGTGGGCAATGTGCTTCCACAAGTTTATAGGGAGAGCCACTGTGGTCCTTGTCCCAGTCAGGCTAATGCGTCCGCGCCACTGTGCCGTGAGGGGTGGGGGGACCATTGCTGCACACAGGCAAGCTCCATAGGGGCCAGAGCAGAATCCGCATTGCTGTAGAAGACCCTCCCGCTCTTCCCAGGTCACCCGCAGCAGCGAGATATCTTCCAGGATTAACTCCTGTGGAAAATGTGGGGAGAGTGTTCAGTGCAGGTGCCCCCTGCAGCATTTTGCTCTTCCCAATGCAAAGAAACCCCTACACATCCCAGAAACAATCATTCCCCCTTCTCAAGTGACCCGCAGCAGCGAGAGAGCTTCCAGGATTAACTCCTGTGGAAAATGTGGGGAGAGTGTTCAGTGTAGGTGCCCCCCGCAGCATTTTGCTCTCCTCAAAGCACAGAAACCCCTGCACATTCCTGAAGCAATCATTACTCACCATTTCCTGCCTCCTGTGGGTTAGGTGCGCTCTGTTTGGTATGGGAAAAGTATGCTAAAGTGAAGACTGTAAACTCCTTCACTGTGTGGGAATAACTGTCTGGGTGAGATTATAAACAATTCAGTCTGTGTCCTGTTTTAACTGTTTCCATTTCTGTCTTTCGAACAGTGTCCTTGACTGCTGGACTGCCCGCATCATCCACTGGGCAGAGGGTACAGAACCTCAGGAAAAAGCCACGAAAAAGCAAAGAAGACATGCTTAAAGCAGTTATGGATCACTCTTCCAGAGAGAGTAAAAAACTGCAGGACTGGAAACAAAGGGAAAGCATGTTTTGCCAGAGAAACGCAGCGGCTAAGAAGAAAAGCACAAAGCAGCTGATAAGCATCCTGGCATGCCAAGCGGACTCTATCCAGGCGCTTGTAGTCATGCAGGCAGAGCGCTACCATGCCGGCCACCCCCCATCCCAAAGCTCTTTCCCTTTTGCCCCAATGTCAGCTCCAAACCCCCTTCTCCAGCATCCAGGTTCTTACCACCACCAGCTGCCCCCAACACCTGTACGTTCACCAACCAGCCCTGAGAACTACGACCCTTACCGTCTGCACTCAACCTCCATCACCATGCAGTATTTTCATCCTGAAGTGCAGCAGTCATTGCAAAGCACTCCAGACAGGACATATTCAAACCTGTGACTCTACATTTCACCACCCTACCCCCCTGCCCTTTTAGGTTCCCAAAATGTTGTATATCTGTCAAGAAAGTTATTTTCTTTTCAATAAATGAATTCTTGTCTTTGAAAACAGTCTTTATTATTGCAGAAAGTGAAATATACCTTAGCCCAGGAAAGAAGCATGCACTGCAAATCATTTTAGGAAAAACAGATTCCTACTATTGTAACCACTGCACTTCACTCTCGTGCAAGGCACCAAACATTACGTTGGTTTTCAGCCTCAGATTCCTCCCTCAAGGCATCCCTAATCCTTGTAGCCCTGTGCTGGGCCTCTCTAGTAGCCCTGCTCTCTGGCTGTGCAAATTCAGCCTCCAGGCGTTGAACCTCGGAGGTCCATTCCTGACTGAATGTTTCACCCTTCCCTTCACAAATATTATGGAGGGTACAGCACGCGGATATAACCACAGGGATGCTGCTTTCCCCCAAGTCTAGCTTCCTATAAAGAGATCTCCAGCGTCCTTTTAAACGGCCAAAAGCACACTCCACAGTCATTCAGCACCGGCTCAGCCTGTAGTTGAACTGGTCCTTGCTCCTGTCAAGCTTCCCTGTATATGGTTTCCTGAGCCAAGGCATTAACAGGTAAGCGGGGTCTCCAAGGATCACAATGGGCATTTCGATGTCCCCTACTGTGATCTTCTGGTCTGGGAAAAAAGTCCCGGCCATCAGCTTCCTGAACAGGGCACTGTTCCGAAAGATGTGTGCATCATGCACCTTTCCAGGCCAGCCTGTGTTAATGTCAGTGAAACGCCCACGGTGATCCACAAGCGCCTGGAGAACCATAGAGAAATACCCCTTCCTATTAATGTGCTCGGATGCCAGGTGGGGTGGTGGCAGAATAGGAATACGTGTCCCATCTATCGCGCCTCCACAGTTAGGGAAACCCATTTGTGCAAAGCCATCCAGAATGTCCTGCACGTTCCCCAGAGTCACGGTTCTTCTTAACAGGATGCGATTAATGGCCCTGCAAACTTGCATCAACCCGATTCCAACGGTCGACTTTCCCACTCCAAACTGGTTCGCGACCGATCGGTAGCTGTCTGGAGTTGCCAGCTTCCAGACTGCAATAGCCACCCGCTTCTCCACTGACAGGGCAGCTCTCAATCTCGTGTCCTTGCGCCACAGGGTGGGGGCGAGCTGCTCACACAGTCTCATGAAAGTGGCTTTTCTCATCCGAAAGTTCTGCAGCCACTGCTCTTCATCCCAGACTTCCATGACAATGTGATCCCACCACTCAGTGCTTGTTTCCCGAGCCCAAAAGCTGCGTTCCACGGTGCTGAGCATTTCCGTGAATGCCACAAGCAATTTAGTGTCACACGCGTCAGGCGACTCGATATCATCGTCGGACTCTTCACTGTCACTTTGGATCTGAAGGAATAGCTCAACTGCCAAACGTGATGTGTTGGCTACACTCATCAGCAAAGTCTTCAGCAGCTCGGGCTCCATTTCCCAGAGAAATCGCGCTGCACAGAGACTCACAATGGCGCCAAACGTGGACGGAAAAACTGTGACTGCTGGGATGTGAAGCAATGCATCACGGGGCTTTGGGACAGGAAGCAGAATGACCTGCACCCTTCCGTCCCCTTCCCACAACCCACGGCGCCAAAATGGGATGAGGTGCTCTGTGGGATAGCTGCCCACAATGCACCACTCCCAACAGCGCTGCAAATGCTGCAAATGTGGCCACACTGCAGCGCTGGTAGCTATCAGTGTGTCACACTGCAGCGCTGTCCCTGCACAGCTGTACAAAGACAGCTGTAACTCCCAGTGCTGCACACCTGCAAGTGTAGCCAAGCCCTCAGATTCTGTGCTTGCAAGTGGGGAATCATTGCCTCTCAGAGGCACCCAGGGGTGGTGTGTAATTTTCCCAGGCTATTGGGTTGGGGCTTGAGTTGGTTCTGTGTCATATTGTTGAAAAGGAACCTCTAGATATTGAACTCGGCCCTGGTTGCTGCCGGCTCCACCTGGCAGAAGGTTTACACACATGACAGACTGATCAACACTGAAGAAACCCACCCTGGATACATTGGTTCTAGCCAACTACTGCTCAGTGTCAAACCTCCCATTACTGAGCAAGTTCGTAAAGATGTTAAGCAAAAGCTAATTAGATGCTCATCCTGTTGATGCCAATATCCTAGACTTAGCACAATCTGGAACCAAGCCAGTGAATGGGACAGAACCAACTTTAGTCTCACTGATGGATGATCTGCTGACAGTGGATAGAGAGCAGATATCCATTCTCACCCCTTTAGATCTATAGCGCGTGACACTGACAACTATAATGCACTGCTTTTTCTCCTGAGAAAGGGAGTTCAGGATCCAGGGTAATGTGCTAAAATAATTTAAGTCTTTCCTGGTTTCACCCAATGGAGTAGTGATGGGAAACTGCATTTCCACCGCCAGACCCCTCACTTGTTGAGTCCGGCAAGGATCAATTCTCTTGCCAGTTCTATTCAATATCTACTTGCAATGACTTAGTGAACTGGTCAGATAACAAGGACTCAAGTGCCAGTAATATGCAGATGACACATAGCTCTACTTATCCTTCTCCACATAGAAACGCACTATAAACACCAAAATGTCCTTGGACGAGATCAGCTCATGGATGAAGAACATCTGGCTGAAGCTGACTCCAAGCAAGACAGAGGTTATGCTGGTGAGCAGAGAAAAATATTTTGAAGAATTTGCAACCACTGTGCAGTCTTCTTTGGTTCAAGGCACACCAACAGGTGGTCAGTTCAGTCCATCGCTCAGGAATTCCTTGCTGACACTGAGCTTGGATGTAGCAGCATCTGCAAGTAACACTTTCTATCATCTCCCCATTGGCTAGGAAACGCCATCTCATCCTAGCAAATGATGACCTAGCCTCGGTTATATGTGCCTTCTTCATCACCTCTTAGCTGGACTACAGCAATGTGATACATGTAGAAAAGAAAATTCAATGCTTAGGAAACTCCAACTAGTACAGAACACTGCAGCACATCTCCTCAGCAACACAGGCTACCACAAGCACATCCGCCCTGTCCTCTACTCCCTACACTGGCTTCCCGTAGAATATCGAACAAATTCAAGGTCTCTGTCGTTATCTTCAAGGTGCTCCATGGTCTGGGCCCAGGGAATCTAAAAGATGGACTAAGGCTCTGAGATGAAGACTGTGGTGGAAAACTTTGCTCTTCTGGCACAATGGAACTTTCTACAATAAGGGTAAAGCTCGTCTGTGCAGGAGATGAAACTTTCTCAGGGGCCGGCCCGAGACTACAGGATGACCTCTCACAGGGGCTGAGGACCATCACAAACTTCACCACCTTCAGCTCCAAATGCAAGGCACATTCCTTGGATTCTACCTTCTCCAGCTTATACATGTTGTTTTACATTTATATATATTTTAAAACACCTCCCCAAACAAAACACCCTACCCCTGGGGAGCGGATGAGAGAACAAAACACCCTGACAGATAGTCATGTAGCTTAGAGCACTGTTAGAAGGTGCTCTGTGGTGGATGCAGTGTAAGAACCTTAATAGAACAGACTAGAACAGAACACAGACTTTGCAAGCATGTGGGCATAAAGGTGGAGAGCTGAGTTATCACCGTCATAAGGGGGAAAGGACATAGCGGGTGTGCAGACCTGCCAGATGTTTTCCCAACAATGATCCACTGCATTTCTAGATACTTATGACGGCACATTTTGGGAATGTGCAGCTGTCAGAACAGGGCCGTTAATTCATATCACTTTGAACTTGTCAGTTTTCAGGGTAAAGGTGCATTTTGTTTTATGAATTACAATCTAAGAGTGTCATTAATCAAACTGGATAGTTATATGGGTAATTCCGATTTACAATTTTTTTCCCCTGAGCAAGAATAAGCATTGGAATTGATTGTACTGTGCACTTATATTGGGGAAGCAAAGCTGGGGTTGATACAGATTTACCTGGAAATTATACAGTGCACTGTATGAATTTGAGGAAATACCCTATTTTTTCAGCATGAACAGTTCTGTTCAATGATTTTATGAGCAATTTACACAGGACGTGGTTTAAAAATGGAAAACTCATGCCAATACCTGGGAATAAAATCCCGGAACAGTGATGGTCAAGTAAATTGGGCAAGTCTGGAGTCTGACCAGCTTTAGGAAAGGCTGAAAAACCTCCCTCTTTGAAAAGGCCTTTCTCACAACAAGAATGACACTCTTCACACTGGCTCTGTCTTCAACACAATATGTATTATATATAAATATCTGCAACAAACAGGTCAGCCAGCCAACCTCCCGAAACTGTCCCAGAGTTTTTACTCCCAAAAGTGAGAAAAGGCAGATGCTCCATGAAGTACATAAGGGACTTTGCTATTGCTATCAATTTTATGTGGAAGGCTTTCAAATATTATAGTAATAAGCACTAACATAAAACCTGAAGAAAGACAGAAGATAACTAGATATAGCAGACTCAAAATCTGAGTAGCCCAGGT
This sequence comes from Gopherus flavomarginatus, assembly GCF_025201925.1. Taxonomy (NCBI): domain Eukaryota; kingdom Metazoa; phylum Chordata; order Testudines; family Testudinidae; genus Gopherus; species Gopherus flavomarginatus. Next base: position 268,487,847 of record NC_066619.1, on the reverse strand, counting down.
TAGAATCTGTTCAGAAAGCAGAGGTCTATATGGAGTTTCTATCGTATTAGGTATATATCAAGAAGGCCATTCCTCTTGATGATTCTTTTTATTTTGTGTGCATGTGGCATCAGAAATATGGCCTTTGTGAAAGATGGGCCACAGGAGACATAAGGTGTGGTTCACAGGCGCAAGACCTGACTTAGGCAAGCTGTACCCTCTGGTTTTGAAATATTAGAGAATGCCTATAAAGACATTGCATGTTTGAAAGGAATCCCTAATTCTAATCCCTAATTTATCAGGAGTGAGTTTGTTTGCTTGAAACTGCCCTGCAGGAAACTTCAGTCCTTGAATATGGAGCTTTTAGGTGAGCATGTTGTATTTCCTGGGCTAAAGATCTCTTGATCCAAAGGAGAACTGGAACCAAAGGTTCTTGGGTCTGATTACTCCACAGTGTGTTGCCACTTGCCTTAGGGAAATGGAAGGACAAAACTTAAGACAACAAGGTCTCCTTTAGCTCAGGGTGCTCAGCCCTCAACTGTCAGAGAAGTTTGTATTCTGTGACCACACTCAACTCACCCATATATCTTGATGCCCAACTTGTAGCAGTAGCCAAAAAGGCTTACTTCCACTGCTTCTGACTGGCAAGAAGACCTGCTCTTCAAGACCTAATCACAATGAATCATGCCTTAGTAACTTTGGCACAGGCCTAATGCATCTATCTAGGGCTGAGCATTGCTGAAGCCACAGAGAAGTTGCAGCTAGTCCAAAACACAGCAACAACTTCTAGATGGACAAGAACACATCAGACCAATGCTCTGCACACTACCCTGTGTCTCTATTCAATATCAGATATAGTTCAAGTGTCTGGTCCTCTTCTTCCAAGCTCTCATTGGGTTTTGGCCTAGGTACCTAAGGCACCACCTCTTTCCACACTACTCCAAGAATATGGTGATCAACAAATAGGATACAGCTGGAGAAGGCAGTCTTGGGGAAGAATGCCCTGCTTTGGAACTCCCTATGGCAAGTGATCAGGGTGACTCCCTTGATGAGACAGATTTAGAGCACAGCACAGGATTCATCCATTTGCACGACTCTCCTCCACAGAAGTGGTGACATTGCTGAGCAAGCTTTCTTCTCCCCCAAAAATCTCCCAGGGAAAAAAAAAAGGCAGCCCATGGAATACAACCCAAAAGGACACGGAACACAGAAGATTCTTACCTGGACAACACTGAAGTGTAAGCCTCCTGTATTTGGCAACTAAGCAATACAATGACTGGTAGATAACTACATCTATGTGGATAAATACAAAAAGCACAACAAGATAAATACTAAAGATCAATATTTAGACTGAGATCCTTGGCTGTGACCAAGGAGCACATACCACAATTCAGAAGAGAGATGCAAATAAACCACCTTTGTACTCCTCTGATTCCTGGATGGCTATGCGTCAGGCCATCTTGTGCCAGGAGAGCTTGCCAGTGGGGCTGACCAGGATCTGGGTCTGAGGATTTTCTGTGGCCCTTATACATGCCAGGATTCTAGGATAAGGCTACTTCTTCAATCTGTGTCCACGTCACCAGGATGAAAAATGTGTACCCCACCCACTGCAGCACATGGATACCTGCTTTCTCGCTCACTTGCTCTCTCTATGGTACAACATGCAAGTTTGCTTGGAAACAACTATTACAGTTAAATCCAAAACAAATGGGGCACACGTTTTTATGTGTTTATGTAGTCAGGAGAAATACAGGGACAATGGGTGCATATTAAAGGTTTCTACCAGTTCTACTGGCATTCACCACCATGCATAGACACTATCAAACCAGGAGAAGTTTCAGACAGATGAAAACATTTTAGGTATAATTTCTGTACCTCTGTTAATGCCCACCAATTAGCACGTGATGAGGTGCAGCTGATAAGTCTGAAATATTTTTGTGAGAGTCTAGAAGTCAGGACATTTGCAGCATATTTTAAGTGGTGGTGTGTTTTGGTTTTTGCTAAGATTGGAGTTTGTTCTAATTTATTAAAGAATAAAATATCAGCAGGGTGTAAAGAATACTGCAACCTTCAGATGCTGAAGTGAATTTTCAAGCAATGCCACACTATCAGATTTCTCTGTCTGAGTAAAATTTTATTACATTTTCTGTAATGAAGCTTGCAAAAACAATACTGTTACTGGATATGCAGTAAGCAGAAAGGTAAGTACAGTATACGTTACAACATTAGTGCTATGTTGACGTGGAAAGACTTGTCTGATAAATGAGTTTTAGATACAAGACTGGTGGGAAAGTCAAAAGGAAGAAAGAAGAAAAAGTAAAGAAAAGGAGAGGAAAAATATAAGGGAGATAAATCCTCAGTACTAAACTCTAGCTTAGGCAGTCATAGAATCATGGAAATGTAGGACTGAAAGGGACTTCGAGAAATCATCAAGTCCAGCTTCCTGCACTGAGTAAACACATTACAGGTGTTTGTCTAACCTGTTCTTAAAAACCTCTAATGATGGGGATTTCACAACTTTCCTTGGAAGCCTGCTCCACAGCTTAACGGTGCTTACAGTCAGAAAGTTTTTCCTAATATCTAACATAAGTCTCCCTTGCTGCAGATTAAGTCCATTACTTCTTGTCCTACCTTCAGTGGACATGGAGAGCAATAGATCACCACCCTCTTTATAACAGCCCTTAACTTATCAGATCCCTCCTCTGTCTTCTTTTCTCAAGACTAAATATGCTGAGTTTTTTAACCTTTCCTCATAGGCCAGGTTTTCCAAAGTTTTTATCATGTTTATTGCTCTCCTGTGGACTCTCTCCAATTGGTCCTCCTTTTCCTAAAGTGTGGCACCCAGAATTGGACACAGTAGTCGAGCTGAGGTCTCATCACTGCCAAATAGATCAGGAGAATTACTGCCCATGCAGGAGTGAAAGTAACTTACAGGACTTACCAGTACTCCCGGAGTCCTGAGGGGGCGTGGCCTCATCTGGAAGAGGCGTGGCTTCTCAAGATTTAAAGGCCCTGGGGCACCAACTGTGGCTGAGAGACCCAGATCCTTTAAATCAATCAGGGGCTCCCAGCTGAAGAGGTGGCTGGGAGCCCCCGGGGCTCAGTGGCAAATTAAAGGGTCAGGGCTCCGGCCGCTGGAGGGAACCCTGAGCTTTGTGGGACTGGGACAGGGATTTAAAGGGCCCAGAGCTCCTGCCGCTGAGGGGAGCCCTGAGCCCTTTAAATCCTGGCCCCAGCCCGGCTGCTGGAGCCGTGGCTGGGGTTGAAAGGGCTCTGGGCTCCCCGCAGCAGCGGGGAGCTCTGAGCCCTTTAAATGCCTGCCTCAGCCCAGCCGCCAGAGCCACGGCCGGGATTGAAAGGGTTCTGGGCTGCCCGCAGCGGCTGGGAGCTCTGAGTCCTTCAAATCCTAGCTGCAACTGGGATTGAAAGGGCTCTGGGCTGCCTGCAGCTGCGGGAAGCCCCGAGTCCTTTAAATCCTGGCCCCAGCTCCGGCTGCGGGCAGCCCAGAGCCCTTTCAATCCTCGTTGTGGAAGCCGGTGCGGTCCAGCACGGCATACTGGCTCTTGCCACTACGCCATACCAGACCGGACCAGCTTACTTTCACCTCTGTGCCCACGTCTTACAGATTTTCTGTTAATACAACCCATAATATTAGTCTTTTGCAACTGCATAACACTGTTGATTCATATTCAATTTGTGATCCATTATAATCCCCAGATTTTTTCCAGCAGTGCTACAGCCTGGCCAGGTATTCTCCATTTTGCAGTTGTGCATTTGATGTTTCCTTCCTAGATGAAGTACTTTGCCTTTGTCTTTACTAAATTTCATCTTGTTGACTTCAGACCAATTCTCTAGATTGTTAAGGCAATTTTTTGAATTCTAATCCTGTCCTCCAAAGGGTTTACAATCCCTCCCGTTTTGGTTTCATCTGCAAATTTTACAAGCATGCTGTCCACTCCATTATCCAAGTCATTAATGAAAATATTGACTAGTCCCAGTCCCATGACTGATCCATGTGGGGCCACTAGATATGCCCTCTCAGTTTGACAGCAACCCATTGATAACTACTCTTTGCGTAGGTCTTTCAACCAATTGTGTACCCATCTGATAGTAATTTCATTTAGACCACATTTCCCTAGTTTGCTTATTAGAATGTCATGGGTGACTGTCAGAAGCTCTACTAGAAATCTACAGCTTTCCACCTATCTGCTTGGCCAGTAACCCTATCAAAGAAGGAAATCGGATTGGTTTGGCATGATTTCTTCTTGACAAATCTATGCTAGCTATTCCTTATAATCTTATCATCTGCTTACAAATTGATTGTTCAATAATTTGTTCCAATATCTTTCCTGCTACCAAAGGGCCAACCGATCTATAATTCCCTGGGTCTTCTTTGTTCCTCTTTTAAATATAGGCAATGTTTGCCCTTCTCCAGTCCTCTGCAACCTCATCTGATCTCCAAGTAAAAAACTGATCAGTTATACTGGGCCTAAGCCTGCCATTTTCAAGCAAAAATATATGGTGAATTTAAGGAATTTTGTCAGTGCAGAAGGGACAACAGAATAATGACCACTGGGTACGTGTACTTCTTTGTATAATACACAAAAGCACGTATTAAGGTTGAGAAATCAAGCATCAAGAAATGAACAGTTGAGGTTGAATGCTCAGCTTTAGCTCTGTCTGCTGTGCTTATGCCTTAAAGTATGATCTCTCTGTACATCTTTAGGAATAAATGCAATAGGCATTATATGCCAAAGCCAGAAAAACTGCAACAAACCTCTTAACTATCACCTCCTATAAAAGCAAGGACCTCAGTTGCTCTGAATATTAGCAGTCTGACACTGCCCACAGAGTAAAACACCAGCCGTGATTCCTGGATACAGGTGTGCTGTGCTTGGCCGAGGAACTAAGGGGCAGTCACAGGACATGGTACTTTGTGGGAAATTGCACCTTTGTGCAAGACTGCACCTCACACAGGATTTATTTCCAATTAATTTTTCAGAAACTGAGAACAGCAGGGACATCAAAATGGAAGTTGAAACTCAGCCTTACCTGTATCTGTGCCCATTACGCTAGGGAGAAGAGCACCTGCCTGTCTATAAGCAGAAATACCTCCATGTCTATTTCATCAGATGGCTGCTCAGTGGCCTATGGACAGTGAATCTAGTGGCTTCGGTCCAGGTCCTAATGCCCAAACAAGGGTGCACCTGAAAAGAAATCACCCCTGGAGACTGCCTAAAATTGTGCCAGAATTAAGATGTTGAGCGTTGCCTCTGGTGCTGAGCAACCCTGTAAAGTGGCTGAATGCCCTTAGTCCCACTGAACTCAGGGTCGGTTTGAAGGTTCTGTGCATCTCCCGACTGAGTGGATGTGGAGTGTGAATGGCTCTCTACAGGGCTGAGAACCATGCTGGAGCAGTGCCTGCACTTCGCCTGTTTACAGGAGAATCAAGGGCGAAATTCTGGCCCATTGGAATCAATGGGAGTTTTGCCATTGACTTCAGTAGGGCCAGGATTTTTCCCCAGAGACTTGAGTCTATACTGCCCACTCCCACTGAACGGAGGTGAGGAAGGGGTTCTGTGTGACCCTGGGGCCTATTTCTGCTCTCCTGTCCATGCATGCTTCCAGGCAGAGCTCCTGCATGATAGTCCACTGGCTCCTTAGAGTCCTCAGAGCAATGGGCCTTGTCCAAGGTTCTCTGTGAGGTGGTCCCCTTCTGGTTTTGACCCTATGACCTGCACTCATCTCTGATTTTTTCCAGTATTTGTCCCCCCCATAACTGACTGATAAGATCTGTGGTCCCTCACCTCACCCGAAGAGATGGACTTTTCATGATCCTGGTGAGCTCCACCCACCAATGCAGGATGCTAGTTGGTGGCACCTTTCCTAAGCATAATATTCACTGTAACCTTAAGAGAAGACCTATTATGCTTTTAGCTCCAAATTAATTTTTAAAGAGCCCATTTTATTTTTCAGAATTAAGTTATGAAAATAGGTAGAGCAAGACTCAGATCCATTATCAGTCCAGTAAAATATTATTCCTTTGAGAAATTAGATCTGCTATCTACAAAAAGATAGACCTTCCCATTTCCAGCCTTGCAAAGCAATTCTGAGTGATACAAAGCCATGCTGATCGGACCTGTATTTAGTTTTCTTTCCTGAAGGATTGAGTAGTTTGTTCGGCTAAGAATATAGCTTTAGCTATCAGTTCAAACAACTACTAACTGCACCCACTAAAACCTAATGCTCAGTTCCATCCTCAGGGGAGGAAAGCCTCAGATAAGGAGGAACATCTCACTTTGGTCTGGCTACACACTGATCAGACTTTGTGTGGAATTCAGGCCTGAGCAGGATAGAACTTAGATGAGGAAATCAGTACAGCAGAACCTCAGCGTTACGAACAGCTCGGCAACGGAGGTTGTTCGTAACTCTGAAACGTTCGTAACTCTGAACAAAACGTTATGGTGGGTCTTTCAAAAGTTTACAACTATCTCAAAGTTCCGAACAGCTTGAGAAGACTTACCCACACTAGCTCTGATCAAGCTAGGGTGCTAAAATTAGGGCTTAGCTACACTTAAAACATGACAGCAGCACAGCTGTAGTCTTTCGGTGAAGATGCCATCTATGCTGATGGCAGAGGTTCTCCCATTGGCATAGGTAATCCACCTCCCCGAATGGGGCAGCTAAGTCCATGGGAGAATTCTCCCATGGACCTAGCGCCATCTACACCAGGGGTTAGCTTGGTTTAAGTGGGGCACTTGGGGTGTGGATTTTTCACATCCCTGAGTGACATCATTATACCAACCTAATTTCCTGGAGTAGACCAGGTCTTAGAGTGTAGCTGCTGTGGTGAGAGCTGCTGGAAGAGCTAGCCACCTCGAAAACATACCCATCTGAGGCAGCAGGTATAAACTCGGGGCAGCTAGCCCTTTCTACCACTCACATCGCTGTGGCTACGCTATTTTTAATACACTAGCTCCATTGCAGCTAGCACAGGCCCATCTCCTTGAGCTGGGAATCAGGCCCCAGCTCGAAGCGTAGACGTACCTTTAAAGGGTGTGTCTACACAGGCTGCAACAATCAGCCCCCCAGCCCAGGTTGGCAGACTTGGGCTCACACTAATGTGCTAAAAATAGCTGCGTAGACATTGCTACTCAAACTGGAGCTTGGCTCTGAAGCCTGGGGAAGGGTGGTAAGCGTCAGAGCCTAAGCTCCAGCTGCAACTTCAAAGCGCTGTCTGCACAGCTATTTGCAGAGTGCTAGCGTGAGCCCAAGTCTGTCAACCTGGGCTGAGAGGTGCACTGCCCCAGGACTTGTAGACAGAAGATACCAAAGTCCGATTTTTTTTTTGTTTTTTTACGAGGTTCTTCCCGAAAGACCCACCCCTACCCAACAGAAAACTTCATGATATTCAGTATTTACCTCAGAAAGCCAAAACACTGAGTCAAACCTGCTGGGAATTGAACACGTGAGGAAGCCTATGCACAGTACATAGTTTATTCCAGTCAGCCCTTAGGGATACTCTCAGGAAAAACAATCCTGACTGGTTTCCACAGCATGGAATCCATACACACAGCCTCACACAGACCCCCACCACAGCCCAGCATTGATTTTTCCTAAAGTAATACTGTTGCATCAGTGACTCTGACTATGGAAGCGTGTCTAACACATCCAGTTGCCCTGCAGCCAGGGCTTTACCTGCACTCACTCACCATAAAAACCCTGTTGTTCTGTGGGAACAGCTGCTCCCTCCTGCTACACCCATACACCCAGCACATTCTCCAGGAATTTTTCTATAGGTCTAGTTACATTTTGCCAACAGCAATATACACTTTGCATGCTAAATAGAATATTCAAACAGGAGGGAAATGTTTTCTGTATAAATTATTCTTGCTGGGCAATGGAGGGGAGGTAGACACACCCTACCGTACAATGGGGAACCTGTCTGCAAGAGAAATACACCAGGGATAAAAGGCCTCTCATTCGCCACATGTTATTTATCAGAAATTCATTTCTAACCTACCTACATTCTTTGCAAGGCACCGGTCATCATAATTTGTCGTCATTGAGGGAGACTGGATGTCTCCAAGCCATGGAAATCTTCATGTCTAGTTCACTTGAACTTAAGCCAGGTCAAAAAAAAAAAATTTCAAGCGTGGTTTCCACTCAATGGTTCTGTGTAGGCCTCTGTGAAATGGAGTTGGTGGTCTCAGTCCAATTCCTGCTGTAAGGGAACAGCACAATTGCCATTCATTGATCCCCTTGTTGCCATATGTACCAGTGGCAACAAGGACTGGATATGCATGGAGGCTGAAAAACTGTGAACTGTCCCTCCTGCTCTGGGTTGAACCATGTTGGTGGGGCAGGCTGGAAAACCTTGTGCAGCACTGTGCACAGAGAAATCCAGGCTCTAGGTTTTCACGTTTGGCACTTTTTCAGTATTGCCAGCACCAAGCACTCTCAACTCAGGTCCAGATAATCATGAGATTTGAATCATTTAGGGCTTTTTTTATTTGCCTTCTGGTGACTGAACCTTCAGGGTACAGTGGGGTCACCTTCTCAGCTTTTCTCTGCAGCCATAAGGACTAGAAACTTGCCTTTTTTTTTCTTTTTCTTTTTAAAGCTGAGATTATCACATAATACCATAATTCCAAAGCTGGGACTTTAAGAAAAACCTCAATCATCATAAGACTCACAATAAAATTGTGAGAGTTGGCAATCCTGCTATTCACTTATGTCATAAACAGATAAGTAAGAGTTAATAGAACAAAACTGCTTCATATCTCTTTTGCCTGGAAAGGGTTAACAAGAACAGTGAGCCTGGCCGTCACCTGACCCAAGGACCAATCAGAGGACAGGATTCTTTCAAATCTTGAGGGAGGGAAGTTTTTGTGTGTGCTATTAGTGTTTGGTGGTTGTTCACTCTGGGGGCTCAGAGGGACCAGATGTGCAACCAGGTTTCTCTCCAATCTCCCTGATACAGGTTCTTATAGATCCAGAATAGTGAGTACTAGGTAGATAAAGCGAGTTAGGCTTATGTTTGTTTTCTTTATTTGCAAATGTGTATTTGGTTGGAAGGAGTTCAAATGTGTATTTGACTGGGAGGAGTTCAAATGTGTATTTTGCTGAAAGGATTTTAATTTGTACTTGTATACTTAGGCTGGAAGGGTATTCCCAGTGTCTATAGCTGAAAGACCCTGTACCTATTCCATTTTTTTAAATTTACAAAGATAATTTTTTCTGTTTTTTCTTTCTTTAATTAAAAGCTTTTCTTGTTTAAGAACCTGATTGTTTTTTTATTCTGGTGAGACCCCAGGGGACTGGGTCTGGATTCACCAGGGAATTGGTGGGGAGAAAGGAGGGAAGGGGGAGAGAGAGGCTAATCTCTCTCTGTGTCAGGATTACTTTCTCTCTCAGGAAGAGTCTGGGAGGGGGAAAGAGAAAGAGGGAGGAAGGTGAATTGTCCTCTCTGTTTTGTGATTCAAGGAGTTTGAATCACAGTGATCTTCCAGGGTAACCCAGGGAGGGGAAGCCTGGGAGAGGCAACGGTGAGGGAAAGGGTTTACTTTCCTTGTGTTAAGATCCAGAGGGACTGGGTCTTGGGGGTCCCCGGGCAAGGTTTTGCGGGGGACCAGAGTGTACCAGGCACTGGAATTCCTGGTTGGTGGCAGTGCTACAGGTTCTAAGCTGGTAATTGAGCTAAGAAGAATTCATGCTGGTACCCCATCTTTTGGATGCTAAGGTTCAGAGTGGGGGATTGTACCATGACAACTTACACTTAAAAACACGAACAAATTAAGAAAATACAGTTGATTTCATAGATAACACGTATAAATTCTGCGCATCTAGCTGATGGCTCAATTCTGGTTACAGCAGTCATGCTAACTTTGGTGGTGTTGCCTAGACTAGGAGGTATTGCTTGAAGCCAGACTTTTTATGTCTGTGCTGATAATATGCAGTTAAAATCCTCAGGGTGAGATGGTGTTTCAGTAATACTTGTACTGCATACTTGTCCTTGAACCATAAAAGTATTATGTATTCACTTTCATAACATCACATTGCTAATCATACTGGATTTATTAGCCATGAAAGGGACAAGTTATGTTATTTCAGAACGTGCATAGTGCTGTTCTTCAGTTCTGCTTCTCCCTTCACTTTTAATTTAACGTTTGGGTGTGTACTTGCTCAGCAGAATCCAAACCCCTCTTTTTCTAGGCTAGTTCAGAAGACCTTCCAACTTGGGTAACATTATTATTGCCATTGTCGTATCCCAGTAGTGCCTAGAGACCACAACCAAAATCGAGGCCCCATTGTGCTAGGCACTGCACAAAAACAAAGCAGACAGTCCCTGCCCCTAAATGTTAACAATCGAAGCTCACAAGACAGACATAGGGTGGGAGAAAGAACAGAGGCAGAGAGAGATAAAGTGACTTGCCCCAGGTCACATGGCAGAGTTGGGAACAGTACAACCAAGCCACCTACCTACACCCTGAGTGCCCAGCCCGTGCCCGACCACTAGGCCACACTGCCTCTCTGTATTATAACTGTATATATTACATCAACCAGTTGCCCTCCGCACACCTTAATTATTCCTTTGCAAAGTTACAATACTGACTTCCCTGGTGGTAGGTGAAAGGGTTAATCTGTAAAAGCCAACTCTCAGCAGCGAACTCTTGCATAACAGCTGCTCCTGTAATGCTTGTTATCATATACAATGCCAGGGAGGTTTGGTGGACAGAGTTTCTGTAAAACCAGTTAGATCCACAATGATACGCCTCTTCAGTTTGCTTATGTGGTTTCAATTAATCCCAGTTGACATAATCTCATAATTGAGCCGGTTGCTTTTATTCTAAATTTGCCTCCAGTCTCCTAACAATTCTTACTCCAAGCACAAGGGCGGTTGGTAACTCAGCTCTCGTCAGGCGGCTTTACTCATTACTGCATCACCTTCAGCTCCTAAAATGCTCAAGATGACCACCAGCAGCTGAACTACGTATAGCATTTTCTGCACCAGTAGAGTTCCAGGCCCTCTCTTAAAAAAGTCCCATTTTGCTCCTATGGAGCCTTTACCAAAACCCTGTTAAACAGGGCTGTCCTTATGATTTATGGTGCCCTAGGCGGGGTTATTAAACTGGTGCCCCTGTGCCTGTCTTGCTCTTAGCAACACAAACATAAGCTTACACTATTGGAAAACTTGTCACATGCATGTTATTAAAACCAGTTTAACTTAATTAAGCACACTGTAATGTTGATGGACTAGCACTAAAGAGGTAGCACTATAGAAAAAATTCTGATTTGACAGAATGATGCAAATATAATTTTTTTAATTTGTCAACATTTTATTGGAAATTTATATGAAGAGGTATTGAAACAAGGATTTGTTTTTAATTAAAAGCAACCTTTCTGGCTTGTTTGGCTGCAAAATCAATAATAATGTCATTGTATGACAAAGACAAAGTGATGACTTGTTTGATTGCAAGAATAGCAAGACCAATCAAGTGTTCCTGACTCCTTGTAGAGCAGAGATAGTTTTTAATGAGCTTTAGTTTTGAAAAACTCCATTCTTCTGATGCTGCTGTTACAGGAATTGTCAGTAGAATACAAGTGGCAATGTACACATTAGGATATGTCAACAAGTTTGCTGGTATGAGTAAATTGTACAATGTCCATCATCGATTTTGCATGTGGCACTATTGATGACAGTGTATTCAATTCTTCATACAGTTCAAGTCCATTTGAATCAAAATGATCGCCGTGCTTCAGAAGGCTCTCTAGGTCAGGGGTCCCCAACATGGTGCCTGAGGGTGCCATAGCGCCTGCTGGGGCCTCTCAGTGCACCTGTGTACTGGCTGGCGGATGAGCATCCACTGAAATGCCACCAAAATTCGGCAGCATTTCGGCAGCAAAGCCTCTGGATGGTGCCGCTTGCTGCCAACAAGCAGCATCATCCAGAGGCGTCGCCGCTGAAATGCCACTGAATTTTGGCAGCATTTTGGCAGATGCTTGTCCAGCCCCATGGTCCTTCATCTGGGGCCCACCAGATGAAAAAGGTTGGGGACCACTGCTCTAGGTTTTTGCACTTTGTTATTAGTTGCTCTTGTTTTTCTATTATGTTGAATTTAGTCCTGCTCACCCCACCTACCAGCTTAGTGAATGGAACACCAGGCCGATAGCGGGTTGAGTGGCTCAGCCAGGGTATCAGCCGCCGGCCTGCTCAGCCCCCTGCCATCTGGAGTTCCCCATACCAAACACAAATAAGATGTCACACAATTGTCAACAACTTAATTTTCTGTTTTTGGCTAAGATATTGATTTAAAAAATATTGAAATTGAATTCAGGATTGTTAGCAAGCATTTTGGTGAACAAATTTGTTAAATGACAATCTAAATGGCAACACAGTACTGCTTTCATGCTTGGCTCACCCCCCAGCCTGCTGGTCCAACAGCTGCAGTAGAGGAGGAGATGGGTGGAAAACTGCAGGACCCCAAAATCCATCTCTTTGGGTGCAGCGTGGCAACAGCAGCAGCAAACCCTCAGGTCTGATCACATGCCAATGGGCACCACCACCAGCCCAACAGACCATGGTGAAGTTAGCACAGCATCTGATCTCAGAGACAGGGCACCCATGGAGCCACAGCAGCTCATCCTGCCCTGTGCAGCTCCCCACTGCATGAGATGGATCGCCGTCAGCCCGGGGGAGAGACGCGCTCCCTAGCTAGGGTGACCAGATCCAGATACCCTGATTTTATAGAGCCAGTCCTGATATTTGGGGCTTTGTTTCATATAGGTACCAATTACCCCCACCTAGAGTGACCAGACAGCAAGTGTGAAAAATCGGGACAGGGGTGGGGGGAATAGGAGCCTATATAAGAAAAAAACTCAAAAATTGGGACAGACCCTATAAAATCGGGACATCTGGTCACCCTACAGATGAGTTCCTTTCCCCACCCCTTCCCAGAGACCACAGCAGCCAATCCCCTCCCCTATAGTGTGCTGCATTCGGCTTTCTTAGGACCCAGGAGCCCTGCTCTTACATGCTCCACTGATTCCCATCTGTCCGGGCTCCCAGCAGAGCGGTGCCCCCAGACCTAGTGGTGCCCTAGGTGGCTGCCTATGGCTAAGGACGGCCCTGCTGTTAAATCATCCACCTTCTCATGTTTCTCAAGTGTCTTCTCTTATCAACAGGGCTTTTTCACCAAGATTGCTAGCAGCAGGCAAAGCAGGAAGCTGCAAACTAGCTAGGCTCACAGGAAAGGGCGCAGGAAGAGAACTTGAGCAGAACTGTCGTCGAGTTGATTAAACCAGATACTCCTCAGTTCTAATTCCAGATCAGTAAACTGTTTAATTCTCTGTCTGCCAAATTAAATGATTATGTACCTCAAACAGGCAATTAATTCATGTGTTTACAGTATTTTGAAGGCTCGTGGTTAAACTGACCTCTCGGGTGCACAGTTGTATCTCCATTCAGGTCAACAGAATGGTACCCCTTTAATTTCAACAGCAAATTTGGACCACAAACTCCTAATTGTTACTGTTAACTATACAGGTACTGTAGGCAGGAGGCTAGCCTACAAGCCTGCTACCTAATCATATTTGCTATGGCAGGGCAAAGAGTTTGGCAAGATAAGCCTCAGAAACGGGTCCATAGCAGGATCTTTATTTCATCTGACTCACAATGTTCTACTCTGCACATTGTGGTACTATGCACATAGAGATGGTTCACCTCAAGTGCTGTATAAAAGTTAATATTGTAGTAACTCAGGCAAGAGAAAGCCAGGAATGCACACACTCATCTGACTCTCCTTCAGCCATCACCTTGTGCCCAGGCATGTATTACAGCATAGCTGTTACATAACACCCCTGAATCCCTTATGCAGCAACATGAGATGCGGCTGGATTGTCAGTTTTCTCTCTGAATTTCCTGGCTTTTCTGTGCCCCCACTGCAACACAACTTAACAACATGGTTATGGCAAAGGTGCTAATGAATATATGCTATGGGTTATTGATATAACAATATAAATTGGGATGAAACCCTCCATAGACAGAGATAAGCAGAAAATGTCTAGCTCAAAGGACCACATGAGGACTAGCTACAACCACCCCTCCAGATACCCAGTAGGGGGCCTGAGTGGGAGAAGAGCTCTTTTTGTCTACATGAGGAAAGTGTGTCTTGTTAGAAAATATTAAACACTGCTTTGCCCTTAGTGTGGCAAGGATAGAATTAGCCATGAACCAGCTAACACCTTTTAAAACATGACCATCTTTGTCTACACTAAGGACACAAAGCAGTGTTTAACATGGAGTTAGAATACGACCAACCCCATCTGCACTCAGCACAGGGTTTAAACAACAACATGCCAGCTAAGTCATGTTAGGTAACACGTTTTCCAACATGATGCATGTTCCCAGTACAACCAAGCCCTAGTGGATTCAGTGGATACAGAGTAAGTCTAACCTGTCTGAGGCTCCCGATGTGTTCCCAGAACAACTGTGCTAAAGGAAGTTCAGCATTCACCCCAACTGAAGTCAATGGGAGTCCTGTGCACAGAGGGCATTATGAATGGACTCCAGGAGAGACAATCCTCCTGCAACCACACATAATTGCCAGTCATATCGGTGAGAGCTATGTGTGCACCAGGGCTGAACTTGACCCAGCATATCTAATTTGCTATTGTAGGCAATTTTGGCATATTGCTGGGGATGCTGTGTTGGTTCCCACTCATAGTCTGGAATAGCAACAGCTGCCCTTTGAGGCCCACTGCGCCAGGGTTTTGAGCCATGTGATCCATAGGTCTGTCTAGGCACTGATCTCGCCCCATCACCACAGTAGCTGACCGCCTCACAAACATGACACTTCTGGAACGTTGGCTCCTCTCCATGCCCTCCCAAACATCTGTAACTCTTCCCCCTCCAACTGTTACAGGAGTGCTCTAAAGCTGTATGTAAGTCAATAGTTGGCTAATGGATAAGGTGCCACTAGCTGTGGTCAAAACTATGTAGCAAAGTTCCTGGGTTTTGTAGAACCAATAAAAAATACAGTTTAAAATGTTTTGGCCCAGCTACGATATACCTGCCAAGCTACACACAGCACAAGTCCAAGGGAGCAAAAACAACTCTGCAGTTCCCAGCTCAGGGGCCCACAGTCACCATCCCAGTCCTCCAAAGGCTGCTGTGTCTCACATCGGCTACCAACAACCCAACAGGACCCATTCTAACAGCTGGGGAACAGCCAGGGAAGGGGCACTCATTGCAAGCCGCGTCCCCCAGCCATTCCCCTTATTCCAAGTAACCAGAGTGGGGACTGCATACTAAGCAGC
Organism: Gopherus flavomarginatus; assembly: GCF_025201925.1. Lineage (NCBI taxonomy): Eukaryota > Metazoa > Chordata > Testudines > Testudinidae > Gopherus > Gopherus flavomarginatus. The sequence continues at coordinate 268,472,550 of NC_066619.1, read as the reverse complement.
CCAGCACTGCTGGACAAGTTCCCTGTGAAGCAGAATCCTCTACTGCCCAGTAAAGCAGATTTGCCCATTTGCTTTCTATTTCCACATTGGCACAAAGCAGATGTGACAGAGAATCTGTCTCTGATTCTTCACCAAACTCCACAGAAACGCTCTACCCTAGAATGAGAGATGGTCTGCAAAATTCCAGCAAAATCAGTGGCATTTTGAACATTCGGCTGAGGATGTTAGGGAGATTCCCAAACCTGAGCTGGCTTTTGTAGGTGACAAATCTGAGGAATTGTCACAGATTAAAGTGTCACTAGAGGAGCTTATGGAATTAATTGATAAACTCAACATTAACAAGTCACCGGGACCGCATGTCATTCACCCAAGAGTTCTGAAAGAACTCAAATGTAAAGTTGCGGAACTATTAACTAAGATTTGTAACCTGTCCTTTAAATCAGCTTCGGTACCCAATGTCTGGAAGTTAGCTAACACAATGCCAACATTTAAAAAGGGCTCTAGAAGTGATCCCGGCAATTAGACCAGTAAGTCTAACGTCAGTACCGGGCAAATTAGTCGAAACAATAGTTAAGAATAGAATTGTCAGACACATAGAAAAACAAACTGTTGAGCAATAGTGAACATGGTTTCTGTAAAGGGAAATCGTGTCTTACTAATCTATTAGAGTTCTTTGAAGGTTCAACAAACATGTGGACAAGGGGGATCCAGTGGACATAGTGTACTTAGATTTCCAGAAAGCCTTTGACAAGGTCCCTCACCAAAGGCTCATACATAAATTAAATTGTCATGGGATAAAAGGGAAAGTCCTTTCATGGACTGAGAACTGGTTAAAAGACAGGGAACAAAGGGTAGGAATTAATGGCAAATTCTCAGAATGGAGAGGGGTAACTAGTGGTATTCCCCAAGGGTCAGTCCTAGGACCAATCCTATTCAATTTATTCATAAATGATCTGGATAAAGGGGTAAACAGTGAAGTGGAAAAGTTTGCAGATGATACTAAACTGCTCAAGTTAGTGAAGACCAAAGCAGACTGTGATGAACTTCAAAAAGATCTCACAAAACTAAGTGATTGGGCAACAAAATGGCAAATGAAATTGAATGTGGATAAATGTAAAGTAATGCATATTGGAAAAAATAACCCCAACTGTACATACAATATGATGGGGGCTAATTAGCTACAACGAGTCAGGAAAAAGTTCTTGGAGTCGTCATGGCTAGTTCTCTTAAGATGTCCACGTAGTGTGCAGAGGCAGTCAAAAAAGCAAACAGGATGTTAGGAATCATTAAAAAGGGGATAGAGAATAAGACTGAGAATATATTATTGCCCTTACATAAATCCATGGTACGCCCACATCTTGAATACTGCGTACAGATGTGGTCTCCTCACCTCAAAAAAGATATATTGGCAATAGAAAAGGTTCAGAAAAGGGCAACTAAAATGATTAAGGGTTTGGAGAGGGTCCCCATACGAGGAGAGATTAAAGAGGCTAGGACTCTTCAGCTTGGAAAAGAGGAGACTAAGGGGGGATATGATAGAGGTATATAAAATCATGAGTGATGTGGAGAAAGTAGATAAGGAAAAGTTATTTACTTATTCCCTAAATTAGTAGGCAGCAAGTTTAAAACAAATAAAAAGAAGTTCTTCACACAGCGCACAGTCAACTTGTGGAACTCCTTGCCTGAGGAGGTTGTGAAGGCTAGGACTATAACAGTGTTTAAAAGAGAACTGGATAAATTCATGGTGGCGAAGTCCATAAATGGCTATTAGCCAGGATGGGTAAGGAATGGTGTCCCTAGCCTCTGTTTGTCCGAGGATGGAGATGAATGGCAGGAGAGAGATCACTTGATCATTACCTGTTAGGTTCACTCCCCCTGGGGCACCTGGCATGGCCACTGTCGGTAGACAGATACTGGGCTAGATGGACCTTTGGTCTGACCTGGTACGACTGTTCTTAAGTTGTGGGGAGCTGCTGTTGAAAATTAGGCTAATAATATGGATCTAGCTTCAACCTTTATGTGGGAGCAGGTACCAGCATCCTAGAACAGATTTGGTGCAGAAGCGTAGGGCTTCAGCACTGATGGGCCAGGGCCCCATAAGCCCTTTGTTTGTTCCATTGGAAGCGGTCCCAATCCTGTCCTGACCCTGAAACTCCCCTAACAGAACCTGACAGAAGTTTTCTTTCTCCAGAACTCCCCACCCATACTTTGTACCAGGCAAAAGGGCAAGAAGAGTTAATCCCTAGTCACATGTGTTTAGTTTTGGCTTCCAAGCCAGAGAGAGAACATATCTTCTGTTAAATAAATGCCAATCCAGCAGGAGTAGCACATTCCCAGTGACAAGTTTTAAAATTATTTCTATTTGCATTGTCATGAATTTGCCACTGGCAAAGGCTGGGACTCAGGAGTTAATGGACTGCAGGTTTATGGTAAGTGAATACTTCTGGAGCCATAATTCATGTTAATTGGCAGAAACTGTCTGCAACACTATGAAATATGCTCCTTGTAGCTGCAAAACAGGAATCCCTGTGTACCTCGGAAAACAAACATAGCGTCTTTGGCTTCCAAGCTCCAGGGTTACTTCTATTTTTCATGTTAAATAATAGCTGCCCAGAGAGGAGGTGTAAATAATGGCAGATGCATCTGTACCAAAGCAAAAAAAAACAAAGATGGAACCCAAATTTACTTGAGAAAAGACGTACATTCTCTTCCATTCCAGGGTTTGATCACAATGCGCATTAAACCATCAAGTCAGCTCAGTGCCATGAAAATTGGAAGGCAATTAAATTTGTGTTTAAAAATTTAAAACAAATAAAAGGAAGTATTTCTTCACACAACACACAGTCAACCTGTGTAACTCCTTGCCAGAGGATGTTGTGAAGGCCAAGAGCAAAACAGGGTTCAAAAAAGAATTAGATGAGTTCATGGAGGATAGGTCCATCAATGGCTATTAGCCTGGATGGGCAAGGATGGTGTCCCTAGCCTCTGTTTGCCAGAAGCTGGGAATGAGCGACAGGGGATGGATCACTTGATGATTGCCTGTTCTGTTCATTCCCTCTGGGGCACCTGACATGGCCACTGTCAGTAGACAGGATACTGGGCTAAATGGACCTTTGGTCTGACCCAGTAGGGCCATTCTTATGTGTGACCCATTCACAGTGTCTCATTAGAAACAAAGGGCCAGAACCTCAGCTTACGATTATAAATGGATAATGCACCATGTAACCCCACCTGCCCCCACAGCCCAAGCCATCCTGAAAGGCTTGACTATGCCACCTTTAACCACCTCACTCCCTGAGTAGCCACAGTGGGTGGCATTCCAATCCCATTTAAGTCAGTGGTAAAATACCCATTGACTGTGAGGGGCCCTAAATTTCAATGGGGCTACTTACAGAGTATGATACTACTCAGCGTAAGGCTGGCAGAATCAGACCCTAGGAAGCAATTGGTCTTGAAAAGTGATTGGACAGAGATGGTAGTGGCCATCCCAGTCAGTTCAGGGAAGGTGCTCAGGGGATAGGTGCAGAGACGTCTGAGCTGATGTATTGGGCAGGTGAGGTGTGGACAGGACATTGGCTCCATCCTTCCACTCTCTTGGAGCCTGCCTAGACGAGGATAAAGAGTGTCAGCTAAAACATGTAGCTAGCATGTTTTAAAAACCCTGTGTAGGCAGCGCAAGTTGTATTTCAACAGGTGTTCTCTGGCAGAGGTGACCCCTCTAGTTTTCAAATGTGTCAGTTCAAGTGTGTTTTAGACATGCCCTTGATGAGCAGAGCAGCTGAGCCACGGGACCGGCGGACCCTCCGCAGGCACGCCTGAGGATGGTCCGCCAGAGCCGCGGGACCGGCGACCGGCAGAGCGCCCCCCGCGGAATGCCGCCGTGCTTGGGGCGGCGAAATGTCTAGAGCTGCCCCTGCAAGGATGAAGCCTCTATATTCAGGCCAGTCATCTCCCTATACTATGTACTGATTTAACAGGTAAGGTGAATGTCACTCCTGCACCTCAGTGTGTTGATACCCCCTCGAGAGAGAGAGTAACAGTTGCAAGGATGCTACCATCTGCCTGAAAGACTGAGAGGCAGAAAATTACTCTGGTACCCAGGCTGTAGTTTTCACCCTAGCCAGTTGCTCAGTAACCTATATAGCACGTGAATAGAGCCTAGTAGTGCATCACATTAAAGGACTCTCAGGCACTGCAATATAATTCCCTGGATATCTCAGTTCTCCTAAGCACACTTTGTACCCTAGTGTCGCTATACATTTGGGATGCTGTTCGATTAAATATACACCAAGACAGCTGTAATTGTACTGCCCCAAAATTAGACTAGTAATATGACTTATTACTAACTCTGAACATACACTGCTATTTTTCCTATGTGTTGAAAAAGAAATCATTTCCCAGTCGCTCTATTCCAGTTCAAACTTGTTCTATTCTCCCCAGATATTCCAGGGCACAAATTTCCAACAACACATAATAATGGTGTTATAATTATTGTGTCAATATTATTTTAGTGTCGTATATTACAGAGGCACCAGTCATGGCTCCACACTTGAGGCTGAGCTGAATGGTCCATTTAAAAGCAGAGATTCAACCTCTTTGTAATGGACAAAAGACACAGTGTCGCCTTCCCAAAATTACAGCATTTACACCGAGAGTCTAGAATAACTTTACCTGGTAATTTCCTGGACATTCTGTTAATTAGTTTATGAGGTAAAATTAATTGTGAAATGGGTCCTTTAAGAAATGTAACACTGTCATGTGTTTAATGAAATGTGTGTTTAATGTATTTTATGTATGATTTATATGTACACACACACGCGCACACACACACACACTCTCTAACTCTTTCCAGCCATTCTAGAACACCTAAACTAAAAGCATTTTATAAAAACTAATGAAATAAGCCTTCTTGGGGTTTGCATCCTTCATGTCGCCACTCTGCTGTCACATATGCAGCTGTGAAGTATTGCTAGTGCCATCTGATAGATGGGGAAACTTGGGCACAGAGGTTAGGGGCATCATTTTCAGGCTGAGCATCCACACTAGAGTGGCATCACACACCCCTGCAAGCCAGGAGAATGGGCTCCAGGCAGACCATTGCAGGGGATGCCGTGGGTGGGGAGAGGGCTGCTCAATAAGTGATTACACAGAGCCGGTGTTTCTAAAAATAGTGGAAGGCAGGGTGCCCGCAGTCCTGGGGAGCTGTGCAACAGCTGTACACAATGGCCACAGGTGAATTTCACTCCTTTACCACCATGCATTTGACATACATAAATTACTAATGTGTGTATTGCCGCAGCGCCTAACAGCCTGAACCAAGACCAGGACCCCACTGTGCTAGGGGTTGTACACAGCCAAAGTAAGAGACAGTGCCTGCTCCAAGGAGCTTACAATCTAAACAGAAACAGCAGAGAAAGAGAACTGTTTTGCTCAAGGTCACCAAATAGATCAGCAAAAAGGTAGGAATAGAAGCCAGGTCTCCTGAGTCCCAGTGCTGTGCTCTAGCCACTAGACCGCACTGCTTCTCTAGAAAGCCTGCTTACTCAGGCAGATGCCATTCATTTCACCTGCTGACCTTTACATGCCTTGGTAAGCAGTGAGACACAGCCCCCTGACAACTCCCATTCTGAAGATGTAACTCTTGACATGCATATTTACAAAAATAAATCTATAAAAAGCTCAATCCGGTATCTAATTAGGTCACTTACAGTTGTATTTTTATGGGTAGATCTCACTTTATTCCAAATGAGGTGATCAGGGCTATGGTGCAACACACTCTGAATACCAGAATAGCATGCAACACGCTTTGTAAGCTGGAGTCCAGAAGAACTTTATCTCAGTGGGATTTATAACAATCAGTGACCAAGCCTGCAGGTGCAAATCATTCCAATGAGCCAGCAAGCTCCAAGATTCAAAGCATGGCCATCTCCCCTGTTATAAGCTGCACACAAAAAGCCATTTACCATGTCTAAGAGGCATAAACTACATAACCCGCAGGAAATAATGGTGGATATTCTGGAGCACAGTCTATAGGTACTTTTCTAGTAACTTTTAACGTATATATGTATATACAGACATCTCCTGTAACATCCTCCTAACCTAGGGAAAAGGTTTAGAAGGGGGCCAGGTGGGACTGTGTCCACAGACTCAAGTCATCTGTGTCAGCAGAAAGCAGCTTGTTCACCATACTGGAAGATGAGATGTTAACAGCCTACTGTCACGGCAACCTGTCCGTGTTGCAGAAGGAACCCCCTGTGACTGCAGGACAGGCAGCACTGAACGAACAGACTGTTCTCAGGAACACTGCTATGTGTTATTCAGTCCTTTCAAAGTGCATCATGCTGCTGCTTGGATGTCAGTTATGCAGGGCTATGGAGAGTGCAATGAGGCAAAGGGATCTTTTAGGGCTGAACAAGGTCGAGGCTGGGATTGGGGTTATTTAGATTGTAAACTGTTTGGGGAAGGAGTTGTCTCTCTTGTTCTGCGTCTGTACAGCCCCTAGCACAATGAGGTCCTGATTCCTGAGTGGAACCCCTAGGCACTAAATCCAAATAAATAAACCATAAGAGTTATAACTATTCTAGAGTTAATGGGATGAAATAAAGGAAAGGTAAATTTAGACTGAATCTGTTCAAATCTCCAGTCAGTGAGTTCCATTAGACTGGAATAATCTCTCAAAGGAAACAGTGGAAGCCATCTCTCTCAGAATATTTAATACAAGATGGATGAAGTATTCAAAAATATAGGACAAGCTAGGTGTTTTCTGTAACTTCTATGATTCTCCAAACAAGGGGACAACCTTTTACCACGGGAAGTGGTAGATTATCCATTTCTTGATGTGTTCACATGAAGACTGGGTGCCTTTCTGGCAGATGTGCTTTAGTCAAGCAAGTTGTTGTGCTGAATGCATGAGGTAACTGGGTGAAGTTCAATGGCCTGTGATACATAGGAGGTCAGACCAGATGATCTAATGGTCCCTTCTGGCATGCTATCTATGATTCTATACATGAATGACTTTTCAGACTCTTAATTTTAGATCCTATGCAGCTCTCTCACAAGGGGATACAAAGGTTTAGAGAGAGATCAAATTGGCAAAAAGAGCTGTATAACTAGTAAATTAAAAACGCAGTGTTTTTCCTGACAAATTGAGGGTGTCATGGATCAGCAGTTTTATTCTAGTCCCACAGAGCAAAGATCAAAAGGCAGATCAGTGCATCAGCTTTTCACTGGTTTTGGATGGTATTCCGAGGGATTAAAAACTCAAAGCATTTCCCTCCGATCTCAGAGAGAGCTTCCAGAACATGTAACATTTTTAGGTCTAATTATAATAATTAGCTTGTGATAGCATGTTGGCCGGAGAGAAGCTTTGCCAGGAATAACTTTGTACATCAGTAAATACTGATGTTTAAACTCATAAAGGAAACTCACTTCAATCAACAAGTTCATGCAGGTTAGAATATTAAAAGGAATGTTAGCCTTAGTGGGGAAAAAAAGATTGAAAGTTGCAAGAAGTAGCATTCACAGTTAGATGGGAAGTTGTTCCATGAGTATGATACATAATACAACAGAGAATTTCTAAACATACAGCTGATTATGCGACTGTGCACATGACCCGGGCTTCTTCAGTCTTTGATAATCAGCGTCGCAAAGTGCTTAACGATCATTGGAAAGGTGGTGCTATCTAACGCAAATAACATTGCAAAAATGATTCTTTTTAGTATCTTTGATAACGTATCAACATTTGGCTATTGAAAGAAAAACGTATCAGTCCAAATTCCAAATCTGATGTCTTTATAAATAAATAAATGCTCTAGTTCAACCTAGAAGTATGGCTTGAAGGAGGAATTACAGGGTGAAATTCACTAGCCTGTGTTATGCAGGAGGTTAAACTAGATGATCATAATGGTCTCTTCTGGCTTTAAAATCCATTCATCTATATGCCTGGGATGATGATATTACTTTTGCGCACGCTTAAAGAGAAACATCCATTCACTGCAATACCGTCATAGTCAATATACCATCATAGCCAAGAGCGAACAACCTGAGGGAAGCTGAAATACATCCTGCTGGACTGCAGACAGTTGTATTCAACTTGATCTTAAAGAATATCAATTTAAATAAGGGGCATTCTCGGTTTTAAAAATCCATTATTGATGAATGCCTTTCCCATAAATCAGACTGAGCTGTAGTGCCTTTCTGAGAGATGGTGAGTCAACAACAACTGGAGAAAACAATCAAAGCCAGGGGCACTGAGATACTAGCTCAAAGAGCATCATATCACCCATTGCATGGGCCATTTCAAAGTGAGCTCAACAAAGCATGTAGTGCCAAGAAGAATCCTTCACTAGCAGGTGGCTAAACAACAGAACTGCACAGGAAATTGGGGCAGAAAATGTCTATTGACTTCAATGGGAGTGTTGCCAGAGTAAAGACTGCAGGGCTTGACCCTATGATCCTGTGTGTAGGGAGGGAATGCCAGTATTAAAGAAGCAACTTCTCCCTGATTGCTCTGGCTCTACCATGGCTGATAGACTAACTTGGAAGATCAATCTGTAAGGTATTGCCTTTCCTCCATTATCCGTTAAAGGAATGGTCACACAGCTGTTGGCGTTGTAACTCATTCAGTGTCACTGTGGGGTTCTCCTCCATTGTGTCCCAGCACAACAGGATGGCATTCAAGGAAGGGCAAGTCAGGTTCTAAAGGTAGCCAAGGGCCAAGATTATGCTGATTTGGTCTTTGTTGTATCTCCTTCCCAGAGGCTATCTGCTGCCCTTGTACTCCCTCCACTGAGGGAAAGGCCAAAGAGCCAGCAGGAAAATGGGATTTTCTGCCTTTTGTGGGCCCTTCTGTGTTATTTTTGTCATAGCATCTGCTTTTGTTGCCCGACATAATGATCCTTTGCCCTTTGCAATTCATATCTCAGCTTTTGGTTATGCATCCAACCCAGACAATGCAGAATGGGTGAAATTCACCCCAACGCAGAGGGCTGACAAGGCCTGTGCCTCACTTCAGGCCTAGGAAATAACGAATATTCACAAGCAAAGTAATCACCTACATACAAATTACAAAGCAAAAGCCGAGTTTAGTCAGAACTGCAGTGGGCTCAGTACCTTTCAGGGTCAGGCCCATGATTTGGGCTAGAGGCTGAAGAAAAAATGCATAGGAGACTGGCTTCTGCCCAAAAGAGCTTGCCATGGAAATGGCAAGCCAGGATATCACACACACCAGAAAGTAGAGAGGCTAAACTATGGATTACGGACATACAGTCCCACAGCTACACAGTCCGGACACAGGTGCATCCTGGTGGCTTAGTTATTGGTAGGGAGGGTTATTTAAAGTGCAAACACTCCTGTTTTGTAGACAACGCTGCCGCAAAGTGAGTTTGCAGGAATTTCAGCGTACGCAAAACATTCCATTTTGACGCTCTGCTCCACAGCTTCCTAGCACTGCTTCTACCAGCTCCCATGGCGGCACCTGAGCAGCTAGGAAAACATTAACCAGAAATGTATGAAAAAACACGAACAATTGATCTGATCTGCTGTCCTCGAGTGAAGAGCAGTCTTTCCTCCCCGTTCTCCCTACCCACACATGCTGCTGTAGCCTGGTGACAGTATTCTCTGTGGGTTCAATCTTGATCCCATTCACATCAATAGAACAAACTCCCATTCACCTGAATGGTGCAGGAAGAGCCCCTTTGAGAAATCCCCCCATGTGCAGAAGGCCAGCACAACGTGCTATGTAAGCCCAAACTGGAGTGTTATGCTGCTCTCTGCATAGTGAATTTCATCCTGTGTTACCTTAGGCCCCATGTCCCGCAAGCAGTTTATGTCTATGCTTTAATTCTGAGGCTGATGGGTCTCTCACCTACACAAAGTTAAGCATCTCTGTGGGGTTTTTTTAGGATCAAGGCCTTAGATTATAAACTTCTGAGGCCAAGGAGGTTTTGGCTTCTTACATGTCTAAAACACCAAGCCCGCCAGTGGAGAGCTATAACAGCGATTATTAAAAATAGACCCCAGACCAAAAAAAATAAACATTTTTTACTGCAAAGTCCATCGAGTTTAGGTGTTTAAAACTGGGGTGATGATGCATCCCCATTCGAACGGCTGCAGTACTCTGAACACAGTACTTTGTGATGACAACAGGACAGAGTTTCAGCACTTCTTTGGTTCCCTGTTAACATGAAGATACAGACAAAGACCCAGACTCTCTGGTCTGACTGAGGGCTTGGCTACACTGGCACTTTACAGCGCTGCAACTTCCGCACTCAGGGATGTGAAAAAACACCCCTCCGAGCAATGCAAGATACAGCGCTGTAAAGCCTCAGTGTAATCAGTGCCGCAGCGCTGGGAGAGCGGCTCCCAGTGCTGCAAGCTACACCCGTAAGGGATGTGGTTTATGTGCAGCGCTGGGAGAGCTCTCTCCCAGCGCTGGTGCTGTGACCACACTCACGCTTCAAAGCGCTGCCCCGGCAGCGCTTTGAGGTTTCAAGTGTAGCCATACCCTGAGCTGCTCTCAGCATAAAACCAATGGATTGCGGCCACTTCCATAGCTCACTGAGTGAGGGTCCTGATGGATCCAGCCCCAAAAGCAACTTTGAGCAGACAGCCCTCTTCCAATAATGGACCCAAACCTTTCCGTTCCCTAATGGCATTAAACAGCCGCCAGCACGGGTCTCGCACTGTTTGCAGGCTGCAGAACCTACTGCTTCCAGTATCTTCATAAGCAATCAATCCCAGCTGAAACTCAGCCACAGAGGACAGTGTGCCTGGCCTCTCCTGATACAACCCTGCCCCCCTCTGTCTCAGCCAAGTGAATGGTTTTGTCTGCACAGTGAGAAACATCCATCTCTGTCTGAGCACGGAGAGAAGCCTGGTTCCCCTGCTGCTCACCATGCAGTACAGGTGTGTTGGGCTAGATTAATCTGAGGGAGCAGGAGGAGAGAGAGACTGCTTTCTTCCCTCCCATTAGGCTTCATAACACAGGATCCCAAGTACTCCACGTCACAACAGACCTGTCCCAGAATAGGACAGTCAACCTAGTCTCTTCCCAAAATGCTCTATCCAGTGCAAACTACAGTACAATGTCTCTTGTACAATATCAAGATAACCTGTGAAGATGATGGGAAAGAAGGGGAGGGATGTCTAGGAGCCACTGTATCATGGACAAAGGAGGATCCTGATGTCCTACCAAACTACTAGCAGAGTGGTCCAAGGGGTTAACAAGTATTACTCTGCACTGTTGTAATTACACAGCATAGTCCAGTAGACTAGGCACTGGATTGAGACCCAGGATACCTGGGTTCTGTTCCTGGCTTTGCCACTGACCTGCTCTGACACCTTGGGCAAGTAACATCACCTCTCCATTTCTCTTTGCACACATTACTACCTGTCTATTTAGACTGCAAACTGCCCAGGAAAAAATGGTCTCTTGCTTAGTTGCTAGGACAATGGAGCCTCGCTTTCAGCTAATGGAAAGAACCCAAATAATGAACTGCAGTAACATTACTCAGGTTGAGACAGGCTTTCTGAACCAGCATTTCAAAGACATTCTGTGAACTCTGATGACTATACCCAGAGCTGATATTAAAAGTGAGCAGAACTGCAGAACAGAACCAGGCAGAAGCATTATGAGAATGGCACAAGGGGGGAGTTACAGTGTTCAATCTAGAGTGGTCAGCATTAATATTCTGCATCCTCTTTTGTACAACTCCGGAGCTTCCCTACTGTCTGTCAGGTATTGTTATATTGATTTCACAGACTGGTAAAACCTGAAGCACAGAGAGGTCAAGGTCATAAAATAAGTCAGTAACAGTGATGGGAACCAAACATGCAGCGAGTCCCCGTCCTTCTGATGGAAGCTTCAAGGCCTGATCCAAACCCCTGAGTCAGTCAAAAGATGCCCATTGATTTCAATAGGCTTTGGATCAGGTTCCAAAGCTGAAAAACAATTTCCATCAAAGAAATGTGTCTTCCACCTTTCTTGTTCATTATCGCATCATTAAATGTACTATTTACAATCACATAAAGCTGGAGAAAGCATCCAATGTCAACAGCCTTCAGCAATAAAATGTACATTGCTGGAATGATTAACCAAAGCCCAGAAACTTGGAGCGTATAGCAAGTGTGTGAATATCTCCCGGCCACTAAATCTTTCTTGCCATGTAAGAAGAGAGCCAAAATAAGCTAAGTAATTACGAAGTTAGCACAATAACTCAACATCCCGAAGAGGCTTGGCAAATTGTTTACATAAAACAGACTGCAACCAAAAGATGATTAGAAATAAAACAAGCTGCAGTATGCTTATAGTAGCAAGTAAATCTTGCAGGAAAACCCTAAAACAATAGAAATCAAATAAGCAGAGTGCAAGTCATTAGCTTTTTTTCTACATCAGAAATGTCCCATTTCTGACAACATCCCTAACTCTGACTCCCCTCTCCCTTGTCCTTGTGCACCAGTGCAGAGTGAACATAGACCATGATCACTGGTGTGAGTAGAAGATTCTTGTGCCTCCGCTGTCATCACCACTAACAATTCTGGAGTGGTCTCTCATGGGAGACAGGACTCAGTTGAAATGAATGTAAAGGGATATGTTACTGAGGTTGCTGGACACAAATGTGTAGCACTACCGCCCAATCCTAGGGCCTTTGAAAACGAGACTGGGCTCTTTATTGGGGCCTGACCCTGGTCCCTATACTCGAGCAAGCAGCCCCCATGAGAACTACTCCAAAACTTCAGCCTTCGTAAAGTACATGTGCCCACATTCTGAATCAGGAAAGCTCCTGAAAGCATACTGCACCTATGCACCATGTGCTGCTCTGGCTGCCAATTCACTTTGAGGTGAAATTCATCATGCTGATTGGCATGATTGCTATCTATAGAATCCTAAATGGTCTAGGTCCCAGATACTTCAGATCACTTCACCTCCTTATACACCAACACGAAGCCTGCATTTGGCTGGAGTATGTTGACTGTTTGACCTTTAACAGGTGAGCAAAGGCTTCAGGATCAGGCCTAAAATGCACAGCATGACATACACAAACATGCCCGCAGATAGCTCGGACCCTCTGAGGGGATTTGTGGAATAATACTATATAATTTTATAACATTTTGGTTACAACTGAGGGACTTACTCACAGGGAATATTTGAATTCATCCTCTTATTTGCTCACAAAACATCTTCAGGTAGATTGTGATTTCCTTGAAGGTATTCATGATCCAAACGTATACATATAGAGCATGCAGTGGTGTTGTAGCATATCCCAGATCTGAAGAAGAGCTCTGTGTAAGCTCGAAAGCTTGTCTCTTTCACTAGCAGAAGTTGGGCTAATGAAAGATATTACCTCAGCCACTTTGTCTCTTTCATACAGGTCTCTCCTCATATGAGGAGAGATTAATAAAACTAGGGCTTTTCTGCTTGAAAAAAAGATGACTAAGGGCCATATGATTGAAGTCTATAAAATCATGACTGGTGTGGAGAAAATAAATAAGGAACTGTTATTTACTGCTTCTCATAACACAAGAACTAGGGGGTCACCAAATGAAATTAATAGGTAGCAGGTTTAAAAGAAACAAAAGGAAGTATTTCTTCACACAATGCAAAGTCAATCTGTGGAACTCCTTGCCAAAGGATGTTGTGAAGGCCAGGACTATAAGAGGGTTAAAAAAAAGAACTAGATAAATTCATGGAGGATAGGTTCATCAATGGCTATTAGTCAGGATGGGCAGGGATGGTGTCCCTAACCTCTGTTTGTCAGAAGCTGGGAATGGGCAACAGGGGATGGATCACTTGGTGATTACCATTCTGTTCATTCCCTCTGAAGCATCTGGCATTGGTCACCGCTGGAAGACAGGGTGCTGGGCTAGATGGACCTTTGGTCTAACACAGAATGGACATTCTTATGTTATGTTCTTATGTGAAATTCACCCCTGTGCAGAGGGCCAGTAGCTAACCTGTGCACCACTTATCCCCCAAGTAAGCCCCCGTTTGGAGAGTTTAAGGTGCATAGGCCTTGGGGTTGCTCTTTACATAGGGGTAAAATTCATCCCTAACATTTTGCAAATTTTTAACATTATGACTCAGTGGTGTTTTTTCACACCCCTGAGTGAGAAAGTTGCAGCACTGTGAAGCACCAGTGTAGCCAAGGCCTTAGTTGTTGTTGGCCAGATAAGTCCCATGGTATTGTTTCTATTTCCTAGTGGGAAGAGCATGTCAGAGCTTCAGGTGTGAATTTAAAATGTCATTTTCTTGAATCTTCACACACGCTGCTTTGGAATGCACCTCCTGTATACATTCCTGCCAGTGACATCAATCACACAGACATTCACAGCAATGGGGTGCAAAGGGGACACGAGCAGCCACAGCGTAAGCACATTCATTTTAAAAATCAAGGAACTATTCACAGAAAATGTTGGGTGATGCCGGATAAGCCACTTCCCCTCTCTGTGCCTCATTATCCCTGTTATATACAGATACCCCCCAACTTAAGCAGTCGTTCTATTCCGGAAAGCCTTGCGTAACTCAAATGTTGCTTAAGTAGGAAACGTATACCCGTATGTTATGCAAAAATTTCCACAACTCGAAAATCCTATTTCTGCTTATGGAACTTTTTCCGTAAGCACAAATTTGCATAAGTCAGGTCTTGCGTAACCCAAGGAACATCTGTAGAGAGAAAACTCATACTGACTTTCTGTGCAAAGCATTTGACACCTATGGATGGACAGTGCTATAAGATTATTATTTGCCTAGCTCTTATTCTGACATTAAACTGTATGTTACATAGAAATAAGTTAACATTTTTGTTCTGAATTTTCCCTTCTCCCTCCATTCATTCCCATCCTCCTCTATGTCTTGGCTTATTGTTCTCCTCTCTTCTGCTTCTCTCTGGTTTACTATATTTCTTTCTCTCTTCCTCCATCCTCAGATTTCTTTTTCTGTTTTTCTCTCTCCCTTCCCACCCAGCATTTTTGATGTAATCCTCTTTCCTTGCCTCCTCTTGTATTCAGTGGTTCCTTTTCTCACAATTTTGTTGCAAGTCTCATGATATTTGAGGTTTACCTCAAAGCCCCAACTCTTTGAATCAACTCTTGATCAACTCTTGGAATCAAATGAGTAAGTGGGAATCTCAGTTTTCATTTTTTTTTGTAAAAGTAATTTTTTTATCCTTCATAAATGGCTTAAAAAACAAACTCAGATGCACCCAGAAGTTTCAGAAACCAGAAGGCAAATCAGAACCCCAAATGTATGCATTTTAAAATCTCATTATTTTTAAGCCAATCTTATGATTTTTGAATGTTTGAGTTGGTAACACTACATATTCAGATTCAATTTATTCCTTTCCTCTCACTGTCCAATCTTCATACACTCTCTGTCCTACACACACACACTGCTGCATTCTGCTAGTAGGTTTAGCCAATGAAAGTTTGTTCATCCAACGGAATATACCATGAGCAAAGTCCCTGCGGGGAGGTGGGGGAGATGCTTTCCCCATTTCTGAAGTCAGAATTCCCCACACACGCACTCCTTCACCCAGTGCCTTCCCACATCTGTGTCCCCTTCTAGAGGTCTGGGAACAATTTGTATAGTGGGGGTGTTGAGAGCCATTGAACCAAAGTGTAAACCCTGTATATGCTGGAAACCACAGCACCCCCAGTTCCAGCACCTATGTCTGCTTCAGGGAGGCATTCATGCTGTACACAAAGGTTACTCAAATGCACTAAGTAAACAAAACTTTCTGATAGAAGGGTGGTCCAGGAGGATGTTTTAAATCCTAAAGAAGGTTCTGAAGAAAGCTGTTCCAGTTGTTAGGCCACTAGTCTACAACTCGGGAAAACCTGCATTCGAGTCCCTGCTCCACCACAGAGTTTCTTTGTGACCTTGGGAAAATGACTTCGTCTCTCTACACCTTAGATTCCCTATGTATAAAGGGATAAAAAACTTCCTTACCACATATGGGTGTTGATGATATGGGCATTGAAGACGGCAAAGGACTCAGATTCTACAGTAATGGGGGATATAGAAGTACGTTAGCTAGATAAATTACTCATATATGCTTCTGGTAACAACAATATGGAAACCATTTGCAGACTGAAGTGCAATTAAGTTGCCTTGTGTCTCGTTTAAAATCAGAGATACACACGACAGTATTTTCTCTGCACATGAAGTGGAATAGCATTCTTCGGGTACATCTACACTAAGGGATTATTCCGATTTTACATAAACCGATTTTACAAAACAGATTGTATAAAGTCGAGTGCAAGCGGCCACACTAAGCACATTAATTCAATGGTGTGCGTCCATGGTCCGAGGCTAGCGTCGATTTCTGGAGCGTTGCACTGTGGGTAGCTATCCCGTAGCTATCCCATAGTTCCCGCAGTCTCTCCCGCCCCTTGGAATTCTGGGTTGAGAGCCCAGTGCCTGATGGGGCAAAAATCATTGTCGCGGGTGGTTCTGGGTACAACCTCACCCCTCCCTTCGTGAAAGCAGCAGACAACCATTTCGCGCCTTTTTTCCTGTGTGAACTGTTCAAATGCCATAGCACAGCAAGCATGGACCCTGCTCAGATCAATAGCTCAATAGTGGACGTTGTAAACACCTCGCGCATTCTCGTGCAGTCTACGCTGAACCGGGACCTGCAAAGCCAGGCGAGGAGAAGGCGGCGGCTACAGCAGCGCGGCGACAAGAGTGATGAGGACATGGACACAGAATTATCTCAAACTGCGGGCCCCTACACTTTGGAGATCCTGCTGGTAATAGGGCAGGTTCTAGCCATTGAACGCCGATTTTGGGCCTGGAAAACAAGCACAGACTGGTGGGACCACACAGTTTTACAGGTGTGGGACGATCCCCAGTGGCTGCGAAACTTTCGCATGCGTAAGGGCACTTTCATGGAACTTTGTGACTTGCTTTCCCCTTCCCTGAAACGCCATAATACCAAGATGAGAGCAGCCCTCACAGTGGAGAAGCGAGTTGCAATAGCCCTCTGGAAGCTTGCAACGCCAGACAGCTACCGGTCAGTCGGGAATCAATTTGGAGTGGGAAAATCTACTGCGGGGGCTGCTGTAATGCAAGTAGCCAAAGCAATCATTAAGCTGCTGCTACGAAAGGTTGTGACTCTGGAAAACGTGCAGGTCATAGTGTATGGCTTTGCTGCAATGGGATTCCCTAACTGTGGGGGGCGCGATAGATGGAACCCATATCCCTATCTTGGCACCGGAGCACCAGGGCACCCAGTACATAAACCACAAGGGGTACTTTTCAATGGTGCTGCAAGCACTGGTGGATCACAAGGGACGTTTCACCAACATCCACGTGGGATGGCCAGGAAGGATTCATGACACTCGTGTCTTCAGAAGCACTGCTCTGTTTAAACTGCTGCAGCAAGGGAATTACTTCCCAACCCAGAAAATAACAGTTGGGGATGTTGAAATGTCTATAGTTATCCTGGGGGACCCAGCCTACCCCTTGATGCCATGGCTCATGAAGCCATACACAGGCAGCCTGGACAGTGGTCAGGAGCTGCTCAACTACAGGCTGAGCAAGTGCAGGATGGTGGTAGAATGTGCATTTGGCCGTTTAAAGGCGCGCTGGCGCACATTACTAACTCACTCAGACCTCAGCCAAACCAATGTCCCCTTTGTTATTGCTGCTTGCTGTGTGCTCCACAATCTCTGTGAGAGTAAGGGGGAGACCTTTATGGCAGGGTGGGAGGCTGAGGCAAATCACCTGGCCGCTGATTACACACAGCCAGACACCAGGGCGATTAGAAGAGCACACCAGGAAGCGATGCACATCAGAGAAGCTTTGAAAAAGAGTTTCATCACGGGCCAGGTTACAGTGTGGCTGTTGTGTTTGTTTCCCCTTCATGAACGCCCCCCCCCTTTATTGACTCCTTCCCTGTAAGCAACCCACCCTCCCCTTTCGATTACAGCTTGCTTAAGGAAATAAAGTCTGTATCGTTTAAAAATCATGTATTCATTATTAAAAAGTAATTATAAAAAGATGCAGAGAACTGACAAGGTATCCCGGATGTGGTATGGGAGGAGGAGGATAGGAGGAAAGGAAAAGGCCATTAAATACATTTCAATGTAATGACAGCCTTTTGGTTGGACTGTCCACTGGGGTGGAGTGGGCGGGTGCACGAAGCCTTCCCCCACGCGTTCTTACATGTCTGGGTGAGGAAGATATGGAACGTGGTGAGGGTGGTTACACAGGGGCTGCAGCAGCACTCTGTGACCCCGCTGCTCTTCCTGAAGATCCACCAGACGTCGGAGGATATCAGTTTGATCACGCAGCAGCTCCAGCGTTGCATCCCGCCACCGCTGATCTTCCTGCCTACACCTCTCATCTCGAACGTCTCTCCTATCCTCATGTTCGTCCCGCCTATCCTCACGTTGGTCCCTCCTATCCTCACGTTCACTGGCATCTTTCCTGTACTCTGCTACCACGTCCTTCCACTCATTCAGATGAGCTCTTTCATTGCGGGTTACTTCCATGATTTCCGAGAACATTTCGTCTCGCATCTTCTTTTTCCTCCGCCTTTTCTGAGAGAGCCTTCGGGATGGAGTAGGGAAGCTTGAAAAATGTGCAGCTGCATGAGGGAGGGAAAAAAGGGAGAGAAGTATTTTAAAAGATACATTTTACAGAACAATGATTAAACTCTTTCACAGTGAACAACACTATTCACCTTACATAGCACATGTGATTTCACTACAAGGTCGCATTTTGCATCTTAATATTGAGTGCTTGCAGCTCTGGAGTTACAGATCTCACAGACGCAGGTCCAGGCATCAGAATTCAGCTTGCATGCAGCATGGTAAGCCATTGTCTTTCGGCTTCTCCAGCCTTCATATACACAGTGCCCTCTGATGCTTCTTTCCTGTTAACATGTAGCAGCAGAAGCCAACCCCCGCATCTCTAGGATGATTGCTTTACCACTCCCCCCACTGCATGGCTGGTATCATGGAAGA
Source organism: Gopherus flavomarginatus (assembly GCF_025201925.1). Taxonomy (NCBI): domain Eukaryota; kingdom Metazoa; phylum Chordata; order Testudines; family Testudinidae; genus Gopherus; species Gopherus flavomarginatus. The sequence goes on along the minus strand of NC_066619.1, from coordinate 268,453,581 downwards.
TCACTGCTAATCACCCCCCTTTCCGCCACCCACCACGTGGCTGGTAGCTGAGACGATTCCTGCTAGCCAAACGCAAAAAAGCTCAGCGCTATCCTTCTTCCCCTCCCCCCGCTTGGCTACGTGCAAGGAAGGATTTCTTTTAAGCAACAGCCCAGTAGGAAAATGGCCATCTCTATCGCCTTAATTAAATTCCTGAATTTCAACCAGGTTACCATGAACGATATCACTCTCCTGAGGATAACAGAGCGAGATAAAGAACGGATGTTTCTTGAATGCCAGCAATCACCGGGACCATACGCAGCTATGCTTTGTCATGCAATGATACCCAATTACTTGCTACATGCATGGCATGGTAAAGTGTCCTACCATGGTGGATGGAACAAGGCTGCCTTGCCCAGAAACCTTCTGCAAAGGCTTTTGGAGTACCTCCAGGAGCGCTTCATGGAGATGCCCCTGGAGGATTTCTGCTCCATCCCCAGACATGTTAACAAACTTTTCCAGTAACTTTACTGGAATCCCAAGAGCATCCCAAGCCCTCATGGCAAATCAGTCATTAAAAAACGCTTGCTTTTAAACCATGCTTTATATTTACAAAGGTACACTCACCAGAGGTCGCTTCCATGGCTTCACTGTCTGGGCTAGTGGCTTGGGAGGGCTGGGAGGGTAATTCTGTCTGAGTCACAAAAAGCTCCTGGCTGTTGGGGCTAACGGAGTGCTGTGTGCTCGCTGCAAGGTTGTCCTCCTCTTCCTCCTCATCTTCCCCCTCCGCAGAATCCTCAGCCATGGCTGAGATTACAACCCCTACCTCGGAATCCACGGACAGGGGTGGGGTAGTGGTGGCGCAGCCCCTTAAAATTGCATGCAGCTCAGCGTAGAAGCGGCATGTTTTCGGCCCTGACCTGGACCTTCCGTTTGCTGCTTTGGTTTTCTGGTAGGCTTGTCTAAGCTCCTTAACTTTCACTCTGCACTGCACTGAGTCCCTGGTCCTTTGTCCATCATAGCCTTGGAAATTTTTTCAAATATTTTTTCATTTCGTCTTTTGGAACAGAGTTCTGTTAGCACTGAATCCTCTCCCCATATAGCGATCAGATCCAGTACCTCCCGTGCAGTCCATGCTGGAGCTCTTTTTCGATTCTCAGGAGACTGCATTGCTACCTGTGCTGATGAGCTCTGTGTGGTCACCTGTGCTGATCACAGCTCCACGCTGGCCAAACAGAAAATGAAATTCAAAAGTTCGCAGGGCTTTTCCTGTATATCTGGCCAGTGCACCCGAGTTCAGACTGCTGTCCAGAGCGGTCACAGTGGTGCACTGTGGGATACCGCCCGGAGGCCAATATCATCGATTTGCGGCCACACTAACCCTAATCCAATATGGTAATATCGATTTTAGCGCTACTCCTCTCGTCGGGGAGGAGTACAGAAACCAACGTAAAGAGCCCTTTATATCGATATAAAGGGCCTCGTAGTGTGGACGGGTGCAGTGTTAAATCGGTTTAACGCTGCTAAAATCGGTTTAAACATGTAGTGTAGACCAGGCCTTTTTGTCATACACAGCTGTATGCATGCAGCGGGTGAAATCATGGCCCCATTGACTCCCATGGTGCCAGGATTTCAAGTAGTACGTCTTGTACTCCACTTATTTTAATAATGTTCATTAAATGTCTTTTCTATTTGGCCACAAATGAATACACATGTTTTCATTATTGTTTTTAGAAACTGGAATTAAATATGTTTACATTTTACCATTCACCTACACTGCAGGAAGCCCAAATAGCATTCTACTCAGGAAAATCTGAAAAAGAGTGATTACAAATGCACACGAAAATGACACCCTTAAATAGTGTCAAATTAATTTGATTTTTTTTAAATTTTCTTATTTCTGATAAACAAAGGTAATATTTGTAGCGTAGATACAGTATCTATGATTTATTATTTTGGCAGTGGCCCTTTATAAAGATTAACCATTCATCACTTCCTAGACTGACAGCATACACAATCTGAGTGAAATCCACAAGACACCAAACTAGTGCTTCATTAAATAAATGCCGTCAGAAGAAAATAGACAAATAAATCATGATTTAAATCTTTCTCCATGTAGTCTGCATTAACATTCAATTCAAGTCAGCACAAACACACACACCACTTTTGTTGTGACATCGCCTTTGAACATTTGCACTAGTCCACTTTTGTAATGTTTCACGGCTACATTTCGGCTCTGCCCATCATTAGAAAGAAATTCCCTTGCAAGGCTTAGTGGAATGATGGGAAGTTTCACTGAGCCACCAAGGAAAATCTTTGCAAGGAAGGAACACAAATAACTCAGCAATGCACAGGGATATCATTTACAGTTAAAATGGTGATTTACCTTTTCTTTTTTTAAATATTTGCTATAACTTATTTTAAGTGGCTTTCTTTGTGTAAACATTGATCAAGATAAAGCTTTTCACAAGCATTCTTATAGCAGTTGTGTGTAGTTTCAGCAGTCCACAGAGCATTAGTTACTCGGCAGTTAATGTGCTATTGAGATATAAAACACCAGTAAGGGAATTAAGAATGATTACCCATTTATTATACATTGCAAGGGCAGCGGGTGGGAGGGGGGCAGAACCCACTAAATAGTACCTAAATACTTGCATGATTATTGATATTTAAAGGACAGCATCTTTTCTGCCAACTCTATAAGGAGCCCATGGTTCATGACCTTGGTATCACTACATCACTGCTGAGAAATAGATAAAGCAAGAGTTCTCTTTCAGGTGACTACATTGATATCAATGGGAATTATGCCAGAGTAAGACCTGGAGAATTGACCCTTTAAAAAAAAAAACCCAAAAACCCCACAATGCCTATTCTAGGATAGGGAGAGTCTTCTGAACAACAAAACATTGAGGCCTTTATTTAGCAAGATGGTGAAGCACTCGCCCAACTTCTAGCAAGTACCCCCAGCTGGAGAACTTAAGTTGACACATGCTTAATTGCCTTGCTGAACTAGGGCCTTAATTAGGATCAGTCAATTGAATGAGGATAGGAGCTTTTTCCTATTTAATATAGAGAGAGTTTGTACAATGATTATGAGAAAGCTCTATAACCATCAGCACTCTAAACATAGGAACTGCCCAGCTGGGTCAGACCCAAGGTCGCTTCCATGGCTTCACTGTCTGGGCTAGTGGCTTGGGAGGGCTGTTGGGGCTAATGGAGTGGGATTAAGTCCACTGTCCTGTCTCTAACACTGATGCTTCTAATCAGATGCTTCAGAGGAAAATGCAAAACCCCAACTCCATGCTGGACAACTGTTCTAGTCTATACTATTTTTCTGTTCCGTTTAATAACCTGCTGATGGGCAAAGGCCTGTTTGTATTATCACACAGAACTCCCGTGAAATCCAAAGGAAGTTTGCATGACTAAGACAAGCCGGGTTTGAACTGACAACATTTCCCTACATCTCCAGGCAGGGTGAGACACGGTCCTGCAGGGCAGCAGGATGCAGAGGGGCTGATTTGTCAATAGAACCTCCAGGGGAATGCTGCCAGAATGGAGGTGCTGCTTCTGCAACATTGCTCCTCAACCCTGCCAGGGGCCCCCCACATGGAAGGCCCATGCATGCCATGCAGGAAACCTATTCAGCATGGGTGAAATTCACCCCAATGCAGAGAGCCAGTATGAGACCTGGGCATCACTTAAAGTCTCAAAATAAGCCCCTACTGGACCCAAATGTTGAATGGGCCTTGGGCTGGGCCACTGCACAGGGGTGAATTCCACCCTAAATGTTCACAATGAGTCTTCAGCAGGATAACTGAGCCTCTTCCAAAAGGCTGCTGTGAAGTGTTGACAGCTCTGTTTATTTGCTAGAGGCAAAACTCGCACACACTGAGTGAACTGATGGCAATCGCTCAATGAGAGTTACCTGAGTGGCAACCAGCAGCAATGCTGAGTCACTGTTATATCACAAATACTCTCTTAAGTATCAGTTACATCTACAACATATCTAAGCTTTTCGCAACCTATCCCCAGTTCTTTAAAGCCTGTGTATAACACGGGAAGGAATAAACTCTTAACACGGCTAGATTTACACTGCAGCTGAAAAAGTATTTTTTAGTTGTGAGTGTTAACAGTCAAGAGTCTTTATGAGTGTCTCCTGGGAGAAGAAAACTGTTCATTGTTCTTTACTAATTATTCTGAGAGACTAGAGGAGCAGTAAAGGCTGGGGAAGAGTCATATGGCTGCTGCATAGTTATTCAGTTGTGGCCCAAGGGATTTAGCTCCAGCAGATTGCTGACTTCCTTGGTTCTTGCTCAGTCAAGAAGCCATATTTGTAAAGCCCTGAGCTGTAGAACATCATAAGAAATATATAAAAAAAGAAGGTTATGAGTGAGTCTGTTAAACTAGGAACTGTCTTCCCCATGGAACAAGGTCTGAGGGCTAATCAATGCCTCTGACCTACATGTAAGTCACAATAGTTTTGGCAAGCGTAGCCCCTAGGAACAATCTATGAAATTTATACGTAGAACTGGGGAGGGCAAATAGAAATACATTTCTTCCATGGGCTTTTCCTTTGTTTATGGGAAAGATTAACGTTTCCCTTGAAGATTTAGGGGCAAATGCTGTCCAGCACATGAGCACAATAAGCCTGACCCAAAAGCCAGAGAAGTCTTTCAACTAACTTCAGTGGGCTCTGGATCAACCCCTATCTGCTTGGGTAGAGCAGACACATTTAAGAGAGCTGGGACGCAGGTAGATATGTCCTCTGCTACATGCATCCTGCTATTCAGGGTGGGATTCCATGGTATAGGCATGTGGATGGGGACACGATGTGGAATGATCCTGTTTCACTCCTAAGTCCTTGGTTCCTTTGTTAGGGAAAGGAGACTGAAAAGCACAAGGGCAGAGAAATCTGAAGGGTGCTCAGATGCTACTTTGCAACAAAAATAGTATGTGTAACTATTAATTTGGATTGCTTTTTCAATGCGAGCTTACAGGAGATGGCTTTTCTTTTCATATCATTGTACCAGAGGTGTCTGGGTGCTGTGCTGTTACATGTGTCTAGCTAAGGACTATCCACACCATACATTGTGGAGGATAGGTTGTTGTGTTGTTAAACTACAAGATTGTTTTATGTTTGCATTGTTAGTTGTTTTATCTTGAGCAACCTTGACTGTTATACAAAGTTTGAACATACAAGAAAGTTAATGCTTCCTGGCAAGTAATGTTTTTCCCGTCAAAGAAAATAAAAGCAAAAGAGAGAAGAAGTTGTTCATATTAGCCATTTGGATCCGCTATCCTCAGCATCAAACAATGGATCAGGAGCTGCTTTCCATCTGAACAATAAAATGGCTAAGACCAAACTTTTTCGCCTTCCTCTGCAGCGTGGGGCATGGGTCACTTGCTGGTGGATTCTCTGCAGCTTGAGGTCTTCAAACCACAATTTGAAGACTTCAATAACTCGGACATAGGTTAGGGGTTTGTTATAGAAGTGGATGGGTAGGGTTCTGTGGCCTGCTTTGTGCGGGAGGTCAGACTAGATGATCATATTGGTCCCTTCTGACCCTAAAGTCTATGAGTCTATGTGCAGTTCTACGGCAAGAGCGTCAGCCACGAGGCTAATCCAAAGTATCTTGGTGTTACACTGGACCGTAGTTTGACCTTTCGACAACACCTCCAGAACACCCGTGATGAGGTCAGGTCTCATGTCGCGCTTATCAGAAAATTGGATGGAACATCATGGGGCTCCAGGCCACAGACCTTACAAACCACAACAACTGCCTTGACATATTCTGCAGATGAATATTGTGCGCCAGTGTAGCCTCTCAGCAGTTACACTCAACTTCTTGACACTCAACTCAGTGCTAGATGCATAGTGTCAGGCATGTTCAAATCAACTCATGTTGACTGGCTCCCAATCCTATCACCGACACTGCTGAGGAACCACTGGGTTTTGATTTATGTCGGAGAGACTGGTGCAGATTGAATTGCATCAGGATATCTCATGGGAGACATGGGTTTGTGTGGACAAACCCTCTTTAAATGGAAAATGAGGCAATCACCTGTATGCGACTGTAGTCATCAGGCACAAACAATGGAGCACATCATATCTGAGTGTCCCCTTTGCTCTTTTGCCGGGGGCCTGACGGACCTTCATCAGCTCACTGCTGCAACAATGTGCTGGCTATCAAACTTAGATATACATTTGTAGTCATTGCTACCTACCCAAGCCATACGAAAAAAGAAGGAAGGATTCACGCCATCCAAATTGTGCTCAGGGCATTCAGTTTGTTCCCAGATGATCTCAAATACCAGCACTGCTATAAAATGGCTGTTGTGTCTGCTCTTTATACAATATTATGAATATGAAGAAACCACACAGACCAAGCTGGGTTCCATGTAACTGGGTTCATTACCTATACACAAGACAGGCAGGTCCCAGCTACATCTACACAAGGCTACTCTGCTAGGTTCTGGGGGCTTCTCCAACAGAATACAGGAAGGCCCACTAGATGGTTCACAGCGTATTTCCTCTATACTAACTACAGTAACTGACAAATCATCCTGAACATTAGACAGTTTAGTGTGCTCATGAGCGTGTTATAATGCTAATAAGCACGCTAAACAGTAGCAAGGACAATATGAACTGTAAAAATGGGCTCTGAGCCAAAACCCCAGATCTGAGCACCCGAATTTCAGGCAAATTAATTTCTAAGTCTGGAGTTTTTGGCTGCCCATACTAAAGGACTGTACCAAAACAACACCTGTGAACTCCAGACTTTTGATTCAAGTCATGTATTTTGAAGATTGGATGCATCTCTGGTAAAAAGCACTTTACCAGTACCATCTGCTCAATTTCTAGCAGACACTCTTGAGGTTCAAGCTATATATCGCTGAAGGCCGACAGGTGTCTGCCAGATGTAGGATTTGTCCTCACTGGGGAAAAAAAAAAAAAAAAAAAAAAAAGGAGGGATAATTAATGCATGGTAGCTATCCTGCTGTAAAGTCCTAGGAAACAAGACTCTGTAGTTTCTCATATGAGGTAGCTGGCCAGATCAATACCCCACCCTCCTCAAGATGCCTCACGGCAAAAATGAGAGCACCTTGTCTCCACTAGGATTTTACAGCAGCAGAGTCAACTTGTGCTATTTATCCCATTGCAATAAAAACCCACTTTTTTGGCACAGAAGCCAAAATCTTCCCCTGGGATTAACTCCACTTGCAAAGAGCTGTCCTCAAATTTCTGATTTGCTTTCAAGCCCGTTTGGGCATCCAGGACCATTTTTCCTTAGTCATAGCTGGGGAATCTCTCGCCAACTTCCATAAATTTCACCCAGAGCCTTACTAAATAAAAGGAAAAGGCCTGAATTTAGTTCTCAGGAAAATGATCTTGCCCTGGCCCATCCGGGCAGCTCTCACCAGATCAGGAAAGATATGCAATATGTATGACTGGAACATTCGTTTTCTTTTCACGCTGCTACAGTTGCCAAAATAAACCCTTCTTCAGATACAGACAAAAAAAGTTATTAACATCGTAAGCGTATGCCCTGATTGCTGCATTCCTCATGGCATTCCCTGTGGACTTTCTAGCTGCACAGGACTTCTAGTCAATGTTTTGAAAGCTTGATTTGTTTGCATATGCATTTCAGGGATTTAACTCTATCACCACTTTACGGCAGTTTGCAAATAAAGAAACACACACACCACACACAGATACAGGTGCCCAGATCTTAGGCTGCATCTGAACTGTGCTCAGTAAAACTCATGGTCACGAGGGCTTCAAAGGTGACTATGACCCACTTTATGGCTTATCTGTGGCATAAAGAAGAACATAGGAACATAGGAATCGCAGGACTGGATCAGACCCAAGATCCACCTATTCCAGTGTCCTATCTCTAATAGTAACCAGAACCAGATGCTTCAGAGGAAGCACACAATAGGCAGATGTGGAGTAATCTGCCTCCTGCATTAGATCTAATCCTGGGCTCTAATACTTAGAGATTGACTTAAACTTTGAATCATGATGTTCAATATCCCTTGCAAAATTTGTTTTCATTAATGAGGATAACTGGATATTCTGGAGATCTATATAAAACTCCAATGCGATTTTGAATCATGCTAATGTCGTGGCCTCAATTACATCCTGTCGCAATGAGTTTCACAGTCAGATCATGCAGTAGGTGAAGAATTATTGCCTTATCAGTTTCCTGAGTGAAAACAGTTAATTTATATACCTAGCAGAGTTCTAAGTGTTTAGATTTTCCCCTCCAATGTGTATTACTTTGCATTTATCAATATTAAATTTCATTTCCCATCAAGTTGTCCATTCCCGTATCTTGTTTAAGGTCTCTTTGAAATTCCTCACTGTTCTCTTTGATCCTGACAAATTTAAATTACTGTCATCTGCAAATTTTGCTACCTCAGTACTACCAGATCATTAATAAATATTAACGAACACAGGACCTGGCATGGAACCTTGATGAAGCTGATGTTAACCTTTTGCCATGATGCATATTAACCATTTAATCCTAATCTTTGTTCTTTATCTACTTGCCAGCTTATGATCAGTGACCCTGCTTTGTCTCTCACCCAATAACTACTTAGCTTTTTCAGTAGCCATTGTGCAGGACCTCAACAAAAAACCTTTTAGAAGTTTAAATAAATGATGTCAACCAGTCCTCCTCTATCCAAATGTTCAAGACATTTTAAGAGATTAGTGAGACACAACTTTCCTTTGCAGAAACTGTACTGGATAGACACTATCAGATCACGATCTCCAGCCTTTTGTTACTGTGTTTTTTATTACAGTTTCAACCAATTTGCCAGGTACAGATGTAAGACAGGCTGGTCTAGAATTCCCAAAATCACCTTTAGACCCTTCTTTCAATATAGGTACAAGACTTGCTACCCTCCAGTCCTCTCAAGCAGTGGCTGTATTTAATGAGCGATTGCATTTTTTGTTTGTTTGGTTAGAAGCTCGCCACATCATGCCTTAGCTTCTTCAGAACTCTTGGCTGCACCCTCTGGGCCTGGCACCCTTTTTAATTATTGCATTTAAATTCAAGGCCTTGAGAACCATTCTGGTAGTTGTAGACCACCAGAGTACAGAAATGTCCCAGCCACAACCTCTTTCACTGATCACCTCCCCCACCCACTATCCCTCTAAAACGTCCCTCCCCAGTGGAAACCTAACCTCTGCAGGAAGCTCTACCAGAGTATCACCAATGGAGGCTGCCCAAGAATTGCAGAGAATCAGTGCATCTCCCTGCTGTCCTAACCATGCCCACTTCACAGCTAGAACAGGCACCATTGCATTGGATACTTCTCCCGCCGCACACACATTGCTCACACTGAGCCTGAAAGTATTCCTGTGGGCAGGGCAGCGGAAAGCCACACATGACAGCAGTGGTGGAGCATGCTGGCTGAGGCAACTTCGGAAGAGGATGGGGAGCGGGTTAAAAAAAAATTTGAATGAAAAGTCAGCTAGAGCTGCAAACCTCAGACATTTTGCTCAGCTGTAGTCTGCCTTTTGTTTAGATAGTAAACCCTTTGGTGCAGAGAATATGTCCTCCTCTATATTTGTACAGGTTACTAGTACACGGGTCTACATCCTAACTGAGGCCCATGAGCACTTCCATAATACATATATCAAGTCAATAACAATCAGATCTACTTCACACTGCACATGCTCAGAGGCCTAACACAGGTATTAGCATAGCCACTTCTCTGCTCACTTTACATCATCGCACTAACAGAACTTCTGTACAAATAAATAACATGATATCCATCCTCACAACCTTGAAAACACAACAGGAAAAGCACGCACGTTGCAATTTCTTTACTGTGTTGTCACTACTCACAATGCAAAATACAGTGGTGTTGCTATCACTGCACACAATGCAGCTGTTTGAGTCACTGAGAATTTGGGGGCAATTTTTATGAACTAGAAAGGCCTTCGCTTTGGAATACAAGCACCATACATATTTCAACACTGCTGAATGAAAGTAGCTTATCATCGGTCTCTTCTACCATGAAAACATGCATGGACGGCTCGCAGCTTCTTTCTCATATTCTTTCTCCCACCCACTTACTCACCTCCTGACAACTTAGGAAGGGTGGAAATGATCCAGCAACGTACAATGGAGTGAGCGCATTCACCCGTCACTTCCTCAGTGCTGATGTATTGCCACTCCCTACAACTGGGGCAGGTGCATGGGGGCAGTGGCCCTTTTTAAGCATTATGATTAGTCTATTAGATATTTAGTAAAAACTCATGGTCGTGCTTCCCTTGCTGCCTCAGTGTCCTGGACTAAAGAGCTGAGGGCACGAGAAAACAAAGAGAACATATGGATGTTGGGACAACGGGATCAAAAACACTAGTTACAACCAGTTTTGATATTGGTCTGCCATGCATATCCATAACCCCAGACCTAGAGAAGGGAGCTGGTGCGTGTTTCTTGCCTGCAGTCTGCCAGTTTCTTAATCAAAATCTGTGCTTTTTGGAAAGCCCGGCAGTCTCCCAGCTGTAAACAATTACTACATCTGGCCCTTGTGAGCCTCCCCTCCCCCAGTCCCCAGTGGAGTCCAGCTCCACAAACTTCCGACACCTGCTAAGAGGGATAAATTGGATACTTGATCATTTGACCTCTTCTAGGAATGAACTCTCAGCTCACTGTAATGTTTCAGGGTTGTTTTAAAGGGACAGAATCACTTTCCCTGCTTTACAGGCTTGCCCCAAACTTTCCCCCCACCCCTCCATGCAAAAGCGGGAAAAAAGCCTTTCTATGCCTTTAAAAGTATTCGACAGCCCCACAATCCTAGGCTGGTACAGTAGGATTTTTATGCCTGGTGAATCCTTTAAGGGCAGAGTGCTATATTTGTGAAAACTTTAAGCTGTATTGAACTTAGAATTCCAGGGAGGCCAAATCCTCCACCGGTATAAATCAGCGCAGCTGTGTTGATTTAAATGGATCCTCTCCGGTTCACACCAGCGGAGGAGCTAGCCCACATCTGTGTCCGTTAGCTCCCCTTGCTACTAAAATACAGATATGCATTGAAACTCAAGATGGGCCTGATCAGATCCAGATTAGAATGCTCCAACTGTCAGGGGTCTTTGGATCTGGGGGCTTGGTTCAAGCCAATTGCTAATCTAAAGAAGTATTTTCTCCCACACAGCTCATCTTCTCCTTCATCTACCAGATCTTTCAATGAAGCCATAGGGCTGCATCTGTGATGTCACAATCAAGCCATGGCAATAGACCTCTGTAATAAATAGGTTTTTGACTGCATTACTGGGATAAACAGGAAAAAAACCACTGGGCTGTCAGGGAAGACCTGCTTCTAACACAGATACCTTCAGTAACAATAAAAGAAATACCGAAGATGATTGGAATGGTAGATTAGATCATACTTTGTGCATAGACAGCAGATTCCAGCATCATACAAGGATCTCCAGAGCTTTACAGATATTAATAAATGAAGCTTTGGCACTCAGCTACAGGGCAGGTCACTATTATTATAACCTTTTACAGGTGGGCAAACTGAGGAACAGAGTGTATACATGACATGCTCAAAGTCAGTGGCAGTGCCAGGAACAGGAATCCTGACTCCCATTCTTCTGCTCCAATGATTAGACAAACAATCAGTCTGCTTACTGACGCCCAGTTCTTCCCTGCTCTGAAAGCTGGGCTTTTTGTCTGAGCAGTGGATCTAGTTTCCAAGGGAAAAACCATCAAGAACTTCTACTGAGAATGACTACTAGCATCCTCTCAGTATGTGGGGATTTACAGATATCCTACACAATACCAAGAGTCTGGCTGTGAGTCCAGTCCATTTCAGAACGGCCCCACACAATATGTACGATCAGTACATAAAGTTTAGCACAGTAACACTGTGAAACTTACCAAGACAAATAAAATGAATGTTGGCACATAAAAAAAAAAGACACAAAGATCTAATTGTACATGTCACAGGAAAGCGCCACAGTAGTTCAGCTCAAATGTCAGGCTCTTTATGCTTATGCAGCGAAAGCAGAGCTGAAAATCAGATTCCAGATTTCAGTTAAAAATGCAGAAGTATATCTTTTTGCCCCCACTATTTGCAGGGAAAATCTTAACACCAGGGTTACTTGCTGGTGTGTAGTAAGCACTTTAGGCATCAAAATACAAATCATGTATTAAAATATCCAAGTGATCTTAAATGTCCCTATCGCAGTTCAGGGCTAGCTTCACCTTTGACGCTTCTCAGTCTCCCCAAGTGCAATCCCTCCAGGTGACAGACCTTGAGCCATCTCCTCTCTGGGGCGGAATCTCAGATTTCTCCCACTCTTTAGAAATGGTCCCCAAGTGCAGCATGCCTGAGCACCAACTATCCGGGCGTAGCCGTGTTAGTCTGTATCCACTAAAACAACAGGGAGTCCGGTGGCACCTTAAAGACGAGCAGATTTATTTGGGCATAAGCTTTCGTGGGTAAAAAACCCACTTCTTCAGATGCATTTTCACTCCATGCATCTGAAGAAGTGGGTTTTTACCCACAAACGTTTATGCTCAAATAAATCTGTTAGTCTTTAAGGCAGTGGTCCCCAACCTTTTCGTTTAGCAGGCATCAGACAAAGGACTGTGGCTGCGGTCAAGCATTTGCCGAAATGCTGCCTAATTTCTGTGGCATTTTGGTGGCGACGCTTCTCGACAAATTTAGGCGGCATATCGGCAGATGTTCGACCGCCAGCCAGGACACGGGCACATTACATGCCCTCGTGGGCACCCTGGCATCAACAGGCATCACGTTGGGGACCCCTGCTTTAAGGTGCCACCAGACTCCCTGATGGTTTTGAGTATCAACTGTGATTGCTCACTAGGTCCGACTGGACTCAGCTACCCTGCAAGATTTCCCTTCAGGAGCCACAACCAGTGTGTGAACACAGTGACCTAGAACAGCCTTTGCAAAACAAAGTATTGTTTAATCCCAATGGCAGGAGCAAAGCAGAACAGGAAAAAACAAAGTCTACCTGCATCTTTCTTACCTAAAGCGTAGGTAGTCCTAGGTCACCTCAGACTCCCCAACCTCAGGTCTGGAGGACAGTCTACCCTAGCTCTGCAGTCTCAGCCTTTCCGCCTTTGTGCTCCGTAGGCTCCGTTTTTATCCACTCCACATTCCCTGTTTCAATTTCCATCCATGTACTAAAAAGCTCAGCGAAATAATGATATTAATTATTACAAAGAAATTTTAAAATCTGAACTGATTGTTTCTCTAAAAGGCTGTAGAGTTAATTTAGGGACATTCTATGGCCTGTCTTCTACAGGAGGTCAGAGCCGATGATCACAATGGTGCCTTCTGGCCTTGGAACCTATGAAATGTAGTGAACCAAAGACAGTTGCACTCAGCTGGGACAATGCATAGAGCAAAGACCCTCCTTTGAATGAAGAGGAAGAGTTGGAGACAAAGCATTTTTGATTTAGGAGAGCTGGCAACGGAATGACCTTCCAGAGGAGATTAGATTAGTCCAGATTCTGATGGTCTTTAGGAGGCGCTGCAAAACTTTCCCCTTTGATAAAGCTTTTCCATCATAACAAGGATAAAGCTCACCGCAACCACCCCTCCCTCTCCTACCCAGCCCCTTCCTCCAATTTAAAGAAAACACAAGCCCCAAGCAGAGTTTTCAATAACGCAGAAAGGGAGAATGGCCAGAGATGCCAGGAAGTTAGCTAGGATCTTGACTATCAACAATTAGTGTGGAAGGTTCTCTGATACTATGGTGATGAGCAGCAATATGAACCCCTATGATGAGGTACAAAATATTTTAGACAAAGAACAGAGATTGCTTGGCAGTAGAGGGACCTCAAGAAGAAAATATATAGGCATTTCTTGAGTTATTACTTGTGCTGCATTTCTGCTGGTCATGTGTTATTCAGTAGATAGTTTGAAAGTCTCAGTAGTTCACAGCTATTCAAATTAGTTTTATGTTTCTTTATATTGATAGAAAATAAAGGAAACGCCAATGTGTCTCCACACAGGCTATGACAGTTGGCAAGCCCTCCAAGCAGTCTGAAATTAATACTAGTGCTCCCTGGTGACAAATTCAAGTGATGACAACTTATTGGGAATCTCAGAGAAGTAGCTCTCTCAGGAGGGGCTGTTCTGGAGCACAACGTCTGAGGAAAGAGTGAGTGAGAAGTTTATTATTGCCATTGCCTCTGTGTGACCAGGATTTCACACTCAGTCCTTAGATCCCATGGTTACAGAGGCTGGCAACATAGACAGCATGAAGGTGCCAATTGACTTGAAAAGGGCCTTCACATCACCTGCAATGAGCGATAAAACACCCCAGTACGCCATAGGACATTCACTTCCACCTTTAATAGATGCTGAAGATCAATACGTCCTCTACCTTCAGTCAACTCATGCAAAACCTTCACAGCCAAGGACTGTGTTAAGAGCATGCCTGGTAAACAAGAAAAATATGGACTGGAAATCCATTGTCCAAAATTGGTGCATCAAAAATTAGGCCCAACTGGTGGACAAAAAATGAGGGGATGGGCTATTCTACTCATCATTCCCTTCTGAGTTCCTTTAGAAGAAAAGATTTGGGGGGAGGGGAAATGGGGAGGAGGCAACCACCATGCTTACTGACCGAAAGACAAGAGGAAGGAGTGAGTTTCACCACCATGGCTACCATCCCCATCATCTCCTGGGATGCTGGCCGTGCTTCATCCTAATCCTGGGAAATGTCCTGACCAGGCCAGAAAGAGGGACCCAGATGACATCAACAGCTGGGATGTGAGACTTTGTCATCACCACCACCATCATGTTGCTGCCCCTCTCCAAGTGTCCTTTTCCTTACCTACTTTATTTCTTCGCTTTCCTATCCCTCTCCTTTTGCCTTCTGTCTAACACAAGTATGGCTTAGCTGGCCACAAGTGAATAGTTTGAAACACAGCTGTAAGCCTGTGAACAGAAAGGCAGCTAAAAGCAAAGCCCTGAACAGCCCAATGCTGGTACCAAGTTTGCCAGGTCTCAGAGTATCTGATAGGATCATGTGCTGTGCCTATGTTTTTCCAGCCTTGAGGTTGCAAGGGAGAGCCAATACCAGAGGGGAGTGGGGGTGGTGAGGTCATATCTTTGACCGGACCAATTTCTGAAGAAGAGCTCTGTCTAATCTCGACGCCCTGTCTCTTTCGCCAACAGAAGTTGGTCCAATAAAAGATATTACCTCACCCACCTTGTCTCCCTAATTTCCCGGGACCGACGCAGCTACAACAACACTGCAGACAATCCATACCAGAGACAGAAGCTGCATTTTCTATCTTTGCTGTTCATTTCTTTCACCTTTTGTGGGTTGCCTTCCAGGAAATGCAACTAGACTTTAACAACAGCAACGACAACAGCTCCAGCCCCTCTCAAATAAATTCTTCTCTTGTCTCAAAAAAGCCCATTTGAGAGACTATCACACAACGGGGAGTTCTTTCTAACAACTCTCTTCGGCTCCAGGGAAAGGGAACAATGGGTGGTGTTAAACAGAAAACCTTACTTAATACTTCACATTGTTTATGCTTTAACTGTTTTTCTTTTCTGCATCTTTAATAAAAGGCTTTAAAGGATTTACAGTGTGTTTGCATGGGAGTAAGTAGGCTGAGCTCTCTGCACACCAAATCCCAAACCTTGTTTAAAACTGTTAAATGTTGGACAGTTACAATTTTAACTCTTTGGGCCCTTTTTTCATTTTAAATTAATACAATGTATCTTACACAATCCTCAGGAATGGTCTTTCAACCTCTTCACTCCCTATAGGTCCACAGGAACCTTTTCTCACCTCAGATGTTTCTAATAATTCACAGCAACCTATTTCATTATGCGTTTCGCTATGCGTCCAAGTTACCCACGGACATGCAGCCTATCCTTCCTTAGCTGTGGACTTCGCAGGCTTAGCGCAAAAACACAAACCCTTCTGCACAGGTCCTCTAACTTTTTCCAGGGGCTTATAAGTCAAAGCCAAATTTCTCTGTTGAGAGCTGCTGTCTGAAGCCATTCACAGCTCAGTTCATAACAACTTTATTGAGCCTGAAAACTTAAGAATGCTACATAGTCTTATATACCAGTCTGTGCTTTTCTTTATATGTATAGAACTCTGCTAACACCCAAAGACATGTCTTGGGGAAGGCTATTGCCATGCCAGCTTTCAACTTTGAAGCTCCTGGAGAGGTGTTTCTTCCCAGTGCACACCCCTCATACTCAAACAGCTGAACTGTTCTCATTCCTTTATCACCATCATCATCATTATTATTATTCTACTTCAAGCAGAAAACAAGCATGGAAAATTTCAGCTCAAAAGATAAAAATGTCAGCAAGTTATGAGCAAGTGGAAACAGATTAGAATGGAAACCATTCTCGTACCTTATCTCTGTTATGCTAATTTACAGATATTATTCCCTTAGGCCTACTCTAATGCCAAATGCCAAGCTACATTTTCTCACCAATCCTTCCTGCACGACAGGAGGATCATGTGTTCTAGGATATTAAAATACATGAGATCCTGCAAATAGTTTACCATGCATTTTAGTCTGCCATAAACAATATCGTCTACTGATCTTGTAAGTTGGTGTCCCCTATTTATCTGTCTTCACTGTATTCTAGCACAGTAGAAGCTATCATACTGAACAGATGGTGATGTGATACAATTCTCTAAATAAATGCACAGGCACACATTGGTATGGGATATAGGTATGCATCTAGAAAGGAAATATTGAAAAGGTCAGAAGCATACAGCATGCTATCATCTCCCTATATATTCTGCATTAACATTTCAATATCTCAGTCTTGTGACAAAAATTGTAATGAGGAGGGGAAAGGAGTAGAATATTAATCCATTACTGAGCCACAAAATGCAGCAAGACTGAGATATAGAGAAAAGCTAATACTGGCGCATGACGGCTCTAAGCTGCTGTCCCAGAGTCCTTATGAATGTTGCTCTTCTTTTAGAGATTTCCCTAATTCATATCCTATCAGGGTCTGATTCTCCCCTGGCTCATCTGCCATCATTTACACCAGTGCAGGACGTATATCAAATGCTACCAGTGCTCAGAATTCTCTAATCACTTTCACAGGACATAATATTTTACACCCACTTTGCCGAGGAGAAAGGAGCTTTGTTTTTGTGTTTTTGCTGTTGGTATGTGTGAGTGTGGGAATTATACTCTACAGATTAGATCAAAGTGCCTTTAGTCACATGCATGCAGCCCCACTGTTATGTAAGGGACACCTGAAATGATCCAGGAGTGACATGTCCTTCCTCGTGACATGGCCAAAAAGCCCGCAACACCACTTTTGAAGGCAGTGAGCGATTGGAGGAAGGCCAGATCTCTGTGAGATTGTGGCATTTCGCGCTAAATTGAGCCATTTTCTGCTCAGGATTTGGTGCTGACAGCACATATGGAATGCCTCTAGCCTCTGCAAGTCTGCCTGTGAGCAGCTTACAGGTTTCTGACCTGTATAACAGTATAGGCAGTACACAGGTTTATTAGAGCCTGAACTTTGTCTCAGCACAAAGACATTTTTGCATCCATACCCAAGACATGCCACTTCCTGCATGAAGTCCAAGTCCTAATCAGATGGCTTCCAATTTGTTGCAACTGTTTGAACTCTGCTTGCAGACTACATAAATGAACTTGTCAACAGTCTCCACAGTTCTTGATACCACCTGCACTGGGGAGTTCTGGTGGTCCAGCTCTGAGGTTTATGAGCTTGGTCTTCTGCCATGAGACGTTCAACCTCATAGTGTGGGCAGCATGTTGGAAACCTTGATCTGGGATGACTACTCCCTTCACTGAGGACTGAAGTCCTGACCTGTCAACCTAATCAAAAGCTAATTTTATGTTGACATATGTCATATGAAGCAGGCAATTAAATTCTCAATGCAGCTCAGCCAGAAGTCGCAGGGTAAGGACAGCATTCATTGTCCATCGCCCAGCAGTGAAACCTTTTTGTGGTGGACAATGCCTACTAAGGAGCAGCTGCATCCTACCAAGCAGAACATGAGTGAAGAGCTTTCCAGGGAACAACAGCAATGAGATCAGCATGTGGTTACTACACTTCATGCCCTTTGCCTTGTACAGAGACACTATGATGCCATCTTTCCATTCTGCTGGTACTCTGCCAGATACCCACACTTTTAAAGCAGTTGGTGCAGACCAATGCTCACTGGTTCCAAGGCACCTTTGAGCAGCTCGGGTGCAATACCATTGATCCAGCAGCATGTTCATTCAGTAACTTTTGGATTGCTTTTCATGCTGCTTTGAGTGACAGAAGTTCAGTGTTTGTCCCCGGGTCTGTAGCTATATGGATTGACGGGTCACATAGCACTGGACAGTCATAAGCAACTTCAACACGCTTTCATAATGTGTCTTCCATCTGCCCAAGACCTTATTTGTTGACAAGCAGGGAAAGCCATCTGATTTCATAAGGGGAACATTAGAAGGCTGTTTATGGCTGCCAACCAGGTACGTGATAGTTCTGTAGGCAGGATCCAGATTGTTGTGCTTTAGGCCACCCTCTGCTTCGTCAGCCAGGAATCTGATATGGATCTCATGGTCAAGATTTGCCATGGTCCATGAAATGCCTTTCAGTCATTGAGGTTCTTGGACATTTCCCTGCTTGCATGCGTCTGCCTTTTTTGCTAATATATCACAGGTCTCTTTAGAAAGCCAAGGTTTCTTGCACAACCATCAGGAGGCAATTATTTCAGTGGTGGCATATGGTGTACTGTTATATATACCATTCTAAGCAATCTCCACATCATCCAAGAGGTTACTGAGATTACATATGTGATCTTTGATAACTTGTGTGTATCCCACTGACCTATTAGAATAATGCTTGCCATTATTAAACAGCTTGTTGATCTATTTACGGCAAACAATTTATTAATTGAATTTGGCCCTGGTCTTTTCCATGAACAGCCGTTACATCAATGTTTGAGCCTGTTTGGAATTCAGGGACCAGTTCTCTACCCCTGCATATTTCTGTGACTTCAAGACACCTTTGCCCATATTCTTCAGATGCCTGGGAATTTACCCCACTGGTAGCATAAGTTAGAACAGCCTTGGAGCTACTCTAATTTATGTTCTGGTTACTGCTGCCTAGGGGCTGTGAAAAGCCAGAGTGTAGATCGCCCCCACCAACCCCCCCTTACTAAATGAGAAAACTAAGTCACACAGCTGTTCAGAGGCAGAGCCAGGAATAGAATCCAGCATTTTTAAAGTGAGTTTTCAAAAGCACTTAGCATTTGCCTGACCATGGGTGGCGGGTGACATAGGTAGGGGAAGGCTGTGCTTCCCCAAACAGCCTGAAGTGGACCCGCCCACGCTCCACCCCTAGGTTCTCTACTGCCTTCTTCCATTTCCCAAGTGGTAGGGCCAAGGGGATGGGGCAGGGCAAGCTGGGGCTGATGTGCTCCAGACACATGCCAGGTTCACAGAGTCCAAGACCAGAAGGGACTATTGTGATCATCTACTCTGACCTCCTGTATAACACAGGCCACAGAACTTCCCCCAGTATAATTCCTAAAGCAGTGGCTCTCAACCTTTTCCAACTACTGTACCCCTTTCAGGAGTCTGATTTGTCTTGTGTCCCCCAAGTTTCACCTCACTTAAAAACAACTTGCTTACAAAATCAGTCATAACAATATAAAAGTGTCACAACACGTTATTACTGAAAAATTGTTTACTTTCTCATTTTTACCATAATCATAAAATAAATCAATTGGAATATAAATATTATACTTACATTTCAGTGTATAGTATATAGAGCAGTATAAACAAGTTATTGTCTAGAATCTACATAAAAAGCTCTAGATGAAATTTTCAGTTTGTGTTGACTTCGTTAGTGTTTTTTACACAGCCAGTTGTAAAACTAGGCAAATATCTAGATCAGCTGATGTATCCCCTGGAAGACCTCTGCATACCCCCAAGGGTACACCAACCCCTGGTTGAGAACCACTGCCCTAGAACATAGCTCTTAGAAATACATCCAATCTTGATTTAAACATGGTCAGTGATGTAAAATCTACCGCAACCCTTGGTAAATTGTTCCAATGGTTATTTACTCTCATTGTCAAAAATTTACCTTACTTTGGCTCCAACTTCCAGCCATTAAATTGTGCTATGCCTCTTTCTGCTATCTTGAAGAGCCCATTATTAAATATTTGTACTCCATGTAAGTATTTAAAGTCTATAAGGTGCCACAGGACTCTTTGCTACTTATAGGCTGTAATTAATCACTCCTTAACCATTTATTTGTTAGAGCTAAATAGATGGAACTCTCTGAGTCTGTCACTAAACAGCATGTTTTCTAATCCTTTTATAATTCTTGTCACTCTTCTCTGACCCTTTTCAATTCTTCAACCTCTTTTTTGAATTTTGGGCACTGGAATTGGACACAGGATTCTGGCAATGGTCGCAGCAGGGCCAAATACAGAGGTAAAATAACTTCTCTGCTCCTGTTTGAGATCCCCCTGTTTATGCATCTCAGGATCACACTGGGAGCTCATATTTAGCTGATTATCCACCATGACCCTCAAATCTTTTTCAGAGTTACTGCTTCCCTCGATGGAGTCTCCCATCCTGTAAGTTTGGTCCTAGATGCATACATTTACATTTAGGCCTATTAAAACACATATTGTTTGCTTGCACCCAGTTTACGAAGTGATCCAGATCGCTCTGAATCAGCGACCCGTCCTCTTTATTATTTATCCCTCCCTCAATTTTTGTGTCATCTGCAAACTTTATCAGTGCTGATTTTATATTTTTTCTAGGTCATTGATAAAAATGTTAAATAGCGTATGGCCAAGAACCAATCCTTGAGTGAGTTTTCCCCACTGGAAAAACACCCACTCGCTGAAATCTCTCCTTTTACAATTACGTTTTAAAACTTATCAGTTAGGTAGTTTTTAATTAATATAATGCATGCCGTGTTTATTTTATATCGTTCTAGTTTTTAAAACAAAATATCTTGTGGTACCAAGTCAAATGCCTTACAGAAGTCTAAATATATGATGTCAGTACTATTACCTTTATCAGCCAAACTTGTAATCTCATCAAAAAAAGAAAGATAATTGGATAGTATCTATTTTCCATAAACCCATATTGATTTTAGGGCTGTCAAGTGATTAAAAAAATTAATCACAATTAATCATGCGATTAATCACGCTGTTAAACAATAATTGAATACCATTTATTTAAATATTTGTGGATGTTTTCTACATTTTCAAATATATTGATTTCAATTACAACACAGAATACAAAGTGTACAGTGCTCACTTTATATTATTTTTATTTCAAATATTTGCACTGTAAAAAAATAGTATTTTTCAATTCACCTAATACAAGTACTGTAGTGCAATCTCTTTATCATGAAAGT
The DNA here is from genome assembly GCF_025201925.1 of Gopherus flavomarginatus. Classification (NCBI taxonomy): domain Eukaryota; kingdom Metazoa; phylum Chordata; order Testudines; family Testudinidae; genus Gopherus; species Gopherus flavomarginatus. Next base: position 268,432,197 of record NC_066619.1, on the reverse strand, counting down.
TGAACTTACAAATGTAGAATTATGTACAAAAAAGAACTGCATTAAAAAATAAAACAAGGTAAAATTTTAGAGTCTACAAGTCCACTCAGTCCTACTTCAGCCAATCGCTCAGACAAAACAAGTTTGGTTACAACTTGCAAGAGATAATGCTGCCCGCTTCTTGTTTACAATGTCACCTGAAAGTGAAAACAGGCATTCACATGGCACTGTTGTAGCCAGCATTGAAAGATATTTACATGCCAGATGCGCTAAAGATTCATATTTCCCTTCATGCTTCAATCACCATTTCAGAGGACATGCGTCCATGCTGATGATGGGTTCTGCTTGATAATGATCCAAAGCAGAGCGGACCAACAGATGTTCATTTTCATCATCTTAGTCAGATGCCACCAGCAGAAGGTTGATTTTCTTTTTTGATGGTTTGGGTTCTGTAGCTTCCGCATCGAATGCTGCTCTTTTAAGACTTCTGAAAACATGCCCCACACCTCATCTCACAGATTTTGTACCGCATTTCAGATTCTTAAACCTTGGGTTGAGTGTTGTAGCTATTTTTAGAAATCTCACATTGGTACCTTCTTTGCGTTTTGTCAAATCTGCTGTGAAAGTGTTCTTAAAACAAACGTATGCTGGATCATCTGAGCTTTCTACAACATGATATATATGGCAGAATATGGGTAAAGCAAAGCAGAGGACATACAGTTCTCCCCCAAGGAGTTCAGTCACTAATTTAATTTTAATTTTTTTAAACAAGCATCATCAGCAAGGAAGCATGTCCTCTGGAATGGCGGCCAAAGCATGAAGTGACATACAAATGTTTAGTATATCTGGCACGTAAATACCTTGCAACGCTGGCTATAAAAGTGCCATGTGAATGCCTGTTCTCACTTTCAGGTGACCTTATAAATAAGAAGCGGGCAGCATTATCTCCCATAAACATAAACAAACTTGTTTGTCTTAGCAATTGGCTGAACAGAAAGTAGGACCAAGTGGACTTGTAGTCTCTAAAGTCTTGCATTGTTTTATTTTTGAGTGCAGTTATATAACAAAAAAACCCCCTACATTTGTAAGTTACACTTTCATGATAAAGAGATTGCTGTACAGTACCTGTATGAGGTGAATTGAAAAGTACTATTTCTTTTATCATTTTTTACAGTGCAAATATTTGTAAAAAATTATATAAAGTGAGCACTGTACACTTTGTATTCTGTGTTGTAATAGAAATCAATATATTTGAAAATGTAGAAAAAACATCAAAAATATTTAATACATTTAAACTGGTATTCTATTAACAGTGCAATTAATCACAATTGATTTTTTTGAGTTAATCGTGTGAGTTAACTGTGATTCATCGACAGCCCTAACTGATTTCTATTAATTATATTACCCTCCTTTAATTCTTTATCAATCAAGTTCTGTATTAGCCAATCCCTTATCTCGCCCAGGATCGATATCAGACAAACAGGACTATAATTACCCAGGTCATCCTATTACCCTGCTTAAAAATTGGCATATTAGCTTTCTTACAGTCTTCTCACATTTCCTCAGTGCTCCAAGATTTACTGAAAATCAGTATTAACAGTTCAGTGAGGTCTTTTAACACTCTTGGATGCAAGTTATGTGGACCTGCTGATTTCAAAGTATCTAATAATGTCCTCCAGAGATGACTAGTGGAATGGAAAGAGTGTTTTTATTACCATATGAAGAGACTCTATTGTCTGTTTTTTCCCCAAATACAGAACAGAAATATTTATTGACCATTTCTGCCTTCTCCACAATTCCTAACTTCTGATTTATGTTCATTACTATCAATTTCCCCTTTGTTCTATATTATTTTTATAGCTGCCTTCACTTACCCTCTAAACCTAATTGGCCTTTTTCCTCAACTGTTACTTTCTGGACATCTAGTAAGGTGTTCTTAAGTAATTCTCAATCATCAATCACATTTTTCTGATTAAATTCTTCCTCCCAGATGATTTGGCTCAATTGTTTTCAGCTTTGTGAATTGGCCTTACACACACACAGGTCTGAACTTCATTCTGCTTGTAAATTATAAACGTGATCAGGTACCTAAGCTACCGTTAATTTTTATTCCTGTAATCAGTTCCTCTCTCTGTTAGGACAAAGTCTAATAAAGAATTATTCCTTGCTGGTTGCAACACTTTCTGATTTAGGAAATTGTCACTTATAATATTTAGAAATTCCAAAGATGTTTTAGTACCAGCAGCATGAGACCTCCGTCATGTGTTACTGAATTGAAGTCCCCCATGAACAAACAGTCTTTTTTCCTAAGCATTAAAATAGGTACATAAGGAGGAACTACCCTTGTTCTCTATGGTGATTTGGTGGTCTACAGAAGACATAGCCCATCTTTCACTTTATCTGTTCAGACATTGATCCAGGACAGGACCAGCGCTAGGGGTTTTAGCGCCCTAGGCGCACGGCAATTTTGCCACCCTGCGCCCTGGTCCCGCGGCTCCGGTGGAGCTGCCGCAGTGGTGCCTGCAGGAGGTCCACCGGAGCCGCGAGAGCAGCCGACCGTCAGCAGGCACCACTGCGGCAGCTCCACCAGTGCCGCCTGCCGCCCCCTCCGGCAAAATGCCGCCAACCAATAATCCTATTGCCCTAGGCGATTGCCTAGGCCGCCTAAATGGAAGCGCCGGCCCTGATTCAGGAGCATTCAAGATCATTTTCTTCTGAGCTATCAGTGACTCAAACAGAGCCAATGCTGTTTTTGACAGAGTGCCACTCCCAATCCCCTTGCCCCCTCACTGCTTCCTAAATAGGTTATAACCATTGCTTTGAACATTCTGATCATGTGAATCATCCCCCCAGGTTCCAGTGATTCCAGCGATTCCAGCTATATGGAATTGTTCATTTATGAGCATAAATGCTAATTCCGCTTGTTTGTTTCCCAGGCTCCCAGCCTCGGTGTGTAGGCAATTCAGGAATGTATTTTCTTCATGTCCTGTGGTTTCTTGGTTAAATCCATTCTCAGTATCTCAGTGTGGTGCCCCCAAACTTATAACAACCCCAGCCCCTCATGAATCTTAATCTGGCTCTGGCCCATTCCTTCCTGTGTCATCTATTGAGGGTTACAGTATAAATCATATTGCACACTGTGTATATGTCGCTGGCATATGGTTCTTAAACTCTAGCATAACCCCCTTCTTCTCTTTGTGTGGTCTCCACCCCTCAAGAAGGCTCATCACAAACTTCATGCCTGTGATTCTGAAGCAGTTGCCAGGGGCCAATTAGATGATTACTGTATAAATATTGAAGGCAGCTAGTCATTTCTATCGGTGCCACTTCTCAGGAGCAAAATCACTATAGCGCAGGTATCCCTGAGGAGATCTGTCAGAGGTTACTTCTTTACAAGATTTTATTCAAATTTTTAGGTCCTGATGCACCACTGCCCTAACACAAGCATAAAACTGGAATAGTGCAGTGGACTCTAGAGGGTAGCAAATGATATACATTTGTAAGTGAATTTAATGTTGCTGGAATGGACAAGACTGACAGCCCTGGAGAGAGAACTATTCTGTTTATTCCAAAAACAATTAGCTTAGTTTTAAAAATTAGGGTTGCTAAGTGACATCAGCGTTCTTACCTAGGACATCATTTACTAATCCCAAGCACTTAAAAGCAAGGAAATGAATAGCTAAGGACATCAGAAATCTTACACTGCCCACATAGTTTACACAAGCTCATTATTGTGCTTATCAAGTTTTTTTAAAAATGCATAATTCACTATTGAAGGGAGTCATGATTACATGCATTAGTTTAGGGAATTATACACTCTCCTCACTAGACAAGCTTGGACTAAGCACATAAGGTACACAAGAGTTCATGTCCCTTCTGGGCTGCCATTTGGTGACAGACCACCATGGCTTTATAAAGGTACATACCATGATCATTGGCAGCGATCGAACTCAAGACCCTTAGCACTGGACAGTACAAGCCCTACCAGCAATTCTAGAGGGCTGATATGGTAACAGTTGACAGGTTGTTTTCTGTGTGTTTTGTAGCAGGAAATATTGACTTGTAATGCAGATTCCCTGCAAAATCCCTGGAATTCATCATCTGTGAAACAATAGTTTGCAATTGTCTCCCTTGTGGCTACCCCTCTGCCTCTATTAGGGAGTACAAGTCTATAAACCCCACAGGAAAAACCAACCAAGCCCATAATGCAGATTTACCCACTTCCATGGGTGCTAGTAACAGCAAATATCCCTTTGAAAAGAAAAAGAAGAAGTCCCAAATTTTGGATGACTCCTATTTCCCCTCTCACACACATACATCTTTACTGTGTCCCATTATGGTTATTTAAGGAAAACTTTGGCAACCATGGTTTAAAGATGCTAGAGAGGCATGCATTGGACCCTGCACAGCTGCATGCTTGTGAGTTACAGAGTTAATGGATTTCAGGACAGGATAGAGAAGGATCTCTATGAAAGTAGATTTCTGGAGATACTGGACTTCTGAAAAGCAGGCTGACTTCCAGAAGCTGACAGAAGAGCTAAATATTTCTTTTTTACTGAGGTAGCAGCTAGGGACACCAAGTAAGGATTAGACCCCCATTTTGCAAGGCACCATACAAATGCACGCACAAAGACAGTCCCTGCATCCGAGAGCTCACTCACATTCTAGGTAGCTAGGGCCATCTCCTAGGGTTTGTCCCATCCTAATTTATGCTGTTATTTCTATAACATGGGGAAAGATGCTGAAACGTGTTCTTGCTGGCTCCCATTTCCCAATGCAGCTGGAGAAGTGGAGAGTATATATATAAGAACAATTTAAATTGTACTCGCTGTGGAAGATACTGAAGCTCAGATATCCGCTGGGATATCTTTTTTAGCCTTTGCATCCCCCCATATTTACCACAAGCATGTATAGTGCTATCCCATCTATCTGCAGCATCATCCTTCAAACTACCATGAGTAGTTTCATTCTAGTGAATAGGGATGCCCACAGTAGAAAGTGCTTTGCCTGGAAGTTAAGTGTTGTTAGGAGCAGGCCTCAGAATGCAAGCCCAGGAAGGCAGAGAGCTCATCTTCTCATCTGGCTGTGAAACACCTAAGCTGCCAACCATAAGTGCTGTGCACATCAGCAGCAATGATCTAATGTGGTCTGATCATAAACATTCTGTTCAATCATTACCCAAATTTTGGGCGAAGTTCACAACTTTTAGTCATAAGAAAGGCTGATTTAAGAGAGATTAGAGGCACCATGATTGTCAGATAAATCTTTAAGGTGTCCTTATGGACTTGCACACATTGTTTTAGTGGGACTCAGGAATGTTGGCCAAAGCAAACAGTCTATGCAGCATGCTATGCAGTTACATTTCTAATTCTGAGACTAAGTCAGAGAGCAAAGCACATCCTTCCAATCCCGGTGAAAGATTTTTAACACAACAGGAAAGTCAGAGTGTGCAAAGCACTCCACACACCACAGTACATGCAGTGTGTCTATGTTCCTATCAAACCTTTACTGGGCTTCATGTGGCATGAAAAACAACTCTTTATATGCAAGACGTCATGTTCTCGCGCTCTTCCTAGGAATGTTAGACATTTCAGACTTCCGACAGACCACAGCTGCTCATGTAATGGAGAGAGAGGAAGAACGGTATGGTTCTGTAACCCATTATGTAATAGGATATAAACAGGTTGTAATCACAATAATCCTGGGAATCTGTATTGATTTATTCACACAACTGATTCTGCTGCATTTACACAAAGACAGCTGCTCTCCATGATTCCCCATAACTGCCAAAGATTTGTTGCACATCCAAATTTGAACTCTATGAATAAAACAGGGACTCCAAACCCAACCTGGGGATGACATTACTCGTTAGTCTTTAATTTATACATGAGCAACCATCATGGAGCACAAGAAAGGAAGTGAATTAGAGAAGTTTCTTGACCTTGTGGGAAAGCTTTACACTGTTAAGGATCTACCAGAGACAAGTCTGACTTTCCTTTTTAATAATTTACTTACGCTTGATCTGATGGGGAGTGGGACTCACACACAGTCTATGAATAACCTTTTATAACACTGAGGGCTTTCGTTAGTTAACTAACCACATTTTCCTCATGCAAATCTAGTATTCAGTTTTATTTTTCAAGTGATTTTCATCAGAAATGCTGACTCAGAAATTGAGGCTACACAATACAGTATTTCTGCTTAAGAAATTGATCCCATATCATATCCCTGTTTGTATCCTTTTCCTTCAGTCCCTCATTCTAGGCAAAAGTTTGCTTTCTGATCCACACTGCAGAAGCTAAACTCTTACTCTGGATTTACATCACCCACACAATAATTGTACAATGTGCAGTAGAAACAGTGGTCCAACCAGACACAGCAGTTCCTGTGGTCCATTTAGTCCAGTTTCTTGTCTTGGGCAGCAGCCAGTATCCAATGCCTCAGAGGACAGTGCAAGAAATCCTTTAATTTTGTCTTCCCACCCCCAGTGAGTCAGAAGTTGGGTTAGTCCCTGAAGCATCAGGTTTTATACCGCCCCCTAGCTTTTTTCTTCAATATACTATCATTCAGTGAAGATAAGAGGGAGAAATTTTGTCCTTCGGGTCTGTGTGTCATATTTGGGCTTTGGGACACTGTGAAGAACCCCTATATTTCAGGATCCCCATTTCAGGAAACAAGCTAGCACATGAGAGTTTAAATATTAATAAGCTGATCTGTGTCACAGGCCAAGGGAACTTTACTTCCTTGCAGGAAAAAGTAAAAAGCATCAAATAAAGTCAACTAAAGGTAACATTCAACTTTAGTCATTACTAGAGTCTACTGTACGCACTGAATTTCCAACTGTCCTGAAGTTTTCTCCATGAAAAGTGGTACATATATGATTCATTCATATATTGGCTCGGGTTTCTAAGGTCTTCATATAATTCTCTATGGTAAGATGACTGGGTGTTGCAATTTTTCCAAGATGACCCCAGTGTTAGGGAAGTAGTATCCTGGGCAAATGCAAGCTGGTCATGATCAGAGGTAGTGCAGTCAACTCATGATTTTTCACCAGCTATGTGACTTTAGCTAGGGCTCAAGCCACTCTCGCAATGACATGAGACGCTCCACTCCTGAGGTGAATCTGAGCCTTCTCACTGGCTGTCCACTCCATTTGCCCACCTCATGGGGCAGAATAACCAATCACAGCTGCTTCAGGCTCTCCCCCTTCCCTGAGAACCTCCAACTTATTCTCGTAGCTGCCTCATTCTCCTCCCCTGCTAAGAGCTCAACGGCTCAGGGTGATTCCTCCCCTCCCACGAGCAATGTGTATAGGACAGTACTCCTCCCCCTCCCTTACAGCAGCATCCAACCTGGGCAGGGAGCCAGGGGTGTGTGATGAGCCCATGGAGTTGCCCCCTCCCAGCCTGGAAAAGGATAGGGGACCAAACTGCAGCCCAAGCCTGGGAGAGGGGGTAAAATACCCCAGGACAAGCAGAGGTGGGGCTAAGGGGGGCTGCAATCAGGGCTGGGGGAGGAAGAACTGAACTGATGGGAGTAGGCACTGGGTGGAGACAAAATTGCTGGGCAGGTGTGGCAGTGAGAGCTGCTTCAGCAGGGGTCACAGTCATCTTACCCAATACATTCAGGAGAGCGAGCAACACCAATTGTCACCCACACCCCCGGGATGGATATAGGGTGACCAGACAGCAAATGTGAAAAATCGGGATGGGGTGGAGGTAATAGGAGCTTATATAAGAAAAAGACCCAAAAAATCAGGACATCTGGTCACCCTAGATCAGTGGTCCCCAACCTTTTCGTCTGGCAGGCGCCAGATGAAGGATCGTGGCGGTGACTGAGCATCTGCCGAAATGCCTCTGGATGAAGTCGCTTGTCGGCGGCAAACGGCATCATCCAGAGGCATCGCCACCAAAATTCGACAGCATTTTGGCAGATGCTTAACCACCGGCCAGGATGCAGGTGCATTTAGATGCCCCTGCGGGCACCATGGTGCCTGTAGGCACTGAGTTGGGGACCCCTGCCCTAGATGGACAGTGGCAGTTCACAAATCAAGAGAGACTGAAATTATTGTAGTTTTTAAGTGTGTGTGTTATAGGTCCAATCATGATTTTGGGGGGTCTGACATGATTTTCAGTCTCTGGCGGTTGGCCGTACGGCTTAGGGTGTAGTTCATTTCCTGCTGGAGAGAGAATCCTGGGCTGCTTCTGTAGTCAGGAAGTGCTGTACATCCCCAGGAAAGCTGTTTTTGCTGCATAACGGGCTTGCCTCCATGCTAGTCTTCAGTAGGTCCTTTTTTGAAGGAGTCGCCCACAAGTGTGCCCCTGGCCTAAGTCTTGCCAAGCCAACGACAGAGGTGAAAGGGTCTGTCCCACTGGACTCGTGTAAGGGTCCACCCTCATGGAGTCAGTGACAGCTGAGCCTTGCTTTGTTTTCTCTTGAGTTCTCTAAATCCGTGGCCGTCTCATGCAGGAGGTCACAAAGGGCAGAGCCCCCAGGGTTGCTCCCCAGACAAGCCTGAGACCTTTCTGAACCAGGGCTTAAATTCAGCTAGAGCGGTCAGGAGCAGAGCTCTGGTAAATACGTTTAAGCCTGAAGGGTAGAAGCCCCGATCTCCGGTGCCTTCCACGAAGGCTCCAGGAAATACTATGAGAATTTAAGCCCTGGTATGAACTATACACCATTCACCCTGTCAGTACTGCCAAGCCCCTGCTTTCAAAAACCAGGAGTCAGGCCCCAAAAATTGTGCAAGTTTAAACTAACCAACCATCAGGTTCTTTGTGTGTCTTCTGGTTTTCTGAGCCTTCGGCGTCCATGCTTCCAAGCTTTTCTCCTCCACACTGTAGGCAAAAAATTTACCTTTTTAGAATGAAAGCTGAGATTCTCATGTAATCAGATGACTCCAAGAGCTAAGGCTTCAAAGAAAAAAACCCATCAAATAGGATGGCATTTACGATAAAATCATGAAACTTGGCACCACTGCAGCATTGAATGAAACCCTGTTACTTTATTTCCAGGCAGTAGGCCACCTCCCCATGCCACCTTCCAAATTTCATTTCATTTAATAAAATTGCTATTTTCCGATTAAATGTAAACAAAAGTGTGACTTGAATATGGTTTTAGTGCCAAAGCCATATTTTCTTGAAACACGGAACCAATAATCATCCACTTATACTGTAATTTAGCAAAATTCTGTTGTGAAAATGGACATTTTTTTACAAAAGGCAAAAATAAGAATTTGAGGTTAATTGAATTACAAAGACACTTTGGTCTTAGTAGGCGCCTCTATCTCCCATTATGCTAGGCACTCTTCAAAACACATAGCGAGATACAGTCCTTATCCCAAAGAGCTTACAACCTGAACAGAGACAGATAGACAGATCGAAATGGAGGTGAAGCCGCTTGTCCACTTCACACAGCAAGTCAGTAACAGAGCCAGGTACAGAACCCACATTTGACTCCCAATCCAGGGACCCGCTCACTAGAACCTCTTGCCTTTCAGTTCTGCAAATTTTTGCACATCCTTATGACTATTTCACGAAAACTCAACCCGAGCCTCTAAAGAATATGGATGACCAGATTAAGCTGTGTGCAAACCAGCTGTAATGCGTGTCCTGAAAGTTTACTCAAAGGCAAATCTGTAGGCTAACTAGCTGTTTGCATCTGTCTTATTTTTCTTCAGGAACAAAGTATTCTGCAGCGCAGAATGCCCAAGAACCAGTGATATCTAAACATGTTCCTCTTCTGCGGAAAATGTGATTGCTTAAAAGACAGGCATATACGAGCATAAACAAAACAGAAATTTTGGTTGTTAATTTTATACCCATATGCAACACAGGGTGTGCGTACTAGCATCCCTGAAGTTTTGGGACAAGATAATACTCAGGATTAAAATGTTACGGGCACGTTACTTCTTGCCAGATTCATAAACTTTGATTTCCAAGTCCCCACCCAGATATTCTGAAGTATGAAAATAAGCAGAACTGGTCTGGATAAAATAAATGCCCAGTAATATTAGAATTAAGCCATGTGGCAATTCTGAAATGTTTGGATTCATTTTTGCTTAACTTTGCATTTCCAGGTTGCAGCTAGGACCAATACTGAAGGATCAGGGAAATTGCAACTACTCTATTAGCAGCAATTCCTACCTTGTGTCTTGATATCAGGTAAATAAGATTCTCAAATAATTTGTCTGTTATTCACATAGTGCTGCATGCATGTTTTTCAAACACATAAGAAGCTACTCCCTGAGGAGCTAGAGCAACAGTATGCAGTGGGACAAAAAACATGGAAGATGGTTAAGGAAAGGAACATTAAACCAGCAGAAAGATGTGCACAAGAGAGAGCATTTTTCCCCCTTCACTAGATGTGGAAGTGGCCTTTATCTGAGCAGCAAGTGGCAGTGGAAACTGGTAAATTATGGTTTGAGGAGGAATTTAAAAGAGGAGAATCTTGTAGTCATGGTGTAGTCCATAGTCAGTTGCTACCCTGCTCATTCAGTAGACATTCAAGGGAGCATCATAGTTAACAGCATTTCACATCTTGTGAATGGCTCTGGTTTCATTGGTGTCTAGAGCAGAGGTGGGCAAACTATGGGGGACCCTTCTGCCCGACTGACCCTCCTGCCCAGCCCATGAGCTCCTGGCTCCTCCCCCGCTATTCCCCCTCCCACGCAGCCACGCCACCACACAGGCAGCGCTCTGGGCAGTGGGGTTGCATGCTTCTGCTGAGCAGCGCATCTGGCTCTGGCCAGGTGGCACAGCTGCCAGACATGCTGCTCTGAGTGGCACGGTAAGGGGGCCAGATAAGGGGCAGGAGGTCCTGGGAGGCAGTCAGGGCACAGGGAGCAGGGGCAGTTGGACGGGACAGAGGTTCGGGGTGGTGGTCAGGGGGTTAGATAAGCAGTCCCGGGGGGAGGGGGCCTGTCGGGGGCAGGGGTGTGGATAGGGGCCAGAGCAGTCAGAGGACTGGGAGTGGGGGTCTGGATAGGGGAGGGAGTCTCAGGGGTGGTTAGGGGTGAGGGGTCCCGGGAGGATGCAGGATGTGGGAGGGATCAGATAGGGGGTGGGGGCCAGGTTGTTTGGGGAGGCACAGCTTCCCCCTGGCCCTCCATACAGTTTTGCAACCACAATGTGGCCCTCGGGCCAAAAAGTTTGTTCATCCCTGGTATGGAGTCTACTGCCAGTGGGGACAGAGATTTAAGAAACCAAACGAGATGAGTGAACAAGTTAATTATACAGTTTAATCATGTGAGGTACGGTATCCTCTCCATATGCATGTCTCACCTTCACTTGGGTGCATCAGCTCTGGCACCAAAGATGAGACAAATCCCTGGAAACATGCTGAACTTCAACCTTTAAGCATCTCTACAGTATCTTCTCCAGAGCAACACCACCACACTGAGTGGGTGGGCAGGCAGACTAACCCTTGAGTCAGTGTTTCCTTGCGGACACCCCCAAACCACGTGAAATTATAACAACTCCCACAACTACAGCAGCTGGTTTGATTTTTCGCAGTGTCACCATAACATACCATTTACACACACATACACACTTACTGCCCAACCCGGCTCCCACTGAAGGCAACAGAAAGACTCCTGAACTTCAGCGAGAGTTGGATCAGGCCTTTGAGATAATATGCATCATTCTGTTTTACCTTGAACTACATACAGTAACTCCTCCCTTAAAGTCATCCATGTTAACGTCGGTCTGTTGTCACATTGCTGATCAATTCGGGAATGTGCTCATTTAAAGTTGTGCAATGCTTCCTTATAATATTGTTTGGCAGCCACCTGCCTTGTCCACTGCTTGCAGGAAGAGCAGCCCGCTGCAGCTAGCTGGTGCGGGCTAGGAACCAGGGTGGACCGGCAGCCCCACTATCAGCTCCCTTAAGTTCCCTGTGCTGCAGCCACCCAGCAGGCTCTCGGTTGCCAGCAGTTCAGCTGTCCCTTCCCCCACTGCCACGCGCTGCTCCTGCCCTCTGCCTTGCAGTGGCTCTGGGGAGCCTCCTGCTTGCTGTGTGGGGGTGGGGCTAAAGTCAGGGTATCCCTCTCCCCTCTACTTCTGCTCCCCGCTTACCCCATCTCTATAGAGCGGGTGTGTGGGGGGACATGACAGGGCTCATGACAGAGGGAGCTTGCTGGCCACAGCTGCTGTCTCAACTTCCTGATCTACTTAAAAAGGCAATGTACTTAGAGTGGAGTCAGTGTACTTAAAGGGGCAGTGCACATCTCTCTCTCTCACACACACACACACACACACACACACACACACACACACAGAGAGTGTCTCTCTCTGTCTGCCATGCTGTCTTCCTTCCCTTCATTTGTGCTTCCTTGTAGAGTGTGAGGCTACATTAACAACAATGTGTTAACCCTTGAGGGCTCAGCTGTACTAGTTCATCATTTAGCAGCAAGGAATTCCCTGGGAAATATCCCATCCTCTAACTTCACCATCTCAACCACGCTTCACAGTCATCGTCACTGTGTACAGTATTAAATTGTTTGTTTAAAACTTATACTGTGTGTGTGTGTGTGTGTGTGTGTGTGTGTGTGTGTGTGAGTGTGTGAGAGATAAATCTATTTTTTGGTCTGGTGAAGAAAAATTCCCTGGAACCTAACTCCCCTCCCCTTTACATTACTCTTATGGGGAAATTGGATTTGCTTAACATTGTTTTGCTTAAAGTCACATTTTTCAGGAACATAACTACAACATTAAGAGAGGAGTTACTGTATCACAATCCCTTTTATGGTTTTGAAAGGGGGGGTTCCTTCTTCTTGAAGTCTCCTCTTGCCCACTGAAAATAAAACCAGCTTCCTTAACCATTCCTTACAGCTAAGGTTATTGAGACCAGCTTGAATCCTTCTGAGTGGAGATGAATTTCCCTTGAGCAGCTCTTCCTCTGAACCCTTCAGCTTCAGTGTGCTGATCTGAGATGCAGCCCCTCATTAGATAATGGGAATGAATTGCACTTCTGCGGGAGGAATGAGAGATGGCTGCTTTTCCTACCACTCACCTTTTAATGGATAATTTGAATCATCCTAACCAGGCAGTGCCAAGTCATCAGTCCTTTGGGACTGTTTCCCTGATTCCCTCTGAATCTTCCTAACATTCTGGGGCTCAGCAAATTCTGCAATAGGATTTGAGAGAGAGTGTCAATGCTTGCCTGACTGCCCTAGAGAGACACTACTACAGCCAAGTTAAACACAGTTAACCACTCCTACATGATAAGTGCCAGTGACACATAAGACCTGTTTCTATTTATGGAGACTAATGGGAAGAACATATCATCTATTCAAAGGCAATGTTTTCCTGTCAGTTACTATGAAAATTCAAGTAGCTAACAGCTCATGACGCCTGTTGAATTTAGGGAACTGGATAGCTCAGGGGATTGGTAATGGAATAAAGGGATTTTATATGTCTAGATCATTGATTTGATGCAGCCCAGATGTCTTATAACTGTCAAGGATTATCATCTGATGGGTGTTTGGTGGCCTCATTTTGGCTCCTACCAGACAGGTGTTTATTTCCCTAGCTAGATAAATTCAGGTGCAAAATTTTTAACAGCAAAGGGTAACTAGCCATTGGAGCAACTGATGTAGGGGCACAGTGGCTCCTTCATCACTTGCTGCCTAAGAGATTCTATAGCTCCTACAGACATAATGGGCTTGATGTAGAAATTAATGAGCATTTAGAAAAGCTGGACTAGCACAAGTCCATGGGGCCGGATATGCTACATCCAAGGGTGCTAAAGTAGTTGGCGGATGTGATTGCAGAGCCATTGGCCAGTATCTTTGAAAACTCATGGTGATCGGGGGAGGTCCCAGATGACTGGAAAAAGGCTAATGTAGTGCCTATCTTTAAAAAAAGGAAGGAGGAGGACCCGGGGACTTACAGGCCAGTCAGCCTCACCTTAGTCCCTGGAAAAATCATGGAGCAGGTCCTCAAGGAATCAATTCTGAAGCACTTACAGGAGAGGAAAGTGATCAGAAACAGTCAGCATGGATTCACCAAGAGCAAGTCATGCCTGACTAACCTAATTTCCTTCTATGATGAGGTAACTGGCTCTGCAGATGAGGGGAAAGCAGTGGATGTGTTATTCCTTGACTTGTACAAAGCTTTTGATACGGTCTCCCACAGTATTGTTGCCAGCAAGTTAAAGAAGTATGGGCTGGATGAATGGACTATAAGGTGGATAGAAAGCTGGTTAGATTGTTAGGCTCAACAGGTAGCGATCAATGGTTCCATGTCTAATTGGCAGCCGGTATCAAGCTGAGTGACCCAAGGGTCGGTCCTGGGCCGGTTTTGTTCAGTATCTTCATTAATGATCTGGAGGATTGCATGGACTGCACCCTCAGCAAGTTTGCAGATGACATGAAACTGGGAAACGCTGGAGGGTAAGGATAGCATACAGAGGAACCTAAACAAATTAGAGGATTGGACCAAAAGAAATCTGATGGAGGTTCAACAAGGAAAAGTGCAGAGTCCTGCACTTAGGATGGAAAAATGCCATGCACTGCTACAGACTAGGAACCAAATGGTGAGGCAGCAGTCCTGCAGAAAAGGACACAGGGGTTACAGTGGACAAGAAGCTGGATATGAGTTGACAGTGTGCCCTTGTTGCCAAGAAGGCTAACGGCATTTTGCGCTGTATAAGTAGGGGCATTGCCAGCAAGTTGAGGGATGTGATCATTCCCCTATATTCGACATTGGTGAGGCCTCATCTGGAGTACTGTGTCCAGTTTTGGGCCCCACACTACAAGAAGGATGTGGAAAAATTGTAAAGAGTCCAGCAGAGGGCAACAAAAATGATTAGGGGGCTGGAGCACATGACTTATGAGGAGAGGCTGAGGGAACTGGGATTGTTTTGTCTGCAGAAGAGAAGAATGAGGGGGGTTTGATAGCTGCTTTCAACTACCTGAAAGGGGGTTCCAAAGAGGATGGAGCTCAGCTGTTCTCAGTGGTGGCAGATGACAGAAAAAAGGAGTAATAGTCTCAAGTTACAGTGGGGGAGGTTTAGGTTGGATATTAGGAAAAACTTTTTCACTAAGAGGATGGTGAAGCACTGGAATGGGTTACCTAGGGAGGGTGGTGGAATCTCCTTCCTCAGAGGTTTTTAAGGTCAGGCTTGACAAAGCCCTGCTGGGATGATTTAGTTGGGGATTGGTCCTGCTTGGAGCAGGGGGTTGGACTAGATGACTTCCCAAGGTCCCTTCCAAGCCTGATATTATATAATTCTATGAGTAAGGTTCTTTGATCTGTGTTACACAGGCAGTCAATTTAGATGATCTAATGGTCCCTTCTAAACTTAATCTATGAATCCTAAAAAACCAATTCTGATATTCAGTGGTACCTTTCTTATCGATTTCAGCAGTCAAGCCTGACTGCAGGCATGGTGACCGAACCTGCCAATAGCTCAGTGTTGAGTCGCATTGGTGGGGTAGAGTTGGGGAGCTTGCTGTCCCGCTGTCTAAGTTCTACTGGCTCTGCAGGTCACATGGGTTAGGGCTACACTGCAATAGGACACCTGCAGCTGGCCCGTGTCTGCTGACTCAGGCTCAGGGCTATAAAATTGCAGTGTAGACATTCCCTAGGACAGTGGTTTTCAAACTGTGGGTCATGACCCAGAACTAAGGTTGGCTAGTCCCTATCTGCTCTGACACCACGTTGCACCCCGGAAGCTGCCAGTAGTAGGTCCAGTTCCTGGCCAATGGGAGCTGGGGGAGCGGTGCCTGCAGGCAAGAGCCACAGGGAGTCACTTGTGCACCTTTGCCTAGGAGCAAGACCTGTGGCTGGCTGCTTCCGGGGCGCAGCGCAGTCTGCAGTGCCAGGACAGGCAGGAAGCCTGCTTCACCTCTGCTGCACCGCTGACCAGGAGCTGCCCAAGATAAGCCTGCACCCTAGTCCCATGCCCCAAACCCCTACCCTGAACTCCCACAAATCCAGAGCCCCTTCCTGCACCCAAAACCCCTCATCCCCAGCTCCACCCCAAAGCCTGCACCCCCAACCCAGAGCCCTGACCCCCTCCTGCACTCCAACCCTCTGCCACAGCCCTGAGACCCCCAAACCTAGAGGCCCTTCCTGCACCCCAAACCCCTCATCCCCAACTCCGTTGGGTCGTGGGCATCAACAATTTCCTTCAACTGGGTTGCCAGAAAAAAAACAAAAAATACCACTGATCTTTAGCCCCTTTTCACCTTTCTGTGAATGAGAATAAGGGGCATATCAGAGGCATTCCTGGAACTCAACTACATTTTGGTGATTTCAGGTTGCATAATGACTCTTAATGGTTACCAGCAGCACAGCTACCAGTAGAGGCTGGTCTAATTTATGCCAGGGACTGAACGGAGGATTGGGCAGCAGTTAGTCCCTTTTGCTCTACCCCTTGGATTTCAGATTGCCCCAATGTGCTGGGAAGGGGGAAGTAAAGGTGATGGGAAGAGTCAAGACTCCCTTCATTCTCCACCTGCCTCCCCTGGAGGGAGAGTAGCAGCCCCACAGAGGCTACTCTGCCCCCAAATCCTGATGCAACCGACCAGGTAAGTAGCCTGCACCAGAAAGCAACTGGGCCCTTAATGCCACTTCCTCTCTGCATTCAGATGGGAGAGTAAGCCTGAATCTCCTCTGTAGGTTTTTCAAAGGCTATTAATAATGTTTACTATGGTCGTGCCTGAGGGTTATGAGGTTTCTATAGAACATTGTTTAATGCCTCTAAAACTAGGGGAAAGTTCCAACAGAAATTTCTCCTTAGTTTTAGGTCTTGGGTTTTTTTAAAAAATGAGAAGAGTTTACTTGTAATGGTTCTGGGGGCTTCTGGTAAATCAAATCCTCTTCCTTGCTCACTCACAAGCCTGGAGTCTGTGGGTGTCTACAGGCAAAAGGTAAATCAAATTTAAAAAAAAAAAGTTCATTTCTCCTAACAGCCTCAAATATTTCATGCATGTTGTGCCATGTATTTCAGAAGCAAAGCCAAGCAAAATAGTTTCTTCCATACACACGAAGAAAATGTTTTCCAGAACCCAAAGCATTTCTGTCTTTGGCAGAGTAATTTTAATTACACACTATACATGCAAGAAGGAAAGCATGGAAATAAACTCCCTTGAGTGATTAAAGTAACGTTCTGGAGAAAGATGGGTCCAAACCAAAACCCAAGCTCAGGCAGGAGCTACCACAGTTATGGAGTTTGGCAGAAATACCTAGATTCGATTTAGACAGACTGTAGTTACAATCTAGGAATCTGTTTATCTAGACTTCATCCAGTACTTCCTGCACTGAGCCCAATAACTAGATTAGCTGGACAGCACGTGTCCGAACGTGGGGTTTCAAAGTTTGGATTCAAGATTTCCCAAGATTCCGGAAGGCTGATGTTTGCTATTCAGATTCAAGCCACTGTTGAAATGGGCTCATCTGCAAACTCTGATCTAATTTGGGGTTCTGAATCCATGGTTTATATTTGAAAACCAACTCAGTGAAATTAATTTGAGAGAAAGATTTCAGCATTTAATATGAAATGAAGAACCCGTGAATATATTTCTGCTCCACGCTGTCACATCACGTTTTTCTTCCCTGTAGTATGCTTGGGTCATCTTGACATCCAGCAGCAAGGTCTCAATATGAAACAAGCAGCTTTATGCTCTATGAATGATGAATGCATGACAGAAACTGAACTCCATGTGTGTACTCACTGTTCGGGAGAGTCGAACAAACAGCACGTTATGGCTCAATGCATTTATTCAAGGATCAGCCTAGCAGCCAAGAAAAGGTAACTTTATACACAGCATATCCTGAGAACAGAAGATTTCAAGAGGATAATTGCATCTGCTCATTCAGAAACACACCCAGATATTTGAAATCTAAGTCTAGGACTTAAGATAAAACCTGGAGCTGCTTATCTTTAGTTCTTTACTCATTTCACATCTGAGTGAAGTCTGCGCATCTGATGCCATGTACAATTAGGAAGACACTGTTAGACTTGTGTGTGTGTGCGTGCGCGCACACACACACACACACACACACACACACACACACACCCCGCTACCTCTCTCCCTCTGTTGTGATCCTTGTTTTAAGAAAAGCCTTGAAATATTTTTCCCCTTCTACAAATTTGTCTTTTATCACTTGGTAGGGTTTGGAATTCTTCCATTAACTTAGCGGTTGTAGCACAGGACTGGAAATAAGGTAGCTTGGGTTCCAATGACACCTCTGCCCGATTGTATAAATACATACTGCCAGGCAGAGTGGGTACTACAGAGAGTTGTCCTATTGACATCACTAGGACTACCTATGGTACTACACACTCATAGGATCAAGCCCTCTGCAAGCCCAGGTAAGTCTCTTAACCAATGTATGCCTCAGTTCCCATCTGTAAAATGCAGAAAATACCTACCTTAGTAAAGTGTTTTGAAATCTTCAATAAAGTGCAACATATAAATGCAAATTACTAAGTTACTATTACAGCTGGTTCATTAAATAAAAGTCCTTCCCTGAAATGAACTTGTGAAAAATTTCATGCCTCTATTATTTTTTTATAATTTTTTTTAAAAATCAAACATATCAAAAATGCAATCAAAGTGGCTTTAAAAAATTTGTTTATCAAAAACAAACAGAACTTGTCACGGGTACAGCCACCATACACATGGCAGCGAACAGCACAGGCATGTAGAAATAGAAGTAAATGAAAGGCTCAGACACAAAAAGAATTACACAGAGCAAGGGACGCGCAAGTCAAGAAGAAGCAGCTCTACAAATACATTAGGGAGCAAGAGACAAAACTAAGGAAAAGGGAGGTCTGGTTCTTAACAGGGAAGAAGCGCTAGTAATGAAAGCTGAGGTGTTTAATGCCTATTTTGTTTCAATCTTTACTAAAAAAAGTTTAATTGTGACCAGATACCTAACACAATCAATATTAACAGGGGGAAAGGAACACAACCCAGGATAAGGAAATAGCAGGTTAAAGACTATTTAGATAAGTTTAATGTATTCAAGTCAGCAGGGCCTGATGAAATTCACTTGAACTAGCTGAAGCAATCGTGACTGTTAGCGATTATCTTCGAGAACTCAGGGAGGACAGGTGATCCATCCATCCCATCCCCTGTTGCCCATTCCTAGCATCTGGCTAAGTCCCAGAGGATAGGAGAAGGGCAACCATAGTACCTATCTTTAAAAAGGATACAAGGAAGTCCCAGAAAATTATTGACCAGTCAACCTAACTTCATTATCTAGAAAGATAAATTATCAATAAATCTGTTTATAAACACCTAGTGTACAACAGACCTGTAAAGCAATAGCCAGCATGGATGTGTCAAGAACACATTATGCCAAACTAACCAAATGTCCTTCCTTGACAGGGTTACTGGCCTAATAGATAGAGAGGAAGTAGTAGATGTGATATATCTTGATTTTAGGAATGCTTTATGACAGTCCCACATGATATTCTAATAAGCGAACTAGTGAAATAAGACCTAGATGACGTTACTATACAGTAGGTGTATACGTGGTTGAAACTAACTACTCTTTGAGTGTGGCTTTATCAATGGTTGACTGTCAAACTGTGAGGAGGTATCTAGTAGGGTCCTGCAAGGGGTCCTGTACAATTCCATATTTTCATTAATTACTTGGATAGTGAAGTGGGGAGTATTAAATCTGCAGATGACACCGAACTAGGAGGGGTTGCCAGCACTTTGGAGGATGGGATTAGAATTCAAAATGATCCTGATAAATTGGAGAATTGATCTGAAATCAACAAGATCAAAAATTCAATAAAGATAAGAAATATTTTGCACTTAGGAAAGAAAAGTCAAATTCACAACTACAAAATGAGGAATAACTGGCTAGGTGGTAGGTACTGCTGAAAATGATCTGGAGGTCACAATGGATCACAAATTGAATAAAAGTCAATGTGATGCGGTTGCAAACAAACAGCAAATATTCTGGCATATATAAGTGTCATATGTAAGACATAGGAGATAATTGTCCCACTAATGAGCACTGGTGATGCCTCAGCTGGAGAACTGTTTCCAGTTCTGGGCACCACACTTAAAGAAAGATATGAACAAACTGGAGAGAGTTAAGAGGAGATCTACAAAAACAATAAAAGCTTTAGAAAACCTGGCCTATGAAGAAAGGTTAAAAAAAATGGGCATGTTTAGTCTTCAGGACAGACGAATGAGCAGGAGCCTGATAATAGTCTTCAAATGCATCAAGGCCATTAGAAAGAGGATGGTGACAAATGGTTCTTTGTGTCCACTGAAGACAAGACAAGACGTCATCTGCTTAATCGGCAACAAGGGAGATTTAGGTTAGATATGAGGAAAAGCTTACTACACTATAAGGTTAGTTAAGCACTGGAATAGGATTCTAAGGGAGATCATGGAATCCCTGTCACTAGAGGTTTTTAAGAGCAGGTTAAAACAACCAACCAACCATCCATCAGCTATGGTCTAGATCAGTGGTTCTTAACCTGGGGTGCATGCACCCCCTGGCGGTGTGAGATGCCCTTTCTGTGGGTGCGAGAAATGCCAGATTTTTTAGAAGGCAAATCATCGAAAACACAAATTAAGCACAGGCACATAAAGTACAACTACTTTGTTTCATCAAACTTCTGTATTTATTAACATTATACATTTTTAACGATTACTGTAATGTACAAACAAAATATATCTGACCTACTTCAATGATTTTTAGTAAGGAGTGTGAGTAAATATTTTGATTTTTTAGTAAGGGGGGGCAAGAACATATTTTGAGAACCAAAGGGTGCAGGCTGCAGTAAAGGTTAAGATCCACTGGTCTAGATATACTTGGTCTTGTCTCAACATAAGGGACTGGACTAGAGAACCTCCTGTGGGTCCCTTCCAGCCCTATGTTTCTATGATTCTATGGCTGCCACCTTAATTCTGCCCAGACAAGGATGCCAGTCTTTCAGCACCCCCTTTCCCAGACACCATGCCCAGATCAGCACCACCATAATCACACCATATACCCACCCCGGTGTCTTTTCTGTGCAGTTTTGGGAACCACACTTAACATACATTTGGAAAAAAGAGATCCGAAACCAGTTTTATAGTGAGACTAATGAACAGGTCCTTTAATTAACAGCTTCTCCATAATAAAAACTATAATACATTGGACCAGAAATTACTTATCACCTTGAAAAATAATTTAACTTGTACCTCTCTCACTAAAACATATTAGATAATAGTGTAAATATCATGTAATGCTAAGTTATCTGACATCTTAATTGGTTAGAATGACAGATTCAAAACAAAGCCACTCCTTTAATTATGTTTATATAATGTAACTTTTGGCATAGAAAGTAATGCATCCCTTCAGCTATGCTTTACATTTGCTTGGGCAGCACATTATGAGATTGTTTATAGTGCTTTTGCTTAAAGTTTTGAGGGAGTGACGACCTGCTACAGAGATGTGGTGTGCTATGCACAACAGCGCACAGGTAGGATTGAACCAACACTGTCCTTTTTGGGGTGGCTTTACTGCTATATGCACAATAGAAGCTTCACTGGAGGAAAAGGCCCCATAGCTGTTTAAGTCTGCTGGCTCCAGAGACAGCGTTCTATATATGTTGCATGAGTGTGTTTACAGGCAGAGCCCCTGGGACCATTTCATCCTGGAAGCATCACCACTGACTCCAAAAGACGGGCGAATGTGGCCCAGAACCAAAGAGAGGTATGAACTCCTCCTGCTAGTTGCAGTAAGGTTCTGAAGCCAAGCGAAAACATTTTGATGCCATTACATAGGATCAGTTTACTCTTGAAACATTGACCAGAAACTTCCAAGTATTTAGGGCCTGTGGGCAGAGACTGAGATCGTAGCAGGAACTAGGGTAGAGTAGTATTTAATCATTACATTCATGTAGCACACAGATCCCAAAACCAGGACTGGTGGCCTATTATGGTAGTAGTTGTACAAACACATGTCTTCTGCCCCCAAAAGTTTACAAATATTCTAATTCTGACTCTGGCATCCCTGGGACCTGTAGCAAGGAATCTGGTGCAGAGTTTTCAATATAAGTGATCTGCACTGCAGCTAGGAAACCCATGATGTGGTTTTCGGAGCAGAATGACCATCTTTTCTCTTTCCATTGGCCAACACATGAGGCTGAGCAGTGGCTCAGGATGCTAGCCTTTGGAATATTGCACACCTGAATCAAACTAATTTAAGTTCTAGAAACAGCAGTAGGTTGAAATAAAGAAATCCTACATCATGAGATACTATAGCAAACACACCCATCTCCCCGCCTGAGGGAAGGGTGTTGATGCTTCAAGAAAATTGGCCTTCTGAAAATTAGAAAAAGAGAAAATAAGGAGTGGTTGTTTTGGGCTTTGTTTTTTGGGAGGATTTTTAAGACAATTCATTCTATTAACCCACTTAGAGCCTCAACCTGCTCTACCAAGCTAGGTTTCCCCTAGGGTCTATAGTTGGTATTGCATCGTGGCCAAACCAGTGGTTTAAAAAAAAAATGGGTAAACTCACATAACATCCATATTCCTTAACTGAAGTGAATAAACTTTGTTCATTCATGTTTACCCTTGATTACACTACTGGACTATGTACAAAGATGGAATCCCATAACTATACTCCACGGCCATGCCTGGGTTGCTTTACTGAAGCTATGGGTGCGCTTTTAAAAGCCATTGTGTTACTTGTAATTACTGTACCTAATGCTCAAGGTAAGAACTGTCTATCCACAGCAAAATTTTTAAAAATGAACATGTATAAACCCTCATACTACTGCTAATGGAGATTCTTCTTTATCTCAGCAAGGGCCTGATCTTTGGAACCAAGGGTCTTGAATCTATCAGGCAGCAGACACGCAGTTTCAACAGTGATGGTCTGTATGGAGCTATAGATTTGTTACATCACAAATGGGCACACACAGGCAGCTACACTTGTGTCTTTACAAGACAAGCAGAGTGCTCAAAACACAGTTCTCTTTTCCCACAGTTCCTGGCTTTTATCCCCTCTTCCACTTTAGAATACAGAAAACAATTTTGAACATAATATATCCAGTGAAAGAAGATAAATCAATAGCTAACTACGCTTACAAAAGATACCAAGATATAGAAGCATAAAGGCTTTGGGTTTCAAAACCCTATTGACATTCTGTTGACCACACATCCTGCAAGTTACAATAGAAGCAAACACAAAAGGCTTTTCCTATTATTTATAGTAACATTTTGGAAAGGATATATATAATGCAGTACAGCAAACTACCTTTCATTCCTTCTAAGCTAATAAAACAGCAAGTTTTCCTATCAGTTTCCTTAGTTCTAAAGAGTCCTTTCAGATTAAAACTTGTGAGTTATACCCCTAGCAAAACCAATGACAAACATTTTTATTGCAGATTGTTAAAGCATGTGGGCGTGTTTGATTTCAGTCATGAAAATACTTCCCAGTTATTCAGAATGTTATTGGTTTAATTAGTGATTTAAGAAAGTGACATGTAATGATGAATGATACAAGAGCCCTAGAAAAGTCTCTCTGTCATTAGTCAGTCAAGTTAAGTCTATCTACAGAGTGAGACTGACCTTATGAAAACAGAACACAAGCTAGATTTACACTAAGCTACAGTCTGGACCTGTAATATTTGCAATAAATTTAGAGAAACAAAAAAAATTATTTATAGATTATTTTTACTACATGGCAACTGTTACCACTGCTGCCTGAGAAGTTTTGGCTAATTACATGAGTAATATCTGACAAAGGTCTTGGTGTCTCTTACATTTAGAGCTGGGGAAAGTGTCCTTTAATGCAAACCTTAAATGAGGCACTTCATAAACATAGACCCAGAATCGACATCAGTCACATGAGAGGGGGGAAATGGTCTTAGCAAACTGCCAACTCAATGAGCCTCAAATCAGAACTTCATGAAAGTCTGCATTTGCAACATGAGTTCCTCATGTTAGGCACTTACATCCATATCTGAGGCACCTTATTGGGTCTGCAAAAACCAAGGGACCTGACTCTTCCCCGCTATTCTCACAGCATTGGCTTATTTATGAGAAGTAACCTGCTTCACAAGCTTAACTGATCAGACTGATTGGATTTTGCAGTTCAGAAGCCTAAGTGACCCTCACAAAGGCTGGCTTTTCAATAGCGGCTGAGAATCGTCTGTGGTAGTGATAGGTCTGAGGAGCTCGATCAGAGATGGTCTTATTGTCCTCCCCAGGCCAGTGCATCTCCCTGAGCTCTTTTCTCTTACTCTGGCACCCTTTCACATCTTTAGACTAGTGCAGTGGTTTGCGGACTAGCTGTGTACTAAAGGCCCCTGGGCCACACGGCAGAGTCCAGGTTCCTGGCTGCCCAGCTGTCCAGCATGACAGGGGTCTGGGGTCCAGGGCTGCCACCCAGCCCTGCAGGGTCAGGGGTTGGCAGCGGGCCCAGTGGGTTGGCTCCGCTTCTGGCCCCACTCTGTGGAGGGGTCTTTGGGTGGGAGGCAGTGAAGTGTCTTTGGGTGGGAGGTGTCTGTGGGGAAGAGGTTGGGGGGGGCACGTTGTGGGTCTTTACCTGTGGCCCAAATAATACATTGTGGGCTGCATAAAATAGGTTGAGAACCCCTGGACTAGCCCATTGATACATTTTGAGCTGACAAGCATTTGTGGACTTTTGCATTCTGCCATGTACTCCAGGGTTGGGATTGCGCACACACACGCTGCTTGTCCCACAGCCCAAGAGAGGCAGCAGCCTCCAATCAGGTCCAGGCAGGTAGGCTCAAAAGAGGGACCTAAACCTGGGGTGAATCCTGAGCAGCAAGTGCAGAAAAGTAAGTCAATTCCACAGCAGCCAATGCAGTGAGGAATAGCAGCGGGAGGACAACTTGCACCAGTCTAGCTATAATCAGAAATGGAACACGTCCACACTGCCATGAATTGAATTTAGCTCTAACCAAAAATAGAGCTGCCCAAGTTAAACACCAGAGTAAATATATAGATTTAACTACAGCCATCTAACGTACACAAATGTTACATGTCTTCCTGTGATGGGATGTGTACCTAACACAGGCCCTAATGTGGGCCTGAGAGGCTGATTAACATACCTGGCAGCACTTAGAGAGAGTGAGAGTAAACAGTCAGGCTTAACTGATGATGAAGCCCAGCTGGGGAGGGGCTGGGTTGTGATTATAAAGCCAGGAAGTTTGTGCCAGAAAAGGGCTGCAGGTAGAAAATTTGCAGTTGCTCTGGAAGATAGAAGGGGCAGGAAGCAGTCCAGACAGGCAGCAAGGAGCCTGAGGGAGCAGACCTTGGCTGCCAGCTACAGGGTCTCTGGACTGGAACCTGGAGTAGAGGGAGGGTCTGGTTTCTCCTACCAGCCATTAAGAAAAGTGGTGTGAATCCCGCTGAGATAAGGGGTGTAAGGACCACAGAGCCCAAAGACAGATGGAAACCTAGAGTAAGGTCATTACCTGGAATAAGGTCATTGGATTCAGATACCCTGGAAGGGGTGAACTAATGCATAATCTGGCCAGAGGGCCAAGCTGCAGGGACAGAGACCACCACAGTGACGGAGTGACTGTCTGCAGGGAATGCCATGGGGGAGGATAGCTACTATACCATGTCTGGCCACACAGAAGTGGAGCTCCTGCAGTGAGTGAATCCCATTATCCCACCTTTGCCCAATTCGCAGAGAATGAGGGTCTGTTACATCTGTCTATAGGAGAGGTGCCTCTTTAGCTGAAGCTGCAAGCACTCCTGCTCTCGTTTCTGAAGACTGGGCCAGTTCTAGGGGCAAGCAAGTAGGGGACTCACCCTGATCAGCAACTTCCAGAGGATGCTTTTTTTCCCTCTACTCAGATTCCCTCTACTCAGCTATTTTTACCCTTCTCTACTGATTGGGCAGCTGTGGTTTTGGGTGGGGGAGGGAGACTTTGGGGTTTGTGTCCAGCTGCTGGGAGGGGCAATGGTGGGCAAAAACAGTTTTTGTGCTCGTGAGCAAAACAGCTAGGGCTGCTTCCTGTCTCAGGGTCCCCCGTTTACTCCATGGTGCCAACCAAGATGGCAACTGCTGAAGACAAGCCAGCTCCCACTAAAATAAGGATACTTCGTGCAACTTATGTGGGGATGGACCACACTGAGTATAAACACAGAGTTACACACTCTTCTCCATATCAGTGGGCGGCCTGATTCGCAGTCTTGCATCCCATGCAGTTTGCAGATGTGTGTGTAACAGATCTTGGCAGCAAAGGGAAAACGTAATGCAGTTTTTAAAGTCAGCATAACTCTGAGCCAAGGAGAAGGAAGTGGAAACAAAAAATATGCAGGAGCATCAGATCATGGAATAAGCCCTCACTCCATGGCAAATCCAGCTCCAGCCCTACAGCAGGAGACTCACCCGGCAGCCAAATACATAGGCAAGAGAAGGGTGTGGAGAGGCCAAGCAGAGAGCACACCTATATGGGGTGGCGCGATGTGTGACTTGAAGATTCTTCCTATGACATCTCTCTGTAGCACCGGACAACTACGTGGGCCCAGTATGATGCTGGTGGAGAACAGCATTCAGTTTGGGACACTTCATTAAAGTGACCAATGAGCAAGTTGGCAGGAGTTCATAAAACCCTAATTAACTCTGTTTCCAAGGTGCTAATAGAGCTGCACATTGGGAACAGCTGTTCTGCCACAGGGCTGCCATGCTGGAGTATCACTGGAAACCTTTCTATCCCTCCACAGTCTCTTTGGAAGCTCTTATTCCCCAGCACTCCCACTGCTATCCCCACAACACACTGAATATTTCATTTAAATGGAAATGCAAAGAGGCTGGCGGGCTTGACATCCCATCAAAAGAAAACGCAGAGAGGCACAGAAGGGTAACCTGGCTAAGAAGCAGCCACAAGCTACAGTTCTACAAACACTAGCTGAGCGTAAACCCTAAGGCAGGGAGACTCAGGTAGAGCAGTACAAGGGGCGTAACAAGCCTTCTGCCAGGTTGCCTCTTATACCTGGAATGGCCTGGCCAAACCCGTTCGCAAAGTGCCCCACCCAGCATCCATTGAACTAAAAATGGACTCTCCATTGCTCAGCAGGCTTTGGACTAGAAGCCAAGCTGCTCTTGCTCCATTAAAATCCCTCTTAAAAATCTCACCCATGAGAAAGAGGTGAACAGGAAGGGAATAACATAGGTCAGATACTCAGCTGGTGTAAACAGACATCGGTATCAATGAATCTCTCTCATCCACTGCCAGCAAGAACTCACTGATGTTAATGGAGCTATGCTTATTTACACCAGAGAGGATCAGGGTCAATCATCTCGATGTAATCACTGAGATGCAGCTATGCCTTTGAGTCACTAGGTGACCTTATTAATGTCTAGACTGTCTTCACTTATGTTTGTGCCTGGCCACACCTTCAGCCCCTAGGAGAGAAGCGAGTAAACACAAGACGACAATGCTGGTGAAAAGAAATCAGACCGACAGCCATGTAGCAAGAAGCACAGGCTGTTGGGACAATCTCCCACCAATGTAAGCCCCATTAAAAGTCTGCAACTGGCATGAGCTCGCACTGTGAGGGAGACAGTTTGGGGAGTTGTGTTTAGTGATGCAACAACAAATCCTGATATTAAAAATCTGTTGACTAGTGCATTCATCTAGTCTGAGCTCCTGCCCAACCGAGGCCCCAGATCTTCACCCAGCCCTTCCTGCAGCAGAAAGAGCTCTTTGTCCTGTGAGGCAGCTGGTAAAGGTATTTGGATATTTATCTACTGACAGGGTTGTGCACTAAATGCCTCTGTTATAGGATTGTGCAGAAATGAATACTTTGCAAATAAAAGTTGTTGGGCTTAGCCCCTATTTTCACCGCTGCTTTCCTTCCCGGC
The DNA here is from genome assembly GCF_025201925.1 of Gopherus flavomarginatus. NCBI lineage: Eukaryota > Metazoa > Chordata > Testudines > Testudinidae > Gopherus > Gopherus flavomarginatus. The sequence continues at coordinate 268,404,403 of NC_066619.1, read as the reverse complement.
AACTCAGATTCATGTCTCTGTTTTCTCTCACTATTCCCGGCTCACGTGCACCGAGATTCTGATGCACCCATCTCCTGGTAGTAGTCACCTTGTAGCTGAAGCAGCTGCATTCACACCTGTGCTGGAAGCACTTTGAATTGCAGGCTTGCTGGTATGCATGGTAGGCGTGCTCAGCTTGATGAGCGTAGCAGCTATCAATGAGCCTGCAAACTAAACCTCTGAACTTCAGGGTCCAGCTTTCTGGAGAGAGGAGTTCGGCATGCACCTGCCCGCAGCTGGAGTTAAAAATGGAGCACATCTCAATTGTTTCCATGTCTTCTCTTCTCATGGCTCCGTTCAGTCATTAAGATCATTTCCTACCAGTCTCGCTGAAACCTTGGCATAGGTGCCTCCTCTAGTATCCAAAATATCTGACTCAAAAAGGAGTATAGAATAGAGATACTGATAGCATGGTTTTCAGTCTCATTTATAATGTCATTGTTTTAATTTGCATCAGGGTAAAATTAAACAAAATTCATTAACTCAGCTGTACTCTGAGTTACTCAGCAGTATTATTATAACCCCTCCCCTCCTTCTCCCACATTTGGTCATAACCCTCACCTGTGTCGTGGATGAAGCTGTGAGCTGATGCTTGCTAGTAAAGTATTTGCAAGATCAGATTCTATGAAAGAGTAGTAAGTGCTTGCAGGATCAAACTCTTATGCCCTGATCCCTCAAAAAAATTTGAATTTCAGTTCAAGCACAGTGGTAGTTTAATTGACTTGTGTGCACAAAGTTAAGCTTGTTTATAATTGCTTGTAACAGAGTTTTAATTGTAAACACTGGGGCAGGAATTATAAGCCAATTCTTTATTCTTCTCCCCGTGTCACTCCACTGATTCCGTTACACAGACATACATTCTGTGCAACCACATGAAAATGTTAGGTCCTGTATCTTTTTTTGGCTTTGAGATGGGTCCAGCTCACTCTTGGCCCAAGGAGTAATGAACAACGGTAATTAAATTCCAGTTTTGTTCTGATTTTTGATCAGAAGAATCTTTCAACGAATATATTAAGACTGGGAGTAAAAGTATAAAGTAAAGGTGGCTGGAAAAGGTTTGCCCTCAGAAAATTTTAACTTTTAGGTGAAAAAAATGGAGTTGTTTAGGGGAGTTTGATACAAAAAGTCAAGAGTTTCCACTGGAAGCAGACATTTTCTGGGAAAGTTTTCATTTAGTCAAAAACACAGATTCTCCACTGAAAGCCAGCTTTCAACAGAAATTTTCAGTAGGGCTGCCAGAAAATAGTTTGTATGCAAGTATTTACATGCCAAAATTGATGTTCTCAGCTCTGCTGAGAAGAATCTACCAGCTGACAACAAAATTTTACTATCTTCACCAGCTTTTTATGGCAAAAAAATGCAGTGATTGTTTTGATATTTCATGAATGTCAAGACAAGAACTTGACCTCTTTCTGAATAATAAGGGCAGCTGCAGTTATACCAGCCAGGATAAATATATAAGAGACAAAGATTTCAGGGCCTAAGCCAACCACAGGCTGCTTGGAGTTAAGAAGAAAATTCCTGGATAGCTTGCTAATTCCACAAGTGTGCTAGGGGGCACGGTGTCCCACCTCTCCTTCCATCATCTGGTACTAACCACTGCTAGTGATAGAATACTGGAATTGATAGACCCCTAATCTAGCACCCTCTCTATGGGTGTTTGGTCAAAACTGAGTCCTATCTTTTCTCTTATGAATCTCCAAATCTCAACAGGCTACTAAGTTGCCCAGTAGCAGTTTGTGGCAATGGTCTTCTTGGAAGAAGATTTTTTCTACAACTGCTAGTTCCCATATATTGAATTCTCAATGAGCTTTAAACTTCCAACCAAAGGTCTTCTAGCCTCCTTACCCCCAACTTCTTGCTCTGCAGGTCAGCAATTCTACCATGATGGTTTAACACTATCATCACATTGCAACGTGAAGTCAATTCATGACGATGTTGCACCACCACTAGATACAAGCCCAAAATATAAAAATTCAGGTCAGGATCCAAGTCTGGGGAAAGTTTGAGTATTTTAAATAATTTCTTGTTCAGATACATTTCCAGATATCAGTAATGCCATTCTTTATTATAAAAGAGACCTAGTATTGTCTGAAATGAACATGAGCCTATAACCACTTTGTGTAACTATGAAAATCAAGACTGTTCCCATGAATTTCAGCACAATGGTCTAGGCCTCGCATTTCCCACCTGGAAGTAAAGCCAGTTTTCACTGAGTAGAGAATACAGCTTTGTGGCTTCAACTCCAACTTTCAGATCAAATGGCAAAAATGTGGAAATGTTAATTTTGTTAATAGTTTCAGTGACAATAAGAGTGCTTGTTCACACCATAGGCGTTTCCTTTAACTTTTTTCCTTCATTTCTTCAGTGGAAAGATAAGATACAGACTGTTTCCTCCCCACTTCCCACCTTTAGAAGACTATCTTTAAATGATTATTCCAAATACCAGTTTTCCATGAAGATAATACCCTTTATTGAATGTAAATTTTGAGTTAGGATGACCTTTCAGACAGATTTCAAGAGTATAAATGCCCTCTGAAAATAAAGTTTCCTCTAATAATGTGTGCATTGTTGTAGGAGTGGATGTATTGAGGGCTATCATGTATTGCAAACCCAATAAAATTATTCATGACCTTTTACTGCAAACACTTGTGTGTGGGGACAAGAGTGTCTGTTGCACAAACAAGAAACTATGAAACACTGAAGTTGGGATATAAACCAACAAGGAAGTTTAACGTTATTTCATTTAGAACATCACTTGTGCAGTTAAGTGCTGGAGGACAGACTGTACTTCATGTTATATATTGTTTCTAAATCTTACTGGATATAACAGGTGAGTTAAGGACAAACTCAGCGGTAGTATGAAAAGGAAACCAGGCAATTCAATCTTCATTAATTTTATTTAGAGACATTTCAAGGGTACACACCGCCATAGCATCTGGGCAACTTCACAGTTCTTTTTCCACACCATTCCTTTTTTTTTTTTTTTAAATTCACTTAATAGGTAGATTTAATTTTAAAAACAATTGAGAGACTAGATTTGTTGAATTTAGAGGATTAAGCAAAACACGTATTGAAGCAGCAAGAATTTTTTTGAAAAGCTGGGGAGAACCGAGCAAGTTAGAAAGGCACACCTGGTTTCAATTTTTAACCAAGGAAAGAAGAATGATCTTGGAAATATCGTAAGGTAACAACTTCAGTCATTAGTAAAATAATGGAACAAATACTAAGGTTGTGGTTGGGGGTGGGGGACAACTATATAGAGCAACGGTTGCCCAGCCATTCTTATCTGTATTACAGCAAAGCTTAGAGACCCCACCCCAGACAAACCAATTGTGCTAGGTGTTGTACTTTCATATAGAAAGATAGATCACCACCACACTGGTAGCTTATATTCAGCTGATTATCCAATAAGTATGGCCTGCATGTATACATCTAACATATACATATTGCTTACCTGCACCAGTTCAGAGCAACTTGAGTCACTTGGTAAAGCAGTGACCTGTTCTCTTTATTATTCACCACTCCCTCAATTCGTATCATTCAAAAACTTTATTGGTGATTAATATTTTTATCTATGACCTGGAAGAAAACAAAATAAATAGCGTAGGACCAAGAATCCATCCCTGCAGGACCTCACTAGAAATTAACTCACTAAGTGACGATTCCCTAATAGCAATTACATTTTGAGATATATCAGCTAGCCAGCTTTAAATCCTTTTATAGTGTTCAAGATTTTTAAATCAAGATGTTGTGAGGTACCAGAACTCGAATGCCTTCCAGCAGTGGTTTTCAAACCTTTTTCCTGGCGACCCAGTTGAAGAAGATTCAGAGCTAGGGATGAGGGGTTCAAAGGGTGGGACGGGGGGAAGAGATGGTCCAGGCAATGGAAAGACACAATGTGCAAAAATGTTCTCTCTATTGTGGTTTAGTCTACAGTATGAAAGCACTCAAGAAACCCTAATCTACAGGATAATGGAAGCAGATTTTCCAAGCAGCCACTTATGCCAGGCAAACTTGATTTAAAAAAGCATTGATCAAGTATCTCATGAGATTGTACTCACAGAAGTTGGTCATACAAATTGTTGGTAAAACAGAGAGCCAAAACAGAAATACTATTCACTCCAGTTAGTAAAAATACTAAAGTAAGGGCAACAAAGAGGAAAATATATATAAAAATCCATTAAAATCTTCGCTCTGTAGTTCTAAAAAACCAACCAGATTTACTGTTTTAGGAACATATCCAGAACATGCATGCTCTATTTTAAATAGAGTGGATAAAGCAGTCAAATTTAAACCCTAAATACAAGGGGTAATGCCAACCAAATAAAAAACAACAGTAAGTACTTTTCCACATTAATGCACTGCATAATTTATTAAATCTGGAATCAGCAGAAATCATGAACTTCTGTGTTGAGCATTAACTATGTGGGGCAAGTATCAGAGGGGTAGCCGTGTTAGTTTGGATCTGTAAAAGCAGCAAAGAATCCTGTGGCACCTTATAGACTAACAGACGTTTTGGAGCATGAGCTTTCGTGGGTGAATACCCACTTCCTCAGATGCATGTGGGGCAACTGTTTTGAACTAGAATTTGAACGGAGGCAAAAGGAGAGGGAGTGAACCTGAAACTGAACTGTTGCTTTCATTTTGCACTATTAATTCTCTTTACAGCACACACCAGCATGCCAGATATTCTGCAGTACAAATACAAGGACAAGGACCCTGCCACCAAGAGGTAACAGTGTAATTTTAGATGCGACACTGTACGTGGGTGTAACACAATAGGGAGGCAATGAGCAGAGGAAGAACAAGAGGTACCAGCAGGGTCTCACAATTACTTGTGGGACAGATCCTCAGACGGTGCAATTTGACAGACTCAGTGGAGCTATGCTGGTTTACACCAGTTGATGATGTGGTTCTAAAATTTAATTTACTTTATATGAATTATCCAAATTTCACAGTTAGGAAAAGCGAGACAGGTTAAGGTTGGAATTTTCAAAGGAGCTCAAGAGTTAAGCACATAAGGCCCATTGAATTAAATGACTTGTCTAAAGTCACACAGCAAATTAGTGCCAGAGCTAGAATCCCCATTCTAAGCCTTAAGCATAAGACCTTCCCTGTCTCCCACACTATTCAAATATATTAATACCTTTGTATAAAAGAATTGCAAGAGTCTTTAAAAATGCATTCTATAGACCCAAAGAGATCATATACTTGAATGTCTTGAAAATGGCATAAAACTACTCTTTATTAGAAAATATATATGCATGCTAATGAGTAGCAATCAGTTACTTTTAGAACTATGGACTGGTGGTGGGAAGCCGACTTACAAACAGGAGTTCTATTGTAAAAAGTTGAGTTCCATGAAGTTTTGGTTGCTGGCTGTATCTGACAGCAATTAAAAGAGGGTAAAAAAACATTTAAGAAAAGATGTGAGCAACCAAACAAGTTTAAGTGAGATGTTAAGGGTTGGGAAGATAGAAGAATAAATGCAATTTCTGGGAATTTTTGCAAGATGTGTTGGCTTCTATGGGCTTATCTTTGATTTTTTTTTCTTCCATATTTTGATACAGGCTATATGGGAAAAACCTGAGATCAGCAATGCACGTTGTGGGAGGCTGAAGTATTTACCCAGGGATTGGCACAGCTCTGCAGAAATCATAGCAAATGCATAATTTCCCAACAGGAGTATGAAGAGCACTCCTGGCTTTCATTACATTTTTACTGCAACTTAGCCGGAAACACTAGGTGGAAATATCTCCTCTGTGTTGCATGTTCCTATGATAGAGAAAACTAAACTTGTAAGAGCTTAAGTTGTCAGTTTCTCTGATGTCCTTTATTCTGAAAGGCCATCCTCATTGTAGACCTGATTCAGGAAGGCAGTTGAACAATGAGTAGCTAAGCACTGGAGTAAGACTCCTCACCTGCTTAGAGTTATGCATGTGCTTAAGCAGCTTGATGAACTGAGGCTTTTTCCATAAGATTCTTTTACTCTCTGATAGGACTCACATTTACTTGTTTTAACCTTTACGTCTCCCTTTCCTACCCCTTCCTGTGTGTCAGTTATCAACCCCTGGCTGTGTGCACGTCACATAGGCCCCAATCCTGCAAGTTAATCTGTGCAGGTGAGCTAGCAGTGACTTGCTGATCACTCCAATAGCACCACAGTATCTGGGGTTCCCTGGACTGTATTTTTTCACTCTAAGACCACCCTTCATTTTAGCAGGGAAGGACAATGCAGCCAGCCAGCCATCAATTAGATCTATCAGCTCTGACTCTCCTCCAGCTGCAGCCTAGAAGGTTAATTGATCCTTTAGAACCTACTCATGCTTTGTGGGGGTTGGACACCCCTGTCACAAATACATTTAAAACTAATAAAAGAAATCTACATTTTCCACAAAGTGCACATTTAGTTTGTGTAACTCATTGCCACAGATTATCATTGAGGTTAAAAGGATCAGACATTGATGAAGATAATGAGAACATCCAGAATTAGTAAGGATTGGGGAAGGAAAAAATAAAAATCAAAAGGAAAATTTGGCTTAGGTAAGAAAAAGGAATTTCCCCTTTTCTGAAGTTGTTCAGATTATATTTCCCCAGGTTATTAAGGGAATTAGCTAACAAACACTGTACCACTTTTAAAAAAAATCCATGAACTCAACACACTAGGAGACTGGAAAATTACAGATGTAAAAACAATAGTTTCCCATCTTTATGTGGCCTAGTAAAACAATGAATACATCACTTGGCAGATAGAAGGTAGCAGAACCTGGAACAACATCGCATTCAATGAAACTGAAAAGCAACATTGACCAGTTTCACTCACCACTGGGGCCTGAGGATTAGCTCTTGCCTGGTCTGGCACCCCCTTCTGCTGGTTCCTCGCCCTGTGGCCCCTCTCTCACTCTGGGACTCAGGCTGTTCCCTCTTCATGACTCCAGCCAGGTTGCTGTTTGGTCCTCCCCTCCCAGGAATTCAGAGTCACCTGGGCAAGGTGTCCATATGTTGTAACAGGCAGTTGTCTGATCCAAGTCCAGGTCCAGTGCCACTTTCCCAGTGACTGGCAGGGGAACCCTGGCCCACCCACTACTCTGAGTTCCAGCCCAGGGACCCTATGCCTAGCAACCACAGCCCACTCAATCTCATACCATGTTGCTTTTTCCTTGGACTCCTTCCTACCTCACATATCTATCTCCTGGAACACTGCTAATTTTACCAGCTAGAGCCTCCTCCACTCTCAGAAGCTACTTCACTCCTCTCAGCTTCTTTCCAGACTCTTGTAACCCAGGACATACTCCCGAATGCCTCCTTATCCCTATCTAAACCCCTACTTCTCTCCAGGGAGTGACTGCTGAGCTTCTACCTACAGCCCCCTCTTGCACTCACCTTGCTAGCTTAATACAAGCATAGCCTGCCTCTGCCCAGCTGGGCACCATCAGTTAGATCTAGCAGCCCAGACTCTCCTCCAGCTGCAGCCTAGAAGGTTAATTGATCCTTTTTAACCTGCTCAGGCTTTGTGGGGGATGGACACCCCTATCACAAATACATTTAAAACTAATAAAAGAAATCCACAACATTTAGTGTGCGTAACTCATTGCCACAGAACATCATTGAGGTTAAAAGAATTAGACATTTATGTCAGTAATGAGAACATCCAGAACTAGTAAGGACTGGGGAAGGAAAAAATAAAAATCAAAGGCAACATTTCCAGAAGTGGTTAAGTGATGTAGGCCCCTAAGTCACTTTGAAAATGTTATGCCCAGTGTTTCAGAAGGGGTATAAACCTTCCTGCTTCAGGATGTAAGCCAAGGGGGAGGGGCGGGGAGGGAGCTAGGAAGAAGCTGTCCCTCTAAGCAGGTTATTTCATCACTGCCAGGTTTCTTGCACCTTCCTCTGAAATATTTGGTACTGGAGACTGTCAAACTATTAGACTAGTTGGACCACTAGTCCGATCCAGCATGGCATTCCTACATTACTAGTAAGTAGCACAATTTTGTAGAGAACAAATCCTGCCAGACAAACTAGACAGTTTGGGGCGGGGATGGGAGTGGGATGACAGAATTACAAAACTGTGGGGCAAGTGGCATATACAGCAGCTGTAATAGATTTGGAACTTAATAAAGGATTTGATACTGTCTCCTGAAATCTTATGCTCAAAAATAATTCAGTTTGGTTTGGGTAGGAAAACACTGTTAGGCAGATTGAAAATTGTCCCTGAAGACAGGGTAAAGCTAAATGGTAATGTGTCTCACTGAGGAAAGTGCCTAGTGGGGTACCGCAAGGATCTGGATTCAGTCTGCTTTTATTTAACTTCTTCATTGGTGATCTGGAAGAGGGAGCAAAGCCAGCTTTAATTATCAGAGGGGTAGCCGTGTTAGTCTGGATCTGTAAAAGCAGCAAAGAATCCTGTGGCACCTAATAAACTAACAGACGTTTTGGAGCATGAGCTTTTGTGGGTGAATACGAAATTCACCCACGAAAGCTCATGCTCCAAAACGTCTGTTAGTCTATAAGGTGCCACAGGACTCTTTGCTGCCAGCTTTAATGAAATTCACAGAGGAGGCTAAAGAGAACGGAGTTGCAGATACCAGCTGCAACAGAAAATAATCCCAAAGGATTTGAAGAGATTAGAAACATTGGTAAAAAAAAAAATAAGATTCATCTTGGGAAAAAATGCAACCTAATATACTTGGAGGAAATAATCCAAGAGGGTGGACACAATGGAAAGGAGAACTCTAGAAGGCAGTAATGTTAAGAGAGGCCCTGGGGTGATTCCCATTCTGTCTCACTCAAACACAAGCCCAATAATAGCATTATTGGATCATGGCCACATACTAGCACAGAAAACCACTTGATAGTGCCAGTGGCTGCATTGGCTGGGTGTGTCTCCACATGTGCCAGCACAAGAGTTTTAAGACTTGACTGAAATAGCAGTTGCAGGAGAAGTTATTCCATAGTGCCTATTCCAGGATAAAACAACGAGGCGTCCTTGTGGCACTTTAGAGACTAACAAATTTATTTAGGCATAAGCTTTCGTGGGCTAGAACCCACTTCACTGGATTCATGAAGTGAAAAATACAGCAGCAGGTATAAATACATGAAAGGATGGGGGTTGCTTTACCAAGTGTGAGGTCAGTCTAACGAGATAAATCAATTAACAGCAGGATACCAAGGGAGAAAAAATAACTTTTGAAGTGGTAAGAGAGTGGCCCATTACAGACAGTGGACATCTTTTGTTCCAGGATCGTGCCTTGTGTTGGAACTCTATTCCAAAACAAAAAGTCACTTTATTCTGGAAATATTCAGGCACTTCCAAAGAGGGGCATTATTCTTGAGCAAAGTCACTTTGATTCAGGAATAGAGTGTCCATAGCAGGAAGCTATTCCAGGATAGCTAATCCAGTCTGTTTCTCCATGTAGACACATTCTTAAATCAGGCCACTCTTGGTCCATCAGGTTAGCCAATCCAGTAGGTCTGCTAACCTTATCGCAGCTGAAAATTGCTCAGCCACCAATTCCTGGTCCCATTTATGTCCATGGGAATTTTGCCTTTTATTTCAGTGAACTACAATGTGAGTAGGGCTGGTTGAAAAGATTCTTCCTGAAAATGGCTTTAAAAAAAAAATTAACTGAACATTTTCACTCTGGTTCAGATTTACTGTTACAGTTGAGAGGTTTTTATAAACCAAAAAACATTTTTTGGTAAAAGTTTTTGATGTTTGTTTAAAGCTTTTAGTTTACTTCAAGTGGGTAGGAGGTGGAGGAATAATTTTGGGAGGAAATATAGGGGGAAATGGGAAGTTTTTCAGAAAGTTTCCTGTGGAAAAGACAATTGTCAGCCAGCTCCAGCTTTAGTCCTCCTTTGCATCACGTAAGTCCATTTGTTGAAACAAAAGCCTTCCAAAGGTTGAGACAGCCACGTCTCACAGGGAGAAGTAGTGAGGTTTCTCCGTAACTTCTGACTAATGCTCTTAGAGTCAGAATGTATGTTTACACTGCTATCAGAGGTTCAAATTGCAGTTCCGGTAGGCATACCCATACCAGATAGCATGGCTAAAACCAGCAGTGCAGCCACAGCACTGCAGGCTACACAAACCTATCCTGAACTCAGGTTACATACCTGCATTGCTAGCCTATACCATGGTTCACTGCTGTAACTGTATAAACACAGTTCTACCTGCATGCACACTATGGCTTTTACTAGCATAGCTAAGCAGGTTAAAAAGAAGGTGACAAAATATCATACCCCTAACTGACATTGTTCTGCCTATAAAAGCTTAGAGCAGGCCTCAGCTCTTGCAAAATGGAGATAGCACTTTGTTACCTCACCGAGGCGCTGTGAGGATAGATACATTAAATAAGTGTAAGGTGCTCACATAGCAAGGGGATGGGACATACATGTATCACAGATAGACTGACATCATTTGCTGGGAGCTGTATTGAATCAATCTCTGTATTCAGGGTGAACAGAGAGTACAAGTATTTGCCCCAGGAGCCTGATCTTAAGGCCTGGTCAACATATCTATGTTGATTTGGGGGTGGTGACTCTTACTTAGCTATGCCAGTAAAAAGACCTAGTGTGGATACAACTATAACTGTACTTGTACTGGGGTTGTGGGAACCAGAATAAGATACACAGGTATAAGCACTTTTATAGTGATATATAGCCACGTCTACACTACAGGGTTTTTCAGGGATAGCTATACCAGTAAATGCTCCTAATGTAGACTGACAGGGCTGGTCTACACTATGGCGGGAAATCGATCTAAGATACGCAACTTCAGCTACGTGAATAACGTAGCTGAAGTCGAAATATCTTAGATCGAATTACCTACCGTCCTCATGGAGCGGGATCGATGTCCGCGGCTCCCCATGTCGACTCCGCTACTGCCATTTGAGTTGGTGGAGTTCTGGGATCGATAGGAGCTTGTCCGGGGATCGATATATCGCGTCTAGATGAGACACTATATATCTGTAAGCAGAGTCAGGATAAGCTCTACCCTGACATCTGGTGGAAAGAATGTCAGAGAGTGTATTTGCATAGGCACGCCTACCCTATCCCAGACTGCTGAGCTGTGGGACTGCTTGGTGACAAATGACTCACCCTCAGTTGGGTGGTACTTGCTAGACAAGGGACATGGGTTCCAAAACCCAGTGAATTGAGAGAGGCTGGGGACAGGTATCTGTGCCTGGTGGTGCAGTCTCCTTGTGGAGCCAGAAGCACCAGTTCCACCCCCTCCTCTCTCCACTGTGGAATGTCAGAGGTGATTTTTTTTTTATTCCCTCAAGAATCTAAATACAGGTTACTTTGGGCTAATGGTGCACTAGCACTGGGGCTCCCCCACTAAGAGCTGAGATCACTAAGAGTTGAAATCACTAAAGAGCTGAAATAACTGAGCTGAGAGCACTGAGTACTGTGCTAACTAGTGGGGGAGCCTGAAGTTATACTGTGGAACAGAGCAGCTGGTGGAGTGGAGCAGTTGCGGGGACGGCTGGAGCGGACCACGGGACAGCTGGTGGCAGCAGAGTGGCTGGCAGAGCGGAGTAGCTGTGGGACGGGTGGAGCGGCCCACAGAGCGAGCGGAGCCGAGCAGTTTGCAGAGCAGCTCATGGAGCAGAGCAGCTGCTGGTGCGGAGCAGTTTCTGAGGACGGCTGGAGGAGCAGAGTGGAGCAGCTGGTAAAGCGGAGCAGTTCGTGGAGAAGGCAGAAGCAGAACCCACAGAGAGGCAGGGCAGTTGGCCCCGGACCACGTAAGGTGCCCCTTTCTACCCAGGCTGGGGGGAGGGACCTCTACAGATAAACTCTCGAACTCTGGGGTGGCATTGACCAGAGACTTTTGGGTTGTTCGACTTTGGGGTGATTGGACTTAAAACCCTAAGGGGAAAAAGGACAGTGCCAAACGTACTTGGAGGTGGGTTTTTGTTTATGGTTTGTGTTATAACCCTGTTTGTGGTGTTTCTCCAATGGGATGCCGCATTGATTCCTTCCTTTATTAAAAAGATTTTGCTACACTCAGACTCCGTGCTTGCGAGAGGGGAAGTATTGCCTCCTAGAGGCGCCCAGGGGGGTGTGGTATGTGAGTGTCCCAGGTCACTGAGTGGGGGCTCGAGCCGGTTATGCATTGTGTTACTGAAACGGAACCCCTGGATACTGAACCCAGCCCTTGTTGCTGCCAACTCAGAGGGGCAGAAGGGTTACATATCGATCCCTGAGAAATCGATTGCTACCCGCCGATACGGCTGGTAGTGAAGACGTAGCCAGAGATTTAGCATTACATCCCTCTCCCCTTCACTCCCCAAAGAAACAGAACCAATCCTATGACTTAGGTCAAATTTCAGATAGCAAGTACTCACAACAGGCTACTCACAAACAGTCTAGAGGCCAAGAATCAGTCACAAAAAAATAACCAGCAAGTTAGTTGAAGGGAAAAAAAAGACTGGACAAGGACAATTCCCAGAACAAGAGGCTAAATTAATCAAATCTGTTCTTTGCTGCAGCTTATTCACTCAGTTTTAACCAGGTGCAGTGCCAGCTGGTACACTGCTAACACCTGGAAAGCAGATCCTTAGAGTATCTCTTAAGCTTGTGTCCCTTGGAACTCTGGGATTTTAATCCGCAATGTTACTTTTCAGTTTAGGAAGGAGAGATTACTTCCTCCTGGGCTTGGCATTTGAAAAGCATAATGCTTATGCATTATTCATAGAAAAGCGGGACGTTCAAATTCTATCTGGGGCCCAGCCACGAGATTACATCTTTTTTAGTGGTTTCCCCAAGAGAAAGAGAATGCCATTCTGGCTGACAGTCTAGGAGAGGTTTTTTCCCTCCCCCATCTGATACTAAGAAGCAATTTATTTTAAAAAGGAAATAATTATATATCTGCACTAGGTCTGTAATACATTTGAACTCTCCTTCTGCATTTTCCTACAGGGAGATGACTTACTCTTACTTGGTTCCTGGAAAGAAATTTCCTCCCCTCATAAAACACCCCAAACTGTAAACCTTTCAGTGAACTCTATATTAAGGGTTTTTAAAGTTTTATTTTAGCAATCATAACAACAAACAACTTCCATTTTTATAGTGCCTTTCATCCCAAGGATTCCAAAGTGATTTACAAGCTTAAACTGATACACACAAGCTATATAGATGGATCATTTCCTCCTCCACATAAATGCGGCTGTCTCTAGGGTGAGACAGCAGCTTTCTAACAGCACACAGCAACTCTACACAAGACAGCTAGTGAGAGAAAGGGAAGACTACTATATTCAGTTAAAGGGCAGAATAATCAGGTCAGCAGAATGCAACTACCAAAGTTAGACCTTGGCCAAAACACTGGTGCTTTAATTCCTCTAATCTTGCAGAATGGGCCACAAAATTAATGACCAAAAGATGGTATTTGCAGCACCACCCTATCCTGTAATATTAGTCTGGGGCATTGGTTTACTACTGATCACCCGCACTCATTTCCTTCAGTACCTAGATGTTCCTTAGGGGTCTCCCACTGCATGCTATAGGAAACGTTGTCAAGTGACTGAGGCAGTGGCACTATTCCCTCCAAGCCATAAATGAACGAGTGTTCTAGCCTGTTTTGCTGGGGAAGGAGATGATGTAAAATGGTGGTGTTGATCTCCTGTGAGAATTTAACACCTTGCTCAAGTGGAGGGGGAAGTGGTTACGGTGCAGGATTGGGACTTCGGGGGCTGGTTTCAGTGCCTGGCCTTGCCCCAGACTTCCTCTGTGACCTTAGGCAAGTCACTGCCTCTCCGTTTGCCTCACAGAGACCTGAGTAAGATGGAAAGTCCTGTTATATCTTTCTCCACTTTGTCTGTGTATAGGCTTCAACCTTGGTTGGCTGGGACCTCTGGGCATGAACGTAACACAAGTAATAAATATTAAGAGTAGAGATATTTACTCAGGTTGTAGTTTGAGCAGGACCCTGGCTTTGTCCACCCAAGTTTCCTTTGCAGTTTCAATTTAAAAAAGGTACTTTTTGGTTCCTACCTGTGGTGACGGCTAATGTTACTATGAGTGGGTATGACTACACTTGCAGCTGTACAGTGCTCTCGTGGCAGCGCTTTGAAGTGCAAGTGTGGTCACGGCGCCAGCGCTGGGAGAGAGCTCTCCCAGCGCTGCAGGTACTCCACCTCCCCGTGGGGATTAGCTTGCAGCTCCCAGCGCTGGGGCACTGTTTACACTGGCACTTTGCAGTGCTGTAACTTGCTGTGCTCAGGGGGAGGGATAGCTCAGTGGTTTGAGCATTGGCCTGCTAAAACCAGGGTTGTGAGTTCAGTCATCAAGGGGGCCACTTAGGGATCTGGGGCAAAAATCAGTACTTGATCCTGCTAGTGAAGGCAGCAGGCTGGACTCAATGACCTTTCAAGGTCTCTTCCAGTTCTAGGAGATTGGTATTGTCATAAACAGATAGTTAAGGGTTAACAAACAGGGACCCCAAACACCTGACCAGAAGACAAGCTACTTTCAAATCTCTCAGGGAGGGAAGCCTTTGTTTGTGGGTTTTGGGTTTGGCTTTGTTCTCTCTGAGTCCTGGACGGGGCTAGAGGTGTAACCAGGTTTCTGCCAATCTCCCTGCTACAGTCTCTTATCTGTTCAGAATTGTAAGTAGAAAACGCGGTCATAGTCTTTTAATTTGTTTTCTTTTTCATTTGCATATGTGTACTTGCTGGAAGTAGCTTAAATTGTGTTTATGCTGGAGAAAGTTTCCTTCTATTGTTTATAAGCTGAAGGACCCTGTAACTTTTTACCATCTAAGTGCAGAGACAAGTTTTATGTTTTTCTTCTTTTATTAAAGTTTCCTCTTTCTTAAAATCTAATTGATTTTTCTGGTTATCTTTTGTAAAACTCGAGAAGGGAGTCTGCACTCACCAGGGAATTGGTGGGAGAAAGGAGCGGGGAGGAGGGAAGGGAAACCTGCTCTCAGCATTTATCTGTGTATCTCTCTCCGGGGAAGAAGGGAGGGGGGAGTGGTGATTCAAGGCGTTGAATCAGGCGATCTCCTAGTGTTCCCAGGGCTGGAAAAAGCTGGGAGGAAGAAAGGAGGGGGGAAGGGAAATGGTTTATTCCCCTTTGTTGTGAGACTCAGGGAATCTGAGTCTTGGGGGTCCCCAGGGAAGGGTTTGGGGAGACCAGAGTTTATCAGGCGCTCTAAATAAGTCCTGACTGGTGGCAGCCTAGCAAATCTAAGCTGGTAATTAAGCTTAGGGAATTTCATGCTAACCCATATTTTGGACGCTAAGGTCCAGAATTGAGAATTACATTATGACAGGTATATCTCCAATTATTATTTACCCCTGAGCGAGAAAGTTGCAGTATTGTAAAGCACCAGTGTAGCCAAGGTCTATGTGCTGCAAAACAGCTATTATGTTTAACCCCCAGAGGGAGCAGCAGTTCAATGGTAGATGAAGTGAACTCTAAGTGGAGATTGTACACAAGTTTGTGACAGTTGTGCAGCTCTTTGTGACATTACAGAGAGAAATTTTTTATACACATGTAAGATAATTCTCAGATTCAGAGAGTTTAGAGCCAGGAGGAGGAGTCCGCTCATCTAGTCTGATGTACAGATCACAGGCCATTAAATTTCACCCAGTTAGCCCTGTACTGAACCTATTAGCTTGTGTCTGGCTAAAGCATAAACTTCCAGAAAGGCAGCTAGTCTTGATCTGAAGACATCAAAAGATGGAGAATCTACTACTTCCCTTGGTACTCTGCCCCAGTGGTTAGTCACCCTTCATTTCCATTTCCTTCACTGCATTTTACATATACATTCCAGAAGCTTATTCTGTAAATGAGCAACTGAGAATGAACTGTGATGTAATTCAGAGACTCTGTATTCTAAAGTTTGGCAGATATACCCAAAGTAACACTCCATAATCAAGGCCTTCATGGACTAGAAGCCTGAGGAGTTTGGATATGGACAGCATAATTAATTACATGAGCCCATGCGGTAGATTTACCACCAGTTGTAGTCACTCCATTCTATATCAGTGTCCATATTAATGAGGGAATGTGTTTGTGAACCTAGAATAGCAGCTACACAAATAGGGAAGAACATAAAAATTAACCACGGATTGTTCCCTTGAGATCAGAGTTCTCCACCTGGTATGTTGAATTCCAAGCCTGCCTCTGCTCTCTCTTACTTCTGTAGTGTAAACATCCCATTAAGTGGATCCCAAACCACCTGCCTGAGCGAATCACATTCATCTCTCTCTAGGCCCAAACCCTTCATTTCCCCCATTACAGCTGTTGAGGAGGCAGGAATTTACTCCCAAAGTAGAAACTGCACGCGGATATAAACCAGTACTTATCTGGGGGAAGACGTACCCTCAGTTAGTACAAGGGATCATTGGGCTGTCACACAACTTCCTCTCTCTCCCGCAATAGCACAACCACCACCTAGATACGCAGGTTACACCCTCCAATCCAACCAAGAGCACCTTCTGTCCCATACACAGGCCACTAGTTCCCATCTCTGCTCACACTGCCCCAGCAAGTCCCAGCCTCTACTGAATCATCTGCCATCTGCCGTCACCAGGAAGGTCAGGACTCCTGTGCAGAATCTGGATTCCTCCTTCAGCCTGGCCAGAGCTATGCCCCTGACAGGAGTCCCCAGGACAGTCCCTTGGCCCTGTGTTAAGGCTGTTGTTGAGCCCGCTACCTTCAGTGGCAGCAGCTACTACAGCAGTAAGGCCTGAGTACACCTGCCTTCCCTCTCCAGCCACACCCTACATACGCTGATTGGGTCAGAATCATTCCCATCCCCATCTGGGCAGATCTGAGCTTCTGGTCAGAGTAGCATCCTTCCCCTGCAATGGGGAGCAGGCTGGCAGCAGGGATTTGTGGTGGGATTTCCTCCCCTGAGCTCTAGGGCCAGCTCCCCACACTGATCACCCTCAAACCAGGGTTGGGCAGACCCTTTCATGCTGCTGCTAATTTGTGGAGTGGGGGCACTACGCTGCTAAAGGGCAAAGAAACAGCAGTTTTAGCTTACTGGAGCATGAGCAGATGACAGGAAGGAGATGGCAGCATCCAGGGAAACACATGATATTATACAACAAAGGTTAGTCAGCTGGTATGCTGTGATGATGGAGTCTCATGGTGAGAAGTATTGTCTCATTGTTACATCAAGCTCCCTTGTCTGTTTACTGCATCCACCCATCATCTTTTCTCTTAGATTGTAAGCACTTCAGGGCAGGCACCACGTGTGTGTTCAGTGTTTATACCAGGACTAGCCCAATGGGGCCAATCCCATGGCTGGGGCCCTTAAGCACTACTGCAATACAAATCGCGACCAACTGCAGGCATGTGCAGTTTTATAGCATTTCTTAGCCCAAAGGCCATACAATCTATGTAAAGATCACTTCCCCCATCACTGAACTGCACCCGCCTCTGGAGTGGAACGTGGCAGCAGTTTATGAGCCTATTGTAAAGCCCACATACATCAACAGAAAGATTCCCACTGACTTCACTGGGATTTGGATCAAGGCCTACTGCCACACAGCAATACTACATCAACATCTTTGTATAGCAAATAACAATTCCAAATATATAGTACAAAGTATTGCAAAATGCTACTTTCTACCATTACAAAATTTAAGTATAGAAAACAAAAGTCATCTAAGAATATTCTTATAAGTTCAAGAACCACTGTTTCCTGCCACCCAAGTAGTTTAAATAAAATCCCTTAATAAGAAAGGTCATTTATAACTCACAAGACTAGGGTGACCAGATAGCAAGTGTGAAAAATTGAGAGAGGGGATGGGGAATAATAGACACCTATATAAGAAAAAGCCCCGAATATTAGGACAATCCCTATAAAATCAGGACATCTGGTCACCCTACATAGGACCAATATGTACAGCGTCACATAATGTTGTCAATTCATAATGCTTTCATTCTGATATGAGTTTCATTATTCTATCAGTTATAGAATGAGCATAATTGTTTGAAAAAAAAAAAAAAAAAGAAAAGTGAACTGCCCCCCCAAAAGTAATGAGAACAGAGTCAATTACAGCACTTAAAAATAAATTTGTACTTGGTCATCGGTCAGAAAACATTCAGTTTGGACTTGATTAAGTCTTCCCAAGGGAAGAATTACTTTTTTGACGTGTGGTTCAATTCTATATTTCTAATCAACTAGTTTAGCACCTTCGCATTTGACCCAACAGTCTATTAATTTTTTTTAAAGCCTTCCTCAATGGTACTTGGTAGTGGCTGTTTGCTATACAACAACAGCTTAAGTTGTCACCAATTCCATAGCAGTAGTTAAATTGGCTTTGCCCCTAAATAGCCTTTGAGATTGGGCATGGTAGGTTTATTACTCTACACTTTGTTTTAGCCAAGTGACCTCCCTCTTGTCATTTAAATCCTTCCGTAACATACTTCCTCTGCAAGCCCTTTCGCCACCACCACCAGACTAAATTTTAAAAATATACATGACTCACTTAAAGGTCCAGTGAATTATATGTTTGACTGGACCCCTCGTGTCAGATTAAGGGTCCAATCCTGAAAATCCTGCCAAGAGAAGTACAGTGATGAACACTATACTGAGTAGTCAGGCTCTGATCCCTCAGAGTTATTTAGGGTCCGAACTCTCATTGAAATTCAGATCCTTTGAGGATCCAGTCCTAAATGAGTGATACATTTGTAAACGCCCTAAGGTTAGGACTGTATATAAACAGAGGAAGATATAGAGTTTCAAAGGCCAGAAGGGACCACTAGATCACCTAGTCTGACCACCTGTCTATCAGGACATGATTTCACCCAGTAACCCCTGTGTAGTGCCCAATAGCTTGGGTTAGACTAAAGTATTTCAGTTCTTAAGAGACAGAACTGTGTGCCACAGGAAAAGAACTAGAGTAACCAATGTGCCACCAATGCCAGAGACTCCCGTGATGGCAGGGAAATGATTAGGTGGGATATGCCCACATGATACTAACAGGCAATCTATACTCCATACTAGGGTAACCCACGTTCCTCCCACAAAACCCCAGCCAAACCAACCTGGGGAAAAATTCCTGTGCCACCCCATATCTGGCAATCCATTAGATCCCAAGCATGCGAGCTGCACATCTAAGACAAAGGATTCTCTGTGCCACCTCAGAGTACTGGTCCACCCTGTCCAGTGCCTCATTTCCAACTCTGGCCAATCATGGATGGAAAAAATATATACAAAAGCCAGAATACATCTGGTCAGTGGTGGTGGGGACTCCTGCAGGCGAGCCCTGAAGTATGAGATTTGATTATAGTCATTGCCTTAATGCAGAGCTGCAAGCCTTAGGAGCATGTTGATAGCAATGCCGAGCTTCCTGTTCTTGCCACAATCTGGGAGGGAAAGGAATGAACACAGAAATTCCCAAACTCCAACCATCCAGACAGATCACACCATATATACGAAGGCTGTAGAATATCTCCCAGAAGCTAGATTAAGGTATATCTTATAGAAAGACATCTAATCTCACTTTTAAAGATACCAAGCAACAGTCAATCCCACAACCTCCTTGGTAAACTGTTCCAATGTATAGTTACCTGTACCGCTAGGAAACTGCATCCTAGTTCAAAGCTGAGTTTGTCTAACATCAACTTTCAGCCATTGGATCTTGTTACGACTTTGGACTTGGCTACACTCAAAACTCCAAAGTGCTGACACGGGAGCGCTCCCGAGGCAGCGCTTTGAAGTGCGAGTGTGGTCGCAGCAGCAGCGCTGGGAGAGAGCTCTCCCAGTGCCGCAGGTACTCCACTTCCCTGTGGGGATTAGCTTGCAGCACTGGGAGCCACACTCCCAGCACTGGGGCAGTGTTTACACTGGCGCTTTGCAGCGCTGTAACTTGCTGCGCTCAGGGGTGTGTTTTTTTCCACGCCCCTGAGCGAGAAAGTTGCAGAGCTGTAAAGCGTCAGTGTAGCCAAGGCCTTTGTCAGCAAGACTGAAAAGCCCCTGTAAGCAGTTCCACTCGCTGCCACAACATCCTCTGGCATCAGGTCAGGGCTTCTTCTCCTCTAGTGCCCCCCTTTGTCCATCCTTCTGGAGTCTGCACCTTCCATGGCCCAGCCCTTTGGCTGTCACATCTAGTCCAGACCCCACTTGGAGTAACGGTCCAAATACCCCAACAAGAGATCCTTTCACCCTATCAGGCTACCCTCAACCCAACCCTGAGTTCTACAGTCCTTGTATTAGGGCTTTTACAACCCTTCCTTGGGGCTGGTAGGGGAACCCAGAGCAACCCTCTGCTCTGGATTCCAGCCCAGGGAGCCCGTCTTAAGCAGGTAGATCTGCTCCTCTGCACATGATGCTGCTGCTGCTGCTGCTGCTGCTTCCCTCAGCCACCTCCAACCTCTAAGCCCTTGGGCTGTTTCCCAGTAGCCTATAGCTAGTACAGCCTCTCCTCCTGGTCTCAAGCCTCTTAACTCCTTGTTCCTCCCATAGACAACCAATCAACCCACAGGAATGCCTCACAAGGCCTTAGCCCTTTTCCAAAGATTGTTCAGGGATTAACTCCATCCCGCATTCCCTCACTCACACACTGACACTCTCTCTGGATACACAGCCAAAGTCACTAATGATAATTGAGCCACTGGATCAGGATCAGCTGGGGGATAGCTACCACCTCACAGGCAAGGCTGAGGCCAACTCCCCTTAAAGGGCCAATCAGACTTACTACAGCCCCCAATATGACAGGTTTTCAATGTGTAAGCAGGGGCAATGGCTTCTTCCCAAAAGAGGCGGGGCGGGGCGGGGCGGGGCGGGGGGAGGGATGGCAGGCATGAGGCCCTACTCCCTGGCCAAGCCAGAAGCCATAGCAAGGCAGCCTGGGCCCTTCCACTTTAGGTGGGGTGGCCTGAGAGCAGCCCCCAGCCTGTGTCCACACCCTCAGAACTCCTGACCCAGGGCAGGTGAAGGGTCCACAGCTACCTGGGCTCCCAGGGCCACTCTTACCTGGTCTAGGCTCCAGCTTATGGCCTGGCTAGGGGGGCTGGGGCTTCAGGGGGAAGAGGAGAGGCAGGGGACCAAACCCATGGCAAAAAGTGGATGGGCCAGGCCACTTTCAAACATGGGAGGGCCATTGGCCCTTGATCCTCCCTGTTCCAACACCCTATGTGTAAGTACCAATACCCAGTGATCAAGTCACCTCTCACTTTTCTCTTTGAGAAGGTGACTACGTTTAGCTCCTTAAGTTTCACATCACTAGGCTTGTTTTCCAACCCCTGGATGATTTTTCTCACTCTTCTTCACACTCTCTCCAGTATTTCTACACCCTTTTGGAAGTGTGGACACCAGAATGGGACCCAGCATTCTAGCAATGGTCTTAACAATGCTGTGTGCAGAAGCAAGATCACTCTGTACTTTCAGTACAACCAAGGATTACATCAGTCTTTTTTGCCACAGCACCGCGCTGAGAGAGTTACCTATAAAGACCTGAGTCCTTCTATAAGTCACTGGTTTTCCAAGGCAGTCTCCCATCCTGTTGATATAGCCTGCATTCTTGGTTTCCAGGTGTTTTACCTTGCATTGGCTGTATTAAAATGCATTTTGTTGGACTGTGACTATTTAACCAGGTGATCCAGATCACTCTAACAGGAAACTACTCTTCTCCTTATTTACTGCCCTGCCAATCAAGCTCATCAGCAACCTTTACCAGCAAAGATTTTATATCATCATTGATAAAAATGTTAAACACTGGATTGGGATCCCATCAGAAACAGCCCCACTAATTTCTATCTCCCCATAAATAACTACATGTTGAGATCTGTCAGTGAGCCAGTTTTTAATCCATCTAATATGTGCCTTGTTAATTCTATGTAATGCAAGTTTTTAAATCAAAATGTCCTGTGGTACTATGTCAAATGCCTTGGAGAAATCCAAATATACTAATGTACATAGTTGGCTTTAGCAATCAGTGAAATAATCGTTTAAAAAAAAAAAAACAGGATTGTTTGACGAGACCTACCTACCGTGAAACTATGCTGAGCGGCATTAACTATATTTTTAGCCTTTCTGGCTAAAAAATTAACTGTACCTTTATTTTGCCCATAATCAACATCAGGCTAAGAGGCTGATAATTCCCAGGGCCATCCTTTTTATAATTTTAAAATATGGGAACTACACTGGCAGTCCGCCAATCCTTTGGAATTTCCAAAGTTTTCCCAGATTTGCTACAACTAACAGTGGTTTAGAGAGTTCCTCAGCTAGCTCCTTTATGACTCTTCTGTGTAAGTTCTCCAGGCCTGTTGATCTGAAAATATTTAATTTAAGCAGATGCTGCCTCACATTCTCCTGTGTTACGAATGGCAAAACTTTCTATTCCATCCACATGGGAGGAGGATACAGCACCCTGCTTCGTTCCAAATGCAGAACAGAAATATCTATTGAACGTTTCTGCCTTTTCAGCATCACTACTTCCAATTTATGCAGGGCTGAGCAGTCAGCTCAAGTATTATTTGCACGCAATCGTGTGGCAGGCACTGCCGAGACTGGAAAGACATGGCCTAAAATTTTCATAAGTGTTTAATAATTTGTGAGTATCTAATTTAATCAACCTTACGGGGGCCTGATTTTTTCAGAAAGGGCTGAGCACCCACCCACTGAAAATCAGAACCCTTTAAAGTGGGTCAAACTGGGTGCCTAAAATTGAGGCATCCAAAAATCACTAGTCACTTTGGAAAATCTTGGCCATGAACCCTGCTCTGAAGAGTATATAAGATGTGACAAACAAAAGGGAGGAGCTTAAAGTGAAGCTGGGTTACCCCACTAAGGTCAGATGGGATAGTGTAGCTCAGGCCTGCACAATTGGAAAGTGGTGATGGCCATATTACTGCAAAGAAAATAGCTGAGGGCCAAACCCCCCCAGCACTGGCCAGCCCCCCAAAATACTCCCCCACAGCATGACCTGCCCCGTGGAAACAAACCCTCCTTCCCCAGTGCTGCCCCACCGAAACAGCAGTATTGAACCTTGGTAATATGTTATAGCGGGCCCCTAAGGTAGTATAATTAAGATAAAAGAAAAATGTCTGTTTGCTAGAAGTAGAATAAGATCTTCCCCTAACTTTGTAATCAATTGCTCTGTTGAATGAATGAGGTGTGAATGAGGAAGGCATAGAAGGCAGGCACCTCCAGACAGCTGCAACCCTTGGAGAGGGAATGGGAGCCAGACCAGATCAGTAGAACAGGTCAGCCACTGACTCCTCGCTCACCTCCTCAGCCCTCCACCACTGCCTGCCCACCTCTTCAGCCCCCCTCCCTCACCTGCCGCTTGCCTACTCACCCCCCGGGGGCCGCAGTGAGCCCACCTACTCACCCCCCCCCCGCGGGCTGCACAGTGAGCCCACGTGGGCTGCATGTTGTGTAGGCCTAGTATAGCTCTTGATAGCTACATTAAACAGTAAGTGAACACTTCTCACAGGCACTATGGAAGTAAGTACATCTTAGGAAGAATCATGTTGGTGAGCAGGGAATGGGAGGGAGTTCTACACACAGGGGGAAATATGGAAAAAGAGTTATCGAAATGGGAGGAGGAGGACACCAATGGGACATTGAGCCAGTAGCATCCTTGATGGAACAGAAAGGGAGATGGGAAACATGAGAGGAGCCAGGGAGGCATGGGACACTGAACACAAAGCTACATGTTTGGACTGGATATGTGTGGTGAAGGGAAGATGGGGTGGCATCAAATGAGGGGAACATACTCCAACTGGGCAGGTGGGGAAGATGACTTCAGCAGCTGTGTTTTAGGTAGACTGAAGGATGGCAAATACAAGTAAAGGGGATGTTTAGAGAGCATGAGGTAGCAATGATGAAGGCAAGCACTGAGAAGGGCCTGGGCAAGTAGGTGGGCAGTTAGGTCAGAAGGATCAGATTTCTGGTGATGTGGAGGAAGAAATAGCAGGAGGGGAGTAAATATCAAAGTGTAGTAGCAGCCTAGGGCTTTTGCGCTTTGAGCACATTTAACTTCTTGATGTCTTTATTCTTTGCAGTGACTGTTCCGAGAGTCTATTTTCAGTGGAGTAATGTG
This sequence comes from Gopherus flavomarginatus, assembly GCF_025201925.1. Lineage (NCBI taxonomy): Eukaryota > Metazoa > Chordata > Testudines > Testudinidae > Gopherus > Gopherus flavomarginatus. The sequence continues at coordinate 268,380,347 of NC_066619.1, read as the reverse complement.
ATGTTATGCCCACTTACACTTCATTTGCATTACACTCCAGGCACTAGAGCACAAATAGGCAGACACTAAGTGGTCATGGAGCGCCATCTAGTGAAAATACATGTTTTATCTGACTTCACACACTCACTAGTGGGTAGTACGCATAGGTTGAGGACGGGACACAGAATCTATATTTTAAATCTAGACAAAGAGCGATTTTTCTGAACATTCTTGGGTCACACCTGGTCATGGGTTTTTAAGCAGATTCCCTCTTGACAAGAATGAGTTCTGCTTAAGAGCTGACAGCAAAACATGCACCCTTGCATGGATGGATTTATACAGCACTGGCGGTGCTTCATTTTCATGTGGCCCAGCATTTAGGGCAGGGGAGTGAGTTCCATTCCTGGCTCTGCTCAGACTCACTGTGTAAGCCAGGATGTGTCACTTCACCTTAGCTTATTCTTCTGTAAAAGGCAGATAATGACTCTCACCTGCCAACGGGGGAAAGCTCTGTTAATTGATTGCTTTAAAAAGGCTTTAAGGGCTTGATCCTACTCTACTGAAGTCAAAGGAACTTTCATTATTGACTGCAATGGGAACAGGTCAAGCTTCTGATAAAACAGGCTGCATTCATTTACCTCCCTCAATAGAGTTCTCTTTGTACATACAAAACAAACCAGCATAGTACTTTGATTACAGTACTATGCAATATAAAGTCAAATTAGGGGAAGAAAGATGGTCATGTGGTAAAGCCACTGACTTAGGACTCAAGGACAAAGCCCAGCTCTCCGGTCTCTGCCACTGATTCCTTCTGACCATGGACCATTCAACCTCTGTGCATCAGTTCCCCATCTATACAATGGGGACTATACTTGCTTAGCTCACAGGGAGGTTTGAGAATTAATGGAGGGGAAGTGCTGAGATTATTTATTTAGATTTCATGCCAAAATAAAAAAAAAGTTCCCATTGCAGAGCATTCAGTCAAAGCTCTAGCAATCCTTGATAAGAGATTTAGGTCATGATTTTTAAAACTGACCACCAATTTTGGGTACCAAAATTGAGACATGTTAAAGGGTCGGATTTTCAGAATGGGTCCTCTGCACGTGCTGGAAAAAAATGTCAGGCGCCTTTAAAATGTCTCAAGTTAAGCACCCAAAATTAAGCACCATGTCACTAGGGACTCTTTAAAAAATCCTGGCCTTCAAAAACACTCCTATTGGAGTTACAAAATTTGGGATAACAATTTCAAAAGCACCTAAGTGACTTAGGAGTCAACATCTCAGTGAAAGTCAATGGAATTTAAGCATGTAGGAAGCTATGGGACTTAGGCCTTTAGGAGTTAGAAGCCTAAGGCCATGGCTACGCTAGAGAGTTGCAGCGCTGGTGAGGGGGTTACAGCGCTGCAACTTAGGATGTGGCCACACTTGCAAAGCACGGCCAGCGTGCAACTCCCTGGTTGCAGCGCTGGCTGTACACCCAGTCGAGCCTCGGGTGTAGCGATTCCAGCGCTGGTGATCCAGCGCTGGTCAGCAAGTGTGGACCCCACCAGCGCTTTTATTGACCTCCGGGTATAAGGAGGTATCCCAGCATACCTTTTAAGCCTCTCTGGTAATCCTGCACACTCCACTGCCCTGGGCTCAGCTGACCCCACCTTTAAATACCCCGGGAATTTTAAAAATCCCTTTCCTGTTTGCTCAGCCAGGTGTGGAGTGCAATCAATCAGCGACCATGCCTGCGCTCCAGCCGGAGAAATTATGATACCTATGGGGAGATATCAAAGTCCTTGCTGCTAAGGGGCCATGAACGGGACGCGTTGCAGTGCAGGGTAAAAATTAAGGAGCTGCGCAGTGCTTACTGCAAAGCCCGTGAGGGAAATCGCCGCTCAGGAGCTGCCCCCACAACCTGCCGTTTTTACAAGGAGCTGGATGCCATATTGGGTGTGACCCCACTGCCAATCCTAGGAGCACAATGGAGAGTTCAGAGCAGGGAGAAGTGGGGGAGGGTGTAGAGGAAGCCGAGAGTGAGGCTACTGGGGTGGAGGGAGACACCCTGGAGTCCCAGGAGGCATGCAGCCAGGAGCTCTTCTCAAGCCAGGAGGAGGCTAGCCAGTCGCAGCAGCGGGAAGTTGCTGGTGAAGAAGCAGCAGAGGAGCGTGCTCGGGGTAAGCAGATTTTTATGTTTTGGGAGAGGAGGGTTTGGGTTATGGCTGCCTGCATGCATACCTAAACGTGGAATAGCCCATTGATTTGCTCTATCACTCACATCTCTGTAATCGGCCTCGGTAATCTCTTGAAAAGTTGCAGCCAGAGCGTGGGCAGTGTGCTTTCGCAAGTTTATAGGGAGAGCCACCGTGGTCCTTGTCCCGGTCAGGCTAACTCATCTGATCCACTGTGCAGCGAGGGGTGGGGGGGACCATGGCTGCACACAGGCAAGCTGCATAGGGGCCAGGGTGGAAGCCACATTGCTGTAGAAGACCCTCCCTCTCTTCCCAGGTAACACGCAGCAGTGATATATCTGGCAGTAGGAAACCCTGTTGAGAATTTAGGGATACTTGAGTGCAGGGCGCCAGGTTCACGGTCTCCCCCTCCCCCCGCCAGCAGGTCGCGAGCACCGCGTTGCGTTCCAGTCTCCCCACCCCCTTCCAGCAGGTCGCCAGCACCGCGGTGCGTTCCAGTCTCCCCACCCCCCTGCCAGCAGGTAGCCAGCACAGCGGTGCGTTCCGGTCTCCCCACCGCCCTTCCAGCAGGTCGCCAGCACAGCGGTGCGTTCCCCCCCCCCACCAGCAGGCCGGCAGTTCCGCATTCCCTCCCCCCCCCCCAGCTCGCCAGCTTCATGTTCCCTACTGTCCCCTGTGCAGGCCACCAGCTACCTCCTCTACCCAGTGCAGATAAACCCCAGTGAGCCATCAGTTAGTTCCCCCTCCGAGGTGAAGTCGGGGCAGAAACACTCACCTCATTGCTCGCCATGCCTTCGCTTCCCTGGCCTCTCTGTGTTATGTTAGGTATGTGGGAATGATGCTACAAAAAGTCTACAAACTCCTTCACTGTGTGATAATAAACAATGTAGCCTCTGTGTATTACATGTTTCTATCTATGTTTTTTTTAGTGACCTTGACTAATGCAGCCGGATCACCAGCCTCATGGCGGTTGCAGAACTTGAGAAAAAAATCCGCGAAAATCAAAAGAAGAATTGATCAAAGCAGTTATGAATCACTGCAACAGAGAAAGTAGGAAGACGCAGGAATGGAGAGAGAAAATGTATGAGTGGAGGCAAACACAAAGCAGGAGAAAGGAATTGGCTACCAAAAAAACCTCAAAGCACATGAAAGAGTCAGTTTGGCGAGCCAGGAGGCTTATCGAGTTTCTCGTAGCCATGCAGGCAGATCTGTACTGTGGTAACCCACAACCCTCCCAAAGCTCTCTTTCTTGTTCTCCAGTATTTGCACAAAACACCTTTCTCCAGCAGCCAGTTTCTTATTACCCTCAGCTGCCCCAAACACCTGTACGATCACCTACCAGCCCTGATAACTACAATCCTTACCCTGTGCACTCCACCCCCATTACTCTGCAGCATAGTAATCCTGAAGTGCAGCAGACATTGAACAGCAATCCAAACAGGACATATTCAAACCTCTGAATGTACAGTCCATAACCTAACCCCCCCGGCCTTTTATGTACTGTACTTTGAATAAAGGATTTTATGGCTTTTAAAATACTTTTTATTATTGCAGAATGTGGTAAATACTGTACCCCAAGGTAGAAAGGAGCACAGCAAAGGCACCAAACATTACTGTTGGCTCTCAGCATCAAATTGCTCCCTTAAGGCATCCCTAATCCTTGAAGCCCTTTCCTGGGCCTCTCTAGTAGCCCTGCTCTCTGGCTGTGCAAATTCAGCCTCTAGGTGTCGAACCTCGGAGGTCCATTCCTCACTGAATCTTTCACCCTTCCCTTCACAAATATTATGGAGGATACAGCATGCGGATATTACAGCGGAGATGCTGCTTTCCCCCAAATCTAGCTTCCCATAAAGACACCTCCAGCGGGCTTTCAAATGGCCAAAAGCACACTCCACAGTCATTCTGCACCGGCTCAGCCTGTAGTTGAACCGGTCCTTGCTCCTGTCAAGCTTCCCTGTATACGGTTTCATGAGCCAAGGCATTAACGGGTAAGCGGGGTCTCCAAGGATCACAATGGGCATTTCGACATCCCCTACTGTGATCTTGCGGTCTGGGAAAAAAGTCCCGGCCATCAGCTTCCTGAACAGGGCACTGTTCCGAAAGATGCGTGCATCATGCACCTTTCCAGGCCATCCTGAGTAAATGTCAGTGAAACGCCCACGGTGATCCATAAGCACTTGGAGAACCACGGAGAAAAACCCCTTGCGATTAACGTACTCTGATGCCAGGTGGGGTGGTGACAGAATAGGAATGTGTGTCCCATCTATTGCCCCTCCACAGTTAGGGAAACCCATTTGTGCAAAGCCATCCACAATGTCCTGCACGTTCCCCAGAGTCACGGTTCTTCTTAGCAGGGTGCGATTAATGGCTGTGCAAACTTGCATCAGCACCATTCCAACGGTGGACTTTCCCACTCCAAACTGGTTCGCCACCGATCGGTAGCTGTCTGGAGTTGCCAGCTTCCAGATTGCAATAGCCACCCGCTTCTCCACTGGCAGGGCAGCTCTCAATCTCCTGTCCCTGCGCCGCAGGGTAGGGGCGAGCTCAGCACACAGTCCCATGAAAGTGGCTTTTCTCATCCGAAAGTTCTGCAGCCACTGCTCGTCATCCCAGGCTTGCAGAACGATGTGATCCCACCACTCAGTGCTGGTTTCCCGAGCCCAAAGGCGCCTTTCCACGGTGCTGAGCACGTCTGTTACTGCCACAAGCAATTGAGTGTCTTGAGCGTCAGGCGAATCAATATCATCATCATCTGACTCCTCACTGTCACTTTGCAGCTGAAGGAATAGCTCCACTGCCATGCGTGATGTGCTGGCAACATTCATCAGCAAGGTCCTCAGCAGCTCAGGCTCCATTTGTAACAGAAATCTCTGAAATCGCGCTGCAGACTCACAATGCCGCCAAACTGCTTGGAATGTGTAGCAAAGCACCACGGGGCGTTGGAACAGGATGCAGAAAGACCTGCACACTTCCTTCCCCTTTCCACAAGCCACAGCGCCAAAATGGAACGAGGTGCTCTGTGGGATAGCTGCCCACAATGCACCACTCCCAACAGCGCTGCAAGTGCTGCAAATGTGGCCACACTGCAGTGCTGGTAGCTGTCAGTGTGATCACACTGCAGCGCTGGCCCTACACAGCTGTACGAACACAGCTGTAACTACCAGTGCTGCAGAACTGTAAGTGTAGCCATGGCCTAAGTCATTTAGCACTTCTGAAAGTTTTACTCATAAATAGTAAGAATAATCCCATTCAAATTCTTGATTTGTGTAACAAATGTCACTAGGTATTTGCCCAGTGGCAGACACTGAATTATGCTGACCTTTGATATTGGACCCCACCACTTACATCAATTATAACACAGAACCCCTTCCTTGTTTCCTTACATCAAAAGTGCAAAAAACTCTGATTTCTTTAGGCTTCTTGGGCATGTGTCCAACAGCTGCTGTGCCCAATCTTTGAAACAGAATATGTTCTGGGGTTCTGTTCAACCTACTGGCGCTAGAGTTTAGGATGAGTGCTCATCGTTAACTTCCCAGGCCAGGATCCAACTTCAATAGAGCTGTGCATCTTACAACCCCAACGGAGTCAGCCTTGAAAGCACTGTGAAGTCAGCATGTTGAGACCTGGCATGAAATGGAATGTAGTTTTGATGAGGTTCTGAGGAAACCACTCCTTAAGGGATTTACTGCAACACAATCTTTGCTGGTGGGATTGGAGCTGGTAACTAAGTCAGGACAAAAAGGGCAAGTAGCACACAGACCCACTACCAACAAATTCTGATCAGTAAGAAAGTAAAGGGAATTATCTTGCTCCCTGGCTATTTACGGACAATACAAGCGTGATCAAGCAAAGGTCCTGAATTCCAGGCTCTCCAGGCTAGTATATGCCCCTGAAATACATAGTGAAGCCAACCTAAGTCCCAGCATAGACAGCGTTAGGTCAACGAAAATATTCTTCTATCACCTCCCAGAGAGGTGGATTTACTACAGCAAAGGAAGAACCCCCTTCTATAGCTGTAGTATGTTTCTACACTACAGTGGCACACCTGCACACTGTGGATGAACCACTGTCGAGTTTCTAGTGTGGATGTACTTAGAGTTCATGCCCAGAGGCAGAAACTGGTTCCAAGGCAGCAGTGTGCCTCTCCCTCTTTGGCTAGTGCACAGAGAAGCACTGAAACATTCTGCAGGCAAGAGCATCCAGCCCATTCAGCCTTTGAGGATAGTGGGAAGAAGTATCAAAACAAGGAGAGCAAAAAAAAACCAACCCCAAAAAAATAAAATAGGGATCTTAGAAAAATTCTCCCTTTCTCCAAAAAGAGGAAATCTCTACTGTCTAGGACAAAGAACAGATTCCCTCCTAATATTTCACTGTGCCTTACCTTTGTTTTGGGTGTAGTACAGTGATCTAAGCATACAACTGGGAGCCAGGAGCTCTTGAGCTCTATATTCAGCTATGAACCATGACTCCCTTCCATTACATTGGACAGACAGAATTACATCACGTTGGAGCGAGGTTAGGAATGAAGTATTTCAGAGGCCAGTCTGAACTGCCCCTGCAATGTACATTCAGATACAGATGTATTTTTGCAGCTGAACACAATCCTTTTGTGGGATATTTTCTTTACTATTTTCAAATGTCATTGGGGGGTACGAAAATGGAACATAGTTGTTTGTTTCAACAGCAAGTGTAAACATCCTCCTCCATACTATGTTGCTATCCAGTTATCTATATCTATGTAGGCAGCTAATATAATTACTTGATACCTTTTTTGATGAGATTTAGTTTGGTTGATAAAGGTAGTAGTGTTGACACAATATACTTAGAATTATTTAAGGCATTTGACTTGGTACCATGTGAATTTTGATTTAAAATATTACTAGATCAATTTTTAAATGAACATGGCACACATTAAATGGATTAAAAACCAGCTAATTGATAGGTCTCAAAATGTAATGGTAAACAAGGAATCATCGACAAGCAGTTGCGTTTCCAGAGCGGACCCACAAGAATCAGTTCTTGACCCTATGCCATTTAACATCATCATCAATGTCTGGGAGAAAACATAAAATCACCACTGATAAAGTTTGCAGATGACACAAATAGGTGGAGTGGTAAATAAAGAGAATACAGTATTTGGCACTAGTGCAACTGCTGCTGGAATACTGTGTCCAGGACTGGTGCTCACAAGTCAAGAAATTGACTTTATTTCTCTGCACCTCAGCTCCCCATCTGTAAAACTGGGATACTTCCTTTGTCTTGTCTACTTGAATTAAAGATTCTCCAAAGAAGATATTCCATCTGTCTGTATGGTGCCTCGTACAACATTTCAGTGATTTTGGCTGGGGCCTCTAGTTGCTACTGAGATACAAAGGACAAGGAACAGTACTTAATGATTTCTATGGTTAGGAAATCCTGATTTACACTTCCTATACACTATATATCACACACGTGTGAGAGTGATCTCAGTTTTTTTTTATGTTTTTCTAAACTGAAAGGAGTAGGAGGATGTTTGTAGTAGGTTTCTAATCCTCGTGTACTCTATATTCATTTTTGCGTATTCCTGATATAAAGATTTCTCTGAAGTTTAAATATCCTTCACAGGTCAAAATTCTTCTGTGACTAATTATCATGTAAAAGTTTACATGCACCAAATCTACCGTGGTTTTCAAGTATTGATTTCTCTCTTCTTGCTGGCACAAAAGATTTCTGCTATGCAAGAGAGGGGAAGAGGCAAAACTGATTTAGACCCATCTAGTACTTCTCTTCATGTATATTGGCTGACCAAACCCCTTCATGAATTGTTGACTTGTATCTTAGTAAAGGCTCCCAGCAATCAAGATGTAAGGTCACTTGCTCAGGTTGGTACAATCTGTGTGGTTTTTCTCTTTTGTCTTAATCCAGCGTGGCAGCATTCAAAGAGATGTCCTAATTTTTATTACTCAGATTTTCAGACTGTTGCTTAGTCAGGACCATCCCTCAAAATCTCTGACTTGAGAAGACCTTCTGTGAGGAGTTAAGTCAACCCTTGAGAACAATCTTTTCAAATGTTTTGCTGGTACTTCAATATCGAAATAAGAACTGAGTATTTGCAGCCAGTTGAGGCAGAGAAAGTCTGTGCTGCTTTTCAGCTCAGACTTTGAAATGTTGAAGTTTCCACATTTAATCAGGTGATATATCCTGGAGAGGTATGAAAAACACCACCACCTCTTCCCCTCCCTCATCCAAATATATTTGATTAAGTAATAGAAGTAAGTTTCACTTTGACTTCTCAGTAACATGCCTTTACACGGTAGCATTAGACTTGAGACACCATCTGAGATCACTTAGGGACTATTAAATCCTTTCTAATCAATGCCTCCTGGTTCCTTGAGGGTTTTCAGCACTTTGTCTATGTGAAGTCCATAATCATTAGTCAATGTTAAGCTGGGCCCAGTCTTATTGTGACTATATGGAAGAAGGAACTTACTTCCTGAAGTAAAATTGCAGTGGGATCTTCACAAAGAGTTACTTTTGACTACTGAAGCTAGTTTGTGTTTCACTATTGTATATTAACACACAATATAAAAAATTCCCTCCAATAAAAACTAACAGGAGACTCCAGAACCAGCATTACCTTCCAGCTATATACACAAGTGAGCTAACAGAATGCACACACAAAAATTAGGCCAATTACATCCCTTTGTGTTTTTCCATACATCAAGGTGTATCCAGAAAACACTTTACATTTCTCTTATATCTGTAAATGAGATTTGTTTTAAATACAAAGTACTATCTCATTTAAGTTGTATTTACTACAGATGAGTGCATATCTTTCAGTAAAGACACTGATGGATCCAGAGTTCAATGTATTTTGAAGGTATTAAAAACACCTATCATTGTTATAATTAAGTCCTCCTCCACAAACTAAATTATAATTAAATGAAACGTTACAAAAAAAGCCAAAGGTGTAACTGATAATTTGGCTTAAGAACTGTTTCATTAAAGATAAAAGTTAATCCTTAACCCACCTCATCTTATGTATTTAGGTATTTTAAAACTATCTGCTGTCTGGAGACTCTTATCTGTCATCTGTTGCAATACTTTGACACTTAGGCCCCAATTCAGCAAGGCACTTTTACATTGTAAGATCTTTAGGGCAAGGTCCATCTCTCTGTTGTATTCAGTGATGCCTAGCAGAATGGGGGCCTGGTGCATTACTGGAGGTCCGATGTGCTACTTCAATACAAATAACAAACGTTAAGAGGAATACAAGAAGTCCCACTGATTTGAATGAGGCTACTAATATGCTTAAAATTAAGGATGTACTTAAGTACCATTCTGAATTGGGGCTCTAACTGCCCTCCCCCGCCTCAATGTTTGCAAACTACCAGAAGAGTTGGTAAATTGACAATAAATCATAACAGCTCTTTCATACAAAAAAAGCATTTATTCTGTTATTTATTGGATATACTATAGACTTCACAAGTTTGCCATGCTAAGTCATTATTACACTCATAGTATTAAAGAGATTACACACAATATTTCATATTACTGCTCTCTCTTCTCTCTCTCTTTTTTTCAAATAATACTTCCTGCCCGCCTAACATTGCCAAGGAGATTCATTTCAGTTTGGAACAATTTTTGACAGTCAAGTCATCAGTGTTTGGTGACAGTCATTTAGCTTTTAACTACTGAATAGTGGAGCTAGAAAAGAATGGCTAAATCCTGCTCACCTTACCTAGGCAATTAGTCCCCCTCAAAATCCATGGGACTTTTGCACGAGTAAGGAAAAACCAGTTACCTATCTTTTGTAACTGATGTTCTTCAAGACGTGTTGCTCATGTCCATTCCATGTTGGGTGTGCGCACGCCATCTGCACTGTTGCTGGAGATTTTCCCCTCCCAGTAGTATCTGTAGGACCGGTTCTAGCACTCTCTGGAGGCCCGCACTCATGTGCCAGTATAAAGGGGCGCTGCCGGCCCTGTGCCCCTCTAGTTCCTTCTTGCTGTCAACTCTGACGGTGGGACAGAAGGGCGGGTCTTGGAATAGACATGAGCAACACATCTCAAAAAACAGTTATGAAAGATAGGTAGTTGTTTTTTGACTGCTTGCTCATGTCCATTCCATTTTAGGTGACTCGCAAGCAGCGTCCTTCGCGGTGGTCTAGGAATTCACTGGTGCACGGATTGCAGCACAGCTCTCCTGAAACTGGCGTTGAGGCCTGAGGTGTTTTCTCAAGGCTGCCAGTGTACAGAGGCCCAGGGACTACAACATAGCTCTGGAGTCTTTAAGGCCATGCAGCTTTACATCCATCTGGTCCGAGAACAGTGAGGACCCTTTTAATGGAAGGTCCTGCTCCAACTGCTGCACCTCCTGCAACAGCCCCAAAGACTGTAGCCATGAACCGCGCCTCATAGTGACTGCCAACGCCATCAACTTGGCTGCCGAGTCTGCTGCATCTAAGGCAGCTTGGAGGGAGGTTCTGGCCACCATCTTTCTTTCCAAGATGGTTGAGAATTCCTGCCACATGTCTTGGGCCAGGGAGTCTTTAAATCGGGCCAAGGAGTCCCAACACCAAAATCATATCGCCCAGCAGTACCTGCTGGTTCGTGATGTGGAGTTGGAGGCTTACAGTAGAATAAACCTTTCTACCAAAAAGGTCTAAGTGCTTTGCCTCTTTATTTTTTGGGGTAGCACTGGCCTGGCCTGGCCCTGCCTATCTCCCTCATTGGCCGTGGCGACCACCAGAGAGCCCGTGGGTGGGTGGGAGGGAGTACATGTATTCAAACCGTTTTGCCGGCACGTAATAATTCTTTTCTGTCCTTGTAGATGTTAGGGGAAGAGATGAGGGAGTCTGCCAAAGCACCTTTACCAGATTAAGTACCCCTGATCCATAGGCAGCACCATCTTGGCAGGAGTTGTAGACACCAGAACATAAAAAATGGGGTCTGTTGACTGAGCTCTTCTGCCTTCCAGGCCCAGGTTGGCAGCCATCCTCTTGAGGAGCCCCTGGTGGGCTCAAAGGTCATCAGGAAGCATGGAGGAGAAGGGGCCAGGTCTTCAGCCTCCCCTGGGTCCCTCTCAACTGTGGCTGCCGTGGGGGTTTCGGTACCATAGTCTGATTCTGGTACCGAGACAGGGTTGTAGCCCATTGCTCAGAGGTCACCACAGATGAGATGTGTGAAAACTGTCCCAGTACCGCCGGGATTCTAGTACTGCCACTGGACTGGCCACTGCCCTGGAGGCCATGGGCCCGTCAATGGACCGGCACTGACATCGGCCTCGTGTGCTGGGTGATGGTGCCTCTTCCATGAGGGTGCTGACTCCCTCTCTGAGTCAGTCAAGGATTCCTCATACAAAGACCGGAAGGGCGAGGACTCAGTACTGATGAATGACTATGGGTCGCTGGTGTCTGGTGCCAGGACTCCTGTGTCCAGTGCTGGACCTCAGACGACCAGTGCCAACTAGCCAGAGACCGGTGTCGGATCTCTGGTGACCAATGCCTGGGGTCAGGCAATTGGCACCTTTACTGGGGCAACTGGCATCTAGGCAATGGCAACTGGTGACAGCCTGCTGGAGACCAGCATCTTGATGCCAGCGACCTGCTGGGAAATGAGATCAGTGATGGGCTGGGGACCACCATCGGGGGCCAGCACAGGCTTCCCCCACGATGCACCTGTCTTAAGTGGCTCCTCAATGGCAGGCTGACGGTCCTTCGGAGTGGGAGAAACCGGTAAGGCCATTAGATCCCTGGCAGCCTGAAAGGCTTCCGCATGGAAGGTTCCTCAGGTGTGCTGTGCCTCTGCTAGTCCCAGGAGTATGGGGTATGTCCCTGGTAGGAATGGATAACATGGGCAGTGTAGCCTCCATAACCATACAGCTGTAAGTGGATGGTGAGTGGCCTGAAGCAGGTCGCATCTCACTTCCCAGGTTCTCCTTGGGTCACGGAGGAGTACCCTCTTTTGGCACACTTCCTGCTCCACTTTCCCAGTACCGGAGATGTACATCAGTGCCAAGAGGGTCCCTCTGCTCGACACAGAGTCCAATTGACTTAGCTCAGAGGCCGGTGTAAGCAGGTCTTCCACAAGCAGGGCTTTCAACCTGATACCCCTGTCTTTTTGAGTGCAGGATCTGAAACTCTGACAGACCCTACACTTATCTTTCACATGAGACTCTCCCAGGCACTTTTAAACAGCTGGAGTGGGGATTACTCATGGGCATGGGTTTAGTGCATGCAGCACATGGCTTGAAACCTGGGGACTGGGCATGTTCTGTCTTGGGAACAACATCCCTTAAGGGGACTAACAACTATTTACAACAACGTAACAAAAGAAAACCAAAACCAAAACCAAACAAACAAACAAAACCCACCACACCACCAAACACCCACTGGTAGAGAGGACTTGCTAAAGCAAGAGAGAAGACTGTTCCAGCAACTGTTATGGGAGTAAGAGGGAACTGGATAGGTGCAGGGCCAGCAGTGCCCCTTATACCGGCGCATGAGCGTGGGCCTCCAACAGATGCTCGAGCCGGCCTTACGGATACCACCAGGGGAAAAAAATCTCCGGCAGCAGTGCATGCAGAGCGCACACACCTAATATGGAATGGACATGAGCAAGCACTCGAAAAACCCAGTATTTTAGACCTTAGTACTTTATCTGCCCTCTTTCATCCTGTATTTGTAATCTTGGATCCGCCATTTATTAGACCTGTGGCTGGTAAGTCATCTAAGCAACAATAAATCAGAGTCAAGTCATATAAAAAGAAAAAACATCTCTGGTGTAAAAATATTACAAGTTTATTAAAACTGAAGACATTACACATTTTAATAAACTTCCCCCAAAAACCTTTATATTGTACTGTGGCAAGTTTAGGACCAGTACGCTCAGAGCACAGATAGCAAGTAACCTTTTAGACAGTGTTATAACATGGGCTGAACTCCTTAAACTGTAACAACAAATCTCAAAAAGTAGAATTAACTATGGACTTCTTTAAAATTAAAAATATACTGAATAATTTGAAATAAATCTCAAGTTCAAAGTAAACAAATGCTTTAAAAATACATACTAAAATATCTAAAAGCTTAAGCCACTAGCAGCACATATGTTTAGATATATATAAATTACATGCAGTATTCCAAACTGCATAAATCAGAAGAGCCAGTCCCTTTCACAAAGTCTACCATTTAAGGCAAAGAGATCCTGCACACAGCCCCAATGAAATCAGCACAGCTCTGTACTGAGGCATGGGTCTGCCCGCACATTTCTCTTTGCAGGATGGAAGGCCCTAGCTATACATTCTGAGCAAAGATATTTGAAAAGCATTTATATGTCAAGACCCAAGTTTAATGTTCTGTGTTTCTCCTACATGAATGCAGCTTCCTGCACACTTCAGGAATTAGTGATGTCGTCATTTATTCTTACATGAAAAACAACGAATCTCAAACTCAGGTCTTGGGAAACAAAAAGCTTTCAGACCACTGGTCTGTAAATGAAGGTTATTCATGTATCCTGTTAGCATTTAAGATCTTGGTTTTTTTTTTTCCCCCCAAATCCTTTTTTAAGATATTAGTTCAAGTTTATAGAGCTTTATGAATTTCTTTATTGCATTTTGGTAGGGTGTAATGTACACATCAAAACAAATGAGGTAAAACAAAAAAAAACCTGCCTTTTTCAGGTCTGATCCAATTCCCACTGAACTCAATGGAAAAACTCCCATTACCTTCACTAAAATTTGGATGTGGCACTCAAACAGAAAAACAGTTAATATTAGTATCTTTTAAAGATGACAAGTGCTCCATAAAATTAACCTTCTGGTACCTAGCTGGCAGACAGATTTACTTATACAGCACAACAACAGCATGTAATTGCTGATGAAGAGCTGAGTGAAAGTGGGCATTTGAAAAAACATGAGCTGGAAAGAACTGTTTAATTGATGAAATATGACTAAGTTACAAAAGTAGCTAATTATGTCATAGGCAGAAGGTAAAGGGACACACTACTTTGCTCTATTTCAGTAACTCTGTTGCCAAACTGGAATTTTTTTGGTAAGCCACAAGTAATAAAGATTCATATGTAATTTTTTCCCTAAATTGTTTATCATATCAGATCTTTACCTGAACTTGAAACAATGTGATAACAATGTTATTGCTTGCCTAACTATAATTCTGAAGAATCAGCTTGTGTAACTCATAAGCTCATTCAAATATCATACAACCTTTCAATAAATTTAAACAAACTATTTAAATTTTTATTTAAAATATTTAGACCTACTGATTAAAATAGTTCTATGAGTAAGTCCTATGATCGGCTACTGTACATCTGAAAACCATCAATCCCTCCTGAAGCATTTTAACTTAGATTTATTTATTCTTTTGGTCTAGATAAAAAGCAGTAAAGCTCTTGATTTGAAGCCCAAATACTGCCAAACCCTCACGCCCATTAACCTGTGCAGTTTTAAAAACTTCCATAAAACTACTCAAGGAAGGGTTTTGGATTTGGGGCCCTTGGTGATTAACAGAAGCCTGCCAAATATTTTTGAGACCCACAGAACATGCAATAAGTCTAGCTAGTCATGGGTTTGCCCACTTACTATATAAAATGGCAGATAACGTGTGCTATTATGAATTCTAGGCCACATATCTTGGATTTGCAATATTTTTCAAAATAAATTAACACATTTAGCTATTGCTGATTTATACATGATTTATTTAAAACTCTTTAGATGACAGGGGAAACTAACGCTGGTTATTGAAAGCAGTGCTTTTAAATTAACTAATTCAAGTATCTCAATATATCATTTTTCAGGTGAGTCCAAGAGCAAAAACTTTTAGCCATAAATGTATCAGAATGAATTTAATAAGGATGGTGTTTAAAAAACATCCATCACTACTTTAGATCTCCTTTCTTGTTCACTCTACCTAATATTTCAAATCAACAAAAGACACAACAAAACTTACCAGGGACAAATGTGTCTCAATGCCTTGACAAATACAGCCCACGGTATGAAATACTGGGCAAGTTTTAGCCTTACAGGTTATAGTCAAATTATAAATACACATCTTGAAACTGACTTCATGCCAGAATCTATACCTTACCCTTACTTTCAGGAAAGCAGATATGCCCATCCATTTAAAAAATACAGTAAAAGAATCGCAAAGATCATATTACTTTGTAATTTCAACCTGTCCACAGGTGGAAATCAGTTTACTCAGTAAGGTGCAATTATAGTGCTTCTCAGGAGGATCAGTCACATTACCCATTGTAGGTATCTTTCTTTACAAACTGTATAATTTACAAACTGTAAAATGTTCTACTGTTGTGAACTGAACATTTTTACTCTGCTTCTAAAATTAGCTAACAAACTGTATATTACCATAGCAAAAATGTACAAGAAACAATTCAATAAATATAATGGTCCACCATGCAAGCCATGAGAATGCCCAAACTATATGTTGTTCCACTAACTTGACGGAATTTCTATTAACATTTTGGTTTTCAGTGTAGTTGTAGCCATATCAGTCCCATCTCTCTATAAACATTTTTGTCATTCTAATTCAGATTTAACACAAAAAAACCCAAAGAATTACAATGAAATGTGTTTGGGAGTCAGAACTTTTGAGACAGTACACAATTTTTACTATAGCAAAAAACGTATAGACTCCATTCTCTTCCATGTACAGCATTCTACAGCATGTTTAACATGCATTAATCTGATAATTACAAAAATTTGAGACTATGAACTACTGGATGCAAAATGAAAAGAATACTGGTGAAAGTCATAATATTAGTATTCATTGGCAAATGAAATCTGAAATTTAAGAAACAAGGGGAAATTCAGACTGCTCAGAAAATAAATTAATATACTAAAATTGTCAGTATTTGTGTTTTACATCTTCATTAAAAAAAAAAAGACATGGTATAGTAAATCCAGATCCATTAGTTGCTAATATTTAATTTATTACTTAATTAGAGAAGAAACTAAATAAAAGAACCAGTTAACCAGAAAGCAAACCATGTACTTAAAACGTTGTTTATACCAGATATTTGGTAACACTGCAGTAAGCAAGGCCATGAGATGAACAGATTTACTAACGTTTTCTGACTGTCACGTGGTTAGTGATTTCATACCTGAGATGAAAAATCCAGAGGTAAAAACGCCTATTATGTTGTATACAGGATTCAGGTAGATAAGAACAAACATTTTTTTATAACTGCAAGTTTTAAAAATATATGTAAAAATACCAGCATTGACATTTTCCCCTTCTAATTACTTTAGCTATTTCAATATGCACTCTCCCACTTATGTGTCAGAACACATTTTGGAAGTATGTTAAAGGTTTCTATTTCCCCAATACTTTAATAATTCATATGGAATTATGAGAACTGTCTTAGAAGTAACCACTCCCACTTTTCAATCACAATAAGCTTAAGGCACCCATAAAAATCATTCTTCATTGGAGGTTTCAGTTCCACTGAATTTTCCCTTCATAAAAAAGTGACAGATAAAACAGTTGATTTAACACATGAGATCAGAGTATGTGACATTCTGTATTAGCAAAGCAACAGTTTAGTGGATATGAAGCTCAGAAAAAATTAAATAATCTAAACACTTATTATTGATGCCACAGCCCCTTCAGTAGTGTTTCAAGGGATAATGAAATATTTTGAAGAAAGGAAAAATTTATAAGAAACTATGCAAAAAGCTCAAGGAGGAAGCAGAACAACAATGTTGGACCTTGTTTAACGGTTGCTGATCAGATGTTTACATGATGCAAGGAAATAAATGACATTCACACACATTATTCCATGATAGATATACTATTTATACTAATGTTTTGGAAACTAGCAAGTTTAGTGATTCTCTACACCATAGTGATGACTGCAAATATGTGATTCCACAGCAAAGAACACGTTCTTAAAGAATCATATTGTTTTCATCTGCATGAATGATGGTAAAAATCACTTGCTTGATAATAGAAATTATTTGATTCCATATTCCACAAAACATATCTTTGATTTGCCACTGGCAAACTCATTTAGCACATAAAGTGCTAACATTTTTCATCATCACAGAAGCTCAGCTGAGATAGATAGCTATATACACACACACACACACACACATACACGCACGCTTTAGTACACAGGAAGGTAAGCTGTATTGGTTACACTGGACTTTACTTCAGATTCTGAAGATTAATTCTTCACTTCCACAGCTTCCTTCTCAACCTTTTCTTTCACCTTCTCTTTTTCTTCCAGTTTCTCTTCTTTTTGAAGCAGTGCCATAATCTCAGCAACTTGACTTGTTGAGATATCAATGTCTTCTTTGTCAATTAATTCTACCACCTAAATAAGGAAATGCACAAAAACATTAATTTTCACATAGGTAAAGTATTCTGACACCCTTAATCTAATTAGGAGAGAAATAGCTCTCTCTCATAGGTCTAAGCAAAATAGAGTTAATATACAGAGATATACCTATCTTGCAGAACTGGAAGGGATCCTGAAAGGTCATTGAGTCCAGCCCCCTGCCTTCACGAGCAGGACCAAGTACTGATTTTGCCCCAGATCTTTAAGTAGCCTCCTCAAGGACTGAACTCACAACCCTGGGTTTAGCAGGCCAATGCTCAAATCACTGAGCTATCCCTCCCCCATTATTCTGTTGGTTGTGTGTGATCATATACTATAATCCAGTTTCGCAATATTTTTAAAAATTATTAAAATCCTGTGGCTTTTTGATGACACATTTAAAGTGGCTGAAGATTTAAGCTCAGTTCCTAATGAACTGTCCTCATCAAGTTCTTTTTGCTATGGACATGCATGCAAACATTAAGGGCAAGAGTCACAAAAGCTTGTCCCTCAGGTGTTTAAGCTACAACTGATTGCCCTCTCTACATTATGTAAACCTAGAGTGAATCTGACCCTTTGAGCAGCGGTGTCAAGCATCTAGGCTGCTTTGTATAACTATGTGGCCAGGACACATGACATACATATTCTGAATTTTCCTTTTTTTAAAATATTAGTAGGCCTTCCTGATTGTGAAGAAAGCCTTCCAAACATGAACTGAGTGTAAATCTCATGCAATGGTGTCTTCCTTAGGCTACAGACAGCCTAAAAAGATGATTCAGGTTTGAAATCTTCCGTCACCCGTTATCTTATTGAGATATTAGCTCAAATTCCAATAATGACAACATTTAAAATCTGCATGAAATATTTTACTGCTGTTCATTTTAGTGGCTGGAACTGAAGGACACAGGGAAGTGGGAACTGAAAGTTGCTGGAGAAAAGGAAATTAAGATAGAAGAACAGGAGGAAGGGGCAGGAAGAGAAACAAAAAGCAGAAACACTGGTTTCTCTAAAGCTGACATTTCCCCCCCTGCCCCCCACACACACTGAATGATGCTCGATGCAACAAAAAAAAAAAGTATTAAGCAAATAATACAAAATGTTCATAACTAAGGACCTGATTTACAATTGTGTTATTAGCTGTAAACCAGTGGAATCAAACTGGTGTGAACCTGTAATGCAGTGATAAAGCAGATGCAATATTCATTAGTACAAAAAGGCCACTTTCTGCACTTGTTCTTAGTGCAAACCACCAAATGAAGGAAAGTGGGAAATCTGCCGTGGACTGAAGATAATACATACTCCTACATTTATACCCTGGCCCACAGACCATAAGTTAAATTCAGCTTTTGTCTGCTAAATGAGTTTAATACCTCTGCTTTATGGGAAAGGCTTTTACCAAAATTTAAAAACAGGTTGTATCTTACATGAGTTGAGAGTGATCACCACTGTAAAATCAACATTTACCAACAGCTAAAATACAGTTGTCTCAAACAGACTCAAATAATGATGGTGTCTCAGATACTAACATATCTGTCACAAATGTGTTTTAAGACACTTAACATCTTCCTCTTGAGTAAAATCAAAGAGCATTACCAAGTTTAAAAGAATATTAGGTTTTAAAATAAATTACTAATTAAAAAAGTTTTAATCACCTGAAAGCATGAGGAAAATAATGTGACAACAGCACTTTAAAAAACTCACTAGTTTGATTTAAAAAAAAAAAAACGAACAGAAAAATAGCTCATTCTAGGATCTGTAGTTTTTCTGAAGTAGATTTTAAAAAAATAAAATTCGACATATTAAAAAAAAATCGCTATTATCATAGATAAACACTATTAATAAACATACAATCCTAAAGCCCGGGCAAACCAAATGCAGAGCAAAAAACCAAATTCAATTAAAAAAAATAAAAGGAGTTTCAATCTTTTTGAAGACAAAGGAAGAAAGTTAATTATCCTTGTATAAAATACTATAAAACTCCATAATGATTATTTTAGTCCAGAGATTTAAGGACAACTTCATCTCTTCTATAACTACCAAAGTCTGT
This sequence comes from Gopherus flavomarginatus, assembly GCF_025201925.1. Taxonomy (NCBI): domain Eukaryota; kingdom Metazoa; phylum Chordata; order Testudines; family Testudinidae; genus Gopherus; species Gopherus flavomarginatus. The sequence goes on along the minus strand of NC_066619.1, from coordinate 268,360,816 downwards.
GAAGGAAATGGAATTACATCAGGAAAGGATTCAGCTTTTAGTTTTATTTGACTTGATAAATATAGCTCAATGCAATAACAGCTCAGAGCCACCGTGAAGGAATTAAAAAAAAATAATAATAAAATACAAGGCCTTTTACTAAAGAGGAAAAAATGAAAAAATGTGATTCAGTAGGACAAATATTGTATTTTCCAGTCTGCTCTTACTCTATTCACTGTTATTGTCACTTGTGTAAAGGAGAAAAATGACTTTCAAATTAACCAATCTAAAAGTTTAACATGGGTTTCAGTACATCCCCAGAGCTGCTTCCACTTCACTGAAGTAACAAAAGAGAACAGCAGGGGAGAGCCTGGAAAACTGTGGGAAGGGAGAAAAAAAATGGAACATGACAGCTAGAAGGAGAGGAAATGGATAGTATTTACAGTGCAACCCAGAATATCCAAAGTGCACTAACCAGGAAGCAGGCATGATCCACATCTAAAAGAAAACGGGGGGGGGGGGGGGGGGGAGGAGGGTGTTTAGATTATCGGGGTCCCTGAAATTCTGTTACTACACAACTCCTAAACTCCACAGAATTAAAGCTTCAAAACTGATGAGATTATGTAGCTCAACAGCAGAGGAGCTTCAGAGACCAACAGCTCCCTTCTCAGGACGACTGATGGCCTGGTGTACTTTAGGCTTAAGAATGCAGAGCACAATGAAACATCTCTCTTACATGTTTGTATGGTTTAGTATTCTAGATACATTAGGGAAGAATTTTGGCTAATATCAGTCTTACTGTTTGTAGTCATTAAAAATCCCACTGCACTTTTCTTCAGAGAAGGGAACAAATTCTGCCCCCTCTCCCAATTGCTTCCTCAAATACTATTTTAAACCGCATTTTCATATGCAAAAGCATGGTGCATAAACTCAGTTAGTTAATTTATAAATATCTAGCATAAGGCTTTAATTAAAAAAAAAAAAAACACAAAAAAACCAAGCTGTCCAGTTGGCTGGATAGTAGGATAGATGGGGAGTGCCACCAAAAGGCATCCCAGATTATATGCTCATCTGTGGAGGGAAGGGTAAGAGCTACAGATGTGGTTTTTACTAGGAAAGAGAACCTTTTGGTTTAGGGATGAAGAGGTGAATGTTGGATATGGGAGCAAATCATGAATACATCCCCCAAACTAGTGGTAAAAAGTCTCCATTAATTTAGCAATGGGTAGTATGTATTAAAAACACAAAACATAAAAGACTGATCTATCAGTCAGATATTCTAAATCAAAATAAAGATTTGGGCAAAGAAAACAATATGAAATTAAGTGAAAATTGCAAAATGTAGCCTAACTCGGCATTTCTGTAAGTGTGTAATACCTGTTTTATTTTATTAAACTGCTCTGCAGACTCACCTTGGCAACATCATCTATATCAATCTTGCCATCCTGGTTTTCATCTAATGCCTCAGCAATCCTATTCAGTTTGTTCTCTGGAAACTTCTGGATTTGTTTCATCACACTAATAAGCTCGTTGATACTGATGAGATTCTCCCTAAAGGGGAAACACAATCTGTATACAGCAAACAGTTACTACAAAGAAGTAAAGAAGGAAGAGAAAAGGATATTAAAGACATGTAATGGTATTTTATATTGAACAAAAGGTTTATAGCCTGATCAAGAACTGAAAACAACAAAGCAAAAGTGAATTATTTATCACTTATGAGTTCTTTAGGTAGGTCTTTATCCTCCAGACATACTCACTCTTATGATTTCTACAAATACAAGAAGCCACTGATAACTGAAATATAATTTGGTAAAGTTTGTGTGCTCCTCAGCACCTAAAGACCTTTGTCCTATTCATACAGGGGACACTACCCTGCCTCAGCCATCCTGCTGGACTAAAGAGGTTGGTCTACAGAAAACAGAGAGCGGAAAGCATGCAAGAGAACCCACTTGAACAAATCCTGGGAAGACAAGAATTGAGGAATCTGTTCTTGAAACAGCATACACATACATGCCCTGTTGGATTTAATTTCCTCACACATGGAAGGAACAAACCCTTCCACAAAATGTAAAGACTGAACTCCATACTACTCCTAAGCAGATTTCAGAAACTGTCTCACTGCTTCTGAAGTCTGCCTAGTGGCAACATGTTGCTTTGATATCTACTCTTTGTAGGTTAAAGCCTCTGCTTGCCCTCATGAAGTGGACTACACTAGGGCTGTCAAACAATTAAAAAAATTAATCGCATGATTAAAAAAATTGCACAATTAACCGCACTGTTAAACAATAATAGTATATACCATTTATATAAATATTTTGGATGTTTTCTACATTTTCAAATATATTGATTTCAATTAAAACACAGAATACAAAGTGTACAGTGCTCACTTTATATTTTATTTTTGTACTGTAAAAACAAAAGAAATAGTATTTTTCAATTCACCTAATACAAGTACTATAGTGCAATCTCTTTATCATGGATGTTGAACTTACAAACGTAGAATTATGTACAAAAAAAAACTTGCATTCAAAAATAAAAAAAATGGTAAACTGTAGAGCCTGCAAGTCCATTCAGTCCTGTTTCTTTTTCAGCCAATTGCCCAGACAAACAAGTTTGTTTACATTTGCAGGCGATAATGCTGCCCGCTTCTTGTTCACAGTGTCACCTGAAAGTGAGAACAGGCATTCACATGACACTGTTGTAGCTGGCATTGCAAGGTATTTACATGCCAGATGCACTAAAGATTCATGTGTCCCTTCATGCTTCAACCACCATTCCAGAGGTCATCCATGCTAATGACGGGTTCTGCTCAATAACAATCCAAAGCAGTGTGGACCGACGTATGTATTTTCATCATCTGAGTCAGATGCCACCAGCAGGAGGAGCATTTTCTTTTTTGGTAGTTCGGGTTTTGTAGTTTCTGCATCGGAGTGTTGCTCTTTTAAGACTTGTGAAGCATGCTTCATGCATCTTCCCTCTCAGATTTTGGAAGGCACTTCAGATTCTTAAAATCCTTGGGTCAGGTGCTGTAGTTATCTTTAGAAATCTCACACTGGTATCTTCTTTGTGTTTTGTCAAATCTGCAGCAAAAGTTTTCTTAAAATGAACAACATGTGCTGAGTCATCATCCGAGACTGCTATAACATGAAATATATGGCAGATTGCATGTAAAACAGAGTCAAGAGACATACAATTCTCCCTCAAGGAGGTCAGTCAGAAATTTAATAAACGTATTATTTTTTTAACGAGCATCATCAGCATGGAAGCACGTCCTCTGAAATGGTGGCTGAAGCATGAAGGGACATATGAATGTCTAGCATATCTGCCACATAAATACCTTGCAATGCCGGCTACCAAATTCCCATGTGAACGCCTGTTCTAACTTTCTGGTGACACTGTAAATAAGAAGTGGGCAGCATTATCTCCCGTAAATGTAAACAAACTTGTTTGTCTTAGCGATTGGCTGAACAAGAAGTAGGACTGAGTGGACTTGTAGGTTCTAAAGTTTTGCAGTGTTTTGTTTTTGAATGCAGTTATGTAACAAACAAAACAAAATATCTACATTTGTAAGTTATACTTTCACAATAAAGAGATTTCACTACAGTACTTGTATGAGGTGAATTGAAAAAATACTGTTTCTTTTGTTTCTCATTTTTACAATGCAAGTATTTGTAAGCAAAAATAATGTGAGCACTGTACACTTAGTATTCTGTGTTGTAATTGAAATCACCACATTTGAAAATATAGAAAAACATCCAAAAATATTTAATAAATTTAAATTGGTATTCTATTGTTTAACAGTGTGATTAAAACTATTATTAATCGTGATTTTTTTTTTAGTTAAATCGCATGAATTAACTGTGATTAATTGACAGCCCTAGTTTACACCTTCCAACCCAGGTCACACAGAGATACAGAAGATGATAAAACCAACAATCCTTTTAATAAGGGTTATTTATTAGTATGGTTTTAACTCCATATCCCTAACGTCAGGTTTGTGGCCACAGACTGATTTTTCAGAAGGGGGAGGATGTTTCTCTGGACCATCCTTAAAAATTCCTGGACTTTTGCTGATGCCATGACAATCCTGAGGCTATGGAGGTCATTGCAGTGAACAGACTCAAATGGTAAAAGTCACTTGAATTGAAAGGAACGGGAGGCCACAAACATTTATCCATGTATAAAGCTTCATCGTGTTTAAAAGTGGCTTAAGGAAAACTGATGCATCTGGCAATCATTATGTGAGGCATAAAACCCATAAGTAACCAAACATTTCCTTCCAATAACTTGGAAATTCAGCTAAGACAAAACAGAATATTAACCCAAGAGCCAGAAAAAGGGAGACTGACTATTCAAAAGCCTGACCAACAGTAAGGAAAAATATACACTTATACACTGCATAAATTAAGGCATGAGTAGGGGGGGGTCTCGCTTGGAAGTTTAAAGATATACTGGGTTACCGAGCTTACATTAAAACTCAAATACACAGTGGTAATTGCCCATGGTAATGGTCATAAATGACGGTAAACCCATTTACACTTCTACACACAAAGAGCATATATACAGTGCTCCAACACTTATCCAAGTAATCACTTAATTTCCACTGACAAAGGAGCAAGAATCTTGTAGGTTTACCAGGTTCAGAAATACCTCAAGGACCATTCTTGCCTCCTGCCAAGCCTGTTAAGTACTGTCAATACAATTCATGTCAACACATAGAAATTTCATCCCATCTGAGCCAATATTCGCTCCTTTTTATTGATGGCTATCATTCTATTATCTCACATCCAGTGTAGGAAGCCTTTTCCCAATGGAGCCAACACTCGCTTCTTGTAAACCAACCAGCAAGGGGAGTGCTGAAGAGCAACCATTCAAAATATCAGGTTAAGAAAAGATATACAAATATTCCAAGAACATGCAAAAGAATCCTTTACACATAGGGCCCCGATCCAATTCCCACTGAAGTCAACAGTGATCTTCCATCCATTTCAGCTGAATCTGGATCAAGCCGATAATGGGTAATAATTCCAAGCAATATGTCTAACAAAAACTAGCACAATGGGGCTTCTGCGCTCCTGTAACAATGCTGACTATATAGTAAAAACAGTTTAATTGTTTAGACTACACATTTTTATAAGAAATATTAGATGAACCACAAAGTTTGGCAAACTATTCACTGATTTCCTACATTCCTTCAAGATAAGAAACCTTTGCATATAATGAATGGTTTTACAGAAGTGTACAATTACACAGCAAGCCCTGATTAAAATATATAGGCCATACTTTGTCAGCTAAGACTGGTCACCAGCTGGTTTTCCCCTACAACTACCTTTAATCATGTTTGTCTTAATCTTTACAATAGAACTTGAAATAATTTACATTAAGCTAGGAATTGAGTGAAGACTTAATAAAAAGGGGAATACTCATCCCTATTTAGGCTATAAACTGTTTGAGGGCACAGACTCTCTCTTTTATATTTCTACACCAAGCAGCAGAATGAGGCCCCAATTTTGATTTTGCAGCCGGGCTGCAATAGTAATCTGAGAGAGCTGTGATGTTCCTTAGTTTTGAAGGTGGGGGAGGGGCAGGAAGCAAGACTCCCACTGAAATCAGAACTGCATGAGGTTTGAATTTTGTAGCATACCTGCATGTAGCGAGGTGGTCACCCCGCTCCTGCCCAGAGGGGTAAAAGCAAGTCTTGGAGAGGGCTGGGGCTGAGAGAAAAACCTAGGCTGACTGGGAAAGAAGCCTCAGCTGGGGCCACGCCCCAAATCAGGCCACAGCTGGCCCTATAAAGGGGCTGCTAGGCTGGCGCTAGGTATGTCTTTCTCTAGCTGTTGAGAGGGAAGGGCCTGGCTACTAGTAGCTGAGCAGGGTTCAGAGAAGGCTAGAGGAGCTGGGAGCTCCAGCCTGGAAAACCCCCAGGCTGCAAGCCTTGCTAAAGGCCAGAAAAGGTACTGGGGTTGTAGAGAGTAGCCCAAGAGTAGGCAAAGGCAGCAGGTCCAAACCCTCCTTGCTGATGACAAGTGGCAATTATACTGCAGTCCACCCCAGTGAGTGGGGGCTAGATAGTGATGAGCAGTAGCCCGACTGAGACGACGTTGGGATAGGGGGGTGGAGGGTTCCCCAGAGAGGGGAGACCCAGTGAGACTGTGGGGTAGTGCAGGGGGCAGAACCCTGAGAGAAAGGACACTGGGGTCCAGGAGCGACATGGGGCCAGTGGCAAGGCGAGACACCGGCCTGCAGAGGGCGCTCTGGAGGCTGGCGAACTAATTCCCTGGACGACTAGCAGGAGGTGCCGCCGGGAGAGTCGCTGCCCTGCTACACTGCATAAACAAACCTTTATGGAATTTATTTGGAAATCAGAAAGTGTGCCAAGATAAAAATGTTGTGTATTCTGCTCAAATGTAACTAAGGCCTGCAGAACCTTTACTACTAGTGTCAAGCACAGGAAGGCAAGGTCCCAAAGAACCCATCCTGACTCTCAAAGCTCAGACTAAATTTGCAGGACTGGGAGTTTGGGGATCAACCCATCTTTTTATTGGGTATTAACCAGATTTGAGATGGAGATCACTGAGACACTGAGATTGAAGCGGACAATGTCATTTTTGCAGTCACTACCATGCAGACTGATGGCGGTGAATGAGTGTTTTGAAAAGGAAGTGTGGTGCCATCACTCACTTACCCAATAGGTGGACTAGCACCACTGTCCAACTGTCCATCCACCACCTTTTGGTCTGTCTCTAATTCATTAATAATTTTGCCAATTCGTCCAATCATTCGGTTCACCCTTTTGGTCAACTGCTTGCTTGCTTTAGACTCTTCCACTACATCCTCTTGTCCTGTTTTAGATAGCTCCTTAATCTCTTGCAAATCCTAGAGGAGATGTTCAAGCAAAAAGCATTCATGAGAAGATAAATTTGCAACAATAATTATAGCAATGTCTAACAGAAAAGCAGGAGTCATATGCAAATCAAAAAGGTTGCAGCAGGAGAGGAAGCAGTTATTGCTGTTGTCAGACACATGGGAACAGTGAAATTTAGAGGCTAAAAATGAAGGTTAATTTTAGACATTAAATTAATGTTGTGGCTAGTTCTACATGTCTCTTACATAGTCCTAAATCCTCAGCCGTTCCCCTCCTCCCAATTAAAAGCCTTTTCATCCATCCTAGGATTTCAGCCTCACATCCTTCCAGTGTCGTACAACTGGATCAAGACTTCTTTCAGATAGCACCACCACCACTTTACAGATTGGAGAAATTGTTCCCTATTGATTCTAAGAGACACTCCATTCCCCTCCCATATCATACTGCCTCTCCAGCACAGTCAGCCCAGTGAGCATGGAGTAAAGACCAGAGGCCAGATCCTCAGCTGATGTAAACTATCATCATTCCAATGACTTCAGCTGAACTTTAACAACTTACTCAAGCTGAGGATCTGACAGTCCTGCATGACAACATACCACACAATAACTGAGCAAGTAGGCCTCTCCAACGATTTCCAATTTGGGTTATGTCAGCACACAAAACAAATTATAATCGTTTAAGGTTAGTTTTTCTAAGAATATGTATGGACAGAGCAATCATATAAACAGTCCTTCTCCACCCCATTCTTTACCTCACTATATTCCTGAACATCATCCTTTAGCTCCTCAAGCTCCTCCTTTTCTTTTGTTAACAATTTCTTCTTTTCCTTCAGTTTGGTGCAAGCATCACTCAGCATGTCAATCTCCTCCTTGGTTATTTCCTCACCCTAAAAAGTGAAATATCCAAATGAGCATAGGACACATTTGTGGTTTCTTCCAGGAAAAATAATTGATTCAGTGCGAGTTTGTATTCTTTTAGGTTTCAGAGAAGGTGGCTTGATATTTTGAGATTGGTGCATGGATGTTTTTGAAAAGTGAATTAAAGATAGTTTTTGTTACTATAATTGTCTCTTCACCCCTCTGGCAATTTCTGTGATTTTCACAGCCATATTTCCCTGCCGTTTAAAAGAAGTATTTCTCCACTACCTGTTGTTGTGTGAAAGAACAAAATCAGAGGAAATGACTGACAAAAGAAATAATGAAACTGACTGTATGAAAAGTTCAGAAATGCAGATATCAATTGAAAAAAAGTTAAATTTATAGTAATCTTTGGTAATACTTGTAAAATTAGCAGGTAACATATTTCAAGACAGTTGTCTGACTTATAAACTGGTGTCTTTTAAAACACATAATACTCAAAAGTAAAAAAACTTAGTTTTCAACTATCCCAAAACGAGAACACCAGAAGCTAGACTCAAAAAATGGCTCTTCACAAACAAACAGAATTAGAAAGGCTAGAATTAGAAAGGCTAGAAATCTCTTTAGCTGGAGCCAGGACATTAAAATAAAGACAAAGACATAAGCAAACATATTTGCATTAATCCATAACAAAAAAAACCCTGTATAAATACATTTTAGCCTACAAATGTAGCACAGACTGTAAAATGCTATTTGTGACATTTAGCTCTAATTGCCTGTTCCACTTCATCACCTATCCTTTCCCAGTTCACTGATAAATGAACACTGAACACAGATCATAATGTACTCTTCCAATAATTAAATGATAACTCTGACCCTTCTTGGTGAATATATTTGCTGAACAGTGGCATGAGGAATTGACATTTTCTCCACAAAATCTTCAAGAAGATCAGGCTAGAAGCTTTGCTTTTTTGTCAGATCACCATAGCTGCAATACCCAACTTAACAAACAGTACTTAAAGAAAAAAGAAAAACAAAAAGCCAGCCATCATCCATTAATATATCAAAGTCTCTTTTACTGGTCCATTTAACATCTTATTCCATTTCTGACAGTGAAATATGCTTCTTTATTAACTGTGTGTGTTTATTTTGGAAAAGTCATGTTTGCACAAGGTATTGAAAACTTTCAGTATTCCACAAATCAAGTATGCCAGTGTACATTCACGTTGTTTAGACATCAACCAGCACCAGGTTTTCAATGCTTGTGTAACTGATTTTACACCTCATTTACCGCATGAATCACATCAAAGAGTGTCTCTCACACACACACACACACAAAACAAATAACCAGAGATCAGTTCACGAACAGTGAGAACCTTCTTCATGTCAGACTCTTAATTTATAGGTACCATCAATCTCCCTACACATTCAATGTAGTTTCTAAAATTTATAACATCATTAAAAAAAAAAGTTTCAGACCTAAGACAAAAAGACAGTTGATTAGCACAAACTCATCCATATATGTTCTATTTTATAGGTTAAAGCAGTCAGCTTAAAAGAAGCCATTAAGTTGTTTCAGAATGTATCTATCACACTACTTTTTTCCCCCTACCAAAAAATTGTCTGGAAAGGGCTCTGACCAAATGTGCCAACTCTTTTTGGGTCTCTACACCAGATTTAGTTCTCAAATTATTTTCATTATCATCTTCACGATCTTTTCCCACTCCAGAAACAAATCTTGGTCTCCCTTGGACAGATAATTCGTTTCTGCCACATATTTACTGATACTTACATGTAATATTTTTGCACAATTTCTTCTTTGCTTCCATTTCAGAAAGATATCTCAGAGCATTTAAACTCTTCACACGTGGGAAAAAAGGGTATCATTTTAAATATATGGGTTACCTTGAAGCCTCTTCTAAGGAAACAAAACCCAATTAAATTTGCTTCCCTCTTCTTCATATCACAGACGAGATTGTTGGAACCGGGCATTATATTAGTTGCCCAGTATCACCCCTTTCCAAGGTCACAGTGACCTTCTATGGTATAGTAAGCAGTATTGTTCAGAGTATTCCAGATGAGGTTGAATCAGTACCTTTTAACTGACTATATAATTTCTTCGTATTAATAGCAGGATAACTCCAACAATCTTACTTATTTTCATTTAACTAAGGCAGTGATGATTACCTAACAATGCAATTTGATATTTAAAATATTAATTTAAAGTTAGCAGTGATGCTGATCTGTAGGAGCACTAGTGTTCAGAGAAATCTGATCACCACATCTCCTGAACAACAGTAAATTTTACAATAATTAACAAAAAAGAACTAAGAGAAATTCAAATATAAGTTAAATTTAAGGTGCGTGACTAAGTGGGAAAAGCCCATATACATTTTACTCCAGAAAACACTTCCACAAACAGTAGAAAACCCAAACTGAGCATCATAAAATATTTGATTTTCTACAGCAACACACAAACTATTAAATTTTGAACATTAGAAATGTAAAGCATGTTCCTAACCTTAATACATAGGTACCACTGCCACTTTTCAAACTTTGCAGCATGGAAAAAAACAGTAACTAGTAATGTAAGTTGTTTGAATGAACACTAATTTAATGCAAATAATATATGAAGCAGATGCTCTATGCTAGTCTAAACTGAATTACAAAAAGCACACAAACATGCACAAAAACCTACTACTGTGAATAATTTAGTTCTCAAAATGTTAATCATCAGACAAGCTAAAAAATGTAAAACATTATTCAGAGAACTGCTCATGAAGAATTCCTCAAAAGAACAACAAGTATTGGAGGGGGACAGGAAGAGTAAGAGTATAAACTATAGAGAATATATAGTCTAGAAAGTGACATTTGTATTGCTTTTAGGGAAAAAGTTTATAGAATGAAGCAAAGAGCAATGTCACATTTTCAAACAAGATTTTCTACAGGGCAAATCTGACAAACACTGAACAAGATAAAAAAAGGATAAACTAGTCATGTGTCTGTTCTGGGTGCCATTTTCCCTACAACTCCTTTAAAAAAAATTATAAATAACTATTATAACCCCCAAAACCTAGAATGTAATCTTTTTAGAGAGTTCTCTGAAATGAAAGTGCCGTGTTCGCCATTTTGTTCTAGGATAGTGAGATTAGTCTAGTCTAGCTGAATCAGTGTCCTAGCATGTCGGTTTTCAAGATCACAGTACAGGTGACACTGATGGGGTCCACAAAAACCCCTCTGTAGTATATTTCCAATAATTTCAGATTATAATAAATGTAATAAACAACATATAGCATTGTTATTCATGATGGAGAAGGTCCTATTTTCCTCTTTATGAATTCAGTTCTGTCCACGAAACAGTTTGGGTTTTCAGAAGCTTGTAAAATTCTTCTCTTAACATAATATATGTATATTAAGCCCAAGATCCAGCAAATCACTTCTACCTATGCTTGTGGCCTGTGCATGTTTGGGGACAGTGAACCAACCATCATCTAACTCCCACATCCGTCATTTTATATCACTACACTTCAGCTATTCAAATCCTGTGTTAAGTAGCTAAACAATAAAATGGACATCCTGAGAATCTTTTCCCTTCACCTTGACAATTCCTTTGACACAACCAGGCGAACTGATCACAAGTAGCATCAGGAGTGCACACTTACTCAAGTTAAAAGATTTTGCTATAATTGATTCTTTGTCAAGGGATGCAATGATGAGACTCATCTCTTTGGAAAACTGAGCTGTTAAAGTAAAAAGGAAAAGCTTATAAAAATGGGAAAATACCAAGTATGGTCAAACAATGTTGGACACACACCACACACACCTCACATTCAGTTCTCCAGGGACATTTTTAAAATTAAGGGATCCACAAATGGAGTCCAAAGTAGCAATTTAGAAGAAGCTAAGCTAGAGACCAAGATTTAAGAGCGGAGAGAGGGACACTTCAAAAAGATTCTGGCAAATTCAAATAAGTCTTGGGTGAATTTCAATAGGAGTTGATTTGGACAAGCTCCCTAAATCACTAGACCATCACCTAAATGAAAAGTGGTAAGTTCAATAATCACACTGAATCCTGCCAACAGAAGCTGCTTGCCCCACTGAAAGCAGAAGTGAGTTTATAATGATTCCAGTATTCTTCCTTTTAGCTTACAACACTGTTTGGCAGCTGTGTAAAGCTAGTAACATTTTAAAGTGCTCTATTCTTCCTGCAGGCTGTAAGGAAACCTGACTGGGTCAAAACTTAGCTCACAGATAATTCCTGTATTAATGAGTTTGCTGTACATGTAAAAGATTCCAGCACAAAATATTAGAATAATTACACCATGATAGAGACAAGGGGCCATATTCTTGCTCTCAGCTACTCACTCTACACAGAAAAAACACCAAAAACATAATTGAGTTCCTCAAGATATACATACATCACTGTAACAAAGACGTCTCCTAAACAACCATCCTAATTCTAGAAGTTAGGCCTTCCATCTTCTGACTATGTTCTTCAAGAAAGAAACCCATTTTTATCTTGTTTTGTAAACTGCCATACATACACTCCTGCCCAATGGTATTATATAAACAATAAGCAGTAAAAATGGAAGTGCAGTGGTCTAAAACTCCTAAAGCCACTGCAAACAACCTCAGAACTAGGTATATCAGCTGCACAAAACAGAAATGTTTTAAGATTGTGGACAGGCTTAGCAGTTCTCTTTGTCCTAGGCCTTGCATGCAGGCAATCTAAGGGTTTGGGGCTAGATGGATTTCTCTTCAGGAGGTAAGACAGCTAAAATAAGCAAGTCTGCTAAGATTTTCCTCAAACACTGAACTGTGTTGAGGAAATTCAGTTGCCTCTAAAGACAGTGGTATTTTTATACTGGATCAGCTTATACTTTTCAAACATTGTGTTTAAAACCGGCCTTTAATACCAAAATTTACCTTAATGCCTTCTAACACCGGTGCTGTATCTTTCAAAGTCTCTGAATGCAGTGTCAAATCCACACTAGCCAGTTCATGTTCTGTATCCACTGCTATCTGGCTTTTCTTTACATGTACAGCAGCTGCTTCAAGATCCACTGCAGACTCCATCTCTTTCTGAATTTCAAAACCACATTCAAAAAGACATTCATTAATACAAAACAGCATCATGTTTCTCTGTTTTCACAATCATCTGCTCAATTAGATACAGGTTCCAAGACACTACAAAAGCAGTATGAACATCTCTGCCAGTTACAAATTGACCAACTTCAGTTACAATGTCTAAGCCCATTTCATGAAAATATTAATAAAATTATACTTAAGATATGGCTTGATTCAACAATAACATTCAGTTTCCATAGACAAGTAGGCCAAACAGTGTTATATCAAGTATATTCAAATTTTTTAATGTTAAATATTAGCAAATCCAATTGCAAAGAATATTTTAGGTAGAAAAATTTGGAAACTCTTTAAAGAAACAAAAATATCTCCTGTTGCCTCTAAGGCCTGGTCCACACTACAGCGTTAAATCGATTTAAACAGCGTTAAATCGATTTAACGCTGTACCCGTCCACACTACAAGGCACTTTAAATCGATTTTAAGGGGTCTTAAAATCAATTTCTGTACTCCTGCTCAACGAGAGGAGTAATCCTAAAATCGATATTACTATATCGATTTAGGGTTAGTGTGGATGGAAATCGAAGTTATTGGTCCCATTCTTTTACTGAGCTATCCAGAGTGCACCGCTCCGGAAATCGATGGTAGCCTGGGACCATGGACGCACACCACCGAAGTAATGTGCCCTAGTGTGGACACGTAAAATCGATTTTATAAAACCTGTTTTATAAAATCGATTTTATTAATTTCGATTTTACTCTGTAGTGTGGATGTGGCCTGAGTAACAGAACCAAACATAACAGATCGAAATGACATTTTAGGTCATCTAGTCAATCCCCTGAATTGCAGGATTGTTCTCTATATTTCTTTTCCCTCTGCCTCCCAAAGATGCCCCACATCTTTCAAATGTGCATTTTGACGACTTTTTGATTACAGATAAAACCCAGAATAGATGCACTGTAAATCCCAAAAGAAATTTCTCAACAGCTGGAAGTTGCACTTACCCTTGCTGCAACCTGAAGGATTTCTTTGGCTTTCTCAGCAGCTTCAGACATTCTTTCCATCTCTTTTTCTTGATTTTCTTTTCTAATGGCTGCTTCTTCCTGAAGGGTTGCTTCCAGCTTAGCTTTATTATCTACTTTTTCGCCCTCGACTTCTGCTGCTTTAACTTGAGCCTCTTTGGCCTAAACAGATTGGAAGGATGACACATGAACAAACTTCTACATTTTGAATTATGTAGCTCAGAGGTCTTAACAGTTCAGTGAACACACTGTCAAACAAATAAAAAAAAAATATACTACTAGTGCAGTCCACAGAGAGAATTCTGTTTATTTTGAGAAACCTAAAGAGCCTTTCTGCTTTGATATTGTTAAAGCTTTTCATTCTCATTGTGCAAGTCATTCCTTTCTCCAGTCCCCTATATGAAACTTTTTCAGAACAAAATTGTAAACAAGTTTTGAAAACCCACTCCCTCAAAACAGACATGTTTGGCAGAGCATATTTTTAGGTTAACTTTTATCCCAGTAACCTCCCACAACATGGTAGACCATACACACAGGAAGATGCAGTCCCTGCACTGAAGAACTTACAATCTAAGTCAAAAGCAACATCAGAAGGGTGAGGAAGAGGGATTACACTCTGAATAGACACAATAGGAGTATAAATTAAAGCTAATTTTGACTATTAACTACACTGGTTTGCCCCTCGCCCCTATCCGTCTGAAATTTTGCCTATTCCTTGTGGTGGTATGGAACAAAGGAGTCTTTTAGAAGGGATTGAAAGGACATCCTGGTAAAATCGGGACCATCCCGATATTTAGGTGTTTGTTCCGCATCCCGACTGATCTTTGGTTCGGATGCAATTTGTCCTGATATTTCATTCTGCCAGCAGCACTCTGCTTCGCCCCCTCACCCTCGCTGCTCCGCCCATTGTGTCCCGATGTTTTCTCCCTCTTATCTGGTCACCCTAGGAGGAAGGCAGTTCCATGCGCAGGGGACAGTGCAGAAGCAACACAAAGATGGTTGTGGGACACACCGATGGTTAAGATTAGCATTGCTAAAACAGTGGGACCAAAGAAGTAAAAGCTGCAACTGAACAAATATTTCTGTAATCACATCGTTGAAACAGCACCGATAAGTCTGTTAAAAAGAAATACGTAGTCTTTAAATAAATACTGTATCATTCTTTACCAATTGACTTAAAACCTTTAATAGGTTAATTTTATAAAAATTAAACTATCAATCAGGGAAGACAGGTAGATGAATGTGAATCTGTACAAGAACTATGCAGTGTTTAGGTAATTGTGTTTGGAAAGATATGGCTGCCTTAAAGATGTAATAGTCAGCTGACAGAATGATAGCTACCACTGTCAGCATACCCTGGAAATGAAATGGCTTTAATATTACAGGCAGTCCTCAGACTTATGAAACAATTGGTTCCTGAAAATTGCGTCGCAAGTTGAAATGTTGTAACTTGGAACCGCAATCCACTCTATTGCGGGACTGAGCGTCGTAAAGTCAAAACCAATGGTGGTAAGTCGAATCAGGACGTCAATTCAGAAATGTCGCAAGTGCCATTCACCTTAAGGTGAACGTGGTTAAGTCAAGGACAGCCTGTACTTTCAAATGAGAACTCTTCTACTGAAAGAGACAGGATGAGACAGATATGGCTTTCAATATCTGTGACCCCCCCAGGCAACTGAATTCAAAATTGTGACTGGAGCAATTACTATAGTGGGGACAGGGACACTGTAGAACAGCTGATGAAGGATTGTTAAGGTTTACACAGGTCTACACTAGCACTATAGTGACAAAGTAGGTTGACTTTGGTCCTATGTCATTTGGGGAGGCGATATTATTGTGTCAATGTAATGGGGTGCCTATGGCAGTGGGAGACAAATTCAGGTGTGGATATATGCAAAACTAAGTTCATAACAGGACCTAGGTCAACACAACTTGGTAGTGTAGATCAGATGTTAGTAAATACCTATCTCAAAGCCTGGGGACTTTTAAGGTCTTGTTTATGGAACAAACGGTCACCATGAGGAGTATAGAGCAAGAGAAAATACTGAGAAGATAATTAAAATGAAACCAAAACACAACTTTCAGGGATTTGGGATAAGGTTACTTTATTCTCCAAATCTGGTGAAGAGTAAAACTTTGTGTCTTAAGAAGTCTGTGAGAAAAAGCTACTCCCAAGATACTTGTCAGAAAGCTTAATTATAACTGAGCCAAGTAATGATGATTCCAAAGAGAAATTAGTGTGTTTTGAGAATCATGCTGATCTCCCATGACTAATTTTTCATGTAAGATTTCAGATACAGCATGCTCTTAAAATGCTTCACTAATAAAGAGTTGGCCAGACTCCCTCCCGCTCTACAAAGCAGTAGAACAGTCAAATTTTAGTTTCTCCTGCTTACTCCAGGACTTTGGACATCAGAGATATTTCAGTTTGGCTCACCCAATACGTTGCTCTTAATGGAAGAAGAAAGAGGAGACAGCCAGGCTGCCTCTTATTTATTTTCAACTGGTGACCAGCAGAGAAACTTGAATTTGCAGACAGAGAAATTTATACTTTGCCCAACTGTGTGTTGCACAGAAGCTTGCAGGAGTCAGAGGGTCACAATCTGCATAACTCAGACTGCAGCCACCCTCACTGTAACCATCTTTAACACGGCAGTGGAGCCTGCAAAGGCTACATACCTTAAGATCTTTATTTTGCTCACTATGTTCTTTACCTTATACTACAATGTAGTACTGCAAGCTTAGACCCATGGTTTTTTGCCTGCCATGTCTGTGGATTAAAGATGAATGTGCAGTAGGATACATTTGTCTTGAGGGTTATTCTTTGGTCAGCCCTTCAGTACATGCCACCTTTTTCTGTGTACTTTCAAGGTGCCTCAGAGCTTCCAGTTAAGGACAGTTAGGCCTTCCACAGCACTATGCATAATAAAAGTCTTCCAACTGCTGCCTAGTCACTCCGACCTCCAGTAGTGCATACAAAATTTTCAAATGCTGTAGCTGTTTTTGATCAGCCAGTCATCCAGGTAAGCAAACTAATACATTGTTCATCTAAGTACGTCACAGTGGCTACACTTTTTACACAGGGACAATACAAAGCTAACACTAATAATATGATCAGTACTTAAATATACTCACAGAATGCCAGTTTTCAGAAAAACTAGTTTTTGTTGAAAAATAGTGTACTGGTTATATAAAGTAATACATACCACACTCTCTGGTAGTGTCTGGAGTGTTGTTTTGAGCTGATCAGCTGGTGAAAGTGTATCTGGAAGATACATGGCTCTGGATAAAATAAGCAATGAAGTGGGGATTTGTTGGTCCAGGTGCAGCTCTAGCCACTGTAATTCAACAGATATAGGTATATAGTTACATTTTAATCACACAGAAAAATAGGAATTCCACAGCAAATTGAAAGTTACCACTTATTTTCTAGATACAGTATAAAATAACACACACAAAAAAGTGTAAATTATATTTTAAATTTTTACTAATGTTACTAATGTATTCCAAACAGAACTGAGATCTTAAGATGAAAGCAGCTATGTACAATAAATGCCAGAGCTGCGTTCTCTTAAACAAAAAGGTACACACAGGATCAAAAAGCGACAAAAGGTGGATCAGGTATACATCAACTTTAGAACTATTTGTCTTAGACCCAAGTCACAATATATGAAAGCTCTATAATTTGAGTCTGATTAATGTATATAAACTTTATACCTCAGAAAATAGTAACAGGTTCAGTAAAGGCCAATACCCATATTGCTCATTTATATAATATGCCTACACAGAATAGTATTACTATTTTATGATTAAACAAGTCCAGTAAGATCACTTCAGTACATGTACCTGTTTAAGTTGTTCCTTTAGTCGTTCTTCTGTTACGCCAAGAGCTCTCATACCTCTTGCTCTACATGCTGCCTGCAGTTCTTTAACAGTCAGACTGTCAACTCCTTCCTCTGCAATCAGCTATACAAGATGTAAAATAAACACCTCACATGTAATGAACATGTAAAAATGTTAACAGGAAAACAATAAGCACATAGATGTTTAGAATGACCACTAGGGGCTGCTGTGATGATAAAAAATAGAGAGCCGCAATGTTTGGAACAAGAGATAGACAACAACATAAATGTTGCACGTTTCAAGCAGAATTAATTATTTTAAAAGTTCCAGAACTACAGTGGCTTTTGGAGTTTTCTTGCTAATATTTTAAATCACTTCTATGACATGAAGTTTACACTTAAACAAAAATATTTTCCCTTTCATTCTAACTGAGCTATTCCTGTTGTCATGAATGGTAGTTACAAGCACAGATCAATGGGGGAATGTACATAAATCAAAATATTAAAATGGTATTGTGAATGTAAAGGAAATAATCTAGTGTTAATTTACATATAACTGAACTTTCCAGATGGGTAGTTCTATCAAATCCATGCTTACCCCTTGCCTCCATGGATCCCTATTGGACAGATTTTAAGAACTGGAGAGGTAGGTTAATGAGCCGTAGTTATAGGAGATGATTCAGAACTGTACTGCCCTGTATCAGTGAATTTATTAATCAGAAAACTGTACTATTTTTCACTGCCTAATATTTATCTGTCTCTAGAAGTCCTTCATAAAGCAGGACTTGCCTTCCCAAAATTTCCATAATTGAAATGTAAGTTTTCCTTCAAAACAAGAGTGGCTTTTCAGAACAAACCAAAGCTACTGGATTTTGGCACTTATGAAAATTGTTCAATTAACAACATTGTTTGTGCAGGCATACACTATGCAAGCTTCTCCAAAACAGTTGTGTCAATGAATCAGACCTAATATATTCATAATTAACATGAAACATTTCAGTTCTAGCCCTCCTGAACAGAGAGACTGCCAGTCATGGTAAAGTGTGTAGTGAGGACGATGAGTGCAAATGACCAGCAAAAGACACAACAAAATCATCAAGCCCATCTTTCTGTGACCACATCAAAAAATTTAAGGTTAGCGCACTAACCAAATGTTTCCAGCCCCAGTGCTATACTTTTTTTGCCTTATTTTTAAAGGGCCAGCAGTTCTTTCCTAAATTGAGGAAGCTCACCTAATTTTAAGGCTTCATTCTTTTTGCTGAAGTATACAATTAGCATTAATAAAACTTTGAGACAAAAATAAGTAGATGCTTAGAAACAAAACATTTGCATATTTCAGCAACACTTGGTAAGATTAGATTTTTATCCACAAACGTTGGTAAACGTCGATTTCACCACACACACAAACCAATATTTCCATCAATAATAATTTTTTTAATGTACTGATAGGCAAAGAAAGAAATATACTGCTTACAACTTATTAAAGTTTCATTAAGGATATTTACTATGTATGTTTTGACATGATGTTGACTTTTATGTTAACGATTATAAAAGTTATTACTTTTTGAATCTCAAAAGTCATTAAATAATGACTGTCTTCCTCTCCTATAATTTCCCATAACTGTGAAATTTTAGATCTACAAAAAAATTTAAAAAGCTTTAAAATAAAATTGATAATATCCATCAAAAATATAAATATAAAAATCAAATTCTGCCAAGCTTAATTATAGCATTGGAATAGATAAATAAATAAAAAAATAAAAAAAAGCTTATTTTTTTTAAATCAAAGCATGACTAAAATGACTTACTTTGTCATCTGCTTTCATGGACCTCAACCTCATGATCAGCTGGAAGCGCAGAAAGTTATTTGTCCCGATTGACTGAAGTTCCAACAGTTTACACAGAGCCACCAGCTGAGGCCTAGTAAGATTGTCCAGCGTAAGCTCATCTTCAAACAGTTTAGAGAACCGTAAGATCTCCTCATTACTAGGTCTTTCACCAGTCTCTCGGATCTAAGAAAATGCAAAAAAAATTATCTCAAAACAAGTTTAATGGATAAATATAGCTTTTAGCAATAAGTACTGTACAGTTCTTAACTAAAAATTTTGTTCCAATTCCGATTATTCATAATGTTTTCACATTAGTGTAATTAGTGTGTATTCAGACACAGGGTCTTTTGTCTTTCACAGCAAATAAAAGGTTGTCAACAGAACAGTCTGCATTGTGTAATCTGAATGGGTTGGTATACAAATAAATCAGTGTTCTGATACAGTACTGCACTGATTATCTAGGAATACATAAGCATATTTACTAGTTTTACTGTAGCTATATCAACTTGAGTGGTGACCTAAACAGATCCAAGCCTAATCAGGACTTGAACATGACATCTTTGAGAAAAACCCTGTGCTACAGGAAGTGGTGATAACAGCTTCTCTCTTCCATTAGGTATGCAGCTAATATAAAAGAATGCTAAGGAGTGCTGAGCTGTTGGAGGTACAACAGAAATCCTCAGCTGTGATTATTAAAGAGACAACAGCATTTTCTGCTCGCTGGTATCCTTGTCAAATGCTAATTTCGGTAAATTAATCTAAAATTCTTCTTACAGTTGCAAATGGATATATTACATTTCACTTCCTGTCCTTACCTAGTCTGTAATATTGCTATACACTGTTACCATGTTCTACAGCGGAAGAGTCTGTACTTCCAAGTGACATTATTCCTGTGTACTAACAGTAATTTGAAAACCACTTGGAATCCTTCTGGATGAAAATGCACTGTCTATTAAATGATTAACATCACACTTACAACTATATACTATAATGCCTATTGGCAGCTGAAAGTCATTACTTTGGAAACTGGAATAGTTAGTTATTCAGAGAAACAAGAGAACTTCTCTTTTTTTTTTTTTTTCAAACTTGCTCCAAGATCACAACATGCCATGGCTGGAAGATTCATCTTCATACAAGTTGCACTTTTTTTAAAATTTAAAAGTTATACATCTATTGTTTAATGCACTACCAGTGATATGAAATTCAAAGAACCTTACGGGTTAATGATTCCATTTTATTTAGAGCATTCCATCAGAGTACTTAATTAAGTCTGAACAAAAATAGCTAAATCTTTAGAGGCTTCTGAAATGTATTTTTTTCTGACACTGATTTTTAAATTTCTCTTAGACATTAAAAGCTGGTAAGCCTGAAATTAGCTGTACAAGCTTGACTTAGAGCAGGGGCGGGAAAACTTTTTGTCCCGAGGACTGCATCAGCTTTTGTAAATTGTATGGAGGGCCAGCCCCCACCTCCTATCTACACCCCCCTCGAACTCCTGCCCCATCCAACTTTGCCCCCCTATTCCCTAATGGCCCCCTGGGACTGCTACCCCATCCACACATACCCCTACTCCCTGTCCCGACTGCCCCCAGACCCCTACCGCCCCATTCAACCCCTCCTCTCATTCCTGACGGCCCCCCAGGATCCCTGCCCCTTCTCCTTGTCCAACCACCCCTTCTCCCTGTCCCCTGAACCCCTTCCTGACTGCCCCCTACTGCCCCATCCAAGCCCGCTCCTTCCTGACTGTCCCCTGGGACCCCTGCCCCCATTCAACCCCGTTTCCCCACCCCCTGACCACCACCCCAAACCCTCTCTGCCCCCTTACCACGCTGCCTGGAGCATCGGTGGCTGGCGACGCTACAGCCGCACCGCCCGGCTGGAGTCAGGCCACTCTGCTGCTGTCGCTGCTGCTGCCACTATGCAGCACAGAGTACCGGGTCAGGCTGGGCTCTGCAGCTGCACTGTCCCAGGAGCTCACAGCCCTGCCACCCAGAGCATTGCGCTGGCGGCAGAGTGAGTGAGCTGAGGCTGCTGGGGAGGGGCCAGGAGCTAGCCTCCTGGGCCAGGAACTTGGGGGCAGGGCAGGACGGTCCTGCAGGCTGGATGTGGCCCACAGGCCATAGTTTGCCCACTCCTGACTTAGAGTATTGGGAATTCTACTCTGCCTGACGACTATTATTTGAGCTAGCATCTCATGTATATTCAGACACCTAAACAAAACCTGCACTATGAAGTTTTGTCACTGGATCATCCAGCTGGAAATCTGGGAATGTGTTCATTCTCTGAGAGGCTGATTGGAAAACTATCATCAGATGAACTTTTATTAACCAGAGAACACAGAAATTTGGGAGGTAAGAAAGGCTATGACTGCATCAACCTCGAGTGTCCCTACGTTGAAGAGGCTACAAATTGGAGAGAGGGAGGTAAAAGAAGATGCATTTTACAATTTAAGAGTGCCCTTCTGCTCTGCTACATTAGCTTCAGAAGAAATTAGGAACACTGATCCACTACAGTAGCCTGCAAAAAGGGACCTTTATAAACAGGAGTATTTTCTCTTCTGTTTTAGTTTGAATTTCACCAGTTTTTATGATTATCATATCTGTCACAGGCAAAGAAAAAAAAACTATAGCCTGATGCTTCCAAAATCTATTGAGGGTGCAGAACTAGCTTTCTCAGTTCACAAATGCATTAAAAGATTTAGGAACTCCCAAACCCCACCTCATGTAGGGCTTTAATCAGTGGCACTGAGAAAGATAAGTATATCACTAACGAAGCACCTAAAATATCTGGATTAAAAAATAAAAAAAGAAGAAAAAGGGAAGCAGACTAGACTTTTATTATTCTGGTATCTGCACTGTATGATGTAAGGAAAGTGAATGTGATATAAAGTTTGTCTCATATTGCAAATGATTAAATTGTAGTTGTGACAACACGTGTGTACGCGCGCACGCGCACACACACACACGGCAAACCTTGAAAAATTCTCTTACCCATCATCACAGGAAAGTAAGAAAATATCCTTAGTGAATATGGGGACCTATGTCATCAACTTCTCAATAAGTTAACCATATTTTAAATTGCTACTAGCTTTTTCGGTCGCAACATTAACCTTCTCACTATGAAGCAATGCAGTGGTATTCTTCCTGTATCTGCAGACAAAATTCCAGTACCTCTGCTGCTAATGCTCACCTAATGTCCAAGGTGTGTAGTGTCGCTTCATGTTGGTTGGTATGTGGCTTTGGGAAGAAGCAGGGAAGGTGGCTAGGTTGATTCAAATGGAACGAGGACAGCACCTTGGGTAAGAGCTTTGGATGGATGCATAATGTGACCTTGTTCTTATGAAAAAATGTGTATGGGGGGGTATGCCATGAGAGCCCCTATTTCTCCTACTTGTCAGGCAGAAATACTATGAGAAATACTGTTTTCATGGCCTCAAACAGTGGTCTAGTGAGACAGCGCAAGGTGAGGTTGGGATCCTGTACATGAGGGTAAAAGTGCAAAAGGCCTTTAAAGGACTCTCTTCACAAGCAGATGGATGAATATGGAACAGCCATCTATTTTGGGCTGGAATGCTGGGATGGCAGAGAAGTGTGTACGAACAGAGCTTGAAGACAGTCTAGAGCTTAAAAAGGTCAGGCCTCTAATCTAGAATGAGTGCTAAGAGGGTGTTCATTGCTGAGACATGATTGGCTGTGTACTAGGATCTCAATTTTTCCCATTTTTGGAAGTAAGTACGGCAAGTTATGCCACTTCCGCTATTTAAGAGAACCTCTTTTGCTGCCTCTCAACAGGTCATTTCTGAATCCCAAAACCAGGAAGGAGCCATGCCTTCAGATAAAAGGATGATTCGGCCCGCATCCTGAGAGAAGAGGTACGGAATCAATTGCAGGGTACTCGGAGAACATACTGTCATTTACAGGAGTTAAGAATACCAAATTCGTCGTGGCCATGTTGGGACTACGAGGATGAGTCTGGCTCATTCCACCTGTACTTTATGAAGTACCTTGAACAATAGTGGAGCATCCCATATAATAAGAAAAGCATCTTCCAGAGACCCATGACCTAGACCCACTCATGAGAAGACTTGTGAGCATTTGGCATTCTCTGCTGTGGCAAAAATATATTTATGTGGGGAAATCCCCAGCGGCTGTATATGTGCTGAAGGACTCATCTCTAGTTCCCACTCGTGGTCTGGGGAGAATCGTCTGCTAGGGGAGTCCGCCATGGTGTTCTGGTGTCCAGGAAGATATGCGGCCGAAATTTTGATGTCCTATTGAATACACCAGTTCCACTATTTCAGTGCTTCCAAGCATAGGGAGTGGGATCATATTCCACCTTGTCTGTTGATGTAGAACATGCAGGCGATATTGTTGGTCATTACTTTTATGGTCCGATGTCTAATCTGGGGTAGGAAATGTTGGCACCCATTGCGAACCACTCGCAGTTCTAAAAAGGTTGATGTGCATGGAGGATTCTGTGGGAGACTACATTCCCTGCATTGTGTTTGTCTTAAGGCATGCTCCCCAACCACTTAGGGAGGCGCTGGTTGTTAGAGTCAGGGACTGTGCTGATTGGAGAAAAGGGACCCCATACAGACATTTTGGGGTTGTGTCCACCAGTGCAGTGAGTCCTTGATCTTGAGAGGCATGGATAAGAGTTTGTGAAGACCATTTCTGTGAGGTAGATACACCACACACAGTCATGCCTGCAGACAGTGTGTGTGCAACATGGCCACAAACGTGGCTGCTACCATATGATCAAGTAGTTGGAAGTACATCCTGGTTCTCACAGTGGCTGCAAAGTTGACTGTTGTAGAAAATCCGTGAGCTGGAAGGCAGGCTCTGGCCTGTATCACATTCAGATGCTCCCCAATAAACTCCAGATGTTGTACCAGTGAGTGTCAATTTTTATATGTTTACTTGAAGGCCGATGTTCAGGAAAAGATGCATCAACTTTTATATGGCGTGAACTGCAAGGGAGTTCTTGAGCCTTCCTTGAGGAGACAGTAGTCCAAGTATAGGAATATTGCGATGCCTTGTTCGCATAAGTAGGCTGCCACAAGGACTCTGGAGAATATTCGAGGGGCTGTAGAGAGTTCAAAGGGTAGTACCCTGTATTGGTAATGATGGGTACCCAGGATGAATCTGAGGAATTGTCTGTGAGCAGGGTATATAGTGCTGTGAAAAGATGCATCTTGGATGTTGAGGACCGAGAACCAGTACCCCTGTTCCAGCACTGGGATAATGATTGATAGTGTGATCATTTTAAAGCATTGCAGTTTGATAAACCTGTTGAGGTTTCGTAAGTCTAGATTGGTCCCCACCTGCTGAATTTCTGTTAGATCAGAAAATAGTGGGAATAAAAACCTCTCTCTATGTTGGGATGGGACCAGTTCTATGGCTCCCAGTTGCAGAAGGTGATTCATTTCTTCTCACAGAAGGCGTTTGTGAGTAGGGTCCCTGAAGAGCGACTTGGAGAGGGCTGACAGGGAGGTACAGGAATGAAATGGAGTATCCTTTGTTGATTATTTCTTTGTTGATAGTTTGCCGCCATGATGGATAAAAGAGGGCTAAACGATGGCCAAACCAGCAAGGTGTTAAAGATGGTTGCAGCAACTGGAAGGGGGGGGGAGGCTTCTTGGGGCCTCAATCAAACCTTCAAAATTGTTGTTTAGATGAAGATGCATGAGAAGTAGCCCCCTGAAGCAGCGTTTGTCTGCACTTTGGAGGGGATCTCTGCCATCTTTGTTGTGTGTCATACTGACAATGAGGAGTGAAAGGTGGAGGTTGGGATCTTGGGGTATGCCGATATTTCCCCGATGTCTCATCGGCACTGATGTATATGTGCCGAGAGAGTGGAGTCACTCTAGAATCCTTTGGAGAATGTAGGGATTCATCAGTACGCTCAGCAAATACACCTCCCTCTACCTTGATATAACACTGTTCTTGGGAGCCAAAAAAATCTTACCACGTTATAGATGAAACCGTGTTATACTGAACTTGCTTTGATCCACCAGAGTGCACAGCCCCGCCACCCCGCAGCACTTCTTTACCATGTTATATCCAAATGTTTGTTATATCGGGTGGCGTTATATCAAGGTAGCGGTGTAGTTTGGAACTCTCAAAGGGTAGATCCTCAACTATGGTCTGCACCTCTTTAGGGAATCCGGACAGGTGAAGCCATGATTCTTGTCTCATTACCACGGCTGTTGCAAATGGAGTAGGCAGCCGTGTCTGCGGAATCCAGGGAGGCTTGTAGCGCTATATAGGTGAGAAGGTGTCCTTCAGACACAAGTGCCTGGAACTGCTCCTTCTTTTCATCTGATCTGGCAAATGTTGACAGAATTCCTGTATTTTAGAATACAGTAGAACCTCAAAAGATACAAACACTAGAGTTACGGACTGATCGGTCAACCAGACACCACGTGAAACTGGAAATAACCAATCAGGCAGCAGCAGGGATCAAATATATATATATAAAAGAGCAAATACTGTACTGTGCCTGCATTGCATCTTAAAGGTAGGCACATCTGGGCTGCCTGTCCCCACCGCACCCCCATATGTGGAGTAGCCACTTTTAGCTAAAAGTGGAAGATGCTGGAGCTGCCAGCCCAAAGCAGCCAGAGCCAGCAGAGCAGGAGCAGTACTGGGGTCTGTGCCACTTTCACCCCACCCTAGCTGGTCGTGGGACAAGCTTGCAAACTCAGTCCAAGACAAGGAAAGAAGCTGCCTGGAAGGAAACTTCCAGAGCTGAGGAGGGAGCTCAGCTGCTGCTGAAGCCTGGCCTGGCGTGTCAGCTGCTGGATCTGGAGCCTGAACTATGCTTTGTTCAGAGTTATGAACATTTCAGTGTTACGGACAACCTCCATTCCCAAGGTGTTCGTAACTCTGAGGTTCTACTGTAGTTCATATGATTGTATTTGGCCATAAGAGCCTCATAATTGGAGATATGGAACTGGAGTGCCGCAGAATAATATACTTGTGACCGAACAAGTCTACTCGCTTCCAGTCCCAGGGGTGGTATTGGTGTCCCTTCTGATGTACTGCATTGATGACCAGGGAGTTTGGAGTAGGATGGGAAAAAAGAAATTTTAAAATCCTTAGTGGGAACATAGCATTTTTTGTCAATTCGCCTGCGGTTGGCGGGATGGATGTTGGGGTCTGCCAGAGCACCTTGGTAGTACTCAATAGGGCCTCATTAATAGGGAGGACTATCTTTGTCCATGTGGAGGCATGTAGGATATTGAGCACCTTGTGTTGTTGCTCTTTGACTTCTCCAGCAGGATCGAGAGAGATGCTGTGATTCTGTGGAATAGTTCTTGAAAGTGTCGGAAATTGTCTGCAGACATAGGAGGTGGTGGCATGATGGCCTCATCAGGGAAGAGGAGGAGAAGCGGAGCTTCCTTCTGCTGTTCTTACATCATTACTGAGTTAACATCAAGTGGTTGAGAGATGGATGAGGATGGCGATCATGCATGTTTCTGGCTCTGCTCTTTGGGCAGTTTGGCTGTGCCCTGTACATAGCCCCTGGGTCCCAGTAGAGCCAATGTGAAAGAACTGGCACGTAGGTTGCATCTACGGGCATCCGTACCAGGGTCTTGGTTCGGTTCTAGGTTCCAGATAACACAAACGAGCAGCCAATTGTCTGTGTGTGTGTTCTGGATATGTGGGTAGAACAGAGTACTCTTCATTCTCTTCCTCCTCTTCCTTGCTGGGAACTGCACCATCCTCTCTCTCAGTGGTGAAGTGGAGTAGTGTTGTGACTACAGGGAAGATCATGGGCTGTAGAGAGCTCTCTACAGAAAAGTAGAGACTCAGGCATATCAAAGATGACCAGGTCCATTGGATATCTGAACAGCTGTGGAGCAGACAGAAGCATCATCAGCACCGGTGGTTGTTTGGAAAGTGAAGGAGCTATTGGTGCTGAGGGCAGAGTGCATTCCCTCGAGCGGCCAATAGATGGTGTAGATGGCTTATTTGGTGCCAAGATCTTGCCCGGTGTGGAGGATTTGGTCAGTACCAAAACAGTTGCCAGGGACAAAACACCTGAAGTTGTCTTGGATGAGGCACTCGGTACCATTCCGGAAACTCTTGCACTGTGCTGCTCAGTCCTGAGAGACAGGGTGTCTGCCTGTGGTGCTGCCCAATTAGGGTCCTTGGACTTCTGTTTAGCTCCAATGCCAGAGGTGCCTAGATGGTCATGGAAGCTAAGTCTCACCCCTGATGATGTTGAGGCTACTGTCCTTGAAAAGGAATGGCTTCTCAGAGGTGGTTCCTCAACAGGCGATGTAGTTGTCTGTTTCTTCCTGTTAAGAATGTTTTCCTGTCTTCGATGGCCATGGCAAGCAGGGGTCTGATGATGACTAAGTCAAGGGTAAGAGCGATGCCAGAAAGGCATCAGGGTGAGGGTCCGAAGCTGGCCATAGAGAATTCTGCATGAGGAGAATATTTAGTCTGAGTTCATAGTCCTTCTAGGCCCAAGTGGTCAAGCTGGTGCAGTGGGTGCACTTCTGTGTGATGTGGACCTCACTGAGGCAGCAGATACACTGTGAGTCACTGTCACTCTTGGGAAAGGCCTCTTGACAAGAGAGGCACCTCCTGTACCTGGGGGATCCCAGCATAGTCCTGAGGGGGAGAGCTCCCAATTGGGGAGGATAGGAAACAGGGAAAGCATAAGGTAATGGGAAGGGCGGAGTAAATTAAAAGATTTTATTGGGGGAGGTGCAGGGGGAATTAACAGAAAATGGTTAATCACTACTAATGTAAGGTAAGTTAAGGAGAGAGTCTCTGAAGGTTGAGGTGGAAGGGCTCTGCTCTGGATTCTGTCCCAGACCAAAGGTGGTTGGACCGGACAGAACATATATACGCCTGGTCTACACTACGCGTTTAAACTGATTTTAGCAGCGTTAAATCGATTTAACCCTGCACCCGTCCACACAACGAGGCCCTTTATATCAATATAAACGGCTCTTTAAACCGGTTTCTGTACTCCTCCTCGATGAGAGGAGAAGCGCTGAAATTGGTATTACCATATTGGATTAGGGTTAGTGTGGGCGCAAATCGATGGTATTGGCCTCTGGGCGGTATCCCACAGTGCACCATTGTGACTGCTCTGGACAGCAATCTGAACTTGAATGCACCGGCCAGGTAAACAGGAAAAGCCCTGCGAACTTTTGAATTTCGTTTCCTGTTTGCCCAGCCTGGAGCTCTGATCAGCACGGGTGGCCATGCAGTCCCAAATCCAAAAAGAGCTCCAGCATGGGCCGTATGGGAGATACTGGATCTGATCACTGTATGGGGAGACAAATCTGTTCTATCACAGCTCCGTTACAGAAGACGAAATGAGAAAGCATTTGAAAAAAATCTCCAGGCTATGATAGACAGAGGCCACAGCATAGTGCTGTGTGACAAGCGTAACGGAAAGCCAAAGGATCAAATGGATGCTCATGGAGGGAGGGAGGGGGGACTGAGGACTCCAGCTATCCCACAGTCCCCGCAGTCTCCGAAAAGCGTTTGCACTTCTTGGCTGAGCTCCCAATGCCTGTAGGGTCAAATACATTGTCCAGGGTGGTTCAGGGTATATGTCATCAATTTACCCCCCCTTCCCCCCCCCGTGAAAGAAAAGGGAAAAAAAAATCCTTTCTTGACTTTTTTATATGTCACCCTATGTCTACTGCATGCTGCTGGTAGACGCAGTGCTGCGGCAATGAACAGCAGCATCCTCTCCCCTCCCCTCCCCGGTGGCAGACGGTACAAAATGACTGCTATCCATGGTCATCATCAGCCCGTGAGTGCTCCTGGCTTGCCTCAGGTGAGGTCGGCCGGGGGCGCCTGGGTAAAAATAGGAATGATTCCCAGTAGATGGTACAGAACGGCTGGTAACCGTCCTCATCATAGCAACTGGGGGCTGAGTTCCATCAGCCCCCACCCCCCACTTTCATGTCTAAAGAAAAGATTCTGTACTGCATGGACTATCATAGCAGCGGGATCCTGGGCTCCTCTTCCCCGCACCGTTTAATGTCCTGCCTGGACTATCATAGCAGCTGGAGACTGGCTCTCCCTCATTTTATCTCACTAAAGTCAGTGTTTCTTATTCCTGCATTCTTTATTACTTCATCACACAAACGGGGGACACTGCCACGGTAGCCCAGAAAGGTCGGGGGAGAAGGGAATCAACGGGTGGGGTTGTTGCAGGGACACCCCCGTGAATGGCATGCAGCTCATCATTTCTGCGGGATCTGACACGGAGCAACTGTGCTCTCTGGTTCTCTGATACACTGGTTCTTTAGTACACTTGCCCCATATTCTAGGCAGGACCGACTATTTTTAGATAAACCATAAAGGAGGGATTGACTCAGGGAGTCATTCCCATTTTTGTCTTTGCGCCCCCGACCGACCTCAGCTAAGGCCAGCCAGGAGCACCCATGACAGCAGCAGATTGTACAGAACGACTGATAACCGTCATCTCATCGCCAATTTACTACGGCACAGCAGACGGTACAGAACGACTAGTAACCGTCTCTGCTACCTTGCAATAGCAAATGAATGCTGCTGTGTAGCACTGTCAGCGGCATCCAGTACACATATGGTGACAGTGACAAACGCAAAACGGGCTCCATGGTTGCCATGCTATGGCGTCTGTCAGGGCAATCCAGGGGAAAAAGGGCGCAAAATGATTGTCTGCCGTTGCTTTCACGGAGGAAGGAATGAGTGACGACATTTACCCAGAATCACCTGCGACACTGTTTTTGCACCATTATGCATTGGGATCTCAACCCAGAACTCCAATGGGCGGAGGAGACTGTGGGAACTATGGGATAGTTACGGGATAGCTACTCACAGTGCAACGCTCCGGAAATCGACGCTAGCCTGGGTACATGGACGCACACCACCGAATTAATGTGCTTAGTGTGGCCACGTGCACTGGATTTTATATATCTGTTTTACAAAATCAGTTTATATAAAATCAGAATAATCCCGTAGTGTAGACATACCCATAGATGCCACCCATGGATTAAGACAGGGAGGAGCACATGTGGAGCCTAATGAGCACTGCTAGGGAAGATCTCCGATCCCAGGCGCAGAAGGCACTGCGCACCTACAGTGGAGCGCCCATAGGGATACTACTCAAAGAAGTAGCAGCCCTTCTGTTCTGTCCTCTAATTTTTTTCCTTCCTGATCTCTCACCCCACTCTATGACAGTCAGAATGCTCTGGCAGAAGCAAAGACTATCAGACTTTCACCCTTGCAGCAGTCAAGAGGCTGTGGTTGAGAAAGACAAGGAAAAAAGGCAAAGCTCCTCCCTCCTTGCAGCTAAAGGATCTACAAATTTAACATAAACCTTCATTCCAGAGGCTGTGGACGACAGAGCACCCAAGCAAGGTCTAGGGACAGAATCCCAGAAGAAATTGCTGCATGTACATATACCCTCAACCAAAGTTAACATGACAGAGGAGCTGAAGTTTCTCAGAATGCAGCCCCTAGACTTCACTGGTAGGAGCTCCCCTTCACCCCCTATCTTTCACACCTACAGGTTTAGTCTTTCACTTTCAGCCAGGGCCCAAAACATTCCTAGGTGAAAGGAACTGATGAAACATCCTAGGCTACATAGAGCATTAGAACCAAAATAATTTTAAGTATAGGTTTGCTTGTTGGTTTAATTTTTGCATTTCTCTGAGATAGGATAACGGAAAAAAGTCACTTTCGCTTTTGTTTATACTCCATTTCTAATCAGTGTCCCTGGAAGCCTCTTGCAGGTTGCAAACATTAAGGGGAATGATAATCCAAGACAGTTCCTGCCCCTTTTTTTAAAAACAAAGAAACATTTCTATTGACATTAGGTATTATAAAGCTTTAAATTCCGAGGCAAATTTGATCAGACAATGTCCCTTTAGAATGATGTGGCACATCATAAACGAACCAAGTAGTGCCAAAAGATATATAGCATGTTTTATCCTTAAAAATGCAAGTGCCGCACCTCTGCTTCCCATCACAACCTGAGTGTTCCATTAGTACAGAGGTGTGTATATGTGCAAGATATTGTGTTATTAATTTTAATTGGAATACCAACAGGAAGAGAAAAGTTTAAAATTTATAGAACCAATCTAAAATATCTTTGCTATGCATTTATCTTTTACTAGCACCTCATTAAATTACTTTAATAATACTGTCAAATAATGCTTCCCTTCCCCGCATTAATCCTCCTACAAATCAATAATGTACATGAAAAATGATAAGATCTGTTAGATAAAAGTGCATGTGTTTCCTTAAATCACAGAGGCAGTGCAGTTTAGCACACAGAGCTTGGAGATGGAAACCAGTAACTCCAGAGTTCTAATTGCAGCTCTGCACTCAATCTTTTGCAGGGCCTTAACAAGTCACTTAATCTTTCTGAGTCTTGTATCCCTCCTGCACCCTGATGTGCAAAGCAGGAATTCTTCCTTAACTCATGGGTGTTGCAATGATAGTGCTTGTACAGTAGTTTTATAGTGTAAAACACAAATGCCTGGTCTATACTGGGGAGGGGAAGCGAGGGAAGAATCGACCTAAGATACGCAACTTCAGCTACAAGAATAGCGTAGCTGAAGTTGACGTACCTTAGGTCAACTTACCTCACATCCTCACGGTGCGGGGTCGACTGCCACCGCTCCCCTGTCGACTCCGCTTCCGCCTCTTGCGGCGGTGGAGTACAGGAGTCAACAGCTGAACGATCGGGGATCAATTTATCGCGTCTACATTAAATGTGACAAATTGATCCCCGATAGATCGACCACTACCTGCCAATCCGGTGTATTTTCTACACAGCAAGACCCCAAGTAGGCAGTTATGCTGGCAAAAAAAATAAAATAAAAATAAAAATAAAAATAAAAATGCTTTTGCTAGTATAGCTTATTTCATTCAGGGAATCAGCATAAGCTATACTAGCAAAAGCACTTACGCCAGCATATAGCTATACTGGCAAACCTTTTCTAGAGTTGACTACAACTAAGTAGGTCTGCACTGATTTCTCTGCTACCTCAAACTTTACAAGTCTATCTGGCTACAATTATGTAATTTCTAGCCAGTTGACTAGAACAGAATTTACATTGTTCTCTCACTTTTCATATTCCACGTTCCAGTGCTAGCTACTGTGTATAGCAATATGGAAGCTACTATGCATTCAACATTAGAATCAGTTTCATTAACACAGGGAATAAACCATAAGGTAGAGGAGATGTTTTTGAGAATTAAGATGGAAATGCATTGGATAAAGTGCAAGTGCCACCTAGAATACCAAAGTTAGATCTCAGCACAATAAATTGTAATTAAAAGAGCAAATCTTATGTGCACCTTTTGTTCAGCATACGTCACACGCTATTCACTTAAGCCCAACATAAAGAGTAAAGATAGGTGACCATGGTATAAGCAGCAGCAGATTATGCCACAAGCTTAGTTTTCTTCTTCACCACTGTCTATTGCTTAGTAAGATAAAAAGGTAAATATCTTGATATTTTTATGTGAACAGAGTATAAGGTTATATTTTTACCTTTTGAAAGAAGGTAGAAAAATCTTTAGTAACATTTCCTTTGGCAGCTTTATTTTTTAAGGCCATCTCCTCAATAGTGTCTTGAAGAAATTTTGCCACTTCAAGTTTCACTCTCAATTCTTTCTTCAATCTCTCCTCCTATAAAAATACAAGAGCATGTTTGCTTTAAGATGTCCTTTCCAGAATTATACCCACCGAGATTCCCTTCCCTCTACTTGTAAACCTTTCTCTGTATGAGGCTCCAGAGGTTTTTCCAATACCAGAGTATGTTAGATGTCATTACATCACAGCATTTGATCAGTTGCCATTTATTTTCCATCTATAACCTGTTTACAAAGGACTGACTAGACAAAAGGGAGTGGGGAAGAGTGGCACAGTCAAAAATGGCATTACCTGTTTCTGAGTCACTAACTAGGAAGTAAATTATCTTGAATTCTATGGATTGATGATCTAACAGACAATCAAAAGATGGAGTACTAGTTGGTGTCTGCCACAGACCACCAAATTACAAGAGCGAATAGGATGACCAGCTCCTTAAGTATTTACGTTATCCGGGGGATCTTTTATCTGAATGACAAACTGGACATCTCAGGCTGCCAATACTAAAATGTTCTTGACATTTCTAAAAGTTATAGATGACTCACAGAGGGTTGCATCCAACACAGAGAAATCTGAATTTTATATTAGCCCTCATCTTGGCAGATAAAGATGAATTGGTCACAGAATTAAAAAAGTTAGTGGTTGTTTAGCAAAAAAAGTGCTCCTGACTTGATTATTTTGTTTGCACATAACAAAAGTGAAGTCCCAACTAGTAAAATGTATACTTGTCACTTTCAAAGCAACAATTTCACAAAGCTGAAAATTATGAGTCAGATCAACTGGGAGAAAATTTGAACAGAAAAATGTGAATGATAATTGGAATACCCATTTAAGAGACTTACAATGCTCAATTTATTTAGCGTATCAAAGAGATGGTTAAGAAGTGACTTCATCATAATGTGTAAGTACCTACATAGAGAACAGGAATCTGATAGAGGGGTCTTCCGCCTAGCAGAAAAAGGTAGAGCAAGAGCCACCGGCTAGAAACTGAAGCTAAACATTCCAGCTAGAAATAAAAGGCATTTTATTTTTTTAATAGTGAGGTTAATTAACCACTGGAACAACCTATGGAGGGGTGGATTCTCAATCATTGGACATTTTTAAATCAAGATTGGATGTTTTTAAAAGATATACTTTAGTTTAACTACAGATGTTAGGCCTGAAACAGGAATTAGTTCAGGGAAGTCTATGACCTGGATTATGCAGGAGGTCAGACTAGACCACAAAGATCTCTTTCTGGCCTTAAAATCTCTCAATTTTATGTCATGTTAGTGCTATGTAAGTTATGTGCATAATTCAGTCTGAATTTAATAAAGTGAGGGTTTATTCAGTGGAACAAGCCAACCTACTCTCCTCTGCATATGATACTTAGGTAAGAGCCACCACTCCTTAGTGTTGCAACTCTTTCCATTAAAAAACGATTTTTCTCCTACATCCTGAAAAAAAAGGAAAGATCCACATCTTTCCTTCACCATCGTGGAGGTATGCAGAAGAGGAGGTGGCCTTTAACCATTAATTTCAATACAGTTCAAGGCTGCATTTTCTTACAAGTTAAATTTTAATTTTGATTTCCTGGCTTTTAAGTGGATAGTTATTAAAAAAACATAAGAATTTTCACCCTTATATTACTGATATTTACTCTTAAGCTTACCTACATCTTTAAACAGGGTTGTCTATGAATACGATTTTATCAGCTTCTGACATAACAAAAAGTTTTGTAAATTGTTAAAACCGAATCCAATGCCTAAGGCACTGAGCACACTTTCACTAGAACTATGTTAGAACTTTAAAAGTATGATTCTGGCTAACAATATCCCAGCCAGGTTAAATAGGAATAAACTATTAAAAACTGTTTTGTTAAACAGTTAGCAATTTGTAACCTAGGAAAACGATAGCACCCTGCTATCAAGAAACAAAACATGGCTTTTGCTTATGAAGTTGCAACAAGGAGCAAGTTAAAATTTCAAGTATAGTTTAGTTCTTGTTAAATATTTGACTGATTGAAAATCTACGCTGTGGTTACCTTCTTAGATTTTGTCTCAAATGTTGAAGGAAGCATACTAGGGAACAGCTTAAGGGCTACTGGAAGCAGAAACTCCATGAACGGAACAACGACGAAGACTAGGAAAGGAACCAGGCGAAAGAGATCAGCA
The DNA here is from genome assembly GCF_025201925.1 of Gopherus flavomarginatus. Lineage (NCBI taxonomy): Eukaryota > Metazoa > Chordata > Testudines > Testudinidae > Gopherus > Gopherus flavomarginatus. Next base: position 268,325,560 of record NC_066619.1, on the reverse strand, counting down.
CATATCCGAAGGAACTGGAAGAAAAATGAGAGGCATTAATAGACAAGAACAAAAATTTTACACAGCAACATTAAAAACAAAACAATGCTTAATATAGACATCTATATTACAATTTAAACCAGCAAATACATGTGTTCTATGAAGATATTTCCAATTCTCAGGAATTAAAGGATATGATGAGTTGAGTTGCTCCAAATCACGACCCGCACAAGGTTCTAGCGATCTCCCCACAGAAATCAGGGTGAGGCTGTAACCGACAGAACGGGGGCAAGGCAAATGCTCTGGCCCCAACAGCAGAAGGTGTGGGGCCCAGGAGGTGAGCAGATGTGAGATGGAGGAGCGGGACAGAGTTCTGACTGCAGCACACACTCACCCAAACAGAGCGGCTATCACCCAGCCCTCAGGCTCCAGCTCAGCTCTTTATTCACGCAGCAGTGGGCTGCAATATATGGCAATAGGCTGCCTGGGATTCTGGGAATTGTACTCCCCAGCTTGCTCAGACAGAGGAGGCAAACTACAACTCCCAGAAAGGAATACAACAGTTTGCTCCTCCATAGTGAATGAAGGGCCTTTGTACCAAGTGGCGTTGTACTTTAACTAGTGGGCGGCAACAACGAGCACTGAGAGGAGCCTAGCTGTTGCTGCTGTCTGCATTAGAGCTGTGGCGGCTGTGCAGGTGTGTTTGAGTTCCCCACTTGGAGGGCGGTGCTGCACACAAGGGCCCAGGATTGTAGCCTCCTTCCCCGGAGCGAGAATGGAGATATGGCAGAGCAGGAGGTCTCTGTAGCACGTGGGCGGGGTGTGGGGCGGAGATTTTTGTGTGCGATGCACGGTGACCTGTGGAGCTAGTGTTGAGCCCTGCAAATCCACCAATATCCACTTTATATCAGCAGATGCAGATATTTGCAGACCATTTTGCGGATCGTGGAACGGATACAAATATTTTAATTGCGCAGGGCTCTAACTATGTGAAATAACTGGTACCATGAGAGCAACCAACTTGACCTAGCTGCCAGTCCTGTCCAACATTGCCCTGACATCAGACAACAAGCCTTAAGGTGCAAGACAAGCTACAGCTACTCCAGTTTAAAGATCTGTTTATTGTCTTATTTCTGTATATTGTCTTATTTCAAGGCACCCTGTTTGAACAATTCCTTTAAAAACAACCTCAGTGTCACCTCCAGATTGCATACTAGATCCAAGAACACGCTCCCAGCATAGCCAATGCCTATCTTTGGATAGATCCAACAGTATGGCACCTGTGGGCAAAGCTCAAATGCTTCAACACAGTGGCATCAGATGTGTTGCAAATAAGTGACACTCTTTGATCAATGGACATGCTCAATGCCCTTCTGTCAGCTGCTGAATGGTTAAGACATTTAGACTAACGTGCTTGACTTAAATATCTATATAAATGCAATCATAATAAAAGGTTTCTTTTTTTTCTGAAAGTTACCACACACTTGAGTTCAGTGCCAGTGTTTCCACAAGACTGAAAATGGGTGAAAGTATTTCCAAAGCACATAATGAGTCTCACTGTGTCTCAACAGGATTGTTAAATCTCTCACTTAAACCCTAGAAAGCACCTAAACATAGGAGATGGTGATTGTTGGTCCTCAAAGCAGCTTAAACTTCCCTTTTTATTCATTTCTATTTCTGTTCCTGCTCCTCTGCTTAGACGTATGATGTACTGGAGACTAAATAACCAAGAGCAAATGAAGTTGTTTTTCCTCATCTCGTAATAATTTTGATATATATTTAATTTAATTGTAATGTGCACAACTGTTCTAAACAAAATCACAGCTTTTCTGGAGCGGAAGGAAATGAAGTGTAATCCTCCAGATCAGGCAGATGCCTTCATGCCCGAATCTTGAACTACCCGAAAAGAGTATGACCCCCCAACTTATTACTTTCAGAGCATTACATAGTATATGTACATACACACATACAAGTCCTTTGAGCACTAGTTGCATACTTGTTAATTTAAATTACATTAGCGAGTGAAAGCTTTTGCTTTGGCCCTTATGTTGATAGGCTTGTACCTGTTTTATCACGTAAGCCAAGGGTAGTCAGTAGGTGGACCGCAGGCCAAATCTGGACCACCAGGATCTGCAAAATCTTTGTATTTACTTATTATTGTTACTGCAGTGTGAAAAATGTTTCTCTGGACTCTGGAATTTAACTAGACCTTGAACAAGAAATATATACCTTGGTGACAAATAACGGACTACCGCCGATGCAAGCAATCCAGGTACTTGGCAATGTAGGTCAGTTTCTAAATCTACAATTAAAGATCAAAGGCCAGCTCTACACCACGGACTTCACTGATAACTACAGCTATGCTGGTCAGCGTGACAAGGTATGATCTCTGACCAGAATAGCTGTGCTAGCAAAAGTCCCCAATGCAGATACTAGGAAAACCTACACCAGCTGTTTCGCTGGGGATGGAGGAGTAGGGTGTCTTGGAACAAGCTAAAGAGCTACAGTGCAGTTTTGCTGGTATAATCTGCATCCACACTAGGAGTGCTTTGCTGGTGTAGTATACCATTATACTATACTTGCAAAAGTTCTCCTAGACCTGACTGAAATTTCAACTGTAAGATCCTTTTGGAAGCAGCATGTGCTCAGCAACACTTACAAGTTAGGCTATTTTTATTCAGGAGCCAAAAAATTTTAAACATCCAAATTTGAAAGTTTTGATCCACTGTTTGCAGGCTCAAAAGAGACTTATTCATTCCAAAAATGGAAAGTTAATGAACACTGCAGAGATTTAAAAGTTCCGTGTAAGTAAATGAAAACATTAGAGAGAACTGAAATTCAGATAAGGTACATATGGAATTATTTCCTTCATTCTCTTAAAAAGAACGCAAAACTCAAAATTTATGCTTATAAATCATTAAAATCTCTATGTACATATACAAATACAGTATCAGAGGGATAGCTGTGTTAGTCTGGATCTGTAAAAGCCGCAAAGAGTCCTGTGGCACCATATAGACTAACAGACGTATTGGAGCATGAGCTTTCGTGGGCAAATATCCTCTTCGTCGGATGAATCTATGTTTGTTTAAGGTGAAATCCAAAATTTCCTATCATAAGTCCAAGTATAATGATGGAGAATTACAACCTTTCTAACTACACCTCTACCCCAATATAACGTCACCCGATATAACACGGTAAATCAGCGCTTCGGGGAAGCGGGGCTGCGTGCTCTGGCAGATCAAATCAAGTTAGATATAACACGGTTTCACCTATAACATAAGATTTTTTGGCTCCCAAGGACAGTGTTATATCGAGGTAGAAGTGTATGTGGCATCAGAACACAAGAACCCCTTACAGCCACTCTGTAGCCCCTCCTGTAACCTACACACAGCTATAGCCACCACCATTTACTCTCTCTCCAACCCAACAATGTTTCTGGCCAGCAGATTCATGCCACTAATACATACATGGCTGGAGACTCAATGGCTCTGCCCCCAATCTACACTCTCTGCAAAGAGCAGCACCAGAGAGCTTGGTTTCATGACACCCAGCACTACAATCGCTGTACAGCTTCTCTGCTTCTCCCACACAGCAGAACTTGTGCCAGTTATACTGTGGTTTGGCCCAACTGATCTCCACACGATTAAGTTCACTAGCCTCTACAAAAGCAGGATTTTGACAGTGATTTTTTTGGTTTTACACAAGCAATAGTTTGATTTCCCAAGCCGTGTTACTATTGCTCTTAATGTGGTCAGGTTACTTGGATATCTGTTCATAATTGCTTCCAGAGAGGAAGGAAAGGGGAGGCAGAAATATAACTCATTTGTCAGTTGGTGTGAAGATAAGATTTCACCAGAGACTATCAAGAGATTTAAGGTTTCAAAAAATGTTTACTTTAAAAAAAAAAAAAATAAATCCAACAGTGAGTTTTGTATGATCTAGCAGCGAGGATTTTGAAACCTGTTTGACCAACCTGAACAGATCCAGACTAACACGGCTACCCTCTGATACTGAAATTTTATATTATTCACAATCACACTAGATTAAGATAAATGCATTAAAGGGGTTGAATAAGTTTTAAAGAAAGGATGTGAAAAGAGTTGATTGTCCTTTGGTTCTAATCTTATGATAACTGGTCATCCAGAAATTAACTATTTTGCTGAAATGCGGTAATCTAACCATCTAATGTAACAAAAAGCCTATTTCTAGTTGACATTCCTTCATTGTCTCTAGCTCCATATAATGAAAAAACAAAGTTGTATTTTAAAACTGCAATAAGTGCCTTTTTGTAAATCAAGCCTTTTCTACACTGAAGGTTTTTACACCAGTGTTGCTATCCAACTCCTCCTGGGGGAATTCTGCGTCACTGCACATGCACAGAATTTGTGGCCCCCCGCAGATTTCTTTGCTTCCCTGCAGAAAAAGGACTTCCGAAGGGGAAGCAAAGGGAAGCCACAAGAACGGTCATGCACCTCCCTCCCTGGTCAGTTTGGGCAGCCAGAGCAGCTGGTAGAAACGTAAATCAGTACTGGGGAGGGGAGGGGGGGGTTGGGGAGTCATGTGTGAGAGAGAGAGACAGACAGACAGACACACACACACACACACACACACAGAGCCTCTCGCTTGCTATTGCAGCACACTCAGTGTGGAGGGGAAGGGCTTTGGGGTGTTTCTGAAGAGGTAGTGTGGGACAGGCTCTGTTCCCTTAGGCAGAGCAGAATGTAGCAGCCTGCCTGCTTGGTGAATTGTTCCACTGTTCTTCATGAATTCCCCAACGAGTATAAAACAGGTGTAAACATTTTAAGGCTCCTTTACATTGTCAGAGTGGTGTAAAGGAGTCTTCTTGTAAAGGACAGTATAACCTTATAAATGCTTATGGTATTTTAGTGATTAGAACTGGTCTAAATTTTTGGAATGAAAAAAAATTTCCTATCAAGATGTGCTCCATGAACTGTTTGCTACTGACCTTTTTGGAGATGGCCAGTATTCAGTATAAGTTACGAGTGAGTCCCCAGCCCTCACTTGCTCTTCAATTGCCTATGATGTAACACTGACCATATGGCTGCATATACTTGTTGACTAATAACTAGAAGTAAAGGGTCAATACTAGCTACATTACTATTGGAGGGGGATTGGTGATTTCCTCCAATGCTCCCCGCTCCCATTCTCCATCCATTGTATCGTAGTTTTAATTATTTTGGTAATTTATTTAAACCAGCTGGATTATCTTGCCTTATTTTGACAGAAAATATGCAGAATTTTAAAATACTGTGCACAGCATTTTTTTTTTGGTACAGTTCCCCCAGGAATAAACTACAAACTTACAACAGTACAAAAAAAAAACTGTGTGAAACAAGGCCTTTTAAGTTAGAGAAGCACACTTTAGATCAGGAGTAGGTAACCTATGGCACGCGTGCCGCCTAATGGCGCTCACACTGCCCGGGTCCTGGTCACCAGTTGGGGGGCTCTGCATTTTAATTTAATTTTAAAATGAAGCTTCTTAAACATTTTTAAAAACTTAGTTATTTTACATACAATTGTTTAGTTACATATTACAGACTTACAGAACGAGACCTTCTAAAAATGTTAAAATGTATTACTGACACGCAAAACCTTAAAATACAGTGAATAAATGAAGACTTGGCACACCACTTCTGAAAGGCTGCCGACCCCTGCTTTAAATGAAAGCTTAGACAAGGAAAAAACCTGGCAATGCAGCAGATCACCAACCCATGGCAAGCTGCACAGTTCAATCACTGCTAGACAACAGCACTTAGGAACAACATATCCTCAGTCAGATCCTGTACAAGCTACCTAAAGACAAGACCAGTCTTTCAACAGCAGTGCTTCCAGCTTTCTGTCCCGGTTTGCACATTTTAACATGTTAGAAGCAGTGTGATCCTGTGAATAGGATACAGAATTTAAGACCGCTGAGTTCTAGCTCTGCCATGTTAACTGAAGTTACAACTTTTGTCACTCAGTATCTGTGAAACAGAGGTAATGACAATACCCAACTTTGTGAAGTTTTAGATATACAGATAGAAACAGTGTGTGTGAAGCAACATTATGCATATGCAAACTATCACAATATAGAATTTATTTTTATTAATCTAGCAAAGATGGATTATACCATGGATTTAAAACATCTTAGTATACTCATCAAGAGCCTGATTTTTAGAGCTCTGAGTGGATACAAAATGTGTATCCCCGCATCTGATCTATGATCCAAACATGGTCCGCAGATATTAAGTGGATATCTGCAGATTTGCAGGGCTCTACTGATTTTTTTAAAAACTAGCTACAAAAAAGCATTTAATTACAGCAGCTACATGTGAAAATGAGCATATTTTCATATTTTGCACAAGATTACCAAACGTGCAATGTGGTCATGATAGTGTGTGCAGTTTAGACAAAGAAGACTCTGAATATCGCCAGCTGTGTTTTATTCTTGCTTTAAGAATAAACTAATTTTTCCCCCCCCAAGACTCCTTATTAGTATTTTCTCAAGCCCCCCTCTGCCTCCCTCCTTTGCCCAAAAACCCCTCAACTATTTGCTGTCAACTAAACTGCTATAAGAAGTGTTCCACTCACTAACTCTGTCAATGCAGGCTGATAAAGGGAAAATTAGTAGAAGTTAATCAGTAACTTTAGGCAGCTTACTCTGGGCATGCTAAAGAATATGTCTGTATCACTCAACTGGGGTCTTTTAATTATGCCAGTTTTCAAACAGTTAATTTTGTTTTTACAGCTTTTCAACCTTTGCATGTGAAAGTAACTGAAGCCCTACTTTCTTCCCCAACAGTCTTACTATATTGAATTTTTAAAAAGGCTTTTAATTTTCTTACTGAAGGGTTTCCTTTTTCCAGGAATTGAAAGCCACTATCAAGACAGTTTTATTTCATTTGATTTTTTTTTTTTTTTAAAAAAAGACTAAAATATACTGCTATCCTGATAGCAGAGCATTCCAAGTTCTCCTTCAGGAGTAATACACTCCTCCGCTGTTCATTATTTTTATACAATGCTAGCCATAAGCCACCAATGTGAGAACCAGTATAAAGTTAGGAAGACCTATTTCTAGAGTTCTTCCACTTTTTGGACTAAGTGCTAGAGTGTCATGGTTTTTAATAAATGTAATACCTCTATTTTGCAATCTTAGTTAAAACATCAATGTATCACATTAATCAAAATCAGTACCAACATTTTAATCTGCTTTTTCTTTGTATAGCAATAAATACAAAAAAAAAAAAAAGACGGTTACTCACCTTTGTAACTGTTGTTCTTCGAGATGTGTTGCTCATATCCATTCCAGTTAGGTGTGCGCGCCGCGCGTGCACATTCGTCGGAAAACTTTTACCCTAGCAACTCGGTGGGCCGGCAGGTCGCCCCCTGGAGTGGCGCCATCATGGCGCTTGATATATACCCCTGCCGGCCCACCCGCTCCTCAGTTCCTTCTTGCCGGCTACTCCGACAGTGGGGAAGGAGGGCGGGTGTGGAATGGATATGAGCAACACATCTCGAAGAACAACAGTTACAAAGGTGAGTAACCGTCTTTTCTTCTTCGAGTGATTGCTCATATCCATTCCAGTTAGGTGAATCCCAAGCCTTACGTAGGCGGTGGGGTCGGAGTGAAATGTGGCAGAATGAAAACTGCTGAGCCAGGGGCTACAGCATCTCTTGTCTGTGGAACCAGGGCATACTGCGAAGCAAAGGTATGGATCGAGGACCAATGGAGCTGCGCGACAGATCTCATGTGTAGGAACACGAGCCAGCAAGGCGGCAGATGAAGCCTGAGCCCTGGTAAACTGCACGATGATGTGGCTTGGGGAAATATGAGCCAAATCATAACAAGTGTGGAAGTCTGCCATCACCCGAGATGAGATCCTCTGAGAGGAAAACAAGCAAGCCCTCCCTTTGGCCCGCTACCGAGACAGAGCTGGGCCACCTTACGAAATGGTTCTGGCAGCGCAATATAAATGCGAGCACTCCACAGATGTCCAAGGAGTGCAATGGTTGTGCCCATTGCGTTGAGCTGTGGGTAACATGAAAGGCCGAAGCCACCTTAGGGAGGAAAGCCGGGTGCGGTCATAACTGCACCTTGTCTTTGTGAAATCTAGTGTACGGTGGAACCCCCGTAAGAGCTCTGAGCTCGGAAACTCGTCTGGCTGATGTAACAGCTACGAGGAAAGTTGTCGTCCAAGACAGGCATATCAGAGGGCCAGTCGTGAACGGCTCGACTGGGGGAGACATAAGTCTGGTTAAAACTAGGTTGAGGTCATAGGTCGGGGCTGGGCGGCGCACCCGAAGGTGCAAGCTCTCCAAGCCCTTGAGGGATCTCGAACCCTTAGAGCGTGAGAACACGGAACGTCCACCTTAGCCTGGCTGGAAGGTAGAGATGGCTGCTGAGTGTATCCTCAGCGATGATACCGCCAGGTCCTGCCGCTGAAGGCCGGAGGCAGGCCAAACAGAGGGGATCGAGACCTCAGCAGGAGCAAGATCGAGCGTATTGCAGCTGTAGAAGAAACGCTTCCACCTGGCCCGGTACGTTGACCAGGTGGAAGGCTTCCTGTCACCCCGGCTCAGTTACGCAGCAGCCACACCGTGAGGCGGAGAGGCTGCAGGTCCGAGTGACGAAGCCTGTCGTTGCCCTGAGTGATGAGGTCTGGGCGGGGTGGCAGGGTAATTGGGTCTGTTATTGACAGGCCGAGCAACGTGGTATATCAGTGCTGCCTGGACCACTCTGGAGTGATCATGATGATGCGCGCTCTGCCCCTGCGGAGTTTGAGCAGGACCTAATGAACCAGTGGGAACAGTGGGAAGGCATAATGGAGTTGGCCTTTCCACGGCATCAGGAATGCGTCCAAGATCGATCCCGAAGAGAGACCTTGGAAGGAGCAGAACATCTGGCATTTTCTGCTCTCGCGGTGAGCGAACAGGTCTATGTGAGGAAACATCTCCGCTTCTGGAGAGCAGAGCGCCTCACATGGGGCAGAGTGATCACTCGTAAGACAGGAAAGACCTGCTGAGTGAAAGCGCCAAGACGTTCCAAACGCCTGGGAGAAAGGACGTCACCAGCTCCATCGAGTGGGCCATGCAAAAGTTCCGGAAATGGATGGCCTCCTGACAAAAAAAAAGGGGGGGGGGACCATGTCCCTCCCTGGATATTTATGAAGCACATGGCCGCTGTGTTGGCTGTAAACACCGAGATACAACGGCCTCGCAGCTGCCGCTGGAACCCCTGGCACGCCAGGCGGACTACTCTCATTTTTGGGGCATTGATGTGGAATGCCAGTTCCCGAGAAGGCCAAAGGCCTTAAGCTCAGAGTGACCATGAGCACTTGAGCAGAGAGATGACGCGTCCGTCGTCAGGGGCAGTGAGGGCTGGGGCGGATGAAACCGCATCCCTGCCCACACCAGGGAGTGGGTTAGTCACCACTCTAGGGAGCCTAAGGTGCTCGAGGGAACGGTGACTACCATGACCATTGGCTCCCTGTCCGGGTGGTACGCCGAGGTGAGCCGGACTTGGAGAGGACGGAGGCGGAGCTTGGCGTGTTTGGTTACAAACTTGCGGGCAACCATGGACCCAGGAGACTGAGACAAGTATGAGCCGAGGTCGTTGGGAAAGCCTGCAGACCTGAGATGATTGTTGCCATCACCTAAAACCGCAGTTGCGATAAGCAGGCTCCGGCTAGGTAGGAGACCAGGATCGCTCCTAGGAAGTCCAACCTCTGCGTGGGAACCAGAGTGGATTGCTCTATAGTAATCATCAGGCCTTGACCTGTGAATAAGACCGTGACGATGCCCACGCGCTGAGTGGTTTGTGTCTCAGAGTCTCCTCGGATAAGCGAATCGTCCAGATACGGAAAAACGCATATCCGACAACAGCGAAGGTAGGCGGCGACTATGGCCGTAAACCAGAAGTACTGACAGTTGGCTAGAAAGCGGAGGTATCTCCTGCGCGGAGGGAAGATGGCGTTGCGAAAGTACGCGTCCTTCATATCCAGGGCGGCATAGTAGCCCCCAGGAGGCAAGGATGGAATAATGGTTCCCAGGGATACCGTGCGGAACTTCAACCTTATCCTAAACCGGTTGAGTCCGTGCAGAACTAGGAAGGTCTGAGACCTGCGTTCGAGTGGGGGACTAGGGCATAACGGGAGTAAAGCCCCTTGCCCCTTTCGTCCATCGGCGTCTGCACCTCTTGTACGAGGAATTGCTCGTGAGCGGGGTCCCTGAAGGGGGACCGGGCTGGAACAAATTAGAGGTGGTACCTATGCTCCACTGTGCGCAGGATCCAGCGATCTGAAATTAACTGGGGCCACGCCAGGAGAAAGCGGGATTGGGATCCCAGCCTGTGACTGGTACACCGCCCTCAGGCGCACCCTGGAAGGTTTGTCTTTGGTCCCAGTGGTAATTGCGAGGGACCTTGACCTTGGCTCTTTAGGGGTCCTGACGTTCGTCTGCGACCACCTTGGCCTCGCCGTTTGCCAAAGTCCTGTCTCTGGCTAGGCACAGAGTATGGCGGCTGGGGACAGAAAGGCCTGCGTTTGGTCGCTGGCATATGCATGCTGAGAGAGCGCATTAGGACCCTATTGACCATCAGGCTTGGCAGCCTGGGGCTGTCCTTGCCGCTTGCCAACAAAGGGTAAATCCTGAATGGCCTACTGCAGCTCCGGCCGGAGGTTTGAAACCTTAAGCCATGAGATGCACCTCATGGCGACACCAAAGGCCAGAGTCCTGGCTGCAGAGTCTGCTGCGTCCAACGAGGCCTGGAGGGACGCTCTGGGTACCTTTTTTCCCCCGTCCTCCAAGACGGCAGCGAACTCTTGGCGGGAGTTTTGAGGGAGAAACTCCATAAACTAAACTACCTCCACCCAGGTGCTATAATTATCGCAGCTAAGCAAGCCTTGTTGCTTTGCTACCCAGAGCTGCAGGGCCTCTGCAGAGTACACCTGGCGGCCAAACAGGTTCATTTGCCAAGCCTCTTTCGGTTTCGGGGCTGGCGCCCGCTGGCCATCATATCAGAATCGTGGTCCTGAGCATAAGATCTGCGCATGTGGGATGACACAGATGCGTGTCCGGATGGCCATGGAGGTACTAAAAGAAGGCACAGGCAGAGTCTCTGACTCTATCGGACCTTGCCCAACTCGGCACCGGGAACCGGCACCGGGAGGCGTAACGGTACCTGGAACGAGATCCAGACCCACAACCAGAATGGTGCCTGGAGGTCGACCGAGATCTCGAGGCTCGGGGAAAGGCTACAGGAGTCAAGGTACCTGTCGCGGACCCAGGAGTCGGAACGGTGCCGATAGCAGGTCGGCGAACGGGATACCGACCGGTGCAGCGAGTGCGACCAGTACCGATGAGGAAAACAGCACCGGGACTGCAAGTGGTGTCGGGCGTGCCGACAGGATCTGGAGTGTCTGCGGGACCGTGATCATGAATGGTGCCGCTCTGCTGTGTTGACAGAGGACGGTCACATGAAGAGACTGTATCACCCGCACCGGCGGTGCCGGGGTCAGGCAGCATCGACTCTGTCATGGCAATGAGATCCCTCGCCGTTGGTAACGTCTCCAGCGTGGAGGGAACAGCAGGCTCAACCACAGTGCATACTGGGTAGCTGTCAGGCACCGGATTCGATGGCCCTCGTGGGACCGGGATCGACGGTACCGAGGTCGTCAGAGCTTCGGTAGGCGTCGGTGCCGGGCGATCAGAGTTAGATGAGCTGTCCGGCTGCGGTGCCGTCGGCACGGAAGCAGCAGGAGCAATAAGCTCAACCACGGCGCGTGCCGGGGAGCCGTCAGGCACCGGATTCTACGGCCCTTGTGGGACCGGGATTGACGGTGCCGACGTCGTCGGTGCTGCAGCAGGTGTTGGTGCCAGGCGATCCGACCTAGACGAGCTCTCTGGCTGCGGTGCTGTTGGCACGGAAGCAGCAGGAGCAGTGGCTCAACCACGGCGCGTGCCGGGGAGCCGTCAGGCACCGGATTCTACGGCCCTTGTGGGACCGGGATCGACGGTGCCGACGTCGTCGGTGCCTCAGCAGGTGTCGGTGCCGGGCGATCCGACTTAGACGAGCTCTCTGGCTGCGGTGCAGTTGGCACGGAAGCAGCAGGAGCAGAAGCTCTACCACGGCGCGTGCCGGGGAGCTGTCAGGCACCGGATTCAATTGCCCTGGGGGACTGGAATCGACGGTGCCGATGTCATCGGTGCCTCTGCAGGTGTCGGTGCCGGGCAATCCGACTTAGGCGAGCTCTCTGGCTGCGATGCAGGTGGCACGGAAGCAGCAGGAGCAGGGGGCTCAACCACGGCGCGTGCCGGGGAGCCGTCAGGCACCAGCAGGAATTGTAGGCTCTCTCGACCTCGGAGGAAGGGAGCGGTGCCGAGTCGACTTCGGTGCCGGCGACGGCCGGTGCCGAAAGGCCTTGGTAGTACCGGCGGGGTCCGGTGCCGAGGAGGCGCTTCTGCCAGCCGCTTGATCATCGCTTGGCGCCGAAGGTGGAGGGGTAAGTGAAAGTCCCGCTCCTTTTTGTTCTCGGCTTAAAAGCCTTGCAAATGGGGCACTTAGCTGTCAAGTGCAATTCCCTGAGGCACTTCAAACAGGAGTCGTGTGGATCTCCCTTCGGCATCGGCTTCTGGCAGGCCGAGCCCATTTTAAAACCCGGTGAGCCGTGCATGAGCTCCGGCACCGGGTTCATGGAAGGGGCTACTTCCTGAACCCTGCTAACAATTACTAAACTAACTATGTTAGCAGAGAAAAAACGTATAACTATACAAATATATATATATAAAAGGATTATAACTGCATAACTATATACGAGAACTACGAGTAGCTAGGGAAGTGGAGGTCAGCTAAGCCGCGCTCCACTGTTCCAACGACCGACACGGGCGGTAAGAAGGAACTGAGGAGCGGGTGGGCCGGCAGGGGTATATATCAAGCGCCATGATGGCGCCACTCCAGGGGGCGACCTGCCGGCCCACCAAGTTGCTAGGGTAAAAGTTTTCCGACGAATGTGCACGCGCGGCGCGCACACCTAACTGGAATGGATATGAGCAATCACTCGAAGAAGAACTTGTGTGAACAACTTTTCTAGAGGCGCTTCACCTTTGCTACTCTTGGTGAGATAAGAAAATGAGAGCTGTAGGAAGTAATGGCATGCGCACACTTGCAAAGGGAAAGGGAAAGAGGAAAAAGACAATGAAAGCAGATTGCAATTGTTTGCCAACTGCTAAAAAGAAAAAAGGACACCCCAGCCTATCTCTGTGGCAGCCAAGTGACATAAAATAAATTTCTTTAAAAAAAAAAAAATTTAGTTCCACGGGGGAGCGGGGGGAAATCACGAGGAAGATGGTACATAATGACTAATTACATACAAAACACTATAACCCACCAACCAGAATGTGCAATTATTTTTGCTTAACACCTACTTGGACCATTACTGGGCAACAAAGTGTTATAACAGATGTTTTGGGGTCAGCCTGAGGTCTGAAAAGACGGATTCTATAACCTAGACAATCAATATACAATGTGCAGGTCCATAATTTCATGTAATTATGGTACCAAATTCAGCAATTTGTATATTTTTAATACCTTTGTTCTTCAATGTTGTTTTTTGTGGCATCTCTTTCTCAAACATAACTCCAGCTACCAAGATAATTCTCTATTTTTACCTCCATGCAAGCCCTCCTCATATATTCTCCTACTTGTTTTGGGGGAAAACATCTCTCTAAAGATTCAGAAGCACCAACATAAATTGAAATCCAATTTATTTATATGAAAATAAAAGCAGTGTTCAAATTAAAATGATAGCCTGGAAGTTTTCAAAACGCGCTTTCAATTAAAATGTATGATTTATTTTCTTTGAAGATTTAGCATCACAAGTGATTAATGCTTTTCTCTGTAGACCATCCATCCCCTCATTTAAACATTTCTGAAATACTAATAGAAAATTACAGTTAAAGTATAAAATAAATTTCTGCTTCAAAGCAAGTTGTGTAATTCATTACTGGATGAAACTTACAACCTTGCAGAAGGTCCCTTAAAAGGTGCTGCATAATTGGAGCTTGGACCCACCATTTGTGCAGGCACTCTGCACTAAAGTGAATTTCACTCTAGTAGGCATTTAAGGGCCTAACCTTAAGAAGTACCGAGAAGCTTCAGAGTTGTGCCCTTAATTCTCTAAGAAAAATTTGTATGCAATTCAACAGTGTGGTAAATCATGCAAACTAGGTAACCGTTTAAATTACAAAACTTCAGAGGCATCATCTCCTCAATCTAGTTGATTTCAAAAAATGAGTTAAAGTAGTAGATATCAGAGGTACCCAGAGCTGCAGCCCCTTTCTGCCTACCAATTTTTATTATTTACACTTTCCTATTTTAAAAAAAGCTTTTCACTCTTGTTGTAGGAAAGGCTCACATACAAATCGACAAAACTGACTAACTAGACTATGGAAAGGAGATAATGACAGAACGTTCACAATGTGGCCTAGCGGACAGGGCAGTAGACTAGGACTCAGGAGACTCGGGTTCCATCTCTGTTTCTGACCCAGGTTTCTGGGTGACCTTGGGCAAGTCACCTCCCCTTTTGAGTTTCCCCATCTGTAAAGTGGGGATAATTATACTGAATTCCTTTGGAAAGTGCTTTCAGATCTATGGATGAAAAGCACTGTATAAGAGATAGGTATTATTATACTGGAATTAAATGAACTGAAAGATTTTTCTTTTCTAATCTTTTCTGGTTGTAGTAATCTTACCAGTTTTTTGTGCCTAAAGCAGGCAAAACTTAAAGGGATGAGTTCAGCAGCTTAAAGACTTTTTAAATATTCTTTTAGTACAAGTTGAAGACCCTTGGTCAATGTAATACATAAATCTTTAGTTCAGGGTTTTATGGGAAACTTTTTAAAACTAAAGAAATACCTCATTGTCAACCAGTAATTCACAAAACCACTACTGCCTCTCACTGAACACATGATCCTTACAAATAGGATCAGTTTTCCTTTGAGAAACTTTCACAAGTTCTTGAAAACATCTCACATAAAGATATTCCAATTTAACACCTATAAACCTTCATAGATTTGTACATGTAAAGCCAAAAACTGAAAAGAAATAATTCCTCTTGGATTTCTAACACATATCCAATACATGACTTACCTATATGTGCCAACAGCCTAAAAAATAAATTTCAGATATTTCTTGAGTTGAAACACACGATGTCAAGACTACTTAGCTGCTTCATTGAGCTGACAAAATATTTAAAAGGACAATGTACCAAATACGCTCTCAGTCTACCTGCCTCCCGTGTCCGATACAGTATAAACACTGCCCTCTTGTAGACGCTCTATTGTTATAAAGAGACAGCTTCGATTTTTTTTTAAACTTAATGCACTTTTTACTTTGAAGAAAACCAAAACAAGATCATCTAAGGACATTCAATGCATTATTTGACAAAATTTTTCTACATTCTGTGTGTCTGAGAATGTACTACTTTATGTCCTCGGTCACACAATATAACAACTACAATTTAGTTAAATCATCTCCTTTTAGAAGAACCTGTCCATTTTCAGTCCTTGTACTAAAAATAGTTTTAAGAAAATAAATCAAAGCTACAAGCCTGGTTTAAATTCAGAGTTGAGAACATGCCTTCAAATCCAAGCACAATGGGAAACATTCTTAACATCAACCTCTAAATTGAGTTAAGATTTATTCTGGTTTGAATCATAGCTCACACAAGTGGTTCCAAGTGTTTTCAAAATTAGTCTAATTTGTTTGTACACAAATAAAATATTCATTTTTCCATTTTACACTCAGAGCATCTACTATAATAGCTCAAATAAAACTTTCAAACATGATTTCTGGTAAGCAATTGGTCCACAGTATTGCATAATTATTTTTTGTACATAAAAAACCTGAAAAATTATATTTTGACAGTTGACTAGTAAAAGATGTCCCATTTGTCAGAAGAAATGTTTACTGCATGTTGCATAAGTGCATTAAAAAAATTGGTGTAAAAAAAAAAAACAAACAAACAAACAACCATCTATTGAATAGAACAGCTGCAGCATCTGTATGCATGTTCATTTTTTGTATACGATACAGTACTTTTCCCCTACATTGTTCCTTTGTATAGGTGATCTTGTCACTATTTCGTTATAATCTTCAATAAATAGGTTTCGCAAAAAGGGATATTCAATAGAAAAATAAATCACTAAATGTTGATAGTGTTCATGTTGTGGCAAATTGATAAACAGCAGACATGCTGCTGTGGAAAAAATGTAAAATTATCATTTAGTTTTAATCTCAAAACAATGCATTAAATGTGGGTGACTGTCCAATTATTTAATGGAACAATAAGAAAGCACAAATACAATTATTTTGCCTAATTAACAGTCATAACTCTGAAGTGTCTATAGCTTGGTCTCTGATCCTAAGTCACAAAACTATGATCAAAAGTAAGGGCTTGTCTACACTACAGCTGCTAGTTGATTTAAACTACGCAATCTGAGTTACGTGAACAGCATAACAATTAGACGCAACTTAGATCTACTTACCATGGGGTCCACATTATGTTATGTCAACGGGAGACACTCTCCCACCCACACTGCTACTCTGCCTCAGTGAGAGGCGGAGTACAGAAATTGATGGGAGAGCATTTTCCCATCAGTTGGGCGTGTCTTCACTAGACCCACTAAATCAATGCCACTGCATCAACTGCAGCTGTGCTGAGTTAGCTCCATAGTGAAGGCCAGTCCTATGTTTGGGAGAGTCACTAAAATAAAGTAAAGTAATAGACACATAAATATAGATACTGTGAGCGTTATTCATATCACATAAAGTCTTTTTTTTTTTCAATTGGCTGCATCAGATACTGGGTAAAAGTTCCCTTAACTAGGGATGCTAGAGGTAACCTTATTGATTCTAAATACAAAAAAAAAAAAAGACAGGGAACCAAGGCAAGGAGTCTAATCACTCAATAGTATATAGAACAGACTACATGCACTCATTACCTGTCTCCTTTCCCGGCGAGACAAAACGTTGCCATGAAGTATTCGCCAGAGCATTCTTGCAGCAATTTTTGTGTCAATCCATAACAATCGAAAGCCATGATAATAGTGCTTCACCTCATCCACAATCTTCTGTCCAAGAGATTTTTTAACAACCTCTACTGTTGGACTATATACAGGGCCTCCTTCTTCCATCTTCTTGTTTTTATCCTTTAAAGACTTCAGTGACTTTTCCACCACGGAGTCATCATTACGTGGATGTGAAGAATGCCACCATCGTACTGGAAGGTATTGGGGCCCCAAAATGCCCAAACTTGCAAGCTGAGTCCATGAGCCAGGGGAGCTCACAACTTTGAAGTACATTTGTTCAGATCCTTTAGTCCAACAACTGTACTGCTCTTTCTTGGAGTAAATGTAAACTGAGTGGACAATAGTGCAATATTTGAAGCGTACATTCCTTTAAGAAAGAAAGAAAAAAGGCATTTAAGAGATCCAACAATATGTGCCAAAGGAGAAAGTTCTACTATATGTTTAAAAATCACAATTATGAAGATCAAAAGGTATAAGTCACTATCACTTGAAAACAGTGATTATATACACAACGTCATAACTTACAAACAAGTTCTTTTCCTGTAAACTGCTTTCAAGGGAGGAAAAAAAACTGTTGTTTCAAAATTTCAAAAAAAAGAGAAAAATAGTGACCAGAAGTGCTCTCCATTTAGAAAGCTAAGTGCAGAAGTAAAACTAGAAATCAGTGAGAAGTAACTTATCTAAAGCATTTCAGATCGCCTATACTATGTGGAAGGAACACAAAGTACAAGCAGCTAGGATTAAGGGGGAGAATGGAAATCAGTATCAGACAAACCTACTTAAAAAGTTTACCCCTTTATCATCTCTTTACCTCTAACCTTCTTTCTCCAGCAGATACTTGGTCTGCTGAAACTGCAAACTCAATCTTATCAATGGTCTGTATAGGACAACAGACTCCTATTTCATTAACCCCTTTTGATCCCTTTCTAAAAGGGGAATTAAATGTATTCTGAAAATGAACATAAAGGCATTGCTCCAAAAGTGCTCATTACATGTACAAAATTAGAACCACTCCCTAAATGCAATCAGGTTTGTACTTTAGCATTTTTCTTACCATCTAGAACTGAAGTATTAAATGTAACAATTAATTTAACTGCGTTAATTCTGTATTAACTGAAATTCAAGCATGAAGTCACTCCTGCTAAATTATAGGACTGAAATAGCTTTTATTTTTCCCAGCTTAAATTTTCAGGGCTGGCAGCTAGAAAGAACTTTTCTTTCTACTTATAAAGCAAGCAAATTTGATATTAATCAATGAGACATGAACTGGGATCCCAGCCGTGTTTTTTGTTAAGTGTAGAACTGTACTTTAACTTGATATGTTATGAACTATAGTTGATGATGGAATCCCCAAAAGGCAGCTGAAAACAGGGCCACTCGGGGGCGGGAGGGAAGTGGGGCAATTTGCCCCAGGCCCTGCAAGCCCTGGCCCAGCAGCAGTCCGGGTCTTCAGCAGCATTTCAGTGGCGGGGGGGAGGGAAGGGGGGAGAGAGGGCCTTCAGTGCTGCCGAAGACGTAGAGCGACTAAAGGGCTCCCTGCTGCCGAAGACCCGGACCACCGCTGGGTGAGTACAAGCGCAGCAGCTCCCCCGCTTTGCCCCAGACCCCCTGAATCCTCTGGGAAGCCCTGGTTGATAACCATCATAGCTCAAGATAGCAGGTCATAACAAAAATATGCTGTGAAGGTGCCTAGGATATGGTATTCTCCAAAAAACTTATTCAAGCCTACCCCTGCCCATTATTAACATATGAAAATGTTTTCAAAATTGCTTAGTATAGCCACGGTCCTACACTACGATTTAATTAATATTATATTATGGAAGTGTTATTTGCAGTTTTCTACAGTTAAGGCTGAGCTGAGTTTTGCACTTAAAGCAGCGATTCAGCCACTTCGTTACTCATGAAGAATAATATCCTCCCAAAGATAACACCACTTACTCCGAATATAGAACGAGCTTTCTCGAAAATTTACAATTAAATCTATTAGTTCATCAGTTAGTTTTTAAAATGGGTCCTTTAAGACTTGTGTCAAACCATACTTTTGTCCTTAACGATCTCAGTAACAAAACAAACCCTTCAAACTTTCCATAGATTTCAGTTACTTTTAATTATAATGCACAGGCTACATTTGCAGATTTGTTTTGAAGTGGGAGGTGGGAAGAAGAGTTTAATGGTAACCTTTTGGTACTATTCTTTGTAACTGAAAGTTCCTGTACAGAAAAGATAAATTTGGGTCTAATGAGGGATAGAAACTAAACAGCAATAAAATGATATGGTCTACACTCCCGGGGGAATTCTGTGCCGCTGCACAATGCAGAATTTGTGCAGAATTAATGTTCTGTGCAAAATTTCATTTTTCGCTGCAGAACTGGTGCTGCGAAGATGCCTGCCATCACTAGGGGCTGCTGCTGGCACCCTCACCCCACCAGAGCCCAGGTGCAGGACACTTCCCCACCCCCAGCCCAGACACCTGTACCCCCTACCCCCCAGGTGTCTGAGACTGGAGGGGCAGAGTCTTCCTCCAAAGTGTGCCCAGCTGGCATGTGTGACACACCCAGACTGGGGCACCCAACAAAAGCATAACAGAGAAACAGGAACTGGGTTGTCATAGGGGTTTCTTTAACTCTCTACTCCTGTGGGAATTTTTTTATGTGTGTGTATTGTTACAGACATACTTGTTGACAGGTATTTTGAAATATATTACCAAAATTATTTAAAATTCTGCATATGAGTTTCAAATATTATGCTCAGAATTTTTAATTTTTGGGTGCAGAATTCCCCCAGGAGTAGTTCTAACACAGATTATACATTTGTTGATATAGGAAAAGAGTAAAACGAAGTGGTCTAATTTCTACGTGGAAGCTGGCTTATAGTGAGTTGTCCAAAGGATCTGTACTATGTCTGATGTTAATGTATGTATTTATGGTCTAGTATAGGAAGAGAAAAAAGCCAAGCAAGTAAAATATGCTGATGACTAAATTTAATCACGTTAAGAAAGGACCTAAAAAAACTGGGCAACATGATAGAAGATGACATTTGAAGTAGAAAAGTGCAAGATAATACACATTTAAAGGAACATTTGCTCTATTAATCGACATTTGACAGATTCTAAATTAAGCACTCAGACATCAGTATTATTTTGGACAGTTAATGGAGATATCTTATCAGTGCCCAGGAGTGGTCAAAAAATGAGCAAATTAAAACACCATTATCTAGATAGTATTTAAGGTGAGGGTTACAGTGTTAAATTTTGGGTACCATATCTCAAAAAAGTATAGCAGAAATACATGTGGTCCAGAAAAGGACAAAGAAAATAGAGGTATGGAAAAGACTCCCATACAATGGGAAATTAAATGTTAGGACTACATTTGTAGAACACTTGGAAGTTAGGAGGTGCATGTGTTTCCTTCAAGCCCTACATCCAAAAAGCCAAACTTATAATACCCGACTCGCCTCTCTTTGTGGAAACTCTATTTAGTTGGGAGAAGAAAGGATCAGAGAGGCACTGCAGAGACAATACAATTTAAAAAAAAAAAAAAAATAAAAATACCCCCCCTACCCCCCAAGAACTACTGTTTGTAAATAAACTCCTTTTTCTCTTTCAGGACATGGTTTCACAGCCCCACGGCTAGCAAGTTTCTCATGACCACCTCCCACTGACCAGCAGGAACTATGAACCCCACAGATTCAGTGATGTCTAGGAAGGAGTATGGCAGAAAGATCTAGGGGTCATAGTGGACCACAAGCTTAATATGAGTCAACAGTGTGATACTGTTGCAAAAAAAGCAAACGTGATTCTGGGATGTATTAACAGGTGTGTTGTAAACAAGACACGAGAAGTCATTCTTCCGCTTTACTCTGCGCTGGTTAGGCCTCAACTGGAGTATTGTGACCAGTTCTGGGCACCGCATTTCAAGAAAGATGTGTAGAAATTGGAGAGGGTCCAGAGAAGAGCAACAAGAATGATTAAAGGTCTTGAGAACATGACCTATGAAGGAAGGCTGAAACAATTGGGTTTGTTTAGTTTGGAAAAGAGAAGACTGAGAGGGGACATGATAGCAGTTTTCAGGTATCTAAAAGGGTGTCATCAGGAGGAGGGAGAAAACTTGTTCACCTTAGCCTCCAATGATAGAAGCAGCAGCAATGGGCTTAAACTGCAGCAAGGGAGATTTAGGTTGGACATTAGGAAAAAGTTCCTAACTGTCAGGGTAGTTAAACACTGGAATAGATTGCCTAGGGAAGCTGTGGAATCTCCATCTCTGGAGATATTTAAGAGTAGGTTAGATAAATGTCTTTTAGGGATGGTCTAGACAGTATTTGGTCCTGCCATGAGGGCAGGGGACTGGACTCGATGACCTCTCGAGGTCCCTTCCAGTCCTAGAGTCTATGATATAGGTTTATTCAGAACTCTAGCTTCTATAATATATAGGATGCATCCATATTGTGCCAGAGCTTCGGAGCAACTACAATGCAGAAAATTTCACCTGACCGTGTCCAACTGATCATGCAGATGGTCAGAGTTCACA
Source organism: Gopherus flavomarginatus (assembly GCF_025201925.1). Taxonomy (NCBI): domain Eukaryota; kingdom Metazoa; phylum Chordata; order Testudines; family Testudinidae; genus Gopherus; species Gopherus flavomarginatus. Next base: position 268,303,970 of record NC_066619.1, on the reverse strand, counting down.
CCAGTGACTCTTCTAAGACCCCCCAACAGACACTCCACAAAACCCTTCAAAGGGTGAGATTTGTGGAAATGTTGGTCAACCAATCAAGTCGCCACCCTAAAGTTAGCGTCCTGTCTAGGTTTGTTGATGCAATCCTTGACAGAATACCACTTTCTCTCTGTGATATCAAGCACTGGCATCATCCAAAAGACTGATTTTGTGAATTGGTGGAATGCAGTTGAATACTTCCTTAAGGGCCACCATTTACAAGATAACCCCCTTCAGTCTGGTATTTGCCATCTGATTTCAGCATTGAGGAAGACTTTGTGCCAACGCTACTCATGATTAAGGTTAAGATTTAGTCAAGAGTACTTTTATTAGAAGTGATAGACAGATCACAGACGCTAAACAAAAATTCATGGCCAGTGACCTGTCCATGACTTTTACTCTAATACCCCTGACTAAACCTTAGCTGATCCTATGGTTCCGCTCTGGGGGGCTGCCGGGGCTGACAACTGGCCCCTGCTCTGGTGGCAGTGGCTGACTGCCTCTGGGGCCGCTGGTGCTCCAGTGGTCCCCAAGGCTAGCTGCCCAGGAATCAGCCACACTGGCTGCTGCCGAAATCATGGAGGTCACAGAAAGTCACAGAATCCATGACTTCTGCAACCTCCGTGACAGACTCGCAGCCTTACTCATGATTGGGAAGAGTAATTTTATTTTTAAACAGGAGAAGCTCTCCTAAACTTGTGCATTACAAGAGTCAAGTCTTTTCATCCTTCTGGTCCTTTTGGGGAGAGGTGTTGTAGGTATCACAGCCTTTGGCAAAGTATTTTTTTCGGAATCCTTCAAATCTTTTCCTATACAAATCTACCATCTTGGGCAACACCCAAAAAACCCCATATAAAAGTAAAACTTGAGTATAATACACCTAATAAAATTACTTATGAGCTGGTTACAATTATTTACCTAAATGCTAGAGACAGGAAGACCCTGGCTTTATGACAGCTTGAGCAGCTGGATAGAGAGGAACTGAAGGGTGGGTGTGTGTGTGTGTAAATATAAAATGTGTGACCTTCCACTGATAGCCACCTTCCTGAAGAATATGACCTACATTTTGAGCAGGTAACTATAACTTCCTAAAGGTGTCAAGGACGACCCAGGGCAGCTTATTTTAATGCTTTATACCTCCCAGAACACAAGATACATCCACTGTGACTGTGTTCCAATTAAAGGGGTCTACCCCAGGACAATGGCTTTACTACAGAAAGGAGTGGGCTGGAGTGAACTGGATTTTCCCAGTTTGGATCCAGGGGCCTGGAATTTCCAAGCCAACCACCTGTTTGGAGTTCTGCAGCTGACTGGTTGGTTACTTGACAGAAGGGGCAGATATCTTATCTAAGGGAAAGGATGGCTCTAGCCTCCTTCACTCTCACTAGCTGACAATTCCCGGACAACAAAAGGACTACAGGAGAGGGCCCACCCATCCAACATTTTCAGAGGCTTAGGACTCACAGGAAGGGGTGTGCACAGACTTAGGGGACACACTGTATAGGCTTTGTTGTTTTTCCTAATGATATGTAACTCTTATATGCACTAAGAGCAAAAGTTATTGTGGCCAAGAAACTCCTGTGCAAAGCCTGTGTTCCTTGCATTACATATCACATGGTCCCTGAGGGGTTAAACTATAAATCAGAGAGGTGGAACTTTGGGGAGCCTCTAAGTGACTGGGGAGATTTGGGAGGACTCAGCATTGGTTTCTGAGCCTAAGGCAGTTGGCTCATGGAGTCCCACATCAGAAGGGTGCAAGACGGAGGTCTTCACCAAGGAGTGTGCCTTAGAAGCCCCAAGTTATGAACAGTGACTGGATTCTGCCCAGACCCAGGAGGCCTGGGAAGTGCACAGGACCCAAAGGTTGACTGCAATAACAACCACTCGCTTGAAGGATTCAGCCAGGACCATAACACAGGGTACATACAGCCTTGGCCTATTGAATGTGGAGCTAAAGTGAACTGTGCCTGCCCCCTATCAATAGGGCCCTACCAAATTCACAGTCCATTTTGGTCAATTTCAAGGTCACAGAATTTTAAAAATCATGGTTTCAGCTATTTAAATCTGAAATTTCACAGTGTTGTAGGAGTAGGGATTCTGACCCAAAAAGGAGTTTGGGGGGGGGGGGGGGAGAGAAGGGGGTTGCAGTACTGCTACCTTTACTTCTATGCTGCTGCTGCTGGTGGCAGCCCAGCTCTGGAGGCAGCGCAGTTGGAGATTGGCAGCTGCTGACCAGGAACCCAGCTCTGAAGGCAGAACTGTCACCAGAAGCAGCGCAGAAGTAAGGATGGCATGGTATGGCATTGCCACCCTTTCTTCTGTGCTGCTGCCTGCAGAACTTGGCCATCAGTCAGCACCTGCCACTGTCCGGCCACCCAGCTCTGAAGATATTGCCACCCTTACTTCTGCACTATCACAAGCTCCCTAAAATAACCTTGTAACACCCCCCGCAACTCCCTTTTGGATCAGGGCCACCAATTTGAAAAATGCTGGTCTCCCCCATTAAATCTGCATAGTATAGGGTAACAGCACACAAAAGACCAGATTTCATGGTCCGTGACGCATTTTTCAGGGCTGTGAATTTGGTAGGGCCCTATCAACTACTGCTCAAAAAGGATTGAGACCAACATTTACATATGTGTATGCGATAGTAGAGTTTGGACCAGCAGTGTTATGAAGGAGAGTTTCCACTTCCAGTGGCATCACTTGCATTTGATCATCAGAAATGCATTCACTTTTTACTGCTTTCACAAAAGCAGTGTTTGTTTACTGCATTGGCATAAGACTAGGAGGATAGATTGGGTGAAAAACAAAACGCGTCACATATTCCTACTCCCAAAAGGGACATAATAGGCATATGACTAAGGTACTACTCTTGGGCCTTGGTTTGTGGCTCTATAATATGGGTTGTGGCTAGTAATTTTGTGTCTTTTCCAGAAGACTGGTAACTATGTTCCGTTATGATGTATTAAAGCTTTTAGGATAGTTTGGCAGAGTTTTAAAAGACTAGAAAAATAATTGTGTCATGTTTACGCTTACTTACGTATGGCTTATCAACCTTAGAGACACACAAGTGAGACAAGTACGGTCTCCCAAGTTACCTGAAAAAGAAAAAAAAATACAAATAATTCACAAACAGATTGAAATTTAAGAAGACAATTCACCCATAACGTTAATAATGAACTAAATTATTTTAAAAGGCCAATTGTTACTTTAGAAATGAACGTTGTCAGGTACAGCACTTTAGGCCAAAAATGTAGGTTTAAAGGTTTTACAAAACTATTAATTTTTCTTCATTTTAACTTTTAGAAGTATGTCTAGATCTGAAGAGTCCCTTCTGATGTGCAACTTTAGCCCTGAAGCAATGTGCAATGCATGAGAACTAGCCAGCTCTAGGCCAACAGAAAGGGAAAAAGAAGGTTCGTGATCTTTGTTGCCAGGGCATTATACTTATATGAATGATTTTTAATGGGGATATTTGCAAAGAGAATATCTGCATCTTAAAGTACTTGGCACTGCCCCCTTAGGAAACCTTAACCAGGATTACCTGTTTAGGAAGCAAGAAAAGCATCCACTTGGATAAGAGCTGTAGACAAACAAATTTCCCCTACTGTAAAACCAGTAACAAGAATGATAGGATTACTTTTAAAAATTTATACACCCTAAAAAAGGCTTCAGATACAGAAAAACTTACATACTATGTCTTTGTTTTTAAAATTCAAGTGAAAGATGTCTCTCATGAAAAAAGTAACTCCAAAAGTGTAAGCCTGTGGTGCTTAAAGGCTTGATCTTTACTAGAAGAATACTTGAGATTCTAAGAAGTACTTAAACTACTTAATGACAGGTTTCAGAGCAGCAGCCGTGTTAGTCTGTTAGTCTCTAAGGTGCCACAAGTACTCCTGTTCTTTAAATTACTTACTTGCTGAATGAACAAGATGAACTAAGATTAAATTGGATTTCTGTCATGAAACAATGGGTTAACAACAGAGGTACGTTCCAGCTGAAAGAGCACATGAAACAATAATAAGACAAATCAGCAGGGAGGAAGAACTTGGTCAGAAAACCGAGACTGATAATTGAGAATCATTTAATAACTTACTAGATACCCAAGAAGCTATAACCCCACAATCGAGGAAGAAGGGTGTGCTGGTTTAAAGAGCAAGTGAAGGCAGCTGTAAAAAATGAATATATAACCAAATAAAAGAAAGAGAGGCTAAAATAGGGAAAGTAGTAGTTAAAAATTACTTAGACAACTTAGAGGTCTTCAAGTTACCAGGGTCTGACGAAATACATCCTAGAACACTCAAGAAGCTGACTGAGAAGATAACTGAGCCATTAGCAATTATCTTAGAAAAGTCATGGATGACAGGAGAGATTCCAGAGGACTGCAAAAGGGCAAATATAGTGCCAATATATAAAAAGGAAAATAAGGGCAAATCGAGGAATTATAAACTAGACAGCTTAACATCAGTACCCAGAGACATAATGGAACAAACAATTAAGCAATCAATTTGCAAACACCTAAAAGATAAGGTGATAAGTAACAGCATGGATTTGTCAAGAACAAATCATGTCAAACCAACCTAATAGCTTTCTTTGACAGGGTAACAGCCTTGTGGATGGTGGCAGGGGGTAGATGTGGTAATATCTTGACTTTAATAAGGCTTAGGCAATGTCTACACTTGCCATTTAAAGAGGGAAAGTCCCTTTTTTGTGCAAAAACTATCTACACTTGCCAATTACTTTTTGTGGAGCATCCTGGGTCCCTGCACAGCCTCCTCTCCCCAAACACTGATCAACTCCAGTAGCTCAGTGTTAGAGGGCTTTCCCTCCACCTTCCCACTTCCCTGGTTCTTGTCACGCAGAAAGTAAGCAGCAAAAGACCAGAAGTCCGAAGTGCAGACAATGCAATGTTTATCGGGGTTAGTTTCCAAGCAAGCATATTCTGAAGCCCTTCGCACCAGTCAGGCTTATCTCTATATGCCGAAAAAGCCTGTTCCCCAGTGTTCCGTTCCCAGCTCTGACGCTGTAGAGCGTTTACCCCGTATCCCTCTTCCCAGCTCTGACGCCGCAAAGCCTGCCTGCGTCTCTGTTCCCCTTTTAAATCAGCTGGTCCAGATAACTTTCAGCTAAGAGTTTTAAAAGACCTGGCAGAGGAGCTTGCTGAACCATTAACATGGATTCTGAATAAGTCTTGGAGCACTTGGGAAGACTAGAAGAAAATGAATGCTCTGCCAGTTTTGAAAAAGGATAAACAGGATGACCTGGGTAATTATAGGCTTGTCAGCCTGACATCAATCCCAGGATGCTGATACAGGACTTGATTAATAAAGAACTAAAGGAGGGTAATGTAATTAGTGCAATTCAACATGCGTTTATGGAAAACAGACCCTGTCAAACTAATTTTTTTAAATGAGTTTACAATTTTGGTTGACAAAGGGAACAGTGCTGATATAAATATACTTATAGGCTTCTCTAAGGCATTTGACTTGGCATCACACATTTTGATTAAAAAACTAGAATATAAAATTAACATGGCATACATTAGATGGATTAAAAACTGGCTAACTAACAGGCCTCAAAATGTAACTGTGAACATGGAATCATCATCAAGTGAGTGTGTTTCCAGTGAAAACCGGCAGGGATCAGTTTGTGGCCACATGCTATTTAACAACATGACCTAGAATATAAAATCACCACTGAAAGCTTGCAGATGGCACAAAAAATGAGCGAATGGTAAATAAAGAGGACAGGTCATTGATTCAGAGTGATGTGGATCACTTCGTAAACTAGGTATAAACAAACAAAATGCATTTCAATACAGCTAAATGGAAATGTATACATCTAGGAACAACGAATGCAGATGAGGGACTCTACACTGGAAAGCAGTGACTCTGAAAAAGATTTGGGGAGCCTGGTGGATAATTAGCTGACCAGGAGCTCACAATGTGATGCTGTGGCCAATGAGATCCTTCCATGCATAAACAGGGGAATATTGAGTAGGAGTAGGCAGGTTATTTTACCTCTGATTGGCACTGATGTCATAATAGTATGTCCAAGGCTGGTGCCTACAACTCAAGAAAGAGGTTGATATATTAGAGAGTGTTCAGAGAAGAGCCATGAAAATGATTAAGGATTAGCACACCTGTTTTACAGTGATAAACTCAGGCAGCTCAAGCTTAACAAAGAGAAGATAAAGGAGTGACTTGATTACAGCCTATAATAATCTACATGGGGGATAAATATTTACTAATGGGTTCTTCAAACAAGCAGAGTAAGGTATAACAAGACCCAAAGGCTGGAAGCTGAAGCGAGACAGTCATACTGGAAGTAAGATGTAATTTTTTTTTATTTTTTTTTTAACAGTGAGAGTAATTAACCATTGGAACAATTTAACAAGGCTGTTAGTGATGGAGAATCTACTATGAATTTTAAACCAAGACTGGATGTTTCTCTAAAAGATCTGCTCTAGGATTTATTTTGAGGAACTTCTATGGACTGTGTTATTATATAGGAGGTCAGACTAGATGATCACAATGGCCTCTTCTTGGCCTTAATCTATCAGTGTACATGGTACCTATAGAAAACTTGAAGAGTTTTTAATTATGCCAAACTGTGTTATTAAAGCAATTTTTACATCAAAACTCATCCACCATGAAATATTCTAACCAGTTACCACTGTGAGAAAATATTGTTATGCCATAAATGCTAGCAGTATGCCCATTTACCCTTTTGTAATTTAGGGTATAGATTAAACATATTCCCTATATTCTGAAGATTTAGAATGCTGTTGGCAGAAGGACTGGATGGCACAAAGTAATGGTAATAAAATTCAACCTTTGGTCCACGTCAACAAATTCAAATTCAGCCCAAATCTATCTTAGTTTTTATATCACGTCCTTTACTTCAATATCTGAGCAAAGACCAGTAACTATACGAGATCAATATATTACATGGCTGTTGTTGGCCAGTATGCCACATTACAGAAAGCATCCATCACAAGTGGAAACTTTACTGGCAACTTCAGCAATGATCATGAATTGAACTGGCAAAGCCATTTAACCTTCATTCACAGTGACTGATTCCTCCAACTCAAGGTTGAAGGTAATTGGTAAAGCACTGCAAGAAAGTTTGAACTGCTGTTATATGTCCTGTGGCTAGAATACTGAAGCTTCCACAGCGATCAACCTAACCCCTTTCATAAATACTAAAACCAAATCTTTTTTTTGAAGTTAAAAGCAACTAACCCACGGGTGGGCAAACTATGGGCCGCATCTGACCCGTCAAGCATTTTAGTCCGGCCCTCGAGCTCCCACCGGGGAGCAGAATCAGAGGCTTGCCCCACTCTGGCGCTGCAGCTGGGGAGTGGGGTCAGAGGCTTGCCACATTGCTCCCGGAAGCAGTGGCATGTCCGACCTCCAGCTCCTACATGTAGGGGCAACCAGGGAGCTCTACTCTACATGCTACCCCCACCCCAAGTGCCATTCCTCGCAGCTCCCATTGGCTGGGACCCACAGCCAATGGGTGCTGCAGGGACCGGTGCTGCGCCTCCACGTAGGAGCCACAGGGTAGGCATGCCATTGTTTCTGGGAGCTGCGGGGGTGGTGCCTGGGGCCTTGTCTCCGCATAGGGGGGACATGCTGCTGCTTCCAGCAGCTGCTTGAAGTAAGTGTCGCCTGGAGCCTGCACCCGAGTCCCCTGCCCCAACTCCCTGCCTCAGCCCAGAGCCCCCACCCAGCCCGGACCACCCTTCTGCACCCCAAAGCGCTCATCTCCAGAGTCCATACACCCAGCTGGAGCCTTCACCACACCCCAACACCCCAGCCTGGAGCTCCCTCCCACACCCTGAACTTCTCATTTCTAGCCCCACCCCAGAGCCCGCACACCCAGCCAGAGCCCTCACCCCCTCCTGCACCCAACCACCAATTCTGTGAGCATTCATAGCCTGCCGTACAATTTTTACATCCATATGTAGCCCTCAGGCCAAAAAGTTTGCCCACTCCTAAACTAACCTGTCACAAGTTATTTACTATTTTACAAAAATGTGGATTCCTCATTTGGGAAACCTCAGTCTGTTGCCAAATTCTTAGAACAAATTAAGCACATCAGATTTCATTGCACTCAATTTCAAGATTGATTAGCCACTTGCAAGAAGTCAGTTAGGTTTTTATTTACTCTTGGGATGTGTAGCTTAGATAGATAACCCACTTTATTTGAAAAAAGAACACTTGGAAAACTAAAGCCAATGACACCTTAACTCAAAGGCCAAATAAAGCTGATGACAATGTAGAGCATGAACTACATAGTTTATACACAGGAAAAAACTTCTGGGAGGTTCCAGCCACAAGATAAAGCAAAGCACCGATGACTTGCCAGCCCAGGAGCACCGCCAACAAATTACTTCTACATCATAGCCCAAGGCTTGAGCTAACAGAAATAAAGGAGCCACGGGCACAGGAGACGCGTGGAGGGAAGACGCCTCCCCGGGCCACTGACATGGGCTCTCCGGCGCTAGAGATGAAGGCGGCAGGATGAGATCACCAAGCGCGGGCCCCCAACACGCCTCGCCCACGTGAGCTCAAGGTTGCTCTGACACCCGGTGATCTCTGGAAGCCGGGCAAGGAGGCGGCCTCGCACCGCGCACGCTCCCCCGCCCGCCTCCCAGTCACTGCCCCCTGAACCGTCAGGCCCGTAGCCGGCTCCCCCAGGCCCCGCGCCCCCCTCACCCCGTCCCTCTGCGCTGGAAGTGCGGGCGCACTGTAGGGAGGCCGCCAGGGCCTAGGCCGGGGACTCGGGAGCCGGCGGCTCGGGTCCCCCAGATCCGGCGCCCAGCGCTGCTGCGCCTGCCCGGCCCCGAGCCGAGCCTTACCCCACTTGGGCTCCCTGCGCAGCGGCCTGGGCAGGCAGGAGACCCGCCGGCTGCAGCTCCTCAGTAACATGGACGCCATCTTCTCTCTCTCGCCGGCGGCTGAGGTGACGCTAAGGGTAACGGCAGGTTCCCGGCCTGGCCATGTCCCTGAATCCTGCTGCGCCTCAACACGGAAACAGAAGCGCCGCCTGTGGGGTGACCGACCGCCGGCAATATTTGCATAGTCCCGCCCCCTGCTGCTGCCATTGGACTAGGGATCCCAGTGTCGCATTGCAAGTCGGGAACTCAAGGGCAGCTCGGAAATGAAAGGCGAGCGCTGCAAGCTGGGAGCTGTAGTTTTAGTTGTGCGTTTGTGGAGGGAAGAGGGAAAGAAACAAGGATGCAGGTTAGGAGGCGATTCAGGCAGGTGATAGCATAATAACAGTAACCTTAGAGTAAGTGGATATGGATGCCTGCCATGGGAATGGGCTGCTACCTGTTTGTAATCTAATCCATCTCTAATGACTCCATATGATTAGTGTTATTGTGTGGTGTTAGAAGGAAATGTATTCTTTGGCAAAAAGGAGGCAAAGTAAGCAGCTTAGATCCCTCAGTCTGGAAGGAAACCTGGTAGAGAATTCAAGGTGGTAGTTGTAATATTTCCAATTTTTTCCTGCTATTGAGGAACAATTGGAGTATAAAATCTGCACTGTTCAGGGCCGGCTCCAGGCCCTAGCACGCCAAGTGCGGGCTTGAGGCGGCATGCCGCGGGGGGCGCTCTGCCGGTTGCTGGGAGGGCAGCAGGCAGCTCCAATGGACCTCCCGGAGGCGTGCCTGTGGAGGGTCCGCTGGTCCCGTGGCTCTGGTGGAGCATCCGCAGGCACGCCTGCAGGAGGTCCACCGGAGCCGCGGGACCAGCGGACCCTCCACAGCCACGTCTGTGGGAGATCCACCAGAGCCACAGGACTGGCGAGCAGCAGAGCGCCCCCCGCAGCATGCCACTGTGCTTGGGGCGGCAAAATGGCTAGAGCTGGCCCTGGCACTGTTGCATGTGGCAGGTCAATGCAGTAGTGCTCAGCAACCATAGAACCTTATGGACATGTGAATTTTGACCCTGTAACCACACTCCCATTCTTTTACTATTATTGTCATCCCTTCCTCCCACACACCCTTGTTTAACTGATCCTGGTGGTTGTTGTGGGGGTTTTGTTTGTTGTGGCCCCTCTCTTTGGTTGAGGGGATTGTCACTTTCTGTGTGCTGAGTCGAGCCCCTTTTAGGGGCTTGTGATGGATTTGGTCACAAAGATCCCCTTGGGACTCTCACCTGATGTGGTGAAATTATCTCTGAGCCCGCTTTCCCTGCCCGTTTGGGACTCCAGAACCCTGCCTTGTTGAGCCAGACACACTAGCCTGCTGCAACATAGACCCAGGTCTGAACCACGCCCCCAAAGCTGCAGACTTTAACTAAAAACAGCTCTGCAAATTACCTGTCTCCAGCACCCAGACACCAATAGGATCCAAACCCCAAATAAATCTGTTTTACTTTGTATAATGCTTATACAGGGTAAATTTGTAAATTGTTCGCCCTCTATATCAGTGGTTCTCAAACTAGGACCGCCGCTTGTTCAGGGAAAGCCCCTGGTGCGCCAGGATGGTTTATTTACCTGCCGCGTCTGCAGGTTTGACCAATCACAGCTCCCACTGGCCGCGGTTCGCCGCTCCAGGCCAATGGGGGCTGCAGGAAGCAGCGCGGGCCAAGGGATGTGCTGTCTGATACTAACTTTTTTGCTGATACAGACTAACATGGCTACCATGCTGAAACCTTTCACAGGCTAGATGCCTTCCTAGTCTGGGTCCAATCCTTTCGCCTGGTACGGTCTTTGTTAGAGCCAGCAGACATCTCTGGTGGTAAGCACGGGTTTCCTCAGGACTGGCAGCCTCTTTTGTCCTGCTCCACCCCCTTTTATAGCTTTGGCACAAGGTGGGACTCTTTTGTCTGTGGTTCTCCCTACCCCTGCCTCATCAATGGAAAAGTACAAGGATTAAGATGGATTCCAGTATCATGTCACATAGTCACATGTTATGTAAGACCCATAGTCTCCATTCTTCCTGGGTTGGCCCACAGGTATACAGGAAGATTTGAAAGTAAATAAACTATTTACAACCAATTGTCCTAGTCAATGGGAGCCATCAAGATGCTAAACCACCATTAATGGTCTATACTTTACATAATTACAATAGGATCTCAGAGTTATACTTCATATTTCTAGCTTCAGATACAAGAATGATACATGCATACAAACAGGAAGAATATATTCAGTAGTTTATAACCTTTGTTATGATACCTTACAAGAGACCTTTTGCATAAAGCATATTCCAGTTACATCAGTCACACTCATAAGCTTATTTCCATATAACATATGGAGTGCAATGTCACAGGGCTCTAATCACCCTTATGAGGATCAGATAGTTTAGACACAATTGAGAAGGAGATGATTTTTACTTTTGTATATGAAAACCTGTTTTTAAAGAAGCAGCAGTTTTTCCATGGATGCAGCAGCTCTATAAGTAGACACTAGGCCTGATCCTTCTATGACTGAAGTCAATGTCAAAACTCCCACAGAGTTCAGTCAGAGCAGGATGGACTCTAGTTAGTATAACATTAAATTGAGTTTTAAGTGTAAACTAGGCCATAGATATTGACTTCAAGCAGAGTGTTAATAAAATACTGCTGAAGAACAAACACTACATTCAACATAAGAAATATCCTCTAATGGAAATCATATTCTATGGCATGCACACAGTGATATACTACAGATCTGTGTGACTGCTGGTTACAAGTACCTTTTAGAGAAAAAAATGTTCAGTATTGATGCTAGTCCTATATATTATCAGCAGTAGGTGGCTGCTTCCAGTAACCACAACTGAGAGTTTTATCATTTTTCCCTAAGCAAATGTAGTTACCTGCTACTATACTGCATACAGTAGGGCATATTTCTCATAATACTATACAGACATTTAGAGAAAATGTACAAATTATGTTATCAGCAATGTACTCTGTAGTAGTATTGTTAAAGTTTAACACCTGCTATCATATAATTATTAAAATATCAGTTTGCTCCTTGCATTCCAATTATCTTTTACCATACCGTGAATAACTCTATAAAGACAGTATTAGCTGCCACACTTCATTTTGTATATCATGCAGACAGAAACAGGGAATAGCAGAAATCAAGCTGTAAAATGTACAGTTGAATCTGAGACTAGTTAAATATGAAACACTATTTATTTTAGGTCTGAGTGACACTGACTACCTTATTCATTCTATATAGCATGGAAAAACAAAACTGTTGTATTTTTTCAACAAGATGTCTGACATCCCTTTCCAGCAAGATGGCTGCCTCAGAACCAGACTCAGAAATGGTAATAACATACTGTTTTTCAAAGCCTTGTATTTCACAGGTTATTCACAATGATAAATGCTTTTTCATCTGTGAATATAGTTACTGCTGTTGTCCTGAACAAGAGAGGGGCTGTTTTTCCTTAAGTTTAATGGAAGTCAGCATCTGCATTTTGACCCAAAATTCGATTGACAATATTAGCACAGTCCCTGAATATATACAAGAGAGGAAAATACTAATCTTTTTTAATTCACCTTTAACATTAGAGACTTTGCAAGTGTAGTAAATGAATGGCTAATATTTAAAAATTATTGAATATGTGTCTCTCTAAAATTAATCCTCATACATTTTTCCTGCAACTTTATTTTTCCACTCCAAAGAATATATAAGGAAGCAGTATTTGGATTCAGCAAGTTCTAAAACAAATTATTTTCAAATTTAACTGTTTCTAAGGTAACATGCTGTTTTCCCCAGTTGAAATTGTATTATTAATTATTATTTGTTTTTAGAGCTGGTTGAAAAATTCCAAAATTTGTTGTGAGAAAAAAATTGATTTTTTTTTACCAGCTGTTTATTAGTGTGATGGATGTTTTACAGACATGTGAAAATATGGTCCCTGCCCTGCTGCAAACTAAATAGACAAAGACAGAGGATCAGAGAAAGGAGCACATAAGCAAAGGGATCAGACTGGAGGTGGGTACACTTCTTGTAGTAGGTTTCAGAGTGGTAGCCATGTTAGTCTTTATCAGCAAAAAGAACGAGGAGTACTTGTGGCACCTTAGACACTAACAAATTTATCTGGGCATAAGCTTTCGTGGGCTAAAACCCACTTCATCAGATGCATGGAGTGGAACATATAGTAGGAAGATATATATACACACACACACAGAGAACATGAAAAGATGGGGGTTGCCTTACCAACTCTAATGAGACAAATAAATTAAAGTGGGCTACATAGAAACATAATGAAGTACTGTAGACAGTACTCTAAAATCTACAGTCTGTAATACAGTTTTCCATTACATTTATTGGATAGTTTAAAACAAAACCTATAGAAAGTTTTAGTCTCTATTACATTCTCTGGAACTTTCTGATTAATAGATTTTAAGGTCAGAAGGGTCCATTGTTGTCATCTGGCTGCATAACAGAGACCTATGCAGAGAGGATTAAGATTTATTGGGGCCCTGGGTACAAAGAATATTTGAACCTCTGGAACTGGAGGGAGTGGGAAATCAGGGGGTCACGGCCCTCCCACTTTTTAACATAAACGTAGTAGCCTCAGGCAGGTGTAGAGTGACGGTGTCAGAGTCTGCACTTCATGGTGGAGGAGCTGATCGCCTTATCAGCTCCCCTGCCATGAAATACAGCTTTTGCTAATGGCACCAGCCGCTTCCAGGTAGGGGACTAATGAGGGACTTAGCCCACCATCACCATGGTGTCATGATCCCTGTCCTCTTCTTCCCTGAGGCCTGCCCCTGGCCAAGCTGGAGGTGGGCCATAGTAAGAGCTGCCATGGTGCTCCCCACAGCAGCCCTGGGCGGCTTTTACCATAGCCTGGCTCCAGCTTCTGGGGAGGAGGAGAAGCAGAGGGAAGGGCCCCAATTCTGGCACCATAGCCCTCTCACTTCTACATGGTTTCCAGTGCTCCAGTGGGGGGCCCTGAGCATGGGCCCCATGTGTTCGTGTGTTAATCTGCCACTGGGCCTATGAATCTCAGCTGATAGCTTCTACATCAAACCCATTACTTCTGTTTGAATTATAGGATGTATTTTAGAAAGACAACTGTCTTGATTTAAAGACTACAAGCAATGGAGAATTTATCACACCCTACATAAATTGTTCTAATAGTTAAACTGTTAACATTTATAATTACGCTTTAATGATAAAACACTATCTTAAAAAAAATCATTTCTGCTCCTTCCTTCTGAACCCGCACATTCCCTCACTAATCAGGATATGTGATGTTCTTCTGATTCCCCTGTTTCTGTTATCCTGTTTCTTGGCTAACAACTTAAAAAAACAAATGAAATGTGACAGCTTATAATGCCTCCTTTTACGAAGTTGTTTATAATAGATTATGGGAAGTCCTGACAAAAGGAAATAAGCATTTGAAGAATAGTATGCTGTGCAGGCAGCCAGCTATTGACAACTAATACCAAACAGTGCACCGCTGATTACTTAGGCCCCAAATCTGCAAATACTTATTCATGTGAGTAGCCTTACTAACATGGAGTTGTTTTATTAACTTCAGTAAGATTTCTCAGTGTGAATTGGGGTGACCAGATGTCCCGTTTTTAAAGGGACACTCCAGTTTTTTTGGTGACTTTTTCTTATACAGGTGCCTATTGCCTCCCACCCCCTGTCCTTTTTTTCAGTTGCTATCTGGTAATCCTAGTGTGAGTAAAGGTATTCTCATGCATAAATGCTTGCAGAATCGAGCCAATAATTTGTGTACAGCAGTCTCTCTAAATATCTGCTGGTTTATTACTGTGAAATATAGCCTATTACTGTATATATAGGAAGTAACTCTGCTTATTGTAAAAATTAACTGAGGAGAGAGAGAGAGAGAGTGTGTTTCAAAATAGCAATAATTCATTTTATACATTTGCGAAGTCCCCCGGGGTAATATTGGCTTCAAAAGTAATAGTGTTTTCCCCTTATAAAAATGCCCAGTGACTGTTGGCCACATATGGGGCATAAATTCAGGTTCATTCTTCCTTTAAAGAAAAACAGTCTTCCATCTGTGGAGACCAGGAGTATGAGAGTTCACAGATAAGAAGCATTTGTCCATAAGAATAACCTATTAAATGCATGGGTTTAAAACAAACAAACAAATGAAAACTCAGCAATAGGCATTTTGGAACCTAATTTTTCCATCTTGATGGAAAGGGTTATTGGTCAGCCATCTTGTTGAAAAATGTCATTTGTGACACTAGCACTATGAGAGCCTGGTAAAAAAGAACCGTAAGCAGTTCTTTCCAACCTGATTTAATAATGGTTTAAAAATAATAAAAATGAATACAATATTTAAACAAAACGTCTGTTCATATTAGATCATGTTACCTTCTGACTTCTGTTAAAGCAAACTAGGAATTGTCCAAAAACAAAAAACAAAACAAAGCAAACAAACTATGGTGCTTGAAATGACCTAATGGGAATCTAAACTGATGCATGAACAGAGCCCAGCGATGCAACAACTAAACAGTAAATTCTCACTCTTATCTCTAGTGGGGGGTATTGCCAACTCTTGTGATTTTTCCCCCACAAGTGATGGGATTTTGGAGTGTGCGGGAGCTCATCTCACAATGACATGAGAAGCTTCAGCCCCCTTTTGAAGTTCATCCCAGCCAGAAGCCGTCAGAGTCTCTCCTCTCTGTTTGTTTTTCTCACAAGAGGAGAAAGGGCAGGAGGAAGCAAAGAGTTCAGCACAACTCTGCTCCCCACTCTCCACCTGTGAGAAACACTTGTAGGATGATGCCTCTGCTCCTCCCCCTGCATCACCCAGCCTGGAAAGGGACAGAGAGGGGGTGAAGAGCCCCTGGAGCTGCTCCCCCAAGCTTGGAAAAGGGGAGAGGGGACTCAGCTGCAGCTGCCCCTCCCCCCAGCCTTGGGATAGGAGGTGAAAAACCCAAGGAGCAGAAATCAGGTGGGGTAGGAAGGCTGAACTGGGAGTGGACTGATGGAGCTGGGTGGGTCTGAATTAAGGGGGGTGAGGGTTGATGGAGGGGATTAAACTGAGCAGGGTTGGTGGGGACTAAACTAAGTGGGATGGGGGCTGAACTAAGGGTGTGGGGGGGCAATGGGGTGGGGGTATGAACTGACAGGAACTGAACTTATGGTGGGGACAGATGTGTGGAGTCTGTGGGACAGGATTAAATGCTGGGCAGGATGCGAGAGTTCATGCAACAGGGACCATCATCACTTTCCTCAGTACATTTGAGAGAGTGGGCAACACTAATTCTCTCACACTTGCACATATGGGGGAGTTCACAAATCAAAGGACAGACCAAAAAAACCACACAATATAGTCATTGGCCTAAAAATCATGAGGTTTTTTTTTTTTTGGGGGGGGGGGGAAGAGGGAGATTCTGACTCATGATTTTTGATCTCTTGATGTTGGCAATTCTGAGTGGACATGTGCATGGGACAGTTGAAAGCACAGCACATGCTTATCCCAAGGGACAATATTAGACTATGCATTAAACAAGATCTGACTTAAATGGAAAGCTAACACTGAGTATGTTCATACAGCAGCTTCCCAGGGTTATAATAATTGGAGATATATCTATCTTCTAGAACTGGAAGGCACCAAAGGTTATTGAGTCCAGCGCCCTGCCTTCACTAGGAGGACCAAATACTGATTTTTGCCCCAGATCTCTAAGTGCCCCCCCCTTAAGGATTGAACTCACAACCCTGGGTTTAGCAGGCCAATGCTCAAACCACTGAGCTATACCTCAGAAAAAAACCAGTGAGTTATACCTCAGAAGACAGATTGCTGTGGAGAAGAAGCAGAGCTATGAAGGAGCTGTTCACTGCAGTATTATCCCCTGGAAAATACACATCATTTGAAGCAGATTTTCCATGGGAAAATAATGCTGTTAGCTCTCTATCCACAGCTGCTATCTATTCCTGCTCCCTTCACCATCCAACCAACCCAAAAGGTGTAGCGTGTAATCATGGACTGGGAAGCAAATCTAGTTATCTCCTCAAGGAATCTATATTGGTGGAACTGGATTTCCTAGTGGATCTCAAGGCATCTCCACAATCAGAGGGGGAAATCCCCTCCCCCATCTGTATGGCTGTAAACCCTTCCCCTAAGGAGGTTTACTAAAAGCTGAGCTTCCTAAGTAGTTTTTCCCCTGAGCTGTTATTTCCTTGGGATGGGCAGATTGCCATGTATGTTGATCTCTATGTACCCTGTAAATCTGTCTACAGCACTATGCTTGTATGCATGGAATAACTTTACAAACTACATTGCAGTTCAGGGATGTATAATATTTAAAAGTAGCATTAAGGCTGCATGATCTGTTTCCATGGCAATCTCCAGGTTGTCTCCTTGAATAAGTTTAACTATATAGGATTAACCTTATCTTTATTCACCACCATCCGGCAAATTTCTTTAGAATGCAGGAAGTTGTACTAAGTTAACACTTAAAATGGGGCAAAGAAATTATTGATATTTTTAAAAGAATGATTTCTCATTCAGATCACAACTACAGTTTTTGAAGGAGATTCCCAGAATACAGAGGCAGCTTGCTCGTAAATATTAAAGGCCAAAGTTCAAGTTATAGCTGGGTTGCAGAATTACTCTCCATATACAGCCATGTTGTGAATGGCAGCTGACTCACTTAGGCCTTGTCTGTGCCAAGCAAAATTATTTCGGTATATCAGCTAAGCGGGCACTGACCACAGTTTAACTGAAAGTCTAAATGAGGATAAACTGTGTCCTCCACTACTTCAGAGACTGTGAGCAAAACCTGCCGGTTTCCATGCTGATAGGCATAAACAGTAAACAATCACTCATCACATAAGCACACTGATTTATTAAAGTGCCAAACTGCAACATTTTAAAAAAAGTTTATATAGTTTGACCTGAATCTCCCCATAAAGCAGCTGAATGTTGTCAGTACTGACCTCTTACAAATGAGCAGGGAAAGAAAATATAATTGGGAGGGTATAAACATGCATGCTGTTAAATTCTTTCAAACTGGGGGAAAAATATGTTCATACTGACATTTAGCTGTGTGTGGAAAATCGTTCAGATTCCAGTTTTGACCAGCAAGTGGAGTCTAAGGGAGCAAACAGAAGAGAGTAGAAGACATTGTGTGGAGCATTCTCATCCTAGCCACACCCTCTGCCTGAGTGGAAGGGGAAGTGGTGAAAGAACTAGAAGCAGGTAGTTGAGCAAGAATGGAGCAGCAGGGAAGGAGAGAGGGTGCCAGGCTAGATTGCTAGCAAGAAAGAAAGAATGTGGCAGTGATGACCAAACTGATTTAGACCAAGAAAGAAAGAATATAACAGTGATGACCAAATTGATTTAGACCAGTAGTTCTCAACCTTATCATTGTGGGCTGTATATGCAGCTCTCCGCACAACATACATGCTACATTGCTACCTATACATTCACCCCCCCAAAAAGGTTTAGTATTTATTATACGATAGCAATACAATTCAAGCAGCGAGCACACTGTTGTGTGGCAGATCCTGCAAACACTTTTATGTACGCTTCACTTTACTGCTGTGAATATCAATGGAACTATTTGTGGTAGCAAAGATAAGCATGTGTGCAAGTATTTGTTGTATCAAGGTATTGCTGCTTGGCAAATAAATTATAAGTGTTGGGCTGGGCTGGAAATAGAGTGAAATACTTTATCTTTGTACTTTAGACATGGAGAAAGTGATAGGCTAAGGGTTTGGCTACACACCTCTACCCTGATATAACGCGAACTGATATAACACAAATTCAGATATAACGCCGTAAAGCAGTGCTCCGGGGGGGATGAGGCTGCATGCTCTGGTAGATCAAAGCAAGTTCGATATAACACAGTGTCACCTATAATGTGGTAAGATTTTCTGGCTCCCAAGGACAGCGTTATATCGGGGTCAGGGTGAACTTGTGACTTACAGCGCAATAAAGGAGCCCCAGGCGTCCTAGCTCACTACTCGTCCACACTGGCAAGGCACGTAGAGCGCTCTGACTCCGCGGCTCCAGCACTGCTGGTACTCCACCTCAGTGAGTGGAATAATGTTTGCTGCGTCCCTGCTGGAGCTCCATGGTGCCAGTGTGGATGAGGTGTTACATACTGCGCTCTGATCAGCCTCCAGAAACATCCCATAGTCCCCTTAAGCTGCCACTCTTGTCATTGTTTTGAGTCACTGTAGGAATGCGGATATGCAGTTTGAAAGCTCTGTTTCTGACAGCTGGGAATGCTGTGTGTGTGAGAGAGAGGCGGAGGGTAGTGGGAAGTCTTTTGCTGTCTGAACTTACAAGACAGCATGCTGACATGTTCTCAGGCCCCCCAAAACCCACTCACTCTCCCCCCAGATACACACAACACACTCCCTGTCACACTCCACCCCACCCCCCCCCATTTGAAAGTCACTTGCATGCTGGGATAGCTGCCCATAATGCACTGCTCCCAATGCCGCTGCAAGTGCTGCAAATGTGGTCACGCCAGTGCGCAAGCAGCTGTCAGTGTGGACAGACTGCAGCGCTTTCCCTACTGTGCTCTCTGAAGGCGGGTTTAACTCACAGCGCTCTACATCTGCAAGTGTAGCCATGCCCTAAGAGACAGGTACATTATGGTAATTTTGAGAAATCATTGGCAAGATATATCGTGATTCAATAGAAAAATAATGAACAGGCATCACCACATCTAAGTCTTAGTGGTGTCTCGCCAGTGTCATTTTTCTCCTTTATGTGGCTGCATTTCATGCCTTGCATACATGGGACACTTTGGGCTTGTCTACATCAGAAAGTTGCAGCGCTGGTGAGGGAGTTACAGCGCTGCAACTTAGGAGGTGTACACATCTGCAGGGCACCACCAGCGCTGCAACTCCCTGTTTGCAGCGCTGGCCGTACTCCCGTTTTGTCTCGGGTGTAGAGGATCCAGCGCTGGTGATCCAGCGCTGGTAATCAAATATAGACACTTACCAGCGCTTTTCTTGACCTCCGTGGAATAAGCAGGTATCCCAGCATACCTGAGGAAGCCTCTGGTAATCAAGCTGGTCTCCTTCCCCGGTTTGCTCTCGCGTTCCCCGAACCCCGAGCAAGCAGGTCTCCTTCCCTGCGGTTTGCTGGGTGGTTCCGGGAACGCGAGAGCAAACCGGGAAAGGAGACCAGCTTCGCCGCGGTTTGCTCTCGCGTTCCCCGAACAAGCAGGTCTCCTTCCCTGCCGTTTGCAGGGTGGTTCCGGGAAACGCGAGAGCAAACCGCAGCGAAGCTGGTCTCCTTCCCCGGTTTGCTCTCTCGTTCCCCGAACCCCCGAGCAAGCAGGTCTCCTTCCCTGCGGTTTGCAGGGTGGTTCCGGAACGCGAGAGCAAACCGGCAAAGGAGACCAGCTTCGCCGCGGTTTGCTCTCGCGTTCTCCGAACCACCCTGCAAACCGCAGGGAAGAAGACCTGCTTGCTCGGGGGTTCGGGGAACGCGAGAGCAAACCGCGGCGAAGCTGGTCTCCTTTCCCGGTTTGCTCTCGCGTTCCCCGAACCCCCGAGCAAGCAGGTCTCCTTCCCCGCAGTTTGCTGGGTGGTTCCGGGAACGCGAGAGCAAACCGCGGTGAAGCTGGTCTCCTTCCCCGGTTTGCTCTCGCGTTCCCCGAACCCCGAGCAAGCAGGTCTCCTTCCCTGCGGTTTGCAGGGTGGTTCGGGGAACGCGATAGCAAACCGGGAAAGGAGACCAGCTTCGCCGCGGTTTGCTCTCGCGTTCCCCGAACCTCCCTTGAAGCCGCCCAACAGCGCTGCAGTGTGGCCACATCTAACACCACTTGCAGCGCTGGTTGCTGTAAGTGTGGCCACTCTGCAGCGCTGGCCCTATACAGCTGTACTAATACAGCTGTAACAACCAGCGCTGCAAAATTTTAGATGTAGACATGGCCTTTGTCTGGCTTCTTCCCGTTATCACCAATCTCTGGTCTCTCCTTTTCACTCCCCATTGATTTTACTCCTTTGACTCTTAGTGGGTTAATAGCATGTGAGATTATAACCCCCATCTGTACCATTGCACTATTACAGCTGCACTCACCCTGTACAACCAATGGAGTAAAATTATTCCTTCGGCTCATTTGTTCTCTAATTCCCAGTATTAATTCCTAGTTATGTGACCCCAAGCAACTGTCCTTTGCAGTGATACTTACACAAAATGGGACAACTGTTAAGCTGCTAGTATGCTAAGATCATACTGACCATTGTTTCCTTGTACACTCCTATCTGTCTTTGTCCATCTGTCTCTTGTCTTAAACTTAGATTGCCAGCTCCTTGAGGCAGAGAACATCTTTTTCTTCTGGGTTTGTAGCGCAATGGGGTCTTGGTCCATAACTAGAGCTCCTAGGCACTGTGGTAATACAAATAATTAAATAATGATTTATTTTGTCTACCAACTTTTACACAAAATGGCAAGATTATAGTTGGAAGAAGATTGTTGTTATTGCTGATAGAGACAGGACATGCTCAGTAGGTACATGTGAGGTCCCAGTGAAGGATTCACCTAGAGATATACTAGCCAGTCCAACGCTTTGTAAGGGCTGAAGTCTGCTCTGAAAACGTGTGAAAGCTGAGAGCCCTACTATCGGCAAGGCACCAGACCATAGCCAGCATTTTAAGCACTACCTGGTTAGGGCAGTTCTAAATGACATGGTGGCAAACACACGAGTCACAACCCGCACTTCGCTCTCATTGTTGCTACCACTAGCAAGGCAGCAACTGTGGGAAATCATTCAAACAAAAGCCTAATGGAAATAAGGTTGGAAAGGGGAAGAGCGTTTGTTCAGTTGATAGCTTACGGCAAGAACACTGCAGCAATAAGCTCCATAGGGGTAAGGAACTTTCGGTTTCCTGAGCTTTCCCATCGCAGCTACCCCTTTGCATCATTTATGCAGACCACAGACCAGACTTCAGTACCATAATCTGCCTGGCAACAAGCTACCCTTTATCTCCCCCTAGTGGGTCATCATCATGAAAACAGTGAAGGTATATAAAATTGCATTATGGTGTACACAGAAATTTCTCTCTCTCTCGCTCCTGCTACCGGCTTTTGCTTATCAGCATCTTTTACCATTTTTAATTTTATGCTGTAATCTGTCTCCCCAAACCAATTCAGTGTTGTCTCATTGCCTTTCTTCCTATTTAAACATCATCTTCTCTGCTCTCATATTCTTGTAGTTGTACAGTTAAGAGCAGGATTTCAGTCATCTATGTCTGACAGCTAGCATGTTGGCAAGAGAGCAGAGAAGTATGGCTGGGAAGAGCAATAAGAATGGATCCAAAGCAAAGCATCCCAAGGAAGCTAGTCCTCTAAAATGGCCATCCTGTGGAGCCCTCAGATGTTTAAGAGACTTAGGAATTTGGGTGCATGGAAGCTTGTAAGCCCTGAGCTAGATTTTTTCCTATGGTTGATTACTAATACTTTTTCTCTCTAGAAACACTGTAAAGGATTTCATGATCCAAATTTGGTCAACCTTAAAACTGAGTTAATCTGACTGAGAAAATATTCCGGATTCTAGCTTGTTACTTGATTGGTTTATTTTAAAATTTGCTCTTCTGTTGCTGTGATGGGGTGTTCACACCACACCTGAGAGGGTTACGGTAGTACAGATAGGGTCATTTAACCTTATAGGTTGGACTTGGAGGAGAGTCAGGGCTGATAAGGTTTAATTGATGATGAAGCCAAGCTGAGCAGAAGTAGAGTGAGGTGCAAAAGCTATGGAATCCTGTCCCTGAGGGGAGTTTAATCAGAGGAGTTGTAGGGGAGAAAACCTATGGAAGGCAGAATAAGAAGCCCAGGGAATGAGTAGCAATGATGATGATAGGGTCCATGGGCTATTCTGGGTTCCAGTGAGCAGGCCTGGGTTCCCCTACCAGTCACTGGGGAAGTGGCCCAGAGTGGGAATAGGCATGGAAGACTGTCTGGGATGGTGTATGGTTGGTGTGGAGGTATTATGATACTCCAGAAGGGGAAGACTACAGTGACCTGGTTGGAGGTTACTGAAGATGGAGCACCCTGAATTAAGAGAGACACCAGAGGGTGAGCAACTGAAGGAGGGGATGCCAGACCAGGATAAAGCTAGTCCCCAGTGTACCCAGATGGAGGTGCCACTGGTAAGTGACCTCTGTTACAGTCACCAAAAAATTAATAGCAAAATACACTAGACATCAGTGTCGTGTCTAAAATTGACTCTGCAGCAGCACCAGTTAATTACTAAAGACTATTACCAGAACCATGTTGATGCTAATTGAGAAAGATGGATCTCTCATATGTCAAGACAAGATGCTATAAAAATTGATTTAACGAGAGCATGTTTTCTGTCAGTAAGACTGTATTCTACCCTTGCAGAGTGATGTACAGCCCAAAGACCTCATTGGTGTAACTCCACTGAAGACAATAAAGTTACACTAGGGATAAATCTGACTCTATGACATCAAGGGTCTTGCCTTTCTGTAAGTACTATGATGCTGTTTTAAGTTTAACACTAGTTGAAATGCAAGGTAAAGGTGCCAATATTTGCCAAACAGAAAACAGGAGTAGCTGGAAAAGATTTGCTTTTCAAGCTTCTAAGGTATGACCGAAGAGACTAACAGAAACTAACATTTTTTAATCTGTTCCCTATGTGTCTGCAAAATCCCATCTACTTACTTCAGTGACAACCAATTATTTACTGCTTTTTGCTCCTTTTATCACTAAAAAGTCATCATACAAGGAAATAGATTGTGCAAACCCATGGAGCAATACAGGTGTCACTGAGGGCACCATTTGAAGACAGTGGTGTTGCACAAAATAAATGAAGGGATAATCTAGCTTGCAGAACCTTTATTTCTGGTAGTGATGTGTAAGAAAAGAAGAGCTCAGCCTGACTGTTGGTTCCCAGGTTGTGTTGGTTGAGCTTGTAGTAAGACATGCTCTTGCTTCCTTTTGAGAACATTTAATCTGGAAATCACTGCATAACTATACATATGGAAGCCTACATTGCTGATACAGGCCCTTTGATTGGATTGTATGTGAGCTCCATTTAGTTTTATTCCATCACTACAGAGAGAGAGAGAGAGAGAGAGAGAGAGAGAGAAGTACTGTAGTCTAGTAGCCTGAGCACAGGAATGAGAGCCAAGAATTTAAGTGTTCTAATCTGGCTCTGCCACTAACATTAGATGTAGCCTTGATAAAGTCACATAACCTCTGTATGAAAATGAGATACAATCTGTTGAAATGGCTACCTATTGTATAGGCATCTTGCAGAGATTAATGTTTGGGAAACATTTTAAATATGAATATGAGCTCTCGAGTATTAGCCATTATTTAGAGGTAACAATTATGGCTCCACAGTTAAGACTGCACCAGGACTCATTATTACATTGATTAGTAACAAAATTAGTACTATGCTTTCTTCCCATTGCAAGAATTTTCATTTATTAAATGTTCTCCCCGGAATAATTCTAATTTTTCAAAACCAACCTCATCTCTAGAATGTTATAACTTGGCAATTTCAAGGCGTATTAACATAAATCCAAATGCATGTCATAATACATTGCAGATTTCCTCCAACAGCAGAAAATGTATTCAGAATGCAATATCATCTTATCAGTATTCTAACACCATAAGCTTTCTAGCAACAAGCAGGCTACTGCTCACTATAGTACAACTGAAAATGGAATAATTGAAAGATTGATTTATATGACC
Source organism: Gopherus flavomarginatus (assembly GCF_025201925.1). NCBI lineage: Eukaryota > Metazoa > Chordata > Testudines > Testudinidae > Gopherus > Gopherus flavomarginatus. The sequence continues at coordinate 268,279,309 of NC_066619.1, read as the reverse complement.
CTCACTCAGCAATGTCTTAATTCTGAAATCTCTTAATGAAATCTTAAACATTGTGTAATGTTGATTTATTACTCTTAAAGGAAGATGCTCAGATCTATACATCAACAGACTAAACAGCTTGTAACAGAATGGTGTAACAGATCATAAAGACTGCAAGAAAATGCAGGCTGATCATGTGACTGTGCTCCAAACATTGTCTTATACAGCCAATCCACAAATTGGGCTGCTCTGAAAGCAAGTGAAAAGCATTATGCAGATGTGTTCTCTCAACTGCTCAGAAATCCCCAGTGACTATATTGGTGTGTTTAAGTGCACAGTACTATATTAAACTACAAACCAATTGCTTACTATAAATCACAGGAAAATGTTTAGAAAAATAAGTCTTTAGAAAAACTGGGCCAGATCCTGATCCCTGCTATGCCCCTTTTATAGCCTCTCTGTGCCAATGAGCAGCACAAAATTGCCATCAGAGATAGCTAAGAATTCCCCCCACTGTAATTCACTCTATATGCTATCCCCTCTTGATGACCTTGGCATGGGGTGCACGTTGGGGGCCTTCCATGGGGGTGGGAGGACATGGTCAGAATGCTACAGTGATCTGATGGCCTTACCACACTGAGTGTTAGAACAACTGTGCAAGTGGTTTGAATCTTTTTTTATTAAAAAGGTTATGAGCAGAATGAAACCTTGTTATGAGCTGAGTTAAAACCTCAGTGAGACAATGGGTATGAACACACCCTTCAATTAACATTACTGTAAAGATAATCACAATCCTCCAACAAAAGGGTTATGTGAGCCCACCTATGTGTTTTGGACTGTATAGACAGAGGGTTTTTACTGAATTGTTGTGTGTGTTTTTGGAAGGGTGGAGGAAAGAAGAGGCAGACCACAGAACCAGAAAAAAAGCAGAAGACAACCTGAAGAAATCCAGCCAGAAGCCTGTAAGCACCCCAACCCCCTGCCCAGCCCAGAACCCGCAAACTCCCTCCTAGAACCTGACTCCCTCCCGCTTCCTGTGCCAAACTCCCTTCCAGAGCCTTGGGCAGGACCCATTCTGAGCATCACCAAAAATTATACAAGCCTGCCACCCCTAACTGTACTTAGCATGCCCCAATTGAGGGGTCACCTAAACAAAATTTCACTTGCTAAGTGGGGGTTAGAGATGCCAAATCCCAGTTAAAGAAAGAGGGGATGAAGAGAAATGCTCCTATCTGGTGGAGTGGACTCTGTTTAGAGTCTCAGACCAGGTCTACACTACAGACCTTAACGATATAACTACCTTGCTCAGGAACATGAAAAATCCTTGGTATATACGAACCTAAATCCCTCTGTAGATAGCACTCTGTCGATGGGAGACTATCTCCCATTGACATGCTACCACCTCTCAGGGAGGTGGATTAACTATGCTGATGGGAGAAGCTGCATTGCTGTATGTGAAGACAAGCCCTCAGACACCATTTGACCTTCTCCTCTCCAGTGTTTAAAGACATCTGTTTAGACTGATTAGAGATGAAACACTGATGAGCAGGTCTAGGGCCTAAGTCTGAGACCTGGTGTGTGAATAGAAGTTAGGTTAAATAAGGTATTTTATACACAGCATCACCTAATGTCCGAACAGTTTTGCGTTACAACAACAGTGGTGGCAGAGATAACAGAAGCAATAAACCAATTGCTGAGGCACATGGCAGCAGCAGAGATGTTGCTTGATGCCCTCTCTCCCTCCTTTCAGGGGAGGGAGGTGCTATGGAGGGAAAGAGGAGTGGTATCTTAAAGGTACATTCATTTATCAGACTTTCACACCACAGGGTGGGAATCTGAGGCAAAGGACACTACCCAACATACTGTGGGGTGCATGTTTGCTTATGGTTACACACGATGCTTTCAAACCATAGTTGTGGTGCTTTTGTAAATAAGGGTTCCTTTTCCTTTTTTTTTTTTAAATACACAGACTCAGCACTTGTGTGCCAGGAAGTATTGCCTCTTACAGATGCCCAGGTGTGGTATTTAGTTTTCCTAGATTACTAGGTAGGAGCTTGAGTCAGTTATTAAGAGGAACTCCTAAGTATTGAATGGAGCTGTCCCAAAGGCAGCTAGAGATTGAAGGATTTACCCCAGGGAATTAAGAGGAAATTCATAGAAAGTCACAGGCCAAGGCTACGCTTACAGTTCTGCAGCGCTGGTAGTTACAGCTGTGTTCGTACAGCTGTGTAGGGCCAGCGCTGCAGTGTGGCCACATTTGCAGCACTTGCAGTGCTGTTGGGAGTGGTGTATTGTGGGCAGCTATCCCACAGAGCACCTCATCCCATTTTGGCGCTGTGGCTTGTGGGAAGGGGAAGGAAGTGTGCGGGTCTTTCCGCATCCTGTTCCAACGCCCCGTGGTGCTTTGCTACACCTTCCAAGCAGTTTGGTGGCATTGTGAGTCTGCAGCGCGATTTCTGTTACAAATGGAGCCTGAGCTGCTGAGGACCTTGCTGATGAATGTTGTCAGCACATCACGCATGGCAGTGGAGCTATTCCTTCAGCTGCAAAGTGACAGTGAGGAGTCAGACGACGATATTGATTCGCCTGAAGCTGAAGACAGTAAATTGCTTGTGGCAGTAACAGACGTGCTCAGCACCGTGGAACGGCGTCTTTGGGCTCGGGAAACGAGCACTGAGTGGTGGGATCACATTGTCCTGCAAGCCTGGGATGACGAGCATTGGCTGCAGAACTTTCTGATGAGAAAAGCCACTTTCATGGGACTGCATGCTGAGCTCGCCCCTGCCCTGCGGCGCAGGGACAGGAGATTGAGAGCTGCCCTGCCAGTGGAGAAGCGGGTGGCTATTGCAATCTGGAAGCTGGCAACTCCAGACAGCTACCGATCGATGGCGAACCAGTTTGGAGTGGGAAAGTCCACCGTTAGAATAGTGCTGATGCAAGTTTGCACAACCATTAATCGCACCCCGCTAAGAAGAACTGTGACTCTGGGGAACGTGCAGGACATTGTGGATGGCTTTGCACAAATGGGTTTCCCTAACTGTGGAGGGGCAATAGATGGGACGCATATTCCTATTCTGGCACCACCCCACCTGGCATCAGAGTACATTAATCGCAAGGGGTATTTCTCCGTGGTTCTCCAAGCGCTTGCAGATCACCGTGGGCGTTTCCCTGACATTTACTCAGGATGGCCTGGAAAGGTGCATGATGCACGCATCTTTCGGAACAGTGCCCTGTTCAGGAAGCTGATGGCCGGGACTTTTTTCCCAGACCGCAAGATCATAGTAGGGGACGTCGAAATGCCCACTGTGATCCTTGGAGATCCCGCTTAGCCCTTAATGCCATGGCTCATGAAACCGTATACAGGGAAGCTTGACAGGAGCAAGGACCAGTTCAACTACAGGCTGAGCCGGTGCAAAATGACTGTGGAGCGTGCTTTTGGCCGTTTGAAAGCCCGCTGGAGGTGTCTTTATGGGAAGCTAGATTTGGGGGAAAGCAGCATCTCCGCTGTTATATCCGCGTGCTGTACCCTCCATAATATTTGTGAAAGGAAGGGTGAAAGATTCAGTAAGGAATAGACCGCCGAGGTTCGACGCCTAGAGGCTGAATTTGCACAGCCAGAGAGCAGGGCTACTAGAGAGGCCCAGCAAAGGGCTTCAAGGATTAGGGATGCCTTAAGGGAGCAATTTGATGCTGAGAGCCAACAGTAATGTTTGGTGCCTTTGCTGTGCTCGTTTTTCCCTTGGGGTACAGTATTTACCACTTTCTGCAATAATAAAAAGTATTGTAAAAGCCATGAAATCCTTTATTCAAAATACAGTACATAAAAGGGCAAGCGGGTAGGGTGGTGGACTGTACATTCAGAGGTTTGAATATGTCCTGTTTGGATTGCTGTTCAATGTCTGCTGCACTTCAGGATTAATATGCTGCAGCATCATGGGGGTGGAGTGCACAGGGTAAGGATTGTAGTTATCAGGGCTGGTAGGTGATCGTACAGGTGTTGGGTGCAGCTGGGGGTAGTAAGAAACAGGCTGCTGGAGAAGGGTGTTTTGTGCAAATACTGGGTAACAAGAAAGAGAGCTTTGGGAGGGGTGTGGTTTACCACGGTACAGATCTGCCTGCATGGCTACGAGAAACTCGAAAGAGTCAGTTTGGCGAGCCAGGAGGCTTATCACCTGCTTCGAGGTTTTTCTGGTAGCCAATTCCTTTCTCCTGCTTTCTGTTTGCCTCCACTCATGCATTTTCTCTCTCCATTCCTGCGTCTTCCTACTTTCTCTGTTGTAGTGATTCAGAACTGCTTTGATCAATTCTTCTTTTGATTTTCGCGGATTTTTCCTCAAGTTCTGCAAGCGATGGGCAGGCGGTGATCCGGCTGCATTATTCAAGGTCACTTAAAAAAACATAGATGGAAACATGTAATACACAGAGGCTACATTGTTTATTATCACACAGTGAAGGAGTTTGTAGACTTTTTGTAGCATCATTCCCACATACCTAACACAGCACAGAGAGGCCACGGAAGCAAAGGCATGGCGAGCAATGGGGTGAGTGTTTCTGCCCCAACTTCACCTGGGAAGGGGAACTGCCTGATGGCTCACTGGGGTTTCTCTGCACTGGGTAGAGGAGGGAGCTGGGGGCCTGCACAGGGGACAGGAGGGAACAGGAAGTTGGCGACCTGCAAGGGAGGGGCGGACCGGGAAGCTGGCGACCTGCAAGGGAGGGGGGGCCCCGCGAACCTGGTGCCCTGCACTGAGCAGTATCCCTACATTCTCAACAGGGTTTCCTACTGCCAGATATATCACTGCTGCGTGTTACCTGGGAAGAGAGGGAGGGTCTTCTACAGCAATGTGGATTCCGCCCTGGTCCCTATGCAGCTTGCCTATGTGCAGCAATGGTCCCCCCACCCCTCGCGGCACAGTGGCTCGGACGAGTTAGCCTGACCGGGACAAGGATCACGGTGGCTCTCTCTATAAACTTGCGCAAGCACATTGCCCACGCTCTGGCTGCAAGTTTTCAAGAGATTACCGAGGCCGATTACAGAGACGTGATAGAGCAAATCAATGGGCTACTCCACATTTAGACGTGCATGCAGGCAGCCATAATCCCAACCCTCCTCTCCCAAAACATAAAATCTGCTTACCCGGAACACGCTTCTCTGCTTCTTCTTCACCAACAATTTCCAGCTGCTGTGACTGGCTAGCCTCCTCCTGGCTTGAGAAGAGCTCCTGGCTGCATGCCTCCTGGGACTCTGGGGTGTCTCCCTCCACCCCAGTAGCCTCACTCTCCGCTTCCTCTACACCCTCCCCCACTTCTCCCTGCTCTGAACTCTCCAGCGTGCTCCTCGGATTGGCAGTGGGGTCACACCCAAGTATGGCATCCAGCTCCTTGTAAAAACGGCAGGTCGTGGGGGCAGCTCCTGAGTGGCGATTTCCCTCACGGACTTTGCAATAGGCACTGCACAGCTCCTTTATTTTTACTCTGCACTGCAACGCGTCCCGTTCATGGCCCCTTAGCAGCAAGGACTTTGATATCTCCCCATAGGTATCATAATTTCTCCGGCTGGAGCGCAGCTGTGATTGCATAGCTTCCTCACCCCAAACACTGATGAGGTCCTGCAGCTCGGAACTGTTCCATGCGGGGGCTCGTTTGGGGCGTGGAGGCATGGTCACTGATTGATTGATTGATTGCACTCCACACCTGGCTGAGCAAACAGGAAGGGGATTTTTAAAATTCCCGGGGCATTTAAAGGGGGGGTCAGCTGAGCCCAGGGCAGTGGAGTGTGAAACGATTACTAGAGTGGCTGAAAAGGTATGCTGGGATACCTCCTTATACCCCGGAGACCAATAAAAGCGCTGTTGGTGTCCACATCTGATGACCAGCGCTGCATCACCAGCGCTGGAATCGCTACACCCGAGGCAGACCAGGTGTACAGCCAGCGCTGTAACCAGGGAGTTGCAGCGCTGGCTGTGCTTTGCAAGTGTGGCCACATCCTGAGTTGCAGCGCTGTAACCCCCTCACCAGCGCTGCAACTCTCCAGTGTAGCCAAGTCCACAGTGAGAACTCAGAACAAAACTGTAAAATACCAGTAAAATACAGAATACATATAGTAAATAGGTATATTTGCAACAGAATGATTTGAAAGAATATTTTACTCATACCTTTTAAAGGAGGAACAGAAATAGGCAGTTGGAGTTACAGGAAGTTTAAATGTGATTTCTTAAGTGGGTATCTTATTAAAAACATTAAGAACAAATTGCTTTCTATTGTTTTTTAACTTTAGAATTATGTTAAGTGTGGCATTTCATATAAGGCATGTTCTATATTACAATATACACAGTCACAGTTACATAGATGTCTTCACTTCACTAAATGAGTAAGCAATTTTATTGTTTCCATCTTAGAATTCCTGCAGAAGTGTTTTGGCAAGTTTTAAAGAGAATGGGAATTGGAACAGGCCCAATGAACACAAGTAGCAGCATTCAGAGGAAGCATAATTATCATTTGAAGCTAGTCTCTAATATCCAAGTCCTGTGGTCAGTGTGTTATGTGAGGCTTGGGCTACTGATCAGATATCTGGTCTCCTCTTACAACTTTAACCTGATCTTCTGCAGAATTTCATTTGAGCTTCTGGGAATCATTCTATTACACACAAAATATTTTCCCTTGATTCTATAACCTCAGTGAGAGGTGTAGCAAACTGGCAGTTCTCTCCTGCCTCAGACTCTTTTGCCCAAAGAGAATAGTTTTTAGATGCTGCTGCAGTTTCCTCCCTGAAGTTAGATCTTGCTTCCACATCAACCAGCATATAACTCTACCCAGTTTCTTTTCCAATCCTAGGCCACAAAAAAGACAAGCTCTCATTCCCTCAACATGCACAACAGAGAAATGTCATTTCATAATCTTTCTATACTCTGATAGGGGCAAAACCCAAAGCCATATCCACAGCTAGGCAAATGTGCAAGGGAACTGGAGAGAAAAAAGACAGAGGAAAAAATGAGAGAAATGGATAGAGGGGGGAAAAAGAAGAGATCATTCCAAACTACACTGAAAAAAGGATGCATCTGAATTGCTGCTTCACCCATCTTTTAAGGATAAAAGGCTTTCCATTGTCCCACCCTAGTGGTGCTGTGAAGCCACAGGGGTAGCTCCAGCAGAGGATCCAGATAACCATACCAGTTCAACAAATGCAACATGTCTAGCCAGATACTCAGGCCATTACAGAAGAGTTGAGGATCATGACCATACCCCTTAGGGGTGGCTAGTGCCCATGAGAGTGATAGAAGGAACTGGCATTGTCCCCAGAGGCTGTGTGAGGAAGAGCAAGGTGTAGAGTCTTCTTGTGCACTCCTCCGTAAGCACCCAAACAGTGGCTGGGCACATTGTGGCCCTAAATCTTTTTCTCTATTGAGTACGTTCTTAACGTTGACAGTAATTAGTTCTGCAACTGGGTACTTGGGGGTCAGAGAGGCAATGTTTCTGTAGTGATGTATTTATATCAAATGCCTGTAGATTTGGAGTTACCAACACAACTATCATAAGAAGTACCTGTGGGTCATTCCTGCAGCCTCTTACAGAGAGTGACCTACCTACAGTCATTGAAACAAACCAATATAGTTCAGAGGATTTAAAAACATATCTAGGGTGAAGATGAGGATAGTAACATTGGGCGGGAGGGAAGAAAAATCCTACTTTATTCAGTGTTCACAGCAAGAGACAAGGTCAGCAGAGGTGACCTTTCAACAGTATGGCCTACATTCTCTCAAATGCTGTCCTTTCGCTTTGGGTGCCTAATTTAAGATACCTATCACATCTGGCTCAATGTATCCACAGCTCCCATTAAAGTCAACTGGTTATGTAGGGGCTTGGTACCCCAGCAGAACAGATCATAAGTATCTCAGGTTGGGCCCCTAAATACTGAAGCACCCAAACATAGTGGATTCATTTGAAAATGGCTGCCAAGACATCTTCCTAAGAAGAAAACAAACATATCAAGAGAATGAGCTGCAAACCCTCAAAACAGGAAACTGATCAACATAATAACTACAACCGGTTATTCTGATCATAATCACTCCAAGAACAATTACTGTTAACAGGACAATGGCATGCTTAAAAGAAGAGTGAAATTAACCCTTAGAATGGGTATATTCATCCTCCCCATTCAGCACTGAGATAGCAAGGATGAACATATTTGCAAAATGAAGAGTTGCTCATCATCATTAAGGAGAGCAAAAGATTGTAAGACAAGGGTTGGCAACCTTTCAAAAGTGGTGTGCCGAGTCTTAATTTATTCACTCTAAGGTTTCACGTGCCAGTAATACATTTTAATGTTTTTAGAAGGTCTCTTTCTGTAAGTCGATAATATATAACTAAACTATTGTTATATGTAAAGTAAATAAGGTTTTTAAAATGTTTAGGAAGCTTAATTTAAAATTAAATTAGAATGCAAAGCCCCCCCCGGACCGGTGGCCAGGACCTGGGCAGCATGAGTGCCACTGAAAATCAGCTTATGTTCCGCCTTTGGCACGCGTGCCATAGGTTGCCTACACCTGTTGTAAGACAATAGTCTTGTTTTATCAATTTAACCCTTAAAATGTTTTATTCTTTGGCAATGGTATACAGTGAAAATACTGGTAGTCTCTCTTCTACTTGTATAAAAAAGCAATTTTTTTCTCAATTACTCGTATGTGGAATTCACCCTGGCTTATTTATTTCTAGACAAATATGTTAAAAAGAAATTAAAAGTCAGAGCATGTGCGTCAGTCATTTAAGGCAAAATACATTATTAGGATGTAATTATCAAAACTACTGTTATAAATCCAGGAAATCCAGAGTTAAGGTTAAACTTAAAATAAATCTACACAAGCTATGGTATAGAAATGCTCAGTTAGGGCAACTAAACTGCCTTAATTTTGTCATATAGTGATACCATATAATAACCATTTTGATTGTTAATGCAAATAAACAATCATGTGCATTGTTTTTATTAGAGAATATTATTTTTCAGACTGAAGAAGAAACTTAGTTATAAAGAACAGCAGCAAAAACTACCATTATTCCTATGCATGAGATAAAGGTGAATTTTAACTATATGAAGTGTTTGAAGAGTATGTGTGATCTCACTCCTGAGATCACTTGAGACTATAAAAAAGGTTTATTTATTAAAATATTGATTTCTGGCTGAGTGAAGTGAGGTCTTACACTAGTTGGCATTTCTCTGGCTGTCCTATAGTGACTTAACACTGCACAAAATTGCACCTTTGTAAGGGAAGGTGCAGTGTATACACAATTCCTTCTAGCGGTCTCACTGTGGCAGTGAAACTCTGCACCGCACATAGCATAGACCAATTAATTTTTTTAAATGTTTCCAGAAAAATATGCAATCATTACATTTGTTTAAATCTGTTATTTCAATTGAACAAAGGACTACCTAGCGTGATACTATCTTTATACAGTATATCCATAAAACTGAAAGTAAGGAGCAACGAAACAGCAGATACTAACTTAAACAAAGGAGTAATTAGCAAATGAATGCTATTGCCTGCTCAAGGCAGAGACCATTTAGCTCCAGTGATCTGTTCTGTCACCAGAACATCAACCTGTTTTAAAAAAACGATTGGCTAATTCAAAATCATAAGAAATGCAAATGAAAAAGAATGAAAACGCGGAGAGCTCTGATCTGGAAACTACGGGAACTTGCAAGTACTGAAAACAAATCAAAGCCTTTTGCTTCAAGTATTTTAACCACACCATTGAAAAACATATATACTATGCATCATATTTGATTAACAATACCCAAAGCCTCGTTCTTCATTGCTCCATGTAGTGATTTAAACCTGTGCAAAGTGTAAATGACTACACAAGGCAGATGGCAGTGGAGAATCACGTCCAACATCTATTGTGTAGATAAATGGAAGGATTTGCTTGTATGGTATAAGCTAAAGAAAACAGACTTTTCTTTTTAACATAAAATTTGTTGCATTCATTTATTAGGCAAATGGATTATAGGCCTTGTCTACATTAGAGAAATTTGCACCAGTGTTAACTACGCCTATGTAGACACATTACACAATGTGAAGTGGAGCTTCCATTGGTGAAGCTTACTCATATAACCAGATTACAGCCAAACTATACAGATGTAGTTAACTTTGGTGCAAATTTCTCTAATGTAGACAAGGCCTATGATTTGAATAAGTAAGTGCGTGCAACATTTTTGTTATAAGAATGTCTTCTTGAGCTTATCTCACTAAAGTAAAACTCTTTCACTAAATCTTAAGACTACTGAAAGAAGGGGAGGGGAAACCACATGTGAGAACCACATTGACTGTAAGGATCTTGTATATTTTAATATGTGCAGAATAAAAATGTGATTCTCTTTATTAAAGTTGCTGTCATACATCTAGATTTATAGTAGTGTAACTGAGCACAGAATTTGCCCCCAAGACTAGGTGGGCAATTTATTTGTTTAACTCCAGTTACTGGTAAGTAACCCAGTTTTCCTACTTCAGTGTTTTCCTGTGGGAATCACCAGTGTGCTTCATCTCTCGAAAAATATCATTTGGGAGTTTTATATTTCCATGAAACATTGTACAAAACTGAAGACACAAGAAAAGAGATGAGGAAATTCTGTGTTTAAATACACAGATTGGGAGCATGGCAGTCTTGTTAGGGTTGCATTCAGACTTCCATTTTAAGTCCTACCCAGCTGTAATAATTTTAATTGGAAGAAGTGATTTGACTGAAAACATGCTAGGAGAAATTGAAAATTACCGATAACCAAAAAAAGAAAAAACCCAAACCTTTCAGGTAGTACTTTTCCCAAATTTAGCTATATTAAAATTTTACACCAGTGTCACATTTCTTTGGCCACCTTTTTCTCAGCACAAGAAGTGTTTAAGAACGCCAAATTTCATACTTGTAGACAGGGCTCTATACACTTGGGCATAGGGTAGTTTTCATAGAAAAGCCATTTAAAAAAAGTTATTAATGAATCTTCATCATTATGGACAGAACTCCTCCAGCCATTTTGAAATTAAAGCTTTAATTGTTGGGTGATTAAAACTTTAATCACCTGATGATTAAAGTTACCATTACCAAGAAATGAGTACTTAAAGTTTTAAGTGCTAACCACTTAACTGCTAAATGCATTTCAAGAGAAGATGTACCATTAAACACATCTGTAAAAACTCCCACAAACTTTACAAGCTATGGAAATACAAAGTTAAGAGTTATATAAACCAGTGGTTCTCAACCTTTTTTGGACCAGGATCCATTTGTAAATACTGATAGTTCAGCCCAACCAATGAATAGCTTAAGTAGAAAATATGCCAGTGTTTTGGCCCCAACATCCTTATTACCCATTACGCAGTACCAGCATCCCCTCCTACTCGCTGCTTTGTATATGCAGCCTTAGCCCTGTCATGAACCTTGCAATCACTATAACCTCTCCCCCATTTACTTCCTCACCCATCACTTGGTGCTTTGTGCAGCCTCCCAAGGAGCATGATACCAGCCCACAGCAGAGCGCAGACCTAGAGCCTCCACCTCTGCATCCAGCTCTCTGTGGGATGTTGCACCTGGCAGGCTGCCCCTGAGGTATCCAACTTTACCAGCTTTTCAGGAAAGGCCGAACATGGTGTGCCAAGCCCCCAACTTCAAAGCGAGCCTTGCTCAGCCCCCAAGAGAAACCCCGTGATTCTGCTAGCATGTGTATGGGCAGCTCCAGTCCCATCACGAGCACCCAGTGTGCCAGGTGAAGTTTGCACGGGAACACATAGGGCACCACAGGACCCAGCCACTGGCAGAGGGTCAGGTGCACTGGCTGCAAAGGTGTCCTGCAGAGACTCTCTCCTTTACACAGCTCCTCTAGGACTCTGCTTTGAAAGGCAGGAATAATCCCCCTTCCTACCCTGAAGTGCTTACCAGCTGCCCCAGGTCAGGAAGAGGCTGCTTAGGGGCAGCCCCCCTCTCAGGGCTGCTGCAGCCCGAGGCCAGGTGATGATCCCAGGGTGCTGAAAGTTGCCCAGTAGTATTTGTGGTGGGGCAGGATGATCAGCAAGACTGATTTAGTTAAAGTAGAATCAATGCATTAATGACTCCAGTTCCATTCTTGATTACATTGGAAAGACCCATTTTGTGAGGAGGAGGAGGCGGCCTCCTACTAAAATAAATAGGGAGTGGGGCTTGATTAAAAAAAGGCTGAGATCCCCAAGCTAGTCTGACCTTCCATATAACATAGGTCACAGAATTTCACCTAGTTATTCCTGTAGTGTGGTTCTTAATGTTTTTTTCCCCTGTCAATTTTTTTTTCAAGTGTCAGAGGGGTAGCCGTGTTAGTCTGGATCTGTAAAAGCAGCAAAGAGTCCTGCGGCACCTTATAGACTAACAGACGTTTTGGAGCATGAGCTTTTGTGGGTGAATACCCACTGTGTCAGATGCAAACGAAAGTGGGTATTCACCCACGAAAGCTCATGCTCCAAAACGTCTGTTAGTCTATACGGTGCCACAGGACTCTTTGCTGAATTTTTTTTTCTTTGACTTTAATGGGAGTTGCATATTACCTTTTAAATAATATAAATTTGTGCAAAGTTTTCCAAACTAGGATCCTTAATGTTAATTACCTACAATTCCCACTGAATTAAATAGGAGCTATGGGCTCTAAGCACTTTTGAAATTCATGATGTTTTTATCTGGTGTCTAAACTGAGGCAAACACACTTTGAAAATTTTGACCTGGGCTAAACTAGTTCTCAGTCAGGGTTTCTTGCCTTCCTCTGCAGCATGGGGCACGAGTCACTTGCTGGAGGATTCTCTGAAGTTTGAGGTCTTCAAACCACAATTTGAGGACTTCAGTAACTCAGACATAGGTTAGGGGTTTGTTACAGCGGTGGGTGGGTGAGATTCTGTGGCCTGCATTGTGCAGGAGGTCAGACTAGATGATCATAATGGTCCCTTTTGACCTTAGAGTCTGAGTCTATTATGTGCTTTGCATCATTGAGTTTGATGGTTTATTACAACATTAGTTCCTGTTCTGATGTAATGGACATATTTATGATCTGGTATCAAGATTAGCTTTGTCTCTAATTATATTTGTCTAGTTAGAGGTGGAATTATTTTGCTCCCCAAGGGAAAAAAATGCTACTTGGATATGCTGTGATATGACTATCTAAAAGGTTTCCATATTGCCGGAGTGGTTAAAATGTCTTAGATTTTTAAGTAGTTGTATGGAAGACCAGAATACTATTTTTGTGTACCATTTTCAGAAGCAATTGTGCCATGAATGCTAGGATTCTTTTACACTTTGCAGTTATTGTGACTGTTAGGCCTTGTCTACGCTAGGATTTAAAAGGTGATGTTAACCCTTAGCTAATATGTTTTAAAAGTCTAGTATGCAAGTAGGGTTGCCAACTCTGACTGAAGCTCTTCTGAGAAATTTTCCCCACAACATAACATAAAAGTCATTTTCTTAAAATATCCTATTAAAATCTACCTGATTGCTTTCAATAGTCACTGGAAGATTGATGCCAATCCCAGGAGACTCCAGGCCAATCCATGCTGCCTTTAAGGTGTTAAATTGATCAAGTTAAAGCACAGGGAGAGACTAGCTAACACATAACATCCCACCTTTAAATCCTAGTCTAGACAAAGCCAAAAAGGTAGAGTTAAGGTTGTTTGGATTCTGCTGATGGAGACTATGCCTTCTATGTATTGTTTACACCCAAATCCTCCACAGTTGTAGAGGGATGTCTAAATGCCTGGGAAAGGAAAGGCCTCAGGTATGAAATGGAGTGAATTTATAGCTGAGGGTGAGAGGCAGCAGAGTTTACAACTACTGACCTGCAAAAGACTTCAGAAAAGGAGGCAATATTAGGGAGGAGCATCTGCCCTAGCAGGCTGAGCCGTGGGTAGCTAGAGGAACCTGTAAAAGGGCAAGAGTCTCTCCATGCAGCAGCACAGAGGGAACTCTGCATGGGACTCCGCGTAGAGGCCCAGCCTGGACAGGGAGGGCAGCGCCTGGGGTTGGAGCCGCAGGACGGGCTCGGGGGGCAGGGGAGTGTGGGGTGCTGAGGCGAATTGTTCCGCCTTTGGCTAGCAGGGGGGTGAACGCGTGTCGGGGATTCACAGGGCAGAGCCTCAGTTCTACCGAGCCGTGACTCATGAGGTGGGGAAGACGCCGCCCCGCCTCAGGTCTCGGGAGTCCCCACCCCCCTCACTCTGGGGCGCCCTCCGGCAGCTTCCCTCCGCCCATCCTCCAGGCCCCCGCCGTTTGCATTCTAGGTCCCGTTACCGCCTGTCGCAGGGGCCAGCGAAGCAGAGCCCGGCCCGAGGCAGAGCCTGACCCCGCTCCCGACCGCGGGGCTGCGTATACGGGCGGTTCCGTGCGGGGGGATTTGAAACAGCCGCTCCAAGGGCCGCGCGGCGGCGGCGTCCAATCAGCGGCGAGGATTTTTCGCGCTGGTTCTGGCCGGAGGAGGGGGCGGGGCCTCCGCGCAGGATTCCCGGAGCTGCCGCCGCCGCCGCTGCTGCCGTTAGTGCCGCTGCGTCTTCTCGGCTGCCGCCGTTCGCGGGCATTGAGCCACCGCCTCTCTCCTCGCCCGGCTCCTGTGCGGGAGGATGTGCCAGAGCACAGGTCAGCGGGGCGGGCCGGGCCCGGCCGGTGTCCCTGGGGCGGGGGGGAGGCCCCGGGCACGCTACCGCAGGCCCCGGCTGGAGGCGGGAGCGGCGGTGAGGTTACCTCGCTGGCTCGCAGGGATGCTGTGCCCTGGCCCCGTGCGCTGCCGTTGGGAGGGCCAGCGGCTGGCAGTGGGGGTGTTCTGCGGTGCTGAGGCGAGGGATAGTGCCCCCCCCAGCTTCTCCATCCCTCGACGGCGTTACCCCCCCCCCCCCGGTCTCCCGAGCCTCCTGCCCTCGCGGGAGTCTAGCTCCCCCCCGCTTAGCCGGCTCTCCCAGCCTCCTCCTGGGCTGAGGGGGAGGCTTCCACTACCTCGCCGGCACCCCTTGCTCACCTCCTGCCCTCGAGTGGCTCTCGGGCCCGCCTTGCATGTACCCCCGGCTTCCCCCCCGTGTCTGCCCATCCTCCCGCCGAAGGCTGCAGCAGGATTACTGGTGTTGGCTGGGCCTCTGATTCTTGGGTGTTGGAGGAGCGGAAAGGAGCAACGCCGAGGCTGGAGTCCCGGCTGTTGCTGCTTCATCCTCTTTCTAATACAACCTTCCTCCCCCCCCCCCGCCCTGCACACATAATCTCTTCATCGCTACTGCAGGAGGCGAGAGAAAATGTGTAAGGGATGGGACAAGGCGCCTGTCGGTGTCACCTCCCTTTTCAGGGTGAAAATCAATCAGTGCAATATATACACAAATGGGAGAAATCTGCTTGAGGCTTTAAAATATCTCGCTAAATGGTGATAGTGGGTATAAACGTACCCCCCCCTCCATTGCACTGACTGTGTGTGGTGTAATCATCTGAGGGCTGCTCCTGCTGCCTTCCCTGTGGGTAGAACTGGGATTCCATGGCAGTAGGAGTGAGAGTAACTCTGGAAATGTATGGAGAGGGAAGCCATGTTTGATTTATTCCTCCACCAAAGACTGGTGTGATGATCCTTATACTTACCCCTGTTGCAGTTCATTCCGGACCTGTATGGGAGGCGAAGGCAATCCCTTTTAGAGAAGAGGAAATAAAATGTTTCTGCTAAGCTTTACGTGCTCTTTGGCTCAGTCTTTATTAAGTACAAAAGGATAGATCTTTCGTAATTTGAATTGATATTTGTATGTTAAAAGGAGCAGGGGAACTTGCATTTCCAAGGCCATAGTTATAGCTCATCCGTTGTGGGTTATAGCTCTGGGAGTGGGGGAGCGAATTCACCATGCTTCTTGAGCGTATTTATACTTGGTCTTTCAAAATATGTCTGCTAAGAGGAGGGCCAAATACTATCAAAAGTATAGGAGCAGTAAATAGATATTGTATTAAAACAGATTTCAGGAAAGAAGGGCTGCTTGCTAACAGGCTAGTTAGACAAACATGAGGCAGGTATAAGTCACTGCCTGTTTCTTGAATATTTTCCTATTGCTTTTTGCATTAAAATTGGTTTATAATTAATCTTATATTTAAGATTGAATGCTGTCTATGCTGAATAAAAAGGGTCTCTTGTGAAAGGGAGATAGGTTTGAAAAGACTCAAAGACAGCAGCTCCATAGCGTAAATTACCTATGAAGTTTTTGTGTCGATATTACAAGATCAGCTTGCTGGTAATTCATGTATCATTGTTGTGCTTAGTAAAGGTCTTTTAAATGTGGGAAATACTATTAAATCTGATCAAATAAATTTGCTCTTCTATAGTATCTAAATACTACTGCAATGGAATCTTTATAAACTAATTGAAATTATTATTTATTGTGGTAGTGCCTCAGAAGCAGAACAAATATATCTGAATAAACTCTCCAGTACCGCTTAATTAAATTATTTGACCTGTTGGATGCACATGGTGAATAAAACTGCTGTGGAGCAGTGATAGTCAGTGCTCAGATATGCACTGAAAACTAAAATGCAATTTATGTTGGATTATGTGCCAGCTTAGAGCCATAAGGAGTGTTGATGAAATTTTTTAGGTGATATTAATTTATAATTAAATAGTCTTCACCTCTCAGGTAGAAATAAGTTATTTCTTGTTAAGGTTATGGGAATAAACATTCACTGCCACCGTTAACACTCTTTTAGAAATATGCAAACACTGACAGGCTAATAAAACATAAATTTACCTTAGTTACCTTAAATGGAAATGTCAAAAAGGAATAAGTACCTTTACATTATTTCAGGTAATTGGAGTGTAGGGGAAGTACTAATGCTGCCAGTTCAAAGAAGTTTTTAGAGTTGAAATTAATCAAATTAAAAATATAACTATATTAAAACTACTCTCAAATAATTAAGAATCCAACACGAATGATGCAAAGATATTAAATACTATAATTTTTCATTTTCCGTAACAAGCATGTAAACTCTCTTTCTCTTGGTATCATTTCAACTCTCAAAATATTACTTTAAAAATTGTTTTAGGCCTATGAGACACTGGCTTCTAAGACATGGGGTTTAATTATTTTAGGCTGGGAACTTAAAAAGGGCTATGATGTATCTTGTTTAAAAAGGCTTACTGAGTTCTAAAATTATGCATTCAACAAAACAGTGCAGGCCTGGAAAGAGAGAGCTGTTACTATGTCCCATTGTTTGTAGCTCATTCACTTCTCGCTTTTGCTTTGAATGTATTATGTTTCTTTCATGCCACTAGTATATGTATCTAAATCTAGGCCTCAGTCCTGCAATCTGATGTGTGTGGACCCTTGTGCTCAATAGGTGCCCATTTACTTCACTGGTACTCCATAGAGGCAAAAGGCTGCACCTGCCTCAGATTACTGGAGAAGATGTGTATGCTGTAAATATTATAGCAGCCTTTCCATCTCCAGTCATTTCTTCTTTCTGATGCTTGCATAATAGTACAACAGAATTTTAAATTTACAGTATTAATATTAAAGACTTGGAAACTTATGCAAATTGTAGGCATTTCCTCCACAGAACTCTGTAAAGCATCTGACTACTTATAGGAAAAAACTCAAATCCCCAGAAGAGCTGAGCACTGCACTGTAGGACTCTTCTGAGCTGGTGCCAGTGTAAGCAATATGCATACCCTGATATTCAAGAAGTCTTTCTAATGGAATAAATTTGGTATTCAGTAGAAAATTTGACTGTTTGCTTATTTGTCTATGTTTTTGTGCCATGCTCATCACTGTACTATCCTGTGCCTATTTAAATCTTTTAACTTCGTTACATTTTTGTAAGGAATAACAAGCACAAAATACAAATAAGGTGTCTTTGTGGCTTGGTGTATATTCATCTGTGTAAGAGATCTGAATGTATAGCTTTGGTGTCTTACTTTTTGACCAGTGAAGAATGGAAATATTGAGGCAGAATAAAGTGGATAGGCACATCTACTTTTCTAACAAGCATCTTATTTTCTTGTCAGTGGAGTGGCTTTGAAGCCTAAGTGTGTCCTCACCAAAGAAAGCTTGACATCTCTGCTGTATAGTTGACGAAGAGAAGGTGAAATATGGCACCCAAGGATGAATGGCCAAATAGGGAGGAGAACCAAATTAAAAAATGTACATGTCTAGCAAATTGTGAATGGGTTGGTTTCATTTTATAGTTAAAGTAGAAAATGAATAGTTGGGAGGCCTTTGTGATTGACAACAGAAAGAAAACAGAAGAAAAGTGTATTGAAATGTAAGAAATGTCCCTTCAATCCATAGAGATATTGTCAACTTCAAAATCATATTTCTTTCACTTTTTTAACCTACAATTACAAGTAGCACCTAAGATAAAATATAATTGTACAAAAATAAATTACTTTTTTTCAGATTACTTTGTGCATTTGTCAAAAATTGAGAAAATAATGAATAAATGGGAAAATGATAGTAAAAGTTTGAAACTACTTTTAACTTTTTGTTCAGCTGACTACATTTCAAGTTGATAGTGACCCTTTTAAAATGAGCATATTGACTTTACCCTATTAATTTAGGGAAACTTAACTTTTTTTTAAAAAGGGGGGGCTATAATATATAAAATTTTAAGATAGGATAGGTGGCATGCAATAGCAAACTGAATGCTGGGCTTTGTATCATGTGTACCTATACCTATTCTATACCCTGCATTCTCATAACTAAAAGGACAGGCAAAATACTGAGACACCCTAGAATTCTGGAGTATAGATGTCTTGCACGTCTTAATACCCTGTGCCTGTTGATGATAAATGAATGTGTACTATTAGTGTGCTCACCATCAAATATCTTACCTGATAAATTTTAAATTTCAATGTTAGGCTTAAGAAATCAGTGTTTCTTTAGTGTATATAAAAAGCTACCTCTTACTATGAAGGTAAAAATATAATAAGAGTATCCAATGAAAGAATAAACATTTTAAGTATGCTTTCGCTTTGCCATAAACAAATACCTGTTAACTGAATTACACCAAAAGTAAGTCTTCTGTGGTTGTGTTTTTTAGTGATTAAAAATAACAAAGTTGTATGGGAGTTGTTTAGACAGATCATTGCTATAATGGGCCATAACGTTGGACATAGACATTTTAAAGCGTCTGTCTGAACATTTCGTAACCGTATATTCTGTGCTTTAACTGGCTAAAGATCTGGAAATGCAAAGTGTTAGCTTATACATATTTCAAAGCTGTATAATGTTGGGCAGAATTCCTTAGCCTTGGGGCACAGTTGACATATAAGCACTGGTATTTGACATAATTTGAAACTTAAGCAATAAATTATATAGGTGGTTTAAAGAGTGTAAAGTTACAAGTTTTCCCCAACAGGTGGCTGTCCTGTTTCTGTTGTTTTTTTTGCCCTCTACACTACAACTACCCTTTCTTTAATTTAACATAAGATGTTTTAAAAATCAATTCAATTTCCACTTCTGTAAGGAGGGAGGGAGAAAGCGAAAAACATATGTGCATAGGGAGGTGCAAAGCGTCAGATGGTGGTCATATGAAAGATACCTAGGAGTACCATTTTTCTTTTGCAATAATTGATTATATTGCAAACAGAAACATGAGCGTTATCCTTTTGTCTTAGTCCTCTCTGTGTGTTTTATAATGAATCTGCATTCAAGGAATAGAAGATGAGGCAAAATGAGATCTTTAAAAAAATATTTAAAATCCATTTGAAATATTATGAAAAAATTGATGTGATAGAAGAATAAAGGAATAAAAGAAAATCTTAATAATTTTAAGAACCAT
This sequence comes from Gopherus flavomarginatus, assembly GCF_025201925.1. Classification (NCBI taxonomy): domain Eukaryota; kingdom Metazoa; phylum Chordata; order Testudines; family Testudinidae; genus Gopherus; species Gopherus flavomarginatus. Next base: position 268,259,554 of record NC_066619.1, on the reverse strand, counting down.
GGTAAACAAAACAGTGCATGCACATAATCCCCTGTCATAGTGTATAGATCCTGAATGATTTACTGCCAGGTTTGTGATAAATAGTGAACAAGCATTCTTTAAAATGTTATTCTAGTATGGATTAGTTTGAGTAGCAAAGGTTTGAGATCATGAAACTTGCCACTTTGATGGTATGCTATTGAAGCAGGAGATCTGTCCACACTGGCATTCAGAAAAGGCTAAATCAGAGTGTTATCTCTATAGAAATGAATGCCCAGGTTATAATCTCATAATGGAGACAAAGGAAGCACATAAATCTGCAAGAGAGCAAAGCCAGTATGGGCCTTGAGGAACGGTACAGAATATAAGGTTAGAATATGGGTCACTTCACTCTAAGTTCAAAAGTGGTAGCACCACAAACTTTGAATCAAATAATTTAGAAAAATTACTGCTCTAATTGAAGAAATTCCTATGAGAAATATGGATTGCCAAAAGTTGTTTTGATAGCTTTTATGAGTGAACTGAAAACACAGATTTGTTTGTTCAACAGGCAAAATCCTGCTGAACAAAAAACTGAGCACGATCAGTGTCGTATTTGGGTTTTATAAGGGCATAATATAAAATCCCTGTGTAAACTTCTAGATACTTCATTGTCAAAAGTTGTCAGGCATCACGTATCTTAATCTTACTGGGGTAGGATCTTGAAGCAAGTTCTGAAGAAAACGTTCTCAGTACTTGTTCAATGGAAATCAGTTTTACTTTCTAAATTAACCTTTTTGCTGATGATGTAACCCATACTGAAAACAGACTATCTTAATAATGTTTGGGAAATCTGTAAATACATTAGGAACAAGAGAGACGTGCAAAGTGTAGATCCACTACTTGGTGGTGAAGGATTGCTGCTAATGGACAGCACCAAGAAGGATGAGATGTTCAGTGCCTGTCCTGCTTCATTGTGTTAAGTATCTGGTCACAAGTAATGTTAACAACAAAGGGGAAGGAACACAAGCCAGAATAGGGGAAGAAGGGGTTAAAGATTATTTTGATAAATTAGATGTATTCAAATCAGCAGGGCCTGACAAAATTCACTCTTGGGTACTTACAAACTAGCTGAAGCAATCTCAGAACCATTAGTAATTATCTTTGAGAACTTATGGAGAATGGGAGAGGTCCCAGAGGACTGGAGAAGGGCAAACATAGTACCTACTATTTATTTAGGAAGTTTTGACCAGTTGACAAAACCTTGCCATATAAATACCAGAAACAAAACAATCATTAAAAGAGTTAGCTTTTATTTGAAGAGACATTATAAAGGAATATAGTCAGTGCTTTCTATTTACCAGAGTGTTACCATATTAGAAAGTGAGCATCGTTACAACACCAATGTTGTTCTGGTGGCTTTATTAAATTGAATGATATCTCTATACACACATTTAACAGACCAGGCATGTCTGTAAAATGTTAATATTTTAAAAAATAATTGGAAAGATGTGCTGGGTTTTTTGCAAGTGAATGTACTTTGCCTGAGTATTGAATAAAAGGTAACCTTGTATTTATCTGTCCTCTGCCTATTTTGCCAAGTACATAACTAGTGTATTAACTTTTCCATTACAGCTTCCTGTATTTTTTTTTTGAACCATTCCTTTATGGTTGGGCAGTTTTTCTTTTCCCAGTGAGAGGCGCTCAGTAGTCCAACAATTCATAGTATCTATCTTGAAAAACAGAAACAAAGAGGACCCAGTGATTTATAGACCAGTCAGCCTAACTTGCGTTCCTGAAAAGGTACTGGAAGAAATGATCAAACAATTAAATCATAAGTACCTAGAGGATAATAGGCTGAAAAGTAATAGCCAGCATGGATTTGCCAAGAACAAATCATGATAAATCAACCTAATTTCCTTTGCTGATAGGGTTACAGGTCTAGTGGATGTGGGGAATGGAGAGGGGAGAAGCAGTAGATGTGATGGATCATGATTTTGTTTAGGCTTTTGACAGAGTCCCTCATGACATTCTCATAAGCAACCTAGGGAAATGTGGACTGTAGATGAAATTACTATAAGGTGGCTGTACAACTGCTTGAAAAACCATACTCAGAATAGTTATCAGTGGTTTGCTGTCAACTGTAGGCCATATCTAGTGGGGTACTGCAGGGATCTATCCTGTCTGGTACAACTGTATTTAGTATTTTCATTAATGACTTGAAGTATAGAATGAAGAGTCCACTTATAAAATTGTGGATGACACCAAGCTGGGAGGAGATGCTTGCCCTTTGCACTTGCACATTCAGAATTACCTTGATGAATTGAAGAATTGATCTGAAATCAACAAGATGAAATTCAGTAAAGAAAAGTGCAAAGTATTACACTTGAGAAGAAAAAAGATCAACTGCCCAGCTACAAAATGGGGACTATCTGGCTAGGCAGCAGTATTGCAGAAAGGGATGTAGGGGTTATAGTGAATCACATATTGAACATGAGCTGACAATGTGATGCAGTTGTGAAAAAAGGTATTGTCATTTTGAGGTGACAGGCATATCATATGTAAGACATGGAAGGTAACTGTTCTGCTCTTCTTGGCACTGGTGAGCTCTCAGCTGGAGTTCTGTCCCATTCTGGCCACCACACTTGAGGAAAGATATGTTAAGGGATATTACAATGAAGATAGTGATCATTTGTTCTCCGTATCCACTTGAATGTAGGACACAAGAAGTTATTGGCTTAATCTGCAACAAGGGAGATTTAGGCTAGATATTGGGAAATCTTTTAACTATAAGGGTAATTAAGTAGTGGGACAGGTTACCCAGGTAGGTGGTGGAATCTCTGTCACTTGAGGTTTTTAAGAACAAGTTGAACAAACACCTGTCAGGGTGGTCTCAGTGTACTTGGTCGTGGACTATTACACACCACTTTTCTTAGTGGTTAGTAATGGGAAGTAAGTATGTTTGTGAGTTTGAGGTACGTGTGTAAAAACCTACTCTAGTCATGTTAACAAGTATCAGAGAGCCCCAGTCAACAGCCTGCTTGGAGTTAAGCAATAGTAAAAGAATAATGAGGATAATCAATGAAATTATATGAGCAGATTAAAAATGGATAAAAGACAGTGCATACACAATGTGTATTTGCCATTGGAACTCCCTGGTACAGGATGTTACTGATGGAAAAAGCTTAGATTCCAAGAACTAAGCAAATAAAAATTTCATCAGCAGTTGCATAACAAGAGTTATTCTTAGCAAAAACTCTTAGGAGGAATACCTCTCCATATTATATCAGCAGGTGTATGGTAAGTTGGCTGATGACATTATGGGAGCTTTCACTTTTCTCTTACTCTTTTTTTTTTTATGAGTATGTCATCAGAGATGGGATTCCTTAATAGATTCACTTTTCAGATCTATTTCTAGTATGGTAGTTGCCACTACCTTGATTTTCCCTGCAATGAGTCTTTCAGAATGGGTTGGTTAGATCAGTGGAGATCATCTTGATAGCCACCCACAGTTAAATGGCTGTTCAGGATTGTTATCTGTGCCTGTCTCACCAAATCACTAGCTACACTGGTAAAAACCCTCTAGTATGGGTCACAGCTGTAGCAATATAACTGTGCTTATCCCAGTGTAGTTTCTGCCAAATACTAGTATAAGCACAATTATACTGATATAGCTGTGCCCGCACTAGAGGGTTTTGCTGGTATTACTATATTGGCAAAACCCTCCTTGTGTAGAAAAGCCTTTAAACAGCAGTACTGCCTTTTGCAGTTTTCACAGTGGCTTATGCTAGGGTGCTTCTGGCATCTGAGATTTGATTGAGTGGTTGAACAAATCCAATGCAATGGAAGTTAGGGGGTGGCATTCTGAGGGTAGAGAGTACTGTATATTCATTCATAAACCAAATTTTTTTTAGTAAAAAAGGGAAGCACCAGAGAAGGGGGTCAGCTTATGAGCGTGTATAGAGAGGGAAAGGTGGGACACAGCCCCTCCCCCGCAACAGAGAGAGCAAGGAGAGGCAGCAGAGCCAGAAGGGAAGAGGTGGGGCCAGAATCTCTCTCCGCTTCTGGCCACACTGCTCTCCCCCTAGCCTCTGAAGCAGCTACAGCTCTGGGGCTAGCAGGCTACCAGCCATGCTGGTTGGCCCTGTCCCCCGGAGCAGGCGAAGGGGAGAGAATTGTGATGGTGAAAAGAAAAAGTGGTTAGAAGGAAAAAGGAGTGGGGCATAAAGGGTGGGAAGAGGTAGGAGAGAGACATGGTTTAGGAGAAGGAGCTGCACCAGTAGGATAACTAATTTGAGATTAAACTTAGCTTGTCATCCAAGGACTGATAGAGGTTTAGGAATAAAACAGACACAACACTCAGAGCCCTTGTGGGAGAAGTCACCTCATTGAATTCACTAGTGAACCCTAGACAACTGGAGGAGTAGCATTAGTGGGCTATATTATCCAACCCTCCTTTGCTAGAGGAAGGGCTACTGTCATGTGATGCTATTGTGACTGCCCGGAAAATAAGGGAAGCTTCAAGTACTGTCTTGAAAAATGTAGCAGACCCAGTTGTATTGGGAGGTGATGGTGGGGAGAGAGAGAGGATACAACCTCATAGTGATTATATCAGGTGCTGTACCCTAATAAGAAATCCAGTGTAGTTGCTCCCTTGTAGCTTTGGGTGGACAGGACTTAGGGAAGAAAATGGCATGCTGATGTTGCCGCCAGAGTGTGATCTTGGATCCTGCTGTAGATGCCCACATCTTCAGTGTGTGTGTGTGTGTGTGTGTGTGTGTGGTCAATTTGAAGTTCCTTTGCTGGGCTGGAAAAGAGTAGTTATTCTCACTTCCTCCCAGTCACACCCATGGAGCAAGGAGACTCAGCTATTTCCCTGTGGGTATTTAGAGTGAAGATGGGGCTCCTCTTTCCTTAGATTTTTTTGTGGTCCTCTCCCTGGATTGTGCTCGTACCACTGTTGCTGTCCAAAGTCTTTTTCTTTCCTCTCCAATCTGGAGAATCTGATCAGTTTCAGTCAAATTTCCTGTTGTTTTGAACAGCAGGAGTGACGCTTAGAGGACACACTTTCCTCATGATTTTGCAGAGATTACATATAATCTTTCCTATCATATACACTTCCAGTTCCACCCCCAGCAGTGGTTCTATTGTTGCGATTGGTCAGGAAAATGTTTGGCAAAGTGACATTGATCAGATATTTGTAATTATCTTTGCTGCACCAGAAACACAATATTAGTACTTGCCAAAGAAACCCTGCTTGCCATCAGTGCTTATTGATTCTGGGAGTTAGTGTGGGAAAATTAATTTTCCAGTTTCTCTTTGCTTTTCATTGAGTCTCCTGATTTAGGAGGAAATCTGAGCACTCTTCCCCTTCTCTCTCTGGAAGTGTCTTATTTTTATAGCTTCCTTACTTAGGCATAGCTGTTGTTAGGCTACATGTCTCAGTAGCCTAACAGTCCACAGCTGTCAGTTCCTTCTCTCCAAGCTAGGCAGCTCTGGCACTTAAAAGGCTGTTTTTCTCCTGTCACATAGAGAAGGGATTCAGCCCCTTTTTTGTTCAGGCAGGGATAAGCCACATGTAAACATTATTTCTCTTAAATGAAAACATGCTTTCATATTAGGGTTTTAAATTCTGCTCCTTCTTTAAAAACAAAAAATTGGGGCCAGACCTATATTGCTAGAACTACTTTCAGTATTGCTTAGAACATCTTAGCACTTTTGATGAATAGCTACTGTATATGTGCATATATTGGCCATTCAAATCTTCTTTTAAGAAAGTACTAAGATTTAATCTTTCTATGTAAATGTAACTTAGAGAGAGTTTGGTAAACTTCAGTGTTTTACGCATTCATAAGTTTCAGTTATCCCAGTTTTTATTAGTTTTTTTTTTTAATCGGGCATTACATCTCAGATACATTAGTGTTATATGGTTCTGGTTAAGGATGTACTTTAAAATTCTTGCATTTAGGTGCCTATAACTTCTTTAGGACTTAACCCTTTGGACTAAAGTTTCCCAGTTTGTTCTCAGACATATGGCACATTTCATTTTTTGGTAAAATTTGTTTTGACAGTCTTATCAGTGTGTGTCATGCTCTTAAAGTTTTTAATGCATTAATTTGCACTTAGATAACTCAGATTATATTTAAAACATCAATCTTGCATATATTTAGTATTCAATGGGTCAAATGTTTTTGTTGTGACCGGATAAATTTGGATTAGAAAGAAACTGGCCCAGTCTGGTATTTTTCTTGTGCAAAGTAATTTCTATTGAAGTTAGCAGTAATTTTGCCTTCCTAACATTTGGGGAGTGAGGTCCTATGTTAAAAATGTTCTGAGCTGCACACTAGTGCTGTACTGCAAGACACACACAAAAGTCTAGATGTTTCTTTGGCATCATGATTTTATATACAAGAGAATCTGAATGAACAACTGTCCAGGATATCAAATGCATTATTCAGAAGACGGTCTTATCCCATCCCATATCCTTGTTTTTATACGTGAATCATGTATGGATTCATTTAATTCTCATCTGAGAACAAGCACAAATTTTGGATGATCTCAAGATGAACGAAAGAGGAAGAGAGAAATCTCTTAGGATTGCAAAACTAGCTTCATCTTATGTTTTCCTTCTCAAAAGACTTCCTACAGAAAATCTTCCATCTGTAGGCATTTTTCAACATCAGCTGAAAGCCTGATTTGTAGATGTTAAAGGTGGTGTTTGTGGATAAATGTTTTTAAAAGTTTATACACATCGATATGTTAGAGGGCAGGCAACTTTTGTGCTGTTTATCTTAGATGTTTTCCTGAAGCTATAGAGGAAGTTCACGTTAAGTTTTCTTTTGATAACTTTCTTCCATTTTCTTGGCTTGGCAGAAAAACAATCCCACTTGGCTAGCTCATAATTTCTATGACACAGAAAAAGCATCTCTGAGATTGCTGCCAAGGTGGTAGAAAGAAATAATACCATATAAATGCTCTTAACAATCTGGACAGTAAAATATTGGAATGTGTTTTTGATATGCAGAATAAACACATTTGGCACCTGACTTGCTGTCATATAATAGATGGTCCGCTAGTTAATAAAACTATTAAAATGTACACAAAATAACTTACTCTATGTATGTAGAAGCATTCCATTAATTATAAACAGTAAATACAAAGCTCTTGCAAGAACATGCATTTGTCCCATTAAAGACTTGCTTCTCTGTCCAAATCCCCCTTAAAACAAACAAAAACACAAAAAATCCCACTTCATTCAAAGAAAATGGTGTATTCAAATACCTTAAATGGGTTCCTGTGAAACTAAGTATCCACAGTTTTCATACAGCAAACTACTAGGCCCCGGACTTTCCCATCTTTCCTACTTGCTGATGTAGATGGCGCTGCTTGGGTCATTGGGCAGTATCCTATTAAGGCATTAACTTGAGCTCATTAGCTATTACTGATTTTTTGTATTAAGCTCTCCAATCTTCCTCTTCTACTCCATGCAGAGCACTCCAAGTTAGAGGTTGGGTTTGTAGCTGCGCTTGTACAACATGATTGATTAGACTCTTCCTGTTGGTATGCATACTTCCACCTTTTCATGTTCTGTGTATGTATAAATATCTCCTGTCTGTGTGTTTCATTCTGTGCATCCGAAGAAGTGAGCTGTAGCTCACAAAAGCTTATTCTGTAATAAATTTGTTAGTCTCTAAGGTGCCACAAGTACTCGTGTTCTTTTTGCGAATACAGACTAACACGGCTGCTACTCTGAAACTTGTACAACATGGTTTTCCAAGAGGAGCAGAATGATGGTAACCCTAACCGCTGTATCATAATATTTTCTTGTAACATTGCTCAGTCAGGTATCTCTTTCTGACCATCTCATTTCATTCAGTATCGTTACACTCTCATTCATAAGTTCTAAGATCACTGCATTCCTGATGTATCTACTACTGTTGACTCTCTCTCCTGTCCCTCCTTCCTCAACTCTTAATTAATTGTTCTTCTCTCCCATTATTCCACTTAACTCCATCCTTGGCTAGCACCTTAGATCTTGCTTCCTTGCTTCATCTATTCCTTAGCTCAGGGGTTGGCAGCCTTTCAGAAGTGCTGTGCCGAGTCTTCATTTATTCGCTCTAATTGAAGGTTTCGCGTGCTGGTAGTACATTTTAAAGTTTTTAGAAGGTCTCTTTCTCTAAATCTATAATATATAACTAAACTATTGTTATATGTAAAGTAAATAAGGTTTTTAAAATGTTTAAGAAGCTTCAATTAAAATTAAATTAAAATTCAGAGCCCCTCGGACTGATGGCCAGGACCCAGGCAGTGTGAGTACCATTGAAAATCAGCTCGTGTGCCACCTTCGGCACATGTGCCCATAGGTTGCCTACCCCTGCCTTAGCTGCTGAAAACCTCTGAATGGAAACCTAACACTAAGCAGATGATGATGATGATGATTCAGTGAATAAAGGCTTTTTCTTTAATTTTCTGCCATTTTTCTAACTAGTTTGTCCCCCACTCTCCTTTGAATCCAGTGTTCACACCCTTTGTCTCCTGTATACTGCCTTTTGACTTCCTCCTTCTTAACTTTTATCCCTGTGTGCTGACTTCCTCAAGGCTTGTCTGCTTGGTGGGATAATGCACACTGCCAGGAAGGGAGGGGAGATTTCTATAATGCACTAATGTATTGTACGTTAATTGGTCTGCATAGATCCTGTTGGTGTACACTAAAAGCACCCTAGTGCATTTTAGCCTGGTGACAGCGTTATGTTAAAGCACACTTGGGAACTTCTAGTGTGGATCAATTAATGTGCAACATGTTAGTGTGCTTTAAAACAGCGGTTGTCAACGGGTTCTGCGGCCAAGAGCCTGAGCCCTGGTGCCCCCCGCTGCAGGGCTGAAACCCCAAGCCCCAGCACACCCCTCCCACCCCTCCAAGTACCAGAGCAGGGCACAAAGTCATCACCACCCACTTGCCTGGCCATCTGAACAATGTGTTTCACTTATTTATCAGTGGTTGAAAAACCCTTAAAATCGTTTGCACATTCTTTCCATGGGTTTCGCCAACATGCATTGACTGTTTCAGGCTTGATTGCATCCATTGCCTGTTTAATATAAGTGATGCAATTGGCAATGTTGAAGGACTTCCAACACTCCATCACATTAAGATTGGGATCAGCATCCATAGTGCTATGTATCCGTGAGAACGTAAGCCTCGTGTACGTGGCCTTGAAATAGCGAGTCATGCCTTGGTCAAGAGGTTGGAGGATGGAGAAGGGAATTGGGGGAGGGGGGAGAAAGACAGTTTCAATGTCATTATGCACAAACTGGAGTGCTTCAGGGTGGCCAGGAGCATTGTCTATGATCAGCAACACTTTCAAGTCAAGTCCTTTCTCTGCAAGGTACCGCTTGACCTCTGGAATGAAACACTTGTGAAACCAATCCAGAAATAATGCTGCCATTACCCAAGCCTTTTTATTTGGTTGCCAAAACACAGGAGATTTTTGTTCTTGGGGATTTGCAACCCTGTAGAGCAAGCCCAGCTTTATTAAATGCCCAACCACATTGCCACAAAACAACACAGTCACACAGTCTTTAGCTCCTTTGAAGTCAAGGGCTTGTCTTTCTGATTTCGAAGTATAAGTGCTGTTACACATTTTTTTTCTAGAAGAGCCCAGTCTCATCAGCATTAAAAACTTGTTCCGGAAGATATCCCTTTTCTTCTATAATTTTCTTTGTTCGGGGTAGGCTTTTGCTGCCTCTTCATTGGCAGATGCAGCTTCACCAGTAGTCTGCACGTTTTTGAGGTTGAAGCAGTTCCTAAAACTGTCTAGCTTTGAATTTCTTCTCATCAGAAGGCTCTCTCTCTTCAGCGGGAGGTTTGAAAAGCGCATGAAGGCTAAGAGCCTTTTCTCAAAACATATTGCCATCGATAGGCACACAGTTACGGTTCATGTCTTCCAACCATAAGTTTAATGCCTTTTCAGTCTTCACTAAAGTCTTATCATGCACCTGGCTTGTCACCTTAGCAGGTATTGGAGCACTTGATGCCACGGCTTGATGAATTTCTCTCTCTCGATTCTTGATGGCATGGATGCTAGATTTGTTGTGGCCATATTTACGCGCCGTGTTGGAGACCGACATACTGTCTCTCAATAAGTCCAACACAACCAGTTTTTCCTCCAGCATTGGGACAGATAGCTGCTTCTTTGGTTGAGCACCAGATGAAGTAGTTGGCTTGCATTTAGGGGCCATGTTGTACAAAAAATACGCATCTTTAAACACTAGAATCATATTCAGCACAGTGAGATGCTCATACTATGAGAGGCATGCAGGAACTGAGACCAACTGAGGGAACAGCAGATTCACATCTCCCATCTCACACTCACTCTGGGGCATACGCTCATTGAGTGGAATGGTGGTTGGAATCACCCGCACTACTGTATTTTTTTTTATTTTTTTTTTTGCCGAGCGCATATAGTTGAATTTGCTTGAGTTAAATGCGCATGTGATGAGACTCCACTATAATTTGAGCCCGGCAGGATGGAAGAGTTGTGAAGGCTCGCTACCTTCAATATGATAGAAAACCTGTGGGGAAGGTTAAGTCTGGTTTCAAATTACCTGCTTTAAAAAAAAATGCTGGCCTCTAACATAATAAAATGAAAGCTGATAGAAGAAGGCAATTTTAAAAAGTGAAATATATCAGGTTTCAACTGAAAAACCAATATTTTTAAAGAGACTGGACTATGATTTAGAAATATGTTTGACAGTCTCTGATGCTGTAAGTGCTCATCCACTATGCCTAGTACTATTGATTAAACAAATGGAGCACTTTGCATTTGTCTTTATTAAACAGGATGAAATTTATTAAAGACAAATGGAAAATGCTCCACTTAGGAAGGAACAATCAGTTTCACACATACAGAATGGGAAGAGACTGTCTAGGAAGAAATATGGCAGAAAGGGATCTAGGGGTTATAGTGGACCACAAGCTAAATAAGAGTCAACAGTGTGATGCTGTTGCAAAAAAAGCAAACGTGATTCTGGGATGCATTAACAGGTGTGTTGCGAGCAAGACACGAGACGTCATTCTTCCTCTCTACTCTGCTGGTCAGGCCTCAGCTGGAGTATTATGTCCAGTTCTGGGCACTGCATTTCCAATTTCTCCACATCTTTCTTGAGAGGGTCCGGAGAAGAGCAACAAGAATGATTAAAGATCTAGAGAACATGACCTATGAAGGAAGGCTGAAAGAATTGGGTTTGTTTAGTTTGGAAAAGAGAAGACTGAGAGGGGACATGATAGCAGTTTTCAGGTATCTAAAAGGGTGTCATAAGGAGGTGGGAGAAAACTTGTTCATCTTAGCCTCTCAGCCCACGTCCAGACTAACCCGCGGCATCGGCGGGTTAAAATCGATTGCTCGGGGATCGATATATCGCGTCTAGTCTGGACGCGATGTATCGATCCCCGAGCGCGCTTACATCGATTCCGGAACTCCATCAACCTGAACGGCGTTCCGGAATCGACATGGAGAGCCGCGGACATCGATGCCGCGCCGTCTGGACGGGTGAGTACCTCGATTTTAGAAATTCGACTTCAGCTACGTTATTCACGTAGCTGAAGTTGCGTATCTAAAATCGATTTTAATACCCTAGTCTGGACGTGGCCTCAAGATAGAATCAGAAGCAATGGGCTTAAACTGCAGCAAGGGAGGTTTAGGTTGGACATTAGGAAAAAGTACCTAACTGTCAAGAGTGGTTAAACACTGGAATAAACTGCCTAGGGAAGTTGTGGAATCTCCATCTCTGGAGATATTTAAGAGTAGGTTAGATAAATGTCTATCAGGGATGATCTAGACAGTATTTGGTCGTGCCATGAGGGCAGGGGACTGGACTCGATAACCTCTCCAGGTCCCTTCCAGTCCTAGTCTATGAATCTATGTTTATTGGGATAATTAATTTCTAGCTGTCTGGTTTTGTAGGTTAAATTTCTTTTGTCAGATGACTTTCTAGTTTAAAAAAAATGTGAGAATAAGAATCCATTTTTGCTAAAAGAAAAATGTTAATGAATTACTAGTGTCAAAGTTAAAACTCAGGACTCACAGTTTGTCAGACCACTCTGTTTTATTAGCGCAGCGCTCCGCCAATAGCACCCAGATAATGTGAGTGGCCATGCAAGACCCAAACAGTCTCATTTATACAGATAAAAGAGCGGGAATTAGACAAAGGGACAAAGAAAGCAAAACTGTAAAATTCACCTGGGGCACAGCATGCATATCCTACTTCCTTACTAACTCTTATCCATCTAAGGCTAATACTTCACCAATTGCCCTTAAACGGTGCAGTTGTTCTATGTTAATGTCTGTATTCCTGACACCTGGACTGCAGCATTCCAACAATTTTGCTTAAAGGTACAGACAGCATTTCTTTAATTCTTTCTATTTTCACAATATAATTCATTCTACTTTCACACTAGTGAGAACAAACACAACAGGATTGTAAAATACAAACCTCTTAATCCAATAGGCCTCATAGTTGTTGAGCAGATGTTCAATTAGCCACTAGAGGGAGCTCTTAGCCTCATTTAGGTCTCTGTATATGGCAGGTTTTCAGAGACTTTTTTGTATGCTAAGGCAATTTAGATATTTAAAATAAACTACTGGCTTTTTGTACTATAAAATTACACTAAGAATTTGGGTGGGAAGTACAAGATTAGTCATACATATATCATTTATAGTAAAAATAAGTGCTCAAAAAGAAAAGTTGTGCTCATTGCAATAACTTTAAATTTCATAGTTTATTCTGTGATGGTTATGTCTCCTTATGTAATTTGGCTGGAATCGCTATTCTTTTGTAGGAACAATTCATGCTAAAAATTCCATTGAATTTGAGTATGAAAGACTGGAATTTACTAATGTGCATTAGGTTTTCAGTTTCATTTTTCTGTCAAAAAATGGAACCACTGTTTTTAGAGGAGAGTTTCTGAGGTGGTTTGGTTTTCTGCGTTTTCACAAATTTCCTGTACAGTTACCAACTCTTTAAATTTGCCTTGCAAATACTGCTTCCAGCAGCATTAATCAGTCTAATCATTTATCAGGTACTATGCTTAATTTGTTTGTTCACAGTAGTGCTTTCCAAATTGTCAGTTTCAAACATCTTCCAATTATACCATTGGGGGAGTGCTTCTGTAGAGGAGCAATCTAGAGATACGAACTGATGTGTAACTTTAGGGCTTTCCTACACATATAGCGGTGCAGCTGCAGTGCGCTGGTGAAGATGCTCTATGCCAATGGGAGAGAAGCTCTTCCGCCGACATATGGCTGTCCACATGACATAAATTATGCGGACATAAGCTGTAGTGTAGATATAGTCTTCAGACTCTATACAATTCCAAGTGACAACTAGAGAGGTTATGGAGTATGAAATGTGGTGAAAACACAGCATTTCCCCTGACCTTAGTTGAATTTAACTTCCTGGTTAATATAATTAATTTTAAATCTTCACACATGGAGTTTGCTTTTTTTTAACCTTAAAAATTCTGTCGCCATCCAAATCTGTGCTGATTCTCACATCTCTCCTTCATCTTACTCCTGACACTTTTCCCTGGGTATCTCACTACCACTTTATTTGCAATCAGAATTTGTCTTCTTGGATCACATAGTCCATCTAGTTCTTTGACTCTACGAGTAGAATGATGACTGTTCAGGTAGGCGTAATCAGAATAGATTATCTATTCATTGGATTTATTCGAGAAAAGAAGTTGTTTAGGCACAAGAAATGGCATTCCTTTGTGTAGCCTAAATCAGGGGTTCTCACAACAAAAGTTTTGGTGGCCTCAAGAGTGTGGCCACCAACTCTTGCTGGTGGCCACTCTGAAAATTTTTCCTAAAAAGTTAATTTTAGGAAAAACAAATAAATATGCACATACACATGTCCAAATCATTGTAACTTACTTATGTAGGGTTCTTTTTTCTTTTCAGACTCAACTATAAAAATGTCTCTCTTCTTTACTGGACCTAAACAGAATAATAACACAAATAAGGTGCTTTGCACGTTTTTGTATTTTTTTTTTTTTGTAGTTTCTTTTGCTTCTTTGGTTGCTTACTAGCTGGTAAGTCTGCTGCTATGCAACATGATACTTATGTTAATCACTTTTCACAGCCTCCAAGCTAATTACTAAATCTGCTGTGAAAAGTTATATTAACAAATATCACTTTTTTCACAGCAGATTTACTCAACCTCAGCAAGCCCAGGGACAATTTAATTTAAGCCCTGTATGGAGAGGTGCTCCTCCAACTTTTGTGTTGAGGGGGGGCGAGCTTGAAGGAAGCTTTGTCCCCTGTCCCCAGTCACCACCCAGGAGGCAGTGGCTGCAAGAAAAGCCTGTGGTGGCCACATACGGCCACAGTGGCTGCATTTGAAAAACACTGGCTTAAATTATCTGTGCAAAAGGCCTCCAGACCTTACTTTATTTTTGCTAACTCTGGTATAACACTGATGGAATCAGAGACATCTAAAACTAATAAAACAGTAAAAGTGTTACTTCAGCTATACGTGTAAACTGGCGAAACATCCCATAAAGACAAGGTTTAGAGAAACAGTTTCTTAATACCTTAAATTATTGTTTCAGGGAACAGCTAGCTCGGGAGCACACAAGAGGAAAGGCTATTCTCAATGTAATCCTAAGTAACATATTGGAGTTCAAGAAGTGATAGGCTGAACCACTAAATAATAGAGACCTCAATATAACTCAGCTCAACATCTTTGAGGAAGAAATTCCACCAAAATCTAGTGCTGTGGCACAGAATGTCACAAAGGAGGTATCAGCTGTCATGCATAAGTCAATCATTAATTGATAGGAGTTTGGACAAAAGTATTCTATGGTAGACAGCTATTCAGTGGTTGCCCATTATGGGTTTTTTTACACCTTCATTGGAAGTATCTGATACTAAGCTAGATGGATGTGATGTGAATCTGATCTGATCCAATATAGCAGTTCCTATTTGATTATGTCAAAGCAGAACTTGATTACCTTGTGAATAGATGTTTTAATTCCATTCATCCTGAATTCATAGCTGTGTTGTGCTTTGCCAGTATTAATTATATATGAATCTGTAATTAGAATACTGATCTGAGTCCTGCTAAAGTTAAACTATGGTGTATGCATATAGAGTAGAGGTTCCCAAACTGGGGTGGCCAAGGCCAGCTCCCGGAGGGCAGGGAGGGAGTGCCACCCAGCCCCACTCCACTCCCAGCTCTGCTCCAACCCTACCTTCAGCCTCAGACCCCAGCTCTGAACCCAGTCCCAGCCTTGGCCCCTGGCTGTGGCTCCGTTCGCAGCCCCACTCCCAGCCCCAGCTCTGACCCCAACTGTGGCCCCAGCCTCAGCTCTCTTTCCCCTCCCCCCTCCTGAGCTGTGGCTTGGTTCAAGGCAGGGGAGAAGGGGTGTGATGCTGAAAAGTTTGGGGACCACTGATAGATACTTTTATTGTAGCATAAACCTCTATATTTCCTACTGTTCTTCTCCAGAAAGAGAGAGGAAAGTAAAGCCGGTGCAAATGGACTGCTTTTCCTGATGCTTTCTGTTTGAAAATGTAGGGTAGGCCTGCACAACATGCGGCCTGCAGAGGCTCACTGTGCGGCCCGCGGCGGGATTCAAAAGGCTCTGAGCTGCCCGCAGCGGCGGGGAGCTCAGAGCTCTTTAAATCTCAGCCGCAGCAGGGATTCCAAAGGCTCTGCGCTGCCCACAGCCGCGGGGAGCCCAGAGCCATTTAAATCCCAGCCGCGGCTGCGATTCAAAAGGCTCTGCTCTGCCCGCAGTGACGGGGAGCTCAGAGCTCTTTAAATCTCAGCCGCAGCCGGGATTCAAAGGGCTCTGGGCTGCCCGCTGCTGCAGAGAGCTCAGAGCCCTTTAAATCTCAGCCACTAGGGCCGGCTTTAGGCCAATTCAACCAATTCCCCTGAATCAGCCCGCCTCTAAGAGGGCCACATGCCCAAGCCCTTTAAATACCCCCAGAGCCTTGGGGTAGTTTGGGGGGAGGGTCTCCAGATGCCTTTGCTGCCCTGGTCCTTTAAATAGCCCCTGGAGCCCCACCACTTCCCCAGGGCTCCTGCAGCTATTTACAGGGCTGGGGCACTGGAAGCAGGGGAGCCCTAGGCCCTTTAAATAGCTCCTGAGCCAAAAGCTGCTACTGCTACCCTGGTGGGGGAGGCAGGAGGAGAGGGCACTCACCATACAGGATGGGCTGTACCCCCTGTACCTGCACCAGTTGCCCGCAGCCAACCGCTGCCGCACCTCCTGCCCTGCCTGCACCAGTTCCTGTGTGCAGCCAGCCCTGTTCCCGTTGCCCACAGGCAGCCCGTCTCCAGCCAGCCCCTCACCCCCTGCCTTGCCTTCAGCCCTGCACCAACCCCTGTCTCCAGCCAGCCCTGCACCCTCTTCCCTGTCTCCAGCCAGCCCCTGCCGCACCCTCCTGCCTGAAGCCAGTCAGTCCTGCACTCCTTTTTCTCCAGCCTTGCCAACCCATGCTGCACCCCCCCCACCCCCGTGGCCCTGCCTGAAGCCAGCCAGCCCATCCCACACGCCATCTCCAGCCTGCCCCACACCCCTTGCCCAGCCTGCAGCCAGACCCTGCCTCCAGCCACCTCCCTCCCACCTCCAGCCAGCCCCATATCCATTGGTGCCCTGTAGTTCCTAGGGAAGTAACCCTGCACACCTGCTTCAATGAGGTGGGCAGGGAGCAGCTGGGACCCACACGTGCACCCTAGCACACCCCCAGGGATTGGCGGAGCTCATTTCTAGTTCAGACACATCTTTTTTTAAAAAGAACTTTAGGTAGGGTTAACATACATCTGTACTTTCTCGGACATGTCAGGCTTTTTGGATCTTAAATCGCCATCCAAGAGGAAAATACGGACGTATGGTAACCCTATTGGTACAAAAAATACGTACTGTGGCAGAACTTTTTATAGGGAACCGGTTGCTAAGAAATGAAAGGCTTTTTTTTACATTTTTTTTTCTTTCAGTCATCCCTGCTGGGGCCCCGCCAAAAATGTTCGAATTGAGCCCCCACAGCCGTGGGGAGCCCAGAGCCCTTTAAATCTCAGCCGCAGCTGGGATTTAAAGGGCTCTGAGCTGCCCACAGAGATTCTCGGCCGTGGCTGAGATTTAAAGGGCTCAGGGCTCCCCGCCGCCACAGACAGCCCAGAGCCCTTTGAATCCCAGCGGCGGCTCTAGCGGATGCGCTGGGGCTGGGATTTAAAGGGCTTGGGCTCCCCTCAGCAGCAGGAGCTCTGGGCCCTTTAAATCCCTGCCCCAGCCCCACAAAGCTCCGGGTTCCCGCAGCCGCCGGAGCCCCGGGCCCTTTAATTTGACCCTGAGGGCTCCCAGCCAGCTCTTCAGCTGGGAGCCCCTGGTTGATTTAAAATCAAGTATCATCTCCCCACCTCCAACCTTCCTTTTTGGCCCACAGCTGTTTTGGTGGGGCGGCACTGGGAAAGGAGGGTTTGTTTCTGCAGGGCTGGGCGGTGCTGGGGCAGAGTGTTTCCGCGGGGCCGGGGGGGTTTCGGCCCTCAGCTGTTTTCTTTGGAGTAATGTGGCCCTCGCCACTTTATGAGTTGTGCAGGCCTGATGCAGAGTTTTTAACACTAAAATGTGCTGGGTTTTTTCTCTTTTAAATTAATTTTTAAAACATGTCTTGATCTGATTATGCAGCCGAAACCACATTCATGTATAAACTTCTTCAAATCTCCTTTTGTTTTGGAGAATGGATGTTACAAAATGGTGTAAAATCATAATAAAACCCCTCATTTTAACCTTAGATTGCTGGTTTAAATTTTGCAGTTTGGTCATTGGCCTGAGGGAAGGGATCTTATTGGCCCATCCAGTACCTAGTGGACAAATATCCACATAATAAAACCACCACCACAAGTGGTATTAATTACTGACAGTTTTAGCAGAGAAACCAAGGATAAATCATGAAGACTGATCTATACTTTTTCCCTAGAGGGGGGTGCTTTGATATCAGGGTTGGCCACCATTTGCAATGTAGTGTGAAGTTTGTCTCGTCACTTCCCATAGTCTATCTCAGCGGCTCTCAAACTGGGGGTCGTGAAGTTATTATGTGGGGAGTTGCAAGCTGTCAGCCTCCAACCCAAACCTCGCTTTTCCTCCAGCATTTATAACGGTGTTAAATATATAAAAAAGTGTTTTTAATTCTTGGGGGGCGGGGGGCGGCAACGTGGAGGTCACACTCATAGGCTTGCTATGTGAAAGGGGTCACCAGTACAAAAGTTTGAGAATTACTGGTGTATCTATTATGTGAATACACAGGAAATTTAAGTCTAATCTGGTACACTTTACTAGAATTAAACAGGTTTTTTTTACATAGTTTTGTTACTAATACGATGTTATGTTTAAATTTTAATCTTTACACACTTTAATGTTTTTAAAGTAAATGGAACTGCTTGTGTAAATTATGCGAGAAGGATTTGGGCTGTAGATGATTAAAATTAATACTCTAAAATCACTATGTTTTCCTATTTGGAGTTTGCTAGAACATGTTTAGTGAAATTAGAATGATTTATTGTCAGTTACTACTTGTTAGAATTTTTGGTACTTATGCATTGGCAATAAGTAACACACACTGCAATGCTTAGGTTGCATATTTTGTAGAAAGAAATCTACATTTTAAAAAAAACATTATTTAAAAAGATTTTTAAGATTAAAACCTTACAGAAGCAGCCTTAACCAGGCACTAAAATGACAATTCTTTTAGCATATTCTTCTATATTTCAAAAAATCTTTTTGTTTTTGTTACAGCAGTGTAAACCTGGAAAGATCTGGGCTGAATGGACTTTAGCATCAAAAGAAGTTCTCCTCTGTTAACTCGAAAAATTGCTAACCACATCAAAATGAAGCAGGTACCAGAGATCCTTGGAAATGGCAATGGGAAAACACAGAATTGTGAAGTGAATCGTGAGTGTTCTGTCTACTTAGGCAAAGCACAACTTTCTGCCGCTCTACAGGAGGGTGTCATGCAAAAATATAATGGTCATGATGCCCTTCCATTTATTCCAGCTGATAAATTGAAAGATTTGACTTCTCGTGTGTTTAATGGCGAGTCCGGGGCACAAGATGCGAAGCTGCACTTTGATCCCCAGGAGATAAAAGGAGTTGGAACGCCACCCAACACTACTCCTATCAAGAATGGCTCTCCAGAGATTAAGCTGAAAATCACTAAAACCTACATGAATGGAAAACCTCTTTTTGAATCTTCCATTTGTGGAGACAGTGGAGCAGCTGTGTCCCAGTCAGAGGAAAATGAACAAAAACCAGCAAACAAGGAGAGGAGAAATAGAAAAAGAAGCATAAAATATGACTCCTTACTTGAGCAGGGTCTTGTTGAAGCAGCGTTAGTATCGAAGACTTCAAGCCCCTCTGAAAGGAAGGTAGTAAGTCTTGTTTTTTAATCTTTTTGCACTAGCCTTGTTTGTTAATCAGATTATTGCTGCTGGACCCATGAACATACCAGGTGTTTCTGTTTCAAGTATTTTGAATATGCACCTTCTCTCAAGCAAGTTAGTCTTGTCGATGCTCTTAAATCCAGAGCCATTTAGGTCTTTGGACCATCACACTGTGCCCAGTTCCGAATACCCTGAATGTTTTCTGACCATTACTCTATTTTCCCTGGCTTCAGATGAAGTTGAATGACTTAAAAAGACAAATGGATAGAGTTGCTTCATTATCTGCTCTTGAACTGATTACATAAACATAAGTTTCGCCTATTAAACTTCAGAAATTAAAAGGTATCTGAAAAAGGTAGCCACAACATAATCAGAGGTTATGTGCTGATTTTAAATTAGCTATATTTAACACAACTAAATAGGTATGGAGTCATGTTACATGTACTCATCAAAGGTCTCCACATTTTTGCTGAACTTTATTTATTATTTCTATTTTTAAAATGTGAACAGTAGTGCTTGTTTAAATAGAGCTCATTTTGTTATATTTTAAAGTGAGGAAATAGCTTCATTTTTTTTATTTCCCATTATGAGAAGAGAACCTGTTCTCATCACTCATATAACAGGAAAGTATCCCTGCAATACAGGTTCCTTATATGTATGTTGTTCATAACGTTCAATGGCAAATTTGGAATAGTTTGTATAGAGAAATCAAGACTAACATTTATTAGTAGTATGGCCAAAAGAAAGATGTTACTCTAATTGAAAGGAACTCTTTATAAAAGTTATAAAATTAAATGATTATATATAAACACTTAATAATGGCTTTATTTTCTATCAAGGCCATGTTTTGGTCCTTTTTGTTGTCATCCTGAGCTCAAATCTGACATTACAAGAACTTTTATGTTTTGTTTCCTCAAAAATTTTTAATTAATACCATGAAAACATTTGTTACTAATTTTTTTTAAGTTTGCATCAATTGGACCATTTTCATAAGTATCAGGAATGTTACTCATGTTCATCTAAGAAATTTTAGATCTAATATACAGGATGAATAATAAACATTAGCACTAAAACATTTCTAATAATTTTTGCGGACCAAAAAGCATAAAATAGCTTATTGTGCTATACAAGGAAGTATATAAATGTAGCTAAATCTACTAAGTTAAAACCTGAGACTTAAAACTTTAAATTAAAATGTTAAGTTTCTCTAAAATGATCTAATTAGAAAGTTATTTCCAGCTACAGAAAATGCATAAAATGATAAAATAAGACTGTAACAGATATCTAACAATTAAGCACAAAGTGAACACTGAATGCAGTCTTACTTCAGTGGAAGTTAATATTTGACTTCTTGGCACAGTGATCTCCATGATTGTTTGGGACAGTGACTCATGAGCCACTGATGGCTTTGATGTTATAGAAGTAGATTTGTGGCCCACTTGAATGTATTCAGCAAGCATCTCAGTCTGAGAGAACCAAAATATCTGACACATCTTTTGAGTTGTAGCAGACCAACCAATTGCTTTTCTATAAACCATCTTCACACAACAGCTTTGTATCTATCAGCTGTAAATTTTGCCAGTGGATCATGTCCTCTGCAAATTTGAGTGTGAAGTGATCCATTGGTCATATTTGTGGATGACATAAAATTTGAGGTAGCAAAGCCAGGAGAACAGAACCAAATTGTAAAGTGACCTGGAGAGATTAGAGAGCTTCAGGCAACAAGGAACAAAATACTTCAGCTGGCTGAAATGATTGCAAAAAGGAGTGGCCCCTCATACAGTTGGACCCAGAGTCCCTTTTTTACTCGTCTTCACTTAACAATGCTTCCCGTATTTAGTAAGCTGCCAGTTAAATGTGCTGTTTAGTGTTTACCTCTTCTTACAGATAATTTAATAAAGATGTTCTTTAGGGTATTGAAGAGATAAGTTTTCTTTCACATCAGCTTACTTCCTTCTCACCTCTCAATCCAGTGTTACTGTTTTTATAGCATGATTCCTTTTAAAACATGCTATTTATGGTCTATAGTTCTGTTGTCCTACTGTAGGTTTTCTGTTCTTGAAGAAATAATTGATTCATTATTCTTTTAGGAACTGAAATTGGATTTTTTGAGTAGTTAAGTCAATCACTTGCTTTATAATTTTTTTTTTTAACAATGGTATATTTCCTTTTTTCCAGTCTGGTTCCACCAGATCCCTGCATTTAAAATAGACAGTGGTTCAGTAAGTTCGCTATCTAACACCCTTAATATCTTATGTTGAATATCTAGACCAGGGGTTCTCAGACTTTTTTCATAATAAGACCAAATTCCATTCACATTTGTGATTCCCATAATCTGTTATATTTGCAGCCCAATAACATCCTCGTGCCAACCACAGCAGTTGTCATTGAAAAGTAATACTAGAAGAGGATTGCATTTTTAGTTGACTTTAAGGTAGCTTAGCAGATTCAAACAAGGGGAGCCCGCTCCATGTGACCAAATTTTTTTTTGTGGACCACCAGGAATTGCGCCACAGGCCACTGTTGGTCTGGAGCCCACAGATGGGGAATGATTCTTGTGGACCTCACAATGAGTATATATTATTCAGATTTTCCATGTATTCCCCTACCTGCTTATAAATCAGGTCTAAATAGAGCTATATTGGACTTCTACAATTACTTAATGTCTGTACAGCACTTTACATTTTCCATATGCTAGATGAGTGCCTGCTGCTTGTTGTATAGAAGATTTTGGGGGAAACAAATTGAACTGCGAAGAAATTACCCTGTCTGGTGTTGCCCAGATAAATGGGACTTCAAAAACAGTACTTCTCAACAATTATTTATTAACTACTGTTCAGAAGGTAGCATCATAAAAGTAACTGGGCCAGATCTCATCACCACTGAGGTAATACCATTGACTTCAATGGAGCTATGCCAGTTTACATCAGCTGAGGATTTGGCCCAGAGTGTTCAACATCAAGTGATGTATTATGCATATGCAAAGCCCAAGTGATTGCTCTGTGTAATTTGTGGAGAGCATTCTGATCTCTTCACTGATACTGTGGCCTACCCCTCGTTAGAGTCCACTTTTACTGCTGCAGAGTGTTTAAGACTCTAGGCTTCCCTAATAACTTTCTACTAAATAATTTGCTGCCCTCAAGCCTTTCTTGGTGGTTCCCAAGAAAAGCAACTTCTTGAAATAACGCTTCAGTGCCCTTTTTTACACCATGGCTATGGAACATCTTGTGATTTTGAGGATTCAGGCACAAAGTGAATAGAGTAACTTCTTGACTTAGGTAGAACTGAAACAACACCTTAGGTAAGAAGTTAACAGTTGGTTGTTCTTCTAGTAGTGTCCTTATGGGTACTCTGCTGTAGATGTGTCTGTGTTCCTATGCTGCTGATCAGAGAGCTTTGGTCTGTTCAGCCCACACATGAGCTCCACCCGTTCGCCCTGGCTCTGCCGTGAGGCTAACTAGTGTGCCCAGGTGAACCCATTCGCCGATTTGTGAACTTTTTTTAGAATTGTTAATTTTTAGCTTCCTTCTGAAGCCTCTTTTCTTTCTTTACTTCATTTACATTTTTATTTGGCTGTTTGCTAAAAAAAAGAAACGACTTTGTTCATCAAACCTGGCGGGGGAGGACTCCCCCGGACATGGTATGCCTGGTTCCCCGGGCTTCAAGAAAAGTCTCAGTGGCAAGGAATCTATTCCTTTGACTGACGGGGACACTCAGTGTGTCTCTGCCTGGGGGAGAGAAACATCCCACAGAAATGTGGTTTGTGTCAGCAACCAATGCCCAGATCCAGAAAGAATGGAGAACTGAGGCTTAAACTCCTCCTCATGGCGTCAGTCCTTCAATCACCCAAGCCATAGTGGGAGACCTCACCACAACTCTCTACTCTGAAGGGAGGTGAGCCCAAAGGGACACCCACCAGCCATTCACGTAAGGCCTCTAAGAAAAGGTCTGTGAGTCCTCGTAGTCAGCCCCGATCGACCTGAAAACAATCAGTTTGATCAGTAATCATGGGTACTGACGGCACTGAAACCGCCTAATCCGGTACCTAGGACTCGTACTGTCCCGACAGAGAGCGTTGGATTGCCTAAAGACTCAATGGGCAAGAGAAACGTAGATAATCCATCCTGGGGAAGGCTCTTGCGATATGAATATCAACATCGGTACTGCCTGTGGTACGCCAGGCACTGACAGACTATACTATCAGGTCCGAATCACTGGCTTCTTTGGTACAGGCATCTTGGCACTGACAATCACCACTGGTACTTATGCCTTCGGCGCCGCCAGACTTTGGTGCGTGACAGACTTTTTGGTGTCTGATGTTCCGGTACTGAGTTCACCTGGCATCTTTGACTTGCTGACAACCTCTTGCTGTGCCCCACCCTTTTCGATTTCTGAGTCAGAAAGTGAGCAAGAGGATGTGGTCTCCTGCCTCTCTTCTTACCTGCTGTATGATGCCAAATTTCACTATGGACCTCAGTCATATTGTCATCCTTATCCACAGCCTCCCTGGTTTGATCAGCCATCATACCAACCACTGCATCCTTTTCTATCACAGTGGTCCTATTGAGAGCATTGGCAGGCTCAAAGACAACAGGCCTCCCATAGTTCCAGTGTCTCCTACCAGCAACCAGGGAGACACCCTCCTTCAGCTGCTGCTTCAAGGCCATCTGAACCCCCTGATCAGGCAAAAGAGGAACAGGAGGCTGAAGGTGAGGAGGCAGTTACCCCTCATGCCCATTTCTCTCATTTTCACCAGATGAGACCGTGATGTCCCCTTTGTCGTCTATGACAGATTACTTTAAACTGTTCCAGGACTGGCACAGCGGGTAGCAGAGGCACTAAAGATACCACTACAAGAGGTGACTGAGTCACACCACAAGCTAGTGGATATTTTACATTCTTCAGCCTCATCCAAAGTAGCCCTCCCTATTAACGAGACACTCTTGAACCCTGCCAAGATCATATGGCAGACCTCTGTATTTGTCCCACTGACATGCAAGCAGGTTCATAAAAAATATTAAGTGTCGGCAGAAGACACTGAGTTTCTCTTCTCTCACCCACCTCTCAATTCAGTCATTGTGGATGTGGTCAACTCAAAGGACCCTCAATTTAAATCCACCCCCTATGACCTGGACTGGAGGCGCTTGGATCTTTTTGGCAGGAAAACATACTCCTCTGCCACGCTTCAGTTCCTCATTACAAACGATCAAGCCTTAATGGCAAAATACTATTACAAGAATCATTTGAAACTGAGCTCTTTTATAAAACAGCTTCCTGATTCGCATAAGGAACAATTCAACGCCATAGACAACGAAGGCCAACTGGCTGCTAAGACATCTCTCTAGTCTGCACTTGATGCAGCTGACATGGCGACATGCTCCATTTCTACTGCCATCATGATGAGACCAGTCTTTGCTCTAATGGGCATGTGAAGGAATGGGACAACTGCCAGCACCAGTAATACTTTATGCAATGTTGTTGGGCACCACTAGGATGATCACTGATAAGACGTTTGTTTGGAGGAAAAGGAGGAAAAATATAAGCCAGCAGGAAATCCAGGGATTGTGGTCTACATCTACTGCTTCCAGCGATTGTGATCTGCGTGTGGTTTTCCCATGAGGCTTTCAGATCCATGTGGGAAAGTCCCAAACCTCTGACCTCAGTTAATATATTCTGGGATTGTATCCTCATTTCCTGCTCTATGGCTGATTGTGACTCTGTCACTTGATTTTTACATTCACTGCTCCAGCAATGTTTCACCCAGTGGGAAAACGGCAATATTTTCATAGATTCTAAGACCAGAAGGGACCATTGTGATTATCTTGTGTGCCTTCCTGTATTGCACAGGCCATAGAACATCCCCAAAATAATTTCTTGAGCAGATCTTTTAGAAAAAACATCCAGTCTTGATTTAAAAATTGCCAGTGATGGAGAATCTACCATGACTTGGTAAATTGTTCCAAGGATAAATTATTGATAGAATGAATAATGCCGTATTTCCAGTCTGAATTTGTCTAGTTTCAGCTTCTAACCATTAGATCCTGTTAAACTTTCTCTGCTAGATTGAAGAGCCTATTATTAAATATTTGCTCCTCATATAGGTACTTTATAAATTGTAATTGTCACTCCTTAATCTTCTCTTCAACTCAAGGAGCTCAGTCAGTATAATGTACTATTTTGTAATGCCCTTGCTTCAGGTGCTTTCCTGGTTAGGTAGCAGATGGTACCATCTGTGGTTACTAAACATGTGGAACAGAGCTTATAGAATTTAGTATAGACAACTTTGTATGGATCCCTGCACCTGTAAGTAATGTCAGGCTGGATAAATTCTTGCACTTGAATTTCAGCCCCCTCAATTCAAGATAAACACTTCATGTTCTGGTGTCAAAAGTGGTATTCAGTTAGAGCAGATTTTGGATGTTAGGGAGCTCTTGTGGTAGGATACATGCAGTACACAATCATTGGCCATATGTAGCATGGGGAATAAAATCTCAGATCTTAATCCAAATCCCCCTACCAACAGTCTTAATCACAGAATTAAGTGCAAATTTTCTTTTGGTAGGTGGTGGTGGTGGTAGATGACCTTATTTGGTGTACACTGATTAACAATTAGAAGAAAGGTCTGGTTCCATGTGGGAGTGGTGAAGACCTGTAAGCCACTGTTACCCTTCTCCTGATGTTAACTTGTCCAGATCCTCCTTGGAAGCTGAGAGGATGATAGACTTTAGGTCATCCTCAGAATTCTCTCTCATCCATCTGAAACAGTATGCAAAGGTCTTATTGTCAGAGATAGTTCTAGTACTGCAGATACTTTGAAGATGTGATCATTTTTTTGGTTCTTGGGTTGTGGAAGAGTGTGTGCGCATTTACTTTCACTGTTTAATGCAGTTTCCCAGATTGTGGTTGTTTCCCTCACATCTCTGCCCTTGAGTGGGAAAGATATAGCTTGCTGTGAAGAGGCACTTCTTATTTTCAAGGTTAACCATGCAGTCTGTAGAAAGTTCTGAGGGGTAAGCCACATTCCTTTCAGTGGTGGTAACTTAAATGCCAGTGATGATACTTGAAATGTTAGCATTGTTAACCATTTCACTATTCATTAAAACAAAGAAGAGGAAGTGTATTATACAGATCTACATAATCTTCTCTTGAGTGACTGCTCATAATAATAATAGGAGATATACCAATCTCCTAGAACCAGAAGGGACCTTGAAAGGTCATCAAATCCAGCCCCCTGCCTTCACTAGCAGGACCAAGTACTGATTTTTGCCCCAGATCCCTAAGTGGTCCCCTCAAGGATTGAGCTCACAACCCTGGGTTTAGCAGGCCAATGTTCAAACCACTGAGCTATCCCTCTAATGAGTATTTTGGATAGGCTTTTAACAACACTCAGCAGAATTTGGGCTGAGTGTAATAGATTTCATTTTCCTGAAGAGGGGCTCAGCTTTCAAAAGTTTGAGAAAACTCTGGTTTAGTGGCTGTATTGTAATAACTATTGTTTTTGTGAATGCATCTAAAGATTGTTCATCTAATAGGCTTATTTTATAAAAGGTTAACAGTAGAATGCTGTTTCAGTGGGGCTGGACTTTGATTTCTCTGGAATCCTTCATTTGACCAGAAGGGATCAGTACAAAATTGCGTTGTTAATGACTTCACTAATGTGATGTGTTGGCCGGAGAGTTAAAGTTAGAGCAAGGGTAGGCAACCTATGGCATGCATGCCAAAGGCGGCACACAAGCTGATTTTCAGTGGCACTTGCACTACCTGGGTCCTGGCCACCGGTCTTATGGGTCTCTACATTTTAATTTAATTTTAAATGAAGCTTCTTAAACATTTAAAAACCCTTATTTACTTTACATACAACACTAGTTTAGTTATATATTATAGACTTATAGAAAGATACCTTTTAAAAACATGAAAGTGTACTACCGGCACGCGAAACCTTAAATTAGAGTGAATAAATGAAGATTTGGCACACCACTGATGAAAGGTTGCCAACCCCGGGGTTAGAGTTTGTCCCTGAACTGTGCACTAATCTAGGTCACCAATTCAGGACAGCAGTTTTCTATTCTAGTCCCTTTTGACTGTTCTTTCTATAACCACCTTAGGATTTGAAGTTCTCTGTCTCCTTTTTCCAGAGCACCCACAGTGCAGGATCTTTCCTTATACTGTTCTTGTATTTTGCGCTTCTCCAGCAAAAAAAGCAGAGTAAAATTGATCTGAGGATCACAAAAGGTTGCATTCAGCTGCTTCTCTTGCTTGTACCGTACTTTAGGTGTTAGCATTAAAGACAGGATCCTTCATAGAGAGGTTCTGGAATTGTGCAGTTAAAAAAAAAAAATGTAAGAGACAAAAGGAAAGATGGTTTTTAGGGTGTATATATTCCACTCTTGGTGGTGCATTTGAGCTCCATGCTCTTGATCAAAGTCGTTTAGTCACCAGTGTCTGTTGAGACTGTGCTGCTTGTGCACTCGTGCACATGTAAGCCCCCGCTCCTCTCTACCCCCACCCCACGCACACACACGTAGGAAGGCATAAAGGGTGGAATGGGTCAGCAGGCACTCAGTTTCTTCTTTACTGTCTTTGACTATGAGACAGAATTGAAAGCCCTGTCTCTTGCACACTTACGATTAAAACTGGTTTTTATATATAGTTGCCTATTTAGTATAGATTACTAGTTAGTTTAGGATAGCTTTTCTTACCTGGTTTCTGTTCTTGGTAGTTTTTCCTTTTTCATTTACCTGGTACTAATCTTCAGCCCTTATGTCTGCTCAAAAACTGCTGGGATTCAAATACTACCTCTCATGTGAGCAGATATCCCCTTTTGTGGTGGACATACTAGGTGCATATTGTGTTTTGTGTGAAGGACAGATCAATGACAAATGCTTAGTTTGTTAAATCCTTTTTCTAAAAGAATCCCAAACCAAAAGGGAACTCATTTAGGCTTTTTCTACCTATTTCAGGATGCAGGTGCTCCAATCTTTCTTGTGACCCTACAGCAAACTAAATTCATCACAGAAGTTTCTAAATACGTTTTTTGTTCTAAAGGAATGTGTTCTAAATTTCTGTAGAAAATTCTATCTAGTGTCATGGCAATGATGTCTAAGTACATATTTTGGTGTGGATGGAGGTACGCTCTACCCCGATATAACGCTGTCCTTGGGAGCCAAAAAATCTTACCGCGTTATAGGTGAAACCGCATTATATCGAACTTGCTTTGATCTACTGGAGTGTGCAGCCTTGCCCCCCTGGAGCGTTGCTTTACCACATTATATCCGAATTTGTGTTATATTGTGTCATTATATCAGGGTAGAGGTGTGTTACTTTCTCTTTAGAAATCTGTCTTACGCTCTCTTAGCTTGATGAAGCTTAAGTACTGGTTACTTAAACACGGAACTCTTCAAATAGTTGCATTTGATTTAATAGACCATTTAAATGGTAGTGCAAAACTCCAGTGAAGTGGCTGAAACAAGCTTGTGTCATACTTGAAGGAGAAAGCACTTAAGTTCTGTTTGGAATTGGTGCTGGAAATGTGATCCAGAACTTAAATTCTCTCCGCTCCATCTGTAATGAGTTGAAACTATTCTAGATTTTTCTCTTTATACCTTTGTTTTCAAAGTGAAACAAAAATTTTATCCTTTCTGCTGAGATGCAGTGTTACCATGGTTACCAAGATACCTGCTCATTAAGAATTTGTGCAGTAGCAAACTGGTGATTTAAACAGACTTTTTTTCTAAAAATAGAAACCATTAAGAAAATGCTACTTGGCTACTGTACGCTAAATACTGCAACAAAATTAAAACCAGGAGAAACAAATGAATGTTGTTAAAATTTCATCATTTGTTTTTTAAAAATATATTGCTTAATGGAATTGTCATTGTCACTTAGTCACAGAATGAGGATGGAGCAACTCTCCTCTAGGTCCAAGTTTTTTGAACCTCTGAGATGGTGGCAGCTTATTTTAATACAAGCTTTTTTCCCCAGGATGTTGCATGCTGATTATACAAATTCAACTCTAACTTGGTTACATTAGATTCTTCCAGTTAGTTTCTGAATTGTTCAGGAAGCAGGAGCTCTCCCCTCCATCTCCCCCCTAAAAACAGTAGAACCCTGTTTATCTGATCCTCCACTATCCAGCTCTCTGTATTAATCAAACAACCAACACATATAGTGCCATAAATGGGTGATCTCTCCTGTGGCAGCACTGTCCCATTCTCTGGATTATCCAATTTTTTGATTATCCGATCGCGCCCCGTTTCCAGTTAGATCGGTTAAATGGGGTTCTGCTATAAATCCTAAACATCATCCTTGAAACACATGTTTGAGTTGTAAAATCCACATTTGTGGAGTATCTACACTAGCATCTGCAGTTGTTTTAGTTAATTTGACCATCAATTAACGCAAGTTACAGCACAATCAAAAACTCTAAAGGAAGGAAGATCTCTTCTGTTGTCTTCCTCCCCCAGCGAGCCTCCTTTTCCTTCCACAGGAGAGGGGGACCTGCTTCTGGCCTACACAACCACCTCCATCAGCTTTCCTGCTTATTAGCGATTAGAAGGGGCAGGGAAGACAATATTTTTATTACGTTATTTGCATTACACTAATGCTCAGTGGCCCCAGTGAAGCTGGACTAAGCACAAATGCATAGTAAGACCTTGTTCTTGCCCTCTGAAGAATTTACAGCCTAATCAAGAAGAGGAAGTGGATGAGATATTCTTCAAGCAGGTATCGAGATTAGCTACCACACATGAGCTGGTATTAATGGGGGATTTTAAGTTCTCAGATATGTGTTGGAAGATTAATACAGCAAAATGTAATATGTCCTGCAAGTTCTTAGCATACGTAGGGGGGAATTTTCTGATTCAGAAAGTATAGGAAACAACTAGGAGGTCATCCATTTTGTGTCTGGTTTTGACCAACAAGGATGAATTAGTTGCGAATGTGAAAGTGGTCAGGAACATGGGATGAAATGATCATGATCTGATAGCATTCAAGATCCTAAGGAAAGGAGGACATGAAAACAGCAAAACAAGAACACTGGGCTTCAGAAAAACCGCTTTCAACCAACTCAGAGAAATAATAGGCAAGTTCCCATGGAGAAACCAGTTAGGAAGAATAGGCATCGAAGTTGGCTGACAGTTCCTAAAAGATGTAAACGAGAGGCTCGACATCAAGCTATTCTGATGCAGAGGAAAGGCCGGAAGAGAGACAGGAGACCAGCGTGGCTGCAAAAGGAGTTTTTTTGCTATCTAAACATCAAAAGGGATACATACAGGAAATGGAAGGAGGGACATGTCCCCAGGAAGTATACATGGGAATAGCACCAGTGTGTAGAGACAAAATTAGGAAAGGAATGAGTTTAACATTTCTTGCTAGTTATGAGATAAGAAAGGGTTGTACAAAAATATCAGACAAAAAAGAAAGGTGGTGTAGGTCCACTACCCAGTAAAGAAGATGAGCTGGTAATGGAAGATAAGGTGGTGCTGCTCAATGCCTACTTTGCTTCAGTCTTCACACAAAAAACAATTTTGCTAGTCTGATCACATGTTATCATAGACAAGGGGAAGGGATGCAGATCAGGATAAGTAGAAGATCTCTGATGTGTTGTTTAACTAATTTGACTGACTTAAGTCACAGGGCCTGATGATGAAGGAATTAGCTGAAGAAATCCCTGAGCCATTGACAATTATATTTGCAAACTGATGGATGAGAGGTCCTGGAAGACTGGAAAAGAGCCAACTGTGTCCATCTTAAAAAGGGGGATCCGGGAAAACTATAAACCAGTCAGCCTGACCATGATACCTGGGAAACTACTAGAGCTATGTATAAAACATTCAGTTTGTGAATACTTGCAGGATGATGGGGTGATCACTAACAGCCAGCATCCAAGAACAAATCATTCCAAACCAGCTTGATTTTCTCCTTTGACAGAGTAACTGGTTTGGTGGATAAGGGGGAATGCAGGGGACATAATATACCTTGACTTCAGCAAGGGTTTTGACACGGTCTCATATGACATTTTCATAAGTAAGCTGGAAAAAATGTGGACTCAATAGAACTACCATTAAGTGGTTACATAGTTGGTTAAACAATCACAAACAAGTAACTCTTAATGGAATGATGGTCTCAAGTGGGGTTCCACAGGTGTCTGTTCTGGGTCCTAACATCGTTATTAATGACCTGGATGTAGTAATAGAAAGCATAACAATCAGATTTGCAGATGACACAAAGCTGGGGCAGGGGGTTGCAAACCCTTTGGAGGATAGGGCTAAAATTCAAAAGGATCATGATAAATTGGAGAACTTTGAAATTCAACAAAGACAAATGTAAGGTACTACACTTGGGAAAGAAACCAAATGTGCAAATACAGAATGGGGGTATAAACCGGTGGTGTCGGGGCTCATCCCTCTCAGGCGCGGAGGGGAGCTAGGGCACCTCCTTACACACACAGCAGTCCGGTAGGCCTAACCCCATAGCAAGCGTTGAGGGACTAAAGGGTCTGCAAACAAGGCAGAGTCCCGGCCCTCTAGCTGGGGTCGGGTAAGCACAAAGTACATAAGCCCAAGCCCTGGGGCAGGGTGGGGCAGTAAGCAGTTCAAGCTCAGACTCTCAGGCAGGGGCTGAGCAAACACAGTATATCAGCCCAGGCCCTTGGGCAGGGCGGGGCAGTAGCAATTCAGGCTCAACCTTCAGCAGGCTGAGCAACCACAGTATATCAGCCCGGGCCCTTGGGCAGAGCGGGGCAGTAGCAATTCAGGCTCAACCTTCAGCAGGCTGAGCAACCACAGTATATCAGCCCGGGCCCTTGGGCAGAGCGGGGCAGTAGCAGTTCAGGCTCAGGCCTTCAGCAGGCTGAGCAAACACAGTAACCCAGAAGTCTACACAGAAGGCCTCCTCAGGCCAGGGAGAGGGGGAGTCTGCCATCCTTGGGGGGGTGGCAGGGGGAACGCAGGCCCTCCCACTCCACTGCGTTCCAGCCCGGGGCCCTAGCAGCAGCAAAGGTACGCTGCTGTCAGTGGGGATCCTGGCCGCAACACACTGACATGGGTTCAGGCTCTTCAGGAGCCAAACCAGGGTCGGCTACCCCCGGGCCACTTCCGACCTCCCTCTCTCTGGGTACCTGTCTCTCGCCAGCGTCGTCTGGGGGGTCCCAGACCATGGGCTCCCCCGGGTACCGGTCGTAGGGATGCTCAGGCAGCTCCTTGGGATACCAGTCGTAGGGAAGCTCAGGCCGCTCCTCGGGATACCGGGCACAAGGCAGGTCCGACCGACGTTCCTCCAGGTACCGGGTATGAGGCAAGTCCTGCCAGCGTTCCTCCGGGTAGTGAGCGCGGGGCAGGTCAGGCCAGCGCTCCTCTGGGTAGTGAGCACAGGGTAGGCTGAGCCTGGCGGGAGCTCGGGCACCAGCATCTGTCCTCTCCAGCAGCCTGCCACCAACTGAGCTCTTAGGCCGGGCTTTTATACTTCCTGTCCCGCCCCTTGACTTCTGGGGGGTGAGGACAGGTGACGGTGGCTCCGCCCACTGAGGTGCCTGCTCTGGCTCGTCCCTCTCAGGCGCGGCGGGGAGCCAGGGTGCCTCCTTACAGGGGGATAACTGGCTTGGCAGCAGCACTGCTGAGAAGGATCTGGGAGTTTGGTGGATCACAACCTCAACATGAGTCAGCAATGTGATGCTGTTGCGCGCACACAAAAAAAAAAAAAAAAAAGCAAAAGCAATTTTGGGTTGCATTAACAGCGATTAACAGGTATGCAAGTCATAGGAGGTGGTAACTTGTCACTGGTTAGTCCTCTGCTAGAGTACAGTGTCCAGCTTTGGTCACCAATGTAGAGAAAGGATGTAGAGAAACTGGAAAGGATCTAGATGCGAGTGACAAAGGTGATCAAAGGGATGGAATGCCAGCCATGTAAGCGAAGACTGAAGGAACTGGGTATGTTTAGTTTGGAAAAGGGGAGATTAAGGGGGGACATAATAGTGGTCTTCAAATGCTTGAAAGGTTGCTTTAAAAAAGATGGAGAAAAATTGTTCTTCAAATGCTTGCTCATTTCCATTCCATATGAGGAGTGTTTGCTCGTTTTCCCTCTGGTATCTGTAGGGGACTGGCACCCCCCAGGAGTAGTGCACACATGCTGTGGTATAAGGCGCGCCGCCAGTTCCCCCCACTCTCAGTTCCTTTTTGCCACCAGTGACAGTGCTGAAATGTCTGCTGCTTCAGCTAGCTTTTCACTTCGTTCAGTGTGTGTCTCAAACTTTTTTTACTATAAAATATTGTATATAGTTAGTAGTTATCCTTAGTGTTAGTTCTACTTAGTTGCTCCTGGACGGGACTCAGCCTAGGGATGGGGCATGCCATTCGATCACTGTAAGTGGCCTATACCTATCAGCGACCTGCATGTTAGTTATTTAAGGTACCTAGGCAAAGGACACATAAGCGAGAAGTGTCACATCTGTAAATCATTTAAACAGTGACAAAAAAGGAAAGGGACATCCGTCTTAGGGCACTCCTGATGGTTCTGGGGTCAGCATCGACTCCAGAGCAGAGTCCGACTTGGCCCTGAGCACCACAGCATGGGTGCAGAGTGCCCCGCCAATGCCATCTATGAGCTGACAGTGATCCCCCATCCTGGTCAAGAAGCCTAAGAGGACCAAGAAGGGGAAGATCTCCTACTTCCCATAAGAAGAAGGCTGTAGGAGAGCCAATGCCCGTACTGGGCAGCTCAACACCTCCGTCAGGCATTCGGGCCCCAGCTCAAGTCAAGCTGTCAAGCCCCTATCCTACTGTGTCTGCCACGCTGGACAGTGACAAGGGCCTTGTCAACTAGAAGTCCAGTTGATGCCCGAGGCCCTGCAGGTAGTGCAGGAAATCCTGAAGCTACTGGTACCACCCGCACTGGCTTTGACAGTGCTCAAGTCCAGGGGTAAACCCACCTTGGGACCATTCCGCGTGCCCCACCTCAGCAGCACCTTGCCCAGTTGCAGGGCACGTCCCACCAGTGCTCGATAACATGGAGCTGTCATGCCTCAGAAGTAGAGAGGCAGGCTCAGAGAAGCCCTCTTTGATCTCCGAACCCTGGGCACCAACAGCGGGATTCGAGGTGAGGCTTGCCGGTAAACTGGCGCAGACTGCAGAGGCATGTGTGGCCCCCTTCCCCCCAGCATAAGCGTCGAGACAGACCTTTTGCGTCTCTAATGCCTTGGCACCGGTCACGCAACCTATTGGTTGAATGGATCCACTGGTCACCTGCCGGCACCTGTCGCTGAGACGCAAATCCGCTCTAGGTCCTGGTACCAGTTGAGCAGCATGAGGCGTAGATCACTGGTCTACCTATGCCAAACACCAAAGATACTCAAGGGCCCATGTGAGGGACTTGTCTCGATCACAGGTCAACGTAGAGGCACAGCAGCTGGCACTGCACAGAGGAAGGCCGCCAGTCCAGTCATGGTCATTCCGCAGCAACCAGTCCGCTTACGACTCCGGCGCTGAACAGGAGTCCTTATCAGCGGGACAGGCCCTGACACCGACAGTACCCTCAACATCAGCACCATAACAGACCCCCTGGCCAATGGCTGGCAGTGTGGTACCCCAGAACATTTGGGAGTTTACTCAGCCTTCACAGGCTGCCTGATCAGTGGCGTGGAGCCTCAGATAGGCCATCGGCCACAGCATCCTGCCCTCTGGAGGTGGAAGCCCCAGGGGGGAAGACGCACCCACAGGCCTGTGAGGACCCAGGGGAGCAGTCAGCTGGACCATGAGAGGATGTGGTAGATCTCTCAGCACTAGCTTCATCCTCGTTGCCCCACGCAGCTGTTATGGGTCCCCCTCACCCAGTTCCTCAAGATGACACCAGGGCTCATCAGGCGTCTAATATGGGGCTTGAGGTAGAGGCACTCGAGGAGCCGTCAGATTCACTGTTTTTGATGTCTTTTTGTCCACGGCACCCTCCAAGATGTTTTTACCCCTACATGAAGGAGTACAGCAGACTCCGACCGCAGCTGACCTCCCGAAGTACGAGGCTGCCCATAAGAAGCAACAGGACTCATCAGGGATCCAACCACAGTAAAGTTTCCGTTCTCCAACCGATTGTGTGCTTTCCTTCGGAATGGTCTTGGCTTACTTCGAACTGATGGATCCTCAACCCCATCTCCCGGGGTTACACCTTCCAGTTTACCTCCTTCCCACCCAGCCACCCCCTGCTACCATCCCTCCTGGGGGACCCTTCACACGAAGCTCTGCTCGAGCAGAAGATGGTGCGGCTCCTAGGACTAGGAGCGATAGAGGCGGTGCCCGAGGAGTTCATGGGCAAGAGGTACTACTCCTGTTATTCCCTTATCCCGAAGCCTAAAAGGAGTTTCAGGCCGATACTGGACCTACGGGATCTGAACCAGCACATGGTGAAGCTCAAGTTCCGCATGGTTTTCCTGGCCTCCATCATCCCCTCCCTGGATCCCGAGGACTGCTATGCTGCCCTTGATCTACAGGACGCATACTTCCGCATCCACATATTTGAGGGGCACAGGCACTTCCTCCGTTTTGTAGTGGAACAGAATCATTACCAATCTATAGTCCTTCCGTTTGGGCTCTCCACTGCCCCCAGAGTGTTTACAAAATGCATGTCGGTGTTAGCGGCCTACCTCAGACAGCGGGAGGTACAGATATTTCCCTATCTGGACGACTGGCTGGTCAAGGGCACCTCCCAGTCGCAGGTGAGGGATCACATGGCTCTCCTCCTGTCCATGTGCATCCCCTTGGGCCTACTGGTAAACAACACCAAGTCCATGTTAGTCGTGGTCCAACGCATAGTTTATCGGGGCGCTCCTGGATGCAGTGTCGACCAGGGCCTCCCTCCTGCCAGACAGGTTCCAGACCCTGAAAGGTCTCATCAACTTGGTCGCAAGGTTCCTGGTGACAACAGCTAGGGTTTGCCTGTAGCTCTTGGGTCATATGTCAGCATGCACGTTCGTGGTCCGTCACCAGACTCAGGATGAGGCCCCTCCAGCTCTGGTTGGCCTCTAATTTCTCCCAGGACACGTACAGGGTGGACAAGGCCCTCACCATACCAGACGCTGTGATTACCTCGTGGTCCACCGCGAACAATATGCTCCAAGGGGTCCCATTCAGGGACAGGGCCCTGTTGCTGAAGCTGGTGTCCGATGCATCGGACCTGGGTTTGGGGGCCCATGTGGGGAGCTTTCAGACCTAAGGCCTGTGGTTGGCTCAGGACCTGATCCTACACACACACGACAAGGAGCTCAGAGTGGTGCGGCTGGCGTGTATGGCCTTCTGCTTGCACCTGGAGTGCAAGGTAATCCCGACAACACGGCCTCGATGTTCTATATGAAAAGGCAAGGAGGGGCCTGCTCCTCTGCCTTGAAGCCCTCAGGCTGTGGGAGTTCTGTATAGCTCACGACATCCACCTGAAGGCCTTCCACACCAGATGCCCGCAACGAGAGGGTGGATTGCTTGAGCAGGGACTTCTCCTCGCAACACGAGTGGTCCTTCCACGGGGAAGTGGCCCACCAGCTCTTCCGAAGGTGGGGGTCCACCTGGGGAGTTCTATTCACAACTCAGCAGATGCCCCCGGTTCTGCCCCGGGGGTGGGGTCTAGGGAAGGGGGTTATATCCGATGCCTTTCTCTCGTCCTGGTCAGGCCTGCTTCTCTACGCCTTCTTGTTCCCTCTAATCAGCAGGATCCTGGAGAAGATAAAGTCGGACAAGGCCCGAGTCCTCCTGATTGCACCGGCATGGCCCAGGCACTACTGGTACAGGACCCTAATGGGCCTGGCGGCAGCTCTGCTGTGGCCGTTGCCATTGCCGATCCGCCCAGACCTGCTCTCACAGGACTAGGGCTGCCTCCTCCATCCTAACCTAGCGGCTAGTCATCTTACGGCGTGGCCACTCAGTGGTTAGGTGAGGAGGAAAGGAGGTGCTCAGAGCAAGTTCAGCATGTCCTCCTCGAAAGTAGACAGTCCTCCACTCGCTGCGCTTATTTGGCAAAGTGATGCCGGTTTTCTAGGTGGGCAGCAGACCAGAGTGTCTGTCCGGTGACCGCCCCAATACAGCTTATCCTTGATTGCCTCCTCCACATGATGGCCCAGGGCCTGGTGCCCTCATCCGTCAAGGTGCACCTGGCAGCCATATCGACCTTCCATCCACCGGGGCAAGGACACAGTGTTTTCCCATGCTATGGCTGGCCAGTTCCTTAAGGGTCTAGACCATCTTTTCACGTATTCTAGACCCCTGGTTCCACAGTGGGACCTAAACTTGGTGCTGGCTCGTCTCACAGTGCCCCCGTTTGAACCACTGGCCACGTGCTCTTGGTCTCACTTCTCGTATAAGGTGGCCTTCCTGTTTGCTATCACATCGGTCAGGCAAGTCTCGGAGCTCAGGGCCCTGACCTCTGAACCACTGTACATGGTCTTTCATAAGGACAAGATCCAGCTCTACCTACACCCTGCGTTCCTCCTGAAAGTGGTCTCTACCTATCACATGGGTCAGGACATTTTTTCTGCTGGCCCTCTGCCCCAAGCCTCGCTCATCCAGGGAGGAACACCACCCCCACACTCTTGACATGCGGCAGACTCTGGCTTTCTACCTCGAGTGGACTAAGTTGTTCAGAAAGTCCTCGCAACAGTGTCTCGCCTCAGCTGAGCGCGCAGGGGGCCAGCCGATTTCCACTCAGCAGCTTTCCAATCAGATCACTTCGTACATCCATTCCTGTTATGAGCTGGCGGGCATTCCCCCAACACCTATTGTGAGGGCACACTCAACCCAGGCACAGGCCTCATTGGCTGCCTTTGTGGCCTATGTCCCTATCCAGGACAGGAGTACACATGAGCAATCACTTGAAGAATAAAAAACAGTTACCTTTTCCATAATTGGTGTTCTTTGAGATGTGTTGCTCAGGTCTATTCCACATCCCACCCTCCTTCCCCTCTGTTGAAGTTGTCTGGCCTGAAGGAACTGAGGGTGAGGGTAGCGTGCAGCTCCCCTTATACTGTGCCAGGCAGGTGCCACTCCAGAGGTTGCGGGGGCGCTCCCCGCTACTGGTACTGCTAGGGGAAAAACTTGCGGCACCAGTGCATGTGGCCAGCACGCACACCTATTGTGGAATAAACAGGAGCAACACGTCTCGAAGACCACCAGTTACGGAAAAGGTAACTGTTTTTTTCTTTCCAGGCTCACGGGTCTGCTTTTTGAGCACTGGCTCTCCCATCTGTCATGGAAGGTCACATTCCTTGTGGCAATAACATCTGTGAGTCAAGTGTCGGAACTTAAAGCCCTGACATTGGAGTCACTCTATACAGTGTTCTACAAGGACAAAGTTGAACTATGATCCTATCCAGCCTTTCTGCCGAAGGTGGTGTCTTCCTTCCATGTTAACCAGGACATCTTCCCCACAGTGTGTGAACCAAGCCGTACACCACTGGAGAGGAAAGAAGGCTGCATGCTCTGGAGGTCACACATGCCCTGGCATTTTACCTGGAGTGTACCAAACCCTTTCACAGGTTGACCGAGCTCTTCATCATGATAGCAGACAAGATGAAGGGTCTTCCAGTGTCATTGCAGAAGATTTCCAACTGGATCATCTCCTGCCTCGAGACCTGTTATGAGCTGGCACAGGTCCTACTGCTGCCAATTGTGAGGACCTACTTGACCACAGCTCAGGCATCCTTGGTGTCCTTTCTGGCCCAGGTTCTGATCCAGGACATTTGCAGAGCTGCAGCATGATCTTCGGTTCACACATTCATGGCACACTACACCATCACTCAGCAAGCCAGAGACAACGCTGGGTTCAGCAGAGCTGTGTTGCAAACTACATGTCTGTGAACTCCTACCCCCCTCCATTAGCGCTGCTTGGGAGTCACCTGATATGGAATGGACATAGGCACTCCAAGAAGAAAAGGCAGTTTCCTTTTTCCGTAACTGGAGTTCTTTGAGATGTGTTGCTCATGTCCATTCCATAACCCGCCCTCCTTCCTTACTGTTGGAGTTTCTGGCAAGAAGGACCTGGTGGGGGGCGGCACCCCTCATACTGCGGCATGTGTGCGCCACTACAGGGAGCGCTAGAGCCAGTCCCCAACGGATACCACTGAGGGAAAAGTTTCTGGCACCAGTGCATATGGTGAGCACACACACCTAATATGGAATGGACATGAGCAGCACATCTCGAAGAACACCAGTTGCAGAAATGTTAGGTCTTTTCTCTTGCCACGGAGGGCAGGACAAGAGGCAGTGGATTCAAACTACTGCACAGCAGATTTAGATTAAATTTTAGGAGTAACTTCCTTCTGTAAAAGGACAGTGGAACAAACTGCTTAGAGAAGTTGTGGAAGGTCTGTCATTGGAGGTTTTCAAAAAGAGCCTGGCTAGCCATTTGTCTTGGATGGTTCAGAAATAACAAATACTGCATCTTGGCAGGGGGTTAGACTAGATGATCCTGGTGGTCTCTTCTAACTGTGTGGTTTTAAGAAACCAAGAAGCAATAAGTTGGGTATAATCAGATGGTCAAATTCAGAGGAGGAACATATGGTAGCCTAGGTTAGTAAGTATGCAACTTGATTTTGATTGTGTTATTTTAAAACTGTGTACGTTCTATTTACATTCCTTACCTGTAATGTTTTAACTTCTGCATATTTCTAATTTATTTTTTTAACATAAGGCATGCCAGCAAGTTGGACTTTTATTATGTATCAAGGTCTGTGTATTCTGTGGCTCTCTGCTAGAAACTTTGGAAATATTGCGGGAGCGTCAAAGAATTTTTTTAATGTAAGTTTTATTGAATAAAACAATAAACACAGATATTTATATTCAGTTATTTGATATCATTCAATTTTCAGTATGTCATGGGTTCTTTTTCTAGGTTTCCAAGTTTTTGGGGGCAGGGATAGCTCAGTGGTTTGAGCATTGGCCTGCTAAACCCAGAGTTGTGAGTTCAGTCCTTGAGGGGGCCACCTAGGGATCTGTGGTAAAATCAGTACTTGGTCCTGCTAGTGAAGGCAGGGGGCTGGACTCGATGACCCTTTGGGGTCCCTTCCAGTACTATGAGATAGGATGTGCTGTTTAATATGTTTGGGATTATTTGTACCTCATAGCTGTTTCAGGCTATCTGCAGACTTGGGAACTGATCACTGTATTAGTTTTACATTCATTTATAAAGTTTTCTTCACAGCCATGAATGCTAGAAATATGCAGGTTTTTAAAAAGTGCAAGCTTGAGGTCCTGGGGCACAATTCTGTGGCAAGGGATACATTCTGCAACAAATTCACCAGCAACCAAATTATGCAGTGGTAAAAAAACAGGGCCCTCTCTCACTTTAAATTGCGTTGTCTAAAACTAAACATGTTATTTATGAAAAAACTCTCTCCTTTAAACAAAATAAAAAAATAAAAATTCTAACCTTTTATATTGTTTTGTGTATCTTAAAAATGTTTAAGGAAGACTCCTCTGGCCCTGCATTTTTGTTTTTATTTCTGTCA
The DNA here is from genome assembly GCF_025201925.1 of Gopherus flavomarginatus. NCBI lineage: Eukaryota > Metazoa > Chordata > Testudines > Testudinidae > Gopherus > Gopherus flavomarginatus. The sequence continues at coordinate 268,218,681 of NC_066619.1, read as the reverse complement.
ATACATATTTTTCATTCAGCTCAAATCTCTAAGTGTATTTTCGTAGTTCCTTTTTGACCTTGAAATCTACAAATGTATTATCTGGTCTGATTTCCTATGTACCACAGACCCTGCAATATTGCCCAGTATGAAGCCCATAAATTCATGGTTGATGCAGAGCATGTCTCTTAGAAGGACCTCCAATCTTGATTGAAAGACTTTGTGATGGAGAATCCTGACCTGTCTACCATTTTAGGAATTGGCTGGCTTTGCATGAACTACTTTGGATACAGATGTCTTTTGTTCCCATGCTTGTTTTTGTGTGTTGTTGCCACATGATGATGTAACATCATATTCCCATATAATATCACAACCCTCGTGGACAAATCTGTTGACTTGTCTCCTCCTGTTTTCATCTACTTTAACAACTGCCTCTGACTTACTGGATATCCAGTACCAACTCTTTTTGCCTAGTGACATTCTTTGCTGGGAGTGACTAAATTTCCTGCAGCATCTCTTATACCTAGACACAGCCTTGTGCATTTTGTAGTTTCAGAACTTGCGGTTAGAATCCACTCATTGTTGCAGAATTATTCTCCAGAATGTAAATGTTCTTTTTTTTTGTTTTTGTTTTTTAAATTATTTCTAAGTTCCTATGATTGGGAAGGTCCTTTTTAAATGTGAATGACAAAGTAATGAAATACTAACTTTCTGATGCTGCAGTCAGCTTGAAACTATAGTTCCTATTGACAATTTAGATATTAGCACAGTTAACAATGTCCCTGCTCATCATTTTTAGAAGAAACATTCAGACAGTATATTTATTCCACAATCCCAAACTACCTTTCATTCCTCTCTTGGTGTAAAAAGAAGCTTTATTTGTCCCTTACTGGCTACTAATATGCTCAGTTTCCTCCCACCGCTACATACTCATAAGACAACTTCTGTGATAATTTTATACATTGTTGATACAAACATTTGTAATACTTCCAAAATGTAATATATATGAGCAGAATAAAATAGTCTATCAAAACTCAAAGAAAAACTAATTTGCATTATTACTTTTCAGATTATCCAAATCTGCAGAATTTCCAGTCTCCTGCACAGGGAGACTCTAGAAGCCAGAAGCCCTTGCCCATAGGTTAAAGGTGCAACTTGGCATAGATTACACATGTCCTCGTTTATGATCATTTTATAAAGTAACCTTTTCAATCCCATTGACATCCTGAAACAGAATTCTCCTTGTTTGGGAGTTGGACCAGATCCAGGTTAATACAGTCAGTCGATAGGCTGGATTCTTTACTCAACTGTAACGTTAACTACATAGCAATGTCATCAGGTTGCAAGCTGTCATGTTTCACCTTTTTTTGGTTTGCGAAAAAATAGCTAGTGCTGTCACACATTCTTATGGATGTACCATAAGAATGGCAGTGGTTGCTTATCAAATTTCTGAATATAAAAAACAAGGTATTTGAAATGTGAAGGGCTAGGGGAGAAGGTAATCCAAAATTACAACTTTTACTTTTGAGCCCTCTCCTACCCATTTCTCTTTCATCTTTTTTTCATAAAGCTGGTACCTTAAAGTATAACTTTCCACTTCAACTTAATTGTGAATAAGTTGAAGCAACTACATTTCTCTTAATTAAGAAAAAATGGATGAAAAGCAGCCCAACCACTTTTCAAATCAAAGACTTTTCTTGGAGACTTATCCAGGAAGTAAGGTGTATCTCTTTTGAGATTAGATATCCATCATACCAGCTACTGGCCATCTAAAAACGCTGCAGGACTTGCCAGTACTGCGACAAAAGAGATCCAGCAGGCAGCCGTCTTCTGTACACTCCAAGCATTCAATTGTCATGTGATTTCCTCACACTTCCAGTGCTTGCACATGTCCATTCCAATGTAAGTGTATGCGTGCCCCAAGCACAGCTGCCAGAATTTTTTCCCCAGTGGTATCCATTGGATCTGTTCCAGTGCCCTCTGGTGCCAGGCACTCATAATGTTGGTATAAAGGGCCCTGGCGACTCTGCTCTCCTTCTGTTCCTTCTTACTGCCTGTGACAGTTGCTGGAACCTCATTGCTCAGGCATTCCTCCTAGTGGTTGTTTCTCCAGGTTTTTAGTCTAATCAGTTGTTTGTTTTAGTAGTTTTTAGAACTTAGGCAGTTTTGGATGCCCCCATGCTTAGTGGGGTTGTCTGCTCCCCCAGTGCCGGCGCATGCCTCGGTTGCTGGCTTTCAAACCGTGTGCCTCCTGAAGTACATCTGTGCCTTTTGCAGCCCACAACCGAGCTGTCTCAAGTGCTTGAGGGAAATTCATATGAAAGACAGCTGCCAAGTCTGCAGGGACTTTAGGCCCCAGACCAAGAAGGACTAAGCTGCACAACGTAAGGTCTTTCCCTGGAGGCAGCCTTAAGACCTGCTTCAGAGCCGTGCTCGGACTCAGCACCTAGCACCTCAGCCTTGATGGAGAGCACCCTTTCAAAGGCTCTGGACTCTCGGCACTGATTGTCTTCCCCAGTGTCTACGAAACAACACTGTAAGCAGCAAGAGAAGAGCCAGTGTGAACGGCAAAAAGAGACAGGGAGAGAGCAAGACTGGTGTCAGGCCACTCTTCATCCATGGCCACCGCATCATCAGGTGCCTGCACCTCAGGTGCCGCAGCAAGCCCCTTAGACACCTACTGGGAACCACCTCAGAGCAGACAGTGCACTAGCCAGCTTGTGGTGCTGTCAACCCGTGAAGCTTTTGCAGGGGACAGGGACCTTCTCAATCTGCTGGTACCGGGTCCCTGGAGGTTCAGGATTCAGGTGCCACTGAACAACAGAGAGTTATCACCCAAACCTCAACCTATGCTGCGGCCGCCGTCCAGGGGAAAGCTCATGTTGTAACTTGGTGTCACCTCAGCGAGCTTCTCTGGAACTGAGTGGCAAGGCGCACTCTCTGCGCCGCAGCCTCTCATCTCCACCAGACTTGGAAGTGGGATCATATTCTCCTCATCAACACAGCCAACCTTGCTGCTCCCCAGTCCGTTCCTGTTTCCGTTTCCTCCCCCCCCCCCCATGGCCCTGAGTTTGGAGCTATCCCAGGCGTTTGGCCACCAGGTGCATGGGGTCTGGCAGCCATGCAGTGACCCTTCTGGAAACCTTGGGAGTTCCCCCCACCTCAGGGCACCACCGCAAGGCACTCATACTCCATCGTCTTGGAGGTTAGAGCTCCCCTGACACCACGCAGAGACACTCAGTACCTGGACTCTGGTACTGAGCCTCCGGAGGAAGCCCTGGAGGCTCCTGCACATGTCAGAGAATCAACAGTGGCTCCTCAGCCCATTTTAGCCTTCTCGTTCTCCTCTCTGGACGAGGTGATAATGAGACCAGGACTCTCCCCGCCACAAGACTACCACATGGCTTACCAGGAATTGTTAAAGCAGGTAGCTTTGAACTTGGATGTCCAAGCAGAAGTGGTCATGGAGACAACACATAGTCTCCTGAACATTATGTCACCTGCGGGGCCCTCTGGAGTGGCTCTGTCACTTAATGAAGCCATCATGGACCCAATCAGGACCCTGTGGTAAACCCTAGCTTCCCTCCATCTGATAGCAAAGTGCAAAGAGTGCAAGTATTTCGTTCCTTTCAAAGGGTATGAATTCCTTTTCTTGCATCCTCCCCTGGGATCTCTGGTTGTAGCAGCCGCCAAAGAAAGAAATTGACACGGATAGGTGGGTTCTATGCCCAAAGCAAAGGATCCAAAGAAATTGGACTTGTTCAACAGAAAGCATATTCCACATCCACAGGGGGCCTGCAGCTCTTCATAGAGAATTAGCAAGCCTTGTTGAGTTATTATGATTTTAATATGTGGGAGTCCATGTTATAATTCAAAGACATACTCCTCCAAGACTCTAAACAGTTTTCCTCCCTAATTTGAGGAGAGGAAGACTGGCTCATATCTCTCTGCAAGCAGCTGCAAACACTGCTGATTGGATGGCCGGATCAATGGTGACAGCAGTAAAAGTGTGCAGGAGCTTTTGGTTGCAGTCCACAGGGCTCCCTCATGAGGTATGACACACTATTCAGGATCTCCGAAGGCAACTTTGAAATTCCTGGGACTCTGTGCTGGCAGTATAGACCACAGGAGATGGGCTGTTACTTTACTCAACCAGCCAGATAAGAGCAGCGGAGGAGACTGAGCAGGGGGTTCAGGCACAGACCTTCCTTCCCCATGCTTCTTGGCAGGTCCTGCACAGTCCGGCCGCAGACATTCAGGGTCTTCGAAAAATTCATTATCTTTCAAGTGCTTGGTCATGTCCATTCCATGTCAGGTGTGCATCTTTTCTCCCAGTGGTATCCATAGGGCCAGCTCTATTGCCCCCTAGAGGTCTGTACTCATGCGCCAGAATAAGTGGTGCCGTTGACCTTGTGCCCTCTCAGTTCCTTCTTACCACTCACGACAGTTGCTGGAACAGTCTTCTTTTGTGCTTCGGCAGTTTCTTCCAGTGATTTTTTTCCGAACTCTTGTTGTAAATAGTTGGTAGTTTTAGTAGTGGTGTGTTAGTCCCCTTTCGGGACTTTGTGCCCAGGCCGGGGCATGCCCCAATCTCTGGGCTTCAAGCCATGTGCATCATGCACAAAACTTACGCCCATGTGTGATCACCACTCAAGTTGTCTAAAGTGCTTGGGATGGACGTGTGCAGCAAATCTGAAAGAACAACACTTACAGAAAGGTTAGTAACTTTTATCCTATCCCAGAACAGAAGAGAAATTTCTTCTGCTGTCTTCTTTCCTCTTCTCCAAGGGAGGCATCTAAGCATTTTGTCCTGTAAGAAAGGCCAATAACATCTTTCTCAGGAGTTCTGTCTCTTCTGCACTCAAATAATTGAAGATGAGCAGGGCAGTAAATTGTGCCTTACTTGTCAGCTACAGGAGAACCTATGCTACTTGTCCTGATACTTGAGGAGGGGAGAAAGGAGATGGTCTGATCCCAGAGTGGTGTGTTAACTTTGCTCTTCTCAAAGGCAAAACAATGAGATCAATCTGGGAAGAAGGATATCTCTGGTAGTCTCTCACTCTACGCAGGTCTTCTCCTTAGCCATCTCCTTAACAATACAGGGAGTACACACTGCTCAAATTTAAGCTGCTTCTGCTTCAGTTGCTAATGTGCTGGCTGTATGCCTGTAAGAAATTTGATGATACATTTGTGTCAAAGTACTTGAATTATTTTTCCCGTACAAATTAAATAATCTGGAAATAAAGATTTTTACCTTTTTTTTTTTTGGTGACTTTTTTCCTCTAAAGCTAGGGCCGTGTTTATAGTATTGGGACTAGTGGTATAACTACAGCACTGTAGCTAGTCCAGATAGTGTACACGCAGCCTACAGCGATGGAAAGAGTTTTCCATTGCTGTAGGAACACCGCCTCCCCAAGCAGTAGTAACTAGGTTTACGGAAGCATTCTTCCATTGACCTAACTGTGTCTGCCCTGGAGGTTAGGTTGACGTAGTTACTGAACTCAGGGATGTGGATTTTTCACACATCTAAGCACAATAAATATGTTGACCTAAATTTTTGGTATAGACCCCAGGCCATAGAATCCTGTGCACATGGTACCTTTTAAAGAAGGGCAAACTATCTTGTAATTTTACTACAGAGATACCCCATACAATTGTCAAAAGCACATAGTTCTAATATTAGGGCCCTACCAAATTCGAGGCCATGAAAAATGTGTCACTGACCACGAAATCTCATCTCTTTTGTGGCTTTTATCCTATTCTATACAGATTTTGCAGAGGGGTGCCCATCATTTCTCAAATTGGGGGTTCTGAGCCAAAAGGGAGTTGCAGGGGGATCATGAGGTTATTGTAGGGGGTCATGGTATTGCCACCCTTACTTCTGCACTGTCTTTACTGCTGGGCAGCTGGGGAGTGGCGGATGCTGCCTAAGGGCCTAGCTCTGCAGGCAGCAGTGCAGAAATAAGGATGGTAATACCATACTATGCCATCGTAGCTTCTGCGCTTCTAGGTGATGGTGGCTCAGCCTTCAGAACTGGGCTCCTGGCTGGCAGCTGCTGCTCTCCAGCTGCTCAGCTCTGAAGGCAGCACCACCACCAACAGCAGTGCAGAAGTAAGAGTAGCAGTACTACAACACTTCCTACAATAACTTTGTGACCCCCCCCCAACTCCTTTTTGGGTCAGGACACCTACAATTACAACAGTGTGAAATTTCAGATTTAAATAGCTGAAATTGTGAATTGTACTATTTTTAAATTCCTATGACTGTGAAATTGACCAAATGAACTGTGAATTTGGTAGAGCCCTAATTATTAGGCACTTTGGTCATTTTTGCAAACGGGTGTTAGGTTTGTAAATCAGTTGCTTTTGAGAATTGTATCTGTCATCTTTCAGAATTGTTGTTCATTCACTTACTTTCAAATGTTGAAATTATGTATTCTGGGTATTAACTCTTTCCAACATGTTCTTTGGAATTTTGTACGCGTGGTTTTAATGTAATTTTTCATGTTGTATTTAACTGTAAGGGAGAGCTTTTTATTTCTCACTTTTGAAAAATATCTGCTGGAATGTTCCAAGTCTTCTGAGATTTCTGAAGTTGAAGCGTCCTCAGTGGGAGGGAACACTTGGGGCCATCTTACGGGCCAAAAAGCTTGAGAGCAATGGGAACACAATTCTTCCTGGAGGTATGAACCCAAGAGAGTTAGTCCTGAGATCTTCAGAAAAGCTTAATTAGAAGATGAGGAGCTATCCCGTTCTTCTTCGAGTGATTGCTCATATCCATTCCAGTTAGGTGTGCGCGCTGCGCGTGCACGTTCGTCGGAAACTTTTTACCCTAGTAACTCCAGTGGGCAGGCAGGTCGCCCCCTAGAGTGGCGCCACCATGGCGCCTGATATATACCCCTGCCGGCCCACCCGCTCCTCAGTTCCTTCTTACCGCCGTGTCAGTCGTTGGAACTGTGGAGCGCGGCATAGCTGTCCTCCACGTCCCTAGCTCTCCTTGTTGTACTGTTTATAGTTGTAGTTAGTAGTTAAGTGTAGTTAGTTAAGTACTAATATAGTAAATAGTGTAAATAATACTTGTAAATATTTGTTAGCCGGTTTGGGCCGTAGCCCGTCCCGGCACCCAGCACCGGGCCCATGCCTGGTTCGCCGGGCTTCAAGCAATGTGCGGCCTGTAAGAAGCCGATGCCGACCAGCGACCCCCACGACGCGTGCCTAAAGTGCCTGGGGGAATCGCACATCTCGGACAAGTGCCTCATTTATAAGGCTTTTAAGCCTAGAACAAAGAAGGAGAGAGATCAGAGACTTAGGATTCTCCTCATGGAAGCGGCACTCTACCCGGCAGCTTCGCAGACCGTCACCTCGACACCGGCACCAGACCGCGCCGGCACCGGGAAGACTCCCCGGCACCGACCTTCCCCGGCACCGGGTCCAGAAGCAAGGCCCTCGAAGTCTGCAACTCCATCCAGCCAGACTCGAGTGGAGCGCCCGGCGCCTGTATCTGTCGCGGCGCTACCGACAGGGATCCCGTCAACTCCGGGCCCGGAGGGTCCATCGAGTCCGGTCCCGCCGAGCTCCCCCATAAGATCTGGGGCTGAGCTATTGGTCCCATCAACGCCGGAAACCTTCGCCTCGGAACGGGACCTAATTGCCCTGACTGAGCCAACTCAGCCTCCATCCCCGGTACCTCCGGTGCGGGTGGTGTCCAGAGGCAAACCAATGATGAGAGCGCCGTCTCGGGACTCGCGCTCGCTGTCGAGGTCCCGGCACCGTGGTCACTCCAGATCCCGCCGCCGCTCGCACTCCCGGCACCGCTGACCTCGGTGGTACCGGTCGCACTCGCGGCACTGATTGGCCTCCAGACAGTCCCGGTCTGGTTCCAGCCACTGATACCGGCACCGGGACTCTAGGAGCCGTTCCCGCCGTCGATCGGCTCCCCGGTCGACCTCCCGGCACCGCGTCGGTGGCAGGTCCCGGTCGACCTCCCGGCATCGCGTCGGTGGCAGGTCCCGGTCCCGATCCCGGCACCGGTATGACTCCCGGTACCGGTCCCCGGCACCGAGAACATCTTCGGCGCCAGGACGCGGAGATTCTTACCAGCCGCGGTCGGCCCCTCCATGGCCTTCCAGACAGGCGTCGGTGTCGTCACAGGCGGACAGTGTGTATGCGCTGGGCACAGACAGGGAGGCAGCCCTTTTCCAAGACCCTCCGCAACAGGACTAGGGACCGCAGCAGTGGGGGTTCTGGACACCCTGGGCGTATCACCAAGCCCAGGGCCCCCAACAGCTTCCTCCTAGGCCTGCGATGATGGCGCACAGGGCGCCGGAGGCGTCGCTGTCTCGCCCCCCCCTCCCCGGACGGGGAGGACGGGTCAAAACAACAAGACCCTGAGCTCCCCCCAGAGTCAGAGGCGAGGGCTCAGGCAGACCCCCTGCTGGACACTCTCTTGCCAGGGGTCTCCTCATCGTCTTCTCCCGATGAGGCTGTGGCAGGCACCTCTTCCAATAGCCCTCCTCCGCTAGATCTCAGGGCACATCAGGACCTCCTCAGGCGCGTAGCGCAGAACTTGAGCCTGCAAGCTGAGGAGGTCTCCGAGATCGAGGATCCCGTCGTCAGCATCCTCTCCTCTGATGCTCCCACTAGGGTCGCCCTGCCCTTTATTCGGACGATCCAGGCCAACGCCAATACGATCTGGCAATCGCCGGCCTCCATCCCCCCTACTGCACGGGGCGTCGAAAGGAAGTACATGGCCCCCTCCAAGGGCTATGAGTACCTCCATGTTCACCCGACACCGTGCTCTCTCGTGGTGCAGTCGGTGAACGAGAGGGAGCGTCATGGACAAGAAGCCCCAGCTCCCAAATCCAAGGAGTCCAGGCGTATGGACCTCCTCGGCCGCAAGGTCTATTCGGCGGGGGCCCTTCAGCTCAGGGTTTCCAACCAGCAAGCCCTTCTTAGCCGCTACGCCTTTAACTCTTGGGTGGCAGCGGACAAGTTTAAAGAGCTGTTGCCACAGGAGGCACGTCAAGAATTTGCGGCAATTCTTGACGAGGGCAAGAAGGTCGCAAGAACCTCGTTGCAGGCCTCCTTGGACGCTGCGGACTCGGCTGCCCGTACCCTCGCCTCGGGGGTGACGATGCGCCGCATCTCCTGGCTTCAGGTTTCTGGCCTTCCACCGGAGCTCCAGTACACCATCCAGGACCTCCCGTTCGAAGGCCAGGGCCTGTTCTCGGAGAAAACAGACCCCAGACTAAAAAGTCTGAAGGACAATCGGGTCATTATGCGCTCCCTTGGGATGCACACGCCCAGGACGCAGCGCAGACCCTTCCGACTGCAACAACAGCAGCAGCGCCGGCCGTACCCCCAGTTCCGCCAGCGCCAGGACCTCAATAGGCGCCACGGCAGAAATGGCAGGCGCAGGCAGTCGGGGAATCAAGGGGGGCAGAACCAAAGCTCCTCTAAAGCCCCACCTGGACCCAAACCTTCGTTTTGAAGGTGCACCCAAGGGCGTAATACCAGTGTCCCCCATGGATCCTTCCCCCCCGTTTTCCAACCGCCTTTCGTTTTTCCTCCAGGCGTGGACCCAAATAACATCCGACCGCTGGGTCTTACGCACGGTGCAGACGGGATACCGTCTGCAGTTTATATCTTTTCCTCCCTCCCGCCCCCCACCCTCGTCCCTCTTCAGGGACCCCTCTCACGAGCAATTCCTCCGCCAGGAGGTGCAGACGCTCCTCGACAAAGGAGCTATAGAGGCGGTTCCGGAGAACGAGAAGGGAAAGGGGTTTTATTCCCCCTACTTTCTAATCCCCAAGGCCAAGGGAGGCCTCAGACCCATCCTCGACCTGCGAGAGCTCAACAAATATCTAGTGAAGTTGAAGTTCCGCATGGTAGCCCTGGGGACCATTATCCCATCCCTGGATCCTGGAGACTGGTATGCTGCCCTCGACATGCAGGACGCTTATTTTCATATTGCCATATGGCCACACCACAGATGTTTCCTTCGGTTCGTGGTCGACCGCCATCACTACCAATTCGCGGTCCTCCCGTTTGGCCTCTCTACGGCCCCGAGGGTATTCACCAAATGCATGGCTGTCGTTATGGCATATCTTCGACGCAGTCTCATTCACGTGTTCCCTTACCTCGACGATTGGCTATTCGGGGCACATCAGAGCTGCAGGTCCGCAGCCACGTCCGCAGGATCACTGGGCTGTTTGCTACCTTGGGCCTCATGATCAACGTGGACAAGTCCACTCTGCTTCCCTCGCAGAGGGTGGAGTTCATTGGGGCCGTCCTGGACACCACCTTGGCCAGGGCCCTTCTACCGTTGCCCAGGTTCCAGTCGCTGTCGACGATCATTCAGCGCTTGCTGGCAGCCCCCCTGACCTCGATAAGGACATGCCTAACCCTGTTAGGCCACATGACGGCCTGCACGTTTGTGACAGGGTATGCACGGCTCCGCATGAGGCCCCTCCAATCTTGGCTCATCGCACAATACCGGCCGGCCAGACAGTCACTAGACACGCTTGTCACAATCCCCCAGGGAGTGTTGGATTCCCTCGGTTGGTGGCTAGACCAGTCCGTCGTGTGTGCGGGGCTCCCATTCCACCCACCCCAGCCCTCGGTGTCCCTTACGACGGACGCCTCAGATCTCGGCTGGGGGGCCCACCTGGGAACCATGAGAACACAGGGCCTGTGGTCCCCGCAGCAGGTGGAGCTACACATCAACATGCGGGAGCTGAGAGCGGTCCCCATTGCTTGTCAAACGTTCTGTCACCAGCTTCGAGGTCGTTGTGTCACGGTATTTACTGACAACACGACGAGCATGTACTATATCAACAAGCAGGGCGGCACCAGATCCTCTCCCCTATGTCACGAGGCGATGCGCCTCTGGGACTTTTGTATAGCCCACTCCATTCACCTCACGGCTTCCTTCCTCCCCGGAGTACGGAACACGCTGGCGGACCGCCTGAGCAGATCCTTCCTCGCGCACGAGTGGTCCCTCCGTCCGGACGTCGCCCTCTCGATCTTCCAGAGGTGGGGCTGTCCCTGCGTGGACCTCTTCGCGTCCAGGGGGAACAGGAAATGCCAGGTGTTCTGCTCCTTTCAGGGCCGGGAACCCGGGTCTATAGCGGACGCCTTCCTTATTCCGTGGACGACCCACTTGTTCTACGCGTTCCCCCGTTCCCGCTGATCCACAAGGTCCTTCTGAAGGTGTGCAGGGACAGGGCCCGCGTGATCATGGTAGCCCCAGCATGGCCCAGGCAACATTGGTACCCCATGTTGCTGGACCTGGCCATAGCCAACCCAGTTCCTCTGCCCCTTCACCAGGACCTGATCATCCAGGACCACGGTACTCTCTGTCACCCGGACCTCCAGTCGCTGCACCTAGCAGCGTGGTTCCTGCGTGGCTGACCAGATCCGAGTTACGCTGCTCCACCCCGGTACGTGAGGTACTCTTGGGCAGCAGGAAGCCTTCCATGAGAGCGACGTACTCGGCCAAGTGGAAGCGTTTCTCCTGTTGGTGCACGGAGAGGGGTTTCCTCCCGATGGAAGTTTCGGTAGCCAATATTTTGGACTATATTTGGTCCCTCAAGCAGCAGGGCCTGGCGATATCGTCCCTTCGGGTCCACCTGGTGGCTATCTCCACCTTTCACCCGGGTGGGGATGGCCGCTCCGTTTTCTCTCACCCGACGGTGACTAGATTCCTTAAGGGGCTGGAACGTCTATACCCTAACGTCCGACCCCCCTGCCCCTACCTGGGATCTTAACCTGGTTTTGACTCGGCTCATGGGGCCCCTCTTTGAGCCGTTAGCGACTTGCTCCCTGCTCTATCTTTCTTGGAAGACTGCCTTTTTAGTAGCTATTACCTCAGCTAGACGAGTGTCGGAACTCCGGGCTCTCACGGTAGATCCCCCGTATACGGTCTTCCATAAAGATAAGGTGCAGCTGAGACCGCACCCTGCCTTTCTCCCCAAGGTGGTCTCAGCCTTTCACATCAACCAGGAGATCTTCCTCCCAGTTTTTTTCCCGAAGCCTTATTCTTCACGCAGGGAGCAACAACTCCACTCGCTTGATGTCCGTCGGGCTCTCGCGTTTTATGTGGAGAGGACCAAACCGTTCCGCAAATCCCCCCCCAGCTTTTCGTGGCAGTAGCGGACCGCATTAAGGAGCTTCCCATTTCCTCACAGAGGTTATCCTCGTGGGTAACGTCCTGTATCAGGACCTGCTATGACTTGGCTCACGTTCCTATGGGCTGTGTGACTGCGCACTCTACCAGGGCGCAGGTGTCGTCGCTGGCTTTCTTTGCCCGTGTGCCCATCCAGGAAATCTGTCGGGCAGCGACCTGGTCATCGGTCCACACCTTTGCTTCCCACTACGCCCTGGTCCAGCAGTCCAGAGAGGACGCGGCCTTCGGATCTGCAGTGCTCCATGCCGCTACTTCTCACTCCGACCCCACCGCCTAGGTATGGCTTGGGATTCACCTAACTGGAATGGATATGAGCAATCACTCGAAGAAGAAAAGACGGTTACTCACCTTTGTAACTGTTGTTCTTCGAGATGTGTTGCTCATATCCATTCCACACCCGCCCTCCTTCCCCACTGTCGGAGTAGCCGGCAAGAAGGAACTGAGGAGCGGGTGGGCTGGCAGGGGTATTTATCAGGCGCCATGGCGGCGCCACTCTAGGGGGCGACCTGCCGGCCCACTGGAGTTGCTAGGATAAAAAGTTTCCGACGAACGTGCACGCGCGGCGCGCACACCTAACTGGAATGGATATGAGCAACACATCTCGAAGAACAACAGTTACAAAGGTGAGTAACCGTCTTTTCATCACAAGAAGGGCTCCCCTCCTCTCAACCCTGGAAAGCTTTTCAAAAATAATAAGCTTTAAGCATTATTTCACAACTAGACATAACTTTTTAAATAATGTTTTTTTTTTAAAGTACCATAATCTAAAATCATTATGGTGTAGCTAAGGTTTGTTGTTGTGTTTTGGAAATCATGTCTTAGTCATAGATTTTTAAAGCCAGGAGGTACTATTCTCATCTGACCTATGAATATCCTGACTTAGTACTACATCTCAAAACACTAGGCTTCTTAATTCTATTTTAAACACTCTAGATACTTCATAATGTCATCTCTTCTCTCCCTTTTTGCTCAATTCTACAGTCTAAAAGCCTAGAGTCTAGACATTTTGGTCCACCTTCTGAACGTTGGAATGGTGCTGGAAAAGGCTAATGATGTCACATTTTAAATGATTAAATAGTAACAGACCACTGGAAATGATGAATCAAAATGTAGCGTTTCTTTAAACATAACTTTAATTACTTGTAATGCTAGATTTTAAAATGTGCAATAGATCTACATGCCTGTTGATATTGAATACGGGCAAATAATGTATTATGGATAAAGTGAAAGTTAGACACAGTAGAAATAAAACATGTAATGACTTATGCTGGCGTGTGAATCTTTGTCTTTATTATAACTCGACTATACCATGATATGGCAAACCTGTTAGTATGTGTGTCATAGCTACAGGGAGGAAATTGTTTTTAGTTTATTCTAAATGCTTTGCTGTTAACTTGACAAAGAGCCTTAAAGCAGAAGTATTTATGCTTTCCTCATATTATTTAAAATAAATAGCGTTGGGAGGGACCAGCTAAAATTCTAAAGATTTTACTTCTACTGTTGAAAGCATTTTTTCAAAAAGTGGCTAGCAAAAAGGAAAAAAACCTCTAGCCTTTTGCTGTATTTTGATGTTCTGACATATGAAGAAGACCTGAAATATACTCATTTTCGTTTTGCTTAGAAATGTAGGTCCTATGTCAGCTGGAAGAATCTACAGTAGTGTTTAAACTTCATTTAACATGCTTATCTTAATATTTACTAAACTTTAGTGAACAACATTTTATACAAAGAAAGACTGTTTAAGATTTCATGTCTTGTACTCTTCAGTTAAGGTGTTTGAGCTCACAGTGAACTTCCCAGCGGTCATCCACTAAAACCAGAAAAGAGCAAATTTGACATTACTGATATTTCAAAGGTTTAAAAAATAAATAATTCAACCAACCAACCAAAGTTCATATTTTATTATATACAGAAAGGAAGAAAGAGAAACAAACAAAAGAGCAAACAATTTTAAAAAAAAATCTTTTTCATTCCCCTTTCTAATACATGTGAAATACTATTCATTTACTACTCTTTTGGGCAAACATTATTGCTTTCTCTTCTGCCATGCTATTTTTTGTCACAACCCACTGCTATCACCCCAATCTGCCCCCCCCCCACACACACACACTTCAAAGATGTACTTTATAAGCTGTGTTAGTTGATTAATTAGTATTTGTTATGCGTATACTATTAATTAATCAAGGTACAGTTTTGAAAGGGGAAATATGGTAACACAGTGTATGTTTTCTTTTTTAAAAGACTCCTGCTAAGAAAGATTCAATTCCAAGTACTGTGAAAGACGACAAAATCCATGTGTTGAAGTACAATATAGGGGATTTAGTGTGGTCTAAAGTGTCTGGTTACCCCTGGTGGCCATGCATGGTTTCAGCTGATCCTCTTCTTCATTCCTACACTAAACTAAAAGGTATGTCTTCATTGCTGCACACATCTTCATGGACATAGAGACATTACATTCTGGAAGTTTCATTTCTTCATTTCATCCATTCAGATAAATTGATAAACCAAAATCCTTTGTGCTTCAGCACTTGTTTATGCTGTTTGTTAATTACCTCTTACTGGCTAGTAACATCAGGTTGCATTGGAAAGAAGTGATGTTCTGGGGAAGCTTAATTTAAATGGAAATTTAGAAAAATAGGTTAGAGAATATGAAGGTAAAACCTTTGATAACAATGAATTAATAGAAACAAAAGACTGAAGTAGGAGAGAAAATTCACAGTATACCTTAAAGTTTGAAACTTGTTTTCAATATTTTAATGTTTGTGTTTTCAGTTAAATCAAAGAGAAGTTACAACTCCCTATATTACATCAACAGTGAACAGGATAAATTCTTTAGTGTCTGCATAATTGTGTTGCTGCTCTTCATCAGGGCAGGAATATAGCTAAGGCTTTGTCTTGTAGCTTTTCTTATCAAACAATCTTCCTTTTCCTAGTGAAGCAATAAAAGAAATCCTGCTGCCTTCTAGGAGGATACAGTTTCTGGTTTGTTTCTTCCCTTACATTTTTCATTATGGAGTGACCAGTTTGGGTCTTTTCTAAAATCCAGAGAGTTTTATCAATCTCAAAATGAGTTGAAGTTTAAAAAAAAGAAAAAAAAAATCTATGGAATTCAAAATGAATTGGACAACAAGTTTCAGAATGATGTCACAAAACTGTAGGGTTCAATAGAGTTAGAATTTTTTCAAACTTTTGCTACAGTTCAGCAAGTTATGTAAAGGCGGAGAGAGGACCTAGTTTACTATGCTTCCCAGGCTGAGATCTAGTGTCTAGGACTAATTTTTAGTTGATTACAATATATTTGAAAAGTATTCGTCTCAGTAGAAACATTTCTATAGGTCATAAGTTTTTGCAAGATTGTATAGGATGCCCTCTGAGGAAAGATAGAAAAAATTGTTTAGTCTGGAGAAGAAGACTGAGAGGGGACATAAGTTTTCAAGTACATAAAAGGTTGTTACAAGGAGGAGGGCAAAAAATTGTTCTTGTTAACCTTTGAAGATAAAATAAGAGACAATGGGCTTAAATTGGAGCAAGGGCAGTTTAGGCTGGACATTAGGAAAAACTTTCTGTCAGGGTAGATAAGCACTGGATTAATTGCTTAGGAGGTTGTGGAATTTCCATTACTGAAGGTTTTTAAGAGCAGGTTAGATAAACACCTGTCAGGGATCGACTAGATAATACTTAGACCTGCCATGAGTGCAGGAGATTGGACTAGATGACCTCTCGAGGTCCCTTCCAGTCCTGTCTGTGATGTCAAATGGCTGCTGGAGGCCTATATTTTACATTATTGGAGAGAGGGTGGAATAACCCTTTTTCTTGCACAAAGAGATTTCAAATTTAAACAGTTCTAAGATATCTTGCCAGTAAAGAAGGAAAATTTTTGAGTGTGTTTTCAGCGTGAATCTCAGATTCCACTGTAGGTGTGCATGCACCTGAGATCAGTTTCTCTTGGGTGCATATGTCCTGTGCCACCTCATGCTTCTGGGTAAGAGCATAAAAAGCAGAGCGATCACAAACTTCCTTCTTGCCACCCAGTCAGTGAGGAAGAACACAACGAGTGCCTGACCTGCTGCTCTCTTTAGAGAATTGAACTTGATTTTATCTACTGCGGAGGAACTTTACCTTCACATTTCCATTTGCTTTTTCCTCCAATTGGACAAATCAGTACCCTCTGAGCCGTACGCTTTGTGCCAACCACTACACTTTGTGGTGGATTCTAAGTCCTAAGGGTTCAAACCCTTCCTTTCTGCAAAGGACTGGTTCCTTTAAGGATGGACATAGTTGATATCTCTTCTACCTAGAAGAGAGCCACATGCCAGCTATGTGGTCTGTGCACAAGTCCTTGTCTACAAGGATCTGCAAATCCAGGGGATGTTCATGGTACACCTGTTAGCAATTGAAGTGAGGCTAAAAAAAACAGCATCAGCTAGCACTCCCTCAAGCAGGCATCACAATCTAGGTTCAGTCAGTGAAAACGCTAACAGTACAGTCATAAAGCCAGATACGGCAATAAAGTCAACACTAGTGCCTCATGAAAAGGTGACTTGGTGAGACAGAGCCAGATGGAGCCTCAACATAGCCCCACAAGGACAGTCCTAGGAGGAGGACTTGAAACAAAACTCTTCCTGTATCCTCCACAAAAACTGGAGGAGCATGTGGGGTACAGGAATAGGTACTGACCTTGATTTCCCATGTCTGTGCCCTGCAGAGGGCTGTGTTACTTCCTGGAGAACTCAGTGTTCTCTGTGGAGACATCTTTTGCGCTGAAGTGATGATTGGCACTGGAAATGTATCACCATATGAGACAGCAGTTTGAAGAAGAGATCTACTCCTCTTGTTGAGTCACTCCTTTTCTCCAATGTTTAGTAGAGCTCCCTCTCCCACCTTTGAAGAGTGTCACTAGGGAGCACAGTAGGCTATCCTAACTGAGACATCCACCCATGAATGGCATTGGGCCAGCCAGCCTCAACTAGGCCAGTATTCCTATATTGGCCTTACTTTTGTTGCAAGTGTCTAGGAGCAAGATCTGGTTCACAGGCACCTAGAAAGATGAGGCAGTATCATTCCTTAGTGTCATCGTTGGCTGTACCACCAACACTGGAGCAAGACAATAGCTTCTGCAAACATGAGGCAAATAGGACAATGGCAACTCCCATCTCTATCCAAGGAGTCATCCTTATCATGAGACGAGGCATTAGTCTTCATGCCAGCAACTGACAACTTTAAAGCATTCCAGGACCTCCTGTCCCACCCTGAGAATATCACAGATGTAGAAGCAACACTCATATAGAAGTCCCGTTGTTTTTTGACGTCTCAAGCTCTACAACTCTGACTAGGATCTCCTTTCTTATCAGCAATGTGTTCTTTGAACTGGGTAAAGGACTGTGGCAACCCCTGCCATTCTTCCTCCCACTTCCCAATGAGTGGAGAAGAGATACCTGATGCCTCCAAAGGACTTTGAGAACTTATGCACCTATCCAAATTGAGGGTTGCTGGCTGTGTTATCACTGCAGGGAAATTCCAAGTCCGCCAATGGCATAGGTAAGGACAAATGATCTTAAGAAGCTAGTCTTATTAGGATGCAAGGCACATTCCTTGCCATATGCAGCTCCAGGCTGTGAACTATCAGGATATGTTTGCAAAATAACCCTTTTTCATCTGGGAGAGGGTCATCCACTCCCTGTCAAAACTCCTGCAGGAAAGGAAAGTTATCAGAGAGGTCCAGATTGTTGCTGGAACATCCTTGCAGACAATTATGGACACACATGGCACAGCTACAAGATTGATTGCCATGGCTGTCAAAATGAGCCGGGGCTTGTGGCTTCAGGTATCTGGCATACCATGCAAGTAGAAGCCACAGTAGAGGATCAACCCTTTGATGGAATGGAGCTCTTTAGCCAAAGAACAGAGGACACTGTAGTACTCCCATGGTTGACAGCCAGACTACCCACAAAAGAAAGGTCTAAATACTTCATATGATTAACCTAACACCATTTGAGAGGAACATCGAGTCATAGGTGCCAATCCAGAGTGTGCTTCCACCTTCATGAACCACCTTGTCCCTTTCCACAGGACCTGGGTGACCATCACAGCTGACAAATAGGTAGTAGACATCCTTGACCAAGGCTACCATATCAGTTTCTACTCCTTACCCTATCCACTCCCATTTCCCATCCTTTTTCAGTAACTCTTCTCATGAGAGCCTGTTACAAACAGAAATGACCCCCTCCTTTATCCAGGAGCCATAGAAGAGATACTTACAGAGTAGAAAGGAAGAGGCTGCTTCTCCTGGTATTTCCTTATCCTGAAGAAGAAAAGAGGTCTTTATCCTGTCCTAGATCTGAGAAGGCTGAGCAATACATATGCTACCTTAGATTCAGGATCTGTTCAGATTCAAGACTGGTTCATGGCTTTTGGCTTGCAGGATGTGTACTTCCACACAGCCATCCAACTGGTCCAGAAGAAGTTACTAAGATTCACAGTGGGCATTAATCATTACCAGTAGTCTCCATGGCACTGAGAGTTTTCACAAAGTGCCTGTGGATGATAGCAGCCTATCTGTGAAGGAAGAGCATTCATATCAACCCTGGCCTGGACAATTGGCTGAACAAAGGTGTATCTCAACAGGAAAAAATGGCAAGCTTTAAATATGTCCTTTTCCTTTGTTAACAGCTACATCTTCTGCTGAACTACAAAAATCATCCCTTAGCTCATCACTAAGGATAAAATTGTCATGGAAGTCACAGATTCCGTGACTTTGAGACCTCCATGACATTTTCCTCTTCGGCCCTGGGGTGACTGGGCTGGAGCTGTCAGCTGGCAGGCTCCCAGAGCCCTTTTGGTGGTGAGGGCTGTCAGTGTTCCCTCCCCACTCTGAACTTTAGGGTACAGATGTGGGGACCTGCATGAAAGACCCTGTAAGCTTATTTACCAGCTTAGGTTAACAGTAAGCTGCCACCACCAACCATGTTCCAAATCTTAGGGGAGAGCCACTTGGAACTCTGCCTTTCCCCAAATATTTCTCAAGTCCCTAACCCCCCCTTTCCTGGGCAGATTTGAGACTAATTTGTCCTCCCCCCGCCCTCAAGTCCTTACAGCCTTTTCCTGGGTATGCTTGGGAGTATACCCTCACCCAGTTAGTGCTGGTGAACACAGACCCAAAACCCTTGGATCTTAAAACAATGAAAAATCAATCAAGTTCTTAGAAGAAGAATTTCAATTAGAGAAAAAGGTGAAAGGAATACATCTGCAAGATTAACATGCAAGATAATCTCACAGACAAACAGATTCAAAACACAGAGGGTTTCCCTCTGGGCCAAACTTTAAAGTTACACAAAGAACCCAATTTTATCTTCCCTCTATTTTGCAAAAGAAATCACAAGTAGAAAATAAAAGTAATCTTATACCTTCCTTTTCTACATACTCACTACCCTATAGGAGTGGAGTGGCTTTTTCTTTCTCTGTGTCTGGCAAAAAGCACACACCTCGCACAGCCAAAATACTTTTTTTTTCCTGTCCAGATTTTAAAGTATCCTGTCCCTTTATTGGTCCTTCTGGTCAGGTGTCAGCTAGGTTATGTGAGCTTCTTAATCCTTTACAGGTTAAAGTGGAATTAACCCTTAACGGTATGTTTATGACAGGGGCCCTGGAGACTCCCCCTTCCCTTGCAGTGGGTCTTGAGCTCTCATCTCACCCACTTCCGCAGGCATCCATGAATTTTTGTTTATTGCCCGTGTCCATGACTTGTACTAAAAATAACCATGACAAAATCTTAACCCTATTCATCACAAATGATAGTTCATAGGAGTCTTCAGCTCCACATCAGTGAGAGCATAGCTTCCCAAGGTAGGTTCTTGTTAATGCAATCTCTATTAATTGGGATAGGTAAACCCAAGTATGATGGTGCTGATGCATCTGGGACTCTTTGGGCCATATGTCAGTGTGTATGCCATTTGTCAGGCTTCATCCTGTGACTCTGACTTATATCAAGTCCAATACTCTGAAGCACTGTATATGAGCAAAAGAGTCGTGGTTCCCTTTTCCCATCATCACAAAACTGAGGTAGTAGCAGGAACCCAAGAACATACATGGAAGAGTGGCAGTGTTGGTTCCCTTCCTTATAGTAACTAATCACGGCTGTGTCAGGAACAAGTTGGAGAGCCCACTTGGGCTACCTATGAATGCAAAGGACCTGGCCTACAGAAGACATGAAGCTTCATGTAAAGGCCCTGAAGCTCAAGGCCATCTGGCTAGCTTGCATAGCCATACTACTACTTCTCCCAAATTCCACAGTGGAGATACTGGTGGCTAATATGTCCCCAATGCACTACATAAATAAGGAGCTGCATGCTTTTCTTCATTCTTTTGGTCTGGAAGATATTGAGCTCTGGTCATGCTGCCACTGAAATGGGATAACCCTTATGGCTCTTCACCTCTCACAAGGTAGCGGCAACTTGGTAGACTTTGTGAGCAGGCAGGCAGTTACCAATCACGAATGGTCACCGCAGATGTCCATCATTGGAACAGATATTCCTTCAGTGGGAAACTTCCAGGGTAGATGTGTATGTCACCAACAACAATACCAAATGTCAGAACTCTTGTTCCAGAGGGAGCATGAGCCTGGATTTGTTACTGGACTCCTCCTTTCTCAATGGTCCCAAGGCCTCCTTATGCCTTTCCACTGATTCCTCTGCTTCTCAGTATGATATTCTAGATTAAGTGAGACAGATCAGCCTCATGACTCCTTACTGGTCATGGCAGTTTTGGTAGATAGATCTAGTATGTGTGTCCATCTAACCATCCATCTAGCTCCCAGACTGCCTACATCTGATATCACAACATTGCTTCCAGATACACCATCCAGACCTCAAATCACAGCACAGGTGTTGGCTGGTTAAGTACCATGGACAGAGACTATGCCCTGTCAATCCAAGAAATCCTGATACAGAGCAGGAAGTAATCAACGAGATTACTTATCAAAATAGGATTGATTCTCAATATGGACAGCTCAGCAGGGGCTGGACCCAGTGTACGTGTCTGTACTGAAGATCCTCAACTACTTACTGCATTTAAAGAGCTGGCTTTTCATTTAGTTTGATTAAGATCTATCTTGTAGTAATCTGTTTTTTTGCCATCACTTAGTGCAGTCTTTTCCAATACTTTCCAGAGGTGTCCAAGTTTCTGAAAGGGATCTTCCATACTTACCCATCAATTAGAGAAGCTACTTCTGTTTAGGATCTCAGTATAGTTCTCCTGAGGCTTCTGGAGCCTCTCTTTGAGGATCTTTCAGAACACTTCATCATCTTACTCTGAAGGCAGTCTCCTAGTAGCCATCCTGTTGGACAGAAGAGCGAGTGAATTATAGCAGTTTGTTTGATTCTCTTTACACAACAATCCAGAGAGATAAAGCGATACTGAAACTTCACCCAAAATTCATCCCCAAGCTGGTCTTGGAATTTATCTGAATCATTGTTTACCTGTCTTCTTCCCAAAACCTGCAAACTTAACTTCACTTTAACAAAAGATTTGTGTGGCATCTGGGTGAAGGGAGAAACTTTCTATCCAATCCAACAATTCAGCTTTTTTTTCTCTAGTTAAATTTATACTACCTTATTTATTTATTTCTTAAACAAAACATTTTATTGTGGAAGGCAAAAGAAAGAGCCTTTCCAATCCCTGTTTAGATCCTCTAAATTAATCTTAAAATTAACACCTGGTTTATATCAGAAGAAACTGATTTTTGGTGTCTTAAGCATAAGACCAACATTCCTCTTTCCAAAATAAACAGATAGCACGATGATCATACTGTTGTTCTTGCATCTGTGGGTTCTCTTTGGATTAACATAGCAGTTGGAGTCATTCCTTTTACATGAAGCTTCATAGATTAGTTTACTGAGAAATGTCAATCTATTAGATTTTTAGAAGGAAAACTGGACAAAAAGTATTTGTCATTGCTCTGCATACTGCAATTTGCTGAAGGATTTCAAAGTGTGAAACGTATTTAAAATGCTAAAACCAAAACCAACCCAGTAACTTGTATAAACTTACTGTTAAATTTTCAGGACAAAAAAAGAGTTTTCGTCAGTATCATGTACAGTTTTTTGGCGATGCCCCAGAACGAGCTTGGATATTTGAGAAGAGCCTTGTGTCATTCAAAGGAGAACAACAGTTTGAACAATTATGCCAGGAAAGTGCAAAACAAGCCCTCCTTAAAGCTGAGAAAATAAAGGTAAGAGGCTACAACACCTCCTTCCCCTCCAACCCCCCTCCCATTTTTTTGCAGGCTTTTTACTTTGTTTCTCTCCAATGGTTAGGTATCAGATGACATTTCAAAACAATCTAGAGAGCTTTCATGACTGCTTGTTTTATAGCATCGTTTAGTTTTGCATTTCACATTTAAAAACATAGAATACATGATGGCTCAGTGAGTGCTCATTACTTTTTGCAAATTGGCAAATGTCACTGATTCACGCACAGAAGGATTTGTTTAGTAGTTCTTCCTTTATATCAGGACCGTTCATACAGGTTTCACTGGAGTATTTGCAATATAGACATACTGTACACTTAATCTTCTTCTAATTGTTTTTAATTATTACTGATGTTCTGTAAAAAAAGGTAAACAACTCAAACTGGCTTATATTTTTCTTGCAGATGTTAAAGCCTGTTTCCGGGAAACTACGGCCTCAGTGGGAGATGGGCATTAAGCAAGCCACTGAAGCACTAGGCATGACAGTGGAAGAACGGAAAGCCAAGTTCACCTTTATCTACATTAGGGACAGACCTCATCTTAATCCTCGAGTCGCAAAGGAGGCTGGTATTGCTGTGGAACCATTGGAGGAAATAGATGAGTCATCTTACTCGAATGAAGAAACCACTCAAAGTCTGAAATCGATGAAGGAGTCTGGCATTCCTAGCAAGAGAAGGAGGAGGACATCAAAATTGCTTGCGACTAATGGCACACAAGAAAGTGGTCAGTCAGGGACTAAGAATACTACTCCCCAGAAGGCATTTGAACAAGGAGAAGCCAAAAGAGGAATAGGCTCTCCCATCAGTAAAAAGAAAGCTGCAACATCCACTCCACGAAGCAGGAAGGGAGATGCCGTGTCTCAGTTTTTGGTCTTTTGTCAGAAGCACAGAGATGAGGTTAGTTTTTTGTTGCGTGAATAAGTGTAAGTGTTGTTCTATTCGTGTTCTGTTTTTCACATGTATAGAGTATCTTCTTTCTCTTAGCTGAAGAACATCTGAAAAGTAAGTTATATTTTTTGAAGATGGCAGCCAAAACCTATGAGATAGTCCTCAGATATTTAAGAAGCTAATCCCTGCCTCGAAGAACTTGTCGTCTAAAGACATAAGACAAAAAGTGGCGATGAGGATAAGGACAGAATAGAACGTAAAATAAAGTGGTTTTGTTAGTGCCATTATCCTAGTGCTGTTTTTTGTTAATTTATGTTTAAATATTTTATCCTCTAGTGACCTTTTATCTAGTCGTTGTTAGTTCCTCTTTACATTTATTTTTAATGCATAAACTTATGTTCCCAAGTACCTTTCTGGCTTTCTGTTTATCCTTAACCCACCCATTCCCCATAAGTAAGTGGATTTACTCAACACTACTTGTTCCCTTGTCTTCCAATTCCCCAAATGCTCTTCCTCACTACCTAGGAGGGAAGGGAAATTGCAGCCTTTCCCTAAATAAATAAATGAATCTCTCAACAGTTGTCCAAAGTCTGTAGTCTAATGGGATGTGGACAAAGGCCCTCCTTACACCCTTCTGGAGTAAGGATGATCTTGTGTTTAAATAATAGTCTTGCCCAGCATCCCATAGGAAGTCTGGTGGAGCCAGAAATAAACCTAGCTACTTGGGTCCTAGGCTATTACGTTAAACACTTGAACATTGTCTCTTCCTGCAACCCTCTTCCTCATTCTGTTTATTCTGTGCACTGAATGAGGCAGGTGTCCTCTAGGACAAATAATATATTCTCTAATGTAATAGTCTTTATTATATTATTGTAACATTTTGTGACAGTTTTTTAAATGTTATTTCCTAAGCTTTAAAAAAATTGAAACACAAATTCCACTGTGTGGATCCATATTGACCATCTGCAGTATGGGTCCTCACCAGTGCATGAATCCAGGACCTTTATAGATCTCTGCCATTTAAGCTGAAGGACTGCTAACAGTAGTAGGTGGTGGTTGTTCTCTGTGTGGAGAGGAGAATGCTCTAGTGCTTACAGACAGCCTAGTCAAGCACATAGATTTGGCACATTCATTCTGATGAGGGGATGAGACTTGGGTCTGCCATATTAGATCTCTGATTTCTATTTCCAGCTGTGCTAGAAATCCCCTTGTGCAGCCTCTGTAAAATGTCAGGGAGACATGTTACTTTCCTTCCTCTTAAGGTTAGGGTATGTGGATTTGCCCAGTAATATAGGCAGTAACGTGAATGAGGTTAATAGCAAGTCAGTGGAAGAGCAGAGACTATAGCTGCTGATCTGATTCCCAGCAGAGCCCACCTTCCCATAGACCAAAAGATATTTAGCAGCTGTTGCTTTGTTTGTGTACCATGTAGAGCAGTTTAGGGAATGCCATGGCAGTGAGTCTGTAGGAAGCTCTGAGGAGATGGCAGCATGCTCAGTACAGTTGAAATCTTCAGAGATTTTAATGGCAAGCAAAAGTTCTACTTAGTATGTGTAAACTATGATTTTTTTATCATCTCCCAGAGGCTTATAACTTGAACAAATCTGGTTAAATTTTTCACCATGATAACAAAAGCACTCCTCTGACTTCAGAATTATTCCCCAGGTCAGATTTCAAGTTCCTTTTCCAAAACATGAAGGCTCTCCAAGGAAACAGTAAGGAAGAAATTAACATTGGGAAAATTTATTTATTTTTCCCTTACCCTCTCTTTTGGAAACAACTTAGTTTGCTGATACTTAAAAAATCATCCTGAATGAGCATGAGAAAATTTGACCAGATGGTTAAAGTTCAGCAAAGTTATAAGTATCTGAAAACTGATTTGTAAAGGAAATTGTTGAGCAACCTTAATTCTCTAGATGTTGCTACGAAGTCTGCCTAGAATATCTTAGCAACCAAATGGTTTTGAAATCCATTATACTCCAATATTACAACCATTTTTACATTTACAGAAAGCCAGTTGGGTTTTGGAAGCTTTTAATAATGGGGTGAAATAGTCTTCAGTTAGTTAGGAGCATCTGGATTACTACTCTTTGAATGCTCTTTCAGTCAGAAACCTATTAAAAACAAAAGCCCCCTTTCAAATAAAGCAGTTCTTCTTGGAGTGATGGTCCCAACTGTATTCCACTGAGGGTTTACGTATGCACACCATGTATCCGGAGCTGGAGAATTTAAAAGAAGTAGTGTCTGTCAGTCCGCGCATGCGCCCTTGCTTTGCCTCATGGTTTCGTCTGAGGTGACAAAGGGCAGGGTGTACCGACCACATATCCAGTTCCTTCTCACCATCACATGGTCTGGGTCAGCACTATTCGTATCCTCCTGTGTATGATGCACCTTTAAAAGAGTATTGTGTGTGTGTGTAGGGCCCTGCCAAATTCATAGCCATGAAAAATGCATCACACACTGTGAAATCTGACTATTGTAGGGGAAGAAGAGGGACAGGGTTGGGGCATCCATCTGGGGCTTCCTACCGTGCATTGGGGGCCAAGTACTAGTCTGAGTGGGGGGCTGGAGAGGAATGGGACTTCCTCTTCCCCTGTATGGCTGCTCTCAGGGGGAGATCAGAGCCACCTCCATGTACCCTCCCTTCAGGAAGTGCTCTGGCTGTACTACCTTCAGAGCCCAGCTTCAAAGGCAGCACAGAAATAAAGGCAGCAATCACATGACCACCCTCTACAACATCTTTGCGACCAACCCCACAACTCCCTTTTGGGTCAGGATCCTCACAGTTACAACACTGAAATTTCAGATGTAAACGTATGAAACCATGAAATTGACTATTTTTAAAATCCTTTGACCATAAAATTGACAAAATGGACCATGAATTTGATAAGTACCTGTATGTATAGTTATTTTTTGTAATATTTAGCTGTTTTTACATAGTTTTTACTCATTTTAGTAGTTATTTAGAGTTGATTTGAGACTTTTAGGGCAAATCTGTTTACTTTTAAACCCTCCACCCCGCACTATGCATGGGTACTGGATTATGCCAAAGATCTCAGGCTTGAAAATCTGCACCTTCTGCCAGTTTTCCTTGTTGATCAGCGATGAACATCAGTGCTGGTTCTACTGCTTGGGCAAAGCCCATATTTCATCCTGATGCAGAGTCTGCCAGTCCTTTCCAAGTCATACCCAAGAAGGCCAGGTTCTCCACCTCAAGAAGCACTTCATGAAAGTTGCCATGAGACCTCAGTCAGACCCAGGTCAGGAAACCCTGCCCATACATCGGCCTGAGATAGCCAGGAATGTGTATCTGGCTATGAAGATAGTCCAGCTCCAGTAATACCAACATTATGGACCTCATGCCGGGGCCTAGTCAAGAGGTAAGGAAGAATTCACATAAGCAGGACATTAAGTCTTCCTCTAAACAGAAGAAGGGAGACTCACCTTCCATGAGTTCCAGCCATGGGGTAGCAGCGCACTTCAAAAAATGCAAACATGACAAAAAAATGCACGTACCGGCGGATCTGCTGGTGTCAGGTACCAAGCCATGCACATTGTCAGTGTTGGTTTCCAGTAAGGTATGAGACCTATTGGCTCTGGGGAAGTCCACCCTCTGGCTACAGAAAGGGTGCCATTAACACCAGGTTGGCTGTGAAAGTGCCAGAGGGCCACGAACTGTTTGCCCTGTGATCTCCATGCCTTCTACTCCCATCCACCTCTGGGGAGATCAGATCTTCCACCCAAGACATACCACAGTCAAGACAGCTTTCACCACATCCTCCAGTGGTCCACACACTTCCACCAGTTCCGATGGTACTGCCAATGGAACCAGGATCTGAGTTTCCATGCTCAGAGGATTTGGAAGAAGCACAGGGTCTGCCCATCCTTTACTGCTTCTACAAGTACCTAAAGAGGCGGTCTACATTTGTGGCATTATCCTCGTTTACAGCTGCAGAGGAGCCAATAGTTCCCTACACCCTGAGGCCTGGTGCAACACCCACTGGATTCATCATGCTTGCCCT
This sequence comes from Gopherus flavomarginatus, assembly GCF_025201925.1. Taxonomy (NCBI): domain Eukaryota; kingdom Metazoa; phylum Chordata; order Testudines; family Testudinidae; genus Gopherus; species Gopherus flavomarginatus. The sequence goes on along the minus strand of NC_066619.1, from coordinate 268,191,363 downwards.
GTTGGGGATCCTCCATTCCCCCCATTCTGTCTAAGAGGGACAAGAAGGGCAAGGATAAGCAGTCATCTAGACTGGTACAATCAAGCATGACTCAGTCATCAGTACCTCCCTAGTCAGGACCCTCAGTACTATGCAAACTGAAGCATCCGATACCATTGCTCCCTCAGTATGCTTAAACTCTACAGTACCGTCTGCTTCCATTGCCAGGCACGCTACTATGTTGGTATCGATCATTCACTCAGTGCTGCAGGAATTCAGATACTCAAAGAACTTATCAGTGGTAGATAAACCAGAATCTCCTCAGTTCATGGGTACTGAATGCCTCTTGGTACTGAGACCCCAGTGTCCAATCTACCATCACCCTTTGGTATTGTCAGACTCTCCATTCTCTTCTACTGATGGCTACCTTCCATTGGAGGACACTGAAGAAGGGGAAGACCTTTCTTCAGTCTCATCCATCTCCAAGGAGGATTCGCCTACATATCCATACAGGAACTCGTTCTTTGACTCCCATAGGAGAGACCCTGATGCTTGACACCAAGGGTGGTGGGACCAATCCTGGATGCCACATGTCTCCCACCTGGGCCCTCAATGGCTACACTGGGATCCCTGGGCTGCATACTGACTGCAGTTTACCAGATCACTGGCTCTAACACATGAGGTTAGATGTTTAGCCATTTCCTCCCCAGCCAGTTCTGCAACAAAAGGAGATGTTTGAGCATAGGCACATGAAGCCGCCTCGTACTCCTGTCTCTGCCTCATCTGGAGATGATGAAGTCATGCCTCCACCAGAATCCATGGTCAATAATCTGTGTAAGTTTCAGGATCTTATAAAGCAGGTAGCTGACAGTCTCTTCAAATATCTCTTGAAGAGGCCAAGGATTTGCAACACAAATTGCTTGACATTTTGCAGTCAGGAATACCGTTTAGACTTGTGCTACGCATTAATGAAGTACTCCTGGACCCAGGAAAGAGAGTTTGGCAAACGCCTGTTACTGTTCCATCAACTTGCAAACAGACGGATAAAAAATATGTCCCCTCCAAGGACTCCAAATTTTTATTCTCCCACCCCCTATCTAAATCTCTGGTAGTGGTTCAGTGAATGAACAGGGTAATCAACACTACTCCAAGTGTGCCCCTTATGACAAGGACCAAAAGCATACAGACCTCTTTGGACAGAAGTCATGTTCTTCCACAACGCTTCAATTTTGGATCTCAAACCATCAGTGTTTATGGCCAAATACAGTTTCACAAACTATAATAAATTCATGGTCTTCCACAGGAACAGAAGGAACAATTTCAGGCTATCATTTTGGAGGGTCAGTTATTAGTCAGGATGTCTCTTTAAGTGTCTGTAGTTGCTACAGACACCACTGCCAAGCCCATCTCTACGGTCGTGGTTATGCGTAGGGTATCATGGCTCCAACTCTCAGGGTTCCTGAGGGAGCTTCAGAATACCACTGATGACATCCCCTTTGATTGAAAGCTTTTTGCAGAAACTATGAACAAATCTCTTCACATGCTTCACTGAAAGACTCCGGAGCCATGTTAAGATCTCTGGGTATAGCAGTCACAAACAGCCTGGAAAGTTCACCTGGCTCAGTTCTTTGGATTTTACAGATCCACTGAATCCCACCAGGAGGAGAGAGAAGTTCCAGAGAGAGAGTGTTTCTCACCTTCCTTCCACATGTACCCAGTCATCATCATCAAAACAATAGTTTTGATGGGTCGTGGAGGGTTCAGGATTCTCTCTCTAGTTGAGCAGCTGCAACCCTTTGCCCACCTCACTCCTTTTAGTGACATTCTTCCTCATTTCCATCATGCTTGGAGGCAGATTACTGCAGACAAGTGGATCATAGATGTCCTAACACTTGGATACACCATCCACTTTACATCGCTCCCTTCCTTGTCACTGTTTATGGATGTCTCTCACGAGCCTTTTCTGAGAGAGGAAATAGACTTTCTCCTTCAGTTAGGAGTGACAGAGCCGGTCCCAGCTCCTCACAGATGAAAGGAGTTCTAGTCAAAGTACTTTGTACCAAAGAAAGATGGAGAGTGGAGACCTATTTTGGGTCTAAGACTATTAAATTCATAAAGTCTGAAAAGTTTTTCTTCGAGTGCTTGCTCATATCGATTCCAGTTAGGTGTGCACATGCTGCATGCACAGTCGTCAGAAGGTTTTTCCCCTAGCAGCATCTGTCGGGTTGGCTCTGCATCCCTTGGAGTCGTGCCTTCATGGCGCCGTATATAGGGCCCTGTCAACCTGCTGTCTCCCCAGTTCCTTCTTACTGCCAGTGATGGTCGTTGGAGGGTTTTGTCTTGTTTTCTTGAGCAATCCTCTAGCACAGTATTTCTGTAAATAGACAGTTTAAGAAGTTGTTTGTAGTTAGTTAAATATTTGAGGTCAGGGTACTGGGGGGGGGGGGGTTTTCCCTCCCCTGTTTCCCAGGCCTGGGACATGCCTTGTTCCCAGGGGTTTAAGTCTTGTGGGATTTGCTAAAATCCTGTGCCCAAGGGCAACCCATACTCGGCTAGTCTAAAGTGCTTGGAGGAGTCCCATCAAATGGACAGGTGTAAGATCTGTAGGAGGTTTTGTCCCTGCACGAAGAAAGAGAAGGACCACAGGTTAAAGTTACTGCTAATGGAAGCAGCGCTGCGCCCTCAGTCCGAGTCGAGCCCCATGGAGACTGCACTGGGCTCCTCAGCATTGGTGCACAGTGTGCCAGCTTTGATCCCAGGAGGTGCTGTGGAAGGACTCTGGGGTCAGAGACCCTTGGCACCGGCACTCCCCATTACTGATCTCCGCGGCACGGTGACAGTCACGGCACCGATCACAGTTTCCTGTCCCAAGGAAGAAGCATAGGAAGATGGACAGGAGGTGCTCCCCCTCCCAAGCAAGGGAACAGGAACCACCCAAGGGAGGGCGACACTTGCAAGAACAAACCTCCCCTCCTGCTCAACAGCCATCACCGTCGACTCCAGGCCCATGGGAGGGATCATTAAATCTGGTGCCACTGAAGGAGACCCAGGTGGAGGATTTTGAACTCCCTTCCACACCTGAGACTTATGAGGTTGCCTTCACCCTGATAACTCCAACGGGTCCTTACTCTCCTGATCACAGAGGCACTGCACCATCCCCAAGGCCCCAGACAACACAGAGGCTACCTGTGCAGTCCAGGGGCAAGGTGGCCATGACTTGGCAATGATCTTCATTGCCCTGGCATCAACGGGCACAATGCCGCTATAGTCTCTCTGCGCAGACTCCTGGGAGTCTGAATCGGACACAGACTCGTATGTGCTCCATGGAAGCCAGCACCGTAGCTGCTGGCACTCTCAGATTGCGGGGATGGACTCAAACCTTCCCCCTGGTACCATGACCACCACAATGGAAGTACCAGCTCAGATGCAGACTCAGTGGCCCTTCTGGACCCTGTAGGCTTACCATCAGTCACAGGGGTCCGCCTCGGCATGCTCTGAGAGAGAGACTGCATCCAGTGCCAGGGATCTCTCTTGAGTGTCGGCCACTGCTACTACCGCTAGCACCACAATCGTACCATGCCTGGCACTGACAACAGAGCTGGCATCGCACCAGGCACCCTGTCTGGCACTGCGGCTACGATCAGTGCTGTGGAAGGCACTGCAGCCAGCACAATGGCCAGTACCGTGGCCAGCACAGATGCGGACTCCGATTTGGGGGTGGAGCCGAAGCATTTTGAGGAAACGGTTGGGCAGGAGGGGCCCTCCCTAGTTCGGGGTTCCTCATCATCATCTTCTCCAGATGAGGCGGTGGCAGGAGCATTTTCGGGGCCTCCCCCTCCTGACAGCAGAGCCCACCTTAAACTGCTGAGGCGGATTGCTCAGAACCTCAGCATACAGATGGAAGAAAACACTGAGGTGTCAGACCCAATAGTGGACATTTTATCCCCGGCAAGACCCACCAGGGTGGCCTTTCCCCTGATTAAAACCATTCAGGAGAACGCAAAAACTCTCTGACAAATGCCAACCTCTCTGGCTCCCACAGCTAAAAGAGTCGAGAGAAAGTACTTCATGCCCTCCAAAGGCTATGACTATTTGTTGCGGTTGTCAATGAAAAGGAGAGGCAAGGACCTACTCCTCGAGCTCAGGATGCGAAGAAGCTGGACCTCTTTAGGAAGAAGATATACTTCACTGAAGGGCTCCAGCTTCAGACTGAAAACCAGTAGCGATCCTTAGCCGATATAACTTTAATTCATGGGGTGCAATGTCCAATTTTTTGGACCTTGTCCCACCAGACTCTAAGCCAGAATTCTTAGCTCTCGTGGATGAGGGCAGGACAGGCACCAGGACATCGCTGCAAGTGCCAAATACAGAGGTGAAATAACTTCTCTACTCCTACTGAAATTTTCCCTGATTATGTATCCCAGGCTTGCAGTAGCTCTTCCGATCACAGCATCACATTGGAATCTCATGTTCAGCTGACTGCAGCACCGCTCCCAAATCTCTTTGAGTCACTGCTTCTCACGATAGTCCCCCATTCTATAAATATGGTCTACCTTCTTTGTTCCTAGATGTATACGTTTCCATTTAACAGTATTAAAACAGATTTTGTTTGCTTGTGCATAGTTTATCAAGCAATCCAGACTGCTTTGTATCAGTGACCTGTCCTCTTCATTATTTACCACTTCCCTAATTTTTTTTTAAATATGCAAACTTTTTATCAGTTTCTTTCAGGTCAGCGATCAAAATGTGAAAAAGCATATGGTTAAAACCAATCCCTTCGGGACCCCAGTGGACACACATGCACTTGATGATGATTCCCTGTTTACAATTATATTCTGAGATCAGTTAGCAAATTTATAATTCGTTTGTGTGCTTTGTTAATTTTATATCGCTCTAGTTTTTTAATCAAAATATGTGGTACCAAGTCAGATGACTTACAGAACACGATTATCTTATCAACCAAACCTGTAACTTTATTTTAAAAAATCAAGTTAATTTGACAGGACCTAATAATATCCATAAACCTATGTTGATTATCTCCATTACCATCCTTTATTTTATTAATAGAGTCCTGTATCAGCCATTCCAGCATCAATCTTGTCCAGCATCAATGTCAGGCTCACAGACCTATAATTATCCAGGTCATCCCATGAACCCTTTAGAAAAATTGACACAACATTAGCTTTCTTCCAGTCTTCTGGATCTTCCCCAATGCTCCAAGACTTACTGAAAATCAACATTAATGATCCAGCGAGCTACTGATCCAGCTCTTTTAAAACCCTTGAATGCAAGTTATCTGGACCAGGTGATTTAAGATGTCCAATTTTAGTAGTTTCTGTTTAACATGTTCCAGAGGTAACAGTGGAATCAAAAGTGTGTTCTCATCACCATATGATGAGGCTATATTATGTTTTTCCCCAAATACAAACCAGAAATATTTGTCTTTTTTACATTACTATTGATGATTCTGCCATTTCCATCTAGTAATGGATCAATGCCATTCTTTTTGTTCCTAATATTTTAAAAAGCACCTTGTCCTTAACTTTGCTGGCCATTAATTTCTCCTTGTATCCCTTTGCTTCCTTGTCAGTTTTCTGCAATTCCTAACTTCAGAATTATATTGATTACTATCAACTTCCTCTTTCTTCCATGTCTTGTATCTTATTTTTTATAGCTGCCTTTGCTTCCGCTCTAAATCAGGTTCATTTTTTTAACCAGCACTGCCTAGTGGGATTGTGGCTTTTTGTACAACAAGTAAGGTGTTCTTACATGATTCCCAATTATCACTCAAGTTTTTTATTAAATTCTTCTTCCTGGCTGAATTAGCTCATAATTATTTTCTGCTTTGGAAATTGGCCCTCAATTATTGTGGAGTAAACTGCAAGATGAAGTGATGGCTGCTTGAATATTGGGCCACTTATTGTGTTTTTCAAGGAGTTTGGTAGGTGGGCTTCTCTGAAGGGAAGGCATTGACTATTTCAATTTGGTAGCGGGCATAGTTATTCTATGCTAGTTTTTACTAGAAAGGAGGGGCATGGATCTCATTCACAAACTGTGGCTCTAAAACTTTCCTGGGTGCTTGAGTTTTGAAATGTGTGGTGAGGCCAAACTCAGTAAGGGTGATTTGGTGGATAATACTCGGATCTCGGGTGGAATTCTTGTTACTGATTGTCACCATACATGTTCAGTTGATCTCATAATGAAGTATGCTGACAGCTCTCAACATCAGCCCATGCTTGGGTCTGGTGTCTGAGCTATGCAGTTTGGTTTGATAAGAGCTGGTTCACAAGATGGAATAGCTCTACTGGATGTGACTCTGCTGGGTTGATGTGGAGGAATAGGATACTTGTTTTGTATCCTTTATTGGAGTGGTGCATTCCTGTAGGAGAGATTTGTGCTGCTGGCAAATGGATTCAGAATGTGATTTGCACCACTGGCACTCTTTCTGCTTGGACACTTCATCTTGTGAACCATAATTATCTCAGGGGGTGTGGGCTGGTATCAGTAGTAATGGATATCATGTGATTGGACTGCTGAGCTAACTTATTGACACTTTGTCCTTGTATTTGTGTGGCTTGTTCTCTTAAGTTAAGCTGAAAACCTGGAGAGTCTCTGGGAGTGGGCAAGGTTGGGTTGTTCACTGTGCTAATGAATAGAAAGGAAGGCTCTGATTTTGCCTAGATGAGGTGGTGGTGAGACCAAGAAAGTAATATGTTGGCAACGTCTCCCATATCTACTCCTGGGCTGAAGATTGGTTTAAATGTATGTCCAGTTGCATGTGTAGGTGCAGAAACTTCCAGGACAATCCCATGGTTTTCATGTAGGCCATTAGATCAAGTACTATTGTATAACTTGCATTCTATTTATGGAGATTGAAGTAACAGGACAAAGAATTAGGGAGATTCCAGTACTATTGGGCAGTCGTCATTAGTTTTTCCAGGAAATTGAGAAGGTTTCTATATGGACCTGTGTATACCACTAAGGGTATGGCTACACTTGAAATTTCAAAGTAGTTGGAGCGCCAGCGCTGAGAGAGAGCTCTCCCAGCGCTGCATGTAAACCACATCCCTTACGGGTGTAGCTTGCAGCGCTCGGAGCCGCGCTCCCAGCGCTGCGGCACTGATTACAGTGAGGCTTTACAGCGCTGTATCTTGCAGCGCTCGGGGTTGTTTGTTCACACCCCTGAGCGCGAAAGTTGCAGCGCTGTAAAGTGCCAGTGTAGCCATGGCCTAAGAGTCCTAAGTGTGTCTTGTACTTCTCTTCATAGATGCATTCAAATATTTTTGTCTTGGGTGGGATAAATATTTTTGTCTTGAGAGGGATGTCTTCTGCAACTGAGATGGTTGGGGAACAGGACTGCTACTTCCTCCCCCTGCCCCCCTAGGTGTCTTTCTTTGTCCTGTAATGTATAGAGCAGGTGTTCTCAACCCTTTTTGCACATGCTATAAAAACTCCAGGGCCCATTGAGGGGCTGGAAGATGGCCTGGGTTTCAGCTGCTGGAGTAGGGGATTTGGCACTCCCAACTTCAGCCACGGGTGAGGGTGGGGCACTCAGGGCTCTGGAATTCCCTTACTGAGCAGGGAGGAGGGCGTGGGGTGTTAGCCCTGTGCGGTTAGGAGCACAGGAGCTTCTGCCTCTCGGGGCTCCCAGCTTTAACTCCACAGGTTGGGGGATTCTGAGGTTTAACCCCATGGGTGGTGCCAGGGCTTGGAGCTGTCAGTCCCGCGAGAGCACTGGGGCTCGGGGCTCTAGGTTTCAGCCGTGGGGCCTTGAAACCTGCTCATGGCCACAAACCACTGGTTGAGAAACACTGGTATATGCTGTGGGGTTGGATGTATTACAATAGGGTTAGAAGTAACATTGAACCAAATCTTAGTGATGTAAGCAAGGCTGGGTGCTTTATTAAAAATAAAATAATGAATGGTGCTGGTTTTATTGGTGGCTGATCTTGTATTCATCAGCAGAAGATTAAAGTGGTTGTTGTTTCCTTCTCCATTTAATGATTTTTCTGATTGAGAATGTGGTTTTAGGGGCCTAGCCTTTGAGTTTCTCCTATTGTGTGGTGCTTTTGAGGGATGCCGCCTCAGACCAGTGATAGCTGGGATTTGGGAGGATTTCTCTATGCTACCTTACTTTCCAAGAAGAGTATATGATCAAATCTGACCCAGTATGCTTAAAACGCAAATGTTTTTGTATCCTAAAGATACCTACCACACATGGGCTTCTTCATACTTGATTGGATTTAAACAGAGTAGTTAGAGTATAGAATAGAATTAAATATAGAATATATTCTAAAATATGTAAAGTGGTTTGGGAAGATCTTAACTCTAAATTATTGCAGCACATATAATAATTATATCTGCCAAACTATTTCTGAATACTTCTCATTACTTCAGTGGAATCTATGAAAGCCATCACTTGGTTTTTTTCCACTAATATTCACCTAATTTTTATTGTGGTATTTATTTAAATTTTGCCAACTATGAAATTACAAGATTTATTTTCAATGAGGTGGTTCATTCATTCTCAGTATTGTGAATGTTAAAAGGTATCCAAGTAATTTTTTAGAATTATTTATTGTACTTTTAAATCCATGCTGCTGAAATCTGTTACTAAAACCTTATTTTTTGGGATAAATGGGATATGCAGGGAATCTTCCAGTCTGTACTGTAGTAGTTCTTTATGAATATAGTACAAATTTTAAGTGGGTTTGTATGTATTAAACCACTGTATTAGAATAATACAGATCTGTACAGCACTACTTTAATGTTTTGTCTTGTTAATGTATGCCCCATTTTTGCATAAACAGGTGGTTGCTGAACATCCAGATGCTTCGCGTGAGGAGATTGAAGAACTGCTTGAATCGCAGTGGAACATGCTTAGTGAAAAACAGAAAGCTCGCTATAACACAAAGTTTGCCATAGTGACCTCTCCCAAATCTGAAGAAGACTCTGGTAAACGTAAAACTGTGCTAGTGTACTCTAACTAAATTTGATATACATAGTGATGTTAAACTAAGCACATATATGAGACCTGTAGGGAAAACAGCTATCATTGTTTTCTGGTTTTAATTCTTGGTGTTTGTGCCAATAGGCAAAGAATGCCAATGGTTACAATAAAAGCAATCCATGAAGTCTACATTCCTTACTCATTGTTCTACAAAGTTGTTATATGTAAACATTCTACTGTTTAGAGATTGGTGGGTTCTCCTTCTTCTTCTGCCCATAAGCAGCTGCCATTATCTTCACTGCCCACTAAATGTGGGTGGTGGGAATGGGAAGATCAGTCATTTTTTATTAATGTAAACTTATGAGTTAGTTCTTAAGAATAGTTTAAGAAATGGTTTATAAAATATAACCAGTACTGTCCTTTCTTTACACACACACATACACACACACAAACACACACACACACACACACTTTTTAAAAAGTGTTACCTCAACATTCATCAGCTCAGGAAGCAAGTATTCCAAACTATGTTGTAAACCTTTCTTCCATTTTTGGCATTTTATTGTGGTGTACTGCAAAGCTTTTAGGACCGCATAAGAAATTGTAGGATAACTTTTTTGCTGTTGGCTAAGATTCATGGTCTTGATAAACAACAGTTTATTTAGAATTTTGAGACGATAATTTGAGTCGTTCTTTGGAGTAGCTTCCTTAAAAAGAAAGAATGGAGGGTGTGTGGCATTTGCTTGACCCTTCTCAGTCCAGTTACAAATGTCTGGTATACATAGTATTTTATAGCACTATAGGAAGGCCTGCTGTGGAAGTATTTGAAGCTACCAGGTGCTGCTTTGGGCAGTGACAAGAATGAGAGAAAGTGTTTGAAAGATTGTCAGATTCGAAACAAAAAAAATGTATAAAAACAGCAGTCAGTTTTTGTTATCTTTCTGTGTGTGAAATAACATTTTGTGGAAAATTGGTGAAGTTTTTAACAGAATTTTAAGTGTCAAATATTTGGATATCGGTTTTAAAAAAAAAACAACAAAAAAACAACAACATTCTGTATCTCTCAAGGTTCATCTCTGAAGAATATTGGAGAGGCCAAACGTAAAGTGTTTCAAGACTCACCTAAAAGGAGATCAAGATCCAGAAGTAATTGAAATTTGTGTTATGTGCAATTAGTTCATCATTATAAGTAGCTATGGAGTGTACCTTTTTTGTAATCACTCACGTATCATAACCTCTTTATTTCTTCTCAGATGTTGTCGTCTTTGACTTAGTTTTAATAGATCCCAAATTAAATATCTAAAAATTGTAGTACTGAATTTTATTCAACTTCCTCAGTGTCATATTGCAAGAAATGTAATTGGAATTGTACCTGTACCAGGTGTTTCTAGTACATATCTTTGTGTACGTTTTCAGTTCTCTATAAATGAAAACATGTCAGTTCAATCGTTCCCCATCCAGACCCTACTAGAAAACGTATTGGATTTTTTTTGTTTTGCTTTTGTTTTTTAATGCTGGCTTTTTGTAAATAGCAGGTTCTCCTGGAGCCATTTTAATTTAAGTTTGCAGATTCAGAGCTGCTTTGAATTTAAGATAGTAAAGTCCTAAATCAATTGAATATGGAAAAAAACCAATTTGACAACTATTCTTAATTTTAAGTTTGTTGCCTTTCTTTGAAATGTTTATCAGAAATCAGTTCCCATTGAAACAGAACACTTCTAGCTGTAGAACAATTTTAAAATGCTAACTTTTGTGAAAGATTTTTAGATAATATATTTATGGTCTAGGACTCTGTAATTTCTCCATACTAAACATGCAATATTGCCTCTGACCTTGGAAAGTACTGGAGGGTCAATGTTAAGAGTAAGTGTACTAGGTCTCATCATGCATCATAAATGAACCAGACTTCATTCTAAGCCGTTATTATGCCAACCGTACCTCAAAATGGTAGATAATTAAACTTAGTAAGTGGCTATGTAGACCAGTCACTGATCTTTTGTGTTGGAGCTTTACACTGAAATTAAGCAAATGAATTATTATATAAAGAATTCATGTAATCTTAAACAGAACAAAACAGAAGCACAATGGAGTTTTTAAGGCCTTCTATGCACTTGTATGTTTAAAGATAGGAATTGCCATGCAAGAAAAGGCCAATGGTCCATATGATTGGTGATATCCTGTCTCTGACAGAGGCCCCTTAATAGATGTCTTCAGTCTCCAGTACCTACATCTATATCCTTGGGAAAACTTAATAAAAGAATGAGGGAGACATTCAAAACTTTTGTTCAGTGGTAAAGCACTGTTACGGAGAATAACAGTTACAGCTTTTTAGAACAGCTCTATCTTATTTGATAAGACACAAATGTGGAACATTGCATATTCAGATTTTAGACTAGTGCTTGTGCAGATAGATCTGTCTTACTAAAGTGGAACATTTAGCAATTAGGAATTTGGATATGTTTTAGAACTAGCATTCAATAATAGAAACTGGACCCTGGGCATCAAGGGGTTAATCAAATTTGTTAAAAATTTTAACCGTTTTTTAAAAAGTAACAATTTAAATATAATTTAGATCAGTTTAAGATAATTTCAAAGTGAGCATTAGATTTTTTTTCATGTAAGTTTCCCCCATCCCCCACCCAAGGTAACTTACATGGAAATAAAAGAAACCAAAAAAAGAGGACAAAGGAACCTTCAGAAGATTTTGAAGTTCAGGAAGCACCTAGGAAAAGACTCAGGATGGATAAACAGAATAATCGGAAGGTAATTATATCATTGGTTTGTTTAAGTCAATTATAGCAGCACCAGTCACTCTGCTATAGTTAAGTTTGTCAGCATTTCCATTTTCAGGATTTAATATTTACTGGTTTTTAACTGCATCAAATGAAGCAACTGTCAAGATGTCTGTTTGGATGCACTTGTTAAACAGATTTTTTTAATTTAGTGTTGAGGTGGAGACATCTGAAAAGAGGTCCTTGCTAGTTACTTGAACCTAGCTGAAAAAATATACGAATAGAATTCAATTCCCATGGGCAAGGGCTTAGCCCACTGGTTTTCTTGCTTTACAATTTCATCCCTTTTCTATGTGTCAAAATGTAGAGATGTGTATGTGACTGTTACCACCATTTGTCTGAATCAAAGATTGTGTCCTTAAAAATGAATAAAGTACAAATAAACACTTTTAAGAATCAGATTTAAACTTATAAAGCACTTTAGGCTGGCATGGTGTTCTGAACTCCAATCTGTCAAATTTAGAAATTTGCGGTATATATAACAACTTGTTGTTCAGATAGCAGGCCTTTAACTGGCTCCTCTTCAGTTTCTAGCTTGTTTGTCAGGATTAGATAATTCTCCTTCTTTGAATAGTGTCCAAATGGGTGCTCCACTGTAGGGACACAGACACACCTACAGTGGAGCACCCATTAGGGGACACATCTTAAAGAATCATCTTTACTACACAAGGTGACTAACTTCTTTTATGGATTTGCCTAGATCACTAGGGATTCTGTTTATAACAGTGAGCCCATACTCTGCAAACATTTAGGCATGTACTTATCCTTTTCCATGTGGGTAGACCCTGCAAACTCTGTGTGACTAATCTTATGAAAACATAAGCATGTATGTAAGTGTTTTCCAGATCAGGCCATAGTAATATAGTATATGAAGACTTACTGTAAAATAGTGTTGTGAATCCTCTGGAGGAAGGAGCATTGTGATCCAGTGCTTACTAAGTAATTTGAATACATATGTGCATGCTCTTTTTATGCCTTTGGCTCCAGAAGGTCTCAGACATAGCAGAATGGTTGCTTTCTTATTACTTTGTATGAATCACCTTTTACCCGTTTTCTCCTCTTAGAAACCTAGAATAGTTCCAGCTGTCCACTTTATCACCATAAACAGTTTAAAGATCACTTAGCTGTCATCCACCTGTGGAGTAGTGAAGAGCATTGAAGCTGCACTTCCTGTTCTTTAGTTTCAACTCAGTGGCAGATTTTTAATGTCCTCTGTCCTGGGGAGCAAGAAGCTTTGGGATTGATCATGAGCCTTTGTTCCTTGCAAAGGATCAGTGTGTTGCTATTGCTATTCTGTGTCCTTAATTATTCTTTATGAAATTTAAATGCTATAGAACAAAATGATTAGGTAATAATACATATTCATAGATTCTGTCTGAAAAATGTGTAACTTCGGAACTTATGGTGCATATAGAAATCACATCGGCACAATGGGAGCTGCATTAAAGGAGCATAACTATGTAACAAAAGCAAGGACACTTTCAGTGACAAGTGAATCAGGCCATGGATCCTCAATCATCTTGTTAAAAAAAAAATCAAGAAATTTATTAACTTGATGGAACTATAGCTTCTAGTTGTCTCGGTGATAGGAAGTTTATATAAATACAGACTGACTTATTCAGCAAAGAGTATGGCTTATGGATAGTATTGGTTTCCATTATGGTGGGGTTTTTTGATCCAGCAGGGCCACCTCTTCCTTTGTAATCTGGCTTTGAGGTATTCTACAAAACCTTACCAGCTCAACGATGGATTGACCGAGGAAAATCAATAAATACTTAAATCTGCTTTTCAAAATCAAAATATATTGGCAGTTGGGTCCTTCCATAGTGTCCATCTTGTTGATTAGATCTGCATCAGTTTAGGGTTAAGCAACGTTGACTACTACATCTCTACCCCGATATGACGTGACCCGATATAACCTGAATTTGGATATAATGCGGTAAAGCAGCACTTCGGGGGAGGGGGAGAGGACTGTGCGCTCCAGAGGATCAAAGCAAGTTTGATATAATGCAGTCTCACATATAACACAGTAAGATTTTTTGGTTCCCAAGGACAGCGTTATATCGGGGTAGAGGTGTATTTGCATGATTTCCTACTTCAGTGGATCCATAGCTTATAGTTAAGATATTCATGGCTATCCCTGTTGCTTAAGTAATTAAGGGAGGTGCCCTATTTTTGACCAGGTGCAATGTCCATAGTCAAACTGCTGAATGTAAATTCCCAAATTTCTCAAAATACTTCTTGGCCTAGAATATTTGATAAGTTTCAGTCTGGCGCAAATTTATGCAATATCAATATTCCCTTGAAAATAGTATTTTATAATGGAAATGCTGGCACAACCTTAAACAATAACAGTGCAAAAAAATGACACTGCTATAAGCACTGACATTGAAAACAAGTATCTGAGACTTAAAATTCAGTTCAGGGTCCTCAAATTTATATATTTCTGCTGCAGTTACATTAGTAATTTAAAGGTATTAACTTGACCAGTTTGGACACAAGAATAATAAAGCTGCTTGAAATGCTTTATCTTCATATAGCATTTTCCTTTTCATGCAGGGGTTCATATTTCAGTTTCAGGTGAATAGATTAGAAACTGAATATCAAGTTGGGGTTGGGTTTTTTTGTTTGCAAGTTTTATAGCCTCTGCTGTTGGTGGTTTATAAAAAATAAACATGCCTGAAATGGGAACTTACCATAGCTGAACTACATTACAGTATAGACCAGGATGTTTGCAAAGACATTTTCTTTCTAATAGCAGAAATCCAAACGTAATTTCCACCTTTATCCAATCACTCATAAATTAGGAGTTTTTTTTCTTTTTTCTTTTTTTATTTTTATTTTGTGACAGAGGGAGACAAGCAATGACAAAACAGCAAAAACAAAGGTCACAGAAACCTTCTCTTCACAAAAGAACCAGTCAGGTAATGTGGTCAGAATAAGTTTTAATTAACTTTTTCAGTTAAATCATTTAAACTAAACAGGTTGTCTGAGACAGCCATCTAAACTTTGCTGAAGCCGCACTGAGTTATACTCATTAAACCTCAGTTTGAGGGGTTGCACTCTTTTCTGCACTGCCAGCATTTTGCAGTACTATATTTGATTGAAATTGTGTATTGCTGATTTAAAGCAGCAGTTCTGAAGTTCACCATTTGATGGCACCAAATTAAAGCTGTTGCCCATTGATACTGTAAAGTAGCAATTTAAACCTTGCTGTTCAAATGCATGATTAATTATACATTTTATCCAATAAAATAACTGTATTTACTAAATAGTGACCATCAAACTTAAATTAATATGTGATTCAAGAACTTCTTTATAACAATTGTTTGACGGGAGGCAATGTGGAGAGTTGAGAGGGAGTTGTAAAACAATCTTGTGTGCTAAATGGTTCATTGATCAGATTTGTTAATCATGTGCAGGTTTAAGGTAACTTTTTATAAGAGCACAAGAACACATATATTTAACTCTTACATTCAGTTTCAAAAGTGTTAATACGCTGCAAAAAGATCTAAACTAATATACATGATATTGTTGCTATTTTTAATGTAAGCATCCAGTTCCTTATATATAACTTTTTTTTGAAAAAGGGGATGTTTGTTAACAAAGTGAATCTGATTTTGCTGAGTTCATGTAGGCCTTCTAATGTAGTGTTTGAGCAAATTAGTGTTACATCTTTTTTAAAAAAGTCATAAATTACAGAGTATTATAATTTAAAAATATTTAGCAAACTAATTGGGAAATTTTTAACAATATTTTAAGTACATATTTGTTTAATTGGAGATCTCTTGAGTCTTCAAAACAAAACACATCATTATTTCAAAACTGATTGATTGTGCACTGCTTACTCGGTACTACATAGGCGCCCAGAAGACAAACCTAAACAATTCCTTCCCTTATCTGAGGGAATATTTTAAATGGCTTCAGGGAGATAACGTTTTAAAGTTCCAAACTTCACTTTGTAAACCAAAATTATTTTACAGCAACGAAAAATCTGTCTGATGCATGTAAACCACTGAAGAAGCGAAATCGGGCTTCAGCAGCAGAATCTTCAACTCTTGCTTTTAGCAAGAGTTCATCTCCTTCAGCTTCCTTAACTGAGAATGAGGTAAAAAAAAAGTGGTCTTCACACACAGCCATATAGTTACAAAAAGTATCAGATGTAAATCTTTTTTAAAAATACAGAACAAAAAAAAAAAGACAGATTAAATTCTCTAACCTTGCTCTAGATGAGCTACAGTTCTGGCCTCTGTAAAACCTGTTAGTGTGTGTATTGCAAATTCATTTATTGTAACAAACGTCCACTTAGGGACTTCAGATATTGTGTTTTTTAAATGTATTTAACCCAAAAAAATTGAATTGTAACCCTCTATTAGAAGCAAAGTAAAATGCCAGTGTGTTGTGTATTTTCTTCTACAGATTTTATTCAAGTGTCGACTATGTTAATTACATCGTGTAAGAAAAATGTCATGTTGCCATAGGTTTTATATTGAAGCAAGTTTCTTGATCCTCTGTATTTGGTCTACACCAGTCTTGGTCAGTTTTCTGAGCAGTGACCTTTTATGTGCTCTTTTTTGATCTGTTCAACTGGGTACTATTTCTGTGGTGCAAGTAGCTTAATCTCCAGCATACTTAAACAGGCAGTGAAGGATGTATCTTTTTGATATTTACTTATCGTAGTCTTAGGTCTGCATATTTGGTATTGTAACTCTCCTCCATTGACATACAGTAAATTAAGTGTATATTCATATACAATAAATGGAATCCATTCTACTGGTCATCTATACTGTTAAAACAAACAGCCAAAGAATGGTATAATGAGAACAACCTTTGCATGCTGTTCTAAAAGGGGATTCCAGACACTTAGCAGGAACAGACATAAAAGAAATCATGAAGGTTTTAGGTTAGTCAAAGAAGAGAATTAATGTTTTGTTTGCGAGGCAATAGAACTTCAAGCTTCAGTTCCTTTCACTTCTCCCATTTCACTGTTTTGTTGAAAACCTAAGGTGCTCAGATAGCATCATGAGTGCAATATAAGTATCTAGACTGTTTTCCGTAAATGGCTTATTTTTACAAATTGGAATGATAGCACATTAACTGCTGTGTATAGTTACTATGACTTCAAAAATGTTTTACTTCCCGCTCTTCACCCCCACCTCCCCCCAACAAAAAAACCAAACAACCAAAAACAGAAAAACCCTCAGGAAGGACAGCCTAGTTAATACTAGTTCTCGTCTTTATCTGAATCAGCTGTGTTCCTTCTTTTGGCTTAAGCTTTCCACTTTTTTGGAGCAACTGTTGAGGCTTTCTACCTAATGCTGTATGTGTTTGTGGGATTTGACTTGTCAATCAAATACATGTAAGGAGGAAATTGTCAATCTATTTGGTTTAAAATGTACGTCTCTCGATGTTGTAATCTGGGAAGACATGTTCTCTGATTTCTAAATATCAATTAAAAAAATTCACTGTCCAGAGATCTTTCTTCAAAGGTTCAGTTGTTTTAGGACTTAGGAAAATCTAGGATCAAATTCTTTTTCCACCTACAAATGATTGTGAGCCAAATTGTACAAGTGCATGGGCTGAGTTGGAACCTCTGAAATCTCCGCTGCAAACTCTGTTGCAAATGAGATAGGAGGAAGAGTAATACACACTATTGTCAGAGCTGTGCTAACACAATACAGGTTTGCAAACAAGGAAGTGAATTATTTTAATGGTTTCTAAGGAAGGTTGAAAAGAAATTTATTGACAACTTAACATTATCTTAAATTTTTCACAAACAGTGGAGACTTCAGAGTAATAGTTGGTCATGTGCTGGGTCCTTAACTGGTGTAAATCAGCACTGACTTTAATTTATACCAACTAAGGATTTGTCCTAGTGAGTTTTCTATGATGATAGCTATTATGCCAGTAAATAAACGAAACATGCTAGGCATTTGCTACTGAATTTATTAGTGATTCTTCTATGAAACAAAGTAAGATGTAAATAAACTTTGGATCTTGTGGGTGGCTTAAAAAAAGTGTAATGTTGCTTTAGTGCTTGCATGTTTGGCAATGTAGACATGTGGCCTAAGGGTGTTAATCAACAGAAAAATCTCCTGGTTGGTAAAGGAAGGGGAGCATTTAAAAATAAATGTAAAACAAAAGATGAGATGATTAAGCAAATTGATATTTGTTTTTATGGGACAGAGGTGCAAGCTAATTTATAGGAAGCAATTATTTTATATTAAACATATTTGATCTGCTTTATATTTTTTGTGGTCACTTTTATAGCTTAAAATGTTGAGTTAGACATTGTCTTTTAAGGTGGATGAGAAAAATAACACACATCTTGCTTCCATAAGCACGCACGTGCACATTCACAGTGCAATGTGGAAAAACTTCTGTCCTTCGTGCTCTTTTCAATAAATGAATGTAGATTGATTCCAGGATGGGACCAGATTCAAATGCAACAAAATATTTTTCTGGGATTGTTGGAAGCTGCATTGAGCCCTTAAATTTGTCTTCATTGCTACTAATTTTTATAAAGGAAGTATTTTAGTTTAAAACAAGGGGAAGTAAATTAGTTATTTATTAAAAGGAGCTTTTAAAAAAATTCTGCATAAAGTCACATGAACAATCAAGTAAGTCCAAAATTTTCCAGTTAATAGTGACTTTGGGTGCCTAACTTGAAATACTTTAAAGGGTCTTGATTTTTCAGACGGTAGGTGCTAAGACTTTCAAAAGATCAGGCCCTTCAAGGTGTCTTAAGTTGAACACCCAAAATCACTAATCATTTTTGAAAATCTTAGACTTCATCACCAGATGAAACTTAGTTTTTAATTATTTTGTAGTTGTTAATGTAGATCACCACCTCAGAAATAAAACTATAGATGAATCTACTTCTGAGACAAAAGTAGTTAATTTTTTGTATATGCACTTTGCATCAGTAATGTTTGTCTTTATATCTCATGTGAAATGTTACTTTGGAAGTAAAATTCTAAACGAATTACCTATGATGGAATAGAATTAGAATTTTATTGTAACACTGCAAAGGCTATAGAGAATGAGAAAAGGCTTGTATATGATATAGAACAAATTGGCATAACACCATGAAAGTTGCATGATCTTTGTGAGAAGACATGTTGTTATGTCATTGATCTCTTTCTAGAGGATAAAACAAGTGGTGTTTAGTTTTACTTTTTGGTTCTTTACATAAAAAATGGAAAAGCAGCAAAGAGTCCTTTGGCACCTTATAGACTAACAGAAGTTTTGGAGCATTAGCTTTTGTGGGTGAATACTCACTTTGTCGGATGCAACCGACGAAGTGGGTATTCACTCACGAAAGCTCATGCTCCAAAACGTCTGTTAGTCTATAAGGTGCCACAGGACACTCTGCTGCTTTTACAGATCCAGACTAATATGGCTACCCCTCTGATAAAAAAAAAAAAAAAATGGAGTAGATGGGTAAATATTTATGTATTGCATGTGGGTGCCCTTAGAGTGCAACCATTTTTTTGTTTGTTTTTAAAGCTCCAGGCCCCTAGGACTACTAGATTATTGGCACACATCTTTCACTGTGTTTGCAATGAGGCATACCTGGTTCAACATTCCAATCAAATTTTATGGATATAGATTAGATTCAGTTAAATTGGTAGACTTTTTTTAATATTTCAGAACAGGTAAAGTATCAATTTCATGCAGTTTAAGGTATAGGTACATTCTCAAACTTTGACACAGAAAAGTGGAAGTGAGAAGTATGGGACTTAAAGTATTCTAAGTTCTTAGTCAGGCTGTCATTTCCCACACATGGGAAGAATGAATTGAGTTGGCCATCACACAGCAGTTTAAAGAAACCTGTGAAAGGGTTTTTCCCATGCAAGGAGTTTAACAGTATTATATTAATACTGCATAGTAAATTTTGTCCTCTTACGGAGAAAATTTTTACTTCATTAACACCCAGTATCAAAAGCTGGATTTCTGTTCATAACTACAACATACAGTGTTTAGAATGACATAATATTCCAAAACATCGACTTCAAGTTGTACTGTTTTTGCATACAGTAAATAATTCTATCACTATCAATTTGTGGCAGATTTGTTATATCATTTGTTTTTACTGGTGCTAGCAAATACGCACACAATGAAGAAATCTAAGACAAGGTAAGATATTTGATTATGAAGACAAGCCTAATAAAACACATGCAACTTATAATTAAAACACCACTTCAATTCCATTTATCTACACAGAAGTCTCATTTTATACAGTATACAGATAGAATCCTCAAAATACCACGATTAAAAACATATAAAGATACTATCTTAGGAGGAGATATCCCAGAAGATAGAGGAATGAGTTCACAGGATTTTGAAGAAATTACTATGCTAAAGAAAAGTAGTTCAAGCTGTTCTTGCAGGCCTGGAAAACTAAAATCTGTATTTCTAGCACTGTTTTTTCTAGCGATCCTTCTAGGTAATCCCCTCTGCAAAATAATATTTAAGAATAAACCAAAATGAAAAATCATTGGAGGTTATCCACAACCTGTAATTCTAATGTCTACTGGAGTTTTTCTTGTCTTTGTCCTGTGCGCATTAGCGAGAAATGGGGAGGGGAGGGGAGGGGATTAACTTTTGATATTTTTTTCCTATTTCATGCAACCAATAAACATCTGAAATGGGGAATCATTGCAAGTAACAGAATTTTAGTCTTTTACTACTTAACATCACCCAAGGCCTGCAGTAACTGAAGAGACCGGCGTTGCCTGCCATACCTTACTGTTTTATTTAGATGCTTTCACATTCACATGAGAAAGTTCTAAGCTTGAATGTTGTTCTTTGGCAACATGTTTTTTTAAAATAGATAATTGAATTTCTCACGTATTATTCTCATCTTGTAAACTCTTTGAACTTCCAAAAGCTGAGATTCTGTTTATAACATGTTCACATAATGTAGGCTTTTATTCCACATCCATCACCATGGTGTCTTGAATACCTGTATGCAATCAATAATATTAAATAAAGTTCCACAGTTGTCGTTTATATTCCAGGATTATTCAGCAATGCATACCTTATCTGAAACTTCAAGCCATTGCTAATGGTAAAGGTGGAACATGTACTAGACTTCTTACTATCATAGTACCGTGTACACTTATGACACAATATATTTAGAGAATAACGTATCCAGTTTAACAGTTTGGGCCAAAAGATACATCTTCAGTTCAGGATCTCCTATACTGAAATAAAATAAAATTTAACTGTAACTCAGTTGGCTCTGTCAGTTTTTCTGTCTCTTTCCACAATAGATTTTTGTGTTCTGAATACAGTCTGTCATTTGCACGTTGAGCTATATGATTCCCATATCAATTTTACTTAGATTGAAAAACCACAATAGTTAAGCCATTCAAAAAAGTGAGGAATAAATTAAAGTAGATTCTTTACCTTAGAAAACATTAGTTTGTCAGAAGTCTCAGGCCTGGTACACACCTAGAAATTAGAGTAACCCAGTTAAATTGTTCAGCGCTTTGAAAAATTTTGTGCCCCATGGAATGCAGTCAACCTAACTCCCTGTAGACTCAACCGGAATTTTTAAGGTGACCTAGCTACTGCCTCTTGTAGACGTGGTTTACCTACATAGACAGAAAAACCCTTTCCATCACTGAAAGAAGCATCTACGCTACAGTGGCGCAGCTGCAGTGCTGTATATGTGACACTGTAGCATAGGCATACCCTCATACTCAAGTTTATACAGAAAACCACTTCCTGGACTACTATGACACAGGAATCAAGTCTTAGAAGTTACTTCAGGGCTTGAAGGGTGGATGTCCTTAGTCTTAAGAGTCGTGGAAGTGAATAGCCAGCCTTCAAGCCCAGACTTCTTGAAGAAACTTCTAAACCTTGATTTCTGTGTGATTGTAATCCTACTAATGTGTTTATAAAGGAGAGGGAGGGTGCCTGATAGAGGATGCCACTTAAGCCAGCCCAGTGTCTTGAGAAAACTCAAACTATTTAATTGGGGAAATGGGGGAGGTCCACGGAGGTCTATGGGAAAGCAAGGTATTTGAGTTGGTCTTGTTTGTAATTCTGTAGAGGTGATTGTTTTAACAGACAGCAGTAGGAGCAAATGAAACCTTTCTGACATACCTGTTTTCATTTTAAATATCCATTAAAAATGAATTTGTTGAGTATTTTTCTAGGTTCCTCGTGATTCTAAACATCAGTGCTTGGTTAAAATGGGAAATTGGGAGGGCTAGCTTTTCTGGTACTTGGAACATTTTTCTTTAATTTCTTGGATATCTGTCTCTTTATAAAATGCATATGCACAATGTTAAAGATAATAAAAGCAAGCAATACCTGACTAGGAAGTTGTGACTTAACATGTCTTGGGTACAGTGTGAGATCTAAGGCCACATAGAATCATGCTGTATAGCATTTGGGGAAGTGCTGTTACACATGCACAGTGCTGGTATTATAACAAGCATTTTATACAAAAATTAAATAATAAAAACATGACGTGTCAATCTAAGGAAAAAATAGTTGAAACTTTAAAATTACACTTTTAGTGGCATGGAAATCTGAAAGGAGACTGGCTATGTGAGGGGCTAACCCTACCTTGGAGTCCATTCCATGTGTGTATCAAAGGTGGAAAACAAATAGTGTAAAAACATTACTAACACTTTTACACTTTAAAATGCTGTTTTGAGCCTTACTAGGCTAGAGAGGATTTGCCTGTCTCTGGGAAAGCTTGTGTAAGTCAGGGCTACAGGAAGGAAAGATTCATAATACTAATGCCATGCTATACTAATGCCATAGAATACTAATTCTTAATACTAATGCCATAGAAAATGTACTTAACCCTTCCTAGCTCTGCGTTTGCTAACATATGATGGACAATATTCAAAACTTGCTTCTGCTTCCTGACTTTCATGTTCTTGCATCAGCAAATTTTTGCGTTTTTTTTCTAGGCCATTTAAAACTAAGTGATGTCTTGGCTTTTGTTTTTTTTTAAGGAAAAATTCATGGCAAATGAGACATTGAAGAAATACATTTTAAAAAATTCTTAAATTTGTAGATAATCATAAACCTAGGACAAAAAAGTCTTAATGTTTAATTTCTCTAGGTCTGTTAGCTAAGGGCCAGCTGAGAAAATCAATTTGGATTTTTTTTTAAATGGACTGCAGATTGGATGAGTGCAGCCTTCTTTTGCTTATAATTTTGGTGCC
Source organism: Gopherus flavomarginatus (assembly GCF_025201925.1). Lineage (NCBI taxonomy): Eukaryota > Metazoa > Chordata > Testudines > Testudinidae > Gopherus > Gopherus flavomarginatus. Next base: position 268,168,447 of record NC_066619.1, on the reverse strand, counting down.
TAGAATTCCTATACCCTTCTCGCCCCCTCCCACCCCAAGAACCTACGTATTTAATATTTGGAACTGACTGTTTTAAAGGTAGTATGTTTTTCTGTAAAGAAATGTGTATGTGGAGGGAGTGAATATTGCTTTTTTTTGTTTTTGTATTAAAAAAAAAACAACTTCAGAAATAACTTACTTTGGTACATGCTCATTTGAAACTCCGGCTAAAATTTCCTTTCTTTGCTGCCAGACTGCTTATCACATGTCTGGAGGCCAAATCGATTATATCAATATGTCCAGTTCACTTTACACATGAGAATTCCTTTGTCCAGGTGTGGAGCCCATGTTAATACTTGGTGTGCATACACCTAGTCCTTATGTGAAGTGAGTGTGCGCAGATTAGGTGTGGCTCACTTGATAATCTAAATTTTAAAAAATCAATTGCTCTTGGTCCCTAGAGTATGGTGAATTGGCTTGCTGCTCCCTCGTTATCTGTTAAATACAATGATGGAACTGGCATCAGATATTTGCTACAAAAACATTGTGATAAATGACTCTACTTGTAAAAAGGAATTGTTTTATCTCAAATTTAGATAAAATGCCTAACATTTGTGTGATATCTGTTGCAGTGTCATAATATCCTCTGAGCCCTCAAGACCCTTCTGATGAATGATTTTTAGTTGGCACATAATTATAGCTTGCACCTGATGGGAGTTTTTAAATTAAGAAAATTGGAAAAAATGACTTTTTTGTACATAAATACTACTTTTAATCCCCCTTTCCCATTTGTTCCAGAAGAGAAAACGCCACCAAACAATTTCACTAGACACATTGAAATTAGAAATACTAACTCCAGAAAATATACACTGATTCTTGGGCCTTAGTTATCTCAGCTTGTACAGAGAAACACCTAATTTCTTCCTTCACCCTTCCCTAGCATCCCCCACAAAAATTGCATATGAGCACACCCTCATCTAATCAACATCTGTTTTCTCAGGAAGGAAACTGCATTATTCCACAAAACTGTCTCATTGTTTTGTACAGGCCCATTGAGGTTTTATTGTGCATTATTATTATTATTTACTCCTGCACAAAGCTGCTCGGCCAAAGTAATAGAATAGGTGGGAAATATTGGGCCTACTTGCAAAGTTATACCCATAAATATGGACTAATATGAACCAAAATTCAGGGTCTGTTACTGGTTTAGTTACAATAGATTTGTGCATCAAATATTGTGGTATGCAAAGCATTCTTGTTATGTAAGGAAACAATAATGAAGAGAGCTTTTATTAAAATCATTTATATAGCCTTCTTAAAAGTATGCTTACCATTGTCAAAGACAATCCATTAGACAATCCTCTGCCTTTGGTAACCATGGAAAGGACTGTAAGGCAATTTAAAGACGTATTTCAAGGAAGGGGGAACTTTGTAGGAAATGAGGCCTGAATATGCTCTTTCATACACCAGTGTAAATCTGGAGTAACTTCATTGAAGAGAATGTTACTACACTAGTATAAAATGGGTGAGAGAAGAGACTCAGGCTTACTGACAACGTGCTTTGCTTGATTATATACTATCACATTTTATATAGTTTTACATAACTTCCAGTTGCTGAAAATCAGTTGAAACATGGCACTATTAAAACAAAAGATTTTATAAATGCATCTGAAAATGTTTATTTCAGTTTGACTCAGTACTGCAAAGTCTGTCAGTAATAAAACTATGGAGAAATTTAAATGTTAAAAAGCAATGCAATCAAATTTCTTGACTAGACTCACTTTTTTTTAAAGATCTCATGTATTGCTTACTTAAGCAATATATGATGTATAGCATGCACTGGGAATATGAGATCTTCAGGCACTAAAGAAGAATTTTTTTACTCCTGCAAGTGACTTAATTGAATGACTAATGAGGTCATTGCTATTTAGGTGAGAACAAAGTCCCAGAGTGAAATCTTGGCCCAGTTGAAGTCAACAGCAAAACTCTCATTGACTTCAATAGGGCCAGAATTTCACTCCTCCTTTCCCCCAATTTCCAGTGAAGAAATTATGTATTTGATTTCTAAAACTCCCTCCCTGTCAACTGACTATAAGTCATTTGCTGCTTTGTCAATATTATGCTGGGTAGATGCTTCAGAGGCAGTCTTTCCTAACAACTTGGGGGAGGAGGGGAGTTAGAGAGAGAATGATTACCCTATAGCAACTGGCAGGTTTGATAGTGCTCAAGTTTCTAGATAGGTTGATGACACACCTCCACCTAACTTAGGCAAAACAATGAAATAGCGATCCTCTGTTTTTGTATGTATTTCATTGTGTACACAATGCACAAAAGAGTAATAGAACACTTAACTTTTGAGTAAGGTCACATTGAAGAAACCTGCCAATTTTTACAGTTAATATTTTAAACAAATGTCTGCATTGAGTTAAGCTTATTTTCCCATTAGTGTTTTTTGGTTATTATTTTTTAAAAGTAGCACTGAGTGTGTGGGGAGGGTAATATTCCTTTGTAAGTGTAAAAAGACACATAATAAAATTAAAATTGCAGGCTACCCATAGCTAAAAAGTATTAAATATCTGGTCTTGCCACTGTGAGTGATAGTCACCCTCAATTTTGACTGAAGATCAGGAAAGAGAAGTTAATTTTATGCAATTTATGCCTTATATAAGGAGATTGCTCTACTGTTTGTTATATGAATACATGCTCAGTTAGTGGACTTGGGGTAAATTCTAATAAATAGGAACTTACATTTTACACACACTCACACTCTCTCTCTCTCTCTCTCTTTCCCCCTCCCCCCAAATATGCAGCCTGCATATGATCTTTTGTTTGATGCTTTTACTATGCAGTATTTTAACAGACACATTAAAATAGTAATCTTCTTAGTTATGTTTCACTCTAGAGGTGACTGCAGTACATTGAGTGAACTGATCCTTAATTATACTTTTGTTAGTTAAAAAAAACATAATATTTAGTGCTATTAAATTCTTTCATCACCCAGATTATTCTGAATCCTTCCCACAATATCAGACATTGTTTAGGGCATGAGCAAGGCACTGCCATCCCTGTCTAGTCCAGGTCACACTTCGCATGTGTCCCGTATGTCAAGTCTCATGAGTTTTCCTTCTTGTGCTAGACATAGGGTTTCTTTCAGTTGCCTCCTTTTTACATGTACCTCCTGCTGCCCAGTAGCATGCGTGCAATAGCAGAGCCTTTAGCTTTATTCTTAATACCTGTACCAGATATTTCCATCCTCTTTTCTGGATAACTTTGGAGATTGGAAATTGTTGAACTCGCTTACAAATCTTGATGAGATGAGAGCTAAAGAAGCTGAGAACATAAAGATTATGATGTGGTAGATATTTGTGGGATTCTTGTTTTACATATGAGTGTTTCATGAAGCATGGTTATGAGACATAATTATTAAGCTTTTCTCCACCTTCAGAATGATTTCATCTACCATGCTGCCATAAATGGCAGCAAGGATATTGTTTCATAGCAGCAGCCCACATGAGGCACTTGGAGGCTGTGGTACAGAGTGGGATATAGGAGTATTGATACTGATGATGTTGGAGAGAAGCTTGGATGGACTTGGGTTGTTGGAGAGATTACTTTGTGGAAGTGGTTAATAGTTGTTTGGGTGAGTGTTTCATTAGGTGTTTGCAGTCTTCCCCTAGTTTGATAGCTGTGTCCTTTCAATGGCAACAGGCAAGTCTACACTAGAAAATTAAGTTGACTTAAATTACATCGACGTACAGCCCCTGCAGTAATTAAGTCATTTTTGTACATCCAAACTATGCTCCTTGTGATGGCAGTGCACATCCTCACCTGAGCACAAGCACTGATTTAACGGTGAGTGGAGAGCATTGTGGGGGATGGCTTCTGAAAGGCAGCAACAGTCGATGTAAGCCACTCAGTATCTACACCTTACTACATCAACCTAGGCACTATGCCTCTTGCTAAGATGGAGTTAAGTAGGCAGAGTGGGCGAGTTATGGATGGGAGATTTCAGCATAGATGTTTAGTTAGGTCAACGTAAGCTGCCTTACGTCAACCTGACTCTGTAGTGTAGATCAGACTTACCTTAGAGTTACAGGGTTGAACAATGCCACTGTGCATTGAAAACATGAAGCACCTGGAGGGTGGAAGAAGGATTATGGGAAGCTCCCCTTTCAGTTTGTATGGCAGTTGTGGACATAAGCAAGTTATGTGAAATTGTGTTGTGGACATAATGAAAAGCTGAGATGTTTGATTTTAGTTCTATTAGCTCTGGTCTACACTACAGAGTTATGTCAACATAAGGCATCTTACGTTGACCTAACTCTGTATGCATCTACACTAAAATGTAGCTTCCACCAATGTTACACACCCACCGTACCAACTTAATAACTCCACCTCAGTGGAGTGCTTAAGTTGATGTAGTTAGTTTGACGCAGTGTTAGTGTAGGCACTGTGTTGCTTAATTGACACTTGCTGCCTTTCAGAAGCCGTCCCACAATGCCTCACACTAACAGTTAAATCAGTGCAAATGCTCATGGTGAGGATGCTCACTGCCAACACAAGGAGCATAGTGTGGACGTGCAAAAGCGATTTAATTACTGTGGTGGCTGTAGGTCGGCATAACTTAGGTCGATGTAATTTTGTAGTGTAGACTTACCCTCAGTTTCACGCATTGTTATACAATAGAGGTATAACTGATCTGATCAGAGGACACTGTCGGGCCATTGTTGATGGGTTCGTCTCTGTTCAGATATATGGTACAGTCCGGGAGAGTATTTGAATGGTGGCATAGTTGTGCCTTTTTTTTGTTCTGTGTAGGTGGTTTCCTCCCACAAAACTAGATTTGGCTGAGAGTTTGTATGTTGTGTTAGTATCCCAGGAAGGTGTTAACGGTTCTTTGTTACCCTAAGTGGGCTGATTAAGTCATCACTGCAGTTGCATTGGAGGTGCGTGGGTTGGTCCTTTCTGGTGGTGCCAGTGTTTATGCAGATGACTGTTGTAGTATTTCAAGTTCTTGCTGATTTCCTATTAGCTCCTGGGTTGAGTTTAAGGTATAAAACCCAAATAGTTTAGCACTTGCCCTTTGCTGTTGTGACATTTTGAAATGTTTCATAGATTACAAAGCCAGGAGGAACCATTTGTGATCATCTAATCTGACCACCTGTATAATACAGACCATAGAGTTTCCCCAAAATAATTCCTAAAACATATCTTTAATTTAAAAAAAAATAAAAATTTAGAGACAATCTTGTGTTAACATTACTCTGGCTTAAAGAAAAAGGAGACTGGGAATGAGAAAGGCATTTTCCATGTGAGGATTCTGGAACATTCTTACCCTCTTTAATGCAGCAGAGGCTATGTTAACCTTTAAGGCACACTTCGCATCTCTCAAGTTTTAGGGAATGCTTTTTGATGGTGTTTCTTTGGGGGAGCAACTAGTATTGCTGTATTTTATAAATTTTACATTTTTTAGTTTGTATTTTTTTAGTGTTAAAGCATATAGAGCAGAGTTAAGTTTTCATTCCTTTAAGGGTACCTAACAGCTCCTGGATGTTTTGTTTAAAAATGATCAGTTTGGGCCGTCTGGGGGGGATGTAAACATACTAGGGGATGAAAAAATGAGAATACAAAACAGTTTAAATACTGCTCATACAAATTAAAATTGCTATGATTATCATAAACATGGTCAATGTGTCAGATAATTTAAACCAGAATGGAAATGGTTGTGTATTTCCACAAGCTCCCAAAACTGTCTATCTCAAACTCATTTTTCAGCAAGATAACTGCTGCTAGCGGTGCACTCAAAAATTTCATTTTCAACTTAAAACTATATGAAACTAATTATTTCAGAATTCTTTGATATGAGGTACATCTCCCAATATAAATTGATTGATTACTTTGCTCAGAGAAACAGTTTCCTTTAACTATTTAAATTCTGAGAGTTTTAAAACTGCTAAACAAAATTCTTCAGTGTTTTGAAATGGGTAAAAATCATTGTGTGTGTAGACACATACATAGTCCTAGGGGATTAAAAGAACACTATCAAACTATGGTTTTGTCTTTACAAATAACTGATTAAAAATGGTAATTTTAAAAACCCACAGCCTTTCTGGACCTCAATTATATGAAATTTCCTGTTATCCAAATCAGGATCGTCTCTTCTTACATCAATTAACATTGAAATTATTTCAGTTATCCAAAACTTTATCTAAACATATTTGAAGAAACACCTTTTCCCCTTCTCCCTCTCTTCCCATTGCAATATATGGATTTGAGCCTTTCTGTAAAACTTCAGCAGTTTGAAATAAAATGTCCTTGCCTACCAATTTTGTCTTTCTTCATTTAGCAAACAGCCCTCTCACCCAAGTTTCCAGAACCACAGAAACTCTCTACAATCCAAATGATCACCCCATATTTATAATAATTATATTAGGTCACAATTTTGGGCCTTAGAGTGGACACACCTCTTACCTATTTGAAAGCTTTTACCAGTTTTAGCAGTCTTCCCTGTAGAACAAATATCTCTTACAGATAGAAGTTGCAAATAGGTAGAATATCTTAAATGTGAACACTGTAGATGAGCTAAGGTGTAATACATGAATATCTGGGTTTAAAAGATTTTTTTTTCTAATTTTTCACAGATTTAAACAATAGAGCTGAAGAATCAGCATGCTTTAGGGAGCCAGCTGTGTCAGCAGATGTAGAGCATGTACCCTAAGGAACTGGCGTTTTTTTTAAATTCCAGTTACATCTGTGAGATAAGCTTTCAAGTTTTTTCCAGTCACTGTATTTCACCAGGATACATTAGGTCATCTGTACCATAGATATCAAAAGGGCTTTAATTCCTGTTTTTGGAATAGAACTAGAGCATTTAGGAAGTAAACTGGATGTTTTGTAGCCATTGGGGTTAGCCTAAAGGACCATTTCATTTTCATTCAGTGTCTCCAAGAGAATTCATTTGTGTATTGAAACATATGTTAACTAGGATGACAAGTACCAAAAGTCTTCAGCTTCACTTTAGTGTAGGCTAAAGTGGCATTGATTGCCTGCCTCCATAGTATTTTAATTGTAGAAATCTTCAGGAATGCTGCACTACTCTTTTGACTTGGCTTCTGGTTCTGATGCTTACTTTAAGAGGACAGTTTTGCAATCATTTTTTAATTAGAAGTCCTCACCCCGCTCTCCTTGAGGGGGTTGGGGGGGGATTTATTGCTTGTTAGACTCCCACTGGTATGAATATGCATAGGCCACCCTGAAAAAGGGGGAAAAAGGTTATTTACCATAGTAAATGTGATTTTGAGTGTGTTGCCTCTGCATATTCACACTACAGGTCTGTCTTTTCCTTTTCCTTGGAGCTCTGCATTCATGAGATGGAGATTTAGTGGACTGAGTCAAGGTAGTTGGGGATGTCTTCACGTGTTCTAGGCAAGGCTCCAAAGTTCAGTTTTATGAAGTGATGTTTCTACTGTCCAGTGGGGCAGTGCTTTTCCACAGGGTATCCAAAGCTCAACAGCACTGATTATATGCATCTAATAAGTGTGAATTTGCAGAGAACGTTCTTCAAAGAACACATGTTTTCTAGTCCTTAGACAAATCTACCATTCGTGTGCATATGGTACAATATGTTGATCTTTGACTAGTTATAATAGAAAATTGAATCTAAAATGGCATGCAGCAAGATCCTGAGATTTTTATCTGCACCAGGGGTTGGCAGCCTTTCAGAAGTGGTGTGCCAAGTCTTCATTTATTCACTTTAAGGTTTCGCGTGCCAGTAATACATTTTAATGTTTGTAGAAGGTCTCTTTCTATAATTCTATAATATATAACTAAACTATTGTTGTATGTAAAGTAAATAAGGTTTTTAAAATGTTTAAGAAGCTTCATTTAAAATACAGAGCCCCCCCAGACTAGTGGCCAGGACCCGGGCAACTTGACTGCCGCTGAAAATCAGCTCATCTGCCACCTTCGGCACTCATGCCATAGGTTGCCTACCCCTGATCTACACTATTTGTTTAGTCTCTGAAAACAGTGGTTTAGTCCTTTTTACAGGACATCCACAATCATGTAACTAGTTTTTTTAAGAAAATTTACTTTTGTGGTGGCAAAGCAAATAATAGTCTGACACGGTCTTAGTCTAGAATTCCATCTTCATATTTCCTTTAGTAACTTTCTCACAAAACTGATTACACTCAACCATTTTCCTCTGTGAATTTGATAGATTTAATGCGTACATTTAATCTTCAGATCTCGGATGGTCAAGGAGATGAGCGATCAGAGTCACCCTATGAAAGTGCAGATGAGACTCAGACAGAAGCATCTATATCATCCAAAAAATCTGAGCGAGGAGCAGCAGCAAAAAAAGAATATGTGTGTCAGGTGAGAGACATTAGTTAGTCATTTGTTACTGTTGCGTTTTCTCTAGAAACATTTTTTAAAAGATACAAAACTGAGACTGGAAGTAGAGTTTTGGGAACTCGAGGGGGAGTTAGTGCTTCATCCAAGCCTGGGTTATTTACATCTCTTGAGGGAGGAATAGTTCAGTGATATGAGCACTAGACTAGAAGACAGGGATTGTTGAATTCTAGTTTATTCCTCTATTTGACCATGGGCAAATGATGTAGCCTTTACACTTTAGTTTCTATAACTGCAAAACAAACATAATACCTTTCTCAAAGGAGGGCAGGTAACTAGATAGTGTTAGATTGTAAACCCTAGAGCGCAGAGACGTGTGTGTGTGTGTGTGTGTGTGTGTGTGTGTTTGTAAAGTGTCAGTGACACCACAGTGAGACCCAGATTACAGCCTCTGGGCACGACTGTAATATAAATAACACTTGCTTTAATGATGGTATTGGTATGGTCAGGCTTTTAAAAAAAAATAAAATAAAATGCTGCTAGCAGTATTTAAAAAGGGATCATTACTTGTGAAAATGAGGTAACATACATCAGGGAATATCTGGTTTGTCTCCAAGGACCAAACAAGCAAATTGTCTCTATCTCTCACTCTTTACATATAGTAATAATGAAATTACATTTATTTTAAAATGTTGAGGTGACTGATCACTAACTGTGCAGTCATTATAGCTTGATAGTTTTTAGTTCTTTGAGTGCTTGTTCATGTAGATTCCATTTTATGTGTGTGCGCACCCAGGTGCACAATTGTCTGAGATTTCTGCCTTAGCGGTATCCGTAGGGCTGGCTTGGCGCCCCCTGGTGTGGCACTCCTTTGTGGCGGAATATCAGGTGCTGCTGGCCCTGCGCCTTCTCATTTCCTTCTAACTTCCCATTACGGTTGGTTGGAGCGCCTTGTCTTGCTTCACAAGAGCAGCAGCGGTTGTCCACTGACTGATTTAGTGGTTGTTATACATAGTTTCATAGACAGTTGGTAGTGTGTGTTAGTCAAGAGAGTCCTACTTTGGACTTTGCCCTAAGCGGGCATGCCTCACTCCCCCGGTTTCAAGCCGTATGCGTCATGCAGCAGGCCAGTGCCTATCAGCGATCCACACGATAGCTGTCTTAAGTGTCTGGGTGAAGGCCACAGGAAAGACAGGTGCCGCATCTGTACCATCTTTTGCCTGCGGACTCAGAAAGAGCAGGATATCCTCTTGAGGGCGTTACTCATGGAGGCTGCTCATCATCCAGCATCAGAACCTTCCATGGCAGCGCCAACGTCCAACACTTTGGCCTCGGTGCTCGCCGCCGGTGTCAGACTTGGCCTGGCACCGTTCCGTTTCACCTGCGCCAAAGAATAGGCTGAAGAAAAGAAGCCCCTTGGCACCAAAGGAGAGAGGGGCTTCGGGCAAAGGACTTGTGTCAGGTCATGCACTCACTATGGGAGTAGCGCAGATGTCTGACCCACCAGCCCCGCCTCCCACCCTAGGAAGCAGCAGGGGGTCCCAGCCAGTGGTGGGTCCTTGAGTGCCCGAAGTGGTCCCAGTGGCTAAGGAACAAGGCCGACTGGCTCCACAGGTGCCACGCCAGGTGACCAGTAACGACTCCATTCACGGCACCAAAGGAGAAAGCCACCAGGGTGCTGCAGCATAGATTGGTCACCGGATCAAAGGCGCAAGTCCCCATCGCTGTGACCTCGGGATCAGGCACCCCAGCCTAGCTTGCTAGCCAGAAGGCCTAAATCTCCATCAAGATCCCCTCCTACTAGGTGAGGGACTCTGGACTCGTGGTGCTGCTCCCCGTACCAACGACCATCTGTCCATATGTCACCTAGATGCCAAACACGCTCTCCCAGAAGGTTTCCTCGTCGTTCGTCTCTGTCCTGGAGGGCTCATTCAAGATCTCGGTGTCATTTGCACTTGCCCTGGTACCATTCTTCCGGCAGGTGACATTACTCTCTGTTTCCCCCTATTGATCGCTTACCAGGGTCGGTAGGCAGAACCAGGCCTCAACAGACCCTCCATGGTCACCAGAGGACAGTGATCAGGGTTAGACTGCAATTTTAGTCTGTCGCCGAGACATGGGAGACGGAGGTGGTCCCCGGCCACGGTTCCAACACAGCAGGGGCCATGGCCCCCCACCCCCCAGTTGCCATTCTGGAACCTGTGAGGGGTGCCAGTGATGCCGGTCCAGTACTCCCAGCCCTCCCTGGCTGCATCAGACAAACCAGCTGAGGTACCGTTGGTGCCACAATCAGAACACGGTACCACGGTGGAAGCAGAGCCTATGCACCATACCCTGGAGTCGAGGAAGTCCTCCCCTGAGAAGGGAGGGGATGACACCATCCCTCAGGCAACAGAATTGTCCTCTTCGTCCCCAAACGAGGTGGTGGCTGGACCTTCCCACACCAGCAGTCCTCTGGACGATTTTAAGGAGCACCAGGCCATCTTTTAAATGGGTGGCTGAAAATCTTGGTCTGCATGTTGAGGAGGTTGCTGAGGAGGCAGACGACTTCTTCAATGTCATTTTGGCCACCACACTAGCAAAAATTGCATTTCCCATCCACCCAGGAGTGCTCAAAATAACCAAATTGGTGTGGCAAACCCTTCATCTGTTCCGCTGACATCAGCGAAAGCGGAAAAGAAATACTGTGTCCTTGCAAAGACTCGACTTATTTGGCAGGAAAGTTTATTTGACAGCCAGCTTATAGTACAGGGTCTCTAACCACCGGGCCCTGTTGGGACGTTATAACTTTAACCTGTGGGACTCAATAAGTTCACAAAGGCCCTTCCACAGGATCGTGTCCAAGAGTTTGCCATGTTGGTGAGCAAAGGCACAGTGGTGGCCTGGGGAGTCCTCTCAGGTGTCCTGGGACACAATGGACTTGGCTGGCAGGGTGGTCATGTTGGCGGTGGCCATGAGACGTAGCTCCTGGTTGCAGGCTTCTGGGCTATCCCAAGAGATGCAAACCACAATCCAGGACCTGCCATTCGAGGGTTCGGTGCTCTTTTATGAGCTATTTGACTCCTGGCTGTGGGCTCAAGGACTCCTGAGTCACCCTCCAATCCCTGGGCTTGCACACCCCTCCGCCGTTCCATCCTCCACTTCTTCTGACATAGTCTGACTCCTACAGGCGAAAGGACAAAGGGCCTAAGACGCTACCTGTCCTCTTCCTGCCTGGCTGCCCAACCTGACCCTCCCACAAGTCAGGGAGGCCAGAAGCAGTCATTTTGAAGATGCGCTTGAGAACCGCACCCCAGTCAATATACTGGACTCAACTCTCCCTTTCCTCAACTGCCTCCACCATTTTCAGTCTGCCTGGTCCCGTGTCACCTCAGACCACTGGGTGCTTGATACGGCTTCTTCAGGCTACACCCTGCAGTTTATCGCCAACCATCCTTCCCATCCCCATTATCCCATCCCTCTTCAGGGACCCTTCTCATGAGCAACTCCTCATTCAGAAGGTCGAAAACCTCAGTCAATATCAGGGAACTCAGTGTGGTTTGACTAGCCTGCCAAGCCTTTCTGCCTCATATACAACACAGAGTACTTCAGGTCCTGATGGACAACATGGCTACAGACTTCTTTATCAACAGGCAAGGTGGAGCTAGGTTGTCTGCCCTTTGCGAAGGAAGCCCTCTGGCTCTGGGACTTCTGCCTACATCACAACATCCATCCCATGGCTGCTCACCTTCCACGGTCCAGATTGCTTCAGCAGGACATTCTCGTCTCGCCACAAGTGGTCTCTTAATTCGGAGGTGGTCGGTTCCATCTTCCAGAGGTGGGGAACTCCCCGGGTGAACCTATTTGAATCCTGGCAGAACAGGAGATGCCATGTCGTTTTCTCAATTGGTGGCATGGACAGAAGAGCTCTGTCAGACACCTTTCTGCTGCTGAGGTTCGAGGCTCTGATATATGCCTTTCCTCCCAGTGCCATTGCTACCCAGGATCCTCATGAAAATCAAACAGGACAGGGTGAGGGTCATCCTCATAGCACCGATGCGGCCACGCCACCATTGGTTCAGCACTCTGCTGGACCGCTCAGTGGTGACCATATTGCAGTTACCACTCAGGTCGAAGCTATTGTCCCAGAACCATGGTATTGTTCTGCACCCAACCTGGCAGTGTTATATCTGATGGCTTGGCTGCTGCGTGGCTAAACACGAAGGAGCAGCAGTGCTCGGCTGAGGTTCATCGCGTTCTGTTGAGAAGTAGGAAGTCCTCCACCAGAGCGATCTACCTGGTCGAGTGGAAACGATTCACCTGCTGGATTGCAGACAAAGGTGTTCATCCTAAGCGGGCTTCACTGTAACTTATTCTGGACTACATCCTGCACTTTAAGCTCCAGGGCTTGTTCCTCTTATCGATCAAGGTCCGTCTAGTGGCCATCTTGGCCTTCCATCTGCCATTCAAGGTCAGGTCGGTTTTTGCTCAGGATATCACAGCCAGATTCTTTAAGGGCCTAGAGCACCTCTGCCAGTATGTCAGGGATCTCGACCTTCCGTGGAACTTGAATCTGGTGCTGTCGCAGTTTGTGGGTCCTCCCTTTGAGCTGCTGGCTTCCTGCTCCCTCCTTTTGTCCTGGAAGGTTGCGTTCCTGGTTGCAGTGACGTCTGCCCACTAGGTATCTGAGATTCAGGCGTTCACCTTGGAGCCACCTTACACAGTCTTAGACTTGGTCCAACGAAGGCCACACCTGGCATTTCTTCCCAAGGTAGTCTCTCAGTTTCAGTCGAGCCAGGACATTTACTTACCAGTCTTCTTTCCGAAGCCACATAAGTCTGTGGAGGAGCACAGGCTACGTGCCCTACACGTCAGACAGGCGCTTCCTTCTACATTGGCAGGACTAAGCCGTTCCATAAGTCAGCGCAGTTATTCGTCGCTGTGGCCGACAGAATGAAAGGTCACCCTGTATCTACTGAAATAATTTCTTCTTGGATCCCTGCCTGCGTTCGTTTCTGCTACGACCAATGAAGGTGCCACCCCCAGCGATTGTCATCACTCACTCAACCAGGGCACAGGCTTATTTGGCAGCCTTTCTGGCCCATATGCCTATTCAAGACATCTGTAGAGTGGCCACCTGGTCATCCATCCACACTTTTACGTCCCATTATGCACTGACCCAGATGCTGGCTTTGGTAGGGAAGTACTGCAAGCCGCTAACTGTGAACTCCGAGCCCACCTCCGTGGATACTGCTTGTGAGTGACTGAAATTGGAATCAACATGAGCAAGCACTAGAAGAAGAACCAGTTACCTGTCTTTTCATAACTGTTGTTCTTTGAGATGTGTTGCTCATGTCCATTCCATTTCCTACCCTTCTACCTCTGTCAGAGTTGCTGGCTAGAAGGAACTGAGAGGGCACAGGTCCGGCAGTGCCTGATGTACCAGACCATGGGAGCGCCACTCTGGGGGCTCCACAGCTGTCCCTATGGATACTGCTAAGGCAGAAATCTGAGACAACTGTGCATGTGGATGTGAACACACCTAAAATGGAATGGACATGAGCAACACATCTCAGAGAACAACAGATTTGAAAAGGCAGGTAACCGCTTTTTATTCATGTGCTAATGCTGACAATTCAGGCCTGGAAGTATCACAAGGCCTAGCATATTACGTTAAGTATTCCTGGTAAGGAGAAAATAAGGTTGCTTTTAGCCTTCCTTAGTCTGCAATTTCCAAGAGTAGAAAATTTGTTTACAATCTTTTTGTACTTATTAGATTGAATCTACATTATTTAGCACTGTGTGTGTGTCTGTCTAGAAGGCATACATGTAAATAGTTTGTATTTATTAAATACATCCTAAATATTTGTAGGAATGGAAAAAACATTTCTGCTTGGAAACTAGATGATCTGATGGTTGTAGAATTATCTTTTCCTCCACTTCAGATACAAAGAGTGTGAGAGGAGAAGTAGGTGAGAGAAATAACAAAGAAAACAGTAAATCCCATGTGCGTATTTTTAACGCTCAATACTTTTTTGATTTAAAAGCTGTGTGAAAAACCAGGTGATCTCCTGTTGTGTGAAGGCCTGTGCTTTGGAGCTTTTCATGTAAGCTGCCTTGGGCTCCCTGGAAGACCAGCAGGAAAATTCATTTGTCGTGAATGTACATCAGGCAAGTCTTGTCCATTTCTGTTAATAAAAAGCCATAGTGTTTATATCATTTGTCCTAACAAATCTTGTTAGCTGAGATTATGTATATCTGAAGGAACCATTTTTCTCCTGGTGCCAGGCAGGATGGGAGCTCACATTACCATTAACTTTGTCTCTTCATGTAAGTGCTGGAAAATCCAGGTACCCAGCATTTTTAGTTGAAACCACGTGCATCTTGAGCTGGTTTAGCATGTGCAATGCATAATCATAACACTTGCAGAATACTTGTCATCATATGTAATTCCAGAAGACTCAAAACCTGTGGAAAGCATTAGAAGTCCTACAATCAGGTAAAAGAAGTAGTTTAAACAATTCCTGTTCTTCCCCCTGCCCCCCAGTCTTCTCATTTTTCAATCTCTTCTTCATCCTACAAAAAGACTAACTGTACTTCTTAGTAATAAATCTCTGTTGCTCTTTCTCCTGTAATAACTACTGCTGGTTTATAATACTTGAACATGACTTAAAAGCTATTGTAGTCCTGTTGCATCCTTAAACAGAAAAGATGCTGAACCTTGTTAAAGTAAACTGTGACTCATAATAATGAAGTTTTCATGACTTGGTTTTCAAGTGGCACAGAAATAAGCTTCATAAACTGTCTCACATTGTAGGCTGATCTTGTCATCTTCAGGATCACAGACAACCCATGTTATTGACTTCATTGTTAAAAAGAATTGCCTTTATAGTACTCCTGTAGTATTAAAAGGTTCTTTAATTAAGAACACGTAAGCAAGTCAGCGATTGAAGAGTTGGAGTTTCTGTGTACAATTTACACAGTAATTGATTTATATTGTAGTTATATTTGATTTGTTTTGGGATGGGTTGATTAGAAGCCATTTAATTCTCAAAGTTATAACTAAATTTGAGTCAATGATTTAGATCAAGTAAGAGTTTTGTTTTTGTTCCTTTTTCTCCCCAGCGAAATATAATCTAAATACAGAAACTCGAGTAAAAAATAGAATGTTGCTTTTTTGCTTTTATTTTTAGGTGTTCACACATGTTTTGTGTGTAAGGAGAGAAAGGCAGATGTGAAACGCTGTATTGTATCCCAGTGTGGTAAATTCTACCATGAGGCTTGTGTGAGAAAATTTCATCTTACTGTATTTGAGAACAGAGGTTTTCGATGTCCTTTCCACAGCTGTGTAAGCTGTCATGTTACTAACCCCTCAAATCCAAGAATATCAAAAGGTATTCCTTCATTTTTTTTTTCAGGTTTTTTTTCTTAAACTTTCTGAGTTTAGCTCCAACTAGCATTGTTGTACATAAAGAATTAAAGGTACCTCTGCTAACTGAGTTGTTAATCTTGTTCAACCTATTCAACATACTTTATTATAGTAATGTTGTAGGACAACTCTGGTTGTAATTAAAGAGGCACTTTCACTTGGAGCCTCGGTCACTTATAGTTATCTGAAAGAAAATTATTTTCAGATTTATGTATTTCATGATGGATCCCTGATCAAAAGTAACTTTTTTCTATGTCGAGTAAAATTCCATATGGCCATTTCTTATTCATGTACTTATTTTATCTATAACAATAAAAATTAGGGCTGTCAAATAATTAAAACAATTAATTGTGTGATTAATTGCACTTTTAATACAGACGTCACCAACCGGTTGATCGTGATCGACTGGTCGATCCTAGAGACTCTCCCTGTCGATCGCAATCTCCGGCCGCTAAAAGTCCCGCTTTGTAGTGAGGCTGTCGCTAAGGTGGGCTCCCTTCCTGCCCCGGCCCCATGCCGCTCCCAGAAGTGGCCAGCACACCCCCCCACAGGGGAGGAGGGGATACGGGTCTCTGTGTGCTGCTCCTGCCTGTAAACACCACCCCTGTAGCTCTCATTGGCCAGAAATGGGGAACTGTGGCCAATGGGAACTGTGGGTGCAGTGCCCGCAGAGAGGGGCAACGTGCGGAGGCACAGACATATCTTTTTACACACACACACCCCTCTGCAGGGGCACGTTGGCCCCTTCTGGGAGCGGCGAGGGGCCACGGCAGGCCTCCCAGAGCCAGCACACCATACCCCCTCCTGCACCCCTGCCCCAGCCCTGATCCTCCCCTCCCAGAACCAGCACCCCATACTCTCTCCTGCGCCCCAGCACTCTTCTCCAGCCTGGAGCCCCCTCCTGCTCCCAAACTCCCTCCCAGAGTTTGCATCCCTCACCCCCACCTGCACCCCAACACTCTCCCCAGAGCCCAGAGCCCCCTCCCACACTGAGAACCCCTCGGCCCCAGCCCAGAGCCTGCATCCCCTCCCGAAGTCCAACCCCCTTACCCCAGCCCAGTGAAAGTGAGTGAAGGTGTAAGAGAGAGAGCAACAGAGAGAGGTGGGGATGGAGTGAGTGGGGCGGGGCCTCGGGGAAGGGACAGGGTAGAGCCTGGGTTTCTCTTAAATTCAGAAAGTGATCTTGTGCGTAAAAAGGTTAGAGACCACTGCAATAATAGAATACCATTTAGTTAAATAGTTTTGGATATTTTCAAATATATTGATTTCAATTACAAGACAGAATACAGTGTGTACAGTGCTCACTCTATTTTTTATTATAAATATTTGTACTATAGAAAACAAAATAAATAGTATTTTTCAATCCACCTAATAAAAGTATGGTAGTGCAGTCTCTTTATCATGAAAGTTGAACATACAAATGTAGAACTATGTACAAAAAATAACTGCGTTCAAAAACAAAACAGTGTAAAACTTCAGAGCCTTCAAATCCAGTCCTACTTCTTGTTCAGCCAGTTGCTCAGACAAACAAGTTTTACGTTTGCAAGAGATAATGCTGCCCACTTCTTGTTTACAATATCATCTGAAAGCGAGAACAAGCTTTCACGTGGCACTGTTGAAGCCGGCATTGCAGAATATTTATATGCCAGATGCGCTAAAGATTCATATGTCCTTTCATACTTCAACCACCATTCCAGAGGACATGCATCTATGCTGATAATGGGTTCTGCTTGATAACCATCCAAAGCAATGCGGGCTGATGCATGTTTATTTTCATTATGTGAGTCAGATGTCACCAACAAAAGGTTGAATTTCTTTTTTGGTGGTTTGAGTTCTGTAGTTTCTGCATTGGAGTATTGCTCTTTTAAGACTTCTGAAAGCATGCTTCACACTTCATCGCACTCAGATACTGAAAGGCACTTCAGATTCTCAAACCTTGGGTTGAGTGCTGTAACTATCTTTAAAAAGCTCACATTGTTACCTTCTTTGCATTTTGTCAAATCTGCAGTGGAAGTGTTCTTAAAATGAACAACGTGCTGAGTCATCATCCAAGACTACTATAACAATAAATATATGGCAGAATGAGGGTAAAACATAGCAGGAGACATACAATTCTCCCCCAGGGAGTTCAGCCACAATTTTAATTAATGCATTATTTTTTTTAACAAGCGTCATTAGCATGGAAGCATGTTCTCTGGAATAGTGGCCAAAGCATGAAGGGGCATACAAATGTTTAGCATAACTTGTTGCTGGCATTACAAGGTACTTACGTTTCAGAATGCCATGCGAATGCTTGTTCTCACTTTCAGGTGACGTTGTAAATAAGAAGCGTCTAGCTTTATCTCCCCTAAATGTAAACAAACTTGTTTGTCTTAGCAGTTGGCTAAACAAGAAGTAGGACTGAGTGGACTTGTAGGCTCTAAAGTTTTACATTTTTTTATTTTGAGTACAGTTATGTAACATATAAATTTGTAAGTTGCACTTCCATGATAGAGATTGCACACCAGTACTTGCATGAAGTGAATTGAAAAATAGTATTTCTTTTGTTTGCCATTTTTACAGTGCAAATATTAGTAA
The DNA here is from genome assembly GCF_025201925.1 of Gopherus flavomarginatus. Classification (NCBI taxonomy): domain Eukaryota; kingdom Metazoa; phylum Chordata; order Testudines; family Testudinidae; genus Gopherus; species Gopherus flavomarginatus. Next base: position 268,150,131 of record NC_066619.1, on the reverse strand, counting down.
TAAAAATAGTAATGTAAAGTGAGCACGGTCAATTTTGTATTCTGTGTTGTAATTGAAATCATAATATTTGAAAATGTAGAAAAATATCCAAAAATATTTAATACATTTCAGTTGGTATATTATTGTTTAACAGTGCGATTAAAATTGCAAGTGCGATAATTTTTTTAGTTAATCATGTGAGTTAGCTGCAATTAATCAACTGCCCTAATAAAATGTTGGGGGGGGAGGTTGTTTTTTTCACCTTGAGAATTCAGAACAACTCAAGAAGAAGTGTATGCTATGTCTAAAGTAGAAAAATGGTTGGGAAAAGTGTTCAAATGGACTGAAAAGCCATAAGGCACCTATGCACTATGCCACTTTTATTACTGTTTCAGGCCCCATTCCTTCAGCACTTGGATATATAGTCCCGTTAATGTTAGCTGAACTACTCATTTGAATGGGTACTTACGTGAGTAAGAGTAGCAGAATTTCCCCTTTAAAGTATGTGCCAACTGCAGATCTCCACACATATATACAAAATAAAGTTTATTATCTGGGAAACTACATGTAGAAGTACATGAATAATTATCTGTCGTCATGAGGATTCTTACTTGTATCTTGTCAAGTTGTGCCAGTCATGTCACAGAATAAATACTGATAGTTAGACATCTCTTTCCTAAACAGGCTAGAAATTAGATAGGACAGATGTGGGAGAGTGTGAGTAAGAGAGAATTGGGAATATTTATATAAATAACATGCAATGAAATGTTGTTAATTTGGGGACCCTTTAGTTTTAATGTGTACTTAAAGCTTATTTTTTTTTAACAACTTACTACACACATTCTGTTGTGTATGTATGAAGCTCTTCTTAGCATGTTACAGTGCCTTTAATTCAGTGTGGGATCTCTTCTTCCTTAAAAGCAAAACTCAGTGTAGAAAACCTGCATTAATTCAGTATTCTGATTGAATTTAAAATGCATGGTTTTTAAAGATACGATGTTTTTCACATTTTGTATGTATGTTTATAGGCTACATTATGCAGTAATAACAAACATTTTTGAATATATCTGCAGACCAATTAAATCTCTAGTTTAGAAAGATAATATAAAAGTATTCTGCTTCTGCTAGGCAAAATGATGCGGTGTATTCGCTGTCCTGTTGCTTACCATGCTGGAGATGTTTGCATTGCTGCAGGGTGTGCAGTGATCACTTCCAACAGCATTGTTTGTACCAATCATTTCACGGCCATGAAGGGAAAAAGTCATCATGCACACATCAATGTGAGCTGGTGTTTTGTGTGCTCAAAAGGTAAATTGATGTGCAAATCTTTATTTTATTGCTTTACTAAAAGTATAAACTAATCAGCATCTAAATATTCATTTTTCAATGTATTTTATTAAGATATTTAAAGAAAAACACCAGACACATAGTGTAACTTCAGATTTCTTCAAAGTGTTGTTGAAGGTATTGGAATATCTTGTTAACTGCAGATGTCATTAAATTTTTTGGATTTTTTTTTTACTTGCACTTTATCCAACTACCCTTTGATTTAATTGTTATGCAGAGAAGCTTAATGAGTACAGCCACTGTACACAGTGGTGATTAGAATATGGAGGAAGCAAACTACCAGACCTGATGACAAATTAAATAAACACTGTGGAAGCTTGTTAAGTCACAGTTTGCTTAACTACCCACTTGAAAATTCATGCGCACTGTGACAGGGTGCAGCCTGGAAATGGGGTATCACTGAGCCCTCTGTCTCAGCAACCTGGACTTCCTCTCACACTGTGATGCTGTGACAAGCTGCAAACCTCTCTAGGTACTGCACTTAACACAGACATCGAAAGGCAGGGACACACCCAGCTGCATTACATGAATACTTTTGCTTGCCACTCCTGAATCAACAATAGAGAGGCTCCAGCCAGTTCTCCACAGCTCCCCAGCCCTAGGACTCCAGAGCTGTACCATCTTTCCCTGGTCAGAAGCCTGACCATTGTAAGTTTTTTACCTAGTCCACCCCTCCCTCCATGCGAAGAGGACATGCACCAGCTCCTGTTCCTGAGTAGATTTCCCAAGCACTTCAAGCAAAAGGTTTTAGGTAAAATGTAAAACAGATTTATTAACTACAGGAAGATTTTAAGTGATTATAAGCAGTAAGCATACAGATCAAAGTTGGTCAGTTAAGAAATCAAAGTAAAATCGCAATCTGAGTTCTATTAACTAAACTGGATATGAATTAAGCAGTTTCTCATCCTGACGGTATAGTTTCTTAATACACAAGCTGGGATTCTCCTTTCCAGCCTGGGACCACCTCCCCAGTTCAGTCTTTGTCCTCCAGATGTGTTTCCAGGTGTTGAGTTGTGGGGGGAGAGAGGAGAAATGATGATGTCACTTCCCCTCCTTTATAGGATCCTCCAGCTTGCTGGAAAGATCTTTTGCTATGAGGTGAGTCAAGCAGTCTCCATTGTCTACATACTCTCTCTGAGAGGTCTCCGTTGTATATAGTTCCTGGAGTAGTCCTTGTGCGCGTGTATTCCCCTTACTGGGCCATCAATGCTGCCTGGCTTCTCCATTGTTGTACCTGAAAGGCTGGTTGTGGGTGTTTCCCAACATATTTCAGCAACACACACATATAGGAAGACTTCATAACTTCACATACAATGATAGCACATACAATCCAACTGGATATTAATGTTCAGCAGGTACTTTTAAAATGATACCTCACAAAGCATGCTTTGTACAAAACACATCATAATTATATCACCATATATATATATATGGTGAATATGGGAGTGCCAGGGTGTTGTTTTGCAGTACCAAATGTGACACATGCTAAATAGTGAGATCTCCTTGATTCAATTTGATTGGAAACATTCTTTAGATGCTAGTTTTTATTAAAAATTTACATACTGTTAAGCATTGTCATAAATTAAACTACAATTGTTAAAATAAAATGGAGTAATTACAATTTGTGATGCATTATCCTAGCTTTTATTTGATTGTTAGTTCATGTGCTAATTTGTGAGACAAGGTGGGTGAGGTAATATTTTTATTGGCCCAACTTCTGTTGCTTTGAGACAAGCTTTTGAACTTACATAGAGCTCTTCTTCAGGTCTGGAAGACTCTGTGTGTCACAGCTAAATAGGACTACAACATCACGGCATATTGCTAATTTGTATAATTTAGTAATCTGAGTCTTCTAATCACCCAAGTTAATGAGGTTTTCTGTGTTTTTTCATATGAATGAGTGATATCCATTTGTTGCAGATCAGTATGTTCCAACCAGTTTTAAAAAAAATGTAGTGTCTAGTTACATGCTACTGTGATTTAAATCACACTGAAATGCTAAACTTTTTTCCCCCTTGAAACTTAAACTTTCAATCTTTTATTTTGTACACAGGAGGAAGCCTGTTGTGCTGTGAGTCATGTCCTGCAGCATTTCACCCAGACTGTTTAAATATTGAAATGCCAGATGGTAGCTGGTACTGCAACGACTGTAGGGCTGGAAAGAAACTCCGTTTCCAGGATATCATTTGGGTCAAACTTGGAAATTACAGGTCTGATGAATGGACTTAGATTTTTTCATTTAATATAAATATAATATAATATAAAATTACTTTTGCTAAAAGTAACTTGAAAACAAGTTTTGTGTGTGGAAATCTGTTAAACTAGGGGATTGCATGCTTTGGTGCATCTGGAGGCCAAGATCAGTGCATGAACCAAGGGCTCCTTGCACGACTCCTTTCCTCTCCCCCACCCCCCAACTGTTCTGTGTGCCACTCTCTCCTCTTCCATTTCAGGGACTCACAGCAACTAGGGGCTCCGTGTGCCCCTCAGTCCCCCACCAGGAGCTGTTCTATTCCATGCCCTTTTCCCCCATACTGTTGTGACCCATTCTCCCCTCGCCCGATGCAGGGGCTCTGTGTGCCCTCTCTCCCTTACCAGGGATCCCCATTTTCCCCATGCTAGGAACTGTGTGTCCCCCATTCCCTTGTAACTGCTCCTGTCTTAGCCTATCTGTGTCTAGACTAGAGTGTCACCCACTGCTTCTGTAGGCCAGGCTCATGGCACACATCAGTAGTTCCTTGTATCCCTGTCTCATTTGAGTGATGTTCCCCGTTGTCCCGCTGAGGGTTATGCACATGGACCCAGAGCTTTTGAAAATAGCATTGTCCCTTCATTCACACATGGGCCGTGGCTCTACCTCATGGTTTTGACTGAGACGATAAAGGGCAGGGCAGACTCCTTCTCGCCACCGCATGGTCTAATTCAGAGTGTCTTCTGTTCGCTGGTCTCTTGTGACGCACTTTCCTCAGTATATGCTTGTATATAGTTCAGTATTCTGTTATTTTTGTAGTAGTCTTAGTATTAGTGTTTTTCAAGGTTTTAAGGACTTTGGGATACTGTTTTACTGACCTCCTTCATCCCCCAGCACCCATGCTTGGGTACTGGATTATGCTGAAGACGCCTGGGTTCAAGATCTGCGCTTCCTGCCATCGCTTGTTTTTGATCAGTGATGAGCACCAATGCTGCCTTTACTGCTTGGGGGAAGTCCATGTTGCATCAAGGTGCAATATCTGTCTCTCCTTTCCAGCCCATACCTAGGAAGTCCAGGCTCTCCGCCTCAAGAAGCACCTCATAGAGATTGCCATGAAGCCATGGTCAGATCCAGGCCAGGGAACACCCCGTACATCTGCCTGAGCAGTCGAGCAGAACGCCTCCTACTGCAGAGTCCCAGTCTGGTTCTGCCAGTACCAGTACTAAGGACTCCATGCCAGGGACTAGCCATGGGGCAAGGAAGCACGTCATAAGCATGGCAGTAAATCTTCCTTAAGGCCCAAGAAGGACATTTCATCCTCTACAAGTTCAGTCACGGAAAAGCAGTGCGTTTCCAGGCTCACAAGCATGGCAAGAAGTCACATAGAACACTGGACCAGCTGATCCCAGTTACTGAGTCACGTGTGCCTTCTGGATCGGTACCACCAAAGTCACAGAAATCACTGGTTCCGAGGCAGTTCTCCATTCATGAATTGTTTGCCCTGGATGAGGTAAGATCGCCACGTCTCTTGGTGCATTTGCCTCATAAGAGCATTGGACTTGCTGCATTTGGATTGTGTTCCTGTGCGCACCCCTGTGACTAACTTGGTTCTGACAGTACCACAGTTCAAACAAAGCTGTGACTCCTCAGCATGGGTGGACTCAGATGGAACACAAGGTCCGCCTCTCCTGTACCGCTGGCATAAACAGCCGAAGGTTTCACCGACTCAGCACAGAAGCCACTGGTACCCCAGTCTGTGTTATCCACTGCAGCAACTGCCAGATCTGTCTGGTTGGCTGTATTGGGGGCCTTGGCCCCAATAACCCCTTCAGAACCTTCCCAATCCATCTGAATGGAGTCCCCTATCTCGCCACTCTGGCCTTCATCTAGTAGATGTTCGGAACGAGGGTTGGGAGGATGCACCAGCTAGCCTGAATCCGGTGCCGCCAGATCTGGAGAGATTCCCATTGTCTCCAGATGCAGCAGTGTCAATTCCTTCCTCCCTGTCCCAGCCAACTATATCTATTCCTGGAACTGGCGTTAGAGGGTGGCTGATGCCTTCCCTATTCCACTGGAGGAGGTGCAGGACAGCCAACATCAATTATTTGACATTCTTCATGCATCGTTACCAGCTAGAGTGGTGCCTGCTGAAGAATGGCATTGTTGATTGGTACCATGTACTGTCTGGGATACCCTGGCCACTTGCGCACACACCTCAAAGAGGCAGAAAAAAGATACTATGTTCCTCTAAAAAGGATCTGAGTTTCTGTTTTCTCACCCTTCACCCAATTCCCTGGTTCTTCTTCGAGTGATTGCTCACATCCATTCCAGTTAGGTGTGCGCGCCGTGCGTGCACGTTCGTCGGAAACTTTTTTACCCTAGCAACTCCAGTGGGCCGGCAGGTCGCCCCCTGGAGTGGCGCCGCCATGGCGCCCAATATATATCCCTGCCGGCCCACCCGCTCCTCAGTTCCTTCTTACCGCCGTGTCGGTCGTTGGAACTGTGGAGCGCGGCATAGCTGTCCTCCACGTCCCTAGCTCTCCTTGTTCTCTATCGTTTATCTCTAGCACTATTGTAGTTGTTAATTAGATTGTTAAGTGTAGATAGTAGTAGTTAAGTTAAGTAGTTTGTAAATAGTTCTTCGCCGGGGGCTTAGCCCTTCCCGGCACCCGGCACCAGGCTCATGCCTGGTTCGCCGGGCTTCAAGCAGTGTGCGGCCTGCAAGAAGCCCATGCCCACCAGCGATCCCCACGACGCGTGCCTGAAGTGCCTGGGGGAATCGCACAGATCCGACAAGTGCCGCATCTGCAAGGCTTTTAAGCCAAGGACTAAGAAGGAGAGGGATCAAAGGCTCCGGACTCTCCTTATGGAGGCGGCACTTGACCCGGCGGCTTCGCAGGCCGTGATCTCGGCGCCGGCACCGGATCGCACCGGCACCGAGAAGACTCCCCGGCACCGACCTTCTCCGGCACCAGGGACAGAGCCTAGGCCGTCGAAGTCTATTACTCCGGCTAGGCAGACCCGACTGGAGCGCCCGGCCTCAACATCGGCCGCGGCGCCGCCGGCACCGTCGACTCCGGGCCCGGCGGGTCCGTCGAGTCCGGTGCCGCCAAGCTCCCCCATGACATCTGGGGTTGAGATAGTGGTGCCATCCACACCAGAGACCTTCGCCTCGGCACGGGACCTCATAGCCATGACTGAGCCCACTCAGCGGCCACCCCCGGTACCGCCGGTGCGGGTCGTGTCCAGAGGCAAACCTATGATGTCGGCACCGTCCCGGGACTCACGTTCTCGATCCAGGTCCCGACGTCACGGTCGCTCCGGATCCCGCCGCCGCTCGCAGTCCCGGCACCGCTCCCCTCAGCGGTACCGGTCGCACTCGCGGCACCGGTCGACATCACGACGATCGCGGTCGGACTCCAGCCGCCGACACCGGCACCGTGATTCCAGGAGCCGATCCAGACTTTATTCGCCGCACCGGTCGACCTCCCGGCGCCGAGCTGGTGGCAGGTCCCGGTCCCGGTCGACCTCCCGGCACCGAGCTGGTGGCAGGTCCCGATCCCGGCAACGAAGCGGCGCCCGGTACCGGTCCAGATCCCGGCACCGTGAGAGAACCCGGTCCCGGTCCAGGCACCGATATGACTCCCGGCACCGGTCCCCGGCACCGAGACGATCGTCCGTACCGGCCCGCGCGGACCCTTACCATCCAGGGTCCGCCCCGCCATGGCCCTCCAGACAGCCGTCCGTATCCTCGCTGACGGACAGTGGGTACGCGCTGGGCACCGACCGGCAGGCGGCGCTGTTCAGCGATCCGCCACAGCAGGACCAAGGCCCGCAGCAATGGGGATTCTGGACACCCTGGGCATATCATCAGGCCCAGGGCCCCCAACAGCTCCCTGCTAGGCCGGCGACTGCGGAGCGCAGGGCACCTGAAGCCTCGTTGTCTCGCCCCCCTCCCTCCCCGGATGGGGAGGAAGGGTCCAAGCATCAAGACTCCGCTTTGGCTCCTGAGGCAGAGGCGAGGGCCGAAGGAGACCCACCGTTAGACACTCTCTTGCCGGGGGTCTCCTCATCCTCCTCCCCGGATGAAGCGGTGGCTGGGACCTCCTCCAACAGCCCCCCCCCCGCTGGACCTCAGGGCGCACCAGGACCTCCTCAGGCGAGTAGCTCAAAATCTGAGTCTGCAAGCCGAGGAGGTCTCGGAGATAGAGGATCCAATTGTGACCATCCTCTCGGCAGACGCTCCCACCAGAGTCGCCCTGCCGTTCGTACGAACCATCCAGGCCAACGCCAACACCATTTGGCAGTCTCCGGCCTCCATTCCTCCCACCGCGAAGGGCGTAGAGAGGAAGTACATGGCTCCTTCTAAGGGCTACGAGTACCTCCACGTGCACCTGACCCCGTGTTCCCTGGTGGTCCAATCTGTCAACGATAAAGAGCGTCACGGCCAGGAAGCTCCAGCCCCCAAATCCAGGGAGGCCAGGCGGATGGATCTCCTCGGCCGTAAAGTGTACTCCGCTGGGGCGCTGCAGCTCAGGGTCTCCAACCAGCAGGCCCTGCTGAGCAGGTACGCCTTCAACTCCTGGGTGGCAGCGGATAAATTCAAGGAGCTGCTGCCACAAGATGTTCGTCAGGAGTTTACGGCCATTTTGGAGGAAGGCAAGAAGGTCGCACGCACGTCCTTGCAAGCCTCTTTGGACGCTGCGGACTCGGCTGCCCGTACCCTCGCGTCGGGTGTAACGATGCGTCGCCTCTCCTGGCTGCAGGTTTCTGGCCTTCCGCCGGAGCTCCAGCACACTATACAGGACCTTCCTTTCGAAGGCCAAGGCTTATTCTCGGATAAGACAGACCCCAGACTCAAGAGTCTGAAAGACAACCGAGTCATTATGCGGTCACTTGGGATGCACACACCAGTGACGCAACGCAGACCCTTCTGGCCGCAGCAACAACAACAACAGCGCAGGCCGTATTCCCAGTTCCGCCAGCGGCAGGACCTTAACAGGCGCCGCGGCAGGAACGGAAGGCGCAGGCACTCGGGGAACCAAGGGGGGCAGAACCAAGGCTCCTCTAAGCCCCCGCCTGGACCTAAGCCTTCATTTTGAAGGTGCGCCCGAGGGCGCAGTAACAGTTTCCCCAATGGATCCTTCCCCCCCGTTTTCCAACCGCCTTTCGTTTTTCCTCCCGGCGTGGTCCCTAATAACATCAGACCGCTGGGTCTTACGCACGGTGCAGTCGGGTTACCGCCTGCAGTTTGTTTCATTTCCTCCTCCCCGCCCCCCTTCCTCGTCCCTCTTCAGGGACCCCTCTCACGAGCAATTCCTTCGGCAGGAGGTGCAGACGCTCCTCCGCAAAGGAGCTATAGAGGCGGTGCCGGAGAACGAGAAAGGCAAGGGGTTTTATTCCCGCTACTTTCTGATCCCCAAGGCCAAGGGGGGCCTCAGGCCTATCCTCGACCTGCGAGAGCTCAACAAGTACCTGGTGAAGTTGAAGTTCCGCATGGTTTCCTTGGGGACCATTATCCCATCCTTGGATCCGGGAGACTGGTACGCCGCCCTCGACATGCAGGACGCGTATTTTCACATTGCTATCTGGCCACGTCACAGACGTTTCCTTCGCTTCGTTGTGGGGTCTCTTCATTACCAATTTGCAGTCCTCCCATTTGGCTTGTCCACGGCCCCGAGGGTGTTTACGAAGTGCATGGCAGTTGTTGTGGCGCAGCTCCGGCGCAGTCGTATCCACGTGTTTCCGTATCTGGACGATTGGTTGATTCGGGGCACGTCGGAACAACAAGTCTGCAGCCGTGTCCGCGTGATCACCGACATGTTCGCCACTCTGGGCATCTTGGTGAACACAGACAAGTCCACCCTGGTTCCCACTCAAAGGGTGGAATTCATCGGGGCCGTCCTGGACGCCACTGTGGGCAGGGCCTTGCTGCCATTGCAGCGGTTCCAGGCCTTGTCGGCGATCGTGCAACGGCTGCGGTCAGCCCCCTTAACGTCAGTAAGGACATGTCTAACCCTGTTAGGCCACATGGCGGCTTGTACTTTTGTGACCAATTACGCTCGGCTCCGCATGAGGCCCCTCCAGCTGTGGCTCATCAGTCATTACAGGCCGACAAGACAGCCGCTAGATATGTTAATCACAATCCCCCAGAGGGTCCTAGATTCTCTCGGCTGGTGGCTAGACCAGTCAGTGTTGTGTGCGGGTCTCCCCTTCCACCCATCTCAGCCCTTGGTGTCCCTAACAACGGATGCCTCAGATCTCGGCTGGGGGGCCCACGTAGGGACCCTGAGAACGCAGGGCCTGTGGTCCCAGGAGGAGGTGGGGCTACACATCAACATGCGGGAGTTGAGAGCGGTCCGTCTTGCTTGTCAAACGTTCTGTCATCAGCTTCAGGGTCGCTGTGTCGCGGTGTTCACCGACAACACGACGACCATGTATTATATCAACAAGCAGGGCGGCACCAGATCCTCCTCCCTGTGCCACGAGGCGATACGACTCTGGGACTTTTGTGTAGCCCACTCCATTCACCTCATGGCTTCCTTCCTCCCCGGAGTACGGAACACGCTGGCGGATCGATTGAGCAGATCCTTCCTGTCACACGAGTGGTCCCTTCGCCCAGACGTCGCCCTCTCCATCTTCCGGAGGTGGGGTTATCCCCGGGTAGACCTCTTCGCGTCCAAGGGGAACAGGAAGTGCCAAGCGTTCTGCTCCTTTCAGGGCAGGGAGCCCGGGTCGATAGCGGATGCCTTCCTCATCCAGTGGTCGACCCACCTGTACTATGCGTTTCCCCCATTCCCTTTGGTCCACAGGGTCCTTCTGAAGGTACGCAGGGACAGGGCTCACGTGATCATGGTAGCCCCGGCATGGCCCAGACAACACTGGTACCCCATGCTGCTGGACCTGACTATAGCCGACCCAGTTCCCCTGCCCCTTCATCCGGACCTGATTACCCAGGAGCACGGGACCCTCTGTCACCCGGACCTGCAGTCGCTGCACCTAGCAGCGTGGCTCCTGCGTGGCTGACTGGCTCTGAGCTGCGCTGTTCCTCGCCGGTGAGGGAGGTGCTCTTGGGCAGCAGGAAGCCGTCCACAAGAGCGACATATTTGGCCAAATGGAAGCGCTTCTCCTGTTGGTGCGTGGAGAGAAATCTCCGCCCTATGGAAGTTTCGGTAGCCGATATCTTGGACTACATTTGGTCCCTTAAAGGGCAAGGTCTGGCCATATCGTCGTTGCGAGTCCACCTAGCAGCTATCTCCACCTTTCATCCGGGTGCGGATGGTCGCTCTGTTTTTTCTCACCCGACGGTGTCTAGATTCCTTAAGGGGTTGGAACGTTTATACCCTAACGTCCGTCCCCCTGCTCCAACCTGGGATCTTAACCTGGTGTTGTCCCGGCTCATGGGGCCCCCCTTTGAGCCGTTAGCCACTTGCTCCCTGCTTTACCTCTCTTGGAAGACGGCCTTTCTAGTAGCTATCACCTCGGCTAGACGGGTGTCGGAACTCCGGGCTCTTGTGGTAGACCCCCCATATACGGTCTTCCACAAGGACAAGGTGCAGCTGAGACCACACCCTGCTTTTCTCCCCAAGGTGGTCTCAGCCTTCCACGTCAACCAAGAGATATTCCTTCCGGTTTTTTTCCCGAAACCTCACTCCTCAGGCAGGGAGCAGCAGCTCCACTCGCTTGATGTCCGTAGGGCTCTCGCGTTCTACGTGGAGAGGACCAAGCCCTTCCGCAAATCCCCCCAGCTTTTCGTGGCAGTAGCGGACCGCATGAAAGGGCTTCCTATCTCCTCCCAGAGGTTATCCTCTTGGGTAACGTCCTGCATCAGGACCTGCTATGACTTGGCCCATGTCCCTACGGGCCGTGTGACTGCGCATTCTACCAGGGCGCAGGCGTCGTCGCTGGCTTTCCTCGCCCGTGTGCCCATCCAGGAAATCTGTCGGGCAGCGACCTGGTCATCGGTCCACACCTTTGCTTCCCACTACGCCCTGGTCCAGCAGTCTAGAGAGGACGCGGCCTTCGGATCTGCAGTGCTCCATGCCGCGACTTCTCGCTCCGACCCCACCGCCTAGGTATGGCTTGGGATTCACCTAACTGGAATGGATGTGAGCAATCACTCGAAGAAGAAAAGACGGTTACTCACCTTTGTAACTGTTGTTCTTCGAGATGTGTTGCTCACATCCATTCCACACCCGCCCTCCTTCCCCACTGTCGGAGTAGCCGGCAAGAAGGAACCGAGGAGCGGGTGGGCCGGCAGGGATATATATTGGGCGCCATGGCGGCGCCACTCCAGGGGGCGACCTGCCGGCCCACTGGAGTTGCTAGGGTAAAAAAGTTTCCGACGAACGTGCACGCGCGGCGCGCACACCTAACTGGAATGGATGTGAGCAACACATCTCGAAGAACAACAGTTACAAAGGTGAGTAACCGTCTTTTATTCAGGCTGCTACTGAATGGGCTAGGCAACAATCCTATGTTCCACTCTGACCGATAAGGTGGATAAGAGATATGACCTCCTAGGTCATAAGGTCTTTTCTTCAGCCAGCCTTCAGTTTCGCATCTCTAAGTACCTGGCATTACTGGCAATATATGACTTTTTGAATTATGGCCAGTTAGCAGACCTTGTGGACAAGCTTCTCCAGCAGGATCATACCCTCTTCCAGGCTATTTTAGAAGAAGGCAAACTGGTCGGCGAGAGAGTGCTCCAGCTGAAGTACATTCAGCGGACACATCTTTGCACACTGTGGCCACAGGAATTGTCATGAGGAGGGAATCCTGGATGCATTAGTCTCGTTTCACAAGGGAGATACAGAACACAATTGTGGACTTCCCCTTTGATGAATCTCACTTCTTTAACCAGATATCCCTTAAAGACTCTAGAGCCACCCTGCAATTGCTTGATTTTGTACTTGGGAGCTAGTGTATAAATTGCTATTGTCCACTCCAGCACAACGGTACAGAGCTCCTCAGTTTTTCCATCTGACCCTCTGAGCTTCCCCATAAGCGTTGAAATATCCGATGGCCTCATCTGCCTGGTCCATCAGCGCAATCTTTGACATCACACACGCAATCTTTGAGTAAGCGATATTTCTGAGTTCCTTGAAGAGAGCTATCAACCACCTTGCACCCCACAGATTTTACAACCCACCCTCTTTGGATGCTATCTATCACTCTTTTTCTACCAGTGTGGAGTGCGGTCCTGGATCTTATTCAGATATGGCTATATGATCATGTTCATGACACTACCTCATCCATATCCCCTGTCCCGATCCCAGCTTCGAAACCACTTTCATGACAGTATCCTCGCTCTAGAGGTGGACTTCCTCTTTCAGAGAGGAGCAATAGAACTTGTTCCCACAATCTTTCAGAGTGCAGGGTTCTACTCTAGCTATTTCCTGGTACCCAAGAAAAAGGGAAGATTGAGACCAATCCTAGATCTCAGTTATCTCACGCAGTTCATATGCAGGGCAAAATTTCGTATGGTCACTCTTGCCACAGTCATACCCTTGCTAGAAAGAGGCATGTGGTTTACGGATCTCGATATGCAGGACGCTTACTTCCACATAGATATCCACCCAGTCCTTTCTCTACTTGGCCACATGGTGACATGCACATACGTTACCCCATTCTCTCACCTTCCCTTCTGCTGTCTACTGCTGTGGCTACAGAGAGCCCATTCCTGAGGCTCCATTCCATGGACAACCAGTGACTGTCCCCCACCCCCAAGGTTCTTTCCTCCCTTTAGTGGTGGACAGACCCGGCTGAGGTCTGCACCTGGATGCCTTTTCTTCCGTCCTCCCCAAGCATGATGATGATTGCAGACACAACGCTTGACAGATGGGGTGCCCACGTGGGCAAACACATTATACCATGGAGGTGAACCGTTCGGGAATCCAGTGTGCACATCAACATCCTGGAACTTCAGGTGATAAAGAGAGCATGTCATGTATTTCTCCTCTCCCATCTGCTCCCGTCATGTTCTCATCATGTCAGACAACACTACCACTGTTTACTACATAAACAAGCAATGGACACAGGGTCACCAGTGCTTTTTTGCGAAAGCTGTTCGCCTCTGGAAATGGTGCATCGCACACAGGACTTTGTTGTTAGCAGCTTATCTCCCGGGGACTCAGAACATGATTCCAGATGCTCTCAGCAGGAATTTTGTGGCCGACCACAAATGGGAGCTGCACGACACTGTGGTCATGAGCATTTTTGACCATTTGGGGACTGCAAACAGGGATCTTTTCGCCTCTCACGCTAATACCAAATGCTTCCAGGACTGTTCCAGGGATGGGACTGGAGGCTATTCCCAAGGTGATGCTCATGTCATCTGCTGGTCGGACCAGATAAGTTATGCCTTCTCCCATCCCATCCTTCCTTCCCCAGGTCCTCCACAAGATTCAGCAGGAGAGAGCCATGCTCATCCTGATTGTCCCATTCTGGCCTCACCAGTTTTGATTCCCTCCTCTTCTCTGTATTTTGAAGCATCCTCCATTTCCATTACTGACGTTCCCTGAACTGCTCACACAACACAATGGCAGGATCAGACATCCCGATCTGCAGATGCTTCACCCGAGAGCCGGCTTTTTGGATGGGCATCTTCGCTACAATGAGTGTGAGTCTTGTACTGCCAATGAACACTGACTCATAGACTTTAAGGTCATAAGGGACCATTATGATTTTCTAGTCTGACCTCCTGCGCAACGCAGGCCACAGAATCTCACCCACCCACTCCTGTAACAAACTACTGACCTATTTTGAGCTACTGAAGTCCTCAACTTGTGCTTTAAAGACTTCAGGGTGCAGAGAATCCTCCAGCAAGTGACCCGTGCATCATGCTGCAAAGGAAGATGAAAAACCCCCAGGGCCTCTGCCAATCTGCCCTGGAGGAAAATTTCTTCCTGACCCCAAATATGACAATCAGCTAAGCCCTGAGCATGTGGGCAAGACTCACCAGCCAGAAACCCAGGAAAGAATTATCTGTAGTAACTCAGATCCCACCCTGTCTAGTGTCCCATCACAGGCCATTGGACATATTTACCGCTAATAGTCAATTAATTGCCAAAATTAGGCTATCCCATCATACCATTCCTTCAATAAATTTATCAAGCTTAGTCTTGAAGCCAGATATGTCTTTTGCCTTCACTGTTCCCCTTGAACGCTATTCCAGAACTTCACTCCTCTGATAGTTAGAAACCTTTGTCTAATTTCAAGTCTAAACTTTCTTATGGCCAGTTTATATCCATTTGTTCTTGTGTCCGCATTGGTACTGAACTTAAATAATTTCTCTCCCTCCCTGGTATTTAGCCCTCTGCTACCTTTATAGAGAGCAATCATATCTCCCCTCAGCCTTCTTTTGGTTAGGCTAAACAAGCCAAGCTCTTTGAGTCTCCTTTTATAAGAGAGGTTTTCCATTCCTCCGATCATCCTAGTAGCTCTTCTCTGTACCTGTTTCAGTTTGAATTCATCCTTCTTAAACATGGGAGACCGGAACTGCACACAGTATTCCAGATGAGGTCTCACCAGTGCCTTGTATAATGTTACTGGTGCCTCCTTATCTCTACTGGAAATACCTCACCTGATGCATCCCAAGACGCATTAGCTTTTTTAACGGCCATATCACATTGGAGGCTCATAGTCATCCTGTGATCAACGAATACTCCAAGGTCCTTCTCCTCCTCTGTTACTTCCAAGTGATGCGTCCCCAGTTTATAACCAGAATTCTTGTTGTTAAACCCTAAATGCATGACCTTGCACTTTTCACTATTAAATTTCATTTACAGGGTCATCCAGATCTTCCTGTATGATATCCTGGTCCTCTCTGTATTGGCAATACCTCTCAGCTTCTTCTCATCCACAGTTAGCACATTCCCACTTTTTGTGCCAAGCTCAGTAATAAAAAGATTGGTCCCAAAACCAATCCTGAGGAACTCCACTAGTAACCTCTTTCCAGCCTGACAGTTCACCTTTCAGTATGACCCTCTGTAGTCTTCCCTTTAACCAGTTCCTTATCCACCTTTCAGTTTTCATATTGATCCATATCTTTTCCAATTTAGCTAATAATTCCCCATGTGGAACCATATCAGATGCCTTACTGAAATCGGGGTAAATTAGATCCACTGCATTTCCTTTGTCTAAAATATCTGTTTCCTTCTCAAAGAAGGAGATCAGGTTGGTTTGGCATGATCTACCTTTTGTAACACCATGTTGTATTTTGTCCCAATTACCATTGACCTCAATGTCCTTAACTACTTTCTCCTTCAAAATTTTTTTCCAAGACCTTGCACACTACAGATGTCCAACGAACAGGCCTGTAGTTACCTGGATCACCTTTTTTCCCTTAAAAAGAGGAACTATGTTAGCAATTCTCCAGTTATAAGGTACAACCCCTGAGTTTACAGATTCATTAAAAATTATTGCTAATGGGCTTGCAATTTCATGTGCAAGTTCGTTTAATATTCTTGGATGAAGATTATCTGGGCCCCCCCAATTTAGTTCCAGTAAGCTGTTCGAGTTTGACTTTTACCTCAGATGTGTTAATATCTACCTCCATATCCTCATTCCCATTTGTCATCCTACTATTATCCCTAAGCTCCTCGTTAGCCTCATTAAAGACTGAGGCAAAGTATTTATTTAGATATTGGGCCATGCCTAGATTATCTTTAACCTCCACTCCATCCTCAGTGTCTAGCGGTCCCACTTCTTCTTTCTTTGTTTTCCTCTTATTTATATGGCT
This sequence comes from Gopherus flavomarginatus, assembly GCF_025201925.1. Lineage (NCBI taxonomy): Eukaryota > Metazoa > Chordata > Testudines > Testudinidae > Gopherus > Gopherus flavomarginatus. The sequence goes on along the minus strand of NC_066619.1, from coordinate 268,133,872 downwards.
ATAGAACCTTTTACTATTGGTTTTAATTCCCTTTGCAAGGTCCAACTCTACATGGCTTTTGGCCTCTCTCACTTTATCCCTACATGTTCTGACCTCAATAAGATAGCTTTCCTTGCTGATCCCTCCCATGTTCCACTTTTTGTAGGCTTTCTGCTTTTTTTTAAATCAGCTCTCTGAGATGGTTGCTCATCCAGCTTGGTCTACAACTCATGCCTATGAGTTTTTCCCTTTCTTGGGATGCAGGCTTCTGATAGTTTCTGCAACCGTGACTTGAAGTAAATCCAGGCCTCCTCTGCCTTTAGATCCACAAGTTCTTCAGTCCAATCCACTTCCCTAACTAATTTCCTTAAGTTAGCCCTTTTGAAATAAAAAACCCCAATCACAGATGTATTTTTGTTTATCCTTCCATTTAGTTTGAACTGATGAGTCAGCATGATCACTCGAACCAAGGTTGTCCCCTACAACCATTTCTTCTATGAAGTCCTCACTACTTCAGATCGGATCCTGGTAGTCTATAGCACACTCCAAGCACTATCCCAGGGGAGGCACTAGTAGCTTTCTTCCCCATGGTGATTTTTGCCCAGACATACTCTGCCTTATCCATTCCATCACTTCTTATTTCTTTACAGTCTGCCTCATCATTGATATACAATGCTACTCCACCACCTTTTACCTTTATTTCTGTCGTTCCTAAACAGCACATAGCCTTCAATACCTGTACTCCAGTCATGACTACTATTCCACCATGTTTCTGTTATCCCTATAATATCCGGTTTCACTTCCTGCACCAGTACCTCTAGTTCTTCCATTTTTCTACCTAGGCTCCTCGCATTAGTGTGCAAACATCTTAATTTTTGCTGTTTGGTTTCTCTCACATTCTTTACCCGATTAGGCACAGACATTCTACTGCCAGTATCACCTATTACACTAGTATCAACATTACCCTTCCTCCTTATGTCCATTCTCCTACCCACGGATGTATCCTTTCTTACTTTCCTGTCGAGTAGGAGGAAAGGGTCCACGAGGCTGTCCTACCAAGCCAAATGGAAACATTTTGCCTCCTGGGCCCAGCAGAAGGGCCTTGCCTCTGAGGCTGCGGACATTCCTCTCTTTTTAGACTATCTCCTGTCCTTGAAGGAGTCTGGGGTACACATAGTGGCCACAAGTGCTTTACACCCCCCTGTGGAAGGGCACTCTGTTTTCACTCACCCCTTGACTGCAAGGTTCTAGAATGGCCTCATCCGAATGTATCCTCCTATTCTCCCTATCACTCCCCAGTGGGACCTCAACCATGTCCTCACAGCATCGATGAAAGCGACAGAGTCTGTAGCACCTTACAGACTAAGAGACATCTGACAAAGTGGATATTCACCCACGAAAGCTTATGCTCCAATACGTGTTAGTCTGTAAGGTGCCACAGGACTCTTTGTCGCTTTTTACAGATCCAGACTAACACGTCTACCCTTCTGATACTTGACAGCATTGATGAAATCTCCTTTCAAACCTCAGGCCTCATGCTACTGTTCTCTTCATGAAAGTCACCTTCCTGGTAGCTATTGCCTCTGTGAGAAGGATGGGCGAACTAGGGGCCATGATGGTGGAAACCTCCCCACACACACACGTGCGCGCACATTCCAAAAAGATAAAATTTCCCTGTGCTTGCATCCCAAGTTTCTTCTGAAAGTTGTTTCTCGCTTTCATTTCAACCAATCCATATGCTTACCTGCCTTCTTTCTGAAGCCGCATACCTCAGTGGAGGACTGGTTCCTTCACCCCCTTGATGTCTGTAGGTCCGTGGCCTTTAACCTGCAGAGGACGAAGCCAAGACTATTTATTGCTACGGAGGAAAGGATTAAGGTGCAGGTCAGCTCCACTCAGAGGATTTCTGAGCAGGGCTGCCCAGAGGATTGAGGGGCCTAGGGCGAAGCAATTTCGGGGGCCCCTTCCATAAAAAAAAAGTTGCAATACTATAGAATACTGTATTCTTGTGGGGGGGGCAAATTGCCCCACTTGTCTCTCCCGCCCCGACCCTCTCCCCTGCTCTGGGCAACCCTGTTTCTAAGTGGGTTTTGGTGTGCATCACTCTGTATCGATTATCAGGACTGTCTCCAGCCCTTGGGGTATGAACCTACTCCACGAGAGTGCAAGCATCAACTATAGCTGCACTTCACGATATGCCACTCATGGACATATGTAGGGAGGCCACGTGAAGTTTGGTACATACCTTGTCTTCCCATTATGCCCTGGTGCAGGACTCTGCCAAGCAGTACTAATTAGGAGAAAGATGTGATGAAGATGACAGAACCATGGAACGAAGAACAGCCACGCTGAATAAGACATCCATAACAATCACCCTCAGTGGAGTACAATAGGGACAATCACTCGAAGTTACTTACCCGTAACTGGAGGATCTTCAAGGTGTGTGGTCCCTATCTGCATTCCAATCTTTCACTCCTTACCCTCTGCTGCACGATTTGCAGTGAAGGAACTGAGGATGCAGTCGGTCCGCCTCACCCTTTATTGCCTCTCTCCAAACCATGAGGCAGAGCAAGAGTGCCTGTGCAGACCAAGAGACCCTACTACTTTAGAAAGCTCTGGCTTGATGTACGGCACATGAGTATAACCATCAGTGGAATATAGATAGGGACCACACATCTCAAAGAACCTCCAGTTACAGGTTAGTAACCTCCTCTTGGTGTGCTGCTTTCATGTCCTCCTGTATTTGAGACATATGTAAATATGTATTGTTAAGATTGTATAATCTGTTCCTGGCTAAATTATAATTTTTTCAGTTTGGGAGAGAAGTCTTGCAGTGTGTCTGCATTTTAAAAGCCATTGGAACAGTGAGCAGAGCTGAGTTTGAGGGGCAGTGTTCTGCTGGAAGGTATTAATGGAACCATCAACCAGTTCTTCGATCTATAGACAATTAAAGACCTGGTTAAAGCTGTTGGTTTTGTTACTCAGATGTGAGCAGCTATGTGTCCCCTAGTTTCCCCTTGCTGGGTTTTGACTTTTGTCAAAATCCATAAGGTTCTGCCCATTGATACCTAGAACATCCCTTGAAATTTGAAAATTCATTGGATGCAATGTTTAAAATGCCATTGCACTCAGAGCAGGGTCCCTTTATTTTATTTTTTTTGCTTAGGTTTAAAACTGCTCTATTGTGTTTTATTGTCTAGTGACTTGCTCCCTTAAATCTTGTTCTACGTGACACCCTATTCACAGTACATTAAGTAGTAATTGTTTACTGTTAAACTACTGTTGCTAAATTGTCTTTTGGAGGAAGGCTTGACTAAAATTCTGTCACTTTTTTTTTTTTCATTTGTACTTCTGTGATAGATGGTGGCCTGCAGAAGTTTGCCATCCAAAAAATGTTCCCCCAAATATCCAGAAAATGAAGCATGAAATTGGAGAATTTCCAGTGTTTTTCTTTGGTTCTAAGGATTATTATTGGACACATCAAGCTCGTGTGTTTCCATATATGGAGGGAGACAGAGGAAGTAGATACCAAGGAATTAAAGGAATTGGGAAAGTCTTCAAAACTGGTATAGAGCTTTAATCAAATAAAAATTAATCTTGTGGAATGTATGCTTTGCTTTCTTTAGACAAGATACTGAGCCCAGGTCTGCTTATGTAGTATCTCATGTCACAATATACAACAGGAGAATTGTTCAGAACACTTTAGTTACTATTATTACTCTGAATTAAAAGCTTTGTTCCTGAGACGTCTAGCAGAGTATAACCTAAGCAGTGCATTGACAATTTTGCTTTTCTGACAGGCAAGCATTAAGCATAAATGACCATCCACAAAACTTGGGATAATCCTTTAAATATATTGACACCTTCTGAATAAGGAGAGTTTTAACCATGGTACATCTTTTTTTTCTTTACGTTGTACTTGACAAGGATGGGTGTATAGCAGAATGCTGCAACATTGAAATACAACAGAGGTTTAAAGCTGATAATTATGAAGTTAGAATAAACACTACTTACTTCACTCATGCAAGGTCATTTTACATTGGCAGTTAATCTGTGAATCTGATCATTCTTCAAGTGATGGTTCCTACATGTATTGTGCACGTGGATACGCATGCTCCTGCATCTGGATGTTTTTAGCAAGTAGTGTTCATTGGTCTCCACATGCACAGTTGTTCTCCTGGTACTCAAAGTCAAGAGCGTAGAGGGCAGTGCAGACGAATGCTTCTGCAGTTTCTTTTCTTATTGCCACATGGCCTGAGTTGGAATCCTCCATGTTTGCTTTAATCTTCCTATACAGTGAACCTATGAATGCAATTTGTAAATAGCTTTTAATAGTTTAGTTTTTTAGTGTTTTTGTAGTAAGTGTAGTTTGTCTCCCTGTCCCAGGGAGCTCCTTCCTGTAAAGAGGGACTATGCCAAGAGTTCTGGGGTTCAAGAATTGTCTCCCCTGCTCCTGTTCCATCTCCTTCAGTGATGATCACCAGCTCTGCCTTTATTGCGTGGGGAGGCCCATATTACCACCAAGTGCAGCATCTGCTGCTCCTTCTTTCCCTAAACTCATGATGGATGAGAACTCCATCTGCAAAAGTACCACAAGGAGTAGGCCATGAAACTCCATTTAGATTCAGACCAAGGAGACTCCCTCATACAACAGCCTCAGACAGTAAGCAGTGCCCTCCGGACACAAGGTCTGGCATCAAGGCAAAAATTATGAAGCCTAAGAAACTCTCACAGCTGAGTAGGGGATGTGAACATAGGCAGGTACATATCTGCCTCTAATAGAAAGGATTCTGCCCCATGTTGGTCAAAGTCAGGCAAGTTCTCAGGAATGGATCCTAAAGAATTAGTTTTATATAAACCTTCTGGCCAAGAAAGAAAGGTGTGAAGGAGGAAGGATTCAGTGATACTAGCTCCAACTCCACCCCATAACCTAATGAGCGGTACCTAATGATTCCATCTGGAGGAAGGATTCAGTGATACTAGCTCCAACTCCACCCCATAACCTAATGAGCGGTACCTAATGATTCCATCTGGAAATTTGATGCTGGGACCCCATCCAGTGGCTCTGATGTTCTCCATGAGGTTTCCCCTAACATTAGACCTTCTTATGATCTGATCCTCTGGTACCTTTCTTAGGAGCCCTAAAATACCAGGGAAGGACCGAAGCCTTTACCTTGCTGGAGGAGATATTCACCTTGTCTGGCGCACAATCTCCCCTAGTATTGGGCCCAGCTCTTCTTAGAGATATCCCTACACCTGGAAAAAACCACCTTGAGGGGAAGAGTATCCTGCCTTCTTGCGATCACAACCTAGAACATCCTCCCACTGGTACCATCGGCATCATTGATAGAATAGGAGCCTATCATTTCATCAAGAAAAATCTAATACTCCAGATGGGGTTTCTCCCCCAAGAGAAACAAGCCTAGTCGGAGGCCAAGGATGGTATTAGAACTAGCTGCTTCATTCCAAATATGGCTACACAAGGGACTGCTGGTACCCAATGCCTTGAGGCCTCTCCCTCTAGTTGAGCTTTCTGGTCTTACGGAAGCTTGTGGGATCCATACAGCAGGCACCCTGGATCTGTGCAGGAAGCCCACCGACCCTCGTTTCCCAACTTATGCCAACTGGCTCCATCAGAATTTGCAGACGAGGTAGTTGAGCTGTACCCAACAGTTCTGATGGTTGTGTTGACCTCCTCTCTGGATGAGGTGATCGCATCATCATCTCCCTGTCCACCCAATGACCACAAACAGTACCAGAAGTTGTTGCAAAGGTCCAGGACACACAATAGGCCCTACTGGACATAATCTGGCCCTTTGAGGTTGGCCCTTCCAGTTATCCAAGCCATTTTGGAACCCACCAGATCAGTATGCCACACCCCTGCCTCTTGTCCCATACCCTGAAGAGAGCCTGGAAACAATATTTTGTGCCATCTAGTGGAGGAGCAGAGTTTTTATTCATTCATCTGGTGCCCTACTCCTTAGTGGTGCAGGTGGCTACAGAAAGGTCCAGGATGCAGTACTCCGAAACTACTCCATTAGACAAGGGCACTAAATGCCTCAGCCTTCTGGGTAGGAAAGTATTCTCTTTGGCTAGTCTCCAGTTCAGAGTTGCAAACTACCAGGTGGTGGTAACGAAATACGATCTCCTAAATTATGTCAAATTTGCAGACTGTAAAGACATACTTCATAAACTCCCATATGAATCCACATATGAGAAGCTTCTTTTTTTCCTTTATGCTGCTTTTCCTGGTGAGGGTCGTGGTGGCAACATGGAGAGTAGGATGGGCCAGACCCCTCCTTTCCTCTGCAGCAGGTTCAATTTCCTGGAAATAAGGGTGGTCCACTGGGCCTACAATGCATCCCTTCCACTCATCTGATCTCGTCATAGCCAGATGATGATGGAAAACATAACTGTCGTCTTTGTAATCAAGCAGGGGAACAAGATACCTACCCCTGTGTATAGACAGTTGACCTCTGGAATTAGTTAGTCAGATATTACATAACTCACCAGCATACTGATAAGGTGCTCAGAATTCCCTCAGTCTCAGCATACATTTTTCAACAGACCTCGAATGGGAGATTGACGATTCCTTTCTTAACGAGATCTTGAGCTCAAGGCATGGTATTCGGATGGACATCAGATGTACAGCATTCATGTTCAATAGCAGTTCAATCCATCGTCAATCAGATAGGAAGCAATCTGCCAGGAAATGTTATTCAGCCAAATGGGAAGCATTTCTCCTTTTGGTCACGACAACATCAGTTGTTTCCAGAGTTCCCTGCTATCCTAATTTACTGATTGACCCTTAAGACATCAAGTCTCTTTATCAGTTCTCTATGGGTCAGTCTGGCAGCAATCAGCACTTTTCATCCTCCTATTGTGGTGGTTAGTTACCTGTAACTTGAAGTTCTTCAAGATGTGTGGTCCCTATCTGTATTCCATTCCATGCGATAGCCAGATTTGCAGTAAGAAAAGGAAGTGGAGATGTCAGTCTGCGTTGTCTAATTATACTCTGTTTGGAGCACAAAGAGAACTACTACTTGCGTGTGAACCAACGAACACAGCTTAGTAAAAATGTATGGATTCAGTCACATGGTGTATGTGTACCCACAGTGGAGTACAGATGGGAAAACCATACATCTCAGCCTCCCATTACAGGTAAGTAAACTCCGTTTTTCTTCACTTGCAGTGTAAATAAAATTGTTTCAGCAGTCTTTGCATATTAGTCACCTGTGTAAATACCCATGTATGTTAGCTTTTGAAGGGACAAGAATGCATTCTGTGAAAAACAGTTCAAACTGGTTGAGTGGAGAAGAGACAGTCTTGGGTACAAAGTAAATTGTGTCATTTATAATAAATGCCAGCATAAGTTTGTCACGCCATCTGGAGTGGCTCATGATAGGTAAAGATATACACACACAAATAAAATACAGTCTCAGGTTCCAAAAGTTGATAGCAGCTGTTATAATATACATGCTTTATATGTCCTTTTGGGCTAACGCAAGCTTAAATCGTTTGGGACTTCTTGCTTGTGCTTAGAAATCCTTGCCCCCTCAGAGTTCAAGCAGCATATCACCACAGGTTTCTTCTAGTCAGGCATTTTTATTCCCCTCTCACAGAGTTCAGACTAACAGAATACAAGCGTCTCAGCCTCTCTCATCTTCGTGTGAGGGGGAGGGCAATTGACATAGTCTTCGTCCTTTTATGTTACACAATGGCTCATTTGATTTCAATGGACCTTCTTGTCTGCAGCCCCAGAACTTTACACTAGTTAATGCTTCTTTCCTGTTTGGTGAGTTACACAATTATAGAGATTTATAATGCAAACATTTGCTATTGCTCTATAACATTGGGTCCAGATAAGTGAAACTAATATATGCTGCATCCTACAAACATAAAATCTAAACACTAAACACATTCTTATTACTCTGATATCTATTTTGACAATATTACTCAGTCTGGTTTCCAGCTATGCATTTGTAAGTGTTGATTGAGGCCTGGTGCCATGGCACGTCTGCTAGCACCACAAAGCTAAACCATAATTTTACAAATAATACAATAAATTCCTTGTCCCAGATATCATACACTGATGAATCATGTAAAATTTTCATGGATCTAACTGCTCAAAATCAATTCAGACTGGATCTCAGCTGTTTATCTCTAACATATTCCACTTTGGATTTAAAAACATACTATTTCTTCTTCTTGGGATGGAGCCTCTTCCAGAATGGATATCTTTATCTTTTAAATTGGATTGTACATTGTGACTGCATAAAGAGACAAAACAACCCTATTCTTACTGAAGCATCTCCCCATCCCCCGCTTAGGAAGCAAGAGAGTACTCAGGTTTTACCTTGCTATATAGCATTCCCAGGATGTCACTGAAGTAATGCAGTTGTTTTTATTTCTTACTATTTTAGCAATTCTTATAATATCCTTACCTATAGAGAGGAGTTTATATACAGATACTTAGATTTGTTTCTATAGAAGGGGATTAAAGCGTCTAGAAGGGGAGGTAGAAGATACTATGGGATTAACTAAATAAAAAATGGGGAGGGGCATGGTGGGCTACAGGAAATAATAGTCTGTCTACAAGTTCTAATGATATAACTGTTTTTTAGCCTTGCAAGAAGCTGAATCTCGATTTCGAGAAATAAAACTTCAGCGAGAAGCCAAAGAAACCCAAGAAAATGAACGTAAACCTCCACCATACAAACACATAAAGGTAAGGTTTGAGGAAATCTGCTGTGAAGGAGAAAAAGGTGGACAAATTTTAAGTTGCAGAATTTATTTTGAAATGTATGGATGTTGAACTTAATATGACTTTTAAAAAATGCATTTCTCTTAATATGTGGTCTGCCCTAGGGAATCTAGTCTAAATTGGACACAGTTCATGATAAACTTGATGAAGGTCCAATGTTTGGACCAGTGGTGCAGATATCTTTGGAGAATGAAAAAAATAATTTGATCTGTCTTTGGGGAGAATAATATTGAAATGTTGATGTTAGCAGCAGTGTTTTGTTTAGAGTAGATGGACAATGTGAGATGGGGGAGACCACAAAGGAGAAGGTTGCACTTGAGGCAAGAGATAACCATCAGGACTTGGAGAAGGATCTTGGTGATAAATTTAAAGAGCTGACTTTTCAAAATCTTGGAGAGGAGAAAGATGCAGGATTTAAGAAGAGCCATGAAGGTGGGGGAAGATGAGTCTAACACTGAAGTTACAATCCTGAGTAGCTGAGAGGAAGATGGCAGTGCCTACAATTAAGAGAAGGGAATGAGAAGAGAACTTAGGAGGAGGAATAAGGCTTTTTTCATCATGCGAAATTTGAGATGATAACAAGACATCAAGAAAAGATTGAACGCAGGAAGAGGTCACTGGAGAGATGCAGATTTGAGGAAAATCAGCATGTAAATTAGGAAGCTGTGGGAGCAGTTGTGCTTGCTCAGAAACAGAATTGAAAGGGTCTGAAATGTTTAAAGTAGGCATCTGAAAACAGAATTGGGGTTGCTAACTAGTAATTGAATAGAAGACACTGAAAGATTGGATGGAAAAGTAGGAAGAAAAACAGAAGAATATACAGTCACAGAAACCTGAGGAGAGAATGATCATCTCTGAGGAGCAAAGATGGATTAAGGAAATGCACAGAGAAAAGAGGTACTTTTATCTCACTCCTTGTGACCAAGTTTATGACCTTAGTGAAAACAATAAAGGTAAGTAACACAATGACAGAAGAAAGAAAGGTGACCAATACGATCCTTAAGGACAAAAATGACAGATCCTAAAGACAAGAACAAGAGATGGCAAAATATGTCAAGGAACTCTATAGTGATGATAGACCTGAAAAACCTCAGTTGTGGATGTGAATCAAGTAAGCCTGCCAATGATGAAATCGTGGCATAAATAAAAAGACTTCTGAATGAAAAAGTGCTGGGTTAGAATGGAATACCAACTGAATTTTTAAAAGCATAGGGGATAAAGGCTTGAAAGTCCTGTCGAGGTAATGAAGAATATGTTTGACAGGAGAATTGCTAGAAGACTTTTTACAATCTCACTGTGTACAAATCCCAAAAGAGACCAACACTGTGGATTGTAAAGACTACAGAACAATCAGCCTAGCATTGCATGCTTCTAAAATACTTTTGTGAGTTGTTAAAGACCAAATACAAGAAAAGAATGGAAAGGAAATAAGTGAACAATAATAGTGTCAAATAAGGAGAGAACACAATAAACGCCATTATGAACTTGAAGCTCTTATTAGAAAGATCAGTTGATGAGGAAAATTGTATATTGTATTTTATTGACTTACAAAAAGCATCAGACAGAATCTACAATTACAAATTGCTCAACATATTAAGATCTGTTGGATTGATGGATATGAACACCGAATAATAAAACAATTATACTGGAATCAGAAGGTGATTATAATGTGAGATAAAAAAATTAAAATGTTAGCACTCGAGGAGAAAATGTTGTATAATGTCATTGACTTTATTCAACATTTATTGTGAGTGTTTGATTAAATTAATCAAAGAAACACAAGAAGGTATTAAGATGAATCGAAAATGGGTGAATAGCATTTGCTGTGCAGATGAAAGTGCTTTTGGCTGATTGATGAAGTTAGTGAAGATTATATATGAATATGGTGTAGAGTTGAATGTGGACAAGACAAAAACTATGGATCTTGGGGAAATGTGCACAATTTCCAGTGAATGACGCAGCTGTACAGCAAGTGAAAAATTATTCCAATTTAGGAATCATCATATCAAAAGATGAAAATATGGATACTGAAGTCAGCACCAGAACAGTAAGACATTCTGGAAGAACAAACATCTGATAAGAAGGGACATAAGTCTGAAGACTAAATGCCATCTCTCTTAAAAACTTAGATTTGACCTGTGTTAAATCATAGCTGTGAAAGATGGGCATTCAAACAATTGATAATTTAAAAACCTACAATCCTTTGAATTATGGTGTTGAAGAATAATTCTGAAAATATCATGGCTAGACTGCATAATCTGTGAAAAAGTACTGGAGATGATTGGAACTGAGCAAATGCTGGTCAGTGATCTTATGAAAAGAGAGAGACTATTAGAAGAGCACATTTTAGGATGTTTAGGGGTTGATGTATGTTTTATGGGCACTGGAAGGGAATGTTATGATGGCAGAAGAAACATGAGGCAGAAAAAGATGATCTTGGATGGACGATGTGGTATCCTGAGTGTATCAAAAGGACTATTCATTCACAAAGACATTAGCAGAGGATAATACAGAATGTCCTACCCTGGTTGCAAACCTCCAGAAATGGAGATACTATCTAAGAAGAAAAACAGTTTTAATGGAGCGAAGAGTGAAATCTGGTTTATATAAGGGTGTTTCTGGATAGCATGGTCTAAGAGGTCAGAGGCATTTGAGAAGGGAGAGATGGAGACGAATTTGAATAAATAAATAGGGTCAGGAGGGTATAAGAGCATGTTTGAATATAAGTGTAAGAGAATGGAAGAGAGGGAGTGAGAGAGGTCTGTAGCTAGGATGAAATGGGACAAGAGTTGGAGATGGACCAGAGAGATGACTAAGTCCAAGACTGATGATAGAGTGCATAGAATGGGTTGTAAGATGGGGAGGAGAGCTTATACTGGATAAACTCTCTCATACTTGAATATATATTAACCTTTAAATGTTTTTTTAAAAAAAAATCTAACAAGCGTTTTAAAATATTTGAACTATTTTTGTTTTATTCAGGTGAACAAACCTTGTGGTAAAGTTCAGATTTATACTGCTGATATTTCTGAAATTCCCAAGTGCAACTGCAAACCCTCAGATGAAAACCCTTGTGGTTTTGATTCTGAGTGTCTAAACCGGATGCTAATGTATGAATGTCATCCACAAGTTTGTCCAGCTGGAGAACGCTGCCAAAATCAGTGCTTTACCAAACGTCATTACCCTGAGACAAAGATCATCAAAACCGATGGCAAAGGGTGGGGTCTGGTCGCTAAGAGGGACATAAAAAAGGTAGGAATCGTGACACTTCTCAGTTCCTGATAACAGGAATTAATATTCCATAATTATTTTGGGGGACATTTTACATTGCGCCTAAAAGAAAAACGTATGAATCTTTGTCTCTGAAAGGAATTTATTTGCTCAATAGTGAACATCAAAATAAAATGAGAACTCTTCATTCCATCCTAATGAAGCACTGGTAGCTTGTGACACTGTTGATGGGCTTGGTGTGTTCTTTACTAGTGACATTCTTCTATCCTTCAGGGAGAGTTTGTGAATGAATATGTTGGTGAACTAATCGATGAAGAGGAGTGTAGGGCAAGAATCAAATATGCACATGAAAATGACATCACTCACTTCTATATGCTCACTATTGATAAGGTACAGTATTCTACAATTTTTCTTATTTGAATGTAATTATAATTTTAATACACTTTTGATTTCCTTTCCTAAGAAAAACAGTATGGAAGATAGTAGGCCAGAAGGCTTGACCTATCAATTATGCTTTGATTTGTAGTCTCGTGCACTCAAAATTCTTTTCACTCTGTGGATGTTTGCTTTATTCAACACTTAGAAATGAGGTGATAAGCATTTCTGGAAATGTCTATAGAAGATTTGTCATTTGCACTTTGTTGCCTGCAACAAAGCACAGCAAAGATAAAGGCATAGGGGAAAATGTATACATTTGTTAGATCTAGTAAGACTGAATTAAAAATGTAACAGGTTTCTTGAAGGGAGAGGGAGGAATTTTAACTGGCACAGTAGGTCAGGTTTTTTGGTCTTCTAATCTGAGTTTTCAGCCAGTTTGTTTGTTTTTGTTTGTTTGTTTGAAGCAGGGATCTGCAGAAAGACACCCAAGAACAGCATGCTCTTTTGTAGAAGATCTTCCCTAGAAGTACTGTCTGCATATTGCTCAATTCCAGTCATCTTCACTATACATAGTACAGTTTGCTGTGTCTCTGCAGACGCTCTTACTTTGTCCTGTAGGATTTAGTTACTATCAGAGAAGTAGCTCATCACCTAATGAAGATTAAGCTATAACCATCCAGTTACTTGATTCAATAAAGGGGTAAAAAACTAACACACCATTACATAGTTTTAAATCTCAATACTGGAAATTTGTAATTGACCCTTGATATAGCCAACAGCCTGAGGTTGTTAGGGTCAGTTTTTCAAAAATATCCATACATTTGCGTGCCCAAAATGTGCATGCATGCAGATGTGATAACTGTATGCAAATGACCAGTGAAGCCTGTAACTAGCCATTTGCTGACTAAGTTACTAGATTTACACACACATAGAGTCAAAATAATTACACACACACACAATATAAACTGGCCCTAAATTACAAGGATGAAGTTTTAATAAAGTTATTTAAATACTTTCTTTTCTGATATGTTGCTTTTGAAATAACACCAGAATGCAACAAATTAATACGTAATTTTGCCTCCCAACTCAGTAAAGTACAACTGTCAGGGTTCCCTCCCCGCTCTGAACTTTGGGGTACAGATGTGGGCACCTGCATGAAAGACCCCCTAACCTTATTTCTACCAGCTTAGGTTAAAAACTTCCCCAAGGCACACATCCTTTCCTTGTCCTTGGACAGTATTGCTGCCACCACCAACTGATTTAGACAAAAATTCAGGAAATAGACCACTTGAAGTCCCTATTTCCCCAAAGTATCACCCTAAGCCCCTTCACCCCCTTTCCTGGGTAGGCTTGAGAATAATATACTAACCAGTTGGTTACAATGTGAGCACAAACCAAACCCTTTGGTTTCTAGGACACTGAAAATCAATCAGGTTCTTAAAAGAAGAACTTCGTTATAAAGAAAAAAGTAAAAGAATCATCTCTGCAACATCAAGATGGACGGTAACTTTACAGGGTAATAAAAAGATTTAAAACACAGAGGATTCCCCTCTAGGCTTAGCTTCAAAGCTACAAAAACAAGAATAAAACTCACTCTTAGCACAGAGTAAAACCAAAGGTAATCTAACACATTTTCTTGCCTTACTTACAATTTTTGTAATCTTAGATGCTCACTTCAGGTATGTTTTCAGGAGATGTTTTTTCCTGCCCTGGTCTCTCTCCCCATCCACAGAGGGAACAAACAAAGAGCACACAATAAACCTCTCTCCCTCTTCCCTCCTCCGCCCATTGAAAGTATCTTCTTTCCTTATTTGTCCTTTTGGTCAGGTGCCAACCAGGTTATTTGAGCTTCTTAACCTCTTACAGGTAAACTGATTCTGTACCTCTGGCCAGAAGGGATTTTGTTATTGCATACATAAAGGTTGTTACACTTCCCTTTATATATAAGACAGCAACATAAAATCTTCATCCGCTGCCCCCCTTCAAAAAATTAAGAACTCTGAATTTATTATTCATGTCTTAAACTATCATTCTACCTTAAAGATATAATGGTACTGTGTTTTTCGCATAGGTTTTTGTTGGTTCTGATCTCACAGGATGCCAAAAGACTTACCTAACCATAGAGGAGTCTTAAACAGCTCTTCAAGGAGTCATGTTTTCAAAACTATTTTAGACTACTTTCATTATTTCATTTTTTATTGTATGTGGTGTCTTTGGGGCTGTGGAAATTAAAAGAGCACGGAGTGTAAGGATGCAGTTGCTTAAAGACAATTTACTAAACACTTTTTTTGAATTGGACAAGGATAATTTTTTTTAAAAAGTCTGTGAGGAACTTGTAATGCCTGCAAACAAATGGCGAATTGACAAATATTTAATACGGTATTTTCAAAACATAAGTGTTTCAAACACAGAGTTAAAAGTAAATTGATTAATTTGGTTTTTATTCTTTGAAGCTTTTGCCTGCCTGTCTAAACCAGCATGCTCACAAGCAAACCTATCCTGCCATGTGACTGTGATAGATGTTGGAAAAATGTGAGCAAGATCATGAGTATTGCTTTGGGAGTGTCTCATCCCAGTTTGTGAGACACAACAGTTTTCAGTACAACATGTAAAGTTGACATGTTTGCATGCTTTTGGCTAAATAGAGCATTCATATCCTTCAAAAATTACTTTAATTTTTAAAATATCTTGTGTAATTTCTTCTGATGAATAAAATTTCATTTTATTACTCTTCTAATTTCCAGGACCGTATTATTGATGCTGGCCCCAAAGGAAACTATTCTCGTTTTATGAATCACAGCTGCCAACCAAATTGTGAGACTCTAAAATGGACAGTGAATGGAGACACTCGTGTAGGCCTGTTCGCTGTGTGTGATATTCCTGCAGGTTTGTATGTTTGTGTTTTAATACATGAAGTTTAAACCTACTGCTACATAAATCTTTGAATTTCTGTCAAATGAGACTTGATGTGAGACAGTTATGGTTTGATTTAACTGATTAAATTCAGCAAAGTATTCTTCGGGGAGCTCAGTTTGTTTTCTCTTCTTAGAGAAGAGAATGTGGATTCATGCATTTCCTTTAATAAGCTCATCCTTATTACTGAGCCTTAGACAACCCTAGAAAATGCTGCTTTTTATTATTATTGCTTGTGTGTGTCATGGTAGCTCCTACAGGCCCCATTTAGTGTTGGGGTCCCACTGTGATGTGCTCTTTTACCAATACATAGCAAAAGATGGTCCTTCTCTTAAATAGAATTTCATTCTTTGAGACAAGATTTAGCATGTGGGTGTAACAATCAGAGTGGGGAAGGGAGGATGTAGCAAACAGTAATAAAAACATGTTTACATAGGCCAGCTGTGTGCACACCTAGATGGTTTCAAATCAATTTATATAAAACGTATCATTGAATAAGATAAATATTAGAAGTCTGTACTGGACATGTACCTAGTCATGATCAATGTTTGTGAACTATACAAAGGAAAAAATAAGATAGATGATCAGAGGCCAGATATTAAAGGGGAGAAGCAGAGTGGAACATTTACTTGTGGATTAACTGTTGATGTATTTTGTTATCCTGTATTTCACATTTATTAAAAGGAAATGATAAACAGTCTCTTATCTTTTGTTCAGGGACAGAGCTGACTTTTAACTACAACCTTGACTGTCTGGGCAATGAAAAAACTATCTGTAAATGTGGTGCCCCAAACTGCAGTGGATTTCTTGGGGATAGACCAAAGGTATGTAAGGTGTAGTCTGAATTTAAAAGTAGTATCCTTCAAAACTAAAATTAAGTTAAAATATTGTAAGTATTCAAAAATATATGTGGGATTATGTATGTTTGAGTATGTGGCAGTTGGAGGGGGGTTATACTGTATGAAAACTTTAGCAAATAAAGTAACATCCTCTAAAAACTATCAGATGTCCATTCCTGAGATCCATAGCAATTGCTGTGGAAGGAAATGGTATCATATATCCCTTTCCCTTTCTGAGGGGGGTGTGTGTGTGTGTACATGTACGCACATTATGCTGTCCACTTCCTTCATGGGAAGGTGTAAACATTATGTTGCCATCCAGTGAGACTGGTGAGTTTTCTGCTGCTGCTTGCCTCCCCTTTGTTGGGTGCTGAAGACAGGGAAAGACTAAAAGATTTTGCTGTTGGATCGCTCCCTCTGTCATCTCTCTTACTCCGCACACATCCTAAAAAATGTGGCACAAAGACTGTGATTTCCTGAGGGAGTTTCCTCAAAACTTTCTAAGCACCCTGGAATTTTATCAGGAGACATCCCCTTGGTAAAAGTTGACGTCTCTCTATGGCAGTGGTTCCCAAACTGGGGTTCATGAGCCCTTGGGGGTTTGCAAAATGTTGCAGGAGGGTTTCAGGAAAAAAATACCTAATGGTGGACAGAGCTGTCTCTAGGGACACCAGGCTGCACGGGGCCAGGAGCCCAGAGCCCCTGGACTTCCAAGAGCTAAGCAGATCAAAGCAAGCATCTCTATCACACTTAGGAGATTTAAACTTCAAGATTCCTTATAAGAAATGGAAAGGGAGGTGGATATTATTTACTGTTTTTAAAATTAAATAGGCAGCTAGGATTGTTCTTCATAATAATTTTAAAAACAAGTTTAAGCTTTGTTGTAATGTGCGTCGTTTGCCTGGACTGCTCAAGACCTGAATACTTGTGTAGGAGGAACTCTTTGAGTTGGCTTCTTAAATACCTTCATACTGTTTCACATCTGATACTTCCTGATGAAACATAGGAACCTTGTCTTATAACAGGCTTATTCAAAGTGATACAGGCTACGAAAGTGAGATCTTGGAAGAGTGTGGCCGTTTTCATAATGTAATAAAAATACTGTAATGATAAATAATAATTAATAATAGTGTGTAATAAGCATGTCATAAAAACAAATTTTATATTTCCAAGATCAATGCTTTTTTAATTAATACTCAGTTAAAGGAGAATATCTCTGGAAGTATTCATTTTTAGGTGGGGCTTTGCAAGACTTGACATTTTATTGAAAGGGGTTCACAGGTTGTTAATGGGAACCACTTCATTATGTAGAAGTGGGAAAAGCTGAGTTGGCTCAGCTGTTAGGGGAGAGGCATTGGTAGACCAGCTATCATTAGATCCTGAAATCAAGTGGAAAACATAGGTAGTAGGAGACACAGTGAATAGCCTTCCATTGTTGCATGTCTCCTTTAGAGTGTGGCAGAAAGGAAAGTATTTTAGAAGCAGTCAGAAATTGAGGTAAGAGCTCAGGCTACTGGTGATTGAGGAATTGGCAAGAGCACAGTGAGTGAGGGAAAAAGAAGATTGTGGCTTTGTTTTTTCTTTTTTTTAAAAAACTGCAACACGTTTCCCACATCAGTTCATGTTTTGAAATTTATCTTCATAAATCAAAAACGATAGACTTTCTTTCCTAAAATGAAAGCTTAGATCTCTAATAGTTGCTTGGTGCCTTTTTAAAGTCCACCATAGCCCAACAGGTCATTCTGACATTATAGTTTACCAGTATTTCCTCCTCTGAAAAATTATAATTTTGTATGTTAGATTTCTCAAAGTTCTTTCGATTAAAGCCCATATGAACCTTTTGAAACAAGCAGTTTTGAAGTATTTGAAATATAACTGACATCTGTGTTTTTCCTGTACCATATACAGGAATGGCCTCTTAATCCCCTCAAATTTGGTCAAAAATTGTAATCTGGGCACAGGCCACATGCAAAAATGAAGTGAAAATAACCTGTATTGCGTTTTTTGGGGGAAATGGCAGAGGAAGGGGAAAATCAAGCTCCTAAAGGAAAGAAAGTTTCAAACTTAACTATGGAGAGGCTGTTGTCTAATATTTGGTCCTTGATACTACTCAATGCTAGACGCTTAAGAGGGAGGATGTAAAACCTCCACAGTGCCCCAAATTATACCTTTTTAGAAGGGTTTTTTCACTCCAGCCTTGTGATCAGCTCATACACAGAACCCTGCAGAAATTAAACATCACAGGTCAGTTTTAGCAAGCTTTCTGGCTTGCTTGGTAAGGTGGCCTTATTTGAACGTGTTTTAATGCAGCCAAATGCGAGGTTATATGTACAGCCAGGATCAAAATATGTACCGTATATACTTGATCATAAACCAGTTCGTTTATAAGCCAACCCCCCCTAAGATGGATAAGTAAAAATGGAAATTTTTTATAACGCGTTCATACACCAACCCTATAATTCTGGGGTCAGCAAACTTTGGCTCCTGGGCCATCAGGATAAACTGCTGGGGGGCCGAGATGGTTTGTTTACCTCAAGCATCTGCAGGCACAAAGTATCCCAATGTGCCAGCTGCTTACCCTGACAGGCTGGGACAGCAACTGATGGAGAAATGTTTTTGGTGGGGAGAGAAGCTGGGAGTCAGGGAGTAAGCCCTGTGACCACCCCCTACATGACTCCAACCCTAGCCCGGGACCTCCACACTCTCGCCATCCCATCCCTTTCCACCTTATCTGGAGAGGGCCAGAGGAGGATGTCTCTGATCTGGCTGGAGCTGCTCTGGCAGGTGGGCAGGCCAGATCGGGCGGCACGGCCGCAGCATGTTCCAGTGGGCTGGGACGGGCAGCACGGCTGCAGCGTGCTTGGGGGGGTGGGGCAAGTGGCTGCCCTGGAGTTGCAGCTGCTTCTGAGGCTGAGGGGAAAGAAGCGTGGCCAGAAGTGGAGAGACTCTGGCCCTGCCTCTTCCCTACTGGCTCTGCTGGATGTGCTGCCTCTCCTCCCTCCCTCTGTTGCGGGGAGGGACTGTGTCCCACCTTGCTCTCTCTGTTGGGGGGAGGGACTGTGTCCCACCTTTCCCTCTCTATACCCGTTCATAAGCTGACCCCCTTCTCTAGTGCTTCCCTTTTTTATTAAAAAAAATTCGGCTTATGAACGAGTATATATGCTAAGTCACTCATGGGAGATAACCATCTGAATGTGGGCTCTCAGTGTGGTGCTGTGACTGACAACAAATTTGATCCTTGGATGTATAATCTGGGGAATATCCAGTAGAGATGCAGTATTACCTCTGTGTACAGCATCAGGGAGACCATGGAACAATGTGTCAATTTCTGATGTTTTCTCTTCAAAAACATTTTGAAAAACTGGAAGAGTATCAGGAAAGAACTATAAGAATGATTTGAGGTCTGGAAAACCTACTCTACAGTGAGAGACTAAAATAAGCTTGGTCTATTTAGTTTATCAAAGAGAAGATTTATAGGCAACTTGATCATAGTCTGAGTGGAGGCGATTTCTAATAGTAGAGGAGTCTTTAAGTTAAAGGCATAACAAGATTCAGTGGCTAGAAGTTGAAGCTACATACATTCAGACTGAAAATAAGGCACAAATTTTTAACTGATTAATAATAAACCACTGGAAAAACACATCTTGGAATGTGGTGGATTTCTATCCCTTGAAGTCTTTAGATCGAGATTGCATGTCTTTTTAAAAGATATATGCCCTAACTCAACCAGATGCTAATAGGCTTGATGCAGGAATTAATGGATGAGGTTCCATGACCTAGATTTAGCAGATCAGATTATAAAATTGACCATTTTTGCTTTAAAATCTGAGGCTGTTACAACATTTTTTATAGCTAGCATAACTGCAGATGTTCTCCTTAATTCAAGTGACTGTTTAAAAATATTTTTATGCAACATTCAATTAGTTGGCAAACTCACGGGCTAGGTTTCTAGGTTATTGCATCAAATATATAAGAAAGTTTAGAATATTTTAAATACATTTTATTTTTCTTACCTTTTTAATATTGAGTGTTCCTCTTGATTTTATAATTTGGAAAGGATTTTGTAGTTTCTTGATATTATTTATTTTATATGCTGCCACTCTTCTGCTTTCTAAAATATAGTTCCAATATTTTTTCTATGTATTCTTTTGGTACTGTTAGAAAAATTTGACAGCCCCAGAGACTGAAGTCCTCTATACACCAAACATGCACACATGGGTGGCAGTAGGGCAGGCTTCTTCACAGTATCCTGCTAATGTGTTGTCTCAGCTTTGACATTGCAAGGATATTATCTGGGGATAAGAGGGTATTCCAGTGCCCTGTAGTGAATCGAGCCTTGGCCTCCCTACTGTGACTGCCCATGAGGAAGTCAGTTAATGCCAACATATGGGAACTGGGAGCCCAAGCTGCCTCAATCTCTTCTAGCATGAAGCCGTGCGTGCTGCAATCATCCTTCTTTCCCTTCTCTGGCCCTTTCTAGTACTGCAACTTAATTTTTTAGAGATAGTGACCAGATTTGTTTACCTTTTAAAAATGTTTTTCTGAGTTATGGAGCATTTTTTTTTTTCTTTTTCAAAATTTGGATCTAAAAACTTGTAATTTCCTTCTTCAGAATTCTTCCACTAATTCTTCAGAGGAAAAAGGCAAAAAGACCAAAAAAAGAACTCGGAGACGTAAAACAAAAAGTGAGGGAAAGAAAGAGTCTGAAGATGACTGTTTCCGTTGTGGGGATGGAGGTCAACTTGTATTGTGTGACAGGAAATCTTGTACTAAGGCATACCATCTCTCCTGTCTTGACTTGGTGAAACGTCCTTTTGGTGAGTAAAGCATTTGTGAAGGGGTGGGAAAGGGAAGAAGCTGTATATAATAAAGTACTTTATTGAAATATGTCTCATACAGGGCTTGCAAAAATATTGATGTATACATTGCATCTTTTCAAGACTTCCCTGTTTTGAAATCGACTTTTTTTTGTTATAGTGAGTGAGTGCTGTATTTGTAAAAGGAGTAGGAGTCCTTGAAGATTGAGATCTAATAGTACTCTTTCATGCCTTTCTGGGAAAATGACATTTAGTTTAAGGAACCCAGGCAGTGGTGCTCATGTCACTCAGTTAGGCCAGGGTTCTGCTGTCACATAGAAAGTGAAATCATCCCCAGAAGAACTCATGAACTCAGATAGTTCAAAGATGCACGTACTAAAGGAAAAGCAGCAGCATCTGGACTGAGGTAAATATGAGGACTTTTGGAGTGGTGGGTCTCAAGTTATGCCTCATATGTGTTTGAGTGAGGTCTGTTACACATCTCTGGTCCCAGAACTGAACCTGATATATGAAAAGGAGAAACAAGCAAAGCCTGTCTATTCAAAGCCAAGTAAAATGATGACCAAGCCAATGTCCCAGGGCAGGAGGGATTGGCTGAATATAGAGTTGGTGATATGGGAACTCTGCCTGTGACCAAAGCTTGGAATGAAGGGGCCAGTTGTACCAGAAGCCAGTTGGTGTCAAGATACCGGTTGCTGAAAATGTTAACACTAAGGATGGTCCAGACACTGAATGTATTCAGTATCATGGTATGGAGGAGGGTCATTTCATGGTTTTACCTGAACTCCAAGGAAGGAAAATACCTTGAACTCAGTAGACCTGCTGTCTGCACTCATTGTTTCTAAGTTGATGTTCCAGCTTACTTTGCCAGGGGAATTGCATCCAAGGTTGAACAGCTCTGGGGGGATGGCTTAGCATGATTCTGCTCAACACAGTCTGTCATGCAGGATGACATGCGAAGTTCATGTACATCTAGCTGTTCCTAGGCCCTTGAATCCATTTGGCTGCTCATTCCCATTTTAACAGGTCAATTCCAGGAATTGGATGTTTAATCCTTCAGATCTGGTGGATAAAAATCAATAATTAAAAAAAAATTAAAAATGCAATTTTTAAAATTTAAATTGGACTTCTTTTGTTTAAATTATATTTTTTTCTTTTTTAAAATAAGCCTGTTTGAAATGAAATCTGAATTTAATACAAATTATGTTAAGGACTTAACTGTTTATAATCTCTTAAAACATTTAAATAAAAAGTAAATATGCTGAATCCATGACCCTCTTTCAAAAGCTGTGAGTTAAAGCCTGCTTTTCTATATAAAAAAGAATTGGGGGAGGGCGGGAATCTAACTTTTGAAGTCAGGCTGACCTACTATGCCATATTTATAAAGCTTAAGTAATTTAGGGGACTTCGATTTTCATGAGACTAGGAATTTACAGTCCAGTTTTTTTCACTTAGGCATGTTTGAACATTTTCCCAAGCTGACCTGAAATAATTAGCTTAATTCACTAGCTACAGTTAATCCCTCTATTTAGTAAATCATTTAGTTGTAAATGTGAAATCTATTTTGGACACACACACTTCTCTTATCAAAACATT
The DNA here is from genome assembly GCF_025201925.1 of Gopherus flavomarginatus. Classification (NCBI taxonomy): domain Eukaryota; kingdom Metazoa; phylum Chordata; order Testudines; family Testudinidae; genus Gopherus; species Gopherus flavomarginatus. The sequence goes on along the minus strand of NC_066619.1, from coordinate 268,111,355 downwards.
TAAGGTTGTCTGTTTAATAAAATAAATTGTATATGCTGTTTTATGTGTTCAGTTGAATTCCAGTTACCATCATAATGCAAATTAAGAGCAAAAAGTTAATTATCTAGTAAAGAAACAACATATCATTTACCATTTTCTAACGTAATAAAAATGTACAGTTAATAGGGAATTTGAAAATATTAAACTGTATAATTGCTTATAGTTAGTGTACCCTCTTAGCTAGCAAAAAATATGTACCTGTATCTAGTGTAAAGGTTCTATTTAGTTATAAAGCAACATCGTTTTAATGGTTCTATCAGGGGTTGGCAATCTTTCAGAAGTGGTGTGCCGAGTCTTCATTTATTCACTCTAATTTAAGGTTTCGACTGCCGGTAATACATTTTAACGTTTTTAGAAGGTCTCTTTCTATAAGTCTATATTATATAACTAAACTATTTTTGTATGTAAAGTAAACAAGGTTTTCAAAATATTTAAGAAGCTTCATTTAAAATTAAATTAAAATGCTGATCTTACGCCGCCAGCCTGCTCAGCTCGCTGGAACCTGAGGTTCTGTTCACCTAGGCTGGCAGCGGGCTGAGCGGGGCCTGCGGCTGGGACCCCTGACCTGGTGGGGGTGGTTCAGGGGTCAGGGCAGAGGGCTGGGTGTGTGCAGAGGTTCAAGGCTGAGGGATGGGGAGTGCGGGGGGTGTAGGGCGGAGGGATGGGTTGTGGGGGGGGTCAGGGCAGAGGGCAGTGGGGGTGTGGCAGGTGCAAGGCAGAAGGCTGGATGTGAGGGGGTGTTCAGGGGTCAGGGCAGAGGGCTGGGGGTGCAGGGCAGAGGGAAGTAGGGGTGTGGGGGCGTGCAGGGCAGAGGGCTGGGGTGCTCAGCTCGTACGGGTGCTTCCAGCCCCCTGCCCTGAGCAGCTCAAGGCAGGGGGCTGGAAGGGATATGCTCTGTTCCACCCCCTTCCCCAAGGCCCCGTCCCTACCTCTTCTCTGCCTTTTCTTCGGAGCTGTGTGCACGCTGCCACTCTTCCCCCTCCCCCTCACTAGGGCCATCAGCTGATTGGTGCAAGGAAGGAGAGGGGGAGGGCAGGAAAGCACCATGCTGGGGGAAGAAGCCGGGGAGGGTGAAGCTTGGCTGCCACAGGACCAAGCTTCTGCTTCCTGCCCCTGCAGGGGAAAGCAGTGGGCGGGGGGGCTGAGTGGGGCTGGGGTCCGGGACCACAGCAGCATGCCACTCAGAATCGGCTTGTGTGCTTCGTTTGGCACATGTGCCATAGGTTGCTGACCCCTGGGTTATATCAACAAATGAGAATGTACCTTTAGAAAATAACTGAAGTACAAATGGAAAAGTTGACTAAAGTTAATGATTTAAATTGAGGCTTTCCACTTGGTGGATTTAAATCAATCCACCATGCTTCAGACAGACAGTTCCAGAAGACAATGCTGACATAGCCACTCTTGGAAGATGATCGCTTTCCTTGTGGATGGTAAAAACCTTGCACAATGAACACTGATCAGGAATGTGCCTGACTGTCTTGGCTGTTATGGATATGGTGCTATCCGCAGGGGCATGGAATAGGAATGAACATAGGACTGGAAAGGACCTCCTGTGTATAGTCCTGTTTATAAATTTAACAAGCTCCATCTGAAAACTAGTTAGAAGCTGTTTTGCCCCACTACTCCTATTGGAAGACTGCAGAAAGTCACCCCTCTGATGGTAAGAAACTTTCTAATTACCATCTAAATTTATTCATGGCCAGTTTATAGCCATTTGCTTTTGGTTCAGTACTGTCCTTTAGTTTAAATAGCTCTTATCCCCTCCTGCTCTTTATCCCCCTGATGTATTTATAGAGAGCAACCCTATCCCCTGTCAGCCAAGGCTAAACAGCCAAGCTTTTTCTATCGCCTCTTGTAAGACTCTCCATTCCTCTGATCATCGTTCTAGCTTTTCTCTGCACCTATTCCAGTTTGAATGAATCTTTCCTGGACGTGGGTGAGCAGAAATGTACCCAGAATTCCAGATGAGATCTTACCAGTGCTTTGTTCAATGGTATTAATACCTCCCTAATTCTACTGAAAGTAATTCACCTCATACATCATAGGGTAATATTTGCCTATTTTCTGGCCACATCATGTTGGTGGCTCATGATCATCCTGTGATTCATCAATACACCCAGGACTTTTTCCTCTTCTGTTATTTCCAACTGATTAGCCCCCAGCTTATAGCAGAAATTCTTAATAGTCCCTAAATGCAGGACTCAGAGAAATTCTAAACTTTCATGAAAGGAAGCAGATAGGGATGGCAATGAATGCTGCTGAATCTTGCTTGTTGGCTACTATGATTAGAAATGACTGAAATGGTGGTTGGAGCTGTATCACATAAAATCTTGGAGTAAGAGTGCTGAGGACATACGGTGTCTACAAATCCCCACAGGACACTGCAACTTGCATAGTTTCAGTGGTATCTACATCACCTGCAATGAAGATCCATGTAGATAATGCTCAAAGAAGAATTAATTTTCCCTGCATTTAACTCTGCACCACTTGTTTATTTTTGTTTTTTTGGCAGTCAGCAACTTCAGAATAGGGAAAAGATAGATGGGCACACAGAAGTGTGACACAAAAGTAGATTTAGAGATGTCTGTCAGTTCTGTGCTGTAACTTCTGGGATGGATAGAGGTTTCCATAAACCATGGATTAACCAAAGCAAAAAAGCAGCAGCATGGAGTTCACTGAATTGTTTGATTTCCACATGAACAGACGTTCTCATTAAAAGGCAGAAAGATTTTACTATACTGGATTGGAACTCAAGATATTGCAAGTAACCCCCTGAGTAATTTATACTGATTTGACTCCGGTGCTGTTTAAGTAAGATGTGGTCACGTGTGCTGTTCAATACAGTCTACTGAGCTTAACTAAAAGTACTCTACTATTTTGCTTTTGACAAGAGTAATTAGTAACAACAGTTAAAATCTTGAGTTATTAAAAAAAAAACTATCCACTTTTTTTAAAGCAAAGTCAGTATTTATCATACAGACATTAGAACGCTAAATGTATACTCTGCTTTTTTGCAACATGAAGTTTATTCTCCTGTTAACAAAGAAAATCTCAATTTATCTAATGCTCTTCATCTTTAATTACAGGAAAGTGGGAGTGTCCTTGGCACCACTGTGATGTTTGTGGCAAACCTTCTGTTTCTTTTTGCCACTTCTGCCCAAATTCTTTCTGCAAAGAACATGAAGATGGGACAGTACTAAATTCTACATTAGATGGACAGTTATGCTGCTCTGAACATGTTCTTGGGGTAGATTCTGTTGAAAATCAGAAGACTGAGAAACCCCCCCAAAAATTGACCAAGTTGAAGCCTAAGAGAAAGCGAAGAAACAGATGGATGAGAGCTGAATGCAAATAATAATGAACTGCAGTTTCTACTGCCAACACTATGTTGTAGATAAGTTGTGAATAGGGCCAGAGAAGGACACAATTTTACATATATCCTGTAAAGGTTACATTTGGGTGAAAAGCATTTTTTAATCCACTGAGCCAACCACAGCAGTCTTCTGCTGCATCTGCACTGATAACGAACTATGGCATACATAGTTCAGAAATTTTTCAGGACAAACCAAGCTTATTACTCAGCATTACAGTTACACTTGAATTTTACAGTTGTAAAAGGTTCCCTCCAATGTTTTTCCGTTTGGGGGTAAATTAAAATCAACCAGGTAGGCATATAAATGTAGTTCGTGAGATAGTATTTGCCATCCAACAGATGTTTAAAATAGTATATCCTTGAAAGATGTTATTAGTTCTCAAGTTGTTTTAAATAAGAAGTGGCTTGATATGCAGTCCCAATGAGATGTGCTTGCCTTGTATTCATTGTGGAGGAAGTGCTCGAGTGCCATGCACAACCCAGGTGCATAGCTCAGTATAACCACAGACTTTACAATTTGTTCTTGCTCTTACAAAATGGCTGTCTAATTGTTCTTAAATAAAAAATAATTGGTTTTAAATATCCTTCCACCAAGCAATACGGTGCTTGGTGGAAAGAAGCACACTGTACTAGCAAGGGGAAACCTTGCAAGAGATTTTTTTTTTCTATGCTCTTTTTTTCCCCCTCTATTTAATTTCAGCTAAATAGAAATACTCTTGACCTTGCAGCACTATACAAAGTCCAGATTTAAGTGATATTGTCTTGCAATCGGGGCCCAATATTTAGAGTATTTGTTTTTTAATTTTAAAAACTGTTTTTTCCTCAAATTTGATGACCATTTTTTGTTCAAAGTCAAGCATTTCTCCACAGTTTACAATCCAAACATTGCATCATGTTAGTGCAAAAAAACAAAATGTGAAACTGAATAGTCAATTAAATGAAAAAGCGAGAAGAAATTGTTTAAAAGTGAAATAGATTTTAAACTAACACAAATGACATAATCAAGTTAAATTTTATATTTAACTATGTCCCTTTTTCAACAGCTTTTATGAAAAATGACTGCTTGACTCAGATAGGGCAAACTACCTGAAGTCATTGCTTAGTGGCTTAGGAGTTCACCACCTGGCTTTTTACCACCACTCCATTATTTCAGCAAAGCTGTTTCAATTTTTTGACTCCCAGAAGATTTTCAAAATTACAGTATACATGCATACAATATTTAGGCTAAATGGTAATAATTATAGAATTAGGGAAAAAAGGTGAAGAAAAATATCTGAAATTTTACCTGCTATTTGATGCTATTTTTGTGTAATTGCAATATGGTTAGGCAACGTTACAAACAAGTTTTGACTTGTGCAATCATAACTTAGCCCACATAAATGCAATGTACACTCTTATGCCCATTTAATAATTTTTATATATTCTAGCTTAGTTTGCCTAAAATAGTGCGGAACCGCTGCGTAGCTCGTCTTTAATGAAGCATAGCTATATCATAAAAATGTATATTTTTTCAGGGCTTGATTGCAGATCTAGCTTTAATTATTGAAATCTACACCTGTTCCCCATATATGAAAACTTTGTGACTGTCGTTTTATTAGAAAATTTTAATTGAAACAATTCTAAAATGTATCTTTACCCCATGGCGAAATCTGAAATCTCTTTATTTTTGTTCTGTAAACTGAGCAACTGCTTTGCTTTTTTGTTTTGTTTTTTATCAAAGTTTATAAACACTGTTGGAAGGTTAATTCTTCCTTTTTTCAACTAATCCTTTGCTTGAAGTAACAAACACTTCAATGTAGGAAAAAGTGTTACATTAGTGGTTATGAGATTTTTACTTCACTTTTAGCAAATCAATATACAAAGACTTGCACATGATGTAAAAATTGAAGGTTTCTCAAATGTGTTTGTGGGGAATGTTCTTTCTTTGGAGGTCCTTTCTTATACTGCCAAGGCTGAAGCATAGACAGGTACCTAAAATGAAAACCAAAAAGGTATGCTGTATATTCTTTCAGGATAGGGAAGGGAAGTTAGATATATTTTGAAGGGAGGGAGGGGAGAAGGGGAAGGGAGAAAAAGCAAAAAAAATTTTCCTGATCACTTTCAAGCAAAATGAAGGAATTTGGTGTAATAAGAATGAATATTTCAATATTTGTTTCTTTGGATAAAATAACCTGTAAGGAAAGGTTTATAAGAATACTTTTTAAATAAGTTATTTATAAAACTTACCTTGAATTCTAGTGCTTTAAACATTTTATATTGTTCATAGGTTTGTAGCTTTGTATCACCTCATTGCTGTCCTAGTTCCAGTGTGTTGGAATAGTTGTGGTCCTGTTCCTAATGGGCAGATATCCCCATCACAGAAACCACCATCAGCACTGGTATTAATTGGCACCACTGCAGAGACCAAAAACTGAATGATTGTGGAATCTGCCAATTTACCTTCTTGGTTAGATTCTGAAGCACATCAGTGCAGCAGCGTGCACTACTGCCATTCATGCTGTGCTTGTCTATGGATAAATAAAGACTTCAGTCTCCATGGCTGTCATTTCTAACGCTTTTTCAAAATTTAGAGAGTGATTTCCTGCTGTCTGTGGTTTATTCTTTCTACTTTCTTCCCAATCCTAAATTATTTGGGCCAAAAGTTACTTGCATCCCTGAGAAGAATAAACTCTAGGGCTTGCACCTCTAGATGTTTACTTTAAGTTAGTTAAATTAGTTAATTATTGAAAATCCTATTCTTTCTATTGATTACTTACTCTTGAAATTGATACCCTTTACAAATATTGGTCAAATTCTCCCGATTCATATCCCATGCAGCCTTACTGAGCTCAGCAGGATTGCTTTGAATGTAGCTCAGGGTATAATTTAGTCTGTGGTTCAGTAAGATATTTTAAACATCTTTTTTAAAATTAATACTTTCTACCCCTTATGTCTTAAAAAACAGACCGCCTCATGTAAAGGGACACAAGAACCTTTAGTAGCCAACATCTACAAAGACTGGGCATCCAATTGTAAAGTCATCTAAATACCAATTGTGATATAAGCATGTCATAAACTTGTATCAAAATGTTTACATTTCATCTCAGCCATTGAGATATAAGAGCTGATTTTTTTTCAGTAAATTCTGCTACACTAAGTTGGTATACAATAGGCAAATTAAAATAGGTTGTTGCCTCCTGATGAAATGAGAAGTATGGTTCCAGTTAAAACATATCAGAAGTATTTTTATACAGTCTGGAAATATAATCAATTAAATTGAATTGTGGGTTTGTTCGGTAGTTTGCATTCATGATAAGTTTTTAGGGGCTTTTATTTTAAATATTTTAAATACTGGAGTTACTTTGGAGAAGTATTAAAGGAAATATTCTATATTGCTAGTCATTATTCCTTGGCAACCCTTTGAGAAATTTGTGTCTTATTAAATATTAAAGTTCATTCCTAGTTATCTTCTTTTTGAAATTGCCAGTTTTGTTTGGATATGTGAATATAGTGCAGGCTCTATTCTTACTGTAATCTTTTAAAAAACAATGAAATGGTATATATTGTGGAAATACATGAGTGTATTGCTGTAGCAGTAAGGCTTGAAAGGACTGTGGCTTCATAATGAAAATTTATGCTTCAGGGTTTTTGAAAAGGTTGACCAGAATTAGCACCATTTTAAGCTTTTATTTAGGTGTTACTGGTTGTGCTTTAGAGTTCGCTGTTATGTCTTTCAGTTTGTTATAGGTAGAGATGGTAGTTCAGCCCAACACTTCTCATTATAAGGAGGAATTGACCTGTTTCTGCTATCAGTTGCTTATAATCATTTGGGCTGACATTTTCCATTCCAGGTGACTGTCAGGTTAATTTTTATATTTATTTTGTCAAGTTTCAGCAGAAATGGTCAAATGTTCCCAAGAACAAGATTAGAAAAAATTGTTGTTTTGCCCATGTTGGAAAAAAGATTCTCACATTTGTTTTGTTGAGAAATTTGCACATTCATTCTCTGGAGCAGGGATTTCAAATTGGATATGGGGGGTAGCCTTTGTGTCAGGAATGTGCCTTTTGCTTTTCCTGTGAAAAATCACCCAAATTTGGCCAGATCATAAGCCTTTGAAAGATCCCCTATTGCATATGCTCAGTAGAGAGTTGTTTTGAGTTTGGCAACTAAATTCTGTGCAGATTACCTTTCTGTGAGAATGCTTCATCCCAGGTTTGCAGAGACTGAGAGTATGGCTACACTTGCAGCTGTACAGTGCTGGGAGTTAAAGCTGTCTTCGTACAGCTAAGTAGGGAAAGCGCTGCAGTCTGGCCACACTGACAGCTACTAGCGCTCTGTCGTGGCCACATTTGCAGCGGTGTTGGGAGTGGTGCATTATGAGCAGCTATCCCAGCATTCAGGTGGCTGCAACGTGCTTTTCAAAAGGGGGGGGTGGAGTGTGATAGGGAGCGTGGGAGAGAGAGAGAGTGGATTTTTGGAGCCGACACTCTGTCAGCAGCTGCAAGTTCAGACCCCCTCCCCCACCTCTCTCTCGCTCACTGAAAGTAATTAGCCCTCTTTGTTTTTTTCCCTCACAGACTAGATAAGCAGCCTCCCTGAAACGGAACCCCTCCCTCCCGCACGCTGTGCTGCCTCTTTCCTCAAGCCCCCTCTCTTCAAGCAGACACTAGCTGTGGGCGTTCCAAGGGGAGCTCATTCATAGCAAACAGGAACAGTGTTTGGTTTTTTGATAAGCAGCTTCGGGAGCCCGGAGTTCACAACAAAACAAAGGCATCACAACAAAACAGAGAGTTATCTTTACTAAAAAGCATTATGGGAAGGTTCCGGAGGTCAGTTACAGCATAATAAGATTATTCCCTGTTTACATTGGCACCCCAGCACTGCAGCAGCAGCAGCGCTATTCTCTTTATTCTTCTCGTCGAGGTGGAGTACATGCAGCGCTGTAGCCAGGGAGATACAGCACTGTATGTGCCTTGCCAGTGTGAACGGGGAGTGAGTTACAGCGCTGTAAAGCCACCACCAGCGCTGTAACTCTCAAGTGTAGCTAAGGCCTGAGCAGGCTAACTACCCTGCAATTGCTCCTCCTGGCGGCTGCTGTGGACAAGGCAGGGATCTGAGCAGGGAGTCTATCTCCCCTGTGCTTTCAGTGCCACTCTGCTGAGCCCAGGCAGTGTGTTGGAGGAATTGGGACAAGCAGCCTTGAGAGAGGATAAGGGACTGGAGGAGAAGGGGGGGGACTGATCAAATGGGTAGTGGTCGGGAGGAGAACTGAGATTAAATGGGCGGGGGCTGAGAGAGAGTGGGTGGAGGGAAGGTGAGATGAGATAAGGAGGATGGGGGGAAACTGAGATTGTCTGGGCACGGAGCCTGCTGGGGAAACTAAGATGCAGAATAGCAAATCGATTTTTATACTATGATACTGAACAACACTGGATGCATAATGTGTACCAAAGCTCTCCAAGTTCCCAGTCCAGTTCCCAGTCATGATGCTGAATTCCTACTCTAAGGATCTCTGAAAAGCATTGTTTCCAATTTTTTAAATATTTTTCTAGTACTTAAATTTGAACCAGCTCCATTTTATACCTACACAGCAATGTCAAACTGTCATCACTTTTGGTTCACGTAAGGTTTTTAAAGATGAAACTAGCAATATTCAGACTCCTGAGTATATTGAGGTATTTTATTCTCTGAATTGAGTACTAATACTTGAAAAAACTGGAAAACCAGACTTGAAACAGAAAATAATTGAGCAAAATAACATTGACTATTCTCTATGTAAAACTGTTTTAAACTAGATTTTCTTACAACCCATTTGAAATGTTTATTGTATGAACTGATTCAATATTTCAGTTACTTTCAGGTTCAGGCACTTAATATGCATGCCTCAAGGATTTTTCATTTGAAGGAAATGTAATAGTTGTGTAATATTGTAAGAGTAAATACACTTGTGGGGCATTTTCTGAACTTGACCATTTTTTAAAGATAAGAGTCTTAGGACAATTAAGTATACAAACACTTCACTGGAGTATAATGTTGCTGGTAAGCATTTTATATATATATAAAGGGCTGTAGATCTTTGTGACTTTGATACAAGTTAAGGGTTTTGTGACTCTTGGAAAAGAAAGGAATAATTGTAAAGGTATCTGGCCCAACACTGCTCCAGTCAGAATGATTCTGAATTAATTGTGGGCAGATAGACAAAACTACCACATGTGGAACGTTCCTGTTTGATGATGGCTCTTGTGGAAAAAAAATGCATCACCTGACATCCCTGGTTCCAAGGCAATTTCTCACCAAGGGGTCATTCCAGCTCTCCTTAGTCAATCAAAATATTCCCATTGACTTCATTAGGAGTTGGGTCAGGCCCTAAATATGAAAAACTGTGCCTGTCCAGATTTGAAGAGCTGTAACTCTGCTCACGTATACTTAGAATCCTTATTCCCAGTGGCGAGTGTATGAAAAATCCATACTTCTTTTATTTCGCAGGGTTCCAGCATCTGATGGGCATACTATGGTAACAGATAAACCAAGGTCTTTGCTGCAGTGAGCTTACAGTCTAATTTACAATGCACTTCAGGTGGTAAAATCCAAAATGCCCTGCTCTAATTTATTTGAAAACAGAAAAGCTCCAAACTTCAGGACCAGACTTCAAAGAGAAACTGCTAAGCTTCAGTTCATCTGCGAATTTGACACCATCAGCTCAGGTTTAAACAAAGACTGTGAATGGCTTGCCAACTACAAAACCAGTTTCTCCTCCCTTGGTTTTCACACCTCAACTGCTAGAACAGGGCCTCATCCTCCCTGATTGAACTAACCTCGTTATCTCTAGCTTGCTTGCACATATATACCTGCCCCTGGAAATTTCCACTACATGCATCTGACGAAGTGGGTATTCGCCCACGAAAGCTCATGCTCCAAAACGTCTGTTAGTCTATAAGGTGCCACAGGATTCTTTGCTGCTTTTACAGATCCAGACTAACACGGCTATCCCTCTGATACGGAGCTGGAGTGAGGGGTCAGAGCTGAAATCAGGAATCAGAGTTGAGGGTCAGAGCTGGGTTACCTGGAATGAGGCACGTCTGGGTCCAGAGCAGGAAGAAGGCAAGAGCAAGACTGGGGACAGGTAAGCAGAGGAACTTACTGGGAGAATGTTCTGAGCAGCCATTGGCGTAATGCTGCTGCTGGGCTTAAGAGTGTGCCTCTTGGTTCCTGCAGCCAGTTAGGCAGTCTGGACAATGAGCTGATTCTGCTGTGAGTCTTCTGTTGCTCAGTAAGGAGATAGAGCTAGCTGATCCCAGCCTTAGCTGCAAGGGTTAATTCCTGTAGACAGTTGTGGTGTAGCTGTGTTGGTCCCAGAAGAGTAGACACACAAGGTGGGTGAGGTAATATCTTGTATTGTCCAAACTCTATTGGTGAGAGAGAGAAGCTTTCAAACTTGCACAGACCCAAAATGTTGTTTCCATGACAGCATGTTGCATGTGTTGTTTACCCTTTGTAGTCAGATAGTATGTTGTGTGGGTCTTTCATACAGAAGCAAGGGTTTTTTAAATGTGTGTTAATACCCAGCACTTTTTTGTAAAATAGATATATACAGAAAGGAGAACCCAGTATTCTGAGATGATAAAACAGAAATACATATGAGGAGATGAAAGCAATTTCTTCATACAGAGGCGGTATGGAAAAATTAAATACGTCACTGAGAGAGACTACCCATGGTAAAGCCTCTACACTGAAGTAGTTGGAAGGAGTGGCTTTTGTGAAATTCATTCCACTCCTACAAAACTTGAGTAAAATGGGGGCTGAGTGAAAACAGATTCCATCCCCAGTGCAAGAGATAAGAAAGTTAAAGTACAATCCCCTATTCCTCCTGCAACATACAGTCTGGAATAGTTGCTGCTGCTTTTTTATATGGGGTTCCTATTAACTGCATCCATGTGCAAGCATGACTTACTGCCCTCTCCACAAGTGCTGCTCTCTGTCAATGTATTTAAAGCAGGTGAAGTACACCTTTGTGACAAAAAGGGAGAGCAGGAACTTCCCACCATGACTGCTCTGTCCATTCCATAGAGCTTTTGCAAGACAGCTAGCATGGGTCCTCTGTATGAATTCCACCCTAGTAGAAAGTGACAATAATGCACAAAGAATGGTGGTATTGCACCATGGTTGAAATCCTGGCCCCACAGAAGTCAGTGGGAGTCTTACTTAAATAGGGCTAGGATTTCTTCACCTCATTCTTACACAGAAATGAAATACTTATACAATTATTTTTAAAAAATCACTTCCAATAAAGGTGCATCAACATGCAGTTTTCTTTAGAGAGAGAGAAGTGTCTCAAAAGGATGGGTAGATTAAAGAATGATTGGTGTTAGCAGAGGCTGAAGTTTTCTATACAATTTGGGCCAGATCAAGTACAGCATTTCATATGTTGTAATGACTGATCAGTCATCATGGATAGGGCCATAACTTTGTCATAGGCATTCCAGTAATAGTATCTAGTACAGTTCTGGTTGGTCCTATATGCAGAAAGCTGCTTTCAATTACAGTAGTGCTTCCCAACGTTTTCTGAATAGAGGTCTGATTGAGATGGAACAGAGGAAACACCTCCTCACACTTGAGTAGTTGTATCTGCTTTTGTCTCTTTTCTCCCTTACTCCTGTCTTATCTTGTATTTTCACCTTTTGGTTATGTGTATGCGGCAAAAAAGAAGACTCTCAGTAGTGAATCTCAGAGCCCAGGTCAGCTGACTCGGGTTCACACTCTGGGGCTTAAATATAGCAGTATAGATATTTGGGCTCAAACTGGAGCCTGGACTCTCAAACCTGGCTGGGGGTGTGTGCCGTAAGCCCAAGTCAGTTGACGTGGACTCTGAGATTCGCTGCTATGGGTCTGTTTTTGCAGAGTAGACCTACCTTTTGTTGTTCATACTCACCAATGCTATGTGCAGTTTAGTGGCTCTGGGGGGCCGGGTTGCTGAGTGCCATGAAGGAGGAGGAAATGACTGTTGGGCTGCTTGTCTGATGCAGCAGCCCTATAATAGTGAGCAACTTCTGCAGCCAGTTCCATTGGGGACTAGAGCAAACACTGGAGAGAGATTTTTCCATAATTGCCCACCACTTTCCCTACAGATACCCTCTCACAGTTATGGGAGAAGGGTGAATCTGGAATCATGCAGCCAGGGGCGGCGCCAGGCACCAGCGCCCCAGGCACGTGCTGGGGCGGCAAGCTGCAGGGAGCAGCCTGCTGGTCGCTGAGAGGGCGGCGGCAGGCAACTTTTGGCGGCGTGCCTGCAGGAAGTCTGCCAGTCCCTCGGTTTCAGCGGCAATTCGGCGGTGGGTACACTGAAGGCGCAGAACCGGCGGACCTCCCGCAGGCATGCCACCGAATCCGTGTTACCAGCAGACCTCCTGCAGGCGTGCTGCCAAAAGCCGCCTGACTGCTGTGCTTGGGGCGGCAAAATGGATAGAGCCGCCCCTGCATGCAGCTTTCTCTGCCCCACTCCTGCTTAGGGGAAACAGTCATGTTTTGGGAGTGGAAGAAGAGATTCTGTATGTTCTTAAGAGGAATTAGTTTTGTGTTAAGTCCTGCCATGGTAGGAATAGCTAGCATACTGTAACGAGGCTATGTTATGTGATGCTACCGTATACTCACGGTATTGTCTGTTGTTGAAATTGAGAGGATTGCCATGACACACAATTTTGTCCCTTGGAGGTGGGAGTGATAATGTGTAAGGATGCACCTTATTCTTGAATTAAGCCAGACCTGCACAAATCAAATCACTTTTTAAGTTTCATTTTTGTTCACTCATGGGTACAATTAAATGTTTTGGCTACACAAACAAATCCCTATGGATTAATGATGTCTTACATTCCTAAATTCACATCTATCAAATCACCAGACATGAGAATAGAAATTGAGAAAAGGCTTGTGATTTTTACAACTCTGTACAATCCTAGCCAACTACCAGCCAGCATATACTGGTTCTGTGTGCCCAGTCACACCATAAGTTGTGTGTGGCCTCGCTCCTTTTGAAAGTAATGGAGATTTTACAGTTTTCCTGCCATTTTCTTGCCTTTGTTTCAGAATTATTACAGACACAAGAAGGACTCCACCTGGAAAAATGAACAATGAAAATTATTTTCAGGAGGGAAGCAAAAAGGTGTCAGAGGTAACTTATTCTGAGCTTTATTGACAAAGCAGTCTCACACTCTGACAACCTAAGGCTTTATTTTCATTTAAATTAGTGCAAATTGATTTTGGGTAGGTATAATTTCACTTCTCAAAACACAACTTTGAAAGTACAACTCTACTATGAAAGGTGACTATAAAAATGATCTTATTCAAATCTCCTTTTTGATGTGCAGTTTTGTTGGCAGATGAATGACAAAATTAAAGTTGGCTGCTCTTTCACTCCTGTTAACTTTTCTTCCGTGCTAGTAGAAAGAGGGCTGGATTCTATTTAACATGCATCACCAGAATTCTTTTTCTGAGTTGATTATACCTGTGCACATCTATTGAAAGACTTGGCTGAGAAATGAGTTTGACCTGCAGAATCCTTATAATCCTATAATGAGGCACAAGGAGGAAAGAACCCAGATTAACTGATTCTAGACTGAGTGTTCAGGATTGTCAGGAAAAAAATTACTTCTAAACTGAGCATACTGGACATGAAAATAATTGACAGATATCAAGCTCTGCTATGCTATTTTTAGTTGCTTTTTGGCCAAACCACACCAGAGAAACTGATCTTATTGACACATTTATGCTCCTCTGCTGTGATCCACCCACATGCACACCCAGGACAGAACCTTTGAACCTTTATGAAATATTCCCTGGTTCTTGTGAATTTGGTATTTTTCTATTTAGTCCTCATTCAGGCTAAACTCCATTTGAAGTACATGATTTAACTGAGTGTTGAATGTTTTTCTTCAAAAGCATTTCTGATGGGAAAGCCCAAGAGTGGTAGGAGGTGACTCCAAACTGGACAGTCTTTTTCACACACGCCCTTTTTTTTTTTAATATTTTTTTGTACCAAATACCTATTTTAACTGCTACCTTCGTGACAATTTTGGAACATACACAGCTCCTGACTCTTGAAATGCTGTTTTGACCAGCTGAAGGAGGAGAGGATCCAGCCTTCAAATGATTTCCCATCTTGGCCAGGCAAAACCCCATTTGATTGGCTGCCTTCATCACATCCCCATCTACTGAGGAAGAGCAGCCAATCAGGTCCACTGCAGAATGCAGGCTCTCCCTTTTCCTCTTGGAAGCTGAGGGGAGGTTTTGCAGGAGGGGAAGAGGTGGCGCTGAGAGGCTGACACCGTTCTCACAAGGCAGGGTAAGAAGGGAGCAGGATAAGCTCAGCAAGTCAGGGCAGCTCTGCTCCTCCTCCTCCTAGTGAAAAATGGGTCACTCTGCTCCCCACACACACACTTCATGCGCCCGCCCCATCCCTGGATCACCCCATGCCTAAGAAGAGGATAGCTGTAACTGCTGTCCCAGGCCTGGGTGGGGAGTGGAAGAATCCTTGGAGGAGCAGAGGTGCACTGAGGGGCAAGAGGCAGGGATGGGGGGCAGTGAGAGAACGGGGGGCAGGATTATTTGCTGCACTTCGGCAGAGATTGGGACTGGAAGTGGGACACAAAATTAAGTAGAATGGGAAGAAGCTGGTAGCTCCACACCATCAGGTAGCCATCAAGAGCTCCTGATATGGGGGTCAAAACAATCTTGTATCATTTGGGAAAGCTGGCAGTGCTGTTACTGCCATGTCTTTGTATATGTATCAATGTGGATCCCACTGTAGATGCACATGTGCTTCATGCATAAGATCAGATAGATATATAGAGATATATTTTAAATGGCAGTGTTCACGGGCTGTGCAGGATAGGGTGGCTGTGATCCTCCCTGAGTTCCCTCTTATTGCCCATGGCAGCAAGACAGAACCTGGTACATATCTGACCTGCTAGTTCTTAGCTTTGACTAAATTTAATCAAACCCTTCATATAAACCTTCAGAACTCTTTTGACTTGGGATCAACAATGACACTTATTCCCTCAAAACTCCTACATGACAGCAGGGAGGAACTCAGGGAAATAATTAAGGAAGGCCAAATTGGCTTTACAGGCAGTAATGGATGCCTCTGACATAGCAGCTAGATCTGTGGCCTTGGCAGTGATGCTGTGTAGAGAATCATGGCTCTAAGTATCAAGCACGCCTAGGAAGGAGTAGGCCATGAATGAAATGCCCTTTGAGTGTGTGGAGTTACTCAGCAAGTATACTGAGGCTCAAAGGCCACAAAAAGTTTTGATTTCAATGACGAGGCATCACTGATGACAATCAGTTTAACTGAAAACTTCCCAACCAGCAATGTGCTCAGTAATGACCTTAGCTTCACAACTGTCTTTTTATTGGCCATCGCCTCCGCACAGAATCAACGAGCTACAAACTCTTAAAGCAGGACCTCCCTATGCATCCTTAAGGTGGTCTCTAGAGCAGCGTTTCCCAAACTTTTTTGGCCACGGAACACTTTTTAGCCTATTACAGAACACACAACATTATTTTAGTCGTTTTTGGTTTTCATATAAAAAATTGCGTTATTTATGCTCAAATATATTTTTCTTTTATAAAACAAAGCAAAAAATTTAAAATGACTTGAAATAACAATTTCCAACTAGAAAGCACGTATAAAGTAGTTCAAAAAATCAAGTGCAAGAGTCAAAATTAAAAACACTTCTACTTAAAAAAAACTGTTTTTATATATACACAAACACCAAACAAAGTAGATTTTTACTAGGAAAATCTATTTTTATAAACAAATACAAATATGGATTTAATGGGATTGGTGTTTCTACATTTTTCTATCACAAATTCGCATAGTATTAGGAATGATGCTGGAAAGTTGAATCCTCATATCAGGCACAGCATCAAGTCTATTCCTATATTTGGTTTTTGTTGCAGTATAATACGAAAATCCCGTCTCACACACAAGTTGTAGCAAAAGGAAGGAGCACTCGAACTGCACCTTTAGCCACATATTAGGGTATTCTTCTATTAGGCTGCTACAAAAATTATTCAGCGGAAGATCCTTAAACTTCTTTTTCAAATCAGAGTCAGAAATTAAGTCAATTAGGCTTTCATAATTGTGCGCAGTGAAGCCGACTGGTTTGGCTGTAATTACAAACGGATTTCAAACCCAAGCATCATCATCAGTAGTTATAGGAAATTATTTTAATAAAGAGCCTGCAAGTCACGTAAGTGCTGTAAAATGGTGCTGGAAACTTCTTCATGGACTGTAGAATTTATTTCAGTCAGAAATTCATGTACTGTAGGGAAGCAGTCCAAGTTATTCTGTTTTACAGAAGATGCCCATAATTCAAGTTGTTTTTTTTTCATGACAAAATTTTATCCATTGTCGTAAAAATGGTCACATTCTTGCAGCGACAGATTAATTTCATTTCATTTTGCAAAAATATCTGTAAGATAGCAAGTCTCATGAGCCACGAGGAATTTGTCAGACAGTCATTAAATTTTCATCCTGAATTATCTGAAGTGAAGAATACCAGTAGTTCACTACGAAGCTCAAAAAACCTCACAAGCACTTTTCCTCTGGATAGCCACCTCACTTCTGTATGTAAAAGAAGCATTTTGTGCTGATTACCCATTTCCTCACACAAATTTTTAAATAACCTGGATTGAAGTGGTCGAGATTTGACAAAATTGATCATTTGTACTGCTTCATCGAGCACAATTTTCAGATATGCTGGTATTTTTTTTTAACTGCAGATGCTTGTCTGTGTAGAACGCAATGGCTCTTAGGGCTTTCTGGTGCCACACTTACGATTCGTGTTACAGCTCCCTTCATCTTCTCGATCATTGCCCGAGCACCGTCAGTACATACATCAATACATTTTCCCCAACTAATTTCATGCTTTCTGATCAAATTATTGATGCAGTTGAATATTTCTTCTCCAGTCATGTTGCTTTGCAGAGATTCACATAAGAGCAGGTCCTCTTCAATAATAGTATTAAATCTATATCAGACAAATACTAGTAGCACAGCAAGTCCTGAAACGTCAGTGCACTCATCTAGCTGCAATGAATACTCATGGCAAATTTTCAGTCAGCAAACTAGCTCTTTTTCTGTCATCTGCAAGATCTTTAATATGGCGTGCAACATTATTATTTGACAACTGTACAGCATCAATTTTTTTACCAGACTGCTCGCTCAACATGCATATTACAATATCTTTCATGCAAGGCTTGATAAGCGTTTTTCCAATAGTGTGAGCTTCTCTAGCAAGCGCTATACGGTAACTTACTCGATAAGATGCCTCTGTTGCACTTTCGCTGTCTGTTTTAACAATTTTGATCATTGAAAGTTTACAATTTCCAAGTGAGTCACACTACCTCTTGAAAAAACTTATATCTTTGTCTTTATAATCAGCATGCTTGGTTTTCAAATGCCTACGAAGTTTAGCAGGAGCCAATGAACTGTTTGCTGGTATTTTGTTGCACACTGCGCATCAGGAACACCTTTATTTCCAACACACGTAAAACCGAAAGACACGTAACTTTCATCATACTTTTGTTTAGGTGTTTTAACACCTGCTTCTTGTTTTTTGATATACTTCGGTGCAAATTCTTTCACCTTGGATAACTCACTAGTACTAACAGATTTTTCAGCAACAAAAGACTGTGATTGTTCATCCTCACTTTGAAGTGTCACAATATTTTGCTTGTTTATTTCGGCCACAGTTTGAAATGAAAAGCAAGTTCTTCTGGTACTCCAAGTTCCTTCTTTTAGCCACAAATCCATGGTGATTAGTAACAATATTTAGAAATACTAATTTTTGTCAAATTTTGTTTGTCACAAATATTTATATTGTTTCGAGTGAAGCTACTTTAGTGTGCTTATCGCACACACGGTAAAGATCCACAGGTTTGAACGTGTTGAGTGAATGTTATATTCAACATGGCGTAAAGAGAATGGTGTGTGCATACCGCTGCAGTTCACACAGCCTCGAGTGGAAGGGATATGATGTCACTAACTGAAACATGCCCAAAAGGGGTAGATGTCAACATGCTTGCGTGCCGTGTTCTCTTTACGCCATGATATTCAATATGAGATCTATCAATAACCGGAAAAAGAGTTTTCTGTTAATTATAGTCATTCAAAAAGCGTTGTAAACTACACTTCAAATATGCCAAACCTAAAATTAAAAAAAAATTAAAGACCTTTTTTTTTTTATTACAATTCTTTCACGGAACACCTATTCACATCATGTGGAACACCAGTGTTCCGCAGAACACAGTTTGGGAAACACTGCTCTAGAGTTTCACCTGATTAGTTGAATAAAGCACCAATGTTGTTCCTGAAGTCACATTTAATGCAAACTACATTTGATGGATGTTTGCAGAGCTTTATTTTATTACCAGGACAGGACTAGACCTTTTTAGTCTGTCTCCTCATCTCAGTGGCTATATCTGGCTTGTTGAATGGCCAAGCTATCTCATTGCAGAATTTCTAAATGGATCACACAGTGTCTCTCTACAAACTATCAGGTGTTCAGCCTCTTTCCCTCCGATTATTAGGGCATCCTCCACCAAGGCACAGGCAGCATCTTTGGCTGCTTCAGAAATGTGCCAATATGTAACAGCTGTAAAGCAGCAACATGGAACAACTCACTGATTTCTGTCAAATGTTACACCCTTGACTAGGCAAGTGGTGACTTAGACATCTGACAGCAACCTCGGAAGCTATTCTTGTGTCTTTAAAGCTGCTGTCCCATACTTCTATCATACTGTACTATTGTGCTTTCGGGCAATATTTTAGGGATATTAAGAAATCTAATGAAAATAGGCTAGAGAATCCTAGGAGGCACCATAATTAAGGCACAGAAAATTAATTCCTCTGAAAACAAAAATACAAGGAACAAGCAGTGGCCAAAAGAAGAGAACCCACACAAGAAATAAAGATATCAGAAAACTAGTCAAGAATATACCACCAAGGGGACACCTCCACGGTTGATTAAACAAGAAGTTACCCAAGCTGCAGAGTGGAATGTATTCCACTTTTACTATAGCATGAATACTACTCACCTGCTGAAGAAACGGCTAGTAATACAATGGTTAGAGGAGCCAGTTCACAAGAGTTTCCTGCCTTATAAAGAAATGTTTCCATACAATATTGTGGGTGAGTGCTCCCAGCTGGGCAGAAGGCATTAGAAGGACACGCAATTGGGTTCACATCTGGACTCTAAGGAAGTGAAAATACAAAATAGGTAGTTTCATCAGACAGGTAAGACTGTATTATTTGTTAAGCACTGACACTGCCCAGCATGGTGCAGGACACTAAATAAGCCAGGAGCAGTGGGGGCTGAAGCTGGAAGCTGCACTGGGATGGCACACACACACACTCACTCTCTCTCTTCCACCCCCTCCCCCACACCCTGAACTACCCCCTCACTTCACACAGCCCCTAGCTACGCCCTCCCTGCACCATGAGCAGTTTTTAAACGTTTTGAACTGAGTCCCCCCTTTGAGTTTTATATTTGGTTGTGTCCCCACACAGCCCAGATGAGCTGGGTGACCTCCTGAATGAGTCAGAGGGTGGAGGTGGCGCTCCCTCCCTGGACCCCCAAATAGAAGTAAAACTATGCCTATATACAAGAGTCCTCCCCGGCCCAGAGCTCTGAGTTACCCCACACTCCTGCTGGGCCCTGGCACTTTTAAGGCATGTTGAAGGGGGCCTCAGCAAGAAAAAGGTTGAGAACCCCTGGTGTAGACAAGCCTGAAATTTACAGCAAGTGAAGAGTGGTAACTTCAGGTTGGTTAAATTAGGCTCAAGTTATTCATGGGTACACAGGATGGCACCATTATTTGTAGGATTTAGAGCAACAGGTCTCTTACACAGCCTTGTCCATATTTCAAGTAACACAATGAATGGGCCACTTTCCAGGCTTTAGTTTTCACCAAAACTCCCAGTGGAGGTCAGTGGAAGCTTCATGTGTGGAACAAGGATAGGTACATGGCTCTAGAGGTGGCTAACGTTTGCAACGACTCCTCTCTAACATGGCTGTGTTTACATTTTTTTAAGCAAAAAAAGCTACAAGAACCCTACAAGGGAAGGGGATTGAATAAAGATGGTGTTAATCAAAATGTATTCAGCTTGTAATAGATCAGCTACATTTGGTAAGATAGACCACTGCTGCAGCTTAGAGATACTTACAGGACAGTAATAATTTTCTGGGCATTTGTCACAGCTCTCCTTGCCCCTTCGTACTTGGTATTCTCCTATATTGCAGATTTCACATTTGCTGTTGCTGGGGCCTTTATATGTACCTACAAATCAAAAGAAGCACAAAATGAGGGGTAGGACTAGATTACTGGGACTTTTGGTACCAGTGCATGGCTGACCTGTGCTTTAAAGGAGAGAGGAAAACTGCTGAAAACATTTAATGCACAAAGCAAAAATTGGGCTCTCAACTGGTCTATGCTGGTGGGCAGAGAAAACTAAAAGAGAACACATGGGCTTGGGGAAGAAGGAGGAAGCCTGCATTTTTAAACTTGGCAAATAGAGTTAGTTTGAATCATGAGTTCAGTAAAATACAGGGAAATACTATTCTGCATTTTCACATATTTCAAAACCAATGATGAGAACAAGCTGCAACGTTCTACACTGGATCCAAAGTTCAGTGGTGTTTGTCCATAATTGTGGGTTGAATCCATCTCCTATCCAACTGAAAGTTGATAGCTGTTTAAAAATTGTTAAATGATGTTTAATTTTTTAAAATTTTCTGACCTTCATATGTTCATAAGAACTGTGAGTCTTTTAAAATTGTGGGACTGTATGTTTGCTGCATTAATGTTTAATGTGTCTTGTATATTTAAAAACACTACTTCACTATATCAGAGCGATAGCCGTGTTCGTCTGGATCTGTAAAAGCAGCAAAGAGTCCTGTGGCACCTTATAGACTAACAGACATATTGGAGCTTGAGCTTTCATGGGTGAATACCCACTTCGTCGGATGCTTCTACTTCACTAGAGAACTTGCTGGTGTTTTTTAGCTCTGCTGCAGGGACTGTAGCATAATGCCATATCACTGACTTATAGGTAGCTTGGTGTTTATATAAGACAATATTGAATAGAGGCTAGAAATCACATTTCCTCATTTTCCCCTTCATGAGCTTTCCCTGCACTGCTTGTTTATAGACTTAAGCCAGGTCTACAATGTGAGTACTAGCATAGGAATATCAGCATATTATCCCAGCAAAGCTCTTCTAGTGGATGCAGCACTTAGTGACTGTGCTTTTGCCCGTATAGCTTAATTCATTCCCCCTGAGAAAAATAAATTATACAGGCAAAAGCACTGTATTAGGGGCTTTTTGCTGGCACAAGTGTATCAGTCAGGGATTACACCTCATCACACTCTGGACCAATGTAGCTATGCTGGACAAAGTCTGTAGTATAAGCCAAAGTCTGGCCTACTATAGAATACTCCTGGGGGAATTCTGTGCCACTGCATGTGCACAGAATTCATGTCCCCCGCAGATTTCTTTTTCTCCACAGAATATAGATTCTGTTGGAGAGGTGCTGCAATTACAACTTTTGCCTATCAAGGGCTGTTGTGATGTCAGAAGAGAGGGCAGCCAGCTAATGGAGAGGGAGCGGGAAGAGGCTGCATTCCTCACAGTGGGGTCAGGTAAGGAGGCATGGGAGGGAAAGAGTGGAGTTCTTGGGGGGGGGGGGAATGAGATCACACTGGCGTTCAGAAGGACTAGTGAGGGGACAGCCTGGGGCTCAGGAGCTAGTGGGGTGACAGCATTGAGACAGGAACTGAATGGGAAGGGGCCTGCAGGGCCACAAGGGGTAGGGAGGTTGCAGGGCCATATGACGGTGCGGCAGATGTGCCTGATGGAATGGAAGAGGCTAGGAATCAGCCAGGGTCTGAATGGGGGGGCTCCCCAACTCCCTAATAATCCCCCCCAAAAAACCAACAAAAACCCAAAACAAAACCTGTTCCATACTTCTCCCACCCACACCCAACAACCCTCTAGGTTCACTCCCAGGCTCCTTCCCTCTTCCTCAGCTCTTCCATTACACTGGACTCCCCTAAGCCTTTGTACTGGTTCTGGGAGGTGCAGGAAATACAGTTCTCTATTGTAGTTTAAATGAATTACTCAGAGTTCTGTATTAATATGCCTAGTAGGGAATCCATTTGTCAAAACATTTCTTGAACTATCTTATTTTTGGTCTGTATTGTTACAGATGTACTTGCTGACAGGTATTTTGAAATAAATTACCAAAGTAATTGAAACTAGCATGATTATAATGTGGTGTTTTGACAAAATATGCAGAATTTTTAACTTTTTGACACAAAATTCCCCCAGGAATAAGTAGAAGTGTTTTTGAGTCTGCTGTAACCAACCTAGGGTACTAGTATTCAGCTTGTAATAGATCAGCTACATTTGGTAAGACAGACCACTGCTGATGTATTGGTCAAAATGCAGCCAAAATCCTCATGTATTGGTGCTGAAAACAGTTTGCCTGCCTCCCTGGTAAAAAATAAAAGTTGCAAGAACTCTTCTGCAATAATGATGAAATGGTGTGTTCTGCTAATAGTAGCTGGTAAACCCATTTTAGCATTGTTGCTGACAACAGGTGCCAGCTGCTGGCCAGTTTTCTAGTAGAGGTCAGCCTAAAGCTTCTGCAAGTTTTATTCTCTAAATAAGGCTTGTTGTCCTCAGCCAGAAAGAATATCAGCTGCATTTCCCTTCTTTTAATTAATTACCTGGCAGACAAGGTGAACATTCTTCAGATGCTTCTGTAAGGGCCTCTTCTCCAGTGGGGCACATTGTACAATTGCTGCAGTTGGTAGTACTTTGGAGAGAAGAGGAGAGAGAAAAAGAAATACACAAATATAGCTGAACTCTAGCTAAATCATCTGATACAGAATGTAAACTGAATATCACATTGAGCAAAGGCTGACTAGGTCTAAACTACTTGGATGTTAATGCTGGCTTTATTTCCCCTTCAGTCCTTAAATTAAGAACTGAGGCCTTTGTCTATATTTGGGTTTTAGCCAGCGGTGTGGCTGCATTGGTACAAACTTCTAGTGCAGACCCCCCTAGCTAAGGTAAGCTACACCAATGCAAGTCACAACTTACAGTAGTGCAGCACATCTACAGTAGGGATTTGCATTCAAGTGGCTGGCACCCTAATGTACACAAAGCCTAGGCCAGAAGGTAGACATCAAAAGAAAACAGAACAGGGAAGGGGAGAAAGAAAAGGAGAATGGCCTTATGGAATGTGAAACCTTCACAGAATACTAATCAGTTCTGGTAACTTCTCAGCATCCAAGCTCATCACACATAGTGTTTGACACTAAATGCCCCAGCTTTCTTAAAACACAAGACCAGTATTTGCCAGCTTATTATTACTTGTTTTCGTTTTGACCCTTCCTTCCCCTGGAGGAATTTTTGTTCGTGAATTCTCAAGTTCCTCTCCATCCAAAATGACTCGCATGCCTTTGTACAGAGGAGTTTATCTGCTGCCCTCTTCTCCTCCGTTACCCAGTGAGTTTAATCCTTAATATAAAACCACATCTTGGACTGCAGTGTGACTGTCAACTGATGGGAGTTTCTAATTCTATTCGCTTGTTGGCTGCTTGTCTGCTGCACAACAGCGTAGTCTGGGAAGAAGGGGAATCCTGAACTGAAATCTCCCAAGCAGCAGCTAAATATGTTGCCATTGCACGATTACTGGGCTAGCCTCATGGCACCACTGAAACACATGTATAGGGTCACCATTCGCTCATCATCACGGACCCACTGAATTTTTAGCATCTTTTACCTTAAGTCAGTGTTCACTACAGTATCAATTTCAGTTAAGGAGAACAGAGTTTTGGGATCTTCAAGAGACTCTCTCTCTCCAAACAGCCAGGTCCCTCTTATAACGTTGCTCGGCAGGGAGATATTAATTGATCAGCGTGAAAAACAAGGATGTCTCCCTTTTTGCCAGTTGAATTGGTCTCTTGAATCATTTGCCAATAGTAAAAGAATCCTACTACCCTTTCCCACACCCTTGAAATATATATGAATTTCTTACTTGCAAAATGATCCACGTGGACACGGCATGCAGAATGCTGAATTTTTCTGGAAGCTGAAATGCCCTAAAGAAATAGAAAAGAGGAATCTTCCCTGTAATGTCACCAGTCACGAAATTATCAAGGTTACAAAGAATTAAGATGAGTCTCATCAATGATGTGTAAAACCTTGTTGTGTGTTCTCCTGCCAATAATTTTAGGGAGAGGGGTGTTTGGATTTTTTTTTAAGGAGCCCTAAAACTAGGGTACTATCATAATGACCTTGCAATACTAGCATGACATCTAGGAGGCTCAGACACTCCACTTCAATCTAGTGCTATTGCCAAGATTTAAAACCCTCAGGAACTGCAAAATTACACGTAGTGCCACTGTGATGGGTAGACAGGCCCTGCAGAGCTGCTGGTGTTGCAGGGAGGAGCGCTCCATCCCCATTTTACATTGAATCGAGTGAAAGTGAAAAAGGCTATTGACAAAAATGTAGTTTTGGGTATAGGCTACCAGCGAGTTCTCAAGGATGTGCAGTTGCTGTCCTACCTTCCCATACAAAAGCTATAGGGAGGGATGTTTTGCCTGGACTGAGGAAAGGCAACTGTGCTTCTGACCCAGTCATCTGAAGTAGGAGGAACTTACACTAGTCGAGGTACATGAACACCTGGCCTCCCACTCTGAAGAAAATCAAGAGGACTTGAAGAGAGAGAGAGACCCTACAGGAGGGTTATCACAGGCTAGTACAGGTGTGAGGGGGGAGCGTACGCTATTTTGTTACACACAAGAACAAGGTGATATGCATGGTTCCGTGGCAATTTTTCCATCAAATTAGAAAAACATATTAGAACAGTCAAAAGAAATGGAATTCATAGTTCAAGTTTTTTTGGTCTGAGAAAACAAGCCTGTTACTAAATGCTACTTTTTCTTTTAAGTAATCTGTTACTGTAACCAGTATAAGAAAAATCTTGTACATTCTGGCATCACAGCACACTTTGGAGGTGAGTAAGAGTCAAAGCATACCTTTTCCACATGGTCTGCAAGCTGGTGCCCCAGACTCATTGGAATAAGAGCCAGGCTGACAGGGCAGGCATACAACACTTTTCATTAAACTAAAAAGAAAGTTGAATCGAGTTAGTTCAGTTTTATGTATTTTTCATGAGGAAAGAAGTTTCAGTCAAATTTAAGCTGCTTAAATGGAAGCTTCTGAGCGTGACAGACCTATTTACTTGCTTGTATATTGTGCATCTCTAGGAAATACAGAAATAGTTTAATGAAGGTGAGGCAATTCAGAGGAAAAAAGCCTGAACTTTAAACATTCAGTTAAGAAATGAAGTTCTCGATTGCATTGTTACTAGAGATTGTTTATGCATTTCCTGCAGTGTGCTGCAAACTTTACAGATAAGTGGGTGGGACAAGATTACAAGGTCCCATCCTCAAGGAAGTTAGGCCAAGATTTTAAAACGGGTGCCTGAAGTTAGGAGCCTAAGTTCACACTCAGGCGAATAAGAGGCCTGATTTTCAAAGGGGCAGAATACCCAGCATCTACCATAGATTTTTATGGGAGCTGCTGGGTGTTCAGCACCTTTGAACATCAGGTCACTTCAACAGAAGCCTCAACAAGGATTTAGGAGTCTAGGTATCCAGTTTTGAAAATCTTGGCCATAAAGCCTAAATGAGACCTGACCAGGAGCTGGGGATGGTAATGAAATATGCTCTCTCTTTTTTCAGAAGGGGTCCATATACTGGCTATTGCGTTTCTTATCGGCAGGTCCAAATCATACCACTTTTCTACATGAGGAACTTCCTACTCAGTTTGATCCCTCTCCTCTATGCCTCCTTAGGTATCTTTTCCCATCCCCTATTACTAATGGTAATTAATGCCACCTTGGAACTTGCACTCTGATCAGATATATCATATTGTTACTGATTCTGAGGCCTCGTAGAATTCATTGTATACCAGGCTGGAGGAAAGAGGCACTGAATGCAGGTTAATATTGCAGTGGACTAGTGGCTAGCTCCAGCTGGGATTTGTATTAAAGGTAAAAATTAGGAGAATAGATTTAAGTGGTAGAAGCATTTGTTCTTGGACCTGTGAGATCCTTATTTAAGGCATCACTAGTCAGATTGAGAAACCTGGTAATCTCTCAATAGTTCAGGAGTCCAACTGTGGCCATTGTAATAGATTAATTGCAAGAATTTAGCTTGGCCTTTGACCACTCACTTGCCCTAAATTAAAGTCACCAAGAGAACAAGCTACTGCAGAGCCCTCCATCATCCATGAGGGTTTCATGAACTGGGATGAAAGAAGAATTAGCTGCTAAACCATAATCAGCTGAAGCTTTTGGTACCCAGTGACAGGACCTCTTATTAAAGTATGCCAATGCATTCTACAGCTCTGAGGCTGCCTGTAAACATTTGTATATATCTAATGTGTGAAAATGGCCAATACATTCTTCCAAATGAAATATTTGCACACACATGATCCATGAGTCACAACTGACCATGCACACGAGGCAAAGATCTAATTTCTACAGGAGACATAAAATAAAGCAGATGAGCACAGACAAATTACAGCTGCAACCAAGTCAACGCTGCACTATGCCACAGGTCTCACTTAGGTTATGAAGTCTGGACAACCTGAGGACTGGTTTCTTGGGCCAACACATGTATTTGTAGGCATTTTGATAGTCATGATAGCACCTTGCAGCCATTAATTAATTAAGCCTCAGAGCACCTCATTGAGGTAGTGAAATACTATCCCCTTTTACAGATGGGAAAACTAAGATGCAGAGACAGAGGCTACAAGACTCCTTTGAATTACCCAGGAGGAAGTCCGTGGAAGAGCTGGAGTGAAAAATTCACATCTCTTGCTTCCCAGCCTTAGTTTTTGATTAAGTAAAATCTTGCATTTTCTACTGTTGGGAAACCCCATTAACACTGCTCCTGCAGCCTAATTGGGGGCAGCAAAAGAGATCCTTCATTCCATAAAATGACTAGTAATCATGTTTATTTCAGTAGTGCCTAATGGTGAACCAAGAACAAGGACCTATTGGGCTAGGAACTTGTACAAACACAAAGTAGTAGACCCCATTGCAATGAGAGCGAGAGAGAGAAAGAATACACAATTTCTGCCTAACCAAAAATACAATCCCAATCACAACAGTGGTCTAGAGACTTACTTAGTGTAATATCCTTGTGGGCAAAGCAGACATGACAGTTGTCCAGCTAGAGGCTGATAGTGACCCACTGGACAGGGTGTGCAAGCAATAGGGTCTGCGCAGAAGCCCTCTGAGCAGCATACACAACCCAATGTCTCTAAAGCAGAATAAACATTTTTTTTTAAAAATGATAGTTGTATCCAAAGATAAAACACCAGTTTTTAAAACACAGATCAATATAATGAATGTAAAAATATCTTTCTCTAAGTGAGCCTCAGACAACATCACAATTTTGTCCTCACATAACACTGTAGGATGGAAAACAAAAAATATTTAATTTTATCTTAAAAATCAGATTTTAATAATCCCAGAGTTCTGCTCAGACTGGCACAAGAACAATTGTTAAACAGAGAGTAGGTTATAGTCCAGGGTCTCAAATCTGTTGTCTCCATTGTGTAATCTTTATAGTTAACAAAGCTGGTTTTAATTTGAGAGTCCAGGAGGTTTCTCCTCACTCTCAGTCGAAAAAATAAATTTAAAAAAATTACTTTTGATCATGGATTAATATAAGTTTAGCAGGAAATAGAACTGAAGCAGAAAACCCCAAAACAGAGAATTCTGCCTTACGGAGAAAGTCTTTTGAGCATGTGACACTTACTGTTCCCACAGCATAAAAATTCTATCAGTCTTAATTCTACAAAACTAGTTTATTCTACATAGAATAATTATGTAGGATTTTCCATGCCAGCTCTTGGTCCTCAAATCTGTTATCCTTCCTCTGGCAGGAGCCAGTGCCTGCTACCTTGCAAGAGAGCATGTGGGACAGGAAAGATTATAACGGACCCAATTGTACAAAGTTGTATATGATGGTGTTGGTAATTAGTTCTTGACCTCTGCAAAGATTGTCTCATGCCTCGAAGCATGAGAGCTGGTTATCCCTCTCTTAGCATGCCCTGATACATATTTTATTATTGATCCTAACGTTATCCAGTCTGGTTTTAAACATTAAAACTATGGTATTTATTCG
Source organism: Gopherus flavomarginatus (assembly GCF_025201925.1). Lineage (NCBI taxonomy): Eukaryota > Metazoa > Chordata > Testudines > Testudinidae > Gopherus > Gopherus flavomarginatus. The sequence goes on along the minus strand of NC_066619.1, from coordinate 268,082,686 downwards.
ACTGACCTCCTGCTATAGTGAATTCCATAGGTTGACCACATGTGATATGAAGGAGAATTTCCTTTGGGGTGATTTTTTTCATTGTGGAACATGAATCCTTCTGAAGAGCTGAATACTCTAGGCATTAGCACAGAGCAGGTACTCAGTATTGTGTACGGATGGAGATGATGGCCCCACCAGCCGACTGGTTAGTGGAAACATTTGCAATCTGTTTCTGGGCTTTATATTCATCTGAGCTTTTAAATTCGTTCTTATTGCCTAAAAAAGTGAGCTTAAAAATGAGAAAGAAAGTGCACACTCACCCTTAAAGGTGAACTGCAGTGGGGAAAATAAAGGGGGGAGCAGGTTGCCCTTTTTTGATTCTTTAAAGAGTATGAAGGGGGTCTGGAAAGGCTTATTTTTTTCTTGTTTGATAGTTTTTACTTTAGAAAATCAGAAGTGTCAAGTCTCATTGCTGAGGGGCTTCCTGTGTAACAGAGGTGGACTGGGAGCTCTCTTAACACTTAATTGAAGGGGTAGGGATACTGAATCTTTAATGGAGGTTTCTTTCCAATTGTTTGAAACAAATAGTTTGAAATTGTTTTTGTTCATATCTACCATACTTAGAATCACTTCCCCCTCTCAATTAGCTACGTTTCACCTGCATTGTGTTTTTAGGTTGTAATTCTACCACTTCTTCAATCAACCATGGAGTCCTCCAGTTAGACAGGGTGGACAAGGCCTGATGTTCTAACGTAAAAAACAAGTAGGGGGGAAAAACTGAGCCCTTCTTTTTTTTTTGTGGCATGATACAGCAATAAAAAAATAAAATCACACACCCAGTTTTTGTCCCTTTTGCAATCACCTCTATAGACAAAGCAAGAGAGCTGCAGGGGGGAGGGAAATCTTCCGAATCTTACCATTGCTGGGAAACATTCCTGGTGAACAAGCTGTACAGGCTGTTGTGTTCACTGCACTGCAGTTTATGGACTCCATGGTGGTTACGAATGGAGTGGCTGATGGAACCCCAACAGATGCTGTCACATTTGGAGCAGCAGACAGCATGCTGGTAGGTACTGTGCCATGGGGGGTAGCTGATGTTATGCCAGCCGATTCTGTCATAGCTGATGTTGGTCCTGGAGAAACCTGAACAGTGGTCCTATTTGGAATAGTGGACACTGTTGCAGTTCGGGTGGTGGACGAAACCTCAGCAGATACTGTTGTGGCAGATGGCACCGTGGGGTTTGCAGTGGTTGACAGCACTTCAGCTGTTACTGTTACAGCTGTAGTTGATACCGTAGAGACCCCGACAATGGTTGCATTTGGAGCAGCTGATGAAACACCAGCAGATACCACTGGTGATTCCGCAGAGACCTGGGCAGTAGTCGTTTGTCCAACAACAATACCTAAGAGGGAAACATTTATTGTTAGTGGTTCAGTTAGTGTACTCCATCTGGAGAGACAACTCCATGGAGACTCATTTATCTAGCAGTTCACCCAAATCCATTTGCTTTTTTGATGTTCGTTCGGAAACATTTTCTCCATTATGCTCAAGAAGTGATGCAGAGAGAAGCAAACCAGATAAAAGTATATACAGTAATTAATGGTCTAGAAAAGGTAGATCAGATGCTTCTATTCTCTCCATCTTATAACACAAGGAGACCTTCAATTAAATTAACGAGCGACAAATTCAGAACTGATAACAGAAAATATTTTTCACAAAGTGCATGGGTAAACTGTGGAACTCATTGCCACAGGAAGTTGTTGAGGCCAAGAATATAAAATCCAGAAAGTGACTGGATATTTATATGAATAACAAGAATATCCAGAATTGTAATAACACGCATTGAAGGGTATCTTGAACTTCATGCTTCAGGGCTCATGTCAATCTCTAAATCTTATCCTGATCTCTAATAGTTAATGGGAGGTGAATTATCCTCATCTGCCCACTGTGGGGTTCTTACACCTTCCTCTGAGGCCCACTGTTGGAGACAGGTACTGAACTAGATGGACTTTCATCTGATCCATTCAATTTTATTCCTTGTATTCTTATCACCAGTGTATCTGAGTGCCTTTCACTAGTGCATTAAGGGATGTGCCTAACATCTGTCACTTATATTGTTCATTCCTCTCATATCTCGTCTCCAGGGGGAGAACTGTGTGTGCAGTGTAGTGTTTTGTTTTGGTAGGGTTTAGTTTGGTTTGGTTTGGTTTTAATGTCCATGCTGCTTGGTAGTTACATTGGAGAAGGCAGGTCACAGAAGTGCATTTTGCACTGGGAGTTGAATGTGATGAGGTTTGTGATGGTCCTTAGTTCCTGGAGGAGTTCATTCCAGGCTTGGACTGGCCGCCTGAGAAAGCTCTGTCTCATGCACAGATGAGCTTTACCCTTATACTAGAAAGTTGCATTGTGCCTAAGGAGCGAAGTTGTCAACCACAGTCTTCATCCTGGTGCTTTAGGTGATACATTTAGATATCCCAGACCAGGCCATCGAGTGCTCTGAAGATAAGGCTCACACCTTCAGATTTGATTACATATTCTCAGGGAGGCCAGTTTAAAGAGAGTGGAGAACAGGTTTGATGTGTTTGAGGTAGCCCATTTTGCTGAGCAGATGAACTGCAGTGTTCTGTACTTGGCTGAAATCTCCTACGGGCTGGTGACTCTTGGTGAGCCATATTGTATTGCTATAGTCCCAAGGAGGGGTGACAAAGATGATCAGGTCATTGTCTGCCAGGGTGGCACAGAGAGTCCTATCCAACCAGAGATGATAGAAAGCATTACTTATAGTTGCTGCTCTGTGAAAGCTTAATGTCAGTGAGGAATCCAGGAGCACTCCTAAATTATGGACTAAACTAACCAATAGTAAGTATGTGCTTGACCTAAAGGAGACCGCCCCATGGCATCATACTCTTCAAAGTGTTTTTCCCTGCCCACCACTTTAGCAATTCCTATGTTCCTAGAAATGGAATGCGTCTCATACTGGATACTGTGGAAGTATCTGCAGGCAATCCACAGTACCTGGGGCAGAACGAACAGCACCCTCAGCATTACATTTGAGTTGCAGGAGCTGTTCATTGGAGGATGGTGCATTTTTAAAAATATAATCTACAATTCTGCATGCAAAAAGTCTCCTTTTCACTCACTGGGTCACCTTTAGGGCATCATAATTCTGAACTATATCAGCATCTCTACAATGCTTGAATCAGCATCTGAAAGGCTCTATTCTGTAAGGTTCCTAATGCTTTCGCTTTTACACTGTGCATCTTTGAGTGTTTGGAGAGGTGGATTCCTCAAAATCCTACAGGAACGATTGTGATTCAGATTGCTTTGCTGTTACATGTAATAGGTTAAAATATGTCTGCTTGCTAAAAGTGAAATCTACAAGCCTTTGACCTGGGAGTAGCCATTTTGGCCCTGTTACCCATCGCTGAAGGGGAGAAAGACCCATTAAACTAAAAAGCAAAGAGAGTAGCAAGATGATTTAAATTTAGCAACATAGTGATTAAGGCATTTCAAAAAACAGCAACAGCTGTCACATCAGTGTAGGACGAGGGAGTGCAATAGATCAGGAAGTTGGCATGGGGATTTTTTAGGTACTTTTTACAATAACTAACTGTTGCTGCTGAAATTGTGTGAACGGATACCTCTCTCAGATGTAAAACACAATTATGAGACTAAAGGATTTCTTTGTTCCCACCTCAACGCCTTAGCCCAAGAATCATCATCGTTGTAACTTACATCAGTGTCTGGAAGCTGGATCGGGCATAGATACAATATGTCAAAAAACTGCTCACCAGTTATTGTGCTAGTGTTAAGAGAAATTAATTAAAAAGAAATAAAATTCTTTCCCTAAATGGCTAGGAATTTAGATTTGAATAAGTGGACAGATCTCGATACTATATGTAAGAAATGTAAATATTATTGAAGTGTGTAGCACAAAAATAACATCTTAATTTTCAGAATAAGCCAGTGATTCACACGCCATCATTTTATTCATTGAATTTTCTTCTGCTTCACCTGATGTCTACCGACCTCGTCCTACTCAGGACACATTTAGGAGGCTCCAGCATAAAGGGAGTGTGTGGAACTTAAATGTAAGTAGCAGGGGAAAGGACAAGTTTAAACAACATTTAAGAACTGCTGCTGCTGCAATGTTCAGTTTCAAGGAGGTGAATGGATCAGTTTGATATAAGCTATGGAAACAACAGGACATGTACACCATGGGGAGGCTGCATGGTCTAATAGGTATGGCACTGAACTGCGAGTCAGGAGACCAGGATTATACTCTTAGCTCTGCCACTGACCTGCAACGTGGCACAATGCAAGACACTTCACCTCTCTGAGCTTACTTTCCCCTCCACCCTTTTTCTGTCTGCCTATTTAGATGATAATTTTTTTTTTCAGGGCAGAGATTCTCTTACTATGCGTTTGTACAGAATGTGGCACAATGGGACTGCAATCAGCTGGGACTGCTATGATGTAAACACCACCATCCTCATGGGAATTCAGTTGGTTTGTAACCCAAGGACATTTGAGAAATATGACAAAAATACAGAATTTAATTTCTACAACAGAATCACGCAGCTGAACAAATGGGTCCATTGACAGTTAACCTTTAAGAACTCTGGCCTTTTAGTCATCTGAAAACTTCTCTGTTGAGGAAACTTTTCTGTGCTTTACAGAGATTAGCACATTACACTGACACTAACTTCTTAGTTGATTTGGAATCGGAGATCTACAACTTAAAAATATTTAAGCGGAGGAGTACCTAACATCTTGACCATTCTCCATGCATGCTCCGTATTGATTGTTGCTTGTCTAGTCTGTTAAGATTGTAAGCTCTTAATGGTATTTTTTCCTAAGAGCATATTCAGTGCTCAGCACATTTGGGGTGCTTTGCAACAAAAGCCTTTGTAGCAAATTAGCTTGAATGATCTTGGCAATCTTTCTCAGTGCTGATCCTTTTTTTCCTATTAACTTTATATTAAATTTTATATATATATAAAATACACACACACACACAAATAAACTATAGGTAAACTTCTCATAATACATACACTTTTTATAATAGATTAACTATTTGCTACTTCACCTTAGCTATATTTGAAACATTTAATTATATAAAATATGAATATAATCATATATATGTATGTATACCAAATGTAATCAAAATATAAATCAATTATTTGTATTACACAATTTACAAACACAATTTGTTTATAAGACTCCCAACTGGTTAAAGTAAAATTATTAAAATAAGATCAAAAATAGAAGCAAAATTCAGAGAAGGGGGATAGAGACAGGGAGGGAAGGAAGAGGGTAAAGAGGAGGGAGGAAAAAGGGGGACCATGCATTTCATAGGGTCATTCAGATACTTCCAGAAAAGCATTTCACATCTCTGAGAATGTTCCTTGGGTGTTTCTGGTACAGCATACAGTTATTTCCATGGTGGCCAAGCTTACAATGTCTATGCTCCAGTCTTCAATTGTTGGTCTTTTTTCGGATTTCCAGATTTGTGATACTAGGCTTTTAGCGATTATTAGTGCTCTGATGAGCCAAAGCTTTTCAGATTTATTCAACTCCAATTAACACCCATTCGTTTTAAGATTATATGTTTCTCTCGTAACGCAATTTTATTTGATAGGAAGAAAATTAATTCTGCAATTAAGTTGTGCCCAAAACATAAGGGTAGAGGAGCAGTCCCAGAGCATATGGCAGTGGTTCCCAAACTTTAACAACCTGTGAACCCCTTTCACTAAAATAACGTCTCACGAACCCCCTCCTAAAAGTGAATATTTCCAGGGATTTTCTCCTTTACCTGAGTATAAATTCTAAAAGCAGTGATCTTGGAAATATAAAATTTGTTTTTATTACATGCTTATTACACACTATTTGTTGTTATTAATCATTACAGTATTTTTATTACATTATGAAAACGGCCACACTCTTCCAAGATCTCACTTTCGTAGCCTGTATCACTTTGAATAAGCCTGTTATAAGACAAGGTTCCTATGTTTCATCAGGGAGTATCAGATGTGAAACAGCATGAAGGTATTTAAGAAGCCAATTCAAATTGTTCCTCCTATACAAGTATTCAGGTCTTGAGCAGTCCAGGCAAACAACGCACGTTACAACAAAGCTTAAACTTGTTTTTAAAACTATTATGAAGAACAATCCTAGCTGCCTATTTAATTTTAAAAACAGCAAATAATATCCACCTCCCTTTCAATTTCTTATAAGGAATCTTGAAGTTTAAATCTCCTCAGTGTGATAGCTATGCTTGCTTTGATCTGCTTAGCCCTTGGAAGTCCAGGGGCTCTGGGCTGCTGGCCCCATGCTGCCCAGGGTTCCAAGGGACCATTAGGGAATTTTTTCCTGAGAACCCCCGTAACATTTCATGAACCCCCAGGGATTCACAAACCCCAGTTTGGGAACCACTGGTATATGGATTAAGTTAGCACCTGCTGAATCACAGTGCCACCATTTGTCTGGTTTAGTGGCACATGTTTTGAATAGTTGGCAAGGGAGCCAATGCATCCGCCATATGATTTTCTGCTGGATTAATCTTAAACAGAGGTTGAAGGAACATTTTGGAGCACTGGCTAAAATTTGTTTCCATTGATTAGCAGACAATAATTGGCCTAGTTCTTCCTCCCATTTTTTTTTTTAGGGAAGCTGTGTTTAATTCAAATTTGCTAGCCAAGTGTGCATATAGTGTTGCCATAGCTCTTGGCAGCCTGAGTGATATTTGGAGAAGTGAAAGTAGTTTAGGTGGTGGAGGTAGTGCAGGCAATGGGACCAAACAGATAGGAGACACCATGTTTCAGATGGATATATTGCCACTCCTTCTTAGCCTCCAGCCTGAACCTTTCTTTTAATATTGTAAAAGGGAGGAAGGTGTCAGTTTCAGTAAATCACTTTCCTAATACAATCTGGCCAAATGATGGGGTTTTACAGAATTTTGAGGTATCCCAGAGAGAGGCCTTGGTATGTAAAATGGGGTGATTTTTAAGTTTAGCAGACAGTGGACACCAAGTATATTTGGCTGCCACAATAGTTGGTGACTGTTCTTTAGAGCGTCAGTAATAATCCCAGCAGCACATTTGGAAGGGGTAATGGAGAAACCAATTCTGCTTTCAGAGGGAGTCAATCCAGGCTGCTACAGCACGAGGGAATGAGCTACTGTGCTGCTTGGCTGAGAATTTTTGCCTGATAGTAACATTCAAAGTTGGAAAATCTGAAACCACCTTGTGACGGGCTCTGCTTACCCCGCACTAGCCTAGACAGGGTAAAGCCCCAGGTATTGACAGCAGAAGTCCCGCTCCCTGGCAAGACTGGGCATTATCCAAGTGCTCTAGTAGTATAAAGGGAGGGAGAACAGCTCATTTTGGGTGAGAGGCTGCAAGGTAAGGACCTGCGTGGGAAGCTCCTGCGGAGGGCCAGCCACAGCCTCTGACTGCATCGGGAACCAAAGCCATCCATGGCTCGCCTGCACCCCGGTGACTGGAGGAAACCCTGGCGACGACTGGCCCCACTGAACACAGAGGCCCTGATGTCTCATGGGAAACCCCAACACAGACTCTGGTAGAAAGTGACCCAGGGATGGGGATGGAATGGTACCTCCCACCTGGGGAAACTCAGTGTGTTTCAGTAGGACTCCCCCTCTGAGTCAGTGGAAGCTGCTACGCCACTGTTAGGGCCCCGGGTCGGGCCCCCCCCCTACTGGGGCTGCCACACCCCATAAGGGGTGCCCCAATGCCAGCCGCTAGGCCGCTCTGCCCTGACCCTAGGGGCATGGACCATCACACACCTGTTTTGACGAAGAACTGTAATCTCTCTAAGGTTTGTTACCAGCACCAGCACCACACAAGAAGGACTGAACATGGTGTCAATTTTGGTAAAATAAAAGTGAGGAATATGGTTAAGGAGGGAATTCAGAATAAAAACGATCCTGGGAAGGGAATTCATTGTGAGAGTTAGTGCCTGCCATCTATTGGAATTGCTAATGGCATGATTAATGCAGCTAGGTTAACTCTGACTACCTCCAATTTATGTTGTAGCCAGAGTATTTGCCAAAGTTATCTAATGTTTGTAGGTATTTGGAATGGATTGATCTGGATTTTTAATAAATAGGAGGATGTTGTCTGCATAGGGAAGGATATTTGTCTCCTGGCACCCTGATTTGATCCCTGGAATCCCTTGGTGTTCCCTAATTAGTACTGCAAGCGGTTCTAATGTTAGATTGAACAAGGGTCAGGGGACAGGGAGGGAGCATTCCCGTCTGATTCCCTGAAACCAGTCAAAGAGGGGGTATGTGTGAATATTGTGCTATTTGTTAGGATACAAGAGTTGTGTTTGGAATAACAGCTTTATCCATGAAATAAAAGATTTATCCAGGGTAAGAAACAGATATTGCCAGCTCACGTTGTGAAAAGCTATCTTTGCATCAAGTGAAATGATTGCATGGAGATTTCTAGAGTGTTGAATGGCATAATTGATGTGTGTTATTTGAACTATGCATATTTTCTTAAATCCCACCCAATGGGGGTGAACCATATCACTCATTACTTTTTCAAATCTCTTAGCCAATATTTGTAAAAATATTTCTATATCAGTGTTGATTAAAGAGATGGGTCTATAGCTATGACACTTTTGTGCATCCTTACCTGCTTTATGTATTACAGCAATTAGGGCTTCCCTCAGAGTAGGAGGTAACACATTTCTTGAAGGCATCTTCGTAAATGTATTAGAGCAGGGGTCGGCAACCTTTCAGAAGTGCTGTGCCAAGTCTTCATTTGTTCACTCTAATTTAAGGTTTCGCGTGCCGGTAATACATTTTAATGTTTTTAGAAGGTCTTTTTCTAAGTCTATAATATATAACTAAACTATTGTTGTATGTAAAGTAAATAAGGTTTTTAAAATGTTTTAAAATGTTTAAGAAGCTTAATTTAAAATTAAATTAAAATGCAGAGCTCCCCAGACCAGTAGCCAGGACCTAGGCAGTATAAGTGCCACTGAAAATCAGCTCATGTGCCATCTTCGCCACCCGTGCCATAAGTTGCCTACCCCTGTATTAGAGCTTAAAGGCCAGAATTGCTTTGAAATGTTGATAGAATTCTATCAGTGGGCCATCAGGGCTGGGGATCTTGCTAGGACTCATTTCCTCCATGGCCTTGATTATTTCTTCTGAGATGTGAGGGACTCAATGCTGATCCTAATCGGAAACAGCAATTCTGCAGTACCTTTAAGGAAGGGCACTTTGGTGTCCATACCTTGACCAAAGACCAAGACATGGAGTCCCTCTTTTCTGACTCAGCCTTCCTTAAAATCTTCTCCCCTTGGGAACACATGCCACTGAGTTGCCCTAGTTCCAATTCCAGTTTTGTTAAATCGGTCTCACAATAAGCTGAGTGGTGCATGTGCATTGGCTCTAGCATACCACTGGGCTCTCCTGGAAAAGTTTTCAGAAGGAACCATTATAATCACCTAGTAAGACCTGCTGCAGAACAGCTCCTGGATATTTGTCTTGCCATGGAAGTTTGTCTTCAGCCACAGGTACTGAAGTAGATTTAAGTTCCCTGGATTGCACAGGACTGACTTTTTTAAATGAAATCCTTTGTTGAAAATAGCTATTTTATTCAAAAACTGTGAGTGGAGGGAGGGAGTTGTCAAATTTTCACAAAACCATTGAAGTTTCTGACTTTTTACAGAAATTGTGCTTATACAAGTAGTTTTTATCCAACATTCTAGAAATTGGTGCTGAAATGACTTATTGAAAATTTTAATTTACTGAATTTAGTGATTTATTCTTGTTTCTAGATGGAACAATTTTTTTTAAAAGATCACTAAAAGTACAGCTAAAAAACCTCCAGAAAGTGTTGAAGATGGGACAACTCCTGCCAGCTAGGCCCACAACATTGACCAAACAGCCTTTATTTGTCCTGGAAATTCTTTCAACTCTTTCAATTACAGAGACAAATTCTTCCTAACTTACAGTATTTGCAACCATTGATATGTAAGGCAGGCAGTCTTTAGTCTACAGTTTGCAAATGAAGCCTGGTAGTCTGCTGGATTTCCTTCCTCTGCCCTCCTCCCCCTACACTGTCTGCAAATCTGGTGAAAATAATCATTCAAATCCAAGTGAAATAAATCAAAACAAACCTACATATCTAGATAAGTATATTAAAAAAACCACCTTTTGTTTTACTAAAGAATGAAGAGGTGAACAAGTGTCTTCTGAGTGGGAGAGCATCCATATTTGCTTAACTCTCAGCAGAGCAGGGACTGCAAGTCTTGCTCATTTGTGTTATATCTTTGTCCGACACATAAAACTAAAAAGTTAGTTATTTGAGCAGCTTAACACCCTTGTACGTGGCTTTAAAAATGCAAGCCTGCCCATTTCAATGGAGTAGCAGGATGTGTTGTTTGTTTGTATTCCAGTAGTATGTTGGTGCACCAGTCATGCCCCAGAGCCCCCTGGCGCTAGGCAGAACAAAAAAACTGCCCTCACCCCCCCAAGAGTTTACAATCAAAAGGTATAGGCCTCCACCATGCGGACAGACAATGCCACTTGGCATAAATATGATACATATTGTAAAGAATACAAAGTTCTTGGAATCCCAACAGTAAAAACACTAAAACTAATATAAAATATTTATTTACAGACTAAACAGAGGGACAAATTCTGCCCTCAAAGACCTGAAAGCAACTCTCATTGAACTCTGTGGGAGCTATGCATCTGAGGGTGACATCTGGCCCATAGCATGTTATCTGTTGTAACAGAAAGATAAGTATGTAAAACCTTCTTGCAGTATGTTCAGTATCTATGCTTTGCTTTGCAGAAAGACTGATTATTTTGTGTACCTAGGAGCTGCAAGGATCATTTTCTAAGACTTCCTCCTGCTTTTTTTGCCATTCTGCAAGCAAAGTTACAGAACATTCAGGGTTTAGCTCAACTTAAGTCTTTCTTCCAAAATATTTAAACATAGCTGAGCAATGTGCTCAGCCATATTTGTTGTTCAGGGCCATTGTACCAGCTGACTGTTGCTGTATATATTTATATCCAATTGCAAGACTAAATGCTTTTAAATCATGTCTTTGCAGCCTCTTTTCCTTTCCTCTGTTCCCTCACCCTTTTCCCTGCTGTTATACATTCTTTCCAAAAACAGTAACTGTATGAAAATGCAAAGCCCCAGTGCAGCAGTTTAGAATCATAGCTAGTATCTTTCTAGACCACAAAGAACAAGTGTCACATTTTAAAAGTAGTTACTCACCCATCAAACAAGCTGCACCTAAACTCCAAAGCAGAGACCTGGGAAAGGAACCCATTTTCTAAGCGGGTCACGGCTCCTCACTAAGCGAGAGCAGCTGTTAAGCTCCTACAGCTAATAGTTTGTCTCTTTTTTAGTTTTTCTTCCCAATTCCATCACCTGACTCCGATCATGTGGTTGAGTCAAACCAAACCCCCACAACAAACTAACCAGGATTTACTCAGACTGAGAAGGGCCTTTTAAGAAGTGTCTTGTGTTTCAAAAGCACAAGTCCAAACTAAATATTGTGCAGAAGGGTTTCTGTTCACTCTGAGTACCTGCACTGAAATACAGGTAACAGAGAAGCTTTCTGAAAGAAGCAAAGAGCAGAATAAGCAGCTGTTGGATCCAGCATACAGAGTTCAGAGGGGCTATGAGGCTGGCTGCCGTCCAACCCCCATGATCTTAACCTCATCGACAAGCATTGCATTACTTTTGACATACTCAGGATTTCCCATAACAGGATAAACAAACAGCCCAAAGAAGTTCTCTGTAACTGACCCTAAGGGTGATGTAACTAAGGACAGATGATTTCTGTGGCCAACCTCAACAAGTTTACTTGTATGACAGAAGTTGCCAGAGTTGATACATCAAATATTTGCGAGTAGCACAGTGCTTGATAGGTGAGAGGTTTAATGTAACAAATCCATGTCCCATTGCTGCCCCATTTTTGATTCAGGCATAGGCTGCATGATGATGATTTATTATTATTATTATTGTTGTCTGCTGTCTCTTTTCTTTGTTGCTTTACACTCAGTTCTAGTAGTTTGAGGAAGTATCTTATATACTTTCATTTTATATATTTAACTAGAAAATCTCACTGTTTCAATTTTTCTTTTACCATATTGATTCCAAAATCAATCCTTGGATTTCCAGTGTATTTGTCTCCCAGTTTCTAGTATTGCATGACCACAAGGGTTGATTGTATATTTGGAAAGGGTCTGTCTGTGGTTTGTGTAATTAAACTGTAGTATGGTTAGTGTGAAACTTCAGGGAAGGATCGATAGCCGTTAAGCTTGTAGTGGTTTTGGTTTTTAGTCTGTTTTTCCCAGTAGGGAGTCATTTAGAGCTAAATATAGGGTCGGAGCACTGTTTTTCTTGAGCACCTCAAAAAAATTCAGGGTTTGGGCTCTGATGCTTAACCATCCCAAGAGTCTGCATACTGGGCTGCAAGTTTTTATGAGAAAAAGTTCAAGAGATGTCTGGTGTTTCCTGCTGAGATTCCTTCACGCCCCGCCCCCCACCAAATTCTTAAGCAGTTTCCCATGGTATTTCATCACTTGTGGTCAGGTTAGGTGGAAACCAGAAATTGAAATGTAGGGTAAGGGGGAGAAATACTCTGAACTCTGCCTTTAAAAAAAAAAAAAAATTTTTTTTTTTCAAGTTTTGTTTTATATGACCTTTGCCTGTGTTCTTATTCCTCCTGATTTTAAAGTGACACACCACTGTTTTTGGCCCCAAAAGTTACTCACATGTGGCAACTCTGTCAAGCCTGCCTGCAGTCCAGCTGTGATCCTGTGCCTGTAGCCGGGCTGTGAGGCATGGGCAGCTGTGGTTCTTCCTCCCAGCTGACAGGTGCCACTTGGAACTGGGGTATCACTGAGCCTGCCTGACCAACCAGCCTGGGTTCCCTTTACACCAGGGGTGGCCAACCTGAGCCTGAGAAGGAGAATTTACCAAGGTACATTGCCAAAGAGCCACAGTAATACATCAGCAGTCCCTCCCCCCACAGCACTTCCTGCCTGCCAGCAGCCCTGCTGATCAGCACCTTCCCTCCCTCCTGCCTGCCACAATCAGCTGTTTCACAGAGTACAGGAGGCAGCTCTGGGTTGGAGCGGGGAGGAGAAATAGGGGAGGGGGCGGGAAAGGGTGGAGTGGGGACGGGGGCCTAGGGTTGAGCAGTGGAAAGTTGGCACCTGTAGCTCCAGCCCTGGAGTCAGCACTGGTCCTGCTTTGAGCAGGGGGTTGGACTAGCTGACCTCCTGAGGTCCCTTCCAACCCTGATATTCTATGATTCTAGGGAGCCCCATATTAACTTCTGAAGAGCCGCATGGTGCTGTGGAGCCACAGCTTGGCCACCCCTGCTTTACCTTGTACTGCTGTGACAAGCTGCAGACCCACTCCTGGTCTCTCACTTTCACCAGCACACATACAGGTCGGGACACGCCCAGCTGTTGTAACATGCAAACAGACTTTCTGACTAGCCCCTGCATGGGAAGGCTTCAGCTAAGGAACTGCCCAGATACTCAAGTACACCCCCCGGAATACAACCCCCAAATTGTACCATCTTATGCTGCACAGAGAATTGTCCAGCGTAAGCTCATGAAATTCACCCTCTCCCTCAATGTGGAGATGCAACAGCTTTTCGCCCCCTAGTTATGAATTTCACATGCTGGGTTTTAGACAAAACAAAACCAAGTTTAACATCTACAAAAGACAGATTTGAAATGATAACGGATAGCAAACATATCAAGGAGACTACCCAGCAAATAAAAAAATGCAATCGAAGATTAATATACTAAAGTAATAAATTTACAAGTAGTAAAATTCTCACCCTAACTCATGTTTTGGGCAGATTGCAGAGACTTGCTTGCAGCTTAAAACTCCAGATATTCCTTTCAGAGGCCAGACACCCTCTAACCTGGGTTCAGTCCTTTCTTCTCCAGTTCACTCTGAGGTGTTTACAGCAGTCATCTTGGAGGGGGAGACAGTGAAGAACAACTCAGATGATATCACTCCCTTGCCTTAAACAGCTTTTGGATAGGATGGGAACCCTTTGTTTCCAAACTTAGTTCCCACATCAGTCAGTGGAAAAACACTGGTAGTCCGAGATGGATTCCAGTACCAGCTGACTTGGTCACATGTCTCCATAGGGCCATAGCAGCCGTGACTCGGAGGCTGTTTGCAGCATCCCCAGGAAGCTTCCCAGGAGGGTGGCAGATTAGCATCTTCAAAGACCTGTGATTCTCTCTAATGGCTCCTCCTCACAGCGAGCCATCTAGACGGATTGCGTTCTGCCTGGTGGGTGTTCCCCAGGTTTTTTCTGTACAGGTTGTAATCGATACAGTCAATATTCCTAACGTCAGATGCAGACATGATACAGGCATACAAATAGGATAATCATATTCAGTACATTCATAATCTATCCAATGCTATCTCGCATGCCTTATTTGGCACAAAACACATCATCGTTGTGCCATACTCATAACAATCTATGACGAATACAGGGCACACAGTATCATAAGGGGCACTAGGTTCCAGGCAGCCCCTGTGCTTCCCTGGCTTGCAGCAGACCAGCCTGAAGCCTTCAGGAAGTGGCAACGGCAGCAGCTGATGGGTCAGGTGACCAAGTACATGGGGTGTGGGGAGGAGGCAGGAACAAAATGGCGTCAGTGGGGAGGCTTCTGTGGCAAAAGCAGGCCAAGTTCCCATTGCCCCATAAACCCCCTCCCCAGCCTCTTTCCCCTTTCACAACCCACCCTGACTGCCCTACATCATCTCTGAGTTGCCCCTGGATTCCCCTCCCTGCCCACCAATAATACAGCAACCAACCCACTCACCCTCCCAATGGTCCTCGACTCCCTACAAAACCCTGATCCCTATTGGCTTCCCAGCTGCCTCTAGCTCCCAGTCCCTGCCCATCAACTCCCACAGCCCTTTTTTGCTTCCCACACCTGCTGTCACAGCTCCCAAAGGGAGGAGAGAGGAGGGGAAACCCCATGAGGTAAATAATTGACTTATGTCATGTCAAGAGGGTGTCACGGTGGAGCTGCACAAACTTGGCCATGCTGCAACAGCTTGGCTCTTCAAACTTTTCTGTTTCTGGTGCTAGCACTGCCCTGCTCTGAACTCTGGCCTATTTGATTCCTTCTCTAGGCTGCTGGTTCCCTGGATTTCCCTGCAGAACTGGTGTGTTTTAGAGCTGCATTAAAAAGGGCAGTGGTCCCTTTAGGCTCATTGAAAGGTGCTGCTGCTAATTAATCAGCAGCAGCCTTGCTTTAAATCCCTTAGAAAGTTTGGCAGTGAAATGCTAGCTCTTCCATTTACAGTGGCGTAACAAGGCCCCAGAGGGCCCTTGTGCAAGACTAGGTTGGGGGGAGAGGAGGATGGCACTTCTCAATGCCAAAAATTTTTTTTCCACCCCCCAATATACCTCATTGCTCTGCTACATACCCCCTCATAACTCCCTCCACAACACTCACCCCCCCTCCACTGCCCTGGAACCTTTCTGCCCTCATGATGGAGGGGCAGCTTGGCCAAACCTGAGCAGCACTGCAACCTACATGCATCTGGTTGCAGAGCCATTCAGATTTGTCCCAGCCACCCCTCTGTCTGACAGAGGGGCCATGGGGCCAAATTTGAGTGAATGGGGTTGTGACCCAATGTGCCAGGTGAAGTGCTGGAGCACTGCTCCGGCTGGCTGGTTTCCCTTAACCTCGGGGGTCCTGGTGCAACTGCTGCACTTGCACCATTGTAGCTACACCACTGTCCTTTAAACAGGGAGGAGAAGCAAACGTTGGCTTCTTACATTTCCTACTTGTGATTACAAGACCATTTGTTACAGGGGATGCTATTCAGCCCCTTTCTCTTCCTCTTGCAGGATAAGTGTTAATACCTAGCAACTGTGATTGTGTTTGCAACTGTGGAAAAACTGTGTTGCCATGTTTGCAGAATGTTAAATACTGATAGCAACAGTCTGCTTGTTAGAGCATGATCAAGCCTGCAGTTTTACCATGGGTTGGAAAGCAAACTGAGCCCTGTGGCAGGTTTCAGAGTAGCAGCCGTGTTAGTCTCTGTCAGCAAAAATAATGAGGAGTCCTCGTGGCACCTTAGAGATTAACACATTTATTTGCGCATAAGCTTTCGTGGGCTAGAAAATACAGGAGGAGGTATAAATACATGAAAGGATGGGGGGTTGCTTTACCAAGTGTGAGGTCAGTCTAACAAGATAAATCCATTAACAGCAGGATACCAAGGGAGGAAAAATAATTTTTGAGGTGGTAACAGTAGGGAGAAATTAGTATTGGGGAAATTGAGTTTAGGTTTTGTAATGATCCAACCACTCCCAGTCTTTATTCAGGCCTAATCTGATGTGCAAGTTTGCAAGTTAATTCCAGTTCTGCAGCTTCACATTGGAGTCTGTTTTTTAAGGGTGTTTTTTTGTTGAATTGCCACTTTTTTAGGTCTGTTATTGAGTGATCAAAGAGAATGAAGTGTTCTCCTACTGGCTTTTGAATATTATGATTCCTGATGTCTGATTTGTGTCCATTTATTCTTTTGCATAGAGACTGTTTGGTTTGGCCAATGTACATGGCAGAGGGGCATTGCTGGCACATGACGTATCACATTGATAGATGTACAGCTGAATGAGCCCCTGATGGTGTGGCTGATGTGATTAGGTCCTATGATGGTGTCTCTGGAATAGATATGTGGACAGAGTTGGCACCAGGGTTTGGTTCCTGGGTTGGTATTTTTGTTGTGTGGTGTGTAGTTGCTGGTGAGTATTTGCTTCAGGTTCGGGGGCTATCTGTAGGCAAAGACTGGCCTGTCTTCCTAGGTCTGTGAGAGTGAAGGATTGTCCTTCAGGATAGGTTGTAGATCCTTGATGATGATGCACTGGAGGTTTTAGTTGGGGGCTGTAGGTAATGGCTAGTGGCGTTATGTTACTTTCTTTGTTGTGCCTGTCCTGTAGTAGGTGACAGAGCCAGAAGGGTACCGAGAAGTCAATCTGTTTCTTCACTTCACTTCACGGGGTAGGTATTGCAGTTTTAAGAATGCTTGACAGAGATTCTGTAGGTGTTTGTCTCTGTCTGAGGGACTGAAGCAAATGCGGTTACAGCTTGGCTGGAAATCCAAACGGAACCTTCTCCACAGACAAGCACACACGCAACTTCCTTTAGTTATGTCTGCGGAAGGACAAGTTCTGTGCCTTTATAGACCTCCAGGCTCTAAAGGGGGAAGAGTGAAAGGCTAGAATGAAGTTGGCTAGTTTCCTAAGGGAGCAAACACTTTTAGCTCACATTCTCTCACCCTTTTCAAGTAGAAGCTTAAACTTGCAAATGCTTAACACCTCATGCACAACCCTAGTGTGAGGTTTCACACTAACAGCTCATTATGGAGGCACTAGTCACCAATCCCTGGCTGAAGCTGCATTCTGAAATGGGCTTTAAATAGAGTGTAAAGTTCTGCTTTTCCTCTACATGTAGGTGGCCTTTCAGTGTGAAGTCTCACACCGGGTTAGCTTTTACGGCCTTGGAATTTTCTATGTATTTGTTTTTCTTCTCAAATTTTTAGTGGGAAGCAGCTAAATGCTTATCTTCTGTGGGGTAAACTCTTCTCTAGCATATGCATAAAAACGTTGACAGCAGTTACACCTTTCAGTCAGATTTTATCCAATAACAGAGAAGGTTTATTGTTTCAGAGAAGTGCAGCTGCTGATAGATGGAAACGTCTCTAGCAGTAGCTGTACTGCGAGGTATAGTTCAAGGATCCTCTTCCCCCACAATAAAATTGTGTGTTTAAATTTCCTAAACAGGGAAGATCGTGTGTATAGCAATGTACTCAACACAACTCCAAAAGCATGGAAACAAAAGTTAAACTCCCTGTTCCTCAAGAGGATAGCACACACCTGTCATACACCCACAGACTAGGCGTGTGGCAATCTTAACTCTTTCTTAAAAAATTCCTTCACCTGCAAGACCCAGGAAGATATTTTTGCAAGTCCCTTCTTTGTCTTCGTTGTCGTCGTCTTAATTATTTGTATTACTATAGCACCTAGGAGCCTTAGGCATGGACCACGACCCTATTTGGCACTTAAATGGACCAAGGAAACTGATCCTCACCAGATATTCAAAAATACAGTTCTTGATCTTTCAAACCAAATGACCTGATCTTGAGCACAACACTGACTATGCTAAGAGTTAGGGAATTTGATTTCAAGGCCTTGTCTTCATTTAGGAAATTTTATCATGTTTAAAAGGAAGGTAACTTACCCTAGGGAACTGGAGTTCTTCTGGATGTGTTTTATTTGTGGTATTCTCGTTGGGTGCCCATGTGCTCTCTGCCCCCTGGACTGGAAATTATTCAACAGCTGTATCTGCAGGTTGCCTCTGTGCCTCTTCGTGCTCCCAACTGAGGCCATAACGGGCAGCATGGTTCAAATCACGTGATGACCTGAGCAGAGGAGGAGGGCGAGCGGTGAATACCAATAGGGACCACATCTCAAATAACTCCAGTTACTGTCATGTAAGCAACCTTCCTTTCTGTTTCCTTTGAGTGTTCACTACGGGTTGACTCCCAAGAAGTGTTTGCTGAGGAGAAGGGTGCCAGGAAACATGCAGTACTACAGAGTGGAGGATCTCTGAGCCAAAGGAGGCACTGGCAGCCAAAGCTTGCCTGGTAAAGGTGTGCACGAAGCCCAAGTAGTTGCTCTGCATATCTAAAAGGGGGATATACTGTAAGGACGCTACGGATGCCACTTGGGCTCTTGTAGATTGGGCCCTGACAGATTCAGGAGGAGAGGTTATCATCAGATCATAGCAAAGGATAATGCAGGAGGAAATTCACCTAGAGAGCCTTTGAAAGGAGATCGATTACCCTTTCATTCTTTCGGCAATAGCAGTGAACAACCTTGGAGACTTCCAAAAGGATGCTGCTGTTCCATGCAGGTAGAAGGCTAGAGCCCTGCACATGTCCAGAGAATGGAGTCTTGTCTCCTACATGCTGTGGTGCGGCTAAGGGTAAAACCACAGAAGGTGAACAGGCTGGTTAAAGTGAAGGTACTTTTGGTATGAACTTTGGATGCAGTCTCAACAAAACTTTGTCTTCGTGGAAAATTGTGTAAGGTAGGTCTGCCCGAAGGACTCCAAGCTCCCCAACCCTTCTAATAGAGGTCATTGCTATCAAGGTGACTTTGAAAGACAGGTGCAGGAACAAGAAGGTAAATGGTGGTCTCATGAAAGCAAAAGAGGTTGAGGTTCAGATCCCAGACGGGCTGGTTTTGAAACCAGAGGGAATGTCCATGTGACGCCTTTTAGAAATTTTTCAGTAGTGGGATGTGCAAACGGGGTAACAGAGGTGCACACCACCATGTAACTGAATAGAATGAGGCAGGATTGGGCTGGCGTCTGAGTTAAAGCTAGTTGATGA
Source organism: Gopherus flavomarginatus (assembly GCF_025201925.1). Classification (NCBI taxonomy): domain Eukaryota; kingdom Metazoa; phylum Chordata; order Testudines; family Testudinidae; genus Gopherus; species Gopherus flavomarginatus. The sequence goes on along the minus strand of NC_066619.1, from coordinate 268,063,249 downwards.
GATCCCTCATGGCAAGGAATCAGTCATGAGGTAAGTAGGCCTTGGCTGTGACCAAGTTCAGGTCCATCCTGATGAATTAGATTTTTTGCCTCGGTATCAATATGGACTTACTTACAGTGATAGTGATGTTGCTCATACCTCCTGGCATGACCAACCCACAAGCAGCCAATTGAACAGATATGGAAAGATCAGTCCTCCCTATCTGTAAAGGTATGCAGTCACCACCACAAGTATTTTCATAAATACTGTTGTGGGCATGGAGAGGCCGAAGAGGGGCACCCTGTATTGAAAGTGCTTTGAGCCCACTATGAAGCACAGGATGCTCCTGGGAGTGGGGTGCATGTCCAAATGAAAATATGCATCTTTCAAAGTGAGGAAGGAGATATTAGAGGCCAGGGTGGTCATTCTGAACTTTGCGTGTCATAGGAAGATATTCAGCTCTTTGAAGTCCAGAATGGGTCTCCAGCCCTACTTCTTTTGAGGGGTGAGGAAGTACCTTACGTAAAAAAAGTCCTTCCCTGTGTGAGGGATGGTGCAGTCTCTGGTGTCCCCAGTTGGAGAAGGGAGTCTGCCTCTTGTTTGAGAATTGTTTCGTTGGAGGTGTCTCTGAAGAGGAAAAGGGAAGGGGTGTTGCAGGGATGACCAGGACCCATTTGTCCATTGTGATAATGGTCTACATTGGAAGAAAACAGGCCAGGCAGCCACCAAAAAGGGGGTAGCAGAAGACGCTGTCAGATGCCACATCAAAATGACTTTCTGAGCAGTAGCTAAGACTGCAGAGCAGAGGATGATGGTGCAGGCTGTCTACTCCACTGGGTCCTCAGTCATTCCCAGGGAGGTTTATATGTCCTTTGTTGGAAGAAGGATGGAGGCAGAGGAGACCTTGGAGTCTCTGTGGGAAGTCAGAATATATATCCCCAGAAAGGAGGGTAGTTTCAGAGGTTTAGGGTATGCAGTGATGACTCTGTTTCCTCACTAAAGAGGTTGATACCCTCAAAGGGAAAATCCTTCATGGTAGTTTGGACCTCTTTGGGGAAACTCGAGGCCTGTAGCCAAGACACCATGGAGCATGACACTGTGTCCACTGCCTTAAGGGACACCCAGAGGAAAGATCTTGCAACTAGTTTTCCTGTGTCCAGGATGGCCTGGACTGAGGTTTGCATTCCTGAAGGAGCTTGTTCATGAATTCCAACAGCGTGTGGTAATTCAAGTTGGTTTTGGACAGGGTTGGCCAACTAGTGGCTCTGGAGCCACATGCGGCTCTTCAGAAGCTAATATGTGCCTCCTTGTATAGGCACCGACTTGGAAGCTGGAGTTACAGGCACCAATGTGCTGAGGCAGGATGCTCACTGCTCAACCCCTGGTTCTGCCACAGGCCCTGCCCCCAACTCCACCCCTTCCTGCCCCCTCCCTGAGCCTGCCATGTCCGTGCTCCTCCCCTGGGCTTCCTGCATGCCACAAAACAGCTGATCAGGAGGGGCAAGGAGGGAGGAGGTGGTGCTGAGTGGCAGGGCTGCTAGTGGGTAGGAGACACTTGGAGGTGGGGGGAGAGTTGGGGGGGACTGCTGATTTATTACTGTGGCTTTTTGGCAATGTACATTGGTAAATTCTGGCTCCTTCTCGGGCTCAGGTTAGCCATCTCTGGTTTAATAAATCTATTACAGGTCTGCCAGCAGGCTTCTTAGAGTTCTATAGGCCCTGTAACAGGGAAATTGTCTTTTTTTAATTACCAACAAAAGGTGAGGGGGAGGATTAGGTAAAGAAATTGCCAGCAACCATCATTTAAATAAACCATTTTGAAACAAAATACCTGAAGTTTATTTTTAACTCTGTGGTATGGGTTGTATTTTTGGATTAGGGAGGTGGTAGAAAGTTACACACCCGAGCAAAGCCATGATTGCTTACCATATCTAGGGTCCGACAGTAGGGGTGTCCCAGCTAATACAGTACCAGTCAGGACAAAGTGGTTGGTGCTGATTTAAGAACCTAGACAGTTAAAAAGGAGGCCAAGAGCCACATCATTTAGAATGTGAAACAGTACCAGTGCCAACTAAGTCAATGGCAGCTGGTGTTAAGAACGCAGGGTGAGCATAACATCTCTGCTACTCAAATCAGGGAGTAAACATACTGGTCATTCTGAAGATGCTGGTACAGCTACTCTGCAGTAAGCTGTACAAAGAGGGCAGTGTATTAAAATTGAGCCTCCTGAACACAAGGAGGGGTACTGCTATTTTGAAGTCAACATGTTTTAAGAACAGGTTAGACCAGGGGTGGGCAACCTATGGCACAGGTGCCAAAGGCAGCACGCAAGCTGATTTTCAGCAGCACTCACACTGCCTGAGTCCTGGCCACTGGTCCGAGGGGGCTCTGCACTTTAATTTAGTTTTAAATGAAGCTGCTTAAACATTTAAAAAACCTTATTTACTTTACATACAACAGTTTAGTTATATATTATAAACTAATAGAAAGAGACCTTCTAAAATCGTTAATGTATTACTGGCACGCAAAACCTTAAACTAGAGTGAATAAATGAAGACTCGGCACCCCACTTCTGAAAGGTTGCCGACCCTTGGGTTAGACAAACACCTGTCAGGAATGGTTTAGATAATACTTAGTCCCGCCCTGAATGCAGGGGATTGGACTAGATGACCTCTGAGGTCCCTTCCAGTCCTATGAGTCTGAAATATTTTCATATCAGTCCCACATGGCTCTTCAGAGAATGGTCAGGATTGAGACACAAAGATTATTAACAGGATTCACTACTGTCAATCTCATTAACAAGCAGTGACCCAAACTAGGCACAAAGTGTCATCTTAACAACTGCAGCCTATCCTGCATGTAGTTCTATATAGTAAAGTTGACCTGTGCTAACTTTAAAGAATGTAACTACATAAAAGTACTATAAATAACCCAGTGAGTTTATTTTAAAGCTGGGCTATATTATATATAATATGCACTGTGACATAAGATCATTTTGTCAGGCAGCTAGTACACACTACTAGGTAACTGTTAGCTCAATATGTAGAAATACACCATTGTAAAAACTGACCTTACAGTTTCTTTAGAAAATCTAAACTTTTATTATACAGACTGTAGTACACTGAAAATACGTACCCGAAGACAGAAGATCTTGAATTTACAACTGTACAAAAAACAATAGAAAACATACGGGCTATGCTATAGATGTAACATTTTACAAAATGACATTTCTTGTTAAAGGCACCAGATTCCCAGTGGGCTCTGGCTTAACATTTTTCAGTCTTTCTTCTAGTCAGATCTCGCTATGAAAGTGCGAGCCAACCTCAAGCTCTACAATGCCAAAGTATCAAGTTTCTTTTATTTGAGTGGTCTGCACTTTGACAGATTAAGTGGGGGAAATTAGCAACTTCACATGGGCCTACTTCATTAACTACTTCAAAGAAGATTTTCCCTGTCACATCCAGCATCCTATTTTATTTGACTGAAAGGTTAATAGCGAACCTACAAATAAAAACTGAGAACCCTTAGGGCACCAATCCAGAACTACAGAGTTAGTCATCCTAAGAACTGGGCAGTGTTTTGGGGGGCTGGATGGGAATTACTAGAGAATGCTTTGTCAGGAAAAGGTGTTTCCTCACCTCAGAAGAGATGAAAGCTAGGAGGAGAGAAAGGTGCCATGTTACCTGTTTCTATCCTAAACTTCACCTTAGAATACTAAATAAAGAGAAACTAATTCTGAGTGGCCCCTCAGTAACCAGGTTGGGGGGACTTTCACAAACTTAAAAAGATAAAAAGACAAGAGGTCTCCTCTTTGCTCCCAATGTAAATTCCCTGGGGCATTCTTGTTTGCTGAAGCTGCCCCACAATGCACATGTGAAGTTCTGGCTCACAGACTAGGGCCTAGAATGTTGGGCTACAGTAAAGGGAAACAAGAAAATGGATTTTAAGAACATTAGCCCTGAACAATGTGTGCACCTCCCATGCCTAGTTAGTGGGGGGCTTCAGCACATCATTCTAGAGTTAACTTGGGTTTTGTTTAGCTTTGCAATGCTGAGCCTCATGTACAATATCCACCTAGCATCTAAATGACTGAAAAGTTAAGACAAAAAATATCAAGCTCAAGGAGTCAGATTTGCTTTGTAAAAGAAAGATTAAGTAATATACAGGAATTCAAGTGCTTGCTTTGCTGTTTCCTGAGCTATCTGGCACTAGCTGTCCTCTTCTCACAGCACTGGTTCAGTGTTTCCAAGCTATGATGCAGGGCTCTCCATGTAGTTTAGTTTCTCAGCAGTGTAATGATTCTAAAAACATTTAAATGGCTACTTTCATTTCATTTTTTGTTTTTTTAAAGAAGGACAACAGATACAGAGCTAGCTGAAATAAGTTTACAGTCCTTAGGGCTAGATCCAGCCAAGAGAAAGAAGCTTTTGTATTTAAAAATAAGATTGCTAATTATTATAGCAATGTTAAATTGTCTCAGTTCTACTGAGAATGAATTTAAAATATTTTGTTACTATTTAAAAACTAATTGGTTTAGTGCACATGACTAGTCTTAGCTGAATAGGCCTGGAGAGTGAAGTCTGTCCATCTATACAGTAAGTACAGAGCAGGTAGCAGCAGTGTAAGTTTCCCCCATCCTGCTTCATTCTAATGCTTCAACTGAGTTCTGGAGGGGACTACTTAGGGAGAGGAGGCATCATCTTGCCCATGCAGTCCTCGTCCTTGCTTTTGTTCGCTGAATTTTGGGGATGTGAATGTCTGTCCACTAGACACTGGACTGAGAAGCCCCAACTCATCTCATGTAAACTAAAGACCCACCAAATGACAGCTTCTGATCACTACCAAACAGGGCCAAGTTTTAAACCAATAACTTGGGATGTGAGTGCACATCCCCTGAGGTGTCCAGTCCTCTAAACATTGATTCTTATAAAACAAAACCAACCCCTCATCTAATTTCTGATTAGATTTCTAATTAGCAGAAGACAAAAATGTATTACAGCAGTAGCAATTAAGACAGAAGTGTCACACTGGTTTAGTTTATAGAAAACTAGTTATCACATGGACTATTTTAAAACCTGAAAGCAAACAAGATGGAAAAGGAATGTAATTTATTCCTTACACATTTTTAAAAAGACAAATACTTCCTTCATACTCTGACTTTAGCCTTTCATTTGTAATGTATTAAATCAAAGAAGTTATAACCATTATGAATGCATCTCATAGTGAATTCATTCTAAAAACTAAAACCCTCCACTTATCTTAACTTGTTCCTGTTGCTTGTTTGGATGGTTTGTATCAGTTGGAAAATAATCTACCTCGCTGCAGAAATGGAGTAATTAAGTAGAGGGCACCTTCCAGAGTGACAGTTATGCTGAGGGGTCCCATTCTCTCACTGATATATGCACACAACTCTTTAGTGATAATAGAAGTTCCAACAGTACAACTCAACCACTAAGTATTAGAATAGTTAATTTAGGATATTCTGGACCTTAATTTTGTTGGAGCAAATATACATACTTTTGATCAAATCACAATAAAATGTTGTAAATACATATCCTCATTAATGCTCACCCTGTTCAGATAGGCACATAGCTGGATAATCTGAAAATAAAAATGCTCAATATAAAAATTTAAATGACAGTATCTATAGGCCATGTTTGCACACGGATGTATCACTTAGGGGATATTTGCTTTTATCTTAGAAAAAGGTCTTGTGTTGGCGTAAGTCATAGATTAACATTCCTTTTTAAGGCCAACCTTGAGTCATCACAAGGCCCCACATCAGTCTCACACAATGTTATGTGACTTATCCTTGTACTTCTCCCTCCCCAGCATCACCTTCCCAGGCAAGTGCAACCCCACACATGAGATTGGCTGAAAGAAATTTAAACATGGACATTTAACGCAAGTCTCCATTAAGGGCCAAATTCTGAAGTCACTACTTATGCCTGGTCTACACACAAGCTGTACCGCTTTAACTGTACCAGTTCAGTTAAAGTGGTACAGTCCTCCTAGTTTGGTACAATTATATTGGCATCTGTGCATGTATGGTATAGCTATTCCTGTATGGGAATGGGAATAAGCTATACAAGCATAAGACCCCTTTATGTGGGTATAAAACTGCATTCATGCTAGAGGTTGTACTGGTATAACTAGATCAGTTTTCAAGAATGTCACACCCAACAGCTGTACCAGTACAAAAACTGTGTAGTCCAGGCCTTGGTCATCAAATGCCCAGTGGCTCCTTAGTCAAACTTGCACTGAACAAAAAAACAAACAGGAATTTGCCATAAAGGCAAGTCTCGCTAACCTTCCACTTTCTGGCTGGAAGAGCCACTCTTAAGACTGCAGTAACACTCAACTGCTCTTGAGAGGCATGTAAGCACAAAACAAGCTTCGTTCCCTCCAAGAGAAAGGTATGTTGCCCAGGGGGCCTGCTGTACAAGAGCCAGAGATTAATCTCCACGGTGCGCCTCATGTGGTAGCAAAGAGCTATGATCCCTAAGCAGCCCATAAGCTAGGTGAGAATTTTTTTTGGCAATCTTAAGTTTGACACTAAAGGAAATTATAAATTTTGCTGCATAAAAGGTTAAGATATTTAGTTCCCCTCCATCTCAACTGATTACAGATTAACTCGTGCTGGGCATTAATATTCACAATACAGTAAGAGTAACAAAACTTCTCAAACCACCCTACGATGCTGGAAAAGACAAGCTAAACACACAGTGGGTGCCATTAGACATCTACCACTCGCAGTAGTTAGATTTACTGCAATCAAATTGCTGGAATAACTGCAAATACCTGTGGTGGTGCAAGTGTCCGTATGTGGATGGAACCCATGTAGTCAGAGTAAATAATTCTGCAATAAAATCTATGCCCTTAGTGGTAAACTGTGATTCTGTAATTGTCCTTTCCTCAGTGCTTGGAACTGAAATGCTCTCAAAGTGAAGAGCAAAATTTTCAGCTGTGATCTCAATTTCTGGCACCCTGAATCACAGAATAAAATGTTAACTTTTCTGCCACCTTAAAAAAAAAAAAATCTGTCAGTTTGACAGTATCTTCATACTGCAGTCACCTGAGCCCAGTTAGTTTGGATCACCACAACTTGTCTTCTGGAAGGGAATAAGAAACCTACACATGAATGCCATTTTGTACAACTGACGCACTCTACAGGAGCTGGCTGATTCTAGTCTTGGTTTGGTCCGCAGTTTGTTGTTACTGAATCTCTTAGGAAACATTAGTTATAGGTTTGTACTTCTTGAGTCTGGTCCACTGGCCTGTAGCATAGTTCATTTCAAAGACTGTGTCAACTAACATGGTGGTGCTCCCAGTGCCATCGGCCTTTGGTAAAACTTCTGTATGCTCACTAAGTTTAATCTGAATGATGTCGCCTTGCTCTTGGCAAGGATTCTCTGTGGAGACAAAAATAAAAAAAATACATAGTCAAACTGAAAGTTAAGACATTTCAACACAGCCAGTTAGCAAAATTAAAGAGTAAGGAAAAGCTTTGGATCTGCCAGGGCCAGAGGGAGGAAGAAACCAAAAACCTGATGAGCTTCAGTATCACTAGCACCTGGAATGACGCAGGAAGCCACATACTTTCACAGATCACAGTTTAAATTCATGAAGTACATAACAAAGGGAACTGGGACCAAACTAAGGACTTAGCAAGGTAACTGGTGGGGGGGGGACAATGTTTGCAAAACTTTCAGTGTGTCACTCTTATTTCTGCAGGTAATGATTTGAGATCTTAATGAAGAGATCTTTGGGAGCTTAAATGTCAGTTCAGCTTTAAGCTTTAGAAAACTAATTAAATTATTATAATGCTAACACACAGTTTGCTGCAAGTCCTAACAGATTTCATTTGTTTTGGAAGATGGGATGAACATTGCTTCAGTGAAAACCTCTCAACCCAACACTGCAGTACCACCACTAGGAAGATTATTACATGTTACATTTACGTCATGAACTGTAGATAATACAGATAGAAGCTAAAAAATATAGTCATGTCATTTGCAGCCACTTAACGAACTCCATTGTAAAGGTCAGGTATTACTACAGAATATACATCTCCAAATAGTCTGCATCCTATTATAGATATGTAATAACTCCAGCATTGCATAAATTGTCCATGAAGCTCAGTTTGGAGGTGCTCTGCACATGAATGCCACTTTGTACAACTGATGCACTTTACATGAGTTGGCTGAGTCTAAACTTGATTTGGTCCGCAGGTGTTACTGAATCTCTTAAGAAATATTTAGTGATAGGTTTGTACTTCTTGAGTTTGGTAAATGAGGAGCCTCTTGTTCCTGGAATCCCAGGAGCAGTCCAGGGTCAAGAGCACCTTTCCTCCTCTGTGCCTGGCAAGGTGCACAAGACTCTCTTTCAGATCCAGGCCCCACCACAGTATTTCACACCTTTGTCATCTTCAGAGAGGATTACTGTAATGTATTCTGCATGGGCTACGCACCAGAGTGCTCACACTATGGTGATGAGAGCCTTGTGTATTAAGACAGAAGTTACAGCTGGTGCAGGAGGTGAAGTTAACTCATGGACAACTGCATCAGTTCTCAAGAACTGCAGTGGCACTGAATTCTCCTCTGGGTACTATCCAAAGTGTTAACTTTTGGTTTATACCTTAGGACCAGGCTTGCTCTCTCTGAGATTTATCATAGCATTTGAGGTCACCTGATGTGCTTGAGTCAATATTTGCCACATTTAAAACATTAGCGAATTAGTGAAGAGGCTCTGTACTCTTGAGCTCCCTCCTCATCCTGGTCTGACAGCACCCGCACTTACTGACCTTCCGAGCACAGCACAAGGCCTATTCACAAGTATTTTCACCTGACGAGAGTGTGGACTGGTTTGGTCTGTAGGGGTGGGTGCCCCCTGAGGTCCACTATATGCTTGTGTACGAGCAATGGTATTACAGTTATTTGTTATTTACTGAAGTATGTGCATGTCCTGAAGGGCACATTTTATAACTACAAAAATACAGTTTGTCAGAGCAGTCAGATGTCAGCACCCCTCCAACCAACACTCACAAGACTTTAGACTTCAGCTGGTATGTTGACACAGCCATGCCATACAAGCTTTCCAATGCATTCTTGTAGGGGCAACTAAATAGTTCAGCTGTTGCAAGAAAGCGCAGTGAGGCACTCCATACCTTTAGAACAGACTCTTTCCCTGATCCTCCCAATTATTACATTTAAGCCATAAAATAAGATCCTGCCCAGATTATCACTAAAGCAGCACATCTTTACATTTTAGTGGTGCTTCACAGCATCTACTGATCCTCCAAATAACACTGGTTGTAATACATACCTCTGGATCCTGCCATGAACCCAAGGATAAGAGCCTTTTCTGGCCTGGTAACTTTGTTTGCAGTCTTGAACATTTCCTGTGCGGCATACATTTGCTCCCTCTGCAACATATTAAAGAAAGTGTGTATTTCGGTGGAGAAAGTGCTACTGAAGAACACAGTAAGTTACATTCAACATTCAAGATGAGACACAGGCTACATGGTGATCTTTATTCTTATAGAAAATAAGTCCACTCATGCCTTTTTATAACAGGCACATAGCGGCACACATTGTTGAGGTTGTAAAAGAGTTCACATTATAAGCCCCATTTTCACACAATTTTAAGGCAGTCACTTCTGTGACAGAGCACAGACCTCTCAGGGACACCTCTGCTCCACTTTTCCTTAAGGACTACACCAGCACATTTCAAACTTCAGCTGCTTCTGCTGTAGAAGTTTTTTTAAGCGGAAAAAACCCATGTGGTGAAGAATTTCTTTTTATGGAGGGGGAAGAGTCCACTTTACTGACTTGTGTGTGTGGAGAGGTGGCAAGGGAACAAAGTGTTAAAATTTTATGTAAATGAAAAAAAAAAAAATCACTGAGGACGTTCAGGAGCATCTGTTTCTTCCATCCCTTTTGTGACGTTACAGATTCTTCCTACCCAGACTTGCAGGCCATCGGGCTGCTGCTGGGACAGTTTTCATTAAAGAGAATTTTTTTTTTTTTTGGAGAGAGAGAGAGAGAGAGAGAGACAGACTTAATATAGCAAAATCATTAAAAAGAAGGGGGGGGGGAGTCACACAACCCTTTCTTAAGGCCATGATTCTTCCAACCCTTATGCACATGCTTAACTTAACACTGAAGACCTAAAGCTCATGCTCATGGTCACCTGCAGGGTTCAGGAAGGAATTCCAGCTCCCCACCCCCAATATATTCTGTTTTGTTTGATCTCCTACCTCTGAACCATCAGAGATGGCCACAGCTGGAGCTGGGACACTGGATGGGGGCAGGCCTGTGCTCTGAGGTGGTACTGAACATTTTCCCTCTCACATGCTTAGCTGGCTGATTCTTGCTCTAACTGATTGCCATATGTGGGGTCAAGAAGGGATTTCCCCCCAGGTTAGAGAGTCTCTCTCCCTGTCTGGACTTCTTCTGCAGCATGAAATGTCACTTGCCCGGATTATCTGGGTCTCTCTCACTTAAACCATTTCCCTTCCATTGCAGAGGCCTTGGGTAGTGATGCACCTCAGTCCCTCCCATTCTGCCGGTGGCGCATAATAGTCTAATCCCCTTGTAGGCTGTAATACTTCAGTCTAAGTTTAGTTGTTGGGTTTAGCGTGCAGCTGCTGGATAGTGTTGGTGGTCTGTGACATACAGGATGTCAGACTAGGGATCTGATGGTGCCTTCTGGCCATAGAACTCTATGACCTGGGACTACTCATGTACTTAACTTCAGGCATGTGCATTAAAGTTTACAGGATCGTGACCTTAATCAGCAACAGAAAAGAGATGTAGTCCAGCAATTTGAGTGTCTGACATTTCCTGCATTTTACAATATCTGACCATTCAAAGCTTTCACTTTAGGATGATCAATTGCTATCTTCTTCCACTGTACAGTCACTGCTAATCTACAGATTACACTCCTACTTACCGTGAGAGAAAGGCTTTTCTTGGGTGGTGGCTGCTGCGGAGTCTGGGGAGCTACTTGTGGAGGTTGTGAGGCAGGGGAAATGGCGGGAGGCGTAGTAGGTGTTAGAGGTGAAGTCGGTGTGGCTGCAGCTGGATTTGAGTTACTATTATACATGGGTGTTCGTTGTTTGAACTGAGCAGGAAGAGGAGTCGTGTTTGGAGCTGTAGGCTCTTCAGGTTGTCTGTTTGTCTGTATGGCCTCTCTCACAGATCCAGCTGCATGAAGAAACATAATTTAAAAAACCCACACCTACAATTGGATAAGGGTCTTGGATACTACGGTGCCTTTTAAAAGTACCTAGATACAGACAGACAAGAGTTCCAGAGAGCCATGTTTTAGTGATGTAATCTATAAATAAAATAAATGGCTCATTTAATCACATTTGAAAAACTACATTCTCTCTCCCTTTCCACTGCATTCCCTTTAGCAATAATGGGAGACAGTTTGGGGACTTCCAACTGGCAAATCTGAGTTGCACTATACTTAGCAGTGAAATTTGTATTTAATGGAGTCTGCTTTATAAATTTGAGTTCTACTCCATAATTATAAGCATAGCACAATTATAGGAATACCTATTATGCAGGAGCTAAATTAGAGAAACATTTCATTATTCAAACTAAAATTAGAAGCAACTTCCCAAAGGAAGTCAGAATTAATTCCTAGTCTCAGCCAGTCAGTGAATATTGAGAAGATAGATTGAAAAACAGGCTAAGCAACAAGAATTACAGAATTAAAATCGTCCTTGGATCACCTGTTGTTTAGAGGACCACTGAAAAGGAAAGGGTTACTGAAGAGGCCTGCTCCCTTCTCTCCCGAAGCGGATAAGCAACTAGTACAATTAAACCTCAAAACCACACACAGTAACTATTTCAAATCCAGTTTGAACTCAAAACATTTTAGAGGAAAATCCCAGACAGACAATGACATCAGTCACAGATTCTACAATTTATCCAGTTATAATCTTGTCATTTGAAGACTCCCACACAGCTTTACAAACTGTACCTATCAATGAATTACTTAGCTTACCATGACATGCAGCTTATTCTTGGCTTAAACAAAGAAGCTGGGTAAAATTTTCAAAAGCCCCTAAGTCCCACTGACTCCTAAGTTACTTAGGGGCTATTGAAAATGCTTCTACTATTTAACAAAGCTTAGCATCTTTATAAACAATTTAGGGCAGGAAGTGATGAATATGACCGAGTTTCAATTGAAACTCGATGGGGGGGGCACAGAGCGCAAAAGGAGGAGAAAAAAATTGGCAGAATGTAAGTGCATGAGTTGGGATTTCAGCAAGACACCACATTAACAGCTTTTCTCTTGGAGGTTGTTAGTAGCCAGAGTGATCCAAGATGCACAGTTTGTTGTATTACATAAAACACAAGGTCAAACTATAAAGCAATTCGCTCCCAAATATGTGAAGTATGGCACTGACCAATTAAAAATATTTCCTGCCACAACGACGAAACAAAATATTTAAAGAAAGAGGTTCTTAACCTTGACCGTGAAAACCAGAGAGGGCATTCAAAGCCATAAGGGGTATATGAAATAAAGAGATACAGTCACCACAAATTAAGAGGGAAAAGGACTAAAAAAGACAGACAAACAATATATAAATCTAAGGTTTTCAAGAACTTTTAGATCAACTGAAGCATAAGTAAAGGTAGAAGAGGTTAATCAAATGGTGAATGTGGTACACCCCTTGTAAATTTGAGGGCCACTATAAAAATAGGTTGCCTATTTATTTCATGGACAGTTGGTATGAAGAAATAGAAAATGTATGCATAATTGAGACGGTATATTTGAATAAGCCCCCAGAATTCAAGGTTCATATGGTTCTCTACTTTTTACTTTAAGACATTTAATCTGGTATAATTTGTGTTTTTGACACTGTTTACTGTTGCCCAATTTGTAAATTGTGCATCCAGTTTTAGGAGCCAATTTTTCCACCCACAGTGAATTTCAGGATTAACTATGAACTGCATAAACAAAGTGGTTGATAAGAATTGTTAGGGGGCACATAATTTGGGGACCTGTAATTCTAGCGTGGATTATATTTTATTCATTTATTTACTAAAGCTAATGGACATGGACGCTGGAAAACACAACCTTTGGCAAGCTTTCATGTTTATTCTAAAGAAGTAGGAGGGAGGTTTGTATTAATTACAGAGTGTGAGAGGTAGTCTTTTCTGCCAATGAAAGCTCAATACTGGGAGTTAGGATCTCTTAGTTCTATCCCTGGCTCTGGCATTAACTCATGTGACCCCAGGCAAGTCACTTAACCTCTGTATCTCATCTTCTCCATCTGAAAAACAGTAAATACTTTTATCTGACAAGGACGTTGATTGTCTAAGACACTTAAAGATTCTTGGAAGAGAGAGATCTATGCAAGTTCAAATGACAGTAAACCAAAATATTTGGTCTTCATTATATGTACTTTAATTAAACAAGACAATGTTAAACTCCCTGGCTACAAAATACAGATATCACACACGATCCAAAAGAAATAGTTAGAAAGGAAAAATAAAATGCAACTAGCAAGACTCAGAGCTTTACATGATGCTTTTTTTGCAGTTAGATACAATGCTAACAGAGAAAACACTAGCAGCTGACATTGCTGATGCTTCAGACCATGTACTTTCCAGAGCTGCCAAGCTGCACTGCAGCCAGAGACAGATTTATACAGGGCTTCTGAGAGATTTGGAACTCTGTTTCTGAGCCAAGCTTGTATAAATTCTACATACGCCCGTCCACAGTGACTACTGTGCCAAAAGTTCCTGAACTGAAAAGTAAACATTGCTACGATAGGAACCTGTATACAGGCACCAGGGTAAAGCAAGTTGCATATAATTGAAATGTCAGTTCTTTGTTGGCTGTGAATTTATCCTAAAGTGCTTTGTTAACGAATCACTATTATTTAGGTGTATTAGATATCTTACAGACCTGTATGACGACAAGTCCCTGCTCCATTGTGCGTTTGGGAGAGAGGGGGAGTGTTAAACCTTTTGATCCCAGGGTTAATTCTGCACTTATTTTAACCCTTCCCTATTTTCTATTATTGAATGTAACTTGATTTTTGAAAAATTTAAGCGCTCAACTGTACCTAAAAGACCTTCATAAAAACGCAAAGGAAAAACGTGGGAGGGTGGACAGAAAGATAGGTTGTGGTTGAACACCATGTGTTAAGCAGTAAGCCTTTAATAATTTATACAATTATTGTTTAGCACTTAAGAAAGTACCTCTCTCTCCTTCACACACCCAGGCCACAGGGCAATCTTTTGACTAATAATGTACATTCCTAATGGCTTACAATCAGATTGCCTATAAAAAGACCAAGCAAACGAACCATTTAAGGGGATAAAGAATCTTTGCCTTAGTCAGATCTATAATTAAAAGTGATTTCAAAGCTACTTTTAAAGTAAGAATTTTCTTTTAAAAATAATGTAAATGATATGTCTTTTGTTACTAAAAACTACAAGCCTTCTCCTGCAACCCTTACACTAATAGTCCTATTAAAGTCAGTGAGATTATTTACACCAGGGAGGGTTGAAGGACTGTGACCTGCATTTGTAATTACAAATGAATGGCAGCAAAAATGTATATGAGAACCAATGTATTAATAAAGTGCCATTAGCAAAAATGATTTTACCTGGCTGCACTTCGGAGCTTGGGATATAGGACGAAGATGGAACCACACTGGGTGTTGCAGGCAAATAGCTTGTAGAAGGTAGTGCAGACTCATTGTTCAGAGGGCCAAGTTTCTGTAAAACAGTAAATGGTTTTGCAACCATATACAACATGACTGCATGGAAATTCTGACCTTTTACATGTAATGTCAACTTTGTCATTTCTCTATTTCTCCATTAGCGCTTTCTTTTTGGCACTTGCTTAAGAATTTATCTACATGGGAGATTTTTCCAATTATACAATGATAGTTAACTGCTATAATTATATCAGTAACGACTCCAGAATAAGACTGCCTTATCTTAAACGGCTTCCAACGCAATATCAACTAAACTGGAAAAAGGCACTCTTATTCTGGTATAATAGAGTGTCCACACAGGGACTTATACTGGTGTAACAAGTGCAGTTTGAATTCACAGCCTACCTTTTACTGGTATAACTTCCCTGTGCAGATAAGTCGTACAACACCAGAAACTCCCTGAGATGTTGTCAGTCATTCCAAGTCTATACAGACTTAGCAGCTTGCAATGATAACCTTTCGGCTTCCACAAATACCTCGCATCCCCTTCTAACCCTCAGAAGAGAAGATCGACCCTAAAAGCTCTCACTAGTTTTCCTAGAACACATGTAAGTGTTCATTCTGCATTGTATATTATTAGCAAAATACATCAAGAATAGAACAATATTTTGTGCAATCATTACAAAATAATTATTCACTTAGAGGTAAGCTTTAAAGGTGATACAGAACTAGCCTTTAGAATAAAATATCCCAGCATCATGCAGCACAATTTCACTGCAATTTAAAGTCCTACCTGGGTAGACACAAGGCCAACAGCATAATCTGGAGTTGCATTTTCCACTACTGTTTCCTCTTTGGCTTGTTTTTCCACCACTTCTGTATCTATTGGATAGAAAAGATGAGTTAGTTCAAGTTAACCTTCCTAATTCCTGAACTAGATTTTTTTAGAGTGATCCATGTAAAAAAGATAAAGACAATTTTGATAAAAATTACTTTAAAAAAACCAAAACAAAAAACACGTGTTACAATGCTGGTAAAAAAATCAACATTTTTCATATAAAAATACCCAAGTGGTTTCATAATCAAGCTGAAGCTTAAATTAACCACAAAAATTATATTTCACCAAGATATTGAATCTGAGCAATCAGACAGAACAGGCCAGCTTCAGAGAAACCAAGCACAGCTATCCATCACAACACTTATTACAACTGTGATTTCATTCATAAAAATGAATTTAACTTGTTTTGTATCTTACAAAAATGAATTGAGATTTGTTTTCATTTAGCAAACTGCAAATTGAAGAAAGTGTTCCAGGAAAACCATGTCACCTAATTTGTTTTCCGCATGTGTTTAAGTAGCCCAATCTTTTCATTCAGGATTATTAAATAATGCTTAACATGTTTTTTCATTCTTTTAAGATCATTCAACATAAATCTTGAAGACCCTTTATACCACTTAGATAATGATTCAAAATTAAGCCTTTAAAAATTCCACTTAGTTATGTAATAACTATAGAATACAAAATATTTCAGAACTTTTTTTTTTTTTTAACTGCAACACAAAAGGAAAAGCTAATGTCACATTCATCTTTGTTGGGATGTTTATATGTTCACAAGAGCACAGATAGTTCAACCCTCTCAACATATTTCCAGGGCATATGGCATTTTAAGTAGTGGAATTCAGAAACAAACATGGCTACCTTTAAATTCTTCAAGTGCTTGCCCATGTCCATTCCAAAGTAGGTGTGTGCTCACCCTGAGCACCGCCACTGGGAAGTTTTTCCCTCAGTGGTATCTGTCAGGTCAGCTTTGGTGCCCCCTGGAGTGGTGTGCTCGTAACGCCACTATAAAGGGTTCTACCCATCCTTCTTACCATCTGTGACAGTTGCTGGAACTTCAGCTCGTTCTTACATTTTCCCACAAGTACCCCTCTCAGTGGGCTTTGTTCTTCCACTGTACATAATTATTTGTAGTGGTTAAGTTTCTGTTTAGATTACTGTAACCTGCTTAGCAGGGTTACCCATTCCCCTAGCACCGGAGCACGCCTCGGTCTCCAGGGTTTAAGCCTTGTGCGTCGTGCCACAAGCCTATGTCTGTTAGTGACCCGCCATTCCAGCTGCCTCAAATGTCTGGGGGAAGCATACATGCAGGAGCATTGCAGAATCTGTAGAGGGTTCAGGTCCCACACTAAGAGAGAAAAGGACATCAGACTTAAATTATTCCTCATGGTGGTGGCACTTCATCCTCCCTTGGAGCCGAGCCACTTCGACTCAGAACCAAGTACTTTGGCCTCAAGAAGAAGCATCCTGGCTTCTCAGAGAGATGCAGCACCATTCTGCTTCTCTGGTGCCTAGAAAGGATGTTTCTTCTGCTTTTCAGGACTTCTGGCACCGGGCATCTCTGATGCCAAAGAAGATCGCTCCTGTAAACAACTCTCAGCACCGCTTCCCATCGCCGGTGCTGAGAAAGTAGCAGATGATGGATGGGGGAGATTCCCAATCCCAAAATCCATGAGACACAGAGACACTGGCAGACTGCGACCCATGCCAGACTGCTCTAAGGCGCCAGCAATTTGCCCAGTACTGTTGACTCCAGCCCCGGAAAGGGCACCATTGAGTCCAACACCTTTGGCTCTCTCGTGGTGGAGGGTCCATTCGAGCCCAACTACTCTGTTGATGCCATCCACACCAGAGGTGTTTGAGGCCAAGGGAGGTATCATTGCTCCCAGCACCGCCATCCCCTGCTGTACAGCAGCTGTCAGTGGCGGCACCAGAGACAAGAGCTCCCACGGCACCATGGCCCCAGATGCCATCAAAAGGGAAACCAGCCATGATGGCACAGCACCAGTATCCTCCCTCCCAGCACCACTCCATCCTGGTCACCTGGAAGGGAGTCCTCGGAATCTGACTCAGAGTTGTATGTCACCTGCAGGAGCCAGCACTGCTCCAGCCAGTGTTACCCAATGGTGGACATAGGCCAGGACATTCCACCAGTGCAGTGGCAAATGTCATTACAATAGTTTTTCTGGAATGCCTGGGCCTTTCCACCAGTCCATGCGTCATAGTCCAGAGGATCCTACTCCGTTGTTTCAGAATCTGCAGCGCCCCCAACACATCTCTCAGAACAGGGCCCATGTTCCAGTACTGAGCCCAGTGCTAAATATCAAGACCCAGCACTGCGAGACCCAGCCGATGCTGAGAATGAGGAACAGCGCTACTTGCCTGTACAGGCCTCCTCTTCCTTCTCTCTTGACGAGGCAACGGAGGGAACAGGCATAGCACCCTCCCGTATAATGATGATTATAGGGAACACCAGGAGATCCTCAAAAGAGTAGCTCAAAACCTGGGGGAACGTAGAGATTACAGAGCCCTTCCATGCCCTGGTGGATATTCCTGCTGCATCAGGCCCTCATGAGTGGCTTTGCCCTTAAACGAAGCCATTATGGACCCCATCAAGGTCTTATGCCAGACCCAGTGTCCCTATAACCAATGGTTAAAAGGATAGAGAAAAGTACTTTGTTCCAGCAAAGGGGTTTGAATTCCTTCACATCCATCCACCATTGGGTTCACTGGTATCAGTGGCCAATGAGCGGGAGCAATAGGGTCAGCAAAGTCCAACCCTTAAGACCAGAGATGCCAAAAAATTAGACTCCTTTGGCAGAAAAGCAACAAGGAGTCTGGTAGCACCTTAAAGACTAACAGATTTATTTGGACATATGCTTTCGTGGGTAAAAAAACTTCACTTCTTTATTTTTGACAGAAAAGTCTATTAAACAGGCACCTCCAGCTCAGGATCGCAAACCAGCAAGTGCTCCTGAGTTGCTGTGAGTTTAATTCTTGGAACTTGATGGCAAAATTCAAGAAGCTATTGCCACAGGAGTCCAGAAGTGAATTCAGAGCCCTAGTTGAGGAGGGAAAATCTGTGGCAAGGGCATCTCTACAGGCAGCCTTGGACATGGTAGATTCTGCAGCTCAGTCAATGGCTTCGACGGTAGTTATGAGGAGAGGCTCTTGGCTTCAATCCTCGGGTCTATCCTATGAGGCGTAGCAGACCTTACAGAACCTCCCTTTTGAGAGTATGTCATTCTTCTCAGAGCAAAGAGACATCAAAATGCACAGCCTCAAGATCTCAAGAGCCACCCTGAAGTCCTAGGGCTACATACATCAGCCCTTTCTAGGACCACTAAAAGCCCCAACCAGCTGCTCACTTCTTCCTGCCCCAGTCCCTACAGGACTATATTGAGAGGAGGAGCAGACAGTACAAGAGAAGACCTCTACTCTAGTCCTCATCTGCTTCCATGCCTGCCCCCCAAGACAATCGGCAGGGTGGTAGACCTTTTGAGGGGACACTCGGGGACAACATATAAGGACAATGTATGGATCAGATTTCCCCAATTTTTGTGGACCATTATTCCACTTCTATCAGGAGTGGGCCCATATTACCTCAGATCACTGGGATACACCCTTCAATTCAGTTGTTCCCTTCTTTCGCAAACCCCCCTCCCCCATCTCTCTTTAGGGACCCTTCTCACAAGCAACTTCTAGCATAAAAGAGCTTCATCATTCTCTTCCTGTACTCAGGGAACTGGTATGCTGCCCTCGATTTGAAGGATGCTTATTTTCATATTTCAATCTTTCAGGGACACAGAAGGTTCCTCGGATTTATTGTGAATCATGTGTACTACCAATTTGCCATTCTCCCATTTGGCCTGTCAGCAGCCCTCTGGGTGTTCACAAAGTGCATGGCAGCCTTCCTGAGGAGACCAGGTTCAGGTCTACCCTTATCTCAACAGCTGGTTGATCAGAGGTCGGAACAAGGCCCAGATGGAGACATGTATAACATAGTCAACTTTCTAGGACATAGGTCTGTTAATAAATATACAGAAGTCTATTTTCTCTCCAGTTCAAAAGACAAAATTCATCAGGGCAACTCTGTTTGATCCAAGCCAGAGCCTTCCTCTTGGAAACCCAGTTCCAAACAATAGGGGTGCTCATAGAAAGCTTCAGAAGCCACCCGATTACCATGGTATGAGACTGCCTAAAGCTCCTGTGCCATATGGCATCATGAACCTATGTGGTGAAGCAAGCAAGACTACAGTTCAGACCCTTTTAGGCATGGTATACCTGAACATGGTCATCACCCTTCCCTCATCAGTGATCGCCTCCTTTCTTTGGTGGTTAGACCAAACCAAGTCCTATTCTTGAGACCCCAACCATCAATGTCTGTTGTCACAGACATGTCAGCAATGGGCTGAGGAGCTTACTTTGGGACCCTCAGGACTCAGGGACTCTGGTCTCTGGAAGAGCTCTTGCTAACACATCATCATCAGGAGCGCAGGGCAGTTTGCCTAGGCTGTCAGGCCTTCCAACCCCATCTGAAGGGCAAGTGCATGTTGGTTCTTACAAACACAATAGCAATATTTTATATAAAAGAAGCAGTGTGGAGTGTGCTTCTCTCTTGTGGGAATTCTGCCTAGCTCACTTGATCTACCTCAAAGCCTCCTATCTTCCAAGGCACAGGATGAGCCAGTGGATCACCTCAGCAGATCCTTTTCCAACCACCACGAGTCGTCCCTCTGTCCAGATGTCGTGAAAGGCATCTTTGAGACGTGGGGGACTCCCCAGTTAGATCTGCTCATGACAAAGCATAACAATAAGAAATGTCTTCACTTCTGCTCCTTTCTGGGTCACTCACTTTTCTCCTCCCTTGGACGGATCATCACTTCTACGCATTCCCTCCCATCCCTCTCATTCACAAGGTCTTGAAGGTTAGAAGGGACAAGATGCATCTAATAGCCCTGGCATGGCTATATCAGCACGGTTCACCACCCTACTACACCTCTCGGTGGAAACGCCAAGCTGCCTGCCTCTATTTCTGGACCTGATCTCCCAGGACCACAGCCATCTACATCATACGAACATCTCACAGTCTGGAAGTTCCGTGGCTGAACCCCACAGAGCTAGCATGCTCTGAGCTCGTTTGTGAGGGGCTTTAAAGGAGCAGAAAACTGTCCATTAGAGCCACTTACCTGCCAAAGTGGAAAAGATTCTTGAACTGGTCTATGCAGAAGTGTGTTTCACCTGCACAATCAACACCACTTCTTTCATTTTAGATTACTTACTCCACTTGAAACAACAAGGCCTAACCATGTCATCTATTAGGGTCCATCTAGCTGCGATCTCGGCTCTTCACCCATGGGTGAATGGTCATTCTGTTTTCTCAAACTCTAATTGTAGTCATTTTCTTAAGGGCCTGGAGAGGTTATACCCTCAGATACGGCAGCCACTCCCTCCCTGGGACCTCCGCTTGGTGTTAGCAAGGCTAATAGGACCTCCATTTGAACTGCTGGCAATGTGATCTCTGCTCTACCTATCCTGGAAGGTGGCCTTCCTGGTGGCCATTATTTCTGCCAGAGGGTGTTGGAGATCTGAATCCTTACTTTGGAACCACCTTATACAGTCTTCTTCAAGGACACGGTTCAATTGCAGCCACATCCGGCCTTCCTTCTAAAGGTGGTCTCACAATTCCATAGTAACCAGGATATCTTCCTACTGTTCTTCTATCCGAAGCCACATGCCAACAGGAGGAATAGAGACTCCACTCACTGGACATCAGACGTGCACTAGCCTATACAGAAAGACTAAATATCATGTAAAAAAAAAGTCTACTTGGCTTTTTGTAGCCATTGGAGACAGGACAAAAGGTCTTCTAGTCTTGGCCCAGAGAATTTTATCATCACGTATCCACATATGCTACGACCTGGCAAAAGGTCCCTGCTTCTTCTGCCCTGACGGCGCATTTTACGAGGGCTCAGGCATCTTCAGTGGTGACTGTAGCTCCAGTTCCTAACCAGGACATCTGTAGAGCGGCAACGTGGTCATCAGTTCACTATTTTGCATCCCATTACGCCATCACCCAACAGGCTAGAGATGATGCAGGTTTCAGCCAAGCGGTATTAACAATCAGCATGCCAATAAACTCCAAATCCTCCACCTGCGCCATGGCTTGGGAGTCATCATCTTTGGAATAGACATGAACAACACATCTCAAAGAACAGTTATGGAAGGTTAGTAGCCATTTTTTCCAAAGGGAGGAACCTCCCCTCAAGTTTAAACCCATCTGAGTTGATGTTAATTTTAAATTAAAAGTTGGATTTAAGAAAATGAAATTGATAGGATATATCTGGATCTTGTTCTCAATGTAGTTTCAGTTATTAACATTTATACACCATACAGACATGTCGTACCAACCTAAAGTCTTTCTTCTTCTCTTTGCTTCACGACCAGCACCAACCATATCCAACTCTGAGATATCTAGTAGCTATCAAAAAAAAAAATAAATTAATTATTGAACCGAAATGCCTTACCAAAGGTATTTCATAGAATCACAGAAATGCAGGGCTAGAAGGGACCTTGAGAGGTCATCAAGTCTAGTCCCCTTTGCCAAGGACCAAGTATACCTAAACCACTTCTAAAGGGTGTTTGTCTAACCTGTTCTTAAAAACCTTCAATTCCACAGCCTCCTTTTGAAGAGTATTCCAGAGCTAAACTATCCTTACAGTTAGAACGTTCTTCCTAATATCTAATCTAAATCTCCTTTGCTGCAGATTAAGCCCATTACTTCTTGTCCTACTTTCAGCAGACATGGAGATCAATCACTGTCTTCTTTAAAGCAGCCTTTAACGTATTTGGAAACTTATCAGATACCTTCTCTCCCTCCCCCTGTCTTTTCTCAAGACTAAACTTGCCCAGTTTTTTAACCTTTCATCATCGATCGGGCTTTCTAAACCTTTTATCATTTTTGCTGTGAACTCTCTCCAATTTAGCCACATCTCTCCTAAAATGCGCCGCTCAGAAGTTGACACGATACTGCAGCTGAGATCTCACCAGTGTTGAGCACAGCAAGACAATTACCTCTTATGTCTAATATACAACATTCCTGTTAATACACCCCAGAATATTAGCCTTTTTTGCAACCTAATCACTTTGTCAGCTTATATTCAAATTTGTGATCCACTAAACCTCTACCCTAATATAATGCTGTCCTCAGGAGCCAAAAAAATCTTACCGTGTTATAGGTGAAACTGCATTATATCAAACTTGCTTTGATCCGCCGGAGTGCATAGCCCCGCCCCCCGGAGCGCTGCTTTACCACGTTATATCTGAATTCGTGTTATATTGGGTCGCATTATATCGGGGTAGAGGTGTACAACCACCAGATAGATCCTTTTCAGCAGTACTGCAACCTACCCAGTTATTCCACATTTTGTAATTGTGCATTTGGTTTTTCATTTTTAAAAGAGTAGTATTTGATTTGTAGTATTTGTTGAAATACTTTGGAAACTAACAAAAAAAATATTAACTGCTCTATAACCAATGTCAAACTATTGTTCACTTTTGATTAGAGGTTGGGCACTAATGGGAAAATGCAAGAGTATTTAAAAAGGCTACTACTTACCTTCACTCCTCTTTCTTTGCGCAGAGGTGTTCTTGAAGGAGGTATAGGGGTTCTGTTTCCAGCAGGGCTAAATACACTAGGTGCTGTGGGACTCCTGAATGGAGCTTGTTTTGGTATTCCTTTGAGTGGGGCTTTGGGGAAAAGAAAAAAAAACAAAACCAACAACATCAGTTGTAACGAATATCCACTTAGTTGAAAAGAATGAGGAGATCTGGACTCCTAGAAACTTCTCATTTCTTGTACTGTAGCTTTAAAAGCTTTTTGGATGGAATGGACTATAGATATACATCAGATGCACCTCAGAGGTTTATTTTAGCCTGTAAAAATGTTAATAAAAGGAGTTCACTGGGTCAGAATTTGTGACCCAAAGGTTTAAGGATGAGCCACTATTATTACACAGTTAGGTGCATACAGATCTCTTTTCATGCACAAGAATTTAAATAAAGCAGTCTATTAAAAGAGACATATTGCTACCAAACTACATCAAACTCTGCTTACGGCTAAAGGCTGAATTTAATCAAGGTGAATTATAGGCGCAGCTGGTAGCACCACCTATAGTTAAGACTGCCTGACGTTTTCCATGATATGATGAGTTTTCAGTTGCTTATAACTTTACCATGCTTTAACCTTTTGAGATGAAATTGACCATGTTATTTGTGTATCTCTGGCTGAAATATATTGGAGATTGCAGGAGCCAGAGGATAGAGAGGGTCAGAGGGATGCAGCAGCTGGTGACGAGGATAGATAGGAGCAGAGGGTGATGGTGGGATTGCATAAGAGAAGAAGTATGGAGGGAATGTGGAGGATAAAAGAAACATGGAGTGACTATCCATTCCCTGAATGAGACAGAGACCCTGTGGAAAATAATAGTATGTAATCATGTAATTAAAGTCTAAATCATAATGCAAGGGTGCCAAATGAAGCTTTAACACAAGCAGCTTTAATTTGGACATTTCCTAACTTCTGAGTCCTTGACTTTGCAACCTTAATATGCTTCAAGATGTGTTTTGGATGCATACATAAATAAAGCAGGAAAGCACTTAGCTTAATTTTCATGAGCTATTATGAAGTTAAGCTATCTGAAGGAGCAACATACTGGTTATCAACTTCCCTCAAACAAGCAGTTAGAAGCCACCTTCATATCTCCAACCTTCCCCTTTCTTAGGAAGAGGACAAAAGTAATTGGTGCTCTATTTGACGTTCCTGCTTTCAATCAGGTTTTTGGCCTGGATTTAACAGAGTGTATCCATTAATTTTCTTGGCTGATTATCTTCTCCGATGGATGGAGGGAACTCAGGTTTCCATGTAGAGATTTTATTTTAATTGTCCAGCAACTTTTGATGCTATTGACCATAAGCTTTTGAGACTCTCCTGCAGATCCTGATGATGGGGGTAGATAAGATTGCATTCTGAAGCTTCTCTTCTTTCCTCTCAGAGATCCAAGCATGATTCTGAGAAGCTGTTCAGATGTTCTGAAGGTTCTCATGTGTTATGCAGAAATCTGTTCTACCACCTTCCCTTTTCTTGTGGGGGCACTTGGGCAGACAACAACATGTCTCTACATCTCCTTGTCACCAGACACTGATAATGCAGCCTCACTGCTTTCCAACTGCCTGGTTGAGAAAAGGCAGATAAGAGCACAGATAACTGTAGTTCCAGAAAACATCTACTGTAGGTAGAAGAGGAAATAGAAATAGAGAAATTGCATTGCCTGAAACTACTTCCGGCTGCATAGATGTACCTGAAGGTGTGAGAAGGTGCAGTGTGCCTCATTAGCTACATAGAAAAGAATAGGTGTTTGTCTCTAACATTCTATCACTGTTGAAAAAAGTTATTGAAAGTAACTATGTAAAAAACAACCAGCTGTATTTAGCAGTGATGATAATCCATCAGCCAGAGTAACCCTCTGCGAAGGAGTCTACACCATCACTTGTTTCCTAAAAAACGCCGCAGCCTAACCTGCACTTCTGGAAGTTGCATACAGGCAGGAATGGCTGCAGGAGCAGGGTGCATGTCTGCACTCCAACAGCAGGTCCGGCTACCATGCTCCTACTCTGGATGCATCCTCAATTTGACCCAATGTGCAGCGCACCTCTCTACCTTGGTCTCCTACACATACTGGTAGATTTCACTCGTCTGGTTTTATACGAGGCAGTCCTCTTTTTGGCTAGTTTGTCCTCCGTCCAGTACTGGGACAAAACTGGACAGTTTTGTTTAGTGCTTGATGGGGATGCCATTTTGAAGAGTGCGCCACTCCATCCCTGCCAGTGTGATCTTGCATGCATTGTGAATGCAGGGTCATACAGGCAGGGGTGGGGTCAGGCAGTTCCCAGAAGTGCTAGAATGCCCAGTATTCTGGGAATCTGTGGATGGTCACATTAAGTGTGTGACACCAGCACTTAACATGTGACAAATGCCCAAAATGTTTACTAAACTTTCCACCTCAGCAGTTGTGTGGTGTGACCCAGGACATCTTGGTGCCAACTGGCAGAAGGCAAAGGGGCGCATAAGTGATACAGGGATTCACTGGGCCTGATGTCTTCATATTAGTTTGCCAAGGGTGCGATGTAACCCTAGTGAGCATAATCACTGTGAAATGTATACATGGATAATATTCAAGGAGTCATGTATATATATTGAAAATTATGTTCCTAAGGTCTGTGAATTGGAGCTGGTAACCAGAAGGTGATAGAGACATGTCTTTCAGGCAAGAGATGTTTGTCTGGCTATATGTAAATTGAGTATTGTGTGGTTCACAATGGATACCCATTTATAGTCTGAGATGAACAGTAATGAAGGGATTGTAAAATCTTCAAGAGAGGAATTTACATGAAGAAATAACCCAGCAGAAGAGAATCCCAGTTTACAAGTGAAGACAATAGATTTTTGTACTATAACTGTAGAAAGAGGAACTCACTCTGCATCCTTCATGTAGAAAGTAAGCTGAGAGTGCGTGTGCTTTATGAAAAAAGGATCACAGCCAGGCTTCATTGAAAAATGCTGGGAAGACTTTGGGGTGAACTAAACTTAGACACCCCTTGGCCAATAAAATAAGTCTACGTTCTAGAATGCATATTATGAACTTGGTTATATGTAACCCTTTGCTTCCAATAGTTCTACTTGCTATCACTTGGATCTGTTCTTCATTAAATAAATATCTTCTTTTTACTGTAAGCATCTCTAACTCCTGGGTGTTAAACAGAGCTGTGATCTAAGGTATAACTGGTAAACTGAGATGTACTATTCTTTTGGGAGCAGAGGCTCTGGGAATTATGTGAGCATCCAGAGATCAGAGGTTGGGCACATGGAGAACTTGGGGGTTGGACTGTGCCTATTGTTAACCTGTAAAGACAGCAGTCCCTGCGGAGCCTGGAAGTCAGTGATTGTATTTCCAGAGGCTGGTGAAGCTGGGGAACTGACCCACAGTAAGCACAGATGAGGGCAGGTGGCACAGGTGTGTCTCACCATAGGTACCCCCAAGAAGAGTCACATGTGGATTAAATGTAACATATATCTTTGTGAAAATCTTAAGTGACCTACAACACATTCCTGCTGGCATCCTTTCCCGGGATCACAGGCATGTCTGAGCCTACTGAAGCTTCTCAATCTGCCAGAGGAAGTTGGGGGCTGGGTGAAAAAGAGGCCAGAATCAGGAAGTCAGACAGAAGAGGGTACATGCATGGGGGCTCTTGCAGGTGAGACTAGCTCCTGCACACAAGGCAAGACCAATAGCGGCCGACAGTGATGACATTTGTTATGTATGACCAAAAAGTATTAAACTGTTTAATACACTGTTTGAACCCTAGGCCATGTCTGATGGCACAAGGATTCAGAATACACTGAGATTTTGTCCTGCAGCACTTGTAAGATATAACCTATTTTAAAATGCCCTGAACCACCTCCTCTATGAAAAAAAAAAAAAAGTGTAACCAATGTTAACCCTGTAAGACTTTCCTACAGTGGCTACCTCACATACTAAGCTTTTAGAGTCTGCCCCCGTCTTTGCCCAAATGGCCTAATCCTCTAGCTCAAAACAATAGCTTTAAAGCCAGAGGTCCAGGGCTTATTTTGCACTAGAAAAGCCTGACGAGTGGGATACAAAGAGAAACACTGTAAACGTCTGAGGTCCTAAGCTTCAATCCCCACATGTATCCAAGGGATTGAACTTGAGACTTCTGGATCTAAAAGTATGAGCCTTTAGTGCTTGAGCTAGAGAGACAGCTTTATTAGCTCCAAGTCTAGAGTAGACAAACCACTATCTGTAGTCTGTCCTCTAGCTGGGGACAAAGAGGCACTTCATTAGGGTCGGAACTCCTGTAGTGTGGTAGTAAGCAGTATGTCTGATAAATTAGATCATCCTAAACCCCTTGTGATTGTTCTGAGATAACTAACACTACCATTACAACTTGTGTCTTCAGCAAATTGTGTCCACATAGCTCCTGTGCTACCAATATACCTTACCTTATACCAGTGTTAACCTTGATCAGTACCACTGTATCAATGTCAACATTCAAGCAGTAACATTTTAAAGCTTAAACAACTATTTATTTTAATGAAATGCAACGTTTAACAAATATTCTTCCAATCTACTCATAGCAAAGAATCAGACCAATTTTCACACTTCAGATTGCTGTAGGAAGGCCCCGAAGGAAAAGCTTCAAGCACTAACATTGTTTAGTTGCAAAGCAGTTTCAAAAACTGGCATAACTGGTCTTAACTTTTTTTCCACTACAAACTGATACAGAAAATTGAAGCAGTTCAGAAATTACAACAAACACTTGGAACTGATCCTCTCAGAGCAGTGACATTTTATAGACTCTTTTCATTCCATTAAAATGGAAATCTTGAGTGCAATTTTAACTGTAGTGGTGCTACTGCTCCCATAAAATATTGAAGGTACCAAAAAATGGTACATTTATAGTTATTTACATTTAGAAAACAACTATTCTCAATTACTATAATATCCTTAGTAAGAGGCTCGGCATTCTTTGCATCTCTCCGAGTCAGTATTTGATAGGCTTTATCTGCATTTTCCCTTATAATTACCAAGAACGTAAACAGTTCTGCGCATTAGGTTTGACAGTTTTGAACCTTATTTTAAGAATTACAATGAAATATACTATTTTTATATATAACCTCATCTATACTTGTAAGAAAAAAAATTCCAAGGAGGAATTTCAAACTATTTCACCTGGAATAATTACCCCATATTATGCTTATCACATGTTCTCCTTTCCATATGTGAAAGTCAATTTAAGATTACTTCACTAAAGTGCATCATTATTTTTCTATTTTCGTGTTTCTATAGAGCTTCATTTCCCTCCTCTCTGAAATCCAGTTTTTAAAAATAGAAACCTTGCAATTTTATTCTTTGCAAACACTATTTTACCTACATATGAGCTGTATAGACATATAAATTATTCTCTACCGAGTAGTAATATAAAAACGAGTCATACTTGTTGTATCTATTTTTTTGACCAGCCCCCTTCCTTTGGCATGGAAAGGCACTCCTGCAGTCTTCTTGAGCTGTTGTGCGGTTTCTGTTGCTATAAAGAGAAATGCTTTAGTTATTTCAAAATTTGTATTTGAAATGAAAACTACTGCACATCCTACCTAAAATTCTTTTAGGACCTAATCTAGTACAAGATAGGAAACAGTATCTTTAATTGACACAGGTCATCAATGTTTGACAAATCACATAATGCACTATTTGGAAAAAAAAATTAAAAGGATTGTGTAACAGATAATCTAAGTTACAGAAGTATGCAAAGTAACAAAAATAAACAATATCCCGTATATACTCATTCATAAGCTGAATATTTTGGTAAAAATGTGATGCATCAAAGAGCAGGGGTCGGCTTATAAATGGTCTACACCAAAAGCAGCAGCCAGCACATCCCTCGGCCTGTGCTGCTTCCTGCCGCCCCACTGGCCCGGAACAGCAAACCGCAGCCAGTGGGAGCCACGATCGGCTGAATCTGTGGACGCAGAAGGTAAACAAACCGACCCAGCCCACCAGGGGACTTACCCTGGTGACCCTGGGCCAAAGGTTGCTAATCCCTGATCTAATATACTGTCGTTTTGTTTACCTGTAGCGTCTGCAGGCATGGAGCCCCTCAGCTCCCTGTGGCCGCAGTTCTCCATTCCCAGCCAATGGGAGCTGGGGGAGCCGGAACGGTGAATTGTGGCCACAGGGAGCTGAGGGGCTCCATGCCTGCAGACGCTCCAGGTAAACAAAACATCCTAACCTGCCGGCGGCTCACCCTGACAGGCTGGGAGCCAAAGTTTTCCAACTCCTGAAATACAGGGTCAGTTTATGAAAGGGTCATACAGTTTTTACTATTTTTACCTATTCATTTTGGGGGGGGGGGTCAGCTCACAAATGAACGGGCTAATGAATGAGTATATACTGTACTTGAGTGGGAAAGTAGAAAGTTAAAAATGCAAAAATTTCATTTAAAAAGCTTAGCTACTCAAGTTGATATTTTAATTCAATCCAATTGACTAAATCAACTCAAAGAAAGGTAAAAGCAAGTTGCTACAGCAAAGTGCAGTGTACAGTACAATATTTTTAAGTTCATTCAGTTAAAGAATGGCTGTGGCTAGACTTCCTGCATTCTGTTAAGGAAAATCCTCTTGGCTTTCACTCACAGTAGGCACACTGAGCAAGGGAAAGCATGCACTGGCTGCCTCTGTTCCCTGTTGCAAAAACATGACAGAACTCAGCTAGGTTCCAATTTCATTTTTGTGGTAAGAGCCCCAAGAATCTTAACCAAAGCTCTCCCTGATGAGTCTCTAAAAGAGATTACTAAATATTGCCACCAGAGAATCTAAACTTGCTTGTTTTTTGTTTGTCGGTTGGTTTTTTGGGGGGACGGAGGGTGGGTGGGAAGAGAATGGATTTTTTAGCGCCATCAAATCTGAACAGCATTTAAGATTACAAAAACAAGACTAGCATATTAATATGGTGACAGCCGGAATGGCTTTGATAGGCTTAGTTCTGATCTTCTGCACATTGTTGTGTATTGTGGAAAACTAGCCAGCACATATTCTTGTAAGAAGGGAAGATATGCTACGTGTTCCTGTACTGAAGAACCAGACTGAATTCTATGCCTTCCTTTTACAATCCTATCTGATCAACTAGCTGGTTTACTACTTACATTTCTGCAAGAGTTCTGCTCGAAGAGTGGCACTTTTGGGTTTTCTTTTCAGCTGGAAGTGTTTCACTGGGGGAGTAAGTGGCCCAGCTAGTGTTGTCAAGGCATTTTTGTTTAAGTACTGGCACTCCAACGGCAACATAGCTGATGTTTCGCATTCACTTACTGTATAAAGAGTTAACATAATGCATGTGGGTAAAAGAACCTCTTGCACAGATAATTACAAGACAACTTTTATATAGTTTGTGCAGGTGATTTTTAACTTAAATATTTATTCAGGCACTGCGGGAAGCTTCTGTTTTGCTCATAATCAGCCTTCCAGAAACCCGCCAACACTAGCTATGTTATAGCAAGTAACCCTTCACCAAGATTTAACAGGAAATATATTATTTTTAAGACAACCATGTTAGATTTATCTAGTCAAGTGTAAAATTTAAAAGTATTGTACATTTCAGTACTTTGGAAAAAACAGCTGAAGATTAATCCTCAGAAGCTACATTTAAAAAAACCAAATCCGGCAGACCACAAAATACTGAGAGGTGAAGATTTCTACCAGCAAATGATCACTCCTGTTTTCAAGCACGATGAAGTACTCTTTCCAAGGAGTTTTTCCTATTACTTTGCTGCATCCTGGCTCCTACGACCATTCCTGTCCATTCCATTCAGTGGCTCTTCTACAATTCCAACTTTTGGGATAGTTCCTGTATTGCACTAACACTAGTACTGCATCACTGATAGACTAGCATATACATGGCCCAGGCATTTTAACTGCCTCAGTCTAGTCTACACTAATGCTCTCACTGCTGCCATCAGTAGTGAAGCTGCACCAGTGGGACACTTCCTAAGAACTGCTAGTATAGTTGCAGTCCATCTATATAGCACAATAGTTGGCTCCTCCAAGTACAGATGTACACCCTCATTTTTAATGAGGCTCCATACAGGGGTCTGCCCACACAAAGCTCACTGCTTTGGGATCAGGGTCTTAGAGAGAGAGCTTAATATCATGCTATGGTATCTATGAACAAGGGCACAGAGCCTCTCTCCTACTGTGACAGTTTTAAATAACAAATAGACAACAGGAAGTCCCTTGAAGATTAGTAAAAAAATGCAAGACAGGAATAAAACAATGTTTAATTTATGATCTTTTAAAAGTTTATACAAGTTTAATCCCAAAGTAATATTTATTAAATTATACATCAGGCACTCCTAACATAGTCCTACTGCCTCACATGGAACAGTTCCCGGGGCAAAGGGCTGCTGGATTCAACCCACATTTATTGCTTCCCATTAGATTCTTAAACACATAGGGTGTAATCCTGGCCTCTTTGACTTTCACCCACAGTGGTTTGAATGCAACAGTGTCAAATATGCAGTGTAATTTTAGACAAAAAAAGATTGCTTACCTTTTTCCCTAAGTTCTCCTAAAATATCTTGAACATTGGGATTCTGTTCTTCAAGATCAAGGTTAAGGGAGCCAGTATCTGGAAAGGATTTTAAAATATCAGCTACCATTAAGACCCAGGGGTCTGAATCCAAGGTAGCGAGCTGGATAATTTCAGTCAGTGCACCTTTCATCTAACAAAAAAGAGAAAAGAAAATCAACAAATTGGAAACAATTTTAAGAAGGTTGCTTTGTACCTGGAAATATTTTTAGAAACCAACACAAACATGCACAATATTTACTTCCTGTGGGGAACCCATATATATTATGCTCTAACACAGCTAAACAAGGCCTTTAAGCCATATGTCCAAGGTCATCTTTTTTGTTACAGAGTTATAACATGAAGAAAAGAGGATTTTTAAAAACTTATTTCAGGGGTTCAACTTGGAAAAAAGGGAAGAAGTCACGAGATTGTAGCGGGGGAAAGTAAGTTTATTTCAGCTACTAATCAAAATATCTATTAGTTGGTGGCATAAATAAAAAATAAATCAAATACAATCATCTCACTGAAATTACATATTGAAATTTCATTTTAATCATTATACTTTAATCACAGGTAGCTCAGTCCCTGAGAGAGTTGAAAATTCAGATTTAAAAATTTTAAAATGTTTTATTTGAACATTAAAAAAAATTTTTTTAAATCTCTCCAGACTTTTGCAGAGCTAATATGTGGGTTTAGGCAGCACGTGCTTACCAGAGAACAAGAAAAAATTAGAATCAACATAAACTATGTGACCACTATTAAGACATATTGGCAATACAGAGCCCTAACACCAAGGATTTTAAGATCAAGTGCAAGGAAACTAAGACTTAATACTGAGACATGGCCCTTTCCATATCCCATTGTGATCACACATTGCAGTACATATGGCACAATTTACACTGTTTTCAGATATTCAAACACAAGACAAGTCAAGGAGAGATCTTCATCCTTAACTCTATATTTCCCTTTCTTATTAATTTACAACAGACCTTTTATTATTTGAACATATTTTGCTTGTTAAAAAATGTATTATACCGAAATAGTACATTATTAAATTATAACCCAGTTCTCCCTTCTTTTTCCAAGCACCTTTAGACCTCAGAAATAAAGTCAATAGTCCTTTTGATTTTGTTGATTATATAGTGATCCCTCTGCCCCAACACACACACCCTAAATTACAGAAAGCTAAATTATGGTCTCATTTATGCTGTGCACAGAAGTCTCCACAAGTTTCTAATCCCTGCTCCCCCCAAAGCCTTCCTCTCCCAAATCCTCACAAGAAACAGTGCTTAATTTGTAGCGAAAGAGGTGCCGGGGCTCAAGCAACTAGATGCTGGGACTCAAGCAATTTTTTTTTTACTTTCAAAACTGATGCAGCAAGCCCAGAGATGCCAGGGCTATGAACTGCCAAGCCTATAGGTGCTGGACT
The DNA here is from genome assembly GCF_025201925.1 of Gopherus flavomarginatus. Lineage (NCBI taxonomy): Eukaryota > Metazoa > Chordata > Testudines > Testudinidae > Gopherus > Gopherus flavomarginatus. Next base: position 268,030,112 of record NC_066619.1, on the reverse strand, counting down.
CAGCCCTGCTACAAATTAAGCACTGCAAAAAAACCAGTGTCATCCTAGAACAGAGGGCAAGATGGCCAAATTGGGCTTCCGCCTCCACCAGAAGCTGCTTCCGCTACATTTTAAAAAAGGAACGAAGTAGGGAATGGGAGGGAAGAGTATGATACTTCTCAGGACAAAGGGCTGCTTTGACATCTCCAGTCCACAATACAAATTCTAGAACTTGAAAAGAGATATTAAGGGATTGTAAGTGTGAACACAGAACAGTCAGTAAAGCTTTCAGTAGGTTTGAGTAATATGGTAAGGATGCTAGAATCTGACTAAGCTGTCTATATTATGATTCCCACCAGTTTTAACACTGGTTCAGCTGATCTGGTGGTAATTTTTTCCATAAGTTTCCTCAGTGTCAAGATCTTTTGTCTCCTCTTCCCACCATTCTGTTAGTGCTTTATCTTCAGGCTGCTTTCCACATATGGCCAAGCACCCTCAATGCCCTCCCCTTTATATATCTCCTCAAACTCTTTTTTTCTCTAGTTTTGCATCAGGAAGACCAGCACTCGACTCTCTGATCCCAGATTAAGTTTACAGGTCTGGCAGTTAGAAAAATATGTATTTATTTGCAAACTGAGCATACATGATATGCAAGTCAGAGGCACATAGAATCTCACATGCCATTTTTACAGTTACTTTTCAAAGCAGAACTACATTTCAACATTGTTAATTTCATTATGGACCGAATCGTGAAATCCTTACTTAGGCAAATCTCTCATTGACTCCAACGAGTCTCTTGTTAAGCATAGACTTCAGGATCAGATCCAACATAGTTTGTCAGTTGTCGTTATGGGTCTTGCCTGAAACATCAATGCTTAGCAAAAATACTTTTAAAAAAAGGGAGTGAAATTAGTACTTGTGGAAATGAAGCGCTAATTACATTTTGTACAAACAGCCAAAAATATGGCAAGGCTTTAACTTGGACAAACATTGCTATAAAGATTAACATGAAAAAAAAAACCCACTAATTTTCACTAGTAACAAATAGCCTTCAGAATTTCAAATAATCATAGCATTTGGGGATGGGAGGGAAGGGACAAGTTATCGGCAGCAGACAAGAAAACCAGACAAGAGCTCCAGGACTTCATCCAAGTAGCTCCTATTAATTTACTTTCCATTTCTACCACTAATGCAGTGTGGATTAAATAGAATTATAAAGTGGTTTCACTACTGGCTAAGAAACCTAAACTGTTTTTAGTGGTTCAGTGTCCATTAAGAAGGTGATGTTGAATAGGAGTCCACAAAGGTCTATTATTAATAAGCATTTTCATTAATCTGAAGAATGGAGTGGAGAGTATATTAATATCTGCAGATGATAAAGGTCAAAAGGATAACATATACTCTAGTGACAAGGGATTAAAATACAGTATATAATTAATAAAACAGAAAAATGGCCAAGATCAATATAAAATCAGAGTCAACAAACTGTAAGATAGGAAATATGAGTGAGGGCCAGGGAACTGTAAAAGATGACAAATTACGACAGATAGTGATTGTCTTACATGCAGCTCAAAGAACTCCCTACTCCCTTATTCTAGTGCTTTATACCACCACTTCTAGTGTGCAGGAGGCAGCTGGCTTCCCACCCACGAAGGTGGAAGCGGCAGAGCCCTGACTCCGCACCCTTCAGTGTAGTTATGCTAGTTTCCTCAGACTTTTGTACTGGTGACCCCTTTCACACAGCAAGCCTCTTGAGTGCGACCCCACCCCTTATGAATTAAAAACACTTTAGTACATTTAACACCACTATAAATGCTAAAGGCAAAGTGGGGTTTGGGGTGGAGGCTGACAGCTCATGACCCCCCATGTAATCACCTCATGACTCCCTGAGGGGTCCCAACCCCCAGTTTGAGAACCTCTGTGCTAGTGCATACACTACTCCAGGTTTAGACAATCTCTCTCCCAGGGTACTCCAGGGGCAGCACACCATCACATTGCCCAAACTGCAGGGCTAGATCATAATGACACAACCTAGCCATAAAGGAGTAAATGCAATCCTGGCAGAAAAATGCACATGCCACTATGGGTCATGTTAACAGGAGTACATTATGCAAAATAAATAAGGGTGATTATTCCTCAGAACTCAGAAATGCATTGACCTTTCGATATCATTTCAAAACTCTGATTAACTGCAAAGGGTTTAGAAGAAAAAGAACAAAAGTTTAGGGAAATGAATCCATTAGGGAATGGTTAGGAGAACTGCCATGTTCAGCTTAGAGAAAAACAGTAAGATGAATGAATTTAACAATTGTCTACAAATACACTGAGATGTTAAAAAGACAGGCAACAACTATTCTAATTAGTCAGTGAGGACAGACAAGTAGTAATGGGTTTATGGTGTGGTTAGGAAAATGTAGGTTAATTACCTACCCCACAGGAGTGCTGGAAGAATTAATTCATTAATACTTGTAAAACACTTGGAGTTCCTGAATGAAAGGTACCAAGGAAGTTGCAAAATATTAGGAGACCAAAAAAGAAAAAAAAAAAAAGCAGAACACTTAAGCAATGGATCAAGCTTTGCCAAGGGAGGTTTGTGAATCACCTTCACTGGATATATTCTTAGATAGACTTGACACTTCCAAGAGAGGTTTAGGGATTAAAAATGGACAAGTGACTATCAAAAATCCTTTTTAAATCAAACACCACCATGTATCCTATTAATCCCAACATTCATTGTAGTCCAGAAGTGGTTTCCAAATTATCCTGTTCCACTGTTAACCAGTATACTTTACCCAGTGCTTATTTTAGAAGGATGAAAAATACTGTCTCTTTAAAAAGCCTATATTCAACCTACCATCCACAGAGCACAATATAATTTGATGTTTACAACCTATACTACACATGATACACCAGTTACACACACTGTACACATCATTCAGAGCCATAAAGCTCATGCAACATGGTTTCTAATCTCGTAATATTTTCAGAAACCAGGTCACTGCTCTGAGTACTAACACCTGATCAGGGCAGACATGTACATGAGGAATAAAGAAAAACATGCAGTACACTAATGAAGTCCAATCACACTGAATCCAACTGATTTTCACAGGTCAATTCAACTCATAATACAACATAATTCAAAAAAAAATCAGTCTGAATATACATTAAGAATTTTTACTCTTAGATAGCCACAGCTCTCCTGTATTAATTAATTATTATTACTATTAGTTGTTGTTAAGGGATGACACTGTCTAAGTGCTGTACCATATATAAAAATGAATGCTGTTCTGGTGCAAAAGACCAAGAAATTGTAAGGTTATATGCTCAATAGCAGCTGTTACTTGTTTTAAAATAATCCTATAACAAGTGCGATTGTAACACTGTTTGACATGACTTCCTAAGCATCATCATTTAATCTGAGCAAGTTTATTATAAAACAAAGCACTTTTGATGTAACAATTGTTCCTACTCAATGAGCTCATCACTAAATTCCCTTTGGTTAATAGCTTTGTTCCATTGGGTTATTTTATTAACAATACAAAACTAATGCAAAAAAAGGTTTTGGATCTGACTACACAATTTTTCATCTTCAACTGAATTTACCTATATAATGATTTTTTTTTATGTTTATGTTTTAAGGGCGTGAAAATGGAGGGAAAAGTCACTTACCCTAGCAGTTTTAACAGATCACAAGTACATTGCAAAGGGACTAAAAAATTACATTGTGCAAGTCTCTCTCCAGACCAAGCTTGCTCAGTTTACAAGTCAAACAATAATATTTGTAGCTGCTAGCTCCACAAACTCCATCTAGAATCTGAAAAAGTCAGCACTTCTGCTTCTGTCAACAACATCAATACAAGTTTTTATATTCAGAACTGAGCTGGCCGTTTTGACAATACATGAGGTAGAACAGAAACTAGCTCACTCTTCAATAGTTTGAACGAGTCTGCAAGCCTAACAAAAGTCAAAATGAGTGAAGTGACCTGCCAAGCTTAATTAAATTTGGATTAATTTTAAGGAGATATTTTAATAAAAAGTATCTCAGAAGTATTGTTCTGATGGATGGCTTTGCAGCATTTCAATGGATTATTTTACAGTGTCACTTGAGCTGCAGCTCCATCAATTTGAGACAAGAGCCAGTCAAGTGTTCTTCATGAAGAGCCCAAAACTTTTCAATTCACTCCTCTTGGTCCAAAATACCTCTAATCTGGTAACTTTCAGGGCACACAACAGGTCCCTTTCTTTACCTAAGCTTTCTGGGGCTTTTATGTTAGTTCTGGGTGTAATGAGAGCTAGTGTCTTGATATGGAGGGATCATGTGTGACTGGGGTGAGTGATTCTTATTTTCTGGTTTTGAGGGGCCGCTTTATGTTGTTTGTATTAGCATAATTGAATTTGTAATATGAGAGACAGAGCTGGGACAGGCACTTAGCAAGCAGTTACAGTATGTCTCAAAGATACACAGGAAGCAGATATGCTAAGAAAGCGCCATTTTTAAAGCAGACTGCAGCGAGACAGAGTGAAGACTGCACAAAAAACCTACAAGAGCCACTCTGAGTCACACTACTCTGAAACCAATTGCTTGTACATCTTTCTCTTTTAGGACATTTGGTTGTAACTTCTCGAGGGTGAAGCGTGCACTAATCCATGTTATTTACAATTCTCCCCACACCATGTTTAGAATACCACTATCACACCACAACAACATATCCTATCTGACAATGGCATCCATAAACATGAGTCTCTTGCAAAGGGCACATATACTGGGAAAAAGGGAGACTCAAGCTGAATCAGCACACTATCTGCACTGGTGTTGTAAGGAAATAGAACAATGTGGGCCATGAAGTAGAGTGCAGATCCCTCAAAACTCAAGTTGTGGAAATGTATGCTCCAGAATACCCTCCCATTATCAAACTATTCCCTCACAAATCAGCAGATTCCTGACTTCCAACTCAATACCACTTCAAAACAGCCCACTCAGACTGTTAGCATCCTCCTACCTCCAGTCAGCCATGCCAACTCTGATTTCCTAGCCCCTAGAGATTTGAGCTTCAACACCCCTCCACTATCCCCTCTAGAGACCCCTGCTTTTCCCCTTTCTCAGTTTCAGCACTTGCTGCTGTCCTCCTTAGGGTAAGGCTTTTAAGCTATGTTTATACTACAAGTGCTACGGCAGCATAGCTGTAGTGATGCATTATAGACCAGTGGTGTGCAAACTTGTGCGGGGAGGATGCAGGGAGCAAGAGTTTCTCAGGAGCGGGGGGGGGGGGGGGGGGGGGTGGGGGGGGAGAGAGAGGAGGGGACAGGAGGGGGAAGAAACCAGACATGAAGAAACTGGGATCCCACAGGTCCTGCAGGATGCGCTGCCATAATAATGGGAACAGGATAAAAATAGAGTGGGTATTGTGGGATAAAAATTGAATACGTAATGCAGGTTGGGACAGGAGCAGGATTAAAAAAAAAAAAATAGTCCTCCCGTGCTGCAAACACCACAAATGCTCCAACCAGTAGGAACCACTGTCCAACCACCCAGCTCTGAAGGCAGTGCCACTGCCAGCAGTAGTGCAGAATTAAGGGCAGCACTGCCTGGCCAGCAGTTGCTGCTTTTCGCCTGCAGCACAGATGTAAGGGTGGCAATGGGCTGGAGGCAACAAATTCCATAAATGGTAAAGGGAGGGGTGACTGGAAAAGTTTGCACACCACTATTGTAGATGACAGCAATAGAAGGTGTTTTCCATCGCTGTGGTAAATCCACCCCCTTGTGAGGTTTTCAAAAAAGTTCTTCCATCAACCTAGTGGTATCTATAAGGGGCTTAGGTCAGTTTAACTATGCCTCTGAAGGGTGTGAATTTTTCACAGCCCCGAACAACCTAAGTTTTAGGTGTAAACCAAGCCTTAGACTCAGCTTCTGTGCAGATGGCAGTTGAGGGAAGAGAGATATAGGAAATAGGCTATGCCAAATTTCCTTCATCAGTGGTTTTCAACCTTCCCCCCCATATATGGATTCCTAAAAAATTTCAAATGGAGCAGCAGACACCTCTGGAAATTTCAGACTGTGCGGACCACAGGATGAAAACCACTGCCGTACATAGTTTGTTCCTCTGGCCTACTTCCAAGCACAGGTGCTGGCCCAGAGACACAATCCCCCAAAAGGAAGCTAATAGCACTAGCAGTTGTACCTGGTGAAAGTCTCACAGTTCATAACTCATCAGCCTAAAGATGAAAAACAACCTCCCTCACACACACACACTTTAGACAAGAGGCCAATGATGGGACTTTTTAAGACTGATTGTACGGCACCCATATGGGTGCCACCCACAAGTAACAGTTATGATTACATTTTACACTTCCCATTAGGAAAGTCTCTGGGCACATCACAGATTGAAACCTCAAAGTACTGGCTAAACAAATAATGCTAAATGCCTAGGTCTTACAGAGCACTTTCATTAAAAGAGGACAGTGCCATTTTACAGATGAGCAAACTGAGGCACAGAGGTGGGAAGGGACTTGGCCAAGGTCACCCATCAGGCAGAGGCTCCCAGCACTCTCCCCACTAAGAGACACAGGGCATGAGGTCTCAATGGGCTGACCACTCAATCCAGAACAGCTATTTCAGTGTAAACTGGGGAGACTAGTCAAGTTGGGAACTGGGGGAGGGCTTGGCAGGTATACATCCTACAGACTCCCTGGGAGTGGATGTAGGGAGGAGGAAGCTGGGGAATCATGGGTGATGCCTGTGTGGAGTCAGATCAGGTAGGTACTGACTAGCACCCCAAGGGGCAGGAGCAGGCGGGGAGGGTGGGGGGTGGGATGGGGTGCAGTACTGATACCCTCAGGCAGGAGAGGGGGTATACCCAGTGAGCTGTTACTGAGTGTAATGCCCCAGGGGGCAGGAGCAGGGGGGGGAGGGGATGCAATACTGATACCCGGAGGGCTGTTACTGAGTGTAATGCCCCGGGGGCAGGGGAGGGGATGCAGTACTGATACCCAGTGGGCTGTTACTGAGTGTAATGCCCCGGGGGCAGGGGAGGGGATGCAGTACTGATACCCAGTGGGCTGTTACTGAGTGTAATGCCCCAGGGGGCAGGGGCAGGAGCCGGGGGGGAGGGGATGCAGTACTGATACCCGGAGGGCTGTTACTGAGTGTAACGCCCAGGGGCGGGGGGGGCGCAGCAGTAATACCCCCTCGCCGACCCGGGGGTGTGTCCGGCGGGCGGGGGCGAGACTCGGCGCGCAGCTCCTCAGAAGCCATTTAACGGGGAGGGGGCGGGAACCGCCGCCGTCTCCACACGGGGGCGTTTGCCGCCCTCCTCGCCAGGCTCGCCCAGCCTCCGCCTGCCCCGGGCACCTCACCCCCCGCGGCGGGCCACAAGCCGCGCGGCGGGGCCCGCCCCGACCCTCCCGGTTCCCGTGCAGCCCATGTTCCGCTCTCACCTCATCCACCGCCCGGCGGGGCAGGTGCAGCATCCCCAGCAGCAGTTTGAGCTTGACGGCCGAGGAGAGGCTGTGGAAGCAGAGGCGGATGTTGTCGATCACCGAGGCCGTGAGCAGCGAGGCGATGCTCGGCGGCGCCCACAGCTCGTCCGTAGAGCCCAGCTTGTTGTGCAGCCACAGGCCAGTGTCGCTCTCCCGCATCGACGCCATCTTGAGAGCGGGGCGAAAAAAGAGGGGATTCTCAGCGGGCATTTTATGAAGACACCTAAACGAAGGGAGGGTGAGGACCCCTGTGCGTTGCCGTTTCGTTCGTAACCCAAAATGGCGGCGCCCTAGTGAAGAACCTCCACCATTGAGGGGGGCAAGGAATTCCGTAATCTAAAATGGCGGCGCCCTGTATGTGTGGAAGAGCCAGCAAATCTTTCCTGATGCAAAATGGCGCCTCTTCCGTATTGCAATATGGCGGCCCCCAGCTGGGGGAAGCGTTCTAGTCGGACTGGCTTCCCACCCTTCTTCGCCGGCTGGTTGTGGCCTCAATACTCCCTTTTGGTATTAAAGGGCCAAGGATATACCCGGGACTGAAGGTCAAGCGTCTTGGAGCGAGCTTCACAGCCAGGCGGAGCAGCAGCTCTGAGCCAGGCCGCTGCCCTCTGCCCTTCTCTCACTTTTCCCGTCTTCACGTCTCCCCCCGCGACCGGCTCTCCTCTCCATCCGTCCGCTCTCCTCCTTCAGCCCCGCACAGCTCTTGGCCCTGCGCGGACTGGGCTCATGCTCTTACTGACTGGGTAGCAGCAGCATGTTTGTAATGATAATTGGAGAGATACCAGTCTCCTAGAGCTGGAAGGGACCTTGAAAGGTGATCGAGTCCAGCCCCCTGCCTTCACTAGCAGGACCAATTTTTGACCCCAATCCCTAAGTGGCCCCCTCAAGGGCTGAACTCACAACCCTGGGTTTGGCAGGCCAATGCTGAAACCACTGAGCTATCCCCCCCCTCTGGATGCTAGAGCTGGCAGGAAAAGTTTGAAATTTAAATTAAAAAAAAAAAAAACTTCTCCAACCGCATCCCACCTTGTTTTGACCAGTCAGCGCGATACTCTAATCTACATCCTCCATTGTGGTATCTGGGCAGCTCACTTCTCCTTTGGTCCTCTGTTTGTTCCCCCTCTTTCCTTCCTTTTAAAATAACAAATCCAACTTGCCACCAAATTGATAGATGATGAAATCAACTTGCAGTGCTGTGCTTTGACAGAAGCAAAGTTAACTGCCTTTTTCATCATCTCCCCAAAGATTTTAGTATGGGGTGATGTTGACAGGAAGAAGACAATGTACACACCAAAAGCAGGAGAAATTAGGAAACATAGGCCCCTTTCATACACACATGCTTAACTTCATGTACCACAAGGGGGTCTCTGCTTTCCACACCTGAGTAATGACAAACACATGCTCAAATCTCTGCAGGTTCAGGGCCTTATAAATACAGCTTAAATTGCTTATTTTAGTATAGCAATAAACTAAATAAAAATGGGGGAATCTTTCTGGGGCTGCATAGAGACAGAATGAATTTGGTGAACCTGACACGCTTAGGGATTTTTGGAAAACCATGCTTATTGCAATTGTGAAATCTCTTTACAGCAAGACAATCTGACTTCTCTTTACAGCAAGACAATCTGATTGGTGTGAGGAGCTCTAGGCACACACTCTTCTGGTATCTCTACTATTGTGGAATTTTCTCTTTGTTAATATCTGAAATGCTGTGTGTCTCACAGCATCTAAAATTCTGCACATGCAGTGCTGATTTTGTATGTGCTTTGTAAAGTACTTTGGAGCGAAAAGGGGTGATGTGAATGGATTTTATTATAAATCAGCACAAGGGAAAGAGTCATGCTTTTTTTCTTTGTTCTTAACCAGTCATTTCTGAAATGAGTGCAAGTAACAGATGTAGCTTGCTAATGCCATAAAAGTGTAGGGAGAAACTGTCCTGTACAATATTTTAATCTGATAGACTTATTTTTTTTAAGTAATAATTTATTGTGCCAACTGATGCTGCATAGTAAGATTTAACATAGGAACGGCCATTCTGAGTCAGACCACAGGTCCATCTAGCTCCGTATCCTGTCTTCCGACAGCGGCCAATGCTGGGCGTTTCAGAGGGAATGAACAGAACAGATAATCGCCAAGTGATCGATCCCCTGTCACCCATTTCTAGATTCTGGCAAACAAAAGCTAAGCACACTGTCCCTGTCGATCCTGGCTAATATCCACTGAGGGACCTGTTCTTTTTTGAATGCTGTTATAGTCTTGGTCTTCACAACAACCAGTGGCAAAGAGTTCCACAGATTGTGTGAAGAAATATTTCCTTTTGTTTGTTTTAAACCTGCTGCCTATTAATTTCATTTGGTGATCCCTAGCTTTTTTTATTATGAGAAGGAGTAAATAACACCTCCTTATTTACTTTCTCCACACCAGTCATGATTTTATAGACCTCTGTCTATTCATAGACTCTACCTCTATGATTTTCATAGACCCCCCCCTAGTTGTCTCTTTTCCAAGCTGAAAAGTCCCAGTATTATTAGCAGCAAAGAGTCCTGTGGCACCTTATAGACTAACAGACGTTTTGGAGCATGAGCTTTTGTGGGTGAATACCCACTTCGTCAGATGCATGACATGCATCTGACGAAGTGGGTATTCACCCACGAAAGCTCATGCTCCAAAACGTCTGTTAGTCTATAAGGTGCCACAGGACTCTTTGCTGCTTTTACAGATCCATACTAACACGGCTACCCCTCTGGTACTTGACACCAGTATTATTAATCTCTTCTCATATGGAAGCTGTTCCATATCCCTAATCATTTTTGTTGCCCTTTTCTGAACCTCTTCCAATTCCAATATATCCTTTTTGAGATGAGATGACCAGATCTGCATGAAGTATTCAAGATATGGGCATACCATGGATGAATATAGAGGCAATATGATATTTTCTGTTGTCTTATCTGTCCCTTTCCTAATGATTCCCAACTTTGTTAGCTTTTTTTGATTGCTGCTGCACACTGAGTGGCCGTTTTCAGAGAACTATTCACAACAACTCCAAAATCTTTCTTGATTGATAACAGCTAATTTAGACCCCATCATTTTATATTTATAATTGGGATTCTGTTTTCCAACGTGCATGACTTTGCATTTATCAACATTGAATTTCATCTGCCATTTTGTTGCCCAATCATCCAGTTTTGTGAGGTGCCTTTGTACCTCTTCACAGTCTCCTATGGACTTAATTATCATGGATACTTTTGTATCTGCAGATTTTGCCATCTCGCAGTTTACCTCTCTTTCCAGATCATTTATGACTATATTGGTCCCAGTACAGGCACCTGGGGGCTCCACTACTTACCTCTCTCCATTCTGAAAACTGACCATTTATTCCTGTAATAACCTTAGTCCCAGATTTGGACCTTAGCGTCCAAAATATGGGGGTTAGCATGAAAACCTCCAAGCTTAGTTACCAGCTTGGACCTGGTACCTGCTGCCACCACCCAAAAAATTAGAGTGTTTTGGGGCACTCTGGTCCCCCTGAAAAACCTTCCCTGGGGACCCCAAGACCCAAATCCCTTGAGTCTCACAACAAAGGGAAATAATCCTTTTTCCCTTCCCCCCTCCAGGTGCTCCTGGAGAGATACACAGACACAAGCTCTGTGAATCCAAACAGAGTGAATCTCCCTCTCTGTTCCCAATCCTGGAAACAAAAAGTACTTTCCTCTTCACCCAGAGGGAATGCAAAATCAGGCTAGCCACTTCAACACACACAGATCTCCCCTGATTTCTTCCTCCCACCAATTCCCTGGTGAGTACAGACTCAATTTCCCTGCAGTAAAGAAAAACTCCAACAGGTCTTAAAAGAAAGCTTTATATAAAAAAGAAAGAAAAAATACAAATAGTCTCTCTGTATTAAGATGACACAATACAGGGCAATTTCTTAAAAGAATATTGAATAAACAGCCTTATTCAAAAAGAATACAAATCAAAGCACTCCAGCACTTATATTCATGCAAATACCAAAGAAAAGAAACCATAGAACTTACTATCTGATCTCTTTGTCCTTACACTTAGAAACAGAAGACTAGAAAGTAGAACTACTTCTCCAAAGCTCAGAGCAAGCAGGCAGCCAGAAACAAAGACAAAAACACTCAGTTCCCTCCACCCAAAGTTGAAAAAATCCGGTTTCCTGATTGGTCCTCTGGTCAGGTGCTTCAGGTGAAAGAGACATTAACCCTTAGCTATCTGTTTATGACACGCCCCCCAAATTGCAGACAGTGGGGAAGCTCACTGGCGGCGATTTCCTTCTAGAACTTGAAAATAAACAGATTAATACAACACATACACCTTTACATATACTCCTAAGTATATAACTAACAGACTTCTACAATTTAGGAACACTTTTTAACTACTGAATTCTGGGAAACTCACGGGAGAGTGCATCAGCAACTTTATTAGAAGCTCCTGTGATGTGTTGAATTTCAAAATCAAAATCTTGGAGAGCTAAACTCCAACGAAGAAGTTTCTTGTTGTTCCCCTTGGCAGTATGAAGCCACTTTAGTGCAGCATGGTCAGTTTGTAGTTGGAACCGCCGTCCCCAAACATATGGGCGTAGCTTTTCCAGGGCGTACACAATGGCATAGCATTCCTTTTCACTGACTGACCAGTGACTTTCCCTCTCAGACAGTTTCTTGCTGAGAAACACGACAGGATGGAAGTTGTGATCTGTTGCTTCCTGCATGAGCACTGCTCCTATACCACGCTCAGATGCATTTGTGGTTACTAGGAATGGCTTGTCAAAGTCCGGGGCCCTGAGCACAGGGTGAGACATGAGCGTTGCCTTAAGTTGGGTAAAGGCCTTTTGACACTTATCAGTTCACTTAACTGCATTTGGCTGGGTCTTTTTGGTCAGGTCGGTCAGTGGGGCAGCGATTTGGCTGTAGTGTGGTACAAATCGCCTGTAGTATCCGGCCAAGCCTAAGAAGGATTGGACCTGTTTCTTTGACCTTGGGACAGGCCACTTTTGGATAGCATCCACCTTGGCCTGTAGGGGGTTTATGGTTCCTCGACCCACCTGGTGCCCCAGGTAAGTCACTCTGTTTTGGCCTATTTGACACTTTTTGGCCTTAACAGTTAGTCCTGCCTGCCTGATGCGCTCAAAGACCTTTTCCAGGTGTAGTAGGTGTTCGGGCCAGGAGTCTGAAAAAATGGCCACATCATCGAGGTAGGCAACTGCAAATTCTCCCAGTCCAGCTAGTAGACCATCTACCAGCCTCTGGAAGGTTGCGGGTGCATTTCGAAGGCCGAAAGGAAGGACATTGAATTCATACACCCCTGCATGGGTGACGAATGCTGACCTCTCCTTGGCAGGTTCATCTAGCGGTACTTGCCAGTACCCCTTGGTTAAGTCTATTGTAGAGATGAACTGGGCACGTCCCAACTTCTCCAATAGCTCATCGGTACGTGGCATTGGATAGTTGTCCGGACGAGTTACAGCATTTAGCTTACGGTAGTCCACGCAAAAGCGTATTTCTCCATCTGGTTTGGGTACCAGAACCACTGGAGATGCCCATGCACTGGTAGATGGGCGGATTATACCCATCTGTAGCATGTTCTGGATCTCCCGTTCTATAGCAGCTTGGGCATGAGGAGACACTCGGTAGGGTGGGGTTCTGATTGGGTGAGCATTACCTGTATCAATGGAGTGGTATGCCCGTTCAGTCCGTCCTGGGGTGGCTGAGAACAATGGGGCGAAGCTAGTGCACAGCTCCTTGATTTGTTGCCGCTGCAGACGTTCCAGGGTGGTTGAGAGGTTCACCTCTTCCACGCCACCGTCTTTTTTCCCGTCGTAGTAGACACCGTCAGGCCACTCAGCATCATCTCCCTGGACTGTAAACTGACAAACCTGTAAGTCTCTGGAATAGAAAGGCTTGAGAGAATTAACATGGTACACTTTAGGCTTTAGTGAGGAATTGGGAAATGCTATGAGGTAGTTTACAGCTCCCAGGCGCTTTTGGACCGTGAATGGCCCTTCCCATGATGCTTCCATCTTATGGGCCTGTTGCGCCTTCAAGACCATAACCTGGTCTCCTACCTTGAAGGAACGTTCTCTGGCATGTCTGTCATACCAGGCCTTTTGCTCTTCTTGAGCATCCTTTAGGTTCTCTCTAGCAAGGGCTAAAGAGTGTCGGAGGGTGCTTTGTAGGTTGCTTACAAAGTCCAGAATGTTAGTTCCTGGAGAAGGCGTAAACCCCTCCCATTGCTGCTTCACCAACTGTAATGGCCCCTTAACCTCGTGACCATACACAAGTTCAAATGGTGAAAACCCTAAACTGGGATGTGGTACAGCCCTGTAGGCAAACAGCAACTGCTGCAACACTAGGTCCCAATTATTGGAGAATTCGTTGATGAATTTTCGTATCATGGCCCCCAAAGTTCCATTGAACCTTTCCACCAGGCCATTGGTTTGATGGTGGTATGGGGTGGCAACCAAGTGATTCACCCCATGAGTTTCCCACAGTTTTTCCATGGTCCCTGCCAGGAAATTAGACCCTGAATCTGTAAGGATGTCGGAGGGCCAACCTACCCTGGCAAAGATGTCTGTTAGGGCCAGGCACACAGTGTTAGCCCTGGTGTTGCCTAGAGCTACTGCTTCTGGCCATCGGGTAGCAAAGTCCACTAAAGTCAGTACGTACTGCTTTCCTCTGGGCGTCTTTTTTGGGAAAGGGCCCAGAATATCCACAGCTACTCGCTGAAATGGGACCTCAATTATGGGGAGTGGCTGGAGAGGGGCCTTGACCTGGTCTTGAGGCTTTCCCACTCTTTGGCATACCTCACAAGACCGGACATACTTGGCAACATCCTTGCCCATCCCCTCCCAGTGGAAGGACTTCCCCAACCGGTCCTTGGTTCTGTTCACCCCAGCATGGCCACTGGGATGATCATGGGCTAAGCTTAAGAGCTTCCCCCGGTACTTAGTTGGAACCACCAACTGTTTTTGCGGCTGCCATTCTTCCCGGTGTCCACCAGAAAGAATTTCCTTGTATAAAAGTCCTTGGTCTATAACAAACCGGGATCGATTAGAAGAGCTGAGAGGCGGTGGGGTGCTCCGTGCCGCCGCCCAAGCTTTCTGAAGGCTGTCATCTGCTTCCTGCTCAGTCTGGAACTGTTCCCTTGAGGCTGGGGTCACCAGTTCTTCCTCAGACTGTGGACTTGGGCTTGGTCCCTCTGGAAGCGATGTAGGTGATGGGGTTGTTTCCGTTGCTGGTGAACCGCTCTCCGCTGGTGCACCTGAGGGTATTTCAGGCTCTGGCCGAGCCTTTTGGGTATGGCTGTCTGTGGCTTCTGCCAGTTTTGGCTCGCTGGCGCCCTCTGGCGTTGAGTTTGAAGATGTAGTTGCACTTGTTGGTGCTGGTTGCTGTTCCAGTTCCGGGCCTGGGACTGGAGATGCTGTGGCTGTTTCAGTGGTAGGCATGGAATCCGGGTCCACTACCTCTGTCTGGGTCTCTGGTAACACAGACGGGGCCTCTGTGGACGGTTCAGGAACAGGAATGGGTCTGGAAGCTTGCCTGGTTTGGCTACGTGTAACCATTCCCACTCTCTTGGCCCGCCTCACCTGGTTGGCCAAGTCTTCCCCCAGTAGCATGGGGATAGGATAATTGTCATAGACTGCAAAAGTCCACATTCCTGACCAGCCTTTGTACTGGACAGGCAGTTGAGCTGTAGGCAAGTCTACAGCTTGTGACATGAAGGGGTAAATTGTAACTTTGGCCTTTGGGTTGATGAATTTGGGGTCAACGAAGGATTGGTGGATAGCTGACACTTGTGCTCCCGTGTCTCTCCACGCAGTAACCTTCTTTCCGCCCACTCTCAAATTTTCCCTTCGCTCCAAGGGTATTTGGGAGGCATCCGGGCCTGGGGATCTTTGGTGTGATGGTGGTGTAATGAATTGCACTCGCATGGTGTTCTTGGGACACTTGGCCTTGATATGTCCCAGTTCATTACACTTAAAGCATCTTCCATCTGATGGGTCACTGGGCCGAGGTGAGTTACTGGAGACTGGTGAGGTTGAAGGGTAGGGTATCTGTGGCTTTACTTGGGTGGTATGTGGGGTCTTTGGCTGTCCTCGGTGGTAGGGTTTATGGTCTGTGTGCCCCCTGGGGTAATCGTTCCCCTTGACAGTAGCTTTCTTGCTTTCTGCCAGTTCCATCCATTTGGCTCCAATCTCCCCCGCCTCAGCGATATTCTTGGGGTTTCCATCTTGTATGTACCGTGTGATGTCTTCAGGAACACCATCCAAGAACTGCTCCATTTGTATGAGGAGGTTCAGTTCTTCCAAGGTTTGAATGTTGTTTCCTGTTAGCCAGGCCTCATAGTTTTTTGCAATGTAGTAGGCGTGTTTGGGAAATGACTCCTCTGGTTTCCACTTTTGGTTTCTGAAACGCCGACGGGCATGATCTGGGGTTATCCCCATCCTGTATCTGGCCTTGGTTAGAAAAAGTTTATAGTCATTGATTTGGTGCTTAGGCATTTCAGCTGCCACCTCTGCTAAAGGTCCACTGAGCTGTGACCTCAATTCTACCATGTACTGGTCTTCGGGAATGCTGTACCCAAGACAGGCTCTTTCAAAATTTTCCAAGAAGGCCTCGGTGTCATCACCTGCCTTGTAGGTGGGAAATTTCCTGTGCTGTGGAGCAATATTTGGCACCGGGTTGTTAGGGTTGGCTGGCACATGCAGCCCAGCTTTTGCCAACTCCAGTTCATGTTTTCTCTGTTTTTCCTTCTCTTCATTCTCTTTTTGTTGTTTTTCCATTTCTTTTTGGTGCTTTTCCATTTCTTTTTGGTGCTTTTCCATTTCTCGGCGGTGGGCCACCTCTTCTTCTTCTAGTTTTCTTTTGTGTGCTGCCTCTTGGGCTGCCTGTTCTCTTTGGAAGGCTGCCTCTTTGATCTGTTCTTCTCTTTCTTTCATCTCCATCTCTTTTTGTTTTATTTCCAGTTGTCGCCTGTGTTCAGCTTCTTTGATTTGCTCTTCGGCGTCAATTTTTGCCTTAGAAGTCATGATTCCTGTTTTCTTGTGTTGGGGTGCCCTCCGGTGTTTATCTTCTGCACTGCAGGTTCTCTGTTGCCTCCTGAAGTCTGCCTAGCAACAGTGCCTTTAGCTAATTTTCCTTTTCTCTCTCTAGCTAATGTTCAATGAAGGGAAACCAGAAAAACCACTTTATTTGCATGCCTATAAGTGCTGGTACTTGACTCCTAATGGGAGGGCTATTGCATGACAAAAGACCCTTAACATGCAAGCCACAAACTGCGAGAGAGAGCAGAAAAAAAAATTCTCTCTGGTTCCCTTTTAAAACCAACTGCTTCTCTCTGCTAAAAAGCCCTTAGCAGAGAAAAGAAAAATATAATTTTTCTACTGGCTTCTGGATTCTGTCTCCCACCAGCTGTCACTCATGTAATAACCTTAGTCCCAGATTTGGACCTTAGCGTCCAAAATATGGGGGTTAGCATGAAAACCTCCAAGCTTAGTTACCAGCTTGGACCTGGTACCTGCTGCCACCACCCAAAAAATTAGAGTGTTTTGGGGCACTCTGGTCCCCCTGAAAAACCTTCCCTGGGGACCCCAAGACCCAAATCCCTTGAGTCTCACAACAAAGGGAAATAATCCTTTTTCCCTTCCCCCCTCCAGGTGCTCCTGGAGAGATACACAGACACAAGCTCTGTGAATCCAAACAGAGTGAATCTCCCTCTCTGTTCCCAATCCTGGAAACAAAAAGTACTTTCCTCTTCACCCAGAGGGAATGCAAAATCAGGCTAGCCACTTCAACACACACAGATCTCCCCTGATTTCTTCCTCCCACCAATTCCCTGGTGAGTACAGACTCAATTTCCCTGCAGTAAAGAAAAACTCCAACAGGTCTTAAAAGAAAGCTTTATATAAAAAAGAAAGAAAAAATACAAATAGTCTCTCTGTATTAAGATGACACAATACAGGGCAATTTCTTAAAAGAATATTGAATAAACAGCCTTATTCAAAAAGAATACAAATCAAAGCACTCCAGCACTTATATTCATGCAAATACCAAAGAAAAGAAACCATAGAACTTACTATCTGATCTCTTTGTCCTTACACTTAGAAACAGAAGACTAGAAAGTAGAACTACTTCTCCAAAGCTCAGAGCAAGCAGGCAGCCAGAAACAAAGACAAAAACACTCAGTTCCCTCCACCCAAAGTTGAAAAAATCCGGTTTCCTGATTGGTCCTCTGGTCAGGTGCTTCAGGTGAAAGAGACATTAACCCTTAGCTATCTGTTTATGACAATTCCTACCTTTTGTTTCCTGTCTTTTAACCAGTTACTGATCCATGAAGAGCCTCTGGTGAGGGAACTTGTCAAAGACTTTCTGAAAATCTAAGTATGCTATATCCACTGGATTCCCCCTTGTCCACATGTTTGTTGACCCCCTCAAAGAATTCTAGTAGCTTGGTGAGGCATGATTTCCCCCTTTACGAAAACCATGTTGACTCTTCTCCAACAAATCATGTTCATCTGTGTGTCTGATCATTCTGTTTTTTGCTATAGTTTCCAAGTTTGCCCAGTACTGAAGTTAGGCTCACCAGCCTGTAATTGCTGGGATCACCTCTGGAGCCTTTTAAAAATATTGATGCCACATTAGTTATCCTCCAGTCATCTGGTACAGAAGCAGAATTAAATAATAGGTTATGTAACCACAGTTAGTAGTTGTGCAATTTCACATTTAAGTTCCTTCAGAACTCTAGGGTGATTGCCATCTGGTCCTGGTGACTTATTACTGCTTAATTTATCAATTTGTTCCAAAACCTCCTCTAATGACATCTCAATCTGGGACAGTTCCTCAGATTTTTCACCTAAAAAGAATGTCTCAGGTTTGGGAATCTCCCTCCATGAAGACCAATGCCATGAAGACTGATGCAAAAAAAATCATTTAGTTTCTCCACAGTGTCCTTAAGGGGGATACATGCATCTTGATTGTCCAGTGGTTCCACTGGTTGTTTAGAAAGGCTCCCTGCTTCTGATATACTTAGGGTTTTTGCTATTACTTTTTGAGTCTTTGGCTAGCTATTCTTCAAATTCTTTTTTGGCCTTCCTAATTATATTTTTATATTTCACTTGTCAGAGTTTATGCTCAAATTCTATTGAGGAAAATAGAAAGAACTTCCACTTTTTAAAGGATGCCTTTTTGCTTTAACTGCTTCTTTGACTTTGTTTAGCCACGGTGGCACTTTTTTGGTCCTCTTACTACATTTTTTTAAATTTGGGATATGCATTTAATTTGAGCATCTATGATAGTGTCTTTAAAAAGTTTTCATATAGTTTGCAGAGATTTCACTTTTGGCACTGTTCCTTTTAATTTTTGTTTAACTAACTTCCTCATTTTTGTGTAATCCCCTTTCTGAAATTTAAATGCTATGGGCTGCTGTGGTGGTGTCCCCCCTCCCCCCCAGGGATGTTACGTTTTATTATGTTATGATCATTATTACCAAGCGGTTCAGCTATATTCACTTCTTGGACCATATTCTGTGCTCCACTTAGGACTAAATCAAGAATTGCCTTTCCTCTTGAGGGTTCCAGAACTAGCTCCTCCAAGAAGTGGTCATTTAAGGTGTCAAGAAACTTTGTCTCTGTATCGTGTCCTGAGGTGACAAGTACCCAGTCAATACATTGCTAGCTGCATCAGCATACCTTTGTGATAGATGGTCCCTTACACCAAGAATCACAATAATTTTCAGATTACTCCTACTCCCAAAGGACCAGTCACTTACCCTAGCTCAATTGAATCTCAGATCTCACAGCAAAGACAATGCTTGTAGCCAATCCTAATAAACTATATAAAGATTTATTAAATAAGAAAAGGAAATTAAAGAGTTATTTACGTGAATAAAGAAGGTAATCTACGTGTATGACTTGTCTTCATAGGGGATGGAGAGCAGAACAACAGTCTTTCATCCGCTGTAACTTTCCACAATAGTCCAGACCTTTCCTGTTGGGCAGGATATAACGGCTTCTGCTGAAGATCAGCACTTCACTGTAAATGTCGTTCTCCTGTCTTGTAATTTACACAGTCAGAGAGGCTCACAATACAGGCTCAAATACTACCTTACAGTAAGGGATGCAGATGTTGTAAATGAGATTAATGCATGTGCAACTGACTAGCAATCAGTAAAGTCCACACACATTCTTATAATGCTAATTCCTATTTAAATACTAATAACACATAAGTAAGGCCATGATTTAATCATGAGCATTTTTAGTAAAGGTCATGGACAGGTCATGAGCAAGAAACAAAAAATCACAGCCCGTGATCTGTCCATGACTTATACCATAAATACCTTGGATTGAATCTTGGGAGGGCGCGGGAAGGTGTTTGCACTGCCTGAAGGGGAGCCTGTGGCAGGAGCTGCCAGGGAGGGAGCCCCAAGGGACCTGTGGCTGCTCCAGCCACCACCAGGGGGGCTCCCAGGGGCCAGCTGCTGCTCCCACCCCCCCCCAAGCACTGTTCAGGCATTCCCCAGGGCCAGCTGCATCAGCTGCTGTTCAGGCGGTCCCCGGGGCCAGCTTCCCAGGGCCTCCAGAGCAGCGGCTGGCCCTGGGTCCGGGTCGGTTCTAGCAGCGGCTGGTGAGACTGGCTGTGGGGCCACCTGAGTGACTGGCTCCAGGGACAGCCACACTTGCCGCTGCAGAAATCATGGAGGTCACAGGATGTCACAGTATCTGTGGCTTCCAGGACCTCCATGACAACCACAGAGCCCTACGCATAAGTAAGCCAGACTGATTCCTGCTGTGTATTTGTCAGTGTTCCACTGAGACACGGGGGCTTTGGCATGAGCTGGCAGCTGGTTTGCCAGCATCACAGGCACTGTTGGAATATTTGGATCTGTAACACAGACCTCTGCCATTTGAACTAAGGGAGAAACCAATAGCAGTAGTAGGTGTCATCATCAGCCCAGTAGGGGATGGATACTTTGCCAGGAGGTTTCACAAATCTTTTCTGGCAGCAGAGGAATGAATGGTGAATCTCAGGGATCTTGGATACCATGCCAGACTCTGGAGGGGAGCATGCTGTGAGTACAGTCTTCTTCCCATCCCTTCCAAGGGTGACCCCTTCTGTCCCAGCCCCTCTAATCTGTCCTTGTCCCCTTGTCCCAATCCAGGTCCCATTCCCCTTACCTAGCCAGTTCCAGTCTCCCTTCAGCCGCCCACCGTACCCACATTCCCAGTGGCTCCCAATCCCAATCTCCTTCACTGGGCTCCTCACCCAATCTCAGTGTCCTCTCCCCCAGTTTCTTGTCTCAATCTCTTTGTCCAGCCCATTCCAGTCCTTTCCCACACCTTGGCCCCTCTTCAGATCAGTCTCCTCTTCCCAGTTAACATCTTCCCCCCCTTTCTCACAGGCTGTCAGTGCCAGTCCCGTTGCCCAAGCAGTCCCAGTTTCCCTCTTCAGTTCCTCATGAGATCTCATTTTGTTTACTCCACCTACTGGCTCCTAGTTATCCTCCTCCCACCTACCGGCTTTCAGAGACACACACACACTCTGTTGCACTCTTTCTGCTGCATCCCCTGAGCAATCTGCTCCTAGAGGTCAACATTTCTACAGCTGCTTTGGAGCTGTGCCTGCCTACCCTCTTCCCCCAACAGGCCCAGGCGATCCAATACCTCCTGTCCACTCCAGGCAGGAGCACATCTGGAGCATGTAGCCAGCATGGTCAGCTGGGCAGTTGTACTCGACAATAGAGAGCTGCTATGTGTGCTTGCCAAGCCAGACATTCAGCAAAAAGAATTTCAAACATTTGCAGGGCTTTAAAGGGGATGTAGGGACTTCTGGTCTCCATGACACCTGGGCAGTGGAGTTCACAATGGTGACCAGACTGGTCAGTGTGGGACACTGTGGGACAGCTGCTGGAGGATAGTCAAGGTTGATATAACTAACATAAGAATGGCCATACTGGGTCAGACTAATGGTTCATCTAGCCCAGAATCATGTCTTCCAACAGTGGCCAGTGCCAGATGTTTCAGAGGGAATGAACAGAGCAGGCAATCAATGAGTGATCCATCCATGGTTATCCACTCCCTGCTTCTGGAAAACTGAAGCTAAGGGCACTCAGAGAATGGGGTGTCTACACTTGTGCTACATCAACCTAAGTACATCGACCATGGTTCTACGCCGCTCATGGAGGTGGTGTTGCTATGTCGGGGTAATGGGGCACTTGCATTGGTAGGAGACAAATTTGACGTAAGCTGCCTGGCATCACCCTAACTTTGTAGCGTAGACCTGGCCTAAGAAGTGTCGGGTGAGCACATGCAATTTGTATTTTATTTTATTTATTTTTTTCCAAATATTTAAAATTTTGCCACATTTGGGCAGATTTTCAAGGACTGGCAAAAGGCACATCCTAACTTAAAGGCCAACCCCCCTGCCAAAATTTAAGGCCCTGCTTCAAAGCATGGAGGTGCCAGAGCCTTTCAAAGAAAAGGTCACCAGAATTTAACATGGGCAAAACACCTTATTTTTCCTTAGCCTCAGTCTTGGAAATGGCTGAACTATTTTAGCTGAAATTATCCAGAAAATTCAGCCGGAGGCTGACGTCCTGCATAGAAAATTTCAGCCCTAGCAGTTAAAGTTTGGCAAACAACAGCAACTGAATACATGGTCTTACAATGAAAAGTGTTGGGCAGTCTTAATAATAGGTGATGATACTACTAACCCTGCCTATAATCCAGTCCCTGCCTGTAATCTAAATAGCACTGCTGCTATGTTGTGAAATTGTGCTATGTTGTATCAGTGTCCATGGCTTTTGCTTTACTGCTGTTTGCAGTAATAGAAGTACAAAATCACACTGGGGCACATGCAAATTAACACCCTAATTTATGTTGGTTCTGTCCTGACCTGTGGCAGTTTGAGAGTGAGATTCACAAAATGGAGTGGCTATGACTTCTTAAATATCTCACTGAAACGCCTTTTTACACTGGAATGAAATGCCTCAAAACTGCCTAACAATGAAATCATAATAAAGGATTCTAACTCAATTATATGTGAGGTGCAGCCATGTGGAGAGGTTGCTGGTAGGGCTAAGATGAAAAGTACTGTAGCACACTTATTTTTTCACATTAGCCCTACGATTAATCTTCAGTTTTTACTTGCTCCATCTGTGAGTTTGGCCATTTTGGTGTTAAGTAAATACAAGTAGTGAATCGTTAAAATGGTTGCTGTCTCATGCCTGCTCCCAGGCTCCTTTTCTTTAAAGTGCCTCTAGCTTTCTTTCCTGCTGCCATTTCTCTCCCTCTCAAATCTCCCTTAATCAACAAGCTCCCTCTCTTCCTTTCTCTGGACCTCTACTCACTTTGTTCCTCGTGTAAGAGGACTCCCCTACACCCTGATCACTCGGTCCCTCCCTCCATGCTGGCTATAGTCACATTCAGTATTTGATGAACACAGTAAGTTATGCCTTTTTCCCCCCCTGTTAATGTGTATGAGCTGAAAAACACGTCCCTAGCAAAAATGTAGGGGAAAAAGTTTGAAACCTTGAAAATTATTTGAAGACATTAATGGAATTTCTCTCCAGTTTGCAAATGTAAGTTGTTTGCTATGTGTTTTATTTTACGGGGTAAGAAGGTAGGTTTCTATGGAAATGGAAACATGGACACATGCGGGGCTGGACTTTTTCAAAAAGAACTGACCACCCAATATGTACCCAGCATGCTGAGCTCTTCTGAAAATATGGCCCTAAGGCTTGCTGTAGTAAGGATCGAAGGGTTCTTCATTTAAAGGAACATGTGCCTTGTTTTAAAAAATGTTCCAGGGGAGTCTTCTAATTTCTAACCTCCCAAAGAGCCAGTCTTTCAAAAGAAGATAGAAATCCACCTGCTGTGACAATCAAAGACCTCCATGATTTCTGCAGCGGCAAGTGTGGCTGAGCATTGATCAGAGTACAGCTGTGTTATGGCCCACTCTTGTGCTTCGTTTGCAGCAGGGAACCTATTGGCAGCGCTGCAGGAGCTGTCCTGCATTGTGTGAGGACCATCCTGGGTATGAATGTTGAGGCCCATGTATTATTATTATTATTATTATTGTTGTTACTCAGTCCCTCAGTGTCTTGCATTGTATTTGATTGTCCTGGATTGTCATGAATTATACTTTCAGATAAGTTTCAGAGTAGCAGCCGTGTTAGTGTGTATCCACAAAAAGAACAGGAGTACTTGTGGCACCTTAGAGACTAACATATTTATTTGAATATATGCTTTCATGGGCCAAACCGGACAGTCTTTACACAAAAGAACAAATGGACACAAATCTGACATCAGGAATCATAACATTCAAAAACCAGTGGGAGAACACTTCAACCTCTCTAACCAGTCAGTGACAGACTTGAAGGTGGCAATTTTACAACAAAAAAACCTTAAAAAACAGACTCCAAAGCAGAGCCGACTCCAGGCACCAGCTGAGCAAGCTCATGCTTGGGGCGGCAAATTCTAGGGGGCGGCATTCCGCCCAAACCTAGGGCGGTACGGCCGCCTTTTTTGTTTGTTTGTTTGCTGCTCTGGCCGCCCCGTAGGGGGCGGAGGAGGGGAGCGCCCTGCAGCAAACTCAGCAGGGCAGCCTGTGTCCTTCCCTACCTGCCTACTGGAGCAGCGCGGAGCCCTCCCGCAGGCGGCGCGGCGGTCAGGGCCGCAGGGTGGGTGCCCTGCTGAAGTGCTGGCCGCCTCCTTCTCTCTCTCCCCGCTCCGCTCCCTCCTCCTCCGCACTAGACCAGGTGCGCACTCTGCAGCACAGGAAGTCCCCCTGCACCCTGGCTCCGGCTGCCCTGTAGGGGTTTTTTTGTTTTGTTTTTTCCCCTGCTCTGCCAGCTGCGCCATTGTCATCCCCCACCCCGCTGCTTTGCCACTCCGGCCACGCCGTGTTTTTGTTTTGTTCCCCTCCCCCGGCTTTGCCGTGCTGCAGATTTTTTTTTCACCTGCTTTGCCGCTCCAGCCATGCCATGTTTTTTGGTTTTTTGTTCCCCCTCCACCCGCTTTATGGCTCCGGCCGTGCTGCAGGTTTTTTTTTTTTCACTTGCTTTGCCACTCCAGCTGCACCATTTTTTTATTTTTATTCCCCCCCACACTCTGCTTTACCGCTCCGGCCGCACCGTGGTTTTTTGTTGTTGGTTTGTTTGTTTTTTCCTGCTTTGCTGATCCGGCGCCCCCCTCCTTTTTTTTTTTTTTTTTTTTTTTTGCTTGGGGCGGCAGAAAAGCCAGAGCTGGCCCTGCTCCGAAGAGAGACTGCTGAACTTGAATTAATGTGCAAATTAGATACAATTAACTTAGGTTTGAACAGAGACTGGGAATGGTTGGGCCATTACACTAATTGAATCTGTTTCCCCATGTTAAGTAGCCTCACACCTTCTATGGGTCATCTCGATTATCACTTCAAAAGTTTTTTTTCTCCTGCTGATGATAGCTCATCTCAATTGATTGGACTCTTGCAGTTGGTATGCATACTTCCACCTTTTCATGTTCTCTGTATAAATATCTTCTTGCTGTATGTTCCAGTCTATGCATCTGATGAAGTGGACTGTAGCCCACAAAAGCTTATGCTCAGATAAATTTGTTAGTCTCTAAGGTGCCACAAGTACTTCTGTTCTTTTTACTTTCAGATAAGTAATGGCAAAAGCTTTAAGTGTCAGGGCACTAGAAAAATAAAGTTTAATAGATTTTCAAATAGCTTATAAAGGTGATTTCAAAGTTCTGTTGCTAGTGGCTAGTTTGTACATCTTTCATGATGCTTTTGAAAACAATCTGGTTCACGTTTTTGTATGATGATGAAAGTCATGTCAGTTAAATGATATAACTGTCTAGATAAATGGTTCTTTTCTGCATGTGTCCCTCATCTATATCACAACTAGCAGGCATAGTAGAGCACTTTCAAACATTCTAAAAAACCACCATTCTGACTAAAGTTGCCTCTCACAGGAGGCCTGATAAATGAATCCTAGATTATCCTGTTCTGGGAGATCGAATAGAATATGGGTTTTTTTTTCCAATTTTTATAATTTAAAATATCGTAATCCATTTTTTATTTTCCCTAGATTTCAGAACATCTGCCACTTGTTACCTTGCTGCTCCAGCAATGCATATATTTCGGGATCCTGAGATAGATGTTCCATAGGCCCAAGGGCTAGGGCAGCATGGATCATAATGTGGTATTCATCCTATAGTAATTCCTTTAAACCAAAACCAGTATTAAAGACCTTGTCATAAACAGATAGTTAAGGGTTAATGTCTCTTTTACCTGTAAAGGGTTAAAAAGCTCAGTGAACCTGGCTGACACCTGACTAGAGGACCAATTGGGGGACAAGATACTTTCAAATCTTGGTGGAGGGAAGTCTTTGTTTGTGCTGTTTGTGTTGTTCGTTGTTCGCTCTTGGGGCTAAGAGGGACCAGACGTGCACCCAGGTTTTCTCCAATCTTTCTGAATCAGTCTCTCATGTTTCAAAATAGTAAGTACTAGCTAGGAAAGGTGGATTAGTCTTATGTTTGTTTTCTTAACTTGTAAATGTGTATTTTGCTGGAAGGATCTTTACCTCTGTTTGCTGTAACTTTGAATCTCAGGCTGAGAGCGGGGGAAGTCCCTCTAGTCTATATGAATCTGAATACCCTGTAAGCATTTTACACCCTGATTTTACAGAGATAATTTTTACTTTTTTTTTTCTTTTATTAAAAGCTTTCTTTTTTAAGAACCTGACTGATTTTTTTTCTCCTTGTTTAAGACCCAAGGGGATTGGGTCTGAACTCACCAGGGATTGGTGGGGGGAAAGGAGCGAGGGAAGGTTAATTCCTCTTTGTTTTAAGATCCAAGGAGTTTGGATCAGTGTAGCCTCTCAGGGTAACCCAGGGAGGGGAAAGTCTGAGAGGAGGAAAGGAGGGGGGAATGGTTTATTTCTCCTTGTTTTAAGACCCAAGGGGTTTGGGTCTTGGGTTCCCCAGGAAAGGTTTTGGGGGAACAGAAAGTGTGCCAAACACTATATTTTGGCTGGTGGCAGCGTTATCAGATCTAAGCTAGGAATTAAGCTTAAAAGGGTCCATGCAGGTTCCCACTTTTTGGACGCTAAAGTTCAAAGTGGGGGAAAAAGACCTTGACATGGTGTACAGCGGTGGGATTGGGTTTAAAAGCAAAAGCCAGTAGGATTTTTTTTGCTTTCCTTTCTAGCTGCTTGGAAGCAGCCTGAGAGGATTGGGATTTAAAAACCAAAGCCAGTGAGTTTTTTCTTTTTCTCTCCTTTCTGGCTGTTCGGAAGACAGCCTGAGGGCAGAGGTGTTAAGTTTTTTAACAAGGGTCTTTGTTAAAAGGAGGCTCGAGCTGTGAGCCAGCAGACAACCAGCAAAAGGCATTTACAAGTGAATTGTTTTTTTTCTTTCTAGCTCTCGAGCATAACTAGTTAGAAAATCTCTGTTAACCAAGCAGTCTGTAAGCTGCAGAGGTAGTGTGGCCAGCACAGAAAAAAGAAAAAAAAAGAAAAGAAAATGAGCACCAAGGAAGCAGTTAAATAGGAACAGGCAAGACTGGGTGCAGAAGAACAAGCTAAAGAAGCTGACCACAGGAGACAGCTAGAGATAAAAGAAAAAGAGGTGGAGATAAAAGAAAGAGAGAAAGAGGCTGTCCACCGGAGGGCTTTGGAGCTCCAAAGGGAGGCCCACCAGCAGGCCATGGAATTAGCAAAGGCTGAGCAGAATGACACAGCCAACCCTAACAACCCTTCTCCAGGTACTGTTCCCTATCCCAGGAAATTTCCCACCTACAAGGCAGGTGACGACACTGAGGCCTTCTTAGAAAATTTTGAAAGGACCTGCCATGGGTATAACATCTCTGCAGACCAGTACCTGATAGAGCTGAGGCCACAGCTCAGTGGACCCTTAGCAGAGATGGCGGCTGAATTGCCTAAGGAACACATGAATGATTATAAATTTTTTCAAACCAAGGCCGGAATCAGAATGGGGCTAACACCTGAGCATGCCCGTCGGTGGTTCAGAGCGCTAAGGTGGAAACCAGATGTGTCATTTATCCGACACACCTACCAGATTGGAAAGAATTGGGATGCCTGGGTATCAGGAGCAAATGTTAAATCTTTGGACAAGCTGTCCCTCCTAATACAAATGGAGCAGTTTTTAGAGGGGATTCCTGAGGAAATAGAAAGGTACATCCTAGATGGGAAACCGCAAAACTTTAACTGAGGCTGGGGAGATTGGAGCTAGATGGGTGGAAGTGGCAGAAAAGAAAAAAGCTACTAGCAAGGGGAGCGAATATCACAGGGGGCAAACAGAAAATAAACCCTATCACAGAGGGCAACCCAAGACCCCACCTACAACCCAAGAAAAGCCCCAGACTCCTTATTGTCTCCCCTCACCAGTCTCTAGCAACCCACCTCGGCCCAGTGACCAGTCAGCTGGGCGATGCTTTAAATGTAATGAACTGGGACATATAAAGGCCAACTGCCCCAAGAACCCCAACCGAGTGCAGTTCATTACACCACCATCACACCAAAGATCCCCAGGCCCAGATGCCTCTCAAATACCCTCAAAGCGAAGGGAAACTTTGAGAGTGGGCAGAAAGAAGGTTATCGCGTGGACAGACACGGGGGCACAAATGTCAGCTAGCCACCAATCCTTAGTGGACCCCAAATTTATCAACCCAGAGGCCCAAGTGACAATTTACCAATTCATGTCAAAATCTGTAGACTTGCCTACAGCTGAACTGCCTGTCCAGTACAAAGGCTGGTCAGGAATGTGGACTTTTGCAGTCTATGACAATTATCCCATCCCCATGCTACTGGGGGAAGACTTGGCCAACCAGGTGAAGCGGGCCAAGACGGTGGGAATGGTTACACACAGCCAAGCCAGGCAAGCTTCCAGACCCATCGCTGTTGCTGAGCCGTCCACAAGGGCCCTGTCTATGTTACCAAAGATCCAGACAGATGTGGTGAACCCAGATCGCCTGCCAACGACTGCAACAGCCACAGTGCATCCAGTCCCAGAACCGGAACTGGAAAAGCAACCAGCAATAGAACCGTTGCCAGCACTGATGCCAGCGCTTGCAAACTCATCTCCAACCCCAACGCCAGAGGGCTCCAGCGGGCCTGAACTGGCAGAAGCGGCAGACAACCCTACCCAAGAGGCTCAGCCAGAGCCTGAAATATCGCATAGTGCACCAGCGGAAAGCGGTTCACCATCAACGAAAACAACCCCATCACCTACATTGCTTCCAGAGGGACCAAGCCCAAGTCCACAGTCTAAGGAGGAACTGGTGTCTCCAGCCTCAAGGGAACAGTTCCAGACTGAGCAGGAAGCAGATGACAGCCTTCAAAAAGCTTGGGTGGCGGCACGGTGCACCCCACTGCCTCTCAGCTCTTCTATCAGATCCCAGTTTGTTGTAGAACAAGGACATTTATACAAGGAGACTCTTTCTGGTGCACACCAGGAAGACTGGCATCCTCAAAAACAGTTGGTAGTTCCAACTAAGTCTCAGGGAAGGCTCTTAAGCTTAGCTCATGATCATCCCAGTGGCCATTCTGGGGTGAACAGAACCAAAGACAGGTTGGGGAAGTCCTTCCACTGGGAGGGGATGGGCAAGGATGTTGCTAATTATGTCCGGTCTTGTGAGGTGTTGCAAAGAGTGGGAAAGCCCCAAGACCAGGTCAAAGCCCCTCTCCAGCCACTCCCCATAATTCAGGTCCCATTTTAGTGAGTAGCTGTGGATATTCTGGGCCCTTTCCCAAAAAAGACCCCCAGAGGAAAGCAGTACATACTGACTTTGGTGGACTTTGCTACCCGATGGCCGGAAGCAGTAGCTCTAAGCAACACCAGAGCTAAAACTGTGTGTCAGGCCTTAACAGACATTTTTGCCAGGGTAAGTTGGCCCTCCGACATCCTTACAGATTCAGGAACTAATTTCCTGGCAGAGACCATGAAAGATCTGTGGGAAGTTCATGGGGTGAATCACTTGGTTGCCACCCCGTACCACCATCAAACCAATGGCCTGGTGGAGAGGTTTAATGGAACTTTGGGGGCCATGATACGTAAATTCATAAATGAACACTCCAATGATTGGGACCTAGTGTTGCACCAGTTGCTTTTTGCCTACAGGGCTGTACCACATCCCAGTTTAGCGTTTTCACCATTTGAACTTGTGTATGGCCACGAGGTGAAGGGGCCATTACAGTTGGTGAAGCAGCAATGGGAGGGGTTTACGCCTACTCCAGGAACTAACATTCTAGACTTTGTAAGCAACCTACAAAGCACCCTTCGACACTCTTTAGCCCTTGCTAAAGAAAACCTAAAGGATGCTCAGAAAGAGCAAAAGGCCAGGTATGATAAACATACCAGAGAGCGTTCCTTCAAAGTAGGAGACCAGGTTATGGTCTTGAAGGCGCAACAGGCCCATAAGATGGAAGCGTCATGGGAAGGGCCATTCACGGTCCAAGAGAGCCTGGGAGCTGTTAACTATCTCATAGCATTTCTCACCTCCTCCCTAAAGCCTAAAGTGTACCATGTTAATTCTCTCAAGCCCTTTTATTCCAGAGACTTAAAGGTTTGTCAGTTTAAAGCCCCAGGAGAAGACGACGCTAAGTGGCCTGAAGGTGTCTACTACAAAGGAAAAAGTGACGGTGGCGTGGAAGAGGTGACCCTCTCCACTGTCTGTTACAGCTATCCCCTATTCCATTTTGTTTCTTACAGCTGTCCCCAGACTCCATTTTGTTTTCTGTTCTCCTGTGGCCGCCCTTCCCTGGCTGTTAAGTTGTTTACCAGGGCCACTGCCCTTCTCAAAGGGAGGGCCCCTTAAGTTGTTTAACAAGAGCCATTGCCCTTCTCAAAGGGATGGCCACTTGTGCTGCGTGCTAAGTGGGACCACTGCCCTGTTCAAAGGGTTAGTCCTGTTATCACCTCGTTGAGCCTGGGCTTGGTGTAGGGTAGGCAATGTCCAGAGCTGCAAGACCTAATGTGTTTTTAAGATCCTGGGCATGAGTCATAGGCCTCATGTGCTCTTGAGTCACCTATTGCACAGGACTATGTCCAGGCATGTCTCTGGGCTTACCTTCAGTTTTTTCCCTGTGCCCCCTCCCCTGTGACAGAGGGAGCCTATCAGGATTACTGGCGGGAAACTGCCCAAGTTTGCCTATAAAACCAGACATTTTTGAAACACACCTCAGAAAGGTTCCTGCATTGCTGCCTGGTCTGATCAGCCAGGGGTTCTGGGGGGTCTTTTCTCCGCTCTCGTTTTATTTTTGAGCGTACCCCCGTTTTTTGAACGCCCCCCCACGAAGAACGAATTGCTACCTGAGAGATCTCCTGATTATTGAGATTCTACCGAGCCCTCCTTGCCTCTTCTGATGTTGCTGCTGCTTCTGCCTTTGCTGCTGCCTTGGGGACTGGTAAGAATCCCTCTGTAAAACTTTCTATACTTTTATTTTATTATTTTACCTGCTGGCTCTGTTTCCCCAGCACACAGACTCAAGCTAAACCTTGGTCTGTGTCTTAAAACCTCTCTTAAACTCCAGGGCTCTTTGCCGCTGCTAAGCTCTGCTCCTGTGGGCTTTGCCTTGGGGCTCTCTGCTTTCAGCTGTATCCACCGCTGTAGCCATCATCCCTTGGCTTCCTTGGGAGCTGGGTCCTGGATACATACCACTCTGCCCTCTGTAACCTCCCCATAGCATAAGGTGCACCATAGGTCTTGTTTTTTTTAGTTTAATAAGTCATAGTTTGTTAAGATTGTAGAGCTTGTAAGTTTCAACTGCCTTGTTATAGTTTACTGTTTTGTTGCTCCCTATAGTTGCTTGTTATAGCTTTGCTTAGAATTGTGATATTTGTTGTTTTGCCTAGTTGTTGGTTAAGATAGATAAGGTTTTTTGCTGCTTAAATTCGCCTTCCTGCTGTCTCGATCTCTCCCTGAACTTTCCCGTGTCTGTTTCCCCCCCGGCTCCAATCTCCCCCTCTGTGTGCTCCTCCGTGTCTCCCTGTTATAACCCTTTGCTGCTTTTCTCCCGCGTCTGCATCACCCTCCGAACTTCCCAAACCCCTTGCTGCTTCTCCCCCTGTATAACTTCCCTAACCCTTTGCTGCTTTTTCCCCCGCATCTGCACTCTCTCCGAACTTCCCAAACCCCTTGCTTCTTCTCCCCCTGTGAAACTTCCCAAACCCTTTGCTGTTTTTTTTACCTTTGTTTTTGGTGTCCGCTTGTTGCTTAAACCTCTCTCTAGCCCTTCTTTACACTTCTCCGCTGCCCCTCCCCTACCGAAGATCACCATCACACTGCTCCCTTGTCCTCACCCTGCAGGGCTTCAGAGTCTCTCGCTGCTTCCAGCCGCTCGTCTGCATACCACTAATCACTCACTCCCCCTCCTCCTGTTTCTTGACCCAGCCTTTATATTGATATTGTATTGTTGTACTGTAACTCACATTTTACTTGTAATTATAACACCCCATTGGTTGCCTCTACTTTTCTGATATACTTTGTATTTACATTGATGCCACTGTGTTACATTGTGTATCTAGCTATTAACTCATATAGAAGCTACCATTTTATCTTGCATTTCTTTTGGGTACGCTTTGCATTTCCACACTGGGACCTCAATTATGGGGAGTGGCTGGAGAGGGGCCTTGACCTGGTCTTGAGGCTTTCCCACTCTTTGGCATACCTCACAAGACCGGACATACTTGGCAACGTCCTCGCCCATCCCCTCCCAGTGGAAGGACTTCCCCAACCGGTCCTTGGTTCTGTTCACCCCAGCATGGCCACTGGGGTGATCATGGGCTAAGCTTAAGAGCTTCCCCCGGTACTTAGTTGGAACCACCAACTGTTTTTGCGGCTGCCATTCTTCCCGGTGTCCACCAGAAAGAATTTCCTTGTATAAAAGTCCTTGGTCTATAACAAACCGGGATCAATTAGAAGAGCTGAGAGGCGGTGGGGTGCTCCGTGCCGCCGCCCAAGCTTTCTGAAGGCTGTCATCCGCTTCCTGCTCAGCCTGGAACTGTTCCCTTGAGGCTGGGGTCACCAGTTCTTCCTCAGACTGTGGACTTGGGCTTGGTCCCTCTGGAAGCGATGTAGGTGATGGGGTTGTTTCCGTTGCTGGTGAACCGCTCTCCGCTGGGGCACCTGAGGGTATTTCAGGCTCTGGCTGAGCCTTTTGGGTATGGCTGTCTTTTGCTTCTGCCAGTTCTGGCTCGCTGGCGCCCTCTGGCGTTGAGTTTGAAGATGTGGTTGCACTTGCTGGTGCTGGTTGCTGTTCCAGTTCCGGGCCTGGGACTGGAGATGCTGTGGCTGTTTCAGTGGTTGGCATGGAATCTGGATCCACTACCTCTGTCTGGGTCTCTGGTAACCCAGACGGGGCCTCTGTGGACGGCTCAGGAACAGGAATGGGTCTGGAAGCTTGCCTGGTTTGGCTACGTGTAACCATTCCCACTCTCTTGGCCCGCCTCACCTGGTTGGCCAAGTCTTCCCCCAGTAGCATGGGGATAGGATAATTGTCATAGACTGCAAAAGTCCACATTCCTGACCAGCCTTTGTACTGGACAGGCAGTTGAGCTGTAGGCAAGTCTACAGCTTGTGACATGAAGGGGTAAATTGTAACTTTGGCCTTTGGGTTGATGAATTTGGGGTCAACGAAGGATTGGTGGATAGCTGACACTTGTGCCCCCGTGTCTCTCCACGCAGTAACCTTCTTTCCGCCCACTCTCAAATTTTCCCTTCGCTCCAAGGGTATTTGAGAGGCATCCGGGCCTGGGGATCTTTGGTGTGATGGTGGTGTAATGAATTGCACTCGCATGGTGTTCTTTGGACAGTTGGCCTTGATATGTCCCAGTTCATTACACTTAAAGCATCTTCCATCTGATGGGTCACTGGGCCGAGGTGAGTTACTGGAGACTGGTGAGGTGGAAGGGTAGGGTGTCTGTGGCTTTACTTGGGTGGTATGTGGGGTCTTTGGCTGTCCTCGGTTGTAGGGTTTATGGTCTGTGTGCCCCCTGGGGTAATCGTTCCCCTTGACAGTAGCTTTCTTGCTTTCTGCCAGTTCCATCCATTTGGCTCCAATCTCCCCTGCCTCAGCGAGATCTTTGGGTTTTCCATCTTGTATGTACCATGTGATGTCTTCAGGAACACCATCCAAGAACTGCTCCATTTGTATGAGGAGGTGCAGTTCTTCCAAGGTTTGAACGTTGTTTCCTGTTATCCAGGCCTCATAGTTTTTTGCAATATAGTAGGCATGTTTGGGAAATGACACCTCTGGTTTCCACTTTTGGGTTCTGAAGCGCCGACGGGCATGATCTGGGGTTATCCCCATTCTGTATCTGGCCTTGGTTTGAAAAAGTTTATAGTCATTCATTTGCTGCTTAGGCATTTCAGCTGCCACCTCTGCTAAAGGTCCACTGAGCTGTGACCTCAATTCTACCATGTACTGGTCTTCGGGGATGTTGTACCCAAGACAGCCTCTTTCAAAATTTTCCAAGAAGGCCTCGGTGTCATCACCTGCCTTGTAGGTGGGAAATTTCCTGTGCTGTGGAGCAATAATTGGCGCCGGGTTGTTAGGGTTGGCTGGCACATGCAGCCCAGCTTTTGCCAAGTCCAGTTCATGTTTTCTCTGTTTTTTCTTCTCTTCATTTTCTTTTTGTTGTTTTTCCATTTCTCGGTGGTGGGCCAACTCTTCTTCTGCTTGTTTCCTTCGGTGGGCCACCTCTTCTTCTTCTAGTTTTCTTTTGTGTGCTGCCTCTTTGGCTGCCTGTTCTCTTTGGAAGGCTGCCAGTTTGATGCTTTCTTCCTTTTCTTTCAGCTCCATCTCTTTTTGTTTTATTTCTAGTTCCTGTTTGTGTTTTTCCATCTGTCGCCTGTGTTCAGCTTATTTGATTTGTTCTTCGGCCTCAATTTTTGCCTTAGAAGTCATGGTTCCTGTTTTCTTGTGTTGGGGTGCCCTCCGGTGTTTATCTTCTGAACTGCAGGTTCTCTGTTGCCTCCTGAAGTCTGCCTAGCAACAGTGCCTTTAGCTAATCTTCAATGTTAAGTAAACCTGAAAAACCACTTTATTTGCATGTATATAGTGCTGGTATGACTCTCAATGGGAGTGCTATTGTGTGACAAAAGACTCTTAATAGCACCTTAATGGTTTCTTGCTTAAGATGCAAGCTACAAACTGCCAGAGAGAGCAGAAAAAAAAACTTCTCTCTGGTTCCCTTTTAAAACCAACTGTTTCTCTCTGCTAAAAAGGCCTTAGCAGAGAAAAGAAAAATATAATATTCCTACTGGCTTCTGGATTCTGTCTATATCCCAACCGCTGCCACTCATATCATAACCTTAGTCCCAGATTTGGACCTTAGCGTCCAAAATATGGGGGTTAGCATGAAAACCTCCAAGCTTAGTTATCAGCTTGGACCTGGTACTTGCTGCCACCACCCAAAAAATTAGAGTGTTTTGGGGCACTCTGGTCCCCCTGAAAAACCTTCCCTGGGGACCCCAAGACCCAAATCCCTTGAGTCTCACAACAAAGGGAAATAATCCTTTTTCCCTTCCCCCTTCCAGGTGCTCCTGGAGAGATACACAGACACAAGCTCTGTGAATCCAAACAGAGTGACTCCCCCTCTCCGTTCCCAGTCCTGGAAACAAAAAGCACTTTCCTCTTCACCCAGAGGGAATGCAAAATCAGGCTAACAAATCCAACACACACAGATCTCCCCTGATTTCTTCCCCCCACCAATTCCCTGGTGAGTACAGACTCAATTTCCCTGAAGTAAAGAAAAACTCCAACAGGTCTTAAAAGAAAGCTTTATATAAAAAAGAAAGAAAAAATACATACAAATGGTCTCTCTGTATAAAGGTGACGAAATACAGGGTCAATTGCTTAAAAGAATATTGAATAAACAGCCTTATTCAAAAAGAATACAGATCAAAGCACTCCAGCACTTATATTCATGCAAATACCAAAGAAAAGAAACCATATAACTTACTATCTGATCTCTTTGTCCATACACTTAGAAACAGAAGATTAGAAAACAGAACTACTTCTCCAAAGCTCAGAGAAAGCAGGCAGACAGAAAACAAAGACTCCGACACAAACTTCCCTCCACTCAGAGTTGAAAAAATCCGGTTTCCTGATTGGTCCTCTGGTCAGGTGCTTCAGGTGAAAGAGACATTAACCCTTAGCTATCTGTTTATGACAGGTTGCCTCTACTTTTCTGATATACTTTGTATTTACATTGATGCCACTGTGTTACATTGTGTATCTAGCTATTAACTCATATAGAAGCTACCATTTTATCTTGCATTTCTTTTGGGTACGCTTTGCATTTCCACACTGTATCTAGAGTTGCTTATTGACTGTACTGAATCCCATTGTGCTGAACCCCACTTGCTGTAGCCCACTATTAGAACCCCCTACACTGTTCAATCAGAAGAACCTCCCCCATCGTTGTCTATTGTAAACACCCTATACACCCCATCCCATCGTATTTCATTATTAAATTCCCACCACTTCCTTTTTTTTCCTTTAATAAAGAAATTAATTGGAACCCCAGCTGTGTGGTAATTGCTCCCCAAGATCCCATATACCTGCAGGCAGGGACATCCACAACCTTGGAACATCTGCAGCGGCAACAGATCAAGAAGCTGTGCACTAGCTTCGCCCCATTGTTCTCAGCCACCCCAGGAAGGACCGAACGGGCATACCACTCCATTGACACAGGTAATGCTCACCCAATTAGAACCCCACCCTACCGGGTGTCTCATGCCCAAGCTGCTATAGAATGAGAGATCCAAAACATGCTACAGATGGGTATAATCCGCTCCTCTACCAGTGCATGGGCATCTCCAGTGGTTCTGGTACTCAAGCCAGATGAGGAAATATGCTTTTGCGTGGACTACCGTAAGCTAAATGCTGTAACTCATCTCGACAACTATCCAATGCCACGCACCGATGATGGATTGGAAAAATTGGGACGTGCCCAGTTCATCTCTACAATAGACCTAACCAAGGGGTCCTGGCAAGTACCGCTAAATAAACCCGCCAAAGAAAGGTCAGCCTTCATCACCCATGCAGGGGTGTATGAGTTTAATGTGCTTCCTTTCAGGCTGTGAAATGCACCCGCCACCTTCCAAAGACTTGTAGATGGTCTCCTAGCAGGATTGGGAGAATATGCAGTTGCCTATCTCGATGATGTGGCCATTTTTTCTGATTCATGGGCCGAACACCTAGAACACCTGGAAAAATCTTTGAGCGCATCAGGCAGGCAGGACTAACTGTTAAGGCTAAAAAGTGTCAAATAGGCCAAAACAGAGTGACTTACCTGGGACACCAGGTGGGTCAAGGAACAATAAACCCCCTATAGGCCAAGGTGGATGCTATCCAAAAGTGGCCTGTCCCAAAGTCAAAGAAACAGGTCCAATCCTTTTTAGGCTTGGCCAGATATTACAGGCGATTTGTACCACACTACAGCCAAATTGCTGCCCCACTAACTGACCTGACCAAAAAGACCCAGCCGAACGCAGTTAAGTGGACTGATGAGTGTCAGAAGGCCTTTACCCAGCTTAAGGTGACCCTCATGTCTGACCCTGTGCTAAGGGCCCCAGTCTTTGACAGACCATTCCTAGTAACTACAGATGCATCTGAGCGTGGTGTGGGAGCAGTTTTAATGCAGGAATGACCGGATCAAAACTTCCATCCTGTCGTGTTTCTTAGCAAGAAACTGTCTGAGAGGGAAAGCCTCTGGTCAATCAGTGAAAAAGAATGCTACGCCATTGTGTATGCCCTGGAAAAGCTACGCCGATACGGTTGGGGACAGCGGTTCCAGCTACAAACCGACCATGCTGCACTAAAGTGGCTTCATACTGCCAAAGGAAACAACAAAAAACTTCTTCGATGGAGTTTAGCTCTCCAAGATTTTGATTTTGAAATTCAACACATTTCAGGAGCTTCTAACAAAGTAGCTGATGCACTCTCCTGTGGAAGTTTCCCAGAATCAACTGGTTAAAAATTGCCTTAAAATGTGGAAAATCTTGTAGTTTACATAGTTAGTATGTAAAGGTGCATGTGTTTTATTAATCTGTTTATTCTAAAGTTCTAGGAAGAAATCACCGCCAGTGTGGTTCCACCCTGTCTGAGATTTGGGGGGCATGCCATAAACAGATAGTTAAGGGTTAATGTCTCTTTTACCTGTAAAGGGTTAAAAAGCTCAGTGAACCTGGCTGACACCTACCAGAGGCCCAATCGGGGGACAAGATACTTTCAAATCTTGGTGGAGGGAAGTCTTTGTTTGTGCTGTTTGTGTTGTTCGTTGTTCGCTCTTGGGTCTAAGAGGGACCAGACGTGCACCCAGATTTTCTCCAATCTTTCTGAATCAGTCTCTCATGTTTCAAAATAGTAAGTACTAGCTAGGAAAGGCGGATTAGTCTTATGTTTGTTTTCTTAACTTGTAAATGTGTATTTTGCTGGAAGGATCTTTACCTCTGTTTGCTGTAACTTTGAATCTCAGGCTGAGGGCAGGGGAAGTCCCTCTAGTCTATATGAATCTGAATACCCTGTAAGCATTTTACACCCTGATTTTACAGAGATAATTTTTACTTTTTCTTTCTTTTATTAAAAGCTTTCTTTTTTAAGAACCTGATTGATTTTCCCCCCCCTTGTTTAAGACCCAAGGGGATTGGGTCTGAACTCACCAGGGATTGGTAGGGGGAAAGGAGGGGGGGAAGATTAATTCCTCTTTGTTTTAAGATCCAAGGAGTTTGGATCAGTGTAGCCTCTCAGGGTAACCCAGGGAGGGGAAAGTCTGAGAGGGGGAAAGGAGGGGGAATGGTTTATTTCTCCTTGTTTTAAGACCAAAGGGGTTTGGATCTTGGGTTCCCCGGGAAAGGTTT
Organism: Gopherus flavomarginatus; assembly: GCF_025201925.1. NCBI lineage: Eukaryota > Metazoa > Chordata > Testudines > Testudinidae > Gopherus > Gopherus flavomarginatus. Next base: position 267,991,776 of record NC_066619.1, on the reverse strand, counting down.
TGGGGGAACAGAAAGTGTGCCAAACACTATTTTGGCTGGTGGCAGCATTATCAGATCTAAACTAGGAATTAAGCTCAGAAGGGTTATGACGATTCAGTTCTGGCGGGACCCAACTGAGAGTGCCAATTCAGGACCAATTGCTTAAACAGGGCAGTTACAGCCCTAGGCTGGGGTTTTTCCACCTCTAAGGCAAAGCAAACCAGCCAGACAAAAATGACTTTGGTTTCACCCCACTGGCTAACCACAAATCACACAAGCAATTTCCTTAGACACTCCAGTCTCCCGTATCACCACCAGTGCCACCCATCCTGGGGATGAATGGTTATGAAAACCAACACCCCAGTAAAATAAAAAGGTTCTCTCAATCCCAAAGGACCAAGCTCCAGACCCAGGTCAATATACACATCAGATCTTACCCACAAATCACGCTGTTGGCAATCCTTTAGAATCTAAAATCTAAAGGTTTATTCATAAAAGGAAAAAGATAGAGATGAGAGCTAGAATTGGTTAAATGGAATCAATTACATACGGTAATGGCAAAGTTCTTAGTTCAGGCTTGTAGCAGTGATGGAGTAAACTGCAGGTTCAAATCAAGTCTCTGGAGAACATCCCCCCACTGGGATGGGTCATCAGTCCTTTGTGTAGAGCTTCAGTTTGTAGCAAAGTCCCTCCAGAGGTAGGAAGCAGGATTGAAGACCAGATGGAGATGAGGCATCAGCCTTATATAGTCTTTTCTAGGTGTATGAACACTTCTTTGTTCTTACTGTGGAAAATTACAGCAAAATGGAGTTTGGAGTCACATGGGCAAGTCCCTGCATACTTTGCTGAGTTACAAGGCGTATCTGCCTCCTCTCAATGGGTCAATTGTGTAGCTGATGGTCCTTAATGGGCCATCAAGCAGGCTAAGCAGAGCTAACACCAACTTCTCTGGGGTGTTTCCCAGAACTGCAGCACCAATTTGAAATACAGACAGTATACAGCCAATACTTATAACTTCAACTACATAATGATACAGATATACAGATAGCATAATCATAACCAGCAACCCATAACCTGGTCTTAGACACCTTATATGACCCCCTTTACATAGGATTTGGTGCCACTACAGGACCTTGGTTGCAAACCATGTTCTGTATGGTCCCAGTTTATATCAAGGGATTTGGATCTTGGGTTCCCCAGGAAAGGTTTTGGGGGAACAGAAAGTGTGCCAAACACTATATTTTGGCTGGTGGCAGCATTATCAGATCTAAACTAGGAATTAAGCTTAGAAGGGTCCATGCAGGTCCCCACTTTTTGGACACTAAAGTTTAAAGTGGGGGAAAAAGACCTTGACAGACCCCAACAGTAATCCTTGTGTCTCTATGTAACCCTTACTACAGACATAAATTACGACTAGAGAATAAAGACTACTTGGACATAACCATGTAGGACAGCCCTGCAGAACCTACCTGCCCCTTGGACCTTCTTAATGGAGATTGAGAGAAACTCAGATTATAATACAGCCCTCCAAGCTCCGATCTTCCCCTACAAACCCAATCTGGTAAGTAACACATCCTTTGGCAGATTTTACTAATTAAGTGTAATGGAGTGTTTTCCACTCCTCTGCTGCTTTCTCGGTGGCCTTCTCCTTTCACCCAAGCAGAATTAACCCTCTTCCCTTTCTTGTCTGTTTTTTATAATGAAGGCTCAGTCATTTAAGAAGGAAGACTACTAGACCCATCATGAAACTTTCTGCTATAACATTACAGAAACCATGTAGGCAAACCTTTGCCTGAGAACAGAGCCAAACACAAAGAGATTATTTGGCGGCAGGAGATGTCACTTTTAACTGTTCCTCAAAGTCAAGCATTAAACTCACTTGTTAAGGTCACCTCTTAGGTCTTGACACTGATAACAAATGGCACTCTGTCTCCATCACTGCTGGTAAATTCCCAACTATAAAGATGCATAGGCTGGAGTTTCCAGTTAGGATTCAGACATTGCTTTGAGAGCTGACCCTTTCTCTTAAGATACAGATATAGAGAAAACAAGGACAAGGGAGCTGCAAGGAATGAAAGCAGCTGTTGTTATTTTAAGGGGGCATTGTCAACTTGAAATCTAGTCACTTAAAAAGAAAATGAGTTAAATGTTTTTTTCGTGCCCCCCTCCCCAGATTATTTTCCATGCCATTGATTCTCTCTACCACTTTTGTGTGGTCCTACAATCACATTTTCCTATTATATTTAATGTTTTCCTCCCCCGTTGCTGTGAGACAGATTCCCACAAATAGAGAAAAATGATTGACCCTGTTAGATGGTGGAGTGTGTGTGTGGAGAACTGTGAAAATGGCTATATATTCTCTAATCACTTCCAGTTATGACTAATCTTAAATTCTACTTATGAAGGATCCAATATTTTGCTAGACTACAGAGGGATGCACTTTAGTACATCCCACCTAATATACCATTTCTTATCTCTAGCATTCATAGCCAAGTGTTTCTTGTAAATACTTCTATTTTTCAACACGGATTTAGACAGTGAGGTTGGATTTACTCCAGGGGAAGAGTAATAACATATAATGTTGTGGTTTCTCAGATGAACTTACAGGATTTAGTATGTAATTATTTATGAGTTATTCAGAAATCACTGTTCCCACTTACAAACTGGGAATATTGTGTTATTATAAACAGAATGGAAACTGCTTTGTGCTCACTGACACTTTATCCTGCCCCAAGAGTGTCTGTGCCACAAATGTTTTATTTCGTTGAACGAGAAAAGGAATCTGTGGAAAAATTAGTATGTGATCATATAAATAAAGACTATTATAATACATGCATGCACAGGGTCCTAAATTATATTGGATAGGCAGTCTTAATTTTGGCATTTCCTATCTTTTGAGTGCTTGACTTGCCCCCTCTATGCTCTTTTAACATGTTTTTGATAAAGGAAACAAGGTGGGTGAGGTAATGTCTTTAATTGGACCAATTTCTGTTGTTGAGAGAGACTTGCTTTCAAGCTTACACAGAGCTCTTCCTCAGGTCACTGTGTATCTCAAAACCTTCTCTCTCTCACCAACAGAAGTTGGTCTAATAAAAGATATTACGTCACCCACCTTGTCTCTCTAATATCCTGAGAGGAACTTTGCTACAACAACACTGCATAAACATGTTTTGTTTGTAATTTCTTAGGTTTATAAAACAGCAAAGTGAAATAAATCCATCATGTGGAAACAGAGACATTAACATGGGCCATCAGCAGGGTTGGAACCTTCACCTCCATAGCACAGATCTCTGACATTTCAGCTACTGATAGCAGTAGTAGGTTATCATCCTGCAGGCTGACTGGCCACTAGACAAGGATGAGACACATACTTTGCCAGTGGGTTTCACAGATGTTTGTTATAGCAGAGGAATAGCAAGCTGCAGGTATAGAATTATAGAAATGTAGGACTGGAAGGGACCACAATAGGTCAACTGATCCAGTCCCTTGAACCGAGAAAGGACTAAGTATTATCTGAACGATCCCTGACAGGTGTTTTTCTGACCTGTTCTTAAAAACCTCCAATCACAGAGGTTCCACAATCTCCCTAAGGTAATTTGTTCTAGTGCTTAATTATCCACACAGTTAGTAAGTTTTTCCTTATGTCTAATCTATATCTCTTGCAGCAATTTAAGCCCATTACTTCTTGTCCTTTCCACAGTGGCTAAGGAGAACAATTTATCACCGTCCTCTTTATAACTATCTCTTAGGTCCTTGAAGACTACCATTAGGTACCTCTCCAGTCTTCTCTTCTGCAGACTAAACAAACTCATTTTTTTCAGTCTTTCCTCATAGGCCATATTTTCTAGATCTTTAGTCATTTTGTTGCTCTCCTCTGGACTTTCTCCGATTTGTCCACATCTTTCCTGAAGTGTGGTGCTCAGAACTGGACACAGTACTCCAGCTGAGGCCTCATCAGTGCATAGTAATGTGGAAGAATTACTTCTCATGTCTTGTTTCCAACACTCCCACTTAAGGCCTGGTCTACACTTAAACCGAATTTAGCAGCATTAAACCGATTTAACCCTGCACCCGTCCACACAACAAGGCCCTTTATATCGATATAAAGGGCTCTTTAAACCGATTTCTGTACTCCTCCCCAACTAGAGGAGTAGCGCTGAAATCGGTATTGCCATGTTGGATTAGGGTTAGTGTGGCTGCAAATCGACGGTATTGGCCTCCTGGTGGTATCCCAGAGTGCACCATTGTGACCGCTCTGGAAAGCAATATGAACTCGGATGCACTGGCCAGGTAGACAGGAAAAGCCCAGCTAACTTTTGAATTTCATTTCCTGTTTGCCCAGTGTGGAGCTCTGATGAGCACAGGTGGCGATGCAGTCCCAAATCCAAAAAGAGCTCCAGCATGGACTGTACGGGAGATACTGGATCTGATCGCTGTATGGGGAGACAAATCTGTTCTATCAGAGCTCAGTTACAGAAGACGAAATGAGAAAGCATTTGAAAAAATCTCCAGGCTATGATAGACAGTGCTGTGTGACAAGTGTAACGGAAAGCCAAAGAATCAAATGGACACTCATGGAGGGAAGGAGGGGGTACTGAGGACTCCAGCTATCCCACAGTCCCCGCAGTCTCTGAAAAGCATTTGCATTCTTGGCTGAGCTCCCAATGCCTGAAGGGTCAAAAACATTTTCCCGGGTGTTTCAGGGTATATGTCGTCAATTTACACTCTCCCTCCCCCCTGAAAGAAAAGGGAAAAAAAGCGTTTCTCGCCTTTTTTCAATGTCACCCTATGTCTACTGCATGCTGCTGGTAGACGGGGTGCTGCAGCGCTGAACACCAGCATCCCCTTCCCGGTGGCAGACTGTACAATATGACTGCTATCTGTCGTCATCATCAGCCTGTGAGTGCTCCTGGCTGGCCTCGGTGAGGTCGGCCGGGGACGCCTGGATAAAAATGGGAATGACTCCCGGTCATTCCCTGCAGATGGTACAGAATGGCTGGTAACTGTCTTCATCATAGCAACTGGAGGCTGAACTCCATCAGCCCCCCCACCCCCCTTTCATGTCTAAAGATAAGATTCTGTACTGCCTGGACTATCATAGCAGCGGGAGGCTGGGCTCCTCTCCCCTGCCACCCTTTAATGTCCTGCCTGGACTATCATAGCAGCTGGAGGCTTCCTCCCCCTCATTTTATCTCACTAAAAGTCAGTGTTTCTTATTCTTGCATTCTTTATTACTTCATCACACAAATGGAGGGACACTGCCATGGTAGCCCAGGAGGGTTGGGGGAGGAGGGAAGCAATGGGTGAGGTTATTGCAAGGGCACCCTCTAGAATGGCATGCAACTCATCATTTCTGCGGAATCTCTGGGGCTCTCACACGGAGCAGCTGTGCTCTCTGGTTCTCTAGTACACTTGCCCCATATTCTAGGCAGGACTGACTCTATTTTTAGACAAAACATAAAGAAAGGTATGACCTGGGGAGTCATTCCCATTTTTGTCCATGCGCTCCTGGCCGACCTCAGCGAGGCCAGCCAGGAGCACCCATGACAGCAGCAGACGGTACAGAACGGCTGATAACTGTCATCTCATCGCCAATTTACAATGGCATGGCAGACGGTGCAGTAGGGATGGTAACCGTCTCTGCTACCTTGCAAAGGCAAATGAATGCTGCTGTGTAGCACTGCAGTACCATGTCTGTCAGCAGCATCCAGTACACATACGGTGACTCTGACAAAAGGCAAAATGGGCTCCATGGTTGCCATGCTATGGCATCTGCCAGGGCAATCCAGGGAAAAAGGGCGTGAAATGATTGTCTGCCGTTGCTTTCACGGAGGAAGGATTGAGTGACGACATTTACCCAGAATCACCTGCGACACTGTTTTTGCATTGGGATTTCAACCCAGAATTCCAATGGGCGGGGGAGACTGCGGGAACTATGGGATAGCTACAGGAGAGCTACCCACAGTGCAACGCTCTGGAAATTGACGCTAGCCTCGGTACATGGACGCACACCCCCGAATTAATGTGCTTAGTGTGGCGGCGTGCACTCGACTTTATACAACCAGTTTATGTAAAACCGGAATAATCCTGTAGTGTAGACATACCCTCATACATTCCAGAATTATGTTTGGCAATTTTTTTGGCAACAGTATTACATTGTTGACTCATATTTAGTTTGTGATCCACTGTAACTATATAAGGTTTCAGAGTAGCAGCCGTGTTAGTCTGTATCCGCAAAAAGAACACGAGTACTTGTGGCACCTTAGAGACTAACAAATTTATTTGAGCATAAGCTTTCGTGCGCTACAGCCCACTTCACTGGATGCATGCAGTGTATATATATATATCTTCCTTCTGTATTTTCCACTGCATGCATCCGATGAAGTGGGCTGTAGCCCACGAAAGCTTATGCTCAAAGACATTTGTTAGTCTCTAAGGTGCCACAAGTACTCCTGTTCTTTTTGTAACTATATAGTGGACCTTGGGTTCCATTCCAGGTTCTGGAAAGGTGTGTCCTCTAGTGGTCACAGACCCTTCTGCCCCTTTTTCTCTCCCCACAAAAGCCTGACCCCTTTACCCCTGTCTCAGACCCCTCTCTCTTCCCCTAACTCCCAATCTTAGCCTGGACCCTGGGCTCCTTGTCTCAATCTACCCCATCATATGGTTCTTTTCCCTTCTGGATTCATTAGATTGATTTCTTCTTTTTGTTCCCTGGGTACCAAAAGAGAGACAGTCTCCCTGCCCTCAGGACCACAGAAACCTGCCCAAGCTGGAAGAAACAATTGCAAAGGAAGTCCTTCTCAGCCCCAGTACCCAAGATGGAGTATGCTCAGTTACTCTGTGGGGATGGTATGTGCAAAGTTCTGTTGGTACATAGAAGCTGTGAGGGGATGGATCAGGTCTAGTACAGACCGATTCTTCAGAGAATTTAGCTGCCAACCTTTTAACAAGTCTGGATTGAGAATGTGTGAAACGAGATTTTTTTTCTAAGGCTTATAACTTGGCCAGGGTTTCTCACTGAGACATCCTTGATACAAAGGCCACATTTCAACCCCTTTTCCAAAGAATGGAGGTGCAAGAGCATTTCAACAAAATGGTTGTATGAATTTTTTCTAATGTGGACAAAACAACACATTTTCCCCTAGGTTGGTCCTCAGAAGCACATGGTTTCAGCAAAAATAGTCTAACTAAATTCAGCCTGAGGCAGACAGCTGACATAGAGAATGTCAGCCCAAATGGCTAAAGACTAGCAAAGTTATCAGAGCCTAATAACAGATCTTATGCTGGAAAGTGTCAGGATACCTTAAGTATAAGCGTCGTTGTCTGTGCCACCGATAATGAACAATAAAATTGAACCTTGGTAAAATTAATCTTCAAAAATGTTGTTTTAAATTAGTTTTTCCAATGATCCATACAGCTGTTCATATGCATTAGAATTATTGCAAGAACTGAAGGAAGCAGAAAAGGGGAGCAGGGAGAACCAAGTCTTAACTTAAACTCCCCACCTACAAAGGCCAGGAAAAGTAAAACTGGGTGCACTTTTTCAACCAAAACATTTTTTAGTGAAAAATACAGATTTGGCAAACATAATTTGTATCAATTTCACCAAATTGTTCAAGTAAAAAAATCTTAAAAGAAAAATTTTAAAAAAATCTAAATGTTTCAACATTTTTGGAACAGGACATTTTGATTTTTCAGTTTAAAATGACTTTGTTTAGAAATTTCCTTTAATTTTATTTAATAATTTATAAAACTCCTCAAAATTAAAATGAAACATTTTGTTTTGGGTTAAACAAAATGTCTTGCTCAACCCAAAACAATTTTTTGATATGCCAAAATTTTTTGGTTTTGGTTCAACCTGAAACTCCTACCCTATCCCTCCCGTCCTAGTATTTTCAGAATTGCTAGTGAATCAAAAAACCCATTATTTATCCACATATACAACAAAAGAAACTGTAGGACTCAGCCTCTTCTGTTGTTTGATGAGACAGTCTAGTTGAATTTTGGAAAACATTTTGAAGTCTGTGTTTGCTATAAATAGTATTTTAAAAGTTATCACATTGAGTTATTTATTTTTCCAAGCTCTTGTTCCAGGAGAACCTATGCCCTTCCATTCTGGCAGTTATTTTTTGCCCAACATCAGTGAAATACAGTTTTGTTTTGTTTTGTTTTTTTAAAGCTACACATATTTATGTCCTCAGGTCCCTCTCAATACCAAACTTGATGTAGGGATAAATTTTGTAATAAATAGATTGTTAACATACAGGAAAATATTTTTCAAGTATTGTCCAATGACCAAACAGCCAGGAAGTGTGTGTGATAATTTTGAGTAGAGTGGTTAGAACATGAGGGGACGCTTTCCTCCATCCTGTGAAATTTCAGAATGTTTCACTGTGGCAAACGGGTGCAGCTTTATTTTAACTTCCACTAAAGAAACCTTTCCAGGCAATACCTGGTCCCATAACTGTAACCAAAAGGTGGCAGCATATTGTTTGCTATTCCTTTTCTCTCACTTCATGGAAACACTAGCAATGAGCGACTCAACTCCATCAGTCTGCAGAGATGCCAGGAAGACTGGCATAATCGTGCTGACTAAGGCATGTAGGGGATGACTAATGTAAATTCAGCTGTTTGTTTAAAAGAAAGGTGGGAATGGAATGCATTCCCATGGAATACAGGCCTGTTATCTCAGTTGGTTCAGTGGTTTGCACCTCATTTGTTAGGCTTTTGGCACAAGATTGGAAACACCTCTGAAGAAAGGTTATATTTTAGCTCACTGTTAGTCTGCTGAGGCAGCTTCAGGAAGAACATATCCTTTACTGCTTGTTAATTAATCTAGGCATCGTAAACAGACTATGAAAAGCCTCAGGTGTGTTATTGATCTGTGAGACTTGAGCCGAATTTTGTCCCTAGTGCCCACCTTGGATAACTGGACTGGGTCTGGTGACCTCCCCAGGACCAGGAAGGGGAGGAGGAGTCCTTCATGCAGAAATATACAAGAGTGAAATGGTATGAATATACAAGTCAAGGTTTTGCTGAATGACTGCATCTGTTTAAAGCCTTCCTATGCTCCTGAAAGATATGCAGATGTCCAGTTCCCAGCTTCAGTGGTAAGGGGCATGTGCGTGTATGTGTTCTGGACATCACTTGCTCTCTGGACTACAGCAATGCAATGAATCTGGGCATGAAGCCAGCAGCCCTTAGGAAACTCCAACTAGTGCAGAACACTGCAGCATGACTCCTCAGCAACACAGGCCAGCGAGAGCACAGGAGCCTTGTCTTCCATGTCCTCAGCTGGCTTCCCACAGACTATCAAGTCCAGTTCCAGGTCTCAGCCTTTGCCTTCAAGGCTCTCAGTGGCCTGGGCCTAGGATATTTAAAGTATCACCCAATGCTCTGGGATGAGGACCACTGTTGACAACTCTACTCCCCAGACACGATGGAGCTTTCTAACACAGGGGTAAAGCTTGTCTGTGCCAGAGACAGTTTTCGCAGGTGAGGTTCACAAACTGTGGAACAAACTCCCACAGAAACCAAGAACCAGCATAAACATTACCACTTTCTGTACTAAGTGCCAGATGCACTCCTTCGACCTGCCTTCTCTAACTTAACCACAGAGTGATGGGTGCATGTCTAAAAAGAATCCCTCAAAATGTTATACTGACAAATAAATCTTCCTGTTCTTTTTTTGTTCATGCAAATATATTGGGGGAGGAGGAGAGATGAGAATTACTTCATGAAGTGTCTTATTTCTTTAGTTGCTGCTGTGACAGGTATGAGTTAATACAATTTTCACTGTGCCAGCATGAGCAGATTTCAAAGCTGCTTGACTGTTGCTTTCTCTATTTCCTGTCTCTTGCTGAACAGCTGGTCTCTAGAAACAGAGGAAATGTTTCCATTGGGAGTTTTCAAAGCCAGCTTGAAAGAAAAGGGACAGAGGGTACGTCAATATGTCTCTCCCCTCACTTTCCCTCCCTGCACTATTAAAACACTCCAATTTGGGAATTGTCTTTGTATCACTGGCTAATTTCATGCCTTCATGGACCCAGAGTCATGTGTTCAGCTCAGTCTGTCCTTAGACCTTTAATTAGCTGGCCACTGTGAACAGAAATTCTATTTTCCTTTATCCTTTACTTCAAAAGTATCTGCAGCACAAAGTTATGCACAAAAGACACAAAACTTACAAGTCTGCATGTGACAATGCGAATGCCAATGCAGTTTGGGGTAGCATGGGCAGTGTCCCAATACTGCTCCATTACATTTGTTGGGATGAAGGTGCTTTTTGAAGTTGCTGTGCTTGTGTCTTATCTAAATGAAGATGGTTTAATTGGGATCTTAAGGCTGCCTTTTCTTTACTCTGAAGAGTTATTTCTGCTCCCCAGTCCCTTTATACTTTTCTTGTTCTCTCCACTGACATGTGCAATTTTCTCTCTCTCTCTTTTTGGGTTGGGAAGGCAGGCCAGAATTTATACTCCTTCAAGAGTGTCATTCTATCAATAAAACACCCAGAGGTGCACCTATTCATTAAGATACTGGCTGCTAGTCATTGCTACTCTGGGTAAGATTTAAATCAGTAACCTTGAGTTAAAAGGTTTTTCATGTTGTTACCAAGCTTTTGAGCCACCTGGTTCCCTGACTTCGCTCCTAGGAAAAAGTGACAATTTAGTATTTCCCTTCTTAAGTTAGGGCTATGTCTACACTATGCACCTTTTAGCGACACAGCAATGCAGCTAAAAAGTGCACAATGTTGTCGCTGTTTGTTAGCAGGAGAGAACTCTCCTGCCGACAAAAAATTTCCACCCCAACAAGAGTCCTGCCAACAAAGTGCTGTTCACACTGGAGCTTTTTGTTGGCAAAACTTGTTTTTTTTTCCTACACCCCTGAACAACAAAAATTTTGTCCCTCACTTTCCAGTGTAGACAAAGCCTAAGTTTTGAATATTTAGAAGAAGGCAGGTAGAAAAGTTTTCAAAAGGGCCTAAGTCCCAATTAGTCAGTGAGTGGCTTGCATTGTCTAAGCCACTCTTAAAAACAAACAAAACGATCAGCAACAACCCCAAGCCAAAAATTCTACTGTGCATGTGAAAAAAACATTTATACGCTCAACTCCTTTTTTAAAAGTACTAAACAGATTTTCTTCAAATGTGGCTTGCACTATAGCTACAAAACAATCCAACTTTAAATAAAAAAAGTTTGAGCCAACTGTGAATGATGCAGGGTCAATATCTTTTCCTGGAATAAGTGAGGAATAGTGCATTTGCTTAGTTTTTTCACAAACTGAATCAATTCTCTTCAAAGTGTCTCTCCACCACCCATGCCTGATTCACTTCTGTGATGAGACTATAGAAAATTACAGACTCAAATGCATTTGTTTGCAAGAGCCACGAGCAATTGAAGAGGTTAAGTGGGGGGTTATAATGGAAGTTGGAATTCAGCTTTAACTGCAGAGTGAGCAGTAGCACATGCTAATTTATCTGTCACGTGCAATGTGTATTTTTCAGATACTGAATGCAGCCGTGGTCTTGTTTGTGTTAAAAAGAGATTTTTCTTATTATTGTTACTATGTTTGCCTGAGCCATGTTGTAAAACTGCCATAAATCCATTGGGACTTGTGGTTTTTTTCTTTTTCTATTTTGAATCTTGAAAAATTCTCACTTCAACTTGCACAGTTAAAAAAACCGGACAATATGAAAACCACATGCCCTACGTGTGAACACATTTTCCCCTCCATGATTCAGAGCAGTATTGGATTGTACTGTAACTCTTCAAAGGTGGCAGTATTGTGACAGCAAAATTAGCATATCACAACTGTTCCATTAGCACAGACATGGCAAGAATATGTGCTTTGAAAAATAAGAGCTTTTAACCCCCACACAACCTCTTTCCTCTTTACCCTGATGCAATTTCCAAGGCGCAGTCGGAAAGCTAATTAAAAGAAATCTCCCTTCTGTGATGAGATTGTTCTGTGGGGATGAAAACCCAGAGATGTCTGCACAGAACAGGTTCCTTGGCATTAGAAAAACATCTGAGAAACAGAAAGCTTTGTATTTTTGTCTTTTCTTTGACACAGGGAGTGGCCATTAGGACTACAGCTTTGCACAGTCTAGGGGATTTAAGTGTGCCCTAAAAATAATAATGAAATGTACTGTGGAATCCCAGCATACGTGTTTGTTGGGAACTCTATTCCAGTGCATGGCTTTTCAACTTGCCGGTTGTGAACTGGACTCAGTGTCTGTCTGGCCCATGTCTAGGGTTCCTAAGCAATATGGTAACACAAATAAATAATTATATTAATAATAACAAAGCTGTGTGAGCAACAGATTTTTCACTAGCAATTTCAAAATACTGAAAAAAATTTGTTTGGATCAACATAACATGGACACCTTCCAGAATTTTTAGTGAATCAAAAAGTCAGAGACAAAAAAAGTAGTTTCAGGGTGAACAAAATGTTTTGTTTCAGTTTTGACCATTTTTAAAGGAAGTTGGATGTTTTAAATTAAATTGAAGGAAATTTCTGAACAAAATTGTTTTGAACTGAAAAACTGAAACAGAGTTACCTTTTCTGAATTGTTTTTGTATCAAAAAATAATTTGGCAATATCAGCACAAATTTGTAAAATGTTTCAGTGTAACCAAATCTTCATTTTTTTTTGCTGAAAAAACTTTTAGGGGAAAAAGCACTGGTTGTGATCACCTTGCCCATCCTGGATGGGTGTTCCTGGGGTGGAAAAGGCAGGTCTTTAGTATGGAAAAGTTGGAGAAAAATTTTCTCTATGGCACAGGTGCCTTTCTTAGGGCATCCCCTGAATACCCTAAATCTGAAGCAAGTAACAGAGGTGACTTTCACTCTGTTGAGCTTGAAACCGTAGCCACCAGCGCCGAGTTCATGGTGTTGTAATATAACATTACTAAATTTATTTAAAATAAAATACTACAATCCCAATTTGTATAAATGTCTATCTACTTATTTCAGTGTTTGTTTTTACTGCCTCCCACCACTGTCTGAGTGCCTTCCACGTAAAACTGATAGCAATAGTGAAGTTCTCAGGGTAATCATGTGGCTTTGAAAATCAGGGATGTCCCCTTTTTTCTGAGTCCCGCTCCATGCCCCTGTTTGTTTTACAGAAGCAGTGTATTACAAACCCCAGCAGAATGGCTGCATGAAGGAGCTGCCAGGTAGCTGAGCTGGTGAAATTAACAGCTGGCTGAGTGAGCACATACTAACCTTAAGGACCACTTCTAGATCTGCCATATAGTAATGTTCCTACCTGCCCCCTTATGCACCTCCCATGATTCTCCTGCTGCCCCACAAGAAGTCAGGTCTCTGAGGAGGCTGAGAATCTTGACACCCCTGAATGACAGCCTACTGGCAGCTCAGCTGCACTCACTGCCACCACATGCACGCATGCACTGCAGGTGAACTCCAGCTTTTGGTAGGGTGTCAAGACCAGAGTGGGGAATGAAAGGTGGGAGACAAAGGATTGAGAGTGAATGTGTGAGAGAGAATTAAAAAGTGTGACAGAGGGAGAGAGAAAACTAGGAAGACAAGAGGAAAGGAGCAGAGGTAAAGCAAAAAAAGACAGAGGTACAGAAGAGGCACCCTTTCCTTTTCCTGTCTTTCTTAGCTTCCTAGAACCTGCAGGGCTGGAACCTGGGGGGTTCTAGGCTGCTGATGCCTCTACTTAGGCTGGGTTCTTATGGGAGGACCCTGCGAGGCTGGGCTTGGCAGGAAGTACCACCCAGCAGGACCTGAGTGGCAGCCTCTCACAGCTCCCTGATTGGTCAATACCTGTACATAAACCAAGAAGCCGTGATGGGAAGCCGTCTGAGCAACAACTCAGACTACCTGCCCATTTTTGCCCCAGACCTCTGCTTGCAGTCGACCCTGGTTTGTCCTTGACTTCACTCTTAGATTGTTGTCTGTAACCCGGTGCCCAATCCTGATCTCCTGCCTGCCTCCTGGCACCTGACCCTCAGTTCACCCTCTGGCCTGTCTTGGACTCTGGCCTCCCGGGGCCTGACTCCTGCTCCAACCACTAAGTCTGACCGCCCATGTCCTGGTCATGACACAACTGACAAACCCTCCTCTGCACATCTCAGCCCCCTCTAAAGAATGTCTGTAAATTCTTTCACTGGGACAAGTGTCTTGGCTTTTCACTTTGAAAATGTGTCTGTCCTCTAAATGACCTGCTTTTATTTTGAAACATAAATCCTGTCTCAAGCTATTAAATGTTGTATCTGTGCAACTCTGGCTCGGGCAACTCTGAGTTTCTGAGGCATCGTTCTGATGTTTTGGTGTGCAGACTCACCCATCAGACTGCCAGGCTTAAGGCTTTTGGACAGTTCTGGGTTCCAGTGATAACAGTGCAAAGCCTGAGAATTTTCCTTGGTTCACCGAAGTTTGAGCGTCTAAAAACAGTATTCTGCAGAAATCACAGCAATAGGGCAATGCACAGCACAACAATGGGGTGAAGTGCATCTTCTGCAGTCTGCTTTTGATAAAATGTTTTCTAGAATGATGAAGGTGTAGCCTGTATCATTTGAGCAACACTTTGTAGCTTATTTGGCAGGTTTTAATAATCAAAGTCAGAATGCTTATTGTTTCTCTGAGAATTGCATACCAGCCTCCATAGTTTTAGAGTGGGCCTGGAAAACAATATTTTGCTGTCTAACCTCTAAAGACTCCATCCACTACAAATGTATTACTATGAACAGGGCTGGCCTGAAGGCTTTAGGATAAAGGTTAATGGGATGACTCTTTGGCCTGTACCCCAAACTCAACATGCCCTTCACTTCTCTACCCCTTCTTGCTTATCTAGTCTAGTCTCCTGTCATCTCCGCCCTGCAGTTATGCCTGCGCTGTGCATTGCGCTTGCCTCCAGGCACCACGCCCTGCAGCTCCCATTGGCCAGGAACTGGGAACCGCAGCCAATGGGAGCTTTGGGGGAGATACCTGGAGGCACGGCAAGGGCAGCGCACACACAGCCCTCTGCCTCTCCTCCCCCAGGGGCTCCAGCACTTCTGGGAGTGGTGCGGGCCGGGGACAGGGCAGGCGTGCAGGGAGCCTGCCCTGGCCCCAGTGCACACCGCTGCCACCCCAGAGCCTCTTAAGGTGGCGCCGGGCTGGAACCCAAACCCTTCCTGCACCCCACCCCCCAACTCCCTGCCTGTCGGCCAAACCTGCCAATGCAGCAGGTAAACAAACTGGCCCAGCCTGCCAGGGTGCTTACCCTGGCGAGCCGCGTACCAGAGGTTGCTGACCCCTGGCACAAAGGTTAAGGACAATGTATTCCAGCTTGAGTGTATAAATCTAGGTACTTAAATCCATATTTAGGTCCCACAAGGAAAGTGACTTGCTGCCGGAAGTGTAGAGTACCTGCAGTTCCCTTTGAAGTCAATGAGATCTGCAGACATTCAACATCTCTGCCTTTAGGTGTCTAACTTTAGACAGACTTGTTAGGAAAAAAAATTGGCCTTTATGAGTCCGCATTGGATGTGAGCCTGTTCTTAATATGGTACTTGAACCCAGGACATTTCAGGCCTCAAATGGTTCCAGATGAGCTGTACTCTCCGTGACACTGAATGCAGAAACCAGAACACCTGCATCACTAACAGGAGAATCATTTCTAAAATTATTAATGGGAAACACCTCCTTGAGGAAAGGTTTTGGTTATTTAAGTGCTGTCCAGCCAAGTTGGGCCTGTTCTGGGAATAAACAGAGGGCTTTGTTTCTCCGTCTGGTTACTCTGACGCTTCTCCTGAGCATTAAAGTGGGGAGGGGGAGGTTAGATGTTTGCTTCATGAGGAATTCATAGGACAAAGTAATGACCATTAAGCTATTTGATATTATTATTCAATATTTATGTTATGGTAGCCCCTGAAGTCCCTAGTCAGTGCTCAGGGCCTCATTGTGCTGTATGTGGTCCGGTCCCAAGTGAAAATGTAGTCTTTGCCCTAGAGTGTTCACACTCTGAGATTACTGCATGGGGTCGGAATGCAGAGAAGGGTGTGGAAGGGTGAGTTACCCGTGTGACGAGCCGATTTGCATAAAAATCAGTAGTTCCAGCCAGTCATTTCCCCAGTCACTGCCAGAGAGCAGTATTTTGGAGTTGTCCTGGCAGAGGAAAATGTTAGAGGGATTTGATGGGAAGACACAGTCAGGGCCGGCTCCAGGCACCAGCCAAGCAAGATCGTGCTTGGGGCGGCAGATTTGAAGGGATGGCTTCCCTCCAATCCCGTTTTTTTTTTTTTTTTTGCTTCGCCGCTTCGGCTTCCCTGTAGTGGGCGGCAGCGCGGAGGAGGGGAGCGCCCTGCAGGGAGCGAGCTGCGCACTCTGTCTGCAGGCTACACGGTAGGAGGGGCCGCGAGGAGAGCGCACCAGTTGAAGGAAGCCCTGGCCGACCCCTCTTCTGTCTCTGTCCCCCCACTCCCTCCCCCTCCCCCTATTAGCTGGGGCGCACACTCCACTGCCTGGGGCACATCTGCAGCACAGGGAGTTCCCCTGCACCCTGGCTCTGGCCGCTCTGCACATTTTTATTTTTTGCTTGAGGTGGCAAAAAAGCCAGAGCTGGCCCTGGACATAGCGGTAGTTTTACAAGGAGAATTTCGCTTGATTAAAGGGCATCGTGAGAGAGAGCATGAAAGTGCCTGACGGAGACATGATAGAGGCTCTCAGAACTGGTGACGTGAAGGTGGAACCAGAGGTTTCCCTTATGACAGAATACTAGATATGATGGGTGGGCTGGTGTCAAATGGTGAAAGGCGTTAGAGGTGAAGAGAAGTCGTTTGTGTTTGCAGTGAAGCATGAGGAGCCAGTGGAGGGACTCAAGGAGCAGAGGGGTGTGGTAAGAGCAATGAGCCAGGCAGATGAACCTAGCAGCAGGATTATGAATGGATTTGAGCCAGGCAAGGCTGGAGCCGTAAAGGCCAAAGAGAAAGGGATTCTAGTAGTTGAGGCATGAAATGCTAAGGGTCTGCACAAGAGGGGTGGCGGTGCAGACAGGCAAGGCCAGAGCTTTGAAATGTTGAGCAGGAAGGCGTGACAAGACTTGCACGCAACCTAGATGTGGGGGTCGAAAGGGTCAAGTTAAAGATGACACCCAGATTAATGGGCCCGAGTAACTGGGAGGAGGCTGATGTGGTTCACAGTGATAAGGGAAGTGGGGAGATGGGAGCACTTGGGAAGAAAGATCGAAAGCTGAATTTTGGCCATGTTGAGTTTCAGATGTTTCCTCCCCAACCGCAAATATGGCAGATTGGCAGAGGCCCTGGAGGTTTTTTGCCTTCCTCTGCAGCATGGGGCACAGGTCACTTGCAGGAGAATTCTCTGCACCTTGAGGTCTTTAAACCACGATTTGAGGACTTCAGTAACTCAGACATAGGTTAGGGGTTTGTTCCAGGAGTGGGTGGGTGAGATTCTGTGGCCTGCATTGTGCAGGAGGTCAGACTAGATGATCATAATGGTCCCTTCTGACCTTAGTCTGTGAGTCTATAAGATGATGGCTGGACATGCACAAGGCATGAAAGACAGGTCATATGAGGTTGGATGGAAGGAGAATAGTCCTGAATAAAGAGGCAGATCTGTGAGTCATTGATATATTAAATATCTTAACTAGCCAGATCCTGTAATCTGCACTCAGGCAAAACTATGCTCAGTCCTGTTAGTTGTAAAGTGTGTTCTCTAGCAAATACTCTTCTTCTTCTTCCCCTTGCATAGTAATGTATAGGGGTGATATTATTATTATTATTATTTATTAATATTCTCTTCTCATTTTTTAAAGCACAATCCTTGCCCCAAAGAATTTACAATCCCAAGAGCATTTAAAAGGAAAAATGTGTCAGTCAGCACTTTGCTTGTGAGCGTGTGAATTTCTGCTCATGAAAGAAAGGGATTGTAGACCTGCTCCTGCATGCTGCTGAGTGCCCTCAATGGGAGTTGGGAGCACGCAGCACCTCACAGGCTTGGGTCTACTGAATTGGCTAAAACCAAGAACAGAGCAAGGGTTCCCTTCATAGCTCTGCCAGTGCATCTCAGTCCTGACCCTCACCTCTGCTATGCCCATCCTTTTGAAACAGGGACTGCCAAACATGCTGCATCGTGTGGATGTCTCATGATGGGGCAAATGTGCACAAAAAGGCAAAGATTAAATCCAGGAAACTTAATCTTACTTCTGAAAAAAGTGTTTAATCCACAACTTTCTATCACCATGATACATTCTGCAAGTATATGTTCTAAACTGAGCAATGCATCACCATGTATGGCTGCAGGGCTATGAGAGGGGAGCAGAGGTGCTGACTCTGGGGCAGGGAGGCAGGGATAAAGTTCTTACTCTGATACATTCAGTGCCTCCAGTCTTGCTAATTCTTCTGCCTCTTCATGTCCAGTGGTTGGGATTGCAAAGCTGGAGAAACTTCCTGGGAACCAGGCTTGGGTGATTACAGACCCTTTAACTGGCTGTGCCAGACAAACCCTCTTGAGTGGGGAGGTGTAGCTAATCTTAACAGCTTTAAAAAGAAACTTCCCACACAAGACTGAGCCATAGCCTGTTCCTCTTTAAATCGTGACTCTGTGCTCTGCACTGTTGCTATGGAAGATCCTTCACCATAGTAATAACCTCTTTCAGGGAAGGTTAAAAAGAAGCAGTGCACATGCTCAGAGATGCTTTTTCTTGTTCTGTTGGCAGTTTGCAGCAGCCACGTCAAAGGGACCATCACAAAGACAAGAGAAATCAGGTACTAATATATATATTTCATTTGTGAGATGGGGTGACAGGCCATGCTTAGATTTTTATCAACTGTTAGTTGCAAGGGCAGAGGCAGACAACACTTCAAAGCATGTTGTGATTATGCTATTTCTGTTAAAAAACCTAACAGTCACTTAGATGTGGTGTGAGAGAACTAGTGCCCCAAGGGAATGGTTCTTTTACAGATTTCAGAGTAGCAGCTGTGTTAGTCTGTATCTGCAAAAAGAACAGGAGTACTTGTGGCACATTAGAGACTAACAAATTTATTTGAGCATCGGATGCATGCAGTGGAAAATACAGTTGGAAGATATATACATACACAGAGAACATGAAACAATGGGTGTTACCATACACACTCTAACAAAAGTGATCAGTTAAGGTGAGTATTTGCTTCAGGTTCGGGGGCTGTCTGTAAGCGAGGATTGGCCTGTCTCCCAAGATCTGTGAGAGTGATGGATCGTCCTTCAGGATAGGTTGTAGGTCCTTGATGATATGCTGGAGAGGTTTTAGTTGGGGGCTGGTAATAGCCCACCTTAACTGATCACTCTTGTTAGAGTGTGTATGGTAACACCCATTGTTTCATGTTCTCTTTCTGTATATTTATCTTCCTACTGTATTTTCCACTGCATGCATCTGATGAAGTTGCCTGTCGCCCACTAAAGCTTATGCTCAAATAAATCTGTTAGTCTCTAAGGTGACACAAGTACTCCTGTTCTTTTTTCTTTTACAGAGGGGATCATTAAAAAGCCGAACTGGGCTGGGAATGAACTTGTCTCAGGTGCCCTGAAAAAGTTTACCTGGGCATCTGCTTCATTTGCCTCACTGGTGCTGAAGCTTCAGCATGAGATTATAGGAATTAGCTCCTTGTTCATGATGTTCCTGTGCAGCTAAAGGCACTTCAGATGTAAATAGCATCCTAATTTGCTGTTTCAGGAGGACACTTTGCTTTTGCTGTATCTCATTGCAAGAACTAGGATTTGACTGGACTTGTTTTCACTTGGATCACTACTGATAAAAAGAAAACCACCTCTTTTTTTGTGCTGTTAGTGCTCTTACTGAAGTTTACTTTGTTAGTAAAGATAAGGAAGACAGGCAAAGGGAATCAATAAATGCACACAGTGTCTCAGTTCTTTTGTTGAAAGAATTACATAAGGCACCCACTTTTTTTTTTCTAAAACTGGCCTCCTGATTTTGTGGCTGCAAACTGTGCATGTCTGCCCACTGTAAATTTACACTACGACTGGGGATTTGTGCATGGAGCACAGATGACTGCACATAACAGTACTCCTTTGCAGGTCCAGCTGCCAATTTGCATATGCAGCAGGTGTTCATGCAAAATTTGCAGATTCATCTCAGTTGCCAGGGTTTGCAAATGTGGCCCTGCAGTTGTCTAAACAGCAGGTTTATTCCCTTATGTTTCTGTTGCAAGATGAGGAAAACCACCTCTTCTGACAGGGAAATGTAGACTGTACTGTATAATGCTGTATTCCAGCATCACATCCAGAGCACAAGGATTCAACATTCTTATGCAACATTTTTACTCATTATTAATATTTAAAAATTAGAAAAAGAACAGACAACTCATCCTCTTGCCTTCCTGTGCTCTGCTAATGAGAATCTGCACTCTCTGTATATGGAATTTATTTTAATCTTGTTACTGCTTATAACGGAGTAAGTTTTTTTTTCCTTTGCCTGCGTTTGAATGTACAGCAACTGGTCCTAGTATACAATGCTCCATCTTGAGCTAAGCGACTTATCTACTTGGGTGAAGATGAAACACTGCATACGAGAGCTGACAGTGTTCACAGGCTTCATCTTTGTATTCAGATGAGGAGCCTTGGGTCAGGCTGTCCAGCGCTTCCGGCCATGCTTTGGCCATCTCTGGTGTACAGGAACAAATGGATGACAATAAGTGAAGCTCTGAAAACCAAGCTGGGGTCAGAGGAGAGACAAGAGGGAATAATTCATGTCAAGAAACAAACGGCTGGGTTTGTTTTAATTGTGACCAGTGACTATGCCTATGATTCTATGGGCTGGGGTTTAAGAAAAGCCTCTTCTTCTGCATGAAGGAAGCTGCGTGAAACCAGCTTCTGTGATTTGTTTAGTTGCAAAGTAATTATAAAATTAGTTTTAGTTTTGCAGGTATATGTGAAAAGATGGTACATTAAAAATGCAAGGAAGAGAGCACTTTTAATCTCTCGGTTCAAATGCAAGTCAGCTTGGTAGCAGAGCTGCACAAATTCCCAGGGGTTAGCAATGACCCAGTCATTGCTGGTTTGGGTTGGTGTTAAAATAGGACAAGTATCAGCATCACAAAGCTGGCACCATCATTAGCAATCTCAGCAGAGAGGCCAGAGACTGACTGAGCCATGGCAACTGGATTTCCATCTCATTCCTACAAGAAGTCCCTCTAGGCCAAGTTTGAGGCACATGGGTGGAGTGGGGTGAAGAACTTTGCTCTGCCACTGTCCGTGCTGTACCTGTTCTGTAGCTGAAGAGAGGAATTTAATCTCCAGGATGGTCAGTCTTGTAACTATCATGAACATTACAGACAAAAAGGGTGTTATTTTACAGAACGTTATGTTTCTCACTAACTTGTTTATTGCCCCAATAAAGGAGGAAGCGCCAATTAGCAGGATGCTGACACCTTGCCTCCTAAGAAGAGTGGTCTTCTTGGTTCCTTTAATTTTTGTAGTTGTGCCGCTCACCATGGAGCCCATTAAAGCCGACGAAGAAGCAGGAACAACGATCCCAGCTGAAAGTATGTACTTCCCTGTATACTGGTTATCTCATAACTATACATGAGTGTAACATAGATTTAATGCTGCAGCATGTACAGGTGTTTAAAGATCATCTTAGTTCAACCAGTCCTGGAAACTTCATGTTTTCATTGCAGTAGAGGAAAATCTTCATAACATATTGTGTACTCCCTCCCTCAGTCCCACAGTGACTTCTGGATCACATTCATCCTCCCCATTCACTCATCCAGGGCACCTCACTGCTCTGCACCTTCCTGCACTTCTTCAGTCCTACCCCTATCCTGCTTACTCACTGTACTCTGCCAGTGTGGCACACCTTGATGCCCCATTCCCCATCCCCTACATTTGGAGCATCCTCTCTGGTCCTGTATTCCATGCAATATAGTATCCACCTTTGTATGGATCCTCAAGGATCACTTCTTTCCACCAACAATGCCCTCACAGGTGCCTTCATGCTGGGCACTATCCCCTAAACCTAATATAGTACAAATTCTCTTAAATTAAAAAAACGAATGAACAGGATACCAAAATAATAATAAGCACATCTCATAATCTTTTATGATCACAATCTCCATCCTCCCATTTCCCTCCCTTTCTGTATAGACAGCCGTTGAACTGTGATGAGTCCAATTTACATTATAAATTACTTGGAACAAGGACCCATCATTTTATTTGTCTGGAAAGTGCCATCCTCACCTATGGTTCTAAGTATCTAAGAAATAATAATAGCAAAATTAGACTAAGAAATATACTAGAACATTCAGAGATTAGCTCTTTAAATATATTTTTATACGTTTCTTCTTTTATTCAGCTACAGCTGAATAGTTTGGAGTGTTTCTTTTCTCAGGCAGGCAGACTTTTTAAGGATTTTGAAAATTCATCTTTCCTTATTAGCAGGCAGACTTCATGTTGTAGGATCCCGCTCCAGTTTATCAAAAGTGTGTGGAAATCAGTCACGGTGGTTGCACAACAGGCTGAAAGTCACTGCAGCCTCACTCTAGTTCTTTCCTTGTCTCCACTCAACTTCAGAGCGCTGACTGGCCCCAAGTCCTGAACTTCTCATTGGAGCAAATCTCCCAGTGAAGTAATCAAAGATGCATTGAAATTAAGAGGCAAGTGAGAGCATGTGGAATGCCAATAATAGTTGATTTTAGAGCATATTAGTATCATTGCTTTATCTGTCCTGCCTCTGAATTGCTGATGTTTATAGTATTTAGTTTCTAGTTGGATGAAGATCTGGCCATGGTCATCCACATCCTTGTGACCTGCAGCTTGGAATAGTTAGACCAGAGAACACAAACCTTAAAAATGCTGCAATTAGTTCAGTAGACAGCAGCCCACATTCTCAGCGACCCCAGCCAGTAGGAGCACCTTCGTACACAGCTCACTACAATGGCTCCCTGTGAAATAATGCATCAGATTCAAAGTCTCAGGTCTTCACATTGACCCAAACTCTGTGTGATGATGGTCTCAGATGCATTCCACTAACCAGGGGTTGGCAACCTTTCAGAAGTGGTGTGCCGAGTCTTCATTTATCCATGCTAATTTAAGGTTTCACGTGCTGGTAATACATTTTAACATTTCTATAAGTCTATACTATATAACTAAACTATTGTATGTAAAGTAAACAAGGTTTTCAAAATGTTTAAGAAGCATCATTTAAAATTAAATTAAAATGCTGATCTTATGCCGACAGACTGCTCAGCTCACTGCCAGCCTGGGGTTCTGTTCACCTAGGCCGGCTGCGGGCTGAGCAGAGCCTGCAGCCGGGACCCCAGACCTGGGGGAGTTTCAGGGGTCAGGGCAGAGGGCTGGGGGTGTTGGGGGGTTCAGGGCAGAGGGATGGGACTGTGGGGACGCAGGGCAGAAGACTGGGTGTGTGTTGGGGTGTGGGGGTTCAGGGCAGAGGGCTGGGGGCTGCAGGACAGATGGCTGGGTGTGGGGGGGTTCAAGGGTCAGGGCAGAGGGCTTGACGGTATGGGGAGGTGCAGAGCAGAATACTGGGTGTGGGGGGGGTCAGGGCAGAGGACTGGGGGTGTGGGGGACTGCAGGGCAAAATGCTGAGTGTGGGGGCGGGGTCAGGGCTGAGGGCTGAGGGTATAGGGGTGCAGAGCAAAATGCTGAGTGTGTGTGGGGGGATCAGGGCAGAGGGCTGGGGGGTATGGGGGGGTGCAGAGCAGAATGCTGAGTGTGTGGGGGAGTCAGGGCAGAGGGCTGGGGTGCTCTGCTCATGGGGGTGCTCCCAGCCCCCTGCCCTGAGTGGCTTATGGTAGGGGGCTGGAAGGGAGGTGCCCTGTTCCACCCCCTTCCCGCACTGCATCCTGTACAGAGCTGCCTCCTCTGCGTCCTGTACGGAGCTGCTTGCACACTGCCGCTCTTCCCACCTCCCGCTCACAAGGGCCATCAGCTGATTGGCTCAGGGATGGAGAGGGGGCGGGGCAGGAAAGCACCACGCTGGGGGAAGAAGCGGGGGAAGAGGGAAGCTTGGCTGCTGCAGAACCAAGCTTCTGCCGCCTGTCCCCGCAGGGGAGAGCGGTGGGCGGTGGGGCTGAGTCAGGCTGGGGGCAGGGACCGCGGCAGGCAGCTGCGTGCTGCTCAAAATCGGCTCATGGCACGCGTGCCGCAGGTTGCCGACCCCTGCATTAAGCTGTCCATTTCAAACTTATAACAGCTGGAAACAGGACTTTCTTGGGAACAGGTCCAAGGTTTTGGAGGTCTGTGGTTTGTAACCTATCATTTAAATCATCTTCTGTACCAAATGACTGGAGGATAGCTAATGTGATGCCAATTTTTTAAAAGGGCTCCAGAGGTGATCCTGGCAATTACAGGCCAGTAACCCTGACTTCAGTACTGGGCAAACTGCTTGAAACTATAGTGAAGAACAGAATCGTCAAGCACATAGATGAACATAATTTGTTGGGGAAAGTCAATGTGGTTTTTGTAAAGGGAAATCAGGCCTCACCATCTACTAGAATTATTTGAAGAAGTCAACAAATATGTGGACAAGGGGGATCCAGTGGATATAGTGTATTTAGATTTTCCAAAAGCCTTTAGCAAGGTCCCCCACCAAAGGCTCTTAAGCAAAGCAAGCAGTCATGGGATAAGAGGGAAGGTCCTCTCATGGATCAATAACTGGTTAAAAGATAGGAAATAAATACAGACTAACATGGCTACCATTCTGAAACCTTTCAGAGCAAAGGGGAAGCAGGAAACTCACTACTTCAATTTAGCAATCCCACAGCAACTAAAACAGTAACAAAGAGGAGAGGAACGAAAGGGAAGAAAGGGAGACATGGCAATAGTTTGTACAGCACCTAGCACAACGGGGTCCTGATCTATGACTAGCTCTGCCAGGAATTACCTCCATACAAATAGTAACTAATTAATAAGACGAAGAAAAAGAAAGAAAAGGGGAATAGAGGGAAAATAATATAAAAAAAAGTAAAATAAATGACTTACTAAAACATAGTCCAAACTGCCTCAGGCAGAAGTGAGAAGAAAATTAGACCTCCTAACTTTATTTTTTATTATGAATTCTTTTTGAGGAATTCAGATAGTAGGCTCATAGGCATGGTATAAAAACATGAATGGATAGATTGATTTGCTTCCTGGACTTTCACTGTCAGCTTTTCACTACTCTTAAATGACAGCATTCGTTCTCTGCTTTTCTAAGCTAGCTACCCAACAGGGGTAGTGGATGTTCCTGTTGCTGCCTTGCAAGTTGTCTCTTGGAACGGCTTGATTCAGTAAAAAGTCCTAATCACTCCCACGCCATTTAGGAATGTCTGTTTACTAAAACTCTTCCCTAGGTCGCCCCTGTGTTGACTGCCATGCATTTGAATTCATGCAGAGGGCCTTGCAGGATTTAAAGAAGACTGCGTATAATCTAGACACACGGGTAAGGAGGCATTGGGCTTTTTTGTTATATGACAAAGTTGTTTTGCTAAGAAGTTGGTAATGTTGATAGATTTTTTTTGTTTGGGCGATATCGATCTACTGTACATATCTGTTCTTGAGGGATGGTGTTGGGCAATACCTGTTCATTGCTCAGGATAATAGCATGAGTTACCTAGCTTCCTCTTATTCAACATAAAAGACCATTGAGAGGATTGGTGAGGAGCTGTGGTCTGCACAGCTTTCAGTATTTTGATGACATCCCGCTCCATCCCTTTCCCCTATCTCTATCTCACCCAGCTCAGTCAGCGCTACCAGCCCTTGGTCCAGTAGCTGGTTGGAGCTGGGGCAGGGATGAGAGCTAGTTGGCTGAAGCTCATTCTGGTTAAGATTGAAGTGATGCTGGTAGGCTGGGGAAAAAGTATCAAAAATATTTCAAGGATCATACCTTACCCTCTTATTAAGAGTGTGTGTCCACCTGTTGTCACTAGAGCTTGCAGTCTGTGGATACTGTTGTCTCCAACTACTGTTAAACAGTAGCAGTGTCTGGGAAGGGTGTCTTTAGTCTTTGCCTAGCTAGGATGTTGAAAGTGTTTCTTTCAGATGCAAACCTTGCTACTGTGAGCTATACTTTTGTCACCTCAATATTGCTCTATTGAAATTAACTCCACTTAGGGCTGCACCTTAAACAACCTGGAAGCTTCTTCAAGTCCTAACTTAAACTATAGTGCAGTGTTGCTATCTGCTGGTAAACACCTACCATGTTCAACCCTAGAGGTGGCTGGTTTTCAGTGGTAGGTGAAATGATCCCTGTGTTGTGCAATTTAAATACTGTGGGATGAAAGACACTATGTAAATATATTTAAGTTACGTAAACCCAGTGAATATGCATAGTTTATCATCTAGCAGACATAAAATACCCCATTGTTGCATATGCAACATCAAAATGTGCATAGACTATAGTAAGATCTTCATTTTCTGTGTTTTTCATTCATGCAATTTTTTCAAAAGAAGCTTCTAAAAATTTGAGCATTATATTGTCTGACATCTGATTTATATAAGCAAATGTATTTTACAGGCTTGGAAGCATAGAAGCACATTGGCATTTTTAGAGATTGATCTGAGAACCCTTTGAAAGTTGACCCATAATGTTAACAGAAAAAGGCAGCTGCAGGGTTGAAGATACCCTGAAGATTTTACTGTGGAAAAATGTGTTTCAGCGGGGCCAAATTGGTGCACAGTAGATGTAATTATTAAGCAGCGTTGTTTATAAGAATACAAGTCAAATGTACGTCAGACTCCTCCAGGAATAAATTTGCTTAATGAATACATCTGCTGAGCATCACTAAAGCCAAAACTACATATTCATGCCATGCTGAAATGTACTAGTACATCTTTCCTTCTGTTACAAGTATAATTGAGCCACTTCAGCAAGCAGAGCACTCAGCATCAGTTGATTATTCCCTGATACTCAGATTTCTGACAGAGGAATAAAAAAGTAGATCTGCCCTGCTCAACTGGTTTCAAACTCCATTTTTTTTGCAGAGATTTCTCAGGACAGCTTCAAAAACCTCCATAGTGAATAAAGATTCTCAGCAGTTTCCCTGATGGGTTCTACACTGTCATGGCGACAGATACTACAGCAAAAAAAAAAAAGTGGGGCTGAATAAAAGAGAGAGAGACTGCAGAGAAGACTAAATTCTTGAGCCTCTCAGGTCTCTAAATTCACTTAACATTGAGAGGATGTATTCTTATTTCTTCCCCTATTTTTTTTAAATGAAAGTTACCTGAAGCTATATTTACCTGAATGGCAGAGAGAAAATGAGGAGGGAGGGGAAGGGGATCAGCTGAGATGAATGACAAGGTGTCATAAACAGATAGCTAAGGGTTAATGTGTCTTTCACCTGAAAAAAAGTAACCTGAAGCACCTGACCAGAGGACCAATCAGGAAACCAGACTTTTTCAGATCTGGGTGGAGGGTTTTTTGTGTGTGAGTCTTTTGTTCTGGGTCTTCTGCCTGACTCTCTCTCGGCTATGAGGGGATTTCTATTTCCTGCTTTCTAATCTTCTGTTTCCAAGTTGTAAGTACAGAGATCATAAAAACAATAGGGGTTATTGTTTTTTTTCTTTTGTATTTACATGTCTATAGTTGCTGGAGTGCTTTGAATTGTATTCTTTTTGAATAAGGCTGTTTATTCAATATTCTTTTAAGCAAATGACCCTGTATTTGTCACCTTAATACAGAGAGACCATTTTTATGTCCTTTTCTTTCTTTTTACATAAAGCTGTCTTTTTAAGACCTGTTGGAGTTTTTCTTTAGTGGGGAACTCCAGGGAATTGAGTCTGCAGCTCACCAGGAAATTGGTGGGAGGAAGAAGTCAGGGGGAAATCTGTGTGTGTTAGATTTACTAGCCTGACTTTGCATTCCCTCTGGGTGAAGAGGGAAGTGATTGTGTTTCCCGGCTGGAAACGGGGGAGGGTGGACTCCCTCTGTTTAGATTCACGGAGTTTGCTTCTGTGTATCTCTCCAGGAACACCTGGAGGGGGGAAGGGAAAAGGTTTATTTCCCTTTGTTGTGAGACTCAAGGGATTTGGGTCTTGGGGTCCCCAGGGAAGGTTTTTGTGGGGACCAGAGTGCCCCAAAACACTCTAATTTTTTGGGTGGTGGCAGCTTTACCAGGTCCAAGCTGGTAATTAAGCTTGGAGGTTTTCATGCTAACCCCCATATTTTGGATGCTAAGGTCCAAATCTGGGACTAGGTTTATGATACAAGGACTGGACATGTACCATATATACTTGTTCATAAGCTGAATTTTTTTAGTAAAAAAGGGAAGCATCAGAGAAGGGGGTCGGCTTAAGAATGGGTATAGAGAGGGAGAGGTGGGACACAGCCCCTCCCCTCAACAGAAGGAGCAAGGAGAGGCAGCACAGCCAGCAGAGCCAGAAGGAAAGAGGCGGGGTCAGAGTCTCTCCCCTTCTGGCAACCCTGCTCTCCCCTTAGCCACAGAAGCAGCTGCAGCTGCTGCCTGGCCCCACCCACCGGAGCAGGCTGCGGCCACACCACCCAGCCTGCTGGAACATGCTGCAGCTGTGCCGCCCGGTCTGGCCCACGGGAGCAGGCTGCGGCAGTGCACCCCAGCCTGCTGGAGCAGCTCCAGCCAGATCAGAGACATCCTCCCCTGGCCTGCCCCAGCTAAGGTGGGAAGAGATGGGATGGGGAGAGTGTGGGGGTCCCAGGCTAGGTGTGGGGTAATGTGGGGGGTGGTCAGAGGAGTTACTTCCTGACTCCCAGCTTCTCCCCCCCCCAAAATTTCCCCACCAGTTGCTGTCCCGCCTCATCAGGGTAAGCAGCTGGCGCGTTAGGACACTTTGTTTACTTAGGTTTACTTCCGTGCCTGCGGATGCTCAAGGTAAACAAACCATCTCGGCCCACCAGCAGCTTATCCTGATGGCCTGGGAGCCAGAGTTTGCCGACCCCTGAATTATAGGGTCGGCTTATGAATGGGTCATAAAAAATTTCCATTTTTACTCATCCATCTTGGAGAGGTCAGTTTATAAACTAACTAGCTTATGCAGGAGTTGAGGGTGGGAGAGGGAGGAGTTGATCAGCTGGGCCTGCGGACCCCCTGGAGTACCCTCGCAGACTCCCTGGCGGGGTGGACCCCAGTTTGAGAAACTCCGCAGACCATACTCCGCTCCAGAGCCTGGAATGGTCACCAGAAATGATCACTGAAAATTCAGTTATTTGCCCAGCTCTGCTCCTGATTCTTTTCACTGTCTGTTTCCCCTCTGAAATAAATGCAAAATTCTGATTTTTAAAGTCCTCTCATATGCTGTATCTTGGATACATAAAATATTTCACCATCCCCAAATCCATCACTTCTGTTAAATAATATTTATACAAAAACACTGTCTTGTCCCCACACACTTCCCCTCAACCTGCTATAACACTCAGGGCACTACATTAAATGAGGTCATTATAAATACAAATTCTTTTTAAAATGCACAATAATTGTTTAAAATCTCTCGTGTACATTAGTGTTTTTAATGTGAAACTAAATAAATAAAACTTTGAGTGTACCAGATTCCTATATTTTGCAGATCATCACAGGAAGTGTTGCCATACTATTATGCTAATTTAATAGCCAAAGGCTTAATTACCATCTATAACTAAACAATATGTCTGGTTATTATTCTCAAGCCTCATCATGTAGAACCAAACTGATATCTCTTGTGACAAAAATAAAACAGACTTTTCTTTAGGAGCTAATTAGTTTTAGAATTCTGACGCTCATTTTTTGATGTTTTTTCTTTCCCCTTCCTTGCAGACAGAAACACTGCTTCTTCAAGTGGAAAAGAGAACTCTGTGTGACTGTTTAACTGCAAACACACTGAACTGAATGCTGGAGAACAGCCAAAGAGTGTCACCGGTTCAGCTGTTTTTCAAAATGCTGCTGTATGTAATACGGACAGCTGTGTGGACTTTGGAATACATACTGCAGGCATGTAAGCCCCAGTGTAGTGAGGAAAGCAGGCGGGGAGTTTCTGTATGAGATGGTGGGGTGGGATAGTTTGTCCTAAGCTTGTTTTCTCCAGTATGAAGGTGCTACTATTGTGGCTTGAATGATTGATCATATCAAGACAGAGCATTGCATGCTGGAATCTATAGTCTCTGCAGGCTCTATCTCCATATTAAAGGTAATGGTAGCTGCAATCCATTCTGTTTATTTATAATGTAAATTTGGACCAGATTCAGCCAATTTGTAACTCTGTGGATTTCAATGGTGCTACACCTGCTTATATCTGGACTGAATTTGGCCCTGAACAGGACTCCTGGGTCTCCTGGGAAGCTGTCGACTTGGTTGGAAAAAATATAGGTACCCCTGAATTAAATCATACACTGTCACTACCCACTTAGTGTCCCACTGTATCCAGCATGTATTGAAATAGCTATTGTTTTACCAATCTAAATGCATGTTGTGTACAAAGGCAGAAGGAGACTAAAATTACTAGAAAAACAGGTAAGCCCACACCCAAATGTACCTTGTTTCCTTTTGAATGAGATCTTGACAATAGGCTAAGCTAAAAGTTCAGTGTGAATGGGGGAAGGAGGAATCAAATTTTCATTCATTATCTCTGTGCAGTGTAACTTTTCTCTGAGAAAGTACATTTGCCATAGGAATCAGAGTAGCAGCCTTGTTAGTCTGTATCCGCAAAAAGAACAGGAGTACTTGTGGTACCTTAGAGACTAACAAATTTATTTCAGCATAAGCTTTGGTGGGCTACAGCTCACTTCTTCGGATGCATAGAATGGAACACACAGACAGGAGATATTTATACATATAGAGAACATGAAAAGGTAGACGTATGCATACCAACTGGAAGAGTCCAATCAATTGAGATGAGCTATCATCAGCAGGAGAAAAAAAACCTTTGAAGTGATAATTGAGATGACCCATAGAAGGTGTGAGGAGTAAGCTTATGCTGAAATAAATTTGTTAGTCTCTAAGGTGCCACAAGTACTCCTCTTCTTTTCACCATAGGAATGTACACGGCACTCAGATGTTGTCACTGAGCTAGTTAGTGGTGTCACAAAGCAACACACAATTGAACAAGTCAAGTGTTGTACACATCAAAAATGTCATCTATGTTCTCCCCAGGGTCAGGGCTCATGCACTACGGGAGCCCTGTTTTCTTTGCCCTCTGCAAACCTGTGAGTATATTGTAAGTATGAAAAGGGGAAGAAGTGAAAGCATTAGGAATTACTGGTTTATGCAGATTAAGAGAGACAAGATGTAGAGAGGCACGGAGGGGGAG
The DNA here is from genome assembly GCF_025201925.1 of Gopherus flavomarginatus. Taxonomy (NCBI): domain Eukaryota; kingdom Metazoa; phylum Chordata; order Testudines; family Testudinidae; genus Gopherus; species Gopherus flavomarginatus. Next base: position 267,960,586 of record NC_066619.1, on the reverse strand, counting down.
GTATCTTTTATTGGACCAACTTTTGTTGGTGAGAGAGACGTGCTTTTGAGCTACACAGAACTCTTCTTCAGATCTGGGAAAGGTAGTCAGAGTGTCACAGCTAAATACACAATCCAGCAGCTAGTTGAGCATAAGTAATTAGCACATGGTCTAAGGGACCATCCAAGGTGAAGTGGCCTGTTTAAACCCTTCCTGAAAGAAATCTTACCTGAATCCCCTTTTCTTCCCCCCAAATAACCCCCCAGCCTCTCCAAACCCATCACTAGAAGCAAGCTGTATTTATTTAGTTTCTTTTCTTTCAATCCCTCCTTAAAACTCACTCCTGCTGCCAGGCCTCCTACAAGAAGTAAGTTAATTAATCTAAAACTTCTCAAACAACTAACCCCCTTTTTAGTACATTTAACAGCACCATCAGGGCATGCATATAATCTTATTACTATAAACTTTGTCCTTCCTCACCCCTTCCCTGCATTGTGTGTTAACCCCTCGCCGTGTCACTATAAAATTTAAATTAGAAGCTCTTTGAGGCAGAGCTTTTGTCTTATTTGTACTGAAAGTGCCCAGTACACTCTGCAGTGCTGTAAACATATAAACTAAGCATCACCATTTAAAATGTGTTTATCTGTTGCTCTAGTTTCATGTACAACATTTATTTGATAACATACATACACAAATAAATGGGCCCATGTCTGCAATTCAATATAACATAACCCACCTAAACTCAGAATCTTTCCCGTTCATCCATGGAGATGCTCAGTATCTTCATGACTCTGTCTTTCTCACAGTCACTCCATGGGAGTGGGGAACAGCGGAGATAGGGGCTCAGAAGTCTTATGAAAGAATTGAGTTTTAAGAAGTGACTTGAAGGAGGTGAGGGTGGAGGCATATCAGACCAGGTCAGAGGAATCCCAAATGTCAGAAAAGACACAAAGATCTGCAAACACTTCACTTCTTTATATAATCAGTCCCTCTTTGCAAGTATTTACTAGTGGTCAATGACATGCAGCCATAGTGGGGTCAGGAAACATCCCACCATAAAAATGTTATTTTAAAACTATTATTCATTCTGAACTGTGGAGCAGGGACTACAGTAAATGTGATAAACAGGACCATGAATCAAGGCACATGATATCACCCTCTGAGTCTCACTTAAATAGCCAGTTGGTGGTTGTAACCATGTTACATTCTTATTGCTTTGTCAGTAAAGTCTGAAAATGGAACTGTGCTGAAAACTCAGTTTATATAGCTGCTCTTTTTTGAGTTACAAAATCAGCTTGCCGGAGTGCTGCCTTTTGCTGTTGCATTGGGTTAGCAGGACATGCATTTCAAGAGAGGCCTGCACTAAAGTTCTTTTCTTTGAAGGACCTGAATGTTGTGTATGTGTGTGTTCTTGCCTGTACATTACACTGATTGTCTCTGCACTGGCAAAGACCATTGCAGCTAGGGCTGTAGTCTATTAATGATCATTTAATGTCTAAGCATTATAGTTCATGTTGCTTTTAATGTAATAACTTCAACCTGTAAAATTGAATACAGTAGCTGGTTTTGAGACTGGAACATTATTTTTATACTTCATCCTGTGTTTTATTCCTCACCTCCACGAAGTGTTTGACCATGTGTTATGCCTTCTGGGTCACTGAAATCATACAGTGACTGTGAAGCGGTAACTTGCTGTTTTTTCTCTCCCATATTCATAAAGTGCCAGTTGTTGCATCACAGGAATCTTATTTTGATTGTTAGCTAGAAGGATCACAGAAAACACAGCTTCCATTTTAGCTGCAAGACTAAAGCATCTCTAGGACAGGGGTTCTCAAGCGTTTGTACTGGTGACCCCTTTCACATAGCCAGCCTCTGTGGGCGCCCCCCATTGTATCAATTAAAAACACTTTTTAACATATTTAATACCATTCTAAATACTGGAGACAAAGCGGGGTTCGGGGAGGAGGCTGACAGCTCGCGCCCCCCCATGAAATAGCCTTGTGACCCCCTGAGGAGTCCTGACCCCCAGTTTGAGAACCCCTGCTCTAGTATGTGTTAATCTGAGGCACTGAAAGTTATACATATAAGGAGCTGATACAAAAATTTAGCAGAAAGTGTTGGAGTGCATTTATGTATCAAGACTATGCAACCCTTCTGCCCCTTTGAGTTGGCAGCAACAAGGGCCGGGTTCAGTATCCAGGGGTTCCGTTTCAATAACGCAATGCAAAATCGGCTCGAGCCCCCACTCAGTGACCTGGGACAATTACATACTCCTCCCCCCAGGTGCCTGTAAGAAGCAATACTTCCCCTCTTGCAAGCATGGAGTCTGAGTGTAGCAAAATCCTTTTAATAAAAGAGGGAAACAATGCGGCATTATGTTGGGGAAACACCACAAACAGGAATCATAACACAAACCATAAGTAAAAGACCCACCCCCAAGTAAGTTTGGCAGTGTCCTTTTCCCCTCAGAGTCTTAAGTCCAGCAACCCAAAAAAATCACCCAAAGTCCCACAACCCAAAAGTCTTTGTCCCTGGACAGTGCAGCCCTAGAGTTCAAAAGTTTATCTGCAGAGTTTTACCTCCCAGCCTGGGTGGAAATGGGGGGGACCCCCTTGCATGAGTGTTAAGGGGCACCTTATGTGGTTTGAGGCCGACTGCCCTGCCTCTCTGTGGCTTTGCTGCAGCCTTTACCGCCAGCCACTCCGCTCTACCACCCGTCCTGTGAGCTGCTCCAGCTGCTCTGTGAACTGCTCTGCTCTGTCAGCCGCTCCACCAGCCGTCCCGTGAGCCGCTCCAGCCACTCCATGAACTGCTCTGCTCCGCCAGCTGCTCCACCAGCCGTCCTGTGAGCCACTCCACAAACTGCTCTGCTCCACCAGCTGCTTCACTCCACCAGCTGTCCCATTAGCCGCTCTGCGAACTCCTCTGCTCTGCCAGCTGCTCCACTCCACCAGCTGTCCCGTGAGCCACTCCAGCCACTCTGCGAACTGCTCTGCTCTGCCAGCCACTCCGCCAGTCGTCCCGGGAGCCGCTCCAGCCGTCCCACAACCTGCTCTGCTCCGCCAGTCATTCCGCTCCACTCCACCAGCCATCCCGCAAACTGCTCCACTCCACAAGCCATAGATCTTCAGGCCCCAATGGTACCAATGACTACAAATTCACTTCGAAAAATTATCAGCAGTGAATGTAATTTAAACCCGAAAACAGCAGGTCCAAGCTTTGATATTGCTTCCAGCTGCTGTTAGCCCTGGCTTTTCAGAAGAATCAGCATGCACACAGACAACACAAAAGCCTTGTCTCCAGTGGGAACATGTCCAGTTTCCAGCAAGCAGTGGTTAACCTCTGCTGGAGCTACACAAGTCCAGTGCAAGCCCAAAGCGTAGACTAGGAAAGCCATGATTTATTCTGATGGATCTTATCCTTGCTTGAAACCTGGAACCTAAAACAGAGCTTCATTTCACAATAATTTTACAGTGACCTTTCTTGTGCAACAGAAAAGAGAAAACTAAAAACTATTAAGAACATATGCATTTCTAATATGCCTGTCACTGCTGTGTCTAGATCAGTGGTTTCCAATCCGCAGACTACTCGCCACTTGCAGCCCAATCAGCACACAGCTGCAGCCCATGTGACATCCTCAGAGCCATACAGATAGTATATATATTGTGTGGATGTGGCCCACATAACACATAGAGAGCTGCATATGCGGCCCACAATGGTAAATAGGTTGAGAACTGCTTATTGCATGAACTGCAAAAGTGTTTTTCTGACTTGATCCTTTCTTCCATCATAAATGGTGATGCAAGGTATAATTTGTAGTTAATCAGTTCCTCTACAAGGGGAAACTTTCTCTTCATTTTGTTACTATTGTACTCACTTCTGTATCATCTCATTTTTCCTGTGTTGCACTGAGGACAGGATCAACATCCTAAGTCCCCGAGGGTCAGAAAGGTTTTGTAGTATCCCTGTGGTTTCGATTCTTGTGGTGTCTGTCATGGAACTCTATGGGGGGAAGGTTCTGAGTGTCAGACTGCCAATGAGGAGGAGTTCATGCCATGTGCAGACATGACAGGTGATTCTTTTCGTCACCAAGCCTGTGACTTCAAGTTTGAAAAAGACACTGAACCATTTCCTAGGCATGGAGCAAGGTTGAACCAGTATCTGGTGGGACAGAGGAAACAGACAACCCCTGGACTACTTGACTTTTGGCCCCTCTCCTGGATTCACTGGTCCCCTGGCTGTCAGAGGAAGCAAAGTGGCCTTCAGTATTTATTTTCTGAGATGTAAATAAACATATCTCATGGGGTCCTTCAGGCGTCTGTCCTGGTCCTGTACTACTCAATATTTTCATTAATGACTTGGATAGTGGATTGGAGAGTATGCTTATTAAATTTGCAGATGACAACAGGCTGGGAGGGACTACAAGCACTTTCGAGGACAGGATTAGAATTCAAAACAGCCATGACAATCTAGAGAATTGCCCTGAAATCAACAAGATGAAATTCAATAAAGACAAGTGCAAAGTACTTCATTTAGGAAGGAAGAATCAAATGCACAACTACAAAATAGGGAATAACTGGGTAGGTGATAGTCCTGCTGAAAAGGATCTGGGGAGTTAGAGTGGATCACAAATTGAATATGAGCCAACAACGTGATGCAGTTGTGAAAAAGATGAATGTCATTCTGGGGCATGTTAACAGGAATAGCTGTAGGTCAGACATGGGAAGGGGCGCTGGAACAATTTGTATAGTGGGGGTGCTGAGAGCCATTGAACCAAACTTTATATCATGGAAACCACTGTAAGCCAGGGGGTATGGCAGCATCCCCAGCACCTATGGACTGGGTGGTAATTGTCCCACTCTACGGGCACTGTGAGGACTCGGAGTGCTGTGCCCAGGTCTAGGCACCGCACTTTAACAAAGATTTGGACAAATTGGAGGGAGTCCAGTGGAAAGCAACACAAATGATAAAAGGTTTAGAAAACCTGACCTATGACGAAAGGTTAAAAAAAATGGACGTGTTTAGTCTTGAGAAAAGAAAACTGAGGCGGAACCTGGTAATAGTCTTCATATGTGTTAAGGGCTGTTATAAAGAGGGTGGCAATCACTTGTTCTCCATGTCCGCTGAAGGCAGGACAAGAAGTAATGTGCTCAATGTGCAACAAGAGAGATTTAGGTTAATTAGTAAGGGGAAATCTTTTGACCCATAAGGGTAGTTAAGCTCAGGAATAGGATTCCAAGGGAGGTTATGGAATCTATGTGGTCAGAATTTTTAAGAATAGGTTAGACAAATACCTGTCAGGGATGGTCTAGGTATATTTGGCTCTGTCTCAGCCCAGGGGGCTGGACTAAATGACCTCCCAAATCCAGGGCCAGTGCTACCATTTAGGCAGCCTAGGCAATTGCCTAAGGTGCCAGAATAATTGGTGGGCGCCGTTTTGCTGGAGGCGGTGGCAGGCGGCTCCGGTGGAGCTGCCACAGTGGTGCCTGCGGAGGGTTCGCTGGTCCGCAGCTCCCACTGCGGCAGCTCCACCCGAGCCGCGGAGCACCGGACCCTCCGCAGGCACCACTGCGGCAGCTCTACCAGAGCCGCAGGACCAGCACGCGGGGTGCCAAAATTGCCGTCCGCCTAGGGCGCTCAAACCCCTAGCGCCGGTCCTGCCCAAATCCCTTCCAGCACTACATTTCTATGATTATACGTATATCATGCACTAACCAGTCATCTCTCAGCCCAGCTGCAAAATTAAAAAAACAATACTATAAACGAGAGTTAATAAGCTGGCATGAACAATGGAAACAAACCACTTCCCAGCTACAACCTCCAAACCCCTCTGCCACTCAGAAAGAAACTGGGGAAGCAGAGAAGCCTTGAAGCTGCCCTGGCAGCAAACGAATCTGGGTGGGGTATATACTGAGAGGACTCCGAGTTCCCTAGTCAAGGACTGCTTGCTGAGAATGCCCTGCCAGCAGCCTCCACTTGATTAAACCAAGCAGGGCACTGACTTTACGTTGTGTACGGAAGAAGAATAAAGAGTTGGTGTTGATTTAACCCCAGAGGCCAGGCTCCAGTCAGCACTAGACAGATTTCTTCCTGAGGTGGCTATACTTAACCCACAGCTATAGCAGGAGAGGCACAGCATGGCTGACAGGGAGGCAGGGTGTAACATATCCAGGGCCATTGATTTATCAGGTTATTGAGGGACAAGATAACTGGCTAATGTATCTATTTAACCAATACCCGTTCTCTCTAAAACCATGTATACCCATGATCTTGGTATCAGTGTTTATATTCAGCGATATAGATTATAACTGGAGCACCCAGCCTTCCCTCTGAATACTCTGTCTGTGTATTTAACTTATGCCCTTAATGTTAGTGATTTTTGAAGTAGCTGTATAATTTTTAAAATTAATTTACTGCACAGACAAATCTGCGCTAGTTCCCATAATCCTGTCAGCACCTGTGATATTAGGGGCACTACGAGATCAATAGTATATTTTTTGCAGTGCTCCCAGAGGTCTCTCCACACTAAACATCCTCACTAAATGTCTTCCCAGAAAGTCGTTAGCTGCCTTTAATTCTTTTGGCTGGCTGACTGTTCTTGGGTCTTTCGTGATCAGGTTTCTACTAAGTATAGAAACTTCTTCTATCTCTATAGAAAGGGAAGATTAAAATAGTTGCAAACCTGACTGGACAGCCTTTTGGGATTTCACTACTTTTTCTTTAGACACCATATGGACTGTAGTGTATGGCTTGGAATTAGATCATCCTTGATGGTAAGTAGACAGATGACACCTTTATCCATGGACACAGCAAGAACATCATACCAAAGCAAGGTATATGCGCCCTTTCATGCTTCCCTGTTGTTCAGCTTAATTTGAAGTGATTGTACAACGCTGTGTTCTGAAAGTTCTCCTAGTGGAAAGTGATTCTTGCTGTCTACAAACTGTTAACTAGTTTTGAAAATAAAACAATAATAAAAAAATCCCAATATTGTAAGAGGGTAAGCAGTGTAACCTGCAGGTCAGAGCAAGCTATTGGTGCTGTAAATTAACCCAGCACATCTTCATTGATTTAAGTGGAGTTGCACCAATTTACACCAGCACAGAATTTGGCCCTGGGAATTAGAAAGATTTGGTTTACTCTGCTACATTGGGCAAGATGCTTAATCTCAGTGTTTCACTTTATTGATCTGTAAAATGGGAGTAATGATACTTAGCTGTAAAATGGGAATAATGATACGAAATGCATTGGGCTTCCTCAAATGAAAAGCACAAAGTATTAGTCTTACTTAATTTTAGCAACCAGCAGTTATAAAAGGCATATCCTCGTCTAATTTAAACAGAGTCATTCATAATATCTAATATACACATATTATGGCTTTCATCCCGAGGATCCTAAAGGGCCAAAAGCTGATACCTGTACCCGCGCTGAATAATACTTTATTCCACGAGTGTCACTGGGACTACAAGAGGACTAAAGGGCTACACAGTCTGAGTAAGGGCTCCAGATTGTAGTTCAAAGTGCATTCCTCGCTACTCTCAGGAATGACTTGATCCTCTACTGATGGTATAAAAGGGGTAGCAGTGTAATATTGCACAGTGACATTACACAATCATTTAAGCAAGAAGAGGAAAATATTGAATCCAACTGAAGTTGCAGATGTATAATGTTTAAACATTATTGCCAAATTCTGACCTAATGTAAGCAAGAGCCACTCTGTTGACCTCAGTGGAGCATAGCAGAACTGCTGCTTACAGCAGCTCTGAATTTGTCTCTATAGTTCTGCTTCTTGGACCTGATCCTGCATGACTTGTACTGCCTAAGCTGCCTCAGTGGGAGCTCTAGGAGGGCAAAGAATACAGGATGAGGCTTCTGATTGTCAGCATGATTAAAACTGGACAGAAATTACTCTACCGTCTTGTCCAGGGAGCTCACATCCTGCCAGTGTTACATCTTGGCAGTACAGTGAGTAACACCACACAGTGACAGAATGGTTGAAAAATGCTGATTTTTTTTTAAATTTAAAAAGCTTTAAAAAATTGTCTCCAGATAAAACTTTGCCATTGGTATGTGCCCAGAAGCAGTGATTCCAGCCCACGTGAATGCTCAGGAAACTGGGGTGAATTCAGCTTTGTTGTAAACTGGTTTAGATTTTCATTAATAAGGGGCAAGCCCTGGTCCCACCTTGGCAAGTGTGAAAGGGCCCTGGCAGCCATTCTGCTACACAATTTGGCGGCAGGATGTGGTGGGAGTTACACAATACAGGTGCACTCCCTCCATGGCAAGGCTCCAACTCTGCAGGTGTACCTTCTGTAGCAGCGCACACAAGGTGCTTGGGGGTGGGCCCAGAGGATCCACCACTGAATGGATCCCCATGCCCTTCTCTCCTATGGACAGAGATGGCAAGGTGGCTATTCTAGCCATTAAGCAGCCTCTGCCAGTCTGCAGTCGTGTGGAGGTGTTAGTCCCTCCTTCTCCCCCATTGCTCCCCAGTGACATGCCTGGGATGGGTTTGCCCCTGTACAGCTCTGTCACAAGATATAATGGTTTGCTTTATATCTTCTATTTAATTTTTGCCTCTCCAGCTGTTTGCCTTATTCTTCATCTATGACAGCGGCTAAATCACTTCCCTCTGGACTGCAGACAACTCTGAAGCCATCTCAAGATACTGACAGGAGACAGATTCTTCTTTCTTTTCCCTTAAAAAAGTTGGAGCACCTAAGTGAGTACCACAGGAATGACATTTCTTATTCTAGCCTTAGAGACCCAGCAATTATTATTGTTGTGCTCCTGTCCTTACCTGCCTACTGCAAAGTGCTAAGATCAAGCAATTATAAAGGGGAAACTAGCAAATGTCTTACTGGCTCAGAATTGTTTGCATTGATCTCTGGAAAAAGTATTTAAATGGACATCGCCTTCCACCCTTCCGAAAACTATCAGACTCTATTGCTACATAACTTTCTGGTGAACTCTGCTATAACCTAATATATTAATGAAAGAAACAGTATGCCCCCAAGGATGGTATAAGAGTACCAGTGTTCTGTGTGTCAAGAACATAGCTGAATGCCAGGGAGACTGGGTTTGTGAAGTTCTGATTTTGCGCCAGAATTTCCATTTGGAGTTATTTAAAACTAGACTGGACAAAGCACTCACAAATGCCCCCCACAGGGAATATTCTTGCACCGAGAGATGGGCTAGATAACCAGAGTGAAGATGGGCACAAACTGCAAAATGTTACTGTTTTTTCTGGGTTGCTACACCACACCCATAACTGTATCAGGTATCTGCGTACCTTTCAAAAGATATATGACACAAAGTGAGTAGAATCTGTCAAATGTGGATCCCTTTCTGATCCCCTCCTCAGGGAGAAAATTGGATGTGAGTTGCTCTGTGGTTGGGGTTGGGGTGAGGGTGGTATTTCAGTTGATGTGCTCACATGTGGTGGGTATTTTTAAGGCAAGGGCTAAGGAATGCACTTTGCATTTTGACCAAAAAGTGGTGTGGTTTGTGGCTCTTACAGGAATGAGTTCCACAGCCTTTGGTCAGCCCCCAAAAGCCCTGTCTTTCTGCACAGGTGAGCTTCATCCTTCCAATAGACATTTCCATTTTGTTAGGGCATTAGGACTATGACTGGCCGCCAAGTTCCCAGGCGGAGCATGAGGTGGTCTTTAAGGTGTCCTAGCCCCAGACTGTGAGGTCAGATGCTGATCTTGGAATTCTGGAGGAAGCCAGTGGAGTGAGCAGAGTACAGATGCAGGTGGCAGTTTGTGTTGCTTTCCCAGCTGCCATTTTCTCAGGGCTGGTGCTTTCAAACCCAAGTACGTTACATTGCTGTAGTCCAGGTGGATGCAGTCTCCTAGCCAGCTGGAGGTGGCAGAATACTTTCCTCAGTCACAGTGCATGCTGGGTGTCAGTCTAGAAGAAGTCTTAAAATTCAGACTGAAGTGATGAGTTGTGGGTTTGCGTCTTTAATCAGTGACACCTGCACTCTGGCTACCTGCTTTTCAAAGTGTTTCCAGCTGCCGACAAGCATTACCTCCATCTTGCTAGTGTTTAGCGTCAGCCAGCTCTGGGTCAGGATCTCAAGCACTCCTGAGTTCAGGGGAGTTCAGATCTGGGTCTTTGTTTGGGTCATTCTTAGGATAGGCCCTCTGATGGGGTGTACAGACCCCACAGTGGAGAGCAAAGGGTTAAGGAACAGTTTTGGGCAAAGGCAGCTGTAGGCAGGGCTGGAGGCAGGGCTGTAAAAAAGGAGATAGAGCAGTTCAGAGAGGGGCAGTGGAAGGGAGCAGACCACTGCTTTGAGGGGAATTGACAGTCCAGGAGTACCGACAGCAAGACAAGTGCAAACACACAAAGGAGAAGCAGGGGTCGGAGTGTGTGGGTCAGAGACTTGATTGGAGTGATTTACTCTGGGAAGCTGAAGGAGATAAGGGTAGGAAGTGGTCCAGTGCAGCAGCTTAGCACCACAAGATGTTGGATGTAGCTGTCCACCTTTGGGCCCTGGCCTTGAGCCCAGAGGAGAGGGTGGGCCTGGCCTCCCCTACCCACTCCAAGAGGACAATACTACAACAGTAGCCTTCACCTCTGGTGAGAGACCAGCTGGAAAAGACTGATTGTTCACGGGCCCAGCCCTCAAAGCCCCTGTGCTAAAGGGGAGGACTGGAAACCCCTGGGGTGGAGGTGCTGACGGACAGGACAGGGCTGGACTATACTTCAAGGGGGAGACGTCCTGCTAACACTGCCTGACCATAAGGCAGCACTGTTGATGGTTGTGCACCTTCTACACAGGTCCATTAACAGAAATTCAGATCCAGAGTTGGCTTTGGATTATGAACTTCCCCAAAATTCAGGGTGTTTATCTCTGGGATATTGGCTTGGGGCCATCCATGTAACCTTCTGTGATTCTATGTCTGATCCATGGAAACTGGTTGGAAGGCATGATTCATCTGGTTGGCTCACATTCACTTCTATTGGCCATAAGGGGCGGGTTTATAACTAGTGTTGCTTGTTAAGCACTGATGACATTCCCTGCCTATTACATCTCTACCTCGATATAACGCTGTCCTCGGGAGCCAAAAAATCTTACCGTGTTAAAGGTGAAACCGTGTTATATTGAACTTGCTTTGATCCACCGGAGTGTGGAGCCCCCCTCCCTGCCCCCACCCTGAGCACTGCTTTACTGCGTTATATTCAAATTCGTGTTATATCAGGTGGCGTTATATCGAGGTAGCGTTGTACTAGACACGGAACAGTCTTTGCCACGAAGAGCAAGAGTTGGATACCAGGTGCCTGATTCTGCTCCAGCTGAAATCCTGCTGTAAATGTCTCACAGCTAGGCAAGGGTTAGGAGCTGCCCATTTCAGCATAGCCATATTTTGGAATAAAGGCAACAATCCCAAAATTCATAAATATCTTTGTTATATGACGTGGTTGCAGCAGTCGCTGAAGTGTGCCAATGAATGCCCATGGGAGTAAGTGACCATCCAAGAGCAGAGACAATTAGTAATCAAAGCAGCTACCATATGCCCTGTCGCTGCTCCTTTAAATCTCTCCTTGGTAGCTCAGTTCTTATGTGTTGCTATAGTGAATCTCCATGGCAATGACCCTAATCAGTGAGAGGGGGGACTGCAGGGGACGCATGCTCAGTATGGCTGCAGTGGTTCCCTTAGCTGCTTGCTGCTGCCATTTCCAAGGGTCTGTCACAAAAGACAGAGGAAGATCAGGCACTTAGCAAATTAGTAGTTTGGGTGAGTTTCATTTCCAAGTGCATGGCCCGTGCAATGGGGTGTGTGTGCATGTGTACCTAAGGCTGTCATTTCACATCTGCTTCATTAGGCTGAATGTGCTGGGAGCAAACAATTGAGCTTTCCTATTTCTTCTTGTTTCAGGCTGGGAAGGCAGCTTTAATTCTTGATGATAATAATGGCGGCTCCTTCTGTCTGGAGAGCGATGTGGATGGCAATCCCGTTAATTTCAGTGGTTGGCCTATTGAGTGTGAAGCTGGTTGGGGCCAGTCAAGAATCTGGGAGTGTCATTCCAGCAGAAAGTATGTACCCCTGCCACGCTGGTGGCTCAGATTCAGAAGCTGAATCTGCATTTTACGTACATCACTTCATCCAGGGAACTCATAAATGTCATGAGTCCATGTGTAGGCTGCCCTTCTGCTAGGAAGTGCAAACTGGTTTGTAACCCACCAGGAAAGTAAATGAAATTTTTGCATTAGTATTATTTCATTAGCACTTATTTGAAAACAAATTAACTACTAAATATTTATGTGACGTTATCTTAAACCTGTATAGGCTTAGGTCATTTTTGGTTTCTTCCAGGTCTGCAGGAAGATACTCTAGGTGTGCAATTATACACATGAAATCCTTACTGGTTACTGTTACAGGTAAACTGTTGCTTAGTTCTGCTAGGGTGTTACAGGCATGGTTTTTTATGTCTTTTGTTATTTGGTTGGAACAAGGTATATTCGGCTGGATTCATCTTTGGTGTAACCCCAGTGGATTTACACAAAGGAATTTGACCCACAGAGTTTAACCCTGAAAATGCATGTGGAATTATGGAATTGCACTGCTGTACATCACAGCAAAATATTAAAATGTGAGGTAGTGGTCTGAGCGCAGGTCTGGGAGCCAGGAACTCCCAAGTTCTAATCCCAGCTTTAGCGCTGACTGCCTCTGTGGCCTTGGGCCAGTCACTGGTTCAGTTTCCCCCAGTGAGAAGAGGAGGATAATTGTAACAGAGATGATGTGAGGATATTTTGAGAAGATAGTGTTGTAAAGTGGTCTGACAATGAAAAGTGCTCCAGAAGTGCAGAATGGCCACTCCCTAGAGCGATAAAAATATCAGGCAGTGCTCACCCAGAATTTTAAAAAGAGTGGAAGGTGACTGCATAAATAAAACTGGTCCCTAACCATAAATCAATGTTAGATTTTATCACAGCCACCTCCGTCCATTCTCCTGACACCAAAGCTTTTAATTCAGAAGTCGCTTTGGTCGTTGCATTTTGCTTTCCTGGGATAACATAGCTGCTTTTCAGATGAACCCTTGGTACCTACACAGGACTTGAGGGTAATGTCCCAGTTCTGTTCTTTTCTGTTCTAGTCTCATCTTTATTAGAGAGAGTGTTAAATTCTATTTGTCTTGTTCTATTCAGACTCTTCTACTGCCCTCATCACCATAGTATCTGAGTGCCTTCCAGTAGTGCATTAATCGACTTGACTAATATCTGTCAAGCATGGTTCATTCTTTCTATCACCCTCTGACCAGAGGGAAAATTGTGGGGGGTTTAAATTAAATTATATGTGCCCTGTGCTATATGTTTATATTAGCAAAGGTGGGGCAAACAAGTGCGCTTTGCTCATTGAATGGCAGGTGGTGAAGTGTTATGGTGGTTCTTTGTTTGTGGCAGCTCATTCCCCAGTTGTGGGCTCCTGACTCCTTCACAGGTGCTCTCCCCCTGCGTGGTAGTGAGTTCTACTCAACAGCACCGTCAACCACGCTTCTCAACCCTGAGCTTTTAGATGCCCTGGGCCCAGGCTGTTGAGCACCTTGAAGATTCAGAAGAAGGCCTTGCCTTTGACATACTATGGCATGGGAAGAAGCCAGTGCAGTGAGTGGAAGACCAGTATGATGTGCTCCTATCAGGGGCCACTCTGTGTTTTTTGCTGCCCCAAGCACGGCAGTCAGGTGGCCTTTTCGGCACCTAGTCCTGTGGATTTGGCGGTGTTTCTTCGGGTGATCTGCCAGTCCCGCGCCTTCAGCGTGTCCGCCGATGAATTGCCGCCGAAGCCACGGGACTGGCGGATCTCCTGCAGGCATGCCGCCGAAGGCTGCCTCACTGCCACCCTCACAGCGACCGGCAAGTCACCCCCTCAGCTTGCCACCCCAGGCACGCACTTGCTGTGCTGGTGCCTGGAGCTGCCTCTGGCTCCTGTAGCTGGAGCTGCTGAGGAGATGAACTGCTATACAGGTTCTTGCTGGCGTTTCCTGAGAGCTTGTGACATTTTGCCCAGGAAGACGCCATTGCTTGCCCCAGCACAGCTGGGGAGTGAGAAAGGTGTGTATAACTGAGGGCAGGTCATTGTCAGGACAGCTATAAATGGTAGAATGCTTTGCTTGTGATGCTGCAATGTCAGAACTTAATGCCAGCAAGGAATCCAGGGGAACCCCTGAGTGAATTGTTGGTGAATATCTTTAACCAAAGGAGACTGCACTGTGGCTGCAAACTACTCAAAGTGCTTTCTTTTGCCCACTTCCATAAGTTCTGTCTTGCTTGGGTTCATCTTCAACCAGCTGTTCTACATCCATGAGCTGAGCTTGCCCAGTCTTGACAGTAGTGGCATGGCTGTATGGGATGAAGGTTAGGTAGAGCCATGTTCCACTTGCGTATTGTTAGCACCTAAGTGCATGTCAGCTGACCAGTTCACCTCATGGCTGCATGTAGATGTTGAATAGGCCTGAAGAGAATGTTGACCCTTGAGGAATCCCACAAGTGAGGAGTGCGATGGTGGAGGTGTTAAATTAGTATGGGCCCTGCCTTTAAGTTTTGTCAAAGAAAAGGGAGGCGGGGGAGGCTTACCAAACCTAATAAACTCAGTGCAGGAGAACATCTGCACTCCTTGCTATTGCAAGTGAGAACAAGGACAGTGGCAGATAGTTCCTGTAGTGTGGGAATCCTGCCAGCCAAGACCGCATGCTGCAGGGCAGGCCTGGGAGATGCATGATGGAGCGCAGTTTGCTATTGCTATGAGCAGGAGCACCATGTAGCTTCCAGCTGCTGTGTGCTGCTGACTGCAATACGTAAGAGTGCTCTGGCGAATACCAGGCACTCCCTAGCTGGCAGACTTCACCCTCTTGGGCAAGTGGTGTATAGGCTGGTGAATTTACTGGTCCTGCCTACTAGAGTCCTCTTGACCTTCTCTTGCTGTACCTTGCCCTGCTTTTTGGGGTAGAAGGAGGCTCTAGATGCTTGATCCTGTTTCCCACTTTGCTCACAAGCGAGCAGACAGCAGGACCTAGCTGGTTATGAATAGTAATTAGCAATGAATAATCAGTACTTAACATCTGCAAAGGACTATGCAAACATTAAACAATATCAATATTTTTAGAATAGTTTTCTTTAAATGTCAATGAAAACCACATTTTTTAAAAATGTAAACCTCTCCCGTTGTGTTTATAACCCGAACACAACAACCCTGGGCTTGTGCAGGAGAGCTTGAAAATGGGAACCAGCAAATCTAGTTTCACAGTCCAAGCTGCATAAAATGCAAAGAGTAAATAAATTGCACATGTGACAGAAAGTAAATTAGACTTCTGAAATTATTTCAGTTTCAGTAGTTTACTAGGAGGATGGCAGTAACACAAGCAAGGCATTGTACAATTTCCATGCAGACAGGATCCATTTAAATTTAATTATACTAGAATCTTGAGTGTTCTCGTTCTGCTAATCCACAAACCCATTAAATCTTCCCCCCAAAATGCCAGCTGGTCCCCACTTCTCAGAAAAGATTGAATAGCAGATTCAGAATGTTGTACTGAGCTCTTGGGTGACCTACAGGTCATCACTCTGGCAAAATACACTACAGTACCCCTAAGTGCACCCTACAAATAATTACACACAATTAAAACAGCCCTGCCCTTGTTTGTTTGCTTAGGGTGAAATTTGCCTGTGTGCTGAGGGACAGCACAAGGCTGATGCTCCACGTTCAGGGTGTAACTATGGTTAAGTGGCACATAGACCTTGAGCTGTCCCTCTTCAGAGGTGAATTTCAGCCTCACTCTAGCACACATCCCTGGGGAATCTTCACTGTCTCCCAGTCTTCAGTGTGAGGTTCAGCAAACTAATACCCATCGATTTCTGCCCTGCTCGCTGATGGTTTTTGTGAGGGGCGTAGTCAGCATTTGACTGCAGATTGCAGTGTCACTTCCTTATGCAGACAGACAGGTGTTTCATCTTGAGATGAGCATTTCCTTCTTTCATTTTTGCACCACCAAGTTCTGATGATGTAAATGTTTTAATGACCATAACTTCAGCTTGGGCAATTCCTTACCATACCGAGTCGTCACAAGACTCTTTTACAAAAGACATGCAGTAATTTAGGAAAGTAGGCTGCGATGACAAGCTATTGATATGTTCACTGATAAAAGATGAGGACAGCCATTCTTATTTCTGCTGGTTCTCATTCGGTGCTCAGCAGTTAAAATGATTAGATCAGAAATCTTTTAAAAAACCCCATTTGTTTAAACCATTCCAAATCTGAGTTGCTTTAAAGGCTGCCTCATAGCCAGCCCTTTTCCACCACTCAACCCCACCCCGGAGAACAATGCCTTTGCTGCTGAAACCACGCTTGTCATTTATAGGGGAATGCCTCTTAATGCAGTAATGTCCATGCCTGGCATGTTTCAAATGCAAGTAGTCGTCCTCTGCAAAAAGGATCGAGAAAAATGGAGAAGAGTTAGAAATTTGAGTTCATCTCATAGGACAGCAACAACGAAGGTTTAGAAAAATAGGATCTCCGAGGAAAGGTTAAAAGAATGTGCACTGTTGATGTCTTGCCTTAGTCTCACTCTAGACTGATGTCCACATATGTACAGATGTGCTGTAAAGAGAACAGTTCATTTTCATCACAATTATCCACCTTAATCAATGAGAATACAACTATAAACTACAGACAATAAAGTGTGTTAATTTAGAAAAATATTCCTATTGCAGTAGATAGGGTTATAAATTGCCAAGGTGTTAAAGAAAGGCTACCGCTAAAGCTTTTCAACACTACAGAAGATATTCAACTGTCAGAAATGCTTGAGACACAATGATATAGTTCCTGATTATGTGAAAGAGGGAAGGAAAAAAAAGGATTAAATCACTCTTGCAAAATTGTCATAGAAGTGTCTTGCTGGGTCCCGGATAGGGATGCGGGTAAAGGCAGTTTCCAGCTATCCGAGTCTCCCCAGTTCAGAGCTCAGGCAGGCGTGAGGATCAGTGTGTAACAACGTGAGGTATGCTTGCTCACCTCATCCACACAACCAAGGCACTCGTTCTGCTGCAAATTAGAGGAGTCTCAGGGCTGCCAGGACTTCTCCTGGCAGATAATGGCCCCCAAAGGGCTGTTATGCCTGCTGTGGATTGATGGAGCACAGAAGTGCTTTGGCTACATGTGTCTCTTCATCCCTCTTTTGATACACTCCCTACACCAGGAGGCCACAACTGGGTAACAGCTACATCTGCCCTGCACCACCCAGGGACTCCCACACCTGAGGTTCTCGTCAGCTGTATGGCTAAGGCAGCTTTCCGACCATTTTGCATTGTCAGAGCAGCACAAAGGGGCTGTATGGGCCAGGATCTGGTCCCCTTTCTCTGGGAGTGGATGCTCTGTTATCATTGTACATCACAATCTCCTTATTTCCTGTTTATCCACGGGTTGCAGTTTTATATGATGTATTTCCCTTCAGAGGGCAGGCTTTCTTAATTCATTGATCAAATGTAGGAGACTGAGACCTAGATCAATGTTGGGTGGGCAGTGTTGGTGCTTGCCCATCAGGGGCCCTAAGCAGGAATATTTTTGCCCCCTTCCCCCACAACATGACAGCAGGAGAAAGGAGGAAAACCCAGATTTGACATTCTCCCTCGCCAAGACATGCTCGATGGCTTCTGAACAAATAACTTGTTCGTATCATTTCTGGAACCACTGAAAATGTCTCCATAGTGTCTTGTCCTGCAGGGAGCTGAACCATTCATCTGAGGGTCTGAATGGTTTCACTCCAGGGAAGTGAATGGGAGTTGACGGCATGCAAAACCAGGGTCAGGTTCTTCAACAGCATGGTCCAGGTTTTAAAAAGCAGGTGTGCAAAAATGTGCATGTACTTTTGCAGTGACATGCGAACAGGGGATTTGCACATACAGGCATATACTTTTGTATAGGCGCAGCCCCATCCTGTACATGCACACAGGCATTTTGTGTGTGCAGCTCAGGCACATTCACTTTGTTAAATGTACTTTTCTCAGAAATACAAGATCATATTTTCTCTTGGAATTGCCATGATATTAATTCCGTGCCATTTCAGTGACATCTTTCTACTGCACCCTTTCCCAGGTCGTCCCTGCGTTGACTGCCATGCATTTGAATTCATGCAGAGGGCCCTGCAGGATTTAAAGAAGACTGCGTACAATCTAGACACACGGGTAGGTGTTACCTTAGAAATGATGCTTAGGTTTAATGTACCAACTCACCCTGACTGAGTAAAGCTGATATAACATCTTTTGCTGACTCATTTTCATTTCAAACAAATAGGACTGTACTGGGGACAAGCAGAGATTAGTAGATTTTAAGGCTCGAAGGGACAATTATGACCATCTAGTCTGATTTTCTGCATTACGCAGGCTAGAAAACGACAGCAACTGATTTCTGCATCTAGCCCACATAGGGAGAAGGAAAAGAGGAGAAGCGTAAGAAGGGTGACTTTCCTTTCCCATCACAATCCTAGAAATGTGGACGAATGTACTCTGAGCTGCAGATGACACTCCTCAGACATTCAAGAGCCGGGGTGTACCTGCCGAGCTCGGGGCTTCAGCCCTGCTTCTGCTGAAGCCTCGAGCCCTGGCAGGTGTGCCCCATGCGGCGAAAGCCCCAAGACTCCCCTCCCCACTGGCAACGCATGGGGGAGGCAGGTTGGGTCACGTGGCCCCTGCAGCTTTTTGCCTGGGTTGCTGGCCCCGCTCAGTCACATGGTGCTGCTCGGCTCCCTCCATGCAGGGCAGTTGCTGGAGCCAGCAAGCTGGGGGCTGCTGCGGCCATGAGGAGAGACAGCGACAAACAGCTGGGAGCTGCAGGAAGAGCCGCTGCTTTTACTGATGCCTCTTCCCTGGAACAATAGCAGCAGCCCCTCCCTGCAGCCCTCAGCTCTCTGTCGCTGCCTCTCTACCTGGAGCTAACACCTGGGAGCTGCAAGGATAGGCCGCTGAGGGTAAGGCTGGGGGGCATGACAAGGTATTGGGAGGCCAAACCTTTAAATTGTGCCCCCCAACTCTCAGCAGGCTCCAGTCGTCTCTGGCAGAAGCCCCTAGCCCCATCACCCGGCTGCAGGGCAGAAGCCCTGAGCTTGCCCCCCACCCCCGATGTCTGGTAGGTGGAGAATGGGGAGATGTGGGGGGCTCCGTGAGCCGCACTTTCAACTATAAAAGAGCCACGAGCCATGGTTTGGCCACCCCTGACCTAGACCATTGCTGAGTGGTGTTTGTCCTCATAGGGCTGGTTTTCTAACCTTTTCTGTTGCTCTCCGCTTGACTCACCACAATTTGTCCAAATTTTTCTTAAAGTGTGGTGCCCGGAACTAGACACAGTGCTCCAGCTGAGGCCTCACCAATGCTGAGTAGAGGGGGACAATTACCTCCCATATCTTACACATTCTGGGGTGTATTAACAGGAGTCAACATGTATCTGCCTCACATTGTTGGCTCATATTCAATTTATGATCAACTATAATCCCCAAATCCTTCTCAGCAGTACTACCACCTAGCCAGTTATTCCCCATTTTGAAATTGTGCATTTGATGTTTCCTTCCTAGATGATGTATTTTGCACTTGTCTTTATTGAATTTCATCTTGTTAATTTTGGACTAATTGGTAAAGGTGGTTTGAATCCTAATCCCGTCCTTCGAAGTGCTAGCAACACCTCCCAGCTTGGTGTCATTTGCAGATTTTATAAGCATAGTCTCCACTCCATTATCCAAGTCATTAGTGAAAATATTGAGTAGTACTGGAGCTAGGACAGACTCTTCCGGGACCCAATAGATATGTCCTCCCAGTTTGACAGTGAACCATTGATAACTACTCTGAGTATGATCTTTCAACTAGTTTTACATCCCCTTATAATAATTTCATCTAGACCACATTTCCCTAGTTCTTTATCTACTAGAGCAAGAACCAGAGGAAATTAGGTTGATTTGATATGATTTGTTGTCAAATTCATGTTGGCTATTACTTATCACCCTATTATCCTATAGGTATTTACAAACTGATTGCTTAATCGTTTGGTCCAGTATCTGTCCAGATATTGAAGTTAGACTGACTGATGTATAATTCCCTGCATCCCCTCTGTTCCCCTTTTTAAAACTAGTTTCTTTGTTTCCCATTTTCCAGTCCTCTGGGACCTCACCATTCCTCCATGAGTTTTCAAAGATCATTTCTAACAGTTCTGAGATTGCTTCAGCTAGTTCCTTAAGTAGAATGAATTTCAATATGCCCTGCTGACTTGAAAACATCTAACTATTATTTAACCTGTTCTTTCCCTATTTTGCTTTGCATTCCTTCCCTTGTTATAATTAACCTTTTTAGTGAAGACTGAAACAAAACAGGCACTAAACATCTTAGCCTTCTCGATGTTACCCAGTATTAGCTCTTCTTCCCTTCTAAGCAGACGATCTACACTTCCCTTCATCTGTCTCTTCTTCCTAATGTATTTATAGAACCTTTTCTTGGTGCCTTTTATGTCCCTTGCTAGGTATAATTCATTTTGTGCCTTAGCCTTTCTGATTTTTGTCCCTACATGCTTGTGTCATTCTTTTGTCCTCCTCCTTAGCAATTTTTGTGGGATTCCTTTTTGATTGTCAGTCACCACTCAGCAATGGCTGTTAACAGGGCAGCAGCAGATGGTAGAAAGTGGAGAGAGACAGTATAGCAGCACTGACAAGGGAATGGGAGCTCAAAGGAGGAGGAAAAGCTTATGTGGTATCACATTTGCACCCATCATTAGTGCCAGCTTGTAATAAACCAGCTTACACAGCTCACATGGGTGCAAAAGCATTCTGGTCGCTTTGCTGATGGCATGATCAGGTACAATTTACGACACGTGGGTTTTCGTGTTTGGTCTGGTTCACATTTGAACTTTGAACTGGTTTAACACAATCAGTTTAGTTAAACTTGGTGCAAAACCCCAAAATAGATGCACTTAGGGAACTGTGCACTGATATATATAAGGCATGAATTGAAACATATAAAACCATAGCAACTCCCTGTGCGGGTGCTCTTATTTCAGCATCAGAGTGGTCTTGTTGGTTTAGCTCAAGTTGTTTGGGAATAGGCTTAAATTAATCTGAACTAAGAGCATCTATACAGGAGTTGCACTCGGTATAACTATATTGGTTTAAAAACTGATTTTAAATTAAATTGGTGCCACTTTCCTGTGTAGACAAGGCCTTGGATTGTATTAACTGTTAAACTGGTTTAGCCTGTGTCAAATTAAGCTAAATTGATCTAAACAAGGCTTAAACCATTTTAAGTATGTCTGTCTACCTTAGGGGTTTGCACCAGTTTAACTAGATCAATTTAAAACTGATCTAGGTGAACTGGTGCAGGTTTTCTAATGTGGACCAGAATTTGTGTTTGTTTTATTTCAGTCTTTTTAACATCTCTGGGAGCCATTTATGGGGATAAAATAGTAACATGAGATAAATCCTTCACGTAGTGTTTCATGTCTCGGAGACCCAAACTCGTATTATTTTGTCATTATAAATGGCTCCCCATGAGGCAAACAACAAAAACAAAACAGTGCTATTCAAAATATAAACATGAAGCCCAATGGCAGAGAATTGGACTTGATTGGGTTTCCTGCAGAACCAGAATGAAAGCCCTAGAATATAGAAAATCAATGCATGATCGATTTACCTTTGTTAGCAATGAATATGGATATTCATCCAGAAGCATGAATGGACACATATGAACAAGATGGAATGTATGAATTTAAAATGCATGACACTCTGTCCATGCTGTCAGAAGGGAAAAATCATTATGATGTAGTAAAGCACCTCTCTGTGTGCATTATCTGAAATGTCTTCTGTTTACCTATGAGCTCAATAGCCACGGCCAAGCAAGTTTTATACAGCTTCCACTGTCCAAAGCTATTCAGTACTTTTGATCATTGCGGTGCCTTTGGCCAATTAGAGATTATAGCCACCTGTCTCTTTAAGGTCTGCTGAAATCATCATTCACAACCAGTCAATCTGAAGAACTGTAAACATATCAAACAAAAGACTATTGCCTGGCTCTACCACTGCTTTCCATGACCTTGGGCAGTCACAGAAGGCTCAAATCTGTGAGGTACTGGTTGCAGCCTGGAAAGTCCTGAGTGCCCTCAGCGCCCATTGATCAGCAAACTGATCATGTCTGGATTCTCTGTACATTAAGAGCTACATTTCAGCTCCGACATAGGCACTAAAATAATAGTACACGACTAGTAAGTGGCAAGGTAACAATGACAATGGTTATTCCAGTGCAAACCCTAGGGCAGGTGTGCTGTGGTGGAGCTTATGCCAGAGGGGCTTACTTTGGGAGGTGTGACCGATACGTCTTTTACTTGGGGTGAGGCTGCACTGCTGTAGCTCCTGCTTTGCGCTGATGCAGTGTGCCTGCATTAGGGGTTTCCACTGCAATGATGTAGTGACACCAGCACAAATTGCCGTACTGCAGACAGGGCCTTATGGGGAGGAATCGGAAGAGATAACCAAGTTACTATCTAAGTTACAACTGACAGATTCCCATTGAGTTTTGACAAGATACATCTCAACAGGATGTTGATAGAGCTCTTGCTTACCTTGTACAATGAGACTTTCAGCAGTGCAGTTTTACCACTCTTGGCACGGCGAGAGAGGAGGATATCACCATTACCAGGAAAGAAGAAAGGTTGCCAAAGATGAATGAGTCTTACTGACCCTCTTCTTGTGTCTGATCTTTCGCCATTGAAGTTAACGAGAACTTTTGCCTTTGATTTACCCTGGATCAGGATCGGTCTCTCTAAGCGAGGCAGATCTAAAAATACTAGCTGAAATCCTCCACAGGATGTCCCTACTAGTGGGTCTGGATTGGACTGTGCCCTTGAAAGCATAAATAACCAGTGTTCTCCATGTCCGCTGACAGTAGGACACAAGAAGTAATGGGCTAGATCTGAGAGTTAGATTAGATATTAGGAAAAAATCTTTCTAACTATAAGGATAGTTAAGTACAGGAACCAATGGAGGCTGTGGAATCCCCATCACTGGAGGTTTCTAAGGATAGGTTGGACAAACACCTGTCAGGCACAGGCATCAGGGGTGGCTCTAGGCACCAGTACGCCAAGCGCATGCCTGGGGCAGCAAGCCACTGGGGGCGCTCTGCTGGTCGCCACGAGGGCGGCAGGCAGGTTGCCTTCTGCAGCATGCCTGTGGAAGGTCTGCTGGTCCCGCGGCTTCGGCGGACCTCCCGCAGGCTGCCACCGAATCCGTGGGACCAGGGATCTCCTGCAGGCAAGCCGCCAAAGGCAGCCTGCCTGCCGTGCTTGGGGCGGCAAAATACCTAGAGCTGCCCCGACAGGCATCAACTTTTGTTGGCGCCATAGGCGTGTGAACGGGGTGTGCCCAGGCACACCCTAATGCCCGCGGACTGGATCCGGCTCCTCAGGGCTTTGAATCCGGCCCGCAGGATTTGCCCCCCATGGTGCCGCAGGCCCCACGCCGCTCTCAGAAGCGGCCGACATGGCATCATGTCCCTGGGGCCCCAGGGGAGGAGGGGCAGAGGGCTCTGTGCCTTGCTCCAGGCAACACCCCCCGCAGCTCCCATTGGCCGGGAACGGAGAACCGCAGCCAATGGGAGCTTCGGGGGAGGTACCTGGAGCCCTGTCCCCGTCCCCATCCCCCCCCCAGGGGCTGCGTAGGGACGTGGTGAGTGGCACGGCGTGGGGCCAGATGAGGCAGGCAGGGAGTGTGCTGCTGCAGGTAAGCGGCGCTGGGCTGGAGCCTGAACCCCTTCTGCACCCCGCCCCCCAACTCCCTGCCCTGAGCCCCCTGCCGGCACTTCACACCCCAACCCCCTGCCCTGAACCCCTTGCCTGCACCCCACTCCCCAACTCTCTGCCCTGAGCCCCCTTCCTGCACCTTGCACCCCAACTCTTTGCCCTGAGCCCTCTGCTGTACCCCACACCCCTCCTGCACCCCGGCTCCCTGCCCTGAGCCCCCTTCCGGCACCTGCACCCCTCCTGCACCCCAGCTCCCTGCCCTGAGCACCCTGGCGGCACCTGCATCCCTCCTGCACCCCAGCTCCCTGCCCTGAGCACCCTGGCGGCACCTGCATCCCTCCTGCACCCCAGCTCCCTGCCCTGAGCGCCTTGCTGCATCCCACACCCCTCCTGCACGCCAACCCCCTTCCCTGAGCCCCCTCACACACCCCACATCCCTCCTCTGCCCCAATCCCTTGCCCTGAGCCTCTTCCTGCACACCGCACCCGCTCCCACAAGCCACACTCCCACTCGCACCCCAACCTTTATGTTTGCCTTTAAAAAAAAATGCCCTGGGTGCACACCCTAATGAAATGTGTTTTGCATGCCTATGGTTGGGGGGTGCTTGCACCCCTCTGCCCTGCCCCCTCCCTGCCCCTATTGGATCCGTCCCCAAATCCCTGCCCTGGCCCCGCCTCTTCCCCAAGCGCACTGCGTTACTCCTCCTCCCCCCTCCCTCCCAGCGCTTGCACTGCAAAACAGCTGTTTTGCGGGGCAAGCCTGGGAGGGAGGGAGGAGAAGCAGGACGCGGCAGCCGCTCAGGGGAAGAGATGGAGGTGGAGGAGAGCTGAGGTGGGGGGAGGGGCAGGTCAGGAAGCTACCAGTGGGTACTCTGCACCCACCAATTTTTCCCCGTGGGTGCTCCGCAGCCCTGGAGTCGGCGCCTATGCTGTCAGGGATGGTTTAAGTGTATCTAGTCCTGCATCAGTGCAGGGGGACAGACTAGATGACCTTTCAAGGTGCCTTCCACGTTCCTGTGATTCTATCTTGCATTATAGGAGTCAAATGGTGACTAATAATGGGAACAAACTACCCAGGGAAGTGGTGGGTTCTCCATCTCTTGAAGTCTTCAGATGAAGACTGGCTGCCTTTCTCAAAGATGTGGCTTAGTCATTTACAGCCTAGTGGGCTCAATACAGGAGGTAACTGGGTGAAATTCCATGGACTGCATTATACAAGAGATCAGACTAGATGACCCAACTGTCACTTCCGGCCTTATGAAAATTTCACCCTCAATTATCCTTATTCCAAGTCAGAGTTTGGCCCATCTCATCTTTTTGTGAAGTTTTACGCCAAAGTAATTTAATGTAATAATTCTAAATATTCAGAATACCTTTTACAAGAGCACAGCCTGCAGAGTAATGTTCTTTTAGGGGACTCCTGGGACCAGTGGTGGCATTGATGGGGATCTTTTTGCATTTATTAGCCTTTGAGATTATTTTTGAACACTCCCGGATCAGCTCTTCAAGCTTGTATAAGGACCGAGAGACTCACTTAGGAAACGTGGTGGGAATGCCAGGGCATTGCTCCTACACAAATATTCAAATTCAGAGAGCTGCTGTGGTGCTAAGATAATCGTATGTTGTCTGCTAGGCTTATGACAACAAGAACGTTCGCCTCACACGGCTCTGAATCACACAAAGAGCGTTGTTTAATGACACACGCTGCAGCATCAAGCCAATAATTGAAAGCAAACAGAAAAAACGAGCAAGCCTTCTGTTCTAATGTCAAGGTGAAAGGCAAAGCTTTTGCGTTTAAAAGAAAAAGGGTTGGGGGAACATAGGAGGGGAAAGCAGTCGAATCCCAAATCAGGAAGAGTGGTATCTACCCTGTGCAGAGAGCTAGCACAAAGCCAATGTGCTATTTAAGCCTACAAAAACCAGGGCTTCAGTTAGAGTTAGAACATGAGCTGGCTCTCTGCACAAGGGTGAATTTCACCCTAAAATCTGTCCGAACTGGAGTTTGTGGTCCATTATTATTATTTATGTTACCACAGTGCCTATGAGACCTTGTTGTGCTAGGCACTATACAAATACAGAATAAAAAGACAATCCCTGCCCCACAGACCTCACAATCTAAGTATAAGACAAAAGAGACAACAGGTAGAAACAGACAGACAGCGGGAGCACAAGAGAACAATGAGGCAGTTCTGGTCAACCTGATAGGCAGTGATTTTTAGCACATCAGCTGTCTACCTAATGTCAAAGTTTTTTTTTTTTATAGGCATCATGGCAAAAGAGAGTTGGCTGGTTAGAGGTCCTGTTAGTTCATTCAGGTTATTAACTCAAATTAATGAACACCTTATTGAAAATGCCAGAACACAAATGTTTGTGGTTTACCTTAACCAATCTGGAAAGGCCTTGTGTTGGCTCTCTACATCAGGGTGAATTTAACCCTTCCTGATCTGGGATTGGATTTAGCCTAAGGTAAACCATGAAATGTTAGTTACGTTCAGCAACAAATGTTTGTGAAGTGTCCAGACACTATTGTCTTCGCTATCTTGAGTTAGTGCCAACAGTCATGATTTTATCGCGATTCCGGTGATATTTGCTCTGAAAGCCCCAGCTTCTGTAGTGATGTGAGTAGTGGGAATTTCAGCTTTCATTTTTTTTAAAAGTAAGTTTCTAACTCTCATGGTTACAGAGAAAATCTTTCAGAGTGGTAGCTGTGTTAGTCTGTATCAGCAAAAAGAACAAGGAGTACTTGTGGCACCTTAGAGACTAACAAATTTATTCGGGCATAAGCTTTTGTGGGCTACCGCCCACTTCATCGGATGCATGCAGTGGAAAATACATTAGGAAGACATATATATATACACAGACAACATGAAACAAAAGGTGTTGCCATACCAACTGGTAACGAGACTAATCAATTAAGGTGGGCTATTATCAGCAGGAGGAAAAAAAACTTTTGTAGTGAGAATCAAATCTTGTAAACATAACCCCTAAAAGCACCAAACCAAAAAGTCAAATAAAGACATTTATTTGTTTGTTTTGTTTTAATCTTGAATTTTTTAGCTAGTCTCACTCATGATTTCTGAGCATTTGGGTTTGGCAGTATTGGAACTGGCAATAAATTAACTCGAGTTAAAACAGGACCACAAGCTCTAGCCCTGACCTACCTTGAAAGGGTCCAGATTCAGAAAAGTTGGGGCAGGGAAGTTAAATTGACAGCCCCAAAGAATTCAGTGGAGTTGTTCTGGATTTACAGGCATGTAGCTGAGAGCAGAATCAGATCCTTAGCACAGTAACTAAGTGTGCTAACTAAGTGTGCCTCTGGGCACTTCAGTATCTGATGTCTTACTGTTAAGTGGAGGGAATTAAGAGTGTAACTGAGTGGAGTTTTGCCCAGCATTTATAAAAGACACTTCAGTAAATTCTGACAATCTAATCCCTTGAGGTTAACTGTGAAAGTGAAAACATTAAAACCACCAAATATTTCCATGCAGTTCAGTCTGTATTCCTCCGTTCTGAGCATGCTTATTATGTACCAGTTTGCCAGGTAAGTCACCAGATAAACCAGCTATAATAACCATGATTTCTCATTCCACAAGGCACCCTGACAATCACAGTGCTGAGGAATTAGCTCTAATCAAGTATGTATTCCTTTAAAGTGATATATTAAATTCCATGATTTAATGTTCTTTTGCAGACAGAAACCCTCCTCCTGAGAGCAGAAAAGAGAGGTCTATGTGATTGCTACCCTGCAATGCACTGAAATGAGCACTGGGACATGGCCAATGGACATTATTCATTTTAAAAACGCTATTGAATAAACTATGGACAGATTTATGGAGTACAGGTTGTGAGCATATGTCACAATGTAAGGAAAACATTGTTTTCATCCGTATAGATTCAGCTGAGTTAGACCTTTTTTGCTTTGACATAGTTGATCATTACCGTATCTCTTGTCACACATGCTGAAATGTCAAAGAAGAAACTATGCCAAAGTTGCACTTCTAGCATTTATGTAACAATAGATTTGCATTATTCTGAAATTTCAAGTCAAGTTTTGCCCTTGGATGTTCAGGCCACGTCTTCTGCAGATGTAAATTGACACAGGTCCACTAAAGAACTACTCCAGTTCATACCAACTGGGGATGAGGCCCCAAGAGGTTTCCATTGGCTTTACTGATAACTCATTATGGGTGTAACCAATGTCAAAATATGACCCTACACATCCAAAAGCAGCTTATTCTACAATGATGCTCAGCTAAAGAGTTATCCACAAAAAGTCATCGTTTTATGTAGAAAATAATGGTTAACATTTACTGCTTTGCCGTGTGAATAAAGCAGTTATCTATCATATTAATATACCAGTTGTATCAGTATCTAGTATGTTATACACAGTTATTTGTATCTTACACTACTAACTTTTTCGGAGCCATATGGTAGATCTGATCTTGGGGGTTTGTTTTTTTTTTTGCCGGGGAGGAGAGTGGCGGGGGGAGAGGGAAGTAATCAGCAACATTAGCAATCACATGAATGCTGCCTGGCAGCTTAACGGATGTGCCTGCCAAAACTCTCTGAAGAAGTGTCCTTTATTAAGCAAACCATGTATTGGATTGACCCATTCTAGCCTACCTTCTTCAGAGACTCTACACGATGCCTATGCCTCACTTAAGTCCCCTGTAAGTCCTATTTTGAGGAATTAAGTGGCACTTAAATTGTGCATAGCCTTTGAGTGGGCCTTCTGAATGGGCATGAATTTCACCCTAGGGTTGCAAGGTGTTGATTGTTTCCTGCCTGGTGATCCTACTAAGTGCCTTCAGCTCCCCACTGCAGTCAGTGGAAAACGAGGGTGTTCAGGACCTCTCAGGAGACATGCAGCAGTTTGCAGTAGCTGGCCATGTTACTCCTTTAAACCTTGCTAGCAAAATACGATTCCTTTTCAATTCTGTCACCTCCATTTTGTTTGCCAGACAAATCTCTCGTAGAAAATAATAAACTTTCTCTAGGGTTCTTAAAACCATCTTGTAGAATTAACAGAGAATTATATCCTGGCTATAGAATGTTATAGGCTGGTTTACAAGTTCTATAGTTCTGTGTGAAATGACCCAGGTTTTCAGACTAGTATCTATTCATTCTTATTGTTTAATTTCTATTGAATTCAATAGCACCTTTCCAGAAGTGACTGACAGGTTACTGTCGGGCTACTTGGGAATGGTGGGGTTTCTACTTTTTTTCCTTAATGAAACAATTAGCTTTGAAACATTTATCATCATTC
This sequence comes from Gopherus flavomarginatus, assembly GCF_025201925.1. Classification (NCBI taxonomy): domain Eukaryota; kingdom Metazoa; phylum Chordata; order Testudines; family Testudinidae; genus Gopherus; species Gopherus flavomarginatus. The sequence continues at coordinate 267,931,571 of NC_066619.1, read as the reverse complement.
CTGCATACCTATAAATTACATACAAACTGAGATGGGGGGAAGAATGCCAAGATTCAGTTTGGGGTTACCAGTGTCCCTTGGGTTACAAGCAGTGTCCGAATTGCTAACCATTTTGGCAAACCTGGAGGGTGAGGCATTCTAAGGACAACACGTGCAGTGCTGTAATTATAAAACCATGCTGGGGCTGAAGTCCTGACAGCTTGCAGGAGGCATCCTGTAAACAATTTCCAGGGTGATAAACCTGACTCATCTGAGACCCTGCCGCCAAACACCAACATCCTGTTGAACATCTCCAGAAGCTGTCATTTACAACAGCCAGTAAACAGAAATGACTCACAGTGTCTGAATTCATTATCAGTGGTGGAGGACCTTATGTGCTGAGGCTGTCTTGGGCCTGATCCTGCAGACCTTCTTCAGTTTGGATGAAGTTCAGCCCCGTGGGGAAAGCCAGCTGTGGATCCTTTAAACCCTCCTTAAGATGTGGGGCTCAGTTGGGATTTAAATGCATCAGCCTTGAGCTGGCTTTCTGCATGGGGTGAATTTCACCCTGTGACTTCAGTGGGAGTTTTGCCTGAGTAAAGACTTTAGGGTTGGGCCCTACGTTCTCCAGGGAAAGGAAAGCTTAAACCTCCTCTCACTCTCCATTACAGGTGTGAATCATGCCTTGAACCTTGCGGTATTCTAGAGAAGCCACTTGTGCAGATTATTAGGGACCAATATTTACTGAAACCCTCATGTGCAGATCCCCCCAGCGAAGTCAGGAAGAATTTTGTATATAATAAGGGCTGCAGGACCAGGTTATAAAATAGAAACTATTTCTAATCTCATTGCACTGTGCTCTAAAGTAGTTCACCATGGCTAGTGGGTAGCTGTAGATGTCTCTGTTACAGATCACATATTTTTCGATAGGCAGAACAAATTGGGTGAAACCCACCCCTGTGCGGAGAGACAGCACAAGGTCAATGCACCACTTAACTCCCACTTGGACTTGGATTTAAATGGCCTTGTGCTGAGCCCTGCACAAGGGGTAAATTTCACCCTGTATGCATCATTGAACCTGTGGATTTTCTAGCACAGCCTCACCCTTTGGGGAGTGGGGGTAAATATAGTATCTATGGCTTTGTATCAATATCTTGCATGCTTATTATTGTCGTAACAACTTAAAGAGTCTGGAAAGTCCTTTAAGCAAATAATATTGTTTGGTATGTCATGCATTGCATTTAGAAAGTGGTCAATAGCATTTGAATTTTCACATATGCCACGTATCATGATGTAGAAGCAGAGTGAACAATAGGTGGATGTTTTCCCATATAGAATTCATTGCAAGTTCGCAGCTGTGACGGTAGCCATTATGTTATATGTACTTATTGTCTAGAACAATAAAAGATGAGCTGTATTACAGCGCTTAATGTGCCTTTTTATTGCTGTGGAAAATTGCACGCATATGGAAAACTATATACTGTCTGTTAATTAAGAAAAAAATCTGCAGTGGAGTTAAGAGTCTTATATTGTGCACTGTATTTAAATACACGGTATTGTTGCTTATGTATAAAACATAATTCGTTCACTCTAGTTTAAAATTTAAATTACGGTGAGTCATTTTATGTATTTGAGGGACCTTCCGCATCCTTAATGGATTAAATGCAAGTTTCTTATCATTGGCAAGGGTGTTTGGGCCAGTGATTTGAGTGTGGAGCTGGGAGTTAGGTACTTCTGAATTCTAAGTCTGGCATGTTCAAATAGCTTGCATGCCATTAATATGTGTTTCTGTTCAGGCTGAAATAAGTATCAGTATCTGCTTAATTTTTGAACCCAGTGGCCCAAATTCTACCCTCACTTGCCTGTGTGTGTGTGTGTGTGTAAAACTACAGCTTGGATTTCGTGAGGTGGCCTCATTTTTTTTAAAAGGATTGGCAGGGGACACCATTTTGAAAGTCAAGCTGTTGCACTCTGTTCCTAGAATTCTAAAATGTGAAGTGCAGAGCTGAAGTATTTTGATTCCAAATCCCCATAACACATGTTACAATTTACTTTGTATTTCTCACTATGATGGAGTTGGCTCCAGGACGTCAATCCAATCTGTTGTGTAAGTGTGTGCTATATATGTGAAATAATAAATAGAAGTCTTGTCTTTTCTGAGCAGAAGGAAGGTCTTTCATCATCTTAAAAGCACTCTGGCACTAAAGATAGATGCTGTCTACAGCACATGTTGCTGAATATGACCAGTCTTCTGACTACTGATACTGCAACATGCTTTTACTATGCCATGTATTATAGATGGGAACAGGATGTTGATAATTCTAACTTTTCTCGAGAGAGTAGAATTGCTCTAGAATGTTAGTAAGGAATTCAGGCTGTATAAAAAAGTAAAGGAAGTGAGGCGTCACTACAGATCTACATTATATGCAAAGCAGCATCAGTGTTATAACAAATCTGTCTTCTGCGATGTTTCCTTCCTTTTTAAAAGTAATAAAAAAAAAAATAGTGCTTCTGTACCTCATTGGTCAGACACAGGAGAGAATTGTACAGGCCAGGCTTTAATGGGGTACAGTGTAGCACAAATAAAAACTCGGTTGTAGTGGGGCAGAGCGGTTAGTGGACTGACCAACAGTCTGGGCTCCAGGAACTCTTGAGTTCTAATGCTTCTCCTACGCCTAAAAAACATTCAATAGGAGCTGCAAGTGCTGAGCATCTCCTAAATTAGGACATTTATTTGTGTGTCTAAAGGAGTAATTAGGGGGCTGATGCAAAGCTTAGTCAAGTCAATAGGATTATTTCCACTGACTTCAGTGGGCTCTAGGTGCCTAACTTTAGACATCCAACCTTGAAAATATTGGCTTTAACATCTCTGGGCCAAATTAATCTCTGATGGAACATCACTTAGTAGGATGAATATGGCTCTCTGTGTCTCACTTGCCCCGTCTGTTAAGTGGGAATAAGTATCTCTGTAGAAAGAAATACCAGAGTAATTGCCCAAAGCCGGGATGTGTCGCTATTGTATGGTGGAGTCTTTTGACTCTAGAATGCTATAATGCTTCTTTTTGAAGGGGAATGTTGTAGGGACTGCTTAACTAATGTTTGTGCAGTGCATTGAAGATGTAAAGCGGCAAGTATTATAATGCATTTCAGTAGTTTTATGAAATTACTTTGATTTTTATAGTGGGTGAATAATGAAAAATCTTTTCTTAAAATATTGGTTTGAATATTTAAATGAATTTGCCTCAGCTGTCTCCATACTCCTTTCATGTTTGAACATTCACATGGCTAAATGTCACTACCACGAATGGACGCAACAGCAAATTTTCAGATTGCTTTTTGCTTTCTGGGGGTAATTCACAGCGGAAGCCTGAGGCTAAGGTTCTAATAACTGAATCAGGGACCAGACACCATACCATGTGATTTATGTGACCAATCACAACTAAATGGCACACCCAGAATTGCAAGTCCTAGAGCAAATAAGACACACACAAAAAATTAGTGAATAATTTTGAATGTGTTGAATAAGTATGAAGAATAAATTGCAGAAAATTGCAGCCTGTTTAGGGACATTGTGCAACCAAAACAGAGGGAAAAGCTATCAAATAAATTAATATAAATACATTCTTTCTTGCAGATAATTAGCTCCATTCCAGCCATTACAAAAGCACACCCTCCAGAGAAGCATTGTGATGGGAATTGGGATTAATTTATACTAGAAAAAGCTTACAGAGGGCCTGATTCTAAGCCCATTGAAGAAGTCAATGGAAAGACTTTAAAAGATTTTGGGTCACACCCTGCATGCAGAACTCTGTATCAGCCAGCATGAAAAGGGAGCATTGAAGAGAAGGATAAATGTAAGTTAGAAAAAAAGAGACAGGTAGTTAATGGCTGGGAATGTGTGTAAATAATGTGGACTCATGAAGAATGTATGGAGAAAAATCCCAAGTAGCAAGGGACCTCAATTACATTATGTCCATCTGCAATCTTCAGAAATTTCCTTGTGCACAAGAGGGCTTCCTGAATTGTCTCCCACACAGAGTAGAGAGAGAGAGAGAGATTATATCTAGCCCTGCATGGGTGGAAGTTTGTATCTATCCCCAGAAAAATACAAGCTGTGCGTTTGGTTATGTACTGAATAAAGAACAAAGTACTGTAAGGTAAAATAAGTGTTACTGATGCTCTAATTCAGAGGATATGTCAGGCTACACTATCCGGAAACTAAAACCATATTAATATATTTGTTGTTGATTGGATGCCACACCTTTGATTTAAAAAAAATCCTTTGGTCCAGCAAAATTGGATTCTACAAAAGCAAGAGACAAAATGAGGGGAACAAACCTAGCTCTACGCTTCTAACATGCAATATGTGTACTTTCAGGATTGAAATGTTCAGAGCAGCACAATGATCAAGCAAAGTTTACATAAGAAGTCAGACTAATTCTTTCCTTGATTATAGCTGTTTGCCCTTGCAAAACTCGAGTTCATTCAGGTCAGAACCCATTCTAGGTTATTAAAAATTGATAATACACTCAGGGCCGGTGCAGGGAAGTTTCGTGCCCTAGGTGAAACTTCCACCTAGCTACCCCCACCCCTCGCCAGGCCCCCTGCCCCCCGTGGCAGCTAACCATGCCCACCTGCCCCTCCCATCAGAGGAGCCCTGCCCCCCCGTGGCAGCTAACCTTACCTTGCCCACCGCAGCAGCTAGCCCAGCCCTCCAACCCCCTAACCCGGGGAGCCCCCCTCCCGCAGCAGCTCCCCCCCCCAACAGCTACCTCCGCCCAGGGAGCCCTCAAATCTGCGGCAGCTAACTCCACCCGGGGAGCCCTCCCCAGCTCTCCTCTGCTCCGCCTCCTCCGCTGAGCACACTGGCGCTGCTCTAATTTTCCTCCCTTCCGAGGCTTGCGGTGCCAATTGGAGAATTGGAGCGGGGGCTGAGTGCTCAGCGGAGGGGGCAGAGTGGAGGTGATCTGGGGAGTGGTTCCCCTGTGCACCCCTCCGCCCCTCCGTTACTGCGGGCGGCCCTCCCAGCGCCCCCCCAGCTCACCGCCATTGCACCTCCTCGCCTGAGTGGGCTTTTAGGCGCCCTCAACCACTAGGCACCCTAGGCGGCCGCCTAGTTAGCCTAGTGGTTGCACCAGCCCTGAATACACTCTTGTAGTATGCAATACTTAACCCGTTGAAAACAGCAGCTATGCACATTCAGCTGTCTCATTGAAGCATGCCTTTGACTGGCAGTCTGGAAAATGGCTGCTCTTAAGGACTGAGGTGTCATGGTATAATTCCCTACTCTGAACCTTAGCGTCCAAAAGATGGGGTACCAGCATGAATTCCTCTAAGCTCAATTACCAGCTTAGTACTTGTAGCGCTGCCACCAACCAGGAATTCCAGTGCCTGGTACACTCTAGTCCCCCCAAAACCTTGCCCGGGGACCCCCAAGACCCAGTCCCTCTGGATCTTAACACAAGGAAAGTAAACCCTTTCCCTCACCATTGCCTCTCCCAGGCTTCCCCTCCCTGGGTTACCCTGGAAGATCACTGTGATTCAAACTCCTTGAATCTTCAAACAGAGAGGAAAATCCATCTTCCCCCTCCTTCTATCTCCCCCTCCCAGACTCTCCCTGAGAGAGACAGTAATACTAACACAGAGAGAAAATTAACCTTTCTCTCTCCCTTCCCTCCTTTCTCCCCACCAATTCCCTGGTGGATCCAGACCCAGTCCCCTGGGGTCTCACCAGAATAAAAAAACAATCAGGTTCTTAAACAAGAAAAGCTTTTAATTAAAGAAAGAAAAAACAGTAAAAATTATCTTTGTAAATTTAAGATGGAATATGTTACAGGGTCTTTCAGCTATAGACACTGGGAATACCCTCCCAGCCTAAGTATACAAGTACAAATTAAAATCCTTTCAGCCAAATACACATTTGAACTCCTTCCAGCCAAATACACATTTGCAAATAAAGAAAACAAACATAAGCCTAACTCGCTTTATCTACCTAGTACTCACTATTCTGAACTTATAAGAGCCTGTATCGGAGAGATTGGAGAGAAACCTGGTTGCACGTCTGGTCACTCTGAGCCCCCAGAGTGAACAACAACCAAAAACTAACAGCACACACAGAAACTTCCCTCCCTCAAGATTTGAAAGTATCCTGTTCTCTGATTGGTCCTCTGGTCAGGTGACAGCCTGGCTCACTTGTCTTGTTAACCCTTTCCAGGCAAAAGAGATACGAAGTACTTCTGTTCTATTAACTCTTAACTATCCGTTTATGACATGAGCTTTCATGGTATTTGTGCCCCTGAACATTATCCATTTCACTGGAACTTGAGAAGCTGAGGGGATGGGCAGCCAACCTGCCCTTGGTTCTGTTTCTGTAAACGGGGGACAGTTTACACCATTCAGTATTTATGAGGTGGATTTTTTGTTATTATTTCTTTAATCTTGTTGCTCATATTAATCAGCATATTTACCAAGGTAACAGAGTGTCCTCATCAGTATGTTGGTAGAGAAAGATACCTCCTTTCCCCCCTCGAATAAAGGGATCCTGGATAATGGTTGCTAGTCAGCATTTCTTCTCACCCCACGCCAGAAGAAATGGAAGCTGCTGATTAAAAGCAATGGAAGATTCCACCTTACTACATTCATCGCAGCGGAATATTTACAGCATGACGTGAAAAGGTATTTATTTACTATTATTATATTTATTAATTTGTATTACAGTATCCACTATAAGCCCCAACTGAAATGGGGCCCCATTATGCTAGGCATTATACAAACACAGCGAGAGACAGTCCCTGCCCCAAAGCGGTTACCGTTACATAGACAAGAAAGACAAAGGGTAGGAGAGGGAACAGAGATGAAGTGACTTGCCCAAGGTCACAGAGGAAGTCAGTAACAGAGCCAGGCATAGAAACAAAGTCTTCTGAATCCAGTTCTAGTGCCCTATCCACTGGAGACACTACTGCGTACCCTAGGCCTCATTGCCTCCCCTAACTAGTAAGAGAAGTGTTGCCAAGTGGTTGGAGCATAGCAAGAGTTATTACCGCACATGAAAAATCATATGCTGACCTACGACCTCTGCAGTACCTGGGCACAGTGTGATGCCATTGACATCAGTGGAGGTACATCAGGAATGAATTTGGCCCAATAGGTCAAGCCAGGAGACTTCCCCAGAATTAGATTCACTTAATTCTGACACAGGCCTGCAACCTGCTGTGGCTGAGAAAGCCAAAACAGTGACTGTGCCGCCTATGCAGGTACTTTGAGTTTGTCACTTATTTGTGATTAAGCTGTTCCGGATATTTACCGATTCTGGTTGTGATCTCAGAATCAGTTTAACTGACGCACAGCTAATTTCAGATCAAGGGCAGGCACCCAGATAAGATGCCGATGGTTATCATTGTAAGAAGATAGATTAGCTAGAACATGGAACCACAATAACCCAGACACAACATTACAGAGAGATTATCTACAACCAAGCATTTAAATGATGTGCACGGTCCAAGAATTAATATGCACATTTGAGGTTTTAGCAATAAATCTTGCAAGATAGTTGGGATCTCCCCTCTGCTTAAAAATAAGCCCGTCCTTCGGTGCTTTGCTGACTCAGGCACCGAGTGCTTAGCAGCCTGCAGTATTGATCACTAACTGAGTTCTGCTTTTAATTATAGCATTGCTGTTATTCAGGCGTTGGCGGTGTTTCCATTATAAACCCATGTGTTCATAATTACTGAAAAAGATCTGCTGGCAGGAAACGTGCCAGGCAAAGAATCCACATTTTATTTTTGTAAACAACATTTTGAGCACAATAATTTCGGGGCATTTTAAAAAAGGATTAAAAAGAGTAGGGAGTTGATTTTCCGGCAACGTTTTACCAGCAAGGGCTACTCTATCAAGTTGCTGATGTATCTATCTACCTTGGGTACTTAGGTGTCCTCCATTGCTGTAGTAATGAACACCTCACAACTCCCTCAAGTTAGGGAAGTACTATTACTATTTAGAGATGGGGAACTGAGACCCAGAGAAAATGACTTGCCCAAGGTCACACAGACGCCTGTGGATAAATAGGGAATTGAATCTGGGTCTTACAAGTCGGGGGTGAGCACCCTAACCACTGGATCATCTTTCTTCAGTTTGGGCAATCCCCACAGGGCAACAGCTACCTAAGTGGACAATGTTGGCAACCAAACAGTTAATCTGGTAATAAAAAAAAAATAATAAAAAAAAGGCAAACATAAGGCTAGGAACATGGCAAATTCCATGATGGAATTTGAAGAAATGAGTGAAGATACTGTTGCATTGAGAGGCCAAGGGACTTTGAAATGGAGGGGAGCTTTACTATGGACGTCAGTGGGTGCAGGATGATGCCCAAGGTCAGGAAAAAGAACTGATTTTTAAATCATTCTAGTTTTCTTACTTTGTTCCTTGAAGCTACTTCTTGAACCATATGTCTATCGCTCTGGGTTTTCAAAGGTGACTTTGTGGGGGAGAAAACCACCACTGAGAGAAAACAAGAATGCTGTTCGAATGGATTTATAGTACCAGAACTGAACGCAGCTCATAAGTATGCCGCACAGTGACTGCTCTGTAGCAGTTCGGAAAGAGCCAAAATACAAAAGGAACCTGAAAGCCAAACCAGAGAAGGCCATATGCGCCAGGGTGCATATGGTAAATGTAGTGTATTCCTTTCCCCAATATAGCATTTCCCCCCATGGAGTCAATGACTGGAAAGCAAATGTGTTTATGCCTTTATTTAGTAATATCTTACACATCTTCTGTTTGTAATAGTGGTAAAGGGGTCATTTAAACGAACAGTGTCCAGCAGCCTGTGTTTCTCCTTTTGTCCCTGGGGTATGTCCGGTTGGTCCCAGTTTTGAATTTCATTGGTTTTATTTTTTATAGCACCACAGTTTGGGACCCCATCAACCAACTTCAATGATTAGGGCTAGACTGTGCCTTTGGACACAGCCCTGAGTAAGGGGTGATGGCCTAGACTAGCCATAAATTACACCCTCCACAGTGGCTCAGCTGTGCTGGTCAGCAAGTAGTGGAGTCAAGATTCCACCCATTCCCCTCCCTGCCCACTTACTCCCAGATAATCAGGTGAAGAGTGACCCAGTGTCTGGATGGTAGGCTGGGTGGTGTAATGTGGGTCTCCCCTTGCATAGGCATGTTGCTTGAGTCACAGTCTGGCTGTCACAAGACAGTACTCATTGCATGTCCCTACAATGATCCATGAAAAATCATGGCCATGGAAAGGAACAGCCTAAGTAGACTTGGAGACAACATTTACTAGTGATTCACGTGATGTAGGAGACTGGAAGTCAGAGGATTTAGCTTCTCTTCCTGGCTCTGCCACAGACTTGCTGTATGACCTTTGGCAACTCACTGGCCTGCTCTGTGCCTCAGTTTCCCTCACTGTAAAATGAAGTTTGTGTCATATTTTGACACACTCAGCTGGAAGACAGTATAGAAATTCTAAGTATTATTATAGCAGGAGGCAGAAGCCTATAGAATCACCATTGCAATGCCTGTAACAACATGGTCTTCAGCCCAGTGGAATATAGGAATTGCCATAACAGACCAAACCAGAGGGCCAGCTAGTCCTGTAGCCTGTCTCCAAGTAAGAGGTAAGGATGCCAGTAATGATCGATTGTAGAATAACATGCTTATAAGAGAAGTTTCTTCCAAAGCCCTTTAGTCAGCGGCTGTCTTATGGTTTGAAGCATGAAGCGTATAGCCCTACTAAAATGCGTTTGGCCCTTTTGCTGTACTATATCTTCATTTAGGCATATTTTGTCCTGAGACAGTGCTATGGGGGTTTTCCTACTCCTTCTGCTGTATGATCTTGTGTATTGCTTCTACGGAGACTACTCTTCCCACTGAATTCAGTGGGAGTTCCTTATTGACTTTAATGGGAGCAGCATCATGGGGTCACTTTTTGGTTGCATATGAATTGTTCTGTTATGTAGGCACAGTAGGAAAACGCTGCTGGTTCCCAGTTCTCTGTGGCTTTGTTACTGTGATGGTTTGCATTAGTGTGTCAGGCCCAGCTCATCAAAGATACTTAGGTACCTAAGTCCCATTTAAAGGAGTTAGGCACCTATATGGTTCTGAGGATCCAGCACTCAGCATCTGTGAATGTGTGGATCTATGTCTCTCACTGTCTATGTAGTCTTTCCCCCTTAGGTTTCTGTTTCTTAGTCCTCCATCTCCTCCAGGTCCTCCTCCTTTGTGTTTTCCTATCAATAAACATCAGCACATTTCCAATCATGTTTGTTTATCTTTGCATTTGTTATTAAACTAGTCACATCTGTAAATCACCTTGGAAAATGGACGGCTATATATTATGATGATGGTTGATGGCATTAAAAAGATGGTGGCATCTTGAGTTGTTTTGAATTTTGTCTTAAGCTCAAAGAAATAAAATTTCTGATATTTTTTCCTAATCAAATTGCTGTCATGATTACGGGGGGTGTCATATTAGAAAGGCACATCAACAAAGCAGTGACACTGATTCTGCAAATTGCTGACAAATGCACAAAATTAAACCAAAAAAAAAAATAGAGAAATCCTAAGTATTGTTTGTAAGGCTAGCAGGTGTAAGGTTTTCAGACAGAAACAGGTTTTTTCAAGTTGATAATGTCCCTTTGGGAATCTGTGTAAATGATGATTGATGACTCCAGTAACAGAAATAGAAACTTCATTGGAAAAACGTGCTGTAAAAGGCACTCTGGAAAGCAGCCTGTGTCTGGGATGAGTGGTAAGGAGAACCCCTTAGCAAGGAGGCAGTTTGGAGAGAGAGAAAATATCAATTGTAGTTGTCTGCTATAGGCTGTAGATATGTTGAAAGGGCTAGGGATTCTGACTATCTGGTATTGTTAAGGAACAGTAAGAGAGTAACAGTGGGATATCTGGGGCCCAATCCAGTGAGGTGCTAAGGACCCTTAATTTGTTATTATTGTTGTTTCTGTTATAGAATCATAGAATTGTAGGACTGGAAGGGACCTCGAGAGGTCATCTAGTCTAGTCCCCTGCACTCATGGCAGGATTAAGTGTTATCTAGACCATCCCTGACAGGTGTTTGTTTAACCTGCTCTTAAAAATCTCCAGTGATGGAGATTCCACAACCTCCCTAGGCAATTTATTCCAGTGCTTAACCACCCTGACAGTTAGGAAGTTTTTTCTAATGTCCAACCTAAACTGCCCTTGCTGCAATTTAAGCCGCTTGCTTCTTATCCTATCCTCAGAGGTTAAGGAGAACAATTTTTCTCCCTCCTCCTTGTAAAAAGTTTTTATGAGGTTGAAAACTGTTATCATGTCCCCGCTCAGTCTTCTCTTGTCCAGATTAAATAAACCCCATTTTTTCAATCTTCCCTCATAGGTCATATTTTCTAGAACTTTAATAATTTTTGTGGCTGTTCTCCAGACTTTCTTTTGTGAAATATGGCGCTCAGAACTGGACACAATACTCCAGTTGAGGCCTAATCAGCATGGAGTAGCGCGGAAGAATTACTTCTTATGTCTTGCTTACAACACTCCTGCTAATACATCCCAAAAATGGTTTGCTTTTTTTCCAACAGTGTTTCACTTTTGACTTATATTTAGATTATGATCTACTATGACCACCAGATCCCTTTCTGCAATACTCCTTCCTAGGCAGGCGTTTCCAGTTCTGTATGTGTGCAAGTGGTAGCACCTAGAGGCTCCAACTGATATAGGAACCCCTTTGTGCTTGGTAATGTACAAATACATAGTAAGAGACAGCCCCTGTCCTGAGGAGCATAAGCTCTAAGTAGACTGAAGGGTGGGAGGGGAAACAGAAGGGTAAAGTGACATCTCCTAAGTTATGCAGCATGTCAATGGCCCAGTCAGGAACAGAACCTACGTCAAAACTGCTAGGTTGGTACCCTATCCACTCAGTCAATACTATTGGAGTTTTCTGTGCTTGTCCATACTCTCCATTGAAATCTGTGGCAACTTTGCCATTAATTTCAATGGGAACACCAGCACTGATCACTCTGAAAGTTAAAGGCACTGGTTATCTTGAGAGACAGGCCCCTTTCTGCACTAAGGCCACGTCCAGACTAGGTATTAAAATCGATTTTAGATATGCAACTTCAGCTACGGGAATAACGTAGCTGAAGTCGAATTTCTAAAATCGAGGTACTCACCCGTCTGGACGGCGCGGCATCGATGTCCGCGGCTCTCCGTGTCAATTCCGGAACTCCGTTCGGGTTGATGGAGTTCCGGAATCGATGTAAGCGCGCTCGGGGATCGATACATCGCGTCCAGACTAGACGCGATATATCGATCCCCGAGCAATCGATTTTAACCCGCCGATGCCGCGGGTTAGTCTGGACGTGCGCTAAGTGATGAGGAAAAGAACTTAAGAAGACATGTGCTCCTGCTCTTCAGGGATAATCTTATCTATGTGAATCCAACTATTTTCCAATGGGAAGCACAGGCTTAGCACTAATGAATCACATTTGAAAAAAATCTATTGAAAGTTAATTAGTAGAAGAAATATGGAAGCATGGCAACAAATGAGCCAGGATTGGTCTTCAGATGAAAATGGGGGAACAGTTTGCTGGCAGTCACATTTAGAAAGGTACTACAAGTGGTAGGAAAAATGTAGCTTGGGAGGAGAGAGCTTTAAAGAATTTTAGAGAGAGCGGAGGGAATAGATAGGCTATAACTATGGTACTTAGATGGTCTCCATTACCACTGTATCTGAGCATCTCGCAATCTTTACTGTATCTAGCAGGTAGGGCAGTGCTGTTACCCACATCTTCCAGATGGGGGACGGAGGCAATGGGTACATCTACACTGCAATAAAAGAGTAAGTTAGATGTCTAAGCTGCTTATGCACCTTTGTACATTCCAGTAGACACCTGCCCATCTGTATCTTTAGGCATCTAAATACCCTTGGAAATCAGGCCCTAAGTGTCTTGTCCAAGTTCACAGAGGAAGCCTTTGGTGGAGCAGGGACTATGAACCCAAGTCTCCAGCTAGCACCCTAACCACTAGGCCATCTTTCCTTTCTCTGTAAACTCAGAGGAGAATCATAGAATCATAGAATATCAGGGTTGGAAGGGACCTCAGAAGGTCATCTAGTCCAACCCCCTGCTCAAAGCAGGACAAATCCCCAACTAAATCATCCCAGACAGGGCTTTGTCAAGCCTGACCTTAAAAACCTCTAAGGAAGGAGATTCTACCACCTCCCTAGGTAACCTATTCCAGTGCTTCACCACTCTCCGAGTGAAAAAGTTTTTCCTAATATCCAACCTAAACCTCCCCCACTGCAACTTGAGACCATTACTCCTTGTTCTGTCATCAGGTACCACTGAGAACAGTCTAGATCCATCCTCTTTGGAACCCCCTTTCGGGTAGTTGAAAGCAGCTATCAAATCCCCCCTCGTTCTTCTCTTCTGCAGACTAAACAATCCCAGTTCTTTCAGCCTCTCCTCATAAGTCATCTGCTCCAGCCCCCTAATCATTTTTGTTGCCCTCCGCTGGACTCTTTCCAATTTTTCCACATCCTTCTTGTAGTGTGGGGCCCAAAACTGGACACAGTACTCCAGATGAGGCCTCACCAATGTCAAATTGAGGGGAATGATCACGACCCTCAATCTGCTGGCAATGCCCCTACTGATACAGCCCAAAATGCCGTTAGCCTTCTTGGCAACAAGGGCACACTGTTGACTCATATCCAGCTTCTCGCCCACTGTAACCCCTAGGTCCTTTTCTGCAGAACTGCTGCCTAGCCATTCAGTCCCTAGTCTGTAACAGTGAATGGGATTCTTCCATCCTAAGTGCACGACTCTGCACTTGTCCTTGTTGAACCTCATCAGGTTTCTTTTGGCCCAATCCTCTAATTTGTCTAGGTCCCTCTGTATCCTATCCCTACCCTCCAGCATATCTACCATTCCTCTCAGTTTAGTGTCATCTGCTAACTTGCTGAGGGTGCATTCCACGCCATCCTCCAGATCATTAATGAAGATATTGAACAAAAACCGGCCTCAGAACCGACCCTTGGGGCACTCCACTTGATACCGGCTGACAACTAGATGTGGAGCTGTTGATCACCAGCCGTTGAGCCAGATGATCCAGCCAGCTTTCTATCCAAATCTCTGGAGAGGGCAGCAATACAGCTCTATAGGATCAGTTTGCTGAACATTACAAATTATGTGGTGCAGGCACAATAAGCATAGATATTTTCCCTCCCTTCCAGCATCTGACATAAAAAATATAGCTCCAGGAAGGAGCTTTCACCCACTCTGTCTTGGGTTACCATGGTGCTCCCACTATTTCCCCAATACTACCAGCTATTGGAAAAAAAGAGCATCTTGCAGACTCCTGCATGCACCAGAAGTTGCATTATGAAAATCATGTTTGTTCCTGCCCCTGAAGCCCAACAGCGTCAACTTTGCTGCAAATTTGGGAAGATTTCACTCCCGGTTTAATATCAGTGCAACAATTTCTATTTGCACCTTTGAATGCATCTGAAAATAATAATGCATCAAAGGAGAATGGCATTTAAGAGTGCACTATTTCCTTTGTTATCCAATAGGCAGCTGCCATTTCAAGTCCTGATTACTAACACCCTCTAAAATGCTTGGAATCATCCAGCATTTCATTTTAGGGAGCAGTTATAGGAGGATGTGGGCTGTGATTGGTGGAAGAGGTTGTGGGTGGAGTCAAGGGCCCTTTAAAACTGTCTAATTTCACATATAGCTTCTTCAGTTAGGAGGAAGCTAAACTCCTGAATGTGCTAAATGGAAAATGGTAACGGAGAAGCTGCAATGTAGTGCAGGGAATGGAGTGGGAAAATGTTAGCAAGGAACAGGCACACACACAATTTACACCAAGCATTGCACATATGGCTTTCTGAGCAGAGCTGTGTGTATACACCAAAAATTTGTTCACCAAAGATCACTAGGCTTTGTACAGACTCATTTAGGCCATGTTCACACCCCTTTCGTGATTGCTTTCCACGGTAATCCAGCACAGCAAGCTTGACACTTTGGTGGATCCACGTACCACTGTTCACCCAGCCACATTCTTGCAGGTGAGAGGGTGGAGTTCAGTTGATATCCTGGTAGTTCAGTGTCTGCTATGGCAAGGGGTGGTAGTGAGTCAGCACAGGGAGGAAGAGCAAAAAGGAGTTCCTGTTGCTCAACAGTGACCCCTGTGGACAATCAGCAGAAAAAGGGTTGTTAGGCTTCCCCAGCTGACAGTGCTGAGTCTTGGAGCTGAAGCAAGTGTTTAAGGCAAGGTAAGAGAATGGGATGAGATGGGAGACAGGAGATCCATTGCATGCCAGGGGATCTGCAAACAATCTCTGTACAAATAAATACAATTCACTTGGTATAGTCTTTGTTAGATTTTATTTTTAGACCTATTATCTGCCAGGCTTTTAGCATCTGTGTTTTTCTGCAAAAGGCTGTGCTGCCTTCTCAAGCAGTTAGTCTCTGCTTCTGAACCATTAGCACGGTTGATACAATTATTAATGCACTGAGCCACAAGTTAGATTTTATGATGACCTGTTTACTCCTTTCACTCTGGGGATCTTTTATACATGAAACTGCGATATTCAGCTGCACGTCTGAACTCCTGAAGTAATCACTTTTTGTCTGTCTGGAATCTCATTTCAGCAGGCTCTCTGCCTCCGTTAGCAATGCAAATAGATTAATGGGCTGATGGTAGCTCTTAACTTTACAATCTTCCACTTTTGCTGTTTGTTTTAAAGAGCAGACTTTTATAAACATGTATATTAGCTAATTATTCACGCACAACTGCACTATTTCTTAGTGTCATTTGTATGTTTTCAGTCATAGGTTGCTAGATCTGCAGTATTTAAAAAGAACGATCTGGTCTGATTTCTGATGGAATTCACACTGTTACCTTTTTTACCCAAGTGTTTAGCCAATATTCAGGGGTTTGCAGGTTGTTTGTTTTAGGAGGAAAAATTGGTGATAGAGTCAGGTATTTCCCTGATGCAATCATGTTTATTAACAAAGTCCTATTTTTATGAACACAGTAGAAATTAAACAACAAGAGGCAATCTCTTTTCTCACAGTTCCATGCCTCTTTCCAGCTAGTAATCTGCCCAAAAGCTTTCTCTTCGCTTTTTCCCCAGGGATGTACCAAAAGTCCTTCTCTGACTGACTTTCTGGGGGTTCCTTGCGGCTTTCTCTTGTGTGCTTCTGTGATGTTTTTGCATTCTGCTTCTTCCTTCTCTCACACACACACAGCTCCATCAAACAATACTCAGCCCCCTCAGGCCTCATAACTCAACTCCTGCTCTAGTCTAGGGGGCTGACCTGTGTTTTGGGCAAGGGTTCCTATTGTTTCAGCTCTCTATTCCAGAAAAGAGCTTAATTACTCTTTTCATGAATGAAGGGCTGCTGTCCCACCAATAAGGTTTCACCCAACTCCCAGCATAATACAACTTGTACCATACCACGTACCTAAGGCACCAGGTAGAGTTTTACATTGTTAATGATGTTAAATTAGGTGAAGTCAATAATTACTATATGTGGATTACACTCAGCAAGTAGCTGAATCTGAAGAAAAGCACACTGCAATTTACATTATTTTAATTCAATGGGAGTTGAGGCTGTGGGGGAAGCACAACAAAAGCCCGGAATGAAAAAGATAACGCTGTTTAGAACTCAGAAACAAAATTAGCCACTACAGAAAGATTGCCATGCATTATTTACAGCACAGACTGGCACTTCTGCTTTGAACCAAATCTTGTGTCTCATGTTTTGGCTGCGCTTCCAGGAGACTGCAGCGAGGTTGGATAGAAAACTGTGCAATGGGAAGAACAGCCTAGGCAGAGGGCAGTTGTGTTTTGGTAGTATAAAGCAAAAGAAACATGGACATGGACTATCCTTGCTAGTGATGCTTTTGCTTTGTTCTTGAAAAGTATTCTGAGAATAAGATTCTCTGGTGCCCTGTACCTTGTGCAGTCATTTACACCGGTTCAAAGTGGGAGTAAAATACTTGCACTTCAGCATATTTAACATTTTATTCCTGCTTTATGCTGGTGTGCATGACTGCACAAGGTGCAGAGCACCGGAGAATTGGCCCCTGAGAATGTGGACCATAAAGGCACCTCAGTCAGTGTCTGCTGCAGAACATGAGAGGCGGGTGAAGTACTTTTGGGGGAATTTGAGGGATAACTTTCCTCAGGTTTCTTTTAAATACCTGACAGACACTTAATGCAAGCTGAGTCATCTAAAGGCAAATATTTCCTCCCTGGAATTATTCTTCTGAGCCCGAAGGATAAGGTATGTCTGCAAGGATGAATCAGCCATATCTATAAAGTATGTGAGCTCCATCACTATACTGAGGTCATCACCCACTGATACCAAACAACCACAGTGAACAAACATTAAGGGTATGTCTACGCTGCAATTAGACATGTGTGGCTGGCCTGTGCTAGTTGACTCAGGCTTGGGCTAAGCTAAGGCGATGTGTAATTGCAGTGTAGAAGTTCGGGCTCTAGGACCCAGCAAGGTGGGAGGGTCCCGGAACTTGGGCTGCAGTCTGAACTGGAACATGTACACCACAATTACACAGCCCCTTAGCCCGAGTCCTGTGAGCATGGGCCAGCTGCAGGTGTCTAACTGCAGTGAAGACGTACCCTAAGGATGCAATGCGAAGTCCAAAGGACAGGCCTCCCCTGTGCATCTTTCATTTTGCCCCTTCTCTGGCTTATCCCCTGGGGAGCTTGGTCTCTGCAGCTCAGCTTGTCAGTTTATCTCCCCCTCTCAGTTCCCGTGCTCCACCCCAGGCCCCGTATCCCAGAGAAGATGATGTAGCAGAGCAGCACTGGCTTAGGAACTGTAGACCTGTGCTCCTCTTTGCAGCTGTGAGAGGGTATACATGCCATACAGGACCAGACACGCTCCATACATTCCATCCCTGTGAAGGCTGATGCATTTTGCAAAGCCATTACATAAAGCTCCACTTTCATGCCCTGATTCAGAGAGGTCCTAAAGCCCATGCGTAATAGAGGGTAACTGGGTGACATTGAAGGGCCTGTGATATACAGAAGGTTGAACTAGATGATCTAACAGTCCCTAATTGTCTTAAACTCTATGAATCGTAACTTTCAGCACAGCAATAATCCACTTAAGTTAATGAGGACTATACACATCCTGAAGGTCATACAGTGCCTTGCTGAATCAGGGCCTCATAGCACACATGCTGTGAAATACAAAGGCCTTGGCCCTTGCAGGAAGTTTGCTGAGTGTATTTTCATTTAATTTGCCCTTGTCTGATTTCTTCTCGGGCATTGAACTCCTGGTACTAGTGACTTGTAACAGTGAGAGGCTTCTCTGCTAACTGGAGAATGGGGATTAGCGAATGGGGAGCCGCTCATGGATGTTGCCACTCTCAAAGGCTTGCTCTGTCAGGGTTTAATCCTGCGAGGTGCTGAGCACCCTCTATTCTTGGTCCTGGGCCTGCTGCTTCAGCAGGCTCTCATCGAGCTGGGCCTGGCTTAGACAGGGCCGGTGCAAGGATGTTTCGCGCCCTAGGCAAAACTTCCACCTTGCAACGCTCCCGCGCCCCCGCCCTGAAACCCCCCCCGTGGCAGCTGCCCCCCTCCGCCCTGAGGCGCCCCCCTTGGGGCAGCTCCCCACCCTCCAGCCTGAGACACTCCCCCGCCCCAGCTCACCCCAGCTCCGCACATGAGCATGAGCACCTTGAGCACGCTGTCGCTGCTTCACTTCTCCCTCCTCCCAGGCTTGCGGCGCCTAAGCTGATTGGCACCGCTAGCCTGGGAGGCAGGAGAAGTGAAGCAGCCACGGTGTGCTCGGGGAGGAGGTGGAACAGGGGTGAGCTAGGGCGGGGAGTTCCCCTGTGTGCTGCCCCCCCACCTTACTTGCTGCAGGCGGCCCTCTCCGCGCTCCCCTGCCCCAGCTCCCTCCACCTAAATGCTGGCGGTGACCAGGGCGGCCGAAGATCCAGCCGCCGTAGTCACTACCGAAGAAAATGGTGCCCCCCAAATCCTGGCGCCCTAGGTGACCGCCTAGGTCGCCTAAATGGTTGCACTGGCCCTGGGCTTAGAGCAAGGGGGAAGATGTTTCAAGCTCAAGCTTGTAGTACTTGTGCTCCTCATCAGCCTCAGTTTGCCATGACAAATGAGAGTCGGCAAGTCATGATAATGGATTATTTCAGCCCAGTGTACTGATGACAAAGGCCCCATTAGAGCACCAGCATTGGTCTTCAATTTGCTGAGGGTGTTTTTGGTCAACCTATTGCCAGGGCCACCCAGAGGATTCAGGGGGCCTGGGGTCTTCAGCGGCAGGGGACCCCCACCGCCGCTGCTGAATTGCCGCCAAAGGCCCGGCACTTCAGAGGCAGGTCCTGGAGCGGATGGACCCCCTACCGCTGAATTGCCACGGAAAATGCTCCGGGGGCCCGGGTCCCACGAGAGTTTTCCAGGGCCCCCGGAGCAAATGCAGGACCCGCTCCAGGGGCCCCGAAAAACTCTTGTGGGGGCCTGGGGCAAATTGCCCCACTTGCCCCCCCCCCCCGGGCAGCCCTGCCTATTGCATCACAAAGTCTACTCAAGAAAAACGGAAGTTGAAGTAACATTGCATATGAATAATTCAGATTGTTTGACCATAGTAGGGAGCCTTGTGGGCACACCCCATCTAGCTGGCATTGCTAGGAAACCACTTCTCTTTCCCCTACTCTCTCATACAGAATTTGATAGCAAAGATAGCAATTAAATTCTAGTCTCTGTTATATGCTGCAAATCCAGAGTGACTCCATTAATCTCAATAGAATTAATCTGAATTTACACTAGTGTAGATAACAGCAAAATTTGGCTCTAATGTGTTTTATTCCATACATCACAATATTTAAATCTGTTCTTAGTCAAAGAAGGGTTATGGACTGTAAATTGTCATGGCCTCTTATGTTTCTACATCAACTAGCTCAATCCTGACTGGGATGTTATGGCAGTACTATAATAAACACAATTAATAATTACTATACTCACTCTCCTTCATTTTACCAGAGGTGGCCTTTGCTCCCTACTGAAATCTGCGCCATCATCTTCCCTAATTTGTGGATATCACAGCTGTCACTTTTTAAATAGTGAGCTTCAAGCCCTTGTAAAGGTATCTTTGAAAAGAGAAATTGTGAGGTGGTGGGTAGGGCTGAAAGGAATAAGCAGCTGGGCTCCATTTCTCCAGCAGGAGGTTGCTGGGTACATAAAGATCTTCTCCATCTCCACACAGTTTTTATGTACAATGAGATGGTTAAGACTGGGATGTATCCCAACCTAGCAGCACCTTATTAATGAGTCTCCTGACCCTTAGGGCTCTCCTGGAGCATGGTGGGATCACGGTGGGCAGGGACTGGTTACGTTTTAGAACAGGAGTGGGGAGCAAAAATAATTCTGCAAGTCTGCCCCTAAGGGCTCAGGCTGGATCTGATTATACAATGAAACCACCTGGAGTGAGATGATCTAACAGCAAACTAGTCCTGAAAACATACAATGCCTCCTCTTTAATTATAAACAGTGAATCTTCAGAGGAACACAACCTCTTTCAACATTTCAATTGTTCAAAACCAAGAGCAGCTATTCATGTAACAGGCAATGAAATCTCCAGCGGGCAGCCCTAGGATGGAAAATCAATAATTCACAGCTCTATTTCTGCCAGCTTCTCATCACCAGTCTAAATCCTTTCCTCAGAACAATATCTTACATGCTAAACTTGTTCATCCATTTATCTGTGGCTGTGTCCCAAAATACACATGGGGGAAAGCTTGCTTCATTGAAATCAATGGCACAACTCATTACTGCACCTAGTTTTGTCCAGTTCAGTACCCACCAAAGCTGATGGGAAGACTCCACTGGGCATTGCATTGGGCCCTACGATAGCAGCACTGATGTTCACATCTGTATACGCTCTCGCCAAGCAGGAATGGCAGGTGCTTTTCAGATTACGTTTTTAGCCTTAGACAGGGCGGAAAAGGAGAGTTTTTATTAGCGATGGAAGCACTGGCCAGGCTAAAGTAAGCAGCAGCACACATCTTTGCCTGAACCTCAAAGTGAACTTTGTTACATGTTGTGGGCACATATTTGAAGGCCAGGCTAAGATGAGGCTCAAATTGTGGCCTTAAAACTCACTCAAAGTCAGATAATGCAGAAATTAAAGTTCCAACAGCATGAGCAAACTGACCTAGCCAGTTCTGAGGCTTGAGTTATGAAGGCAGGCTAGGCTTGTAGTTAAGAGGCTGAACAGGGAATCAGGAGAGCTGGGGCCAGTTCCTGGCTCTGCCACAGGCTCCCTTTGTGACATTGGGCAAGTCACCTTATCTCTGTGTGCCTCGGTTTCCCTTCTGTAAAATGAAGATTACATGTCCTTTCTCCAAAACTTTGTCTATTTGGATTGTAAGCAATTTGGGGCAAGGACTGTCTTGCTACGTACTGTTTGTACAGCACCTAGCACGGTGGGGCACTGAGCTTCTTTGGGGACTCTAGATGCTATTGTAATATGCAAATAATCTGAAGTCTACTATAAAGCAAATACTAGACTAGAGCATGGACACAGCATTACATGTGCTGCCAGAAACAGCTTATATTGCAACCATCCTGAGTTATTCTGCTACCTCTGCTCATCCAGCTACTTTGGAATCCAGCCAAGTCTTGGAGGAGATTTGTATTCATTAAATAATCTTATATCTATACTATCGTATACCTACACTATCACCTCATGGCAGTCTAGTTCTGTATAGTCCCTTCCTCTCATGATTGGATCCCATTTCTCTCTCTCCTCCTGCTCCACTTTGGTTTCCTCCAGACTCGAAACCAAGAAGCAGGATTTATTCAGGTGTTCAGCCATTTTCAGTCCTCTGCTGTGCTGTCCTCATTGCTAATCCTCAGATGTTCTACTTTTATCCTTTGTGCCTCTCTGCCCTGGATCTATTTGAAAGCAAAAAGGAACCATTCACTTAGGTCAGCAGTTAGCGATAACTTTTAGTTATTCTTGGGCCTGATTCTACTCTCATGTAGGTGGGCAATAATCAGGGGTAACCTCTTAGAAACCGATGGAGTTACACTGGTGTAAAATGAGTGTGAGAGGAGAATCTGGCCCTTTGACAACTCTCCTGTTTTCTGCTCTAGGTATCTCCCCCTCTAGACATTAATTGTATCTAAATTTTTGTCTACATGTATCTACACTGGTGGGTGCCTTTGACTACAGTGCAAGAGATCACTGTTATTAGGCAACTGTCTGTCTTCAGACTTTCCCGACGTAGCCCCAAATGTGCAGGGTACAATACTGCTCCAGATTTACTAGAAGGTCACCTCAGTTATGTACCTGGATTTTTACTGCTCTGCAATAAGAGTGCCCATCCCATGATCTGGAGTCCCTTGACAATCTTTTATGAACACATGTAAAGAAACCAACCTGGAAATTATCCAGCTGTCAAATCTGGGAACCCTGCAATAACATATGTAGAACAAATCTCTTCCAGAGTCCCACTCCAGTATGACCCAGCCGTACCAATTTCTATATGGGCAAAGGAGAAAAGATGAACATTGTAGTCCTTGTGGTGCACCCTCCAGGCTAACAAACACAGGCTGTTATGGACCAAGGGGTTAAGAGGGTTCCAGAGGTCCAGGGCCCTAACGGAAGCTGGCCCTCTCCCTATTTCCATCTCTCATTCCAAAGAAACTGGGGCTGAAGCGTCTCTGCTGATTGCAACTGAGACAGCGTGTCACAAGGAGAAAGACAGTCTCTTAGACAGGTAGGTCCCAGGCCACTTAGGGCTTTATGGATCGAAATAGCTGCTCAGTCCAGAAACCAAGATGCAGCCCGTGCAAGTGGAAGAGCACAGATCTAATCTGCTCATGAAAAGAACGAACAGGCTGCTGGATTCTGAACCAGCTGTAGTTTCCAGATGGATATAAGTGTAGCCCCATGTGAGTGCACTGCAGTCATCTAAATTTGAGGTTGCAAAGACAGAAGTGCGAGGGTGCACTGTGAGGCAGTGTGGTCTTGTGGATATAGCACTAGACTGGAACTCGGGAGACCTGGGGTTTTATTCCTGGCTTGGCCACTGGCCTGCTGGGCAACCTTGGCCAAGTCACTTCACCTTTCTGTGCCTCAGTTTCCCATCTGTAAAATGGGGATAAATGTGCTCCTTCATGAAGCAATTTGAGATCTGATGATAAAAAGCACTCTATAAGAGCCAGGTATTAGACAGCTGCTCAGATACTATGGTGATAAGCATGATGTAAGAACCTATATAGACTAGATTAGGGGTGACATTTGCAAAGCCTGCATTTGAAAGAAAGGGGTGCAACCTTCTAAAGTACTATGGCTGACATCACTGTTACCTAATCTAGTCGCAGGCTAGTAACCTTTGTTTGCCTGATATGTAACCATACCTTCACTGTCTCTGCCTGATGACCGGGCTAGTCAGAGAAACAAATACACATTCCTTTGTCTAGGGCAGACCTGTTTACCAACTCCCCCTACCATCCCTGGTTTAAACACATTTTAGTCATATTCCAACATAGATCTATAACTCTTAATACACACCCCATACATATATCATGCAAGAATATTAATGATCAGTAATTATTTGTTTTCCAGAGCTGTATTACATGACACCTTTTAGATACAGATTATAACCACAGTGAGTTGGGGTCCACTGGATTGCTCAGGCCAGCTGCAGCTCATTACCTGACACTAGTTAGCTCCTTGCCCTATGGCACTCAGATTCTCTTAGGGTCACACCTCCCCCCTTACAAAGCGCCTGGAGGGTTAGCCACTGGCTGACCTGGAGGCAGCAGGTCCAAGCCCTCTTTCCAGGACTGCGCACCTGCCACTATATTTTCCTTCCCGTTCATACAGAAGAAACTTGTTTTGTCACCTTTCCCTGTTTACTGTCTCCAGGCCATACTATCAGAGGGTATCTATCATGTCACCAACAGAGTTGTTACCAACATGCCATAGTGACATAAAAGACCAGTGCGTTATCAGATTTCAAACTGTATAGCACACGTCACCTTTTAAATAACTGTCACAACACCTGTGTGTGATGTGTAATGAGTATGTCAGGCCTGGCAAGAGTTGCTGACGCAGACCAGTGAAGCAGTGGGCCTCTGTGTGACAAATGGAACAACTCCCTTAATTCCAAAGAGTTTTAGATCAGGACCTTAATGCCTGCTTGTCGATTGTGACCACAGACATGGATTCGGGAGGCTAAAGTGCAGAAGCACTGTACCTCACAGAAGCACAATCCCTTCCAGAGCTCTCAAGCATGCAGAGGCAATACACGTGCGGCATTGTTCCCCGCCGGCTCTCCCAGCTCAGTCCTCCAACTCGTTTGTCCTCTTGGGGTACGTCTTCATTACCCGCCGTATCGGCGAGTAGCAATCGATTGCTCGGGGATCGATATATTGCGTCTCATCTAGACGCGATATATCGATCCCCGAACGCGCTTATATCGATTCCGTAACTCCACCAACCCGAATGGAGTTGCGGAATCGACATGGGGAGCTGCGGACATCGATCCCGCGCCGTGAGGACAGTGAGTAATTCGATCTTAGATACTTCAACTTCAGCTATGTTATTCACGTAGCTGAAGTTGCGTATCTAAGATTGATTTCCCCAATAGTGTAGACCAGCCCTTAGTGACTCACTCTTACCTTTGAACTTTTAGGGCCAAACAAGGCCAGGAACAGTTTACTTGATCCACTGTCTCCAGAGCTGTTTTAGGGCTAGATTTTCAAAAGTGCCCAGCCCCTACTGTCAGCACCAGACTTTCGGAATTGCTCAGCTCCTATTTGGGCATCAAAAGAAGGCCTCGTCTACGTTGGAAAGGGTTTTCCGGTATAGCTACACACCTCCTAGTGGAGATGTAGCTTATGATGGTAAGCGTGCTTTTGTCAGTATTACTTAGATCGGTTCCCTGATCGAAATTAGCTATACTGGCAAAAGGGCTTTTTTGATGGTATAACTGCATCTTCACTGGGGCTTTTGCTGGTGTAGAAATGATGTTAAAAAAATCCCACCCTAACCGACATTACTACACTGTCAAGTTTCTAGTGTAGACCTGGCCTTGGAGGCCATACATGTTGCAATGGGAGCTGCTGAGCATTTCCGGAATCTGGCTCTTATTTAAGTGCCTAAATGGGGGTTGAGATCTTTGGAAAATCTGGCCCTGACGGTGGGTGCTGCGCACTTGGAAAGGTGGCCCTGAGCCCTTCTGAATCTCTGCTCCATAGTGACTGAGTATAAATTATAAAATGGGAGAAACATTAGTTAAAAGGAAACACTTGAAATAAACAACAGCGTCTCTGTTTATAAGAGCTGTAAGACCTATGCCCCCATAAAGACCTTAGAGTTCCTTCTTCTGGGATAACAGTGAAACACATTGTGTTTTGAAACAGTTATTCAATTTAATTTTCCATGAACGGTTTAACTGCAGCAGCCCTTGACAGAAATCATTAAACCACATAATCATGGGCCCATTCTGCAACGAGAGCACGTTTGCTGCCAATAATCGCTCCGCTTGGCCCAGGACTATGCAGAATGTTAGGCTTGCTGTTTGTTTTGGCTGAGGAAAAGGGCAATTCTGCTCTGAAAAGCAACTGTCGCAAAGGCACTTCCTTACTCCCCATGAGTGGTCAGGCTCTTATCTGCTGACCTTAGCGGGAAAAAGTAAGATTTTACTACTTCCCTGAGGGCTTAAGCCACCCGTTAACTAATGGGGGTTGGTCGTGATGGCTGATTATCACCTGCCTGCCCTCAGAAGGGTTTCTTGCACCTTCCTCTAAAGCAGCTGGTGCCAGCCTCTGACACAGGGAGGGTATGGGGCTAGCTGGACCATGGCTCTGACCCAGTATGACAACTCTTATGTGCTCCTTCCAGCCCTAGAGCACCTGCAGAGCCCTGGGAGGAGGGTTCTTTTCTGTCCTGTGTACCATCATCAGAATGCATGTGTGACAAACTGAGACTGTTCTTAATGTGGTCTTTGAATGCTGAGTGGGGAGTGTTGGCCTGCATTGGAGGATGGAAGACTGGCCTTGAAGGAGGATACCTGAGCATGTAACGTGAGAGCCCAGGAAGGGGTTAGAGGCCAGGTGACACCTTTGCCCGGGAAACTGAACAAAGACTGGAGAGTGAGATGCTGGGGGGGAGTTTTTCAGTTTGGAAGCTGGCTGGAAAATGGAGAGGGGCGCCCGATGGGGCTCGGGATTCTCAGCGAGGCTGTGGCCTCCCTGGGGCCCCAGATGGACCTAACTAAAGGGGATCCTGTTGTCTGTACCGGCAAGACCTGTTTTGGACTGTGTTCCTGTCATCTAAATAAACCTCTGTTTTACTGGCCGGCTAAGAGTCACGTCTGACTGCGAAGTGGGGGGGCAAGACCCGATGGCTTCCCCAGGACCCAGCCTGGGCGGACTCACTGTGGGAGGCGCACGGAGGGGCACATGCTGAATGCTCTTAGGAGAGACCCAGGAGGTGAAGCCGTGTGAGCTTCTTGCCCTGAAGACAGTCTGCTCCGAGGGAGAGGAGGCTCCCCAAAGTCCAGACTGGCTTTGTGGGGAGCAGTTCCAGAGCATCGCCTGGGGACTCCGTGACAGCATGGTCCCTTATTTCCCCCTCTATCCCTCCTGGACTCTAAGGCTTGCCTTCATCCCTCCTCCAGGGGCACTGCAGGTGCCCTGCCCCCAGATCCAGTAGCTTGGGGAAGATGAGATTTCCTGTTTGGAAATTTCTCCTCAGGTGCAAAGAAACTCAAGTTGGCAGGAGAAGAAGCAGCTTCAGCAAACAATGCAGCAAGGGGCAGAGAGGACCCAGGCCAGGGTCGTCTCTTCCCCTCCCCTGGGGACCAGGCAAACTAAAGGCAGCAAGAGCAGGCTCAGCAGGGATCCTGGGATAGTGATGCCACACTGTGACAAGTGTCCTGCACCTCACACATTTGGCAGCACTGTCACACCTGTTTGCCACACAGCCTGACTCTCGCCTGTAACTTCCTCTGATGCCACTAACAGTCATTGTGGAGCTTGTCTACAGATAGCCAAGTTACGTGCCTGTCTTCCCCACTGTGGCTGCTCCCTCTGCTAGATCCAAGCAGGGCACAGGTTGCAGCGCAAGAGGTGGCTACAGAAAGGTGTGTGTCTGTGGGGGGAAGGTGTTCCTCAGGAGCTCACAATCTCTGCCCCAACTGGACTCCTTGTTCCTCCAGAAAAACCCCAATCCCTGCTCCCAGCAACTCAGCCATAGCCTACAACCCCAGCCAGACCCCTTTCCCTCCCAGACAACACCTACCCACCTACTCCAGCACTCACCCAGGCCCAACAGCACCGTGATCCCAGACCTAACCCTCCAGTACAGACACGGTAGCAGCTAGGCACCTACCCTTGTCACACCGACAGCACCCAACCGCTCAGTTACCCCAGACAATGCAGCAACCAGCACATCCAGTACCCATTGACCCTAGCACCCACCCACCTGACTTGGGCAATCCCAGACACCTTCTAGAGCTCTTCCCACCTATCACAGCACCCCTCAATCCTCAGCGATGACAAGTTTTGTGCAGGTCCATGTCCCTACCATTGCTTGAGGAATGGTATAGTGTCAAGAAGCTGACGTTTGTGGTCAAATGCAAATTATATGTAAATATGCAAATAAACTCAAAATAACTTGCATAAACTGTAGTGCATTGAGCTGCGTGAAATGTGGTAGTTATGCTGATGACGTCAGCAAACTAAGTCTCATTCCTTCAAAGTCCTTTTAGCTCCTTGCATTTTTGGAACATCAGATATACAGAAAGGTCAAAGTTTCAACCAAAAGCATGGAGGGAGTTTATTTATCCTTTGAAAATTGAAACAACATTGAATATACAATTGTGATGGGGTTTATAACCCATCCTGGCTCTGAAAAGGTTAATGTGGGTCTGAGATGTCAATTAACCCAACTGGCTGCACCTGAAGGTTTGGCCAGGCTTAGTTAAGGATGAAGCTCAGCTGAGGAAGGAGCTGGGTGATGACTATAAAGACAGGACGTCTGAAGCAGAAGATGGATGTGGTGAGAGAAGGCCTAGCTAGCAGGTTAAGGAGTTGGCTAAGTGGAGTGAGATGGAAGAAACAACAAATAATACTGAAACCAGACTAGACAACAAGGCTAGGGAAAACACTAAGGAAGACTGGATGCAAACTGGGGAAAAGAAAAGGGTAGATTCTCTGTAACCAGAAGAAGGAGCAGCAAATAGGAGAGCAGGAAAGGGAAATGGCAAAAACTTACATGATAGTAAAATCCTAGCTAAGGACATGAAGATAGGGGATATAAACTGCTGAGGATTGCAGGGTGGATCAGAGGGGGAAAAAAAAGGCTGGAGATACATTAAGAGCTAAGAATCTACCTGGTGGAGACTTGTTCTTTTTTACACTCCACTAGCAAGTAGGGAAGCTACTTCAGACAAGGGTGCTAGATAAGATAAAAATAATGTCAGCTACCTAGATTCCTCACAGAAACAAGGGCAGTACATGGTGTGCTAACTGAAATGGCAGAGGTGGAAATAAAGCAAGCAACAGGTGAAGATAAAACTGCTAAGAGGCTAATTAGCAGAAGAGGTGTTAGCAAGCCCTCTACAGCTGTGCTGGACACATTTCAGGGAAGAATGTTACCTGATAAGAGTGATTTCAGGCTATCTGACAGCATCTTACAGGAGAAGGAACACAGACTATGGGTGCTGAAGATTTGGTCACATAGCAAATAACGTTGAAGGAAAAATACAGTGCAGTAATTGTGGAGGTGAATGTTCATACAATTCTTGCTGAGGAAAGGACAGAACAAAAATGTTACAACTGTGGAGAAAAACACAGCTCAAGAGGAGGCACTGAGGCAAAGCAAGCCAGATGATGGTGATATCTATTTGTACAAAATTAGTAACTTCTCCTATGCAGAAGCTGCCAGGAGATACTTTTTCCCCAGTGGGTGGGTTTTTTTTGTTTTGTTTTTTTTTAAGGTAAACTTGATATGGGGAAAGGGAACAAACAGAATGAATGGGAAGGAAGTAACAAGTAACACTGTGGTAAAAGGAGATGACATACTACTTATAGAGACTGATTGAGATGAAAGCAGAAAATGAGAAATGTACAATTACAGTTGCTGTAAAGTACCTACAGGCTAGCAATCTATTAGTGGAATACCTTCAAACTTTCCTGAGTGAGGGAAATATTGAAGGTTTGAAAGAATGATGGTGACTATTTTTGGCTGGAATGCCCAGAGCCTAATAGCACATGGGCAGGAATTGAAGAAAGATTATTGATGTGAAAACAATGCCTGATATAATATGCACGCAAGAGACTTGGCTAATAGGAAAAACTAAGCTATAAAATCCTGGGATATGGCATAGATAGACATGGTAGCCCCACCCTTTCCTATTTCTCTGTCTGCACCTTCATTAAAGAGAAACTGAACTACCTTGAAGTAGATGTTAAAAAGCTAAATATCAAGGATAATGCTATTGATACCAATATAAAACAATCCTATGTCTAAGAGCTTGTAGTGTTTTATAATCCAGGCGGGAAACAAGAGGCTGTGGACCTGAAAGAATTGCAGATGTCATGTGCCCATTCATTGTCTGTGGTTATAGTGGGGAACTAAGAAAAATGGAAAATGTTTAGAACTGTTATTTAAAAAGAAGAATTGATCAATATTAAATGATGGAGCACTTACCAGGCTCAGTACAGCTGATGGAAGCGTCTCATGCCTGGATCTGGAAATTTTGCTTCTAGCACCATAGCAAGTAAATGTAGCTGGGAAATTTACAGCGAGGAGGAAATGGATAGTGACCACTTCCCGATGTTAAGTACATTTCAAGGAGAAGGAAATACCAAAGGCAAGAACAATATCCCCACTTGAAATCTTAAACAAAAAACTCAAATTGGAAACACTTTTTTAGAAACAAAAGTGAAGAATGAGCAATGTATAAGTTGAGATATTGAGGAATTCTATAGTAATGTTAGTAAGGGAATCATACAGAGAGCCAGTATAGCTATTCTGAGGATACCGACTCTACTTGTATAGGAAAAGTGGCCTATGGTGAAGCAAGGAATGTTAAATGGTAATTAAAGAGAGGAATAAGGCATACAAGACAGCAAAAAAAAAAAAAAAATCCTTAAATAGTGAGGACTGATGCAGTATTCAACATAAGGAAGGAAGTTGCACAAAGGGCTATAAAATGGCACAAATACAGCTAGAGTATATATTGTGAGAAAGTTCAAGATACCAATACCAACGGAGGTATATAAACATACTTTATTCCATTCATTTTCCTAGTAAGAGCCACATCCTGCAAACCTTATAGTTGCAGGGCATAGGAGTAATAAGTGAAAATTCTGGCTACCGTATAAAAAGGCGAGTAGTGATGAGGATGAGAGAATAGAAATTAAGGAGAGGAAATGAAGATTCATTAAGAATTAAGCAGGGTGCTTTCCTCCTCCACGCTGCCGCCCCCTACAGGGCAGCCGGAGTGGCAAACCAAAAAGAAAAAAACCTGCAAGGGAATGCTGCTCCTTAGAATCTGCTGCTCCGAGCACGAGCTTGCTCAGCTGGTGCCTGGAGCAGGCCCTGGGCCCCGCGCCTTAGGTACCTTTTTAATTTACTTCCCCGGCAGCAGTCCGGGGCCTCGGCGGCATTTTGGCCGCCGGGGGTCCTTCAGTGCCGCGGAAGCGCTGCTGAAGACCCTGACTGCCGCCAGGCATTCGAATCAGGCCCCACAGTTAATAAAGCTGGCCCTGGCGGTCATAGCCCGGAGCCCCATGCCCCTCAAGGTCACAGCTGTACTGGTTGGCAGTGCACATTATTGCTTTGTAATGGTGTGGTGAGGAGCTATGCAGATCATGTTGCTCACAGCTCCAGTCTCAGAAGAGGGCAGGAGATGAAGGAAAAAAGCCTCTTGCTCAGAGGATACCAGGATATTTAACCCACCTCTGCTCTGCCCAGGAAGAATGACTCGGGGAACCATTGCATTGGAGTTCCTCTCCATTCCCACCTCCATGGCATTGCCACTCAGGCAGAATTTGGCCTATACAGTCCATGCTGTTAAGCAGCAACATAGTGCCAACATTGGCAGCTACTGCATATGAACAAAGAACCTGCTATAAAACATTACTATGGCACTAAGGAGGAAAAAAATTAGAGGGAATTCTCAGTCCAGTTACAACTGATCAACATATCTAACACTTACATGGGGCAGGGATAGCTCAGTGGTTTGAGCTTTGGGCCGCTAAACCTGAGGTTGTGAGTTCAATGCTTGAGAGGGCCATTTAGGAAACTGGGGTAAAAATCTGTTTAAGGATTGGTCCTGCTTTGAGCAGGGGTTGGACTAGATGACCTCCTGAGGACCCCTTCTATGATTTTAATTTTTACTCCATTTTATAGGCTGCAGAAATCTATTTGTGGGTTGACAGTGTAGCAAGGCCATCATTCTATCTGGGCAGAATCAGCCCCAGATGATGCGCTCTCATCCTTCTGCTTAAGAAATACCACATGGCACTTTCTCTTGATTTCTGAAGGTCACCATTAATGCCAAACCAGTGCATCCCCAGCTACTCATGGAGTCTGGTCAGTGCAGTATAAAACCAGAACTCCCAGGGGTCACATATCTTCCCTACAATCCAAATCAAAACCCAGCTGAATTGCTTCAGAAACCTGATGGCAAAGGACTCAACTTCAGATGTTTTCTAAAAGCCAAGAGGATTTGAGATCAAACAGCTTCCTGGTGTGAACATTGCTTACTCAGAGATGTTAATCAAACCATTGGGCCCTTAACCAAACAGATCTAACAAATGACCCACCCAGCAAAATGTTCTGCTGTCTCACCAGCCAGCAGATTTTTCTTATGTTCAAATCATAAAGGATTTAATTTTATTTTATTTAATGCTTGGGTCCTTCTAAACCAAGGCATGTTAACTTAATCTTGATTTATAGCCCATGGCTCTGCTTGATTGCTTTGTAAACTAAACTCCTACATGCTTTTCTTGCCTTATGGCTGTATTTTCTGTCCTCTTTCCTCTCAAAGCTGTCTGATCAGCTCATTTGGTGTGTAGGCTAGTTAAAGATTAATACAGACAACACGTTGATTCAAGTCTGGAACACTCACAGGCAATAAGAAAACAGTTCTGTGAAACAAGTTCTACAAACATAATGAAAAGCCCTCATGCTCAATGATGATTTTTTTTTATTTTTATTTTTTTAGTATAAATGAGGGAGGTAAAAGTAATGAACAAGTGCTGTGCTGCACACCCAGAGCACATTTACTCCAGATCACAGATTACTGTTGAAAGGAAGGGTGGTCACTGAATGAGGGTCAGAAGATCTGGATTCAATACCTGGCTTTGCCACAGACTTCCCATGTGACCTTAGGCGAGTCACTTAATTTCTTATGCCTTAGGTCATCATCAATCAAATGAGGATAGTAACAATGCCTTGGTCCTGTCTAAGGAGATTGTAAGCTCTTTGGGGCAAGGTCCATCTTCCTACGTGAACCTCCAAAACCTAGCACAACGGGTCCCCTGTGTTAGCTTGGGCCTTTATGAGCTACTGTAATGCTAGAAATAATCAGAATGGAGAGAGAAGGTGGTGGTTTTACAAGCAATAGCAAATTATATGTAACTTGACATAAGAATTTCACCCTTTCATGTTTTGTTGTTGTTTGTTTGTTCAGCCTTTCGAGAATGAAAATGTATAATGCACAGATATCTTTACTGGTGATAACAAGTTAACAAGTTTTCTGCTTGAGCCATGGGGACTAAGAGTATGTCTACATAGCAAAAATAACAAACCCTCCAAAATCTTACAGCGGCAAGTCTCACAGCCCAGATCAACTGAATTGAGCTTGCGCTATGGAACTAAAAACAGCAGTGTAGACGGTCCTGCTCAGGCTGGAGTTCGGGCTCTGAAACTCTGCAAGCGAGGAGGGACTGGGTGCCTAGGTTCCAGCTTGAGCGAGACAGATGCTCACAGGCATGAAATGTGCTCATACAACACAATAGTGCATTGAAGTAGAAAGAGGCTGGGTTTCGGTTCAGGCTCCCCTACTGATTCTTGTTCAGAGCAGAGCTTAACAGAAACAGAACTTTAATACAAGCCGGCAGCAGAGAAACTTACAAAAACATGATGTAACCTGTGAACAAGCTTAGCAAGAATGTATATAAATATGGATTATTGGCAAGAGATACAAGCAGATAATAAAAGGCAAAAAAAATCCTGTGGCACCTTATAGACTAACAGAGGTATTGGAGCATGAGCTTTTGTGGGTGAATGCCCACTTCGTCGGATGCATGTGGTGGAAATTTCCAGAGACAGGTATAAATATGCAGGAAAGAATCAGTCTAGAGATAACGAGGTTAGTTTAATCAGGGAGGATGAGGCCCTCTTCTAGCAGTTGAGGTGTGAAAACCAAGGGCGGAGAAACTGGTTTTGTAGTTGGCGAGCCATTCACAGTCTTCGTTTAACCCTGAGCTGATGGTGTTAAATTTGCAAATAAACCTAAGCTCAGCAGTTTCTCTTTGGAGTCTGGTCCTGAAGTTTTTTTGCTGCAGGATGGCTACCTTTATATCTGCTATTGTGTGTCCAGATTTAAAGGTAGCCTGGACACACACACTCCCAAGAGAAATTGCTGAACTTCAGTTTCTTTTCAAATTTGACACCATCAGCTCAGGGTTAAACAAAGACTGTTAATGGCTCGCCAGCTACAAAAGCAGTTTCTCCTCCCTTGGTGTTCACACCTCAACTGCTAGAAGAGGGCCTCATCCTCCCTGATTAAACTAACCTCGTTATCTCTAGACTGATTCTTTCCTGCATATTTATACCTGCCTCTGGAAATTTCCACCACATGCATCTGATGAAGTGGGTATTCACCCATGAAAGCTCATGCTCCAATACGTCTGTTAGTCTGTAAGGAGCCACAGGACTGTTTGTTGCTTTTTACAGATCCAGATTAACATGGCTACCCTCTGATAAGCAGACAATAGATATCTCAAAATCTTGGACTACCGCTGAGCACTCTAACAGCTGATCGGTCTTGGTTTCTCAGATAACTCTCTCCCTGGCTGAATACTGAGCATCCCTGAAAGCTCTCTCTAGCCAGAGTTTTCCTATTTGACTTTTTAAAGCCAATTCCCATAGCTCACTTCTAGTCCCAGCCTGGGTCTCCCACTTGGGTCCCATGAGAGAGTCAGCAATAGTCTTTCTGGGCCCCTAGAGGATCAATCCCATCCGTACAGTACAAACCTCCCTCAGGCCAAGATCAGACTTTTAGCAAGACTCCCAAATCTTTGTAGACAACAAAACTGTAGGAACTGTCACAGATGCTCTTGGGACTTCAAAGCACAGGGTTGTGTCAAGATTCACATTCAATTCTCAACACTACCTGCATGGCCTAAAGTCACAGGACCTCTCTGGGCCATAGTTTTGTACATTTATAAAATCCAAGGTTTTCTGTCCGGGGAGTTGTGACTTCTCATTTCACATAGCTTGAGATCCTCAGCTGGAAGATGCTACAGAAGTGCAAATATTATAGTTTCATAGATCTTGTATTTTAGAATCTTAATGAGATCCTCTTGGCTTTTTTTCTGTCCCTCCAAATATAAATTTTAAATAGTGTGTCTGATATAACGTGGCAACAGGACCAACCTCAGACTAAGCAACATGGGAGTTCATCTTTAATCACAATACTCTTGGAAAAAGAGACCCTAGCACAGGGGTCGGCAACCTTTCAGAAGTGGTGTGCCGAGTCTTCATTTATTCATGCTAATTTAAGGTTTTGCGTGCTGGTAATACATTTTAACGTTTTTTAGAAGGTCTCTTTCTATAAGTCTTTTATATATAACTCAACTATTGTTGTACGTAAAGTAAATGTTTTTAAAATGTTTAAGAAGCTTCATTTAAAATTAAATTAAAATGCAGAGCCCCCTGGACCGGTGGCCAGGACCTGGGCAGTGTGAGTGCCACTGAAAATCAGCTCACGTGGCGCCTTCGGCACACGTGCCATAGGTTGCCTACCCCTGCCCTATTAAGTGCTTAGTTTGGGTTTGTTTTACTCCTCTCTATCTGCCATGCTTCAACCTTCTTACACTGATGTGGATGGCAAAACTCCCACTGATCCCAGAGGAAGCAGAATCCAGTCCAAGTTCATTTGTCAACCAGTTTATCTGGCAAACCCTGCTACTTCCAGGGGACCTGGGCTCACCATGTATATGCATGAGAATGTCCATGCAGTGCAAGGAATAGCATTTGTATTGTATTGCTTGTTTGGGCTGGCCCAGGAACTGCAGATGCTAC
Source organism: Gopherus flavomarginatus (assembly GCF_025201925.1). NCBI lineage: Eukaryota > Metazoa > Chordata > Testudines > Testudinidae > Gopherus > Gopherus flavomarginatus. Next base: position 267,896,256 of record NC_066619.1, on the reverse strand, counting down.
TGCAGACCTAAGTAAACAGTAGTTCTTTCTGCCTTCCACCCTCTTACAATTAGAGGCATGCATTAATGCTCCACTTCTGCTGTGCTGAAGGAACAAAGTAATGGAAAAATCCAACAGCTCCACACATTCTCCTCCTTCCTCCTGGCCAGAAGGATTGGTGGGTATGAAGTAGAAATTTGGAAAAGGGAGTGGGGCTAGGGATCCCTGCTGATACTGGTTCCCAGCCCTTGTCCCAGCTGCAGTGAGGGACTCCCTGTCTGCAGGGCCGCCTAGCCACCTACTCCTCCAGCCACAGCAGTACAGTACAATCAGTAGCGTTCCTGCCCCTGGCTCCCCTCTCTGCATTGCACTCTGACTGCACAGAGGGCTGTCTCTGCAGATTTCACCTGTGGATCTGCTGCAAATCGTATGCTGCTTCGTAAGGTTCTAGGCTCACTTCTCTTAGTGATCCAGGGGCTGCATGGATTTTGGGCAGACAGACACAGGGGTTTGTGGGTGAGAAGGGGGTCATTCAGCTTAGGAACCTCTCCGCAAGTTGCATCAGCTGGGGAACACACCAAGCAGATTCTGCTGGCATGACAACAAGGAGGTGCTTATCCAGGTTAAACACGCCCAGAGGAGAAGCTCCCCATCTAGTTTGTGCTGCCCAGATGGAACTGCCTGGATTGTTTGCAGAGGCAGGCACAGGAGGTTACAGAGGGGGCAGTCTCTTAAAGAGACAGGCACCCCAAGCAGATGCTTTAAACGCACACACTGATCTCTTTAGACAGGGTTAGCAAAAGCAAAACTACACAAATGCCAAAAATTTTCAGGCGATTTGCTGCTTTTCTAAAGAGACCCCTACACCCGCGAACGGTCCTTGGGCAGTAGCAGTGCAAATGCGAGGACTTCTACCATTTGCTAATTTTCATCTTAAACCTCTTTGCTCAGGAAATCCAGTGCTTGGAAAATGGATGGGATGGGACGGGACTGGAACTTGCCCACTGTTCAGCAACTGAAGCTCTGGAATCTCGGATGATGCTCAGGAAGAATGTCGTCAGGCTCAGGGCCAGCTCTAGGCACCAGCAAACCAAGCACCTGCTTGGGGCGGGCACATATTCAGGGCACATTCCGGACATTTTTTTTTCTTCAGGCAGCAAAAGCCTAGAGCCGGCCCTGGCAGCAGCAGTGCATCGTGCACGGGGGGCGCCCTGGGGCTGCTGCAGTTTGCGCCGCAGTGCCCGCACCTTGTGGCTGGGCCAGGCAGCCTCCGAGCAGGGGACACTTGGACTGAGGGCCACCCTGCAGGGCGTACGGAGCCGCTAACACGTGCTGTAGGGTAACCACCTCCCAGTGCCACAGCCAGGGCTGGGTGAAGTGGCCCGAGCTGCCCAGGAACTGCGGCAGGGTGGCCAGAAGCAGCAGCAGCAGTGGGGCCATAGAGGGCAGGGTGTTGCCATGAGGGGCCCATGTCCCGCTCTCCAGGGCTCCGCTCCCTGTGGAGTTACCTGGCCCTGGCTCCTCAGCCCCCTGCTGGGGTGGTCCCAGGGCTGGGGTAGCAGAGGGTGCGGGGGGGAGAGCCCAGGGCTGGGGCAGCAGGGGTGAGGGGGGAGAAGAGACCCCAGGGCTGGTGTTGGGGGCAGCCAAACATTTTTTTGCTTGGGGTGGCTGCATTGGTGGGCCAAGTTCTTTCGGCAAAGGCAGAGGATAATTTCTTGGCAAAAAATATTAGAACCCTAGCCAGGTGTCCCTGTTGTAGAAGTTGAGGTATTTATGCTGCATCTCATACAAAACTAGATAGATGCATTGCCAGGAACATGTGGATGTTAGTTTTAATTTAAAAGTTTAAACAAGCAATGAGTAGCTACAGAATGGGCTCTGCTCCAATAAAGCAATGGCTGGATTTAACATCCCCCCCGCCCCTTAATTGCATAACACTTTGGTGTGCTGCCAATTCTTCACAGTAACTCCCTTTTTATAGTCACTCATCCAGGTTATTGAGGCTTCCGATTCCCCCAAGCCAGATGTGGCCAGGGATGGATTTCAGGCATCTCCATAATTATGGGCACAGTTGTCCACTTGGGCTAACTGAGAGATGCATTCTAATGTTGTTTCCCCTTGGCTGGTGCTATGTGAAGAGCCTTTCCTTATGGCAGCAAGAAACCATTTTCTTCCAGCAGAAGATCTGAGTAAGAGCTTGTTCTCTCTGAACTGACTGACGCACCGTGAGGTGCAGCCTTCAATGAGGGTGTGATGCACCAGAATATAGGAGATGGGTCTTTATTTCCTGACCCCGTTCCCTTTCCCATTCCCATTACAAAAACGTATGTCCCTCTTACGTGGCAAAGGTTGGTATCCGTGGACTCTAGTGACGGCTGTTACACAGATTACCAGGCAATTGGGTCATGGTTGTTATCGGTGTAACCAGAACAAGAATGCGATGGTCAGGTTAGATGTCACTTCCCATTACATCTATGCATAGAACATTCTCTGGACTTTCTGCAGAGACAATAACGAGGTGACAGAAAAGGTTTTCTCCAGTGAATCTGCAACCAACTTGAGACTGGGAGCTGCCAGGTAAACATTGAGAGCTCAGGATCCTCAGGCCTTGCTGGTGGTCGGATGACAGTGATGGGGCCAACTACACTGCCATCGTACATCCTCACAATTGTCTTTTGTTACACCACATTCCATGCTCTGCCACAGACAGGGCCGGTGCAACCATTTAGGCAAACTAGGCGGCCGCCTAGTGATTGGGGGTGCCTAAAAGTCCCCTCAGGCGAGGAGGTGGAGTGGAGGTGAGCTGGGTGGGGGGGGCGCGCGGGGAGGGCTGACCGCAGTAACGGGGGGAGGGGGGCAGGCGCACAGGGGAACAAGTACCCGCCCCAGCTTACCTCCACTCTGCCTCCTCCACTGAGCACACAGCCCAGCTCTAAGTCTCCTCCAATCAGCGCCGCAAGCCTGGGCGGGGAGGAGAATTAGAGCAGCGCCGGCGTGCTCAGCGGAGGAGGCAGAGCCGAGGTGAGCTGGATGGGGGAAAACCCAGGCAGGGTTAGCTTCTGCGGGGGGAGTCTCCACAGGCAGGGTTGGCCGCCGTGGCGGGGGTGGGGGAGGTCTCCCCAGGCAGGGTTAGCTGCCGTGGCGGGGGAGAGGGGGGAAGTCTCCCCAGGCAGGGTTAGCTGCCGTGGCGGGGGAGAGGGGGGAAGTCTCCCCAGGCAGGGTTAGCTGCCGTGGCGGGGGAGAGGGGGGAAGTCTCCCCAGGCAGGGTTGGCTGCCGTGGCGGGGGAGAGGGGGGAGTCTCCCCAGGCAGGGTTAGCTGCCGTGGCGGGGGTGAGGGAGGTCTCCCCAGGCAGGGTTAGCTGCCGTGGCGGGGGAGAGGGGGGAAGTCTCCCCAGGCAGGGTTGGCTGCCGTGGCGGGGGAGAGGGGGGAGTCTCCCCAGGCAGGGTTAGCTGCCGTGGCGGGGGAGAGGGGGGAAGTCTCCCCAGGCAGGGTTAGCTGCCGTGGCGGGGGAGAGGGGGGAGTCTCCCCAGGCAGGGTTAGCTGCCGTGGCGGGGGAGAGGGGGGAGTCTCCCCAGGCAGGGTTAGCTGCCGTGGCGGGGGAGAGGGGGGAGTCTCCCCAGGCAGGGTTAGCTGCCGTGGCGGGGGAGAGGGGGGAAGTCTCCCCAGGCAGGGTTAGCTGCCGTGGCGGGGGAGAGGGGGGAAGTCTCCCCAGGCAGGGTTAGCTGCCGTGGCGGGGGTGAGGGGGAAGTCTCCCCAGGCAGGGTTAGCTGCCGTGGCGGGGGAGAGGGGGGAAGTCCTCCCAGGCAGGGTTAGCTGCCGTGGCGGGGGAGAGGGGGGAAGTCTCCCCAGGCAGGGTTAGCTGCCGTGGCGGGGGTGAGGGGGGAAGTCTCCCCAGGCAGGGTTAGCTGCCGTGGCGGGGGAGAGGGGGAAGTCTCCCCAGGCAGGGTTAGCTGCCGTGGCGGGGGAGAGGGGGGAAGTCTCCCCAGGCAGGGTTAGCTGCCGTGGCGGGGGTGGGGGAGGTCTCCCCAGGCAGGGTTAGCTGCCGTGGCGGGGGTGGGGGAGGTCTCCCCAGGCAGGGTTAGCTGCCGTGGCGGGGGTGGGGGAGGTCTCCCCAGGCAGGGTTAGCTGCCGTGGCGGGGGTGGGGGAGGTCTCCCCAGGCAGGGTTAGCTGCCGTGGCGGGGGAGAGGGGAGAAATCTCCCCAGGCAGGGTTAGCTGCCGTGGCGGGGGAGAGGGGGAAGTCTCCCCAGGCAGGGTTAGCTGCCGTGCCGAGGGTGGGGGAGGTCTCCCCAGGCAGGGTTAGCCGCCGTGGCGGGGGAGAGGGGGGAGTCTCCCCAGGCAGGGTTAGCTGCCGTGGCGGGGGAGAGGGAAGTCTCCCCAGGCAGGGTTAGCTGCCGTGGCGGGGGAGAGGGGAGAAGTCTCCCCAGGCAGGGTTAGCTGCCGTGGCGGGGGAGAGGGGAGAAGTCTCCCCAGGCAGGGTTAGCTGCCGTGGCGGGGAACAGGGGGGAAGTCTCCCCAGGCAGGGTTAGCTGCCGTGGCGGGGGAGAGGGGGGAGTCTCCCCAGGCAGGGTTAGCTGCCGTGGCGGGGGAGAGGGGGGAAGTCTCCCCAGGCAGGGTTAGCTGCCGTGGCGGGGGTGAGAGGAAAAGGCTCCCCAGGCAGGGTTAGCTGCCGTGGCGGGGGAGAGGGGGAAGTCTCCCCAGGCAGGGTTAGCTGCCGTGGCGGGGGAGAGGGGGGAGGTCTCCCCAGGCAGGGTTAGCTGCCGTGGCGGGGGAGAGGGGGGAGTCTCCCCAGGCAGGGTTAGCTGCCGTGGCGGGGGTGGGGGAGGTCTCCCCAGGCAGGGTTAGCTGCCGTGGCGGGGGAGAGGGGGGAAGTCTCCCCAGGCAGGGTTAGCTGCCGTGGCGGGGGTGGGGGAGGTCTCCCCAGGCAGGGTTAGCTGCCGTGGCGGGGGTGAGGGGGAAGTCTCCCCAGGCAGGGTTAGCTGCCGTGGCGGGGGAGAGGGGGGAAGTCTCCCCAGGCAGGGTTAGCTGCCGTGGCGGGGGAGAGGGGGGAAGTCTCCCCAGGCAGGGTTAGCTGCCGTGGCGGGGGAGAGGGGGGAAGTCTCCCCAGGCAGGGTTAGCTGCCGTGGCGGGGGTGGGGGAGGTCTCCCCAGGCAGGGTTAGCTGCCGTGGCGGGGGAGAGGGGGGAAATCTCCCCAGGCAGGGTTAGCTGCCGTGGCGGGGGAGAGGGGGGAAATCTCCCCAGGCAGGGTTAGCTGCCGTGGCGGGGGAGAGGGGGGTGTCTCCCCAGGCAGGGTTAGCTGCCGTGGCGGGGGAGAGGGGGGAAGTCTCCCCAGGCAGGGTTAGCTGCCGTGGCGGGGGAGAGGGGGGAAGTCTCCCCAGGCAGGGTTAGCTGCCGTGGCGGGGGAGAGGGGGGAAGTCTCCCCAGGCAGGGTTAGCTGCCGTGGCGGGGGAGAGGGGGGAAGTCTCCCCAGGCAGGGTTAGCTGCCATGGCGGGGATGGGGGACGTCTCCCCAGGCAGGGTTAGCTGCCTTGGTGGGGGAGAGGGGAGAAGTCTCCCCAGGCAGGGTTAGCTGCCGTGGCGGGGGTGGGGGAAGTCTCCCCAGGCAGGGTTAGCTGCCGTGCCGAGGGTGGGGGAGGTCTCCCCAGGCAGGGTTAGCTGACATGGCGGGGGAGAGGGGAGAAATCTCCCCAGGCAGGGTTAGCTGCCGTGGCGGGGAAGAGGGGGGAAGTCTCCCCAGGCAGGGTTAGCTGCTGTGGCGAGGGTGGGGGAGGTCTCCCCAGGCAGGGTAGCTGCTGTGGGGATGGGGGAGAGTCTCCCTGGGTGAGGTTAGCTGCCGTGGGGGGATGAAGTGGAGAGGGATTAGCTGTCGTGGTGGTGGTGGAGTCGTTGCCGGGGGGCGGCTCCCCAGGTGGGGGGCTGAGTTAGCTGCTGTGAGGGAGTGGGGTTACCTGGGTTGGGGGTGCAAGGTGGAAGTTTCGCCTAGAGCACGAAACTTCCTTGCACCGGCCCTGGCCACAGACTGTTCATGTGACCGTGAACTGGTCATTGAGTGTCTCTATGCCTCAGTTCCCCCATCTAAACCCTCAAAGGGGACTTAGCTCATGCCTGCGGGCCTTGTGCTCACCCTTGGCACAGGGATGAATAAGCCTTTACTTGTGACAAATGGGTTGAATCCCTTTGTGATAGCCGGTCCACAGCCCATCCGTTTTAGGTACCCATGTGGCCCCCATCACTGTAGGATCCGAGCACCTCACAATCTTTAATGTAATTAACTATCCTTCCACCGTGACATGGGAAAGTGATATGCCCATTTCACAGTTGGGGGATTGAGGCACAGAGACACTAAATGATCTGTTCATGGTCACATGAAGAGTCTGTTGCAGAGCACGGAACTGAGCCCAAATCCTAGCTAGTGCCTTAACCTTCAGATCAACCTTCCTCGTTAACCATGAGCTCACCATTTACTGTGTGCTTTGGACACAGCGATCATACATTTTCCTGAGGTTCAAGCACCACCTATACAAAGCTGCAAGAAAACTACGCCCAACCCCGTTCTTATAGGGATTTTGCCCCTCAAAGTTCGGGAGTTCAGGGATGCCTCATGTTATACAGCATCAGACCTCGCGGGGGTTAGCATCAGCGTGGTCTGTCTGCCAGCTCTAGACCTTCTACTGATTTGCTGCACCTCTTGCTCCAGCCATCTTAGTACAGAGTTTTCTCTTAAAGGGGCAGTGTGCTTTGACTGTGGCCATTGCAATTTTTTTACTCCTTTATGTCTCTGATGGGAACACTTCTTTACCGTACATCATTTCTGCTGATCTTTTAAAGGGGCAATGTCATCTTAGATTTAAAGGGATAGTGAGACTAGAAATGTTTCCACAATTAAAAATACAACGAAAACTGTTTTTCTTAAATGAACTCTCTACTTCAGTGTTTGAAACCCAACCTTTGCAACACTGAGACTCTGTAAATGAAATAGACTATAAACATAAGTGAAATTGACAACCGATTTTCATGGCCGAAGAGAAGATCAATGCAAAGTCTACCTATATATTTATATGCCTGCCATCAGCGTAATATGTGAGTGTCTAAATAGTGACAGGTGAACTGGGACTTTTAAAATTATTGCACTTTTAATCATCTAAAGTGGTGTTAAGAATAGGTTAAGAAGTATGTTTATTTTCAACATTTGCTTTTTAAGTTGGCTGTGCCTCTTTATCTCTCATGTTGCCTTCAGTAACAACAGTAACGTTTTGAAGCACTGCCACCTGGTGGCATTGCAGAGATACTATCTGACACTGTCCCGCTGCAAGTGCAACATCTCTGAATCTAATTGTGATTGACCCATTGACAGTCAATGGGACAAATTCTGCCCTAGGTTATACCTATGCAAGCTGACTGGCAGGAGATCAGTGGCACTGCATGTGCATGAGTGAGGGCAGAGGATGGCTCCATGAGTTTAAGCTGAGCCAGGCGTATTTATTTAACATCTGTTTAAATTCTAGGGTGAAATCCTATTGACCTCAATGGGAGTTTCATTCTTGACATCAGTGGGACCATGATTTCACCGCTAGGTTGGAAAATGCCTTCACAAACAGATGAAATAAAGTGTTAATTATCAACGTACTTTTTTGCCAGCCATATTGTGGATATTTCATTTCAGGCTGGCGTTCTCCCACAGAAGCCCCTTTCATAGCAGTTCAGCTTGATCAGACCTAACAATCAATCTTTCTCTTGGCTTTGGCATTTGTTTTCCTGAAAGCCACTAGAAATGGTGTTGAGAATGGCTTAGTCAGTGCTTTCTGACAGAGTGCAAAGTAATCAGTTCAGACAGCTCTGATGCTTTGTGGAGCTTGCCAACTCCTGTTTCATTTTTAATCAAAAGTTTCAGGGTCTTGCTATCCCTGTCATACCAGGTGCTTTCTTGGCCCAGTCTAAGTCAGCTGCATGTGTGTCAGTATTTGTGTGAGTAGGAAGCCTATAGCATGAGCCAAATATTTTTCAAGCTTCTGTGGGCCTCTGAGCAAGGAAGGGGAAAGCTGCACAGAGGTGGGGCAGCGTGTCCTTTTAAGAGGACAAGAAAACGGATGGTTGGGTATTCTCCTCCCTGCCCTTCCTCCACCTGCTCAACCCCAGTTTTTGGCAAACTAACTTTCAGATATGCCAGACTGACAACGCTTCTCTTTGCCCTCAGAACAGGGCAGTCAGGAACAGTGCAAGCTATTCAAAAATTGTTCCTGTAAAATATAAGCCACCTCATGATATGAGGTTGACGGATTTCCACTCCATATGGCTAAATGCAGTGCCTTGCATGGTGTCAAGTATCACATGTGACTTCTCTTTTGGTTACCATCATGTTCTGGGTTAATCCAATACACGCAGAACCTTGAGAATAAATGTATCCCTCTACCCAGAAGTGATACAATTTGTACAATTACACTCCACTAAGACCCGATCCTGCTAGGGGCTGAGCATCTTTTGGAAGTTGCTGAGTACCCTCGACTAGCCTGGACTTCAACAGAAGTTGAGGGTGCTCAGCACTTTGTAAGACTGGGCTGAAGTCACCCCTTCAAATAGAATCCTGGGCTGGACTACGTTCAGTTGTGCATGACGGAATGCTCTGATTTCACCAGCAATCTACTGCTGTTATTTAAATGGCTGTACGGGCTTTTGGTGATGGTATTAGTATATTTATTTATTTGTATTGCTGTAGCACCTAGGGACCACAATCATAGAGCAGTACCTCATTGGGATAGGTACTCTGCAAACAGATCTAAAACTGGGCCCTTGTCCCAAGGTGCTCAGAGGATCCCTCTATATGAACAGTTGGTGTGGGGGTGTAAATCTACAGGGCAGTAGTGTGCTGTGCATGAACTGTCCATGTGGACCCTGCTTCCCCATGCTAAAAGATCCTTGGTGCACTTGGATCTACTCTGCTTTTGAAACTGGAGTAGGTCAGGGAACATTTAGTGCATGGTGGTAGGGTCCACATAGTCAGTTATTGCACAGCACCCTAGTGTGCTGTAACTTTACAGCCCAGCGTCTGTGCACTAACTGTTCTTCTAGACAAGCTCTGAGTAGGAGATGAGACAACAACGAAGGACAGAACAAACTGAGGGAGTACAAGGAAGCAATGACCACGCCGTTAAGCATGACAAGCAGTGCTCACACTTGCCGTGGTTCGCTGCTCCAGGCCAATGGGAGCTGCTGGAAGCGGAGCGGGGCGAGGGACATACTGGCTGCCACTTCCAGCAGCTCCCATTGGCCTGCGGCCAGTGGGAGCTGCGATCGGCCGGACCTGCGTACGTGGCAGGTAAACAAACCAGCCTGGCCTGACAGGGGCTTTCTCTATACAAGTGGCGTCCCAAGTTTGGGAAACACTGCTCTAAAGGATCTTTTCAGAGCTTACCTGTTTGTGAAAAGTTCCTTCATCTAAATCTTTTCCCCGCTTTTGTGTCAGCTGGAGAGGGTCCCAAACCAAATCCCTGGATCCGAATGCACCCAAATTTTGAGTTGTTTGCAGTCCGGATCAGAATATTGTGCTTAGGCCCATCTTTCATTTCACCCTTCTTCTCCAGCAATCCCAGTTAAAATGCAAACAACTTCCCTTGTTAAAGTTACAAATTTGATAGATACTTGGGGCAGATTGTTTTAAGAAACTATTTTTTGAAAATTTGAAATTTGTGCACAAAAAAATACATATACAATTGTAACTGAAAAAATGCACACAAAGTTACTGCAGCTGGGCATACAAATCTAGCTAAACACCATTTGTGTGCGCAATTATGGATACGCAAATGCATAGCTATGCATGGACCCAAGCTTTTTTCAAAAATCTGTCTCTACCTGTTTTGTCTTAAACCTACCCTGTGCTCTTAGACGTATGTAGTGCAGCTCTCTAGACCATCTTTTAAGACTTCCCCATCCTTGCGTTACTTACTCCAGGTATTTAAAGGAATAGTGCCTCCATTAATAAAAGCAGAAACCCCACCATTACCTCTATGGTCCCATTACTATAGCTTTGATGAGATAAGATGCAGCTCTATCTTTGCTCACGACTGTTTATGCTGTGGAAGCAATACAAAGCAGAGGCTCAAAAGAACCGGCATATATGAGCAATGCTGCCATTATGATGACTCAGTTCCTTGAAGATCCTTATAAAAAAAGGAACAGCAGCACAAAATTGGCTTTTCAAAGAGAAAAGTTCCATCTCTAGAATGAAGATTGTGACAGCAGTGAAACAGTCCATGGGAGAAAGGGACTATGTTACTAGGGATTTACAACAAACATCTGACCTATCTCCTGTGCTGAGCAGAAAATGTGAGAACAAAGTCAAATGAGCCTCTGACCGGCGTGAACAGCCTTTGACAGATGGTTGTATCCCCAGTGAAGGAGAAGCGATCTCTGACCAGGGATCCCAGTGGGTGTTGCAGCCAACACTTTGATATTGATAAGACTAAAATAGGATGTGCTTGCTCAAAAACCTGTCATAAAAATTGGCTTGGACTTTTTGTTTTAATACTTTAGTGCCATGGTACAAAGGAATTGCTTGGCTTTGCTGAACAGGTCATTTTAGGACAAGTTTCTTTGTAATCCCTATTTGCGTTCAGGGTCACCTTTACAAGGTGAAGCCCCCTTGCCTGTTCTCACCACATCTGGTAAAATTTTGTCCCCTGGTTGTTGTTGATGGTGCTGCTGCTGTTGTGGCCTCAGAGGCAATATGGTGCTGAGCTGGCAGGTCTTCTCGCCCTGCCCATAGAAAATAGCAGGGGCAGAGAAGCTCAGGCTGCTACCACTGTCAGCTGGTGGAGGCAGCACTGTGCTCCATGGGGGATGCCAAGGACTCTGAGCTGGCTCAGGGGATGGAGGGTATGCTGAGGAGCTGACCCTGGGGGGGCTGGTTCCTGGGAGGGAGCTGTGGTGGTCTGGCGACTGGCATTGCTGCTGCCAGGCCTTTTTTTAACTGTGCAGCCTGCACAGGAACCTGAACTGCAGTACTGTCTCCTAGGAACAGCTGAGGCCCAGGGGCCAGGCGGGCTCAGTCCCTGCCAGAGGCAAGGGTCCAGCCCAGCCACCAGGGGGCGCTAGCATGGAGTGGCGAAACAGTGTCGAAAAGCACCATCCCTGTCCACCAATTCAACTTTATGGCTCAGGATCTGATCTAGTAAAGCCTGTCCTCCACCCCCACCTTGACCCTCCCCTCCCCAGAATGTCTACCCCAATCATCTCCCTCTGCAGCTGATACTATTTGGTTTAAAAAAAAACAAACCCAAAAACCTCCTCTGCCTTTTACTGTATTTCAACAGGCAAAATGAACTGGCTGCTTGAAAGGATGTTCTGGAGTGATGGATTGATCTGGCTTTCTAGAAGAGCCTGTAGAGTCTCCATCTTTGTGTTTGCTGGAATACAATTACATGGCTTGAAATCTCATTAATCTAATCAGAACTCTGCTTCCTCCCATACCATTTTAGAATTCATTTCTATGATTGCTTCCTTACTCCTATCATGCTTTCCTCCTTCCTCCCCCATGTTCATTATCCAGAATGTTTTTCTTGACGTATTTGTACCAAATGTTTTAGTCACTATTTTCTCTTACCACCTTCTGTTTCTTTTTTTTTTCGTTTACCCTTTTCCCCCTGGAGAGTTAGTTACAGCTTGCAGTACAGAGCTTTTCCTCCTTTTAGTACTTGGGGAAACTTTCTGGGAGTTGTTTAGCTCTTTCTAAGTTGGCTGCCTCATTTTGTCTAGCAGTTCATTGCACTTCTGATATTTTCCTTTCTCTGTGTTTAACATATTCCCAATAGTTCTCTGTTCTACACCTCCTTTCGTCAGCAACCATTAAGTAATCTTTTCTTTTTGCAAGTTTTTCTGTTTAGCTCTATGAGAGACGTTGTGGCATTTCATTAGTTGACACTTTGTTTCTTCAAACCAATTTCTCCATTTGAGACATGGGACATTATTTATTCAGCAAATTAATATCAAAACTATTCCATTTGTTTGTCTTTTTAGCATTGGCCCCTTCAGAACAGGCTTCTCTGATTTGCTCAGCACCACTGCAGGGTTATAGTTCTGTAAAATACTGTCAGAATTTCCAATCAGGCAGGCAAGATTAGACTCCATGGGTCAATTCAGACCAGGCATAAGCAAGTGCAACTCCACTCATTTCAAATATGGAGGTCTGAAAGTGTAGGGAAAAGTGAGAACTGCCAAAAGCCAAGCAGAGTTGGACCTTGCAAAGGAAATTTAAAACCAATAGCAAAAGGTTCTATAGCTGTATAAATAAAAGAAAAACAAGGAAAGAAGTGGGCCCACTAAACGCTGAGGATGGGGGTGGAAATTAAAGATAATCTAAGCACCACCCAAAACCTAAATGAATACTTTGTGTCAGTTTTTAATAAGGGTGATGAGGACTTTAGGGGTAGTGGCAAAGTGACTAATGGAAATGAGGACATGGAAGTAGAAATTACCACAGCTGAGATGGAAGTCAAACTCAAACAGTTTAATGGGACTAAATTGGAGGGCATGGATAATCTCCATCCAAGAATATTAAAGGAACTGGCACATGCAATTGCAAGCCCAATAGCAAGGATTTTTAATGACTCGATTCCATAAACTTGGGGGTTGTACCCTGCGACTGGAGAATTGCTAATCTAGTACCTATTTTAAGGGGCGGGGGGGGAGTGATCTGGAAAACTACAAGCCTGTTAGTTTGACCTCCTACTGTATGCAAGGTCTTACAAAAAAATTTGAAAGAGAAAGTAGTTACAGACATAAAGATAAATTGTAATTGAGATAAAATATGGTTTTACAAAAGATAGATTGTGCCAAACCAACCTTTCTTTGAGAAGATTAGATTTTTTTTTTTTTTTTGGACAAAGGAAATGCAGTAGATCTAACCTACCTGGATTTCAGTTAGGCATTTTAATACAGTTCCACATATGAAATTATTAGTTAATTTGGAGAAAATGGGGATTACTATGAGAACTGAAAGGTGGATAAAGAACTGGTTAATGGGGAGTGTACACTTGGTCATACTGAAAGGTGAACTGTCAGGCTGGAAGAGGTTGCTAGTGAATTTTCTCAGGGATCAGTCATGGGACCAATCTTATTCAACACACTAGGCACAGAAAGTGGGAGCGCACTAATAAAATTTGCAGATGAAACAAAGTTGGGAGGTATTGCCGATATGGAGGAGAACCAGAATATCATACAAGAAGAACTGGATGACCTTGAAAACTGGAGCAATAGAAATGGGATGAAATTTAATAGTGTAAAGTGCAAGGGACTTAAATTTAGGGACTAGTAACAAGAATTTTTGCTGTAAAGTGAAAACTCATCAGTTGGAAGCAACAGAGGAGGAGAAAGACCTGGACGTATTTGTTAATCAGAGGATGACTATGGACTGCCAATGTGATGCAGCCATGAAAGAAAGCTAATGCATTCCTAGGATGCTTCAGGCAGGGCATTTCCAGTACTGACAGGAAAGTATTAGTACCATTATACAGGGCAGTGGTGAGACCTCAGCTGGAATACTGTGTGCAGTTCTGGTCTCCCATGTTTAAGAAAGAAGAATTCTAAGTGAAACAAGTGCAGAGAAGGGCTACTAGGATGATTAGAAGAATGGAAAACCTACCTTATGAGAGGAGACTCAAAGAGCTTGGCTTGTTTAGCCTAACCAAAGAAGGCTGAGGGGAGATCTGATTGCTCTCTATAAATATATCAGAAGAAGAGGAGTTATTTACATTAAGGGACAAGGACAAATGGATATAAACTGGCGATCAACAAGTTTAGACTTGAAATTAGATGAAGTTTTTAACCATCAGAGGAGTGAAGTTCTGGAACAGCCTCCCAAGGGGAACAGTGGGGGCAAAAACCTCTAACTGGTTTCCAGACTGAGCTTGCTAAATTTATGGAGGGGATGGCATGATGAGACAGGCCACATGCTATTGTAGGCAATCTGTGACTGCTAGCGGCAATATCTCCAGTGGCTGGAGATGGGACACTGGATGAGGAGTGCTCTGAGTTACTACAGAGAATTGTTTCCCAGGTATCTGGCTGGTGGGTCTTACTGACCTGCTCAAGGTCCAACTGATTGCCATATTTGGGGTCAGGAAGGAATTTCTCCCCAGGTCAGATAGGCAAAAAAACCCTAGGGTCTCTGCCATTCTCTGCAGCATGGGACACTTACAAGTTTAAACTAGAGTCAATGGTAGTCTGTGTAACTAGAAGTCTTTAAACCATGATTTGAGGACTTCAGTAACTCAGAGGTTAGCGATTTATTACAGGAGTGGGTGGGTGGGTGAGGTTCTGTGGCCTGCAACATGCAGGAGGTCAGACTAGATGATCACAATGGTCCCATCTGGCCTTAAACTCTGAGACAGAGTTGTTTGCCGGGGTTTCTGATGGGATATCCTAGCTCTGTGCTATACTCTTCTTTACTTTTGGAAGCTGATCTCCTCATTCCAAGCATATATGCGTCTAAGTGTATTAGAGTAGGATACAGCATCCCAAGTCTGTCAACTGATTTCCCTTCTAACAAGAAAATATCCAAAATGTAGGGCTAAATTCAGAAATAGTAAAACAAACAAACAAAGTACAAATCCATTGATTCAAAATTTCATCCACTGCATTTGGACTGCATGTTTCCTGCTATTGTTTGGTCTACTAGCCTCATCCAGACGTAGAATCTAACAATTCCAGGTACTAACTTCTAATGGTTCCAGGTATATTTTTATCCGTACTTTTCGCTCTCATTCTCTGGTCCTTTCAGAACAATCTGTCCTCCAATATTGTGAAACCCTCCAACATCTGAGGGGCAAAATTAGGCATGTTATTTCCCCAGTATGCTGCCTTTTGTCTCCTATAGTTTCTGTCCTTTCTCTATCCCTGGATCACTCCCTGGTACTCTAGCCATTGATTGCTATTGCCCAAGTTGCCCTGTCTCTGTTATCAGGCAGCAGGTCTAAGACTATGGATGTTCTCAGTGGGAGCAAAGAAGAGTAAATGAGGCAGCTACTTGAATAGATCCCATGGGTGGTTGCAGCAGCAGCCACTGTGGAAGCAGAGGAAAACCCACAGGACACCAGCTTAAAAGAAGTCACTTGTGGGCATTTCCAGCATCAGCTCTGGTAGCATGGCTTGTCCCTGCCGAAGGGGCCATTATACTAACTCATGGTAACCATCTCCAGATCTCCCCACTCCCCAGTGCTCCAGCCCACTGCATTTATAATTTCTTCACTTGCTGCTGCTCCTCCCCCAAGATGTCTAGCCAATCGGAAAGCAGGATAGGAGAGAGGGTGGGACTTCAAACACCTTAGTTTATTCTGGCTGCTGGGGCTGCAGGCCTGGTGGTGCTGGCAACCAGAATCCAGTGCCTTTTCAAATGTCCTGGGTAAATCAGTTCAGTTGGTGGGTCAGTATTCAAACTCTATTGCAGCTTGTAGCACACAGTAATCAGAGGCAGCACGCTGCATGAAAAGCTTGAAATCCTTATGCTGCTTTGTTTGGGGCTGGGTGCCAAATTGTGGCTTAGCTGGCATGCTCTTTCCGAGGGTTATCTCTCTGAGGAATTGTCTGCAATGTCAACCATGTCATGCACTGCACTCCTATGGCACACCCATCTGCCTGGCAGCAGTCCAAGTACTGAAAAGAATCCACTTGCCCCAGCAGCTCTTCTGGTTTGGTCTATTTAAAGTTTTTCCTTCTGTTCTCGTATCTTTATTCCAAACATATCCAGATTGTTCTCCTTGTCTGCTTTGGTTCTGCTTGGCACAGATCTCCAAAAGGTCGCTAGCGAGATGCATTTCTTACCTCATCTGAAATGTGGTTAATTAAAATGAATGTTTCTTGCCTCACTCCCTCAGGCTGGCAGGGGCCCAGAGTGCTAGGCTGGCAATTGATGTCAGACAGCAATTTGAAAAGTGGGGGTGGGGAAGGAACTGACCCTTGCAATAGGCCAGATCCTCAGCTGGTGTAAACTGACATAGCTCTAGTGATCCCAGCAGATCACTCCCGTTGACGTCACTGGAGCTGTGACAACTTACACATGCTGAAGATCTGACCCATCAATCTTTGTCCAGCCCAAGACTGTCATTAACCAGCTACGAAGGGAGCTCTCCTTAACCAGGTCAGTTCAACATTGAGCGGTTTAAGAGGAACAAAGGAGAAGAAGGGAATAGAAGGAATCCACTCTCCCAATAAAGTTATTTTAAAAATTAACCACAAAACAGCACCAATTGTACAATTGCAGCCAGGGAACCTGTTGTCAGGGATTCTAATCCAGGCCTGGTCTACATTACAGACTTCTGCTGGTATACCTATCTCTGTCAGGGTGAGAGTTCGGAACTCAGTGTAGCTGCATCCATTTTGTGTAGACATAGCCCAAGACTCCATCCTGTGGTAACGCTGGATTTACAGGCAGAAGAACTTGAACGATAAATGTTATAAAATGAATGTTTTATGTCTCCCACGTCTGATTAACATGTTTCACTGGAGTGGTAAAGCACTATTTAAGCTAGAGGGAAATGGGTTTGCCACATCCCGCTGAGTCCCAATACAGACAACATGACAGATGAGGGGGTTTTGTCCAGGAGATGGTGTCTGTTGAGTGCCGCTGTGCAGTAGTAGACACAAGCCCTTTACTTCCAGACCAGAATTAAATTTTGATTCAGCTCACAAACTCAGCCTCATCCCCACTGGCAATTGCCAACAACTCTATACTGATCTGCCACCACTGGCGGGCTTTGCTCAGGAAAAGCCTAGCACTGGCTGTCCTGCCAGCGACTTGCTGATGCACACATCCCTTTCAGCTGCCACCTGCTTTTCTACTGTGACCTCTGCAGGTCAGTCTCTTGAGGTTCCACCCAGCTCTTAGTGATTTCCAGCTCTTAGTGGGGGAACTTGATTGCTGAAGCAGACTAGGCAGAAATGCTGTCCCACAATAGGTGAGTTCAGCTCTAGTGGTCACTTAACAAAACAAAAGACTCCCAATTGAGTCTTTGTTAGCTCTATCTTTGACCAAAGATAATTCCCTCTATTTGGGGAGGGTCAGGTTAAACTATGCCCAGAACTCTTAGGCAGAGCCCACACCTCCCTGCAGGAACATCTGTCCTAACCCCCCTACTTTCACAGGGTTCTGGCATCCAAGTCCCCTGCTTCATGCATTCAGTTCAGTTGAGAGTGACCACTCCCCCCTCAATCAGGAAAGGCTAAGCACAATTTGGCTGCCCTTTACTCATACAATAAGGATAACATTTCATTACCCTTTGTAGGGATTCAGACTCACATCTGCGGCCTCCTACTGGTCTCTCAGGGAATTAGCTCTTTTTCCAGCCAAGAGCGCCCGCTGCACGCCAGTGATCTGCCCTACCGCTGTCCCGTGTCCCTCTCAGGACCCGGTGCCCCTTTTACCTGGGGTGCTGCTCAGTTGTAACTGACTGTCCATTCCAGGGATAGCGGAGTTCACGTCAACCTTCCCCCTGGGTGGCAGGATGGCTTTGACTAAGCAATGGTGGGTGGCATTATGTCACAGCTGCCAGGCTCTGGAGTGGGGCTTGTAGCTACACAGGACATGGAGTAGTGTCTCATTGGCATAGCCACACTTCCTACATCGCTTGTCCCAATTCCCGTGGTGGATGGCTCCAATCAGCGGGATGCAGTTGAGCGGGGCCCTGTAGATGAACCTCCACAATGGTATCTCAAGTGTCTGTTGGACATGAAAACCCATGGGTGTGCTGAGATGTTGGTATGCTTGCCCATCCTACTAAAGTGATTTGTAACCCCACACCAGCCGAAGTTGATCACTTTGGCAACACAGCTCCATTTGCTGGATACCTAGGACATGAGTGGAATACACCAGCTCCACTCTGCCTACACGGGGGGAACTAGGGTGCCCAGACTGCAAGTGTGAAAAATCGGGACAGTGGGTGCGGGGTAATAGGAGCCTATATAAGAAAAAGACCCAAAAATCGGGACTGTCTCTATAAAATCGGGACATCTGGTCACCCTAGGGGGAACCCTCAGCAGGCTGGTCAGGCCAGCTTTATGGTTCCTGGTGTACCCTTATCTATTCAGCTGCATAACAGGGGTGCACTACCTGGAATGTCCAGCAGGGTTCAAGTGATTATTGAAACAAGGCATCTATTCTCAAGCCAATTCACTGGACAGGTTTCACTTGCTGAAAACTCCTTGCATTCAAAGCGGAGCGTGTGAGTACCACAGGCCAGCCAGCAATGGGCTGGAGGGCCTGTTTTGTTTTTTAAGGAAACATTTAAAGAACAAAACCATGTGTAGCTTGACTCATTAACTGCTAGGAATGGGGGTGGAGGAATGAGAACCTTCTGCATCTATTGCAAGACAATAGGACTTGTTTCAGGTAGTCCAGCAGGGTGGGGCTGTAACTAGGAATAGTGTAATGGAGATACATTTAGATGGAATATATAGCAAGACACTGTCTGATCAGGGAGCTGTCTGACTCCGAGGCAAAGCCTTCCCAAGGAAAATGGTGCAGGTCCCATTTGAATCATTTGAAACTAGACTGGACAAAGCACTGGACAACAGACTATCTAATATAGACCCATCCTGCCTTGGCAGTTGGGTGGTTGGGCTGATATTTTTATGGTTCTGTACCCCATAGACCATATTATTTACCTGATTAGCTCTTAGCCTTGTCTTGCCACTTCTCTGTATCGTATTAAAAACCAGGTGTTGGGCAATTCTTCCCAGCTCGTTTTCTTTCTCAAAAATGGAGACCCTGGTTCTGCTTTCACCTCCTCTGGTGTAAGTTAGACACTTCACTGATGTCCATAAAGTATGCCCAGAAGAGGGCCTAGAGTTATCCACATTACATTCCTATTCATACAGAATATAAAACCCTTTTGTGGTAGGCCCCTCTATCAGAGTCTCGGTGGTGTTTTCAAATGCTATTCAGGGGTCAGATGCCATGTGCTACACCAGAAAATACCAATAAACCCCCCCCCCAGCTCAGTGCATTTGGATTTGAATTAACTATCATTCCAAAGAGCAGAAAAGATCATTTGTGTGAAGCAATGTAGGTTGCGGTGTGTATCAGAAAGCGTGTTTAAACTGCACAGTATCACTATTACTTTGTCAATTCCCTGTTCAAAGCAAACCCTGTGGGATGCAGCTTACTCTGGATGTGCATCATTTTCCTATTCTAATGTGCTTGCAGGTAATTTGTCACAACCTTTGAAAGTTTTACAAGAGAAGATAAGTTATAGTGCTCACTCAGGCGGTATGTTTTGGCGTAATCCCTGAATCTTCATCAGTAGGAGCTAAAAGCTGCATGAAGCATAATAATCCTTCTTTTTACCATTAAAGTGGATGAATGTATTTGCTCCCCAGCATAACAACCAAGGCTCCTTTCCTTATTAGTCACTTAAATGAATCAGTTACTCTCAAACATGCCATATTCACTTAATAATATCAGATCTTCATGGCTTATAATCTCTCTACCCAGACAGCAATGCGACGGTCCCTGCCTCCTCCAAATCATTCCTCCAGATCCACTTACCCCATGACTCCCACAAGAAATTTACCATCCTATAATGGCTAGACAGAGGGGCAGTTGGGGGAGAATTTCTCAATAACTCATTATAATTCTTTTCTTCATTTATTAATTACACAAATATTTAAGCTCTTGCAACATGAAAAATCCCTATTTAAGAGTTCATCAATGGATCTGAACAAAACCAAACAACCAAATCTGAACACCCCTGAAGTGTGTGTGTGTATGTGTGTGTGTGTTTCGGCGAGGGACTGGAGGCAGACAACCTAGCCCAGCTTTGATTTAACTTTGCAAATGATCCCAACCTTTATAATGGGCCATAGTAGCCATTGGGGAGTTCACAATCCAGGTCTTGTACTTAGATCTATTCTTGCATAGACATGGGCTTAATCTCCTTCCCACCCCCTTTCTTTTGGAGCTCAAAGGCAACTAAGGAGCAAATGCGGTTATAGGGTGACACCACTGGAGGTCAGCAGGGAGCACAGCTTTTTACCTTGGAAAGTTCTCCCTGGTAGCCGACTTAAATTATTTCTCATACTAGGTTGGACTTCAGACTGTTTAGATTTTTATTGTGCCTCATGCTGCTCCAGCAGGAAAGGGCTTTAAAATAAAATGCAATAATAATTTGTCCGTGCTGTGGAGAATACAGCTCTTTCTCAGCTGGAAAGATTCTACTATTAGCATGGTTAGGTTCCCAGTGTATAGAACAGAAATCTGAAAGTCAAGAGAGAATGATGCTGCAGCCTAATAGGGGGGAAGGATAGCTCAATGGTTTGATCATTGGCCTGCTTAAACCCAGGGTTATGGGCTCAATCCTTGAGAGGGCCACTTAGCCATCTGGGGCAAAAATCTGTCAGGGACAGTACTTGGTCCTGCTGTGAAGGCAAGGGACTGGACTCAATGACCTTTCAAGGCCCCTTCCAGTTCTATGAAATAGGTATATCTCCATATTCAAATTAAAATGTGGCCCCATTAATAGAGGTATGAAGACTGTGCTGTCAGGCTACTTGGCAAGGCAAGAGCAGAAGAGAGCTCCATCCTGGTCCAGTATACATGCACTGATTAGCTCTATCCTGGTCCACTATGCATGCACTGGTTAGACCTTGATGCAAGGTGGCAAGTCACAATATAAGTTGATGGTATATTTTGCAGCCAGAGCCATTTAATCTAGTGCTGGGCTGTACACAGTAAAAATAAATGCTCTGGATCTGTGACTCTCTAAAATGTTGTTCCCCACTAAATGCTTTCCACAATTTACCCAGATAGCTCCCCAGGAGCCCTGCCCATACAGCAAAGTCAGTCTAGTCTGCTGAACCCAGCATGTAACAAGACTGGCTGAAAAATACATTACAGGGTAAGTAGGGTTACATGTTTAATAAGTCTATGGCTTTCAAAATACAAACTCTTGCCTCTTAAGAGGCTGACTCATAGGAGAGAAGGTAATAGCAGTGTGTGTTTGTATGAGACCCTTTTGAATAGTTCTATTCAGTCTTAAAGATACAATAACTGCAGTCTCTCTTAAATGATCTTTTTCTTTCTTACGCTCCAGCCTTGGGCCCTCTCATTTTCCTTTACCTTGTTCTAACTCTAATACAACTGATTTGTTGAAGAATACAAATTAGATTAAGTATTTGACACTGGTGCATTAATTTTTCCCCTCTGTAATTATCAGTGGTCAATGACAGTGTGTTGTCTTCTAAGGGGGATTTTCCCATTCCATAACATAAAGCAATAGTAGGTTATTTGGGGTAGATCAGTAGTTAATCATTTTGCCTAGCATTAATTATTCTTTGTCTTTTATATTTGCCATACTCTTTTTGTGTATGTAGAGCTGCATGCCCTGTGGGATAATGAGAACAGGAAATAAGGATAAGGACTGCAGGACTGGGGACTTGAATTGAGACTGCCTAATTTGTGCTGTTATAATGCTTTCTATCCAGGGATGTCAAAGGCTTTTACAAACAAACATTAACTAGGCCTGAAGCACCCCTGGGAAAATAGATATTACTGTACCCATTGTACAACTGGGAAAATTAAGGTACAGTGGAGTTAAGACCCAAATTTCCAAATGTGGCCTTTTGATTTTGGAGACCTCCAAGAACAGAGTTCCCAACTTCAGATGCTGATGGTCCGATTCTCCACTGCCCTGCACCTTGCCCTGCATCCACACCAGTGCAGTCAGGAGCTGAAAGCTTATGAAATTAGAATGGAAGGAAGTATTTTATATCCACTTTATGTTCACTTTTCACTCATGCAAATAACTACACAAGGTGCAAGGCGATTGTTAACAGGAATGCTCTTTAGGAGATTGCTAATATATATATATATATATATATATATATATATATATATATATATATATATTACACACACACACACACACACACACACACACACACACACACACACACAAAAACTCCATTAAGAGCAGTTGCAAAGTCAAGCAATCAAAAGTTAGGAAATACTGGAATTAGTTCCTGTGAAACTTTAATCTGCCCCCTTTATACATTGATATTAATTAATTACATGATCACATACTATTTTTTTTCTACAAGACACCTGCTTCATCCCAGACGCAGGATGGACAGGGGTCAGTTAGTGAGCAGGTATTCAATATTTTGTTTTCTCCTTGTTATTCAATGTGTGACCCTAGTCCTTATTTACTATACACTATTCAATCCCTGCTTTGAAGTCAGAATTATGAATTCCTCAGGGGCTTTTGCATGGTGCTCATCATTAGATTATCTTGTTGCTTCACAAACATTAATTTCCCTCCACAGTACCCCTGGGAGATGAGGGGATATTATCCCCATTGGACAGATGAGGGGCTGAGGCACAGAGAGATTAAGATAAAAAAATCCACTAATTTTGGGTGCCCAATTTGAGATGCCTGAGATCTGATTTATTTTCAGCGTATTTAGCATTATGTAACATGTTCTGTGTTCAAAGCACAGCTTCCATTGATTTCAGTGGCTGCTGGCAGTGCTCTGAGCTTCTGCAAATCAGATCCCAAGGTCTCAAGTCAGGCACTGAGAAAATGAGGAGCATGCAAATCGTGGCCACCTGTGAAAAGTTTGGTTTAAATGACATGCCCAACATCACACAGAAACTCTGTGGCAGAGGCAGGGATTGAATCCAGTTTGCCAGGATGGAATTCAACTACCTTAATCATGAGACTACCCTTTCTTTTCCTGTAGTTCCCTGCCTCATTCACTACACACCTTCCAAATTCTGCAACAAGAGAGGCAGTGGTCCTACAGACAATAGCCTCCTTTACTACACAACCCTGATTATCTCTAGAGCAGCTCCATCCTGTGCACTGAGTGAGGCAGTGGTTCTCTAGAGAAAATAGTAAGTGATCACGTAATTAAAGATAATATCCTAATACATACACACATGAAGGCTGAATTAATTCCCCCTGGATTCCAGTTGTCTTGTGCCACCAGTCTTGTGCCTACCTCCTCCAGCTCTCAGACCCAGTCCTCTTCCCCACCAAACACTCAGTCAGTTTCTCTCCTTACCCCCCTTTCTCCCCACGGCATGCTCCAGTCTGTCTCACCTGTGTGCTCTATTGAAAACTGTGTTAAAATTGTAAGCTATAATTTAAGTCCTCAGAGTTTTCCTGGTGCTGCTTGCAGGCTAGGGAATTATGTAGGGAAACATATGATTAGGGCCAGTTCTGCAAAGAGCCAGCCTAGCATAAAGGGAGTTGAGTTGTACCTCTCTGTTTTAGGGAGCAGCCTGCTTTGTCTCTCTCTGTATCTGGGTTCTTGTGTGTTAGGGTTCTAAATGTTAATAAAGCAGTGTTATACTGCAACCTTCCAGCAAGAGTAGTTTTAGCTGACTTTTCTGTTTGTATGCTGCGAACATAACAAACTGGCAACAAGGATGGGATTATGACAAAAAAAAATAAAATAGCTACATATGGCAATATGGACAGTTTCCAGTTTAATGAAAAGGAGGAAGATTTTGCGACACATACTCAGACTTGAGCAATGTTTTTATGAAAATGCTGTAGAAGATACTGATAAATGTTTTCCTAACATTGGTGGTATAAACCACCTTTACAATGTTTAAAGACTTGTTTTACACAAGAACCTGGTGAGCTGGAGTAGAAGTACATAATAGAGCTTCTAAAAAAGCATTATGCGCCTACCAAAAATTTAACAGAATATTGTTTCCTCAGAGAAGCCAAACAGAAGGCAAAAGTATCTCTGAATTTTTGGCAAGCCTGAAAAAACTATTTTTGTTACTTGTTGGTTTGGTAATTTTCTGAAAGAGGCTCTCAGATCAGTTTGTTTTTGGAGTAAAACATCCTGAATTCTGTACGTCCAGACTACCTGCCGTATCGGCGGGTTAAAATCGATTGCTCGGGGATTGATATATCGCATCTCATCTAGACGTGATATATCGATCCCCGAGCGCGCTTATATCGATTCCGGAACTCCATCAACCCCAACGGAGTTGCGGAATCGACAGGGAGAGCCACGAACATCGATCCCGCGCGGTGAGGACGGGTGAGTAATCCGATCTTAGATATTTGACTTCAGCTACGTTATTCACATAGCTGAAGTTGCGTATCTAAGATCGATTTCCCCCCGTAGTGTGGACCAGCCAGGCTGTTGAATGTTGGGTATAAGAAGGAACTGCCACTCGAGGAAGCTGTGGAAACTGCCCTGTTAAAATCGACAGAGAAAAGTGTGCCAAACTTGAAAACAATCTGGCCCCATTGTGCCAGGCCTGGGAAGAAGGCCCTCAGCAAAGGGTGAAAAAGAAGACATGCAGCTCAGCACTACTCAGAAGATCCAAACAAAATGGAGGAAGTCTTGTTTCCACTCTTTAGGGACATCATACTGGCAGGAGCAAGGTTTCTTTAACAAGCTGCAGTAAATGGGGTAACTGGGACATGCCAGCTGGGCTTGCCACAGTGCATCACAGTACACCAGAGAATATGCGGAGAGGAAGGAGTCAGTGCCTACTGGCATTGGCTCTGACTTCCCCTGTGCCCGGGGGGTGCTCGACCCACCCAGCACCACTCTGCCCTAGCCCCGCCTCTTCCCTGCCTCTTTCCAACCTGCTTCTCCCCCTCTGACTTGCACACCGCGAAACAACTGTTTGCAGCGGATGAGAGGCGTGGGGACGAGTGATCAGTGGGGCCAACGGCAGAGGAGAGGTGCTGGGTGGCAGGGGGGAGCTAAGCACCTTCTAATTTTTCTCTGTGGAGTTGGTGCCTGTGCCTACTGTAGCCCATAGGGCCAACCTGCTGGCTTGCTTGATTATATTCCGCCTTTATTTACTGGTTTGCTTTCTTATATTTGGCTTGCATTTTTGTATTGAATTACTTTATTGTGTTTGACTCTGTCAATCGTGAAGCCCTGTGGAAAGTGCTGGCCAGATTTGGCTGCCCTCCAAAATTTATTAAGGTCCTAAGGCTTTTCCATGATCAGATGGCTGCCAGGGTTCTCTGTAATGGCCCAGAGACAGAACCTTTCATCATCAAAACCTGGGTTAAGCTAGGATATTGCACCGGAGTTGGTGCCTATGCCTACTGTAGCCCATAGGGCCAACCTGCTGGCTTACGTTATTATATTCCACCTTTATTTACCAGTTTGCTTTCTTATAATTGGCTTGCATTTTTGTATTGAATTACTTTATAGTGTTTGGCTGTAATGCAAGGAACCTACAGGCCAATATCCTGTATGATTAGGTTAGGCAAGTTAGCATAAGTATTGTTAAGTAGGTTGGTGACCTATGGCACATATGAATGGCCTAACTGTTACCCTTTTAGATTTTGCAGAACTAGATAGGTTTACCAGTGGCATAGCCAGGTGGAGGGAACAGGGGGAGCAATAAAAAAAAGAAGGCGCCACTCACTGTGGTGCTTTTACTCACCCGGCGGCGCTCCGGGTCTTCGGCGGCAGGCCCTTCACTTGCTCCAGGTGTCTGCAGCGGCACTGAAGGTCCCGCGGCCGAAGACTCGGAGTGAGTGAAGATCCCACCGCCGAATTGCTGCCGAAGACCTGGAGCGCTGCTGAGTGAGTAAAATAAAAGTGCTGCGGTGAGTACAAAGGCACCAGGAGATTGACAAGGCACCACTTGTGCTCAGTGAGGGAGCGGCTGCTCCCCTCCTAGCTATGCTACTGATGTTTACCTAAGAAAGTCTGGACTTAATAGTAATCACAGGGTACACCATAGAAACATGGACGTGACAACCATAAACCACTTTGGGCAGAAATAACCGGTTTGAGAACGAACTAACTGGCTAGCAGCAGTAGGTTTTGATCTTAGCTGCCTACCAGTGTGACATTTATTACTGACCACCAGAAGAACCATACTAATGCAGATGTGCTGTCCTGTTTGCCCCTTTACACGGGGAAACAGAAGTAAATTCTGTGTATAGTATCACTTTCCTAGATGGCCTGGCTATTCCAACTAAGGAAATTGCTCTGGAAACCAGAAAAGACCCCCTTGTGGTTAAGATGTTGCACTATACACTGCCAGGGTGGCCAAATCATATAACCCAAGAGCATCATAATCCTTAACTCCAGTTTCCTGAAACACTGTCTGTGGAGAATAGCTGTTTGCTATGGGGACTACGTAATAACAAAGAGTTTTTCTAGAAAAGGGTGCTATTGGAATTACATGAGTAGCACCAAGAGGTGGTATAAATGAAAGGGAGGTGGCCGGAAGTTACTTTTAGTGGCTGGTTTCAAATCAAGATATAGAAATGGAAAGCAGGTACTGTGACTTCTATAATAGTCACTGAAACAGGCCAGAAATGGCACTGTGTCACCCACTGAAGTGGGCTACAAAGCTGTACGTGGTCTTTGCCGTGAAAAAAAATTACATTTACTTTTAGTAATCATTGACGCTTATTCTTGGAGGCCAGAGGTGGTGTCTATGACAACCTCCTCTGTAAAAACCAAGGAATGCTTTGCAATATGTTGGTAACCTGTGGGTTACCTGAGGAGCGGTTTCAGATAACATTCCACAATTTGAGGCATTTCAGACATTTCTATGGCAATATTGGGTGAAACATACTAGATCAGTTGCTTACCACCCACCCTCAAATAGATTGGCACAGTGTTTTGTGCAGAAGCTGAAATGAACATTAGACCCAAATGATGGGAGACCCCTGCCATATCACATTGCAACTTCTTGTTTACATGTAGATCTACTCCAATCTACCACTCAGTAGATGGGGGAAGTGTAGTAAAGCAGATATTGGGACCAGTGACATGCTTGGTAGCGGTAAAAGGGGAGATAATGAAGAGGCACATTGATCAACTGTTACCAGATAAAGATAAGGGATAAGTCGGAGTGTGGAAAGTATCGAGGCATTGCCTTGCTATCTACAGCAGGGAAATTTCTTGCCCGTATCCTCTTCAACTGATTACTTCCCTTTGCTGAGGAATCTCAGTGTGGTTTTAGACCATCCCGTGGGACAAACAGCATGATCTTCATTGACCATCAAATCCAGGAAAGTCTTGGGAGCAAAATCAGGATCTGTATGTGACTTTCATCGATTTGACAAAGGCCTTTGACTCTGTCAATCGTGAAGCCCTGTGGAAAGTGCTGGCCAGATTTGGCTGCCCTCCAAAATTTATTATGATCAGATGATTACCAGGGTTCTCTGTAATGGCCCGGAGACAGAACCTTTCATCATCAAAACCTGGGTTAAGCTAGGGTATTGCACCAGAGTTGGTGCCTATGCCTACTGTAGCCCATAGGGCCAACCTGCTGGCTTACATTATTATATTCCACCTTTATTTACCGGTTTGCTTTCTTATATTTGGCTTGCATTTTTGTGTTGAATTTTAGATCATCCTGTGGGACAAACAACATGATCTTCATTGCCCATCAAATGCAGGATAAGTCTTGGGAGCAAAATCAAGACCTGTACGTGGCTTTCATCGATTTGACAAAGGCCTTTGACTCTGTCAATCATGAAGCCCTGTGGAAAGTGCTGGCCAGATTTGGCTGCCCTCCAAAATTTATTAAGGTCCTAAGGCTTCTCCATGATCAGATGACTGCCAGGATTCTCTGTAATGGCCCGGAGACAGAACCTTTCGTCATCAAAACTGGGGTTAAGCAAGGATGCGTTATTGCTCCAACCCAGTTTTCCATCTAGCAGTCATTCTAGTCCTCATTGAAGATCACATCTCCAATGGAGTTGACATTCAGTACAGAATGGATGGGCGGCTCTTTTATCTTTGATGTCTCTTTGACTAATCTTCAGTATGCTGATGATTGTGTCATCCTTGCGCACAGTGAGAATGACCTTCAGTCCATACTGGATTTTCTTGCACAAGCTTACCCAAGCCTAGGACTCTTTCTCAATATTGAGAAGACTAAAGTGCTCTATCAACCTACTTCAGGCCTTGCACATGACTCTCTACAAATCACTACCGAGGTTCAGACTTTAGAGACAGTTGAGCACTTTTGCTATCTTGGTAACCAACTTCCTCAAAATGCAAAAGTTGGCAGTGAGATCCAGCACAGGATCCAGTGCGCAAGTGCCTCTTTTGGGAAATTGCGCCAATGTGTTTTCGCGGATCATGACCTATGGCAGGACACCAAGATCCTTGTCAATAAGACAACTGTTGTTCCTACACTCCGCTATGCATGCGAAACCTGGGTGACCTATCGACAGCACCTTAAGAGTCTGGAGAGGTACCACCAACAATGCCTCCGGAAGATCCTTTGTGTCAAGTGACAAGATCGCTGCGCTAACTCCAGCATCCCCGCTGAAGCCAAGGTCACCAGCATTGAAGCAATGATCCTCATGCACCAACTCTGCTGAGCTGGACATTGTGTGCAGATGCCAGACTCTTGCCTCCCAAAACAAGCCCTCCACTCTCAGCTCACCCTGGTCAGAGATCCCGTGGTGCCTAGAGGAAACACTACAAAGACACACTGAAAGTGTATCTTAAGAAAACTGAAGTGGACATAACAAGCTGGGAAGAGCAGGCCACCAACTGACCCCAATGGCGCCATAACCGCCATCAGGCAATGGCCTGCTTTGAGGAGAAGCACCTTGCCCTCAAAGCTGAAAAGAGGGAGAGGAGGAAGGAAAAAGAAATAACTTTCGCCCAACAGGCCTCTGGCCTGCCACAGAATGTCTATACCTACTGCTGGCGGATTTGTGGTTCCACGATCAGACTGCTGTGTAAATCCATAGCAGAGATCATCCTCGAAATTGAGGAATTGGCAATCAATCACCAGATAAAAGCTCAGTATGTTTACAGGATGTGGCCCCTGAAGTCAGTTAAGATGGTTGTAAGTTTTATTGCCTAGAGGAAGAGGAGAAAGTAGTGGTGGTGCCGGAAGATGGTGGCTGAGCGAGGGAGAGACCATGCAAGTGCTTCTCCTGGGAGTGACCCGAACAGTATCGATAAGGAACCAGACAGAGGTCAGCTGTCACTTTCTCTCCCTGGCAGACCCCACTGGCTGCACTGAAATCAGAGGTTAAACTTGTGATTTTGTGTGTGTCTGTCTGATAACTGAGGAATACACAGGGAACAAGTGTGGTATATTCAACTGTGTAAAAAATTACAAGCAGTTACTTCAAATCCTAAAGGTTTTCCTGGTCCTGCTTGCAGGGTAAGGAGTTCTGTAGAAGGTGTCTGATCAGAGTCAGTTCTCAGAGAGCCAGCCTAGAATAATGGAGTGAATTGTACCTCTGTTTCAGGGAGTTTCTGTCTTTCATTCCTTGTTTCTATCTCTGTCCTTTTTTCTTGTTAGATTAAAAACAAAGTACTCTTGCTGGAAGGTTGCAGTGTAACACTACCTTATTTCTTAGGGTTTTTGAATTCTAACTTCTCTGTGTGCATGTTGTTGTAAGCAGAGTAAGAATGAGCTGTACCCTGACATCTGGTGGTGAGCTGTGGAAAAGGACTTCAACGGCTGATCTTATTTGCATGGGAACACCCACCCCACCTAGCATGAAGGGACTGCTTGCCCAAATGGTCACTTTGTCTGCTGTGGGACCCCTAGTGTCTTTGTTATTGGGGCAGGAATAATAAAGTGTTGTTATCTTGATTATGGAATCAAGGACAGTAGAACTGTACTTGGCATTTTATGACTGAGGGACTCACCCTCAACTAAGTAGCAACCACAAAACCTCCATGGAGGCCAACAGGAGCTGTGGGTGCTCAAAATCAGGCTCAAGATGTGTGATGTTGGGCATCCTACAGTCACATGGCAGTTTTTAAAAGTACATCATAAGTGGGACCACCTAGTGTCACCCAGGAAATGTGTAACAGAGCTGGGAAAACAACCAACTTCACAGCATCCAGTCCTGGACTTTAACCATTAGACCATGCTTTCCAAATATCATCTATTAAACAGGCAACCTATCCATAGATTTCTCTTTTCAACAAGCAACCTCATTAAGGTTAAGGTGGAACCATTTTGTAAGCTTTCCCCTTTAAGCGTTTGCCAAAAGACTGACAGTATTTTAATAGTAAGCATTCATATTTTTTAAGCTTATCTTTCAAGCGTTCCAAATACATTTGCTAGCTTGCAGGGGAAAGCTTAGTGGAATCAGAATTGTAAATTAGCAAAGTGACCTGCCCACTTCTCTAAAGCGAATTAGCATATCAGGAACCAAATCAAAAGAGAAGAAATGCTACAGTTTATTGCCTTCAGAAATATTAGCAGTAAATGGTGCAGTGTGTCAGAGTGGCACTTGGGATGTATTCAACTTAGCTTTTTGCTGCATGCAATTTATTTTATGTTCCTCTATATTTCCCCATTGTTCATACACAAGAAATACACTCTTCATTTTATAACACAGGAAATCTTTTGGCATTCCTCATTGGGGTTCTGCAAGTCTACCCAAGTCTTTTTGACTAGAAGTCATTTTTGACAGGTACTATGTGTACCTGGTGAATCAGAGTAGAACCAATGCCCATGAAAGCATCGTTCAGCTGACTTTGGTTGTCTACCCGCCTGCCCCAAGTCTGCCATACACAGAAAGCGGCAAAGCTGTCCTCATGCAGTACCTAAAGGATATTATTGCAACACGTTTGTAAGGCACCTGTCATGATGATGCTTTTTCACGGGACAACTTAAACGGTTTAGCTTAAGAACATATTTTTTGTGCAGGAAGCAGAAGCTGTGCCAATAATATAGCCGTTCCTTCTCATGGCTCCCAAGCATTTATAAATCTATACAGGCTGGTTTTAAAAAAAATAAAGGTGCTGGGTGAAGGAGGGATGTGGTTGATAGGAGAAACTGAGCTGCCTGTAACATATCATCAATGCAGAGCAATTACTTACACTGCAGCAGCACCTGACACTCCCAGTGAAGATTAAGTCCCATTGTACTAGGTGCTGGTCACGCTCACAGGACATCAGTGCCTCTGCAGTGAAGAATTCAGTCTGATTCAAGTCAAAATGCAGTGAGTGAGTGAGTGTAGCAAACAACAGGGGAGAGGATGAGAGTAACAATGATCACACTTCGTGTGGCTATGCTGCATGCTGAACAACCTGATGCTTCCGAATGTTTAACAATATTGGCCTTGAGGGCTTTTTGCCCTGGACTGGGGCCAAAATAATCTTGGCCTGAAAAAAAATATTTAAAAAAATGTAATTTTAGACCATAAGCAACATGCTTCTTGCAACCCTGTGAGACGACGTGCTTTGTTTACTTGTATTATTTGTATAGTGGGAACACTGGGAGGCTTTAACTGAGATGAGGAGCCGAGGTGCTTGGTGCTGTACAAACACTTAGTAAGAGGCAGCCCCTGCCTTAAGCCATTTGTAACCTAATGCTGGGATTTTTCAAAGGCACCTCAAGGAGGTAGGCACCCAAATCCCATTGAGTTTCCTTGGAAAAACTTGTACATCAGAGCCTAAATAATCGAGATGGACAAAGGGTGGGAGGAGAAAGATACATAGAGATGTAAAATGGGTTGCACAAGATCAGTGGCAGAGCTGGGATTAGAACCCAGCTCTCCAGGTAAGTGCCCCATCCACTGGATCAGACTGCTTCTCGTTCACTAACCTTGGGCTTCATCCTGCACAGTGCCAATGAGGCTCATTCTGGCGATAAGGTGAAAGGTGGTGAGCAGAGCAGTGTGCGCATGGGTATGCTACCCGTTGTCCGATTCTTGGGCTGGCACACCTCTCTGGCTGCAGTGGTTTCCATTAACTTCACTGGATATTGGATCAGGTCCTGTATGACTGGGAGGCTGCTGCTCGCAAAGTATTCTCCGTGTCTCCGAGAGTCCCTTCACTCATTTTCTTGGCCTGCCTTGCCCTGCCAGAGCCCTGATCTGTTCAATTTCAGAACATGCTGTGAGTCTGATATTTTCTAGGCATTTGGGAGGGGGCAGCTTGAGTGGGGAGTTCATGCTCCTGTCAGCTGTTATCTCTCCTTGATGGACTGAGCATGAGCAGTTTGTTATATTGGCTAAACAACCGGCACTTTCCTATCAGTAATCAGTCAGAGCACAGGATGGGTGCCTCTTTGCACAACAATATCTCATATACATAAAAGTGTAAATAAAGTAACTCGTGGGGCCAGATTCTGTTGCACATTAGTGAACTCCATTGGCTTTGGAGGAGAGTCTCCTCGTTTACTCTAGTGCCACAGAGATGAGGTCTGTGATGAGAACCCTGTAGCAGGAATAAGGGCACCGCAGGAATGGTGTAGTTTAGAACCTCACTAGCACACTGATGCACATATGTCCTACAAAAACATAGATGTCCCACCCAGTCTCCCTCATGCCCTGCCCCTTCTAGCCCTCTCCGTTGGCAGGCAAAGGAGCGAGCATGCAGGGAGTGTTCAGAATTATCACCACTCACGGTGGGGGCTCTAACTTGCAGGAATCCAACTGCAAAGCTTCCATTTGCTCTTGCGTTAGTGGGTAGAAAATGCTTCTTACATTGTTGAATGAACTGATCAAAGTTACTTAAATATATTTCATTGGCCACTTAGTTTCCTTTATGAAAACAGGTTTCAGAGTAGCAGCCATGTTAGTCTGTATCCACAAAAAGAACAAAAAGGTAATTTTGTAATGCAGCTGGGTGCCAAGGAACAAGAAGGTTTATGTCTGCGACTCTGATATTGTGGGTGCAGTAAAGAGATTGGCCTCCACATCACAGAGCCCTGGACTTTTTGTTAAAACAGTGGAACATGTTAAACTGAGAGTGGAAATAAAGGTACTAATGGCAAATATCGGTCTAGAATAACATTCTTTTGTTGATTAAGGTGTACTGTTAACATTTCTATATAACTAGTTCTAAAAGAAAAGGAAATCTAAATCACCTATGCGCTGGCTAAAGAGGGATCCTTGCATGGGGGCGAGGGGGGAAGTTACGTATGTTATGTAACTTACTATCTCTACTATAGCCGCTGGCTGGGGTAGGTCTTAACATCGCCATGGCTACATTGAGGCTGTGTTCTTGGGAGTGGCATCACTTCCCCCCATGGAGATTTGGACCACTGTCTGGCTGCCAGAGTCCAAGAGTCCCTGAACCAGCTTCCTCTGGATCATTATCAGTACCATCAACTTAGGGGAGTTTTTTTCCTAGGGCCAGTTTTCTGCTGTCCGGCCCTGAGTGTACCCACGTTCTATCAGAGAGCACACTCTCTATGTGCCCTGTCTGCCCACAAGAATAGCATGTTACTGGGCTGCGGTCACCGGCCTCTTGCGTAATTATAGGGAGGTCTGATGCTGGCCAGACCTCCACCCGTGAGCCCTGCTTCCATCATTTGAGGGGTAGCAGGCAGTTTCACAGGCAGCGTGGCCCTTGTGCTTGGTCTTCTAGCCCCCTTAGGCCTGCCTCAGTCTTAAGATGCAATCTATCAGCCTGAGAGGACCCGTTTGAGACTGATCCTCTAAAAGGGTCTGCTGTGGGCAATGGCTCACCCCCACGGCCCTGGGTCCTCGCTCTGCTGATATCTGGGGTGACTCTACCTTGAGAGACCCTTCTGCCTCTGCAGAGTCCTCCATTAATCTAACTTCTTCTGATAGTGTCCCTAGGCAATGCCATAATGCCCATTCAATGCCTTCCCCCAGCAATATCTTTCTAATTTGCTCTGTTAAAATGGTCTCAGCCACTTGGGTCCCCGGGTGTTCCTCTGGGTGCAGCCACTTCCAGCAGTGCTCCTTCAACCACTGTACTACCATGCAGAGTCATGCCCCCTTGGTATCTCTCTGCCCTAAGCCATTAGCGGTAGGTCTCATCTGAAATATCCAGATAGTCTAAAATGTCAGACTTAACTTGCTTTTAATCCTTCACCCGTTCCAAGTTCCAATGGTAGGTGACCTGTGCTGAACCCATCAGGTATGGGGCTAGGATTAAGGCCCATCATTCTGGGGGCCACTGGGCAGCCAGTGCCACCCTCTCAAATGTGATTAAAAAGACTTCAGGATCATCCTCCAGACCCATCTTGACGTGGTAGATTTGATTTAAAGACTCGATTTAATCATGGATTTCTACATAAAAGTGCATTCTTGTTGATTGTTATAACCTTAATACATATTCTTCACAACTCAGAGATAGATGTAGGTTTCATTTTTAGAAGGTACACACTATACATTTTTAAAGTGATTTATTCTGAAAACTTTTCAGTTGAGTTTTACAGCTATATCAGAAAATGAATGATTATTTCATTTACCAAAGGTAATTAAGCAGATATTTATGAAGTCATTTATGAACTATCTCCAATTCAACAGATTAATCATTAATATTTGGAGGATTTTCTTGCCAGGCTGTATTAGGAGGAGAACATCACTAGACAGACAATTAAATTGTTTTATTTAACTAAAACAACGTTATGTGTTCTGAATTTTTTCTTCAGCAGCAAACATATAATATTTTAACAAAACAAGCATATGAATTTTGAATTTAGTTAAACATTTGAGTTTTTTAAAATCAGGTTTGTTTTTGTTAAAATTGTTTAAGTAAAATAGTTAAATGAAATATTTTTTTAAAAAAAACCAAAAATTACATTGGCTATGTCAGCCAGGTCAACATAAGAAACTTAAAATATTGGCTTCTGCAGCTAACTCAGTCGTCTTCACCTTCATTTTCCTCTTTGTTTATAATCTGGAAAAGAAAACAAGCTTTCCTGCTTTTTCAGGTCCCAAATAATTTCTCAATTTGGAATGAATTAGTCCAAAGGAAGAAAATATTCTTTCTACACGGGCAGAAGTTACTGCTGTTAAAAGGGAGATTATCTTTGACTCCAAGTGCTTATGTGACTTCTACCAGTTCACTGGTGTGACTTTCTTTAAAACATCATCAGCAAACATATATATCTTGACTGGTTCTTATTCCCAAACTGGGTCTCTTTTACAGCCTGTTGCCATTATAGGTTTTCCCTTCTAGTGAGAGAATGGTATGGTAGATTTCAAATCAATGAAGGTTTCACTCAGAAAGACCTCAAGACTTTGGGAATATGCTGCTCAAACAGTTTCACTTTGTTTCTACTGCCTGTCCCTCCCTTCTCACATTTATCTCCAGACTTCTTCTCCTTGTCCAGATCTATTCCGCTCCCCATCTTCTATTCATGGAACTTTTTGAAACTTTGCACTTTTAGAGAGAGGTAAGGGATTGACTCTGTGTAACAAATTTGTAGCGAGACAATAGGGTTGAGGTCTGTTATTTCTCACCTCTATATATTATTTATTTATTTAAAAACATTTTTGCTGTTAACAAGCATGTTATCTCTGGAGACACAAATCCAGTCTGAGAACTGCAAAACTAAGCATTTCTGATGGTATCTTCTAGACTGAGCAGTGAGTCCCATTGGGTAGATAGAAAGATTAACCTAAATAATCTATACAGAAGCCCCTGAAACCCCACAAAATTGGATCCCTAATCCATGAACTATTGGAACTCATTTACAAAACTTTTCTTAAAACATTACATGACTATATTGTCTCATACTATAGAATTAGAATTTCTAATCCCTATTCCATAATGAGATATCTTTGAGCTATAATATATCTTAATTAAAACTATCTTTAGATAGTTTTTTCCCTCAAAAAGCATTTTATCAAAAAAATCTGATTAAAATAAAAAAATCAGGGGCAGAGCAGGGGGCCCAATGAAAATATGTGGAGGGCCAGGGGTGGGGGCCAGTGGGGAGCACCATCCTGCCCCTTGGATGTAGAAAAAAGAGCTGCCGGTCATATCGGAGGCAGTGGAGTAAGATGTGCACCAACACACTCCACAACGGACTACATGTGCCATAAAGGAGTCGCTGCAGGGCCTGGAAGTGGAAGACATGGACCTGACTGCAGAGGCAGACCAGGCCCTGTCTTCCTTCCTCTATGGGAAGACTCAGAACACTGCAGAGACCTAGTGCAGTCCTGGTCAGAAGAATGCCAGAGCTAACCTCTGGGTATGGCCAGGATACCTGAGGCCAGGCTCAGGGTGTTGAGCCGGTGCCAGAGCATGGACTAGCTGGTTAAGTACCTGTGCCCTCCTCTGCAGGGAAAAGCACTGGAGCAGTCCTGTTCACCTCCACTGCCACTCAGCCATCCTGCCCTTCAAATATTGCCAGTTGTCCAGAAGGATATGTGGTGGAAAGGTAATGCATAGATAGAGCAGTGGACCCAAGCTCCACCAGATGGCCTGAAGCATGGGTGGGAGGGAGCTTGCCTGCCACCCATCCCTAACCATCAGGCCAGAGCTCTTGACCTAGTTGACACAGGCAGAGGAGGCCACTGAGTAGATTGCCTAGCAAGCTTCCACTCGCACCAGGTCGCAAGGAGCATGTGGTCAGAGTACACCAACAGGACCACCCACAACTCCAGTTTATGGAGCACCAACCCTATCAACCTCCTATGGAGGAAGGGCTTGATGGCCAGAGTGTAAAGCTGGCCTAACAGTGGACAGTCTTGATGCACCCCGTGCCCAAAGCTGACAGGTTTGATCAGGGTCCAGTTGAGCTTGACCAAACACTCTGTTGAAGCATACAGCATCTGGAGAAAACTGACAAACTGGAGCCCAAAGCTGAATGACTGCAGAAGGCCCAGGAGATACCTATGGTCCACCCTGTCAAACGCCTTCTTCTGATCTAGGGACAGGAGGGTGAATGACAGGCCATCCCTACCCCCAAGCTCCAGGAGGTCCCAGACCAAGTACAAGTTGCTAAAGATGGTATGGCCTGGGATGGTGTAGTTGTGGTCGGGGTGGATCATGTCTGCTAGCACGGCCCCCAGTCATAGTGAGATGGCCTTCGCTATGACTTTATAGTCCGTGCTGAGGAGTGAGATGAGATGCCAATTTCAAAGGTCGCGGAGGTCCCCCTTCTTCAGCAGCAAGGTGAGCACAGCTCACCTGCATGACAGGGGGAGAACCCCGCTCCACAAGCACTTGGTCCAGATGACGACGAGGTCCAGACCGAGGATGTCCCAGAACACATGGTAGAACTCCATGGTCAGCCCGTGTAGGCATGAGACTGAGGGCTTCTGAGAACTCAATCAGTGTGAGAGTCATCTCCAGCAGGACCCAGCTGCCTGCGCTGACCATCAGGAATTCGTCCCAGAGCACTCTGCAGGCATCTACATTGGTTGTATCCAGGGAGAAGAGATTGGCGTAGAAGGCCCAGGCCCTCCCACGTATCTCCTTCAGATCCCTGAGGGGGGCGCCATCCTCTGCCAAAAGTCAGGTGACATGCTTCTTAGCTCCCCTCTTTTTCTCAAGGGCATAGAAGAAGTGGGAACCATGATCCATCTCCCAAAGGAGACGGATGTGGGATCAAACAAAGGCGCACTGAGCCAGGTGGTCCTTGAGGGCCTGAATCTCCTCCCACTTCTCCCAGCATGTTCCACGGAGGGATGGATCCTCGGGGCTGGTGGCCAGATGCCACCTCCAAAACCTCCCACTCCCTGGGTGGAGTTGCTGCAGAAAAGCCTGGCATGAACCTTCTCCACATGCCACCAACATTGCACCAAGGGAAAGGTGCATCTCTGCCCTTGCCAGGCCAGCCAGAACTCCTGGAAGAACACCACAAAGCCCACGTTCTCCAGCAAGCTATTATTAAAATGCCAATAGACCAGCCCTGGACTCTCTACAGTAAGAGAGGCCATCATGGCCACCAAATGGTGGTCCAAGAATGGGGTCTGCTGGACACTGGAGGAGTGGGCCTGCAAAGGATGGAAACAAGGAAAAATAAATGCAGTCCACCCAGGAGTGGTGCGACTGATTGCCTTTCACCTCAACATAAGTAAAGGTGGGTGATGGTTGCATAAGACGTCCACCAGGGAGCGGTGGTCTACAATCTCCCCGAGGACACCCAGGGTGGCCTGGATCCTCTCGGTCCCCAAGTGGTCCCGCCCAGGACAGGCACTTGTGAGGATCCACAGTGCCAAGGAAGGTGGACACCTGCTGAAAGAAATGCACTTGCTCTGGGCCCAATGTTGGGGCATAGATATTGATGTGATTCAACCTCAGCCCCTCCCCACGGGCCCAGAGGTGTAGCAAGTGATCCAGAAGTCTTGTGTGGAGCAGTTGAGCTCTATCACCTCTGAGGCTTTGTTTTGGATTTTTTTTTTGGGACCCCAAATTATTCCATATAATTTGCCTGCATTCTCCACCAATTTGGTGTGGGGCAAGGACTCCCTGGACCCCGCCCTTGGGTCCCACTGTCTTTGGGTACCCCCTCCTTTCCCCCAGTTGGCCGTCTTTGGGGGAACTTCTCCGCGGGCCACTGCCCACAGGCTGGGGCTTGGCTCTTCTTCCTCCCCTTCCCTTGCAAAAGGGGGAAAATCTGGCTGGAACAAGAACCAGTCTCTCAGGCAGCCCCTAGAGATTCAGCTTTAAGGGGTCAGTCCCACGGAGTCTATCACCCTGCACAGGGTTTAGCTTCTCCCCCTCTTCCTGGGGCTTGTTGTATACAGTCAGTTAGGATGGCTTTGGGAGCCATGTGTCTCATCATTCTCTCCTCCTAGACTGGATTCCGTCTGCCTCCAGCAATCCCTGGGCAGAGCAACTTTCTTCCTATTCACCGCCCTTTCTGTGGTGAGTTCCCCTTTTTTAAGCTCCTCCCCCTCCTTGCAAGCCTTGCAGGAGTAGCTTGTTGGTATGGAACAGGCCCAGAGGAGGGAGTTAGCCTCCTGCATACCAGGGTGAGAGAGTTTTCCTTCACAGCTCCTCTGGCTCTGCATGGATTTCAGTGTCTTGTCTCCAGCGGGTCTGCTCCATGGTTTAACTTTTCAGATCTCATGAATGCAGAAGCAATGGCACAGGCTTTTGGTCCATTTTCAGGTCTGTGCTGGCTGTCTCAGGATTTCTCTGTTAGCATTAGTCTGGTGATGCAGTTGGAAATAGAGGCAGTTTGATTCTGGAGGTCTGGACAAAGGGTAAATATATCTGGACTGAAATAAATCATTCTAGGGAAGGCCGAGACATGAGTTGGAGTTGTTCAAAACAAAATGTCCTCTCCTCTCTAGCACACAGTAATGCTTTCTTTATGTAAGGGGACTGTTATCCCCTTACTAACATTCAGTGGGGCTGTTTTGGTTGCTAGCTCCCAGCACTAAAAGGGGAGGGATCGATGGCAAATCGGGACCCTGAGATTGACAGTCCCCAGGAACAATGGCCAGAGGCCAATGCTCCAGGTTAGCCTGATTGACAGGGCAGGCAGGCTAATCAAAGAGACAGAAGGCCAGGGTAGGTACCGTCCTCCCTGTGAGCTGAAATTGCCTGGGTCAGACAGAGTGGGGCTGAGCTAAGGCGAGAGCAGGGGCCCAAGCTAAGCTGCTGGGAGCAGAGCTGCAGCCCAAAAAGCCAGAGCACAGCCCAGAGAGAGCAGACCTGCCCTGGGAGCAGAGCTGCAGCAACCAGAGGCAGAGGGGCCAGACAAGCAGCCCAGGAAGCAGGTGAGAGCTGAGAGAGATTCACAGAAGCAGCCTGCAGAGCAGACCTGCCCTGGGAGCAGAGCTGTAGCAACTGGAGCCAGAGAGGCCAGAGAAACAGCCCAGGGAGCTGAAGGCAGAGCAGCAGCAGCAGCTGAGCTGAGGCAGAGTGGAGCTAGAGCTAGGGCTGGAGCAGTCCGGAGCTGGGTGCGGTGAGCTGCTGGGGAGAGCGAGGGGGACCCTGGGCCGTGGGCCCAGCACAGGGAGACGCCTCAGCCAAGAGGCTCTGCAGGCCAGACTGGAGGGGGATCATAACCCTGACAGAGCGGGGGTGACACTGGGGAGAAGGGTCCTGCCACCCAGAGCCTGAGAGAGTGTGGCCACCGCCAGAGCAACTGTCTGACCTGCAGCGTCCCTGCAGCACAGCGGTCTGAGAAGGAGGCCTGGGACCTACAAAGAACAGACTGTGAAGTGACCTGACATTCCAGAGTGACTGTTTGTAATGTTCTCTGCCACAGAGCAGCGTGATGTGTTTTCCTTTAACCTTTCCCGTTTTTCCTTATTATTTTTTAAAATGAATTGTTAATTAAATAACTTATATTTGCTTTAAATTGTATGATGTGATCAGTGGGTTAGGGAGGTGCACAGTGCAAAGAGAGTACCCCGGAGTGGGGACACCCTAGCCCCTGTCCTGGGTGACCACAGCAGGGTTGTGGGTTGAGCCCCCCCAGGAATCCTGGGCCCAGCCTTGTTGGGGTTCTGAGGACTCTGCCAGACAGGAGAGTGGAAAGGGAGTCCTCAAGGGCAGGAAGGCTTCTGGGTAAAGGAAGTGGGAGCGAGGACTCAGATTCTTTCGATAGCCCACTTCACCGGGGTAGGGCAGAAGCCAGGAAAGTTCCCCACAATAGCGGGACCATTCCCCTGCTTACATTAATCTTAAGAAGGTCGTAGTGCTTTGAGTTCTGCTCCCCAGGATAGGTCTAGTTGTTTAATCAGAATAATTTTATCACATTTTTGGCATGTCAGGCCAAGTTCCCTCTCTCAGGCAGAGTTCTACCATTTTCCTTCTCCGTTAGAAGTTAGTTGAGTTGAACAGAACAATTATCCTGGGCTACCTCTTGGGGGCATGATTTACACACAGTGTTGGTCAAAAGCTGTTAAATAATTCTCTAGTAGTGAAGTCCTTTGTTCCCAAATCTATATTGAGACTATTAGCTGCCAGCTTTGGTTTTCTCCCTCTCAGCCTGAGGAACCTGCAGTTAAATGACTAGGTTGTGCCACGGAAATGCAGTGCAGAAGATGGGGTGATGCAGAGCTGCACTGCCCCACATGAGCCCTGAGAGGCCAGACCCCCTGTATGTGCAAAGGATGTGTGTGATGCAACTTTATTTCCCCCTTGTGGCTAGCTGGGTCATTGCCCTGCCACTTCCCATCCAATTTGGGGAGCCACTGGGATGTAAGCAGGGAGCAGTTCTTCAGAGCACAAAGGCGGTGGATTTCCTGGCGCTTACAAAGGCTGTCACTGTTGGG
Organism: Gopherus flavomarginatus; assembly: GCF_025201925.1. NCBI lineage: Eukaryota > Metazoa > Chordata > Testudines > Testudinidae > Gopherus > Gopherus flavomarginatus. Next base: position 267,855,399 of record NC_066619.1, on the reverse strand, counting down.
AATCAAGCCCTGTCTTAGGGAATCACAATGCCACAGGAAGACAGTGACTCTATGTACCCTGGAGCTCAGGAGGCTAGAGAAGCTGTCAGTATGACCACCAAATTGCAGAGCAGCAGACTGGCATCAGGGAAGGATAGTGGCACAAGGCCTGAAAAATGACCATATAGTGGGATTTCCTGCCCAACTCGGGGCATTAGAGAGGATTGTGCACCCAGGAATCCTGATGATCTTTCATCTCTCTTGTAAACTGGTTGTCAATGCAGGTGGAGAGCAAATTCACTACAGTATTTGCCACAGATCTTGTGTCTGCTTGGAGCTGCCATGAAGTCAGCCATGAATAGCCACCCCCAGGTGCAGCTGCACCCCATGCAAACTGGAGCCGGTTTAATTGAAACTGACTTCTATGATAAGTGGCTTTTAGACCAAATGGAACCTTTCACGATAAGATCCATTTCATAGATTGGGGGGAAGGCTGCTGAAAAAATGAAAGCTGGAATGTTTTAGCTGCTGGCATTTGAAAAAATTCTGTTTTCATTTCTCCTGTGGAAAAACCCTCAAAATTTGTCTAAAACTTTACATAAAAGTGATTTTTTGTTTTGCTTTTGTTAATTTTTTGAAGAAAATAATCTATACACATTGGCTCTCTGCCAATCCCTAGTGTTGACAAACAAAGCTGTGACTGATTCAGGCCACGCCCAGACTACCCGCCGTATCGGCGGGTTAAAATCGATTGCTCGGGGATCGATATATCGCATCTAATCTAGACGCGATATATCGATCCCCGAGCGCGCTTATATCGATTCCGGAACTCCATGAACCCCAACGGAGTTCCGGAATTGACAGGGAGAGCTGCGAACATCGATCCCGCGTGGTGTGGACGGGTGAGTAATCCGATCTTAGATATTCGACTTCAGCTACGTTATTCACGAAGCTGAAGTTGCGTATCTAAGATCAATTTCCCCCCCGTAGTGTGGACCAGTCCTCAGTTACTTCAGTGTCAAGCAAGAGTAAGTGGCTCTGGTACAAATCACAGTTCTCCTGGTCCACAGGGCAGTTAACAAATTAGATGGCAATTAACAGATTAGCAGTTCCATTGTTTCTAATTGTCACTTTGCATATAATAGAAACTATCAAAGCTTTTAAATGCTCCCCTTTGGCTTGCAAAGCATGCCCAGGCTGTGTCTTCACTGCCCCCTGCACCCCCCCAAAAGTGTGTTTTACTAGGATGCCCTACTATAAAATCCTAGTGGAGACAAGGCTCTGTCGTTTTTACAGTGGGGTAGCTAGGTGAGCTCATCACTAAACCTCTGCCCATAGTTGAGAAAGCCTCAATACATACCCTCAGTCATTACTGCTTTCAAGCATGATCTTTTTTCTTGGCATAGATGTGGCCTAAAGGGAGATGCTGTGGATGTGTTGTGTTTGTCCTTGCAAGGAAGAGGATACAGAGCATTGTCACTGGGGAGAAAAGCACTACCTATGTGTGCAAGCTTTGAATGTGCAGCTTTTCCTGTTAGAATCCATTTCTGTTCAAAGCCTATCTCTTTAGGGCTGCCATATCTGTAAATAACAGGTTATTTGAATATTCCTTTGTCTGCTGTCCACACATTTTCTCTCCTCACATTTCTCAAAGAAATAACTCATTTATCAGGTCCCAGAACACCTGCCTTCTGCCTTTTCATTATAAAGATTTTTTCTTTCATATTTGGCTTCAGTCATCTAGATTGGAATTATTAATTAATAAGGAAATATTTGCTCCAGCAGAGAACACAGAACCTAAAATTGAGGCTACTCCAGCTTGATTTACAGCTGTAAATCTGTCTGCTGTGGCCTGAATTCTACTCAGAGGAATTCCATTGAGAATTTTATTGGAGTTACAAGTAGTATCTACTATCAGACGGGTAGCCATGTTAGTCTGGATCTGTAAAAGCGGCAAAGTGTTCTGTGGCACCTTATAGACTAACAGACGTAATGGTGCATGAGCTTTCGTGGGTGAATACCCACTTTGTCGGATGCAGTATCTACATGTCTGCAGCGTGAATGGAGTACTCTTCAAGCTGACTCACTGAGCATTTTTCTATTTCTTTTACTGTTATCTTTTAAGAGAATCAGAACAGATTATCCTTTAATTAGGAATATAAGACAGAGACATTACACTGCATAAATACAAACTTCTGCAAAAGCACAGGAGTGCAAATTTTCTTCTTTACATGACTTGCATAGACCATATTTAATTATTAATGGTAAAATTCCAGTACCCAGGACATCTTGCCATATTTTATAATATTGCTCACCCTTTCACTCTATGTAACCTTTTCAGATTTAAGGCAAAGCAATAAATCTTTCGTTTTGTAATGTGCTTGCAAAGGATCCAATCTAGCTTTCCTTTAAATCAATGGGAGTCTTTTCCTTGACTTCACTGGGAGTTTGATCAGGCCATTAGTGTGTATCTGACTGTGAAGTCCTCTTGTGGCAAACGCACACTATATGAGCTCTACTACATTAGTACCAAGTAGCTAATTGAAATTCTTCTTTAGTTGACCTACCCATTGGGGATAGGTCACCTAATTTCTGCATAGTGGAGCTATAATGGGTCAGCTTGGAAGAATGGATGAATTCACTATAAAGCAAAGACTTGACTAGCTAGTACTGAAAGAATCCCAAGGTTCTGTCTAAAAGCAGCTACTTATCTATGGACTGTTCCATAACTGAGGCTACGCCTTTAGCTTCACAGGTTGCACTTTCTCTGTTCTTCAGAAGTCTTTCCAGCCAAAGCCATTACTTATTGTGGGGAACTTTTAGGCTCCACGGTTATTTCCTAAACTGTGTCAGCTGGTACATAGCACAGCTGAATTCACCGCACTGCTGAGATTGGTGTATATTAGATGAGGCACCTCAAGAGCATTTCATATGTGCATTCATAGAAAACTCTATTCAGAGGCAGTAATCAGAAGCTGATCCAATCTCCAAAGGTCCAGTGCACAATTGGTGTTACGCAGATGAAACAAACAAACAATAAGCAGAGCTTTTGAGCCTTCTTTAGGCATGAAAGCTGCTGACAGGGGTACTCTGGCACAGAAAACATGTTTAGCAACAGGGATAGTAAACAAAGTACAATCCAAGCCACATACACACAAATAACTGTCATTTCAAAGATGATAATGCTATATATGTGAAAGATCAATTCATTCAAGCTCCAAAGCAAATTAACTGATAGCTTTTATAGCCATGTTTGTAGAATACCAGGGTTGGAAGGGACCTCAGGAGGTCATCTAGTCCAACCCCTTGCTCAAAGCAGGACCAATCCACAGACAGATTTTTGCCCCAGATCCCTAAATGGCCCTCTCAAGGATTGAACTCACAATGCTGGGTTTAGCAGGCCAATGCTCAAACTCCTAAGCTATCCCTCCCCTGCTCCACAGTAGGGGTTACACCATACATCATGGTGATAGGGGTTATGCCATACACCAACACCTGATGTTGCAGACTTTGTGTTAGCAGAGGATAGAAGTGATACCTCCCACACCTATGAAAGGGTGCAGGGTGCAGGGTGAGTTTCCTTGCCAAGTACCATGTTCCAGCTGCTAGTGAATGTGGAAGTAGGGCAAGGTGAGGCCTTGGAGAATCTGTGCTGCAGGGACTTAAACAGCAAGATTCTGGTTCCTGAACAGGCTTGCAAGAAGGGGAAGGACTCAATCTGATCACAGAGATGCTGAGACTGAATAAAGGGAGGAATAGCCAGTATACTAGATTTGCAGATTTTTAGGCCACTAGGGACCATAATGATCATCTAGGCTGATCTGCCTAATAACACAGGCCGTAGAACCTCACTCAGTAATTCCTGCATCAAGCCTGTAATTAGGAAAAATACCATTTCTATCAAACCCTTCTATTGTCCCTGTAAGGAGGGGAGGTGGAGATGTTGATTCCTGCAGGTGCAGGCCTTCTAATAACTGTAGAGAAACCATATGGGGAAGAGTTTTCTGAAATCTTGGTAGTCAGGGCAGTGCATAATCCGGGATCTGTGTGCTTTGGAAATGCTTTTCTCTGTATGTTTTGGGTAATGAGTGCGGGCTCACAATTACCTGTACACTCGCAGTGCCTATTTTTAGTTCATGTACATCTAATGTGAAACCAATGAAAATGACAGAGCCCCTCCCCCCTCATTGTAAAACTAAAAGCATATAATGAAGAGGATATGCCTGTTTTAGGGATAGTCCAAGTAATAGTATGACAGAAGGTGCAAACTGGAAGCAAATCCAGTTTATCAGACTAGTTACTATAGTATTAGTCTGTTTTGGACACATCCAAACTCTATATCTGGATCTGTAACTATTTAATGAGAAACTGAGTAGGCTGAATAACAGGGGTCGGCAACCTCTGGCACGTAACTCACCGGGGTAAGCACCTTGGTGGGCTGGGCCAGTTTGTTTACCTGCTATATTGGCAGGTTTGGCTGATGGCAGCTCCCACTGGCTGTGGTTCACTGTGCCAGGTCATTGGGGATGGTGGGAAGCCGTGGCCAGCACATCCCTAACCCACGCAGCTTCCCACTGCCCCCCTTGGCCTGGGATGGTGAACTGTGGCCAGTGGGAGCCGCGATTGGCCGAACCTGCTGATGTGGCAGGTAAACAAACTGTCCTGGCCCGCCAGAGTGCTTTCCCTGGTGAGCCACGTGCCAGAGGTTGCTGACTCCTGCTGTATAATGTAAAGGCAGGTGAACCTCTCCATGTCACCTGTGACTTACAAGTATTGTTCCCTGCTGTTTGTCTTAGCAGTCTGTGGACAATGGGTTTGTTAGACTAGAGACTAGTAACTGAATAAGGAACTCAGTGAGCCTGTTGGAAAGAAAGGACAAAGCTAGGGGTGTGGGGTAGGGAATGTAAAGTGACATCAATATCAGTGTATACCTAGTTCATAGAACTGGAAAGGACCCTGAAACATCACTGAGTCCAGCCCCTACCTTCACTAGCAAGACCAAGGACTGATTTTGCCCCTAAGTGGCCCCCTCAAGGATTGAATTTATAACCCTGGGTTTATCAGGCCAGTACTCAAACCACTGAGCTATCCCCCCAGCATCCCTGTCTTTGTGTGGAGGTGCTGAGTCCTCCTCTCTGGGGTGGAAATGTGTCCTCCAAAGCTGTACTGGTTGGAGCAAATCAACAGACTTGATTAGACAGACTCCAAAGAAATATGAGACCATCAACACCAGAGGGGACTGATTATTCAGCCCGGTTAAGGAACACACAAACTTCATTAGGGGATTCTGGGGAAATTGATAAAGGCATTAGAGTAGTCATGTATTTGGATACAATCTGACTCTAAGAAGTTATCAGATACTGGCTCTCATCCGGCACAATTCTCTCTGGTACTCCCTGGAGCACAAATTTTGCACTGGCTGGATCTTTCCTCTGGATGGTTTAGTCTGCCCCCCACATACTGCAGTCCTGGTCCATGACTAGAGCTTCTAGACACAACTGTAAAACAAATAATTCATAATGGCCCTGCTGCTAGCTCTCCCCGTGGTGGGTGCTTAGCATGGGAGCTATGTGCTCTCCCAAGTTCTGGTACTGTTGCTGGCTTTGCATGAAGGCTGAAAAAGGAGAGTGTTCCTTGCACCTTTCCCACACCAGCAATGAGGCCAGGCATAGCCTTTGTTTGCATATAGATTTTAAAGCCAGGAGGGACCCGTCATCTCGTCTGACCTCCTGTCTAACACGGGCTACAGAATTTCACCCTGTTTTAAGTATATCTTTCAGTAAGACATCCATCCAGTCTGGATTTGCAGATATCAGGAGACAGAGAATCTACCAGTTCTCTTGGTAGGTAGTTCCAATGGTTAATCATTCTGTTAAAAGTTTGACCCTCTTTTTTTAATTTGAATTTGTCTTTAACTCCCAGCCACTGGTTTTATGTCTTTCTCTTCTAGACTGAAGATCCCTTTAGTACCTTGCATTTTGTCCCGAGAAAGGTACTTGCACACCATCATCTCTTCACCTCTCAATCTTGTTTGGGAAATTAAACAGATTGAGCTCCAAGGGCATGTCTACAAAGTTAAATTGGCTTAATTTAAGTCGACATCCAGCCACCACAGTAATTAAGTCGGCTGGGCACATCCACACCATGCTCATTGTGTCGGTGGAGAGCACTCTCACTAACAGCGCTTGCACTGATGCAGAGAGCAGTGCACCATGGGTAACTATCCCAGAGTGCAACCAGCTGCAGGGGATTTTGGGAAGGGCTTGCAATGCCTCATGGGACCAAAACATTGTCATAGGGAGGAAAGGGAACATGGCTTTGACTTCCCATGATGCAGTTTACTCCCTCCCTTCTCTGATATCTACAGCAAACAACCCCTAATTTTGTGGGCTTTTTTCCCAAAAGGCTGGCTTAGCCATAGGCTGAGAAGCATGGACCCCGCTCAGCTGTGCACTTTTGTTGTGAGCATCACAAACTCCTCAAGCCTCATCCTCCAGTATTTCCAGAGCTGAGACAGGAGCCATTGTGCAGAAAATTGCAATGTTTTTCAAGCAGCCCCACAGCAAGCCACAGAATGAAACAATTCTCGGTTGCTGCTGGGAGTCATGCAGCGGCTGAACACGGTGGAGCACCATTTCTGGTCCCAGGAAAAAACCACTGACTGGTGGGATCACATCATTCTGCAGTTATAGGATATTGAGCAGTGGCTGCAGAACTTTTGAATGCAGAAGGCCACTTTCCAGGGACTTTGTGCGGAGCTTTCCCTGGCCCTGAAGCACAGCAACACTAAAATGAGACCTGCTCTGAGAGTGAGAAGCAACTGGCAATCTCTACATGGAAGCTTGCAACCAGTCAGTGGGAAATCCACTGTAGGCTCCGTTGTGATTCAAGAGTGCAGGGCCATTAGTTGACTTCTGCTAAGAAGTATAGTGACTCTGGGCAATGTGCAGTGGATAATTTTGCCACAATGGGATTCCCTAACTGCGGTGGAGTGATAGATGGCAGCCATATCCCAGTTGTGAAACCAGACCACCTTGCCAGAGAGTACATAAACCGAAAGGGATACTTTTCTATGGTGTTGCAAGTACTGGTGGATTACAGGGAGGGGGGTTCACCGACATCAATATGGGATGGGCAGGAAAGGTGCATGACATGTGCACCTTTAAGAACACAGGTCTGTTCAGAAAGCTGTAAGCAGGGACTTTCTTTCCAGATTGCAAAATAACCATTGATGACATTGAAATGCTAATACTGATTCTGGGAGACCCAACCTACTCTTTGACCTCTTGGCTCATGAGGCTGTATACCAGCCACCTGGACAGCCGTAAGGAGCAGTTCAGCAATAGGGAGAGCAAGTGCAGAATGGTAGTGGAATGTGCCTCTGGACATTTAAAGGGTCACCAGTGCAGTTCGCTTACTAGGTTAGACCTCAGTGAAACCAATATCCCCACTGTTATCTCTGCCTGCTGTGCACTCCATAATATCTGTGAGGCAAAAGGAGAGAAGTTTCCGCAGGCTTGGGGCATGGAGGAGGATGGGCTGTCTGCTAATTTTGAGAGGCCAGATACCAGGGCAATAAGAAGAGCCCAGTGAGGAGGTCTGTGTCTCCAGAAAGCTTTGAAAACCCATTTCAGTAATGAGCCACACTAAGGTGCACTGCTTATCTGCTCTGTCCCATCCCCTCCATTACATCTGTTTCTCTGTAACCCCCACCCCCACAAACCCCCATGATTGGAATAAATGGAATGTCGTTTTGGAAACGCTGACTTATATTGCACAAAGATAAAGAAAGTGAAAGACCAGGAAAAGAATTTAACCTTGGACAAATGGTATGATGAAATTGGGAGGGGAGAAACCAAGTCAGCGTGTCTGTGAAAGCACAGTAGTCTTGCCCATCAAAGGTCTTCCAACGGCTGCCTTGTTCTTAGTGCCCTCCCCCAGTGTTGAGTGGAAGCCCCGCCTCATGGAACGTTTTGGGGAGGGGATTGGGAATACAGCCTCCTCAAGCTGTTTCTCATGAAGCGCAACCAGATGCGTCAACATGTCTGATCAGTCCTTTATAATCCACAGCATCTCATCCTGCATGCCATGCTCATGATCCTGGGCTGCACTCTTGCTCTTCACGTCCAGTTTTTCAGACAGTGAAATCCTCAAGGCTGTTAGCTCTGTATCACCTGTCCCAGAGACATTCATTATCTCATTGAACATGTCATCACATGTTCTCTGATCAAACAGGAAATGGGAATTCAAAAGTTTCCTGGGCTTTAAGAGGGGAGGGGCTGTTTCCTGTGTACCTGGCTGCTGGGCCGCAGAGCTGAAAACGATTACCAGTGCAGTCACTGAGGAGCATTGTGGGACACCTTCTGGAGGCCAATTCAGTCGACTCACACAACACTGCATCTCAGTTGATCCATCAACATTGAATTAAGTACTATACCTCTCGCAGAGGTGGAATAATTAGTTCGACATAACAGGCAAGTTAAGTCAATGAAAAGGAACTGGTAGTGTAGATGCATACGTTATTAGGTCATCGTAAGGTGGTTTCTATTGAACTAAGTTTGTAGTGTAGACCAGGCCTAACTCTCACTGTCAGGCCTTTTCTCCAGGTCTCAAATCATTTTTGTGGCTCTTCTCCGCACTTTCCAGTTTTTCCAAAATCTTATTAAAATGTGGACACCAGAAATGGACACAATATTCCAGGATCATTTCAGTAATTGCCATATACCCATATAAAAATTGCCTCCCTTCTCCTACTCACTACTTCCCTTTTTCACATCCAAGAAATGCATTAACTATTTTCCCCCACAACATTGCACCGTGAGCGCAGGTGAGTTGATTGTCTACTATGCTCCTAACTCCTTTTCAAAGTCACTGCTTTCCAGGATACAATCCCCCATCCTGTAAGTATTGACTGTATTCTTTTTCCTAGCTATGACTCTACATTTGGTTGTACTACAATGCATTTGGTTTGAATGGGAACAGCTTACCAAGTGATCCAAATTGTTCTATATGAGTGCTTTGTCCTCATTATTTACCACTCTGCCAATCTTTGTGTCATCTGCACATTTTAAGCAGCAGTGATTTGATATTTATTTCCAGATCATTGATAAAAATATTGAATAGGGTTGGGCCTAGTACTGATTCCTGCAGAACCCCACCTGAAACACCCCAATTCAGAGATTTCACATTGATTACTATTATAGAATTGGCAGGGCCTGATGAAATATATCCTAGAATACCCAAGGAGCTGACTGAGGAGCCATTGGCAATTTATCTTCAAAAACTCATTGAAGATGGGAGAGATTCCAGAGGACTGGAAAAGAGCAAATATAGTGGAATAAGAGGAACAAGGACAACCTGGGGAATTACCGACCAGTCAGCTTAATTTAAGTACCTGGAAAGATAATACAGCAAATAAGCAAGCAAGCAATTTGCAAACACCTAGAAGATAATCGTGATAAGTAACAGTCAACACGAATTTGTCAAGAACAAATGATGTCAAACCAACCTAATAACTTTCTTTGACAGAGTAACAAGCCTTGTGGATGGGGGGAAGCAGTAGATGTGGTATATCTTGGCATTAGTAAGGCGTTTGATATTGTCTCACATGACCTTCTTATAAACAAATTAGGGAAATATAGCCTAGAAGGAGCTACTATAAGGTGGGTTCATAACTGGTTGGAAAATCATTCCCAGAGAATAGTTAGCAGTAGCTCACAGGAAGGACATATTGAATGGGGTCTTGTAGGGATCAATCCAGGGTCCGGTGCTGTTCAATATCTTCATCAATGATTTAGATAATGGCATAGAAAGTACACTTATAAAGTGTGCGGATGATACCAAGCTGGGAGGGGTTGAAAGTGCTTTGGAGGACAGGATTAAAATTCAAAATGATCTGGAAAACATGGAGAAAATGGCCTGAAGTAAATAGGATGAAATTCAAAGTACACCACTTGTGAAAGAACAATCAGTTGCACACATGCAAAATGGGAAATGACTGCTGAGGAAGGAGCACTGTGGGAAGAGATCTGGGGGTCATCGTGGATCACAGGTTAAATATAAGTCAACAATGTAACACTGTTACAACCCAGAATGATGTTCAATTTTTTGGAACAGCAGGAGTGTTGTAAGCAAGACATGAGAAGTAATTCTTCTGCTCTACTCCACGCTGATGAGGCTTCAACTGGAATATTATGCCCAGTTCTGGGTGCCATATTTCAGGAAAGATGTGGACAAATTGGAGAAAGTCTGGAGGAGAGCAACACAGATGATTAAAGGTCTACAAAACATGACCTATGAGGGAATATTGAAAAAAAAAAGGTTTATTTAGTCTGGGGAAGAGAAGACTGAGGAGGGACATAACAGTTTAAGTACATAAAAGCTTGTAAAAAAGGATGAGGGTGAAAAAGTGTTCTCCTTAACCTCTGAGGAGAGGACAAGAAGCAAAGAAAAGGTTAGACACACACCTGTCCAGAATGGTCTAGTTGTTATTGAGTGCAGTTGTTATTGAGTGCAGGGGACTGGACTATCTGGCCTATTGTAGTCCCTTCCAGTCCTACACTTCTATGATTCTATGTCAGCCAATTCCTAATCCATGTAACGTGTGCTCTATTGATATTGTACAGCGCTAAATTTTTAATAAGAATGTTGTGCAATACTAAACCGAATGCCTTACAAAAGTCTAAGCATGTTACATCTATGAAGTCACCATTATCAAGCAAACTTATAATTACATCAAAAATCATGTTTAACAAGATGTGTTTTCCATAAAATCATGTTGACTGGCACCAGCTCTATTCCCATCATTTAATTCTGTATTGATTAAGTCCCATATCAGCTTTTCCATTATTTTGCCCAGGATTGATGTCAGGTTAACGAGTCTATAGTTAAAGGGCCATCCTGCTTGCTCATTTTGAAAATTGGCACATTAGCACTCTTTCAGTCTTCTAGAATTTCCCTGGTATTCTGAGATTTATTAAAAATGAACATCAGTGGGCCAGAGAGATCTGCAGCCAACTTTTAGGACTCTTGGGTGCAAGTTATTCACAACTGCTGATTTCAGAGTTTTATCCTTAGTAAATGCTGTTTAGCTTCTTCCTCAGTCACTAATGGAGTAGGAAGCAGATCATCCTCCTCCTGTGATGAGTACATCATCATACCTTTTCCCAAAAACAGAACAGAAATATTTATTGAACATTACTTTTTCTGCATAATTGTTAACAATTTTACCATCTCCATTAGGTAAGGACCAATGCCATTGTTATGATATATTTCAATTCCTTATTGTCCTCAATGCTCCAAACCATGGATTTTTCCCTGATATCTTTAGCTTCCCTTATCAATTTTCTATACTTCATAACTTTTAATTTATATCAATTCCTATCTACTTTCTCTCTCGTCAGTTTCATAGAATATCAGAATTGGAAGGGACCTCAGGAGGTCATCTAGTCCAACCTCAAAGCAAGACCAATCCCCAGACAGATTTTTGCCCCAGATCCCTAAGTGGCAATTTGTTATACATTTGGTTTTTTTTTTAATTTCTGCTTGTGGCCTTCACCTTGCCAGTGAACCAGGATGGGCTTTTAGCTTAAGTGGTCCTCCTTCTTGATTATATAATCATGGCTATCTAATAAACTCATCTTAAAGAACTTCTGATTTTCATTCACATTTTTCTGTCTAATTTTCTTCCTGATCAGTTCCACTCATTATTCTCAGCTTTGTGAAATTAGCCCTTTTGGACCAACAAGTATCTATAAACTCATTAGGAGTATCCTCTGTTTGCCCATACTGGGTAGAAAAAACACAATTTGGTGCTTGAATATCTGAGCTGTGAGCTCTAGATAAAGAAATCTAAGCGTTCAAGTGAATCCTCATAGTTACCTTGATTAACTGCAACTAGAATTATCTGTCAGTCAAGCACTGTGGTTTGAATGTCTGAATGTGCAGGGTCTCCATCTGGGTACCATCTTCCCTTTGCAGTCAAAATTACCAGAGTCCATAATCACTTGTTTAGTCAAGTATCCCATAATGGATTGTTGACTGACTTTTCCCCTTAATTGCTTCTCAAGTAGCTGTGGCTGATAATGTTTATGACAAACATTACCCTACATTTCTCAGTCATTTGAGACCACTTTGGGAGCTAAAACAGTGCCCACAGCCGCCAGTGCTTGAAACTTAAAAAGAATGTCTAAGAAAAACATGAGCTTTCTGGTGGTTCGTCTTACAAAGGGATAGTTGGTATATGTGAAACCAACTGGATAGAGCCCAAGCAAGATTCATCCTGCTACTCGCCCAGTATTATATGGCACCTATTAGCACTGGGGAAACCATTCTTGTATATAGATTAATGCCCCTTCCACTGCACTGGTGCTGTATTTCAGCTCTCCTGTAGCCTTGGGTGCTGAACTGGCTTGAAGCAGGTGAGAGGGTAGAACTGTTGCTGTGTTAGAAGTCTGTGTTATAATCTATAGACAGAGCAAATTGCCCCAAAACACTAAACACATAACTGGAGCAAGGAATTTTTATCAAGAGTTTACAGAAATCTTGATCCTCCTTTGTCCTTGCTCCTTGACACACAAAGTAAGGGAAGTTCCTCCTCCTTGGAGACATGTCAGTGGCATAAGAAAGCACTAAATATATCTGCAGTTTGCTTCCAGCAGAGCAGAACTGAAGGTTGAGTGCAAAAACAAAGAGGGGAAAAACCTGTTACCTTGTTTTGTGCTGGTTTTAATTTGCAGTAGGCTGGGCTCTTTGGCAGTTCAGGAGGGGACACCCACAAACTCAGAGCTGTCTGTCGTGTGAATTTGAGCAATAGACTGAGGTGGGACAAAGTTTCACTTCTGGGCCAGATGCAGTCCACAGAGTTCTGCCATGCACCCTGCAGCCACCATCATCTTTAATATGGAAGGACAACCTAGGGACACTGCACGTGCTAGCCTACAATATTGCTCCTTGATCCAAGCCCCTCTGATAAAATCATAGATTATGTAGTGGGGCCCTGTGATGGGGGCACATTTACCCTTAGATTAGAGTGTCCCCTTGCATCAGGTTTTATGGTCACCATTATCCTCATTTCTAGTGTCTCCTGCAGGCTGTCTGCCTCTCACCAGACCTTCCAGGGTCTGGCCAAGTCACATGAAACTTCAGTCCCTTCCAGGGTAACAGACAGGTGCAAGTGAAAGTCCAAAGTAAATCTCTAGAGTCTAAGCTAATACATTATTCTGCTTTGCCTCCTGGGCTATTGAAATCTGCTTCACGGCTTCTCCTGGCCACTGCAAAGCGTCTGAGATGCTGCTTCTTCCTCAGCAGGACTCTCCCACTGCCATCCTTCCCCAAGGAGTTGAGCAGTTTACCTCTGGGTTCTCCCTGTTCCCTCTTATAAGCCCCTATCTCAGGACTTCACTCACAGGAGCCTAACCTGCTCTCTTTGGGTTTCTTCTACCCCATTGTAAGTCCTAACTCAGGGGTCCCCACAAGAAGCTTACTCTGTTCCACTCCCTGGGGTCTACCAGCCGGGTTCTCCCAGGCCCTTTCTAGGTGGGGAACCCTCCTTGTTCTTCTTTCCTGGGTCTCCTCTTTTGCAGAATACTCTTCCCCTTCCTACTTCCTTCCCAGGAGCCAGCCTTCAACTGTAAGATGCTCTGGTCTGGAGGCCTTTCTTCCCAGGAGCTCCCCCACTGCCTGCCTTCCCCAGGACCCTGGCAGTGCTCTCTGGGGCTCTTACTATCAACTCTAAGCCCTCATTCGGGGCTTGATCCCACAGAGTTGTGGATTCCTTCCAGCATGCAATGGCTGAGGACCTTCTCCAGAGACAAAATTCTTTGAGCAGTTCTTCACATTCTGGAGTGCAGTTAACTCAACCTTTGTGCAAGTATGAGATAGTAGCTTCTTAATTGTGACACTAGAGATCCCCAAGGATTTTGTATTGGTCAGGTGCAATACCATGGAGTCTCTTCTTTCTGGTAATATTTATAATTGATTCCCCTGCCTACATGTCAAATGCAAGGTGGACTTTGTCATAGGTCTAGTATTTTGTCTATAGCCTCATACTGCAGGGTTCAGCCAAATCTCAGCAGGTATTAAAAGTTTCTGATTTGTCAAGAGCTTGTACCTCAGCCAGACCATCTCTGATTGCTACTCTGAAAGGCCACTACATTGTAGAAGATGATTTGAAATAAAATAGCAAACTTGCTGGTGTTGAAGTCACTGCAACCACCAATGCACCACTTAAAGTAACAGCACATGTCACGCAGTCTTATTTTTTCAGGTTTGGCATCAGCTGTAGGTCCCTGAAACTCCCATGTACTGCAGGATAGAATGCTGTTCTGTAAAAATTTAGCAGCTGGACATCAGCACTGTTGACATCAGCACTTTCTTCTGCTTTTCATAGTGGCATGTCTTTTGCAGCTTTTAAGGATATGCGCTGGGATTCACTTCTGCGGATAAAATTGCTAATATCCCACAGTTCATCTTCAATAAATGCTTTAAGAGCCTTTCTGCTCAGCATTTGTTCCTCTTTGATCCCTATAAGCACATACTTCTCTGTACTTAGCCTCTGCATTGGCCATCACCACCGCTTTCCCATTCATTAAAGCCTCTGCAAGGCAATTTATGAACTGAGTCGCACAGTTTTCAGTAGTAAAATTCGTATTTGGTTCTGTTGCTTTTACCTTTTCATCCAACACATTACAGACATTCTTGGTGTACCACTTGATGTGCTACGCAATATTGTATGCATGTGTGTCTTTTGGGCCAATGCATCCTCTTAACTCTACTTTCCAAGCAACATTCTTGCTGAGAATGACTGCTTCATATAGTTTCTCACCTGTCGAAACTGCGCTTAATGGATACCTTCAGGTTTCTGGCTTTCTGCAGGAGATGCCGGTGTTCTTCTCGAAAGGTAGCCCTTGGGACCTACTATAAGGCAGGTTTAGCCCACAGCTGGCCCTTGTCATGACATCTTCCATTGTTTCCTGATACTCGATGTACTTCCTCTCCAACCCTCCATAAATTGGATTTGGTGTGTGCTTCTTATAGCATGTAAGGTGGCACTGAGCATTGTGTTTAACCCGGCCCTCCCTGGCGGTATTCTCCAAAGATTCAGTTACGAGTCAATTCTCTTCAGCTCCCTGTTGATGGCTAAAAATGATCAAGACCAAAGTTATGAATAAAAAAGGATTTTGTGATAAATATGGGGATTGCCATTAATTATGTTATGTTATGTAACTCTGTGCATACCATTTGTGGTTGGATTCCAGTAATTTCTGGCTGGATGCTGATGTCTTAACGAGTGCCTCATTACAATTCTCTTTCGGCATAACAAAAAAAAGGTGATAATCAATACCACTGAACCGCCTTTTCCTGCATATCAAGTTGAAGCACTCCTTCCATTTCTAGTAGTCTGCAACCTTAAAAAAAATTAATCAGGTGTCATGTTCTGAGCATTAACTGATAGCACCATACTGTCAGCGGAGATCACAGTTTAACTTTGTGAGGGCTGCAGGTTTGGCATGCCTGTGTTAAAGTATAATTACAAAATGTTGATTTTTAAATGTTTTCTCGAATATATATCTACATTATTGTTCTAGGTTTGACGTGTTTGGCACCATTGTGTTCATGGGAGAAAGGGCTTTTGAGTTCTGTCCAACTCAACTCATTTCCAACAATACGTATTGTAAACTTTCCACCAACTAGAGAACCTGGAGCTGAGAGCTGGAGGCATGGGGGGGCAGCAAGTCCCCCCTCAACGCTGCAGAGGGTGACACTGGCAGACAGCCTGACAACACTATTGAAATTATGATTCTGTAGATTTTTGCTAATCAAAGGGCTTCTCCCTTTCTATCATTAATTTACTCATGGAATTACACATGCTCCCAGACTAAGATGCCTCCTGTTGGCTCAAACCGTGCGTATACAACCTCATTTTACAAATGATTAGTTGTGGACAAGAAACGGAGTAAAAATCTCTGCACTGGTCTCAGTGGAAGGGAATGGCCAAAGGCACAAGAGAGGTACTATCACAGGAATAAAGCTGATTGGAAAATGAAAAGGTATGTTTTTCGGGAGAGAAATGGAAAATTTCCAAGTGTTTTTTCATTTTGAAAAATTCAGAATTGAACCATATTTTAATGTCTCTTTTGAAAAAGTTTGTGTTGAAACTTTTTTATCAAAAATATTATTGAAATTTTTAATTAACTGAAAATCTTGTTTCTGATATACAACTTTTTTTGTTTATTGAACACTGATTTTTCTGGAAATGAAAAATTTCTAAAGTATTGCCACCACAATCTTTCATAAAACAAACCAAACATCAACCTTTTTGCCAAAAAAAAAAATTCTCCAAAACTTTGATCATCTCTACTCGGAAGTAATTATGGGAGAACTGGAGCCTGCAGGCTGCAACCGGAGCTGACTGATTGCCTACTAGAAATCAAAACAGCACGAGCATATCTCTTAGGACACCCTCCACACACATCTTAATTTCTCTGTTCCATTAACAAACAATATGACAAGATAGATAAGGACGAAACCTCATTTAAAACTCCAAGGGCAATATCTATAAAGATTACGGTGATCAATTGTTCTTCATGTCCTGATATCTCTGTGTGCAGGCGCCGCCTCCACAGCTCCCATTGGCCATGGTTCCCGGCCAATGGGAGCTGCAGAGCCAGCACTTGGGACGGGGTGGGGGAAGTGCACAGAGCTGTCTAGCCGCACCTTCCTAGAGAAGCAGCAGGGACATGTTTCTGTTTGCGAGGAGCTGCCCAAGGTGAGCACCACCTAGATCTAGCACCCCCAAACCTCTTTTGTGCACCACCTCCCTGCCCCAAGCCCTCCCACACCCAAACTGTCTCCCAGAACCCGCGCCCCAAATGCTGAACCCCTCATGGCTGTTCCTGCACCTAGGAGCAGCAGGGACATGTCACTGCTTCCCAGGAGCCATGCAAAGCCAGGTAGGGAGCCTGCCGAACCACACCAACCAGCCTATAAACCAGACTTTCAATGAAGATCAGAAATGTCGGTTTATAGAGCTTTCCAGTTGGTAAAGTGCCAGATAACACATCTTTGACTGTATCTAGGGTTTCTCTTAATAACTGAACTAGTTAAGTCCCCACCCAGAACTGGGGAAAACTAAACACTCCCTCACAGGGTGCCCTTAACAGGCAGAACTTCCTCACTCAAAAACACTCCGGGACTATTTACAAACATAAAAATATTTATTAGGGGACAGGGAACACAGTCATAAACTCGGGAAAAAGCAGCAACAGAAAAGATATGGAAATAAAGAGTAAAAAACCCACTACCCTTGGTAGTAGTCTGTCTATCTCCCTTCCAACCTGCTGGCGAGAATGTCCAGCAAGTCATACTCTTGGCCATACACTTTCCCCATCTATTAAACTCCGTTCATGGTTTGGCTCAGCAAGTAGATACAGTCCAAGTGTCTCTTGTCTGGTCTGTCTCTAATCCCAAGGAAGGTGCTTGCCTGGTCCGACCTGGTGGCATCATCATCTAATCAGCTTAGTAATTCATCTTTATTACAGTGCTCAGTAGACAAGGCCTCACCTGAGTCCACTAAGCACTAATGCCATCTCTTGCTGCAGAATCCTCCATATCCTCTCTCAGAACAAAGTCACCCCGGGTAAGGAGCACTTCAAACTCTCCAGTAGAGGCTTAGATACTTGGAAGTGAGCTCTTCACCAAGAGATAGGAAATTTTTTCTTCTCCGAACTTGTCTGGGACCCTACAACCCCCACAAAATCCAAATTTATGTACCCTTATTGGGACCTCCCAAGTGTCACTAGAGGAATTGTGGGATAGGCAGCCTATGCAAATGAAGCTGTCTATGGCAGCACTTGCCTCTTTTCATCACTGGAGGGAGTAGAGAGCTCTTTTCCCTCTGAAGCTTCTCGCTAAAGCTGGGCAGAAATTTTTTGACAAAAGCTTCATCAGAAAAGCCAATTAGTCAACCCCAAAATGCCTTGGGGTCCATTATTTTTTGTTGCATAGCAGCCTGGGTTTCAGGCTTCCTGCTCTGGAACTGGGAAACTGACAGCCAGGTGAGCCCTGGCTCCAGCTGACAGTCTATTCCTAGATCTTCAGCAGGGAGCCTGGAAGCCCTCAGAGCCCCAGCTCAAGCCAAGTCTCCTTGACATAAAGCCAGGAACCTGAAAATCCTGGAATGGGCTTCCAGGATCTATGGCTCCAAGGGGGCCCTGTCATGCAGACTGCTCTAGGATCCCAGGACTTCCACACTGCCAGGCAGGCTAGATCCTTGCGCTACCTGACTCCTGAGCAGGCACCCTGGGGAAAAGGCTGGCTGGGAGTCTGGAGTCTGAAGGCCCTAGGGTCCTTGGCCCAAGGAATCTGGGTAGGGGTGGGGCTGCCCCAGAGCCATACACCCTGGGAGCTGCTGACTGAAATTGACATTCTTGTCAGTTTCATGGCTATTACAGTGATTTCAATCAATAGCTGCCTGGCTGCTGTTGTAGAGTACATTTCATGGTGGTGTTTCCAAAACACAATTATCTTGGAATTTCCAATTTTCTAGAAATTTCAAAATACTGAAATTTCCCTGCAGTGAGAAATCCCAGATAAGCCAGTTCTACTTCTAGCCATAGGTTTAACCTAAGAAACATATGTGATCCATATAACTATGTCCCTCAAGTGCTGAGAATGTTTAAACCCCCGGTAAACAGGGACTGATTCTGACTGATCAGAGGTTTTATGCCATGTATCTCCATTGTCAATGGAGTTACTCCTGGTTGTTAGAGTGACCAGACAGCAAATGCAAAAAATTGGGGTAGGGGTGGGGGATAATTGGAGCCTATATAAGAAAAAGACTCAAAAATTGGGACTGTCCCTATAAAATCGGGACATCTGGTCACTCTACCTGGTGTACTTTGTAAGTGAGATCCTAAGCATTCCTACTAACTTAAGTGAAAAGGATAGTTTAGAAACACACTGAAATTGCCTTTAGGAGCTTCTTGATGAGGGTAGTGTTGGGAAATTCAGTAGATAAAGAGAAGAGATTATTTTTAAATGTTTATTTTGTTTTATTAGTCTCCTGCTCATTATCTGGGCAATTCAGGTTTAGCCTTGCTATCTTTGAAGGTCAGTGCTGGCAATCAGGCAGCTAATTACATCACAAATGACTTTGTAATTGAGTAGAGTGAGTGAGACTCTTCAGTCTGGCAAATTTAATGGAGATGGGCCTGAGCTGCATTTTTCCCATTCAAATCTATTTATCAAACATTCTGACTTTGGGGGTGTTCTTGGCTGAGGAGTTAATTGTAGTGAGAGGGGGTGGTAGTCAGATCTGTGGTTTGAGTGCTGACCCTCCCCCCGTAAAATGTCATTTAAATCACTCTCCGTAAGCACCAATGTGCTTCACAAAAAAAGTGAGATAAAGTTTAAAAAGAAGAGCAACTAGAGAAATGAGTTTTTAAAGGTTTGATTTGAATTGAAACCATTCATTAAAAAAAAAGACTCAAAATGAAGAATTCGTTTGCTGTCCTAGTTCTTTCAAAATAAGGGTTTAAATATGTTCGCTTGGATCCTGAAAGATTATTTAAAGCCTGTGTAATGCAGCATGACAAATGTTGGGATTCAGATAACACCATGTTAATTTCTCTCATTGTATTCTCATGCCATAAAGTATGCACATATTGGAGCTTTCTTCTGCACGAATCTATCTGAAATGCTACCTACCGATCTCCAGCCATTAGAAAGACCCTCCCTTGCCTTGATTTGTGATTTGAGCCAACCCAGTCAGTGTTCCAGGAGCACATGATGAATATGAAGGTACCCAATAACAAACAGTGTTATCTTGCACAATCTTGTTATCAAAATTATTAAAACACTTTTCCCACGCAAGAGCAATATGGGTAAAAGCCTAATGTTTAGAAATGGCCAGTAGTAAAAATATAGTTACTAGAGCAGGGGTGGGCAAACTTTTTGGCCCGAGGGCCACATCTGGGTATGGAAATTGTATGGCGGGCCATGAATGCTCACAAAATTGGAGTTGGGGTGCAGGAGGGAGTGAGGACTCTGGTTGGGGGTGCAGGCTCTGGGGTAGGGCCAGAAATGAGGAGTTCAGGGTGTGGGAGGGAGTTCAAGGCTGGGGCAGGAGGTTGGATGCGAGGGGGAGGGGGCTCCAGCTGGGGTGCAAGCTCTGGGGAGGGGCTGGGGAAGAGGGGTTTGGGGTGCGGAAGGGTTCTCTAGGCTGGGATCAAGGGGTTTGGAGGGCAGGAGGGGGATCAGGGCTGGGGCAGGGGATTGAGGCATTGGAGGCACTTAGGGGTGCAGGCTCCAGGCGGTGCTTACCTCAAGCAGCTCCCAGAAGCAGCAGCATGTCCTCCCTCCGGCTCCCACGTGGAGGTGCAGCCGGGCGGTTCTGGGCACTGCCCCGTCTGCAGGTGCCACCCCTGCAGCTCCCATTGGCACATTCTTTAACTTGAAGTCTTTAAATCATGATTTGAGGACCTCAGTAAGTCAGCCGGAGGTTAGGGGTCTATTTCAGGAGTGAGTGGGTGAGGTTCTGTGGCCTGCAATGATCAAATTAGATGATCATGATGGTCCCTTCTCTGACCTTAAACTCTGAGTCCATGACAAAGATGTGGCAAAAGCCAATCCAGAGCAATGCACTTCAGCAGATTTGCATCCAAATATGTTTTCTCCACACCCATTTTTATCTTGTTTCATATTCTGTAAATAGTGTTGTTAAGAGTTACAATAATCCTCTCTGAGTGCATTATTTATGGCTGTGTGAGGCACCAGCAGAGGTGCTCCTGAGGTGATGATACCAAGGGAGAACCATTCAATGAGGAATGGAGGTGTCCTGAATAGAGTAATTGGTCAGAAAAAGGAATATGGAAATGTTGTCTCATGCCTAGAAAAGCAAGAGAGACTGTACTATTGAGTTACAGCCTTGGGGGTTGCTTAGACGTTCAGGCTATAACATGTGGGCATTTGTTCATGCACGCCTTCACTCACTCCAGCATAGATCCAGTGTACACCACTGACTTCAGTGGAATTACTCTGGATTTATATTCATGTTGCCGAACACAGAATTTGGTCCTTACATAGAGATGTCTATAACACAAAGCCATAAGGAACAATCTAGCACGAGTCTTTATAGCAGGAGCACAGCCTCTTCATAAATCCTTCTGTGCTTCTCTGACTCTTGTATCTTGGATTCCCTGAGGATGGACAAGTTCAGCCATTATGAATGTGAGCCCTAGAGTGATTTTAGTTTTCGAGCCTTGCTCTGGGGTAAAGGCTTTATTTTGGGATATTCCGTATGTTGTCATTGGTCAGTATAAAGATAGCTTTATCCAGCCTGTACTGTCCTTCTATAATGTGCACCTAGACAGAGAAACTAGTGTGCATGACAAAGAGTGCTAGAGTAGAGTACATTCACAAGCTGGGAAGAACAGTTTCCTTGCACTTTCATTTGCACAGGTGAAAAACTAGAGGTTCTGTGGGAGGTGGACTAGAGTGATAAAAAGCTGTATTGGCTTTGCCTCCTACCAGGAGCTCAGCTTTGCTTCTGTTCAGTTGTAACTGATACCATCCTGCAGAAGAATGCACTATTTATATCAAGATCTCTTCAAAAAGGAGTGTTGGCTCAACGATATCAGTTCAAAGGTTCTCTGGAGAAGACACCTCCTATTTCCCCAAATTAGTCCATCTTGGCAAGCAACCATAAAGAGATTGACATTTCACTTTGTAGTAACTGGACACTCCTAAGAGGCAGAGCCTGGGGGAACTGAATCACCTCTTCGTGCAGACTTTAACATGCTCAGATTTTAAAACAGGTCTGATCTTAGTATATGGGGTATGCACTCAGTTTAACAGCCATAACTCTAGAGAAAGGAGGACTTCATCTAACTCAAAGGCAAAATTCAAGAGGTAATTTGAGCCAAACAGGCACCATCCTTCAGAAAACAGAAGCCTAAGCCCAGTGAAGCCAATAGAAATGACCATAAACTATGGCAGGTAAAATACAGAATGGAGATTAGGAAGGCTAAGAAGAGATTTGATGAGCAAATGGCCAAAGACATAAAAATGTCTAATGTTATTCTTTATGTAAAAAGAAGGAAGTCTACAAAAGAATGAGTGGATCCCGTAGATTACCAGGCCATAAATGGAGCAATTAAGAAGCATTAAAAGATTTACAAGGAAGCTAAAATATTTCAGTGTGTCAGGCTTCACCACTGAGAATGCTGGAAGATACTGCCCTGGACCTATTTTTATCAGGTGGTAAAGATGTCAGACACTGTTATCCAAAGAAGAGGAGTTGGAACAAACTCAAGAGCAACAAGTCACCAGTACTGTATGGTAAATACCCAAAGAATACTGAAGAAATTAAGAATAAAGCAGTTCAGATGGTAACAAAGTCTCATTAAAATCACCTGGAGGTTAGCAAATATTGTATCTGTCTGCAGACCAGTGAGTTTTTCTTTAGTGCCAGATATATCGGTTGAAATTAATCAAAACTAGAAAAACTCAGATAAACATGTTAGAATGGAGACAAACAGGGCCGGCTTTAGGCTGATTCTCCCGATTCCCGGGAATCGGGCCCCGCGCCTTAGGCACCTTTTTAACTTTTCTTTTTTTTTTTTTTTTTACTTACCCCGAGTCCCTGGCTGCAGTCTGCTCCGGGGTCTTCTGTGGTCCTGCTCCCTTGACCAAAGCGCAGGTGGGAGCATAGCAAGCCCCATGGCCCCACTCTTCCGGCTGGAGCGCCAGCCGGAGCGCGGCAAGCCCCACTTTCTCGGCTGGAGCTCTGTTCTCCCGGCTGGAGCTCCGGGTCCTTTAAATAGCCTCCAGAGCCCTGGGGTAGTGAGGAGCTCCGGAGGCCTCTGCCACCTCGGTCCTTTAAATAGCCGCTGGAGCCCCGCCACCCCCATGCACTCCCCAGGGCTTCTGCGGCTATTTAAAAGGTCTAGGGCGGGGTAGAAGACGGGGAGCCCCGGGCCCTTTAAATAGCCCCCAAAGCCCTGGGATAGCAGGAGGCTTGGGGGCTATTTAAAGGGCTGGGGCTCCAGCTGCCTCTGCTGCACCCTCTGCCCTGCCCACACCAGCCCCGCTCTCCCTGCCTGCAGCCAGCTCTGCACCCCGTGCCCACAGCCAGCCCCTGCCAAACCCCCTGCCCTGTCTCCAGTCAACCCCTGACACACACCCCTGTGGCCCTGCCCAAAGTCAGCCAGCCCCACACACACTGCTGCCCGCACCAGCCCTGCACACCCTGCCCTGTCTCCAGCCAACCCCTGCTGCATCCCCCTGCCTGAAGCCAGCCAGCCAGTCTCACACTCCTCTGTCTCCAGCCCTGCCAACTCCTGCTGCACCCCCCTACGGCCCTGCCTGAAGCCAGCCCGCCCCATCTCCAACCAGCCCCGCACCCCTTGCCCTGCCTGCAGCCAGACCCTACCTCCAGTCAGCCTCTGCCCTGCCTCCAACCAGCCCCATGTCCACTGCTGCCCTGCAGTTCCAGGGCAGTAACCCTGCACACCTGCTTCAATGAGGGGGGCAGGGAGCAGCTGGGACCCACACATGTGCACACCCCCAGGGTGTGGCGGGGACCCACACATGTGAAACAGCAGTCATTAATAACCAATCAACAGCATATATGATGCAATGTTCATAATATATAATTTTATTAATTTTATAGTTATGGAAAGTAAATAATACATGAAAGAAATGAAAGGCTTTTTTTCCAATTTTTTTTTAAAGTCATCCCTGCCAGGGCCCCGCCGAAAATGTTCGAATTGGACCCCGCACTTCCTAAAGCCAGCCCTGGAGACAAACCACCATGGATTAATTGAAGGAGAAGAGTGTCTCTCTAATCTACTAGATTTCTTTGAGCATGTTGCTGGAATAGTGGACATCATTTATTTGGGGTTTTGTGAAGGACTTTTTAAATGGCATTTAAGAGGAATTAAGGAAACTAAATAGTCAGAGGTAGGCTTGGAAGAATTAGATTTTTATCAGTAAATGTTAGTAAATGTCAATTTCACCAAACACACACAAACTGGTGAAAAATATTTCCATTGATAATCCAAATTTACAGATAGGCAAAGTAAGAAAAATGCTGCTTGAGAATTTATTAGAGTTTGATTTAAGGATATTTACTTTGTATCTTTTAACCTATGAGGTTGGATATTTGTTTTAATGGTTATGAAGCTTTAACTTTTTGAATTTCATCATGTGCTGTCCATTAATTAATTATTGGATTATCCGCTCCGTTGTGTGAACCCCCCCATAGTTTCCCACAACTATGAAAGTTTAAATCAATAAAAATTGAAAAATGCTTAAAACTCATCCTTTTGTGAAATTGTGAACATTTAAATCAAAACAAATAAAAGCTTAAAATAAACATCAATATTATCTGTTGAAATGATAAAGAAATAAAAATTGAATTCTGCCAAGACTAGTCCTAGGATTAGATGTAAAATACTGTCATAGATTAGAAATTGGCTAAGAAAGAGAAAACAAAAAGAGGAATAAAATAGTAAGTTTTCACAATCCAAAAGATTAATAGTAATACCCCCAACCCCAAGGTTTCATACTAGGCCTGGTATTTAATTTGAATAATATGCTGGAGAAGGAAGAGAACAGTGAGATTAGTGAAGATGTGAAAAGACACTGATAAACTTCAGAAGGTTCTAACCTAATTGATGGGGATCAGGAAGAATCTTTCCCTAGGGACAGTATCATATGATGCCTCATCTCATAGCATCCGCTGGCGCAAAACTTGGTGTTGCAGACCTGGTGTTGCAGTGCTCTGCCTCAGTTTCCCCTTTATGATCTTCAGTCAATTCCCACAGTAGAAGTAACTTGGCCCTCTGGCCAAGCCAGGTAAGTGAGTTTCATCCCTTCTAGGATATCCAAGTTCTGCTGTAACTGGCCAGGCTGCAAACTAGCTTCTCCCAGCTGACCTCTGCAAAGCCCCTTCGGCCAGCTCCCCCCCAGGGCCAGCAACAAATTAAACAGAACTTAACTTAATCATGTTCTTCCTCTGCAGAGTAACCAGGGCTTCTACCTGGGCCCCTCATTAGAACTCAAAACTACAAACCAAATTAAGCACTAGTGAAACATCTTCTACCCCTCACTGGGCTTCAGCCTCTTGTCTCTCTTGGGCTCCTCTTCAGCTCCCCAGTCCTTTTCTGGAACACTGGCCCCAAGACTCCCCTGGACCCTGGTCCTGGTTCCATGGCCCATCACAGTATTTAGTGCTGCTCCTGTGGTTCTCCTCTCCAGCCACAACCCAGCTCGGCAACTCTTTTCCACAGTCAGCACCTTGCTGCTGAGCTTCCTTCTTAGATCCAACCCTGCCCACATGTAGCTGGGCAGAGCTAATTAGGGGCAGGCCACCCTGTTACAGACAAGTTATTCCATAGCTGTACCCCATGCGGTTTCTTACATTTTCACGTGAAGCATCTGGTGCAGAAGTAGGATACTGGACTAGATCCAATAACGAAATGTCTGTTCTTTTTTTTTTCCTGCTTTTTAAACATTGCAGATGTAAGTTATTTTTGTTTCATTTTACTCCCTTTCAATCTCCTTTCTAGGAACCACTCTTGTAGCCCTCACAAACACAGCCCCATTGAAACCAGTAGCCCAAATTAATCTCTCTTATAATTCCACTGAAGTATATGGAATTACACCATGGGGAAATTTGGCCTAGTGGGGGCAACTCCCATGAGTACGGGCTGCAGGCCAAGGCCCATATTCAGTTTTTTCTTTCTTTCTTTCTACTAGCTTGTGATATAGTGTAACATTTTTTCAGGCTTATTGGTTTCTAAAGTCATCACCTGGTTTCCCATGACTGGCCTGCTGCAGTGATTCTCCTTTTACAAGATTTTTGCATATTCTTACTCTGAAGTATCTTGAGAGCCAAGTAGTGAGGGGGTTGGTCTGTTGGGAGGACAGATGAGTCTATGAGATGACCTAAGATGGTCTGCAGGATAAAAAGACAGGAGAACTCTATACCCAATGTGTACTTCCCCTATTCTACCTTCTAAATCTCCCAGTCCGTCATCTTGCTATATACATCAATATTGATTTTTCTAAAAGAAGTTTGTGGAATTCTTTGTGGTCTACCTTCAGTGCCTCTCTTCTTTACTGCGTGTCTGTGTAAAGGCATTTCCCCAGGAAGCTGTCTGCTCTATACTACAGCAGCTGCTGCAGCAAATGGTTTTCAGCTATTGCTTCTGTTATCCGCTAAGTTTGTCAGTACTTTCCTTCTAGCTTCCAACAGTTCAGGCCTACTTAATTATTCCCAATGTGTTATCTGTTCTTCCTTCTCCGGACTCACTGGCAAACTCAACAAAGACAGAAAAGCTCATCAAGTGAGCCAGGGGACTATTTCTGCCATGGTTATAGACGCATTAGCACAGCCACTGTACTGTTCTGTAAACTTCCACTGCAAAAGCAATTTCAGTGTCTCGGCCCATTAAGCAAACACAACACAAACCACTTCTATGTGAGCAAGTCGTCAATTTCCCAAAATGTCTTTAGAAGCAAACCTGAGTAGGCATTTCTGCATTCCTGGTGCAAAAAGCACAGACTCTTATAACGCTGGAGTCATCATGGACTACAAGGACAAAAGGCGTGTTTCACATCCCAAGCACATGACTCCACTGAAGAACAATGTATTCAGACACACACTGCTCTCTGCAGGTTAACAAGAGTTAGTCATTAGTGAAACATCCTTAACTTCAGATAAAGATAAGTTATCATCACTGATATTATTCAAAATCTTGCAAAGCACTAGCAGTAATTTAAAGTTCAGATGATTCATTCGAAATGACCCTGCTATATGTCGGACCTGAAAATGTCACCAGTTGTTAGTTCATGAGCATCTATAGTGGTAGGGCTTTAGTTTTCTTAATTGGGTAGGTTGGGATTACAATGACATTAAGTCCTATCACTCAGGGTACCCTTGCTGTCTTTTCCATGGCTTGATTTATTTGTCATTGTAATCCAGACAGAGTACTATGGAGTACACCTGTAATATGTACCTGATTTATTTTTTCCCCACACATAATTCCCTCCTTTGATCACAGTATCACCATTCATAGGGATAGGGTCTGAACCGACTCTAGCCTTGAGAACCCTTTCATTCACTTTGCTCACAATCTCTGCACCTTTTCCCTGTCCCCTCTTATGCACAGAACATCCTCCCAACTCTGGCCTGTCAAACTGCTCGTCCCTAAATGAAATCCCTCCCAAAGACTCTCTTGTTCTGCAATGCCCACAGTAAGTGAGTCAATAACATTGTCTTATACAATGATGATTTGTGTCATGGTCATACCCAATACATAGCAAGGGATGGCGTCTGCCCTGATGTGCTTCCACTCTAAAGAGACAGGCAACAGACAAAAGAAATGAGAACAGGATACTATGTACAAGCAAAGTGTTTGGGATGCTGGTAGTTCCCTGTTGTTAATTTTGCTGGTTGGTGCAATATGTGAAGGGTTGGAGTGAGCAGGGGAACAAACAAGAGTATTTATAATTTGTTATACATAACATATTTTATATACATTATCATTGTGTTTTTCTAAATGGATACAGGTCAGGTATATCCAGCAGCCCTTCAGTCTAACTATCACAGCTGGTTGAAAAAAAGAGACTTAATTCTTTCAAAAATGTTCACAAAAATGTCATCCCTTTTTGTTATTGTTGAGACTTTGAGAAACAACAAGGAAAATCTGAAAGCAGCTCCCATAGCTGTTTGGTCTGATTTCTGAAGAGTGCACAGAAGTTGGCAAAGGAACTTCACACTGAAGCTGATTTCTCGCAGACATCATCGATGAAGTGGGTCTCAAGGAGGGATTTGAATTTATTTTTTGTTTCACCCACACATAAGCTTGATTTAACCACCAGGCTGTGCATGTGCCTAAACTGAGTAACCTTGAGTCCAGTCTTGTAATTTTCCTTTCCCATCTGTTCCCTACTGGCTGTATTGTAGCTACAATTTACTTTATAAGCTCTTTGGAGGGCAGAGACCATGGGTGAAATCCTGGTCTTATTGAAGTAAATGGGAGCTTTGTCGTCAACTTCAGGAGAGCCAGGATTTTACCCCATGTCTTTCCAAGCCTTCTGTGAACATCTAGAGACTCTTCGGGTAATAAAAACAATAATTACTATTAATAGACCTTTAAAGCAGGGACTGTCATTTACTTTATGTTTGTACAGCTCCTAGTACAACAGAGCCCCCACCTGGTTGGTCTCTAGGCCCAACTGCAATATAAATATTAAATAATGATAACTGAACCACCTCCCAGTGCATCAGTTGTACGACGCTGTTTGATTTCCTATGATTATAACAGAGACTGTACTTCTTGAAAACATACTTATTTTTTTAGTAAGCACAGTATAAAGAACCACTTGCAAGGTTGCAGTAGTTTTTGTTTCTTAAGGCCCCCTCTTGAACACATGTATGCATGTAAGTAACACTCCTCATGTGAGTAACAGCATTGAGGTCAAGCTGTTATCATGCCATCAAACACCAGTAATCATGAGGGGGCACTAGAGAGCTGTCAGCAGAAGAGACATTTTGAGTGGGACCTGAGGTGAGTTTATCTCAGAAGCTTTTCAAAGCAATAGCAAGCTGTAGTTTCCTTTTACCATTTTCCTCTCACCATCTTAAAAAAACAATTGGGTACAATAGATCATGATGCAATAACAGAGCAGGTGTCTGGCAAAGGTGGAACAACTGGGTTTTTTTAATGATGAAATTCCCAACGTTGTCTGCCTCCGAAAAACCTAAGACCCTTATTTCCATGTATCTGGCATACACTAGAGTCTCTGACGTGTGAAAATACTTCACAGCAGAAATGTATAACTAAATGAATTAATATAATTAATAAAATGAATCAATAAAATGCAGACTTGAATTCTTGATTAAAGAAGTGGAAGTTTTAAAAGAATGGACTGTGGATTTAATGAAACCCAGTCTGCTAGAGAGTCAATAGAAAATCCTCTAGCTTACAGGCAAAACTAAGGATTTGCAAAGTTGCTCCAGGCCATTTTATTTGCATCTTATTGGCATACCTAAGGGTGGGGTGGGGGATGGTGAGGGACGGGTCAATCATGCTTGTGACCATGCTGCTAACAGCTGTCCTTGAAGTTGTTTTTTCCTACCCTCTTGAAATGGAATGCACACATGGCACAAAACCTGCATCCAGAAAATCCAGAACTCAGACTCATGTTGGCCATTAATGTTGAGCGCCCACTTTTTAAAATGTGGGCAATAGCAAAGGACTCTACTCCAATGGAGTTAATGGTGCAAACCTCCCACTAAAATCAGTGGGAGCAGAATTGAGATCCAAATTATCCACAGCAAAAACCACATGCTTAATTACAATCTATTTATAACAAACCCAAGACTTTTCACAGAGATTTAATTCCATGGGAAGTTTGAAGGCGCAGTAACAATTCTTTTTGAACTAGAGGCAGACAAAAGGATGTTAGACAAAATTCCAGGTTTTGAATGTAAACTCAAAAATGGCTTCATATATTTTTTCAGACTTTTCAGAAATATTCTCTGTGGTCTTGAGAGGAAATATGGCAGTTTTCAAACCAAAGCTATAGGAAATGTTAAAATAGGGCTTTAATATGGAAGCTGGTTGTAATCTTAGCTATGGAGAAGGTACTGCCTCCGTCTCCACAATACAGAACATTCGCTTGTGCCAGCCTAGCTTTGTAGGAGGGAAGGGGTGCATTTCTATCCAGATATATGGTAGGGTATTCCCTTTAGCTAGGAGATTGTTTTTTAAATAGATTGATCCTTGGGAAAATACTCTATTATCATAATTACAAGAAAAAACTTTTGCAAACTCAAACTAGTTTTGTGATCCAGTTTGCAAAAAACCCCACAAACGTCACAAGGTTCACTTATTCTTACGTGAAATCATGCAGAAGCTTGTTGTGGTTGCACTACTTTCTGCCCACTGGTTATGTAAATGTATTTACTGCTGCTTAGAACTTCAGTTAAGTGGTTGTTAGTTTGAGAATAGCTGCGTTCTGGGTTGGAGCACAAGCGATGGTTTGATCAAATAATCACGCTAAGCCGCAGAGCCAACTGAACTGAACATTAGGATCTGAGTCAGTTCTTACATGGGTTTTGCACAGATGTACCTTCATTGATCTTCAGAGCCGGCCGACAACATTTTGGCACCTAAGACAGGGAGCTCAAATGACAACCCCATGCCCCCTTGCTTTGGCCAAAACTTTGAAAGGTCTCAATTCTGCCTTCTTCCTGTGCTACTCCTCTCATGGTACTGCTCTGCTATCTACCCCAATAAAAGAGAACCAACTTAAAATGCCTTGTTCAAAAATTTTAAATAACACAGCTTTCAAACGCCTGAACAGCAAATGTAACTTTTCTTGTCTGCATAGTAAACACTGGCATTTTTATCTGTTTGGATAATCAAAGAGGTGCTTTCCATGCCTTCTTGGTTGCAAAGATTGCTTCCTGAAGGTCCAGTCTGGGTCAGCTCATGCTCTGTTGAGATGGTTGCAAGGCCGACCAGCGTCTCCTGTGTCATTGTGGAGCACAGATGTGTTTTAATTAACTTCAGCTTGGATAAGCTGCGTTCTCCACTGGCAACTGTTACAGGAAGTGTTAGAAGTATGCGCAGAGCAACAGAAGCATTTGGAAAGAGGGTGGTCATCTTATTTGTGCACATATTTTCCAGAACAGCCTTTGCTGAAATGATCTTGAAAAGGCTTCCAGTTCATCACCTAAATCACTTTGCTTTGTCCAGTTGTTCCATTGCTCCAGATATATCAAGGTCAACACCTTGGAGTCACTTGCTTACTACATTTATTTCAAACAGCATGTCATGCCACAATACTAAGCCACACAGAAATTTGAAATTTTTTATGTTTCTGGTGATTCCATTTCCCTCTGCCACTGTTCTCCCACGAACAGTTCCTGTCATAGCATTATCCTCCATAATGGCAACTTATGGCATCATCTCTCTTCTCAATTTGGTGTTTGATTGGCTTTATCGCCTCTACTTGAGTTTCCCATCTAGAACACCTTCTAGAACAATGTCTGTTTTACCACCAGGACTAGGATGATCAGTTACAGTCTCTGATTTCCTCGCATTATTTTGATTTACGTTAGTAGGATGCCCCCCTGGTTTAGTCATAAAAAGAGAACAGAAAAATGAGGGAAGAGTGTGTAGTGGAGTGTAACAAAGTCTAATAGAGTTCTGATTTTTCCCATGATGACTACTTTGATGCTTTTTAAAAAAAATCTATTATTTTGGTGCCCCCTGCTTTGCCGGTGCCCTAAACACGTGCATAATCTGCCTATTGGGTAATCCAGCCCTGGTTGACTGCCTTTCTCCTCAAGTGGGTTCAGGGAAGCAGCAGGAAACAGGAAGCTCCCTCAGAAGCTGGTGTTAATCAGTCCAGCTCCTGGGGGTGCTAGAGAGGTACATAAGAGGCTCCTCCTCTTCTCTCTCCCTGCAGCTCCTGCTGCTTTCTGTTATTCCCTCTCACCTTTTCTCCTGCCTGCCTGTTATGTCTCTTGTGCCCTCCCTCCTCCAGCACAGCACTCCACCATCTCTGTGCATCTAGGGCAGAGAGAATACATATGCACCAGCAGAAGACACAATTTTCTACGCTCTGGGTTCTGGTGGCGCTCCCTCCCACAGTCTGGCACCTGAGGTGGCCACCTCAGTTCGCGTCATGGTAAGACCAGACCTGTTGACCTTAGTGAAGTTAATGTTAATTTACACCAAGGTGAGACTGGAATTAACTCTGCAATATCTTATTGCTGTCCAACATATGGGTTGGAAATGAGTGATCTGACAAGGGATCTTTGACTATGCATAGTTCTGTGCGTTGAGTCCCATTGTAACAAAGGCTGCCACAGAGAGAGAAAGAGAGTTAAATTGAGACCCTATTAAGCGTCAAACCTGCAGTGGCTGTGTCCTCAGAATACTTTGCTGCAGCTAGTTAACTCTCTTCAACATAGCATAGGTTAGAATTGTTACTAATAAAGTCAATACAGGTGCATTTTTATCAATGTATTGGCAGAAAATGAGTGAGGTCTGGGTTGGTCACGTGCCTTGGCCAGTGTGATCAAGTTAGCAGGTTTAGAGCTGATCTGTCATAGTCTGGCATTGAGATAAAATTCCAAACCCTACATTTTTTTCAAGCTGTTTTCCCATAGCCATGGTCCTTGCATATTTTACTGAAACCTGACTTACCTCTTGATGGGAAGGATTGTGGCTGAGGCACATCTTACAGAAAATGACTTCTGACGCTGTACTGCATTCTACCCTTGTCATTAGCAAAGGGAAGGCCTGCCTTTTTAGATTCTTTCTCCTCCTCAGTTCTCCTTTCCCTCTCCTAGTCTCCCTCTTCCTTCACTTGCATTCTGCTTATAGCAGTCACTCTTAAAAAACATTCCCATAGTGCCTTAGGTAGTCAGAGAATGTTACCTAGTGTTTACTGTACTCCTTCAATCTCCTGTTTGATTCCTTCATTTTTGGGGAAACAGGACTTCGTGTACAATCCTTGTAAATAAATAGGATTGCACCAAAGAAATACTTGACTCCCTCATTATTTTTCTCTTCCTAATGGAAACAATCCGTAAAACTCCAAATATTGGCTAAACACTCGGCTCAAAGGGGGTAGCAATATTGATGGACGACGACTGTACTTAAAAATTCCATCTGAAGTTTCACTAAACATGATGTTTTTCTTCACCTTTTATCCTAAACTCTTGTGTTGCTGTTAAACAGCTGCTGTCTTCCATTCCAAAGCACTTCAGTGGGGGGATGAGTGTGTGCAGTTGTAAAGTGCTGTTGTGATCTTTCTAGATAAAAGGCACTATACAGTGGAAGATCGCTACCATTTGCAATCAGATCCGTTATTCTTTATTGTTTGAGATGAATGACATATATCGCTTCCTTAAAGGGGCTTCCCAAGTCAGTTTTAAACATCCATAGAAGATGGGATATTCAGTTCATCACTGATTATAAACCAACAAGGACACATTTAGGCTATATAATTATTATCACCATGCTTTCAGTGTGATGAAGGGTCTAAAAATAATCAAGTATAACAGAGGGTAAGGAATGGCGAGAGTAGGGAGAGGGGGAGCAGGCAAGAAGAGAAGAGAGAGCATGCTTTAAATATCAGAGTTCACGCCATCCAATTTAGGAATGAGCATTTTGTTGTCGTGGTAATAACGGTATTTATAGAATGCTGAGTGCAGGTCTTGCAAAGTTCCGTTTGCATGAAGTATTTGATTCTAGCAGCAATAACTCTGAAACTAAATGTTGGTAAATTTTCAGGTGTTTATTAATTTTAAGACAATATATTAAAAATCAGACATTCTACCAGAAAATCTTTTAAGTGAAGAAGTGTCAGTTTATCAACGAGGACTTGGAATTCCTAACACTCTCTGAACTCATTCTTTCTAGAAGGTTTTCTATAACACCAATCATTCTAGTATCTAAGCCTTTAGGCTGCATATAACATTTCATATGAAATCCAAATTATTTACTCACCTGATGGACAAAGACCAATTTTTATATTTTAAAATACAAATTGCTCCCAGACCCTGATTCAGCAAGGTACTCAAACAAATGCCTAACTTTAAGCATGTGAGTATTCCCATTGACTTCAGTGGGATTAGTCAGGCATGTGCTTAAGTACCTTGCTGAACTTGGGTCTTAATATATTTACACTCATAGATGCCTCTATCTTCTTGTATAGTATCCATAACAATGGAATTAGAGCACATCCCAAAACTACGGTGTACACATTAAAATATATTTCTCTTACTCTCTCTGCACACTTTCCTTACAGTCAACTGGGACTGGGCTTGTTCATTTTTCTATTTTTTAAATAGAGGGTTGTCCTCTGAAAACCAGGATGAATGGAACACGCTTAGGCTCATGTTATCTTGCTCCCAGCAGACTCAATGGGAATTTCACCCTGGGTTGGGACACAGGAAATGAGCTCATTTCAGAGCATGACAACGCAGGCGATTTCAAAGATGTTTTCAGATATTGTCATTTCTCATGTTTTTTACATTGATCAGACATGATAATAGAATTTGTCTTACAATAGCTTCGTTTAATTATTGTTAATTATTTTGATTGCAGTAGCATCCTGAAACCTCAGTCATGATCAGAGCCTAATTGAGCCGGATGCTGTCTCTTTTGAGATATTCAATGCTGAGTAATGTTTCTAGGGCCAAATTCAGTGCTAGCATAAGTGGGGGCAACTTAGTTAACATCACTGGTGTTGCCTCCACTTGCATTAGAGGCTAATTTAGCCCTAAATCACCAGGCTGTCACGATCGTCCACTGACAGTTTATTTTATATTTGGGTAAGGAATAGCCCTGTCCCTAGCCTCTGTTTGTCCGAGGATGGAGATGAATGGCAGGAGAGAGATCACTTGATCATTACCTGTTAGGTTCACTCCCTCTGGGGCACCTGGCATTGGCCATTGTTGGTAGACAGGATACTGGGCTGGATGAACCTTAGGTCTGACCCAGTATGGCCCTTCTTATGTTCTTTTTATGTTCTTATTTTACTGGTTTGCTCTGCTTCACATACAGATGTGGCCATCTGAATATCCCTTGTATTACACTGCAGCTTCCTACTAAATTCTTCACTTCTGTGTTCCTTTTGCACTCTCTTGGGAAGGGTCTGACACAGAGGTGCAGAAACACTTGCGTAGGAGCTGAAAACAGTCACTTCCAGTAACTTCTCTTATTGCTAGTGAACTTCCCTGATTGGCCTATAAATCCCTTTGGGCTGGGCTCTGCAACCGTTTACTCAGTAAAGGAGAAGAGTCCAATGGTCAGACTGAATAGCCCGTTTGTGTCCCCAGACCTCCTGGATCTCACTTCCTCTTTTCTTCCCAACTCAGCTTTTCCTGTGCCCAATCATTTTTTCTACCCGGAGTGCTGCTGTTGGAGTGTTGTTGTCAGGAAGTTCCAAATGAAGAGTTCCCCATGAGGATTTGTTTTAATTTTCCCTTCCACCAAAACACAAAGTTCAACATTGTTCTAAAATACTTCTAGGACACGAACATCGCTACACTACACATAAATAAACACCAGCTCTGGAAATATGGCCTGATTCTGCCACAGCCCTGCATTCCCAAATAGTTATAGTACTGGCACTTCCCTGGGAAGGCTTATAGGCTTACAGCGTAGCTTCATGCTGCTTACAAAGAGTTCATTTAGACAAATGCCATGTGAGAGGCTGTGGTTTCAGTCTCCATGGAAAACTGGCACTGAAATCTTACAGTATATGTACTTCGCAGAGATTATCATTATTTTCTATTAATATCTCTGCTCCAGTTAGGCAAAAATGTGTGACAAGGTAAATAGAAGAGTGATACTTTTAACCAAAGTTACAAAATTTTGCAAAACAACAATTATAAGTATTTTGGACTCTAGTAGTAAAAAATAAGCCCATGACCAAAAATAATTATAAAATGCCCTATTTACCAATATGAGACCTTTCCAAGCAAAAATAAGTGAACTAGCATTCTATTGCCAGGCAATGGAAAAGAGAATTGATATAACAGAGATTTTTTGAAACATGGTGATATGACAAAAATCAATGTGATAAAGCAAAAGCTACCTATAAACTATTCAGAAAGGCAGGCTGAGGGAAGTGTACTATACATGAGAAATTTCATAGAATTAGATTACATCAATTCTGAGTAGAGAGGACCACACATTGGAATCTGTATTGATGCAAATCTCAAGTTATAGTATTACCAAGATCAAGAATTCAAAAATCATGAGCCTCCCAAAAACAAGACAGTCTTAAAAAGCACAAGACTTCTTTTAAATGGGGAGTGCGGGGGAAGGTTGTTTCTTATTTGTCTCCTGATTTGTGAGCCTTTAGTTTACTCTTGGTTCATATTTTCAAGTTTTCCTCCCTTAACTCTGAGGACTAGAAACTTTCTCAAATGTAATTTTTTTAAAAGTTTCTCCTTTAATCAGTTGCCCCCTAGAGCTGGGGCTTAAAGATAAAACCCAAACGTTATGAGACTCATGATAAAATCATGATAATTGGCAACACTAAGTCATAAGAATAAAAATATCCTAGAAGGGTTATACTACTAGTCCCTTAAGGAGGAAAAGCATATTTACTGAACAGTTTTTAGGGATAGCAGAGAGCCAACTAAGTCTCTTAAAAAAGGCAATGATGGGTGATTTCAGCTACCCACATACAAACAAGTCAAATGTCACATTGGGACAAGTTTTAGAGAAGCAATTTCTTGATACGTTAAATGATCAGGTCTTGGAATAGCTAATTCTAGAACACACAAAAAGAGAGGCTATTCTTGACTGAGTCCTAAATATAACACACACAAGTTGGTTGAAAGAGTAACTACCCAGACAGTGCCAGATTTTCAAAGATATTTACGTGCCCAAATATACAGATACAGTGACTCCTCACTTAAAGTTGTCCTGGTTAATGGTTATGTTGCTGATCAATTAGGGAACATGCTCATTTAAAGTTGTGCAACGATCCCTTCTAACATCTTGGCAGCCACCTGTGTTGTCCACTGCTTGCAGGAAGAGCAGCCCGTTGCAGCTAGTTGGTGGGGGCTTGGAACCAGGGTGGACCTGCAGCCCTGCTATCAGCCCCCCGCTCCCCTAAGTTCCCTGTGCTGCAGCCACCCAGCAGGCTATCAATCAGCAGTTCAGCTGTCCCTCCCCCCACTGCCATGTGCTGCACCTGCCCTCTGCCTTGGAGCTGCTCCCAGAGACACTTGCTGTGCAGGTGCGGGGGGGGGCAGGGAGAGGCCTAATGTCAGGGTATCCCCCTCCCCCCTGCTCCTGCACTCCGCTTACCCCTTCTCCATATAGAGCAGGGAGGGAACACGGACGGAGAGAGACAGAGAGCTTGTGGCAGCAGCTGCTGTCTCAACTTCCTGATCCCCTTAAAAAAACAATGCACTTAAGAGTGGGTCAGCTTACGTAAAGGGGCAGTGTGCATCTCTCTCTCTCTCCCCCACACAAGGTGTGTGTCTGTCTCTGTCTGCTCTGCTGTCTCCCCTCCCTCATGTTCGTGCTGCCCTGTGTGAGAGGCTACATTAACAGCAATGTGTTAACCCTTGAGGGCTCAGCCAAGTGCTAGTTCATCATTTAGCAGCAAGGAATTCCCTGGGAAATATCCCTCCCTCTTCCACCCTCTAACTTCAACACCTCAACCAAGCGTCACAATCATCATAGCTGTGAACAGTATTAAATTGTTTGTTTAAAATGTATACACTGTGTGTATCTATATAATATATAGTTTTTTGTCTGGTGAAAAAAATTTCCCGGGAACCTAACCCCCCCCATTTACATTAATTCTTATGGGGAAATTGAATTCGCTTAACATCATTTCGCTTAAAGTCACATTTTTCAGGAACATAACTACAACGTTAAGCAAGGAGTTATTGTAGGTGCCTAGTGGGATTTTGGAAAGCATGTAAGTAGATAAAGTGCCTGACTCTGTAGGCCATAGGCGCTTGCCTGGTTGCTTTTGCAGATCCACTGTATCTATCTGCACCTTTGAAAACATAGCCCTACGTGATGATCACTATAGTATAATTAAGTTCATCTTTAGGGAAGGGATAATATCGACATTGTGACACTAAACTTCAGAAAGATGGATTAAAAAAAAGAAGCTAGTTAAAAAGACACTGAATCAAAAGTGAGGAAATTAAAAACATTGATGTGAAATCCTGTCTCTATTGAAATCAATGGTACCACCCCATTGACTTTAACAGGGCCAGTAATTCACCCTTAGACTCAGCATATAGATTACTTAAGTATGCCATAACAGAGTCATAGCAGGGTGGCCATACTCCTAACAAAAAAGAAAACAAGAAGACTGTGATGGTGATCCTGCAGTGAGTGAAACCCTTTACAAAGACAATAGAAAAATTCAGGATGGTTAAATGGCAAAGTTGGCTGAGTCAAAGCAATCATCCAACAGAAAATGGAAATCCAGCCCAAGTGAGATCAGTAGAAAAAAGCATAAAACTGTGGTAGGTTCAATGTAAAATGGAAATTAGAAAAGATAACTGGATGTCGGAGGCATATCTACTCTTTTCAGTTACTAAAAATGCACTGTCAAAGACTGAAATGTTGAAAGACAAAGGATTGGAAATAAAAATAGTTAAAGAACAATAAGTCCACAAGACTGCCTGGGATACACATAGGAGTGCTGAAGGAACTGAAACATAAAGTGGATAAGCTGCTAATACAAATATTCAGGGTAAATTTTCAAAAATTCCTCAGTAAATTAGGACCCTAAGTCTGAGGCCATCTCTACAGTACAAAATTATGTTGACATAAGTTACGTCAGCATACAGCCGTCACAGTTATTACATCACTTGTGCATGTGCACGCTATGTTCCCTGTGTTGGCAGTGTGCATCCTCACCAGGAGCGCTTATATCGATGCAGAGTGCAGTGGGTAGCTATCCCGCTGTACAACTCACTACCATACAGCGCAGGATGGGGTTTTTTTGAAGTTTTTGCAAGGCCCCATGGGTCTGAAAAAAGTCACTCTGTGGTAACTGGGAACAGGGGTTCAACTTCCCATAATGCAGTGTTCTCTATCCCATAATTTCATCTGCATCCCATAATATTTCATGCCTCTTTTCAAAATCCCCACAAACCTGTGTGTTTCTCTTTGCTGTCCACCATCTCTGACAGAAGCATGAAGCCTGCAAGCTCCGCACAGCTGTCATGTGCATTACAAGCACAGGGCACCTCATCCTGCAGTATTTGCAGAGCTGCCAGAGGAGCCACGGGGAACATGATGGTTCCTTGGAGGCTAGATTGCTGTGGGACATAGAAAGAAATAATTCAAGGTTCTTTGTGGCATTCAAGGAGCAGCTGGAGACAGTGATGCGCCAGTTCTGGGCCCGAGAAACAAGCACTGAGGGTGGGATCATATTGTCATGCAGGTTAGGATGACAAGCAGTGGCTGCAGAACTTTCGGATGTGCAAGGCCACGTTCCAGGCTCTGTGTGCGGATTTGCCCCATCCCTCCAGCACGGGGACACCAAAATGAGAGCCACGCTGACAGCTGAGACGTGAGTGGCGATTGTACCATGAAAACTTGCAACGTCAGATCCTGATATTTAGTTGTGTATTGGCTGCAGAAGGAGGCAAGCACAGAAATCTTGGACCTCCAGGTCCACCAGAGTCTGCAGCATTTATTTGCTGCCTGAAAAACCCCATTATGTCCTGGTGCAACTCCCTCTCTCTTTTTCTTCTTGGACTCCTGAGTCTTTCTCTTCTCCACTCTTTCCTTCTCCATGCTGTCTGCAGGGGTCATTCTCCAGGCCCTGGTCTCGTTCTCTGATGCAGCACAGGCTTGCAGGATCTCCTGGTACATGTCATCCTGAGTCGTCTTCTTACTCCTCCTTATCTGGCTCAGGCATTCTGCAAGTGTGGGGGAGTAGACCCTCAAGGCCACAATGCCAGCAGGTGCAGATACAACACACAGAGGTACCATTGTCAGTGTATTCATGACAGAAATCAAAACTTAGGATACTGAACTCATTCCCCTTTGGTTCCCAGAAAGTTGTGATGACTACATTCTCACCTCTCCTTGGGACTGATACAGGACAGCACCAGCCATGGTGAGTATGGCCCTTCGGGGTTGGGGAAATGAAGAGGGGATAGCTCACAGGCATCTGTATATGTGTATTGGGCAATGGCACTGAATACCGGCACTGCTTTCCACAGGTGGTGGTGATTTTTAGCTGACATCTCACTCCAGAGGGTAACAAAAGCAGAGAGGGGTGAGCACAGCTGCTGCTGGCATCCTGATGCCGCCCAGGCCCATATGCTGCTAGCCTGTGTACTGCAATGGTACCTGCTGAAGTAATTGCTGAGGGACCTGGGAAAGTGTCCTACCGCGGTGGAAGAAATAAGGCAGCCTTCCCCAGAAACCTTTGGCAGAGAATTGAAGAGTACCTCCATGAAAGTTTCATCGAGATCTCTGTGAATTTTTCATGGGACATCCCAGTGCACATAAACTGCTCCACGTGGCCCCCTCTGCCTAACTCTAGAGGGAATGAAAAGCAGATAGCAACTCTACCCATTTTGGTTGCTTCACTACCTCTTCCAACACAAGTGAAAAAGAGTAAATCAACAGATGTGCCCTGCTACACTGGGGGCTCCTGCCCTGTAATTTCAAAGCAAACTGCATACTTACTAGAGTTCCTCCTCCTGCATCAGGCTTGCCCATGCTCTTCTGTCAGGACTGGCTGAATTGTGCTGGAGTAAAAAACATGTCCTGCCTCACTGGGTAGTGGGATCTCCCATTCGCCTGTCCCTCCTCCTCCTCACTGTTCACAGCCGGGGTCTGTGACTCAGACTCTTCCACAGTATCCACAGTAGCATTGCCAAGTGTCCAGTTTTTGACTGGAACCCCCAGAACGGCTGACCGGGCTGTTAAAAGTCTGGTTGGTGGCACAGGCAGGCTCCCTGGCCAGCTCCGCATGGCTCCCGGGAAGCTGCTGGCATCACCCTGTTTCCTAGGCAGAGGGATGGCCACGGGGACTCTGCACGCTGCCCCAGCCCCCAGCGCCAGCTCAGCAGTGTCGATTGGCCAGGAATCCTTTTACAGGGTCAGAACTCTGCTTGGCATAGAGGTTTTTTGGAGGACATT
This sequence comes from Gopherus flavomarginatus, assembly GCF_025201925.1. Taxonomy (NCBI): domain Eukaryota; kingdom Metazoa; phylum Chordata; order Testudines; family Testudinidae; genus Gopherus; species Gopherus flavomarginatus. The sequence continues at coordinate 267,814,735 of NC_066619.1, read as the reverse complement.
GCGAGGAGTTTGGAAATCAAAGGGCTGTTTGAATTCTGAGCATCACTGATGGTGGAAAGGCTTTGCAATGGTTTGTAAATATCTGCTACCAGTGTTTGGATTCAGAATCTTCACTGGAGGAGAAATTTGGACAGTCTTTTAATTGGTAGATTACCGATAAACATCTGATAGGCATAGCTGACCACCTCTTGGCAGTTCTGAAGAGCACTTGCAACCCACGTGCTTATATAACAGCATTTTATTATTATATGCCCAAATAAAAGGAGAGAAGCAGTGGTGAGAAGACAAGGATTTTAGCTGAATCTTCTCTGTCTCTTCACACATGCAGAGAGCATGGCAGGTCATCTTAGTTAGAAGGGCTTAAAGACATCTGGAATAGGTGGATGGTAGTTACTGGACATATTCAGGAAGCTGTTTCTGAAGCTGCACAGAGGGTTTCCACTGAAGGCAAACAATCTTGCAGCTTCTACATCTGAGAACTGAGCCAATCAGGGAAAAAGTTATAAATATAGAAGGTGGAGACAGCCCTGTGTACTCAGCAGCTGATCAATACAGGACCAAGAGATGTGTCTGTGTCGGCTGCATTCCAACACCTATATCAGTTTGGATATGGTCAGGCTGTATGGATTTTCTGCCGGTTGTTTGCTCAGAAGATTCAGCTGAGACACTGCTATTCTCCTCAGGCTCTGGAGAATCCAGGTGTTGGACACACGTGCATTTTGAGGCCTCATTATAGAGACTGAGAAACTATCCCTGCGAGGGCAGAATGGAATGTGACTGTATGTAGTTGCCAAAGTACAAAAGCATAATTGTTTTATCAAAATCTCGCATTGAAATACACGTAAGAGCAGCATAAAGAACACCAATAAATGTACTACCTAATAGTTTTAAGAACATTAATCAACGTATTTCTAATATTTTTTGGAAATGTGTTTTTATTAAGTGTTTTGTTCACTAAGAATCTCCCTCTGAGGATGACTGGTAGCTGTTATTACCACCTACATTCAGGGGTTTGCATATCTTCGCTTAGAAGTTCAATTTTGGGGTTGTCTACACAGGAACACTCAGGAATCTGAATTCATTAAAGATGTGAATTTAAACTGGATTCGTTCAACTGCGTTATACCTGTGTATGGACACTTTCATTCACAATGGAAGTGGCCTTGATTCAGTTTAGCTTACTTCACTTTTGGAAGCCCTCTGTATACTATTTCTTTTTCCCCTGAAGAGTTCTGAAAAGCGAGAACTCTGTCCTGTGCTGCAACTGAGATGCAAGGTGAGATGCAGGAAAAGGAAAGTTATACATATCATTACCTCACCCCATTAAATACTGAATTATTAAATCTGTCTCTTGAACTGATAAGAATGTGACAAATGGCATATGATGGCCATTCATACTCGATTTATGTTTGAGCTTGCAAGCTGCACCTTTGAATGTGTGCTCACTTATCAGTGTGTTTTTATGCATTTTGATCCTACTCACCAAAATACCCTTGCAGGTTTTGTACAGGTTTTCAGCTGCATTACACGGTTGTTGAGTGTGATTTTCAGAAGCACCAGGCATTGGTCAACTCTCAGTGATTTTGAAAATCCTACCCAATGTTGGTGATAATATAGTGAGAATTTACTCAGAGCCATCCCTTGGGTATGGCGAATCAGGGCGACCACTCTGGGTCCTGCGCTTTGGGGGACTCTGCGAGCTGGCCAATATGGTCAGTCCCAGAAGGGACGGATTCGTCACTTCTGCCCTGGGCCCTGTAGCCCCCTAGGAACGGCCCTTCCTTTAGTGGAGAACTGTGCTCTACCTAAGCAATTAAATGTCCCATTTAGAGGGGAGTATTCAGCTATCTGTTTGGAACTCCCTTTGTGGTCTTTTTGTGATGCTGGGAATGACACAAAGGGACTGAAGATGTGCCAGAAATTAGATTCCATATCTTCCTACCTGTCTGCCAAGTGCCTTGCATATCAATGGTGCTACAGAACTAATTATTATTGTTATTTGGTAAGTTCCTGCATTGAGCAGAATTAGGCCTTTGTCAAAATGGGAATCACCTGGTCAAAAAGGGAACTAATTTGTCTGGTATTTCTTATATAACTCAAGAGAACAACCATTAGGCACTTGAGTCTTACCTAATGCACGTGCCTAATTACCTGACTGCATCCACCTAATTAATTTCTAATACTGTTATGGGGGAATCCAAGGTCTTTCCAAATAATCTTCTAGCTTCCAGAGATTAAGCCCCTCAAGAAAAGAATCAGTTTGTTATTGGCCCTTGGGCCTGACCAGCACTCTGTTCCATTTTCCTTCCAGCACACACTTCAGAGGGGCAAGTAAAGAAGAGTGCTGATCAGAGGGAGTGGGGCTCCCAAATGCAACAGCAAAACCTAGTGAAATCCAGCACAGCTGACAGGCACATGAAAATCTCCTACCCTTTCATTTAGGAAATCAATTCCTGACCATTTAATTTTCATTTAGAAAAAAAATGTGTCTCCGCTTATCTTCCATAGGTTTAACCTAGACACATTCTCTTCCACATTCTCCTTCCATCTGGCCAGCAGCACCTCTACTGTTACTACTTTAACTTGCTCATGTAAAGGTCAAGAATTGCCTCAGTTTCCCTTACACAAAGGATAAATAACGCATTGAACTTTAATAGAACACAGGAATTTTTACACCCGAGCATTGGACTGAAAGTCTGGAGTTGTAGAGCCTAATTCTGGCTCTACCATTAACTTACTAGGTGACCTTGTACAAGTCATGTAGTAACATTTCTGTGCCACAGTTTCCCCATCTGTAAAATGGGAATAATAAGACTTTCTTCAGAGGCATGTTGTGAGGCTTAATTTATCAATGTTTGTCAAGTGCTTGATGGAAGGAGCAAAGAAGATCAAGGGATTGTTATTAGTTATTTATTATTTATTTTATCAACTATGGTCCATTTTATCCAATATAATTTCTCCAATGAAGGATACTTAAAGAGAGCATACCCCTCTCTGGACTTAACTTCAACACTATGCATCTTGGGAGCAAATCTCTTCCTACCCCAAATAGTGATTGACTTGTGGCTTAAGGCATGAGAATTTATACCCTTTGTCATTTCATCGTGCAACTACATATGCTACTTTTTCCATGTAAAGATCTAATCCTTGCTGAAATCTTACTAAGCTGTTGGCCTGCAGCAGTAATGCAGTAGTCATGCACTTAGGGACTAGCAACATGAATTTTTGCTATAAAGTGGGGGTCTATCAGTTGGAAGTAACAGACGAGGAGAATGACCTCTGTGTATCAGTTGCTCACAGGAAGACTATGAGCTGCCAATGTGATCCAGCCATGAAAAAGATTAATGCATCCTAAAATGCATCAGGCAAAGTATTTCCAGTGAAGATAGGGAAGAGTTATTACCATTATATAAGGCATTGATGAGACCTCATTTGGAATACTGCATGCCGTTCTGGTCTCCCATGTTTAAGAAAGATGAATTCAAACTGCAACAGGTACAGAGAAGGGCTACTAGAATTATCAGAGGAATGGAGACCCTATCTTCCGAGAGGAGACTTAAGGATCTTGGCTTGTTTAGCCTAACCAAAAGAATGCTGAGGGGAGATTTGATCACTCTCTATAAATATAGCAGAGGAATAAACACTAGGGAGGGAGAGGAGTTTTTTACATTAAGGGCCAATGTTGGCACAAGAACAAATGGATATAAACTGGTTATCAATAAGTTTAGGCTTGAAATTAGATGCAGGTTTCTAACCATCAGAGGAGTGAAGTTCTGAAACAGGACAAGAGCAGCAGTGGTTCAAGACTGAGCTTGATAAGTTTACAGAGGGGATGGTATGATGAGACTGCCTACAAAGGCTTATGCGCCATCCACAACTGCTATTAGCAAATATCTCCAATGGCCACAGATGGAGTGATAGATAGTGAGGCCAATGAGTTACGACAAGAATTCTTTCCCAGGTGTCTGGCTGGTAGCTCTCATCCATAGGCTCAGAATCTAACTGATCACCATATCTGGGGTTGGGAAGGAATTTTCCCCTAGGTCAAATTGGCAGAGACCCTAGGGGAAGAGAGGAGTTGCCTTCCTCTGTAGCCTAGGACACTGATCACTTGCTGGTTTAAACTAGTGTAAATGGTCGATTCTTTGTAAACCGAAGTTTTTAAATCAAGATTTGAGGACTTCAGTAATTCAGCTGGAGGTTAGGGGTCTATTACAGGAGTGGGTGGGTGAGGTTCTGTGGCCTGCAATGTACAGAAAGTCAGACTAGATTATCCTGATGGTCCCTTCTGGCCTTAAAGTCTATAAGCAGGTTATGCAGATTAATTATATGGTTAATCACGAGTTAATTATATGTGGTCTAAATAAGTACTTTCTTGTATTCTTGTTTGTTTTTTTTGCCTTTTAATTTCGAGTGCTCTCTAGGTCTTGTACCATGGGAAAGGGTAGATAGGAGTGTCCATTTGGCCTTCTCTGTGCCATCCTGTATTTGATATACTCTGTCTCTATTAAATCCATCATAAGTCGTCTTTTTACTCTCCTCATAAAAAGATTGTCAACTTTCCTCCTCTTTCATTAGTCACTTGCCTTGACCTTCTCTGTACCTTCTCAATTTCTGCTATGTCTTCTTTGAGATAAGGGACCTATTTCAGCTCTGGTGTAAACAGAGGCAATTCCACTGTGGAAATTCTGCTCCGATTGGACGCAATATTGTAGGTAAGACTATACTACCATGTTCTAGAATGGTCTATATTATTTTCTATATTCACTCCATCTCTATCCTAGAAGGGAGCCTTATTACCTAACTTTATCTTAGTATATCTGCTTTTTTCACTAATTTCTGCATAGTGATCAGCCGTCTTCACTGAGCTGCCAGCAGTGACTCCTGGAGGCGTAAATTTTCATAGCGCTATTGAAGCGGTTACCTTGCATTTGTCTACAGTGAGTTTCATTTGCTATCATGTTGCCCAATTACCTAGTGTAACAGACCCAGGCCAGTGGGGTGCAGGAGTCTGGTAGAGGGCAAATATACTGGTCACTGGGTGAGTAGTTTTCTGTTCCCTGAGTGACCAGAGCAGGGTCTGCACTAGAGTAGTTAGGAACTTGCTAGAACCAATTAAGGCAGACAGGCTGATTAGAACACCTGCAGCCAATCAAGGCAGGCTAATCAGGGCACCTTGGTTTTAAAAGGAGCTCACTCCAGTCAGGGTAGGGGGAGCTAGAGGAGAGGAAGTGTGTGTGAGGAGCTGGGAGCAAGAGGCACAAGGAGCTGAGAGTGAGAGTGAGAGGCTGTGCTGCTGGAGGACTAAGGAGTACAAGTGTTATCAGACACCAGGAGGAAGGTCCTGTGGTGAGGATAAAGAAGATGTTTGGAGGAGATCATGGGGAAGTAGCCCAGGGAGGTGTAGCTGTCACACAGCTGTTACAGGCGGCACTATAGACAGCTGCAAATCCATAGGGCCCTGGGCTGGAACCTGGAGTAGAGGGCGGGCCTGGGTCCCCCCCCAAACCTCCCAACTCCTGATCAGACACAGGAGGAGTTGATCCAGACTATGGGGAAGATCACTGAGGTGAGCAAATCTGCCAATAAGCGCAGGACCCACCAAGGTAGAGGAGGAACTTTGTCACACTAGTTTAGGGCCCCATGTTGCAGAATACCTCCTAAGGCATCCAGAGTGCTCTCAATTCCCTTGCAAAATTGGACCATGAATTAGTTTTCCTGAGTTTCTAGTACTTTGTCCTGGTCTTGACTGTCCTGAATAATTTTGTGTCATCAGTTTGTCTTTGCCTCTTGGATAGCAATTAATAAATACACACAACACCAGTCTTGGTTCTAGTCCCTGGAGCAACCTATTATTAATCTCTTTCCATTGCTTAGAACTGACCATTTGTTCCTACTCTTTGCTTCTTATCTCTTACCAGTTTTTAATCCATGACAGACTTTACCTTTCACCCCAACCTTGCCAAGTTTCCTCAATAGCTTCTTGTGTTTGACTTTATCAAAAGCCTTTTGAAAGCCCACTGGATTCTCATTTATCCACTATTTTATTAACTCTTTGAAAGAATTCTAGCAGAGGAGCAAGATGTGATTTCCACTTATAGAAATTCTGCTGGTTGGTACTAACATTTATAATATTTTTTCTGTAATGTATTTCCTTGTCGTAAGGTTGAACAGTTTAATTCCAGGAATCACACTTAGTACTTACTTTAAAAAAAATTAAATACATACAACCTTGGCCATCTTCCAGTTCTCAATATAGTGGGTGTTTTTAGTGATAAATTGCATAATTTTAGTAGGTCATCTACTTTGGTCTTTAGTTCTTTCCTTCAGAACTCTCACGTGTCTGCCACCCAATCATGGTGATACATTGGCATTTAGTCCCTCAAGTCATTCCATTATCAGTTTGTTTTTGTTTTGTTCTTTTAAACACCTCTGCATCTGGCAGTACCTTACCATCAACATCTGGAAAGAGTAACCCTAGATCAACTGCTCCCCCATCGTCCTTTGGGGTGAAGAGGGAGGCAAAGAAATCATGCATCATCTCCTCTGCAAACAAAAAAATTCTCAGACACATAGAAAAACATAAACTGTTGAGCAATAGTCAACATGGTTTCTGTAAAGGGAAATCGTGTCTTACTAATCTATTAGAGTTCTTTGAAGGAGTCAACAAACATGTGGACAAGGTGGATCCAGTGGACATAGTGTACTTCGATTTCCAGAAAGCCTTTGACAAGGTCCCTCACCAAAGGCTCTTATGTAAATTAAGCTGTCATGAGATAAAAAGGAAGGTCCTTTCATGGACTGTGTTCCCTGTCTTTTAACCAATTCTAAGGGTAGGAATAAATGGTAAATTCTCAGAATGGAGAGGCGTAAGTAGTGGTGTTCCCCAGGGGTCAGTCCTAGGACCAATCCTATTCAATTTATTCATAAATGATTTGGAGAAAGGGGTAAATAGTGAGGTGGCAAAGTCTGCAGATGATACTGAACTACTCAAGATAGTTAAGACTAAAGCAGATTGTGAAGAACTTCAAAAAGATCTCACAAAACTAAGTGATTGGGCAACAAAATGGCAGATGAAATTTAATATGGATAAATGTAAAGTAATGCACATTGGAAAAAATAACCCCAACTATACATACAATATGATAGGGGCTAATTTAGCTACAGCAAGTCAGGAAAAAGATCTTGGCGTCATTGTGGACAGTTCTCTGAAGATGTCCATGCAGTGCGCAGAGGCGGTCAAAAAAACGAACAGGATGTTAGGAATCATTAAAAAGAGGATAGAGAATAAGACTGAGAATATATTATTGCCCTTATGTAAATCCATGGTATGCCCACATCTCGAATACTGTGTACAGATGTGGTCTCCTCACCTTAAAAAAGATATTCTAGTACTAGAAAAGGTTCAGAAAAGGGCAACTAAAATGATTAGGGGTTTGGAGAGAGTCCCATACGAGGAAAGATTAAAGAGGCTAGGCCTCTTCAGCTTGGAAAAGAGGAGACTAAGGGGGGATATGATAGAGGTATATAAAATCGTGAGTGATGTAGAGAAAGTGGATAAGGAAAAGTTATTTACTTATTCCCATAATACAAGAACTAGGGGTCACCAAATGAAATTAATAGGTAGCAGGTTTAAAACAAATAAAAGGAAGTTCTTCTTCACACAGCGCACAGTCAACTTGTGGAACTCCTTACCTGAGGAGGTTGTGAAGGCTGGGACTATAACAATGTTTAAAAGGGAACTGGATAAATTCATGGTGGCTAAGTCCATAAATGGCTATTAGCCAGAAAGGGTAAAGAATGGTGTCCCTAGCCTCTGTTCACCAGAGGATGGAGATGGATGGCAGAAGAGAGATCACTTGATCATTGCCTGTTAGCTTCACTCCCTCTGGGGCACCTGGCATTGGCCACTATCGGTAGACAGATACTGGGCTAGATGGACCTTTGGTCTGACCTGGTACGGCCGTTCTTATGTTCTTATGTTCTCCTTCACCCCTTTGATTATACCCTTTTATTTCTTAGCAAACTCATTGACTTCCCTGTGAGGTTCCTACTTTTGACGCACTCAATATAGTATTAGTAACATTTAGCACTTTGTACAGGGCTTTCAAAGAAATGTCAAGAGCTAAGGGCCAGATTCTCTCATGCTCTGTTGTACCTTACTCGGCAAATATTCTCAGGGAGTTTAGTTGGCTGCTCACAATGCAAAGTGCTACTCCTTTAGACCTGTAATCTTTATTTGGAAACTTCTGAACTTAAGAGACTGATGTTTAAAAATTTCACACTTATTTAACATCTTATTAAACCACATCTAACTCCTTTGTCTCATGCACCTTCATTGCATGATATTTTTTGCAATGTCCCATTGCAGCAGCAATCATTGTCATTCACTATTTTAAATTAAATCAGCTCCCTGGTAGCTGTCCCAATAAAGCAGCTCTCTCTGTTAAGGGTTTACCTAGACCAGAAAAAGCAGACTGTATTAACAAACGTGTTTTATAAGCTTGTCCTCACCATCACCTTTTTCTGACCTTGATCAAACAGAGTTTAAATGAATTACTGTCCATCTACACTAGGGAAAATGTCAGTTGGGTAACCCCAGCATCTCTTCCTAAGCTAGACGTGCCCTAAATGTATGTGTCTTTATGTATATTTGTTCTGCTGATTGCTTCTTCACCCTTTTAAGACACCATCCTGCAAGGTGCCGAGTGTCTCTTGAGAAATTCTGAGCACCCTTAAATCCTACTGAACGTCCTCTTCAATGGGAGGGTTCAGCATCTCTTAGTATATGCTCAGCACTGCACAGATTGAGCCCTTTCGCCTCCATTTTACCTTCTATTTCACCTGTATTGTATTAACATCTATGTGGTTGGACTTCCATTTTCACATCCTTTTGCTCTAATAATGAAACTGGTAAGAAACAAAAAATACAGTGAATGAATAAAGGATGTTCTTGTTACACTGCATTTAGGAACAGCTGAAAATACTTTTCATACAGTGGGCCTGGCTGTTCACTGTTACTGTCCTCCACCAGTGATTTCAATGAAATTATATTGATATAAACACTGGAGTGATGCAGTATGGAAGCAGGCCCAGTGCATTGAATTCACCTCCTCCACCCCCAGTTTATATAGACATAAACTCTGGCTGAAGACCCTGGTGGTGGAAACTCTGCCAGGGAACCAGGTAGTACTGGCAGAAAGTGCCACAATCTCATGCAGAGGATGTGTGAGAATGGATAAAGGGCAAGTGCAGCCCCAAAAGTGGGTGGTGCTGGACACAAGGGAGGCATAACGAGCAGAGCTTCCCACAGTGGAATTCCTAGGGAGAATTAAAGCTGCTACTGGGACAGGCACATCAGCACAGCCTTCTACAGGCATGAGCAGCTGCTTTCACACAGTGAGCTTAGCTCATGGAGGACAATGTACTTTACCTGTCCCGGCACAAGCTGGTTTTCAGTTGGGCCCAATATTTGTGTAATTACATTAAGTCATCCCTTGGGAATTCTTGGTGCAATTCTGACCCCGCTGAAGTCAATGGCAAAACTCCCATCTGCTCTGAAAAGCAAGCATAGCTTTTAATTTTGGTTAAGGTAAGAGTCCCTGCACAGGAGTTCAAGGGTGAAATTCTGGCCCCTCTGAAGTCAATGGGAGTTTTGCCATTGGTTTCCGTGGAGCCAGGATTTCTCCCCAGGTCATCTTCACTCCCACATTTTCTTTCTTTAAAAAATGACACATACATCAATGATTTTTTTAAATTGTAATTCAAAGCGTTGTCAGCATGGAAGTAGGATACATATTCAGCGAAATAGTGTCTGGCGTACTCCTTAAACATCAACTAATATAATGTGACTCTCTCTACAGGGCCACAGAGCACAAGTACAGAAATCTATAGCTCTCACAAAGAGCCACAGAATTCCCAGCACTGTGCAAAAAGGTAAGGCAAAAGGAGTTAGTGTAGTGCTATAATCTTCAGGAGCATCAAAAACTGTGCAGATGTCTGAGTGCTGATAAAGGGTACAGAGCTTGGCAAATGCTCAAAGAATTAATTCCCAGATCATATAAACAACTAATCAGTGGAATAAGTGAAAGGAGAAAAAACTTCATCTGGAGGTCTGACTGTGCCCTCTCTTAGGTGCAACCAGCATATACAACTGCATCTCCTGGGACAACTAGATTCCAAAAGTTTTAACCCACAGATGGCAGTAGAAAAATCTGCCGAATCTGGGGTGAGTGGCCATGCACCCCATATATGTCAGCAAATCATAGTATTTAAGCCACATGCCTCCTTTGGAAACAAACAGACCTTTGGGGCTTGAGCTAATGATCATTGAAAACAATGGAAAGACTCCCATTAACTGCAACAGGCTTTGGATCTCACTTCCATGTAAAAGCAACCGTAATGCTGGCTAAACATACAGAGATCTGCCAAAAGAGCAAACCTGAGAAGAGTAAAGAATTTGGTATAACTGTTTATTTAAAAAAGAAACGGCCAAACAAACCAAGTCACTGTTTATCTCAGGTAGAGGAATGAGAGTCTTATTCTGCTTCCAGAAATTAGAAAAGTAATCTCCATAGAGTGAGCCTTGTTTCTTCATCTCTGCAAATACTTGACATCTTTTCATCAAATCCTGGCCAGTTACATTAATGTTCCAGCTGCTCTTGCCTTTTTAAAAATATTGCTCCTGACTCCCCAGGGACCCACAGGCTATTCAATTCTCAGAATATCTGTGCTCTTAGGGTTTTTTTTCAGAAATTCTTTTGACAGTTGTAAAAACAAGTTGCCCTGTTTATGCTGTTGAACGTGTTACATTTGAACTTGTCTAATGGCACCAAAAGAGTTGATCTGATGGAGAAAATTACAGAGGTGGGAAACTCAGTTGTGTTTCCTACCTTCTTACAGTCAAGAGAGATTGACCAACAGGGTATGAAACAAGATAATACAGTGCTATCCTGGCTGGAGGAGGGATTAGGAAAAAAGTAGATAACATTTGCTTGAAAAGGAAAGGATTTATACACAATGGGAAGACAGTACATCATTTCCTTAAATGTCAGTGGGATGACTGATTGCATAAAATAGAAAAGAATCTTGCAGCATCTGAAAAAATGGAATAGTGCAGTTGGATGCCTGTAGGAAACATATCACCTAGGCCTAAGTCCAAATGGGTAAATCAGGGTTCAGCCCTAGAGCATAAAAATCAAAACGAACACCTGATGTTCAGTTCTTCAAAAACCTAGCTCTCACAGTACTTACTTATGGGACTAACAAAGTGGGAAGATTGTTATGGAGTAGGAGTAAGTATGGGGTAATTCATTTTGTGTAGTATGAATTAACTTCTTATTAATATCACTGACCTCAGGCTACAAAATACATCACAGCTAAAGTTCATCTAGTCTTTCTTCAGGGACTTTCAGGGCTCCAGCTGGAAGGATTGTGCTTTCACATACATGTGGATTAGTCTCTCTCAATAGCTACAAGCTGACTATTATACCACTGTTACAGAATCTGGCCATAAGGAAGTGCCTGCTCAGTTCCCTAATAGGGAGAGTAAAGGAAATGAAATGAATGTGCTCTCATTCTGGTTTTAGACTCTCCCTACAGCCTTCCCAGAGAGAGATGTTTGGCCTGTTGAACTGTTGGATATCACTTCCTCCAGGCAGCTAGGCAACCAAGAATAACACCATGCCGTATAGCTGAGAGAAAGTGGGAGGACTCACACTTCCAGTAGTAGCATCGGGCAGCTCTGATCATTGTTACTACAGTGACTGGGGAACCTGGATGGAAGACCTTGGCCATTCTGTTATAACCTGGCCCAGTCCTCCTCACTGGACAAACACCAGCCTGCTGTGAATGGACCTCAGCCCTGGGCCCAGGTGCTTCCAAGCTCCCCTGGATCTGCGTACTGATTGGTCACTGTTCCTAGCTCTGTCTCTTTTGGGCACATTCCCAGGATCAGGCCCTCCATCCCTGACACCCTCCTTGGGCAGAGGGACCCTGCCATTCAGTCACCATAGGCTCTGAAATCACTGCCACAGCCCTCCCGAGCCCCCAGTTGCTTAGACAGGTTCCTTCAGAGCCACCTAGCTGTGGGAGCTCTGGTTTCTCAATTAACCCCTTCAGGGATAATGTGACAGTAAGGCAGACACTGCAGGCTTAGCTGAGGAATTTCTTAACCACGGAGACTTTTACTCTTGAAGAGCAGTAGAGTGTTAGAGACCTTTGGAAAACAACAAATCTCTAAATGCAAGTCCCCTGGTCAGAGCTCACCACTCCTCCAAGCCCTAAGCTTGGCCAGAGTCCATAGCCAGGCAGCCCTTCCTGTCTTCTGGGCTTGGTTGTTGTATTTCTGCCATTGGTCAGCATCCCCCATTTTTATAGCTACTCAGGGTACATAGGGAGCAAAACACATCAAGTCTGGTTTCAACAAGTGCTTCTTTATAACTTACCAGTTGGCCCCCAGCAACCTGGCAAAACTCCTCAACCTGAAATGCATGTTAAGAGACTATCCTAAAATAACTTTCCTGAACCCCAGCATACAACATCCCTCCCCCTCAAAGTTCAACACAAGTTTCTTGATAGGAAAATCAACAACTCAGTATAGTAACTGGAACTCTAACAAGAGGTCCTGGGCAGACTGCCTGATCTCATGTGGCAAAAAAGGAAAAAGGTGATTATTCTACACAAGTCACCCGTTGCCACTATCTACAGAGTCAAGAGGTTAGGGGTTTGTGTTGTCTCATGGAGTGGTGGCAGACTGGAATCAATATTCCTGGCATACCCTGGAAAGGAGAAAATGCTATAGACACCCTAGTTCAATGAGACTGAGGGTCTCTTGAGAGGTCCACTCCAGTACCTGCTCCAACAGGAGTAGACTATCTCTCCAACTCAGAACTTGGGTGAATCACAGGAAAAGTAGCATCTGCTGATCCTCTGGCTGGAATCCTTTGAGCCTGACTCAGGTTCCTTGCTTCCTGTAGCTTTTACGATCATGCCAGGCAGCCATTTGGGCATTTCCACAAAGTTGCAACCCCAAAGGAGAACTCCAAGAGTCAAAAAGTGTGTGCCCTGTTGATGGTCATGATTGTATTTCATATTTTCTTGGTCTTGACATACTTGTTTCTCCAAGCAAGGTTTCAAGAAACTCCAGCTGGTACATATTGACTGCCTCGTCAGTACTTCCACAGGCGATACCACCATTATGGCATGAGGGGTTGTTCTCTAATTACTCAAAAACTGAGACAGCCTGGTCTGCAGTGACCCCTCAGTAACCCTTCTAAGTCCATTCTTAAAGGACTGAACAGCCTATCTGTGGATGGGTGGTAGGGAGTAGATGTGATATGATTCATCACATTAGCCCTCAAGAAGGCCCGAAATTCCTCACTAGTAAAAACACTAGCATTGTCAGAGACCACAGTCTCAGGAAGTCCATGTGTTCTAAATAAGAAACAAAGCTCCTCGATAGTTATAAATGAGGTAGCTACTCTGACCAAAATGACTTCCATCCACTTAGAATGTGCATCCACAACAAGGAACATTGACCCAGAGAAGAGACCAGCATAGTCTATGTGTAGTCTCATCCAAGACCTTCCTGGCCATTGCCATGGTGATAAGTCTGTTACCAGAGGAAATTTTCTTAACTGTTGTTATGTGGTACAGCCCAGTACTGTTTGCTCACTCTCTCTCTCTAGGCTTGGCCACCAGATGTAACTTCTGAACAGTTTCATTCGAGTCTTCCCACAGCAAGTTCTGTGGTCTTCCTCCAGTATTAACTTTCTTGCCTGGGGAAGTATTAAGAGTTGTGATGCCCAGAGGAGAACTGCACTTTGGAGACTTTGTTCCCAAGGCCTGTGAAAATAAGGATGTATGTCCAAAGATCCCATCAACTCAAGCCATCCATTCTGCACAAAATGAGACCTGAGACGGAACAGGATCTCATTTAGTCCACTGAGTGATCTGCTTAGCTGTTTGTGGAGCTGCTTCTACTCTGGCTAAAGCGAGCACCACTTGAGGTACAGGAATGTCTTCTGGTGTTCTAACCACCAGCAGCCAACTGAGGCCATCTGCATTAGCAGTTGCCAGTCCAGGCTTATAGATCAGCTGATATTGGTAGCCTATTAGCAATAAAATTCAACATTGCAGGTGTGCAGTAGCCAGGGCCGGCTCCAGGCCCCAGCGCGCCAAGCGTGTGCTTGGGGCGGCATGCTGCCGGGAGCGCTCTGCCGGTTGCCAGGAGGGCTGCAGGCGGCTCCGGTGGACCTCCCGCAGGCGTGCCTGCGGAGGGTCCGCTGGTCCCACAGCTCCGGTGAAGCTTCCGCAGGCACGCCTGCGGGAGGTCCACCGGAGCCACGGGACCAGCGGACCCTCCGCAGGGACACCTGCAGGAGTTTCACCAGAGCCACAGAACCAACGGACCCTCCACAGGGACGCCTGCGGGCGGTCCACCGGAGCCGCGAGATCAGCAAGCGGCAGAGCGCCCCCTGCGGGGTGCCACCGTGCTTGGGGCAGTGAAATGGCTAGAGCCGGCCCTGGCAGAAGCCAAAAGGAGAGCAGCTTTGGCCTCCCCCAGAAATCCTAGAAGTGGTGTATGGTCAGTAGTTATAGTGAATTGTTGCCCATAGAGATACTGATGGAACTTCCTGACAGCAAAGACAATAACTAGCTTTCTTATCTAACTGGGAATACTGTTGCTCTGCCAATGATAAGAAGCATGAGGCATTGCAGACAGGCCTGTCAGTCCCACCTTCCATTAAGTGTGAAAGTACTGCACCCACTCCATAGCGTGAAGCATTGCAAGTAAGTAACAAGGCATACTTGGGTCAAAATGCATCAGGAGTTTGGCTGACTTAAGAAATGCTTTAGTTTCTTTGAAAATGATCTAATCCTTACCCTAGTGCATTCTGACACTTTTTTGAGCAATGCATGAAGGGGGCAGCTGACACTGGCACATTTGCTAGGAATTGTTCATAATATTTAAAAGGACAAAGTACGTCTTGAGCACAATCACATTTTTCACAGCTGGAGCTTCTTTGATGGCTTTTATCTTCTCTTTTAGTGGTTGCAGTCCTTTCCCCAAAACACCATGTCCTAAATAAACCACCTCCTTGGCCATGAAAACACATCTTTAGTGCATGAGTCACAATCCAGCTTCTCTTAACCTCTGTAGGACTTTTTCTAGACTCTCTAGATGCTCTACTTCTGTCTCCCTTGTCACAAAAACATCATCTAGGTATACTATGACATGGCACAATCCAGCCAATAATCCTTCCATGACCCACTGGAAGATAGCACAAGCAGAGGAAATCCTGAACGAGAAGTGGGTGTGACTATAGTGTATCTTATGTGTATTGATAGTAAACACAGCCTGCAAGTCTTCATCCAGAACTAGCTGTTGGTAAGCATGTGACATGTCTAGCTTGGAAAATGAGACTCCACCTGCCAGCTTGTAGTAAATTTTTTCTAGTCAAGGAATGAGATATTGTGCCAAATGGGTAGCCTGGTTTGCAGTTTGTTTGTAATTGCAGTGTATACACAAGGAGCTGTCAGCTTTTACTATAGGTACCACCCAGAGCAGCCCATTCAGAGAATTTCACTCTGGATAATCCCTGCAGTTTCTAAATGCCGCAGTTCCTCTTCTACTCTGGCTTGTAGAGCATAAGGAACAGGGCGGGCCTTGCAAAACCGAGGGTATGGAATGGAATCTATATTTATTTTCACCTGGAGATTCCAGAGTTCTCCCAGGTCTTCTCTACTTGCTCATATTTTTCCGAAAGGTCACTGATCACTCCTGCACTTTTGTGATACAAGGGTCCCAGGAGTCTTTTACAGTCCAGATTCAAGGTGGAGAGTAATTCCATCCAAAAAGGCTTGGTCCTGGTCCAGCTACTACAAAGAGAGGGAGATGAGCCCTCTGAGGCCCATACCTCACCTTGATTTCCACCCTCCCCAGTTTAGGAATGTTCTCCCCAGTGAGGGATTTGAGTAGCTTGGGTAGGGGACAAAGTCAAGCTGGGGCACACATCAGCAACAACTTTGTAAGTGTCTTGCCCCAGCACTAGAGCTGCTGCCCCTGTGTCAAGCTCCATTTTTGCATTCTGCTTATTCAACTGTAGCTTGACTAGGATCGGTTACTTAGAAGAGTTCTTCTGATTCAAGAGAGCATACACCATTTGACTCCTTCTCCAGTTCGGGGACCCCAACCCCAGCTGACGCTCCTTCCACATGGTATGTCCTATTCTCTCTTCTTCCAGGTATCCGCACATTCCCTGCCTCTAGTTCTGCAGCACTTAGCCATATGTCTCTTCTTTTTACAATGACACTCTGAATCTTTATGCCTGCACTCCATGTGAGAATGATCCCCCCGCCCCGCCCCCGCGCATCAGTAGCACTTCCTATTCCCTCTAACATTAGCATATCTGGAGGTTGGACTTTCCTGACATCTCTTGCCTGTCCCTTTCCTATCCCCCAACTTGCTGATCCACTTGGAAGGGATTTGGGAAAGCTCATGGGTACCTCGGGCACCCATTTCCAGTGCCAGAGCAATAGTCATGGACTTCTGGAGTGTTAGAGTAGGCTCTGCAAGACTCCTTCACTGCCTAGCTTCATTACTGATGCCACAAACAATGCAGTTGCACAACATATCCTCCCAACCATTTCCAAATTCATATTGGGCTGCCAGCCAGGGGTGGCTCTAGGAATTTTGCTGCCCCAAGCATGGCAGGCAGGCTGCCTTTGGCGGCTTGCCTGCGGAGGGTCCGCTGGTCCCGCGGCTTCGGAGGACCTCCTGCAGGCCTGCGGGAGGTCCTCCGAAGCCGCGGGACCAGCGGACCCTCCGCAGGCAAGCCGCTGAAGGCTGCCTGCCTGCCACCCTCGCGGCGCCGGCAGAGCGCCCCCCACAGCTTGCCGCCCCAAGCATGCGCTTGGCATGCTGGGGCCTGGAGCCGTCCCTGCTGCCAGCTGGCATAGATTTGCCACGAACTGCGAGATGGATTCATTAGGTGCCCTGACGCAGGAGTTAAACTTGAACCGCAAGATACTAACAGACGGTTTTGTTTTGTAATGATCTGTTGCTGCTTTTAACCATCAAATGTCACTGTTTCCGGAGTTCTGGGCTCCAGGAGATTACAAATGAGTCCACGGGTCTCACAACCCTCAACACTGTGGAGGATAAACTTCCATTTTATCTCGCCCGTGACACCATCAGCCAACAGGTAACAGCAGACACATTCTATATAGTGTGTCCAGGTGTCCTTCTGAGGGTCAAATTCATCCACCCTGCCATGGCTCGCCGTTCCCTTGTGTGGCTGAAGAACCCAGAGTCTGCATCTCCACACTTCCCCTGCTTGTCAGGGAGGCAAGGCCCCATCTCCCCTTTCAGGGAAACAGCCAGTCCTGGGAAGCAGCTCCTCAGGAGCACCACAGCACTGCATCCACGTACAGTTCTTTGCACGTGTCAGTCAGAGCACCTCATCGCCAATATGTTACAGCTGCTCAGGGCATGCAGGGAGCACAATACACATCAGGTCTCAACAACTGCTTCTTTATTAACTTACAAAAAGGCCCCCAGGGACCAGGCAAAACTCCCCATCCCAGAATACATGTTTAGGGACTATCCTAAAATAACTATCCTGAACCCCAAGGAGACAACACCCAGCCTGACAGGACCCCTCCTTAAATAAAATCTCCCCCATTAGTCAGGTGCAGAAACTGCACCTCTCCCAGCTAAGAGTTTAGACTGGTGAGTTCCAGCTCCTTGCTCCCAGACAGGCTTCTGTGTAGATTCCATTCAAAGTCGCTGGCTTTGCTGGTAGAAAAGCCATTGTTCCAGTAGGGAAGAGTAATTAAATATTGATGCCGTTGCTGGCTCTTTCATTGTTAGCTGTTTCTGAGCCCCCTCCAGATATGAACATGCAGTGTCTAGAGCAGCCTGACCTTGTCAGGCCTAGACAGTTTCTCCTCAACACGGAATACAAAATGACAGTTAGCACACAAAATGGACGGTGCCAACCAAAATGGAGTTGATACTTTGACACACAAGTCTCATGGGCAGGAGCCCAACTGAACATTCCACCATTAGTATGTAAGTTCCAAGACATAAGCAAAGCCTTGTTCATCTGATGGGTAACCCACCCCTAAATCTTTCATGTGATACTCAACAGACAAGTTGTCACTCATTCCCTTCTGCTGCAGGTTTGCCGCATCTGTTTGTCTTTCCAAATATTTGCCTGAATGACCTGATTAGCTTGAGGGAAAAAGCTATATTTACATTTAGCTTTGGGAGGAAGGAATGATCTTATGCCTATCGCACAGGATTGGAAGCCAGAAGGTTTGTATTGTCTTCCCAGTTTTGCCAGATACTGTCTCTCTGACTTAGGCAAGACCCCTAATACTTCTGCATTTCAGTTTTCTTAGTTCTAAAATGGGGCTAATAATACTTCATTACCTCATTTTGGCATTGGGAAGCTCACTTTATTAACATCTGTACAACACTTTGAGATCTTTGGAGGGAACACACTATAGCAGTGAGAGCATCCTAAACTGGACTTTCAAAAATACAGGCACCTGCAATCAGTGGTCATTTTTGAACATGTTGGCCTATATTATTTGTCCTTCTCTTTTTAGCCCAAGAGAAGATCTTGCCCCTGAGACAGGAATGTTACTATAAGTGTCTCAAGTGGGACTCCAAAAATTAGGTGATACTTCTGAATTTTTTGGCAACAGTGCCCAAAGTGCAGTACCCCTTCGCTAGGTGCCCAGGCCCGCCCTATTTCTGCCTTAGCAGTTCTGGCTAGTTAAAGGTGCAGGTAATTAATTAACCCTGCTGCCTGTTATCTGATTCCCTCTTGAATACTGAAAACCAGAGGAAAACCCTGAGGACAGCCGTGGCCAGGATAGTCTCTGGCAGTCTAGCAGTCCCTAAAGAAACTGTGTTATTGAGGAAAACTGGGAGACAGAGTTGAGGCAAAGGACCAGATGTAGAAGAGACTAAAAGAACATATGTACCCAATACTACAGCATATAGTTGGAGTGTCCCATGGATCAGTTCAGTAACTAATTCCAACCCAGTGGAGATTAAAAAAATTATCGAATCTAATTACTGTCTCTTGTTGCACTTCTTCAGATCACTGCTCCATGTGCCGAATTTTTCAGGTAGTACTAGTCCTCTGGAACAAGAGTTGGGAGTGCTACTTCTGGGCCTGCAAAATGGCTAACGTCATTTAAACCTGCCCCTGTCAAAGCACTGGAGAATTTAGGGAGCAACAGCATGTGAAGCAATCCTGCACTTTGAGGGGCATGGATTTAAATCGTCTCCAGTTCTTTTCTATTTCTAATTTCTTTGACATTTTAGGTGGGGCTTGCGTCTCCTCTACTCTATGACATGGTTGGGATCCCTGCTTTCCAGGCTGCTTATGGTCATTGTTTGGAGCAAGTCTATAAATCTAGGGGACTCAATTCTGGGATTCTATGACCATCGAGGGCCCAAATATGAATAGAAAATACAACTTTTCCCTAGTAAGGCACAATCCTACCTTGTATGGGGAATTGATTTCTTCTTATCTTTAACATTGAAATATCTGCTTTGTCTTGGAGCTCGTTAAAAGATTAGTGTCATGTAAAACTTGCATAGTGATAATATATGACTTAGTTAAATAGAACGTCCTACCACTGAGTAGTTAACTCTCCTCAGGCACTAACTAAACCTTCTCCTGGCGCTGTCTTTCTGAAATAAATCTGCAAGTGCTACCATCCCCCTGAACGCCTCCTGTGATGAAATGTGTAAACCCTGTCCCTGACAGGAAAGGGTTAACCTGCCCCCGGAGGCTGAATTAGCCACCTCCTGTTACCTCTGGCTTGGCTGTTAATCTTGAGAAAAGGAAAAGGGGGAACTCCAGCAGATGGAGGCTTGTGGAGGCAGGAAAGCAGACAGGCTGTCGTGTGAATGGTCAGGAGCCTGATAGGAGTTAGGATCCCTGATGAGCTGCAGCCTGTCTGACCCCCTGAGTAAGGGAAGGAATGTGCCAGCCCCTGGACAGTGGGGTTTTGTTTGAGGCACAGGAGTGTGGTGACAGATTATAGTGGCCAAGGCTTGCCTGTGAGGTAGAGGCAGCCAGCTGAGCCAAGGGTTGGTTGTCTTCAAATTTTTGTTGCATTTTGGTAAAGGGCTCAGAGGCCCCCAGAAGAGGTTGGACTCCATTAAGCTGGAATAGGTCAAACACTGGGAAAACTGAAAGTTGCTGCAGCACTAAATCTGGCCACAAGCAGGTGTGCTGGAGAGTGATAACTTTGCTACATATCCCTACACCATTGACCACAGTCCTGGCAGCCTCATCTGTGACTTCTCTTCCCCTGGATATTGTAGTTGTAACTGGCTGATGAGGCATTGACCTGAGACAGCTGGGCATGCACGTGGGCTGATGCACACTCCTTAGTTCCATTCGCCACCCTCAATTTCCAGTGCTCATCCTAGTGACAGGTTCACACAGGGTGGGCAGACTGGGAAACAACAGCACAAATGAAGACAGCCCATTTGGAAGCCCAGCCATAGGGCAAAAACCAAGAGGATTCCTTGAGGAAGCCAGGAGCATGGTGGACTGCAACTGAATCTGGGAAACATAAGAGAACTTGCATAGTCCATTCCTTACGCTGCAAGGTCCCTCCCATGCTTGTGTGGGTGACAGAGTCCGACAAGAGGTGCCTAGTCTTGATCTTATTGGATGGCAGCTGTTGGAATGGGATTGCCACTACAGCTAGTCAGGAATTTTTCAACAAAACAATTTTCATTGGAAATGCTGATTCATTGAAACTGAATTTTTTACTGAGAAACCTGGAGTCAATGAATTTTTCAACTCAAATTTTTGTTTTGCAGTTGTCATTATTTTGTTGTGATATCTTCTAAGTGGAAAAATTCCAGTTCTCCCCTTTGAAACAACTTGTTATTTTGAAATTTAAACTATGGTAAAAAAAAAATACACAAAAATGGTTGAAATCAAAATGGAACGTTTCAAAATGATCAAAATGCAGTATATTGATTGACACAAAACTGGTTTGTTTTTCCAGCTTCTGAACATTTTCAAGATTTTCACATTTTGTGCCAAATGGGGACTTTTTTCATTATCTCAAATTTTCATGGGACAGGAAGCTGGTTTCCCACCCAACTCCAGCCGCACAGTTAGGGCAGATTACAGTCAAACATTGTTTTGCATGGAGTGCTGCAGTGTGTACACTTACAAGCAGGATTATCCAAAGTGCAGTTGTGCAACGGACTAGTTAACCCAAACAATAATATTAGCAATAAACATATCAGAACAATTTTAACAATGCTGGTCCTAGCCACTACATCCCACGGTCTTGCCTCTGGCATATACTCACCCGCTTTGGGGACAGGGAAAAGTTGCTCTGTTCCATTGAGGGTTCTGGGAGGTACAGTAACTGGCTGAGACACAATGCCTCCCAGAGCTCCAAGTGTGATATCCTCTCCTGTCTGCACCTGGCCAGCTCCACTTTCCAGTTCAGAGAGGAGACCTGGCCCCATCCCCTCCCAGAACCCTTTGGAGATGCTGGCATAGGCAGCACCACTAGCCCTGGGGAATCCTTGCCACCCAGGGATGCGAGGACACCATTGTGCTCTGCCCCTGCAAGGAGCTGAGAGTCTCCTTGCACCCTCTCCTTTTCATGCATATCTGCACTGGCACAGCCTGGCACTGAATGCTGCCAATGTATTAAAGCTGAGCCACTGTCAATCTAAGGGGGAAGCTTTCACCCATCTGACTCTTGTCCTGGATGAGAGTCCCTTATGTCTGAATTGGCACCTATCATCATAGTATAGGAGTGTCATAACTTTCCTACTCAGATCTGAACCTTAGAGTTCAGAACATGAGAAGCTAGCATGAAACCTCCAAACTTAATTACCAGCTTGGATCTGATTGGATCTAATTACCAGCTTCTGCCACCAGTCAGAAGATTCCAGTGTCTGGCTCACTCCGGTCTCCCCAAAACCTTCCCTGGGGACCCCAAGACTCAGATGCCCTGAGTCTCACCACAAAGGGAAATAACCCACTTCCCTTCCCCCTCTTTACCTTCTCTCAGCTTTCCCTGCCCTGGGTACTCTAGGAGATTCCCTGCTTCAAGTCCTTGAAACACCGCACCGAGAAATCAAATATTTCTCTCCCCTCACCCAGAGGTTATGCAAATTCAGGCTTAGTAAATCTAACACAAAGAGATTCTCTCTTCCCCCCTGTGTTCTTCCTCCCACCAATTCCCTGGTGAGCTGCAGACTCAATCCCCTTGAGCCCCCACTAAAAAAAAAATCCAACAGGTCTTAAAAAGAAAGTTTTATATAAAAAGAAAGAAAAAGACATAAAATGATCTCTGTATCAAGGTGACAATATACAGGGTTAATTGCTTAAAAGAAAAAATGAATAAACAGCCTTATCCAAAAAGAATACAATTTAAAACATTCCAGCAACTACACACATGTAAATACAAAAAAACAATATAAACCTATTGTCTTACTATCCTTGTACTGACAACTTGGAAACAGAAGACTAGAAAGCCTGGAGATAGAGAGATCACTCTCAGAGCCGAGAGGGCCACCGAACCAAGACAAAGAACAAAGAACTCACACCCAAACTTCCCTCCACCCAATTTTGGAAGTATTTTGTCTCCTGATTGGTCCTCTGGTCAGGTGTGTCAGGTCACCCTGTTTGTTAACCCTTTTATAGGTGAAAGAGACATTAACCCTTAGCTATCTGTTTATGACAAGGAGCACTGACCTTAGGCACAGGGAGGTTCAGTGACTTGCCCTAGGTCACACAGCAAGCCAACGGCACAGTCTAAAACAGAGGCTGGCATTTTCAAAGGTGCTTAAGAGAGAGAAGCATCCAGCTCCCACCAAGAGCCTGTTACAGTTGGATAGATTTCAGAGTGGTAGCCATGTTAGTCTGTATCAGCAAAAACAACGAGGATTTTCCCTCTCTTGATATTCACCCCTTCTTGTCAACTGTTGAGAATAGGCCACTTCCACCTTAATTGAATTGGCCTGATTAGCACTGACCCCTTACTTGGTAAGGTAGCTCCCATCTTTTCATGTGCTGTGTATATATACTGATGTGACGGGGCAAGGCCAGATGGATTTGGAAAAGTAGTGGGAGATAGATATATTAGCCCCAGGTTAAACAAATCCCCGGTACCAGGATAAGTAAATGGCAGTTGCTCCAGGTCAGTTAAGACACCTGGGGCCAAGTAAGAGCTTTCCAGAAGGCAAAGAGAATGCTAGGTTGATTGGGACACCTGAAGCCAATCAGGGGCTGGCTGAAAGTAGTTAAAAGCCTCCCAGTTAGTCAGGTGGGTGTGCATGCCAGGAGGTGTGAGAAGTTGTGCTGTTGGAGAGACTGAGCTGTACACACCATATCAGGCACAAGGAAGGAGGCCCTGAGGTAAGGGTGAAGTGGAGCTTGAGGAAGTGGGGGGGCTGCTGTGGGAAAGTAACTCAGGGAATTGTATGTGTCCTGTTCCTAAAAGGTCAACTACCATAGCTGATACTATTAGGGTCCCTGGGCTGGAGCCTGGAGTAGAGGGCGGGACTGGGCTCCCTTCCTTTGTCCGCCTGATTAATCACTGAGACTGGGAGAGAACAGAGACTGTACAAGGGAGTATAGTGTCTCCTCACCTCCCTTGCTGGCTTATGATGAAAATGGCTTAGTAGACTATGACCCTTGTCTCTAGAGAGAGAAGGGTTAAGTGGAGGGTCACAGTGAGCCCCTGAGCTAGTGAAATCCATCAGGGAATGCAGGATCCAGGAAACATGGACAGAGCTTTGTCACACTGCTTACTGTATTTTTCACTCCATGCATCTGATGAAGTGGATTTTAGCCCACAAAAGCTTATGCTTAAATAAATGTGTTATCCTCTAAGATACCACAAGGACTCCTCGTAGGATAGATGACTTCCTTGGACACCTTTGCAAACCCCAGCAAGAAATTAGACCACCTGATCACCATTCTCATATTCTAAGCACTAGACAGGGAGGTGGCTCCATTTTGGGGGTGTCAGGACTGAGATGTGTGGTAAATAACATTACACAGTTTTAGTTTGAAAAATCTTTTAGTTTTGTGGCCCCAACTGGCAAATACTCCTTGGACTAGATTGAAACCTGGTGTGAGAGGTGCAACTTGAAGTCAATGAAGTTTCCCACCATCACACCCGACCTGCATTCTCCTCTTATGTTGAATGTCTGGGAATGGGCAATAATGGTTCTGCTGGCCGCCAGCTCCTTATTTATTGCTGTGGTTCTCTTGATGCTGTATGCCCACTCAGTACAGACTTGGTTCCTACTATGTCTAGCTTTAGATCTGGGGGATCCATATCACTGGGAACATTGTGGGGCATTTTGTGCTGGTAGACTTAGCAGATGAGTATTTTAAAGATGGTTTGATGGTTAAGGCCCTGGACTGGGCTCAGGGGTCAGTCTCCAGTTGTGACACGGACTTCCTGTGTGATCTTGGATAAATCACATAATCTCTCTGTATAAGGTTCCCCTGTAAAATGGGATAACACTAATACTGCCTTTATCCTGCCCTTTCTCTGCCTTGTCTATTTAGATTGTAAAAACAACGAGAAGGCCTTGGGGCACCTTAGAGACTAACAAATTTATTTGGGCATAAGCTTTCATGGGCTAGAACCCACTTCTAGCCCACGAAAGCTTATGCCCAAATAAATTTGTTAGTCTAAGGTGCCCCAAGGCCTTCTCGTTGTTTTTGCTGATACAGACTAACATGGCTATCCCTTGGAAACCTATTTAGATAGTCCCTGCCACAGACAGCACACAATCTCTTCTTACTCTGTTAGTACAGTAACTAGCCCAAAGCCCTAATGCAAATAACTAATGAATGTTTGATTCTGAAAATCAAGAGGCCAGATTTTATTTTGAAGCTTTGCCTTTTACGCAGGCTGTGCGTAACTTTGTTACATGCTTATGTTTTCTCATAGAAAGCTTCCACATGGCCTCAGCAACAAGGACATGGCTGTTTATTTCACTTCTGGCATCTCTCACACTCCACGCAGGTCAGCACATCATCAGACACGTTACCTAGGACTGCTATCGTGATTGGTGCACTCCTGTGTTTACGGTTAAAGGCCTTTAGCGTGGCACAGAGATTCGTCTTGCCCACTTATATCAGCGGCATCCCCTCCAGAAGGATTCATCGAGCATGATGATGGCTCGCGGTGCTCCTGATTAGGAGTCCTTGCTGTGGAAAATATTGGTCATGAGCCTTATCGCTGTTTGTGGCATGATTCTTTATCAGTTGGGTTCCCAGGATTCTCTAGCAGATGAAAACTCTCATAAAGAACTAAACTACATGCAATTTGTTTTAGGGGAGAAGGGCCAAATCCTGAGAGGTGCTGAGCTCCTGCGGCCATGTCTCAGGATTGGGCCCAAAGTAACCAGGGCATTACTCCTCTGAATCTTTCTTCTGGGTTGGTCCAGCCTCCTAAAAAATGGAGTTACTAGCACCTAGACAAATGGTGACTTAATTAGGATTACTCGTAATTTATGCTGCTGTAAGTGGGAGGAGAGCCAGGCCTACTCTGTTTAGTCTGTCAGCTGGCATCCCACTATCTGACTTCCTTTTCTAGCAGGACCAGCTGTTCCTCCATAATCAGTTTCACTAAGATTGTAGATTCATCTAAACATGCCATTCTTATGAATGTCCCCAGACTAAAAACAATCTTGTGTCCTCCAGACAGTCACTGTTCACACAGGGCCCTGTTTCCCCTGCCCTGCAGAAAAAATGTGTGTGTGTGTGTGGCGGGGAGGAGGGAGAAGGTATGGAAATCTTCACAGACTTTTACCAGAGTTTTTGCCATAATTGTTCTGTCAGAGATCTTTGTTGGCATACATAAAGCTCCCCATACAAGCACACAATGTGAAAAGCTGCTCTAAGGCAACTTTTAAAAGCCAGTGACCAATTACCTCTCCCCTCTCCCACAATCTATTACTGAGGCTTTTCTATCACTGCAGGAGCAGATGAGTTTGTTGTACTGTCACAGCAGGACACAAGAGACCCACCTTGGGTTTGTCATATCCGGGTGGAAGACAGCAGCAGGGCAATTTAGACACAGGAAGAAACAGCAGTACAGTCTCCCACAGTAGGGAGGCTTTGGAAATCCCAGGATGTGGGTACCCAGCTGAGCAGAGGCATCAAACAATGTTGTCAGAAGTGAATGCTGAGAGCAGGTTTTTGAAGCAGTAGTACCCACATTCTGTTCTGACAATTCCCCTTGTTGTCTCAGGCCCCCAAACTGCGTGCCCCCTATCTTCTGCAGTCTGCCCAAAAGAATCCCTTTGAGTATTCAACTCCATGCCCAGCTGTAGCTTGTACAGAAGAACACAGGGGAAAGACCCTAGGTAGCTACATAAACGTACCAGCTCCAGGCACTGTGCTAGAAGGCAAGACACAGGTAACACTGGCACTACCCTGATACCAGCTTGAACACAGAGGAGTCGGGAGATGAAGCATAAGACAGAAGCTGTGTATTTACCCTGAGCTAGCATTACACGCTCTTTGGTTTTGGGTAGAGACAACACCAGAGTTTGCAGGTCTGATTCTGCTCTCATTCACACCTTCTGCACCAGCAGCAGACCAACCACTCTTGAGAGCAGAGGGAACCGGTCATTGCTTCTTCCACCAGGCCACCTGAGCTGACAAAAGGAGTCAGGCAGCAGACACAGGAGCTAGAGGAAGCTGCCCCAGAAAGCCATTGCTGGGAAGGTGGGAAAAAGCCACCTTTGTCCCCCAGAGAGGGGGAGCAGCAGGAAGCCCAGGAGTAGCACAGCTATATCAGTCTCAAATCATGTCCCTGACTTGATAACTACCAAAACCTGAAGCACTGACCCACCCTTAGGTATAAAGAACGAGTATTTGTGGCACCTTGCAGACAACAAATTTATTTGGACATAAGCTTTGTCGGCTAAAACACCCTTCAATGCATGCATGCAGTGGAAAATACAGTAGGAAGATATATATATATACACACACAGAGAACATGAAAAAATGGGTGTTGCCATCCCAAATGAGTGTGGCTGATGTGATTAGGTCCTGATTAGCCACACCATCAGAGGCTTGTTCACCTGCACATCTACCAATGTGATATATGCCATCATGTGCCAGCAATGCCCCTCTGCCATATACATTGGCCAAACTGGACAGTGTCTACACAGATCAGACATCAAGAATTATAACATTCAAACACCAGTTGGAGAACACTTCAATCTCGGGCATTTTACATCTTTCCTCTAGGAGCAGGGCTGCTACACAATACCCATTTTTTCTCTCTAGACACTGCTAACACCCATCCCTTTGATATCACCTTAGACTGAGACTGGAAAGCATTAGCGACTCCTCCTAGGATTTAAACCCATGGGTCCTAGGGCTCCAGGCAGCCTAAGCTTGATACTTAAGCCAGTGAACTACATCTTCCAGGCTAACCAACTCACTAAATCTTCAGGGACAGATTGATTGATGCTGCCTGAAGTCTGGAGACATTATGATGGCCTTATGCTACTGAGCAGGAACCAACTGGTCCTTCAGGTGCTGGTGCTTAAAACAGGTGGATTTAAATTCCCCCTACACAAGAAAATACAGCATTTAAGTGACTAGACAGTGTCAAACTTGCATCCGATGAATTCTTAATAGATAAGTGCTGAACGGTCAAGTAGCATATCACCCAGAACAGCTGGATCTAATACACAGTGACTCAAGATGATACATAGCTGGCATTGTAGGAATAACAGATGGACACTGGGTTGGTTGTGGCAGCTTGTTGACGTATTGAGGCAACTGAAAATGGACTCACATAACCATGGAGAGTCATTCTTTGTCTGTACACTGAAATTGAGATGACGAGAATTTGGGTTTACAACAGATGTTAATATACCGATTTCTGATGCCCAGTTCCCAGAGAGATGGATGGAAAGAAAATCTCAGGGCAAAGGATGGTTTTATTAAGTGGCAGTAGTAGTGAGGAAGGCAGTCCAAGAGCAGATTGCAAGTTAACTGATATAATTTGTAGTTCTGATTGGCGTTGGTATCCCTATGTGTTAATCTTTAAAGCCTCCCTCTAGTCAAACAGACTCAGCAGTGTCTGTAGTAGCATCCTTGTACAAATGTGCAGGAGACCCAGATTGGGTGCACTCTTGTCAATTCGAGTCCTGACCTTAATAAGGAGATGATGACAATGTGGATTCCGGGTGAGAATAGTAGCTGCATGGTTTACAGCATCTCCTGATGGCTAATGTACTGGGTTGGGGCAGGGCATGTGGAATGGTCTTGGTAGGCACAAGGAGCTTTCTTTCTTCCCCTCCTAATGGTCAGAAAACTGAGATCCTTCTGCTTCCAGCCTGAAGTGTTATGTTGCACTGGCAATTACAATCCCCAGCACAAAGGGATTAGCGAATAAATAAATAAAGTACATAAATAATTGAAGTACAGCAGAACCTCAGAGTTATGAATACTTTGGGAATGGAGGTTATTCGTAACTCTGAACAAAACATTATGGTGGTTCTTTCAAAAGTTTACAACTGAACACTGACTTAATACAGCTTTGAAACTTTACTATGTGGAAGAAA
Source organism: Gopherus flavomarginatus (assembly GCF_025201925.1). Taxonomy (NCBI): domain Eukaryota; kingdom Metazoa; phylum Chordata; order Testudines; family Testudinidae; genus Gopherus; species Gopherus flavomarginatus. The sequence goes on along the minus strand of NC_066619.1, from coordinate 267,786,112 downwards.
AATGCTGCTTTAAACCATCTTAATTTAAATGAAACAAGCACAGAAATAGTTTCCTACCTTGTCAAATCTTTTTTTTTTTAAACTTTCCTTTTTTTTTTTTTTTTTAAAGTAGTTTACGTTTAACACAGACCTGTACTGTATTTGCTTTTTTGTTGTTTTGGCTGCTGCCTGATTGCATACTTTTGGTTTCAAGCGAGGTGTGTGTAGTTGACTAGTCAGTTTATAACTCTGATATTCATAACTCTGAGGTTCTACTGTACAAAACAAGAACCAGAATCCCACTGGTGAGTTGCTGAGTACACTCCAAGCTGTTCATAACCAATCAAGTTATGGAGAGTGAACCATTTTCAGGAGATGTGCTGAAAATAATATGGGGCAAGCAGTAAACAGAAAAGAGTCCTGTGGCATCTTATAGACTAACAGACGTATTGGAGCATGAGTTTATCATGGGTGAATACCCACTTGGTCGGATGCATGTGAGTCTATAAGGTGCCACAGGACTCTTTGCTGCTTTTACAGATCCAGACTAACACGGCTCCCCTCTGACACTTGGCAGTAAACAGTTATCTGCTAGAGCACAGAATGGTATACTGTCCTGGTAGACTATAGGCCCTAGCTCTATCTCTGCCTCTAGAGACAGCATGAGCTTGTAGATAAGGTACTAGCTTAAACTACAGCAGCTCTAGGTTCTATTCCTAGTTCAGTACAACTGACTGTGGGGTGAGTCACTTCCCTTCCTGCCTTTTATCTATTTAGATCAGAAGTTCTTTGGCACAGGAGCACTCTTACTAGGTGTTTGGTTAATTCCTAGCACATTGGGGCATCTGTAATACCAGTAATAGTGAGGAATAGGTGTGGCTGAAAAAGCAACTTGTGTGGGAGATCACAGCTTAATTGTATGCAGCATCCACACCAAGGTTAGTTTCTAAGATCCAAACAAATATAGAGCAACTAACTCAAGTAATTAATGATGGTATCAGTTGTTCTGCTCTACTCAGCACTGGTGAGGCCTCAGCTGGCATATTATGTCTAGTTCTGGGCATCTTTAAGAAAGATGTGGACATATTGGACAGAGTCCAGAGAAGGGCAACAAAAATGATAAAAGGTTTAAAAAACATGACCTCTGAAAAACTGGGTATGTTAAAGTCTTGAGAAAAGAAGACTGAACAGGGCCCTGGTAACAGAATTCAAATATGTTATGGGCTGTTCCAGAAAGGATGGTGATCAATTGTTCTTCATGTCCACTGAAGGTAGGACAAGAAATAATGGGCTTAATCTACAGCAAGGAAGATTTAGGTTAGATATTAGGAAAACCTTTCTAACTATAGGCACGGGAAGAGGCTTCCCAAGGAGGTTGCGAATCCCCATCATTGGAGGGTTTTAAGAACAGGTTAGACCAACACCTATCAGAGATGGTTTAGGTATACTTGGACTAGATGACCTCTCAAGGTCTCTTCCATCTCTACATTTTCCTGATTCTATGAAATCAGGAGAAATTTCACTGAAATCAATGGAGTTATAGGGTTGTAGCCCAAGGTTAAAAGTATAACAGAAATAAAAATCAAAAGGATCAAACCAATCAAATGTGTTTTCAGATTAATCACTACATGCAGAGTTCCTCCTGCTGAGAAAATAACTGGGCCCAGAGTGTCTGAATCAAGACTTCAGGTTCTGTTCCTGGTTCTGTCACTTCCTACTTATGTGACTTGAGGCAAGTCACTTCACCACTCCCCATCTCAGTTTATTTAACTGGGAAATGCATGTAGTACTTTTCATAGAATTCTTCCAGAATTCTATACCAGAATTCATAAAGCATCAATCACCAAACAATCTAGGTGCTGAGTGCTATATGGGTATCTGTTTCACCTGAGGTGTTTGCAAAATGTTTTGAAATCTTCAGTGCTCATCTGCTGAACTTTGGTTAAATGAAGGTTGATTATACCAGGCTCTTCATCATGCTCTGGATCTCCTACCCACCAGTGGGCTGCGAAGATGTGACATTTTGTTTGGATGGATGGCTTTAAAGTCTGGAGTTGGTTTCCCCAAGCCTGGAGCACTGTTAAATAAATACTAGCTGGCTTTAAAGAAGCAGCACTCCAATTAGTAGCTGTTGGCATTCTCCTTCCTGTGATCTAGTCTTTGGGAATGTGGAAAGCAGCCTTTCTCTATATAAGCTAGCTGGACAGATCATATGTTCACTGCACTCAATACTTGGGGATCCTGGAGTTAAGTACTTTCAAAGGTTTCCAGCAGATCCTCCAATCAATCAAACTCATTTGTCCAAATAATGACCCCCAAGATCTCTGGAATTATACTGCTGTGGGTATTTCAAAGATATTGCATTAAGTTATTTCTGTTGTAATGAACTGATCTGTGCTTCTCAGCCTCAGAACTCTCAGGCAAGGACGAGCAACTGGTCAACTGGCAAACTAATTACTGACCAGCAAGAGAGTGCTGCTATCAATATAGAAATTGTATTTAGAAGCAAATGCTAGCTGTTCTCTTGAGAAAGCTGAGAGGGCCAAAGTGTTGAGGAGCTTGCTTTTCCAAGGCTGCATACTTCACTTGAAGATGCTAAAATTAAACCTTGTGTGTTTAACTCGAGTGCACTGAGCTTCTCTTCAATACTGCATAGTGTTGCTGGGGTTTTGGTATTATATATAAAATCATTTCCCCTTCTTTATTTAAAATCACTCTTTGGAAGATTGATACTGAAATGAGGTGACCAGATGTCCTGCTTTTAAAGGGACAGTCCCATATTTAAGGCCTCCTGCAGGTGTCCTTTTTCTTAAAAATGGGCAAATTGTCCTATATTTTCTGTCTCTTCCCCCTCCCCCACGTCAGTACTGGCACATCCTGCTGCTGGGTGGATCCCTGCTAGCCAGCTCCCCACCAGCAGTGACTGGGGGGTCCAGTGGCTCACAATGGGGCTCAGTAGGTTGGTGGCGGGGCAAAGCTGCAGCATGTGGGGCTGGCCGCTCCCCCTGCTGATCCATCAGTGCAGCCTCCACTGCATGCCAGCTCTCAGCCAGCAGGGCCCATTCCCCATCCCATTTCTGGCTGGCACTGGCTGCGCACTGCATACTGTGGTGGCTGGTGAGTGCAGGCAGGTGCCAGGCAGTGGCCAGTAACATGTCATTTCTGCTGCACATTCATCAGCCCTTTATGTGCTCCTCCTCTCTCTGTCCTCTCCCTGCTTCATCCCCTGCAGCTCCTCCATATCCCCCCGGTGGGGCGCATCCTGCTCCGAATGCTGTGCAGGGAACTAGCCCCTGGTTGGAGTGCTCAGCTCATCAACAGCCTGGCTGGCAGGCTCCTTTCTTCCCCGACTGCCTCTGGCTGGGCTGGCACCCAAGGAAAACCCAAGATCCTCTGGCCTGGGGTGCTGGCCAGGAGCCGAATCCTGCATGTGCGAAAACCCTGGACGACGCTGGCACAGGGAAGCCTCTCCACTCTTCAGCTAAGCTTTGGAGTGACAGGGGGAAGCAATTTCCAGCCTGTCCTGACCTGGGCAGGGGGAGAGAAGAGCTCTGCAAAGACATGGGCCAGGTCATCCCTTCCCAACATCTCCTCTACAGCTGGAAGCAGCTCCCATCCCTTCCCTCCCTCATGGTGCCAAAATGCTGCTGCTGCTGGCCACAGTCTGGTGTAAAGCCTCACAGAAATCTGGGGAGGGGGGCATGTGACCCTGCAAGCCTCCCCTCTCCCCCACATGTGTTGCCTTGGGAAAACATGGTACCAGGAGAGGCAGGTCCATCCCAGGGCCCAGCCAGGCATGGAGGGTGGGGAGCACCAGGCAAGGAGGCTCAGGTTGGGTCAGTCAATCATCCTCCATGTGTGAGAGAGGTGTATGGGAGTGTGTGTATGTCACCTCTCCCCATGTGAACCCCAAAGCCTTAAAGCCAAGAAGGTAAATAAAAAGAATCCAACTATGCAGTATTTCTTTTTAATGAGCTCAGTCAACTTCATGTTAATTTGAACATTTGTACTGCATAGTTCTGATTGATTGCCATTGAACTTGCTTGACTAAGAGTAATTTTACCAGGTGTCCAGTATTCAGCATAGGGAAATATGGTCACCCTATACTAAAATCTGTTTCTTAGCAGATTTATCCCCACCTCCATGGACATATGATACAGGAACCCTGTACCTTTACCCTAGAACTTTGCCTCCAGCTCAGATTGTTATTATGGGCTCTCCAGGGCAGGGGCCATGTCTTCCTGCTTGTTTATATCACAATGGGGAGCTCAATCCTGATGAACCACTGTCCATCCACAAGTAAAATATCCCCACCACAACTGACACCCTTATAGACAGTCTCAGATGATAGGCCATGGGACAATAAGACAACTACCTTCTCACTGCTAACGATCCTTCCAGGTCCAGATTCAAGGCTACGACTGTTGTACTGTAGTTTTTACTACCAAGGCCTTTGTTTTTCAGAGAGGACTTCAAGAGCCCAAAGAATCAAACCCATTTCAAAAGGGCTAAATTCATATATATATTAACAGACAGACAATCGACCTCCCCTCCCGCCCCAATCCCCTCACCGGTGTTCCTTTCAATATAGGATGTCTCAATGTAAAGCTACATGGAGCTAAGACGCAAAAGGATTTTATTTCAGTTGATATGGTCTCTGAACGTAAGATATGGTAACAAGAAAGAAGCAGTTAGAGTCAATTTGATATCTGCTTTTAATTGTCAGATAAATTTGCCCTTTTCGCAGATTGCACAATCTGTGTACAGCAAAGGTTAGGGGAAGAACCCTGCGAAATTGTATTGAAAAACCAAAGCTGAATAGAGTCATTCAACAGGTAAAGCATTTCATATTGTAGCAGAAAGAGTCCTGCCAATGAAAGAAAATTCATCTAAATTCTTGTCCAGGGTAACTAAATCCTTGAATACAGCTGTTCTGTTTTGTTTTGTTATCCAGGGAAGCCATCAAAGAAAGCCGGATAGGATTTATTTTGGTAGCTGCAGCACTGAGAGTACAACCCAGCAAACAAATAACCATATCCGATACTGGGGTTCTGTTTAATACCCAAGTGTTAAAAGCTAGAATCCTACTGGCCATTAAAAGAATCTTGTGGCTACTCGTAATTAAATACTATGTGGTGACTGGACAAGAAATAAGATAGATACATACTGTTGTTCTTCCCTGTAGATGTTTTGTTTCTCATGTGGTGTGGAAGACAAGCAGTCTATGTCCTGAAGGCAAAATGCATGTTAATACCTTTTAAGCCAATCCTTTATTGGGACTATTTGCTACATTTGTACGGAGAATTCCTAATGTGAGGATTAATCCACAGTCATACCTCGTGAGGTCACTTTACTTATAGTCCTAAATTCAGGGAGACAAAAATAATTTAAATGCTGTTATTTTCTCGACAGCTACAGTAACTTCTAGTAATGAAATTACGCCTTGACTGTCTCAAACTCCAGTGCTGCTATGCACCATTAACACTAAGAAGCAGAGCGGAGCCTAGTTCCAAATACCAGTCACCAGGACCAGAATGCTGTATAATTCAAAATCACCATTAGAATTGTGAAGCGTGAAGCCATCTCTGCTAAAGATACATATCTTTGCCACTGGGTCAGTGGGTCCTGGAGCAATCTTGTTACAGGAAGAAAAGGAAAAAGAGAATATCTAGCCCTGTATGTTAGCCAGAGAGGGAAAATGATTTTATATAGAATATCAAAAACCCAGCAGCACTGTGCAGTATTGAAGAGAAGCTCAGTGTACTTGAGAGAAAGACACGAGATTTAATTTTAGCATCTTTGAGTGAAGTATGCATCCTTGGAAGAGCAAGCTCCTCAAAACCTTGGCCCTCTGAGCTTTCTTGAGGGAACTGGGTGGAGCAACCCTTTATAATTACAACCCCTCCTCATCCACCCAAATTTTGTTGTGTTTACCCATAAGGAAAAAAATCTCTCTTAAATTCAGTGGAATTAACCAACTCAGTACTGCTAGACGACCAGGGCCGGTGCAACCATTTAGGAACCTAGGCAGTCGCCTCGGGCGCTAGCATTTAGGGGGTGCCATTTTCTTTGGCAACGACCGTGGCAGCTGGATCTTCGTCCGCCCCAGTCGCCGCCAGCATTTAGGCGGAGGGAGCTGGGGCAGGGGAGCGCGGGGAGGGCCGCCTGCAGCAAGTAAGGCGGGGGCAGCACGCAGGGGAACTCCCCTCCCCAGCTCACCCCTGCCCCGCCTCCTCCCTGAGCACACCGTGGCTGCTTCACTTCTCCCGCTCCCCAGGCTTGCGGCACCAATCAGCTTAGGCACTGCAAGCTTGCGAGGCAGGAGAAGTGAAGCAGAGATGGCATGCTCGGGGTGCTCATGTGCGGAGCAGGGATGAGCTGGGGAGGGAGGGTGCCTCAGGGCAGAGGGTGAGGGGATGGGGAGCTACCGCAAGGGGGGCACCTCAGGGCGGAGGGGGGAGTTGCTGAGGGGGGGGGCACCTCAGGGCAGGGGCGGGGGGGGGAGCAAGGTGGAAGTTTCGCCTAGGGCGCGAAACATCCTTGCACCAGCCCTGTAGATGACTAGCTGCTAGGGTGTTGCTGCTAGACGACTTTGCCTTTTCTCTGTTTCTGCCCCAGTTTTCCCTTCTGGGTACCAAGACACTCCAGCCTTTGTGGTTGAGAAAATTAGATACAAACCAAGAAGAAAAGAGGAGTGGGAGGCTCACCTCGACTGGGTCCAAAAGACATCAATGGGCATCTTTTATAATTGCAGTATTGCTGCAGAGAGATCAGCAGAAGGCCTCAGTGCAGAGCCCCGTCAGTTTGATATCCAGGGAGCTGCTTGTAGGATGTCCTCTATCAGGGGCCCTCAAGTTTAGAATTAATTTCCCCATGGCTCAAAAGAACCTGAATCTGTTGACCTGCAGGACGGGATCTCATCTAATTCCTTGGGTGAGGACTCAGAGGGATGTGGTTGTGGTAAGGGCTGGGGTGTATAGGGTTGACAGAGTATCTCTTCATCCAGGCAACCCAGGAGGACATCTTTCCCTCATGCCCTCTTCTTCCTTCTCTCAGGACAACCTATATAACAGCTATCAACAGCTCTAGTTGCGATGCATCCTGCTTTCTCAGGCCTGTATTATCTGCTTCCTTATTTCTCTGGTGCATGACATTTCTGAACACCATCAGAGTCCCTTTTTGGATGTGACAAGCTCTTCTAGCATAGCTTCCTTGAATAGCTTTTCAATCAAGCGATTGCTTTTTCAAATAAGCTTCTGTACTGACAAATGCTATCAAAATAATAATAGCTGTGGGTGTTTATATAGCAATTCTCATCCTAAAAGGAGGCAAACCTACTTTACAAACTCAGCAAACTGATAGGCATAAACACAGCAGCTGTTTGACATTGAACATCCACAGGACACAATTGTTTTGAACTGGAAGCCAAGAATACCAGGGCAGATGCTCAACTGGTGTTAATGATCATAACTCCAGGACAATTTACAGCAGCTGAGGAGTAGTCCCACTGTATCCAACTTAAACTGCAGGGATAATATATTCTGTTCTATATACTCTCCTGTGTCGGTTCTTATACCGCGCTCATCACTGTCGACAGATATAATTACACCTGTTTGAACTTGTCCAGGCACTCAAGCTAACACCTCCACTCTTGTAAAAGTGCCAGGGGATTGTTAATGGTCACAAATGATGAAGACCTGAGTTTTATCTGACAGATGGCACATCCAGCCCCACACTGCCCCCTAGCACCATGCTGTGGCATTGGTCAGTGCTGACTCAAAGGAAAGAGTAAAACTCCTCCTCTAGGTGTCCTCGTGCCTCTAGTCTCTAGATTGCAAAGTCCTTTGGGCAGGAACTGTCTGTATTTATGTGTCTTGTACAGTGTGGAGCAGCCTGTCAACACCTAACATAGAATAATAAAAGTGTCACATACCAAATCCCCTACACTATATCCTGCAGCATGTCAAAGACTCTCCACGCAAATATCTGTGCTGCCAGTTCCCACGATTTTATCATGACAGCTGGTGTTTTTCTTAAAGCCCCATCTGCTGGAATCAAGAGATTGCATGAGACTCTCATTTTTCTTGTCTTTTCTCTTTTTTTTTTTTCTTGAAGGGACATTTCTGGTTCTCTTGGTTGTGGAGAAAAGCTTGAAAACAGGAAGTGAGTGCATCTTAAAGGCTCAGAAGGGAGATAAAAAGAACCCACCATTTATTTATTTAAGCCAGTCTCATGATTTCTTGTGTCCCGACACATGATGCTAGACCATGTAAGGTTGGCAGTACTGAAGTAGTGCCCCATTCCTTCCTGTTTAGCTGTCAGAACCGACCAGAATCCTTGCATAGATGACATGACTGCAAATCACTATGGCATCCACCTTCCTTCATATCTTGTACGTATTACTCATGAGTGAATCACAACACTATTTAAACAGGATGACTGCATTGCTAGAATATAATTTAATATAAACTCAGTTACAGAGAGCATCACATACCGTTTGCAGGGGACTGGACTCGATGACCTCTCAAGGTCCCTTCCAGTCCTAGAATCTATGAATCTATGACATCACTTTGCTCCACTGGTGATCCTTTGATGTCAAAAGGACAAATTCACAGCTGAAATAAGCAGACATAACTCCCTTGACTTGAATGGAGTTGCATCCACTTACATGATCAATGAATTTGGTGTTGAGAGTTCCTGTTCTCTCCTTCCTATGTTTCTGATGCTCTGTACACCGTCACCGATGATCTGTTTGTGAAATCTATACTTTTCTTTACACTTGTTTTAGGCATTCCAGCTGTTTGTAGAGAACTGATTTCTCTGATTAAGCTTGAAACTCCCAGACTGACTTTGTATTATTAGGGCTCTATCTTTCATCTTTCTTTTCCTTCCAGCTGCGAAAATTTATTTTAAGTTTTGCAGACTTGGTCCAATCTTTTCAGTGCTGTGAGCTGGATGCTAGCTTTGAGGCACCACTGCGGGCCAGGTACAGAAATATAATTCCAGATTCTAGGATCAGATTGTTTTTTTTTTCCCCAAAATTAGGAGGATTTAGCCAGTAAGACATTAATAGGGTTAAGAAGTACTGTAATAAAATTACATTAAATAAGAGAATAGCTCACCTCACAGTGAGAACCCTGAGGAAAAGGATTTTTTCACACCAGAGTCGACATCAATATTCATAGTGGTAAACTGGAGACAGCAGCCAAGGGTTTCACTCTCCAGCTCGTTGCCATGTTTTGACTTCACGTTTCCTTATTGAGATTGCACTGCTGCAGATGTGTATGCTTCTGAACACAGCTTCAGTGCATAGTCTTAAGTAAGGAAACCAATCCTTAGGGACACGTTTCCATGCATTTCATTCTTCATGGAAAGAAAATAAGGATCAGTCTGCAGTTCACACAGCTCTAGCTGAAGATCTTGTGGTTGCTGCTCAACTGGTACCTCCATCGGCCATCTATTCCATCAGGAGGAGGATGCTGGACGGGGAGGTGCTCTGCGACTGTGGGACCTATTACCGTTCCTCCTTTGGTTCATGTACCTGGGCAGAGTTCCTCGGGGCGGCGTCTGCTGGCTCCCTAGAGGAGGAGCACTGGGCACTGTCCGGGGTCCTCCACTTGGTGGCCCTTCTGGATCCCTGATTTTGAACATGTCACCCTCCCTCCTGTCCCTGTTTTTCATTTGTTCTCCCTCATCATTATTTCTCAATAGCTCCTCCTCTTAGGCTGTGGGAGGGGCCTTCAGATGTGGGCAGGCAATAGGTGGTGCCTCCGTCAGATTGTTGTTCTACAGTGGAATGCTGGATCTCAAACTCACAAAATCTGCATAACTGATACTGAACTCGACTGAGCTATTTGATATAATTTCCAGGAAGCTGCAAAAATCAGCGTCATCAATCTCAGCTGAGAGTTCCTTGCGTGATGGCCCCTAATAGCAGAAATATTCTGATCTCTATCTTGCAGCTGAGACTGAGCATATTGAGCATGTTATATCTGTTAGGAAGGGGCCAGTGAGCAAAGAAATGCTGGGTCTTTCAAGTGTTCTTAAATGGGATGGTTTTGCTTATTTTCTCTTCTTTCTGAAATGCAAGGATCTGCTTTCCAAGTTGAAAAAATGTAGAAGGCACTTTCCTGCACCCAGTCACTGAACTTGAGACAGAGAAGAAAATCATATTCTGCATTCAACTCTTGAAGGAAATGGATTTTCTGTGCCTCTGTGCTGTTTCCTCGATGGATGATGTTGACAACTTAGTTTAAAATGCTCTATTCTCTGAATCAGCTTTTTGTTTCTTGCCTGCAGTGACCTGTACCCTTGCACAGGGCTCAGTGTTGCACCATGTTTTAATGTGCTGTGTTTAAAATTTACAAAGCACACGCCACCATAAACACAGTACGCAGATATGCTCACAGCATAAACTTGAAAACAGCTACCCTCCCAACCCAGGGAGGAGACTGTGGCAGAGGCCTCACAGCCGCCTTATGAAGCGGGACTGCAGGCAGCTGAAAATCATTCGGGGGTCATGAGCGGAATCATCCCATGGGCTAGATCCAGCCCTCAGGCTGCTTGTTGGGCCACCAGTTTTTGTAGTCTAAGCATGGGGGAAGGGTCCACCCACTCTGGTAAGCAGCATTCAAAAATCATGAGTCAAGCCTGAAAATATGGTGAGCTTAGCTTAAAAATCATGAGATTTTTAAGTGATAATTTTGTGGCTCATTTTATTCGCTTTCTAGCATCTGAGCCCTTAGGGTGCACCTAGGTCACATTTTCAAGCTTTTCTCTGCCACCATGAGGGGCAGAGAGTTAGTCTCTCTTTTTTTTTTTTTTAAATGGAAGATGAGATTCTTCCCCAGTCTCATAACTCCAGGAGCTAGAACTTTGACAAAATCCTCAAGATCATGAGACTTGCGATAAAATGGCAAGAGTTGGCAAGAGTTGCATTTGAAAAGAAGCCTTAACTTCCCCCACTCAGAGTATGTCTACATACAGCTGGGAGGGGGCTTCTGTGTGTTAGCTGTCGGAGTATATACATGGGAGGGTGGGTGGGACTATACTTGAGCTAGTGCACCTGTCTACCCATGCTGGGAAGCACCCTTCCAGCTGCTGTGTAGACATATCGTAAGTGACTTCAGGATTTTGCTGGTTGCTCAGCAAGATGGTGGTGGTAGCAACGTGGGAATAAATGGGTTTTAGCTGATGCTCTAAGAGGTGTGCCAGAAGATGCAGGGGTATGGCCAGTAGCCGCCCAACTGACCAGGGCAGAAAACAATTTCAGTCACCCCTCCACCCTCACCCTAGTGGCCATGCAACAAAACCAAAAAAAACCAACTAGCCAATCAGTGGAGGCGGGGGAGGGGGGAATGGCCAATCAGCAGAGCAAAAATGGCTGGCCCATCAGAGCTGAGGGGAAAAAAAGCCAAGTGGCACAGCAGTCCAGTGTCCCCTGGAAGCTGATGCCTCTAGGACCAGCCCTGGTTACGGGCTGGGCAAGAACCCAGCTTCTTGGGAGGGGAGAATTAAGGCCATACTCCGGGTACTTGGAAAGGAAATAATTGCAAAATGTGTGTCATAGGGTAGCATTAAAATAGACTTTTAATATTACCTTTACTGACGGCCAGATAATATGCTTAACATTATATACAATTATAATACACTTGTACATATAACACCGAATAGAGCACTGATCAGGACACCCAAGCTATATTTCCAGTTCTGCCACTGTCCTACTGTCTGTCCTTGGGAAGTCACGCTACCTCTCTGTCCCTCAGTTTCCCCACCTCTCAAATGGGGATAATGATGTTGACCTCCTTCGTAAAGCACTTTGGATGAGGAGCACTAGATAAAGGCTAGGCATTGTTAGGAACAACCATAGTACAAGCTGTACTATTAAGTACTATTGTGGCGGGTGATAGAGAAACCCCTAATATAGATAGAGTATTATTTATTGAACCCTAGCAATGTGCTTGACTCTTTACAAATAGACACAACCCAGACCCTGCTCTCAGGAGCTTACAGTCTAGTCTGGACACAGACAAGACAAATCAGATTGAAATAGCACCTGGCATGCCAATATGAGAGGGAGGTAGAGTAAGACTGCAGCAAAGACTTCACAGAAGATTTGAGAAGGGATCGGAAGAAGGTTTGCTTGGCATACTCAAGGGAGGCGGTTCCATGCTGGGTGGAAGAAGGTCCACAAACAAGAGAGGTAGATGAATACAAAAGGAGCAGCCAGGACAGGGGCTGAGGCCAAGGCTAGAGAGCCAGAGGAGGAGCAGAGATGTTATTAGTAGGACCCTACCAAATTCACAGCCATGAAAAATGCATCACAGACTGTAAAATCTGGTCCCCCCCACCCCCCGTGAAATCTGGTTGTCTGTGTGCTTTTACCCTGTACTGTACAGATTTCATGGGGGAAGACCAGCGTTTCTCAAACTGGGGGTCTTGACCCAAAAGGGAGTTGCAGGGGAGATGCAAGATTATTTTAGGGGATTCGCGGTATTGCCACCTTTACTTCTGTGCTGCCTTCAGAGCTAGGTGGCTGGAGAGCAGTGGCTGGAGAGCAGTGGCTGTTGGCCAGGCACCCAGCTCTGAAGAGGGTGACCTGCCAGCAGCAGCGCAGAAGGTTGGCAATACCATACCATGACACCCTTACTTCTGCCCTGCTGCCTTAAGAGCTGGGTGGCTGAAGAGTGTCAGCTGCTAACTGAGGGCTCAGCTCTGCAGGCAACAGTGCAGAAATAAGAGTGGCAACATCATCCCATCCCATCCTTCCATCTGCGCTGCTGCTGGCAGCAGCTCTGCAACCCCCACCCCTCCTTATTGGGTCAGGATCCCTACAATTACAACATTGTGAAAAAGAAGCAGCACCAGAATGTGAGCAACCAGCCTCCACTTTTCCTGTTGTAAGCAAAACAATGCTATAGGTGGAGCTAAATTAAGCTATTTTACAGGAGATGTCAGTTTTAGACTTTTAAGGCCTTGCCTGCACTACGAAAATTGGGAATCCTAATTCTCCAGCAAGGATTTATGTATGACACATAAAAGTCTATATACTCAAAATCACATGGTTCTGATCCACCTATTCTGCTTTTTTGACTCCAGCAGTGATGCTTCAGTGAAAAGCAAAGCCCTCATAATGCATCTACCCAGCTGTGCAGTGCTGTATATGGGGAGATGAGGGGAAGAAATTCTTCCAGGTTCCTGCAGTGATCTTGACCAATAACAGAGACAGTAGATACGTAGGTGTAGTATGTCCCTACAAGCAAGTTATTCCTGTTCTTTCCTGTATGGTGAAAACAAGGGGCATAAACTAAAGTTGCTTTATTTCACCTTAACCTGTGATTGGTTTTCCCATAATCCTAACAACTTCTTCTCAACTTTCTGTTCACTGAGTCTTCCTTGCACATCACACATCCAGTGAGAATGTGTTAAGACCAAGCGGCTATTCAGTGACATCAAAATGTGGGAAATTTATTGCGACAGGAAGTCGTTGTGGTCAAGAACTTAAGAGTCAAAAAAGGGATTGGGCATTTATGTGGCTATCAAGAATATCCAGAGTTGTTATAATTAATGACAACAAACATTTCAGAAGGGCTATTAAAACTTATTATTCAGGGATCTCTATTAGAAATAAGGGGGCAGAGGGATGGGAGACTGGCCATATCAGCCTACTGTGGGGTTGTTCTTAGAGCTGTGTGAATAATGAGTTTTTCAGTTTGCTGATAATTCTGAAAAACTGGGGGGGGGTGGGGGGGATCATTTTGAGTCCAGTCAGAAACAAAATTTTTCAAAGTATTTAGCTAATTGAAAAGTAAAAAAAAAAATTGCTTGGGGTTGAACAAAACATGAGTTTGACCTGGAACAAAATGTTTCATCAAACCATTTCATATCAAATTTAGTCTAGATTAATGAACTTGGAATCACTTCTCTGTAGACATGCTGTCACTTAACCTCTTAGTTTAGTCGTCTGTAAAATGGGTACTGTAAAACTTCCCTCCCCATCTCATGAAGCCAATCTGTAAAGTTCATTCAGATCCTTAACTGAAAGGTGCTCTGTGAATACAAAGAACAGTCACACCAGTGAGCATTTTACGTGAATGACACAAAAACCTGTGAAAAACCAGCCCTGATTTGAGCCTAGACCATATAAGGTTAAAACAGGTGCTTTCCCCATGGCCATATTTACATTCCATGCTGAAAAATATGTGGGCATTTAAATCACTGATGGAGGCAGAGCTGCAACCACACACTTTACTATTTGAATGAGAGGAGACTGGGCAAACCATAGGTACAGCCAGCACCAGCACAACCTGAGAGCTGTGTGTCATCCAAATCCAGAACGATATGGGGCGTACTCTTCAGAGAGAATTCTTCTTTCATTAGATATGGCTTTAACCCTATATGAACCTCCAAAATGCTGCTTGTTCCATGCCAGTACTCTTAGAAAACGCTGGACTGCAAATACTGTCTTATAATTGCATAAGCAAAGCTGTGTACATTGGGAGTGAATAAAAGCAGCATTTCAAAATTGGTTTGAAAAGGGTTTTTATACACTGTGATTGTAATTAGACACTGATTTTTAGACATTGGGGCCACTAGACTGAACATATCCTATTTACCATGCTCCCAAATGCCCAAAGAACAGTTTAAAGGCCTGTGGAGAAAATAGTGGTAAATAATGGGGTAATAGAGGGTTAAAATGAAACTTCTATGTATCAATTGAGAAAAAATGTGCAGTGATGTGGCAAGAGTTCTTTGATGCACTCAGCAGTGTTGCAGAATGCCTTTCACTGGTGGTTTTCAACCTGTGGTCCGTGGACCTTGGGTGCTCCACGGATTATGCCTAAGAGGTCCGTGAAAGGTTGTCATAACCATAGAACAGTGGTTTTCAACCTGTGGTCATAGAATAATAGGGTTAGAAGGGAATGCAAGGGTCATCTAGTGTAATTTTCTGGGGGTCCGCAGACAATGTCTAAGATTTCCAAAAGAATTCACATCTCCATCTGAAATTTATTAGGGGTCCGCAAATGAAAAAAGGTTGAAAACCACTGCTGTACACTGAGTGAATACAAGGAATAAACTCTGAAAACCCAACACATCCTTTTCTAGAGCTTCTTAGATGATTTAATGATCGATCATTAAAAACAACACAATGTTCTCAATGAAGTATGTGGAACCATTGAACTAAAATTTCAGATTTGCTTTGGCCTTTCGCCGATATTAAAATTTTTAATTGCTTAGTACCAGGAAATGTTGCGCAAGTTATTACTGGCTCCAGCCCAAGCCCAGAAGTCTACACAGCAATGAAACAACTCCACAGCCCAAGCCCAGGTCAGCTGGCAGGGGCCAGCCACAGATTTTTCTTTTAAATCATCCCTTTTTAGCATTAAGCAAGAAATTTTTTAAGCCCCAGAGACACAGAAAATTGTCTTCTATTCATATGCTCATCTCACAAATTAACAAAGTCAGAGATCCCTTTACATTTTTCTTCCTTCCCAATCCTACACAGATTAAATTCAGGATATACGGTCTCCAGAGGTTCCAGAAGAGACGCAACAGATAAGAACCCTTGACAAGTGGGTCATCAGAATGTCAATGCCCAGGTTCTCCTGCCAAATGCTAGTACGTTCCCAGTATCCTGAAGAAGTTTTTGGTGGAAGTATGAAAAGATCCTCAGATTTGTAACCCAAGTCATGGATCTGAGGAATTCTGGAGAGATATCTCTCTTTCTAATTAAGAACAACGGTTTGTAAATCTTGATATGTTACTTCTTTTTCTGATGATGGAAAGATTAAGGGTACAACACAAAGCTGTCCCCCCAGGAGAAGTCCCTGGTAATGAAAGAGGGAGGCTGTAGATTTTCTGCATTTCACAGAATGTTGTGCTCTTTCTGCCTTATATTGATTAATCATCAAATCTGAATGGTAAAATTATTGTAGTGGCTTGTATTCACTGAGACGTAGCTTTTGCACCAGGGGTTTCAGCCCAAGGTTCTACACTGCAGGTCACACCAGAACCTCTCTCCTCAAGTCCACTGGATGTCTGTAGGCCTGCGAGCAATGGCTTACAAAAATTACTAAGCATAGGTGCTGGAACTAGGGATACGGGGGTGCAGCAACACGCCCTGGCTTGGAGTGGTTTCAATCATATACAGGGTTCAGTAGCTCTTAGCACCCCCACTAAACAAATTGTTCCAGCACCCCTTCTATGCAGTGTAGTTGTAGCAGTGTCAGTCCCAGGATATTAGAGAGACAAGGAGGGTGAGGTAATGTCTTTTATTGGACCAACTTCTGATGGTGAGAGAGACCATGCTGGTCCAATAAAAGATATTACTTTACCCACCTTGTCTCTCTGAAGATTTGCTTGAAAGGGGATCCATTCTGGGCTAACTCTCCTTAAGCAGGATGCTCTTAAATACAAGCTCTGTCTCCCAAATTGTGTATGAACAAAATGTTTTGTTTGGAAGAACATATAAAAGCCCTTTTCTAGCAGACGAAGTTTCATTTGTTTAAAGGTTGCAGTAATCTGGGTTAGAAGAAAATATTTGATCTGGCTCACACCCTTTGACTCCCATCTTTGACACCTAGAAGTTTCACAGAGTGGGCATGTAGTGCATTTCTCTGGGATGGGATAGAAAGATTTTGTGATCAAGTACCATGCCTTCAGGGTTTCTCTTATGATTGGGTTGGAGGGATGGTGTCCCTAGCTTGTTTGCCAGAAGCTGGAAATGGGTGACAGGCGACAGATCACTTGATGATTACCTGTTCTGTTCATTCCCTCTGAAGCATCTGGCATTGGCCACTGTCGGGATCTTGGCTAGATGGACTGGGTTAGATGGACCCAGCATAGTCATTCTTTTGTTCTTGTACTCTGTAAAGTGCCGTGGCAAGTGACTCCCCATTACCACAGATCAAATCTGAAGCACTTCCCGTGCTTATCAGCTTGATATGTTTAGTCTTCAGTTCTTCTAAGTAGAGTCAGTCCCAGATAGGGTCACCCAACTGCAAAGTTTCTTGTGTAGAATATTCAGATCTCTCCAGTCCTCAACCCTGGGTTATTTACTCAGACTGATTCTGGGGCTTTTGCCTTTCTGCAGGAATGCATCCAACATCCATAAAAATTGTCTTCTTATACCAAACAGGGAGAAGGGCTGACAGCAGCTGAATAAAATTCAGGACTCTAGAAAGAATGTCCATTTTAATTAAATTAGCTAGATCCATCAGGTTCACTGGAAGGTCATGCCATCTGGTGAGATACACCCTTAGGTTCTGCAACAGCAGAAGTAAATGAAGAGAAAAATGCTTAGTGACTTGGGATGACAACTGCATTCTAAAATACTCAAAGCCCCTGGCAAAGCAGTTGGCTTGCCAAACACTTTGTTTTAACAATTTCCCTTCTTTTCTTAAGGCCCAAATCTGCTCCCATTAAAGTCAACTGGAGTTTTGCAGGATGAGAGCAGGATTGGGCCCTGACTTTTCATTGACATTTGCTTCAGTCAGTCAGGGTTGCCTGCTCTTTCACTAATTCCTCCTCCTCTTTTCCACAGCTCAGCGACAGACTTAGAGCTTCTAGTTTCCTTCAGTTTCTAGTGAAATCTGAAAATCTAGGTTTAAAATAAAGAAGAAAACGTTTTGTGATTACGCCACTGGACCAAGATTCAAGAGATCTGGTTTAATGCCTGCTTTTGTCAGACTCATTGTGTGACAGTGGGCAAGTCATTTAATATCTCTGTGTCTCTCTTCCCCGTCTGTAAAATGAGGATAATAGTACTTGCAGGAGTGTTGAGAGAATACATTAATCAGTGTTTGTGAGATACCCAGATACTACAGCGGTGAGAACCATATAAGTGCTAAGGGCTTGCATACACATGGAGTTATTCCTGATTAACTCTATTAACTCCTATTCTGGAATAAGAATGTCCACACGTCATGTTAATCAGGAACAACTCCATATGTACACAAGCCCTCAAACAGGTAAAATAGGAGAGTCCTGGGCGGGATGGGAGGGAGGAAGCTTCAGTGATTACAATACATCCAGGACATTATTTTTCTTAAAAAGGAATGGGATGGTTTCTTACTTCTGATTTTTATGTATCTTGGCTAATTATTAAACAACAATTGCATACTGGTAGTTATGTCTCAGGGAGGTGAAATGTCTGACTAGAAGAGATCAAACAACAATATATGGACCTCTGACTTCTACATAGTCTAGCTGTATGAAAATTAAATATTGTTTAAAATATACTTCTAAGACATAAAGATCTTGCCTGAAGTCTGTAGTTTTTAGGGTCTATATTAGCTATTACCACTCAAGAAAGAGATCTTGGAGTTATCGTGGATTGTTCTCTGAAGATTTATGCTCAACATGCAGCAGCAGGCAGTCAGAAAAGCTAACAGAACATTAGGAACAGGATACTCTTCAAGAATACCATGCCCGTAGTCAGCAGCAAACGATTGCCATGTGTACACAAAGATGCACATTGACAGGGCACAGCATCCTGTGTGCATCTTATTACTGCAGCTTGCATAATGTGTGTTACCTGACGCAGCAAAAAGATGCAGATTAACCTTCCTGTGTGGACAAAGCCGTAAGGGGTTGTAAATTTAAAAAGAATACTTCAGATCAGTGTTTGCCTTTAGATTCTAGAACTTAAGAATGGTCAGACCAATGATCCATCTAGCCCAGCATCCTGTCTTCTGACAGTGGCAAGTGCCAGATAATTCAGAGAGAATGAACAGATCAGGGCAATTATCAAGAGCTTCACTCCATCATCCAGTCCCAGTTTCTGGCAGTCTGAAGCTTAGGGACACCCAGAGCATGGGGTTGTGTCTCTGGGTATGGCTACACTTGCAGCCGTACAGCGCAGCCGTGGGAGAGCTCCCGCGGCAGCGCTTTGAAGTGCAAGTGTGGTCGCAGCGCCAGCGCTGGGAGAGAGCTCTCCCAGCGCTGCAGGTACTCCACCTCCCTGTGAGGATTGGCTTGCAGCGCTGGGAGCCACGCTCCCGGTGCTGGGGCACTGTTTATACTGGCGCTTTGCAGCGCTGTAACTTGCTGCACTCAGGGGTGTGTTTTTTTCACACCCCGAGCGAGAAAGTTGCAGCGCTGTAAAGCACCTGTGTAGCCAAGGCCTCTGACCATCCTGGCTAACAGCCATTCATGGACCTATCCTCCATGAACTTATCTAGCTCTTTTTTGAACCCAGTAACAATTTTGGCCTTCACAACAATCCCTAGCAATGAGTTCTCCAGGTGGACTGTGCGTTGTGTGAAGAAATACTTCCTTATGTTTGTTTTAAACCTGCTGCCTATTAATTTTATTTGGTGACCCTGCGGTTATTGTGTTATGTGAAGGGGTAAATAACATTTCCTTACTCACTTTCTCCACATCATTCTTGATTCTACAGACCTCCATCATAGCCCCTCTTAGCCATCTCTTTTCCAACCTGAAAAAGTCCCAGTCTTTTTAATTTCTCCTCATCTGGAAGTTGTTCCATCCCCTTAATCATTTTTGCCAATTCTAGTATATCTTTTCTGAGATGGTACAACCAGGACTGCACATAGTATTCAAGGTGTGGACAGGACAGATCATGGATTTATATAGTGTCTTTACGATACGTTGTTTTATTATTTAGCCAGTTCCTAATGTTCTGCTAGCTTTTTAAACTGCTGCTGCACATTGACCAGAGGTTTTCACAGAGAACTATCCACAATGACTCCAAGATCTTTCTTGAGTGGTAACAGCGAACTTAGACCTCATCATTTTATATATATAGTTGGGATTATGTTTTCCAACGTCCATTACTTTGCACTAATCTACATGGAATTTCATCCATCATTTTGTTGCTCGGTCACCCAGTTGTGAAATCCCTTTGTAACTCTTTGCAGTTAGATTTGCGCTTAACTACCCTTGAGTAATTTTGTATCGTCTGTAAACTTCTCCCCCTCACTCTTTACCCCATTTTCCAGTTTATTTATAAATATGCTGAACAGCACTGGCCCCAGTACAGTTCCCTGGGTGACCGTGCGATTTACCTTGCCCCACTGTGAAAACTGACCATTCTATTCCTACCTTTGTTTCCTAGCTTTTCACCAGTTACTGATCTCATCAACACACTGAACAGCAGCTGGGCTTGTCTTGTTGGCTAGTAAATTCTCAGCAGAATAAACATAGGGCGATTATAATTCAAGGGTTATTAAACCACAAACATTTCCTTTATTGCCCGGCATTATCCCTGGCAATAAAGGATGTTTGATCTCCTGGCTGGTAACAGAAGAGCGGCTCCACTCGCAGGCACTAAAATTTAAAATCTCTCTGGGTCCAACCCCGCACTACGGTTTGCAGCCAGCGCCTGGTGCTCCAGCCTCTTGCGGTAAAACCCAGCGGAAACTGGCAGCCTGGGGAGAAGGCAGCTCATTCCAGCAGCCCGTGGAGCAGGGGGAGCGGCGGGCGGATTGCGCCTTTCTTCTCCGCCCGCATTAATAAAGCTCCAGCCCCCTCCCGGCCCTCGGCGGCGAGCCGCGCTGCGCGCAAGCCAGTGCCTGAGCTGCTACCTGCACTGAAGCTGCAAGGCGCATGCTTCAAGCGGAGGGAAGGGGGAGGGAGCTGGAGGAGTGAGGGGAGACCAGCGATGCTGTCCCGGCCGGTTTAAACCGGGATAGACTGAGCTGCTGGGCGCTGCGGAGACTGAAGTCCTCCTGCTCCGGCGGATCCGCTCCCCTCCTCCAGCCACTCCCCCTCCCCAGCTCCTTGTGGGTTGCAGGACTTGGCGGGTCCGCCTGTTTGAATGGCTTTGCCGAGCCCTAGTTTTCCAGGATGCCCCGAGGGGAGGCTCAGGCCAATGCACACCCCGAGTAACGCGCGCAGGGCTGTCCCGGGCGGGGAAACCCGCCGCCAGCGGAGCAAAACGCGCTGCCCTGGCAGCCCGAGGCGCTAGAGCGCATCATCGTGGGAGTGGGGCTCCGGAGTCTGCTGGCGGAGTGCGCCCCCTCTGCTGGCTACCGCGGGGGCCGGGGCACGTTACTCACCTTGATTGGCGCCAGGCTGAAAACAATGCAGGGCCCTAGTACAAGGCACGGGATTCCAGCTGGGGAAAAAGTTCAGCACGACGGGGTGGGGAGGTGGGTGGGTGTGAGATGACGACTGAAAATGTTTCTTTTTGGGGGGGGGAGGAGGAGAATCGCGGAAGCAAAGCAATCCCCGAATGTTTGCCGCACCAAACTCACTTTGAATATTGTTCACGTGGGTTCGAGATCGCTATTTACTTATGTGGGGCTGAGCGCTGTATTTTTAGAAATAGGGGCTGGGGTGGAGAGTGCTGCTTGTATATGCACGAAGGGAGGAAAGAAACAGTTAATCCCCGGAAACTATCCGCAGTGGTGAGTGACTCGCTCTCCCACTCCAGAAAAGCAAACTCCCCCCAGCTGAATGTGCTCTCCAGCAGGAATAAAGCCAGGTGTTAGTTACATTTTTAAGAAGTAAGCAAATGCATTTAGAAACCAGAATGTTCCCTAACGACAATTCAAAGTTGTCATTAGTTTGTCATCCTTATCGCTTTTGAGATAAGGCGTTAAGACAATATATATATACTACACATCGTGTATTATAAACGATACATACTTTGAGACATAAAATTCGAAATCACTACGATTAGGTGCCAAATCAACCTTAAATTTTCCACTTACCTGAGACCATTAATAAGATTCCATGCTACGGAATAATGAATGTAAATAGACCAGTGGATTTTTAGACAGATGTTCTAGATAACTGGCTATATATGCGCACGCATACACAATGATCTATATAAACACACTTATGTAAATATATGCAGCATGTGTATATATATAGCTAGATTTTAGATAGTCACTATTTCTAGATCAATCCGTGCGTGTTTTTCCTACATAGATTTTACTGAAACAAACAGGAATTGGTAGTCTTTTAAGGAGCAGGTAGTTTTCAAGAAGAATTCTAGATTATCTAAATACCAGACATTTTATGCTGCGAACTCCGCAACGTGTCAACCTGAACCTCAGTCAGAGCCCTTGCTAAACAAAGTCAGTCATAGTCTCTCCCTCTCCAAGGAGAGAGGCCCACCTCTGACAGATCTGCGTGGTACCTGTACACCTCAGCAGGGCTTGGATAGTTAAAAGGAGAAGAGGAAATGAAATGCATGCGGTAGTAATGAGCAATACAACGCAAGGCAAAGGAGGTGTTTCTCCTCCCCACCCCTGGAGATCACATGGTGACCCTTGTCAGCCAATACAAAGGACGCTAGGACCCTGAGGGACCCCCGATTCCGAATTGCACCGGCTCTGCTGCATTATAAATACTTCTCCAAAATGCACTGGCCCTCCTTTCTCGCTTTCCACCCAGCTCCGTTTGTTTCGCACTCATAAAAGCTGCTTCTCAGTTCTTGCTTGGCGTGTTTTGCTTCTTATTTAAAGCCAGGCTCCTGTTTTGTTTCTCGGCCCGTTTGCATGCATTGTTCGTCTCCCAAAATGGTTTGTGAGACTAAGATTGTGGCGGAAGATCATGAATCAATTTCAGGAGCCAAAAAAGATGCGATCATTGTGTCTTCCTCCCAGATGTGGCCCTCCTTATCCGGCTCACCTTCCTCCTCCCCAGCTTCTCTGAGTGGCGTGGAAGGGGATTTCAAGAAAGACAACGTTTATATACGAGAATTTCATCCTTCCGAGCAAGAGGTGGTGCGCCGTATATTTTATGAAGGAATCATGGAAAGGATTCCTAACACCGCATTTAGAGGGTTAAAACACCAGCCCCTCATTCAGTTGATCTATGGGATATTCACTAGTAAGTATATTCACTTTTTTTTTAGGGGCACACTTGTTCAGCAATTTTAATAAAAAGCAGGAGTGGTAATAAGCTCTGTGTTGAAGGATGGAGAACCCATCCCCGCATCGATCCTATTAATATTTGGCGCAGAATTGCTGTCTCAGTGCTGCTGGTGCTGGAGCGAAAGAAAAGCCGCAGCCTCGGCATCTTATCCTGCCATGGTGCAAAAGTCAGGCCAGTTAAAAAGTCGCAATATTGCAAACAGCGGATCTGTACCTCGGGCGATTGCGAGGCAGGAATGAAGCACTGGATCGTGAGCCACGCTTTGGAGATCACTGCAGAGCGGAGTGTGTGTAACGCCCCTAAATGCAGCCAGCCTGCGAGCAATGTGTGGGTAGGATTCCCTGCTTGCATATGGGGTGCGCGTGGCTACTGGCTGGGGGTGGGGAGCGTTCTCTGGGGAGATAAGTTGGGGGCGGATGTTCTCTGCAGGTTTGAGAGGCTGCGTGTTCAAGGGGCTTCTCGCTGGAGGGAGAGGGAGAGGGCGCGCGGCTGGCTCTGTATGTCTAGGAGAGGTATTAGTGGACTGGGTCTGGGGGCAGGGACTTGCGCGTTCTGCTTCTGCCGGTGGATGTTTGCGCGCAAAGGGAGGGGAGGGTCCCTACAGCTCGTTGGGGAAGGGGCTGCAGCCGGGGTGTGCATTGTGTGCGTCTCTCTGCACTTGGGGGAAGGAATGTGTGTATGGGGCGGTGCGGGGGCGGCTGCTCCTCTCTGCAAGCTTGTGGGGGTTTGCTGCCCCGGGGCGGTGCGCATGGCGCTTTCTCGGCGCAGGCTGGCAGGAGTGGGACTGGGAGCTGCCGCCGCGTGTGCGGGAGGAGGCGGTGGGGCCCTGGCCGCAGCAGACAGACCCGCATTTCCAGTTATTCCAGGCCGGGATGCTGCTCTCTGTTGGGGAGGGGGGAGGTGAAGCGATGGATGGAAGCAGCGCTGCCGCTCTCTCTAGGCACGTGGGCGGGGCAGCGGCTGCAGCCGGGTTCCAGCGTTACCTAGAGACCGCCGGGCTCGGGCTCGAAACGCGTTCGAGCGGCCGCAGCTGCTGGGAAACGTTTGACCCGGGCGGTCTCGCGCCACCTCCTGGCTGCAGAGACTGCTGCTGGGGTCTCGCTCCTGCATGTAGCTGCGCGGGGCCTGACCTCAGCAGGCTCCAGGGGCGAGACGTGGTTTGTAACCAGCGCGTATTGCAAAGAGCTGCCAGGTTAGTGTTAATTCAAAGCCGCGTGCCTTGTTAGTGTATTGAACATTGCATCCACTGGTTTGGTGCAAGTTACAAAGCTTCGTAAAACGTAGACTCAGGCGGGATCCCTGCTTTGGCCGGCTGACAGCCGAGAGGAAACTAGATTGCTCCGATATTCACTTGGTGATTGATGCGGTTTAAGCTGAAAACAATTACCTCTGCAAGCTAATGTCGGTTGCTATCAGTGCAAAAGCCCTCTCAAAGAAAACGCCACGTGGACCCTTTTTTTACTCACGCCTTTACCCTTTGAATGCGGTAAGACAGCTGGGTCCTTCACCTTTTGGGCCAGGAAAAGAGAGGAGAGTGATAAAGAAAGTAACTTTTTGTAATTATTGGTAAGATACTAAATGCACCTGAGAACAGTGAAGTCTATGCCCGCCTCTCTGTGTGCCTGTGTGATCTAAAAACATCCTTGCTTAAGATTTAGGGCTTTCAGACTGATAAGTGATGATGGGGCAAGCAGCCATCTCAGTGCTGTCTGCTATTTTATTTTCAGTGTCGTGCATTACCTTACTTCCTGATACTGAAGCAGGCTAGCGTAAGGTTTTGGGATGGCTGGCCCGTAGGGACCTTCTGGAAAACCAGTATATCTCCCAGTCACCAAAATAATAATTAATAAGCATGCAGCTACTGGGTGGTGTGTGCAAAATATCTTCCTTAGTCACTATTGTGTGTTGTCCCCTTTCCTGCTCTGGCAATGGAAAGCCACATGTGGGCATCTTGGTTTTAGTGCTTTGATTTCTCTGCAGGAACTGGTGGTGCAGTCAAATCTTGTCTGAGCAGCAATCGCAGACATATCTTAATAGAGAGACCATCTATCTTTGATATTTGTGTGACACGATGACATTTGCAGGATTTTTTAAACTGTGGCAAGTTGGATGGGAGTTTTTACAGAAACACACTGCAAAATCCATCATCAAATGTGATATAATTATTATAGTTGAATATTTTTTAAAGTAACTTTTGAAGTAGGAGTCTTAATTAAAACTTTTTACAGGCTGTTCTTAAATGAAAAATGTGCTGTTAATCTAAAATAGGTTATTGTGAAAATGTAGATTGATTAGCTTTTGTTTATAATGTACAAATGTATGTTATGTCTGATTTTTTTTTTTTAAAAAAGGGTTTGTATTCCGAAATCAACACTAAATTCTCTTTTCTGACAGGTATCGTTTATTTCTCTTCCTTATCTCCATAGTAATATGCTTTGTTGTGACCAAGTCCTTGCTGCTGACCTGCTGTTTGCCCATCTTTCTGATGGGTATGAGGTACTACTTCAGTAGAAAAGTTATCCTCAGCTATCTCGAGTGCGCGCTGCATACGGACATGTCTGATATTGAGAATTATTACATGAAACCACCAGGTGAGTATTAATTCCATGGAGGGAACATTCACCAAATCCTGCTCATGGAAAAATGGCCATTTAATAGCTTTTCTCATGTCAACAGCACTGAGAAATCTTACAAATGGCCAGAATGCAACCTGCTGGCTGCACAAAATATGAGGAACCACCCTAATCTTTAATACGAATATACAGCCCAAGGAGACTACAGGTTCCAGAATGCAGTGCTCTCTCAATTTCAGCATTCTAGCATAGTAGCTGGGACCATGGGGAAGCACTGCGTGCTGGACCTATATAGTTTCCTAGGGATGCAGTTTTGTATTAAAGGTGGTTGCGCCAGTCTGTTCCATTTAATGTGAATTATATCCATTGAACTCTATAAGTTGCCTATGCATCCTGCAGCTGACAGCATCCAGTACGGGGTGGGAGAGGGAGATGGAAGGAATTTTAGCAAAACTGCTTAGAAGAAGCCACATGCATACCACCACTTCAGACTTGGGAGCCACACGTTTTAGTTAGTCTGTATAGGTACATGTATCATTCAAGAAGAACTCCTCATAAACAAGTGTTTTGGAAGAGGTATGAAGCAGGTAGGTAAAGAGATGCTGTCTATCTGCACATGTGATGTATGCATTTATATATTCATAATATGTGTGTGTACTGTGTGTTATATGTGTCAAGTATCAGAGGGGTAGCCGTGTTAGTCTGGATCTGTAAAAGCAGCAAAGAATCCTGTGGCACCTATAGACTAACAGACGTTTTGGAGCATGAGCTTTCGTGGGTGAATACCCACTTCTTCAGATGCATCTGAAGAAGTGGGTATTCACCCTCGAAAGCTCATGCTCCAAAACGTCTGTTAGTCTATAAGGTGCCACAGGATTCTTTGCTGTGTGTTTTATATAACTCTTACTTTTTGTTATGTACATATGTTGTTAGGGTCTCAATACTCATTAATAGAAGGTGGATTGGCACAGGAATCTGTCAAAGAAACAGAGGAAAGGGAAAACCTTGTATTTAAATTATTTTTTGTTTGTTTTCATTTATGATAGGCACCAATATATAGGGATAGTTGAGTGCCCCTTGATCTCTCATATGGGTGTTTGATTTTTGAGGCTACAAATATTTCATTAATGACTGGTTAGGAGTGCAAAGCTAATGGCCAGTAACTTTCTGAAGCCTGGTTGTTATTGCTACTGTAGACTTTTTTTTAATGTTTTCATTTCCTCCCTGCAACATAGCTATTCTGCAAATGCAAGATCTTCCTACTGGCCATTTCTAGAGGATTAACATATTATATTACAACAACCAAGTACACGTTCTCTCTTCATTTCCAACATTCAGTATTATTTTAAATTTTTTTCATTCTGTAATAAAAATATTAATATGCCTTTGAGCACTTTCTTTCAGATCTTGTTTCACGTCTAAATACGTTAAGTGGCTCTCACTAATATTATGTCTGATTCTACAGTGTCTAATTTAAATTGGGAAAATCTGCATTTTATAGCAGATTTGAGGTGGATGTATAGTGTGCATGTAATTAAAATGTCAAACTTCATTAAAGGAGGTGCTACCTTAAAAATAAGGGTTCAAACTGAAAAATGTTTAACCTCTGCAGTGGTTATTAATGAAAGAAAGTGTGGGATCTTTTGCAGCTTTTGTGAAAAGTGATCTGGAATTCTTGACTAAGAGTATAATTGTAAAAGTGTTTTTAGACATGCATCTTTCATTAATGCTTGTGAGTTGTATGGGTAACGCTGAAGTTATGAATCTCAATGAATATATTTACAGTATTAGCATGTATAGAAAATGAAGATAGAAAATGTACTCAGATGAAGAGTGAGAAACATCAGTAGTATTTGCTTTACCTTAGTACAGAGAACAAGTAATCAGGGCAATCACATTCTCACTATAAATGAGACACAACTGATTTTTACAGCATGATACTCTGCCTTTATTTACTGACATCGTGGGTCATTCAATTTTGGAATGAACTCACGGACTTCTTGGTTTAATCTGTCAGAATTTAAACATGGGTAGGCAGAGTTCAAATGTGCCTCAAATGGCAGGCTTACGCCAAATTGATGGTATCAGTACTGCTTATTAAAGGGTTGCTCATGTCAGAAGTGTTGAACAAGTTGGCACAATTCATAGCCTCTGCTGAGGAGAGCTTCAGGGCTAGAACAGGATTGAAACTGCAGGTCAGGAGTGAGGGAGGCTTAGTGATGAAGCTATTAGGTGCAAGCTTTATTATATTATATGGGGAAGCTTCCAATGCACCTACCTATTCAATGTGGAACCCTGTCTAATGCTAGCTGGCCTCTGTTTCATGAGCATCAAATTAATTTGTCTGTCTTCAGAAAATTTCTAAGTCTAATGTTATCATGCATGGGCTCTTGTGATGTAATTAAGTTTTTAAATCAGTAGTTGCAACAGTGAGAAGTTAATATGAAATTGAACCCTGCCTTTAGTAGTTTTTAACATAAATAAGATGTGCACAGCTGGGTTTTTGTACAGTACTTTTGTGGTAGGACAGTTTTTTTGTTGCCTGATCAATTTCACAGTGTCTCCTTAAGTTTTAACTGCAACATTCTTTCACAGTTTTGTTTTGTATATTTTTGCAGTGGCTCAGAATTCTTCAAAGATTGAGATCTTGACTGGAAAACCAATGGAAAATTTAAATAGTTGCCACTAAAAAGGATGATCACTTTTAATCCAAGTAAATCTAGCCTTTCTATCATTTGAATTCTGGTTAAATGTGTTAAAATCTGACATTAGCCCCTGGCTTCTTTGGATGTTTCTGTATTCTGAGTTGGTGCAACTTAATATATGATGTCTTATAAACTGATTCAAACTGGTGCAAAAGACTGAACACACTCCTATTTCAGTTTAGTTTAAGTTGACCAGGAATAGGTTTAATCTGAAGTGAAGTAAACTACTCTTAGATTGAAATAACAGGAGTTTATACTGGTCTATCTAAACCATTTTAACTGAATTTATTTAACTAAACTGGTGCAGGCTTTCAGAGTTACCAGCTAAGTCAGTGGGCTGGATTGTGATCTTGTCTTACATGCCAGGAGGAGAGTAAGGGGATATAAGACCCCGCCCTCCTGAATCCAGGTCTGGTGCTGAGCACGACCCTCGCATTCCCTGTCCCCTCCACTCTTTTCTCCGACAAAGAAATGGGCAGAACTTGTACCGCTGTCCTAAATGCACCAGTGGGCAGAGTTAGGCTGGCACAAGGAGGAGTGTAAGATGCACCCTGTATGCAAGAAAAAGGAGCAAAGGAGAAGTGGTGACTCAAGTACAATTTCTTCCAGGGCTGTTCCTTGAGTGGCACAGCTACATAGGGCAGAGCCCCAGAGAGGTAGGCCCCGTCCTACTTCAGTGAATCTGATAGAAGTTTTGCCAGTATTGTGACTTTATTCTAGTCCTAGCTGAAATCAGAAATTTGTTCAGTGAGTTTGTCAGTTAACTAAGTAGTGGGTCAGTTACACAGAGGAGTATTGGTAACTTATTTTATCTCGAATTTTCTTTTTGGTAACTTATTTTATCTCGAATTCTCTTTTTGGTGACCTCTTGTCTAGCTAGGGATCAGAGAATTCTGTGCATTATGCTGTCGTTCTTGGGCCTGCTTCCTCTCATTTTACAATCGGTTTATGCCTCTGGAACACAGTTTACCTCCTTACCAGTTTAGAGAGTTCAGAATCTGACCTTGATTTTAAATGAAGGGCCCCAGCCTGAAAACATTTGCAATCGCAGGTAGCCCTATTGCATACAGTAGAGTTACGCTGGATATGTCTTACAATTGTCCTGTGCCAGCTGACTTGGGTTGTGGGGCTGTTTTAATACTGTATAGACTTTTATGGGTGTGGGCTGGAGCCTGGGTGTTAGGACCCTCCCACCCCACTGGGTCCTAGAGGACCCTAGAGGTTCTTTTATGTTGAGAAGTGAGATCCTTAAAACTATTTTGAAACCCTCACACAATTGCTTTATTAAAGAGGATGAAGGTAGTAACACCTGTAGTTAAAATTGCTTGATATTTTCCATTATAAGGCTCTGTTGAGCCCAATTGAAACTATTTGGGCTGAAATTTTCCATGCTAGATGTCTGCCTCAGGTTGATAGGATTTATTGATTTTATTTTTCTTTTGAAAAAAAATCTAACAAAAACAGGTCAGCTGTTTCCAAGAGTGAGATTAGAGAAAAATATGCTTTGCCCATGTTAACAAATTTGATGTAAGGTTCCCCCTCCACCTCCCCACCCCGAGATTGTTGTATAACTTCACTGGTATGTTAGATATAGAAAGTCTCATGGCTACCACAATTAAAATGTTATATCCTTTGAAGTGCCATATTTTTTTTTAATTGCCCATCTGAGCTTGAAAAAATAAAGTCCCCAAAGTAAAGGTTGAAATGCTACAAAGTTTGGTGTCATCTGTTCGTTTTGCCTAACTAGGGTGTTGGGTTTCTTCAAGAGCATGATTGCATATGTGCAAATGGGACAGAAGTGCATTATCAAGCTGCATCCCTCAGCTTTGTTGGTCTGTTCCATTTTTGATAGATGGTACATTTTGCAATATGCAATAACAAATTATTTTTGTGTTACTCAAAAACCTGGATTAAAATATAGCCGATAATTGCACCCCCTCCTTCTTTTCTTTTCTTCTTTGTAACTCTGTGTGTGTGTGTGTGTGTGTAAATATGAAAGACTATATTAAATAGGTACTTGTCTAAATTAGTAATGGGATACTGGTGCGCTGTGATTTTGACTCCAATAACTAGCCATGTGTTATAAGGTTTTTAATAGCCCCCATATATAAAAGTGCCATTAATTAAACTGCAATGCTGGAAGTTTCAACTGGAGTAAAGTAGACATCAGCAATTACTCAGGGGTAATTATTTTTTTCAAAACTTTCAAACAAAAGCAACTCAAGGACATTTTTAAAAGTAAAATTACAGTAGCATCATTCATTTCTAATTGCTCTACATCTTAGAGTAGCTTTTAAAAACACTTCGATTTCTCATAATTTTTTCTGACTCCATTCTACTTGCCAGCTTCTGTTGTGTGTATTGATGTATGTCCTAAGGGGCTGTGTGGAAATACAATACTCAGTTTATAAATGAAGCATTGGCATCAATGGCTGCAACCAGTGGCTAGGCTGGCTGATTAATGGCTTTTTTGTTTTATTTTTTTCCCAGTTGCATGTTTGTCCTTTTCTCCCTCCTCTCATCCCCTTGCCTAGAAATAATTGTCAAAATGGGTGCCTAAAAGTTGGGTTCCTAGCCTAAGATTTTCAAAGATGGTCTTAAAATTAGGTGCCGTGCTTGGGTACCTAAATAAGTGACAAAATTTTCAGAAGTGCTGACACCTATTGAGACACAACTTTGGATTTAGGAAGTGACTTTTAGTACCTGTTTTTGAAAGTCTGCACCCTTAAGAGCCAGATAGGCATCTCCATGCTTTTGAAAGTGCCAGTGGGTGCCTATCTGCATCTTTAGGTGCCTTAATACCTTTGAAAATCTGGCCCTACATCCTTATTTGGTACTTTACATAAAAGTTATGATTTTCAAAAGTGCCAAACGCTATTTGTTCCCATTGACTTCAGTGAGAGGTAGTGCATGGGTACTCAGTGCCATTTACGTATAAGATGCCTATGTAGCTTTAGGAACCTAAGTTTAGACACTTATTTTTTGAAAATCTTGGTTGTGCTGTAATGTCCATGGCTGTCTCTAACACAGGATTTCTTTTTGTATTACAGTATTACTGAAGATTTTTTTTTAAATCACAACAAAGCTACATCAACAGATGTAATCCCAGACCACTGCAGGGCAGAGCAACATAGCCAAACGTTTTGTCAGTACCTGGTTCTGTAGCTGGGAGAGCAGTGTAAAGCCTTTTGTTGTGCCTCTTTATTCCTTAGGTCTTTAAAAAAAAAAAAAAAAAAAAGGTGGAAAGTTCATCACTGGTTCATAGCATAGTTTTAGGTTATTGTAAGAAGCAAGGAATTACCCAGGAATCTTGTTCTGACAAGTGCTTAGTGAGATCATTCTTTAATCTTCTGATCTAAAACCAGCAAAAAGTCTTTCCCCCACTCACATCTGTTATTCCTATTCATTGCCAATCATGATACAACTTTTGATAATGGCAAAATAAAATTACTAAAAAGCCTCAGTTGTGCTTTATTATAATAATTTATCACTTATAGAACAGTTTGTAATGTTCTAATATATGGTACAGATATAAGTGGTATGTGGTGTAGATGGTGATAAGCATGTGATTCTTAGGCTTAGGGCATATCTGTGCTACAGGCACTGCAGTGGTACAGCTGCCACTGGGCCTCTGTAGTGTAAACTCTTCCTAGGGAGTTTTGTGTCAGGATAGGTAATCTGCATTGGCCATTGACATAGCTGCGTCTACACTGGGTAAGGTCGGTTTAACTATGGTGCTCTGAGATGTGGATTTTTTACACCCCAAAGCAATATAGCTAGATTGATCTACGTTTAAAGTGTAGACCAGGGCTATAAGGGTATGTCTAAACAGCAAAAGCTGTGTGCAGGCTAGCCTACTTGAGCTCCCTTGCATCCAGCTAGTTTGGGTAACAGTAGCACAACATGGGTTTCAAAGCGTGCTGGCAAGCAGAGTGCCTGTCCAGGATGTCTGCCAGGCATGTATTGCCTGCGCTCCACTGCTGCTGTTACCTGCAGTAGCTGGACTTGAGTTAGCTCGGGCAGGCTAGCCCATGCATAGGCTTTGCTGTGTAGGCATACTCTGTTAGACGATTATAAGACAAGTTTATAAGCAGCCTGTTGGACACTCAATCAGTTGATTAACCATTTATTAAAACATCTGCTAGTCATTTAATCTTTTTATAAGCAGTTTTTAAACGTATCCTCCATATAAAATTTGACCAAAGTATCTCTTAAGAATGGAAAGTGTAGAATTACCTGGTAGGAAATGACAATTCTGACTTCTTACAGGTTTGAGAGCCCCTACAACTTAACAGCAAGTTAGGGTTGATATTCTTTTAAACCTAATTCTGCAAGTAGAAAAATATTAATTCTTAAAAATGGATCACAGAAAAGGTTCGTTTGGCTTTGGGTATTTTAAAAAATCAACTGAACAGGACTTTACTATTGGAAAATATGGATTAAAACGCTATAAGAGTTCCTGAAATATGAAGCAAACAACCAGTAGGTAGTTGCTTTGCTTTCCGTGACTGTGGCTTGTGTGAGGTACCTAACTGTTATGAGTGGAAACAGAGTTTTCTCTCTTTCTGAGAGAGACAAAGAGAGAACCAAAATCACAACTGGCAAGTATGGAAGCTTCTCTGGCTCTGTCCCATCAATGTACTTTAACCTGACTTGGAAGCCACCCCCAGGGATGAGAGTCCTTACCTTTCTGCATATGCAGTCGTAGGTCTCACTGCTATTTGTAATGGTGGTGGTTTTGTGATGGAACAGCTGTCCACCAGAAAGTGACCACCACCAAATCTCTCATACAATAGAGATCTGAACAGCTGTTAATGTAATTCAATAGTAGTGTTGACTTATTGGTGACTAAGTCTCTGGGTTATCTTCTACCTGTCCTTCTTTTTCTTCCCTCCCCATCCCCCAGTGCTTTCAGTGTATGATCAGCAAGTTACGTCCTACTAGTCAGCTAAAATAGACTGCATCTCTAATTTCTGTAATTCCGTTAGGCTATCTATTTGGACTTGTTTTGAAGTTTTTGTAACCATGGAGGTTTCCCACATTTTGTTAGGGTGACTGTTCTAAAGCCCAGGAAATTTCTCCCTGCTTTCTCCTTCTCCCCCCCCCCCCCCAACCCGGTCTTCCTTTCCTTGGAGTTTACAATGTTCAGATACTTGTGGATGCTTATCATAGTCCCTCTTCATTTATGTGGAAAATGAGAACAACCAGAGTTTATAATAAATATTTAAAAAAAAAAACAACCCACCACCACCAAGAGGTCTAGAAGGGATATAAATCCTCTTGATTCAGAGCATAAAGCAGCCTCTTAACACATGGAGAGTAGGAGGACACTTTCCTTGGAGCCAGTTTAACTGCAAACAGCTAGGATTTCTTGCCCCTTCCTCTGAAGTGCCCAGTGCTAGTCACTGTCTGGTAGAGAACACTGAACTAGCTGGACCACTGGTCCAATACAGCGTGGCAGTCCTATGGATAAGTACAATCAGAACTACAGGGAGTTCAGTAGGGCACGTAAAATAACCACTGAAATCAAGCGTGCAAAAGAGACATGTCTCATGGGATGGTGGTTGGTTTTAGGAGGCTTCCAGGTACTTCCAAATCTTGCTTAGCTTTTGAAATTTAAAAAAATCAGTCAATTGCAATATAGCTGTAGAGCTATTGGTTATTTTGTTCTTTTCATTGATTCCCCCAGAGAACAAGATAACAACATCAGAAACACTGCATAGCACTGCTAGTGGAGCACTGGAGAAGACCTTGACTATATAGTCTTCCAAAATAAAATAAAGTAAATAATAAAATAGTCCTGAGCAGCTTTTGATACCATCGAGACAAAAACGAAATGTAGAGCACCTGCCATTTCCAGGCACTAATCCATCTAAGCACTAACCAGGCTTAAACAGGCTTGGCTAAAGAGTAAGCCATTGTGGCACTATCTGAGTTCATTAAGCTAGTGGTATAACAGTTTTATAAAATGCTGTAAGGCTGAAAACCAGGGAATGTTAGTGATGTAAAAAAAGGGCGATTAACGGTGATCAGCTGGAATTAAAAAGTCCCGACTGTTTAAAAGATGTATTTTTTAAAGTCTAATTTCAAACGTCTGCTGCCTCTGAAGTCAACTAGATTCACTTAATGGGTCTGGAAAAAATCTGGTTTTGTTTCAGAACCTGCAGGTGTTCCAAGGGTCACATCAAGCTGTATCTTTCAGCATCTCAAAGGCAGTGGTTTTCATTCAGGAGAAAGTTCAGATTAAAGGCCTAATTCAGCAAAGTGCTTAAGTACAAGCCTAATTTCAATCGTATGCTTAAATCCAGTTGTCAGTGAGAGTCAAGCTTGTGCTGAATAGAGATGGGATTACTTGTTTACTTAGGGTAAGGCATTGCTGAATCAGGGCCAACATTTTGTGAAGGTTTTCTTCCTTTGTTCTGTTCATATTTTTGTGGCCATATCTACACTACAGGGTTAAGTCAACGTCACGTAAATAAACATCAAACCTCCAATTTAAGCAGGTTGATCTTGCATGTCCACACTAGGCTCTGTGTTGGTGGAGTGCATCCTCACTAGCAGGGCTTTCATTGACGCACAGAGCAGTGCACTGTGGGATAGCTATCCACAGTGCACGTAGTCAAGTGGAATTCTGGGTTGGGCTTGCAGTGCCTTATGGGACCAAAACATTGGTACAGGTGGTTATGGGAACATGGTGTTAGCTTCCCATGATGCACTTACCGCCACCCTCCTTCCCTCCTTGAAATCAATGGCAAACAAACCAAGCCTTTTTTGTGCCTTTTTTCACAAGCTAGGATTACCCGTGCGGATGCCATAGCACGATAAGCATGGACCCTGCTCAGCTGTACACTGTGTTGTGAGCATTACAAATACCTTGCACCTTGTCCTGCAGTATTTGCAGAGCCAATATAGGAGCCGTTGCATGGAACAATGTGATGCCATGCAAGGAGCCCTGCTGGAGGACCAAGAGCAGAGCAATTAGCAGTTGCTGGTGACAGTCGCATATCACCTTGACACGGTTGAGTGCCGTTTCTGGGCCTGGGAAACAAGCACTGACTGGTGGGAATGCAGCCATGGGATGATGAGCAGTGGCTGCAGAACTTTTGAATGCATGAGGGTGCTTTCCAGGAACGGTGTGAAGAGCTTTCCCCAGCCCTGAATCGCAGCAATATTAAAATGAGAGCTGCTCTGACAGTGGAGAAGCGAGTGGCGATAGCTCTGTGGAAGCTTGCAGTGCCAGACTGCTACCAGTCAGTGGGGCATCAGTTTGGAGTGGGTAAATCTACTATGGGATCTGTTGTGATCCAAGTTTGCAGGGCCATCAACAGACTTCTGCTAAGAAGGGTAGAGACTCTGGGCAATGTGCAAGACATAATGGATGGTTTTGCCGTGACAGGGTACCCTAATTGCAATGGGGTGATAGATGGAATGCCTGTCCCTATCTTGGCACCAGACCACCTTGCCAACAAGTACATAAACAGAAAGTGGCACTCCTTTCCCCAAGCAACCTGGATGGTGTTTGAGGACAGGTACCAGTGTAAAGCCCCCAAATAGTTTGCTTGTTGCAGAAGCAACACTGGGTTTGGGGGGAAAGGGAGACAAACAGGAAGCCTCCACCCTCCTCTTTTTTTTTTTGTTAATGCTGCTTGCAATATACGGTGATCCCTTCCAACAACAGCCATAGCATGTTTGGGAAAGCGTAGTTGTGTGACGCAGATTTCACCAAACAGATGACAAATTACTTGTTGAATTGTTTGTGGTTTAAGGGCTAGTGTTCAAAACTTCCCATTTCCCCTAGGTGACCCTATGTGATATCACTCTCCTGAGGGTAACAGAGGCGGCAAGGGAGCAGATGCTGCAAGCGTCTGGGTACAGACCTGGTCCTTATGCTGCAATGCTGTGTGCTGCAGTGAATCCAGCAGAGTTAACACTGGAGTGGTGCAGGAAAGTGTCTTACACTGGTGGATGAAATAAGGCAGCTCTTTCCAAAAACCTTCTGCAAAGGATTGCAGGGTACCTCCATGAAAGCTTCCTAGAGATCCCCATGCACCTGAACAGTCTTTTTCGGAGAGCACCATCTGGGTAGCTGGAGTGGCCTCTACTACACTTTTTTTTTTTTTTTTTTGATTAAACAAAAAAAAATAGCATGTAACCCCTATAGTTTGATTGGAAATGTGTACTCACCAGAGGCACCTTCCCTGGCATCACGCTCCGCTGTCAACTGGTCCTACGAAGGGATGGGCTCCAGGGTTAAGAACAGTTCTTGGCGGTCAGGGAGAATGGATCCTCTGCTTGCCTGCCTCACATTCTCCTTCTCTTTCTTGTCAACAATGTCCTCATTGTTACTTGAGGTTGCCCAGGGCTCCTGGGAGGTATCCACAGAGCATTTTGGGGTAGTGGTGGGGTTGCTGCTGAGAATCGCATGCAGCTCCTCATAAAAGCAGCATTTCTGTGGGGCAGAACCAGAACAACTGTTTGCCGCCCTTGTCTTCTGGTACACTTGCCAAAGCTCCTTTACTTTTACTTTCATGTGGCACTGCTGCGTGTCCCTGATGTAGCTCTTCTCCCCCATTCCCTGTGTGATCTTGGCATAGATGTCAGTGTTTCTTGTGCTGAATTGGAGCTCTGCCTACACAGACTTCTCCCCACACAGCAATAAGATAGACCACCTCCTGTGTACTCCATGCTGGAGTGCGTTTTTGGCCTCGAGTCTCCATGATCAGCTGTGCTGGTGAGCTCCCCACGCTGATCAAACAGGAAATGAAAATTCAAAAGTTCCTGGGGCTTTAAGAGGGGAGCAGCTGCTTCCTGTGTACCTGGCTGATGTGCAGTGGAGTTGAAAGCGCTCTCCAGAGTGGTCACAGTGGAGCACTATGGGACACCTCCTGGACGCTAATTCATTCAAATTACACAATGTGGTGTTTACACTATCCCTATGTCGACCCATGGATGTTGAATCAAGTGCTATGTCTCTTTCGGAGGTGGAGTACAGAAGTCAACTTTACAGGTCACTTAGGTAGGCGGAAGGAACTAGGCAGTGTAGACGCATACATTATTAGATCAACTTAACACGGCTCATGTCAGCCTAAGTTTGTAGTGTAGACCAGGCCTGTAAGTGATAGATGGGGGGTTTATATAGAAATCTTGTCTCAGCATTACCATACAGCATTTTTAATGCATGCTGGAATAAACATAACTTCATGAGACTGCTTTAGATTCTCATCCGTGCCCCTGCAATGAGTTTATCATCTCCTATGGGAGAACCCAGGTCCTGGCACACAAGAAGATACAGTTGGTCCAACTAATTCAGTATCCTACCTTTGACAGTGAATGTTCATTCTACCACGTCTAAGCGTGACACCATAATGTCTAAGCCTAATGTTTTGGAGGAAGGTAAAGCTCCCTCATAGTGCATGGGACTGGGGAATTCTTCCTGATCCTAAATGCTGTTAAGTTTATGCTTTGATTCATT
The DNA here is from genome assembly GCF_025201925.1 of Gopherus flavomarginatus. Classification (NCBI taxonomy): domain Eukaryota; kingdom Metazoa; phylum Chordata; order Testudines; family Testudinidae; genus Gopherus; species Gopherus flavomarginatus. The sequence continues at coordinate 267,748,535 of NC_066619.1, read as the reverse complement.
ACATTTGTTATTTCTCATCAACTTAGCTAGTGCAAGAGCAGATGTTAATCTCATTCATGAGTCTGCTCCTCTTTCAACTCTTACTCAGCTGCCAGCCTCAAATAGCCCAGGGAAGGGCATTCTATGAATTGACTATACTCTGCGTAGAAAAGTGTTTCCTTTCAGTAGCCCTAAAGTTGCTGCCTCTAATTGCATTCTGTGTTCCCCTCACTCACATGATTAGGTATAGTGGAGAGGCGCGGAGACACTGGGTATTTATACCACATCGACTTTTTACATACTCTCTCAAGTCCTCACATCTCTTGCTTGATCTTTAATCTGAAGCTACAGCTAATGGAATCCTGTCAACGTGTAACTTGATTGTAAATGTCGCTATATTAACGTTACAAAGTTGTGAATAATTAGACTAATTATAGGGCGACCTTTTGATCATAATGGTGTGGTCTGAGCATATAACAAAAGGGTTGATCTCACTTTTCATCAGGGATTTCCATGTGCAATTTTTATTAGGGCTGTCAAGCGACTAATCGTGCGTTGAGTGGTGTTTTTTTAAATGCAATGTTAAACAACAGTAGAATACCATTTAAATATTTTGGATGTTTTCTACATTTTCAAATATATTGATTTCAATTACAACACAACATGAGTATAGTGCTCACTTTATATTTTTATTACAAATATTTGTGCTGTAAAAAACAAGATAGTATTTTTCAATTCACCTAATACAAATACTGTAGTGCAATCTCTTTATCATGGAAGTAGAACTTACAAATGTAGAATTATGTACAAAAAAAAACTGCATTCAAAAATAAAACCATGTAACACTTTAGATCCTGTAAGTTCACTCAGTCCTACTTCTTGTTCAGCCAGTCACTCAAACAAATTTGTTTATATTTGCAGTAGATAATGCTGCCCAATTCTTGTTTACAGTGTCACCTGAAGGTGAAAATAGGTGTTCGCATGGCACTGTTGTAGTTGGTGTTGCAAGATATTTATGTGCAAGATGCGTAAAGATTCATGTCCCTTCATGCTTCAACCCCATTCCAGAGGACATGAGTCCATGCTGATGATGGGTTCTGCTTGATAACTATCCAAAGCAGTGCAGACTGACGCATGTTCACTCTCATCCTCTGAGTCAGATGCCACTAACAGAAGATTGATTTTCTATTTTGATGGTTCAGGTTCTGTAGTTTCTGCATTGGAGTGTTCCTCTTTTAAGACTTCTGGAAGCATGGTCACACCTCATCCCTCTCAGATTTTGGAAGGCACTTCAGATTCTTAAACCTTAGATTGAGTGCTGTAACTGTCTTTAGAAATCTCACATTGATACCTTCTTTGCATTTTGTCAAATCTACAGTGAAGTGTTCTTAAAACAAACAACATGTGTTGGGTCATCATCTGAGACTGCTATAACATGAAATATATGGCAGAATGTGGGTAAAACAGACATACTATTCTCCCCCAAGGAGTTAAGTCAATTTTTTAATTAAAACTCTCTTTTTAATGAGCATCATCAGCATGGAAGCATGTCCTCTGGAATGGTGGCTGAAGCATGAAGGGGCATATGAATGTTTAGCATATCTGGCACAGAAATACTTTGCAATGCTGGTTACAAAAGTGCCATGTGAATGCCTGTTCTCACTTTCAGGTGACATTGTAAATAAGAAGCTGGATCTCCTGTAAATGTAAACACATTTGTTTGTCTGAGCAATTGGCTGAAGAAATAGAACTGAGTGGACTTGTAGGCTCTAAAGTTTTACATTTTACATTGTTTTGTTTTTGAATGCAGTTATGTAACACAAAAAAATCTAGATTTGTAAATTGCACTTTCACGATGAAGAGATTGCATTATGGTACTTGTAGGAGTTCAGTTGAAAAATACTATTTCTTTTATCATGTTCACAGTGTAAATATTTGTAATAAAAATAGTGTAAGCACTGTATACCTTGTAATCTGTGTTTTATTTGAAATCAATATATTTTGAAAATGTAGAAAAACATCCAAAAATATTTAATATATTTCAATTGATATTCTGTTGTTTAACAGTGCGATTAAAAATGTGATTGATCAGTTAATTTTTTGAGTTAATCATGTGAGTTAACTGCCATTAATCGACAACCCTAATTTTTACTTAATATTAATGCATCATACAGAGCAGATCTGTAGCCTGTGCCCAGCCTGAGACATGTTCATGTATTTATGGATGCAGAATTCTCTCCTGAATGACATCATGCTTAAAAATAAATGAGCTAGTTTCATCCCTGGTGTAAGAGGGGTCAGTGGAGTTACAGCAGGGTAGAATTCGGTGTGATCTGCCCAAAGAAGAGTGGCACGTCATTCTCAGAAACAGCCAGTAGCAATATGCACACAGGCCTGATTCACTTTTGCATTACTCCAGGTTTACACTGGTGTAACTCCATTGGTTTCATGGGCGTTAGATTGGAGTATTGCAGGGGTAAATCGGGCCTATGCTTTCCAGAGAAACTGCTCAGTGGGTTCTTTACTTTTTGTGGCACTATTTCAGATAGGCAGAGACAGAAGATACTTGGGAGTGCGGGAGGCTTTGTGTTCATGAGTCACACAATTCACAAACAACAGAACAGGGTGACGCCTTGAGGGATTTACTGCATTGTTAAATCATACCACTGTAGTAATATTCCTATCTGCAAGTTGTGGAGTAAATGGGCTAAATTCAGCCCTACCATAAGCAGATGCAATTCCACCAAAATAATCTTACACCACGGATGGAATTGGCTGTATGGGGTAGGTACGAATATAAAAATCCCTCAGGGACTCTCTGTTTACAATGGATCCAAGAAAGCAGGCAGACTGCAGTCAAGAGGGTGTTGGATTGCAGCATGGAGTGAGAGAGATCAAAGAAGTTGGGAGATAACCAAGGAAGGATGCTACAGTCAAATTGAATTCATAGGGTGTTTTCATCTTTAATGGAAGAGACCTTGGCTTATTCTCCATAAGAGACTAGTGTTACTATTTCCTGCAGTGTTACTGGGCTTATTAATGGACATTAGTGGCCTGATTTTCAGAAGTGCTGAGCACTTCCAAGTACCACTGAAGTCAACAGGAACTGCAGGTGCTCAACACCTTTAAAAGTTAGGCCGGAAGAAAGAATTGTACTGACATGCTCAGGGCTTGTTGGCGGCATTGCCTTGTGTTATCCATCTTATTGATCATCGTGATAACTGAGTCCCATGTACCATTACTAAGAATTGCAGCCTTATCTTAGTAGGTTGTTCCACTGGGAAGCACCTCTAATGTATGACGCTGTGTGTTGGGCTGAATACTTCATTGTCAGCTCCATTGTTCTGGAAGAGTGTTTGTGCACTGGTGGGTCGAGACTGGAGAGTCACTGATGTAGGCAGTATTCAAGTATTTGAGGACCTTAAAGTCCAGGGCCTTGAAATGGCACAGGAAGCAAATTGGGAGCCATTGGCAGGTGCAGTGGATTATCTTGCTCAGGAGGTGAGCAAAATTGCATAAACTGGGGTTTCTGCAGTGCTTCTACCTCCCAGATGCAGAGGTGACTAGCATGGCACATTCTGGCTAGCACCTCCACCCGAAAGGGGAAGGGCATATTTTCCTTGCAAGCTGTACGCAGAATACTGCAGTTCTCATCACTGTTCCTACCTGGGTGACCAGGATTAGTAATGAGCCTGATTAGCCTCAAGACTGTGTAGTACTCTTGTGTACAGAAGTTGGGTGCTTCACAGGAGGGAGGGGCTATTGTCTTGGTTAGCTCATCAAAGAGGTGGCGATACGGAGCTGGGTGTAAATAGTAGCCAGTGACGCCTGTAGCCTTGTCTGTGTCTCCAAAGGGGTTCATATCAATATCGAAGCAGAGGTGGGACAGTACTGATCTGTGCAATAACCACACAAATGATGGCCCTCATGGATGAGAAGCAGCTGTCCATTGCATCTCTTGGGGATGTGTCTGAGAGGAATGCAGCAAAGCATCATAGTGCTGCACTGTACGAATCCAGCTAGGTTTCCCCTTTCTACGGTATATTGTGGCAGACTCCATATTTTGATATGCGATGTTGCACATATTGGTATAACTGCATGGTATGAAATGTGTGATCTGAGTGTTGGATATGGTTTATTTTTATCTGTCAGCCTATTGAGTACTTGCTTGTATTCCATGGAGGGTGTATGTATGTGTGCGCACACACAGGTTGCAGTTCGGAGATGCAGTGCCAGAAATGGGGAGGATCATGGCCTGAGACTGGTTCTAGGAAACCAGCTGTGGACTTTTAGTTTGTACTGAATCTGTGGCTTGAGTCTTTTTTCTTTTCTCATTGTTTTATCATAAGAACAGCCCTCCTGGTGAGACCGAAGGTCCATCTAGCCCAGTGTCCTGTCTTCCGACAGTGGCCAATGCCCAATGCTTCAGAGGAAATGAACAGAACAGGGCAATTATCTAGTGATCTATTCCTTGTCATGCACTCCCAGCTTCTGGCAGTTAGAGGCATTTGAGTAACACATCTTTCAAGGTGGTTTTAAAGAAGCTATAACTTCTTTACTGATGGTTGTTCAGTCCAGTGGATTATTAATAGAGGCTGGGGGCAGTCTTATGTTTTGTATTAGCTGAAAGATGTCATCCTCTTTTAATTTGGTTTAACTGCAGGAAGAAACGCAAGCTGACAAACAGTGCAGCATGAGCTTTTCATTTTTAGATTAAGGAAAATGCAACCATAGGTTCTCCCTCTGCAGTGAAGTACCCAAAAAACTTCAGCACGCTCAAGAAAGTAAAGCAGATAAACTAATAAAGATAAGTGTTTGATGTCAACATTCAGGCCAGTGGTGTTTGCTATACAGTATTAAAGTGTCATTTATTTATTAGCAAGCACCAGTTACTGTAGTAACTAGGGTCTTGATCTGAAACCAGTTGAAGTCAATGCATGTTTTTCCAGTTACCACATTGGGAGGGGGAAAAAATTACATGTCCAGGTCATTCAGACGCTTTACAGTTAAATACGTGATTCTTACGGTTAGTGGTATGTCTCCTGCCTGTGGAGCACAAGCAAATCCTGGCCATGCCACCTTATTTCATTTCATTTGAATTAAAAATAACCTGTTTGCACATATTTGTTTGCAGGGCTGATTAGTGAATGCAATAAAATGTGTATGAATCTAGTCAACTTTGAGAGAATTTACACCCAATAAAAATGAGACTATTTAATTAACAAAAAAATATAGAGGGGCCCCCTCCCTGCATTCACTAAAGTTAATGGCAGTACTCTTACTGATGCTGGTGGGAACAGGAGTAAGGCTCATAATGAACAACAGCAAAAATGTTAAAGTTCTAAGTTATTTTAATATGCGAAGTATTTAATTTGTTTCTAACTGGCTGGAATTAGTGATTGGTTATTCTATTCTAAAGCGTCATTTATGCCTCATATTAGATGTGTGTAATTTAGACAGTCCCTCTAAAGTATCTTGGGCCATGTCCTGTTCATTGGGTATCAAGCAGAGCTGGTCGGGAATTTTTCAATGGAACTTTTTTTTTTTTTTCCCCAGGAATGTATTAGTTTTGAGGAAACTTTTGTCAAGAGGGTTTCTCAGGTCCAGGATAGGATTTTGGGAGGGAGAGAGAAAGTAGCCTAGTTAAGGTATTCATCAGTGATGTGAGAGACACAGATTCAAGTCCCACTGGGCTTTTGAAGTCCCACTGGACTTTCAAATCACTTTCTCTCTGAGTCTCCTGTTAGAGCTGTTCCACTTCATATAAATAAATATTCGTTGGGGTAGAGTGAGGCTGATAACGTAGTTAGAGCACTGACCTGGGATATGAGAAACCCAGGTTCATGTCCCTTCTTTGCCTGACATCGAGAGAAGGAACTTGAACATTGGTCTCTCACATCCAAGGTGAGTCCCCAAAGCACTGGGAGCTGGGTCTCTTGTGTGGTTTTTGTCTTTCCGCAAAAAATAAAAAAATAAAAATAAAAAATGATGTGGAATGGAAACTAATTCTGATACCCCAGTTTTTCACAAAATGGAATTCTTGCTTTTTGGCCAGTGCTAGTGTTAACATAACAAGTTATGTAATAAGGTGAACAGGATTTGGACCAGTATATTTTGTCTAAAGTTTTTCTTTGTTGATGATTTAAGCCATCTTCTAAACTAAGTCATTTGACTGTTGTTTTGTCTTTATAACAGTAAAAGTACACATTGTAATATAAACCAGGGAGTTTACAAATAAATCTAGATGTTCTCTAATTCTCTCCTGGTTCTTTCAATCTGTGCAAATTGAATTATGCTCACCTACATTTAATACTTACTCCAGAAAGCAATGAAGTCACAGTAGTAGATTTATACAGGATGGTAGAAACCATCCTGGCATTAACAATGTTCGTTTTACATAGTTCACTTAAAAAACCCAAAACAGCAACGTAAAATTTATTTTGTAAACTAATAGCATGAGAATCCAATTTTTAGCAGCTGCCTTCCAGAATTGGCACTGGGAAGATAGTTTTACATCTGGAATGTAACATATGAAGTGTGGCTAGATTTAGATTTTTTTTTTAAGCACCTATCTAAAAATTATTAATTTACGAAGGATCTGATCCTACATTTCATTAGCTTCACTGAGAATTTTGGATGCTTAAGGAATACAGAATCAGATCCCTAATCTGTCAAATCTTTTCTGCATAACTAAATTATAATAATATGTTTACCTTATTGGACCCTTCTGTTCATACCTTTCGTTATCAAAATCTTGAATTTCTGTCCCTCCTTTCTGGTTGACTTTTGGCTATGAAGCCTGCCTGCCTTCCTCCTTGTGCAGCCCTGTTGATTTTGTTCAGATTATACAGTTGGTACTGGTGACAGGATTTGGCCAAAATTGTACATCTTGTCTTCCATGCTTTGTTAAATGCTTCAGCAGGCTTTTATGCTATATTTAAAGCAACTTCAGTTTATTGGTTAAGGGCAACAATTGCTCATTGAAGGGGTGAGGGGAAGCATGCTCTGCCAATCCATGGCTACCAAACTTGATGGTTCATGTGCCACCGTCTTAAATTGTGAATGGATGGAACATCAGGCTCCATTATGTACCACAGTTTGGGAAGCCCTGCTTTCCCTCCTGTAACTGTCAGAGTGAGGGATTGTCTTTACATTCAGCACTAAAGTGGCACAGCTACACCACCCCCCTCTCTCTTAAAAAAGAAACACAGTCATTCACTTAATATTTTCTTGATGCTTAGTTGAAGATTAAATATGAATGATAAATATGTATTTTTGGCTATTTCTTTATTACATTTCTTAAAGACTTAGGTCAGGATGGTTGTTTTGCAATAGCTGGGCACTTGTGCTGTTGTTCTCCTTTCTCATATTTAAAATGCTTGTGAATGAACTTCTAGGTGAAGAAAGTGATTGACTTAGCGTGGCTGGCTGAAGCCATGAATAGCACAGCCAGGTACTGTGCGAGTTACTCACACCCTGAGTCTGGATCTGCCACACAAATGCTATCACACTATGTGGTGAGTTTTCACAGGAGGCCTGGGCTCAGATGCTGACATGGAAAAGAAAGGTTCAGACAAAATCTAATCATGAGCAGTACTAGTGTTTTGCCTCTGGATTGGCCTCTCTTGGGGCAGTTTTCTGATATGCAGAGAGATGACTGAATCTTGCAGTGCACTGGCTGTAATACTTGTAGGGGATTGTGCGTATGACGGAGGTGAGTGATGGTGAACACTGGCAACTGTCCCGCAGAGGATATGAGACCAGAGCATGTTAACAGTTTTTTCTGTTTGCTCAAGTGACAGAGGCCTGTGTTTGGAGAGCAAGGACAAGAGTTCAAATCCCAACTCCCTGGCTATGTGTAATGTATAGTAAATCTGTTTTCAGTGTAGGAGTTTTTTTATGAAATCTCACTGACTGTATTAAAATTCTGATCTTTGTTTTAAACATGCACATGAAGTGACCTGTCCAGGACTGATCTGAAGTAGAATGCATAGGAGCAAAGATTATGGGGGAAGATCATTGGGGGATGAAGTGTTAGCTGGGTGTCTCTTTCTGAGTGAGAAGGGAATTCTTACAGGTGTTCTGTGTTTTTTGAGCATTGCTCCTTTTGATGGTACAATTTCAGACGTTTTGCCAGATAGTGGGGAGACAAATGAGCATGTGATCTTTTTACAGTTTAATTAAATTAGTAAAAACTGTTTTATCACCAGACAATTCATCTTGAGATGAAGACAGATAGAGAAAAGAATCTAAAAGAGAGAAGGAACAAGGGTAGCTAGCTGAGCTCCATCTCTGGCTGGAGGCTGATCCTTTCCTTCTACATCTGTCTCCTTCTAGGATTTCATCTAGACAGTAGCTCTCTTAGACGTGTCTTTCAAAAGTTGCCTGATTCAAGGGATGTCACTGACAGATTTAGTGCCCTTCATTCTTACTGCTGAGAGTTGTTTATATCAGAAATAAGGAATCATGAAAGTGAGGTTATATGGAGTCAAGTATCAGAGGGGTAGCCGTGTTAGTCTGGATCTGTAAAAGCGGCAAAGAGTCCTGTGGCACCTTATAGACTAACAGACACATTGGAGCATGAGCTTTCGTGGATGAATGTCATGACATGCATCCGACGAAGTGGGTATTCACCCGCAAAAGCTCATGCTCCAATACATCTCTTAGTCTATAAGGTGCCACAGGACTCTTCGTAGGTTATATGGATTTATTTACATAAAGGAAGAGATCCCACAGAATTCTTAATTTCATGTTGAATAATTTTTGTGTCCCCTTCAGTTTAGGTATTTGTATCTCCCCATTTAGGCCTGGTCAGATTGAGAGGGATGCTAACAGGTGTTAGAACTAGCAGGTCCCATTGGGTATCCAGGATCTCTGGAATGTAGCACTTCTTGAGCAACAATGCTAGGCAGTTGCAAACTATTGTAAAGTTCATTAGTTGACAGAAAGTTCCAGAATAATGTCTTTCAGCCTAGGTCCAGTATAGACTTGTGACTAGGAGTGAAAGAAATGCTGGCCCCACTGAAATCAAGAGGGAAAAAATACAAGAGCAGGCTCAGAGAATGGAGAGAAACTTAAATGTCGGAAAGAAAGAGAGAAAGAAAGAGTTGCCCTGTAAAAATGTATGTCAGCCTCCATGCTGTTTAGTTACACAATTGCAATCATCTACAACTGGTACAAATGCCATCTAGACTTGGTAGCTCTATTCATACAAGAGCATCAGATCAGACTGTGATCAGACAGAAGGTAGATGTCCTGGATATGTGCCTGAAACTTGTAAAATCAGCAGCATTCATTTATTTTGCAACAGACAATGCTTTCCCCACAAGTCTCTTCTTTCTTGGTTGACAAACATTTAATCTGGCTGGCATGTCCCTTTCATCCCAGAGAAATGGAGAAATTTGCCTGGACTGGCAAGCTGCTCTATTCTCTTAACCATACCCGCAAGATAAAAGGTCAAAATGATTTAAATAGCACCACAGACATCCCTGGCCCTGCACAGAACGCTTTGGCCTAGGGATCTCCTGTGTGCCCACTTCCTGCCATGATCTCGATCTTTCTCACCTTAATGCTGTCTATAAAGAATCCGGTGGAAAGGTGAAATACAAACCCTTGTTTGCCACCTGGTCACTTCTAAATATTGACAAACTCCCAGGCTGTGAAGGACAATCTGTGATTGTCAATAACAGGTACTTGAGAAACACAAAAATTATACTCACCATAGCACTTTTATATAGTGCCTTATGAACGTTATGTATCTGATCCTCAAATACCGCTGTGTGGTAGGTGATTGTTACTAAACCTGCTTTGCAGATAGGGGAGCTGAGAGGCCAGGTGGCTTGCCCAAAATCTTATGGGGAGATGGAATTGGAATACAAGAATTCTAAGTTAGTGTTTGCCCAAGGGGATATAATTAAGACTCCATGATGTTGCAACTTGTTGCACTGAAGTATCACGACATAACAATGCAACATCATTGTATTGGATCAGCATGTCCTCATGCAATCACCTTTTGTGGGCCTTTTGGAGAAGGGGTTTTGAGAGATGCTAATTGTTAATTAGGGACCAGATTGTGACAGGCCTTTGGGTGGATGAGCAGGAGAGTTGGGATGCTTAGAGCCCCCCAGCCCCCCCCCAGGCACTGCAACAAGGGCTTGTCACCATTGCAGGCCCTGTCCTTTGGGGAGCCCAGAGGGTGATATTTTCCTCCTACAGAGTGCAGGAGGAAGACTACTGGGTGGGGATTGCTCTGTGGAAAAGATTGTTCTAGAACTCCTGGCTGTGTTATCTCTTGCAGTGAATCTGCTGAGCTAGAGGGCAGGAATGGCATGCATTCCTAGCCACTCCCCACTGCTTCCCTTAGTGCAAACCCACAGGTCACCTTTGACAGAAGACAGGAAGGGGGCTAATGCCATACAGGAGCCTGAAACCCTCTTTCTGCATGGAGTTATGTGCCTGGATGGGACCTTCCCTGAGTGGAATGTAGCAGGAGAGGGAGGCAGGGGACCTTCTAGGCTGCCGTTAACTTCCATTTTGAACTCCAACAGATGTCGTTTCCGTTATTGTGCGCTCTCCCTGGGTCCAATGAACACAGAGTGTTTGCTTTGCTTTCCATGTTTCCCTCACTGTAATTCCCCTGCAGCCCTCCCCACTGGCTGTCTCAGGTAAACTATATTTGTAGTATATCATATTGTGCAGAGTGCTGCAGTAGCTTGGCCTACAGGTTTTGAGTTGTAGGTGGACATCTGCTGATTGTTTATGCTACTGAGATGGAACAAAATGGAACATAATTGTTCATTTACAGACACCCTTAAAGGGATGTTGTCCACTTAAGTCATATTTCTGTCTGAAAATACTTTATGTATTACAAGCAGTAGCTAAGGTTACCAGACTGAAAGAGACTTGATTGCTCTTTTCTGTTTGAATGCTCTGTACGTTTGGCAGCCTTTATTCCCTGTATAATCAATTTCTCCTGTCCATGTGGAGCTTTCACAGAACAGCAGGGAAGAGAAAAGCATTTGGGGTCAGGTTGTGAACATCTTTCTTACTTACGCAAGTCGTGATACTGCAGTCATCAGGTCTGGTTGTGTGAGTAACTGATCAGCAGTGTCAGTCAGGGGTTGGCAATTTGGTTTTAGGGTGGCGTTTTGAGAAGTGCTCAGTTTTAGTCTGTCTGTTCCATTGATGTTGATGCCGTAAGAGCAAGATTAGGCCAGTAGTGAGTATTTTAGAAAATTCCGTTCTTGAATGGGCAAAACTTAGCAGCAGCTGTCAGGCTCAGGTACAGCATCTGAAAGTATTTGTCAGTCTGTCAGTTTTTTTTGTACATGACTTGACTTCCAAGCTGACAATATTTCACAGAGAGCTGCTGTTTGTTCCCCTGTTTAAAATTAATAAGGTTTCCTCACAGGTTAGATTATACCAGTGCCTCAGCAGCTTCTTCTGTAGGAATCAATGGGGTTTCCAGAAAGAGAATAAGTGAAATACAAAGGAGAAATTTTGTAAAATATCAGCTTGATTCCTTTAAATAAAATGGGAGTGTGTGAAATACTAACATCACTTCTGAGGTGGGGAGCAGAGGCTGTCTTAATGCATTTCAGAGCTTAATTTGTCCATTTCTGGGAATGAAGAATTTCCAACCTCTGAGAATTTCTCATGTTCCCACAGGACCATTTCCTACCAAAAATACTACAGAAGAGTCTCCCTGCCCTTATTTAAAACACATATACACACACCCTTAGGTAACATATAAAAGAAAATGATAACTTTCCTATAGGGTTTTTTCAATCATCCTATATAGGAAAGACATAATTTGTTGTTAAATTTTACTAGTTTTAGGGTAATTTCTGTAGACTCCTATTAAATGTCCCAAGAAACCTTAAGATATTGTCTTTAAGTTTATTGAATTCTGTAGTACTTTTTCTGTGTGGTGTCTCGCTTTTCTCTCCTCTTACACTTCTCTGCTTTCACCTCTCTTTGCTTCCACTGCTGGCTCCAATCTTCCCACCCATCTGCCCATTGCTCTTTCATTCGTCTAAAGAGGCAGAAGAATTTGAAATAAAAATAAGTCATTTTAGTTTCACCCACCACCCTGATGGCTTGTGGGAGAGAGCTGTCGCTGTGCAGCGCACGGTGGGTGGATTTGTGCAGCCAAGGAGAGGAGTAGAAATGGATGCTGTTTCACAAACTGCACTATGTTATGGAAGGGGGAACTGGAGTAATCTGAGATGGGACTCAGCAATGAGGGATGGGGGTCAAGGGAGGGTTAGATGAACCACAATCTGTTGGGAAAGTAAGAAATTCCCCGAAGCAGTTTTAAGAATGATTTTCTAGGCAGGTTGACTAGGAAGACTGCCATGTGTGCTGGTCATGTCTTAAGGTAATACTAGCCTTTCAAAAGCTAAGAAGCCAAATATAAAATGTTTAGAACATTAGTCTTTCTATCATTTTGTTGGTGTGGTTTCCATACTGCTGAAATTGCCCTTGCACATGCTATGGTTTTATGACTGCCTCATTTCACTCCTTACAGTACAACCTGTTTTGCTGGTTCTCTGGATGGTCACGAAAGTTCAGATGCTCAGTAGAACTGGGACTTGATTCAGTTGATGTAGATGTTTGTTACACGCTAGCAGGATGGTGTAACTTATTGCCAAGGATACAGTAAGATATGGTTGTAGAAAGGAAAAACAACCAACAAGAGAGTGTCAAAAGTTAAGATAAAACAACTGGTCTCTAGCATACCAAAGATGGTGCAAATAAGAAGGCGTAAGATAAAAGGAGCCAGCTTCTCTGTTTATCTTGCAATGCATTGATCTTTCCTTATCCTGTTATGACCCCTGTCTTGGCCTGTTGAACAACACCAACTTCCTGATGTATAACGTATGTCAACATTTGCATGCTCTCTAAATTGACCTGTGACCCATGGACTTAAATACAGTTCAAGCAAAAGTGTATTGTAGTGGACCTTGGAGATACCTTTAATGTGGCCTTTTAAGAGACTGGGGGTGGCTGCTTTTTGGAGACTGTCCTGACAGCTCAATACACTGCCAGCATTACATGCTTAAACCTGCCTCCCTACCTACCACTGTTATGCACTGTAATTCCAATGACCTCTCTGGCTGACCATCAACCTCAAAAGATGACCGAATGGAGGAAGATATATGAACATGTTTGCAATAAATATTTGAAACAGGACTGTCCAAGGTCTTCTTTTTAAGGATGCTGCTTAGCCTTAACTCACATTTTTTGTGTGTTTTTTGGTTATGAGATAAATCACCATCCATATGTGCTTTTAATGTAGCTTTGAGCTGTTTATTTCTGCTGAATTCAAACCTGTTTGATTTGAATGAAGAGGCATCTGAATAGCAGTACAAAATAGCTAGTGGCACATTGTTATACTGCTGTAACTTGTGAATCCTCCGTAGCGGTACAGCATGCTACCTAGTGATAGAGAATGTTCATTTGCTTTATCATAGTGATAGAGGTGCTTTATCCAGAGATCATCTAATCCATCCACCTGTGCTGAGACAGGACCAAATATACCTAGACTATCCCTGACAGATGTTTGTCTAACCTGTTCCTAGAAACCTCCAGTGACCAGTTCCCAAGGGAGGTTGTGGAATACCCATTCACCCTTGCTTAACTATTCTTATTCTTAGAAAGTTTGTTTCTTAATATCTAACCTGAATCTCTCTTGCCTCAAACTAAGCCAATTCCTTCTTGTCCTTCCCTGGGTAGACATGGAGAACACTTGATCATGTCCTCTTTATAACAGACCTTAACTTATTCGAAGACTGTTATCAGGTTCCCCCCTCAGGCTTTGTTTCTTAAAACTGAACATGGGTTTTTAACCTTTCCACATAGGTCAGGTTTTCTAAACCTTGTATCACTTTTGTTGCTCTCCTCTCGATGCTCTCCAATTTGATCACATCTTTTTTAAAGTGTGGTGCCCATACATGAACACACTACTTCAGCTGAGACCTCACCAATGCCAAATAAAGTAGGACAGTTACCTTCCATGTTTTATGTACAACACTTATGCTAATACATCCCAGAATAAATTTAGGTTTTGTGCCACAGCATCACTCTATTGATTTGTGTTCATTTTTTGATCCCCTATAACACCAGCTCTTTTTCTGCAATATTGCTAGACAGTTATTCCCCATTTGATTTTTTTCCTCCTAAGTGAAGGACATATGAACCCTCTTGCAGTCCTGAGAATCACGATGGAATACCCAAGCTGGGGATCAATGAAGACTTGGGGTTGGATAGGTGATTGTGGTTTTGAATATGAATGAGAAGGTGAGCTAGTACATTTTTAGAGAGGCTGAATGTTTGGACTTGAGAAGCCTGGGAGTTGAAGTAACGACAAAAGAGGGTGAATATCTAAGCAACCCCTTCCCCCCCCACTTTTTTTTTTAGCAAAGTTCACATGTGGGGATGTTTTGGGTGTGACTATAATAGGATTTACAGAAGTGTGACTGTCCAGAAAATGAGAGCAGAAACTAACCTCTGTATTTCTTATGGGAGGATAATGAAGTTGAGTGTCATGAGTGAGATAGGAAGTTGAGCTCAGTGATGCCCCTATGTGACAATTAGGGCCCAGACACCACAGGGGGAGAACAGAAGAGTGAAACCCCCCAGATAAGCAGTAAAACCAACTGATTGCGTACTATATTAATCATTAGGTTTTTATAGTACAATAAGGTCTCTTATGAAAGCTTGTAATGTTCTAAATGGAGTAATTGTTATGAGATATGTATACAAGCTTGATTATGAGCGTATGTATTTGTGTGTAGAAAACTGGTGCAGCCTCAGTTCCATATCAAAACAGGGAAGGGCACCCCCTAAACTTGTTGTCTACATGAAACTGTCTTTGAGTAACTATCCATTGCCTAGCTCAGGAGAAGACACTGGTGGACCACTGGAGATAGTGAAATGAAATTGAGACAACTCAAAATGGAAAAGAACGTCAAGTCAGGAAGCCGTTTTCCCCTCTCTGACGAACCAAGAGTCACTGTGGACAAAGGTGAAGGGAGAAAAAAGCTTTTTAAAAGCTGGCTTGCAACTGAGCAGTGTTTCTGTGTTTTTATCCGGAACTTGGGGGACAGCTTGAGGTGGTATGCTGTCTGTGAACACAGGAGCCCTCCCATAGCTAGGGGGTATGCTTGGAAACTGTTCTAAGACAATAGGTAACTACTTAAAAAAGAGATTTTATCTAATATGAAAGTGTAAAGGCTGAAGTTGTCTCTTGGTTTTGTTTTCTGTGTAACTTGTGTTTGCTTTCTGTTACTATTTCATCTTGAAAAATGTGGTTTTTCTTTTAAATAACCTTTGTTTTTATCCCAGGCAGATCTCTGTGCAAACCGTGTGGAGTGTGTGTGCCAAAGTGATGTGATAACTTGGGGGGCTGGTATCACCTTCGGGGGTGACAAACCAGAGGGGATCAATTAGAATGTCTGGTAATTAAGAACGTGGGAAAGATGTGTGTGGGGGAAACCCAGGTCTGGAAGAGCTATTGATGTCACCCTAAGATGTAACTAGGCTGGTGAGACAGGGTGAAACCTTATGCTTGTGGGCAGGTTGTTGATGTCAGGGAGTTGAACCAAAGCTGCCCAGCATAAAGACCCCTGAAGTTAGAGTGGGCAGAGACAGACCTATAATGGTCTGGGTGGACCCCAAAACATCCCACCTTAACAATCAGGGAGTTGTCTATTTTTGAGCTACTGAATGAAGGCTATTATGATGAAGTAAATAACTCTTAGGGTGGGATGGGCGGAAAAGGGTCTGTGTTACGGTTAATTCACTTATATGTTGGGTATCATGGTGGTTGGTTTTTTTTTTTTCCTTCGGGTGGAGAGAGATTAGAATTAAGTGTGTTGCATTTTAGAATAAACAGGAGCAGGTATATTCAAATAGCTTAATGGCAGAATGATAGAGAAGGATGTATTGTGAGCTACAGAGAGGTTGTTTTGTAGTGGCTGGAGTTGAAACCAGGAGGGTGAGAAGGTTAGCATTTCAGGGAATTGTGCTGGGCTAGAGGTGGTGGTCGTTTTATCTCAATTCCACATTGAATACAAGGAACCTAAGGCAGGAAAGCCATGTCTGAGGAGAAATAATCATGAGTCATTAGTGACAGGAGCGTGAACCATGCTGAGAATATTGAAGAAGGCTGTGCAGGGAGACTGCTCAAAGCAGTCTGAAGGGACTTTTGAGAGAGGTATGATGCATTGAAGGTATTTGGGAATGTACAAGAGGTTAATTATCCTGGGATACGGGAGGTGAGGTTTGAAGGAGAATAGGATGAAGGTGTGAGGTGCTTTTGTTGTCTGACAGGACCTCGTGGCAGAGAGGTATTGGAAGAACAGAAACATTGTGGGTAGTAGTCACCTGAAGTGATGTAGCCGACATTAATGGAAGAAATAAGGGGTTAGATTCACCAGTACACTCTGGGCCTGCTTTGTGCTTCTCTGGCAGCCGAACGCAGCCATAAACCTGGATTAAGTGGCCAGTTAAATTAGCGATGCGAAGCAGCAGTAAACCCAGAGTGGCGCAAAGCAGCTGGAGCATATCAGTGATTCTGGTCCATTGAGTTCTTTGATCACAGGAGTAGAGGACAAAGCTTATTGTATTAGAGGCACCAAATTTCTTGGAGCCCTTGGCATCGTAGTCAGATAAGGCCAAATACTCTCCTAGTGTCAATTGGCTCTGCTCCAGTGAAGCCAAGGGAACTGGACCAGCTTATACCAATTAAAAATTGGCCCATGGTAGTTAGCATTCGCTAGAACAGCAGTTCTCAAATTGTGGGTTGGGACCCCAAAGTGGGTTGGGACCCCATTTTAATGGGGTGCCAGGGCTTAGACTTGCTGGGGCCCAGGGCCGAAGCACAAGCCCCACCACTCAGGGCCAAAGCTCAAGCCTCAGAGCTTTAGCCCTGGGCAGCCGGGCTCAGGGCTCAGCAGGCCTGGGTCGTATAGTAAAGGTGGCAGAGCTTGAGTGGGCTCAGGCTTCAGTTTCCCTTCCCCTTCAGTGTAGTAATTTTTGTTCTCAGAGGGGTCGCAGTGCAATGAAGTTTGAGAACTGCTGCTCTAGAAGGGTTTTATCTAAAACCTGAGCTTTTTAATCTGCTTTAGGTACTTATCTGGCCCATGGATGTGTTTGCAGTTCCAGTAGCTATACCAGAAATAGCTTTAATCTAGCTAGCTTGGGTCCTTGAGCAGCGAACCTAGGGCACTGGGCTTCAGCTGGGGCTAGCCCTGCAAGTAATTACTCAGGGTTCCAGGCTGGCTTGTACTGCTCGTGCTGAAGCATGTGTTGCCACGGCTTCACTGCTCCACGACCCAAGCTAGCTAGATTGCAGCTTGAGAAGACCTACTCAGACTAGCTTGAATCACACCTTGTGATTGCACTCTAGACATACCCTTTGTTGTGTAATGGACACCTGGGAATCCCTGCTGTTTTTCAAGGCACTAACCATATGATGGCCCCAGAATGGTCACTATAGCAGGGAAACAGTGAAGAGAAGAAGAAAGCAATGGTATTTATTGAGGCAAGGTGGTTAAAGAACACAGTTTATAGATGCTTGTAAAGAAGGGCTCGTTTAAGGAGATTTTTATGCAGTAACTGGGAAGGTCAGGAATTTTGAGGGTATTTTAAGATGAGTGGAAGTGGTGGATGATGGAAAGGAGCTAAGCCTGTGGATGTTTGTTTCTGTAGTTGTGTTGGTCCCAGCATATTAGAGTGACAAAGTGGATGAGTTAGTATCTTTTAAAGGACAAACTGCTGTTGTCCCTTTCACCACCAGAAGTGGAGTCTATGAAGGTAGATGAGGGTGAAGTTGAGGAAAATTAAAAAGGAAGGGAACAGGTATCGCAATGGAGGCTCGTCGCTGACAAAATGTTTGTTTATCTCTCCAGTGATGATTATTTTCAAACAGCAAAAGCCAATTTATGCAAGAATAAAATGTGAACTCCTGGTATTAATAGCACGCTATGAATTCTGTTGCCTGCTTCTTCCAAGAAAGATCTGTTAGCTATTTTATTTCAGTCCAGACAAAACTATATGAAAAGCAGAAAGGCTGCAGGCCTATAACTCAAACCTGTAATCCCAGAATAGATGGGGGAAGGACAGGGCTGGCGCAACCATTTAGGCAACCTAGGCAATGGCCTAGGGTGCCAGAATTTTTTGGGGGGGCGCTATTTTGCCAGGGGTGCGGCACGTGGATCTGGTGGACCTACCGCAGTCATGCCGGCGGACGGTCCGCTGCTGGAAAGGCTCCGATGGAGCCGCCGCAGTCATTTTGGCGGACAGTGCGCTAGTCTAAAGGCTCCGGCAGACCTACCGCAGTCATGCCTGCGGCAGCTCCACTGGAGCCTTTAGACCAGCGGACCGCCCGCCGGCATCACTGCGGCAGCTCCACCGGAGCCTTTCCAGCAGCGGACCGTCCGCCGGCATGACTGCGGTAGGTCCACCGGACCCGTGGGGAGCGGCGAAATGGCCGTCCACCTACGGCGTCAGAAACCCTGGCACCGCTCCTGGGGAAGGAGATACACGTTCTCCACCCCACGGATGAAAAAAGTCAACAGAGAAAGAATAGGAGGCTTTTCCCCCCTGAATGTCTTTGCCATGTCCTCATTCAGGATGTGTAGAATTGAACTTTTGAGGGTAGTGGTTCTTTTTAGTGGCAGTGCTTCTAGAACTAATTCAGCAAGATGGAAGGGCCAGTCACTAGGAAGAATTAATGATGGGCCTGCGAATCAGCACAGGTTTTACTGGCCACCAAGAGACAGGTTGAAAAGGCAGAGTTTTCCTGTTGTTCTGAAATGTGGTGGTTCACTCTCCGAGCCAGTGTCTTATCTGGCGGGTGGATCTCAAGTCATCAGTTTACCACCAGTTTGCTCCCCTTCAAATAACGCTCAGCTACCGATGTGCATTGGATGGTTCCCAAGAAGGATTCTTCAATCCTGGCACCAGCAAAAATAAAATCTTGTTCGAGGCTGATGGTTTTTCTTGCCTTTAGGTGGGATAAAAAACATTTACAGTAGCAACAGTCCACCTAGAAGGGACAGACCTGTTAAGTCATTGGGATAGCTGTGCTGGAAATGGGAGCAGAATATGGCTTGTTTTGTTTACGCAGATGTAGCCTCACTGCTTTTAGTTAGCTGGGAACACAAACTGGGTAATGTGCCACGTGCCTTTTTTTAAATTTTAAGCTCAAGATTATTAAAGCCTTAAGTTAAAACTAATAGAAAGGAGGAGTCACATCACCTTCCCTGTCAGAGCCTGGGCCAGCTGCGCAAACAAAGGTCTGAAAGCACTGAACAAAATACATCCTAATTCAGTCTCTGGAGCCTGGAAGCCATGGTGATGGGCTGGGTGCATCAGAAATGTATTGAGCTTGAAATGTAGAGCTTGAAAACCCCACTAAAGCCAAAATTTGAGAACTTCTTTTTAAAATATGGAATGGATTTAAAACACTTAAAACTAATTATTTGTTAAGTCTTGGAAGTGATTTGCTTGGTAAGCCTTAATGGCCTGCCCCGCTTGCTGGTTGTGCAGGACCATGCAGAAGGCCAGTTTTGATTTAAAAAGAAAAAGTAATGGAAAGCAATTTCTTAACACAGGTTTAAAAATATTTTTTTTCATGTTTAAAATTGTTGCAGTAATTTGCATTTTTTTTAAAAAAAAAAAAAAGGCAGGAATCGCAGAGGATACTCAATTTACGTGCATCTAAATCTTAGAGGCATTTGTGTAGTGGACATGGGCACCATCCCTCATCCTAGTCTCTCTGTAAACCTAACTGTGCCACATGTCATTGTGTTGAGAGTAAAGCTAATCAGGAATTTTTCAACCAAATATTTTTTGTTGGAAAATGCTGATTTGTCAAAATTGGTACTTAATGGGAATGTGTGCATGTTTCAGTGGAGAATAACTTCTCAGGACTAGGATGGAATTCCTGATTTTGGCAGAGTAGGGCCTTGAACCAGGGTTTCCTACGTCTCTGGTGACTTTCCTAAGGTTATTGGCTAATCTGAACAGTTTTTTTTGCACCCCACTCATCTCTTGATCTGAAATAGGAAACTTTAAAAAAAAAAAAATCTGAACACTTGAGCAGGATAGAAAACCATTTCCCGCCCAGTTTCCATTCTGAGTTCAGGAATGGAAATGGTATAACTGGAGTAGAGAGAAAGGGGGTGCGTTGTGTTGCTAGAACAACAAACCACATCTGATCTGGAACTAGCCCTGTAGTCTGATTTGGTGGCACCACTAATTACTTCCATGCTGATGGGTCAGGTTCCAGGGCTGGCAAAGGCCTGAATGCTGGACAGGCAGCAATCTGAATTGCTGGGGGAGCAGAGAATACCTTATTACTTCCCAGTGAATCATATTTCTTGTCACCTCCTGGAACTGACCTGATGTGTTGCCAAGATTCAGGGTAGTCAGCCTGGGGCCTAGTCTCTCACCTTTTCCCCCTTTCTTTTGTGAATTGTCCTTAATTCCTTGATTAGCCTTATTCAAGCTACTGGGTTTGCTCATATGGATAAAGATGTTTGTTTTGCAGGATTAGGCCCTAGATGTGGAACTGGATTGGGGGAGGGAGCGGAGAGCTCCTGGAGTCCCTTCCAGTTCTTCTCATCCCTCCAAAGAGCGCTCCCACCCCCACCCCAATCCTGTCTCATCTAATTGAGTCATCTGAATTAACTATTTCATTAGGAGTATTTTAATGGACCACACTTATACAGATGAGTGCATGATGGATGGGCTGATCACAATAACCACAAGACTTGTTTAAAACTTCTGCAGTGCGAAAAGCAGTCTCCTGCTGCAGGCCCACCATTTGTGTACAAAGGAAATGTGGTTTCCATTTTTCAGCACTTGTAAGTCACAGAAAATCAGCAGAACATGCGGCATTGTCAATATGACAACATAAAAGGAGAATTGTATCTGCTCACAATAAATGTGTGAAGACTGGTCCCCGTGTTTAAAATTTTGTTAGACTAGAAAGCAACAGTGTAATGACTATTTGTTTATAATAGGATCAGAGATGAATGTCATTGGAGCTAATGTCTTCATCTGAATATGCTGACAAATCCTAAGGGCTGGACTTAACCCAGACTTGCTTCCTAGATTTAGTTTTGTGACTGATTCAATTGATTTTGTCCAAGGAAGCTGAGTGCAGCATCTGGTTTATCAGAGAAGTCCTGACATTAGCAATCTTTTTCAGATTTGGCTAACTGAGTCATAAGAAGGTTCAGTAACATGGCGCATGCTGTAAAACCACATCAGTGAATTGTGCAATGCAAAGCAGATTCTGCATGTTTTGGTGGAAACATTTACTTAGGGGTGTCATAAACAGATTAAGGATTAATGTCTCTTTACCTGTAAAGGGTTAAGAAGCTCAGTAACCTGGCTGACACCTGACCAGAGAACCAATAGGGGGACAAGATACTTTCAAATCTTGGTGGAGGGAAGTCTTTGCTTTTTGTTTTGTTCGTTGTTCGCTCTTGGGACTAAGAGGGACCAGACGTACCCCCAGGCTCTCCAAATCTTTCTGAATCAGTCTTTCATGTTTCAAAATTGTAAGTAATAGCCAGGCAAGGCGGATTAGTCTTATTTTTGTTTTCTCAACTTGTAAATGTTTCTTTTTGCTGGAAGGATTTTTACCTCTGTTTGCTGTAACTCTGAACCTGAGGCTAGAGGGGGTTTCCTCTGGGCTATATAAATCTAAGTACCCTGTAAAGCATTTTCCATCCTGATTTTACAAAGATAACTTTTACCTTTTCTTTCTTTAATTAAAAGCTTTCTTTTTAAGAACCTGATTGTTTGTTTGTTTTTTTCCTTGTTTTAAGATCCAAGGGATTGGGTCTGAACTCACCAGGGATTGGTGGGGGGAAAGGAGGGGGATGGTTAATTTCTCCTTGTTTTAAGATCCAAGGGGTTTGGATCTGTGTTCCCCCAGGGAAGGTTTTGGGGGTACAGAAAGTGTGCCAGACACTAAATTCTGGCTGGTGGCAGTGTACCAGATCTAAGCTAGTAATTAAGCTTAAAAGGGTTCATGCAGGTCCCCACTTTTTGTACTCTAAAGTTCAAAGTGGGGAAAGAAACCTTGGCAAGGGGGACAATGCTTATGGAAGGCTTAGCCTTGCCCAGGGGTCTTCTGTGGGCCTGCTCAGAGCAAGTGTCCACAATCGTCGTTCCAGTAATCCAGTTTAGCCTGCTTCTCTACATTTCTGGCAGTGTGTTGATGTACTGCAGCAGGTCGTGTTCTTACCGTAAGAGCAGCACCCAAGGATGATCGCTGTAGACATGCTTTGCTTGCTGTTTCTAGGAAAGCAGTTACTAGGTGAAGAAGGATATTCCCTGCTTGCTTATTATGTTAGCATTTCCTTTTTATGATGATTTGCCCTTGCACAGCATATTTCATCCACATAGATGCTACCATTTACTGTTCTTGGGGATTATTTCACTCACCATTCATGTGAAGTCAACTACAGGGTAAAACACAGCGCAGCAGTAAACAAGTTAGAGCAGGAGTGAGAAATAACATTCTTCCAGTGCTTGCTCGTGTCTATTCCATTCTAGGTGTGTGCGTGCCCAGGTACACAGTTGGGATTTTTGCCTTAGTGTTATCTGTAGGATCAGCTGTGGCACCCCTTGAGTGCCATGCTCATGCACTCGTATGTTATGTGCCACCGACCCTACCCCTCCCAGTTCCTTCTTACCGTCCCTGAGGGTTGGTCTGAGCACCTTGTCTTGCATTACCAGAGCATTAGCAGTTCTTACAGTCCATTGTTTTAATTATTAGGTACTTAGACTATTATGTTAAGTGTTGGAGTAGTAGTTTGAGTTAGTCCCAGCTGGGACTTTTCCTCGGAGCAGGGCATGCCCCATTGCCCAGGCTTTAAGTCATGCTCATTGTGCAGCCAGCCGATGGCCATTAGATACCCCTACAATAGCTGTTTGGGAGAGTCCCTTAGAAAGGACAAGTGCAGGATCTGCAAAAACGTTTGCTCTCTAACTCAAAAGGAGCAGGATATTCTCTTAAGGGCCCTACTCATAGAGGTTGTGCTTTGTCCTGCCTCAGAGCCCTCTCAGTCAGACTCCATACCCGGGACTTTGGCATCTGCGCGCACTGCACCACTGGCACCGGAATCCACCCAGCACCGTTCCTCCTCACTGGTGCCTAAGAAGCGGTCGAAGTCGACGGGCGTACCAGCACCGCAAAAAAAAGGGGGTTTCAGGCTAAGACCTGTGTTAGGCCATGTACCCACCCCGGAGCTACTTGGGGGCACTGCTGCGGTCAGACTCTGTAGCCCAGCCAGGGACCCACCTCTTTCTCTCGGGCCCAGCAGGGGGTCCTGGCCCCTCATAAAGCCATCTGTGCCCAAAGCAGGCCTGTCTGCCAAAGAGCAAGTAGGCTGGTCGGCACCGTGTACACCAAGCCAGGTGATGGACCTGGCTAAGGGCACAGCATCTATGGGCAAGCCAGTTATTGGACCACCCCCTAAAGCAGCGGAGCATCCCCGGATCTCAGGCGTCGATCCCCATCACCGCAGCCTAGGACCCTGGCACTGTGGCCTCAGTCCCTGGTCAGAAGACCCAGGTCCCTGATGCCATGATTTCCACCTACAAGGCACGGGACACGTGAGTCATGATGCTAATCCTTGTACACACAGTACCATTGGGCCTCCCACCAGAGATTGCCACGTCACAGATCACCATCACCTAGGCAGTCTTCCAGGCATCGACCCCTCCCCCCAGTGCAGGATCATTCTCAGATGCGGCAGTGGTCTTCAGCAACCCGGTACCGCTCTTCAGGCAGGAACTGTTCCTTACCCAATCCTTGCTGGAGTCAGTTGAGGGTCAGACCCAGGCATCTACAGCTTGGCCCTGGTCACTGGAAGGGCAATGGTCCAGGTCTGAAGGACAGTTCAGCCCCTCACCAAAAAAGGCGAATCACCACCGGGCTGCAAGACCGGCGTGGCTCCTGTGGTGGAGGCAGGGGCAGTGGCCCACTCAGTGGCAGTACCGGAACCCATGGCGTGTACCTTTTTATACCGTTCCCATACTCCCACCATTCTTCCCAGGCCACATCGGACAAGCTGCCCCTGGCACAGCCGTCACCGGAGTCTGAACACGGTGCTGAAGTAGATGCAGGGGTGACACAGCAGGCCCCTCCTCCTGCAGTGCAATTGTCTTTGTCATCTCCAGACGAAGTGTTGGCAGGCCTCTCGCAAAGAAGCAACCCCCCACATGGCTTCAAGAACACCAAGCCCTGCTCAAAAGGGTGGCTGCTAACCTAAACTTGGAGGTCAAAGAGCTTGGAGGAGTCCAACCTTTTTAATGTCATACCCTCCTACACCCCGGCCTGGGTTACATTACCTGTCCACCCAGGGGTCCTAAAAATTGCTAGGTCTGTGTGGCAGACCCTCTCTCAATTCTGCCTACTTCCATGAAGGCAGAAAAGAAGTACTGTGTCCCAGCAAAGGGATTTGAGTACCTGTACACCCACCCTCCAGCAGAGTCCGTTGTCCTGTCTGCCATCAACGAAAGGTCCAGGCAGGGACAGGCGAGTGGCACACCGAAAAATAAAGATGCCACAAGGCTGGACTTGTTTGGCAGGAAAATTTATTCAACAGCAATCCTGCAATTTCAGGTGTCTAACCATCAGGCCCTACTAGGCACGTACAGCCTCAACCTGTTTTACTCCATCAGAAAGTTCAAGGAGGGCCTCCCAGAGGACCAAGTCCAGGGGTTTGCTGCCTTGGTGGAAGAGGGCAAAGCAGTGGCAAGGGGTGCCCTCCAGATGGTCTAGGACACTATGGACTCAGCAGCCAGGGTAATCGCCTTTGTGGTGGTCATGACATGCAGCTCCTGGTTACAGACCTCTGGGTTGTCCCAGGACTTGCAGATTATCCTTTAGGACCTCTCGTTAGAGGGAGCAGGGCTCTTTTTGGAACTAACTGATGCACGGCTCCATGGCCTTAAAGACTCCTGTGCCACCCTCTGTTCCTCAGGCCTACACACCCCTCAGCAGGCTAGAAAGCCATTCCGTCCCTCTCCACCTCCGTCAAGGTCATGAGGTGTCCCTCAGTCCAGCTCCTACAGAAAGAAGGACAGAGACAAAGGATTTAAATGTCGTAACCCTTTGTCTTCCTGTTCCTCTGCCCAGCCTGGTTCTTCCAGAGGCCAAGGAAGCCAGAGGCAGGCTTTTTGAGGATGCGCCAAGGATGGCACCCCAGTCACTTCCCAGGATCCACCTCTCTGCTCTTCCTCAACCCTTCCGATTGGCCTGGTCGCAGCTGACTTCAGACCATTGGGTGCTCAACATAATATCTTCAGGCTACACCTTGCAGTTCATGGTTAACCTTCCGTCCAACCCCGCTTCCTTGTCCCTCTTCAGGGACCTTTCTCATGAGCAGCTATTCATTCAAGAGGTTGAGAACCGCCTATGCCTGGGGTCGGTAGATGAGGTCCCTCCAGACTTGAAAGGGAAAGAGTTCTACTCCCGCTATTTCCTTTTCCTCAAAGCAAAAGGGGTCTCTGACCCATTCCGGACCTGTGCGGCCTCACCAAGTCTCTCAAGAAGTTGAAGTTTTGCATGGTCTCTTCGGCCTCCATTACTCTCTCCCTGGATCCGGGAGACCGGTACACTGCCCTCAAGTTAAAGGATGCATATTTCCATTTTCCTGGAGCACATGCGGGCGTGGCTGGCATTGGTCTACATCCCCAACAGACACAGCATGGCCTGTGCGGTCAGAGTCCTGGACCATTTACTGTCATCACTGATGTGGTGGCAGAATCCTGCTTCTGTGTTGGAGGGAGTTCCCTTTTGCAGCTCCTCCCTCATGGGTGACCCTCATCTCCGATGCCTCGTACCTGGGCTGGGGAGCCCACCTGGGCAATGTCAGCATGCAAGGTCTTGGTTGAGTCATGATCACTCCCTACACCACAACATCAGGGAGCTCAGAGCGGTTTGCCTGGCCTGCCAAGCCTTCCTACCTCACGTAAAAAGCAGGGTGGTCCAGGTCCTGATAGAGAATACAGAAGCTATGTTCTATATCAACAAGCAAGGCAGAGCCAAATCATCTGCCCTTTGCCAAGAAGTCCTCAGGCTCTGGGACTTTTGTATACAACGCAACGTCCTGCTCATAGCCGCAAATCTCCCCGGGGCCAGAAACACTTTGGCAGATTGCCTCTGCATGATCTTCTCATCTCGCCGGAAGTGGTCAGCATCATCTTCCAGAGCTGGGGGACTCCCCAGGTGGACCTATCCTCGTCCAGGAAGAACAGGAAATGCCACTTTCAGGGGATTGACAGAAGCTCCCTGCTGGATGCTTTTCTGCTCCCGTGGTTGGGAGCTTTGTACGCCTCCCCACCCCCCAGTGCCGTATAATTCACAGTCCTCATAAAGATCAAACAGGACAGGGTGGGGTGATCCTCATAGCGCCAGCTAGGCCGTGCCAGCGCTGGTTCAGCACGCTGCTGGACCTCTTGGTTGCTGCTCTGTTACAGCTACCATTCAGGCCAGACCTGCTGTCCCAGAACCACGGAGGAGCAGGAGTGCTTGGCTGGTGTTTAGCAGGACCTTTTGGGCAGCAGAAAGCCCTCCACCAGGGCGACTTACCTGGCTAAATGAAAGCAGTTTGCTTCTTGGACCTCAGATAAAGGCATTCAGCCCGAGCAAGCCTCACTGCAGTTAAACCCTGGACTACCTTCTGCATCTCAAGCTCAAGGCCTATCTCTTTCATCTGTCAGGGTTCAGTTGGCTGCCATCTCAGTCTTCCATCCGCTGCTTGAAGGTAGGTCGGTTTTCACTGAGGATATGACTGCCAGGTTCTTCAAAGGGCCTTGAGTTCCATTACCCGCATGTCAGGGACTACATTCCTCCATGGGACCTGAATCTTGTGCCATCACAGCTCACGGGACTCCCCCTTCCCCTTTGAACCTCTGACTTCCTGCTTTCTCCTTCTCCTTCTCCTTTCCTGGAAGGTCGCGTTCCTGGTTGCAATAACATGCATCTGCCAAGTCTCTGAGATTAGGGTGCTCATCTCAGAACCGCCCTATATGGTCTTTTACAAAGACAAGGTACAGCTGTGGCCGCACCCAGCTTTCCTGTCCAAGGTGGTCTCAGTTTCATACAGGCCAGGACATGTACTTAACCTGTCTTTTTTTTTTTTTTTTTTCCCTAAAGCCACATAAGTCATAGGCAGAGCATAGATTGCATTCCGTAGCCGTCTGGAGGGCACTAGTGTTCTACATTGAAAGGTCCAAGCCATTCCGCAAGTCAACACAATTGTTCGTTGCAGTGACCAACAGGATGAAAGGTCATCCAGTGTTCACTCAGAAAATTTCTTTTTGGATCACTGCCTGCATTCACTGCTGCCACGATCAGGCAAAGGTGTCCCTTCCAGCAATAATCACCGCCCACGATATGACTCTTCAAGCCTCTTCAGCAGCTTTCCTAGTCCAGGTGTCTATTCAGGACATCTGTAGGGAGGCCACCTGGTCATCCATCCACACATTTACGTCCCATTACGCACTTACCCAGCAGGCCTGGGACAAAGCTGGCTTCAGTAGAGTAGTGCTGCAAGCCACTAGACTGAACTCCAAGCCCACCTCCAGGGATACTGCTTGTGAGTCACATAGAATGGAACCAACATGAGCAAACACTCAAAGAAGAAAAAACGGTTACCTACCTTTTCGTAGCTGTTGTCCTTCGAGATGCATTGCTCACGTCCATTCCATTACCTGCCCTCCTACCCCTCTGTTGGAGTTGCTGGCAAGAAGGAACTGAGAGGACAGAGTTGTTGGTGCTTAATATACCAGTGCATGAGCGCAGCACTCAAGGGGTCGCCACAGCTGACCCTACGGATACCTCTAAGGCAAAAATCTCCAACAACTGTGCATGTGGGTGCACACACACCTAGAATGGAATGGACATGAGCAGCACAGCTTGAAGAACAGTTACGGAAAGGTAGGTTGTTTTTTTTTCCCCCAGTTGACAATGCCATGGAAATTTTAAGTAGACAGACTGCAAGTACTCATTGGGCATTCTGAGCTCTCTTTAGGATCAACATCCCATGCTCTGGGAGGGAAGCACTGTAGGACACTAAATGACATGACTGGTTTTACGTTTCACCTGCAAGGCAACAATAGCCCCGGTAACTCCTGAACACTGTGACAGGCTCTGGTTCATGATCGACTCAGCGGGGAAGAACGCTGCCTACTAAATTATTAACATAACTTCCTCCACCTACTGGGGTTTTCTTGTTGAGCTCTTGTACAAGGACTCCGTGCACCCAGCCCTGCTTGGCTTTGAGACCACAGCTGAAGGCAGCTGGGTGCACGACTACTCAGTTTATCCTAATTTATACTGTATGCAAGTTATTCGCATGTCCCGTGGAAATAGTCCTTTGACAATGCTGGCTACATCAAATAAAGAATTTTTCAGTAAAACCTACAATAAAGAAGCTCATTTTGCAACTGCTTTTGACACAGAGCGTCCTCTAACTAAGGCTGTTCCAAAAAACCAAAGATATGTAATGTTGATGTGTTAGGGAGAGTTAATTCCCTTTATTGGAATAAGTGCAACACCCTTATACCAGATAACTTTCTAATAGGGCAGGGGGGCATATGGGATGGTTCCACTTCACCATTCCCATATGATTTAGGAAAAGTGAGCCCCTGAGTTTGACACATTTTCAGGCTTTCACCTGAGAATTAAATCTTGGAGCAGGTTGAGGACAAATTCCCCATGTCACCTTACACTGGTGATTGTCTAATGTCCTTTACAATTTTGGTCTCAAACAGGAAGTCTGATATTTCAAATTGGAGGGAATTTTTTTTGCACATCTCCCTCTTGGGCAATAACAATCTCGTACCAGTCTTAAGAAAGCAATTTTGGGCCAGACGCACAAAGGTATTTAAGTACCTAAATATGCAGATAAGTGCACAGTAGGATTTTCAGTAGCACTTAAGTAGGTTGGGTGCCCAACTCCTATTGATTTCAGTACTTTTATAATCTGGCTCTGTTGGCATAAGGTGATGTATTAAGCCCTGGTAGGCTTATGCAGAAGGGCAGTTGCATTCTTCAGCTTCAAATTCTGCTTTGTCTTCTGTAGGCTCCTGCTTCTGGGTAGCTGTGTTGGACGGAAACGTGGTGGGAATCGTGGCTGCGAGAGGCAATGAGGAAGACAACACCGTGGAGCTGCGCCGCATGTCTGTAGATTCCAACTTCCGGGGTAAAGGGATTGCCAAAGCCCTGGGCCGCAAAGTGCTGGAGTTTGCCATGCTCAACAACTATTCCTCCATTATACTGGGAACCACGGCTGTCAAGGTGGCAGCCCACAAGCTGTATGAATCCTTAGGGTTCAAACATGTGGGCATCATTGAACACTACACCCTCCCTGGGATGACGCATTCCATACTAGAGAGAATGTTTTTCCAGCTTCGCTACCACCGCTACCGCCTGCAGCTGCGCGAAGAATAGAAACAAAAGCAAAAAAAAGTTTTTCTCCTATCCCCCCCCAAATTGCCCTTTTTTTTATTTGTTTTTGTTTTCAATTGTTTGTTTCGTTCCCTCATTTCATTTTTAATTTGCTTTGTACAGCTTGACTGTACAAAATAAGGATCCTTCCTCGCATGCTGTAGGTGGTGGTGCTGCTGAGGCTGGAAGTACTGCTCTTCTAATGCATACAGTGTTAATGACCTGGCAGATCAGAGTGGACCCTACAGCCTGTTGTTCCAATCTTACCCAGGTACCTACATAAAGCACAGAAACTTACAAACATAATAGTACCACTGGTCTGTTGTACATAGTGGTTTTTTGTTTTTTTTCAAATGTAAGATAATGTAGTGATGACATTCATAATACAGTAAGTGCAGAAATATTACTTGAATGCATTTCTCAGTATTTCATGCACCAGTAACTAGAATATGCATTCATCTTACTATAAATTACTGGTTAATAGTTTTCAAAGAAAATGTGAAAAAAACGCTTGCTACAATGCATGAAGAGGAAGTGTGTGCACGCACTCAAACACACAGCACTGCCATCCAGGCACTGGTGTTGCACTTTTTTTGGATGTGCCTCATTCTGCCAAATATCTGAAAGAACCTTGGTGCATCCAGTAACCATGACTTTTTCTCCATTCTCATTTTCCTTCCTAAGCCAGCAAACAGACTTGAACCATTTGAACTCTGAGCCCCATTGTAACATATTGTAAAGTAAGATCAAACTTAAATATCTCCTGCGCTGTTCTATATCCATGCATAACCTGCAGTCCTGGGCCAGACTTCCGCATGTGCATTGGAGTTTCTCTTTGCTGCCTTCTGGGTTTGTTTGGGTTTTTTATTTTTAATTTTTTTTAAAATTTTATATTTGTTTTGGCTTTTGCTGAATGGTGTCATTGAAGCATAATGGAGGCTGCAGTTTCTATGGCAACACATTTGCACATTAATGTGAGCAACAAATCTAAACACTTCAGACAAGCAATGTGTGACAGATAATTGCATTTTGGGAGTGTGGGGGGGGAAGCATACATATTATCTTAACCAGCTGCTGTTCAATAATTGTAGGTGGCCTCACTGCAGCCTTCCATAAAAGGTAACTAACTGCTTTAATGTCAGATTTGTGAATTGTACAATGCAAAAAGCAATGCAAGGCAGATTCGGCATGTGTCTGTACCTAATATGTATGTACAGTGCCTGCCAACAAAAGAATAACCAAGACTACAGCTTCTTCTAGCCTGAAATACCAATTTTATAACTTACTTAAACAAATAACAACTTTGCATGAATTATGTCGGGGAAAAATCAGTAGGTTTTAATTTTTAAAATGTAGTATCAGAAATGTTAAAAACATTTCTGGTTGCACTTAATTTGGGGTGAGTGGTGGGATTCAGCTATCATATTACATTTAAAGGGAAACCCCCTTTAACTTAAGTTCCTGAAAAAAAAAATTACTATTCTATGAAGTATTGTGTGTGAGGTGGGGGAAAGAAAATCATGATAAAATTGATATGGGACTGAACGTATGTTCCTAACACGTAAAGCTATAGTGGTTGCAACTAGGTAGGAGAGTTTCAAAGAGGAGGGAACAAATTTATCCTTGTCATATCAAATAGTGGAGACAAGCAAGAAGAGTACTAGAAAGAATGAAAGACAGACCAGACAGAAGGCTTAACTAATAAGAAGTGGGACAGAGAACACACGTGAATTATATTGTGAGGTGGAAATTAAAACACTAGCCTTTCACTTGCAGTCCAGGGTCTTCGTCTTTCCTGCACTGAGATTCATCAGTGTAAAGGTAGAATTGGGTCCAGAGTTCATTCGTTCCTAACTGGCTGGTAGCCTATGGTACTGGCCTGTTAGACAGGAGGGCCAAACTCAGGAGTGATCATGCAATTCCTGCTTACCAAGGACGGGAGCATCTCCATGGGTGCTTCTTTCAATAGGGAGAAAGCCTGCATATGCTTAGCAAGTGTTAAGGAGAAAGGCAGCTTTCACAGTAGAGAAATTGGAGCCTAATGAGAGGGCGTGAGGTTCGTCTCCTGAGCCCAGCACTTTCATTCATTATCTGCTCTTACTTCTAGCTAGCAGGAAGGGAGAACAGATTCCAGCTTCCATACGCAATACCAGATCCAGGAGTGAGCAGGGTGAGGGGTACCAGGGAGTAGGTGTAGGCACATCCGAGTCAGAAGATTTTGTCCTATTACTCTGTTAAGCAATTCACACTCTCAGCCCTGGATTTCTGCCTGCCTCAATCTATACCATACATAAAATGGCAGTGTCCTGAGTTATATTGTCCCAGTAATAAAGGGAGAAAGTAGATAATGGAGGGCACTATTTCAAGAGACCAAGAGCTTAATTAACACACTTTCTTTGTGGGCTACTATCTATTTTTTAAAAGTCTTTCTATGCTGTACATTTCTCCTGAAGTGGAGGGTAGGGGTTTTTGTATAGTGTACAGAAATTGGCATAATATTTTCTTGCTGCTTTCAGTGATTTATTAACCTGAGTAAAAATAGACCATTATAAAGTGTTAGCAAAAGTGAAAGGAAAAAAAAGTTTGTGCCTTTTTTTTTTGTTGTTGCTGTAGAATCACTGCACTAAAATCTTTCCAGACAATGAAAAGAACGAGTCTCTTAACGAAGGGGAAAATGCATAAATTTAATTTGTTTTTTTTATTGGGGTGTCTAATTAAAAGAATATTCTTGGTTTTATTTGATACCTGTGCCTTTGTAATATGCCTCATTCATATCTATGTGATAAGCCAAAACTGGTTCACATACCTTAAGCTCCCACAGAGACAGAAACACAGTTAAGTCACCAACTTACATTTTAACCTTTTATTTTAAAGAAAAATTATTATTGTATCTCTGACCATAACACCTTTGATTTGCATAAGCGAGATACGCTTTCAAAATATGCAACTTGGAAGGTGCTATGGGAACTCTGTACTTCTAAACATGTGGGCAGGGCATCAAAGTTGTAATGACAGGAATCAAGATGCTGCCTCTCAGAGACGTATTGTTGTGCAAATTTATTTCTCTTAATGCCTGTGTGAAGTCACCCCTGCTTTGTCAGAAATGCATTTTGGAATATTTAGTTTGGTGGGAATACCAGGAGCCATTGTTGTCTGTCCTGTTCGCTAGATTTATCTCCACACAGAAGTAGTTCTTGCTATTGTTTTGCCAAACCATGACACCAGAGTGATTGGTAGAACTCCTACTAATCTAAGCCTTGTCTGTGCTGGCATTCGCTGGGAACTCTCCAGCTGCTACAGTAGCTCCACCTCTGGTAGCAGGAGTGAGAGTGCTAGTGTAGACACGGCTTGGGTGTCTTTATTCCTGCTTGCTAGGTCTCCTTTTGAGTATGGTTAGACAACTCAGAGGTTAAAAACACCGCATCCGCCAGTGCAGTCTTAATTGTTGGACCTGCATTTTTGGGGAAACTTTCCTCAAGCATGTAAATCTGGACCCAGCCTTGGAGCCAGATAATCCCCTCTATTTCCTGTAGAATCTCTGTGGACTTCAGGCTACAAACTACTAATGCTTGTCCCCTCCCATCAGAGGGCCCAGTTTGGGCCACAAGGCCCATTCCTGCAGTCCCTACTCAGACAGGTCTCCCAGTCTGCATAGAGACAGCAATCAAAGACTTGGTTTTGTTTTTATCCATCCAGCGTCTCAGATAGTTGCATCTGTTTTTCTCATTGCAAGAACCCCAGGGCACATGTGATGTGATACGTCTCACTGCAAAAACTCCCAGCTTTGCATTACGTATTAAAATGCAGCTTGTTCTGAACCTACTGGTTCTGGAAGCCATGTTGCTGGACAGACAATACCAGTCCTCCTTTATTCTGCTTGAACATTTCCTCGAGGGATGGTTCCTATTGTATTCCACTGTGGGTTATGAATGTGCGCCATGCGTCCAGAGCTGGAGAATTTGAAAGTAGTGTCCATTGGTCTGCACATGCACCCTGGCTGACCACCTGCCTCCAACAGAGGGGATAAATGGCGGGGCAGAACAACCGCCTCTCCAGTTCCTTCTTGTCACCTCATTGTCCTGATCAGAACCTCTCTGTCTGTAGCTTCAGCATTGGCCCTTAAAATAGGATTTAGTGTTAGCATTTCGTACAGATTTCCCCCAAGATTCTTGCAGAGTTTCACTTGAACTACTTGATCTGCTTACCTGTGTTTTTTCCCTAAACTGCACACTTCCTCAGAGGAACAGAGAATCTATGCCCTTGATGTGCAGTGAGCCTTGGCCTTTTACCTACACAGAACAATAATAGTCAGGAAATCCCCAAGACTATTTGTCACTCTAATGGAAAGAATCGGGGGACAAGTGTTCTGCACCAGGGGGTTTCCAAATGGATCTCCGATTACATCCTATTCTGCTATCTACTGTCAAACCTTCCCTCCCCACCCCATGGTTGTAAGCTCGTTCCACAAGAGCACAAGCAGTGACTATATCAGTGTTTCAGGAAATGTGCCACCTTGATAGGGGTAAAGCAGCCATGTGGAGCTCCATTCACACCTTTACTGGACGTTATGCCCTAGTCCAGGGCCCCTCTGCTGATGCCTTCTTTGGAATGTCTGTCCTTCGCTCAGTCCTAGTGTCTGCCTCCTCGCACCCTCCTTCTGCTGAGACACTGCTTGTTAGTCACCCACAGTGGAATACAAGAGGGATCTTCACTTGGAGAGGAGGAGGAGGTTACTTACCTGTGACAGGAGGTTCTTTGAGATATGTGGTCCCTATCTGTATTCCACTTCCCGCCATCCTTCCCCTTTTCTTCAGATCTTCCCTGATGTGTGGTGAAGAAGGAACTAGAGAGGCGATTGGTCTGTCCTGCCCTTTATTTCCTCGGTCAGAGGCATGAGGTGAGCCAGGCCGTGTGTGTTGACCAACAGCCACTACTTTCAGATTCTCCAGCTCTAGACACACGGTGCATGTGCATAACTCACAGTGGAATACAGATCTCGAACCTCCAGTTACAGGTAAGTAACCTCCTCTTACTGGCTATTGTTTAACACTGGTATACAGCGGTAAGTGTGTAAGGGGCTATACAAAGAGATTAAAGACACGGTCTCTGCCCTGAGAAACTCTCAATCTAAGTCTGCAGTTGAAAGAACCTTTAGAGGATCTTCCCAGAGGGTTAATTCTAACACTGTAGAGAGTTAATTTCTGTACTGAATAAGAGACTATATTAAGAATGAATTTTAACAATGTTTAGACACCTGTTACTGTTTCCTATGTATGAACAGGCTCTCAGTGGGAGAAAAGGGGCTGCCATTTTAGTATTTCCATGCAAGCCCTCCACACTGATGCACAGTGAGGTGGAACAATCACAGATTCTGTATGTGTGTCTGTCTCTCTCTCTCTCTCTCATATCATAAGGGTTGGAGTTGATAGATTTATTTATTTATTTAGTAAACTTAATAGCAGGTAAAACCACCTTGAATTCAGCTGGAGAATGTTTTTAAGAAGTAATAGAACATAGTAGTTGACAACAGCTGTGCCACTGCCTGCTTTTCCCATGTATGCAAATAGATTATCCCTGCTCTCTGCCATTCTGCACTGTCAGCGTTACGGTTGCAGCTTTCTAGTTAGTTTTTATTTTAGTGTCAGGATTCTGTTTTGGTGATTCGTTTGGCTGCAGAATGTAGATTTCCTGCCTGCAGCCTCGAACCTGCCATTAGCTCCATGTGTGTGGATTCCTGCAGGAGACGTGACAGGGGTCAGGGCCAGATCATCTTGGCCAAACCCTCCTTGCAAGATCAGGGCCTAATATTTGTATAGTTCTCTTAAAAATTGTAAATCACTAAAGGGAAAAATAAACATTTGATTCACATGTGTCTAATATTAACCTCATTAGCGCCTGGGCCCTCCTTGGGAGACACCTGGGAAGTTCTCACTGCAACAATAGTAGTTGTGTGTGCATGCAAAACGGGGGGCAGAACCAGCCCCTTGGTGCCTGCTCTGAGCACTGCCACCTATAAACCATGTGTCGCATTGACAGCTAACCCCGAGCTACAGGAATCTAGACCCCTGACTAGGCTCCGTTCCATTCAGTGATACTAAGAGGTTAAAGCAGTGTGGAAAATGGGTTCTAATCTTCTCCAGGCCTCCTCAGCTGATATTGTCACAAATTCATGCCATTCCCCCTCCAGTGAAATGGTCAGCACCTGCAGGAGGTGGAGAAATGGTCACTTTAATCTCTGCTTTGACAGGCACGTCACAGTGCTTCTTGCCGTGGGAGCTTTCAGAATTCTGCACTGAGAGGGGTGGCACGGGGCTTTCCCTTTAGGTTGCTACTGCTACAGGGTATGTACAAGATTATTTTTCAATACCACTTTAATGCTTCCTAGGTTCCCGTCTCCATGATTGTATTGCTGTCTATTCACACACAAGACTGTGGGCTCCAGATACTGTTTTTATGCAGAGTCTTACACGTGTCAGTAGAATAACAATTTCTCCTTCCTAGTGCATCCGTGGAACAAAATTATTGGGTATAAGTTGCGGGAATGAAACTTAATTCCAAGAACTGTGTTTGTGATTAATTTGTAGAACTGCCTAAGTTGATTTGAAAATTGCTAACTAGCAAATATCCACATCAGTTCATTACCTTGCCTGTATGATTTTAAAATGAGTATTTGTGTAGCAGCCTGGCATTTAATCTTGTCAAGGGTTGAACAGTTTTTGATTAGTTGATTGTACAGTTGCAGGATGAAACTTGCTTGGTTTTTAAAAGTGCTTATCTGAAATGAAAACAAGAATTTAACTAAAATGTAAAATACTATAACAATGTTCTATGCATATGTGATCTTGAAATATAACAGCAACAAATTATTTATTTCAATAGCCACTGAAACTCCGTGTGAAAGTAGAGTGTGAGTTACGCTGTGTAAAGCAGTGACAGAGTTTGCATTGCAACAAAAGAAGTACACTTAAAGCCAAACTCAGTGTACAACACAGTTTATTAATGTAAAAATTAGTGCAACTTCCCTTTAAAGGATCAAGTGCCATGAGTAACATATTAACGTCCCGAGGCCCAGTCCTGGAGACCTTACTCACGTTAGTGATAGAGCATGAACCAGGAAGATGACTGGAAGTCAGGAAACCTGGGCTGTGTTCTTGCCCCTGCCAGTGACCTCCTGGGTGACCTGAGGCAGGTCACTTCACCTCACCTCTGTGAATCATTTTGAGAACAATGATAGTTTTTCATTTGCAAAACTGTTTGAGATCCAACTATTATTATTACTCGCATGTGTAAGAGATGCAGGATTAGGCCTCGGCTGGCTGCTATTCTGAAGTGCACACTTCTAGAGTGCAAACCCATGCAGCGAGGAGCACTCAAGTCCCTGTGACTTCAGTGGGAATGGAGGGTGCTCAGCATCTTGCAGGGTCATGCCCTTAGACCCTTGTGCTCCCACCGCAGTGGGTGGCAGAATTCCCATGGATTTCACTGGGATCAGAATCAGGCCATTGGATAAAAAAATCTGATCAATCAAAGACAGTTGCTTAGATGTTTACAGAAAGCAGTCACTGTCCTTACTGTTGTCCTTTGTAGCATTGAACCATATCAGTTCATGATCTGTATCTCCTGCCTTTTAATTTTTCCAGAGTTTATGGCCGAGATGCAGATGACTGGATAATTAATCCTTTCTGCAAGGTGTTCAGAATTGCTAGACACACATGGGCAAGAGCCAACTCCTGTTACCTTTGAATTAACAGTTTAATTTTGAATTTGCTCTAAGCCTGCATTTCGTTAGAGCTTGGTGTAATTCTATTGCTATCACTCTATTTAAAGTCCTAATGAAGGTATTTTAATTCCAAGCCATCTGGAATCCTGGGGTTGCATACACTATGCCACATAAAGAAAAATTAATGGATGTGAAATTATTAAATCAGTTTTAAAATGCAAAAGGATCAGTTTCCTTCTTCACAAACCATACTCCCACCAAACCTTGATCAAGAAATCTCATCCCTTGTGTTTGTAGCCAGAGGTTTTTACCTCTCCTCAGTCAGAGAGATATGTATAGATGTTGTATTTTCCCCCTCTGCCACTAAAAGACTTACCTGAATTATCTTTCTGAGCATCTTTGGCTGAAATTAAAATAGGTTAGCATGCAAAGTAAACAATTGAGAGTGTAATTAAAAGACAACAATTTAAAACTAAGCTAGAAGTCAACATTTGGAGCGTGCAAATTACTGTTCAATGCTTTCTTTGTTTTACAACATGGATAGGTTTTTTGAAGAGGAAACAAATTACTGTTAAAG
This sequence comes from Gopherus flavomarginatus, assembly GCF_025201925.1. Taxonomy (NCBI): domain Eukaryota; kingdom Metazoa; phylum Chordata; order Testudines; family Testudinidae; genus Gopherus; species Gopherus flavomarginatus. Next base: position 267,710,771 of record NC_066619.1, on the reverse strand, counting down.
TTTAAATAGCAAAAGGTGGAAGTTAATTAAATCAACCGTGTAACAAATACATAATGCAGTTGTAAATTTCTTTATAGGTAACATGTTTGAATGTGAAATCAGCACCTGTAAGCATAATGAAGAATATATACTAATATTGTTTTCAATTTCCTGTATCCGAAGCTAAGTTTAGACATTTGCCTTGTGTGTATATTTTTCTTTTCTTTTCTTTTCTTTTCTTTTTTTAATAACTGGGTTTCAACAAAAGCATCCGCTGCTTTTTGGTTGTTCTTATGACTGTCCTGGGCTGTTATCTTTTAAGCAGTTTGTGTGCTTGCATTATTTTATTAAAGCTAAAAAAAAAAAATCTTCTTGAAACTAATGCAGTTAAGATAAAAGCACTTCTTTGTAGTGTTAAACAGATTGTGTAGTATGCATTTGCCGAAATGTCCATTGAGTGTCAACTGAAAAAAATTGGGGCTAGATGATTAACAGAATTGTTAGTGTCCAAGTGAGTGTTCTCTTAGTAAAAATCATGGGTTATAAGATTTAACATGCTCCTCAGTGGAAACTCAGATTCCCCTTAACTGTCTCCTATTCTGCATCTCTTCATACCTCTACAAGACCAATGTGAAATAAGTCTTGTGTTTTCTATGTTCAGCATGGTAATCTACTGTACTTTGTAACAGGAAGCAGCTCCAAGTCCTTAAAGACATATTCTCCTATGAACATACCGTACTTTAAAACAGCAATAATTACCACTGTAAAGAAAATTAGTGTGTTTGCAAAGATGGGGTTGGGGGGAGGGAGAGGAGAATGGGAAAGTAGTAAATGAAGACATAGTAATGAACACACTGGCAATCAAGTGCTGCTATTGTAACTAGGAAGCAGAATTAAGTACTATAATGGGCCATTGGTCTTTGAGACTTGAACTTGTTGATACACAGTCACCCAGCTTGAAGACAATAGAAACACTCCAAGTCTTTATACAATGCAGTATCTTGGTAGAATCTAAAAGGAAGTTAGAGTAGTCCACCATTCCTACCGGGAGAGGGTTGTCCTTCCAGCAGATAGATGAGAGCGCTGTCAAAAGTAGCTTAGAGCAGCGTCTCTGTTTCTGCAGTCTCCTAATCCAGTGTTACGCTACAACTCTGACTCAACAATAGCAGAAGATAGACTAAAGGAATGTGCTTTTCTGTGGCAGCACACAGTGAGGATAATCAGTACTCTTGGTAAATGTTCACATACTGTCCACATGTATCAATACAAACCAGTTACTACAGCATGCGTCAAGAAATGTTATATATGCAAATTACTCCTCAGTATATCTATAGGCATTTGAGTCCCAGCCTCTAAACTGCTACTCGACGTAGTGATCTCTCTACTCAATCTTCCATTAGCAGAGTACTGAAACTCTATATCCACTCAGCTCTGAAATGAAAGCAGTGTCTTTAAGAAGAACCAAGTGCGATATTGGAAATGAATGACTTGTAGGTACTTAAGTTCTGTTTCTGATGGCCGTTGTAACTGTGAAAATTAACCAGACCTGCTGTGATAAATTTGGTTAATAAGGTTTATTTGGTTAATTTTTTATAAGTGAAAACTGAAAAGATGAAAGAGAATTGTAATATGAAAGCAACTGCTGTAAATGTATGAATGAATAAAATCTAAAATGTACATAAGTTATTTCTAAACTGCATTGCAGTGAAATTACTGATTCTGGTCTTGGAGTACATGAGGTTTCAGAAAATTCATAAGCTTTTGTCAGGGATGGAAATGCTGCAGCAAAAATACCAGTGTTCTCTCTCTCTCTCTCTCTCTCTCTAACCACTGGCAAATAGGAAATACATGTGTCATATATGCCTCTGTTTTACCATCCCCAGGCACTCATGGTTCACTGACTAATCCCATCCTGGTTATAAAAGTGTTCTTCTGAAGCTATGTATTTAGTAAATAGACAATCACAACTAGGCTCTGTGTTCACACACATTAGTCTGCCAAGACAAGCTTTGCAGTTGACAGACTTGGAATCACATACTGTAACGAAGAAGTGTTGCTTCCTGAGGCTCTTGTAGGTGCCTGTGGAAACTGCTTGAGAGTTTTTGCTCCATACTAAACGTATCACAGACATATCTAAAGCCCAACTGAGATCAGTGCCTAATGGTGCAGGGCACGAGACACTTCCTGCTCTGAAGAGTTTACATTCTGAACAAAGGGCAGAGGAAAGAAGTGTTATCCTTGTTCCAGAGACAGGGCTATGAGGCACAGAGAGTTTGACCCATAGCCTCAAAAGTATTTAGGTTTTAAATTCTATTATTTCAGTGGGAGTTAGGCACCTATATACTCTGGAGGACCTGGGGTTAGAGCTGAGTTGTCTAAGGTCACGTGTGGAGAGAATCCATATCACCTGCCTCCCAGGCTGGTGTTACCCCCAAGACCACCCTCCTTGTTCCCTTCAATGTCTCTTTCCTTTTATTTATTTTTTTAATTTAGTTAAACTAGCACAAAGCACACACCCATTACAAATCCTCACATTTTTAGCGGGAAAAGGGTTGGTTAATGAGCTGTTTTCTCTCCTACCTTAGATACTTAACCTGAGTCCCTGTCCCTACTACCTGAGTGCCACACAAGCTACAGTGTATTTATCCTCCTAATACCCCTAAGGAAATGTGAATTAGGGGGAAACCTGCAGCCTTTACCCCTCAGTCACACTGGCAGAGCTCAGTGCATGGTATAATACAAATAAGCTAAACTGAGCCCCACTGACATGACAAAAAAGCCAGTTTACAATGCCAGGAGGAGCTCAACAGCACACTGCCCTTCAAGTGGAGTTGCTCCAAGTGTCTCCTACCACAGGGACATGTCGGTACTGCAGTGGGGACCATGCCACTCAGCCTGGTTAATGGTGTTAAAACTAGCTTTGTGGAAGTGGAGGCTCAGGCTCACTGCACAAATTCACACCCCAGGGGAGGGGGGGCTCTGAGCATGGGGGGCTAGCCTAAGCCTTTGCTGGTGCTGCAGGGGCTAGGCTATTTTTAGCACACTAGTGAAGGTAGCAGGAGTCTGTGTGTTTGGACTGGGGGCATGGTCTTAGCTGCAGTGTAGGGGATGTCAATGAGTTCTGCAGTTACTTGCCTTAGTGCTCCTGCTACCTTGGTAAAATGAGCTGTAGATTCTCCCCTCCCCCCCCCCCACAAACCACTAATACTGTGCTTGGATGAAATCCTTGTCAATGCTGCAGCTTAAAACACTGCATGGCTCAAGTGACTTGCTGAACTTGCGTACAAGCAGCTGACATGCAGTGGAGGGTGTTGAGCATGTGCTATAAAAAGCTGCCCCTTGGTCTGTCTCTGTATAATACAAGTGTATAACCACACGGGAGGGTGATTGCGCTGCTGGGTTTAGCCTGATTCCAGGTGGGCAGATTCCCTCCCATGGGCAATCAGCCTTTGCCTGCACAGCAAGATTTTTTTTTTTTTTAATGTATCAGTGCTAAAAAAAAACCCTACCAAAAACAAACCTAAAAGGCCTTTGACTTAGGTGTGGGGGAGGGGACTCAAGCTTTTTCAGTTTCTGGAGCAGTATCGTTCCTCTGACATGGGCTGTAAAAAAATGCTTTGAAAAATTAAATGTGGTGGTTAACGTGTAACTGGGTTCTAAGCCTTTATATGTAAAAAGAAATGCATTAACTTAGGATGGGAGTGGACAGGCAGGTTCAGAACAGGATTAAAAACTATCCAAAAGGTTTATCCACCCTTGAACACAAAGCCATGTTCTCTCTCACTCACTCTTATCTACAAACTAAAACAATATTTTATTTTTGTGAAAAAAATTACACATCAAAAAACTGTTCATGGTCTTGTTGAAAGCTCAAATAAAAGCTCTGGTTTGTTATTGACAAATGAAAGTTTTTCATCTTGTGGGTTTTTGACCAAAACATAAAAGATACATTTGTAATGGGGGCGGGGGGAGGGGAATCCCTCCTTACCTGAGCAGCTGTAACTTTGTGGTGTGAGAAAGGCCCCTGCCCTCCCCACTGAAACACAGTCAGCAGTGCGAAGTCCAGTGCTGCTGGAAGCCTTTCTGCTGTGCCTCAGGTGCTGTTGAGCTCCCACCTAAGCCATAGAGCTCAGGGAAGGTCAGGCAAGGGGTGTGTGCATGGGTGGATAAACATCCAAATTTGTGAAGGCCTCGTGGCCTTGCTCCAGCTCCCTTTGCCCTATTACTAGCCAAGGTGGAGGGGGTTTAAAATAACCGTGTTGCATCTCCACAGTTTGCAGTCGCTCTTCAGGGGCAGGTGCCACAGGTTCAGTATTCCAGAAATAAGTACACCTCTATCCCAATATACCGCGTCCTCGGGAGCCAAAATACCTTACTGTGTTCTAGCCGAATTCGTGTTGTATCGGGGTAGAGGTGTATGGTCAGAACGGGGCAGCCACACAGGGTGGAAAAATGATGCAAAAAAGAAGGGTAGGGGGCACAAATATGCCCGCTCTCCGCAGGCTCTAAAAAGCCTAGTTACGGCTCCAAGTATGGTAGCCAGTGTACAACCCCCTGCCACCCGAATATCCAAACACCTTTAATTGAGTCTCACAACACCCCTCTGTGGTACCAGAGCAATGTTAGCCCCATTTTACAGGTGGAGTTAACCGGCCCGTGTCCTCGATGTACATAGGCACCTAATGCCCACTGAAACTAACACTTGCCCAGCCTTACTCAGGAAGTCTATAGCAGAACAGGACCTTGAACCTGGGTCTTATAAGGCCCAGCTGCCTGCCTTAACTACTGGCCCATCCTTTCTCATTGAACCATAAATGGATACTATCCGTGTCAAGTGGAATCCTTGGCATGGTGCAGCTTCATAGCATGCACGGCAATGATGGAAGAATGTTTGACTGATTTCCATGAAATGCACAATAATAAGCCACAAAACTACACTGTCACCTATACAGCCTTGCAGCACAGCAGGACTTCAGGATCTCACTGTGGTGCACAGTACAGGATGCTGGCAATGAACATTAAAATGAAGACCACAAACACTGGCTAATCAGCAATGGAGTCATTATGCTGGTCAGCCCTAAGCAGCAGGCCTTCTGTCCGCTGCATTAGTTTGTTTCCAAGGAAGAGTGGGTGGTTAAAAAATGTCACTGAAATGAGACCCTGACACCAAACTAAATGTAGTTGCTCCGTAGCACCTTTTTCGCAACCGCATCATTAGTAGTAGAACGTCTGGCTTGTTGCCTCATAAGGGAGAAGCAATTGCATTTGGCTTGTTCCTGTCCATGGCTGCCAGGCACTTCCATTACAACTAACACAGTCCATGTGCCAGCATGACTTAGGGGAGGAGGGCAGGTCTTGCTCACACACACAAGGTCATAGAGCTCTTCTACTAACATGAGGTGTGCATGATCGGGGCCAGATAGAAAATAGCAGAAAGAGTTGGACCATGGAAGCCTTGGCCAAGTGGGCCATTGATGAATCCAGCAGCAGGTAACCTGTGGACCATGTTTGGAGCACTGCTGAGAGCATATACCTAGGCAGAAATGGTCACTGGTTCCTTGCAATCCTTCCCAAAGCATTGGCACCGAGCTGGGCATATTCTCCAGCGTCCAGCTACATTCACTAGAGGCTCGTCCATTTTCCCCTAGTGCTGCTGTTAACCTCTTCCTTCTACTGAAGGGGAAAGGAGCCAAAGTTTAATGTGCAGTAAAGGGGAATTTGCCCTTTGCCTCAGACCATTGTGTACTGGCTTCATACAGAAAAATACACCACTCCTGCCACACAAAAACAACACCACGTCTCTTAGTTCCAGCTGTAGGTCTACCCTTTTGGTTGCAAAGGCCCTTGAATGAATTGCTTGTTGAAACAGATTTCTCACAAAGGAGGCTACTGGATATTTACTGCTAAAACTCTGACTCCCTCCCGCTCCCCGGCCCCTGCCAGGTTTTATAACCATAGAAATTCTTGCACAGACATACATAGGCACCAGCTGCTTTTCTTTATTTTATGTTTTCCATACTAAACTTGTACAGGTCGGAAGATGAACCATTAGTGAGTCTGCTCATTCAGACACCCAACTTTCAACCATCTAGTTTGTTGCTAGGATTGGCCAGCCAGTGGCAGATTGCTGCAGGGGCTCATTTGGTGAGCCTGCAGGAGTATCGGCGCTCTGGGCCTGTCCCCTGTTGCTCGTTCTGTTCCTGCCCAACCCGCTCCCTCAGCCCTGCGCCTCTTTCCCCCAAGGCCTCCAGCCCCCGCCAGGCTGTACTACAGAGTTGGTGTAGAGTGAGTATATTCCCCTCCCGCTCCCACCATGTGTGTCCCTCACCTAAGCCCCATGCAGTGCTGGCCAAAGCCCTTCTCCCTTTCCCTCCCGCACAGAACTGCCCGGATCTCCCCTCTCCCAGCCCTCCCTCCAGGGCCAGATTAACTGTTTGTTGGCCTGGTACCAAACATACCTGCGGGGCCCCCCAGGCGCAATGGGGTATGGCATGTGGGGAGAGGGGAAGGGGTAGGTCCCCAGACCAAGGGGCCAGCCAGGGTAATGGGGGTACAGTACACCAGAGCTGGGAAAGCCCCACTTCACCCACCCGAGCACAAGGACTCTTCCCCTCAGGGGTGGGCCAAAGCTTTGCCACACTGTCCTGCCCCACCCCCAGCACCCCCCCCCCCCAATCCCCCCCGCTCGTCCCAGGGTGAGGATTGCTCTGGCCCATTGGGAGCAACAGAATCAGGCCAGAGGGGGAATGGATCCTGCGGCCAAGCCTCCCCCCCCCACCCAACTGGCCAAGACCAGCCTGGCTGATCCCAAGCAGCTCAGCCCCCAGGGAGACAGGCAGGACCCCCACAGGTGGTGGGCAACAGAGAGTGTTCGGCACGAGAGCCACACTGGGGAGAGGGGCACACCCCTGGGAAATGAGCCCCGAGAGCTCGCCCAGCCTGGCTGCACCCAGCAGCCCACATGGCAGAGCCTGGCTGCTGGGCGATGAGCCCCCCTACAGGCAAGCAGGACCTGCTGGCTGGGAGCTGCTCACACAGGGAGGCCTGGGGGCTGGATTGCCCCATGTGAGGGGGCCAGACCCAGCCATGTGGATGGGTTAGACGGGTCCGTAACGGGCCCCTTCCCAGTGCAGGCCTGGTGCCATTGTAAACCTGGTACTGTGTCACGCCTCTTCCCATGCAGAGCTGGCCCACGCCTCTTCTCAGCACCAGCCCGAGCCACTTGCCCAAGCCCCCACCTCCCCTGCACAGGGCTGTCCCAAACCCCGCCGCTCACACTGCCCCCCCGCCCTCGCAAGCCCCTTTTTGGCAAAACTGAGCATTTATAGAGTTTGCCCTTGCCACCCGTGATCAGTTGGCAAGGGCAAATGAGACAAATGCCCAGTTTGCCATAAAAGTTGGGACATCCAGGGTCAAAACAGGATGTACGGTTACCTTAGGCCATGGGTCCCCAAACTTTTTTGGTTGTGTCTGCCTCACTCCCTTAACTTGGTCTGTGCCCTTCCTGGAGCTGGGGCCAGAGCCAGGCACGTAGTCAATGGTCGTGGTGGGATTGGGGTGCAGGGGGCTGGGAGTGGGGCAGGCGGTGTGGCTTGGGGGGGGCTGGAGCAGAGCTGGGGGAAAAGCAGGGCTGGGCGGTTCTCACTCCAGCCCCCCACCCCCTCATAGAGATTGACCCAGGCTCCCACCGCACTCACCCCCAAATGTTCCTTCATGTCCCCCCCCCGGGGAGAGGAAACACCCCACAGTTTGGGGACAACTGTCCTAGATTGCAGTAAGTGCCACCCAGGGAGCCCAGGGAACTGTGAGGAGCCCAGGCAGCTGTGGGGGGCCTGGACAGCCCTGGGCAGGGGGACCAGGATGCCCAAGAACAGACCCTGGCGCCCCCCCCTCCCAGGGCACACCGCCCAAGGCAGGTAGAGGGTCCAGGGCTTCCCACAGTGGCCTGGACTCCCTCGGCAGCTCTTACCACAGCCCCAGCTTCTGGCCAGGCCAGGGGAATGGGATCTTGGGGATGGGAAGGAGCAGGGGTGCAGCCCTGTGGCAGGGAGGGCTCTGGGGAGCCCAAATGTTCTTTGTGCTCAGAGCCCCAGTAAATCTTGTGAACATCAATTCTGTAGATAATATGGTCCTGTAATAACTGCGGTGCTGGTCTGAAGCCTGCAATAAGAGGTTGGGGCATGGTGGGAGGGAGGAAGGCAACTTCCGTTTTCTGTAGTATTTTATTTTTCCTTATTAAAGAAATTAGGTCATTCATTCCTGTAAGGCTCAGCTCTCATCACTTCTGTGCTTGATTCTGTTTGGCAATGCAGCAAAGTAGCTGTAGCTTCAAAGTGCTGAATGAGGACAGTTCAGTATTTTCCAAGTACACTGGATGCTAAAGGGCACCCAACCTCTGCTTAAGCAGCAAGTATTTCCCTTTAAACTGCTGCTTCAAATGAAGCTGCAGTGTCTGCAGCAGCCACCTAAGGCCAGAGTCCCTGAGAAGATCATCTTTATAGAGACAGCCTCCAACCCTCCCTTGACCTGTGCTGAGAATCACCTAGTATACATGAGTTGTCCCCACAACCCTCAAAATCTAAAGACTGTGGTCAAAGAAAACAGTCACCGACCCCTTGCATAAGTCATTGACAAAGAGAGTGGGAAGTCCCCAGAGTAAGCCCAAGCTGCCAGCAAAAGATCTCCGACATGCTCGGTATCATTGGTACCATCAGCACCAAGACAATCCTAGCCTGGTAAACCCAGCTCACAAAGATCTGGAGCAGCAGGTATCACTGATGCACATAAGGACCTGATGGGGACAGGCACCAAGTCAGTGGCACTTGCTGCCAAAGATAGGAGTGAACAGCACTCCAGTAAGAAGATGCTGCCAGTGCATGGTGTACCTTCAGCACTGTCATCGATGCCCTATCCAGCACTGGAGTGGTTGGTAAAGGCGAGATCCTGGCAACCTCTGTACCACCAGCAGCACTGGGGTCAGTCAGCACCACTGGAATTCTGGCATTCAAGAGACATCCAGGTATCAGACATACCAGAGTCTCCTCTTCTCGGCACCAGGACCTCAGCACTGAATCGCCTCATAGTGCAGGAGTCTTCTCCAGTACCCTGCCATGCACCCCCCACTTTCGAGGGAGGAGTCAGAAGAAACATTTCCCAATACTCTTCCCATGCTCCCTATGGTGCCCACTACCAAGAGGCTCCTCAAGTATACCCTCAGGTGGCCCCACCACCACCTTGGTATGGCCAGCCATGGGTGTTGCCATCGAGCTCTGTTCCTGTGGCTGTACTGGGATCCGTGGGATGAGTATTGCCCCGACACTTCTTGAGCTCCTAGCCTCGCTCGTGAACCCCCCGAGACATTACCCCTCTGCTATGGCATCTAGAACCTAAGAATCTCCAGAGGAGATTGCTGAGGAGGAGGAGGGTAGAATCAAGGAAGAGGTCACTCCAAGAACCAACATATCCTCCTCCACAGATGAGACTGTCATGCCCCCGCCACCATCCCTCGCCAATGATTTCAAGCTTTTCCAGGACTTGGCAAAAAGGGTGGCAGATACACTGCAGATACCCTTGGAGGGAGTCAAGGACACCTGTCACAAACTCCTCAACATATTACACTATTCCTTGACCTCTAAAGTAGCCCTCCTCATCAACGAGGCTCTCCTGGACTCTGCAAAAACCATATGGCAGACCCCAGCATCAGTGATGCCTACTTGAAAGCAGGCTGGTAAAAAATATTATGTTCCAGGTAGGGAGATGGAATTTTTTTTTCCTCACCCTCTCCCCAACTCCATAGTTGTGGACATGGAAACTCCCAAGGCTGTTAGCACTAAATGTGAGCCATCCCCTATGATGGGGATTGGCTTGGACCTCTTTGGGAGGAAAGCCTATTCCTCAGTCATGCTTCAGTTTGAAATCACCAATTATCAAGCCTTAACGCTGAGGTATGTCTATGTCAGGTATTCAAAGCTTCACAACTTTATTGATCAGCTTCCAGAGTCACAGCATTACAGTATGCCCTTGACGCAGCCGACACTGTCGCTCAGTCCATCTTTTTGGTGGAGGTTATGTGATGTGCGCCATGGTTACACCTTTTGCATTTCCCTAAAGGGGTGCAATCAACTGTTGAAGATCTTCCCTTTGAAGACACCAAGTTTTTGCAGAGAAAACAGTTGTCTTTCTCCCTACCCTCAAAGATTCCAGGGCCACTCTCCGCTCATTAGAGATCTATATGCCTGGACAAAAAAGAAAATTTAGTCTGCAGCCCTCTCAGTACCCTGACCCAGTGCTTTTATGAACCTCAGAGGAAGAAATTTAGATTCCCCAAGTGTATCACAATCATCCACCTCCAAACACCAATTTTGATGTGTTCGTTGAGATGCCAACATACAACTCTCCTCAACAGCTACAACTGACCAACTTATCCTGCCCATTTGGCTGCCGTCTTGCCACATTCCGCAGCACCTGGGAACACATAACACTAGACTGATGGGTCTTGGAAATTATTCGCAATGAGTATTCCATCCATTTTACTTCCCTTCCTCCTCCACAATACCCTTTTCTGTTCTTCTTCAGGGACTCTTCTCATGAGAGTTTACTATGACAAGAAATCTATCACCTCCTCCAGCTAGGAGACATACAGCCAGTAGAATTATAGAATCAAAGAATCAATGACCTGGAAGGGATCTCGAGAGGTCATCCAGTACAGTCCCCTGCACTCATGGCAAAACTAAGTATTATCTAGTACTTCAACATCTACAGGGCAAAGGCTTTTACTCTTACTATTTCCTAATACCCAAGAGGAAGGGAGATTGGAGAACCATACTAGACCTCAACAAGTTTGTGAAAGCTCAAAAACTCAAGACGGTCACTCTAGCAACGACCATTCCAGCATTGGAATAATGAGACTGATTTTCGGCCATCAACCTTCTGGTGGCGTTCTGTTACTTTCTTTGTTGGGCCTGTCCTGTAGTAGGTGACTTCTGGGTACTCTTCTGGCTCTGTTGATCTGTTTCTTCACTTCAGCAGGTGGATATTGTATTAGCAACTCTCTAACACCACATTCTACAGGCCATTACCCTCTGAGCCAACTGAGGGTTACCAAAAGAAACTGCACTATCTGCTCAAGAAACTCCCTGAAAAAGTACAAGAACAAATCTGCACAGACACACCCCTAGAACTCCGACCAGGGGTATTCTATCTGCTACCCAAGATCCATAAACCTAGAAATACTGGATGCCTCATCATCTCGGGCACTGGCACCCTGACAGCAAGCTCTAAGATACAACTACATTTGCTCCAACCCCTCAGACAGCGACAAACACTTACAAGATCTTTATCAAGCATTCTTACAACTACAATATCCATCTGCTGAAGCAAAGAAACAGATCAACAGAGCCAGAAGAGTACCCAGAAGTCATCTATTACAAGACAGGTCCAACAAAGAAAGTAACAGAATGCCACTAGCCATCACCTTCAGCCCACAACTAAAACCTCTCCAACGCATCATCAAGGATCTACAACGTATCCTGAATAATGATCCATCACTCTCACAGATCTTGGGAGACAGGCCAGTCCTTGCTTACAGACAGCCCCCCCAACCTGAAGCAAATACTCACCAGCAACCACACAGAACAAAAACATTAACCCAGGAACCTATCCTTGCAACAAAGCCTGTTGCCAACTCTGTCCACATATCTATTCAGGGGACACCATCATAGGACCTAATCACATCAGCCATACTATCAGAGGCGTCATAAACAGATAGCTAAGGGTTAATGTCTCTTTCACCTGAAGCACCTGACCAGAGGACCAATCAGGAAACCGGATTTTTCAACTTTGGGTGGAGGGAACTGAGTGTTTTGTCTTTGTTTTCTGGCTGCCTGCTTTCTCTGAGCTTTGGAGAAGTAGTTCTATTTTCTAGTCTTCTGTTTCCAAGTGTAAGGACAAAGAGATCAGATAGTAAGTTATATGGTTTCTTTTCTTTGGTATTTGCATGAATATAAGTGCTGGAGTGCTTTGATTTGTATTCTTTTTGAATAAGGCTGTTTATTCAATATTCTTTTAAGCAATTGACCCTGTGTTGTATCATCTAATACAGAGAGAACATTTGTACTTATTTTTCTTTCTTTTTATATAAAGCTTTCTTTTAAGACCTGTTGGAGTTTTTCTTTACTTCAGGGAAATTGAGTCTGTACTCACCAGGGAATTGGTGGGAGGAAGGAATCGGGGAGATCTGTGTGTTGGATTGCTAGCCTGACTTTGCATTCCCTCTGGGGGAATAGGAAAGTACTTTTTGTTTCCAGGACTGGAAGCAGAGAGGGGGAGTCACTCTGTGTAGTTTCACAGAGCTTGTGTCTGTGTATCTCTCCAGGAGCATCTGGAGGGGGGAAGGGAAAAAGGATTATTTCCCTTTGTTGTGAGACTCAAGGGATTTGGGTCTTGGGGTCCCCAGGGAAGGTTTTTCAGAGGGACCAGAGTGCCCCAAAACACTCTAATTTTTTGGGTGGTGGCAGCAGGTACCAGGTCCAAGCTGGTAACTAAGCTTGGAGGTTTTCATGCTAACCCCCATATTTTGGACGCTAAGGTCCAAATCTGGGACTAAGGTTATTACATGGTGTGCAGCTGGTGGGAGATAGACAGAATCCAGAAGCCAGTAGGAATATTATATTTTTCTTTTCTCTGCTAAGGGCTTTTTAGCAGAGAGAAGCAGTTGGTTTTAAAAGGGAACCAGAGAGAATTTTTTTTTTCTGCTCTCTCTCGCAGTTTGTGGCTTGCATGTTAAGGGTCTTTTGTCATGCAATAGCCCTCCCATTAGGAGGCAAGTAGCAGCACTTATAGGCATGCAAATAAAGTGGTTTTTCTGGTTTCCCTTCATTGAACATTAGCTAGAGAGAGAAAAGGACAAAAAACACTGTTGCTAGGCAGACTTCAGGAGGCAACAGAGAACCTGCAGTTCAGAAGATAAACACCGGAGGGCACCCCAACACAAGAAAACAGGAATCATGACTTCTAAGGCAAAAATTGAGGCCCAAGAGCAAGTCAGAGAAGCTGAACACAGGCGACAACTGGAAATAAAACAAACAGAGATGGAAATAAGAGAAAGAGAAAGAGAGGCGGCCCACCGCCGAGAAATGGAAAAGCACCAAAAAGAAATGGAAAAACAACAAAAAGAGAATGAAGAGAAGGAAAAACAGAGAAAACATGAACTGGAATTGGCAAAAGCTGGGCTGCATGTGCCAGCCAACCCTAACAACCCGGCGCCAAATATTGCTCCACAGCACAGGAAATTTCCCACCTACAAGGCAGGTGATGACACCGAGGCCTTCTTGGAAAATTTTGAAAGAGCCTGTCTTGGGTACAGCATTCCCGAAGACCAGTACATGGTAGAATTGAGGTCACAGCTCAGTGGACCTTTAGCAGAGGTGGCAGCTGAAATGCCTAAGCACCAAATGAATGACTATAAACTTTTTCAAACCAAGGCCAGATACAGGATGGGGATAACCCCAGATCATGCCCGTCGGCGTTTCAGAAACCAAAAGTGGAAACCAGAGGAGTCATTTCCCAAACACGCCTACTACATTGCAAAAAACTATGAGGCCTGGCTAACAGGAAACAACATTCAAACCTTGGAAGAACTGAACCTCCTCATACAAATGGAGCAGTTCTTGGATGGTGTTCCTGAAGACATCACACGGTACATACAAGATGGAAACCCCAAGAATATCGCTGAGGCGGGGGAGATTGGAGCCAAATGGATGGAACTGGCAGAAAGCAAGAAAGCTACTGTCAAGGGGAACGATTACCCCAGGGGGCACACAGACCATAAACCCTACAACCGAGGACAGCCAAAGACCCCACATACCACCCAAGTAAAGCCACAGATACCCTACCCTTCAACCTCACCAGTCTCCAGTAACTCACCTCGGCCCAGTGACCCATCAGATGGAAGATGCTTTAAGTGTAATGAACTGGGACATATCAAGGCCAAGTGTCCCAAGAACACCATGCGAGTGCAATTCATTACACCACCATCACACCAAAGATCCCCAGGCCCGGATGCCTCTCAAATACCCTTGGAGCGAAGGGAAAATTTGAGAGTGGGCGGAAAGAAGGTTACTGCGTGGAGAGACACGGGGGCACAAGTGTCAGCTATCCACCAATCCTTCGTTGACCCCAAATTCATCAACCCAAAGGCCAAAGTTACAATTTACCCCTTCATGTCACAAGCTGTAGACTTGCCTACAGCTCAACTGCCTGTCCAGTACAAAGGCTGGTCAGGAATGTGGACTTTTGCAGTCTATGACAATTATCCTATCCCCATGCTACTGGGGGAAGACTTGGCCAACCAGGTGAGGCGGGCCAAGAGAGTGGGAATGGTTACACGTAGCCAAACCAGGCAAGCTTCCAGACCCATTCCTGTTCCTGAGCCGTCCACAGAGGCCCCGTCTGTGTTACCAGAGACCCAGACAGAGGTAGTGGACCCGGATTCCATGCCAACCACTGAAACAGCCACAGCACCTCCAGTCCCAGGCCCGGAACTGGAACAGCAACCAGCACCAGCAAGTGCAACCCCATCTTCAAACTCAACGCCAGAGGGCGCCAGCGAGCCAGAACTGGCAGAAGCAGAAGACAGCCATACCCAAAAGGCTCAGCCAGAGCCTGAAATACCCTCAGGTGCACCAGCAGAGAGCGGTACACCAGCAACGGAAACAACCCCATCACCTACATCGCTTCCAGAGGGACCAAGCCCAAGTCCACAGTCTGAGGAAGAACTGGTGACCCCAGCCTCAAGGGAACAGTTCCAGACTGAGCAGGAAGCGGATGACAGCCTTCAGAAAGCTTGGGCGGTGGCACGGAGCACCCCACCGCCTCTCAGCTCTTCTAATCGATCCCGGTTTGTTATAGACCAAGGACTTTTATACAAGGAAATTCTTTCTGGTGGACACCGGGAAGAATGGCAGCCGCAAAAAACAGTTGGTGGTTCCAACTAAGTACCGGGGGAAGCTCTTAAGCTTAGCCCATGATCATCCCAGTGGCCATGCTGGGGTGAACCGAACCAAGGACCGGTTGGGGAAGTCCTTCCACTGGGAGGGGATGGGCAAGGACGTTGCCAAGTATGTCCGGTCTTGTGAGGTATGCCAAAGAGTGGGTAAGCCTCAAGACCAGGTCAAGGCCCCTCTCCAGCCACTCCCCATAATTGAGGTCCCATTTCAGCAAGTAGCTGTGGATATTCTGGGCCCTTTCCCAAAAAGACGCCCAGAGGAAAGCAGTACATACTGACTTTAGTGGACTTTGCTACCCGATGGCCGGAAGCAGTAGCTCTAGGCAACACCAGGGCTAACACTGTGTGCCTGGCCCTAACAGACATCTTTGCCAGGGTAGGTTGGCCCTCTGACATCCTTACAGATTCAGGGTCTAATTTCCTGGCAGGGACCATGGAAAAACTGTGGGAAACTCATGGGGTGAATCACTTGGTTGCCACCCCGTACCACCATCAAACCAATGGCCTGGTGGAAAGGTTCAATGGAACTTTGGGGGCCATGATACGAAAATTCATCAACGAATTCTCCAATAATTGGGACCTAGTGTTGCAGCAGTTGCTGTTTGCCTACAGGGCTGTACCACATCCCAGTTTAGGGTTTTCACCATTTGAACTTGTGTATGGTCACGAGGTTAAGGGACCATTACAGTTGGTGAAGCAGCAATGGGAGGGGTTTACGCCTTCTCCAGGAACTAACATTCTGGACTTTGTAAGCAACCTACAAAGCACCCTCCGACACTCTTTAGCCCTTGCTAGAGAGAACCTAAAGGATGCTCACGAAGCGCAAAAGGCCTGGTATGACAGACATGCCAGAGATCGGTCCTTCAAGGTAGGAGACCAGGTTATGGTCTTGAAGGCGCAACAGGCCCATAAGATGGAAGCATCATGGGAAGGGCCCTTCACGGTCCAAGAGCGCCTGGGAGCTGTAAACTACCTCATAGCATTTCCCAATTCCTCACTAAAGCCTAAAGTGTACCATGTTAATTCTCTCAAGCCTTTCTATTCCAGAGACTTACAGGTTTGTCAGTTTACAGTCCAGGGAGATGATGCTGAGTGGCCTGACGGTGTCTACTACGACGGGAAAAAAGACGGTGGCGTGGAAGAGGTAAACCTCTCAACCACCCTGGAACGTCTGCAGCGGCAACAAATCAAGGAGCTGTGCACTAGCTTCGCCCCATTGTTCTCAGCCACCCCAGGACGGACTGAACGGGCATACCACTCCATTGATACAGGTAATGCTCACCCAATCAGAACCCCACCCTACCGAGTGTCTCCTCATGCCCAAGCTGCTATAGAACGGGAGATCCAGAACATGCTACAGATGGGTATAATCCGCTCATCTACCAGTGCATGGGCATCTCCAGTGGTTCTGGTACCCAAACCAGATGGGGAAATACGCTTTTGCGTGGATTACCGTAAGCTAAATGCTGTAACTCGTCCGGACAACTATCCAATGCCACGTACCGATGAGCTATTGGAAAAGTTGGGACGTGCCCAGTTCATCTCTACAATAGACTTAACCAAGGGGTACTGGCAAGTACCACTAGATGAACCTGCCAAGGAGAGGTCAGCATTTGTCACCCATGCGGGGGTGTATGAATTCAATGTCCTTCCTTTCGGCCTTCGAAATGCACCCGCCACCTTCCAGAGGCTGGTAGATGGTCTACTAGCGGGACTGGGAGAATTTGCAGTTGCCTACCTCGATGATGTGGCCATTTTTTCAGACTCCTGGCCCGAACACCTACTACACCTGGAAAAGGTCTTTGAGCGCATCAGGCAGGCCGGACTAACTGTTAAGGCCAAAAAGTGTCAAATAGGCCAAAACAGAGTGACTTACCTGGGGCACCAGGTGGGTCGAGGAACCATAAACCCCCTACAGGCCAAGGTGGATGCTATCCAAAAGTGGCCTGTCCCACGGTCCAAGAAGCAGGTCCAATCCTTCTTAGGCTTGGCCGGATACTACAGGCGATTTGTACCCCACTACAGCCAAATCGCTGCCCCACTGACCGACCTGACCAAAAAGACCCAGCCAAATGCAGTTAAGTGGACTGATGAGTGTCAAAAGGCCTTTACCCAACTTAAGGCGACGCTCATGTCGGACCCTGTGCTCAGGGCCCCGGATTTTGACAAGCCATTCCTAGTAACCACAGATGCATCTGAGCGTGGTATAGGAGCAGTGCTCATGCAGGAAGCAACAGATCACAACTTCCATCCTGTCGTGTTTCTCAGCAAGAAACTGTCTGAGAGGGAAAGTCACTGGTCAGTCAGTGAAAAGGAATGCTATGCCATTGTGTACGCCCTGGAAAAGCTACGCCCATATGTTTGGGGACGGCGGTTCCAACTACAAACTGACCATGCTGCACTAAAGTGGCTTCATACTGCCAAGGGGAACAACAAGAAACTTCTTCGTTGGAGTTTAGCTCTCCAAGATTTTGATTTTGAAATTCAACACATCACAGGAGCTTCTAACAAAGTAGCTGATGCACTCTCCCGTGAGAGTTTCCCAGGATTCAGTCGTTAAAAAGTGTTCTTAAAATGTAGAAGTCTGTTAGTTATATACTTAGGAGTATATGTAAAGGTGTATGTGTTGTATTAATCTGTTTATTTTCAAGTTCTAGAAGGAAATCGCCGCCAGTGAGCTTCCCCACTGTCTGCAATTTGGGGGGCGTGTCATAAACAGATAGCTAAGGGTTAATGTCTCTTTCACCTGAAGCACCTGACCAGAGGACCAATCAGGAAACCGGATTTTTTCAACTTTGGGTGGAGGGAACTGAGTGTTTTGTCTTTGTTTTCTGGCTGCCTGCTTTCTCTGAGCTTTGGAGAAGTAGTTCTATTTTCTAGTCTTCTGTTTCCAAGTGTAAGGACAAAGAGATCAGATAGTAAGTTATATGGTTTCTTTTCTTTGGTATTTGCATGAATATAAGTGCTGGAGTGCTTTGATTTGTATTCTTTTTGAATAAGGCTGTTTATTCAATATTCTTTTAAGCAATTGACCCTGTGTTGTATCATCTAATACAGAGAGAACATTTGTACTTATTTTTCTTTCTTTTTATATAAAGCTTTCTTTTAAGACCTGTTGGAGTTTTTCTTTACTTCAGGGAAATTGAGTCTGTACTCACCAGGGAATTGGTGGGAGGAAGGAATCGGGGAGATCTGTGTGTTGGATTGCTAGCCTGACTTTGCATTCCCTCTGGGGGAATAGGAAAGTACTTTTTGTTTCCAGGACTGGAAGCAGAGAGGGGGAGTCACTCTGTGTAGTTTCACAGAGCTTGTGTCTGTGTATCTCTCCAGGAGCATCTGGAGGGGGGAAGGGAAAAAGGATTATTTCCCTTTGTTGTGAGACTCAAGGGATTTGGGTCTTGGGGTCCCCAGGGAAGGTTTTTCAGAGGGACCAGAGTGCCCCAAAACACTCTAATTTTTTGGGTGGTGGCAGCAGGTACCAGGTCCAAGCTGGTAACTAAGCTTGGAGGTTTTCATGCTAACCCCCATATTTTGGACGCTAAGGTCCAAATCTGGGACTAAGGTTATTACAGGCTTGTTCACCTGCACATCTACCAATGTGATGGATGCCATCATGTGCCAGCAATGCCCCACTGCCATGTACATTGGCCAGACCAGACAGTCTCTATGCAAAAGAATAAATGGACACAAATCAGACATCAAGAATTATAACATTCAAAAACCCAGTCAGAGAACACTTCAACCTCCCTGGTCACTCAATTACAGACCTAAAAGTCACAATTATTCAACAAAAAAAACTTCAAAAACCAGACTCCAATGAGAAACTACTGAACTGGAATTAATTTGCAAAATGGACACCACTACATCAGACTTGAATAAAGACTTGGAGTGGATGAGTCATTACACAAGCTAAAAACTATTTCCCCATGTTAATTTTCCCCCTACTGTTACTCACACATTGTTGTCAACTGTTTGAAATGGGCCATCCTGATTATCACTACAATAGTATTTTTTCTCCTGCTGATAATAGCCCACCTTAGTCGATTAGTTTCATTCAAGTTGGTATGGCAACCCCCATTTTTTTTCATGTTCTCTCTCTCTCTCTCTCTATATATATATATCTTCCGACTGTATTTTCCACTGCATGCATCTGATGAACTGGGCTTTAGCCCACAAATTCTTATGCTCAGATAAATCTGTTAGTCTCTAAGGTGCCACAAGTACTCCTGTTCTTTTTGACCTATTTAGGTGTACTATATGCTGATAGTCATTGTTTCAAGAAGATAGGTCCAACCTCTGTTCAAAGATTGACCAGTTGCAGTTTACATAGTTTAACAAATTCTCTATCTTCTTTACAGATTTTTGTCTTCATAGACTCAGCACAACTCCATAGTAGCATTGTCTAACATTTTTAAATATCTTGCTAAGGAATACTACAGCGTCAAGGAAAATCTGGGTCAACAGAAAAATGGCCCCACACCTGGGTAATGAAAAATAAAAATGTGTTTCTATGAAATGAACATGGTAATTCCTGTGTCTGGTTTTCATTTAAAGCACTTCAATATGCTAATACCCTATAAAAATATTCATGGAGCTGGTTTCTTCCTGTATCAGGTCCTTGTGTCAAAGGATTTCATTATGTCACCAAAGCCTCTACACAGATTTTTCAATGTCTTATTCATGTGTAAAGAAGTCTGAAGGGAAAACAGGACATGAGCTTAATCTGTACAAAATTCTTCCTTTCAAGTATGGCAAAAGCTCTGTTGAGGTGAGGAAGAATGTACTGTTAATTTAACATAGTGCACACATACTGATAGGGAAATAGTTAACAGTATTATTTCATACAGGCCAATAGGCAAATATTTATAGTATCTTTTATCTTGTAGGGTGAAATCTACAGATCTGGACTGTAATTCATGCTCTCCGTACCCCCCTCGAGTTCATACAAATAAGGTGTTGGAAGGAAGTTGGAATACAACTGCATACTATTCCTAAAGAATACTGCTTCCACAATGTCTCAAACTTGGAATGCTGCTGCATTTGAGACATTTTGATTGAGTATCTAGTATTCCAGATGCCATAATTAATTATGAATAAAGATTAGTTATTTTTTATTCTATAAAATATACAGTTCAGTTAACACAAGCAGCATTTTATTCAAAGGTAACTTTTTATAATTTGAGATAGACCTATCTCTTAGAGCTGGAAGAGATCTTGAAAGGTCATTAAGTGCAGCCCTGTGCCTTCACTAGGAGGACTAACTACTGATTTTGCCCCAGATCCCTAAGTAGCCTCTACAAGGACTGAACTCCTAACCCTGGGTTTAGCAGGCCAATGCTCAAACCACTGAGCTATCCATGTCTTCTACTGACTATGGGTCTCATCATCTTTCTGAGTAGCAATACTAATGGATGCCATTGGTCTAGAATATATATAATCAAGGTTTACTTAGTCCTTTAACATCTATAACGAGAGAAATTAAAAGAAGCATTCAAGATGGAAAAAACCTTAGACGTCTTGGTCAACTTATATTTGAAATTATTAAGTATGCTATCAACAGAGTTCTATCAACCAATAAATAACTTATGTTATCTCCCTGGAGATAAAGGAGTACTCAGGAAAGAAAAGGCCATTGAAGAGAAGCTAAATGATTTTTTTTTGCATCTGTTTTCAATGCAGAGGATATGGTAGAGATCCCCCCGAGCTGTTCTTTTTAGGTGACGAATCTGAGGAGCTGTCCCAGACTGAAGTGTCAAAAGATGAGTTTTTGCAACAAATTGATCAAGTAAACTGGAATAAGTCACCAGGACCAGATAGTATTCACCCATGAGTTCTGAAGGAACTCAAATGTGAAACTGCAGGACTACCAACTGTAGTATGTAACCTATTGCTTATATCAGCCTCTGTACCAGATGACTGAAAGGTTGCTAATGTAAGGCCTATTTTTTAAAAAGTCTCCAGAGGTGATCCTGGCAATTACAGGCTGGTAAGCCAAACTTCAGTACCAGGCATATTCATTGAAACTATAATAAAGAACACAATTATCATATGAGCACAGATATGTTGGGGGGCTCTGCATTTTAATCTAAATTTAAATAAAGCTTCTTAAACATTTTAAAAACCTTATTTACTTTACATACAACAATAGTTTAGTTATATATTATAAACTTATAGAAAGAGACCTTCTAAAAAACGTTAAAATATATGACTGGAACACAAAACCTTAAATCAGAGTGAATAAATGAAGACTCGGCTCCCCACTTCTGAAAGGTTGCCGACTCCTGCCCTAGGAGTTGAAACCATCTCTCTCTCTCTCTGGATCCTGTCCTCATTCAATGCCTCTCTCACACTCGCTCTCCAATAGTAATTATTAATTTAGGAATATAGGTGACTTAATCTATTGTTAATCTATTAAGAATTATTATCATCTTCGCTGGTGAGCTAGAGGAAGGTGTTGACTTACAGTTTCTTTTTCTCTTGTTCCTTCTGTCATATAATGCTGGGCTTAAGAAGGCAGTATTTGATCAACATGGTTTAGGCACTGCAGGCCTCATGGAAGGAGTAGGTCTTCAAAAGGAATTTGAATGAGGAGATGGTGGGACCCGACAAACTAATTGAGAGGGCAATCCAGATATAGAAGCAGCAGAGAAGCAGGCATGAAAGTGCCTTTCTCGTCTTTAATTGAAATTTACCTTGCTGTTATATTAAATAATTTCATAATGTGTAATGTAGAATTTGTGTTGTAGATCAAATATACTTAACACCGATGTATAAAGCAGCATAAAGGAAAATAAAATTGTCCCAACTTTTTTGCTGTTCTTGAAAATATAGAGCCAGATCCTCAGCTCATGTTAACTGGCATAGCTCCATCAAAGTCAGTGGAGCTCTGCTGATTTACCCCAACCACAGATCTGGCTTATAATTCAAAGGTAGAAGGTTCTAACTTGTTTAGAAGCCAACTGCTAATTTTAAAACTTAGAATCAGTTTTTAGAAACAACTTGCTGACTAACTTTGGCTGACAGGTTGAGCATGATTAATAAGTAACACAAGAAATAAAGTGATGGATATGAAGCTGTTTGTTTTCATAGTTTAATGCCTTTTAACACAATAAAAATTGTTCAGTTTTAATTATACAAATTAAAATTACAATAAACTGTTTCACTGCATGGAATCTAAAGCTGAAATGACACTACTGAAGCGGTAAGCATTTGGGGCCCAATAATGTGAGGTATCGAGCATCTCTTGGAAGGTTCGGTGTGTGTCCTTAACTTCTAATTAGGTCAGTGGGACTTGAGGGTGCCTGCATTTCCTAGGAGGACAGATGGGACTGGGCCTTTAGTAATGCTGGATTTACAGAACAAACAATACTAAACAAGACTAAGCTAGCAATCATAAATCTAAGCATTAAAGCGGAAAGGTGAGCCCAATTTTAAACCTAAACGTTTATCATAAACAATTATCTGTATTTTAAATAAATTAGGTGAATTTTTCTACAACATTCCTCATTCACTCTAGCACTTATTCTATACAGAGTAAATTCATATACCCCGAGTTTGAAAAAAACTAACTCAAGCAACAATTATCTGCACTGTTGGCCTGGCTCTTTGAAAAGCATTTAGGCATCCAGTATCTGTCTACCTGTTTTGCTTAAAAAACCTTACGATGATTTAAGATTGAATAATCATTTTTGTCTGAAGAAAGCTAACGCAGTGCTTCATAAAAGCCAAACAGACACCTCACTCACAAATTATATAACAACATGTTGAATAAAACTGTTGATATATTTAAAATTGTATAGTTGCGTTATTTCAAATATCCTGCATTCATACAGGCATTTGACAAAATATTTAATGTTAACATATTGTGTGTATGAATTAGATAGATATTATGACCCCGAAGGGTTAATGTTGTCTTGCTTCATTTCTTACATGTGGTAATTTGGCTCTGAACAAAAGCAGCTCCCTGCTGGTTACCGTGGCTAAAGAAAACACAATGAACTGGTAAAAACCAGTTTTATCTTACTGCTGTTGCCTAGGGCTACAGACAAAATGAAGTAAAAAAATGCGCATGCAGAGTATTAGTGCTTATGAAAGATCCAGCAGAGCTGTTGCCTAGTGATTGAGTAAAGAATCAGTATAGGCCAATGATGTGTGCTGATACTGAAGAACATCCCTGATGATGGTTGTTTTACATCTCCTGTAATTCTGTCATGCAACCCCATGACTTCCCAGTGGTAAGAATCACCTTCAAGGGGACCTGTCAATAAGATTTAAACAAATAAATAAAACGCGTATCGTGAGAATATTATTTTTGCTTCTCCTTTTGGAGTTCTTGATCTAGGATACGAGCTTCACTAATTTGAAATATCTTTAATTAAAGTCTATCATTATTTAGTTATCATTAAATACAATTCCTAATTAAAAAGCTATAACATTTAAGACCACAGTTTGTCTTTGAATGTGCCCACACATCTCACTAAATTCAAAAGGAAACCTCTGTGAATATGCATTCAAACCCAAAAGGTAGTACCCCAAACTGGGTGTTTTTTTAGGAGCTACATCATTGTCGGGAATATCATAAAGATACCGTTCTTTACCATTTACTTTTCTGGCTTTCAGTTTTGTTTACTTCAATTAATTTGTGATCACTTCATTAACAGGAACTACAGTTTGGAAAAGAAGCCACTTAAAAGACAAAAGTACACCTCTACCTCCATTATAATGCGACCTGTTATAACACAAATTTGGATAAAATGCGGTAAAGCAGTGCTCCGGGGGGTGGGGCCGCACACTGAGGTAGATCAAAGCAAGTTCGATATAAGGCGGTTTCACCTATAACGCGGTAAGATTTTTTGGCTCCCGAGGACAGTGTTATATCAGGGTAGAGGGGTACCTTGCCCTTTTGTCCAAAACAAACAAACAACCTCTCCCTACTAAAATTCGGTGTGATCTACTTCGTCACACTTCCTTCTCCACATTAAAGGGGTAATATTCAGAGTAATAGAGCATATAAATATATATGAAATAGAAGCTAGGTATATGCTGAGGCATTTTATAAAAGCTTATTGTCTTCATCGTTCACATCTCAGAAGCATTATTCTCATTATACAAGATAAAATATGACAATAACAAAAACATAGATTTTTGCTTTAGTGAGCACAGGATCTACTCAACCAGATCAAACTATTAGTCCATTAAATCTGCTATCTGGCACTGATCCAAACCTGATACTTCAGAGGATGGTGAAACACCTTTATAATGCATCTAGCCTATTGTGCATTAAAGGGAGAATGTCTTTCTGAGTCACACAAGGGATGCCCTGAAGCTGGAGATGTTGATTATTCTTATTTTAATCAGATATATTTACATATATTATCGCTCAGAACAATACTCCTAACTTTTTAATAAACGCCACTCAGCAATTTCAGTGAAACTCAACCTCTGACTACATATTGTCTGAGCATGGATTTCCTTTCACCTCTTCTAGATGTATTTGTCATTAACTTGGGAACTGCCAAACTACTGTGGGAATGGCCATGTTTGATCAGAGCAGTAGTCCAGTTAGTCCAATATCTGACAGTGTCTGGTACTAGATACTTTAGAGGGAGAAATCCACCCCCCCCTCCTGGTGGGTGCCCCACCCCAATGCCCCACCCCTGCTCTGTGCCCCTCCCCCAAAGCCCTCCCCGCACGCCTGCTGCTCACTCATCTCTGCTGCCCAGAGCGCCTCCTACCAGCTGCTGGCTGCTCCACCCAAGAACCCACCATACAGCTGATCAGCAGCCAGACCGGCCCAGCAACTGCAGCTGGTGCATGCTGAGCACCCCCTATTTTTTTGTATATGGGTGCTTGAGCCCCAGAGCACCCATGGAGTCAGTGCCAGTAGGCAGATGTGTAACATTTTGCCCGCAGGAACTTCTTCTTACCAACCCCTGCCTGTTAGTGGTTGTTTATGCCCTGAACCATGAAGATTTATATCCCCTCTTATGTAACTGGGATGTTTGCCTTATCCATGATCCTTTTTAGAATCCTCCTAAGTTCTTACACCAATGATACCTCATGGCAATGAGTTCCAAGGATTAATTGTGTTGTATAAACCAAGTATTTCCATGTACCAGTTACAAACTCGTTCCCTTTCAGTGTCATTGAATGTTCCACCTCCTACCCCCTCATCTTTGTATTTGAAGGAGGAGTAAATAAGAGTGCCTAGGCAATTTTAATCTTTGCATTTCCTAACTTTTCAGTGGTTGATTTTGCAACCTTAATGTTCTTTAACACATTTTTGTATGTAGTTGAATCAAAGAAGAATAGGGTTGGAAGACACTTCAGGAGGTTATCTAGTCCAACTCCCTGCTCAAAGCAGGACCAAGTCCACTAAATCACCCCAGCCAGGGCTTTGTCTAACTGGGCCTTAAAAACCTCTAAGGATGGAGATTCATCACCTCCCTAGTTAACCCATTCCAGTGCTTTACCACACTCCTAGTGAAATAGTTTTTCCTACTATCCAACCTAGACCTCCCCCACTGCAACTTGAGACCATTGCTCCTTGTTCTGTTATCTTCCACCACTGAGAACAGCCTAGCTCCATCCTCTGTGGAACCTCCCTTCAGGTAGTTGAAGGTTGCTATTGAATCCCCCTTCACTCTTCTCTTCTGCAGACTAAATAATCCCTGTTCCATCATCCTCTCATCATAAGTCATGTTCCCCAACCCTCTAATTATTTTCATTGCCCTCCACTGAACTCACTCCAATTTGTCCACATCCTTTTGGTAGTGGGGGGCCCAAAACTAGATGCAGTACTCCATGTGGCCTCACCAGTGCCGAATAGAGTGGAATATTCACTTCCCTCAATCTGCTGGCAATGCTCCTATTAATGCAGCCCAATATGCCATTACCCTTCTTGGCAACAAGGGCACCCTGTTGACTCATATCCAGCTTCTCGTCCACTGTAATCCCCAGGTCCTTTTCTGCAGAACTGGCGCTTAGCCAGTCAGTCCCCAGCCTGTAGCAGTGCATGGGATTCTTCTGTCCTAAGGGCAGGACTTTGCACTTGTTCTTGTTGAACCTCATCAGATTTCTTTTAGCCCAGTCCTCCAATTTGTCTAGGTCACTCTGGACCCTACTCCTACCCGCCAACATTCTACCTCTCCCCCCCATTTAGTGTCATTTCTATATATTGAGGTTGTGGCTTGTGAATACTTGCTCAGAGGAATATTCAAACAGTGAATAATTGTTCAGTAATATACTCAATTTTTGCAGACAGGGGATATGGCCAAGATTTTTAAAAGTGACTAGTGACTTGGGGTGCCTCCACTTTGGGGTAGTCCATTTCGAACGTTTTAGGAAAGCTGATATTTGAACGTGCTCAGCACTTTCTGAAAATCAAGTACCTTTAAGGTGTCTCAAGTTGAACAAACAAAAACTAAGGCACCCAAAATCACTATTCACTTTAAAAAATCTTGGCCAACCCACACTGAGAATTCACTATAATCTGTGAGGGGAACAGAGTCAATTTTTTGGGCTGTGACTGATTGAAATCCATATATTTTTACATAGTTCAACAAGGATGATAACTTAATTGAATGAGGTTTTGGCTTAGTGAAGATATGATGAGGGTCTATAAAATCACAAATGGTGTGGAGAAAGTGAATAGGAAATGACATTAAATGGTAGCAGGTTTAAAACTAACATAAGGAAGTACGTCTTCACACAACACACAGTCAACCTGTGGAACTTGTTGCGGATGATGTGAAGGCCAAAAGTATAACTGAGTTCACAAAAGGATTAGGTAAGTTAATGGAGGATAGGTCCATCAATGCATATTAGCCAAGTTAGTCAGGGATGCAACCTCATGATCTGGGTGTTCCTAAACCTATGACTGCTGGAAACTGGCCCTGAATGTCAGGGGATGGATCACTCATTAATTGCTCTGTTTATTTTCCGCTGAAGCATGTGGCACCAGCCACAGTTCTCTGTCTATACGATAACCAGATACAATGTAAGCAGTCATTTTAACTTTCTGTACACTGTATTTGCCATGTATATGAATCATGGATTGGAAAGTATGCCTCCTGAAGCAGTCAGATGTATTAAGATACAGTCATCTGAAGCAGTCAGATGACTGTATCTTAATACATAAAATAAAACCCAGGCTTTTGCTGTGAAGAACCTGTTAAATGTACCAAGCAGCACTGAATTACTGAGTAATTTTTGTGGCTTGGATCTAACTGAAATTGACTGAGGAGAGGTCTTTTGGAATAGATTTTCAATACAGGATGTTTGAGATATATTTTAGAAGGCCTCTGCAGGATATAAATGATTTCTCAGAGTTTTCATTCTTCGACTCTAAACAGGAATTCCACAGCAGTGAACGAAACAGATGTTAGAGCGATCACAGTACAATGTTGACATAAATGTCAGAATCTGGACACGGCCTTGGAAATTTAGAGGACGTTCTTTTTCATCAGTTGTGTTTAGAGCTTCTAGTGTGATTTTAAGTCTATATTACTTGCAGATATGAAAAAAAAAACTCGTGAAGTGAATTCCAAAGTAACTACCTACAGGTTCTTGAAATAATTAACAGCAACCTGTAAAAGCCAATATGATAGAGTCTTCAGGGTAAATGTAATTCAATACAGAATTGTCCATACCTTTAGGGGCATTTCTAAGGCTTTGATTTGCTGCAGGGATTCCATTGTTCTTTTTACAAGTGCTATAATAAAGACATAAAAGTTTGATATATTCATCTTTAATTTCTAATTTAAAACTATTATACAGAAAGAAAATACCATGTTGTGTAATACTTTATTTGTGTCATGCTGAATAAAGTCTTTATTCCTAGACTGAATACACATTTGACTATTCAAAAATTACTCAAATTGTTTTTGTATATCAAACAAAGAAATAAAATGGAAATCCTTTTCTGCTATGAAACAGTCCAGTTACTTTTAAATAAAACTCGTATTCAATTTCCATGAAATTAGTGAGTTTAGAGACAATTTTAAAAATATCTTCTCATATCTATAATATTTTCAATTAAAAATAATTATTTGAAGTTTGAAACTCAAGAAATATCAAAGCACAGCACCTCTAAGAGACATAGGTATATAGAGAATGTCTGATTGCTGTAGTTCAAAGTTGTATGGGTTGGCATTTCTTTCCTAATAAAGTATGGTTAAATTTTAAATATGTGAAACTGGGTCTAAAACAGAACAAACAAAAACAATAATACATTTTAGACAGTGTCTCTAAAGACTGGAGCTCTCTTATTCAATGAACCAAAGAGACCAGTGCCAGCTAAACAATCCTCCATGTGAAATACCTGGGCTGTTGCTGTTACCACCGCCACAACTGTCTGTGCACAACACTGTCTTTAGTCTATGTCTTGTGAAATCCTAATCCACGCTTAATCTTCTCTCTCTCAGAGGCCTGGTATACGCTACTGCGTTAGGTCAGCATAAGGGTATGTCTACACTACCCCCCAGATAGGCAAGTAGTGATCAATCTATCAGTGATTGATGTATCGCATCTCATCTAGACGTGATAAATCGATCCCAGAACACGCTCCCTGTCAACTCTGGAACTCCACCAGGGTGAGAGGAGAAGCAGAGTCGACGAGGGAGCAGAGGCCATCGATCTTGTGCCGTGAGGATGCGAAATAAGCCAATCTAAGTCAATCTAAGATACGTCGACTTCAGCTCCGCTATTCTCGTAGCTAACGTTGTGTATCATAGATTGACACCTCCCCCCCCCCCAGTGTAGACCAGGCCTTAGACAACCTTGCTTCTGCTGATGTACACTTTCCAAACTGTGCTGGATTGTTTGGTGTTCTAGTCTCTGGATGCTGATATATTGCTTCCACTTCTGAAGGAATCAAGTTCCATGAGTTTATTCTTCTACCCAGTTAGAACGTACTGGAGGTTAGGGCTGAGGCATTTGGACATCTGTTTCTTCCATAGACTGAATGAATTATCACGGAGGAGCCATGACCTAGCCAAATTTGGATATTTTAATGAATGGCAAAACAATCTCTTGCTTGGCTCCTGAAAGTAAGGCTTGGCGAGGCCCATGAATGGAGAAATATACTACTTACATACACACACAAGGATCTGTGAATGTTAGGCCCTGTCTAGAGAATATGTGCCACCCACACTGAAATACAGCAATTGTCCAGTATGTGACATCACACACCATATGTCTCTGTCCAAACTATAGGAAAATCTACTTCCTATATACCCTTTACAACAGTACATGAAGTTCAAAAGACTCGAAATCATCAGCTGGCCAAAACTCATGAGGTGTACTACTACATTAGCCAAGCAAATCCAGTCCTTACCTCCTACAGCCCATATATCCCCAATAAAATTCCTTGCTCTACTGATGACATTATGTTGGGAACATGTGCACATGGTAAGTGAAGATAATAATAATAATACCAAATTTTTATATACCTATTTCATCAGTAGACCCCAAAGGGAATCACAATCTTTAAAGTATTTATTCTTCCAAAATCCTGTGAGAGAAGGAAATGCTATTAGATCCATTTTACACGAGACCCAGAGGCCCAGATTTTTAGAGGTGTTTTGGCATTGCTGCATTCAGTATCAGCATCTAACAGATTTAGGAGCCTATATTTCGTTTCCAAAAGAGATTTAGGCTTTAGCAGTCTAAATCCCATCAATTGTCAATGAGACTTTGGTTTCTAAGTGCCTAAATCCCCTTTGGAAATGAGCTTTAGGCACCTAAAACAGTCAGGCATAGCACAGCAACACCTGAATACCTTTAGAAATCTGTGCCAGAGAGGCTAAGTGACTTGCCCAAGGTCGTCTGTAGGGGAGCAGGGAATTGAAGCCATCACCCAAACGCTAGCCTAATGTCCTAACTACTGGACCATCCCTCCACAGGGTGTAATGAACATCTAGCAGTCTTTGGGTATGGTTACACTTGCAACTTCAAAGCACTGCGCGGGAGCGCTCCCGCGGCAGCACTTTGAAGTGCGAGTGTGGTCGCGGCACCAGCGCTGGGAGAGAGCTCTCCCAGCGCTGCAGGTACTCCACCTCCCCAAGGAGATTAGCTTACAGCGCTGGGAGCCGTGCTCTCAGCACTGGGGCACTGTTTACACTGGCGCTTTGCAGCGCTGTAACTTGCTACGCTCAAGGGTGTGTTTTTTCACACCCCTGAGCAAGAAAGCTGCAGCGCTGTAAAGCGCCAGTGTAGCCAAGGCCCCTGATGCTTCTCAAAGCACTGACCATCAGTGAGTAGAGACATCATCCAGTGACATTCATCTTTGATCCTGTTATAAA
Source organism: Gopherus flavomarginatus (assembly GCF_025201925.1). NCBI lineage: Eukaryota > Metazoa > Chordata > Testudines > Testudinidae > Gopherus > Gopherus flavomarginatus. The sequence continues at coordinate 267,680,486 of NC_066619.1, read as the reverse complement.
CTGTCATTTAACACCCTTATTATCTAGATCAACAATTTTTTTTAACATAGGGGACCCATTTGACCCATTTATTGTGAGGAGTTACAATTCCCCTTTTATGTTGTGTGATGATTCAGTTCTGGCGGGACCCAACTGAGAGTGCCAATTTAGGAAAAATCGCTTAAAACAGGGCAGTCATAGCCCAAGGCTGGGGTTTTTCCACCTTTAAGGCAAACCAAACCAGCCAGACAAAGAGGACTTTGGTCTAACCCCACTGGCTAACCACAAGTCAGACAAGCAATTCCCTTAGACACTCCAGTTTTCCAGTATCACCACCAGTCCTACTTGTTCTGGAGATGAATGGTTATGAAAACCAACACCCCAATAATAGAAAAAGGTTCTCTTAATCCCAAAGAATCAAGCCCCAGACCCAGGTCAATATACAAATCAGATCTTACCCACAAATCACGCTCTTATAGATATACAGATGAGAGCTAGAATTGGTTAAATGGAATCAATTACATACAGTATAGTAATGGCAAAGTTCTTGGTTCAGGCTTGTAGCAGTGATAGAATAACTGCAGGTTCAAATCAAGTCTCTGGAGTACATCCCCCGCTGGGATGGGTCATTCAGTCCTTTGCTACAAACTGAAGCTCTGAACAAAGTTCCTACAGAGGTAAGAAGCAGGATTGAAAACAAGATGGAGATGAGGCATCAGCCTTTTATAGTTTTTTCCAGGTATAAGAACCTCTTTGTCCTTACTGTGGAAAATTACAGCAAAATGGAGTCTGGAGTCACATGGGCAAGTTCCTGCATACTTTGCTGAGTTACAAGGTGTATCTGCCTTCTCTCAATGGGTCAATTGTATAGCTGATGGTCCTTAATGGGCCATCAAGCAGGCTAGGCAGAGCTAACACCAACTTGTCTGGGATGTCTCCCAGAAGCATAGCATAAGTTTGAAGTACAGAAAGTATAGAGCCAATATTCATAACTTCAACTACAAAATAACACATGCATACAGACCGCATAATCATAACCAGCAACCTATAACCTGGTCTTAGACACCTTTTACATAAGATTTGGTGCCACTACAGGACCTTGGTTGCAACCATGTTCAATATGGTCCCAGATTATATCAATAACGTCACATGTTGGCATATCAATAGTGCTACATGTTCTGCTGCATTTTTCCATAGCTTGAAATATAATTTATACGGACAGCATGACAAACAAGACCTACACATAATGAAAAACAGCAGCCATATGTCCTCTGAACACAAATGTCAGGGATGCAAGAACTCACTGCTCTTTGCACTACAGTATTATTTTTAAACAGCAAGTCTTGTGGTTATTTTGACAAATATTTATAATCCTATATATCCTGCACTCATCTGGGATGAAGATCAGTGGAGGAATGTTCAGAAGCACTTGAATGAGTTAGGAGCTCTTGTGTGTTGACTTTCACTGATTTTCAGAAACTCCCACTTTTCATCTGTTACTTTGGTTAGTGGGCCCTTACAATGGTGTTTCCCAACCGGTGTGCCATCAGGTCTGAACAGGTGTGCTGCAGAATTTCTTTAAAAACTACATGTGAGAACAAAAAACCCTTCCCTTGTATTTTAATCAGTGTCAGATCTAGATCACATTCTGTACTTTTGCTCTCTGGGACAATGCCCCTTTCAAGTATTATGCATGCATCACGTTCCATTCCCTAAAAGAGATTAAGATAGCAAATTTGAGTCCTGTAGAGTAGGGGCTGGGGAGAGAGAAGGAAGGGGGGAAAACTGCTTTCTGATTGGTCATCTGCCCCACTTCCTCCAGGGGTAGAGCAACCAATCAGAACTTAATCTATCTCTCCTCTCCCCTCTCCTCCTGTGAGCAACCAGTCAGCTCATCTACCCGTCCCCTTCCCTCCAGCAGCTGCTGGCTGGGTGTTGGAGGGAAATGCCCCTGGAGCCACCGCCCCAAGCCTGGAAGGGGTGCAGGGTTCTTGCTGGAGCCCCCCAGGGTTGGGAGTGGAGAAGAACCCCAGGAGGGGCTGAACTCTAGGGTGAGGTTGGGGTATGAGGTAGAGGAGCTGGGAGGCAGAACTGATGGGGGTGGGGGAGCTGGGAGGCAGAACTGGGGACTTCTTGGTGTGAATGAGTGAATTGACTGAAAATACTTGTCATAGTCCGCACAATAAAGTTAATGTATTCTACACAGTATTCTTGCCGGCAAGTTAAAGAAGTATGGGCTGGATGATTGGACTATTACGTGGATAGAAAGCTGGCTAGATTGTCGGGCTCAACGGGTAGTGATCAATGGCTCCATGTCTAGTTGGCAGCCAGTTTCAAGTGGAGTGTCCCAAGGGTCGGTCCTGGGGCCAGGTTTGTTCAATATCTTCATTAATAATCTGGAGGATGGCATGGACTGCACCCTCAGCAAGTTTGCAGATGACACTAAACTGGGAGGAGTGGTAGATACGCTGGAGGGTAAAGACAGGATACAGAGGGATCTAGATAAATTAGAGGACTGGGCCAAAAGAAACCTGATGAGGTTCAACGAGGACAAGTGCAGAGTCCTGCATTTAGGACGAAAGAATCCCATTCACTGTTACAGACTAGGGACCGAATGGCTAAGAAGCACTTCTGCAGAAAAGGACCTAGGGGTTACAGTGGACGAGAAGCTGGATATGACTAAACAGTGTGCCCTTGTTGCCAAGAAGGCTAACAGCATTTTGGGCTGTATAAGTAGGGGTATTGCCAGCAGATTGAGGGATGTGATCATTCCCCTCTGTTCGACACTGGTAAGACCTCATCTGGAGCACTGTGTCCAGTTTTGGGCCCCACACTACAAGGAGGTGGAAAAATTGGAAAGAGTCCAGCGGAGGGCAACAAAAATGATTAGGGGGCTGGAGCACATGACTTATGAGGAGAGCCTGAGGGAACTGGGATTGTTTAGTCTGCAGAAGAGACGAATGAGGGGGGATTTGATAGCTGCTTTCAACTACCTGAAAGGGGGTTCCAAAGAGGATGGATCTAGACTGTTCTCAGTGGTACCTGATGACAGAAAAAGGAATAATGGTCTCAAGTTGCAGTGGGAGAGGTTTAGGTTGGATATTAGGAAAAACTTTTTCACTCAGAGTGGTGAAGCACTGGAATGGGTTACCTAGGGAGGTGATGGACTCTCCTTCCTTAGAGGTTTCTAAGGTCACACCACTTCCTGCATCCCACCCCCTGCCCTGAGCCCCCTTGTACACCCCATATCCCTCCTGCTCCCCAAGCCCTTGCTCTGAGCCCCTTCCTGCATACCGCGCTCCCTCCTGCACTGTAACACCCTGCCCCAGGCCTACATTCATGGTCCTGCATGCAATTTCCCCACCCAAATGTGGACCTCAGGCCAAAAAGTTTGCTCACTCTGCTCAGTAACTGTATTGTACAGACTGTGAATGGCAAGGGTAGTAAACAGCTTAAATCCAGGCATAAGAGGGCGAGTCCATTTGGAGACAATACGGTAGTGGGTCTCAAAATAATTAAAGGTATCAAGATGTGCCACAGCAGAGAAGAAGCACTGCCTTAAAATGACTGTAAAACATTAGAAGGAGATGGATTCTCACCGATGCAAACAAATCAGTGGTGGTTTCCTTAGTATTTAACACAGAAGATAAACACTTAGGAATTCAGTGCTCATTCTCTGGGATAATGAAATCTTGACCATGCCTATTCTGCTTTCATGATCAGCTACAAGGTGAAGGTGAACTTTATTATTGTTGTTCAAACAAGCTACTGTTAATGTACTGTGACGTTGTCAGAATTAGTATGTAACAACAACGTTTCATGGCTACAAGTGCAATGACACTGACTGCTATAAATTTGAGAAAGTTTATATTACTCCTGTTTTTCTATCTAAACCATAGGCTGAATACTAATGGCTTCCAGACTTTTATAGAAGTACCTGTTAAAATAAACAGTCTGCTTTACCTAGAGAGAGTCCTTTCCCCAGATTTTCTGGGACAGCTCATTTTACGAAGGATGCCTTGACGGCTTTTGGAACAGTGACACTTAAGGACCAGCTATTCCTGTTCTGTTACCACGGAGAGGTTTAATATGACTTTAAGGAATTTGAGTGGAAATGGCACTAAGGAACTATCAGTATAATCCTACCCCACTGAAATCACTGAATATTACAGTGGGGCCAGGATTTCAGCCTAAGTTTATACAAGAGAGTATCAGATTTAACATTACTACTACATCTCTTGCTGTGATGCAAATATAACATTTCGTGCATTGATGTTATTTACTTTTATTTTCTGAGATAGGGCCAATAACTACTTTACAGGTATCAAAATCAACCCCTAAATTAGATAGATTTGGAACTGGTATCAAAGACATTTCTCCATATTTATTATGTATCCCAGATCTTGAAAATAATAAATCTGTCATTTATTGCTTTCTGTGCTTGTAGAAGACATGGTTGCCTGAGTAGTAATATGAAAAATTGAAGGAATTGATATGAATCTAAATCTGCTGATATCTGGGGATTTTCTGAAGAACAATCAGTTCCAGAACCATTTAAAGATGTGGGTTATATTTTTAGAGCCCTGCACAGATACAAAAATTTGGATCTGCATCCTCAATAATTGACTTGTATTCTACCCAAGATCTGCTGTCCACCTTTATATGTATCCACATCTGCACCTGAACCCACATCAGCACCCTATCTCACTGGGCCTCTTAGGAGGAGCATTTGTGTGCATGAATGTGTACTATATAAGAAAGCTATAAGGCTTAATAAAAGGGCACACTATTATTGTTATTATTACTATTTTAAACATCAATCTTATTATATAACATGCATCAGAACAAATAGCCTTTTACATAAAAATAATAAATGTCTCAAGTCAATAATGCTCAAAATTACAAACTGAACTATAAAATAAAAAACTTGGACGGTGCCAATTTGGTATAAAAGGCTGAAAAGGGGCAGTGATGGTTGCTCTTGTGTATATGCCGCTTCCTTGAAGGGTTGCAGGAACTCTATTAAGATGCTCCATGTGTTGTGGTCAATGCTATCAATGAGCTGAGTATACCCCTCTTCCGTCAAAATTTCATATATTCTGTCCTATTGCTCCTTGATTATCTTAAACATGAGTAGTTTGCTGTTCCATCATGTTTCAACATCTTCTTTCAGAGACTTCTGCAGTCTGCTTTGAAGTCCAGATCTCCTGAAGTAATTAATGAGATTTTGGCTTGTGTGGATCAGTTCAGTTAGTGCTTCCTCTTTCTGGTTTCCCAGTTTGTAGTGTATTTAAATACAGTATTTATAATGTGCGCCGAGCAGCTTATTCACACACAGGACTTCAGGACTGCCACCACATTTGCTCCCTGGTCCATAGCAAAAACCATCCGGTTGGTAATACTGTGTATATCAAATCTTCTGAGTGCTTGAATAACAGCATAACAAAATAAAAGATTCTTTGCAGTATTTTCCCGCTGTTAAACTGAGTCACACAAAGCACCTGCTCCACGATTCCCAACTGTTGTGGGTCTGTGTAATGAACAGTTACTCTCAAATAGGCAACCTTTCTATAATCGTCCAACCACAGATCAAGGGTAATGTTGTGGAATGTGGTATTAGCTCATGTGTATCCATTTGGCACTCATGTTAATCAAAGATTGACAATATGCAAGGAATCCCTCACCGCTGACTACCTTGAAAGGTCTTATGTCTGTTGTTGAAGTTTGAAGCAATTCCTGAGTCACGGTTCTCTTCATGTTTGTTTGATAATGACACATTTCCTGGTGAATATCTTCAGCAAACTGGAACCCAGTTCCGGACTACATTTATGTTTAAGTGAGTCTGAAGTACCAGTTTTATGACTAGTAAAAGCACAGACTTTTTTGCATGCGACACATCCAGCCACAGTATCTCCATTTTCATGAATAAGTAATCTGAATGTATTCCAAATTGGTGATTTGCCTTTCTATTTCCCTTCAAACTGTATGCACCAGCACTTAATTTCTTTTGAATTTCTTTCTTCATTGGCTTTTCAAATACAGAGTTTGGAATCTTTTCTGGAGGCAACTGGCAAGGAAGTGCAGAGAGGTGACACCGTGAGGATTTCAATTTTCGCTGATGAACTGACAACGTGATATAAAAGCAAAGTAAACTTTCACTGGTATTACCTGAATCTGAATAATTATATCCACATCTGATCTGCGATCTGCAAAGATGGCAAACAATACAAACGCATCTGCATCCGCAGGTGCAGATATCTGCGAATATAAAAGTGGATATCTGCAGATTTGCAAGGCTGTATATATTTTATTGTTATCTGATAAAGATTACACCTTGTAATTATGTTAGAATGCCAAATAATTTTTGAAATTAGAAAAAAAAGAAGAAAGATATGAATTTGAAGTGGCACCATTAAAGGATTCTTCCTGCTAGTACCCTGTAATCCAGATTCTGAGATAGAAAAGACAATATAGCAGTTGATGCATCTTAAAAACAAACAAAAAATCCCAACTCTGTTGCAAAAGAAATTAAATCTTATACTTTTTAAATCCTCCTTAAATTCTTGTGCGTGGAGACTTTTTAAAAATCAATAAGCCTAATCATAATCTCTCTAGAAGCACAGGAGGAGTATATGGCAGCAGTTAGGAGTTTACAAGAGGTGCCACACTTCATGTCAGAGGTGTGGACAGTAGTGCCTGCAAGGTCAGTGAATCCTTTATGAGAAATGAGGGGTGGGGGGAGTTTTTGTTTGTTTGTTTGTTTTTAAACAGAAAGCTGATGGAGGATCAATTTTAGGCACTAATCTCCAAGATATGAATTCTGATTTAGAAAGTCTAACAGACATAACATGGTTAGCATCCAATTTCATTCCCTTGGTATATTCTCACTGATAAGAAGTGCTTTTCATTATTTCCTGTTTTAAAACATTGCTTTCTTTCCCAACCATCCTTTATAGTTAGAGAAGTTCAGAGAGTTAGCTGAAAGTTTTGATGACATTGTATCAAAAACTTTGGCTTCTGAGAAGTTGAGAGATATCTGTTGAATCTGACATGGTACTTTCTTCCTTAGTGAGGTCTGAGGAATTATAACTATCTGCTTATTCTCCATTTGGTCTTGGAGGAAATACAGAGGCCAGTGGAGATGAGGAGGAGATTATTATTGAATCTAATTCCACAATGGTTGCATGTGAAGCTGCTTCTTTTTCTTTCCCTTAGATCAAGCGGAAGCCCTGATCTGGTGCTGAGCCGCAGACCGTTTTTACAAAGAGCTGTATGCCACACTTGGTGGAGACACCACCAGCATGCTGCAGACCATCCTGGATACCTTGCAGAAATCCTGACAGACACCCCTGCCATGAACAGTGAGAAAGGGGGTGGGGGAGATGTTGTGGGCGAGGCAGGGTCCAGCCATACCATGAACCAGAAGCTGTTTGAGACTCCAGCACAATCTAGGCTTAGGAAACCACCTCTGGCTTCAGTGACAAAGAATATTAATATCTTAGTCTCTCACCTGCGGAGAGATGAATGAGGTTACATCTGAAAATGAGTCTAGTGGCCTTGTCTAAATCCTCAATATACATCTGTTAACATCATGATATTAAAAACACTCTACAATTTCACACAATCATCAACCTTTGAACAGTAGAGATTCAGGACTGGGATGACATGGGTGTTGCTAGTCAGCAGAGAGGTACACTGTGGAAGAAACTTGCACAATCTTAAAAGCATTATTCACTGCAACTGCCTAGATTTAGGGCCATTAGTCCTTCACTTTTATGATCATTGAGTTCATTTCACATTTTAGAAAATATTTAACAATTTAATAGTTTTCTTCCTGTTTTTAGTGAAAAAATTATATTCTTATTAGTTATACTGAGATAATTTAAGACTATTCTGTACACAATGGGCCAAATTCTTCTTTCAGTCATACTTGATATAACTCCATTGATCTTACTGGAGTTATTACAGGTTCACACTAGTGTAACAAAGATCAGAATTTGACCCAATAAAAACAGAATGGTGGTAGGTCTGGGTGATAGATATATTTTTTATCTTATTGGAATAATTTTACTGCTAATGAGAACAGGCCTATAATAGAGTAGGAAAGGTCTGTACGTTTCCCCATAGATCTGGGCCAATGACTACTTTACTGTGTGTAACTCTGAGACTCTCGTATCTCAGCCATTGACCTCTTCTGTAATCTGTGCTGAATGATACAGTGGTTTTATAATTTAAACCAGATTTGAACTCCTGTGTTCAGAGGTCAAACACTAATACATTAACCTAATTTATTACATTGCCCCCAAAAAGTGAGCTTAAATATTTCTCATGTTCTTTGTTTTGATTAGGTGGACAGTCTCTGTTCTCCTTATGGACTAATACTCATAAGGGGAATCATGATGAAGTGAGACTCATAAAGCAAATTACATTGTTTAAATTAACACAGCATAGAAAGGTTAACTTCATTTTTATTTGGGAGGTTTAGGTTACAGTGGAAAATATTTCTTGTGCCAATTAGTAGAAACGATTCATGATCTTATACTGATTATCTTAGCCAAGGGTATTGTTCAGCTTCAAACTAGATTGAAGATTGTGAACAAACATTTAGTGCCTCACAGAAATAATTTCACCACTCTTCATTGGAGAAGAGACCCTGCAGCCTCATGAATGCCCTTCTCGGCTAGCTAAATCTGAACCAGATGCAGAAGTAATCTCTAGGTTAGGAAACAATGCTTGGAAGTATGCCAGGTTACAGGATACAAATTTAGGCAGGAACTCAACTGATCCTTAGCCTGGAAGATCCATCATAACATTCTCAGTGTAAAAAAAGCAGAAAAAAAGCAGGAAACTAATAGGCACTAACTACATTAAGGAGTTCAGTATTTCCTTTGCGTTGGGTCAATCTTACTATTTAACCTGGTATTTCTTGGAAATTTCAACCATTTTTGTTCATTTCTTCTATTTAAATCACTGCTTTCAGACTTATTTTCTCGCTTTTCTTTTCAGGTCTTCTGAACCATTATAGAAATGGTTACTATTTTACTGTTTTTAGGCTCCACTCTGTTTTTATTTTTCTTCTCGGTGTTCATTCATTCAAATCAGTGGTGTTTTGATTAATTCCAGATAAGCTGCTGTATATAAGATTTTGTATATCACATAGACGGTGTTGGAAAAACCTCAGAAAAGTGTGCACTGTACATGTTTTGTAAATCATGAAGGGAAATATGGTTCCTGCTCTTTTGCTAACTTTTTATACTCACAAATTGAAAGTATTCTGATAAGAAAAGAAATGAAATAAAGTTTTAGACTGTACTAACCTGAAAACTCCTGAATTTGAGAATCTTCCACTTCAAACAACAATTCATCATGAATTTGGGCAACAAACCTGAAAAAGAAAAAGAATTTAATGTTAGTCATGGAGCCTTTAGATTTCATTATTATTATGCTCCTGTCTTAGCACAAAGGAATTCAATTCACATTGTCATATAACTGTTGCCATGTGCTAGATGCCAACATTAAATTGAATGCAATCATTCCTAGAAAATAAATGCATCCTTTACTAAATGAGGAAGACAGTTTTTTGTTTTGTTTCTTTAGTTACTTTTCTGAAATATATGGGCCAGGCCCACACTACAAACTTTTGCCAGCATAACTATGTGGTTCAGTGGTGTGACAAGGGGCCATGTCTACACAACAAACTTTGCTCAAAACTAGTTGCATTGGCATGAAGCTGCCACTGTTAGTATATCTCTTATGTGCATGCACACATGGTTCCTTGCGTTGGCACTGCCGTAATCACCAGAAGCGTCTGTGTCATGAGTAGGTATCCCAGTATGCAACTCACAGTCCAGCACACTGTCTTCTGGGAAACAGTGGCCATGCATGATGGGGCAGAAATGAGTCACGCAGCAGTAACTGGGACCAAGGGCTCAAGTTTCCATCGGCAACTTTCTCAATCTCACAATCTTCATGTCTTTTTTTCAAATCCCACAAACTCATGCAGCATGATGATTTTGTGGAGGACATATTGCTGTAGGTCATAGTGAAAACCAGTTCAAGGTTGTTGGTGGTATTCATGGAGCAGTGCAGATAAGGGAGCACCACTTCTGGGTCTGAGAAATGTACATTGATTGGTGGAATCACATCATAATGCAGGTTTGGGATGTTGAGCAGTGGCTGAAGAACATTTGGATGTGAAAGGCCACATTCCTGGATCTTTGTTTGAACCTCATCCCAGCCCTGGGACCAAAATGAGAGTTGCATTAACAGTGGAGAAGTAAGTGGCGCTCACACTATGGAAACTTGCAATGCCAAATTGCTGTTGGTCAATGGGAAATCATTTTGGAGTTGGAAAATCCACAGTGGGGGCTGTTGTCATGCAAGTGTGTACAGCCATTAATTGTCCCCAGCTCTGCAAAACTGTGACCCTCATCAAGGTGCAGGACATAGTGGATGGATTTGCAGCAATGGGATTCCCAAAGTGCGATGGGCGAAAGATGGTGCCATATCCCTGCCCAGCTTGCCACAGAGTATCATCAACAGAAATGACTACTTTTCCATAAATATGCAAGCATTGGTGGATCACAGGGAATGTTTCACTGACATCACTATTGGCTGGGCAGGTAAGGTGCTTGATGTTTGCATCTTCAAGAACACAGACTGTTCAGAAAGCTGCAAACAGGCACATTCTCTCCCAACCAGCAAATTACCAATAGCAATGATGAAATGCCAATAGTGATCCTGGCTCATGAAGCCATACACCGGCAACCCCGACAGCACCAAGGAAAGATTTATCTACTGGCTCCCCAGGTGCAGAATGACTGTTGAATGTCCTTTTAGCAGACTGAAGGGACGCTGGCATTGTTTACACAAGGTTGGAGCTCAGTAAGAAAAATATCCCAATGGTTATAGCTGCCTGTTTGCCTCACAGATAATATGCAGGACCTAAGGGGGAAAAGCTGTCACTGGAGTGGAGAGCAGAGATGGAGCAGCTGTTTGCAGAGTCTGCACAGCGAGATACAGGGGCTATTAGGAGAACTCAACACGGAGATATGCAGCTGAGGGAGGCCTTGAAAGTGCACTTTAATAGTCAGTTACTGTAATGTGATGAGGCCTTCTGGTATGCCTGCTGCAGTTCCTTTGCTTTCACATAGCACTGCTGTTGATCCCGGTTGTACCACTTTACCTGTATCCACCATGCAATCAGCGTATAGATGTCATGTTTCTATGACTGCTCCATGGCTGTGCCTGCACAGTCTCTTTTCCCCACAGACCCAAGAGATTCAATACCTCATATCTACTCCAGACAAAAGCATGTGGAGCCTGTAGCCAGCATAGTCAGTTGCATAAAAAAAAGAGAGCTGCTGGATGTGCTCACTAAACTGGAGTCAGAGAAAAGAGTGGTGGGGGAGTTAAGCAGAGGAGGGGGAACAACTTTCAGCCTCTGTGACTCCTGGGCAGTGGAGTTCACCGCTGTAACCAGAATGGTAAGTGTTAGGCATTCTGAGACAGCTGTTAGAGGACAGTTAACATTGACATATGTCACGTGGTTTCTATACTCACACTGCAACGACCACACTTCGTCGACCCTGGCTCAATGCCATTTGGGGAGGTGGTCTTATGTGTCACCAAAATGGATGCTTACATTAGGAGACAAATTTGAGTGTTGGCACAATGAGATCAATGCAAGGTGACTTACATTGACCAAACATCGTAGCGTAGACCAGGCCAAGATGAGATCTGTGATCCACATAGCTGTGCCAGCAAAACCTCCTAGTTTAAAAACAGTTATACCACCAAAACTGTGTGTTTAATATAGATTATTTTGCTCAGGAGAACCAGAGTGGCTTGAATAGGCTATGTCAGCAAAAGAACAGTTTTGTGGGTATAAGGCACATCCATAATGGGACACCTTGCCAGTATAATATACCAGTAGTGCTACACTGGCAAAACGCTCCCAATGTAGATCAGCCCACAGACACTGGAATCCTCTTCAGGAAAGAAACTTCTGACATATAAGTACAAGGCAAGTATCCACATGCTGACACATTAGTAGAACGAGGGGCATTGTGGTCTAGTTGATTGAACATAGAATTGAAATCTTGAAAGTCTCATGCCCTAATCTTGGTTCTGCCACTGACTTTGCGTGGCCTTAAGCAAGCTGCTTACTTTCCGTTCCTTCTTCTAAGAAACAGGGAAAATATCTAGCTTTATTGACAGTCAGACCAAGGGAGGCCTGTTAGCTCTAACCCTGGAAACTCTGAGTTTCTTGCTAAAACAGAAGGAGCCAAGGACAAAAGGGGCCTACATGGAAGAACCATAGAAATAGCCACATTCCGGAGTAAGCTCAGGCAAGAAGTTTACATTTGTTGGGATTTAAGTTATTAATAAAGCAAATCTCAGGAAGGGGCTATGATTGGATCTTATCTAGAGTGTGTGTGTTTGTCTCTCTCTCTCTCTCAGTCCTCAGTTGGCCACAGCTGTTTAAGGAGTCCCAGAAGGTCTTTATTCAGGTTCACTGAGTGGATTTATTAATTATTTTTTTAGTGAGGTGGGGTGAAAAGGGTATGGAAGGTGGTTCTTTAATGGTTCATCTCACTGTCCAGTTTTCTTCCATTTCAAAAGGCAGAACAAAAAGTTCTGCAAGGGCTTATTGTACCTCACTCCAAAAGAAAGATAAAAGGATGGTATATTTCAACTAATTCTAGTGAAAACCACTAATCGGTGTACAGAAATACCAGTTGTCTGTCAAGACTCCCTATAGAGCAGGACTCACCAACTCAAAGCAGCACCAGACCTTGCCAGAACAACAGATGCAAAACCTGCAGACATATTTCCACTGTTACAATGATCAGGACCCCCCACAACACACCTTTCCAGATACATTTGTCCTACACAGGCCTACCACAACATGTGGGTACTCATCCAGTGCACTAAATCCCCCAATAACAACTATATGGATAAAACCAGACAGTCACTCTGTTCTTGAATGAATTCACACAGGAAAATGATAAAAGATGAAAAACACTTACTCATGAGGGAATTCTGAATAAAAAAAAATCTGTACCAAAAAAAATTCTGCACAAATTTTAAAATTCTGCAAAATTCTGTAAATTTTATTTGTCATTAAATAAATGTTCAGGCTCCAGCATGGCAATGGGGAGCATAGGTGACTGGCTGCACAGAGGTGGGAGATAACCCTTCAGTCCCTGTTCTCCTCCAGGACACAGACGCAGGGTGAGGCTGTACCTGACCCTGACATAGCGCAAGCAGAGGAGATGGTTGCAAAGCTGGGGGAGGTTTTTGGGGGTGGGTCTGACCCATCTCTGGCTCTGATCCAGCCCTGGCTGCTCTGTGCAGGGGCTCCTACCCCACCCCCAGCCCAGCTGGAACTAGCAGCTGAGTCCAGTGCAGGGTAGGAATCACTGGCCAGGGTGGGGCTGGTGGGGTCTGGCGGGGGGTCTGGGTGCAGGGGGGACTTTGGATGCAGGTGGTGAGGCTCAGTGGGATGGGGGTTTGGGTGTGGGGGGCTGGTTTCTGGATGTGGCTCAGCAGGATGGATGTGTTTCTGGATGTGGCTCAGTTGTCTGGTTATGTGGAATCTGAATGCACGGGGACTGGCCAGATGAGGGGTGGGTCAGACCTAGGACCACCTGGAGCATCCCAGTCCCATCCTCCCAGTGATTTACCTCTCTGCTGGCTGCTCTAGGGCCCCAAAATGACACACTCATGCTCACGGGCAGCGGGTATAATAGGCCAAGGCACTGCCATTGCTGCCGGACCCCCGGTTGTGGGGTTTGGCGGTGAAGTTTATTTATGTCCCATGCAGTTTCTGGGACTGCAGAGGAGGCATATATCGTCTCCTCAACAGCCCCAGAACCTACATGGGACATATCAAAAAGCGTCATCTACGTAAACTTTTCTCCTGGACAATGGGTGGGCTGGCTCTGGGGAGGGGAGGTATGGCATGGCTGCAGCCAGCCCCGGGCTCCTCCAGGAAGGGGGAAGCTTGGCTTGGGGCTTTGGAGAGCCTGGCTGTAGCTCCTTCAGCTGGGAGCAGGGAGGCTCGGGGCTTCGGCCAGTCCTGCCTGGGCTCCTTTGGGCAGGGTAAGGGGAGGCTCGAGGCTTTGGTATGCCTGTCTGGGGCTCCTCCAGGTGGCGAGGAGTTGTGGCTCTGGTCATGGGGGGGGGCACAGGGGCTCTTGTGGCTCTGGTCATGGGCAAAAAGGGCGGAGCTGGGGGCTAGCCTCCCCAGAATGAGGCTCCACCCACAGCCCATGCCCATGCTGTTGGGAACGGGCACATGACTACTCATGCACCTTCCCTTTGTTTCCCCATCAGAAAGTCATTTTTCTGCAGGGAAGCAAAGAAATCTGCACAGAACATGAATTCTGCCTGCAGGCAGTGGTGCAGAATTCCGCCAAGAGTAAACACCCTATCACGTGTGGGTGAATGCTTTTCACAAAGCAATCACTATATCTGACCTATCAGTCCTCATCCTCAAAGGGAACCTGCACAATATTTTCAAATGACAAACCTGGGAGCTTAAATTCATATTTTTGCTAGACACTAAAAAGCATGGTCTTAATAAAGACACTGGATTTATGTTTTATTACAACAATCTGTAACCCACTAATCCCTGTGTCATAACTGTAAAGGGAAGGGAACAGCCCTCCTGTGTACCATACTATAAAATCCCCCTGGACCAGAGACACCAAAATCCTTTTACCTGTAAAGGGTTAAGAAGCTCAGGTAACCTGGCTGACACCTGACCCAAAGGACCAATAAGGGGACAAGATACTTTCAAATCTTGATGGGAGGATGACTTTTGTTTGTGCTCTTTGTTTTGGGGGTGGTTTGCTCTTGGGACTAAGAGGGACAGGACATCAATCCATGCTCTCCAAATCTTTCTGAACAAGTCTCTCATATTTCAAATTTGTAAGTAACAGCCAGGCAAGGCATGTTAGGTTTAACTTTGTTTTCTCAACTTGTAAATGTTCCTTCTTGCTAAGAGGATTTACCTCTGTTTGCTGTAACTTTGAACCTAAGGCTAGAGGGGTTCCTCTGGGCTCTATGAATCTGATTACTCTGTAAAGTTATTTTCCATCCTGATTTTACTGAGATGACTTTTACCTTCCTTTCTTTAATTAAAAGCCTTCTTTTTAAGAACCTGATTGATTTTTCCTTGTTTTAAGATCCAAGGGGATTGGATCTGGACTCACCAGGAATTGGTGGGGGAAAGGAAGGGGGATAGTTAAATTCTCCTTGTGTTAAGATCCAAGGGGTTGGATCGGCGTTCACCAGGAACTTGGTGAAGCAGTCTCTCAAGACTATCCAGGGAAGGGAGTTAGTATTTGGGAGTGGTCAGCAAAACCAGATCTAAGCTGGTAGTTAAGCTTAGAGGTGTTCATGCAGGTCCCCACATCTGTACCCTAAAGTTCAGAGTGGGGAAGGAATCTTGACACCCCGTTTTTGTCCTATGGCTACAGGGGTATTAATGGGCCACTTCACCTTGAATGGTCCCTTAGAATATGTTCTGATTCAGGGGTTCTCAAACTGGGGGTTAAGACCCATCAGGGGGTTGTGAGGTTATTATATGGGGGGTGGTGAGCTGTCAGCCTCCACCCCAAACCCTGCTTTGCCTCCAACATTTGTAATGGTGTTAAATATATAAACAAGTGTTTTTAATTTGTAAGGGGGGTTGCACTCAGAGGCTTGCTATGTGAAAGGGGTCACCAGTACAATAGTTTGAGAACCACTGTTACTACTTATGGTAAACTATCTGTTTGATCTTGTATTTAGCTGTGACACTCTGAGTACCTTTCCCAGACCTGAAAAGCTCTGAGTAGCTCAAAAGCTTGTCTTTCTCACCAACAGAAGTTGGTCCAATAAAAGATATTATCTCACCGACTTTGTCTCTCTAATATCCTGTGACTGACCCTGCTATAACAACACTGCACACAGGACTATTCATCTTCCATAGATTCAGCCATTGCCAGGATCTGTTGGCTTACAGCTTCTTCAGCCTTTTCCTCAAGGTTCCTAGGGAGAGCTTTCGTCTTTTCCTTAGTACCCCCATCTTCCAAGCTCAGACTTCCAAGCAGAAGTCTTTTTAGTAGCTGCAGGTGTGCTTAACTGAACCACTTCCCTTTTGTCTCTTTGATCCTGCACCAACCCCTTCTTTATCTTCATAGTGTATAACATCTATACACCCCATCAAAGAGCACCCTGAGAAAGTCAGTAGGTATGAATTCTGCAGAACGCTATCCATCACAGAGGACTAAACAACTTACATAGTATACGGTGTAGGCATCACAGTAACAATCACTACCACCTGGCAACCATCTGTGACTACTGTACTTACTAAATTAGACAATATAGCCATCTCTACTCTTACCTTTTTCTCCCACCTCCAGCCCTCCAATTTTTCTATTTACCTGTTACATATTGTCTGAATCTTAAATTGTGAGCTCTCTAGGGCAGGGACTCTTTTTGTATTATTTGTTTGTACAGTGCTCAATGGGGACCTAATCTTTGTACAAGGATACAATCACAATAGCAATAATTAATAAATTCTGTTGAATCATTTCCATTGCAGAATGCACGGAATCTGGCATATATTTTCCTTGAGCCAAATTCCCACTCATAAACCAAACGTAGAAGGTAATGTTATATGTGATCATATTTTAATCCTGCTCAATTTATTTTATTACTTATTTCTCTCTTTAAAAAGGACCATAAAAAGTACCAGCTATTTCCAAATTGCTGTGCAATCCACATATTACATTTAAATTCAATGCTTATTGCACAGTTTGATTAATACCTAACTGTTTGTCGTGACCTTTTATTTTTAAATAGCTGAAACATCAGAATTGTTACTAGTTTTAACTTTTTACAGCTTTAGAGAAAATAGCCATGGATAGTTTCACACTGCTTTAACTAATAATTTGACATTGACTAACAGTATGGGGAGAGCTAATAATAGATCTTAAATTATTAGTCACTTACATACCATGATCAGAGGCAGAGTGAAACAGATTAACATATTTCTAACAAAACTGGGACACAGAATACTGAAAGAAATGAATTGAGGGCAGTATAGTCTGTGGCAAGAGAACAGAGCCAGATGAAATGTTATGATTTCCAATAAGTAGATAAATCATTTTATTAGCTTCTTCTCTACCATTCAAATGAAATATTAAAGGTCACAAATCACAAAGAATTGTAAACATTTTGTTTGTAAATCTTCTGGGTATATTGTAAAACAATACAATAAATGAAAACTATTAACTTTATTGATTAAATAAATACAGAAAGTATGTGGTATACCTGTAATTATTAATTATTATTATTACCCTAGTGCCTAGAGTTCCAACCAAGATTGGAACCCTATTGTCCTCAGCACATTGTACCTACACATGATAAGAAACAGTGCCTTCACTGAAAAGCTTGCAATCTAAAGGGAAAGATAGTATTATCCCCACGTTACCAATGGGGATATGAAGCACAGAGAGATAAGGGATAAAGGCTCAAGCCTAACCCCCATTGCATCCACACACCAAGTGGGTTAACCAAGGGCTCAAACCTAGGGTCCCAAGACCCTGCAGGGTTGAAGGGTCCAAGCCCTATTGCTTTCCTGTGTGCACATGGCCCCAGCTTGACTCGGGTCCCAGAATCCTCCAGATGTATCCCAGAGTTCCCTGAGGCAACTTCTTTGGTCCTCTCTATGCTGACAATCTGTGGTGCAGTCTATTGCCCTGCAGGGAGGGGAAGCGGCACAGTTTTCAGCTCAGCATGGCCGGGGGGTGGGGGGGATGATCTCCATTCCTGTTGTTTCCCCTCCCTGCAGAGCAGCTGCTTGGTCCTCCTCTGCTCTCAGGCTCCCCATGCCTGCCCTGGGGCTGTGTGTACAGGAGTGCCTGGACAGCATGCATGGTGAGGGAGGTTAGTGGGAGCCAGTCCCAAAACCTTCCCGTGGCTCTGGCTTCTCCCAGCTGCTGTGCAGAGCTTGTCCAGAGCAGGGAGCAAAGTTGACAGGTGGGAGGAGACTTCTGGCTGCCAGGATGTTGAGGGTCATCCCTCTCCCAACTGTGCTCCACCTCCCTTCAGGGCAGCCACTTGGTCCCCCTTTACTCTCTGTCCTTTCCTCCTTGCTCCTGGGCCCTCCCTGGGGCTGCATGTGCAGAGGTGCCTGGACAGCATACGCCATGAGGACAGTGAGTGGGAGTCAGCCCCAAAACTTCCCCGCAGCCTCTCGGGGATCCCTTACCCCTGCCTTCTGGGATGAGGTGGGGAAGGAATAAGGATCCCTGCACAGTGTTGGAGCACACTGCACCCCAATCCTGGGTATGCACTTCACCTCTTTGCAGCCAGCATCAGCCAGGCTGTGGCATGCATGTGTTTTTCCTCTGAAATCTATATTTTACCTCAAACTTCGAGACAAAAATAAATAAATAAATACAATAAAACAAAAACACCTTCACTGAACATCCCATTTTAAAAATTAAGAATTGCAAAGTTTAATTTTAATATTTGACAGCCATGGAGACTGATGTCCTAATTGTCCTCAGAACAGGTGCACAGAGGCATTTTCCTGCTAATGGGATTCAGCCTGAAGGTGGAGAGCCCAATTCTCAGATTAGATGGTAATTCAGTATAAAGTCTTCTCACACTGCTGTCATTCTACTGAGACAGTCACCAAAGGAGCTAATTATGCTGATTATGTACTGATATGCTCCTTATGAGCATCTGAGTCCCATCAATAACATCACCACAGTTAGGAAACAGGGTGGGCAGTAGAGTTTTCCCGCAGTGTAGAGGGCTAGAGTGTTGACTTGGGGTGGGGAAGGATGATAGGCACTCTGGGATAGGGCATGGGTGGCGTGTGAACCACTCCTTTGGAAGGCTAGCCCCTGGCCTTGCCCCTTCTGCCTAAGGACCTGCCCCTACCTCGCCCTTCCGCCCCCTAGAACTCCAAGCTCCACCCCGCACTGTGGCCAGAGGAGTCCAAGCCACCACCAGCCCCTGCCTACCCGAGTCCCAGGCTGCTGGCCACACCAGCCGGCCCAACCCCCAGGTTGTCAGCTAGCCTCAAGTGAAGGCCTGACACCAGGTCCACTGGCTGGCCCCAAGTGCTGGCCTGACCCCAGGTCTGCTAGCTGGCGCAAGCTGCCACAGGTTGTCGGCCGCCCTGGGCCACCGGCCTGCCCAAGCCCCAAGCTCCAGGCCACCAGCTTGAGCTGAGCCCCTGCCGGCTTTGGGGAAGACAGGGTGCGAGACCAGAGCCTCGGGGTGGCACATGGGTGAAGCCAAGTCCTGGGTTAGGGGAGGCTTAGCCTTCCCTGGCCTATGACACCCCCGACCCATGGGACTCGGGTCTATGCACCACAGAGTGGATGCCAAAGCCCTAGGTTTGAGAAGAAAATCTTTAACCTAGGGTTAAAATGCAGCACAGATGCTCAAGCCCAGTGTTCCCAAAAAGGGTTCAGCTGACTCACGTCCCACTAACCCTAGGCTTACATTGTTTTGTAGACATACCCTATGTCAGCTGCAGCACAGAGCTAAAAGTTAGGAGCTTAATTCTCTTCCTAGTCTTTTTTGTGAGTGTCCTGCTAAATGATGCATGAGCATCAGTATACTCTGTTGTAAAACTGGGACAGTACTCACTTATCTCATGAATGAGGTTTAATACATTAACATTTGTAAAACCCTTTAACTCTCAGATGAAAGAGTCTGCATAGATGCTAGGTAACACTATTAACACATTACACAATTTCCTAGTTTGGTAGTGCATAGAGGTGCACATTTTCCTGGTTTCAACTGTCTCTGCTAATCCAGCTGTAATTTATGAACTAATATGATATTCCTTCTACTCTCATCCCTCTGTCTTTTTATAAGCTCAAAATTGCACATTGTACTCTTGAAGCTATGAAGTACAAGTCTTTGTTTTGTGGGGTTGTCAATGTACAAACATTTTTATATATGCACTGTACTCCATACAGCATGGGGCATTACATTCTACATGAGTCTAATTCAAAGAGAAAATCATCACAACTGTTTATAGATTCAACGTGTTTGCTATAAAAAAGATAGAAGTGATTAGCTATGAAATATCTCAGTTCTTGTCAGTGCGCATATGCATTTTGCAGGCTTGGTGACTGTAATCACAGTAGCTGTGTGAGAGATATTTTGAGAGAAAAATTTGGGGTTCAACCTTTGACAATTTAAATAACCAACCAGTAGGTTAATCAGCCTCAGTACAACCTTGGAACAGACGTTACCAGAATCACTCTTTTGCCAGAATCAGTGATGGGATAGTTTCACTACTGCAAGTTAGGCACATATTAACTCTGTTTCCTTTTCTGCAGGGGATATTAAATGCTCCCTAAGATTTTGATTTAAAGGCTTACATTTTCTTAATTAATTCTTTGGCTATACTGTATAAGAATGATTAATGCAGCACGCTCTGCAGGTAGACCAGTGTAACATTTTGAAGGTGTATTTTGAATACTAAAACAAAACAGCAAAGAATCCTGTGGCACATTATAGACTAACAGACATTTTGGAGCATGAGCTTTTGTGGGTGAATACCCACTTCGTCAGATGCGGGTATTCACCCACGAAAGCTCATGCTCCAAAATGTCTGTTAGTCTATAAGGTGCCACAGGATTCTTTGCTGCTTTTATAGATCCAGACTAACACGGCTACCCCTCTGATACTTAAAACAAAACAATTGCTTTTTGAAACACCTAAATATGGTATTATTTTTTCTTTAAAAAGCTATTGAAATCACAAAGATCAATTTTCAGGAAACAGTAAATCACCAGTCTTGTTCATTAGAAGGTATTTGTTTTAGGGTTTTGAGAGCACTGCTCCCTTTTTGTCCTAGAAGCCCTGCCATGCATGGAAAACTGCTTTCTATGTCAACAGCAGAGTGTGACCAAGAGGGCACCTGGAACAGCAC
Organism: Gopherus flavomarginatus; assembly: GCF_025201925.1. NCBI lineage: Eukaryota > Metazoa > Chordata > Testudines > Testudinidae > Gopherus > Gopherus flavomarginatus. Next base: position 267,659,545 of record NC_066619.1, on the reverse strand, counting down.
TGCCTGCAGAAAGAAGACAATGGACAGCTGTTTCAAACAGCACTTGTGAACTCTTTCATCCACTCGGTGAACCTGAGCACCAGAAAGACCCATTCCTGCCCAAGGGGAAAAGCAAACTGCTTACCTCTCTCTTCCCATCCACCACACAAGCAATCTGACAATAGGGTGGTTTTGTTGGGGGGAGAAAGACTCTTCCAAATAAAGCTAGCCTGGGCTAGTGGGTGTGTTGGGAGCATTTATAGGGTGGATGGGATTCTGAGGGGCACTGATGGGTGCTATAAGGATATAAAGGGAGCACTGCAAAGAAAAGGTCAGAAGTCAGTAATCCTGGCCCTAGCAATGAACTCCCTTTCACCTATCCCTGCAAAGCCAGTGGTCTGGCCTGCCACACCTGATCTCTTTTCCTTTCAGCAGCCCTTTAAACTGCAGCTAAGAAGATGTCTGTTAAATGAGATTTTCTGGCTCCCCCTACAAGTCTGTAACACAGAGTGAGGATTTAGCTGGAGTGAGAGAGACTAACAGGAAATTCCTTGCTGGCACTAGATCCAAGGGCCACTGGACAGAGAAAAGACCAGAGGCAGGTGGTCCATACTAGCTGTTGTGCAGGAGCAACAAACAGGGCTGGTTCAGGGTTCCTGAGCTGACCTGAGACTTTCTTTCCTGTGCTCCCAGCAGTGCGCTCTATTATACCCTTTACCACAGTAGTGCTTCCTTTGGAGGAACAAGGCCTGCCCACAACACCCTTCCAAAACTGACCAAATGTCCTATGTGCTATGGAGATCTAACAGGAAAACTATCGTGATCCCCCATCTAGTGCTTATGGTGCTACACCATCATTCTTCCCACCTTCTGTGATGTTGCACTAGGATTGGGGCTGGAGTTGGGTGATAACAAAGAATCCTATGCATGCAAGCCTGAATTCACATCAAAACCTGATGTGTATTAAGCAAACAAACAAATTTAAGTCCCTATCCATTTCCCAGTGCCTCAACAGATGCAATCAGTGATCATCACCAGAATATCATTATACAATAGATTCCGTGTATGCCAAAACAGATTAAATCTTCTATCAAGAGATTTTTTATAAAGCATTCTAAGGAAAATATATGCAGTAATTCACATATTTAAAGGGGAGACACGTAGGAGGTCACAGAAAGTACAACTGTTATTTTTGTGACGATGGAATCACTTAATCAGTTTACCATTACGTGGGACTAAACTAATGTGTTTGACAGAAGTCCTCCTTATTCTCATCTGGATGGATCATTGTTGGGGCAAATGTGCTGATGAAAGAAACATAATGAGCTTTAAGAAGGCCAGTGTTGAGGAGCACAAATCTGTCATTAATGCTCTTAAGCAGTAACTGGAGCCTGCAGGCAATTAAAGAACTCTTGAACTCAGTACATACTACCCATCAAGACTACACAGCAAACAAGGATTCAGCAGTTAGAAACGCTGCATATCATTGAACAAAAGAAATGGTCCAGACCAGACTTCAACAAATGAAAAACCAGTGGCGGAAAAGAAAGTGGCAGAGTTACAACTGGCAGCGGATGGAAAAGACACCGTTACAGGGAGACAGCAGTGCACATGCCCAGAGGCAGAAACAGAGGCACATAGGGCACTACTGTAAAAAACGTAGGGGTCGAGTGAGTTTAGGTGCCTGCAGGGCTCAATAGAAGTTTTGTGGATCACAGTGGAGCCAAAGCTAGGACTTTGATCCTAAAACAGAGAGTTTGTGAATCCAGGAAGTTGATATTTAAACTGTCATCACTGGGCCTAGAATTTTTGTAATGAAAGCTTAAAATACTAATGAGGCCACCAGTGAAATGCTGAGACAGCTTTTTGTCCCATTTTGCTCACTATGAACACTGTTTAAAGAGAACTGGAGAAATAAATGAAAGACAGAATGGTGGGAAATAGGAGAGACTGATATCAACACAGAGAGAAGAAAGCAATACAGATGAACAAACAAAAAGAATAAATCAAGGGAAGACAAGGGTGTATAAAAGGGAGAGGTCGTATCTCTGAGAGTCAGAACAGTGGCATTCTTTGACTGGTTCTCTTTCATTGGTCCTCTCTTCACACCCAGCTCTCACCCGTGGCTTCAAGAAGCTGCTGGAATGAGGCAGTGGCCATAACCCAGGCCACTACTTTCACTGGTGGGCTAAACCAAGGGCAGGGTAGCTGTGAGGGGAAATGCCTTTCTCCAGCCTACTAAGTTTGCTTTAGTGGATGGGGTGAGGGAGTCCTCTTGGTTCAATAGTGGAAAGGCACTGCAACAACTTATTGTGGAATGAAGAGGCAGGCTAAGATTTATTGGGGCTGTGGGCACAAATAACATTTGCCTCCCTGTTCCTCTCCTTCCCCCCAATGCCCCGCCCTCTAATCTAGCCAGACGCTGGGCCATGATAAGAGCTGCCCAGGGAGCCCAGGCCCCTATGGGGAGCCCTGGACCCTCCACCTACCCTGGGTGGAATGTCATGGTTGGCAGGGACATGGTCTGGAGGCTGCTCTTAGGCACCCTGGCCCCTTGGCCAGGGCAGGTGGCGGGTCGGAGACTCCCCACAGCTTCCCAGGTGAATAGACCCGCCCATTCAATATAAATCAAATGTGTACACCTCTTTCAGAGTCATGGAATGCAAACAAGAGCATGGCTAAAAAAGACAATAGTAAAGAGGACTGGAGCCATTATGCATCTTATTTGGTGCTGCTGGTGACAGGGAAGGCTTCTGATGAATCACCACATTACATCACCCTGGCCATCATGCCATCGTGCAATGAGAAAATGACAAATCATCTTCTCTGGGCAACCAAAATTATGAAGGAGTTTCTAGAGGCCTTTGTGATTCACCATGTCAAAGGTCTTTGTCAGGCCAACAATCACCATGTACAGATCCTTCTTCTGTTCATGAGCCTTCTCTTGTATTTGTTGAGCTGCAAAAATCACATCCATAGTGTCATAGCCAGTACAAAAGCCACACTGTGACTCTGGATACTCTGAGTCCACCAAGTAAGAGATGAGTCAGTTGAGGGCAACCTGTGAAAGGATCTTCTCCGCTATAGACAGCGTTGAGATTCCATGATGGTTGTCACAGCTAAATATGCTTCCCTTCCTTTTGTATAGATGGACTATGAAAGCATCCTTATACTCCTGGGGTATGGTAACCCATTCCCATGTAGTCTTGAAAAGGCTGGTGAGTTTTCTGACCAGGTGGGAACCTCCACATTTGTACACATCATGTGGAATGCCATCAGGGCCTGGAGACTTGCTCATGGAAAGCTGCTTGATAGCCTTATTAACCTTATCTAAAAAAGGGCCCACGGACAGCTCCTCCAGTTCAGGATGCTGTTGGAATGAGTTGATGGCTTCATTGGATGTGGTGGACTCACAGTTCAGGAGACTATCAAAGTACCCAGCCCAGAGAGAGAGAATATCATAGACATGCATCTGACGAAGAGGGTATTCACCCACAAAAGCTCATGCTCCAAAACATCTGTTAGTCTATAAGGTGCCACAGGATCCTTTGCTAATATCACTTTTGTCTGCAAGCAGCTGATTACCATCTGCTGTGAGGATAGGGGCTGTAGCATTAGATTTTGGTTCATACACAGCATGGAGACATTTGTAGAGGGCCATCATATCATGCTTGTCAACTGCTTCCTGCAGTTCTGCAGCCTTCCGCGCCCATCACTGTTTCTTCATTAGCCTTAATTGGGTTTGTAGTGTATGTTGGCCTGATGGTACCTGGTCTTCATTGCTAATTTCTTGTCCAAGATGCAAGACTCGTGTGTGGTGTGCACGGTCTCCAGTAGTCGGTCTGTCTCAGGGTCATTCTCATCAAACCAGTCTTGGTGTTTCTGCCTTACAAAGCCAAGAATATTGGATGCTGTATTATATGTGACATCACTGAGCTTCTGCCAGGTTGCCTCAGTGTCTGTGGAATTCTCTGGGATGCCAGCTAACAGCAGGGCCGGCGCTTCCATTTAGGCAACCTAGGCAATCGCCTAGGGCGCCAGGATTATTGGGTGGTGGCATTTTGCCAGGGGGGCGGCAGGCGGCTCCGGTTGACCTGCCGCAGGCGTTCCTGCGGACAGTCCGCTGGTCCCGCAGCTCCAGTGGATCTCCCGCAGGCACGCCTGCGGCAGCTCCACCAGAGCCGCTGGACCAGCAGACCCTCTACAGGAATCCACTGGAGCCGCAGAGCAGCGCGCGGGGCGGAGAAATGGCCGTGCACCTAGGATGCCAAAAACACTGGCACCGGTCCTGGCTAACACAGTCTTCAAGTGCCTGTGAAACTGCTTGTTTGCTGGTGTATTTCATGGTAGTGACATTGATCTTCCTTTCTGGTTAGAAGTATCTTCTGGGATGCTTTGGTGAGGTCTGACCAGAAGTCAGTGCCTCTCAAAGCGCAGGTGATGTACACATTTTTAATGTCTTTAGGCTGTACAGTTACATAGTCCAACATTTGCCACTGTTTTGACTTAGGATGCATCCTTGTTGTCTTATATCTGTTAGCCTATTGGACAACTGTGTTGGTAAGAATGAGACTGAACTTGGTACATTTGGAAGGAGTTTGAACTTCCAGTGCCATGATGGCCTTGCATCCTGCTCCATGTCAGAGTCAGCTCCCATACAAGCATTAAAGTCTCCAAGGATAATGAGTTTGTCCTGGTGTAGCACCCCGCTGATGACCTTGCTAAGACCTTCATAAAAGGCCTCCTTGATCTCAATCATTATGAGTCATTGTTGGTGCACAGGTGCTGATAATGGTGGTGTACTGGTCACTAGATAAGTTTACATGGAGCACATTAAGTCGGTCATTGACTCTCTTGGGGACTGAGTCAAGCTTGCAAGCAATGCCAGACTGTATGGAGAACCCTAACCCTGACAGTCTCAGTTCATCCTTAGCCTTGCCAATTCCGTAGTAGGTGTAGCCTGCTCTCATCTCCTCAAGGTGGGATTCATAGAAGCATAGAAATGTAGATCTGGAAGGGACCCCGAGAAGTCAGCAATGCCACAATGCCAGACCCCAGCATTCTGGCAGGACCAGGTAAATCTAGACCATCTCTGAGAAGCGTTTGTCTGACTTGTTTTTAAAAGCTTCCAATCATGGGGGATCCATGATCCCCTTGGAAGCCTGTTCCAGATCTTAACTATCCTTATAGTTAGAAAGTTTTTCCTAATATCTAACCTAAATTTACCTTGCTGCAGATTGAGCCCATTACTTCTTGTCCTATCTTCAGTGGACATGGAAAACAATTGATTGCCACCTTCTTTGTAACAGCCCTTAACATATTGGAAGACTTATCAAGCTGCCCCTCAGTCTTCTTTTCTCAAGATTAAACATCCCAGTTTTTTCAGCCTTTCCCCATAGGTCTGGTTTTTGAAACTTTTGATCATTTTTGTTACTCTCCTTTCGACTCTTTCCAATTTTCCACATCCTTCCTAAACTGTGGTGGCTAGAACCGGACACAGAACACCAGCTGGGGTCTCCCCAGTGCTGATAGAATGGGACAATTATCTCCTGTGCCTGACATACAACACCCCTGTTAATACACCCCAGAATCATATTAGCTTTTTTTTGCAGCTACATCACGTTCATGACTCATATTCAGTTTGTGGACCACAATAACTCTCAAATCCCTTTCAGCAGTACTACCACCTAGACCAGGGGTGGTAAACCTGAGCCTGAGAAGGAGCCAGAATTTACCAATGTACATTGCCAAAGAGCCACAGTACTACGTCAGCAGCCCCCCATCAGCATCCACCCTGCTCCCAGCACCTCCCACCCACCGGCAGCCCCGCCAATAAGCGCCTCCCTTTCCTTCCCTGCACCTCTCGATTAGCTGTTTTGAGGCATGCAGAAGGCCTGAGGGGGGAAGAGCGAGAGTATGGCAGGCTCAGGGGAGGGGGTGGAAAGGGGTGGAGTGGGAGCAGGGCCCTTGGAAGAGCCACAGGTTGAGCAGTGAACATCCCCCCGGCACATTGAAAAGTTGGTGCCTGTAGCTGCAGCTCTGGTGCCTATACAAGGAGCCGCTTATTAACTTTTGAAGAGCCACATGTGGCTCTGGAGCCACAGGTTGGCCACCCCCGACCTAGACAGTATTATCCTATTTTGTAGTTGTGTATTTGATTTTTCCTTCCTAAGTGAAGTACTTTGCACTTGTCTTAATTGAATTTCACATTGCTGAATTCAAACCAATTCTACAATTTGTCAAGGTTATTTTGAATTTTAAACCTGTTCCCCAAAAGTGCTTGAAATGCCTCCCAGCTCGGTATCATCTCCGGATTTTATAATCTTATTCTCTATTCCATTATCCAAGTCATTAATGAAAAGTACCAGATGCAGGACTGAACCATGCAGGACCCCACATGGTACCCCACCCAATTTGATGGCAATCCATTGATAACTATTCTTTGAGTATGAGCTTTCAACCATTTGTGCATCCACCTGATAGTAAATTCTTCTAGACTCCATTTCCCTACTTTGCTTATGAGAATGTCATGAGGAACTGTCAAAAGCCTTACTAAAATCAAGGTATTTCACATCTACTGCTTCCCCCATCCACTAAATGAGTAACTCTATCATCAGTGAATCTGGTTTCACGGCGGGCAACCATGGCTATGTTCTACCTTTTCAGTGGTTTGGCAATAACAGCCATTCTTCATTCTGGTCTTTGGTCATTATCAAAAAGAGTTCTGACATTCCATGACCCAAATGTTAGTCTGTGAATCTTATTAGTTTACATATTTTATATAATGCTTAAATGATTGATTATAACTAATTGCGTCGCAGGCTAAACAGTATCATATTGAGAAATTCCTTAATATAGCAGAAGGAATAATATATCTCCAATTGCACATGGTAAGACTATATTTCTTATACAGAAATTGCTGATTCTGGAGATATTCTAAAACACTAGAGTGAAACTTGAAAAACTTGCCTTTATACCTCCAGAACCCTAAGATGGGATTATAACCTTAAGCATATACAGCTTTGATACACATTATTGGTAATGCTGTTTGAAGAATTTTATTTCTATTTATACTACATCAAAATATATGATTACTGTCTGCATTTAGTCATAGGCTTAGGTGCAGACTACACATAGCAAGTATCTGAAAATTCCTGAGGACTGACCACACAATAGGCTCATTGACTCCTTAGCTGGCATGCTACTCTGGAGCCAAAATGTTGTTTTTCCATATTGGAGAGCACCCAAGGACTCTGGCACAATATAGGCAGAAGGGTCCTACTATACTAGAGTGTGTGGAAAAGGGCACTGAAGCACAAACACTTCCCTGACCTATGGTATTTTCCTCCTTCTGTACTTTGTTTTTTGTTTAGTATCAGAGGGTAGCCGTGTTAGTCTGGATCTGTAAAAGCAGCAAAGAATCCTGTGGCACCTTATAGACTAACAGACGTTTTGGAGCATGAGCTTTCGTGGGTGAATACCCACTTCCTCAGATGCATGTAATGGAAATATCCAGGGGCAGGTATATATATGTGTGCTAGCAAGCAAGCTAGAGATAACGAGGTCAGTTCAATCAGGGAGGATGAGGCCCTGTTCTAGCAGTTGAGGTGTGAAAACCAAGAGAGGAGAAACTGGTTCTGTAATTGGCAAGCCATTCACAGTCTTTGTTCAATCCTGAGCTGATGGTGTCAAATTTGCAGATGAACTGAAGCTCAGCAGTTTCTCTTTGAAGTCTGGTCCTGAAGTTTTTTTGCTGCAGGATGGCCACCTTAAGGTCTGCTATAGTGTGGCCAGGGAGGTTGAAGTGCTCTCCTACAGGTTTTTGTATATTGCCATTCCTAATGTCTGATTTGTGTCCATTTATCCTTTTCCGTAGAGACTGTCCAGTTTGGCCGATGTACATAGCAGAGGGGCATTGCTGGCATATGATGGCGTATATTACATTGGTGGATGTGCAGGTGAATGAACCAGTGATGGTGTGGCTGATCTGGTTTGGTCCTGTGATGGTGTCGCTGGTGTAGATATGTGGGCAGAGTTGGCATCGAGGTTTGTTGCATGGATTGGTTCCTGAGCTAGAGTTATTATGGTGTGGTGTGCAGTCACTGGTGAGAATATGTTTCAGGTTGGCAGGTTGTCTGTGGGCAAGGATTGGCCTGCCACCCAAGGCCTGTGAAAGTGTGGGATCATTGTCCAGGATGGGTTGTAGATCCTTGATGATGCGTTGGAGGGGTTTTAGCTGGGGGCTGTATGTGATGGCCAGTGGAGTCCTGTTGGTTTCTCTCTTGGGTTTGTCTTGCAGTAGGAGGCTTCTGGGTACACGTCTGGCTCTGTTGATCTGTTTCCTTATTTCCTCTTGCGGGTATTGTAGTTTTGAGAATGCTTGGTGGAGATTTTGTAGGTGTTGGTCTCTGTCTGAGGGGTCAGAGCAGATGCGGTTGTACCTCAGTGCTTGGCTGTAGACAATGGATCGTGTGATGTGCCCGGGATGGAAGCTGGAGGCATGAAGGTTTGTTTTTTGTTTAAACTTTTTATTTTCATTTTGCAGAATGTGAGCAGATACACAGAAAAACAATCACAGTCAAACTATAATGCAGCATTGTGGACATTTTTGTAGTGAAAGCTTATACAAGAGTGGAAGTTTAACATCCCTCAGCTTTTTGTATTACTAGAACAGAGGCTGAATACTAACAATATTTTCTGTTTCTGGTCTCTTTGTCTTTTGTTCTGTCTTTTTCATATTCTAGAAATAGAGCCAGATCTGTTAGAAACAACTATTTCTCTTGTCTGGGAGCTCTTCCATTACAAGAATATTCCAGACTCCCCTAAGCACAAGATAACAGTGGGGATCTAATCCCTTTTCGAAAATTTGTCTAGATTGCCACTTACTGCTCTCAGAAGATAAAAGGTATTTTTTTATTACGGAGTGGATAGATTTTTCTCCCTGTAAGATCTCAAAGCACTTATCAACGGGTGCAATAATAATTTCATGATTACATTTAAATTTCTTGACCAAATCCCTGTGCTTTCAGATATTCCCATTAAATATAGATAAAGATTTTCAGTATGCTAGTACCACTAAAATAGTAAGCAGGAGGGTCTTATCCTCAGCCATTAGATGAGGATACATCACATTAAGTCAGTGTGTTAATCATGTGGTGAAATTTCTTATAATTACATTAGCACCTATTAAAGGGAAAAGACACAGATTTCATGTGCCTTACTCTGATGCCTTACAGACAAGATGTCCCAATTTCTATAAGATCTACTATTTATTGATTAACGCCTCAATTTAGTCAGGTACTTTCTGTTCTATTATATACAGGTTTTTGTATTGTGCTCTTCACCACAGTATCTGAGCAGTTTCCAGTGGTGCAGTAAGCAATGTGAGTACACATCTGTCACATATTGTTTGTTTTCTCATCCTCTCCCCAGAGGGAGAAAAGTGTGCAATGGAGTGTCATTTTGTAGTTTTAAAAAAATATATAAATACACCTGTTGCTATGTGTTTATATGTGAGAAGGCAAGGTTAAAGAAATGTGCCTTGTATTTGAAGCAGAAAGTAGTTATGGTCCTTAGTTCCTGGGGGAGTTCATTCCACAGTCTCGGAACATGTCTGGAGAAGATTCTGTCTCCCACACAGATGAGCTTTACTCTTGCTGTTGAGAGTTCCATTGTGCCAGGGGAGAGTAGTTGTTGACTATCGTCTTCGTCCCAGAACTTTAGATGGTCTTCTAAATATGTTAGGCCCATGTCATGGAGCGCTGTGAAGATAAGGACTGATATCCTGAACTTGATTTGAAATTTTATGGGAAGCCATGTGAATAGCATAAGACAGATTTGATGTCTTCATGTGTTGCTGAGCAGACACTGTGCAGGATTCTGAATTAGTTGGAGTTTCTTAAATGCTGAAGGCCTCAAACCTGAAGGGATATCATATTGCTGTAATCCATTTGAGGATGATGAAGGCATGAATAACTGAGGCCAGGCCTTTGGCCATGTCTACACTACAGGCTAAATCAGCATTGCTGTGATCGATCCAGTGGTATTGATTTAGTGGGTCTGGTGAAGACATAAGTTGATTGGAAAGTGCTTTCCAGTCGAAGTCTGTACTCTACCTCCCCGAGAGACAGAAGCTACATTGACAGGAGAGCAACTTGCGTGTAGGGGACCCCGGAAGACATTGTTACAGTTTAAGCTAGGGCCTACGCTTTCTCAAGAAGAGGTTATTAGCGGACAGAAGTTGATAGCAGCTGCAGCTTCTAACCGGTTAAAACTGACCTGTGTGGGAAGCCCTAGTGTTTTGGGAAACTGCAGAAAGTCTGCAGAAAGTCCCTGGCCCGAGGCCAGGGAAGGCAGCCATTGCTGATTAAAAGTCCCTTATTGCATATGTAAAGGCTAGTTTGCATGCTATTAGCATAATACTATAATTGCTAAGGGCTAGAGCTTGCGCATTGAACTTCGCACCTGACCGAGCTGTTCGGACGTTGAACTCCCCAAGCCAGTGGCAGCAACGCGTGGAGTTCCTGTTGCGGGTGTGTCACTTAACCTTCATTAAAACCAATTAATTCACATGTGTGTGTGGGCCTCGTCCTTGCAGAGCATCCAGGCACGTAACATTGCGTAACTGAACTAGCATAACTTAAATCAACTTACAGAGTTAGTGTAGACTAGCCCTTTATCTGCCAGGATGGGGCAGAGTTTCCTAGCCAAGTGGAGATGGGTGCTGCTCTGTGACAACTCAACATTAGCAAGGAATCCAACTAGACTGTGACCTAACATGACCAATTGTGGGTGCGTATTTTCAACCAATTGGCACTGCACTGTGGCTGCAACTCTTAAAACTATTTTCCTCTGCCCAGCAGCATCATCTCTGTCTGGCTTGCTTTAGCTTCAGCCAGCTGCTCTTCATTCAAGAGCACATCTCATCCAAGCACTGGGCCATCTTGGTAGTAGTGGTGTGGTCCTATGTGGTGAAAGATAAATAGAACTGAGTCCATGTTGTCTGACCAGTTCATTTAATGGCTGCACGTTGATGTTGAAAAGGACTGGAGAGAGAATTGATCCTTGTGAAACTCCACAAATGAGGGGTCTGGTGATAGAGGTACAGTTTCCCATGACTACTTATTGGATGCATCCCTCCAGGAAGGACTCTAACCAGTTTATTGCATTACTCAGGTACTTAAGCACATGCATAGCTTTAAGAACATGAATAGAGCACACTTTATATCAATGGGACTACTCTTATACTTAAAATTACACTTAAAATTGGGGAGGGAGGGACAGCTCAGTGGTTTGAGCATTGGCCTTCTAAATCCAGGGTTGTGAGCTCAATCTTTGAGGGGGCCATTTAGGGAACTGGGGTAAAAATCTGTCTGGGGATTGGTCCTGCTCTGAGCAGGGGGTTGGACTAGATGACCTCCCGAGGTCCCTTCCAACGCTGATATTCTATGATTCTATTTTTCTGAACTGGGAACTAAAGCACCAGATTCTCATTTACACTGCCAGAGTTGTAGAAAGGTTGAAAAGGGAGAGGATGTGTTCAAGAACAAACCACAGATGTTAGACATGTCACTTTGAGAGAGCCTTCTGCTCACGCACTTAGTATGGCAGAATAGAATAGAAATTAGGAGAAGATTAAAAGTCTAAACTTAAAATATGCGAAGTGGGAAAGCCTACAATACACATAGGGCCAGATTCTCTTCTACACTAAGGCAGAATAAAGTGGCCTTACTGTAAGGGTGAGCCAGGCCTATAGTGCCTCCAAGGGTTACGTGTTAATGAAAAGGTAACACATTTTATTTCTGGTTCCATGGTACTCTGGCAATTAAACTGTGAATGAATCAATATAAATGAATGAATTTTTGAATTCTCAAATGGACAAGAGTTAGTTGAAATTGACCTTACGTCGAGCTGCTCTGGAGAAATCTCTAGTCATATCATTAAAAATGCCGGTAAAAAGTTACTTAATACTATAATAAAAATGTAAATCCGATCATTATTTTTTAAATGTCGTTATAACCAGAGGTAGCTAAAAGTAAGCTACTTCAGGTTTGTTTTTTCAAACAATCAGATTAACATAGCAACATAAATATATAATTAGAAATACCTTACAAAGCCAGCCCAACTCCACTGTCATGGAATTTTTCCGCATTTACAGCAGCATTGTGTTCCTGATCACCAAACTTCCACTATTATCTACAAGATTATAGTATTTTCTATTCCGAACATCACCAGCTCTATCTATAGTGCCTCCCCTCTCCCCCCCTGCTCCATTAAAATGTACTTTAAAATCATCATCCATCTCAGAATGCCAGTATTTCCTCCCCCGCCCTGGCATTTTGATACAGAAGCACGCAAATGAATAACAGAAGGCTTAAAACGTGCATGTAGTTGGGGAGTGTACAAGATTGAAAAAACTGTAGATTTTTAAAATTTCAGAACTACAAAGGTTCCCAGAAAAGTGACAAGAATGATCAAAGGGTTAGAAAAACTCATGTGAAGTAAGACTGGAAAGATTGGAATTGTATACCTTAGTAACGAGAGACGAACAAAAGGAGTAATGAAAGGTAAAGAGAAGGTAGATTCGGAACTTCTGTTCTTGCTGTCTTAAAACACAAGAACAATGGGTCGGGCCCTACCAAATTCACGGATGTGAAAAACACTTCACAGACCATGAAATCTGGTCTTGTATGTGCTATTACCCTACACTATACAGATTTCACAGAGGAGACCAGTGTTTCTCACACTGGGGGATCAGACCCAAAAGGGGCTCGTGGGGTAGGGTTACAAGGTTATTGTAGGGGGTTTGTGGTATTGCCACCCTTACTTCCGCACTGCCTTCAGAGCTGGATGGCTGGAAAGTGGTGGCTGCTGGCATCCCTTCAGGAACTAAGGACAGTGGGGGGTGATTAGGTAAAGTCAGTCAGGCTGTAACACCTCCAGAGAGATACCACCATGTGCAGAGGCTTGCATATACTTATTGGAGATATTATTGGAAAAACTAAACTCCCTGAATATTAGTATTCTTGCATGCTATATGTACAATTAACCCACAAAGAGCTCTACAGATGTGCTGGAAGTATATGACTAAAATGTGTTTAAACCAGGAAGGTCATGGTGAGTTGGTAAATAGGTTTTCTCCACACAAAGGGAACAGGCCAAAACCTCAGACCAAGTGTGGCCAAATTCAAAGAGCAATTCATTTGTATTAGAGGTTTCAGGAAAAGATCATATGCACTGTAAAAATCACCAGCAGGCGAGGAACCACCATGAGAATCTATACCAGACAGTATGGCATCTGCACTCAGCAGAAGAAAGGAACTTTATCTGGGAATTCCATTATGAAGAATACATTTCAAAGGTTTTCTGGACTATAAAGAGAGGGGGAGAGAACCCCTAAGTTATCCTTCACCCGAGGAGACAAAGGAACTGAGCACTTTTAGTTCTATGAAGTGTCCTGGTTAAAAAATATGGAAAAAAGACTGGTGAGAAAAACTTTGAACAAAGGATTCCAGTTTGTTATGTTAGATTGAAGTCTTAGAAATATATTCCACTTTTGTTTGTTTGCAACCATTTCTATTTCTATTCCTTATACTTGATATCACTTAAATCTGTGCCCCTTTATTAATAAACATACTTTACTTTTACTATAAACCAACTCAATGCTGTGATTGAAATAGAGTGTTTGTTAACCCCAGTTAAGATAGTAAGCTGCTGTGGTATTGTCTTTTTAAAGGACCAGCAAATTTGATAACAGTTTCGTGAATGTTGCAGTAAGGAGTTGTGCACTGCAGCAAGACTTCTGTGACGAATTTGAGAATTGCAGTTTACTGATTGCCTGTCCAAACCTTGCCTAGCAGGTAACAGAGTCCTGAAGAGTTTGTTTCCAAGACAGATATGGTCATGTGTCAGGCAGCTGATACATAGCTTAGTAACAGCAAAGCCCTCACTGGCTCAGACGAGTAACACAGTAACTCTCAATTCTGGAAACACCAGCTGATGATCACACCCCTTGTCAATTCTCAACCAGATGCCAGCAGCCAGATTCTGGCCCTTTTGTGCAGTTCAGGTAGCACACAGAGGCTGGAATCACTGCAGGCAACCTGGCCCAAAATGTGTAGTGTAGTATATTATAGTACATCATTCTATATTTAATAAATTGAGGTAACTTTTTTGTCTGGCTGCAGCGTGTCCTGCCAATGTCCATTCCATTTATTTCTTGATTTTTATAATGGGTCAATGTCCTTTGCTCCAAGAGTTTTATGGATATTGGAAAGAAGTTTTCACAGGAACATTTCCTGAGTATATGTACTGAAGAAGTTAGAGAGTTGGTCTGGGATAAAACCCTAGCCACTGTACAGGAAGCAGCTGATATCACTGATCCTATGTACAGACTAGTCCTTTCAGTGAGCGCAAAACCCCAGAGGGAAAAGCAGAAGCCCGGTATAAAAGGAGGGTCTGTTTTATCCACAAGAAAAGGGATGGCAGTGGAGATTCCAAGCACCCACTACCCCAGAACCAATCCCCTCCTAGTAATCATAATTACAGGCCTTTAATACAGGAGGACAGCCCAAGAAAGTGCTAATTCGTGACTCCGCTGGGGACATGAAAAAAGAATGCCTTAAGCAAGGGGAATCCAAATACAAACCCGTTCAGCCCAGGTTAATGTGGCTACCATGGACTCAGGACCCACGGAGGTCCTGAGAGGACCTTAGTTAATTTTGTAAGACCTGAATCAGTGGCAGTCAATGAAAAAATTATTAGAGTTGCCAAAGTAAATAGCAAGGTATGCCCAGGTTGGAGAGACACTGGTGTCCAAATATCTTTGCTCAAAAGAGAAATGGTTATGGAAGCTGATATGCTCCTAGGGGAAAATGAAGACTTCTTGTATTAGGAAAATTTGAAACCACTGTGCCTTTAGCTCAAATAGAGTTGGCGGTATTTTAAATGTTGGAATAGTGGATAGCATTCCAGTGGATGAGTTAACCAGTAAAGATATATTGTCTTTGTCTAGAGTTGCTAATATTATAACTCACACTAAGAAAGAGTATAACTCTGAGTCCCCAAACATGGACCCTGTAGAGGGAGGCAAAACCTCTACACCCTTAGCAGTGGGCAGCAGAAGCTTGCCTTCAGAGCAGGGAGTTGAGAAATCAGCTCCTTTGTCTGAGACAGCTTTGAGTATGAACAAAAACCCAGCAAAGATCCTGACCCTTCTCTAGAAAGTATAAGGGAGGCATCTGCACTGATGCCCCTTAGAAAAAAAGCAGGGGCAAGTTTTTTATGCAGCAGCACAGAATATAGAAGGGAGCCCTTGTGGGTAAGGACAGGCACCATGGAGATCCCTAAAGACAGCCTGTGGTGCCCAAAAGGATTGTGAAGAACTATTAAGGTTATACATGACTGCCCATTTGCTGGTCACTTGAGAAGAGAGAGCACGTTTGAGAGGCTTAAGAAAAACTACTGGCCTCATATTTAGGGTGAAGTAAAGGAGTATTGTAAGACATATGACTTATGTCAGACTTGGAAGAAACCTACCAGTCTCTGCAAGGCTCTATTGTAGCCTTTACTGTGATTAAAGGACGATTTATGGGGTCATCATGAAACTCTCAGGGTCATTTCCCCGGCCATCCAAAAATGGAAGAAGATACACCTGAAATGGTTACTAACCTTTCTGTAACTTGTTCTTCAAGATGTGTTGTATGTGTCCATTTCATTATAGGTGTTTGAGGACTCCAGTGCATAGTTCTCAGGAGAGTTTTTCCCTTAGCAGTACCTGTTGGAGCAGCACGAGCACCTTCTGCTGCCTTGTGCACCTCACAAGGGTACAAAGGGCCAAGTTGCCCCAAATCCCCCTCTCTTCCTTTTTATGGAAAGGCTCCAATAGAAAGGGGAAGGAGAGTGGGTGTGGAATGGACATGTGCAGCATTTCGCAAAAAATATAGTTATAGAGAGATTAGTAATAATTTCTTCTTCTTTAAGTGATTGAACATGTCCATTCCACTGTAGATGACTTATAAGCAGTGCAAACTGGAAGTGAGCTTGGAGTCTATTTGAACACGGAAGGTATCACTTGTCCAAATTTATCATTGTCTTTAGATTGTTGGGTGATCGTGTAGTGAAAGGTAATTGTATAACAACATCACCAGGTTGCCTCTCTGCAAATGTATACTATAGGAACATTAGCCAGAAAAGCCACAGAGCTTGCTTGGGACCTAGTTGAATAACTCAGCATGCTATCCGAAAGCTTCACATTAGCCAACTAGACTAGTAACACAGGTGAATACAACTGGAGATGCAAAATAAGATCCTTTGAGTGGACACAGCACTGCTCTTCATCTGTCTGCAACTGCAGTGAACAACTGAGTCAAAGACCTGAAAGGTATAATCCATTCCAGATTAAAAGCTAAAGCTCTTCTAACATTCAGACCCTTATGACCATGAGACTTTTGGAAGAAGGTCGGCAAGAAGATTTGCTTGATTAATATGAAAAGCGGAAACCACCTTGGTGAGAAATTTTGGGTGAGGACAAAGATGAACTTTGTGTGAATAGAAGAAAGTATACGGAAGATCTGAAACTGGTGCCCTCAACTGCCCCACTCTGCCTGGCCAACATAATGGCCACTAAAAAAGGTACAACAGGGAGTAGGTTGCTAGAGGCTCAAAGGTAGGACACATCAGCATCAGCTTCGCTAAATCCTTAGAGGTTTTTAAGGCCTGGCTTGATAAAACCTTGGCTGGGATGATTTAGCTGGTGTTGGTCCTGCTTTGAGCAGGGGATTGGACTAGATGACCTCCTGAGGTCTCTTCCAACCCTAATATTCTATGATTCTAAGACTAGATTCAGGGTCCATGGGGGAACAGGGTTCTGCCCCTCTGGAAATAGTCTGTTCAGGCCCTTTAAAAATCTTACAGATATTGGGTTGGAAAAAAGAGCAGTTTCAATAGTGGGTGGAATGCCAATGTAGCCACTAGGTGCACTCTGCTTGAGCTAATAGACAACTTTTGCTGTTTTAAGGACAGAAGATAGACCAAAATGTGCTGACTAGAAGTGAGGGATGGGGAAACCCTTTTCCGTATGGACCAGATAGAAAACCTCTTCCATTTAGCCAGGTAAGTACTCCTAGTTGATGGTTTTCTAATATTCAGCAGCACCTCCTGAACTTCGCTAGAGCAGGACTCCTCTTCCTGAAGATTGGGGTGGAGGAGGCAGCCCTGATTCTGTAAAATAAAGTCTGTGTGAAGTGGGAGTGAGAGTGGGGACTGACTGATAGGTCTAAGAGCTCTGAAAACCAGTTCTGATGAGGACAAGCCGGGGCAATCAGTATAAGAAGTGCCTTGTCCTACTTGACCTTGCACAGAACTTTGGGTAGAGAGGAGTGAGAGGAAAAGCATAAAGGAGACCCTCTGACTACAGCAGCAGGAAAGTGGCTGTCAATGAACCTGGGATGTGGCCAGCTTGGGAGCAAACAGACTTCTGTTGCAAACACATCTATTCTAGGAGTTCCTCAGAGCTGGAAAATGGACCTTGCTATGTCAGGGTGAAGGGACCACTATTGATAAACAACCTGTTCGGGTGATTTGCCAGCTGATTCTGGGTCCCTGGAAGGTAAGTCTCTTTCAGAAGTACAGAGTTGACGTTGCAAAAATCCCAAAGCAGAACTGCTTCCCAGCAGAGCAGTGAAGACTGAACCCATCCATGTTTGCTTACATAAAACGTGTTGTCAGTCAACACCAACAAGTTCCTTCCCTGGATGTGAGGAAGGAATGCTATGCATGCTAATTGGATAGCTCTCAATGCCGTGATATTTATGTGCAGACAGAGAGTCTCTGTGGAGGCGTCTGCAGGAGGCCCAAGTCAGCCAAACCCAAGTCTGAGGCATCCGTGTCTAAGGTAAGAGATTGTTGAGGTAGGGTCAATGGAACTTCCTTGCAGACACTGGCTGAGTCTATCCACCAGTGTAGGGAGGATAAGATTTTATTTGGTATGAGAACTAGCATGTCTATGTGGTACTTCATTGGTGAATACACCTTGGCTGGCTAGCCCTGAATTAGCCTGAAACGCAGCCTGGCATATTGGACTACACATGTGCATGGTGCCATATGTCCCAGCAGCCTCAAACACTTTCTTACCATGGAGAGAGGATAAGATTTTAAGTCTAAAACGACATTTTGCACTCTCTGAAACTTCTCCTGAGGTAGTAAAGGTCTAGCTATTGTCTAGTCCAGGCCCACTCTAATAAATTCTATTTTCTGTACTGGAGACAGAACTGACTTCTCTGTTTGGCTCAGCAGGCAGAACCCTTCAAACATGGATTGGATTACGCTTATGCTGGAGAACATGTGACCTGGATTGACTTCTTATCAGCCTGTTGTCTAGGTAAGGGAAGATGTGGATCCTTGACCTCCAAAGGAAAATTGCAACCACCACCATACATTTTGCAAATACAAAAGGCGCAGCTGAGAGACTAAAGGAGAGCACTGTGACATGATAATGGAAACCACTGACTATGAATCTTAGAAATTTTCTGTGGCTTTGATGAATTGCCACATGAAAGTAAGTGTCCTTTAGGTCAAGAGCAGCATACCAGTCTGCTGGATCCAGGGAAGGAATTATGGAAGCCATTCAGAACTTTGATTTCTTCAGGAACTTGTTTAACTCTCTTAAATCTAAAATAGGCCTGAGACCTCCTTCTGTTTTCAAGATCAGGAAGTTTTAGGAGTAAAACCTCACAATGGAGGGACCTCTTCTATAGCTCCTACAACAAGAAATAATTGTGTCTCGTGCAACAACATGGTCTTGAGACAGAGGTCCCTGAAAAAGGATGGGGTAGGGGGATGAGAAGAGGGGTAGAAATAAATTGGAGTGTGTATCCCACTTTCACAGTGCTTAGAACCCACCAATGTGTTCTGATGTGGGCCCAAGAATGACAGAAGTGGGATAGGTGGTTTGCAAAAATTGGGAAAGAAAAAGATGCTACTCTTAGAACTGGTAGTCTGCTCTTGACTAGCCCATCAAAATGAGCTCTTGGAGGATGCTGCCTGCCTTGATGAGCCGGCAGCTACAGTGACAGAGGATGGTGGTGGTTGTCCTCTAATCTCTCCTCATCCTCCCTGGCAGGTCCAGTGCTTGAGAGGGAAACCCCAGAAATCGCTGAGACTGGTGAGGATTGAAGGCTTTCCACTTCACTGCTGGGGTGTAAATGCCCAGGAACTGTAGAGTTGCTCTAAAGTCACTGCAACTATGCCAAGTCTCATCAGTTTTTGCTAAGAAGAGCGATAGCCCTTCAAATGGGACATCCTGGACTGTTTTCTGAATCTCTAGAAGGAGGTCAGAAGATTGAAACCATGAAGAGCACCTCGTAGTTATTGTAGAGGACATGCAGTAGGCCATAGAGTCTGCTGTTTCCAGACTAGCCTGTAGAGCTGTTCTAGCCTCCAGCCTGCCCTCCTTGATCATTGTCAAACTCCTGTTTTACATCATCTGTGAGCTTGTCCTTGAACTGTGAAACTGTATCCCACAGGGTAAGATCATATCACCCCAGCAATACAAATCTGTATGTAACTCACCTATGGAATAAAACTTTCTTCCAAATAAGTCCAGCTTCTTGCCCTCTTTGTTCTTCGAGCTTGATGCCTGGTGACCCTGTCTCTCTCTTTCACTGGCTGCCAACACTACGAGGGAGGCTCAAGGTGGATGATTATAGAGATGTACCTCCTTTCAATCCTTTCTGCAGTAGGCAACAGGGAAGCTGGGGTCTGCAAAGAACCTTTCTGGGTTCTAAAATAGCCTAATTAATAGGCAGCGCTATCCTAGCTGGGGCTGCTGATGTCAAGATGTCCACAAGCCTATGGGACTTTTCCTGGACTTCCTCTGTGTCAGGGACTGGATAGTAAGTAGTCTTGCCTGGGCTGAGCTGTTGTCCACACATTAAGGATGGCCACAAGTTGGTAGTCAGTGAGCAGGGATCAGCAGAATCACTAGAGCTGAGATAAAAAAGCAAGAGTTGGGGTCACAGTTAGACCAGGGCTGGAGCGTGGAGATCAAAGGTAGTACCAGTGAGATGGAGCTGGTACCAGGGCTGGAGACCGGAGATCAGAGGTGGTACCAGGCTGGTATCAGGAGGCAAGAGTAAGGGTCAGAGTCAGGCTGGGGTTGGAGGAAAAGGCAAAGTGTGGTCTGGAGTTGCAGCAGGTCAGAAGTCTCTGTGATTGCCCAGACAACTTCCTGGGGTACCTCCAGGTTAAATAGTCCACGTGGGCAATCAGAGGGCCGCAGGGTACTGTCTATCTATATGCCCTCCTGGTGGGAATGTCAGCCATCCCAGGCTCCACAGACCTGGGTTCTAGTCCCACAGATCCTTACACTCTGGGTGGAAGTCCAGGAAGAAAGCCCTCCTCAACAATACTTGATGTGTCTGGAAATCATCAGGAGGTGGAGAAATAGGGTCTGACACATTTGCCTTATCATGGGATGAGGAAGAGGATGCCAGTGGAACAGGGGGCTGGTCCTGTTTTCACCCTTCTCAGGGCTGTCTGTGAGAAGAGCTGTGAATCTGCTTGGGGCTGAGTGTGGTACTGATGCAAGGGTGCTTGTCTGTGAGAAGAGCCCTGAATCTGTTTGGGGCTGAGTGTGGTACTGATGCAAGGGTGCTTGTGATGGCAATGCTCCTGATGGCCAATAGATGGAGCCAGGGATAACATGGATGGGGGATGCTCTTGAATGAGGGTGAAACCTCCATAGGTTCCAAAAGGCCCACAGATATGGCCCCAGTCTCCTACACCAAGACCTACACCAGCAATGCAGGGCACTAGAGACAGTGTTGACACATGGTGACATGCGTGATATTGATGAGAGTGATTTAGGTGATGAATTGAAAGCCTTTTCAAGATACATTTCAGCAGGATCAACTCCAAAGGCTGTCCTGGAATATATGTGCACAAATAAGATGACCACCCTCTTTCCAAATGCTTTTGTTGCTCTGTGCATACTTCTAGCACTTCCTGTAACAGCTGCCAGTGGAGAATGCAGCTTCTCCAAGTTGAAGTTAATAAAAACACATCTAAGCTCTACAATAACACAGGATAGGCTGGTTGGCCTTGCAACCATCTCAATAGAGCGTGAGCTGGCTCAGACTGTGGACCTTCAGGAAGCAGTTCAAATCTTTGCAACCAAGAAGGCATGGAAAGCATCACTTTGATTATCCAACAGCTAAAAATGCCAGACAAGAAAAGTTACATTTGCTGTTCAGGCGTTTGAAAGTTAAGTGTTACTTAAAATTTTTCAACAAGGCATTTTAAGTTGTTAGTTCTCCTTTATTGGGGTAGGTAGCAGAGCAGTACCATGAGAGGAGCAGAACAGGAAGAAGGCAAAATTGAGACCATTCAAAGTTTTGGCCCAAGCAAGGGGATATGGGGTGTCATTTGAGCTCCCCGCCACAGGTGCCAAAATGTTGTGGGACAGCCTTGATGAACAGTCAAACAGCTAAAATGTTATCAGTGAAACAGAAATGTTAGAGTGTTAGATCACTCTCTTGGTATGGTGTGGTTACACATAACCAAAAGGTACCAACTCTTGGCTATGGCAATGGAGCCTAGCACTATAGGAATATGAGATGGAGATTGTGCAAACCAAGAGGAAAGAAAATGTGGTAGCAGACGCCCTGTCCAGGAAAGAGCACCCAGAACTGACACCTGCAGAATAGCCAGCAGCTAGCCCTACTGTGTTAATGATAGGAGGTGTGATACAGAGGCCTACTGGTGCCAAGAGGCAAAGGATTCATTGTTCTTTATAAGCAGTTCATGTTTCAGACCTGACAAACTCACTACACTGAATATCCCACCTTCATGGTATTTACTCATGAAGGACAGCTTGTGAGGTCTCTGCTGAAAGCTTGTAACTTATTAATATTCATGCTCATAATCACTGTGAGATGTATGTATGAGTAAATATTTAAGGAATAGCATAACTATATTTAACATGTAAAGAGCTATGTTATTATTTAATATTATTATATGCATTATCATAGTACTAGGAGCCTTAGTCATGGTTATAGGTGCTGTAAAAATACAAAACAAAAAAGTATTATATGTATAAAGTATATTTATGGGGCCAAATCCTGGGTTTTTTGTTCAATGAAAAGTCCTGTTGAATTATTTGATGTTACTATCACAACTGAGATTTTTTACAAAAATCCCAATATCACATAGAAATATTCAAATAAAAACTTTGACATTTTGCAAACCTCTGTTCTCTGCTTTTATCTAAAATTCTACTTCAAATTCCTCAAGTTCTATTTGACCACATACCACAAATTTATGAAAGACCAGGATTCAATTATTTCCCCCCCATGTTTTCCTGCAAGGCTTTTTTCTATTAGAGCTAATAGTAATATTGCTTAGTGACTTTCTGCACCAACAGTTCTATCTTTTATGACTGAAAATTAGGTTTTATTCTTCTTGCTAGTGGTATATAAGAATCTGGAGCCTTTCCTGTGATCTATTGCCCAACTGTGCATAGTTATACTAACAAAAGGAAATTGTGATGCATTAGCTTTCCCTTACATTCCTATAAGATATTTCCCTTTATTACATAAAATATATATCAATATAATAAATAAACAATATAAATAAAAGTTGCCTGCTGAGGAGCACAATTTGTTCATACAGTTCAGGAACAATAAAGAATAAAATTCCAGAAATGCCTTTATGTCAGCAACTTCTGTCATAAAATGAAAAAGAACATTGCAGTAGTTGGCTTACTAACCTGGCTGTTAAAGTTGGAGAAATGGCAACAGAGGAAAAAATCTCGACCATAGCCATTTTACAAAGGTCAGCTGCAGATCCTACAAAAGAAAGTGACCTGTTTTTAATATAAAATAAGGGGCGGAGGGAGAGCTCTTTAGTCCTCTGAACTATGCAAAATGATAGCAGGTCTGAAACTGACTCCATAACGTTAACAAAGAACAAGCTCAATATTACCAAAGAATCAATATTAACAAAGGTATGAATTCATCTTTAATATGGACATGGGAACATAGGAATTTCCAGACTGGACCAGACCAATGGTCAAGCTAAACTCAGTATTCTGTCCCTGATAATGGCTAGTACCAGCTGCTTCAGAAGAGGAAGATGTGAGAAAGCCTTTAGTAGGAAGTTATGGAATAGTCTACCCCCCAAGAAATTTTTTTCTGAACTGCCATTAAAGATTGGCTTATACCCTGAAACACGAATCATCCCAAATATACACACCTACATACTGCATGCATGGGTGTGAGAGAAAAGCAGTTTCTTAACTTATCCAGGAGAAAAATCAATATGCATAATAGCCTAAATAACCTAGATTTTAGTTATGGTAAGGCATAGTTTGATGAGTTAAAGCTATAATAAATCCGTGGGACAGAGTTAGAAAAGACGACACAAGCTCAGTTAAGAAAACTGAGCTAAGGAATGGCTAATAAGACAAATTTCTTCAAAAATAATCATGTCAAAACCAACGACAGCCATTTCAAATTGGTACACCATACATTCCTTGCACTATTTGTGCCATAAGAAGTATAGTCTTTTGAGTATAAATTGTCACCAAGATAAGATGCTATCTTACTATATGAAATCACTACTGTAACTTTTACCACAGTAACTATAGTCAGTATTAATAGTGGAGTGTAATATAGTCTTTAAAAACTATGTCAGAGCTGAAATTCTGAAATTAAAATCTCAGTTGAGGAAGGAATTTTTTGGTAATATTTAAAAATAATTGAATATTTTTAAATTATAAACCTCACTTTAACAGCCTTCCCAAATACCTATCAGAATTCTGTATCTGGCTGAAAGCTTTCCAGTGGAACAGTTTACAACTGGAAAATGCTGATGGAACTAAATGAAATGTTTTGTGGGAACATATCAATTTCACAGAAATTTTTGACAATAAATAACTGAAACATTTTATTTTGATAAGGTTAAAGTGCTTCATTTTGACTTTATTGTTTTGAATATTAATATAATATACTTAGTCAAAATGATAAAGTCAATAGAAAGCTACAATAAGGTCATTTCAATATTTCAAAAATTTCATTTCAATTTAGGAGAAAAGAAAATTTTGAAATGTTGGAATTTCAAGTTCCAACCAATTCTACAAAATTCTCTTCTGGTGTTTCAAAATTGAAAAACCCAAATTTGTTGTCTGAAATGTGGGATTCAGGCCTGCAAGGAAACAAATGTCTTCTGCAAGGTGCTGTGTCCTCAATTCCCATTGGCTTCAGTTACAGATGCTCTACACCTCCTTGAAAGATGCAGCTGCCTATGGACAATAGTCCAGAATATTACATCATTAATTTGCCTGCTTTGAAAACAAAACACGAAAATAAAGAATGTTTGAGGGGAAAAAACCCCAACAATTCATTGCTCTTTCCTATAAGAAAATTCAAGTCACTTTCATGAGAAGCACCTTCATAAACATGTCTAAAAAGTACTTTTCATTTGCATGATAGGGTTCACAGCTTCACTCTAACTTGCAAACATTATGCAAATCATGCCAACATCAGCTCTTTAAATAAGTAAAAACCTGTAGATTTTTAATGCAACATCTTAAAGCAGCAGCAAGGGTCATTTAAAGATACCAAGTTACTTCAAATGGGGTATGAACTCAGCGGAGTGACAGAAGTAAATGATGTGGATTTATTGCATTTTGTTTGGCACATTTGCTAGTTTATATTGCAAAGATAAGACCTGTTTAACTCTTTAATGCTTTCTTCCTGCTCATTCCATACAAAGAATGAGCCCTGGTTGCAACAGAAATAATAATAATACAATACAACATCTCTTTTAATAGGTGTTTCTCAAAAAACAGACATCTGAAAAAATAAAAATTTGAATATCTTAGTAGTAAAACCACTGAAATCCTGGTTTCTGTGCCATGGTCTACACTACAAATTTATGTCTGTATGACTACATCTCTCAGATGTGTGGAAAATCTCCCTCCTCCGAGCAATGCAATTACATGGACTGAACTCCCAGTGTAGACAGCACTATATCAACAGGAGGGCTTCTCCTGTCGACATAGCTACCACCTCTTTGTTAGGTAGAATATGAGCTTCTCTCATTGATATAGGTAGCGTTTTCACTAACCACTACAGCAGCACCGGTGGCTCTGTACTGGTGGAGCTGCACCACTGCAGGGCTGTAAGTGTAGACAGGCCCAGTCACAAATTGACAAAGAAACCAAAAAGAGACAGCCTTAGGAGAACTGCATTTGAAGTGCAGCAGCAGTAACCTTCCACCTCATACAGCTAGCTACCACAGAGTATTGTAGTATACCATTGTGTTCTTGTTCCCTACAGGCTAGTGAGTGTTTCATACTTCAGTCACGTAAAGCTGTAAAATACAAAATTAATTCACGCCACCCATTTATTATTTCTTGTCTGTTGACTTCATTTGTCAACCACCACCCAGTCAGAGGAAATTAAACCTTTTTTTTTTTTACCTTGGACAACAAAGTTGACAGCCTGCCTCTCTGCTTGAGTACGTAGTCTGTAGTCTCGAGCATTGATATTAGGCAAGTGTCTTTTACGTCCCATGATGGAAACCACATAACCTTTTGATATGTAAAATAGAAAATAGTGTTAATGGAGTGGTTAAATATGAGATTTGAAACAAATCTTCCAGTATGAAGTTGTCAGCAATTTCCTGATGCTTTTGGCCAATATTACTGAATATTGAAAATAGTGTAAGTCACTTGTTTCAACATTTATTCCCCAGCTATTCAAAAGTAGTCTGACTGATAGAGTGAAATGTGGATGCAACCGCATATCACTGATATCTCCATTACTCTAACCCTGCAAGGCATTAAGCACACTCACTTCCAGTTCAAGCATTAGAGGTTGAAGTTACTCAGGCCTGGTCTAAACTTAAAAGTTTTGCTGGTATAGCTATGTTGGATAGGACTGTGGAAAAAAAAATTTACACCACTAAGCAACATGCCAATGCCAGCAAAACCCCCAGTATAGACTCAGATACAAAAAAAATCCTTTTGCTGGTATAGTTTATTTTATTCAGTAAACTGGTATAAGCTATACCAGCAAAACAACCCTTCCCAGTAAAAATTGCACCTCGTCTAGGAGGGTTTGCTGGTATAGCTATTCTGGTTATATCATTGCTGACAGCTCGTAATGGATGCAAGTAGAGATAGGTGTCTTCCATCCCTGCACTGGCATGCAGCCAAGGATTTTAGTTATGAGACTTTTGCAGGTGATATACACAGATCATGGATTCATTATCTCAGAAGTGGGAATGTTTTTTGACACATCTTTCAAGAAAAGAAAGCTATATTATTTTAAGTAGATCTAAACAAAATATATTGCTTGAGTAGCACTTCATCAAACAGGATATTTAGGACTTATTTGTGGCTTCAAATATTTGCAGTAATCCACTACTCCTTAGTAGAACTAATTTATTAATGCAATTACGGCATAAAATGACAGCCCATGGTTATGTACAGTGTTGTTGTGGCTGCATTGGTCCCAGGATTTTAGAGAGAGAAGGTGGGTGAGGTAATATCTTTTACTGGACCAATTCCTGTTGGTGAAGGAGGTGATGACCTGAAAAAGAGCTCTGTGTAGCTTGAAAGCTTGTCTTTTTCACCACAGAAATGGTTCAATAAATAATATTACCTCACCCACCTGGTCTCTAAAATCCATGGTTATAGTAATTTTTTAAGCACTGCACAGAATAAACAAGGAACAGTATGTCTCCTGTGAGTAAAAGTCTGAATCAATTATATGCTGTTATAAAAAGAGGTGCTGTTCTGAGAAAATGATGCAGGAAAACACAAAACCACCATATCACCTGTAGGTGAACACTTTTCACAAAGCAATCACTCTATATCTGACCTGTCAGTCCTCATCCTCAAAGGAAACCTGTACAACATTTTCAAAAGATGAGCAAAGGAGCTTAAATTTATAACTTTGCTAGACACTAAAAATCATGGACTGAATAGAGACTGAATTTACGGCTTATTACAAAAATATCTCACACACTAACAACCCTCTCCACCAGCTGCTTCCCCCATGCTTTGTTTCCTCCTTATGATTGGATGGGTGTTAATAGGCCACTTCACCTTGAATGGTCCCTTGAAATATGTGTTAACTATTTATGCTAAACAATCTGTTTCATTTATATTTAGCTGAGTAAGTGTCCCAGACCTGAAGAAGAGCTCTGTGTAAATTCAAAAGCACATCTTTCTGACCAATAGAAGTTGGTCCAATAAAAGATATTACCTTACCCATCTTGTTCTGAGAAAAGTAATTTTCCTGACACAGGATTAGTTGCAGTAATTAAAGCAACAAATCTGATGACAATGTACTCTTCTTCACTGTGACTGGTAACAATAGATTGCAAATTGTTGATTTTTTCTACAAAATGTTTGTATTGAAAAGTATGTTATGTATTTTGGCGTGAGTATATATATTCTTTGACAGTTCTGATAATACATTAAAAAGAAAATGTCAAATATCTACAACTTCGTGCCAGGGGCATAGACACGGGTGGGCTTGAGTGGGCCATGACCCACCCACCTAGCATCCAGGCCCACTCCCCAGACCTGGCTCTGCTCCCGCCCCAGCACTTACCACCAAGTGCTTGAGAACCAGTGGCAACCTCTTCCTTGGCCCTACTTACTATTATGACCCATGGAGTACATTGACACCTGGTACTCCATTCGGCTATACCTGAGCCCAAAGATTCACCATACCACCTAAATCAGTGCCAGGAAAATATGTGGTTCCAAAGGATCTTGAAGTTTTGGAGAAGCTGGAGTGTTGTTTACTTTATGTTGAATTTAACAGTCCTCTGGTATGAATGCCACTGTTACATCAATACTGACCTCCTCCCCAGCACAACAGCTACTCCAATATTATACCCAGTACTCCTGCCTCAGCAGCCCCTCCTTTAGAGGTGGAATTATCTTATTCCTTATCTGACTCACAACATAGTGGGAAGGGATCATCTATCTATTCCCCTAAGGCCTCTTCTTCTGAATTCTATGGGTCAGAAATGTAGCCTTGGGTCTCCTACAAACCTAAACATCATTGTGTTTTCCTTGGGCCTTTATGTCTTATCCATATAATATCCTTGCATGGCTATACTGGAAACTGTGCAGTCCTTATCATGGGCATTCTCCCAAATCCACCTCATAGAGAAAGAACTGTGCAATCTCAGACATTCTCAGATTATTTTCAGCCTGCAGAAGTCTCTGAGAAAATTACTTGCCTATCCTTGTAGTTAGAAATCTCCCTTGCTGCAGATTAAGCCAATTACTTCTTGTCCTACCCTTGGTGGCCCTGGAGAACATTTGATTATCATCCTCTTTATAAAAGCCTTTAACATATTTGAAGACTGTTATGTCTCCCTTTGGTCTTCTTTTCTCAAGGTCAAACATGCCCAGTTTCCTTAACCCTTCCTGATAGGTCAGGTTGTCTAAACTTTATATCATTTTTGTTGCTCTCCTCAGGACTCTCTCCAATTTACCAAATACTATTCATTAATAGAAGCTTTCAGAGCAGGCATTTCTTATGGCAGGACTGTACTGAAATCCATTTTTAGATAGACTCCAAGCATCCACCAAATTACATCATGTCACTTCTTGTGAGTCCCTAAGACTGGAATATATCTAGATCTAGAAAAGTTGCTTATAGATTGGATTCTGTAGTGGAGAGAGAACTGATTGGCTGTTGGGCAGAAAGACATTTATGCTCTTGGGAGAGGGGTGTGAAGGCACTCAGGGTGCTTGCGTGGCCACAACAGACACTGCTGGCTAGCCTCAAGCACAGATTCCAAGGCCAGAAGGGACCATTGTGATCATCTAGTCTGACCTCCTGTATAGCACAAGCCATGAACTTCCCCCAAGATAATTCCTAGAGCAGATCTTTTAGAAAAACATCTACTCTTGATGTAGAATCCACCAGGACGTTGGGTAAATTGTTCCAATGGTTAATTACTCTCACTTAAAAATTCACCTTATTTCCAGTCTGAGATGTTAGGTCACTAAGAGTAGAATATATATGTGGACAACACATCTTGAAAAGCTCCACTTACCAGACAGGCAAATAACTTTCTTTTTGCTTGATTATCTGCAGTGGGTAATGCCTTAAGTGCCTCAAAATCTTTTGTATTAATTGCAATGAAGCTTCAAGGCAGATCTCTCTATTATCTACCTGGTCTCTTATACACACAATTGAATGGAAACAGGGATGTCTTTTGGCAGAGATAGGCACCTGAAACTTAGTTGTTGAACAAGAGACACTTGTGACTGGCCTTCTGGTGAGTGAGTACAGTGATTCTTGTATTACAGTAGCAATTTTCTCAAGTCTTACACTTTGGAGAGTCTCCCTCCAGGTCATGTCTCTACCTTGACTTTCTCAGAGTGAGATCAGGCTTCTTTTTATATAGTCCCCCTTCCCAAAGCAGTCACATGATACTCCAGCCCCATAACTCCTCCCTGGTCATGTGCTCTAGCTGGGGGAAACTACAGGTCCCAGAATATTCCCTTCTGACGGCTGAAGAGTATGTCATGTGGGCTAGGATGTATGCATGCACTCAACAGACCAGTGCACTTTTACAAATTGTATATTTATTTTATTAAACTTACATTTTCATAAGTCATTGTTGGGGGTAGTGAAGGAATTGGTTCATCATCTTATTATTCATTAGAAATTACTGTAAAATTTTAAAACCTGTCCTCTTTTTTTCTCTTTGAGATGCTTGCTGAATAAGACCTCTGTTCCCAGAATGAAACCTGCTCATGTCAAATTATACTGCATTATATTGATATATGATGTGCTCCAGCATAAAACAGTCCAAGAAACCTATTCTTCATTAAATAGACCTGATGGCTGCTTGCCCACAAAAATTCAGCCTCAGAGTTACAAAGCCATAATCCAATTCAAGAGGCAAAATGTTTACATATTTCTTCTGTGCATCAGTCAGCATTTGTGCTCTTGAACTGTATTTAGTATCTGTGGCTGCATGACTATGGAGAATGTGGGTTTTTTGGGGGTGGTGGAGGCAAACAGCTGCAGACTCTCCTTATATTAAATCCTGTACCCTCTACACATTCCCATTTGCCTGTAGTGAATATCCATACCCTAGGAGTGAAGTAATGAGAGAGGTGAAGCAGTGGCATAGCCACTGGGTCAATGGGGCCATGCCCAGGGGCCCTGGCCAACTGGGGACTCCAGAAAAATAGGTGCCTCGTGCCCCAACGCCCTCCACCCTCCTGGCACTTCTGCTGGGGAGTGAGGTCTGGGCACGGGGCCTTGCCCCACTCCACCCAGTGCTCCTGCCAACAAGAGGGGTTGGGGCATAGGGGTTTGTGGGTGGGTGGGTGCCAGAGTGAGGCAAACCCCTGCACCCCAACCCTGCTCCCCAACTGAAGCCCTAGATAGAGAGTGATGGTTGGTCCTGCACTCCCTTTTATGCTTGTAGTATGGGAGTGCAAGCATGCATGCATGGCCCCAGCAGACACTGCTGGCCAAAAGACTCCAATCTTAAGCGCATGGGCCACAACTGATCAAGAGTGGAATATAATACTGCTCTTGAGGGAATTCTACACCAAAAAATTAAAAATGCTGCACCAAAAAAATTCTGTACACAATATTTTAAAATTCTGCAGATTTTATGTCAATAAATAAATGTGGAGGCTCCAGCATGGTAGTGGGGAGCACAGGCCACTGGCTGCACAGAGATGAGAGATCACCCTGTAGCTCATTCCCCTCTGGGACACAGATTCAGCAGTGAAGCTGCACCTGACCCTGACATAGCATAAGGGCTGGGCCCATGCCAGAGGTCTGTGTCTGTGAGGGGACAGGCAGAGGAAGGCTGCAGTGTGGTCTCCCACCTCAATGCAGCCAGTGGCCTGTGCTCCCCACTGCCATGCTGGAGCCTCCACATTTATTTATTTATTAATAAATATTGCAGAAATTTAAAATACTATCTCACAGAATTTTTATTTTTTTGGTAAAGAATATTTATTTTTTTGGTTCAGAATTCCCTCAGAAGTAGCAGATGAAACAACTCACCAGGGTTAGCAGCCCCATGTCATGTACACAAGGTGTGGGCAGGCAGGCTCAATCCGGCAGGATCCAAGTGTGGAGAGGCTTAGTGTGTAGGGGTGGATCCAGGTGCAGGGTGAGAGGGTTCTGTGTGTGGGATCTGGGTGCAGCTCAGTGGGTGGGTCTGGGTGCAGGGAGGATCTGGATGAACAAGGGCTTGTTGGGGGAGTTTCAGGTGCAGGGGCAATGGGATTCTGCAGGGAGAGTCCAGGTGAAGGTGACTGTGGCTCAGTGGGGGGGGTGTTCTGGTTGTGGGGAGACTAGGTGCTGGGACAGTAGGGCTTGGTGGGGGCAGGGGTACAAGTGCAGCCGGTTGGGGATCAGTAGGCTGGGGCACGCTTGTGGGGACATCCAGGTGCATAGGGGGTGGGACTTATCAGGGTGGGGATTCAAGTATGGGGTGCTCAACAAAGGGTGGTCTAGGTGTAGGGGTGAGGGTCTGGATGCAGAGGGATGGGACTACACAGGGGTTCTGAATATGGGGGGTCTGGATGCACAGGGAGTATGCAGATCGGGGAGCAGTTCCCTGTACAGTGACCCCTCCCCCCATGGTTGAAGAGTGATGGGGCAGGAAACAGGGGGTGCAAATCTAGGGGAGCTTTTGGGGGTGGGTCTGATCCAGCTCCAGCCCTGGTCCAGCCCCAACTGCTCTGTGCAGAGGAAGTGCACTCCTACCCCTCCCTCAATCCAGCAGGGCCTAGCAGCTGAGTCCAGCGCAGGGTAGGAGTGAATGGTCGGGATGGGGCTGGGAAGGGCCAGGTGCGGGGGTGGTGGTGGCTCTGGGTGCAGGGAGTGAGGCTCGGTGGGATGGGGGTTAGGGTATGGGCAGCTCAGTGTGGGAGTTCTGGGTGTGGTGGGTGAGGCTCAGCAGGGTGGAGTCTGGGTAAGTGGGGGGTCCAGATGCATGGGCATTGAGCATATTGGGGGTAGGTCTGACCCAGTTCTCAGCCCAGCCCTGCCCTCCCCCCCAGTGATTCACCTCTCCGTTGGCTGCTCCAGGTGCCCAAAAGGATGCACTCATGCTGTTGGGGAGCGGCACATGACCACGTATGCAGCTTCCCTTTGTTTCCCCATCAGAAAGTCATTTTTATGAGGGAAAGCAAATAAATCTGTGCAAGACATGAATTCTGCACCACACAGTGACACAGAATTCCCCCAGGAGTAATAATATACATGGGCAAGTACTCATAGAAGAACTTAGAAAAACTTTAGGATGAAGTGACACATCTTGAGAGATCAGGTAGGTTGGTGTGAGGAAGGAAGCACCAAGTAAATGACTAAGCAACTTGTTGGGGAGGCATCTAACGCCATTTGCACCAAGCTGTACAAATGCTCCTAGGAACAGCCTTGTCTTGTTGCTAATTATTCTCCTTTTTTCCTGAACAAGCTCTACAAGCCTTCATGCATGTGCACATGCACACAAATTCAAAATTAAGCATAGAAAGTCAAGATGCCAATAACTTTGCCTACATTGAGCACTAAATGTTTATTGTTATATATTTCAATGTTTCAATTATGCCTATCAAACACTCTTGATGCACTACTAAAAGTAGCAACACAGACATTAAACAGATCAGATCAACCTTTGAAAAAACAGACCTTCACTCTGTCCTGTCATTCCCCAACCAACTACCTCCTCTGAGAAAGTTTAAGAAAAGAACAGGTGAGTTTAGTGGTGCTCTGATGGACGAAAAGCAAAAAGTTAATTCTAAAGTGAAAAACCCCTCACTGAGGACATCCTGCCACCAACCCAAATCTAAGGTTTAGACCAACATATGTTGATATAACTACGTTGCTCAAGGGAGTGGAGAATCCACCCCCCTGGGCGACGCAGTTGTATCAACCTAACTGAAAGCATAGACAGTGCTATGTTGACAGGGGACTTCTTCCATTGACATAGCTACTGCCTCTTGGGGAGTGGATGGGAGAAGCTCTCACATTGGCATAATTAATATTTTCACTAAGCGCTACAGTGACACAGCTGCACCAGTGCAGCTGTGCCGTTGCAGTGCTTTAAGTGTAGACAACCACTAAATTGTTAGCTTAGACTCTTCAGAGGATCACATCTGCTGTGATATTACATGCGACACACAGACGGTGTTTTGAGTTAATATCTTTTAGTGCTTTATAGCCTCTGATACCGAAAAGCTCACCAAGAAATCATGGGGTAGCCAGTGCAGATCACAGCCACAGGCATAACGTGGTCTCTTTGTGAAACAGTGCTTACTAAGCAGACTGTGTAATGCTCTAGCAGCAACTTCTAACTAGTTTGACAATATGGTGGTATGTACATTGCATTGCAATAAGTTAATCTCAAAGTAACTTTAAATATGGATAACTGGACATTGAGAGCCATATTCAAAAGAAAGGAACTTCTTGCCGTTCACAAATGCTAAAGAGCATTCCCAGTAAAACAATATCTGGGCAGAAGCAGCTGTGGTGGATCCAACCATATCCTCCCAGTTTGCCAGCATAACACAGGACAGACCTTAATCAGGGGTGGATATTTTCATCATTTCTTTCAACTTTTTCTCTTATCCTACAAGCATTATCTGAGTTCCGTCTCTGTCCTTATTGTAAAATGTAGCATGGCAGCTGAACAGTAAAAAAGAATGCATCTTATAGGTTTTATTACCTTCATTGTGGCATTGCTCAATGGTTTTCTTTGTAAAGTCATGAATTTTCTTGTATTTCACCAGAAAACTTTCTATAAATTGACCAGCTTGAAGAGGCGTAATTCCCAAACATCCAGCAAGACGTTCTTTACCTTGTGCACAATAATGTAGGACAGAAAATTATTTAAATATTGCTTTGTTATAAATATTAGTACTGAACTGTTTATTGACTAATGGAATATGACCACTGTAGTTATTTTCACAAATTTGGATGATCACATACACTAAGGTCCTGATTCAGCAAACTACTTAAGTATAAGTTTCATTTTAAGCTTAAGTGTTTTCACTGATTAGGAAAGGACTAAACTCATCACTGAAATGCCTTACTGAATTTGGGTGCAACTCAGCAGAGGCTTTCCCCACTGCATATTACATCTTAATAGTTTAAATACAAATTTTAGGATATCATCTGTATTTTAGATTCATACCATGTATCCTGCAGGGTTCTTAGTTTTTGTTCATTTTTATTCATAAACTAGTCAGGGGCAAATTTATGCAGAGCCTTGATATGAGGATAAGGAGATTTAATTCAATGTTGAATAAGCAGGGAAGTGAATGAAGAGATGTGAGGATGGGGATGAGGGAGGTGAATGATTTTAGGTAGGGTGTTTTGGACAAGCTGGAGAAGTGGAATGCATGGAAGCAACAGAGAAGAAGACTTCAGTAATTGATACGAGATGATCAAGGCATGGACCAAGGTTTTAACAGGAGGGATGGAAGAGAAAGAATAGATTTTAAAGGAAGTGTAGAGAAAGTCACAACAAGACTTACCCAGCATCTAGATATGTGTTATAAGTAAAACCATATCAAAGTGAATATGTAACAAGATAAAGCAAAGGAGTACGAAAAAAGAGATCAGTTTTCTCCATGGTATGAGATTAAAAGCTAAGAGATACAATTTAAAGAAATGTATGAACCAAGTAGTTCAAGTGCAAATAAAACCATACATCAATATTATTGATTTTAGCCTTCAAAGACAGATATTTAGGTGTCAGCTACATAGAAACAAAAACAACATTGTGTCTGCAAATAATATTTGCTGGAAGGCAATGTCTTGAAGCACCAGAGATATAAAATATTAGTTGTCACAGTAATAATGTCAAGAGAAACTAGCTTGCATTTTTGAGAGAGGGAGGATTTCAGCCACCCAAATGCCATCACTGTCAGTCTGATGTACATTTCATAACAATTCTGTAGTATTTTGTACTCAGCTACGTCAGGAGCTGCACAGATGTCTAGAAGAAAAAATATAGCCAAGCTGCTAGAATCAGAAATTTACAAGATATCTGGGATGACTCCTAATGGAATTATTCCAGTGTTGTATTATTGTTTGATGATCAATTAATTTAACTCTCCCTCACTTCCCCAAAATTTCTCATTCATTGTTCAAAAAACTGAATTACCAGAATCTGTCTATATCAGTTAGGAAACTCCTTGTGGCTTCACAAGAAAACTGTAACAAATGTGAATATTCCACCCCCCAAATGACGTAAGTTACACTGACATAAGCACTCATGTGCACAGCGCTATGTGAATAAGAGAGCTTCTCCCACCAGCATAGCTTATGCTACTCATGGAGATGATTTTAACAGATGCACTATCTGTACAGCTGCACCCCCGCAGTTCAGTACATATAGACATGGCCTAATTTAGGATTTAATTAATTAATTAACAGATACTTTGTTGCTCCTCATTATATTTTTTTTTTTTACAGATGAATGAGGCACAGGTGAAGTGAATTGCTTCAAAGTAAACAGGAAGTCTGCAGTGTTGTCACTTCTCATGCTGTTTGGTTCGTGTGTTAAAGTACTAACTTCTGGAGGCCAGTGATTAGGTGAGAGTCTCAGGGTTTGGTTTTTGTTTTTTAAGTACATATCTAGCTCTCGTGGAAGACCTTGAAAATGTGATCCAAGTGTAATCTAAAGGCTCAACGACCAGAAAAGAACTATATGATATGAACATCATTTTGTTTTCTTCATTTGCTATGTTGCGCTTCAAACATAACTAAATTTGTAAATAGGTAGAGCTCTCTGAAATGAGGGAAGAATTCCTGAAGACTACTAATGTCAGACAAAAAAGAAAGATCAAGGATAGTGTGAGTCTGCTACTCAGTGCAGAAGGTGAACTGGTAACCGAAGATGACAGAAAGACAAAGCTGCTCAGTGCCTACTTTGCTTCAGTCTTCTCATATAAAATAAAATGTGTAGCAAACTTACTACAGACAATAAAGGGGAAGAGATGCAGATTGGGATAAGTAAAGAATACATCAGAGATCTTCTGAGCAATCTGAATGAATTCAAATCAGCGGGGCCTGACGCTGTTCACCTGAGGGTATTGAAGGAATTAGCTGAGGAAATCTCAGAGCCACTGGCAATAATATATGCAAACTCATGGATGACAGGAGAGGTCCCGAAGATTGAAGAAGGGCTAACACAGTGCCCATCTTTAAAAAGGGGAAAAGGAAGGAGCCGGGGAACTATAGACCAGTCAATCTGACTTCAATACATGGGAAGCTACTAGAGCAATGTATAAAGCATTCGATTTGAGAATACCTGGAGGATGAAGGATCATTAGCATTCAGCATGGATTTACCAAGAACAAATCATGCCAAACCAGCTTGATTTCCTTCTTTGACAGCGTAACTGGTTTGGTAAATAGGGAGAATGTAGCGGACATAATATACCTGTAAAAGCAGCAATGAGTCCTGTGGCACCTTATAGACTAACAGACATTTTGGAGCATGAGCTTTCGACGAAGTGGGTATTCCCATGAAAGCTCATGCTCCAAAATGTCTGTTAATCTATAAGGTGTCACAGGACTCTTTGCTGCTTTTACAGATCCAGACTAACATGGCTACCCCTCTGATACTTGATAATATACCTGAACTTCATCAAGGCTTTTGATATAGTCCCACATGACATTCTGATAAGTAAGCTGGAGAAATGCGGGCTTGATGGAACCACCATTAAGTGGATACATAATTGGTTAAACAACTGCAACAAAGAGTAATTAGTAATGGAATTATATCAGATTGTAGGGAGGTCTCAAGTGGGGTACCATGGGGATCTATTCTAGGTCCAGTGTTGTTTAACATCTTCATTAATGACCTGGATGTAGCATCAAATTTTCAGATGACACAAAGCTAGGGGGTTTGCCAATACTTTGTAGGATAGAGCTAAAATTCAAAGGGATCTGGATAAATTGGAGAACTGATGTATAAACAACAAAAGGAAATTCAACACAGACAAATTTAAGGTGCTACACTTAGGGAAGAAAACCAAATACACAAATACAGAATGGGGGTAACTGCTTGGCAGCAGCACTGCTGAGAAGGATCTGGGTGTTGTGGTGGATCACAACCTCAACATGAGTTAGCAACGCGATGGGAGATGATAGTTCCACTCTACTTAGCACTGGTTAGTCCTCAGCTGATGGATTGTGCTCAGTTTTGGTCACCAATGTATAGAAAGGATGTGGAGAAACTGGAAAGAATCCAGAGATGAGTGACAAAGATGATCAAAGAGATGGAATACAAGCCAT
Source organism: Gopherus flavomarginatus (assembly GCF_025201925.1). Lineage (NCBI taxonomy): Eukaryota > Metazoa > Chordata > Testudines > Testudinidae > Gopherus > Gopherus flavomarginatus. The sequence goes on along the minus strand of NC_066619.1, from coordinate 267,622,248 downwards.
AAGAGCAAAGGCTGAAGGAACTGGGTATGTTTAGTTTGGAAAAGAAAAGATTGACGGGAGATAAGATAGTGGCCTCCAAATACTTGAAAGGCTGCCATTAAAAGGATGCAGAAAAGTTGTTCTCTCTTTCCACAGAGGGCAGGACAACAGGCAATGGGTTCAAACTACAGCATAGCAGATTTAGGAAGCTTTTCCTGAGAATTAATCTAACTGTAAAAACAGTAGGACAACGGAATAGACTTCCTATGGAGGTTGTGGAAGCTTCTTCACTGGAGGTTTTCAAAAGGAGGCTGGATAGTCATCTGTCTTGGATGGTTTAGACCCAACAAATCCCACACCTTGACATTGGGTTAGACAGGAAAACCTTTGTGGTCCCTTACCACTATGATTCTAAGTCACATACAAGTGTAGTTATATCAAGATATTACTGTACGGCTCTAGTTTTTAAATGTTTTAGGGTCTATACTGCTACCAGATTTCTTATTTCAATGTTTTATTAAACAGTTAAATCAATGAATTGTGTTAGTAAATTTGCCTTTAAGAGCACTAGCATTTGTCAGTCTATCATCCATATAAATATTAAAGGTGACATGCAAAGGAATAAAAATTGGGCTTGGGTCCTTTATTTTCTTCAGTGATGTAGAAATGCCTGAAGGTTATTTTTATTTATTCTTTACAGTAGAAATCCAAGCCTTGGAAAAATATATTTATTAATGAGAAGACAAATTCCAGGAAAGTGAGAGGGGAAGTGATTTTTATTCAGAATCTTCACTTGATTCAAGCAAAATATTTTCAAGGGGAGACCTTCTTTTTACTTTGTATAGAAGTAATATACTCTATTTTTCCTTTTGCAGGTTACCTTTAGGAAGGCTATATAAATTGAAGTACTTTATAGTAGATTAAGAAAAAAATCTGCACATCTAAAAATAGTTTAAATAGTTAAATGAATGGGATAATAAAGGAAAATCCTTTACATAGTGGTATGAGATCACTATAGTCAAGTATAGAGGAGAAGCCCATTTTATTAAAACAGAAATTTCACCAATATTAAAGGAATTGTGGTATGCATATTTTTGTCTGAATTAAATACTGAGCTCCAAAGAGCAGAAAGCTTATTTCTCTACAGTATTTTGTAAAGTACTATTTACACTTATGGTACAGAACAGAGAAGTTAATAAAAATAACATTCAAGGCCAAATTCTGTCCTTGATCCGATAACAACTTCTTTCATCTTCTATGTATGCATCCACCAGTGGTATGCAGAAGATATTCCATACTGAATTATACTAATTTTAGATAGGTAAAGACAGATGTTTGAATTACATTGATTCATGAGTCTCCTTATAGTAGCTCAGATGTACTTAGAAGTCAAAATGCAAAATAAGTCAATGCATCAACTTAGCCAGGGAATAACTTTCATATTATGTTCATAATATTATATTATTATATTATGTTCATATTATGTTAATGCTACTATATTATTCTGAATGATTTTTAAGTAGACTATTTTAATCAAGATGCAATATTCTGAGATCACGTTATTCACCTTCAGAAATTCAGTGTATGGCTAGCTTTTAAATATTCATATGAACTCAAATCCATTGCAGCTCTAGTTAATCATCTAAAAAAGTAAACAGTAGTGAGAATAAACTTGTTTCTAGTTCTATACAGATCCCTACCTGCTCCATAAACTACTGAGTAGACAACACGCTTTGCCTGTTCTCTATCTGCATGCTTCACTTGTTCACTTGGAATACCCCTCCTAAGCACAAATATAATACGGGTTTCATCTTCTATTTTTAGTTAAAAGCAAATATATATTCCAAACATCATTGAAAATACATTCTAGAGTCAATAACAATTTCATAGGTGCAGACATACAGCATATACACAGAAGCTCAGGGAGGCTTTAATCTTGGGCTTTGAATCCACAGCTTTTTTGTCATATAGTTCGGTGGGGGATGTTGTCTCTAGTGAACCAGGCTAATCTTGGCCTTTTATCTCCTTTTTCCATCACTGACCTGATTGGAAAAACATCTGCTTTTAAAAGATTAATGTATTCTTAATGATGGATGAACTGGTTCAGATAAAATAAGAACTAACCCAACCCTTTGATGTTCCTTGACCTGAACAAAAATCAAGCCCAAAGATTTGAAGTTTGGAAAAGTTTGACTGAGGACTAGAACTGTGAAAAATATTTGTGCCTATTTCGATTCCACAGAGGTTCTGTGAAAATTTAGTAATTTGCATGGATTTTCCTTGCAAGTGAAAATGTTGAAGATTTGGAATGCAGATTTTCACATTGTCTGGATATTTAGACAAAAATTCACGGGAAGGCTTTGCAGTGCGTTTTCACATTGAGTTGGTTGATATTAGTCACATGAATTAAGTAACATACTAAGGTCCCAAACTTGCAAACACTTATACATGTGCTTCACTTTACTACCATGAGTAGTCCAACTGAAATCAACAGGACTACTCACGATAGCAAAGTTAAGAAAGTGCTTACATGTTTGCAGGATCATGGCCTGTACTTCTGGTTCCTAATTGTCTAAGCCTACCACTGAAGTCTGAGGAAACTATTTTGACTCATTTTTTCTGGGAGAGATTATAGATAAAATGCTCTATGTGAGTTACTGAAAAGCCATTTTGGCTGTGATTTTTTTTTCTCCTCCTTCCTCTGCCCCCAGCCCTCATATTTATTTATTTATTTCTCCTGAGAATGGATTGCTATTCAGGTATTCTTGAAAACACTTATAAGTCTCCCACTGTTTAGGGTTATTTACAGTTTTAAAAGGGAGAAACAGGTACTCCAAACTGAAAAGTACTATAGAAGCCTTCAGTCCTAAAAGTTATTTTGCCTTCTTTGATCTCATGCAGCAAGGAAAAGGTAGGTCCTTTATGGAGGAACCATGTTTTGCATTTCCCTATTTCATGTTATTTTATGTTTTTTATGAGACACTAAACTAGAGGTACAATTTTAGTAGTGCTTAAGAGATTTAGGAGCCTCAATCTTATTTTCAGAGTGATGTGGTACTTAGATATCATCTCTGAGAATCAACGGGACTAAGGCTCCTAAGTCACTAGGGTACTTTTGACAATTCTAACCTAGATGTATGACACATCTTACAAATACCTCTTAATTTACCAGTAATTATATACATATATCCATATATGCACACACAGGCAGATTTAACTAATCCACACAACCTGCAATTCTCCTTCAAATAATGGTGCTCACCCATGAAAGCTCAGTTAAGATTTTGTAGCAGTTGGCTGAAATGAGGTCTCCTATTAGTAAGACTCATCAATTTCACTTCTGTTAGCTGCCTTATCTCAAATAGTCCATGCTGTCTGCACTCATGCCAGTCACATACTGTTAAATTTAACATTTTCTCATCTTTTATTATTCAAGAGATATGGATATGCTGTCCCAAAAGTGATTAAAATCTTAGTACTTGATGTCAAACATTCCTTTTAATATAGTGCTAAAAATAATATGGTGAGTCAACACTTGTATTAGTGTGTCAGACTGGGGAATCCCAGATTTTGGCAGTAATGGATTAAGTCTAACACTCTATGCAAATTTAAACGTGTGCGTACCACACATAGGAACGGGGTTTAATAAAGCAAGAGACAACAGCATAATTCACAAATGTTTGAGCAAATGGCAAGTCATGAATCAATTAAATACTGGTTTTCATGCCTAAAAATGAAAATAATTTGTCTCCCTGCCTGTCCTCACAATGTTTGGTTTTATCAATAGCATATTTGATTCTTTCTGTAATCCAGAGTAGCATTCCTGAGGTGTGAAGTTGGCAGGGGGGAGCTATTTCTTTGAAGAATGAAATGACACTGGTGGGTCAGCTTCTCCTAAATGCAGCTGTCAGGTGAGAAATCCCTAATGGACTTCCCCCTTAACCTCCTTTCTACTGTCAATGTGTTTATTTTTACATTAACAAATATGATTTGTTGTAGAAGTTATTGCACAAATCTATTTCTACATAAGCATCTTATTTTAATTTGGAGTTTCATCTTTCATGTTATGAAATGTCATGGAATCCAGGGTAAGCTAGTGCTGTTTGCAACTGGGATAATGGTACTGTAGCTATAGGCTTTAAGAAAGTGATATATGCAAATAGCATGAAAACACCATTATATAATTGAATTGTGGTATAATGCAAAACAGACAGAGCCAATGGAGTTGCATCTTCATACCGCAGGTCTGAATTTGGCCCACACTGTAATCAGCAGTGTGGTCTAGATGCATTTTTTTTTTAAATAAACATGAGCCTGAGGGAAGAAGCTGATTAGGCCCTAATAGGGCTCAGCTGTTAAGCCTAGACATTCAGATGAAAACAGATTGCAGTTAAATCAGAATGGTCTGTATCTGTAGGAGGCAGGTGGGGTGAGTACATATCAAGGGAGTAGAGATCAGTGCAGATGCAGTGCAGTGCAGGAGAACTCAAAAGAATGAATTTGTTGGAGGCTTTGATTCTCAACTCTAGTAAGGAGATTCAGGGGTCCTTCCTGAAAACACAAATTGTTATTACTTTTGACATGAAGCCTTCTATACTTGGCCTTCTTTTGCTTCTTCTCCACAATTTTTAACTTTGCATTGTCCAAAGTTTGGATTTTCCATTATTTTTCCTTCTACCTCTTTTTTTCAGTCTCCTGGTTTTCTTCCTCTTCTTTTCCTCTTGTACCTTGTCTTTCCTTTCAACCCTCTTCCATTGCCAAATTCATGCTCATCATCCACATCCTCTCCCACCTCCACTTCTTCTCTCAACTGTCCATCTCCAACATGTACAACATTTCCCCATCTGTGCTCTCATCCTCAGATGCCCATCCCTGCCTGTATATCTTTCCACAACAACGGTTTGCTTGTGGAGTACCTTCCTTTGCTTGATACTGCTTCCTACTTTACCTGATACACACCTATTAGATAGAAAAAAGAATGGAGTCCTTGTATTAGAAGGCACTTATGGAGTTAATGTTTTACAGCTCTTACTAGAAGAGCTAAGCATACTAAGAAGACTATGAGGGCAGCAAAATCCCCAGTGCAGAATACAGTTAAGGAGAATAGCAGGCAGGGTCAGGAAATGTAAACTCCTTAAAGAGGTGGCTCTTCTGAGACCTGGGCTACAGGCCAAAAACAGAGCAACTTCAGCAAAGATGCCTAAATCCAACAGAAATAGAGATGAAGGGGGCAGTTCTATAGGAGCAACGAGGGAGGAAAAGAACAAGTTGCCTTAAAAGTACATTGATGTCAGAAAGAAGAATTAAAACCAAGCATATATAATTTATTACTTTTCAAGGCCAGTGACAATATTCCCCCCCCCAAAGCTGCTGATAGTATAGTCAGAATGGATAGGCCATCTCAAACAGTTTCTAGTACATCAGGACTTATAATGAGGAATACCAATGTTTTTATATACATCATGGGAAATGAGGCAGAAAACATTTTGTTGATGACATCAGACCTAACTCTAGATCAGGAAAGTATTGACAAAACAATGAAGAAATTCTGATGTACATTTCCTTGGAAAACCTGAACATCCCTCACAAAATATAAAAAAGGAATATGAAGATGCATATTTCAATTCACTGTGCGTTCAACAAAAGAGTTCAAAAATACCCATAAAGCAAAAAACCTGAGCAACTCCAAGAGATATTAGGAACATGTGACAATGAAAGGAAATCAACCTTTGAAAGATGTTGTAAGACACTTCAGCATTCCTGGGAAAGATTCTCCATCTGAGAAGCTGACTGCAATAAATATAATAAAAAAGGATGTTGGCAGCATTATGTAGACCTTGTCAAAGGAACGGTGAGTGATACATGCTAAAAGAGAATCACAACAGAAAAGGTTACAGAGCTGCCCAAGTGTGATTATGTGTAGCTGCCAAGATTTGTATAGTTCTGTGTGTGATGTTTTGTAATGGGCTACTTGCATTTTATAACTAACTAAACTGTATATATATTTCAACTTTAAAAAAAATGTATGGATTTAGTGGTGGTGAAGGGGACTGGGTTGACAGCATTGATGTACATGCAGGGAAGCAGCAGGACAAGCTTCCAAAACACAACAACATGCTATTATGCCTCAGCCCTGATCTGAAGCACTTTACCTCTATGGAAAACTGGGACACAACAGTTTCCATGTCCCACACAGTTTTTGGCCTCTCTGCTACGTCTGCCAATTAAAGCAAAGCTTAGTGGTAATGGTGGTGTGGGAACAGGGATGGAGTGTCACCAAACTTCTTTCCTATATGGGTCACCAAATGGGAACAGGTACCTGGTGAGCTGGGCTAGATTCAGACTGGTAACCTACAGGTCAAAGACTGTAGCTCACTAGCAAAGCCCTCAGACATCCAATACCCCAAAATGTTACACTTTGAAGAATGAGGCTTGCTTTCCTGAAAGATAAATTGAGAATCAAATTATTTTCTTTTTGGAGCTTACACAAGAAAAATTATTCCATTTTCTGGAAACAGGCAAAACCTTCCACGCTGCACTCAGTCTCAAATTATTTATTTATTTATTGTATTACAATAGCCCTAGGCCCCCTAGTCATGGACCAGAACACCACTGTGCTAGGCTGTCATAAACAGATAGCTAAGGGTTAATGTCTCTTTCACCTGAAGCACCTGACCAGAGGACCAATCAGGAAACCGGATTTTTTCAACTTTGGGTGGAGGGAATTGTGTGTCTAAGTCTTTTGTGAGTCTGCCTGCTTTCTCTGAGCTTTGGAGAAGTACTTTCTACTTTCTAGTTTTATTTTGTGTGCTGCCTCTTGGCTGCCTGTTCTCTTTGGTAGGCTGCCTCTTTGATCTGTTCTTCTCTTTCTTTCATCTCCATCTCTTTTTGTTTTATTTCCAGTTGTCGCCTGTGTTCAGCTTCTTTGATTTGTTCTTCGGCGTCGATTTTTGCCTTAGAAGTCATGATTCCTGTTTTCTTGTGTTGGGGTGCCCTCCGGTGTTTATCTTCTGAACTGCAGGCTCTCTGTTGCCTCCTGAAGTCTGCCTAGCAACAGTGCTTTTTTCCTTTTCTCTCTCTAGCTAATGTTCAATGAAAGGAAACCAGAAAAACCACTTTATTTGCATGCATATAAGTGCTGGTACTTGCCTCCTAATGGGAGGGCTATTGCATGACAAAAGACCCTCAACAGTCTCTTAATGGCTTCTCGCTTAACATGCAAGCCACAAACTGCCAGAGAGAGCAGAAAAAAAAATTCTCTCTGGTTCCCTTTTAAAACCAAACTGTTTCTCTCTGCTAAAAAGCCCTTAGCAGAGAAAAGAAAAATATAATATTCCTACTGGCTTCTGGATTCTGTCTATATCCCACCGGCTTCTTTCCGCCCACTCTCAAATTTTCCCTTCGCTCCAAGGGTATTTGAGAGGCATCCGGGCCTGGGGATCTTTGGTGTGATGGTGGTGTAATGAATTGCACTCGCATGGTGTTCTTGGGACACTTGGCCTTGATATGTCCCAGTTCATTACACTTAAAGCATCTTCCATCTGATGGGTCACTGGGCCGAGGTGAGTTACTGGAGACTGGTGAGGTTGAAGGGTAGGGTATCTGTGGCTTTACTTGGGTGGTATGTGGGGTCTTTGGCTGTCCTCGGTTGTAGGGTTTATGGTCTGTGTGCCCCCTGGGGTAATCGTTCCCCTTGACAGTAGCTTTCTTGCTTTCTGCCAGTTCCATCCATTTGGCTCCAATCTCCCCCGCCTCAGCGATATCTTTGGGATTTCCATCTTGTATGTACCGTGTGATGTCTTCAGGAACACCATCCAAGAACTGTTCCATTTGTATGAGGAGGTTCAGTTCTTCCAAGGTTTGAATGTTGTTTCCTGTTATCCAGGCCTCATAGTTTTTTGCAATGTAGTAGGCGTGTTTGGGAAATGACACCTCGGGTTTCCACTTTTGGGTTCTGAAGCGCCGACGGGCATGATCTGGGGTTATCCCCATTCTGTATCTGGCCTTGGTTTGAAAAAGTTTATAGTCATTCATTTGCAGCTTAGGCATTTCAGCTGCCACCTCTGCTAAAGGTCCACTGAGCTGTGACCTCAATTCTACCATGTACTGGTCTTCGGGGATGTTGTACCCAAGACAGGCTCTTTCAAAATTTTCCAAGAAGGCCTCGGTGTCATCACCTGCCTTGTAGGTGGGAAATTTCCTGTGCTGTGGAGCAATAATTGGCGCCGGGTTGTTAGGGTTGGCTGGCACATGCAGCCCAGCTTTTGCCAACTCCAGTTCATGTTTTCTCTGTTTTTCCTTCTCTTCATTCTCTTTTTGTTGTTTTTCCATTTCTTTTTGGTGTTTTTCCATTTCTTTTTGGTGTTTTTCCATTTCTCGGTGGTGGGCCGCCTCCTCTTCTTCTTGCTTCCTTCTGTGGGCCAACTCTTCTTCTGCTTGTTTCCTTCGGTAGGCTATCTCTTGGTTATCACATAGGCATTGTGCAAACACTGAAGAGACAGTCATTGAAAATACTCTACAATTAAGGGTACCTCTACACTACGAAATTAGGTCAACTTAATAGAAGTTGATTTTTTAGAAATCGATTTGGTACAGTCGATTGTGTGTCCCCCAACTAAGCACATTAAGTCAGTGGTGTGCATCCACAGTACCGAGGCTAGTGTCGACTTTCAGAGTGTTGCACTGTGGTAGCTATCCCACAGTTCCCGCAGTCTCCGCCAGCCACTGGAATTCTGGGTTGAGCTCCCAGTGCCTGATGGGGAAAAAACATTGTTGCTGGTGGCTCTGGGTACATGTCTTCAGGCCCCCCTCCCTCCCTCTGTGAAAGCAACAGCAAAAAATTGTTTCTGACCTTTTTTCCTGGGTTACCCGTGCAGATGACATACCACGGCAAGCCTGGAGTCTGCTCAGCTCACTGTCACCGTATGTCTCCTGTGTGCTGCTAACAGACGCAGTACTGCAGTGCTACACAGCAGCACCCCTTGCCTTGCGGACAGCAGATGGTACAATATGACTGCTAACCTTTGTCATTGTGCCGTGGGTGCTCCTGGCCGACCTTGGTTAGGTTGGTCGGGCGCGCCTGGGCAGACATGGGTGTTCCTGGCCAACCTTGGTGAGGTCAGTCGGGGCGCCTTGACAGAAATGGGAATGACTCCAGGTCATTCTTTTATTTAAGTTTCATCTAATGGAGATTTAGTCCTGCCTGGAATATCATGCCAGCTGGAGGCTTCTGCCTCAGGCTGCTCTCCTAGTCGGCAGCACCGCGTGGTCTCACCTACCCCAGCTTACCCCTTGTTCGCATGGCTCATGAAGCCTGGACAGTAGTAAGGAGCAGTTCAACTGTAGGCTGAGCAAGTGCAGAATGGTGGTAGAATGTGCCTTTGGACATTTAAAAGCTCACTGGCACAGTTTACTAACTCGGTTAGACCTCAGCGAAACCAATATTCCCATCGTTACTACTGCTTGCTGTGTGCTCCACAATATCTGTGAGAGTAAGGGGGAGACGTTTATGGTGGCGTGGGAGATTGAGGCAAATCGCCTGGTCACTGATTACATGCAGCCAGACACCAGGACAGTTAGAAGAGCACAGCAGGATGTGCTGTGCATCAAAGAAGCTTTGAAAACCAGTTTCATGACTGGCGAGACTATGGTGTGAAAGTTTTGTTTGTTTCTCCTTAATGAAAACCCACCCTCTTGGTTCACTCTACTTCCCTGTAAGCCAACTGCTCTCCCCTCCCCCCTTTGATCTCCGCTTGCAGAGGCAATAAAGTAATTGTTGTTTCAAATGCATGCATTCTTTATTAATTCGTCACACAAATGGGGGGATAACTGCCAAGGTAGCCTGGGAGGGGTGGGGGAGGAGGGAAGCACAGAGGTGGGGTAGTTGTAGGGGCACCCCCTAGAATGGCATGCAGCTCATCATAGAGGTGGCATGTCTGGGGATCTGATCCGGACAGGCTGTTTGCCTCTCTGGTTCTTTGGTAGGCTTCACACCGCGCTGCTGTGGGCCCCTGTTATAACCTCTGTCCTTCATGCCCTTGGAGATTTTTTCAAATATTCTAGCATTTCCTCTTTTGGAACGGAGTTCGGATAGCATGGATTAATCTCCCCATACAGTGATCAGATGCAGTATCTCCCATTCAGTCCATGCTGGAGCTCTTTTGCGATTCTGGTCACCTATGTTGATGAGCTCTGCTTGGTCACCTGTGCTGATCACCTCGCCACGCTGGCCAAACAGGAAATGAAATTCAAAAGTTCACGGGGCTTTTCCTGTCTACATGGCCAGTGCATCAGAGTTGAGAGTGCTGTCCAGAGCAGTCATGGAGCACTCTGGGATAGCTCCCAATATCATCAAATTGCGTCCACACTACCCCAAATTTGACCCAGCAAGGTCGATTTCAACGTCATTGGGGAGGAGTATCAAAATCAATGTTAAGAGCCCTTTAAGTCGGCAAAAATGGCTTCGTCATGTGGACGAGTGCAGGGTTAAATTGATCTAACGCTGCTAAATTCAACCTAAACTCGTAGTGTAGACCAGGGCTAAGTGTTCCGCTGTGTTTTTAAAGGAGCAACTCCCATTAAGATACAAACAATTAAAAAAATAACATGGAAACAAATATTAACACAACATGTAAATACACTACTAAATACAATTTTGTGGTATAAAATCAATTGAACAATTACATCTATTCTAAGGTCCTCACAATAACTTAAGGATTCATATTATATATTTGTAGCAGAGTGGGTCTCTGCTCCGGCCCGGAAGGGGTTAAAACAGCCCTGGATAAGGGCTGGGGCTGGAGAAAGCAGCCGTTTAGGTTGGGCTGATTGGGGAAGTGGCAGCAGCTGGGGTCACGCCCCAAACTGAGCAACAGGCCCTTATATAAGGGCAGAGAGGCCAGGAGCCCAGACAGTCTCTCTCTGTGTTCAGAGAGGGAAGGGCCTGGCTGCAGCGAACCAAATAAGGTACCTAGGGTGAAGCAGGGCTGGGGAAAGGCAGAGGAGCTCCTGTCTGGAAAGCCCCAGTCTGCAGCCTAGCAGAAGGCTAAGAGGTACTGGGCATTGCAGGGTGCAACCCAGGGGTAGGCCAAGGCAGCAGGTCCAAACCCCTTTGCTGATGATGAGTGGCTGATACTGCAGTCTGCCCCAGGGTGTGGGGCTAGACAATGACTGGCAGTAGCCTATACTGAAGCAAAGTGGGGATAGAGGGTGGGGGGTTCCCAGGGAGGGGAAACCCCTAAGGAAAAGGGGTTGCTGCCAGGAGGCAGAACCCCACATAAAAGGGGCACCGGGGTTCAGGGAGGGACATGGGGCCAGTAGCTGAAAGGCGGATCACCGGCCTGCAGAGGGCGCTCCGAGCTGGAATTTGAGCTAATTCCCGAAGCAACCAGCAGGAGGCGCTGCAGGGGTGAGTCGCGCCCGGTTACAATATTTCATACAAAAATCCTTATCTTAAAACATTAAGATTGTAAAATTAAGTGCTCAAAAGTTAGGAAATGCCAGAATAATAGTTACATTCTTCTTCTTCTTTTTCTTTATGCTGCTTTTCCTGGTGAGCGTTGCAGTGGCAGCACTGAGAGTAGGGAGGACCACACTTCTCTTTCCTCTGCAACAGGTTCCAGCTCCTCCTGAGGGATTCCTCAGTACTCCCAGGCCAACTGAGAGAGATAATACCTCCAGCATGTCCTGGATTGGCCTCGGGGCCTCCTCCCAGTGAGATGTGCCCATTAGAGTTTGAAAGGAAGCTTCCCAGGTGCCTGCACTAGCAGCTCTACCCTGAGGCTCTCCCAAATAGCCGTGCTTCTCACCCTGTCTCGGAGAGTAAGCCCAGACACCCTGTGGAGAAACCTCATTTCCATCGTTTGTACCTATGATCTCTGTGGGAGCGTGAGATCAACCAGTAGATGGGTATGGCAGCGGCAGTGATGCAGGCACTGTATCAATCCATGATGATGACGCTCTCGGTTTACAGGTTGATCTACATCCCCATCCTCACCTATGTTCATGAACTTTGGAGCATGACCAAAAGGATAATAGTTACCTGTGAAACCTTAATTCTGCCTCCTTGTACGTGTGTATTATGATACAGTGTTTAATTACATATCATATATTTCCCCCCATCATACACAGTCATCAGCAATGTCTGTATCTTCACATACACAGCACTGATAGAACTCTTCCACTTGAGCTAAAGGAGCAAACTGTTAATAAAAGAAGGCTGTCATCAGCCATGTGGAGCAGCCTCCAGAAGGAAACACAGACCCATGATGCCTGGCTTCTTGCTACCTAATTAAAGGAACACCACACAAATCCTCAAACTACCCACCCTCTCGTTAAAGTTTACAGAGAGACAACATTGGGCTCTCAACATTAATACATTTTTAAAACTGAAAATAACACAGTCATTGTTTCAGAAGGGTGTTTTTATTGGAGGTCTCATCACACCCAGATCTAGTGCTGACTCTTTACAATACTTCTAGATTATCACTAATAAAAGCATTGTGTCGCAACCACATGCTATTCCGCCCTCCTTTCTGCTTGCACATGATGTCACTTGACAGGAGGCTATATAAATTGTCAGACTCAGACCATTGCTCTGAACTACTCTAGCACCAAGGCACGTATGACTGTAATGACTGCTTAGCAGTTCTCACAAGTATATTTCTGTTATTTCATAAAAGTGAAATGTATACTACATGTGTGTGGTTTTTAAACAGCTGTTGCTGTTTAATCTGGGTTAAAGGTTGTTCATATTGTATGTGTATGTCTGGAATGTTGGCACATGAGATTCTGTTTTGGCTGGAATTCTAAATAATTAGTGACAGCTGTAAGGCTTAGAAATACTTCCAGTTTTATGTGGATACTGTTATGTTGATTGCATAAGACAAATACTATAAATTTATTCCTTAAATGATGTAGATAGGATTACATTTACAGTGGATAGAATATATGAGCCACTATATATCTTAGAATGACAGACGATAGAGATGGAAAAAATGTTACATCATCATCTAGTCCATCCTGCTGCTAGTGTAAGGTTCATGCCGAAAAGTCCGTTTTCTGAAAGTTGATATACATTTTCATGGGTAAAGCAAGATACTAATGTAGCACAGATGAAAAATGTCTTCTATTAGATAATTTAAACATGGTATCTGAGAGATAAAGGAACCAAGGTTGCATGTATTCCAGTATAACCATAGTCTCCCTAGGAAACAGTTTAAATTTGGATTCAATTTAATTTAGCCCTTTTATTCAACCTTCTGCTACTGTGATGAATCGAATACAGATTTTCTGATCAAAAGGCTGCAGTGCTCCCAGCTTCTTGTAATCCTTTCTGTAGTATAGGTGGTTCTGTATCTCCTCCCTCAATCTACCTCCTTTCCTCTTCCCAGTCCAGCCTGCCATCTATCTACAAACTTCCTTCCTGTACACTCACTTAACTATTCCTGATATTCATCCATGTGCCAGTCACCTGTCTGTCCTAACCCATCTGCTTTAGGCAGAGGGTTAAAATGTTTTCCTTGGCCTGTATTGTATCAGGATTGATTTCTTTATTCTTAAATCATCTCTAAGATAGGCATCAAGTCTAGCTTTCAATATTTCACAACAGCTTCATCTCCTCCTTGGTAGTGTGACCAGATGTCCCATTTTTAAACGGACAGTCCTGTTTTTGGGGACTTTTTCTTATATTGGCGCACATAACCCCCAACCTCATGTCCCATTTTTTCACAGTTGCTACCTGGTCACCCTACTCCTTGGCAGCTTCTTGTACTGCCCAGCTCTCTTCTTACCAAATTGCTGGTCAAAAGAGATGCAGATAAGGAGACTAGATCCAAGGCTATGTCCTATATTATGTCTATTGCCAGTACAAATTACTGAAGCATTCCCTGGGGAGTCAGTAAAACTTGTGAACCACCTTGAGAATGAGATTTTCACCATCAAGCTAAACCCAAGGACATTTGACATCTAGGAGATCAGGGTTCATTGGGAAATAGTTATTCTCCACTTTGGGACAAACAAGCACTCAGAGACCTCTGTTGGGAGGTCGAGAGTTCTGGACTTTTTCCAGTTAAGAACTTTAGGTTCTCTGACATTAACTGAGAAACTTGAGTGCTCTTGTCTCCCCCTCTTCACTGCTGCAGGAGTGGGAATGTGGCTGTCTTCTCACCACTGTATAGGGGTGGCTCTAGACATTTCACCGCCCCTAGCATGGCAGCATGCTGCGGGGGGCGCTCTGCCGCTCGCCAGTCCCGTGGCTTTGGTGGAGCTCCCACAGGCGTGCCTGTGGAGGGTCCACTGGTCCTGTGGCTCTACCGAAGCCGCGGGACCAGTGGAGCCTCCGCAGGCACGCTTGCGGGAGGTCCACTGGAGCCGCGGGACCAGCGGAGCCTCCGCAGGCATGCCGCCAAAGGCGGCCTGCCTGCTGCCCTCCCAGCGGCCGGCAGAGTGCCCCCCGCGGCATGCCGCCCCAAGCACGCGCTTGGCGTGCTGGGGCCTGGAGCCACCTTGTCACTGTAGCTATCTCAGGTCTGCCAACTAATCTGAGTAGGCAAGGTCTATTTCCAAGTCCTTAGATGAATTAACTAATTGGGGAATTATTCGGTCTCACTCTTTGTGGCTGTGAATACAGAGTGAAAGGAAGTAGGAAACACCAGCTCAGGTCCCAGTGTGAACAATGGTGGTGAGCAACTGACCTGAAAGAACAGTGAAACATCATGTCAAAGACCAAAGAGTGGTTCCATGAACTGGGTGAGGCAGCATCTCTCAGAGATTGCATCTCTGACACTGTAAACAGACCAACACTACTGGACCATTTTCTTTGCCTTCCACACCTAATTAACTAGCTTTGTTGTGGAGGCTTCAGCCATTGAAGGAGGAATGGAAGCCATTCTGGGAGATAATACAGCAACTCCGGAAAGGGTTGTATCAAATCAAAACTCTGCAGAGGCCTTCCCACGGAGACAAAGGAGGCTGCCTGTGCCATGGACATGGAAGATCTTGGCTGAATCTCCAAATCCAGAGCATGGTAGAGGCTGAAATCAGGAATGAAAGAACAACCTTGCCTCAGATGGATGGCATAATACATCTCCCTGCTTCCCATTTTGGAATGAGACACCAAAGAAGCCCATATTTTGTTGAACTACAAGCAGAAGGAAAACTGGAGTGTTTGGGATGGGATGGGATGTTCTTGAAAGGGATTGGGTTTGGAGTCAGAACTCCAGCAGCAGAGTAGTTCATCTACCTATGTGAAGAGATGACTGAAAAGCATTCAATTCCTCCCAGATCAAGCAGGAAAGGCTTTCTAGCTCTTAAGATTAGAAATTATACATGCTCCACCTGTGTTTTCTAAATGTTGTATTTAATTTATTTGACATCTACTGTACTTAATTCAGAGTGTTAGTATACAGCATACACCCATTAGCTCATCAGCTTCCATTTACCAAAAAATCCAAGAATGTAAATCTCAATTTGATGTGTGCAGTCCTGAGATGCAGCTGTTTATAAATTGTGTCCAGCTGTGCTTTAATACTTCAGACCATTTTCAAAAAGACATGGACCAATAATATATGCCCAGCCAGACCTATTCATTCTCAATTTTAGCAAGATACAGCTTGACCTTAGCATTAAAAGGTGAAGAAAAAAAGGATTAATTAAGAATAATGAAATAAAATGAACTACAGTCAAGTCAGCATGTCAAACTATGTTCTGTTCCCATACAACACATGTTATTTTCTTAAAGCAAAAGAAGCAATTAAACAAGAATATAGTAAGATGGCCTCTTTTATATACATCTGTCTGTGGAATTAGTAGAGTCATACACTGATGCTGGGACAAAGGACTGTTGGGATGGAATTGTCCTATTCTGTCACAAAGCCCATTTATTTTGTTGCATGCATTATGGAGAAAATTATTAAAATTATAGCTTCTTTTTCAGCTGTTTTAGATCAATTATAGGAAACTAAGTATTGTACAATAACAATAATCCTCTGGTCCTGACATCAAATTAAGCTATTTTGTTAAACTTCTGGTTTAAAAAAAAATGATTTCACTCACGCTATTGTTTAACTCATCTAAAAACAGAAGCAAGTATTCTTCTCAAAGACTTTTTCCCTGTGCCTTATCTGCTAGTCTAAACAAATGTCACAGCTGCACATCTTCAAGGGAATTGTGAGCAACATGTGAAATTGCTGTAAGCTGCTATCCAGACAGTCTATCAGAATGCAAAGCAAGACAACTGTTACATTTCATTAATATCAACTGCCGCCTCTTGCAAGGGACTTTTAAAAATAGATAGAAATTGCTTTGCTGCAAAAGCAAAGCTGTTAAAATATTCCAGCTCAACAGCCTTGGATGTTTTGAAATCATTAGGGCTTAAAAATATCTTTAAAACTCTGATTCTGAGAAGGTCAAAGAGAGAATATATTTTAATATTTACCAGTTACTTTTGGGACGCAATATCCAGTGAAAATATTGGAGGAAAACTCATTGAAAAACTCATGCAGTAATTACAGATGTGGTTGAACCAGAACCCAAGATCTACACCTTATGTTTCTATATGAATCTGAACTAAAAATCTAGGATCTGAACACTCCTGGAGTTGGGGGTTCAAAATCTAGATTAGAACCTTCCCAAATTTAAGGGTGTTCAGATTCTGTCCACTAAAAAGAGATGTGTGAGCAATGACCTCTAATCTGAACTCACGGTTTTGGTTCAGGCTCATCTCTAACCATAATGTCCCTAACTAATTGTGCAATTTATCAGGAGCAGAAGAAAATTCATTCCTAACTGCTACAGCTGACTGAACAGAGTGAGACCATCCATGCTTGAGTGTTTTAATGCCGCCTCTTCACAAAAACTACTAACAAGAGAGCTCATCTTTTTAGAGTATGTAAAACAGCATAGAGCAGATGTTTTTATGTCTGATAAACTTCATAATGATAAATCACTCATTAGGACATATGAGAACATTGACAGTTCATCCTCAAAGCCAGGAGACTGCTTATTTCTCTCTTTTGCAAATATGTCATACATGTATTGATGAAAGGCCATTTTGCTACTAGAAAAATATTATTTCATTCCCTGAAGCAAGCCAACAAATAATAATAAATGGGTATGTTAGTTATATTATATTATAAGTATGCAAATCAAAAGTCATTGTGAATTTTGGGGTTATAGCTCTTAATGTGCAAATCCCAGATCTCTTCCATCAAAAGATTATGCGTTACCTCACCGCCTTGTAATTTATAGTTTTATTGTGTACACTGCATACAACACATTAACAATTTCCATGAGTAGGATCTCGAAAACAGCCTTAGATGTGTTTCTTAAAAATACAATTAATCACAGACACTGTATGTCTATTACAAGATTTCAGTAACATGATTTCAAAATTCTAAGATCACAACTTTTGAACACTTCAGAATGATGTAAGAATCCAGTCTTTCTACAGTACCTATATCCATGTTCTATTCTCACACCATATTTGTGATAACATATATGTAGAAAAATCTGTTAGATCTGCAATTGCCATACTGGATTTTCCAAGATAAGTGGTAATGACTACAGTATATTATAGATGAAAAGAAAATAAACAAACAAAAACACACACACACACACAGAGCACATTTTGGTGCCAAAGTTGCCTCGTCTGAAAAGTAAGCATTTCAAAGGTGAAATAACTATTTAAAAAACCATTAAACATAATATATTTGCAATAGTCCCACTAATCCCTTTAGGCTTGTAGCTGAGAGATTTCAAAATGTTCCATAGCAGAAACTTTCATTCCTGTGATGAGTACATATAGCTTAATGCACTAATATAAAAATTCCAACAGTTACTGTAACTACTAACTAAGAAATTACAGAATAAAGGAATGCAGGATCTGATACTCTGAGTGCTTTGTGCCTGATCCAAGCATGCACCATCTTAAATAATCACACTTACCCAGAACAATGATTCAATCTGTTATCATTACAGTTATTTTGATAACCAGCCTGAGATGCTTTCAATTTATGCACATGATTACAAATCATATACTGGTTTAAATAAACACCTACACCAGAATTATTAGCTGAGGACATGGATATAACAGATTTAAGAAGCAGCACCTTCAAATAGGGCCAGATTCTGCCTACTCGATAAGTGACTGTATAATAGGAGTAGGGAGAAAGGAAAATAGAATTGCAATCCAGAAGAATACACAGGGGCTGCTTTCTATTATTCTCCCATTGCTGCAAGAGGTGCACAGGAGCAAAGTATAGGTGGCATCATGGCTTCATCTTGTCCCCTCCAGCTGTGTGTGTGGGGAAGTATGTTGCACCTCTTAAGGGTATTGCACTCCCTGTGAGCTGGGGAGCTCCAGGAAGTATTCTACCTCCCAGAATCTAAGGAAAAATAACGAGGATAACGGACTGAACAATTGTTTTTCTGAGAAATTTGATTACTTAAGATCAGGCACAACATTAACTCTCAGAATATGAAATCTTCCATTCTATTCTTCTAGAGCTTCACTTCTGAAAACATACCCATGTCTTAATTAATAGCTGCAGTAACTCTGTTAGCATTTTTCATTATTACAATAGGCTATTGGTATCCCCCACAAGAATTAAAGTTTCTGTTATGGAACATTCTGAATAAAAACTTCTCTCTCAAATACAATCCTATGAAATTTTTCCAGAAGAATGCTTCTGGGTCTTTTTTTTGGAGCCACACAGTTCTGCACTGTTACAACTGCAGGACTCTGCCAAAATCTAGCCCACAATTATATAATCAAAATATCTAATTATTAAGAGCCAAAGAACCTAGCACTATTGCTCACAGTGTGTAGTACTGTAGTTCACAAGAAAATCTATTGATATCAATTAAGCTAATTTTGGAGTAAGGAATTATTCCACATGAGTAAGGGTGGCAGTATCTGCCCTTAAATATTCTGCAAACATAATTAGGTTATGTTTTTCTTTGGCCAGCTGGGTGGGGACATAGACCTAATAGTTGGTTGCAGAGTTTAATAAACCCCAAAATCCATTTAGAGATTCTCTGAGTGGAGATGGCCTGTCCCTTGAGTCTCTTTGGTATTGTGATAAATAGCTAGGAGACTTTCTGATTGGTTTCGGTCTCTGCAGATAGAAGGCCAGATCTCATCAAACATTGAGGGAATAGAATCAATGTTCCTCTGCAGATGTATGTGGCTTCAAGAAGAAAAATGGTGGGTGAATGGGTTCATTGATGTGAAATTGAAAAACCACTGTTGGTTAAAATTTTGGGTGTAATCATAGAGAGACTATCTCTGTGGAAAACCGTGAACAGCGGGTCAGCCATCATGGCCCCAAGTTCACCCACTCGTCTCATGGAAGCGATAGCAATGAGGAAGACAACTTTCATGGAAGGAGGGACATAGAGAATGATGCTAAGGGTTCAAAGGGAGACTTCATTAGCACAGAAAGAACAAGATTCAAGTCCCACTGATGTGCTATATGTTCTGATGAACCTAGCAGTCAGTGGATGTGTGAAGACAGAGAAACCTTCCATGGGAGGCTGGAATGCATGGATTGCTGCCAGGTGTACTTTCTAAGAGCTGTGGGTGAGACCCCAGGACTTCAGCATCAAAGCATAATTGAGTAGGAGGGGGAATCCCTGTTGATTCTCGTGAAGCATATTTTTGCTGAGCCTATGATGAAAAACATCACCACTTGGCCTGGTAATGTCTGGTGGAGTCTTTTCTGCTGCTATAAAGGATGTTCTGAACTTCTGAAGAGCACATTCATTCTAAGGCAGATGCCTATCCAAATACCACTCTCTGAGGTGCAGTGCAGGGTGGATTGGGATGTCTGATCTCGCCTTTGCATTGGATCAACAAATCTGGATGGATGGGGATAGGAATTGGTGGACAGGATAACATGCAGAGAAGATTGGGGAATCTGAATTGTCTAGGCCAGTGGAGGGGGGGATCAGAATTATCAAGGCTCTGTCTCATTGAATCTTGTGTAGTACTCAAGGTAAGAGCAGTAGTGGAGGAAAGGCGTAGCTGAGTTGGTCCAACCAGGGGAATAAGAGGGTGTCACCCTGGGAGCTGTGGCCAAGGGCTCTACTGGAGCAGTATGTTGCATATTTGCTGTTCACCTGTGAAGTGAATAGGTCTCTGATCAGGGTCCATAATTGAGCAAAGGTGTCGTGTACTATCAACTACACTCGTGGTCAATCACAAAATGTCTGCTGAGTGAGTCCGCTCCTCTTCTATTGGCTACTAAAAATTCCTTGTCCCTGATTGTACTGTCCTCAGAACTCCTCATCCATACACCCATGTGAAATATGGCCATCTTATTTCCTAACCTCTCACTCCATCTGTCCTAGGCTCATTACATCTCCCCACTCATCCTTGCCCCTGTGGGATCATAAGTGAATAAATAATAAATTGCATCATAATTAAACTGTATTTTCAATTGCCTGTTCCAGCCACCATTCTAGTCCTCTGCACAAATAACAAGAGCAATTTGTCTTTAATCTCTATCTAAACACTGAAGGGCTTGACCAATCAGTGCTGTTGGTAACAAAATGGGAGAGGAATCTGGACCATGCATGAAATCCTACTAAAAGATAGTCATATCAGTTTTCAAACCACCTCTTCTAAGAACCATGAGCTGCACCCCTCAAGTAGCATATTTAAGTAGCACCTCACCTGTACCCCATTTCTCATTTTATTAACAGCAGTGCTGAATGGAAGAGCCTGATGTAAACAAAATAGAAATAACACAAGATATAGAATTAAAGATATTTTGGATATAGAAACTAGAACAGAAATTAAAATTTACCTTATAAAACAACAGAGAAAATGGGCAAGTAGAAATCATTCTTATGTTAAAAAAATACAGTAGCAATTATTTCTTCATATCTGTCTCAACAGAAGAAAATGACCAGAGGGTATGCAACTAATTTAAAAATGATTAAATTACTACCACACAATCAGTTCTTCCAGTGTTAGTAAAAGAGTATATGTAATGTGATGCCTCTCAATGTGGCTTGCAGCAGCAAGGCTCAAACCTAAGACCTCTGAAATTAAAATGAACCTCTACTGCCTGAGGTAAAAAAAACCAGGGTTCATAGCTCAAAGGCTACAGCAGATTCATCAAATTTTATACATGGAGTACCCACTGGAAGGGAAATTCAGAACCACACTGTTGGTGGGTGTTAGAGAAGCAGGCAGTGTGATACAATGGACAGGGTGCTGGACTGGGCCTCAGGAGACCTGGATTCCATTCCTTGCTATGCCACTGACCTCTGTCAGGAAGGTGCAGCTTGTCCTTGGTAGCAGGCAGCACACCCAGGAGAAAGAAAACTCCAATTTCAAACCAACAACATCAGGCCTGGCCAGCAAATTTGTAAAAGTTGTGCTCTCTATGGGTCTGTAGGTTACATATATGATGCATAAGACACCTTCTGTCCTATTTCTTCAAAGAGAAATCCTAGAAACCTCTACAATATTGCAATGTGCACAGGGGCAGGGAAGTGATATGTATTGGCATATTGTTTTATTGCTGTGAGGTTTAGATTTCAAGCCCTATTTACGTCCAGTGGCTGGAAAGACAACTTCACTGAAGCTCCAAGAAAACAGATATATGGGTTATTTCCACCTTTTGGAAATGAAGGAACTCATCCTGACAAGTGAAAGAGAGTCATGAACAGCTGGTGCCACTCCTGACTGAAATAACCAATGCCTCATTCAGAAAAGGAAACTTCCCTTCCTCCTTGAAACATGCAATAGCTTGACCAACACTGAGGAAACCCATTCTGGATACTTCAGTCCTAGCCAACCAGTGTCAAACTTGTCTTTCATGGATAAAGAACATCTGGCTGGAGCTGAACTTGAGGAAAACAGAAGTGATGCTGGTGGGCAGAGGAAATTAGTTTGAGGAGTTTGCAGCCATAGTGCAGTGTCCTTTGACAATGTTCACATCCACAATTGGTCAATTCAGTCCATACTCTAGAAGTAGTCTTAGATTCCTCACTGATGCTGAGCTCTCACATGTCCATGTCCATGAGTAATGTTGTTTACCCTCTCCAGTTGGTTAAGAGACGCTGTCTCATCCTGACATGAAAACCTGGCCTGAGTTATTCATGCCTTCATCACCTCTTGACTGGACTACAGGAGCATAATGTAACTGCACATCAGATCTTCAGCATTTAGGAAACTCTAACTAATACTGCAGCAGGTCTCCTCAGTCACACAGGCTACTGTGAGCATACCACCCCTGTCCTCTGCTCTCTACACTGGCTTCCCATAGAATTTCAAATCAGGTTTGAGTCCTTATCTTCAGAGCTCCACATGGCCGGAGCCCAGGATACCAAAAGACCATTTAGAACTCTGAGATAAATACTGTGGTTGACAACTTTGCTTTGCTGGTGTAATGGAACTCTCAACAATAAGATAAAGCTCACCTGTATGGGAACAGAACCTTCTCCTGGGGAGGTCTGAGACTGTGGATATCAACTCCCCCAAGAATTAAGGACTATCACAAACCTCACCACTTTCTGCTCCCAGTGCAAAGAGCAATTCTTTGACCTTCACTTATCTAACATAAACCCATAGCAACAGGTATATTTAACAAAAAAAGCCAAAACAAAAATCTACTAAAATAAGACACTCCACTCTTCTCTCTCTGGGAAGAGGATGAGAGAGCAAGCAACATGTGACAGAAATGTAGTCACATTGCGTAATGCACTACTGGAAGCTGGTGCTCAGATACAATGGTAATGAGCAAATTAATAAAACCTATATTAGAATAATTGTAGTTTGGAGCTTAACACTGAGCCAATGAGAAGTTGGGGAACCACATTCAGGAAACAGAGTTCTCTAATTTATGTACAAGCAGCACATGGAATAGTCTGTGACTGCCTGAAAAGCCTGTCAACAAAGATGGAGCCCCAGGCTGATTTGTCTCATCCATAAGACAGTGAAGAAAACTATGACTGCTTGATTCCTAGACTACCTGAAAAGAAGCCGAAACATCTCCTGAGTAATATGAGACACTGTAAGAGTCTGTTGGTAATATATTTATTAAAAAAATGTAGGTAAGCACAAACAATCCTCATTGGCTTTGTAGCTATTATCAAACATTTTCCTGTATGTAAAAGCAATTTTTAGTTTGTAAAATGTATATATTCCATTCCTATTTTATTAGCTACTGTTGTTAAAATTTAGCTTCCGATTTTTAAGCATTAGAATTAGGACTAGTCTTAATTTTTTTCACCTTGTGACTGATGTTTGTATTTACAAGTAACAGTAGGTTGAAATCAGCCTAAAAGGACTGCCATTACTATGTGCTACTGTAAATTTATATAGAGAAATCAGGGAAACTAGGATTATGCAAAAGGTCCTGAAAAACCCTTAATTCACCTGAAATAAGGGTTGGCCAAAATCTAGCTAAATATAGATACAATGAGCCTAGCTCCGTACTTGAAGAGCCCTGACACCCTACCCTTTCATATCCCTCTACCACCCATTCACAGCTTCTCCCTCATTTCTGTGTCCCTTCTGCTTGCCACTGCTGGCTTTCCAGAGGTCTTCAGGAAGTGCAAGGCAATTCCTTTTCCATAATATATTTTTGGGCTGCATTAGGTAGAACTTCTGTCCTCCACAATCTACTGGCTTTTCTGGGGCATCAAGAAGTAGCCTGAACCACTACCAACAAGCAGGGAGAAGGTATACAGTCCCTGTGTCTCATTGTAGCTCCTGCTAGACTAAATGGCAATCTTCCCATTATCAGATATGACCAATGCCTGAATTTACCCTGTTGGTTGGGTGGTTTAGCCCTTCAGCTGAAACAAAATTCTGCTGTCCATTATAGCAGTCCATAAGGAAAAGACATTACATCTCTGCATTACAGTCCACTCATCAGGGTCGGGGTGAACATCTCGTCCCTTTTTCAAGAGCTTTCTCCCCTTTATGAAAGGTTCCTCAATAGATCTTTCTTCAGCTCCTCTCTAGGCTACCTTTGCAGGCTTCTTCCTTAAGCCCTTTCCTTTCAACAACATCAGCACACTTGTCTCTTGTCTCCTCCTTGCCAGAGAGATTCACTGTGTGTCTGACCATTGCTCTGACCTCCCTCAGACAGAGAAGAGCAAGACTTTTATATCCAACATGCTCTGTTGGCAGCCTACAGTTCCCATGATTGCGAAGTCCTCAAATTCATCTGGTTTTGGCAGAGGCTATGTCCACAGAAGTGATGTGAACTTGGTCCTCTTAAGGGGCCAACCAAGCTCATCCTGTGACAAGATGTAAAGAAACACTCTTCAAAATAACTAACTTTAAAGAGGAGTCTTATAGATCCACTTGGATTCCATAGCATACATGCACTATCCTAATTATGGGACACTTGTTTCCTCTGCTGCTTAATCTAGCAGTGGTATACAGGGAAAGGGTGTGTCCCCTTCTTTCTGGATGCCTTTGAAGGGGACAGACCTTTTCCTGACCTCTCTGAAGACCCAGTGGATTAAGTGAGCAGTGGCTCTACCTGAAGAGACATGGTGCAGGAAGCCTCATTATAGATTTCCTGCTTTCTGGGTAACTTTCCCATTCCTTGCTCCATTGATGAGTAAGAGAGGTGGCTCAGGGCCTGTAAGGTAAGAAACAGATTTGGGGAAAGGGATAAATTGAAGGGGTTTCATGTGGGTTTGGCTTTTATAAAACTTAAACCATAAAGTGAAACACCAAAAGTTGGGCCACTGTCAATCCCTTCAGAGTTCTCTCAGTCCTGGACTACCCCAAGTCTTGAGAATGTTATACTACCACAAAATGATGTCTTCTTTCATTTTTATAAACAACTTTAATTTCACCCTTCAGAATCATACACCAATTTTCTTGTTATTGTTAGTTTTTGAGACAGGAGAAGCCAGTCACATCAATTACTCTAAAGGACTGCATCCTGACCTTAGTCTCTGTTAGAAAAGCCTATCAGTCCTATCCAGAATCTGGTTAAGTCATTACACTTTCAGTCTTAATATTTTATAGCATTGTTTTTGTAGCATCAAAGATAAAACAGCAGTGAAGGACAAATGCATCATTGTACATATGGAGAGAGATTTTTATCATAATGTGTGTAGGTTAAATTATACACTATTTAGTGGGGAGAATCTATTTTAATATTAGATTGCTGGCAGTTAGCTACATCATTCAGGTAATTCTCTTTCAATGCATACCACATATAGGTCTGGAATTTCATTAAAATGTCCTATTTTTAACCTGTAGCATACAGGAAAGAATTTATTGCACTCCCAAAACTTTCTCTTTGCTCCCAGATTCAGATGTTAAAACTCTGAAATGAAAGTGAACTTGGAAGTAAGTACTTGAACTTGACCAGTAAACACCATACTTCTCCAACAATGTATCTTCTTTAGTTGTAGGGAGGCGCTTCTGAGGCTACAGATTCTTAGGGATTTCTTTAGAGTAGATCAACAAACTTCATATGGAACAGCATATATATGGGGACACGACTAGATCTTTAGTCACTTCCTGAAAATGCTTACCTACAGAGATAATTATCTTCCTGACACCAGGGTCTGAAGTGGAAATATGTATTTCAGGTAACAGAAGATTTATTTTTGCAGTTATACTACATTGTATACATATTTGTTTAAGGAGTTTCAGGAATTGCTGTTATACTCAAATAGCTTGTATAAGTTGAAGAAGACCCTGTAAAAGTAATATTTACTGAGATTCCTAGGCATATGTCACCATTTTTTTCAGGAAGGATGGTATTGTGATTACAGGAATTTCCCTGGTTTCACACATTAAGATAGCATTCCTAGTGGCTCAATCAGCAAGGATAGTAACTGTAATCCAAGTTCTGATATCTAAGCCTTTCTACACAGTGTTCCATAAGTATAAGGTGGCTCTGCATCCTCATCCTAAATTTCTGACTTAAGTGTTGGAGTTTCACCTTAATCCATCTGTAAAACTACTGTTTAGTAGAGTTTTTCTCTAAACCTTATGATTTACAGGTGAGGCTAGGTTATACAGGGTATAGGTTAAAAGGTCTCTTAGTTACTATTTAGACAGGACAAAAGTTTTTCATAAAACTCTTAGGGTGTTTGTCGTATACGTAAACAAGTCTGAGTAGAGATTGTCTAAGTGGATTCAAACCTGTTATGACTTTGCTGGTTTCTGCACATGAATGTCTTAGAGCATGAGGTCCAAAAGCAGCATTTCTGCTGCATAACAAAATACCTAAGGCTGACACCTGAAGCTCAATTCACACATTTATGGAACGTTATTGACTTGGCCTCTAGCCTGATGTCCAATTTAGCAGAGCAGGGCTTCAATCATTATTTAACCTGTTATGCTCAAACACACTGCCTTTGAAGATTGTTATTATTAGTTCATTTCTCACAAATCTATATGGGCAATTCTTGAAAGAACTGTGGGAGAGCTAGTCAGATACCAGAGAAAGAAGCAGCAGAAGGAACTTTGTTCGCTAGTTCTGGACACTTTAATAGATGAATAGATATGGCAAGACCAGGACTAGCATATCCTGTGGTAGTGAACTGCTCACCAGCTGAGAAGCATAACAAAACTCCATTTTATATCAGAGATCTATAGCCACAATACAGCCAGTAAAAAGAAAAGTTTGCACAGGACACCAAAAGGACTCGCTGACTTTTAACTTCATTTATTCTTTAATCCCACTCTACCTTTGCCAGAGAATTCATAAATTATTAATCCCTCTGTCTAGCTAGGAATGATACAGTACTTTACCTTAGTATCTGAGTGTCTCACAGATTTAAGTCATACTCTCTCTTTCCTTCTCTCAGTGGAATTTTTAAACAAAATTACTTATTCATTTATTGTGGGACGGCTCGGTCAGAGAAGTCAGATTTATATTTTACTTTGAGTTGGTTGTCATTTGGATCTCTTGTGACAGTAAATGCCACACTGCTTGGACAGCTGCCAAAAAAGCTTTCCTCTTCCCTCTTATGAGTCTCAGTCTTGTGGTGGCAGTTCTAGTTTTCCAGAGGAATGAAACTGTCATGGGGGATCATGATTATGAAGAATGAGGTAATCTTGCAGGTTGCTTGGCCCAATTATATAAAGGATTTTGAAGATTAGGACCAAACTCTTGAACTTCACTGTATTTGATGATAAGTGGTGCACTATGGCAGTGGTTCTCGAACTACTGTACTGGTGACCTCTTTCACATAGCAAGCCTCTGAGTGTGATTCCCCTTATAAATTAAAAACACTTTTTTATATATTTAACACCATTATAAATGATGGAAGCTGGCAGCTCCCAACCCGCCATGTAATAATGTCCCGACCCCAGTTTGAGAATCCCTGCACTAGGGAAATGTATTTTTGGTTGTCTGTGTTAGAGATAAAAGGGCTATCTGGGAATTTTCCACTTTCAACAGAAAATGCCCTTTTCATAAAATCAAAATTTGATGTAGGTAAATTTCAATTTTGTCAAAAAACTTTCATTTCCATCTAGAATATTGCTGGCAATTTTAAAATCAAGATTGGAATTTTTTAAAAAAAAAAGATATGCTCTAGTTCGAACAGGAGTTGTACTGGGGAAATTTTATATAGGAGGTCAGATATGATCACAATGGCCTCTTCTGGCCTTGCAAGTTATAAAACTTTGAAAATTGGGCTCCTCCCTGCCTGTTTGGAAGGATCTCATCAATTTCACTTTCAGACATCAAAAGCGAAATTGACAAGAGCTTTTCAGGTACACTGCTGGGGAGCTGCATTGGGCCTGTGGAGGAGGCAGGAAGGATGAGTGTGCCTCCTCCCTTGCCTCTCATGGACAAGTCAAGCTCACAGGATCTATAATGATCAGGGTTTAACTGATCACCATATTTGGGGTGGGGAAGGAATTTTCCTTCCGGGCAGATTGGCAGAGGCCCTGGAGGCTTTTCACTTTCCTCTGCAGCATGGGGCACGAGTCACTTGCTGAAGGATTCTCTGCAGCTTGAGGTCTTCAAACCACAATTTGAGGACTTCAATAACTCAGACATAGGTCAGGGGTTTGTTACAGGAGTGGGTGGGTGAGATTCTATGGCCTGCGTTGTGCAGGAGGTCAGACTAGATGATCATAATTGTCCCTTCTGACCTTAAAGTCTATGAGTCTATAAGTCTCTAATTAATTCTTAATTTATTAGCACTGAAATTATTCTGTTTGAATTGCAATCATTTTAAAGGGAAAATTCAAATAACTCATTTTTTAAGATGATTGTGATACATTGACATACATCATTATAAAATTCAGCACTTACATAGCACTTTAAAAAGGTAAAACACTGTATAAACATGAATTAACTCTCATAACACTGCTGTGAGCTAAGTATTATCATCCCTATTCTACCGAGGGGAAATCAGAGAAAATATTTATATCAAGTGATTTCCAGGACCAAACAGAGTCAGTGGCAGAGCAAGAATGGAAATATAGGAGTTGTTCCTGGCTCTGGTGCAGGTCTCTCTTTCTAGTTAGATCATGATGCTTTCTCATGTGGGTAGTGTTAGCAGTTAATCATTGCTTTAGAGCCATCAAAGGGCAAAACAGTGGTTATTGTCTTTGACTGTGTAACTACAACTCACAGCTAGCTCATTTCATATAACCTGCACTCAACTTCCTTCTACAAACTCTTTATATTTTAATTAATTTTATTTTTATATAAAACCTATTTATTTGCTTATTTCTGCAACTACTGCACTTAATATGCAATAAGCAAATGTGTCTTCTAACCTTTGTTAGGTTTTAATAACTGAAGAAATGTTTTATCTACTAGATGTTTTTGTTTTACCAGTGTTTGTATTGGCTATGTTTAAACACAGTGTACTCAGCGTTTTTGCTAAAGTGTTTTTGTCTTTGCTGTTCTGTTCACTGTTTTTTAGATTGTTATGTTTTGTTTGCCATGTATTTACATAGAACCACCACAAAATATACTCCTGTGTATGGAAATATTTGCACACATTCAGATATTCAGTGTTTTGCAGGCAGAATGTAGGGCATGAATTTTAAAATATGTCCCTAAAAGTTAGTTTGGATCCATACAGCTTATAACTCATCTGAAACCATAAGTCTCTCTGCAATATCATAATAGTTTCCACAGCAGCTAAACATATGTCACAAATTAAGGATTCAGACTACGAAAGCTGAATAAGAATTAGGAATGACAAAATATTCTAAAAGTTCTTGTCTTTAATAGACTTCTTAACCAGGAACAAGGAGAGGAAACTACAGAAAGTCTGTGTGCTCATATAGAACCTAGTACACTAGATCCCTAATCCTGGTTAAAGTCATTGGGTGTTTCTGTAATTAATAATGATTATAATAATATGTATATTATAAAGTTGCTTCCAAACAAAGTTTTCTTGAAGTTGAAAAGAGAAGGCAGCCACTGTTTGAAGAATCATTATGTAATAGTTTTGTAGACTTATCATCACACTTATATCTGATAAAAAAAAATTGACTGTAACATTTCATTGAAGTTGAAGTTCCTGGGTAGCAACTATACAAGGCTGGCAGCTGCCAAGAGCTATGAGATTACTGACTAGAATAACATGTCTGGAGCCCTGCCTAGAACTGAGACAAATTTTGATTCATATTCATGCACATATTTACAATATACCTCCAAAATGAAATAAGGATATAATTCCATGATAATATGTCAGACTTAATTAGATCAGCAGATGCTCAAAATCGAACTAAATTATTTTCTAATAAATGTGCTCTTATCAGTCTATTGTCTTTCTAGAGCTACAGTCCTGGGGATCTGTGTGTCCTTGAGTCTTGTACCATCAGCTATCCACCCCACCTGCATTGATTCAAGAATCGTAAGGTGGGAAACCACAACTTCGTCTGCCCTCAGTTTCTTTCCACTACTTCAGAGTTCATTGGTAAATACTCCAGAGAAAGGGAGAATGAGGATTGGAAGTGTGTTTCTGTAGAAATTTGGAAACAGTAGAACCTCAGTAGCAGAGAAAATCAGCAGAAGCTGGGACTGGTGGACTCTGATGACGTCATCAGTGCCTGATTGGTTTTCCCACCCTTTACTGTGGATGGTCTCTCTCCCCACTTTGCTGATTGGCAGTTTGCTCCCACTCTATCCTGCCCTCTCCATCACAGTTTCAGTACTTAAGCCTGGCTCCACCTGTCCTCCATGGGCCCCTGCTTCCCTTTTCCCTTAACTTCTCCCTTTCATGTCCTTCCTTGTCTCTTTTTTTAGCTAATTTGCTCTCAACAAAATTTCATACAAACAATTAAAAAAAGAAAAATCAGTAACAAAAAGGTGGTGCTTACCTTGTGGGGGCTTCCTAGAAGTGGTGACATCCTAGGCGGAGCCATGGCCAGGGGTCTCTGCACGCTGCATCCACCTGCATGTACCACCCCTGAGCTCCCATTGACCGTGGTTCCTGGCCAGTGGGAGCTGCGGAGCCGGCACTCGGGGTGGAAGCAGCACGCAGATCTGCATGGCCTCGCCTCTGCCTAGGAGCTGAGGGAGGGGGATGTCACTGCTTCCAAGGAGGTGCGGTGCCAGGTAGGGAACCTGCCAGCCCTGCCACCCCTTCCCAGCACCAGTGGGGGTCCGAAGCCACGTGCCGCTGCCTGCCTCCCACCACCCCACCCCCTGAGCATCCATGGCAGCCCTGGGCTACACCCCTCCCCCCAAAGATTTAGTCAGGAGTATGTAGTACAAGTCATGGACAGGTCACAGTTTACTGCCCGTAACCTGTCCATGACTTTTACTAAAAATACCTGTGACTAAAACATAGCCTTACTAATAAGTAATACACTTGAAATAATGCAGTTACTAGAAATACACCATTTTTTCTTCATTGGAATTTATCTACTGATCTCCTTTCTCTGAAGATCAACAAAGAGTAATAATCCCAGGAATAGGGCTGAGAAGGATTTAATTAAATAAGGATTGAAACACTGCTCTTTTTCCTGAGTATCAGAGGGTCTGTTAGGAGACTGAAGTATCAACAAGCAGATGAGCCCTCACTGGAGCCACAAGAATCCCATGAGTGCTGTCCTCTCTGTTTCTTGTACAGGTAGACTTTGTTTTCCAAAAGCTTTAGCAGATGTCTAGGGTTTTCAAAATATTTGTGGTGTAACTGGAGTGAATATTATCATCGGGAGACATGACAGAGAGAGAGGATGTTTTGTAATCCTTCATGAAGCTAATTTAGGTCACAGCTGAGCCGATTCTTTTAAAATGTTTTGTGAATAATTATGCAATGAAAAATTATCAACATTTATAACACGTTACTTGCAGTGAGTTATTTGACCAGTTCCAGTCATCAGGCTCATCTATTATTTGAGTCTTGAGACAGATTATCCATATATTAGCCAGTGGTAATGAAAGCTGTGGAGGAGAAGGGGATGAATAGAGCCCCTGCATTGCTTTGAAGGACATGGGTGAGGAACTCTTATACTCCCTTTCATAATTCTGAAATTCTTTTGGTATGTTTGTCATCTCCCAATCTTTTGAAAAAGTATCAAATTTTCACGAAAATAAGTATTGTGCCTAAATACATTATATCACTATGAATAAACAGTAATACAAAAGTTGAAGATACTTTTGTCATTTTGTTGGCCTAGTTGTGTGGTTTTCAACCATTTTTTCATTTGTGGACCCCTAAAAATATTCAAATGGAGGTGTGGATCTCTGAAAATCTTAAACATAGTCTGCAGACCCCAGGTTGAAAACCACTGGTCTGGTTTACATCAGATGGTGTAAATGTAGTCTTACCATTGAGAAGCCAGTGTAGTAAACACATCAGTGGTTTCAGGTTCTTGGAATAGTTTCAGAAGTTCTGGGTCACAGGATAGGTGTGCAAGGATTCTTAGTTCAATATGGGAAAAATCTAGCAAATAAAACTCTCCATTAGTACCCTTGCAACTTTTCTATTACTGTATTATACTTTTTAAATATCCTTTCCGTATTTATTTCCATTGTTTATATTTTTCAGTTACAGGACAACAGAATTTTATAGAATTAATTTTTTTTCACAAAAGGTTATAATTTTGTGAAAAGAATTCAAACACAAAACAATATAAAACTTTAGAGCCTACAAGTTGAAGCAGGAAGGGACATACAAATGTTTAGCATATCTGACATGTAAATACTTTGCATAGCCAGCTACAACAGTGCCATGTGAATGCCTGTTCTCACTTTCAAGTGACATTATAAAAAAAAAAGTGAGGAGCATTATCTCCTGTAAATGTAAACAAACTTGTTTGTCTTAGCAATTGACTGAACAAGAAGTAGAACTGAGTGGACTTCTATGAGGTGAATAGAAAAACATCCAAAATATTAATAATAAATTTAAATTGGTATTCTACTATTAACAGCGTGATTAAAACTGCAATTAACTGTGACTATTTTTTTAATCTAGTTAATTTGCATTGCAATAATTATATGCATTAGCTGTGATTGACAGTTTTAGTGAAAATTATCCTTGCCCAAGGCATGAAAACTTTCTGCATGAATGATTAAAGTTTGGCAAAGTTAGAGGTGCTTATGCTGAAAAGTATTGAGTAGCTTTTCAGTTAGATATTGCTACCAGCGCTGCCTATAATACAGACATTCAGACTCTGCTTGCGAGGAATGGGCCACTCTTGAAGATAACTACACTTAACATCAATGCTTTTTCTTCACAAGGTCAATGAAGATGTAGTGGCATCCAAAAGAGGACTAGCAGCAGTTATCACAGGACTTTTGTTAATATATAATCATAAGATAATTTCCATTATTATTGTTACCTGCTGCTAAGAACGTATATCCTTTAGCTGAAACAAACAATGTTCTTGGGGAAATAGTTACTATTTCATTTTCTTTTCCTAGAAAGGAGATGGGATAAACATATAATACATCACAGAAACAAAACAAAACAATAAAACTTTGTTGTAAAACAGGCAAGGTTGCTAAGCATCGAACGTATCTGACAGACCACCACAAATGCAAGGAATTGAAAAGTTAAGCCATCTAACAGCAATTATCCTGTACTCAACAAATAAATAATGAATTAATTTCCTACTTCAATCACAATTTCCTAGGAAATTATTTCCATGTGTACTGAATCTTTACAGAAGAAATGACAAGATGACAAGTAAAAGTTAATGCATTACTGGAATCCTATTCTACTTGGTGTAGGAAAGGCAACAATGCTTGAAGTATAGTATATTTCCTCTACTACTGATTGTGACCAACTGATTGTAAAAGTTGCAAAGGAGGAAATGAGAAGATCTGGAAAAGTTTGAAAAGGAAAGAAAAACCTGAAAAAATGTAGTTTTGCAAAGTACATTTGAGTAGGGCTCTGTGTTGGTCATGGAAGTCGTGTATGTTATGGATTCCATGACTTCTTGCGACCTCCGTGACTTCTGCAGTGGCTAGTGTGGCTGACTGCAGGACTGCCCAAGCAACTGGCCCTGGAGCCAGCTGCTCAGGCGGCCCTGGGGATAGCGACACCAGCCGCTGCTGGAGTGGCTCTGCAGCCAACCGCTCGGGCAGCCCCGCAATCAGCCACACCAACTGGTGCGGCTGGCCCTGGGGACCACCTGAGCAGTGGTCCCAGGGACAACTGGAGCTGCCACAGCTCAGAGCAGCGGCTGGCCCCAAGGCTTTCCCCGCCCCTGGCGGCAGTTGGAAAAGCCACTGGCTCCCCGGGACGGCCCCTGTGGCGGTATCTGGAGCACCCTCTGGCCCCCCGGGTCTCCTCTCCCCAGCAGTGCCCCTCCCCCTAAGATTCATTCAGGAGTATTTATGGTATAAGTCATGGATAGGTCACAGGCCGTGATTTTTTGTTTCTTGCCCATGACCTTTTACTAAAAATACCCATGATTAAATCACAGCCTTACATATGATCCATGAGCATCATTATTGAATTTTGCCAGACTCAGTCTAGGTCTGCCTATGTGCTGTAGTATATGTTGGGTAGCATGTATATGTATCCACTGTTTGTACACAGATGAAATAGCTAAAAATAACATGAGAAATTACAAACTTCCAGCTTTAGCCATTCAGAGTTTTTTCTCATCTCAGATAGACACTTATAATTCTAAGATTTTTATTGTTATTCCAAACTCTTCTCCTCATTTCACTTGCACTTCTATAAACGTTTTGCTTCATTATATTGAACTGTGTCCTATTCCAAAACCTCCTGTGCAAAGCCAACCACTGCTCCCTCCAGAAACTAAGAGCAACAAAGCAGCAGCAGCGGTCTTGTGCAGCTACCTGCAGGAAGAAAAGGTTATGTAAGCAAGTCTCTCATACTGTTCACTCTTATGGGTCCAGTCCTTTCTCTATCACTTGGGTCATGATTCCCTAGGACTTACAGCCCTCTCTATACTATTCCTTGAATCCAGTTTATAGCATCCATCTGACTAGCAATCAAAGGATATTTTGACCCTTAGCTGTTAGTTTGATTTATGTGGTCTAGTCAATCTAGCACTGTCACCTCCCTAGGAGAAGTTTTCTCAGATGAAAGCACAGAAAAACTTCTTAGTAAGATAAGGCAGGATAACTTGGTTCCATTACAACGATGCAAGCTACAAACTGTGAAAAAAGAACACAAACTGAAGGTAGGAGGACTGGCCGGAAGGGCAGAGAATATTTAAAAATCGATGAACTCGCTTGCGTAAATCAAGGAAGAGGCAGCAGAACCCACATGCTGTACTGGCAAGAAGCAGCAGAAAGATTAGTTTAAAAGATAATGTTATAATATAACTACACGGTTAGAATGTAGTCTCTCTCCATTTTTGAGATGTTGGTATGCTTTAATAGTACTTGATCACATATTTTTACTCAGACACTTAGATAAATGCATGTCATTTTATAAAACTACATAAACAACAACTTTTGTCTTTACCTTTTACATATTGCTTCTTAATAATTTGAACTGGATGCTTGGAGATACCTTGGATATTCTGTAAATAAAATAACAGGAACATTTTTTTTACAGGAATTGAAAATGTATTTTAAAAATATAATTTAGGAGAACATCAAAGATTAATTTGATAGATTACATAATGTTAACATGTTTTATTTATTTTATATTAAACAATATTTGAATTATATTTTGACGATATACATATACTTAATTGTAAAGTATATCATGTAAAATTAAGTATTTTGAATTATATGACATAAAAACCCAATTAATGGAAATGATAATCATGTACAGCCTACACTCACATTTAAGTGATGAAATGTACACTAAAATTTTAAGTATGAAGTTGGGGTGTTAGAGAGTCTAGTGGGATTAAGTAGAGTAATTAAATTATTGTATCAACAGATGAGAAGCAAGCACAGCAAAACTATGAAAATTGAGCGTGGTCTGGAAAGCCATATTAAGTAGAAGAGAAGGCTATAAAGACTTACATGATGGAAAACCGAGAGCCTAAAAAGCTTAAGAGAAGAGAGGTATTATTATGATAAGAGAGATTTGAGGTAGGTTTTGGGTGGAGTGATTGCCATATATGCAGGATACTCATGTTGGCTTAAAAATCATTAAATTAGGGTAGGATATTAAATCTGGAGTCTTTCATATCACAATACACAGAATTATTATTTTGTTTATTGAAAAATATGTTTTTAGTTAACCCAAGAAGCCATTCTGTGTACTGTATCTACTTGGAACCAATCTGTCAGTGCAGGACAGAATGCTTCAGGGCACCTGGCAGGGCATACCTTACTGCTCCTTTAGAGGAACAGTATTCATCCTAGCTGCAGTTTACAGTTTACATGCTGAAAGGCTGATCAAGCCCCCAAGCTAGCAGATCACTTCCCCCAGGGCTGTGATGCACTCAGGGCCAGCTCCAGGCACCAGCAAAGGAAGCAGGTGCTTGGGGCAGCCAATGGAATGGGGCAGCACGTCTGGGTCTTCAGGGGCAATTCGGTGGTGGGTCCCTCAGTCCTGCTCTTCCTCTTTGAGCTGCCACCGAAGTGCTGCAGAAGAGGAAGAGAGGGAGCGAAGGACCCACAGCCGAAGTGTCGCTGAAGAACAAAGCAGCGCGATTGAGCTGCCGCAGATCGGCTTTATCTTTTTTATTTTATTTTTTTTCGCTTCACCTCTTGGGGCAGCAAAAAAGCTGGAGCCGGCCCTGGGTGCACCAGTCAGGGTAGTAAGCCAGAATCGTAACCTAAATCTAGAGCAAAATCCCTCTCTGCTGATACACTGATGGGAAGGGCCTGGGCAGGGCTTAAATTCAGCCGGAGATGTCCAGAGCAGAGCTCCAGTAAATACTTCCAAACCCTCAGGAGCCCCGGCATGCCCCGCAAGGCTGAAGCCCCGAGCCCTGGTGCCTCCTGTGGGGCTGAAGCCCCATGCTCTGTGGCTCTAGGAAATAGTGAGAATTTAAGTCCTGGGAAAATTAAGGGTTCTGAACACTCTTCCTCTGCTAGCACACCTTTGCAATACAGGACAAAGTTTTGCCCTATATTTAGCATTTTATTTGCTATTTCATAATTTTCTTCACCTGTTTCTTTGGAGCCATCACCTGTTAAAAGCAAGTGGGCATACATTGCTGTCAATTTTTCTGTGACTGAACAAGAAAGACACCTGTGGATCTTTACCCTTCTTTACTATACTATTTCTAATGTACTGTGAAACTTTGAACAGTGAGAATGGACTTCTGGTTGAATCATGCTTTATGGAAGGATAGGATTCAAGTAAAAAATCTAAGATTTTCCAAAGATATAAGATGTTCTAATGCAGTTGACTTAGCTTTTGGGAATAAAACTGAATTCTACAGGAATTGTTTATTCCTGAACGACTCTTACATGCTGATCTTGATTTGTGAATGCACCACCACATATCATAATTCAAAGAAGCTTTTTAAAAATTTTAATCTGTTTTATCTCAAATATTATTTTCAGATACTGTAGCATCATAAGCTTAAGCTGCCTAGTGCAGTTGCATTTTTAAATTTGTAATACATTATGGAAGAGGTTGTTTATTAAGTACAGCCAATCTACAGGTATAAAAACTGAGAACCGTCTAGGCTCATCAGTAAAGACGACAATCCAGGGCTAGGTGTCAAAGGGATAATAATTTAACCTTCTCTTTTAGAGACCTGGGTTCACAGCCTGTAAGAGTTACCAATGAAAGATATGACTGCAACCAGTAAGGACTATCAGTGAAGTGTGAAACATGACATCCATGATAACTTCCTCCTATTATTTTGTAACACTATTCCCCATCACCTGGACAGGTAGCATCTGACAATACATGACATGTAACATTTAGCATATGATAATGTGTGTCAACTCCAATTGTTATCAGTTCATTAATACGTCTGTACATAACTCAGTGGTTAGATGAATGTGCCAAAGTTATATGTTTCAGGATGCAAGAATGTTGGGAGCAGGGATGTATAATTTCAAAATAAGAAAAGTCACTCCCTATGCAGTTTTGAACTCGGAACCATTTTTTTTAAAGCTAAGAGGTATGCAATCAAATTGAAAAGTAAATTAAGTTAAAATTTTAGCCATCCATGTATACTTATAATGAAATAAAATAGCAAAAAGTAAAAATGATTTCCCCCAGTACCACTATGAGGGTATTCACAATTAAATGTGTACAAGATAAACCTCTGCCTAAACAACACACACAAATATATAGTGCATTACTAAATGAAGTCCAATAGTTTTTCACATTAAAAGAAAACTAAGAGCATTTTTCTCAACTCACTAATGTGCAGACTGGCAAGGAAAGAAACACTTATTACCATGAATAAAAGTTTGAAATTTATTTTTTGTTTTTTAATTCTTTACTTGAAAGTAGCAGTTCTAAACATTTGTGTCGAGTCTGATGTAAAATAATGTGGTTTGTGATACGAGGGACAAATTATCAAAATGATAATTACTTAAATTGTGTCCACATAATCCACATTTATGTGCACAAAACAAGTACAGTAAATGGGTGTCTATGTGCTTGTTAATATGAATAATGTGGACAATCTAAGTGGGTGGGTGAGCTGCTAGATTTTCAGCATTTTTGAAAATCAGACCATGATTCAAATGCCTAGGTATAGATTTATGAGCCTAACTTTACCCATTTCTGAAAAATTTGGCCTAAAAGTTTTTCTTCTGACAATTTAATATTGATTGAATATTATTTTATATTCTTTTACATTCGGCTTTTGCAAAGCTAGTGAAACTGCTCAACAAGATGTGTGTTTCAAGCTCTACATTAAGAAATGGCACTTGTAAATAAAAACTTTGAAAACAATAACTTTCAGTTATTCCTGTTGATTGGAGAGCCTGAACTTGTGAATTTCCAAATTCCTGTACAAAGTGAAACTGATACAGATTTCCTTTAAAAATTACTTTACCAAGGTAAAAGAATACTGTATTACATTCCTATTCTCACTGAAAACCAAATGCAAGTACAGTGTCCATCATGCTAATCTTAGAGTGTTTTCAGAAGTTTTACTAATGCCTCCTAAAATTCCATTCATGTAATCCC
This sequence comes from Gopherus flavomarginatus, assembly GCF_025201925.1. Lineage (NCBI taxonomy): Eukaryota > Metazoa > Chordata > Testudines > Testudinidae > Gopherus > Gopherus flavomarginatus. Next base: position 267,583,806 of record NC_066619.1, on the reverse strand, counting down.
AAGGCAAGAAAAATTTATACTGCACCTATTTTCTCATGTAAAATAGTCAGCAAATTACAATTTAAATATCTCTTTGGAAGAGAATTAATTTGGAGAATGTATGCAAGTTAATGCTTATTTTTAAGAGCATTTAGAGATTTAAGAGGGTAGAGGAACAAAGACAAGGAACTTAAAAGAAGCCTCCAAGTAAAAGTCTTCTCACTACTTGAGTCTGACAGTACAGTGTGCTTCAGATGATTCAGTGTCCTTCTCAAGGAGGCAGGTACCCGGAGTCCTATGCCACAACAAAATTTAGAATTGCCCTGCCCAGGGAGGCATCCAAGGCAGCTTCCCCTCCAGAGGCCAGCCACGGCACCCTGCCCCAGACACTCATACTCCCTCCTCCCCCGAGGCCAGCTGCAGCCCCCCGCCCCAACCCAGACACTCACTGACCCCTACCCTTCTAGATCCTGGGGATCCAGAGAGAGAAATGGCCTGATGCTGGGTCCCGGGCTTGCACAGACTTTCCTGTGTGCTGCCACCTCCTTCCTTCAGGGCCTGTTGTCCAAAACACCTGGTCTGACCGGCTACGAATTATGGAATCATAGGACTGGAAGGGACCTCAAAAGGTCATCTAGTCCAGTCCCCTGCACTCATGGCAGGACTAAGTATTATCTAGACCATTCCTGACAGGTGTTTGTCTACTCTGCTCTTAAAAACCCTCCTATGATGGAGATGTCACAACCTCCCTAGGCAATTTATTCCAGTGTTCAACCACCCTGACAGTTAGGAAGTTTTTCCTAATGTCCAATCTAAACCTCCCTTGCTTCAATTTAAGCTTATTGCTTCTTGTCCTATCCTCAGAGGTTAGGAACAATAATTTTTCTCTCTCCTCCTTGAAATAAACTTTTAGATACTTGAAAACTGTTATATGTCCCCTCTCAGTCTTCTCTTTTCCAGACTAAACAAATTCAGTTTTTTCAATCTTCCCTCATACGTCATGTCTTCTAGACCTTTAATCATTTTTGTCGCTCTCCTCTGGACTCACTCCAATTTGTCCACATCCTTCCTGAAATGTGGCACCCAGAATGGGACACAATACTCCAGTTAAGGCCTAATCAGCACAGAATAGAGCAGCATTACTTATCATGTCTTGATTACAATACTCCTGTGAATACATCCCAGAATGATGTTTGCTTTTTTTGCAACACTGTTACACTGTTGACTCATATTTAGCTTGTGGTCCACTCTGACCCTCAGATCCTTTTCCGCAGTACTCCTTCCGAGGCAGTCATTTTCTGTTTTGTATGCGTGCAACTGATTGTTCCTTCCTAAATGGAGTACTTTGCATTTATCCTTATTTAATTTCATCCTACTTACTTCAGACTATTTCTCCAGTTTGTCCAGATCATTTTGAATTTTAATCTTATCCTCCAAAATTCTTGCAACCCTGCCCAGGTTGGTATCATCCACAAACTTTATAAATTTATTCTCTATGCCATTATCTAAATCATTGATGAAGATATTGAACAGAACCAGACCTGAAATGGATCCCTGCAGGACCCCACTCGTTATGCCCTTCCAGCATGATTGAACCACTGATAACTACTCGCTGAGAATGGTTTTCCAACCAGTTTTGTGAATGTGAAGGAGGAATTGTTTGCAGGATAGCCTAATTGCTCTAAACTTCAATATGTTGATGTGGAGCATAGATTCCTGAGGAGACCGTGTCCCTTCCACTACCTGCCCCCCAATTTGAGCCCCTCACCTTGTGAGGGAAGTACTCATTGTTATAGTCTTTGTTAGCAGTGGGGAACTAAACAGGAAGCTCCCACATACATCCATACACCCATCTCTTTCCTCTGTCCTTCCACCAGATAAAGTAGTCCAGGACGCTTCAAGGAACCATGACTAGAAAGTCAAGACTGTGTCTGCCTGGGGCATACACTGTCTGTAGCCATGCTTGCAGGCATCTGAAGTAAAGCCCTGCAAATGGGGTCACATATGTTTTTGCAGCCATATGACTCAACAGGACCAGATAAGACCACATGGATGTCCTGGGGTTCATCTGAATTTGCTATATGAGTCTGCTCATACAAGACAATCCCTTCCTTGATAAGTATGTCCTGGCTAACACTGTATCTAGCCTTGCCCCGTTAAACTCTATAGTTTACATTGGTTCCAGGGTGGACTTTTCCAGGATCATCCTGAGACCTAGCCTCTTGAACAAGTCCAGAAGCACAGTGGTCACTTACTGAGTTACCTGGTAAGATATTCCCTGTAGGAGCCTGTGACAGAGTGTACCTGCCCCACACTGGTACCGCAGGGGTTAACTCCTCCTTTTAGGCAGAGGAGGCCACACTCCCTCAGCCCTGCTCCTTCCCGCGAGGCCCTGACCTTGCTTCTCCTCTTCCTGCTCCCGCTCTGCCCTATCCCCTGAGGCTCCCTGCCCACTCACTGTTCTCCACCATCCCCCTAGTGCCTCCAGTCAGCCACCTACCTAACAGCTGATCGGTGGCACTGCCAAACAGCTGTGGTTGCTGAGTGCTGAGCACTCCCTATTTTTTTTTTCTGTGGCTGCTTGAGCCCCCTATGGAGTCGGTACCTATGGCTCTCTGCATTCTCTGACATTTGCAGGACAGCTCATGCGGAATACCAGTGGAGGCTGGTCTTTGCCTAAACTGTGGTTTGCTGGATTTTTGCTTCATCATAGTTGTGTATATGACTGCTTCATGAGTGTCAGTTTCTGGCAGTCAATACAGTTCTTGAAGCCAGGATCCTTGGTATGCTCTCCCTGCCACTGTAGAAGTCAGCACAAACACTGAAGCTCTCTCCTAGATCACAACAGTAAGAAGGAACTAAAACAGTGACGATCCAACAGCCCCCTTTATACCCTCAGTGAGGAGCATAAGGAGAGTGGGGGTGCATGCATGAACCAAATGGACATTGCTAGCAAAAATTCTCTGGTCCTAGGGTGTCACCTTGTCTGAAGTTGCTCACAACTGTGAGTGTCTATCTCAGGGCAGACAGTCTTACCATGGAATCACAAACAGTCCCCTTAGCCTCTCCAGTCTATCTTGCCACCCAGACAAATAACTCTGTGATAAAATGTTATTAAAACAAAAAAATCATACAACATCAGGTTTCTCCCAATCCCAAGAGACCTGTCACTTACCCCAGATCAATTGGTACTCTAGATCTTACACCAAAGACAATGCTGTTAACAAGTGATATAATAAACTGTTAGTTTCCCAAAAGTCTTTCAGGTTAACCAGATTGTCTCTGGGGATCTCCACTTTGCATCTGATACCCGTCCCCTACCCATCCAAACTGTCCAGAGGCATTCTTTGAATCCATATTTATAGTATCTTCACATGTAAAGCAAGCTGGCAGTGTCTCTACACACTTGAGCTTTTCCTTTAATGATAGTATGTGAGGAATGCACTTAGACTTTTGACTTCCAACCATTATACATAATTGTACATTTGTTTGAAATTAGCTTTTTTCTGTTACAGGCCTTAGGTTCTTCATTGGCATTCCACAAAATTTCTTTGAGGGGTCATTTAGTTACAGTGTATATACAATGTAAATGTTTGTCGGCACATTATAAGAGAAACAGATAAGTGAAAACAATACAAGTAACAGTCCACTAGTTTTCATGAAGTTTAAACATCGGAATACACACTTATACATTTAACACTTTGATCTATACTAACACACAAGTGTTAAAAAAATCAATTTTTTTTATAAGCAAAGGAAAATATTCACCACTGCTTTAATCTTGCCAGGTTCAATTACTTTCAGAAATCTTGCCACTGAAATTCAACCACATTCCCTAATATTCAAGAAAAGCCCAAATTTCCTTATATACCTCTACCCTGATATAACACAACCTTATATAACACATATTTGGATATAACACGGTAAAGCAGTGCTCCAGGGGGGCGGGGCTGCATACTTCAGCAGATCAAAGCAAGTTCGATATAACGTGGTTTCACCTATAACGCGGTAAGATTTCTTGGCTCCCGAGGACAGCGTTATATCGGGGTAGAAGTGTACTTACAGCAAAGTTCCATTTTATTAACCCATGATTTGAATATTTCAGCAAAAATATATTAGTTTACCAGCAACAAAACATACCTGTGAAGTCTTCCACCATATTCTCTGAATATCTTGTTCTCCTGGATTGGATTCACATTATGAATGCTAGCACTAGTGATAGCTCTGCTAGTTCCACCATCAGAACATAATTACATATTGTATTGCCCTAGTTTCCTATCCCTTTCAGGGTATTTTACTCTCTCAGAGTTCTGGTGAAATTCATGCAGAGAATTAGGGAACCTCTGTCAAGCGCTCACACTAAGAACCCAAACCCTACAAGGGAACATATGAGAGAACAAGATTTGATGCTAATACTTTGTGCTTCTGAAGCAGTGCTGCCCAGCATTTTTGTGTTGGAGATCCCTGTGGTGGACAGACACTGTCCAGAACTTTGCATACAATGTTCCCAGCAGAGTTTGTCTTTTTTTTCATTTTTTCATCTTTATTCTTCCTTTTTGTTTGTCTTTTTTTAAATGAAGTTTTGCTCCTTCTTCTTCCCCCTTTTCATGGCTATTTGTCCTTACCTAAAGCCTACATATATGTTCAAAGTGGGGTAGCGAAGGGGCTGACTCATTTCTGGTGCTTCATTGTGGCCAGGAATGATGTAGTAGCTCTTTTCCCACTGGGTGTCGCTGCCAACAGCCCGTCTGTCTTTGTGGCAGTATGCCTCTTCCTGTGACTTGACCCTCTAGCCAGGTCACTTGAGAATCTCTCTCCCTCTGAGGTCCTACATGAACAAAATATGCAAGGGAATTAACACAATCTGAGTTAACAGGAAATAGAGGGAAAGGATTTCTTCTCAAGGTGCATCTGAATTTGGCCCTCCCTTCCCTCAGGAAGGGGCTTTTGGGCAGCAGCGGTCTGGGAAGCTCCTGCTGTCAGTCAGTCCTTTCCCCAGGAGCTGAGGGCTGAAGGTCTGTTTTCTTCCTTGTTTTGTCAACAAGTAATAAAAGCTGCTCTCTCCCCATTTTAAGTTCCTCTTCCAGCTTGTGCATGCCTTGCATTTGCAACATGGCAGAGCTGCCTGAGCCGAGTAGCTCCTTAACCCCCTTGTTGTCCAGTGTGGGGTTAGGGTTGCCAGATGTCCAGTTTTCAACCAAACACCCAGTTGAAAAGGGACCCTCCCCCAGCTGGGTGAAAATGAGTGAGTGAGTGAGGGTGGGGGAGAATGAGTGATGGAGGGGGGAGAGGGGGATGGAGTGAGTGGGACAGAGCCTTGGAGAAGGGGCGGGGCAAGGTTGTTTGGTTTTGTTAGGTCAGAAAGTTGGAACCCTATGTGGAGTTTGTATACTCCATCACAGGGGGCACCTTTTGGTTGCTCTGTGGAGTCAAGACATGCTCTCACAGCTCAGCTAAGTGACATGAGAGAAGAGATGTAAAGTTTGGGCCAGTGAGCTGCTTCCTGATTCTGCAGACCTGTACTTGTGAACCGCTCCTTTACTAAGCATCATGGCTGCTGCAGAAGTAGGGAGGGAAACTGCACTCCACTTGCAGCAGTACATTTGCAGCGCAGAGACAATGTGGATATAGGGTCATGAAGACTTCCCTAACCTGGCCATCCAAACCAGACTAGCACCTCCTATGTTGGGAAATGCTATTCTAGAGAGATTATACTACAGAAAGATGAAAAATATGTACTATAAGATTTACCATTTGGAAAATTCTATTGTTTGAATATTGATCATGGTAGCTTTCTCAATGTAGAAGAATAAAAATAGTACTTGGCTATTAACATTTCTACAGGAACTTTGTGAGACAAATAATTAAAGTAACAAAGATAGATTTCCCAAGATCATGTCTGTAAGGTTTAGAGAGATACAGTATGCAGTATAAAAAATAAGAAAAGTATGGCAGTGATCAAAGTCACCATGGTAACATCATCAGAGCTTGGAACTAGTGCGCATATGCAGTCCCAAGTAATTGGTTTGACTTGTGTGTAGTTGCCACCTAGTGGCTACTAACAGATTAAAGGCATACATTTTCATTGAGGACAAAGCCACAGACACAGTTTTTCAAAAAGGAAAGATTACTCACAGGTAATGTGGTTGGTCAGAACCCTGTTCACTCATCTTATCCAAAAGACCTATTCAATCTCCAGCCTGATGGAGTTGGATTTTCTAGACTGGAAAACTGAATAGGGCCCTACACTGTGAGATCTTGTCTAAGTCAGCTTCCACAGACAGTAAGCGATCAGACTCATCATTTTGGAGAGCCAACGACAACAAGGTCACATGCGAGCCAGCAGAATGACCTCTGTCCTATTCTGTCTATCTTCAGTAACACCATGGTAAGCAATAATTCACTTCTGTGCTCCAATCCTGAGAGAATGCTTCCATTCAGAGTTCTGGGGACAAAGTTCCTGGAGAAGTATCTGGGAAACATTGCTGTCTTTTTAGAGGCAAAGTAGTTGTGATGACTATGACCATAAAATAAGGGGTTAATAGTAATGTTACACATATCATGGTGATTATACGGAGAAACAACTTGCCAAACTGCAAACTCCTGCCTTTGGGGTAATTTTCCCTGGGAGTAAAAGGAACCATTATGGCCTAGATTAAAGGGCTGTATTTGAAAGGAGTATGAGGAAACAAAGTATTGGCAAAATCTCCACCTATTGAGAGCCACGCAAGGGTGATCAGTCAGTCAGTTCCTTTGGGATCTGAGATCTCAAGACCTTCAAGAGTGCCTTGTGGAGAGAAGGGGTTAACTCATTCAAAAGCCACCAACAGAGCTCTGGAAGGCCTGCAGAACTCAGACCACTAGAACCAGGGACAGGAGCAAAATAGAGGAGAAATAGCTCTCCTTTTAATTGCTCCTTTTGGCAAGTCTGCTGTAATTCTTTCTTCATTCTTCTTTTCTGTCTCCTTCATTTTACTGGGTGTTTTCTTGTCAGGAGACAGGAAATAGTGAAGGTTAGTGAGAGAGAAAGATGAGGTAAATGCTTCTCCATGCCTCCAGCAGACATGAAAAAAACAACTGAGGGAAAGGTGTCGAATAGGTCTTAAGTACTATACTGCAGCTGCTTGACTGATCTTAAGTCACATTTCCTGACTAGGAAGTCAAAATACTAAGCATCAATGCTGTTGCCAGACAGGATAGGAGGAAAAGGATCATATGGCAATATAAACTGGGTTACATACAACTGATACATCACCCTGATTTAAATGTTCTAAGTATCCTTAAAGAAAGAAGATAATAATAAATAATAATAATAAAATATGGAAATATACCAATCTCATAGAATTGGAAGGGACCTTGAAAGGTCATTGAGTCTAGTCCCCTGCCTTCACTAGCAGGACCAAGTACTGTCTCTGACTTTTTTGTTTGTTTGTTGCCCCAGATCCCTAAACGGCCCCTTCAAGGAGTGAATTCATAACCCTGGGTTTAGCAGCCAATGTGCAAACTACTGAGCTATCTCTCCCCCCAAAGATTAAGATCATTTAAGAAAGATGTATGTAAAAGACATAATTAACTAAATAGTAAATTCCTAAATTAATTATTATTGCTCGGGTTTTTTTTAAACGTAATGATGAATAAAAATAATCTAAAGAGATATTTCACAGAGATGGTTAAAAAAAAATCCCTAAAATGTCTTTTTCACACAGAAATTTCTAAATTTGAAATTTTTTAGCAGCTCTAGTATTGAATGTAGAAGTTTAATGTATTTTTGCTATACTGAAAGCCATATTAAAACATTAGGTTTATCTATCGCTGGAAAGCACAAGTTTCATACTGTCAGTAGACATAGAAAAGGATGGACAAGCCATACTCCTCTGTCTACCATGTATCAGGTCATATCTGCATTTTGCTTTCATGCAGTGGTGCAGGAACACTTTAAATAGGGGGGTCTAAAGGTCAGCCCTGTTACCCCTGTCCATGCCCTCGCAGAGCCAGCAGCCAGGGGCAGCAGGCTGACAGCGGATCCCCAGCTAAAACCTAGGGGTGCTGCAGCACCCCCCGCAACCCTAGTTCCTGCACTAGTCTCTGTGCTAGTCTTCTCCATTGTTACCCTTGGTAGAAAATTACAGGTTCCGATTTTTCTAATGTAGTTGCAGTCATGGGGGGAAAAGACTCGGCACTATTAGTAGCTCATCTCAAAAGGTATCATAGATTTTGAGTAAGATGGAACAAGAGGTGAAACTGCCCTAAGATTTGAGGAAAGGCCACAGTTTACTTTTGACTGTCAGAAGTACATAACCAGAACATGAACCATTTTTCCTTGCATGCATCTGATGAATGCATGAACCATTTTTCTTTGCATGCATCTGACGAAGTGGGTATTCACCCACGAAAGCTTATGCTCCAAAACGTCTGTTAGTTTATAAGGTGCCACAGGATTCTTTGCTGCATTTTCTCCTTACTGTTTCCAACAAGCTGAAGTGGCTTCTGGAGGACGCAATGTAGTCTCAGCAACACAGGCTATTTCTAAAAGCTGCAAAAAAAAAAAATGTAATGCTGAGAAAATGCTTTTAAATTTTGAAAAATGGAAAAAATATTGGACAACTGAAAAGGATTAGAAAAATGAAAAATAGAAATTTTTTTTTTAAATATTTAGATGAGGTAATTGCATTCCTTAGGGATAGAGGAAGAGAACCTTTCAACCAGTCCCAGCCTTAGTGTTTAGAACTGCATCATCACTTTTTCCTAGTTAGACCCTGATTACTAGTCCATTAAAAGGTCCCGACTTGAAGACGCAATGTTTCTTCTCTAATAGATGATTATATAATGATACTTATCATGCTGAAAATCAGATGGCTGTAGATGTGTTTTGCAGACAGAGTAACTGGAATGAGTACAAAATTTTCTGATAGTTCCTGAAAAAGAATTCTCACTTCATCCTTCTTCTCTTTTCTAGATTTATTACAATAAAGGTAGCAATCCACACTTTGATAGTAGAGATTAGTTTTTTGTTTCTCATGCTTGTGCTATGTGCAGCATTTACAAAATTCTGATTTCAAAATTTTCCAGCTCGTCCTCACTTTCAAATATAGATAGTCAAGCCTTTAAATTTATTGTAGTATGAAAGGGTTGTCAATCAACAAAACAGACAATAAAAACATCCCTCTAGACTATAAAAACTATTTAAATCCTACTTGTAGCATATTCATTTGGTACTTCTCATGCAGGGTACCATGGCACTATGGTACCATGAGGACTGGCCCAAAAGAAATCTGATGAGGTTCAAGAAGGACAAGTGCAGAGTCCTGCACTTAGGATGGAAGAATCCCATGCACTGCTACAGACTAGGGACTGAGTGGCTCAGCAGCAGTTCTGCAGAAAAAGACCTAGGGGTTACAGTGGATGAAAAGCTGAATCTGAGTCAACAGTGTGCCCTTGTTGCCAGGAAGGCTAACAACATTTTGGGCTGTATAAGTAGGGGCACTGCCAGTAAATCGAGGGAAGTGATCATTCCCCTCTATCTGACATTGGTGAGGCCTCATCTGGAGTACTGTGTCCAGTTTTGGAACCCACACTACAAGAAGGATGTGGAAAAATTGGAAAGAGTCCAGCAGAAGGCAACAAAAATGATTAGGAGACTGGAGCACATGACTTATGAGGAGAGGCTGAGGGAACTGGGATTGTTTAGTCTGCAGAAGAGAAGAATGAGGGGGGATTTGATAGCTGTGTTCAACTACCTGAAAAGGGTTTCCAAAGAGGATGGATCTAGACTGTTCTCAGTGGTAACAGATGACAGAAGGAGGAGTAATGGTCTCAAGTGGCAGTGGGGGAGGTTTAGGTTGGATATTAGGAAAAACTTTTTCACTAGAAGGGTGGTGAAGCACTGGAATGGGTTACCTAGGAGGTGATAGAATCTCCTTCCTTAGAGGTATTTAAGGTCAGGCTTGACAAAGCCCTGGCTGGGATGCTTTAGTTAGGGATTGGTCCTGCTTGGAGCAGGGGGCTGGACTAGATGACCTCCTGAGGTCCCTTTCAACCTTGATATTCTATGATTCTATGACACTACACTACAGGCACATAAGAATCAGGATGTGAGATTTACAGACAATAGGTTCACAGGTAAAGAAAACTCATTTTTTCTAAGTAATATTTCTTCACATTTAAAAGGAAATAGCTGAGATCAACCTTGTATTATCTTTTCCAGTACTAGAGGAATACAAATATACTAAAGAAAGTTCACATAGCCATAAACATTTTGGGTAAATGAGGTCAGATACTCAGAGGTGATTACAGGTGTTTCACTGAGGGAGTGAATAAAGGTTACTTACCACTAACTATGGTTATTTGAATGGATTGTCTATACATATTTACACTTTTGAGGTATGCCAGTACCTTCAGTGAAGTCTGAATGTTCTGGAAAATAGTGACTGTAAGGACTACTCATATGCTTTCTCGTATCACCAAACATTCCAGTTCTTTCCACTTACTCATAACCCTCTAATAAAGGGGCAGACTGTCCATAGCCCTTTTATGGGTGTGCATTGTAGTGGAGGAGGGCTCAAGGAGCTTTTCTCTCTTGTGAACTCTCTATAAAGGTCACAAATAATCAGTGCAGGGAATGAACAAAACAAAAGTCTCCAGTACTAAAATCATTGGAGTTGCAAAGAAGGCTAATCCTACCTGACTTCTGAACTGATCATGCAGACGTTAAAAACAGCTGTCAGAACACATCTGAGTTCCTCTAACTCAAAGGATCTTCCTAGTATGGCAAGAGAGCAGGGCTGAAATACTTGCTACATGCCTTTAGTCAGCCTTAAAAAGATACTTACCTCACAGCTCCTGGTTAATTTACTTACAGATTACCTGGTGCTTTAGAATAGCTGATGGTACTTTAGAATACTACTATATTCCACAATGAAGTATCATAACCAAGAAATGCTCATATTTATTAGGCACTGTTTCTATCTAATAATTCTAGGAACAAAGCCATGTGGGAAATCATAGGGAAAAAAGCAAGGGGTATTTATATGTAAGAATACTTTCTACTTCTGGAATTTTATTTGTGATTTTTCTTTTTGTGCTAAACAGTTTGTTTAAATTCAACAATCCCAATTTGTTTATATTGTATGAGTTTACATTATCATTACTGGAGGGATTTGGGCTCCCTTGGCATGACTTGTGGTGAGGCTGTCTTACATGATATTACCCTATGGTATTAGTCAGCATTAGATTTATATAATGTAAAGAAAATCACTTTCGTTAATAGGTTTTCACCAGAGAGAGCAGACCACATTAATCTTTGTTCACTGACTGGAAGTGAAGCTTCAGTATTCTATAGAGTGACTCCATATAACCCTGAAGTTCAATTGCTATTATAAATCAGATTTTTTTTAGTAACCTTCCCACTCCCAAAATTAGACAGCTACTTTCTTAGTCTGTTTTATTTGACTAAGTTCATAAGAAAACAACATGTATTAGCCAGTACATAATTTAGTGGAATTTTGGCTGTGTCCATGATATTTTTTGTTGGTAACATATGCCATATACCTTTCTATTTTTGAAACATAAATATAATAATTTTTACAACTTTAAGTGTTGCTGAATTATAATAATAATATATGGAAATATACCTATCTCAGAGAACTGGAAGGGACCCTAAAAGGTCATTGAGTCCAGCCACCTGCCTTCACTAGCAGGACCAAGTACTGATTTTGCCCCAGATCCCTAAGTGGCCCCCTCAAGGGCTGAACTCACAACCCTGGGTTTAGTAGACCAATACTCAAACCACTGAGCTAAGAATGCAAATACTTTTTGGAGACTGCAGGGACTGTGGGATAGCTGGAGTCCTCAGTCCCCTCTCCCTTCCTCCATGAGCGTCCATTTGAGTCTTTGGCTTTCTGTTACACTTGTCACACAGCACTGTGCTGTGGACTCTGTATCATAGCCTGGAGATTTTTTTCAAATGCTTTGTCATTTTGTCTTCTGTAACTGAGCTCTGATAGAAGAGATTTGTCTCCCCATACAGTGATCAGATCCAGTATCTCCCATACGGTCCATGCGGGAGCTTTTTTTGGATTTGGGACTGCATGGCCACCCGTGCTGATCAGAGCTCCACACTGGGCAAACAGGAAATGCAATTCAAAAGTTCGTGGGGCTTTTCCTGTCTACCTGGCCAGTGCATCCGAGTTCAGATTGCTTTCCAGAGTGGTCACAGTGGTGCACTGTGGGATACCACCCGGAGGCCAATACCGTCGATTTGCGGCCACACTAACCCTAATTCGACATGGCAATACTGATTTCAGCGCTACTCCTCTCGTTCAGGAGGAGTACAGAAACCAGTTTTAAGAGCCCTTTATATCGAGATAAAGGGCCTCGTTGTGTGGATGGGTGCAGGGTTAAATTAGACCATACCGCTATATTAATTATGCAGTTTGCTATGTTACATAGATTATGAATAAGGTTAAGATTTTGTCAGTTATTTTTAGTAAGTCACAGACAGGTCACGGGCAATAAACAAAAATTGACGGAAGCCTGCGACCTGCCCCTGACTTTTACTAAAAATGACTGACAAAATGCAGGGGGTCAGGTCCAGCACACACCACTGCTGTGGCTCTGGGGTCCCCCTGTCCCTCGCAGTAGCTGAGAGTACTGGAGAACTACACTGCCTGCAGCAGTTGAGAGCTGCAGGGGCCCCCTGCAGCAGCTGGGAACTGCAGGGCCTGAAGCGGAAAATGTCACAGAGGTCTCTGGAAATAACAGATTCCATGACCTCCGTGATATAATCTTAGCTTTAATTATGCACATTGCTTTCCAAAATTGCCAAGGGTATGCACAGAACTAACAGTGGATATCCATAAAGACAGTTCTCACAGAAGTAAGCTCTTTGGGGCAGGGGCGGTCTTTTTGTTCTGTGTTTGTTCAGTGCTAGTACAATGGGGTCCTGGTCTTTGACTAGGGCTCCCAGGTGCTAAGGTGATAAGAATAAATAAATAACAACCTTTAATAATTTGGTTATAATTACCATAGAATTCTTAATGCTTCTTTTGTTCAATTGCTTTGATTATGTAAATTCTCATTAAATTCTTGTCAGTGGGCTCATTCACTGCGGAGTAGTGGGTCCAGTTCTGGGTGCTACACTTTAAGAAAGGTGTGGACAAATTGGAGAGAGCACAGAGGAGAGCAACAAAAATGGTAAAAAGGCTTAGAAAACCCAACTTATGAGGAAAGGTTAAAAAAAACTGGGAAAAGACGAGTGGGCAGGACCCAATGACAAGTCTTCAAATATGTTAAGGGCTGTTATAAAATGAATGGTGATCAACTGTTCTTCATATTCACCAAAGATAGGATAAGAAGCAATTGGTTTAGTTTGTAGCAAGGGAGATTCAAGTTAGATATTAGGAAAAACTTTCTAACTATAAAGGATAGTTAAGCAATGGAACAAGTTACCTAAGGAGATTGTAGAATCCCTGTCACTGGGTTTTTTTAAGAACAGGTTAGATCGGGGGTCTGCAACCTGCGGCTCCAGAACCACGTGCAGCTCTTTGGCTGAACTGGGTCTGTGGGAACCGGCCAATGGGAGCTGTGAGATGCTGGGGGCGGGTGCAGCGCATGGAGCTGCCTCCCACCCCCCGCCAGAGGCGCACAGACACACATCAGAAGCCAGCTGCTTCCGGGAGCGGCGTGGGGCCTGGGCTTGGCCTGCCTGCTGAGCCCTGCTGTGCCACTGGTCAGGAGCCAACTGTGGTAAGTGCCTCCTGGTCACAGCCTGCACCTTGTACCCCCTCCCGCACCCCAACCTTCTGCCCCAGGTCAGAACCTCCTCCTGCCCCCAAACTAAGACCCCAAGCCCCCTCCTGCACCCAATCCCCTGCTTTGTAATCAAGGAAGACTGGCACCCAGCAGAGGAGGTGAGAGGTTTGCATGCAGGGGATTCGAAGTCTGATACAAAGCCAGGGTGAGGTTCTCATAAGAACATTATCCACCACAGCATGGGTGTAGTTATTGTGTCATCTCGGGTACATAGTGCTCCTGGCACCCCGTGATTCAGAAGGGCAGAGACCACTCAGTCCCCAGGGAGCACACACATTGTACAGTGACATCACATTACTGTGACCTCCTGCCAGGATATTGGCCTTATTCAGAGACTCACTTGAGGGACTGTCACATCACTGCAGGCCCTGTAGCAAAGGCATTTTAACATACCCAAATGTGAACACAAGTATTTGCAGGAGAGATGGGTCCAAAAACTTATTTGTATGTCAGTAACATCAATAGACCCAACTGAGATCAGGTCTCCATTGTGCTAGGTGCTGTACAAACACAGGGAGTGTGCCTACATTGCAATCAGAAGCATGATTGCAGCTCTGCTAGCTTTAATCTAGCTACCCTGGCTAAAGATATCAGTGCAGATGCAGTGGCATGGACCCACCACGGTTTAACACCGTGGCTACATACTCAGGCTGTGAGCAGTCTGGTAAGTCCTTGCTGAAGCACCTAGATTCTAGTCACATTAAAAATACTGGTGAGTAGTAATACCTTTAATATGTTCAATTATTATTAGTTTATAAATTCTAACTCTACAAGTAGTTTTATATGTGATGCGGTTCTCGAAATATTTTGGTCAAAGCCAAAAACAAAAAAATGGCTCCTCTTTGAAAGGTTGCTGACCCCCTTGGGCTAGACTAACACCTGTTAGGGATGGTCAAGGTTTACCTGGTCCTGCCTCAGCACATGGGGGCTGGACTAGATGACCTCTTGAGGTCCCTGCCAGCCCTAAATTACTATGATTCTATGATTCACTTTAAAACAAAAAACAACAACAATAAAAGATGGATAGAGCATTTTGGTCTCCAAGGATGTAAATCCAGCCCCTTTCACAAGTACTAAAACCTTCATTAAAATACATTTAAAGTTTAAAACAGCAAAAAGAACCGTAAACACATTAGAACTTGACAACATGTACTTAAAAATTCTAAGATCCTTTTGGCAGTACTAATGCAGTCATAGTCATCTTGTGACTGCATAGTATTGGGACAAATAAATAAAAGGAAACGTGATCCAACATTAAAATACACTTTGAATGCAACAGATACAGAAAGAACAGAGTTCTACTATAATAAATGGCATGTGTGTCCTGACTTTTTCTATCAACATGTCAGCACATCTGAGTGATGCATTGCTTTGTATCAGCTAAAAAATATGACACTGAATTGCTTTGATCCAAAGGTCTAAGAATATGCCTAGACAAAGTCAGTCCAATTTCTCATCCCTGTTAAGACAATCTATCATTATTTTAGTGAAGCTGATGTCACAGCATACTTATCTGAAAAATGTTTTTTGCTAACTCTAGATAATGTTAAAAGAAGCCTTCCAACTAGACGCCTCAAATGAACATGGCAGAAGTATCACTTATGTGCCAGTTTCCAGGGTGTTTTCCAATAAAGATCCCATTTTTTCACAATTAATCAAGACATACTAAAGCAGGTACAGCACAAAGTTTAATGGCTATACTGTAACATTACCTGCCCATTTCACAATACTAATGTTAGATAAGCAACGTGTGTGTCTAATTTACATGAAGGCTGTGCATAACAGAACTCTTATCTTCATAAAAAGTGTATTCTTTCTTTCAGATAATCGTGCAAATGTACACTGTATCTTTGTTCTTTTAGAATTTAAAAGAAGAGAGAGTCATAGCCTACTGGTTTCTGCAGCTGCGACAACAGAAAGATTTTATACCTTTAGATCAAGGATTAATCATTGTTTGATGAATTTCTATGCCTCATTTTAAGTAAATACTAACTGGGGAGCTTGAGTATTCTAGAATTCTTTCCAATAGTGCACAGAAATTCTGTGTTTCTGTTTCTAATTAAAACTATTATCATATGAGGACTTTCTAAAATGTGCTACTGTCTTTTAACTGCATAACTCTTGTGATGCTGTGGATGTGTATTTCTATCTCTCTCTTTTCTGCTCCAAAAGGAGCAATATTAAAAAGGATATGTCTCCTTTCTTGGCAAGATATTTTAAATAAATGGATTATTGTTTTTCCTAAAGGCAAGAAAAAGTACTTACCAATATGTTAGTTGTTATATAGTACTTCTTCAGAGTCACACTGTAGGAGTGGTACACCATGCTCATAAGCTATAGAATCATTGATAACAATGAAGCCAGTAGGGGGCACTTCTGCACATGCAAGTATCTAGATAATTTATGGCCTGAGGCTATAAAACGCTCCCCCATGATCCCTATGCAGTTCCTTTCTGGCTCAAGGTGTCCCAAAAAAGTCTCAACAGAAGAGGGAATGAAGAGTCATGTGGTTCTGCAGAGTGAGTAACCTTCTTTCCTCCTTTTTGAACTGCCTCTTTAGAGCAATACTGAATTATACTGTCAACAGTATCATGATTCAGCAGGACTGCTCTGAAGAACTCAAACAAGGATAGAGCCACTGCCCTCCCAAATGAAGACTATGATTCAGTTCTAAAATGAAAAAAATGTCTAGGTGCCCACTTGATAAAATTTTAAGAATAGAAATATTACGCAGACAAGCAGCTATGTAGGCATTTCTCTCAGAATTATTTCTTAATCCTGCTGTTTCACCCTGCTCATAACAGACTTAAAGACACTGAAGTAACAGGGCTTTGGACTTCTCTCCATAAACAACAGTTAAACAACAAAGTTACAACGTGGCTTAGTTCTTTCCAAATACTAATTATGTCCTTTTAATATCTAGTCTGTGCAATCTTATTTTCCCTAGAAGACTGTGAGGCCTAGGAAAAAAATATAGGAAGAGTTGTACTGTTTTATTATCATTAAAAAAAATCTGTTACCATCCTTAGCAAAATTTTCAGGTAAGATTTAAAAACACATTTCATCCTTATGAAAGGTACTATAGCTGAGTCAGCCATAAGAGCCTGCAATCACTTTTCCAAATCTCCAACTTTTCTGTCCACATACATTCTTAGCATAGACTTAAGAATTCCATTGAACCTGTTTGTCTCTGGGTGGTAAGGAGCAGACTTAACTGTTTTATCCCACAGTTCTTTGACAATTCACTCAATATTCAGGGACATAAAATTTGACCCTCCGTCTGATAGGATTTCCTTTGGAAAGCCCACCCTGCTGAATATAGAGAACAGTCCATCTGCAACAGTCACAACTTCCACATTTGCCAGATGACTGCCTCTGTCCCTGCCTGCAGGTATATGGGATCTTGGGGAGCAATTACCACACAGCTGGGGTTCCAATTAATTTCTTTACTAAAGGGAAAAAAAAGGAAGTGGTGGGAATTTAATAATGAAATACGATGGGATGGGGTGTATAGGGTGTTTACAATAGACAACAATGGGGGGGGTTCTTCTTATTGAACAATGTAGGGAGTTCTAATAGTGGGCTACAGCAAGTGGGGTTCAGCACAATGGGATACAGTACAGTCAATAAGCAACTCTAGATACAGTGTGGAAATGCAAAGCGTACCCAAAAGAAATGCAAAATAAAATGGTAGCTTCTATATGAGTTAACAGCTAGATACACAATGTAACAAAGTGGCATCAATGTAAATACAAAGTATATCAGATAATTGGAGGCAACAAATGGGGTGTTATAATTACAAGTAAAATGTGAGTTACAGTACAACAATACAATATCGATATAAAGGCTGGGTCAAGAAACAGGAGGAGGGGGAGTGAGTGATTAGTGGTATGCAGACGAGCGGCTGGAAGCATTGAGAGACTCTGAAGCCCTGCAGGGTGAGGACAAGGGAGCAGTGTGATGGTGATCTTCGGTAGGGGAGGGGCAGCGGAGAAGTGTAAAGAAGGGCTAGAGAGAGGCTTAAGCAACAAGCGGACACCAAAAACAAAGGTTAAAAAAACAGCAAAGGGTTAGGGAAGTTTCACAGGGGGAGAAGCAGCAAGGGGTTTGGGAAGTTCGGAGGGTGATGCAGATGCAGGGGGGGAAGCAGCAAGGAGTTGGGAAGTTCGGAGGGTGATGCAGATGCGGGGGAAAAGCAGCAAAGGGTTATAACAGGGAGACACGGAGGAGCACACAGAGGGGGAGATTGGAGCGGGGGAAAAACAGACACGGGAAAGTTCACGGAGAGATCGGGACAGCAGGAAGGCGAATTTAAGCAGCAAAAAACCTTATCTATCTTAACCAATGACTAGGCAAAACAACAAATATCACAATTCTAAGCAAAGCTATAACAAGCAACTATACGGAGCAACAAAAAAGTAACTATAACAAGGCAGTTGAAACTTACAAGCTCTACAATCTTAACAAACTATGACTTATTAAACTAAAAAAAACAAGACCTATGCTGCACCTTATGCTATGGGGAGGTTACAGAGGGGAGAGTGGTATGTGTCCAGGACCCAGCTCCCAAGGAAGCCAAGGGATGGTGGCTACAGCGGTGGATACAGCTGAAAGCAGAGAGCCCCAAGGCAAAGCCCACAGGAGCAGAGCTTAGCAGCGGCACAAACTTATTTTTAGCGGCAAAGAGCCCTGGAGTTTAAGAGAGGTTTTAAGACACAGACCAAGGTTTAGCTTGAGTCTGTGTGCTGGGCAAACAGAGCCAGCAGCTACAATAATAAAATAAAAGTATAGAAAGTTTTACAGAGGGATTCTTACCAGTCCCCAAGGCAGCAGCAAAGGCAGAAGCAGCAGCAACATCAGAAGAGGCAAGGAGGGCTCGGTACAGTCTCAAAATCAGGAGATCTCTCAGGAAGCAATTCGTTCTTCATGGGGGGGGGGCGTTCAAAAAATGGGGGTATGCTCAAAAATAAAACGAGAGCGGAGAAAGGACCCCCCAGAACCCCTGGCTGATCAGACCAGGCAGCAATGCAGGAACCTTTCTGAGGTGTGTTTCAAAAATGTCTGGTTTTAAAGGCAAACTTGGGCAGTTTCCCGCCAGTAATCCTGATAGGCTCCCTCTGTCACAGGGGAGGGGGCACAGGGAAAAAACTGAAGGTAAGCCCAGAGACATGCCTGGACATAGTCCTGTGCAATAGGTGACTCAAGAGCACATGAGGCCTATGACTCATGCCCAGGATCTTAAAAACACAATAGGTCTTGCAGCTCTGGACATTGCCTACCCTACACCAAGCCCAGGCTCAATGAGGTGATAACAGGACTAACCCTTTGAACAGGGCAGTGGTCCCACTTAGCATGCAGCACAAGTGGCCATCCCTTTGAGAAGGGCAATGGCTCTTGTTAAACAACTTAAGGAGCCCTCCCTTTGAGAAGGGCAGTGGCCCTGGTAAACAACTTAACAGCCAGGGAAGGGCGGCCACAGGAGAACAGAAAACAAAATGGAGTCTGGGGACAGCTGTAAGAAACAAAATGGAATAGGGGATAGCTGTAACAGACAGATATCTGGCAGCAAAATTGACAAATAATATATATCTTTTCTCAGTTTTGGATAGCCTAGGAAATTATCTGTGGCGACCCTGTAAATGCTTCTTTAATCACAGGCAAAAGCTGCAACAGAGCCTTGTGGTAACTGTTGGTTTCTTCCACTTCTGACATAAGTCACAAGTTTTACAATACTTCTTAACTCTTGAATATGGGGCCAACAGAAATTTTTCTTAAGCCTCATAAGTTCTCTCTATTCCCAAGTGACCTGCAAGTGGGCAATTGTGCATTAATTGTAGCAGCTCTGCATGATCCCTTTTGGGCACTATGAATTGGCTCAAATTGGCCCCAGGGCATCTATTCTTCCCGACTGTGGCTTCTGTGTACACTCTGCCCTCCTACATAAAGAACCTACCCCTGTTTTCTCTGTTGGGGCATTAGTGCAGATAGCCTCCCTTATGCTTTCTACAGAAGGTCAGCATCTTGCTCTGTGCCATTTACATTGGAATCTTTAATAAACTCTTTATCAAATTCCAATAAATCAGACCTTGCAAAATTCACTAGGCAAAATTCACCCTGTAGCGGAGTGGTCACTCACTCCTGGCCTGAAAGGGGTTAAAAGCCAGCCCTTGGAGAGGGATTGGGCTGGGAGCCATAGGCTGGGCTGACTGGGCGGCCGCAGGGGAAGGACCAGCCTGGGAAGCTCCTGCGGAAAGCCAGCCACAACCTCTCACTGCACCAGTAATCAAAGCCGTCCATGGCCCACCTGCTCCCCGGCGACTGGAGGAAAACTTGGAGATGACTGATCCTGCCGAACACAAAGGACCCGACATTTCATGGGAAATCCCAACACAGACTCTGGTAGGAAGTGACCCAGGGAGGGTGACGGAGTGGTACCTCCCACCCAGGGAAACTCAGCATGTTTTGTTAGGACCTCCCCCTGCCCCCTCCTCCCCGCCCCCCGCTGAGTCAGTGGCAAGCCGCTACACCATTAGGGCTCTGGGCTGGGGCCCAGTGGAGTCATTTGGGTCCAGGCCCCCCTACCAGGGTTGCCACACCCCATAAGGGGAGCCCCAACACTATAGACTCTGGCCGCTAGGCCATGCTACCCTGTGCCAAAGGGCTGCTTTATAGACTTTGGCCGCTAGGCCACGCTCCCCCTGCACCGATTTCTCTTCTGCCATCCATCACCACTCTCTTACCCATTCCTTACCCATCCTGGCTAATAGCCATTAATGGACTTAACCTCCATGAATTTATCCAGTTCTCTTTTAAACGCTGTTATAGTCCTAGCCTTCACAATCTCCTCAGGCAAGGAGTTCCACAAGTTGACTGTGCACTGTGCGAAGAACTTCCTTTTATTTGTTTTAAGCCTTCTGCCCATTAATTTCATTTGGTGGCACCTCGTTCTTATATTATGGGAACAAGTAAATAACTTTTCCTTATTCACTTTCTCCACATCACTCATGATTTTATATACATCTATCATATCCCTCCCTTAGTCTCCTCTTTTCCAAGCTGAAAAGTCCTAGCCTCTTTAATCTCTCCTCATATGAGACCTGTTCCAAACCCCTAAACATTTTAGTTGCCCTTCTCTGAACCTTTTCTAATGCCAGTATATTTTTTTTTGAGATGAGGAGACCATATCTGTACGCAGTATTCAAGATGTGGGCGTACCATGGATTTATATAAAGGCAGTAAGATATTCTGCATCTTATTCTCTATCTCCTTTTTAATGATTCCTAACATCCTGTTTGCTTTTTTGACTGCCACTGCACACTGTGTGGACATCTTCGGAGAACTATCCATGATGACTCCAAGATCTTTTTCCTGATTAGTTGCAGCTAAATTAGCCCCCATCATATTCTATGTATAGTTGGGGTTACTTTTTCCAATGTACATTACTTTACATTTATCCACATCCAATTTCATTTGCCATTTTGTTGCCCAATCACTTAGTTTGTGAGATCTTTTTGAAGTTCTTCACAGTCTACTTTGGTCTTCACTATCTTGAGCAGTTTAGTATCATCTGCAAACTTTGCCACCTCACTTCTTACCCCTTTCTCCAGATCATTTATGAATAAGTTGAATAGGATTGGTCCTAGGACTGACACTTGGGGAATACCACTAGTTACCCCTCTCCATTCTGAGAATTTACCATTTATTCCTACCCTTTGTACCCTGTCTTTTAACCAGTTCTCAATCCATGAAAGGACCTTCCCTTTTATCCCATGACAGCTTAATTTATGTAAGAGCCTTTGGTGAGGGACCTTGTCAAAGGCTTTCTGGAAATCTAAGTACACTATGTCCACTGGATCCCCCTTGTTCAAAACAGTAAATAATTTGAAATATATTTGTAGATTTTCAGAACACTGCCACGTTCTCCATTCTGAACATGAGAAGACACAAGAAAAAGAAAAAAACAAGGGAACATGGAAAAACTAATCATACAACCTTTCACAAGTAGTTATCAAAGCTGCATCTGTTTTACAGAATCATTGCAATAGTGATACATGATAGTTGCTATCCTATCGCTTTAATAAAAAGCAAGGTATTGCAATTAATATGCCATTCCATACTGAAATCTTCCTAACATCTGTTATGACTTTCTTTTGCTATAAATGTTATTAGGCTGAAAGTCATATCTTATGACAGATTGAGATAATAGCAAGTGAATTTTTATTTCACTGTTAATTTAGGAATGTAGTCAGCACATTTAATAAGAAGATTGGCAGCAAAAGAACTAAAAACAGCAGCATGAAGAAATGGAAGGTAAGATTCTAACATATGTATTCATTCAAGAAAAGAATTTATTTAGCTATAAAAATATACTCAGAAAAGGGACCCTCATTAGCTCTATTTATAATAAACACAGATTATCTGCATCAGAATGAAAAGAGGATAACTAGAAAAGGTATGGTACTAAAATAAAGCTATTTAACTGAAGAGTTAAAGTGTTTATTTTTAGCTTTTCACACATACAAAATGTATTCAGTCATCCAGGTGTAATTAAACATTTATAATGCCTAGAGAAAGAAATCACAGTTCCAAAATGCACTCTTGTTTAAAGATGTGCTATATTACTATACATCGGTTTCTGTTGCTAGTGAGAAATGAATCAGCTATGCACTGCATATTTATAGTACAGGTGAAGAAATCAAACTCCAGAAACACCAGCATTGAGGAAAAATAGAAGAAACAAAGTTTAACTAACCTGGGACATGGGGGGGAATAATGTGAGCACTACTGCATAAAACAAAACAAAAAAATGTCACATGCACTGACTGTCGAGCATGCTGATCTATTCAGTTTAAAGTCTAGTTCATTCAAGGCCAAAAAGAAATATTTGTGGGTTGTGGAGCTGCTGGGGAGAGGGCTAGTAGAAAGTTAGAAAATCACAGAAATGTAGAGCTTGAAAAGGGACCTTGAGAGGTCATCTAGTCCATCTCCCACCCCACACTGAAACAGGGCCAAGTCTACCTAGCCTATCCTAACAAGTGTTTGCCCTTTGTAACCTATTCGTTATAGGCAGACAGTTTTTCCTAATATCTAAACTAAATCTCTCTTGATGAAGATTAAGCTGATTACTTCTTGTCCCATCTTCAATGGACATAAAGAACAGCTAATCACTGTGCTCTTTATAATGGTCCTAAACACATTTGAAGCCTGTTATCAGGTCTCCCCTTCACTCTTTTCCAAGACTAAACATGCCCAGGTTTTATTCTGTCCTCATGGGTCATGTTTTCTAAACCTTTTAACATCTTTCTTTTGCTCTGGGGGGGGGGTTACTTCACTGTGAAACTCTACAGACAACTATATACAAGAAACCCACGGATCACCACACCTACCTTCATAGATCTAGTACCCACCCCAAAACAAACCAAGAAACCTGTTATCTACAGCCAGGCACTCAAATACCACAGAATATGCCCTGAGGAGAAAGTCTGGGATATACACCTTAAACACACTCAAAACCACCATCACCAAACAAGGACACTCCACCAGAGAAGTAGATTGTAACATAGAATGGACCACCAAAAACTACCCAAGAGAACCTGCTTCAATATAGAAATAAAACCCACACACTCCTAATTGTCACCTACCACCCCACCCTTGAACCCATACAGGGGATCATCAAACCCATACTCGATTGGGACCCCATCTTAAAAAAAAAATCTTTCCTGAACCCCCTCTTCTGGCCTTCAAACAGCTATCCAATCACTCCTACCTCATCATCAGAAGCAAGTTCCCCACAGACCAGGACACACCAACTCAAAGTGGCACCAGATGCTGCCAGAAACAACAGATGCAAAACGTCTACAACCAGGGCCAGATTTCCAGTTAGACACAGTAGGCATGTGGGTAGGGGCGCCGGCGTTCTAGGGGTGCCTTACCTCTCTAAAACTGTGTGCAACACAAAGGTCAGCTGTAGGTGGGGAGAGGGGTGCTGAAGATGCTGTGCCTAGGGGTTCATAAGGTGTAACTCTGGCCCTTGCTACAATGATCAACGCCCCCCACAACAAACCTTTTAAGATTCATGGGTCCTACACTTGCCTATCACAATATGTGGTGTACCTCCATCCAATGCATTAAATGCCCCAACATACAACTATGAGGGTGAAACTAGACAACCACTATGCTCTCAAATGAATTCACACTGGAAAATGATAAAAGACAAAAACACCCTGTGTGGGTGAACACTTTTCACAAAGCAATCACTCTATAGTTGACCGATCAGTCCTCATCCTCAAAGGAAAACTGCACAACACTTTCAAAAGATGAGCCTGGGAGCTTGAATTAATAACCTTCTAGACACTAAAAATTATGGTCTTAATAAACACACTGGATTTATGGCTTATTACAACAATCTGTAACCCCTAACCCCCGTTTTTGTCCTATAACTACAGGAATGTTAATGGGCCACTTCACCTTGAATGGTCCCTCAGAATATGTATTAACTACTTAAACTAAACTATCTGCTCTATCTTGTATTTAGCTTTGATACTCTGAGTACCTTTCCCAAACCTAAGGAAGAGCTCTGTTTAGCTCCAAAGTGTGTCTCTCTCACCAACAGAAGTTGGCCCAATAAAAGATGTTACCTCACCCACCTTGTCTCTCTAATACCCTGGGACTCACATGGCTACAACAACACTGTATTCAGCAACTCTTGTAAATTCTGATATACTCACTACACCTCACATGCTGGTGTCATAATATTTATTTAAAAGGTGACATGTAATATATAGTTTGGTCATTGATATCACTGTGAAATGTTTGTAACAGTGTAGGTGAAATTCTGGGGATCTGCGGAAAAGCTTAGTACGCACAAGGTTGAAAGCCAGGGCATGCCGGATGTCTAGGGTGTGTAGATGCCTTTCCTCATTGGATGTGTGTGGGGCTTTGGACATAAAATTGGGAGGAAGATGTCCTGGTTGACATGGAATTGCAATACCACCTTTGGCAGGAAGGCAAGACAGGGACACCATTGGACTTTATCCTTGTAGAACACTGTGTCCAGGGGCTCTGACATAAGAGCCTTAATCTCAGAGTCTTGCCTTGCTGAGGTAATAGCTACAAGGAATATGACAGGTGCGAGAGAGAGCAAGAGGCCAGAGGCTTGAAAGGAGGACCAGTGAGCATGGAAAGGACCAGGTTGAGATCCTACTGGGGAACTGGATTCCAGACTAGAGGAAACAGTCTCTCGAGGCCCTTCAGGAGCCTGATTGTCATCTCATATGAGAATACCGATCTACCGTGGATGTGAGGGTGGAAGGCCAATATGGTCATCGAGTGCACCTTGACCAATGAAAAGGCAAGACCTTGGTGCTTTAAATGCAGGAGGTAATCCAGGATGGATTGCAGAGACACGCTGACCAGAAAGATATTCCGCTCTGAGGCCCAGCAGGAGAAGCGCTTCCACTTTGTGAGGTAGGTAGCCCTAGTGGAGGGCTTTCTGCTTTCCAGAAGAACCTGCTGGACCTGACTAGAGCATGCCTGCTCCTCTGAGTTCAGCCACCCAGCATCCACACTGTGAGGTGGAGAGAGGTGAGATTTGAGTGCAGCAACCACCTGTGATCCTGAGAGAGCAGGTCCGGATGGTCGGTAAGAACCCATGTTGTTGCTGTGGCCAAGTCCATGAGTGTCACGAACCAATGCTGATGAGGTTGGGCCGGGGAGATCCTAATGACCCGCGCCTTGTCCTTCTTAATCTTGGAAAGGACCCTGCTGATCAGAGGGATTGGCAGGAAGGCATACATCAGAGTGCCCAGCCATGACAGGAGAAAGGCATTGGATAGTGGGCTGCTGTCAAGGCCTTGCAGAGAGCATAACTAATGGCATTTTCTGTTATGCCTGGTGATGAACAGGTCCACCTGGGGAGCGCCCCACCTTTGGAAGAACATCCTGATGACCTCCAAGTGGAGGGACCACTTGTGGTCAGAGAAGGACCTGCTGAGGTAATCCGCTGGTGTGTTCCGAACACTGGGGAGGTGGGATGCTTCCAGGTAGATCGCATGCTGGATGCAGAAGTCCCACAGGCAAAGGGCTTCCTGACAAAGGGCTGATGGGCGGGCTCCCCCATGTCTGTTGACATAGAACATGGAGGCCGTGTTGTCTGTCAGCACCTGCATCACGCGACCAGACAGATGGGGAAGGAATATCTTGCAAGCCATGCGGCTGGCCTTGAGCTGTCTCACATTTATGTGAAGCGACAACTCTCACAATCATAGCCTGAGTTTTGGGAACACCGAGGTGCACACCCTAACTGAGGTTGTACTCATCCAACATCAGAGATACTGTGAGCTGTGGAATTGCAAACGGAACACCTTCTGACACTGGATCAGGGTTGGACCACCATTGGAGGGAGGTGAGTACCTGGGGCAGGATTGTGAAGAGCCTGTCCAAAGGGTGTCTGGCTGGGGAATAGACTGACGACAGACACATTTGAAGGGGTCTTAGCCACAGCCTTGCGTGCCAGATGACACAGGTGCACGCAGCCATGTGTTCTAGGAGTCTGAGGCAGACCCGAGCTGTGATAAGCAGGTGTATGGTGACTTGGGAGATCAGATCTGACATTGCCCTGAACCTAGCCTGTGATAAAAATGCTCTGGCTTGCATGGAGCTGAGGACAGCTCCTATGCACTCTATCCTCTGAAGAGGGACCAATGTTGATTTTTGTTTGTTTATCAACAGGTCCAGAGCTTGACAAGTGACTCACAACATCACGACACTGAACTGCACCTGCTCTTTGGAGCAGCCCTTGATGAGCCAGTCACCGAGATAGGGATAGATCTGGATACCTTGATATCTGAGGTAGGCTGCGACTACTGCCATAAACTTTGTAAATACTTTTGGTGCTGTCACTAGGCTGAATGGGAGCAACGTGAACTGGTAGTGTGTCTGACAAACCACAAACCATAGGAAGAGACGATGCAGGCAAGTAAATTCTTCATTATGTGGTTACTCTATACTTTTTTAGTGGGATGTTGGAGTTTTTTGGGGAGAGGGAGGGCTTGGAATCCTAGACTTGACCTGAAAAACAAAGGAGTGTATCCTTGTTCCTTGTTGACGTATTAAAGATGCCGTGCAGTCCTGAGTAATGTCTTGTGATAATCTCAAGAATGCACATGATGTGAGATGCGAACATGAGGGACAAAATGCCCATCAGTTTCTTTTATGCCTTATACTCTTAATACAGAAAACACAAATGGATCAGATTTTTAAAACTCAGCCTTCTTTAAACCCATAGTTTGCAGGCATAAGTAATGGTGCAATTTGCACAGTTGATAAGAACATGGTGGTAGTGCAGTAAGACTAACCTCACATAAGGGAACATATTGTGAGATCCTGGTCAAAATTAGACTCTGTATGGTCATCCCTTCAATATTTTTGTATAATATTGAAAACAGAAGCTGAGGATCATTGCAAATATATTTAGTTGTATATTTATGGAAATTATAGGAAAATTTTTGTCTTGTTTTTATAATCAGGAGAGAAGATATTGGCTAAATTTTCAAAAGTGCTCATCACCACCAAATGGGACCATCATTTCAATATTTTCAATAAGAGTTGCAGGGTGCTGGCTGTTATTTAGGTGCCTAAAGAGCAGCGGAGTGTTTTTTGAAATTCTGGCTCCATTTCTGGGTGCTCAGTCCTTCTGGAAATTCTGGTCATAGTGTTAATATATACTACAATGCAAGTATCAGTTTACTGTGAAATACAAAAGAAAAATGTTATGTTTAGTTGAACTATACTGCGTTACAGACAGAATAACCAAGAACCTTTTAAGATTCTGCTAGTTCATTTGTCTGACTTCAGTATGTCAGACATACGTGCTTTTTCACAAACATTTATAAATCAAAATCATGAAAATTAAAATGTAAATAACAAAAATGAAGATAATTTTGAATGCTGTAGTGTAAAAACACTATTTTCTCCTACCGTCCCTCCATTTATATACTTTGAAGAACTCAGGTTAAAAATGCATAACCTTCTATTGTTTGCCACATACCCACAGCCAATTTATATGGTATGTTATCTAATGCTGACAATGAAAATGTCTAAAAATACAATGCCGTGCAAGAAACATGCACAAGAGACTTTGTAATGTTAGAGAAGTCATACTAAATACATTTAAAAAACTTCATATATACAGTGCACTTTATAAGCAAACATGTTCCCCTGCCTGAAAAAAGGCATGAACAGAAATCAAATTAGTTTTATTTATTAGAAGACATCTAGGTAGTTATGTGGTCCCATCAATGTAATAAGAAATAATCACATTTAATATGATTTAGTAATTCAAGATATCCATAATTAGGTTAGAAAACCAGTTAGGTTTCAATTTAAAATGAAATACAGACCCACTTGCATTAGCAGAAGAAAAGTAAGAACAATTAGCACATCTTAAATATATGTGCTAAGTGCTGATCTCTCTTTAGGTTTCTGCCTTAGTTCCCTCATTCTTTAATCTTTACATTCCCCAAAGCTATTAGCAATAATTGTGGCACATTATTTTAAATACATTTAACCAGGTTCAACCTTTTCTCCTTTTTGCTGTACATGTACACTACAATGTCAGAAACAGATAGCAAAATGTAATTAATTTTAAACATTCATACTGATAAGATCTGATACATATTTATTTTTGGCATATCATTTATTGACCCAGTGAAGTTAACATGATCTAAGACATGCAAGCCCCAGAAGGATGCAGCCTCAGTGGCAGGCTGACCTATTCAATAGAAAGATCCCAACTCCCCTTAATATTGTCATTTAACAAATGGGAAAGGGAGATTATGTAACTTGACCGATGTCACAAACCAAATACATGTAAGACTCAAAAGTCAAATCCAGTCACTCTTTGCAATCTAAACAAATGGCAGATTAATTTTACTTAAGCTTTTTAAATAAAAAAGTCACTCTGAAGCAGAGACCAGGCCTCAGAATTTCAAGCCAAAAAGATGAAAGTTTTGGAAAATTAGGAGCAACCAAAAACAGGAGTTTATAAAGTGGACGTGATCAGACAATCTATGGCTCCAGCTACAAGGAGTAAAGAATTACAGTATAAAATTAAAAAGAAAAGAAAAAATAAATAGAATAAATATAAAGATACTGAAATGAAACAAAATTAATGAGACAGAAATTCAAAGAAAAAGTAATGTCTTATGCATTGGGTTTAAAGGCATGGAGGGTTATGTTACAAGGTGTGGGTGTGATTTGCTGTCCTTGCAGAGCACAATGATTGTACCTCAGGTCAAAAGTCTTCACTAACTGCTCTAACAATATCAGGAACCAGAGGCTACATGGCTTAGAACTGAGGATTTGTAACATCTCTGTCTCTTTTAGGTAACCTAAAAGCTAAGCAATGAATATTATACTCTGTTCTAAAAGTAGTTGTCAATATTATTTAATGTAATCTCTGTCTAAAGTGCAATACCCATTTAACAAAATATTTTGTTCCTATCTCCCATCTACATACAATATTGCAATTACTAGTTCTTTGATCCCTCTGATAGCCAAAGGAAAACTAGTTTGGAATTTTTCATGCATATTAAACAGTATGAAGCAAAATTATGTGAACAGAGTATATATTTCTATTTAGCTGATGTGGAGCCCTCTATTGGACATGGCTTACAATGAAATGCATTTTCACCACACTTTCTTTAAATGAAAAAGGCTCCTAAAAGACTCACTTACAGGATGCTTGGCTGAAAGTCTGCCAGTCACAGTTCCTGTCTGATTCCATGTAGATGAAATAAATCCCTTTAGTCAAGTAAAAAAAAAAATCCAAATATAAAAGCATGTGATATGTTGTTGCAGAAGTCAATATGTGAAAATGAAATTTTACTCTAAAGCTTATATATATATATATATATATATATACACACACACACACACACACACACATATATATATATGTATATACACACACACGTTATCAATATTTCCATATAAGTTGAAACAAGGGTTATATTTTTAATAACAATGTTATAATTTTAAAAAACTTCAGAATTATTTCAAACTATCTTATATAGAAATACACAAATTTACAGGAGGAGCTTTTTTACATTCTTACCTTTTTCATACATGAAAGTAGTCCATCCACATAGGTTGACTTTATCTTGTGAACCTAAATTAGAAAAAGAGTTTAGTACATATATATATATATATATATATATATATATATATATATATATATATATATATTCTAAGAGCTTTTCAAGTGGAAACTCGTACTCTTCAACCTATTTACAACTATAGAAAATGTGTAGATACTGCAAAACATTTTTAATAGAGAAGATGACAGACATTCAATAGTGGCTCAATACACTGACTTTAATGGTGTTGAATATTTGGCTCTATTTGGCTATGCAGGTGTTGCAGTGTGAAAGTTTCAGAGTTTGACACTGAGAGATGCAGAAACAAAGGATGACACAAGGAAGCCAAAGACTGATTTTTTAGTTTTACTCTGAAAACACATCCATTGAAAACCCAACTGTTAACCAAAATGGGCAGACTAAACTAATGCTGTGAAGGATTGTCAGCAGACTATTGTAAAAATAAGAAATAGCAAGATATCAAAAAGTCCACTGAACTAGCCCCTTACAATCTCAAGCTCTTCTCTTGGTCCAGATTTTCTCATTGGCAGTGCACTGTATCACCAAACCAATTTTGTTAGTGAAGTTTTCTAAAAGTGTGCAACAAACATTTAACAAAAAATATGTGGCTTCAGTTGTTAACTGCAAAAAATCTAGTGCAAACCAAACTTATTTTTGAACTCATACTAAGAATTTACCTACTGCTGCAGAAATATGAAGACTAATTAAAGAAATACGTGAAATCGTATGCTAGCCAAAAGATTCTCAGACAAGTGGCATAGTAAAGCTATATTTTTGTTCAGTTAATTCTTGCTTTCAATGCAAATATGTTCTTTATGAAAAATGAACTCACCTGTCGGTATTCTAAAATTATCTTAGGCAATGGATGAAGATCTTGCAGCTTGTTTAACTGGAGAATAAATAAAGAATTTGACTTAGTAGTGTGCTAGTTATTCAATTCAATTTTGTTATGTTAACAAGCTTAATTTAGCATTTAGAAGACTAACTGATTTCTAGATGGCTGAAACCTGAATACTACCTCTTTTAGTAGTTAGGAGCAGCATCAGAAGTGTTAAAGGTCAAGCAGAATTTCTAGAAGTTGAGAAGTGGGACAGGAGGGGACTTTTATGAAGATATAAACCCTAGCTTGTCCCAATATGCAGAAAACCCCTGAACCTGGGCATGTATTCCCAACCAGGTGTTGAGATACTATGGTGAACAGCATGGTGTAACAACATATGAACAGAAAGACACTTATGAGTGCTAGTTTATAATTTAATTGTCAGGAATTAGATTGGGACCAGAGCATGTGCAGGGGACTGGACTAGATGACCTTTCAAGGTCCCTTCCAGTCCTATGATTCTATGTCCAGGGAAGTCAGGGAGGGTTTTTAGTTGCTGTAAAATGGACTTCAGAGTTCAGTTTGAGACAGGAAGATTTAAACTAGCTGACGGGAAATTTCTTTTCAGAGGAAGAGACAGACAGCAAACTCATCAGTGAGTAAAGAATTACTTCAAGATTCCAGTCAAAAAGGGAGAGAGAGGCAACCACCTAGTGTCTATACTAGATTTCTATCTCAGTGTAGGAAGGGAGTCCATATAGATGAAAACTTTGCATTTCCACCATGGTTGAAGGAAATACAGAATCTAGTCTAGAGGGCTGCTTTTCTAGGCTCTGTAGCAGGCAATTTGTTAAAATTTGTTAAAATTAATTTTAAGTTAAGTTAATTTATCTTTACCTGCACATTTGCCTTTTCATAACAGAAAAGCCACTGTTCTGGAACTGCCTTTTGAGTAGCCATGCTCACAGGTAACAGCAAAGGCAATGCCTAGAAATTAGGGTGACCTTATTTTCCAAAGAGAACATGGGACCTCCAAGCCACTTGCCTAAAGGCTCACCCCACATTGCTGTTGCCCAGTTGCTGGAACTCTGTGGGCCCTCCCAGCCCCACACAAGGCTGTTGCCCCGGTGGCTAGAACCCTGCATGGGCCCTGCATGCTGGAACTCCCTCCAGCTACCCCACCTCCAGCACTACCTTCCCCCTAGCGGGGGCTGGCATCTCTGTTTGCTCCCTCCACACTGCACCCCACTTTCTTTGCCATAAGTGGGCATTTCTCCTGTTTGCTCTTGCCAACTGTTCAAGTCAGCAACAGCAAACGGGACTGTCATGGTTCCTTCCCCACTCTGAACTCTGGGGTACAGATGTGGGGATCCACATGCAAGACCCCCCTAAGCTTATTTTTATCAGCTTAGGTTAAAACTTCCCCAAGGCACAAATTCCTTCCTTGCCTTAGTATCGCTGCTGCCACCAAGTGATTTAACCAAACATTCAGGGAGGGCCACTTGGAGCCCTACCTTCCCCAAATATCTCCCCAAACTCCTACACTCCCTTTCCTGGGGAGGCTTGAGAATAATATCCTCACCAACTAGTACAGGTGAACACAGACCCAAACTCTTGGATCTTAAGAACAATGAAAAATCAATCGGGTTTTTAAAAGAAGAATTTTAATTAAAGAAAAGGTAAAAGAATCACCTCTGTAAAATCAGGATGGTAAGTACTTTACAGAATAACAAAAGACTCAAATACACAGAGGATTTCCCCCCTAGGCAAAACTTTAAAGTTACAAAAACAGGGATAAACCTCTCTCTTAGCACAGGGAAAATTCACAAGCTAAAACAAAAGGTAATCTAATGCATTTCTTTTCTGCTATTACTTACTATTTCTGCAAGGCTAGATGCTTAGTTCAAATATAGCTAGGGAAATGTATTTTCTCCTGCCCTGTTTCCTGGCTAGCTCCAAGAGACACAGATGAAAAACTTTCCCCCACAGATTTGAAAGTATCTTCTCCCCTTATTGATCCTTTTGGTCAGGTGCCTCCAAGTTATCTGAGCTTCTTAACCCTTTACAGGTAAAAGAAGAATTAACCCTTTACAGGGTAAAGAGGGATTTTATGCTACCCTTAACTGTATGTTTATGACACACCCCCCAAATTATAGACGCAGTGCTGGACAGCCTGCTCTACACTGGCTGTGATTTCTTTCTGGAGCTCTAGGAGAAAACAGAATTAATAAGACACATGCACCTTTAGATATACTACTGATTATGTAAAAACTAACAATATTTCCCACATTTCAAGGTCGATTGTAACCAGTTGATTCTGGGAAACTTTCACAGGAGAGTGCATCAGCCACTTTCTTAGAAGCTCCTGAAATGTGTTGTATTTCAAATCAAAATCTTGGAGAGCTAAACTCCACCGAAGAAGTTTTTTTATTATTGTCCCTGATGGTATGAGGCCACTTCAGCGCAGCATGGTTGGTTTGCAGGTGGAAACGCCATCCCCAAACATATGGGCGTAGCTTCTCCAGTGCATATACCATGGCATAACATTCCTTTTCACTGATTGACCAGTGGCTTTCCCTCTCAGATAGTTTTTTGCTGAGAAACACGACAGGATGGAATTATTGATCCAGTCCTTCCTGCACTAAAACTGCTCCCACACCACGCTCGGTCGCATCTGTGGTTACTAGAAAAGGTTTGTCAAAGTCCAGGGCCCTTAGCACAGGGTCAGACATGAGTGTTGCTTTAAGCTAGTTAAAGGCCTTCTGACATTCTTCAGTCCACTGAACTGCATTTGGCTGTTTCTTTTTGGTTAGGTCTGTCAGTAGGGCAGCGAT
Source organism: Gopherus flavomarginatus (assembly GCF_025201925.1). Lineage (NCBI taxonomy): Eukaryota > Metazoa > Chordata > Testudines > Testudinidae > Gopherus > Gopherus flavomarginatus. The sequence continues at coordinate 267,550,207 of NC_066619.1, read as the reverse complement.
TTGGCTGTAGTGCGGTACAAATCGCCTGTAATATCCGGCCAAGCCTAAGAAAGATTGGACCTATTTCTTTGACTTTGGGACAGGCCACTTTTGGATAGCATTCACTCTGGCCTGTAGGGGGTTGATATTTCCTTGACCCACCTGGCTTCCAAGGCAAGTCACTCTATTTAGGCCTATTTGACACTTTTTAGCCTTAACAGTTAGTCCTGCCTCCCTTATGCGCTCAAAGATTTTTTGCAGATGCTCCAGGCGTTCTGGAAAAAATGGCCACATCATTAAGGTAGGCTATTGTAGATTCTCCCAATCCCACTAGGAGACCATCTACAAGTTTCTGGAAGGTGGTGGGTGCATTTCTCCCCTTATTGGTCCTTTAGGTCAGGTGCCCCCAGGTTATCTGAGTTTCTTAACCCTTTACAGGGTAAAGAAGGATTTTATGCTACCCTTTGCTATATGTTTATGCCTCCTTTTGGAAAAAAAAGTTGGGACACCCAGGACAAGGCTTAAAAAAGGTACTGCCCCAGCCGAAACGGGATATGTTGTCACCCTAGAGAACTCTACTGCAAGATCACTAGAATTCTAACCCTTAAAGCAGTGGCTCTCAAACTTTTTTACTGGTGACCCCTTTCACATAGCAAGTCTCTGAGTGCGACCCCCCTTATAAATTAAAAACATTTTAAAATATATTTAACATCATTATAAATGATGGAGGCAAAGCAGGGTTTGGGGTGGAGGTTGAGACCTCATGACCCCCCATGTAATAACCTTGCGATCCCCTGAGGGGTCCCGACCCCAAGTTTGAGAACCCCTGTCTTAAAGTCTATAATATCCTGCAAGCATATTAACAAAGGAAAGGAAAAATCCAGATTTAGAGATAAGAAAAAATTGTCTTATCCTTATACATAGGTAGAAATAACATGAAATAAAGCAAAAAGTTACACAAAAAATTAAATAAAACAAATAATTATAAAACAAAGCTTCTCATCACCCTCAGAAGATTCAGTAGCCAATGACAGCACCCAGAGGTGCAACAAATGAGCTAATGGGATTGCTTCCGTCAAGTGGAGCACATTGCATACATGTAGGGTGACCAGATGTCCCGATTTTATAGGGACAGTCCCAATTTTTGGGTCTTTTTCTTACATAGGATCCTATTACCCACCACCCCCGTCCCAATTTTTCACATTTGCTGTCTAGTCACCCTACATACATGTGAAATGAGTGCTGAGGGTGTGGGCCTAGTAGAGGTCGATAGGAGGAGCTCGAAGTAACACAAAGAGCGTGAGACAGTGAGCCACATTCACCATGACTTACACAAGCAAGGGAGACATTGCAGTGTGGAGGTGGTGTCAGCAGGCACTCAGCCTCCTTTGAGCCTGTCTGGCAAGGGGATTGCGGTGTGCGGTTCTCCTCACGGTGCCATGGAATGGAGTGGAGGGAGGCAGCCCAGGCTGGGCACTGGGCACCCTGGGAGAGGAGTGGCTGTTGATATTGAAGTTGGGGTGCCTGGGGCTCAGGCAGAAGTTGTGGGGGGCTAGGAGGGGGGAGATGGGGTGTGGAAGTGTGGGTGATGGGGCAGGGTGGATAAAACAAAATAACACAATGTTGTCAAAAAATAAAAACAAAAAAATATAAAAAAAAATAAATAACTCAATTTCACAGGGCTCTAACTGTTGGAAATTCACAAGCAGTCCAAGTCCCAAAAGAGAGACTATCTAGAAACATATGAATCAAAGGAGATCAGCAGTCTATAAAACCCACCAGCCAAAGGTTACCTCAGAGAAAAATTAGATGTCCAACCTGCATTTTTCTTTTGAAAGTATGGAGAGAAACACTAGCTGCAATGCAGATCTCTTCATACGCAGCTCTATTTTTTCTTGCTCATGAAGTGGAAACAGATCTGGCAGAATGTGCTCAAATATGAGGGAGTAGCTTTTCTACCGTTCTTATAAGACTCCACAAATGCTGCCAAGACACAGTAGATGATTATTGCTTTTGAAACTTTGAGACTTTTGCTCTTGCCAGTGTTTTCAACTTAACAAAGTATCTGTTTTTCTGCAAGACTTCCTTGTGTCCAAAAAGAATTTAACGACTTGACAAAATAACAAGAAAATCAATAAGGTAGTAGTCATTAGTTCAAAGGGCAGTTCCATTAGTTGACCCAAAATTTACTTCAGTTTCCAATTGGCCACACAGATTTTGATTGACAAATGAAGCTTTAAGATCCCACTTGTGAACCTAAAAATATGAAGGTATGAAAACAAACTTCCTTTACCAGAAAACAGAGGGAACTTAACACAGCCACATGGACATGAAAGTGCTGAAATTAAGATCTTTAATGAATGTGCCAAATAATAAGAAAAAACCAGGTTTTGAATGACACCGTAAGGGCCTGTAACGTAGGCTGTCTGACCTAGTGGTTGGAGCTGGGAGTAGTGTCAGAGTTGTTGAAAAGCCAAGGGTCAAAGCCAGAAGTCCCATCCAGGGTCAAGCCGGTGTCAGAGTTAGCAACAGGGGTCAAGGTGAGGAAATAGGAACCAGGCATGGTAGGCAGGTGGAACAGGGATGAGGCATGGTAGTTATCAGGAACAGGGAGCATTCAACAGGGATGATTTTTCATGAAAAACAAGCACATGGATGCATTTCATGCCGGGGCCCTGTTTCTTTGTATCACTCCAATGCCTACATCAGAGGTGTCAGCCTCAAGGACAAAGGGTTGGTTAAGGTCAGGGGAGACCAGCACTGGGGCACATGTGAAAGCTATGTTCAGGTGTTCAAAGGCCTGATGGGTCTCTAGTGGCCAGTGAAACCTTGCACATTTGTGGAGGATGACAGTTATAGAGGCTGTGACCTTTGAAAGTTTGGAATAAACTGTAGAACTGGCAAACCCCATGAACCTCTGGAGGTCTTGGATGCTCCAGGCTTCATCCCAATCCTGAAATGCAGATACCTTCTGAGGGTCCATCCATAGTCCTCCTTCTGACAGTATGAACCCCAAAAATTCAACAGATGATTGGTCAAATACAGACTTTTCCAGTTTTCCATATAACCCATGCTGGCATAATCGTACTCACACTTCATGGACATGGTGGTCATGGCTTGCTTGACTACTGGAATAGATTAGAATATCATTAACTATGAAAACACAAACTGGTCTAGGATATCTTGAAATATGTCACTGATCAAGTGCTGGAAAGTGGCTGGAGAACTGCTAAATTCAAAGGGCATTATCGAATACTCAAAGTGTCTATAACTTGTTCTAAAGGCTATCTTCCATTTGTCTCCTGCCCTGATTTGAACTAGATTATATGCTCCACTAATGTACAGCTTAGCAAACAACTGTACTCAGTCCAGGAGCTCTGGAATTAACAGTAAGGGGTACCAATTTCATATAGTTATTTGGTTCAGTGCCCTGTAGTCTACACAGAGTGAGAGCTTCCTTTCTTCTTCACAAAAATTTCTGGGGTGCCTGCGGGGGTGGTAGAGCAGTGGATAAAGCCTTTAGCTAGGTTTTCCTGGAGCTAATCCCTTAATATTGCTAGTTCTGATTCAGACATAGAATATACATGCAAACTGAATGTTGGCTCCGAGATTAATGTCGACAGGACAATTATAAACATGATGCAAGGAGAGTGACTCTGCATTCTGTTTTTCAAAGACATTGTGGTAGTGCCAGTATTTCATAAGAAGATGCGGTCCATCATGCAGGGATGGAGTTTTTAGGTCCAAGACAGTTGCCACCACATGGGGGAATGTCTGGTTTACCAGACTAGAATCCTTTGCCTTGGTTTATTGGGTTTTCAGTTCTTGAATGAGAAGGCAATTCTTCCTACGGAACCTTAATGGGAAAGTAGTGACATATTGGATCAAAGAATATGGTGATTGTGACAAATGAGCCAGGGTGCCCCTAAATTCAGGAAGAAATGTGGGGAGGAAATAAGGTTAAATCATAAGGCTTCCCAGTGCTCCCCAATCACCATTTCCAGCAGTGCAGTCTCCTGTGTAACTAGGACCGATGCCAGTGGAGACCCATCTACTGTTTCTACCAGGTCTAAGGTAATGCTGGGTTGTAGTGGGAGACTGAGGACCTGGGTCATGAAAAAAATACATGAAATTGTCTCCCACTCCCGAATCAATGCCTATTTTATAGGAAAGGCCTACTTGACTTGCAGGATCCGCAATTGCAGGGGAATCTGTAGAAGTGGAGGTGGATGAGGAACTTCTAGGTTAGCATAATTTTGGGGTGTTTTCCTGATGGTTGCCAGCTTCGGGTCCCTGATTGGGTGTGGAGTTAGTTTCTTCCCTATCATCAGCTTAGCAAGGATTTTGTCAGGACACTTGGATACTACATGTCCTGGACTCCATAATAGAAGCAGAGGTTCTCCTGTCTTCTGCATTTTCATTCATGCGGGGATAGGCAGGGTCATCCAATGTCAGTTGGTATGGGCTTGATTGAGGCTGAGCTCACTTGGGCCTGAGGACTGACTCTTAGGTGAGTGAAGGAGGTAGGTAGGCTCATCAACCTATGTTCCAGTTGACGTTCATGCAGCCTGCTGTCTATCCGGATACACAGGCCTGGCAAGGCCTCTAAATAGGGAGGGGGGGGTGGATCCACCCATGCCAGCTTGTTTTTTAGTTCTTTGCAAAGGGCAAGCCAAAATGGATGGAGGAGTTCAGCATCATTCCAGTCATCATCTATGACCTAATGTCTGAACTGGGTGACATAGGAAAGGGCTGATCCCAGGATTTGCTGGAGCTTTTGTAAGACAGTCTCTGTTATGCAAGCTTTGTGAGGGTCATCGGTGTTTAACAGTACCAAGGGAGCTAATACTGGCATCGAGAAGCAGAGTAAATTCTTCACTGCTGCAAATGCCTCTGTGTGACTCTCTGTATCTCGGGGGAACACCCAGCATAACCCCATGTTCATCCTTGCAAAATGACTGTGTGGTATCCAATGCAAAGTCTGTCATGTTGGGTGTCTTTGGAAGGCTCATGATGCACTGAGCATTGTTGTTATAGTGATGTTATAGTAATTGTTGTTACAGTAATGTTATAGGTTGTAATTTCATGTATATAGTTATGAGGCTGAAATGTGTCTTCATGACTTAAAATAAGCACAGGCAAACACTCTCTAAGAGTATCTCATCAAGGCATGTATGGGACAAACCCAGCCCAGCCTCACAGGAACAAAGGATGCTGGCCTGGGCAGCAACAAAAGGATCTGCTGAACTCCTGTATGAGCCACCTCCCTTCCTTTGGTCAGTTTGGGACTGCAATGAGGTAATGCTCACCTGACTCTGAGGGGGGGAGGGCAAAGCCAAGAGGGAAGAAAAAACATGATAAAGGGAGAGATGTTTGCCAAGCTCTCCCTCTCCCTTCCACTTATATCTACAGAAACCACTACCAGCAAGTGACTGAAGTGCTGATCAAAGGGGAGAGCCTGAAGAGCAACCAGCCAGTCTGTGGTGAGACGCATCTAAGTTTGTAAGGGCACTGAAAGTATTAAGATCAGCTTAGAATGCGTTTTGCTTTTATTTCATTTGACCAAATCGGACTTATGTTTTGACTTATAATCACTTAAAATCTATCTTTGTAGTTAATAAATCTGTTTGTTTATTCTACCTGAAGCAATGCATTTGGTTTGAAGCATGCCAGAGACTTCCCTTGGGATAACAAGCCTGGTACATATCAATTTATTTGTTAAATTGACAAACTCATATAAGCTTGCAGCATCCAACGGGCATAACTGGACACTGCAAGATGGAGGTTCCCAGGGTTGTGTCTGAGACCAGAGATATTGGCCACTGTCATTCAGTTGCACAATCCAAGGAGCAGCTTACATGCTAGAAGGTGTCTGTGAACAGCCCAGGAGTGGGGGTTCTCACAGCAGAGCAGGGTAAGGCTGGCTCGCAGAGTCAAGGACTGGAGTGACCTAGCAGATCACTGGTCCAGATAATACTTTTAGGGAACATCACACTCTGGCATAGTTGGCACTGAGATCATATTTGGTGGATGCATTGATGCTGAAGTTGACAATGTAGTTTCTGGAGCCAGAGTCAATGGTGCCCATTCTGACACTAGAGTCAATGAGTGATGCTGTCTTAGGCATTAATTTGGAGGAGGAATGCTTGTTTCTCTCTTGCACTCTAGTCGACTTCCTTTCTCCTTGCTTTATAGAGTTTGGGGGTGGAGCTCTTCCTCTGGTCAAATCTGGGATCAATCCTTCATATATGCCTTGCCCAAGCACTTGAAACAACTGCTGTGCAGGTTCCTCACAGGCATAGGCTTTGAGCAGGAAGCACATGGTTTGAAGCCTAGTGATCAGGGCATGATTCGGTACTGGCAACAGAACCCCAAAATGGGGGAAAACGATATAAGCAAAGTGTTTAAACTACTAAAACTTACTAACTACAGTAACAACTAACTATAACTAGACTAGGTACATAAAGTTTGAGAGAAAACTGGTCTAGCAATTGACAGGCGTTCCAATGACTGTTACAGTAGTAAGAAAAAGCTATCAGGGACTGGAGGTGGTTCTGCCCTTTATACCTGCATGCAGCACTGTGCAGCAGCAGAAGTGCTTGAGCTGCCCAAGAGATACTGATGAGGGAAAAAGTTTCCCATGACTGTGCGCTGGGCACAGAGACACCAAGAGCAGAATGCACATGTGCAACTACTCAAAGAAGAATTTGTTCTCTGTGTCTCATAGTATATGACTAAAGAAACATCCAATGAAATTGAAAGGTAGCAAAACCAAAACTGACAAAAGGAAATAGTATCTCACATAACACTTAAGCTGCAGAACTCATTACCAAGGACTCGTTGCTGAGGACAAGCACTAAACAAAATTCAAAGAGGGATTGGGACATTTATATAGATAAGAACATCCAGATTTATTATTGTTAATGCTAACTAACAGAGTATGTTAGCAAAGGAGATGAAACTTCATGTTTTAGGGTTTACACCCATTTCTAACTATTATGGATTAGATTACATCTGCAGGGGGGCTGATTGCCTCATACCTGCCTATCGTGAGATTTATCATACCTTCCTCTAAAGCATACTGTGCTGGCAACTGTTGGAGGCAGAATACTGGATTAAATGGACCATGGATCTAATCCAGTATGATAATTCCTATGTTCCTATGACACAAAAGACATAGGTTTTTCCATGGCTTTGTCTCCCAGTCTCTGAAATCAGAAGTAGTCCACATTTTTGTTGTTGACTGATACAGAAAACTCTGTCTGTGGTATCTCCTATCCTGGAATACAGACTGCTGCAAATTGTTGTTCAGTTCTCATTTCCTTGGAAACAGTTCTGAATGTTGAGTTTCCCCATGAATATATTCACAAGCTGAAAGTACTACACTCCAACTTTTCACTCAATTAAATGTCCAAAAGGCTTCCATTCTCAATTGACAGTTTAGAGTGCTACTTTGTTACATAAGCTAAAGCTGTGCAACTGTCACTCAGAGTGGAGAGACAAGGTGGATAAAGTAGTATCTTTTACTGGACAAACTTCTTCTGGTGAAAGAGACAAGCTTTTATGCTTACACAGAGCTCTTCTTCGGGTCTGAGAAACTAACTCAGAGTGGCAGTGGCAATTGGAGGGTCACTAGGCATCTTATGGCTTAACCCTTATCCACAGTGCTCCTCTTGTATTCTAGAAAGGAACCATGTTTCCTAACAGGAAAGTGTACCCACGTGCCACAAATTGGCCAGGAAGGCTTTCATAGTGATCCTGACTTCAGGAATTTCAGACAGAGATTTCCCTTGGTCAGGTTTCTATATCTGCTCCATTTCATGACCTGAAGGACTGAATAGGTGAAGTGATTCCACACTGACAGAACAAACAAGTGAAAAGGCCTCATGTAAAGAATCGCTCACTTAGCTATATCTAAACAGGAGTCAAACTGTATATGAATCCTAGGAGACCAAGGGCCTATCAAATTGTTGTAGCTGGATCTCAGTAGGGTCTGAAGTAGCTGCTTGATGTTTGTTGCTCTAAGGGAAGCAAGATACTCTCAAAGTATGAGCAGAGCCTAGCCCCAAGGTGTCAAATATTGTGAATGAGATAAAAGAATCTCATCCTAACTGTTCACAAACTCATGTTGTCAAAGAACCTCTCTCTCCTTGAGCCCAAAATCTCCTTCTCTCTGCACTGAGATCTGATAGAGAGATCATACAAGTGGTGAAAAACGCAGATACCTTATCTCTGAAGGAGGCAATAATCATCCCAAAAAAAGGTTAACAAAGATTCTTGGAGCTGATGAAAGGCCAAAGAAATAGATGAAAAATAGGGCTGTCAAAAGATTTTAAAAATTAATTGCAATTAATCACACTGTTAAACAATAACAGAATACCATTTAAATATGTTTGGATGTTTTCTACATTTTCAAATATATTGATTTCAATTACCACACAGAATACAAAGTGTACAGTGCTCACTTTATATTTATAATTTATTACAAATATTTGCTTGTAAAAAACAAAGGAAATAGTATTTTTCAATTCAGCTAATGCAAGTACTGTAGTGCAATCTTTTTATCATGAAAGTTGAATTTACAAATGTAGAATTATGCATATAAAAACTGCATCAAAAAATAAAACAATGTAAAACTTTAGACCTACAAGTCCACTCAGTGCTACTTCTTGTTCAGAGAATCGCTCAGACAAACAAGTTTGTTTACACATTTGAAGAAGATAATACTGCCCGTTTCTTGTTTATAATGTCACCTGAAAGTGAGAAAAGGCGTTCACATTGAACTGTTGTATCTGGCATTGCAAGAAGCGCTAAAGATTCATATGTCCCTTCATGCTTCAACTACCATTCCAGAAGACATGCTGATGATGGGTTCTGCTCAATAATAATCCAAAGCAGTGCGGACTGATGGACATTCATTTTCATCATCTGAGTCACATGCCACCAGCAGAAGGTTGATTTTCTTTTTTGGTGATTCAGGTTCTATAATTTCCGCATTGGAGTGTTGCTCTTTTAAAGACTTTTGAAAGCATGGCCCATACCTCGTCCCTCTCAGATTTTGGAAGGTACTTCAGATTCTTAAACCTTGGGTTGAGTGCTGTAGCTATTTTTAGAAATCTCACATTGGTACCTTCTTTGCATTTTGTCAAATCTGTAATGAAATTGTTCTTAAAACAAACATGTGCTGGGTCATCATCTGAGACTCCTATAACATGAAATATATGGCAAAATGTGGGTAAAACAGAGCAGGAGACATACAATTCTCCCCCCAGGAGTTCAGTCACAAATTTAATTAACTCATTTTTTTAATGAGCATCATCAGCATGGAAGCATGTCCTCTAGAATGGTGGCCAAAGTATGAAGGGGCATATGAATGTTTAGCATATCTGGCACGTAAATACCTTGCAATGCTGGCTACAAAAATGCCATGCCAATGCCTGTTCTCACTTTCAGGTGATATTATAAATAAGAAGGGGGCAGCATTATCTCCCGTAAATGTAAACAAACTTGTTTGTCTTAGCAATTGGCTGAACACGAAGTAGGACTGTGTGGACTTGTAGGCTCAAGTTTTACATTGTTTTGTTTTTGAGTGCAGTTATGTAACAAACAAAAAAAATCTACATTTGTAAGTTATACTTTCACAATAAAGAGATTGCAGTACAGTACTTGTATTATGAACTGAAAAATATAATTGCTCTTGTTTATCATTTTTACAGTGCAAATATTTGTAATAAAAAATAATACAAGGTGAGTACTGTACTCTTTGTATTCTGTGTTGTAACTGAAATCAATACATTTGAAAATGTAGAAAAATATCAAAAATATTTATTACATTTCTATTGATATTCTATTGTTTAACAGTGCAATTAAAACTGAGTAATCATGATTAATTTTTTAAATTGCAATTAATTTTTTTGAGTTAATGGCGTGAGTTAACTGCGATTAATTGACAGACCTAGTGAAAAGGTCTCATGTAAAGAGGACTGTACATAAAAAAATGGTAATTCCTATTCCAGCCACAGGCATCAAATGTCATCCCACAGAGCTGTTCACTTAGCAGGGCTGAATGTTTGTGCCATATTCAGAGAGAGACCAACAAAAGCTGCTGCCCCACTAATGAGATAGCCACTGCTAATAGTTCAGCCTGTATATCTTGCAGCTGGAGGAAGACACTGGCAGAAAGGTGATGAACAAGTTGCACTTGCCTATTCCTAAATGGTCCACCACTGAGGTTGATCAGTTTGTGTCTTCCGAGGTGGAAGTATGAAGAGAGATGACAGAAAAAGCGGGAAACAGACTGTCTCCAAGATCTGAGTCTGATGGTCTCTCATCAAACCAGGCAGAGACAGTAGAGTGAGATGCTTCTACCAAATGGAGGCAAAACCAGGGGTGGCTCTAGCTATTTTGCCGCCCCAAGCATAGCAGGCAGACTGCCTTCAGCGGCGCGCCGGCGGATGGTCCCTGGTCCCGCAGATTCAGCGGCTTGCCTGCGGGAGATCCGCCGGTCCCACGTCTTCATTGTACCCGCTGCCCAACTGCAACCGAATCCACGGGACTGGCGGACCTCCCACAGGCAAGCTGCCGAAGGCTGCCTGACTGCCGCTTTTGCAGGGACCGCCAGGGCGCCCCCCACAGCTTGCCGCTGGTGCCTGGAGCCGCTGCTGGGCAAAACATTGGCCTTTTGGCAGAGTTCCAAGCCATCTATCTACATTACCTCTACATCTATCTATAGGGAGCACTTTGGTGCCAAAACCTCTCCAGTGAACTGCCTCCATGAGTGCCTTTATTATTATATTATAATTGGAGATATACCAATTGCCTAGAACTGGAAGGGACCTTGAAAGGTCATTGAGTCCAGCCCCCTTCCTCCACTAGCAGGACCAATTTTTGCCCCAGATTCCTAAGTGGCCCCCTCAAGGATTGAACTCACAACCCTGGGATTAGCAGGCCAATGCTCAAACCACTGAGCTATCCCTCCCCCTGTGAGTATTTTACCTAGTAGTCTGTTCCAATGCCTGTCTCTAGGAATAAATATTTTTAAAAAGCAAGGAAGGAATACTGAAAGTTAAAATATATCTAGGCAGCACACTACCAAGTTCAAGAGAGTCCCTTCTACAGGTGAGAAAACACCTGCCATTAGGTCTATCTTCCTGGCAATAACAAGGTAAGGTTCTGAGGAATTCTAAGAACTTCATAGCCAAAAATCTAGAGAATACTCCATTTTCCCTGAAAAACTCTGTAGTAGCTAAATAGAATTATAATCAGAATCTTTTCTATATTAAGCCTGCAAATACCAGGAGCAACTGAGTTCTTCACTAGCCTTTTTATTCTTGATAAACAGTGTCTACATTGGACAAAAATTCTCTTTAATTTCTGGCACAAGAAAACTAAAATGAGATCATGATGATTCCGAAAGTGAAGAAAAATGTTTAAGCAGATTACAAGTCTACTGATGCAACAATCAATAAATTGTATTCCTATAAACTCTCACTATCATTACTGAAAAAAAAACAAGGATGAAAACCATCAATGCGATAACAGGCCCCCAAGGTTACATGCCTGTAAAATGAGAGCATTAAACAGTTGTGCATGGTTTCTTATGTACGATATTTATTTGTAATAAACTGTCAAACAACTTTCTACTTAATATTTTTTAAAATGTAATTTACTGTGTTTCTCATTTTTGCTACACTTTTTTTCTGTTCCTGAGTTCACTTTTTCTTATCCTTCCTCTAATAGATTTTGATGTAATTGTTCCTTACTATCTCTTTCTATCCAGTTAGTCTTTTCTCTTTCTTGCACTGCACTGTGTGCTCTACCTGAGCCTCCATCATTTGATTTTTTTTTTGTAGTTTCAATGGATAATATCTATGTTTATTTTTAAGCATTTTTTCTGTTTTATCAATTTAAATTTTCATAGTTGCAGGAAATTAAGGAGGGATAAGAAAAGGGAAGATCAGGATTGTTTAATAACAATAGATGTTGAGATTCAAAAAGCTAAAGCTTCATAACTATTATAAAAACAAATTGTTAACATCATGTGTCAAAATATACAAAGTAAATCCTTAAATCAAACTAAGTTCACAAGCAGCATTTTTCTTACTTTGCCTATATATAAATTTCTATTATTGATGGAAATATTTTTTCATTTGTGTGTGGATGTTCTGATGTTTACCAACATTTACTGAATAAACTTTAATCCTTCCAAGCCTGTCTATATTTTTGTCTTTCCAACTTCATTCCATTAAATAGACTCATAGACTCATAGACTCTAGGACTGGAAGGGACCTCGAGAGTCATCCAGTCCAGTCCCCTGCCCTCATGGCAGGACCAAATACTGTCTAGACCATCCCTAATAGACATTTATCTAACCTACTCTTAAATATCTCCAGAGATGGAGATTCCACAACTTCCCTAGGCAATCTATTCCAGTGTTTAACTACCCTGACAGTTAGGAACTTTTTCCTAATGTCCAACCTAAATCTCCCTTGCTGCAGTTTAAGCCCATTGCTTCTTGTTCTACCATTGGGGGCTAAGGTGAACAAGTTTTCTCCCTCCTCCTGATGACACCCTTTTAGATACCTGAAAACTGCTATCATGTCCTCTCTCAGTCTTCTCTTTTCCAAACTAAACAAACCCAATTCCTTCAGCCTTCCTTCATAGGTCACGTTCTCTCTCTATTATGTCATTTTTCCAAGTTATGCTATCATTTTTTCTCACCTTCCCAGCCTTTCATGCATACAGTTAGCCAAATGTACCAGACATGTCATAGCCATAGAACTAAACTAAGACAAGGGACCTCAATGTCCAGAGGCAATTCCCAAGAATACTTACTGGTAGTCAGCAGAAAGCTGCCTGGAAAGCTGGCTGCCAGCTCTCCTCCTGATTTCCAGATATTAAATTGCATCAAAAGACAGCTAGAAATACACTAAACTTTCTTAACATTACTTTTCCTTACATTATTGCTGTAGAAGCCACAGGGATGTTACTTGATCATGAATATCAGTGAGGTCATCCATAAGACAGCTCTCTCCATCATATGAAAAAGTTTGAGAATTTCTGATCTAAGTAAATCGGACTGTAAATTTGAATCAAGTTTAAAACTTAAAAACAACAAATAAATATGAGTTTATTATGCTAGCAAATTCTAAACTAGGTATATGTTTAAAAAATCTTTTAGTTCTCACCACAACTTCAGAAGTGGATTGAAGATGCTGCATCTCAGTTCTGGGAACTTTCTCACACAGCGTATGGAGCTTTAGTTTTTCAAACAATACCTATATTAACAAAAATTATATATTTCAAGGTGATGGAAATGTTTGAAAATTGAAACATAATGGAGCATTACTATGGTGCATCTGGCTTTAAATTCTATAGAAAACAAAAAGCATATTGTATCAAAGAGGGAACAAAATGGGGAAAAATTGTTAGATATTTGTTAAAAATTGTTGTATTTATCAAAAGCAAACAGGCTTCTTCTTTAATTTTAAACATGCCTAAAACAGATGAGTCAAATGCACTGCTATTGCCATGACCTGGTTGAAACCTTGTTATGGACTGAGTTAAAACCCCACTGAGACTGACAAATGTGAACTCACCCTTCAGTTAACATGACAGAAAGCATAAGCCCCCACCTAAGACAAATGGTGCGTGGTGAACCTGCATAGGAACTTTCAGCTGAATATTTTTTTGGAGTCTGTGGTTGTGCATGTGTGTGTGAAGGCAGATCACACAGAAACAGAGAACAGGCAAGACCAGAGGGAGAGGGAAAGACAAGAAAGCCAGTTTGGAGGTTGGGAGCATGGTGTGATGCTAGGAAAAGCTAGTGAAAGAGCTTTTGGATCTGGTGTTGGCCAACGAGGCCTAGGGACTTAAGCTAAGAAATTGCTCCTTTTGTTCTTGGTTCCTTCTGCATTCAGAGACACAGGACTTCATATGTTCCTTGTTAAAAAATAAACAAGACTTCATCAAAGAAAATACCAGACTCCATCAGTTTCCTCTTCCAGCTGGAAAATCCCCAGGGCCCAAACTTTGCTCAGGTCAAAAAGGGGCAACGCTATGTTTGTGAGAAAGCTGATGACATATCCTCCATCATCATCAACATAAAATGATATAACTAGTACAATAAGAACAAGATTTTCAAAGTTTTGAGCATTACTGCTTCATAATCCCTCTCCATGAATAATATTTTTAGTGTTAATAATTTAAAGAAAAGTAGCAATCTAAACAGTACCTCTCTCAGCTGACTACTGCTGGTCAATAGGAATTGTTGTCCAGCAGCTCGATGGGCTTCCTGCTCAAGCTCTTTCAATCGCAACTATAAAATTGGTACATCATAATTATTCCACTTGCACTACTTTGTTCAATTTACAGTTACAGTCTAATTTAACAAGCATTCAGGACTATTTTTACTTACTTGCAATTTGATCACTGTATGTGTCACCATTGTTGGCTATCTATGTTTAGTTTCTCATAATTATTAATGATTTGGAAAGGGGCTGAGTAATACTTAGTGACTAGCAAAATTTGCAGTGGACTAAGTTATTTAGGTTAGTCAGGACCAGAAAGGACTGTGAAGAACTTTAGAGATCTACACCGTCTAGGTGAATGGGTAACATGATGGCAGATGAAGTTCAGTGTTGATAAATGCAAAGGAATGCACATTAGAGGGAAAAATTAAAACTACTCATGCACTTTACAAATTTCTAAATTAATTGTATTAACTCAGGACAGGGACCAAGGTATTATTATGTGGACTGCTCAGTGAAGACCTCTGCTGAATGTGCGGTTGCAGTCAAAAAAGTAAACAAGATTTTAGGATCCATAAGAAATGAGATGGAGAATTACACAGAAAATATTACAATTTCATTACATGAATCAATGGTGTGGCCAAATTCACAATACTCTGTTGCAGCATTTATCACCTCATCTGAAAAAGGATATTACAGAATTAGAGCATGCTCACAGAAGGGCAATAAGAATGATCAATGTAATGGAAAAACTCTCATATGAAGAAATTAAAAAAAAAAATGGAATTGTTTACCTTAGAAAGAAGACAAATGGGAGGGGATGAGATAAAGTGTATGAAATAATGATTATTATAAAGAAGGTAGATCAGGAACTTCTCTTCTCTTTCTCATTGCCTTGCAACATAAGAACAAGGGACATTCCATGAAATTAAAAAAGTGTAGGAAATTCAAAATTGATAAAAATACTTTTTTCATACATTGTGCAATAAGACTGGAACTCATTGTCACAGGAAATTGCTGAGGCCAAAAACTTTGCAACTTTTAAAAAGGGACTGGATATTTATATGGATAACAAGAATATCCACAGATATAATTACTGATGAAAAACTGTAAGTAATATTAAATCTCATGCTGCGGGGCTTAAGCTAATCTCTATAGAACAGGATGAACCCTAATATGGAGGCAAACTGAGAAATATTTTACCTGATAACAGAAACAAAATTATCAATTTCTCTTCTGATTCATCACAAAGGAGTAATGCCTGTGGACTTTGGAGGTGATTTTATGTTGTTTCTAGAGGCTTCAAGACTAATCTCCACCATTCAACTCAACCCACAGAAAAGTTCTTCCAAAGCTGTAAAAACTCTTCAACAGCCAATTATTAGCATTAAACAACAACTTTAAATTATATTGCCTAACCTTTAGGCAAATATATGCTTAAGTCGTTTTGATGGGGTGTTCACCCCACATTTGCCTTGAAAGAATTAATGCAGACTGAGAAGGGGGCTAATTAACCCAACAGGCCATAGCTAGGAGGAATCAGGTGGCTAAGCAATCCCCTGACTGAATGAGGAAGCCCAGCTGAGGGGGAACGAGCTGGGCTAGGATAATAGTCAGGAAATTGGCAGCAGAGGGGGACTGCTGGGAATGTCTACAGTTACTCCCTGGGAGAAGGGAAATGCATTTGGGCTGGCAAACCCAGAGGGGGGAAACCAGGAAGGTAGGACAGGGATCAGGGAAAGGCCATAAAGTTTCACAGGGATTGGTAACTGGTTAAAAGATAGGAAACAAAGGGAAGGAATAAATCATCAGTTTTCAGAATGGAGAGAGGTAATTAGTGGTGTCCCCCAGTGGTCTGTACTATTCAACATATCCATAAATGATCTGGAAAAAGGGGTAAAAAGTGAGGTGGCAAAATTTACAGATGATACAAAACTGCTCAAGATAGTTAAGTCCCAGGTGAACTCTTAGCCCTTTTTCCCTACCTATCAGCTTACATGGGCTGAAAGCCAGACAGTCATAATTCCTATTACTCCTGTGAAGTTCTGCTTCAGACTACAGTGCAACAGACTTCTCTGCATACCCAAATATTGAGCAGAGTGGCGGAGGAGCAGTGAGCCTGACACAGAGCACAGTGAGAGTTTCTGCGTATGACAAAAGCTCCAGCAAACACTCCCTTACGGTGAGAAGGAAAAAAAGCAAGACTTTATACTCTTATTTTTACACCACTTGCTCGTTAACAATATGCGTTGCTGCCTTCTGAAGGGGACACTTGCTTTTTGGAACTTGGAGTCTCTGGAGTCTGCAACACTTGCTCAAAAGAAAGCTGCTAGGAGTTTTCCTCTCCCTGGGAATCCTTATACATCAAGCCTTTCTACAGAGGAGTCATTGCTTTGGATGGTGGTCTAGAACTCTACATGCCTAAATGACTCAGAGCCCATTGTGCTAGCAAAGGCAGGGTCAGCAGCTTGCAGCAGGAAGACATAACTTGATCTCTGAGGCTCCTCAAAGCTCCCTATAGAAACTCTTAGACTTAGCCTGATGCTTGCAGGGCTTTACTGCTGCTTTGGTGGGAGGCAGAGGAAACCCACAAGAGAGGTGGCTGCATTGGAGAAACCAGAGAGCTAGAAATTCAAAACTCCAGTGATTCCTCAATTCTTGAGAGAGAAAGCAAAGGCAGAAACTGAAAGGAAGTCACCATTGCATTAAAAAAAAGTAAAAAATACAATTATACAACAAAGTGGTGAGGAGAAACTGAACCACTAACTTGTTCCACGGCCAGAGGCAGAAATTCTAGTGGCTTGAGTTGAAGGATAGGGCTTAGCACTGGAACCTCCAGCAACAACACTGGACCACCTTCAAATTCCACAGGTGAGAGGCATTACCCATTTGTGATGAATGGAGAGAGAAGCTATATGAGAGAATATCCCACATCTGCCAATTGCAGGGATTTTACACCTTCCTCTGAAATATCTGGTACTGGCTACGGTCAGACAGGATACTGGACCAGCTGGATCTCAGATCTGATCCAGTATAAGGTCTACCAACTCTTGTGATATTCTTACAAGTAACATGCTTTTGGCTGAGTCTGGAGCCAGTCTCACTATGATGCAAAAAGTGCCAGCCCTCTAGGAAATTTCACTCCTGACTGGGAGGAAAACACTCTGACTGGCTGCCATCTTCCACTTCCCCACCCTCCAATCAGAGCTGCTGCAGGAGTTAGCCCTATCTCTCTTTCCCCTTCCCTCAGGTGCCAGGGGAATCGAATTTTGGAGGAGTAGAGGAGAGGGAGCAGCTGAGGCCATTGTCACAGGAGAGGGGGTGGGGAGAAAAGAGAAGAAACATCCTGGCAGCTCAGGATGGGTCTGCTCCCTCTTCCCCTTGCCCCTCCTGTGAACTCTGGGTCAGTCTACTCCCTAATATTCCACCATCCTCTCACCTTCCTGGCTGCAACACCAGGCCTAGTAAGTGGGGAATAAGGGGGTAGGAAGGCCCTGTAGAGACAAACACACCCCAGGCTTGAGAGAGGGCACTGAAAAACCCAAGACTACAGAAGAAATCAAGGTAAGATCAGGGAGCAGAACTGATGTGGGGAATGAAGGGCAGAATTAATTGCTCAACTGCAGGGAATGGGCAGATGTGAGGGTGGGAGATTTAATAAATTAGAATGTTGTGGTTTGGAGGAGAAGCTGGAACTCCGCACCCTCAGGCAACAGGAGCTAAAAATCACTGTCATTCATTAATTTGGGAGAGTTGTCAACACTAAATGTCATACACCTACAGTAAGGTTGGGCAAGGGGAATTCAAAAAATCGAAGACTAAAACACACAATATTTATTTTTAAATGTCATGATTTTGGAAGATGGGGGTTGACATGATTTTTTTTAATTTTGGAGATGGCAATACTGCAGTATGTCAATTCATATGTGGAGGTAAACCTATGAAAATACTTGTTTTGGTGGTCAAATCTGACCTTATAAGGCTTTGTTATACTGTCTTCCAAAAGTATTACTTGAAAAGCAGGAATACTAAAAGATAAGAACAAAGATAGGAACAAAGAGGTCTGGTGAATGGACACTCAAAATCAGAAAACCAATTTACACATAAAACAATAAACTGTCTGACTTATAAAGGGTAAATAAGTCTACATCTTGCTTCTATAAATAAATTTAAAATTATCCCAACTTTAAGTTAACTCATCATTAGTTACAATATATCAGAGGACCCAAAATTGTATTTGAACTTTCATATAACAAAAGTCTATGGGCTACAAGACTGTTAATTGTAGAACATATTACAAAGTCAAAATGGAAATGAACATCAAAATAATTTTCTAACTATAATCTTGTCCTCTTCCTGTCAGTGGGGGATTGGTCCTTACACTATATCAGTGGTTCCCAAACTTGTTCCACCACTTGTGCAGGGAAAGCCCCTGGCGGGCTGGGCAGGGGCAGCTCCAGGCCCCAGCATGCCAAGCGCGTGCTTGGGGTGCAAGCTGCGGGGGGGGCTCTGCTGGCACCTCGAGGGCAGCAGGAAGGCTGCCCTCAGCGGCTTGCCTGCCGAGGGTCCGCTGGTTCCGCGGCTTCGGCGGACCTCCTGCAGGCACGCCTGTGGGAGGTCTGCCAAAGCCGCGGGACCAGCGGACCGTCCGCAAGCAAGCCGCGGAAGGCAGCCTGCCTGCCATGCTTGGGGTGGCAAAATTCCTAGAGCTGCCCCTGGGGCTGGGTCAGAATGGCCAGGGCTTTCCCTGCACAAGCTGCGGAACAAGTTTGGGAACCACTGCACTATATGTTGCACAATTTCAAAATTGTCAAAAAAAGGAAATACAATAGTTTACCCCAAGAATCTCTGATGTTCTTTTTAGTTCTTCTTTATTCACGTGTATTTTATGGGTTTCCATCACTGTAAATACAAGTATATAACTGAGAAAAAAATACAATTTTGAAAAAACCTTAGAGGCATCAATACTATATTGAAACTATAATATTGAAAGATAGTGTTGTATAATGGACTAAGCACCACCTTGGGAACCAGGAATTCCTAGGTTCTACTCCCATTTTTGCCACTGACTTTCAATGTAACCCTGAGTAAGTCACAAGGGACAAATTTTTTAAACTTGGGTGCAAAGTTCAGAATTAGGCACCTATGTCCATATTTAAGTACCTAGAAAAATGGCTTGATTTTCAGAGGTACGCTTTTCTAGGTACCTAAATATGGATTTGAATGCCTATCTTTAGGCACCCAAGTTTGACAGTTTTAGTCTTAAGCTCTGTTTCTCCATCTGTAAAATGAGGAAAACAGCATTAGAGAAGTGTTGTGAGGATGATATGATGATTATATAGCACTTTAAATGTGCAACATTCTATTTAACTATTAAGCATTATGAATCATACTAGAAAATGCTGTCTGGAAAAATTGTTGAACAACCTTATTTTTCACTCATTGTCTCACCTGCCAAAATTTTTATCAAGGGAAGCTCCAAAGTGCAAAAGAGTTTCCACAAGCCTTGAACCTGTAAGGCAGAACACAATCTTTTCAATATAAACTTATTTTAATTATGAAATTGGGCCAGAGTGTGATATTGTTATTCACCGTGAGTACTATGTGACTCCACAAGTAGTACTATTAAATAAATGGAACCACATGTGGAGTGAAGTACTACTCTATGTGATCAGCAGAATTACAATCTGGCGCATAAACATGTAGTCTTGCTGGGAGAGGTACAATAATGCTAATGATGAGCACATGTGCCTCATTCTTCTAACTGATATATAAAGAGAAATATTCATTGTAATGTAAATTCATATTCATGCTGAGACATTTATATGCACAGATAATAGCACAGAGAGTACACTTACAAAGTTTGTGGATGATACCAGACTGGGAGGAGTTGCAAATGCTTTGGAGGATAGTATTAAAATTCAAAATGATCTGACAAACTGGAGAAATGGTGTGAAAGTATATAGGCTGAAATTCAATAAGGACAAATGCAAAGTACTCCACTTAGGAAGGACCAATCAATCAGTTGCACACATGCAAAATAGGAAATGACTGCCTAGGATGGAGTACTGCAGAAAGGGATCCAGGGATCATAGTGGATTACAAGCTAAATATGAGTCAACAGTGTAACATTATTGGGGGAAAAAAAGGAAATATCATTTTGGGATGTATTACCAGGAGTGTTGTAAGCAAGACACACAAAGTAATTTTTCCACTCTACTCCACACTGATTAGGCCTCAACTGGAGTAGTGTGTCCAGTTCTGGGTGCCACAAAATGGAGAAAGTCCAGAGAAGAGCAACACAATTACTAAAGGTCTAGAAAACAGTAACTTTGAGGGAAGATTGAAAAAACTGGGTTTGTTTAGTGTGGAGAAGAGAAGACAGAGAAGGGATATGATAATAGTTTTCAAGTATATAATAGGTTACAAGGAGGAGTGATAAAAGACAGTTAATTTTTAGTAACTGTTGTTCTTCGAGATGTGTTGCGTATGTACATTCCATTGTAGGTGAGTATGTTTGTCACATGCACTGATGCCAGAAGTTTTTCCCTCAGTTGTATCCATCGGGGACCAGCTCTGGCACCCTCTGGAGTGATGCATGTATGCATCAATATAAGGGGCGCTGCCGCCTCCCCCTCCCTCAGTTCTTTCTTGCCAGAGACTCCGACAGTGGGGAAGGAGAGTGGGTCATGGAATGGACATGAGCGACACACTTGAAGAACAATGGTTATAAAAAGGTAACTGTCTTTTCTTCTTTGAGTGTTTACTCATGTCCATTCCATTATAAGTGATTCCCAAGCAGTACCATCAGAAGTGGGTAGGAGTTCATGGATGTGTTGATTATAACACAGCTCTGCTGAAGCCAGCATAATCTCTGGCCTGCTGAGTGATGGCGTAATGCATCGAGAATGTACTGAAGACCACATGATGTCCCTGCATATATCCTGGATAGAGACATGCACCAGGAAGGCAGCCAAAGACGCCTATACCCTAGTCAAATGGGTCTTCACTATCAGTGGAGGCACAGCTGGAGCCAACTCGTAACAAGTATGGATGCAGGTGGTGATCCAATTTGAAATTCTCTGAGAGGACACCAGAAGGCCCTTCATCCTGTCAGTTATCACGATAAAAAGCTGGGTCAATCTGCGAAGGGGTAGAATGCCAGGACATGCTTGACATCCACAGTGTGCAGCCACCTCTCCCCTCTTTGGTTGAATGAGGCTTCAGACAGAGCACTGGGAGGAAGATATCCTGGTTGACATGGAAGTGAGACACTACCTTAAGCAGAAAAGCTGGACGGGGCCGCAGCTGGACCTTGTCTTTGTAAAATACAGCGTACGGGGGCTTCGAAGTGAGGGTTTTAATCTTGGAGACACACCTCGCTGAGGTAATTGCTACAAAGAATGCAACCTTCCACAACAAGTGGGAAAGGGAACAAGAAGCCATGGACTCAAAGGGTGGACCTGTGTGCCTGGAGAGGACAAGGTTGAGGTCCTATTGGGGAACCTAGTCCCAGATCAGTAGAAAGAGCCTTTCAAGACCCTTCAGGAACCTGATCAACATCTCATGCGAGAATACTGACTTACACTGGATGCGAGGATGGAAGGCTGATATGGCTATCTGGAGCAACTTAATCGAAGAGAAGGCGAGGCCCTGGTACTTTATTTAGAACAGGTAATCCAGGACAGACTGCAGAGATGACTGGGTCAGGGAGATGTTGCACTCCAACACCTAGCAGGAGAAACGCTTCCACTTTTCCAGATAAGTCACTCTAGTGGAGGGCTTTCTGCTTTCCAAGAGAACCTGCTGTACCTGACTAAAGCAGGCCTGTTCTTCTGGATTCAGCCACACAGCATCCAAGCTCTGAGGTGGAGAGAGGCAAGGTTTGGATACTGACCGTGATCCCACGAGAGTAGGTCCGGGGGGCTGGGAAGTGACCACGGGGCTGCCATTGCCAGATCCATGAGCGTGCTGAACCAATGCTGGCAAGGCCATACCAGGGCGGTGTCAGCAGCCCACTCCACACTGAGGTCACGTTGCTAGGAGCACTGTCAATCTGGTCAGGTCTGAGGCCGGTGCAAGGGCTGACTTCAAAAGTAGTGTTCGGAGATGAATGTCCCGCTCCTTTTTGATCCGCAGAAGAAGCTGTTGCAGATGTGACACTTGTCGCTAATGTGGGTTTCCCCTAAACACTTCAGACAGCTTCTATGGTGATCACTGACTGGCATGGGCTTCTTGCAGCAGTCACTGGGGTATTCCTGTCCCTAGGCTAAGTCACATTTGGGACTAAGAAACTATCACTAACTCTACACTAAGGGCACTATAAAACTATCAAAGTTTTTAAAAACTATGTACAAAAAGTTTACAACTAGGCACAGTTGAGAGGAGTAAGCTTGCCAAGGCAAGGAGACATTCCAGCACCATCACTGGCAGTAAGAAGGGACTGAAGGAGGGGGAGCCAGTGGCGTCCCTCATACCGGTGCATACATGTGCCATTCCAGATGGCGCCTGAGCCAGTCCCCTATGGATACCACTGAGGGAAAAACTTCCAGTATTGGTGCATGTGGCAAGCACACACACCTACAATGCAATGGACACGAACAAGCACTTGAAGAAGAAAAATTGCCAGTGGTCCTCCAGCCCCATTCTCACAATGCAGTGAAACCTTTTCTGCTTAACCTTTACCTATGTCTATAAAAGGTCCCTGTTGTCCTGCTGTCACCACTAGTATCAAGTTGTGCTGACCACTTGAGAATGATTTTTCACTGCACTCCTTTGATCAGTGCAGTACTCTGCCAAGCATGCAGCAGTCTTGATCCATGTATGGTCAGAGAATACCATCCTCCACAACTTCTCCTGTACCAGGAAATGTTACAGAGGCTGGAGCAGTGGGTATTCTCTGCACTCCAGCTCAAAGCTAGGAACACATGAAGCACCTGAGGCTCCTGTACCAGAGAGCAAAGACTTCAACATTCATTCCAGATGGCATCGTCATAAGTGCATTTTCTATGATGAACTGGATGGGGTGCTCCCCAGGGCTCACAGTCCAGAGCCTGAAGTGGGTCAACCCCCTTCTCAATCCTGCCAACCTCGTCACCTGACAGGATGCTCACAAGGGCCAGGGCAAGGCAAGGAGGCAGCAAGGGACCATGGACCATGGACCATTCTTATGTTCTTTAATGCTGTTGAGGTGCCCTGTCACAATTGTTTATAAAGAGTCAATAGTTACAGAAATGAAAGGCTAATTACACAGTTAGAAGGAACAAAACATAAGAACGGCCATACTGAGTCAGACCAATGGTCCATCAAACCCAGTATCCTGTCTTCTGAAAGTGGCTGGTGCCAGATGCTTCAGAGGAAATAAACAGGGCAATTTATCAAATCTTCCATCCCGTCATCCAGTCCCAGCTTCTGGCAGCCATAGGTTTAGGGATACCCAGAGCATGGGGTTGCATCTCTGACCATCTTGGACAATAGACATTGATGGACCTATCCTCCACAAAGGTACATTCACACCCAAATATGTGCCTATGGTTGCTTCTGTGCAACTCCAGCAGCTGCATAGGATGTGATATTGTCCCTCAAACATGCAGAAGTCACCCACTGCATCCCACTTTTCCAGGATGCATGCACATCAGGTATCCCAGATTTCTCTTATCCTCAAAGAACCAGGACCACCGTGAAAGCAGGTGGGATCTAGCTGTCTAAATGCTTTACAAACAAGTCCTGTCTTGTGCCCACACTGTATGGAAGTACCCGTCTTTACCCTCACATATATTGTGAAGGGCACAGCAGGCCACAATTATGAGAACAGTGTTGACCACACTGGCATCCAGACTGGTGTGTAAGCATCACTGAGCTTTCAGCCACCCAGACTTGAACTTCACGACCATTCGTTATCTATGCAATTTGTACTTGAATTCCCTTTTTCCTGGGTAATTGATGTCAGGGGTACAGTTTCATAAGCCAAGCTAAGAGTGGGTCTGCAGGGTCTTCCAAAATAACTGTTGGCAAAAACCCACTGTAGAGTGAGGCTTCGTTTCTAGGGAATGAAGTCTCTTCCCCTGTCCCGAAGTACAATCCCAATCTCCTCAGCACCCTGGTGTCATGAATCTTCCCTGTGTTTCCAACAGTGGTCACAAACAATGTGGTCCACTAAGCCCTGAAGAATGATTGAGTAGTAATCTTTTTGATTCACATATTCACATATTGGGATATGGGTGCCATCAATGGCCCTTGCAGAGTTCGGAAATCCTATTCCCTGAAATCCAGCTATAATGTCCAGTACTTGGATTATGGCAACCACTGATGGGTAGATGACAGCACTAATTGTCTCACAAATCTGTACAACCATGACCCTGACAGTAGACTTCCCAAACCCATACTGGTTTGCAACTGACTAGAAACCATCAGGTGTTTCCACGTTCCACAAGGCAAAAGCAATATAATTCTGCACTGGTATGGCTTGCCAAAATCAAGTGCTCTGGCACTGGAGGGTTGGAGCAAGCTCTCTCACATCTCCCTCAAGGTCTGCTTCCTCGTTTGGAAGTTCTGAACCCACTGGCTCCTAATCCCAGGTTTCCAAAACCATGTGATCCTACCTGGCCCAATAGCGGCCATCTACTCATGGGCATACCATGGCAATAGCAGCAGACATCATATCTGTTCCATGGGACCATAGTGGATTGTCAGTCACCTGCTTGGTCAGCTAACTTTGGCTTGTCAAAAAGTTCTAGCACAACTCAATCCAGTATCTCTCACTGATTGCCTACTGCACTGGAGAAAAATTTGTCCACAAGACAGAGCAGGAGCAGAACCACATCATCATTCACTTTCTCCACATCTTATACCCTGTTTGGCAGAAGCGAGAGGTGAACAGGAACTGCCATCAGCAAATATATGAAGGCAATGGACAGCACCAATACCAAATAGCAAGGCAGTTCCTAGAGCTTCTCCTTTGATGCACAGAAACCTGGGATATACCCCTGAAATGGTAGTGCTACCATCACATACCAAACAGCAGCAGCGTGGATGGTGGTATACACATGTACAGCATATGTGGACACTCAGTACAGGTATGGGGTACACGTAGAAGCGTACCTGAGTATACATGCAAGTATAGACACAGACATAATCTAAATCTCCCTTGCTGCAGATTAAGCCTATTACTTCTTGTCCTGTGCTTAACAGACATGGAGAACAATTGATCACTATCCTTTTAAAAAACAATGAGGAGTCCTTGTGGCACTTTAGAGACTAACAAATTTATTTGGGCATAAGCTTTCATGGGCTAAAACCCACTTCATCAGATACATGGAGTGGCACATACAGTAGGGTGGTATAAATACACAGCATGTGAAAAGATGGGAGTTGTCTTACCAAGTGAGGGATCTTTTTCAAAGCAGCCCTCAATATAATTGAAGACTGCCATCAAGTTACCCCCACCCTCAGTCTTCTTTTCTCAAGACTAAACGTACACTGTTTTTAAAATCTTTACTCATAGGTTAGGTTTTCTAAACTTATTATTTTTGTAGCTGTCCTCTGGACTCTCTTCAAATCGTCCTCATGTTTAAGTGTGGCATCTAAAATTGGACAATACTCCAGCTGAGGCTTCACCAGCACAACGTAGAGCAGAACAATCTCATGTCTTCCACATGACACTCATGTTAGTATACCCAGTATATTTGTCAGCTCCACACTGCTGATTCATATTCAATTTGTGATGGACTACAACCTCCAGATCCTTTTAGCAGTACTACTGACTAGTCACTTATTTCCCATTTTGTATTTGGGCATTTGTTTTTTCCTTCCTACTTTACACTTGTCTTTACTGAATTTCATCTTGTGAAATTAGGCCATGGAACTCATTGCCACAAGCCCTAGAACTCCAAAAGATTTAAAGAAAGTTTTGACATTT
Source organism: Gopherus flavomarginatus (assembly GCF_025201925.1). Lineage (NCBI taxonomy): Eukaryota > Metazoa > Chordata > Testudines > Testudinidae > Gopherus > Gopherus flavomarginatus. Next base: position 267,524,062 of record NC_066619.1, on the reverse strand, counting down.
GTGTGGGTAACTAGAATATTCAGTTATAATAATAAAGACTAACAAAGAATCTTGGAAGGGATATAAAACCTCATGCCTCTGGGCTTAAACCAATTTCTAACAACTATTAGAGGTTAGGTCAAAGTTTTCACAGGGCACACATTATCCTACATCTGCGTAACACTAGTGTTTTTTGCATCTTACTCTTATGCATTATGTGCTTGACACTGTCAGAGATAGGATACTGAACTAAATATAAAATGTGTCTGTTCTAGTATGGCAATTCCTACATTCCTAAGTATAAGAGAGAGGGCTGCTGGAAGGCCATTTTCTGTGAGACCTTTCTTTTGGAATTTTTCTCTTTGGTCTAAAATAGTCTGTCTTGAAAATCAACAAACACATATACTGCAAGGGTCATCTTTTTTGAGGAGAGAAAGCTTGCTTAAGGAGGTTACATTTAAGGTGTGTGTGATAATTCTTTTCATTTTATTTGGCTATATGGTTTATTTACTTATTTCCCTTTGATTTATATTGACTGTGCAAGTACTTAAATGTTAGTGGCACTGAAGAATGAAATAGTTGCATCTTGTGGTCTTATAAATTAAACAAATAAAATCATCATCTTGAGAACACTTTTGGCATAATCTTCTGATGCCAACCACAGGCCATTACAGGGGCCTCAGGCATTGGTGCACCTCAGTCCCTCCTATTCTCTGCCTATGGCACACAATAGTTTAGACTCCTGATAATTTGGACTAATTTCAGTTGTTGGGCTTGGAGTGTGCTGGTGGCTGGATGGTGCTGATGGCCTGTGATATACAGGAGGTCAGACTATATGATCTGGTGATCCTTTCTGGCTTTAAATTCTATGATTATGTCTACACAGCAGCTGGGAGCATTCCTCCCAGCATAGATGGAGAGACTCACCCTAGCCAGAGAACTGAAAATAGCAGTGAGGATGTTATGGCACTAGCAGCAGATTGGACTAGCCACCTGGGCTAAGATAGCTAGCCTGAGTCACCACCCATGCCGCAACATCCTCACTGCTATTTTAAGCGCACTATCTCAGACAGAACTAGTGTGAGTCTGTTTAACCAGGTGGAAGGCAACTGCAGTGTAGATACACACTATGATTTGGAAACAGCCTTCATTAGCTCTCACTACTTCAGTATCTGTGGGAACCCCATTTAGCACACATGATCCTAAATCAAGGGAGCGCCTCTGTTACTGAAAACAGCACCTCAGATGCATTCAGTGTCTAATAATATTTAACATATGAAGCCTTCTTGTCTTTTTCCATATATAGACTCTGACTTTACTTTTAATTGAAGGTAAATCACAAATTTTTTTTCATTCACCATATCACTATGTAGGTACAATTTTTTGTTATGATATTTTGCTACAAAAAACTTACCTGTAATTCACCAGCCAGGCCCATCATTATACTGTAAAGTATCTTCAAGTTTAGAACCAAGTTCTGATGCTGATTTAAAAAAAAATCAAGAATACTCAATTACTAATATAAAACTGTTAAGATTATAACTTCAATACTAAGCGACTAACCAACATGAAAGCATTTTTCCCTTGTGCATCTACTGAGGCTAACTCTTACATATCTAATAATATTCTTGGGCCACTGATAATCACATTTCAAGAGTTCCTGGGGAAGTAATGATCTGGAACATTTTACATACTGCACCTGGGAACACAATCTGAGCATGAAGATTGAAGAGCTGTATTTACTTTTAAGAGATAATATTGTAACATTGTGCTTTTGATACTAGAGTTAAAGTTCTTGTAGTAAAGTGATCATGACAGGGTTAACTGGGTTGGCCAGAGTATTATGGGATGGAGCTGTGCTCCTCCCCCATGCCTTACTTCCTGTTTTAGTCCATGGGACTGTTCTCCCCACTCTGTTGCGAAGCAGTTAGATATGCAGCAAGTCCCCAGCCTGCAGTCCTGCAAGTAGATTTATCTTTGTCGCACTAAGCAGTCCCTTTAAAAAAGTTCTACCATCATGTCTACAAAATGGAAAGTTTCTTACCTGATCTCTTCCATTCTGCTAGCAATGTCTGCCACAATTCTGTGACTTTGGGCTGTTCCCCTCCTCTCTGAAAAAATGAAGGCAGTTCAGAGTTGCAGCATAGGTCATGCTGGCTATGCTCCCTTCTCCAGCTGCACGCCAGAAGAGTCATTCCAAAGCTGTGTAGAAACTCTTACAATATGATTAGTAACAATAGTGCCAGTCAGTGAACTACGTACAGTAGGCTACTGGCCCACAAATTGTAGAAAAAAATAAATGTTGTCCTTTGGCTACTGGAATCATATCAGGGATGGTAGAATTGTGGGAGACACTGCTAGCAGAAAGGAGATGATCAGGTCTTTTTATGTCTTTTTCCATACATTTCATTCTGTAGCCCAGCATCTCAATTATATGATGCTTGGGAAGGAATGAGCAATGAATTATAGGAAAGAAAGGACAAAAAAAAAATCCAGACTGAAATAAAGAACTCTCTGAAAGTACATGGCAAGTTATTTTTGTATAACCACAAGCAGCACCTTCATTCCAAAAGAGGCCTCTGCAGAGGATAGAAAATCCATCTTACTAGGTTTGATAAAGCTGTTGACAGAAGACCAGGTTGGTGCCCTTCAGATTTCCTCAGCTGAGGCATACATTCTTTCTGCCCATCATATTGCTACAGGGGTCTTCAAAAATAGGTGAACTTGAATGTATGTCTCCATTACGCATAACTTCATCCATCTGGCCAGTGATAGGTAGAATGCCAAAAGGCTTTAGTGCTTTGGGTGAAAGGATACAAACAAGGAGCTTGATCTTCTCATCAATTAATTCCACTTGAGGTAGCTCTTAAGTGCTCTACATAAATTCAGAATATGCTACAGATTTTCTGTAGGACACTGGGGTTTTGAACAGAATAATGGGAGGATCTCTTCCTGTGTGGTATGGAAAGAGAAATCTCACCTTTGGTAAGAAAGATTCTGGTGTCCTTGGAACCAACTTGTCATCATGGAACACAATGTGTTCCTGTATGGAAAGAGCTGCCAACTCAGACTTGTCATGCTAACATAATAGTGACCAAGAAGCATTTTTTGATATATAGAAAACAATGGCATAAATGTTGTTGATGGTTCAAATGGATGGGTGCTTAGGGCTTTTAGAGCCAGTGGTAAATCCCACTTAGGAAAAACTGACCTGACTGCAGGTTTAGACAGTCTGACAGCTCTGAGAAATCATGAGACTTGCAAATTTTCAGTTAAGGACTCACTATGGTGCTGACTCACTATGATGCTGGGCTGTAGTCCCTTGTCTGTACTGTCCTGAAGAAAATCCAGAATAGCTGGAATTCCAGGGTCCTTGGGATTTCTGTTTGCTTGACTCCAGGAGTTTAACCACGACCATATGGAGGAGTAGGCCTTCAATGCTAAAGTCTGTCTGGAGGCCAGCAGAGTGCAGACCATCTTGGAGGATAAAATGACTGCTTGTGCTTCCCTCTCAATAGCCATGCAATCATATTGATTTCAATTACTACTCAGAATACGAAGTGTACAGTGTTCATTTTATATTATTATTACTACAAATATTTGCACTGTAAAGATAAAATAGTATTTTTCAATTTACCTCATACAAGTACTGTAGTGCAATCTCTATCTTACAAGTGCAACTTACAAATGTAAAATCTTTTTTACATAACTGCACTCAAAAATTAAGCAACGTTAAACTTTAGAACCTAGAAGTCCACTCAATCCTACTTCCTGTTCAGCCAATTGCTAAAACAAACAAGTTTGTTTACATTTATGGGAGATAATGCTGCCCGCTTCTTATATACAATGTCACCTGAAAGTGAGAAGAGGCCTTCACGTGGCACTGTTGTAGCCCGCGTTGCAATATTTATGTACCAGATATGCTAAGCATTCATATGCCCCTTCATGCTTCAGCCACCATTCCAGAGGACATGCTTTCATGCTGATGACGGGTTTTGCTCAATAACAATCAAAAGCAGTGCAGACTGATGCACTTTCATTTTAATCATCTGAGTCAGAGGCCACCAACAGAAGGTGGTTTTTCTGTTTTGGTGGTTTGGGTTCTGTAGTTTTAGCATTTGGCTAGCCTCCCCGAGTACAAATCCACCTGGAACCAGTGGGTACATACTCAAGAAGGCTAGCCTATGCAGCCACTCAACATTGCCCATGCTACTGTATCTACACTACTTTTTTTAGCACATTAGCTTGAGCAGAGCTAGTGTGAGTATGTCTGCGTGAGCTGGGAATCACACCCCTAGCTCCAAGTGTAGAGACAGCCTTAGTGTCTTTCATCTCTTCTACAGCATCACCCATTTTTTTTTAAGTAAACAGATCTTTCCTCCTTAAAATGAAGATCTTATTCTGTGAACAAGCCCTCACAGACAGACAAGAAGTTTTTAACCATGAAAAGTAGTTCTATATGGGGTAACTATTGTCACCTCATCCCTTGCAGAAGTGTCCAATATTTTTAATTAGGTGATCTATACAAATTTCCATTAAAACCAATGGCACTGATCATCAGATTATGTAGTAGAGCTTTACATTTTGAGAGACTGTGTGGGTAGGCTTGGTTGAAGAGGAGAAAATTACTTGCCATTCTGGCATGGAATTTATGAAAACTCTTCTCAGTTAATCTAGTTGGATGTAAAATGTTTCCCCTCTGTTAACTGCTTGACTAGACTAAAGTTAAGGTTAAATAAATTTAGGTAGGGTAGGATAAAATTAACGATCTATTATCACTTCCTACTCCTAACTACCAAAATAAGAGAGCTGTGGGAAATGCAACAAGATGTGCCGGTACTTATCTCATTTACCCTTTTTAATTTCTTATTTCCTTCCCTTGCTTGGCTGTACTCTGTATTTTCTCTCTCAATATTTTTCACTAAAATTTTAACATTTTTCTTCTTTTTGTGGAAAGAGGAGAATCCCTTGCTCATTTTTCCTTCTCCTTCCTGGGAGTATTTTCTATTTTCAATTACCTCTCCTCTTTTTACATTTTCATTTTCTTATACTCCGCCTTCTTTCTTAAATGATATTTTCATTCTGTATATCCCATTCTCATGCCCAGTGTTCTTGCCATATTATTTTCTTCCTTACTGTTAACTCACCATATTCCCTCAACTTCTTATTGCCCTTCTTCTCCCTGAATATTCTCTCATCTACTTGCTGTGTTCTTCTGTCTTTTACTAACCTGCCCACTTTTTCCTCCTATGACACACTACTGGATTATTTCATTCCTCCCTTTGCTTACACTATACCTCTTCATTCCCTTCTCTGTGTGAAATGCAGCAGTGGTTCACATGGAATGATGTAGTACAGAAGCAGTCACAAGCAAGGGAGGGGATTGGCACAGAAGACAAAGAAGAGTAAGTAACATAGTAGCCAGAACGTGGAAACCCTCAGAAGGCAACAAGACAGCTACACAATAAATGGGAGGAAATAGTGGAAAATTGCCATTCTGACTAAGCATGCATGCACCTTGCAGGACAAGAATATATTTTTTAAAAATGAGTACTTTAGGATACCTAATAAGAACTTCAAGACATGTCTATTACTACACATTCAATTTGAATGGTCCACTAATTTCAGTGAAGAATTTCTACAGCATCAGTCAATAAAGTTCCTAAGATAAGCTAGATGTTTTGGAATATTTTAAAGCATTCTTACAGGGTATACAAGAGACAAGACAGTTTTAATGATATCAAAAGTAACACTTCATTTAGACTACTGGACACAGATTGAGATCTGAATAGTTCTCCTTGACTCTCTAAACTCCCAGAATAATTAACACAACTTGTGAAGCTTAGTGTCTCCAAACTATCTCAAATTTTTGATGAGACTACACTGTTGTGGCCCAAAATATGAACCCCAAACCCTTGGCTACATAACAATGTTCATGAAACAGTTTTACCAGCAGAATCATGATTTCTGTGGATCATTTCTATTGCAGCAGGGCTAACAATTAAGAATTCTGTTTTTTAAAAAAAGCTTCATTAAAGAGACAAAACATTTCTATTTTTCTTCTTTCATATTGCTGGTGAAGAGCAGCAACTACAATTTCACCTGAAGTTGATCGAGCCAAAATGGCTACATCAGGAGTAGCAGAATTTATTGCAGTAATGCCTCCTTCATATTTGGAAATTGGGTAGTAGGTAGTGATATATTCGATGCTCTGTCGTGGGGAACCACACTCGCACACCACGGAGTCCTTGATTTTCCATTTGTGCACTAGACATCCGCATCTACCATAGCTGGTTCAAATTTGGTTCAGAGTTGACCAAGATGACCATGGAAGGTCAAACCCATGACCCTTCTGTGTGGGATCTGGCACACGGTGCTTATTTTTTAAGTCTTGTTTAGCCCAATCTGCTTTCCAAGCCTCCTTCTGATCACAGCCTGATCGCATGATGCTAAACAAATGTTCCCAGAAAGGCTTGTGGGATTTATCACGTTGCACGGGAGGGGCAGGGGGGCATTGTAAAGGTCTTGGTAATAAGACGACATCTGTTTCCTGGATTCTCTGAGCTTTGCGGAATGTTGCAGCAGTTCAGCATATCGGCTGGGGAGCGATGCTAGACAGGACAGGTAGCCATGCTGTTGGAGTCAACTTAAGAGTTCCCGTGATGCACCGCATCACTGTATTTAGCTGTGTATCCACAAGTTGTGTGTGGCTGCAACTGCTCCATACCGGTGCACAATATTCAGTTACTGAATATACAAGTGCTATTGCAGATGTTTGCAACACTGATGCTGATGCACCCCAGGTTGTACCTGCTAGTTTCCGGATTATGTTGGCTCTCATTTTTATCTTTGCAGCTACCTTGGATTGTAATGGCAAGATCATCTACATATCCAAATTTTCATGATTTGGTTGGAGGTATGTCACTTATGTATATATTAAAAAGGGTTAGTGTATGTAGAGAGCCATGTGGCAGTTCGTTGTCTGTATTACAGGGTGAGCTGGTCTTATTACCCCAGGTACACCCACAGGCATCTGTTACTCAGCATGGTCCAAAGCGGGTGAAGTGTTTGGTAGCAAGGTATAATTTTAGCAAGTTTCAGCCTCAGGCCCTTAATCTATACAGTATCATACGCAGATGACAAGTCAACAAATACTGCACTAGTCTTTAAGGGCTTTTTTTTTATAGTCAGCCTCAATGTGAGTTGTGAGTGCCAGAATTTGGTCACAACAACTAAGTTTTGACCGGAAGCCTGCCTGTTTGACAGGGATAATTGGCTCAGTAAAAGGGCGTATTCTTTTGAGAATGATACATTCAAGAAGTTTATAAGTCGTACATAAGAGAGAAATTGGCCTATAGCTTCCCGCTTCATCAGGGGGCTTTCCAAACTTTGGAATGGGAATTACAATTGCCTCACACCATATATTTCTTCCAGAGTGGGAGATGGCAGCCTTTATAGGGCCCACTCTATTAAGTGAGAATTCATAACGAATACCATCAACTCGGTGACCAAACATTGCTCAGCAATCTCCCGGTCATCGGAGCAGCAACTCAACAAAATTTCTATCATACTGAGTGTGACAAATTCACAGATTTTCTGTGTGCATGTTGTGTATTTGTATATAAAGTTCCCCTTGATTCCATGGCTATGTAATTTGACATTTTCCCAAGATGCCATGAAATTCAGCATTTCTGGCATGAAATTCACCATTTTGCTGCAGCCAAGTGCTCAACATTTTGTATTTTGTCACCCTACCAGTACTCTGCCTGCAAATGCATCTTTCCTTTCAACTTACCTCACAAAGGAGAATTAATTAGATTTTGATGCAAGCACCCTGCACTATTCTATGGAATAAGGCAGCAGGGCATTGGAGATGCTGGGAGTGAGAGTTGGAGTCCAGCTTGCAGCCAGGGAGGAAGAGAACAAAGGAGATTTCATGGTGATAACATTAATTAATATTGCCATGGAATTTAGTGTTTGTGCTGCAGAATTTAGGATCTACTCATGGGGAATTTGGTTCCATTGGCCCAAAGAATACAACAAGCCCTGATTATTTTATACCAATTCTCTGGCATATATTGCTGACCAAGATAACCCTTTCCTCTCAGAAGAAAATCCTGCGTATAGTTTTCTCTATTGTACCTTGCAAAGTATCTAAATATCTTTACTATTTCACTATTTGGTTTACCCGATTATGAGTTTCTAAAAACTACTTACCAATGTGTTTCTCAAGGAATCTGCATTCATATTCACTGTTCTCTCTGAGACAGGCTCTTCAAAATGCTTATGTATCAAATATTCAAAAGAGGGGACAGTGTCACTGGGGTTTATAAGCCATGCAGCAATCCTTGGATCTAACACAACACAATTAGCCACTAAAAAAAAAAAATATTTTAATCATTCATTTCTGATTTAATAAAAAATGGTTACTGACCTTTTGTAACTGTTGTTCTTCAAGATGTGTTGCTCACGTGCATTCCATATTAGGTGTGTGTGCACAGCATGCACCATTGCCAGAGATTTTTCCCTCAGTGGTATCCATCAGGCCAACTAATACCCTTTGTTGCCGCGTGCTTATGCGCTGATACAAAACACCTCACTAGCCACACAATCTCTCAGTTCTTTCTTGCTGGTTTACTCCAACATAGGGGTGAGAGGGGTGGGACATGAGAAACACATCTCAAAGAACAAAAGGTTAGTAACATTTTCTTCTTTGCTTGCTTGTTCATGGCCATTCCATGTTAGGTAACTCACAAGCAGTACCCCAGGAGGTTGGCTCGAAGTTCATGGACATGCTTGAATCTGGCATTGTCTCTGGGCTGTTGGGTGATGGCACAGTAAGATGTGAAGGTATGTACCAATAACCAGGTTGTGGTCTTGCCCATGTCCTGGACTGAGACCTGTGCAAGGAATGCTACTACCAAAGTCTGGGCTTTTGTGGAGTGAGCAGTTAAGCTGGCTGGAGGTGGGACATTTGCCTGCTTGTAGCAAGCTTGAATACAGGCAGTTATACATGATGAGATCTTCTGGGCTGACATAGGTAGCCCTCTCCTCCTTTCTGCTATTGCTCCGAAGAGTTGTATGGATTTGTGGAATGGTTTAGTCCTCTCAATATAGAAAGTGAGGGCACTCCTAAAGTCCAAAGAGTGAAGATGCCATGCCTCAGAGTTCTCAAGAGATTTTGGGAAGAAGTCTGGCAGAAAATGGCCTGGTTGCTATGGAATTGTGACACCAGCTTTCACAGGAAGGTCGGGTGGGGGTGCAGTTGGACCTTGTCCTTGAAGAACACTGTGTAAGGTAATTCCAACATAAGGGCCTTGATTTCAGAGCACAGGCACCAGCTTCTAATTTACCCCAGGGTGCTCAAAACCCACTCAGCCCCAGGCCCCACCTCTTCCCACCTCCTTCCCTGTTCCATGGTGTGCAGGAGGCACTGGGAGGAAGGAGAAGGAGTTGATCGGTGAGGGCTGGCCAGTGGGTAGGAGTGGGGGTGTAACCCTTCTGCCCATCTGAATTGGCAGCAATAAGGGCCGGGTTCAGTATCTAGGAGTTCTGTTTCAATAACACAATGCAAAACCAGCTCGAGCCCCAGTGACCTGGGCCAATTACATGCCATCCCCCGGGCACCTCTAAGAGGCAATACTTTCCCTCTCACAAGCACGAGTGTAATAAAATCCTTTTAATAAAGGAGGGAAACAATGTGGCATTATGTTGAAGAAACACCACAAACAGGATTCATAACACAAACCATGAACAAAAGACCCACCCCCAAGTAAGTTTGGCAGTGTCCTTTTCCCTGCAAGGTCTTAAGTCCAGCAACGCAAAAAATTACCCGAAGTCCCAAAAGTCCAACACTCCAAAAGTCTCTGTCCCTGGTTAGCGCAGCCCCAGAGTTCAAAAGTTTATCTGCAGAGTTTTACCTCCTAGCCTGAGTGGCAACGAGGGAGAGGGCAGGGGTGTTAAGGGGCACCTTACTTGGTCCGAGGCCGATTGCCCCGTCTCTCCCTGGGGTTCTGCTGCAGCCTTCACCGCGAGCCACTCTGCCAGCCACTCCGCTCCACCAGCCATCCCATGAGCCACTCCAGCCATTCCGCAAACTGCTCTGCTCCACCAGCCACTCCACTCCACCAGCTGTCCCATGAGACACTCCAGCCATTCCGCAAACTGCTCTGCTCTGTCAGCTGCTCAGCAATATATCTTAACACTGCCCCCATTACTTAACACAGCACTCAGTGATTTCAGCTCTTAGTAATTTTAGCTCTTGAGTGATTTCAGCTTGTAGTAGGGGAGCCTCAGTGCTGGTGCACCATTGGCCCAAAGTAAATTCAGCTCAGCAGCCTGTAACTAGACTGCTAATGGAATCAAAATTAGCTCTGATATTCCACAGTGGAGAAAGGAGGGGGTGCAATTTGTGTTTCAGGCCCTCAAAAGGGGCCTATACCAATCAGGTACAAATACCTGTCCCCAGCCTCTCTCAATTCACTGGGTTTTGGAACCCATGTCCTTTGTCTAGCAAGTGCTACTTAGTTGATGGCAAGTCCTTCTGTCATAAAACAGTTCCACTGTCCTTGATTCACACAATCAGGGTAACAACACTTTATTTTTTCTGCCTCAATAACAGAGAAACTGGGGATCCCACAGCAGCCGAAGTGACCATTTGGGCTGCTGTGGGCTCATGCTAGGCGGGATGGGTGTACCTATGCAAACAAGATCAGGTCCTGAAGTTCTTTTCCACAACTCGCCACAATTCACCACCAGATGTCAGAGTAGAGCTCATCCTCACTCTGCTTACAGGGGGGAGATAGGGTAGATTGGCTGTCAATGGTTGCTAAGCACCTGCTAATTTTTCTCCGTGGGCGCCTATGTTTCAGAGGTCCTTCTGGCTGAGGTGATCACCACCAAGAAGACAACCTTCCAAGAGAGAAGCAGCAGTGGGCAAGATGCTAGTGGTTCGAAGGGAAAACCTGTGAGTCTCGACAGAACCAGGGCTAAGTCCCATGGTGGGATCTGCTCATGGACCTGAGAATAGAGTCTCTCCAAACCCTTGATAAAATGTGCCATCATCGCATGGGAGAACACCTACTAGCCATTCACTGGTGGAAGGGAGGCTGAGATTGCTGCTAAGTATACCTTGATAGATGCAAGTGTCAGGCCTTGCTGCTTTAAATGCAGCAAGTAGTCCAAGATAGACTTAAGGAAAAAAGAGAGAGAGAGAGAGTTTGTTGAGACACCCATATCGAGAAGCACTTCCACTTGACCAGCTGGTAGCCCTAGAGGATGGCTTCCTGGTTCTAGCAAGACCTGAGGAACCTGTTTCAAACAGGCCATTTATTCTGGGTTCAGCCATGTAGCATCCATGCAGCTATGTGCAAGGAGATGAGGTTCAGGTGAAGCAACCAGCCCTGGTTTTGTGAGATTAGCTCCAGACACAGTGGAGTTGCTACCAATAGATCCAGGAGCATGGCCAACCAGTGTTCACATGGCCATGCCAGAGCTATTCAAATAACCCTTTCCATGTCCCACTTGACTTTTAGGAGGACCTTGTGAACCAGAGGAATTAGAGAAAAAAGCATAGAATAGGAGATCTTCTGATCATGGGAACATAAAAGCATCAGAGAAAGAACCCCTCCCTGCTTGTTGATATAGAACAGGGGTAGGCTACCTATGGCACGGGTGCCGAAGGTGGCACACGAGCTGGTTTTCAGCGGCACTCACGTTGCCCAGGTCCTGGCCACCGGTCCGGGGGGCTCTGCATTTTAGTTTAATTTTAAATGAAGCTTCTTAAACATTTTAAAAACCTTATTTACTTTACATACAACAATCATTTAGTTACATATTATAGACTTATAGAAAGAGACCTTCTAAAAACGTTAAAATGTATTACTGGCACGGGGAAATCTTAAATTAGAGTGAATAAATGAAGACTCGGCACACCGCTTCTGAAAGGTTGCTGACCCCTGATATAGAACATGGTTGCAATATTGGTTTGTCAGGACTTGCACCACCCCACCTGAGATCTGGGGAAGGAACATTTGGCATACTAAGCGAACCATCCTGAACTCCCTGACATTTATGTGCAGGGACAGTTCTTGGGATCAGAGGCCCTGAGTCCTGAAGTTGTTGAGATGGGCTCCACACTCTAGGTCTGACACATCTGAGATTAAAGACACTGACAGTTGTGGGGGAACAAAGGGCACCCCCATCATTACTGATGTTGGGTCTTTCCACCAGTCCAGGGAGGAAAGGACAGGGGAGGAATTGTGAGCACCAAGTCCAAGTGTTGTCTGCTCGGGGAGAACACTGAAACTAGCCACATCTGGAGGGGTCTGAGGCACAATCTTGCATGCTGAACCATGTAAATACATGTAGCCATGTGCCCCAGTAGCTTGCAGCAAACCCGAGCTGTTGTAATTGGGTGGACCCTGCATTGCATTGTCAGGATATGCTTCTATGGGCACAACATTCTGAAGCATCAGAGCAAGCTGCACAGTGGGGACAGAAGGACGGTGAAGAAATTTGGCAGCATGTGTCCTCTAGAAGAAGAAAGAGGAGTGTCCATGTACTAGCAATGCAGATACAGGTGAGCAATCATTTTCATTTTCTCTCCACAGGTACTAATGCGGAGAGTGGACTAGATGATACATCTGAGGGAAGGGAGGGAAGGCATGAGATGCACTGTCCTAGGAATGGGGGTACCATGACCACAGCTCCCAAGAGAAGAAAGTGGGTGGTGGTGGTGGTCAATGACTCCCTCCTCAGGGGGACTAAGTCCTGCTGTCCTGACCAGGAAACTGAGAAGTGTGCTGCTTGCCAGGAGCTAGGATTCACAATGTGATGGAGAGAATGCTGAGAATCATCAAGCCTTTGGATCACTGCCTCTTCCTGCTTCTCAGTGTGGGCACCAGTGATACTGCCAAGAATGACTTGAGTGGATCACTGCAGACTATGTGGCTTTGGGAACAAGGATAAAGGAGTTTGAGCCACAGGAGGTGTTCTCGTCCATCCTCCCTGTGGAAGGAAAAGGCCTGAGTAGAGACCGTTGGAAGTCAACGAATGGCTAAGTAGGTGATGTCAGAGAGAAGGCTTTGGATTCTTTGACCATGGGATGGCGTTCCAAGAAGGAGGAGTGCTAGGCAGAGACGGGCTCCACCTAACGAACAGAGGTAAGAGCATCTTCGCAAGCAGGCTGGCTTACCTAGTGAGGAGGGCTTTAAACTAGGCTCACCGAGGGAAGGAGACCAGAGTGCTGAGATAAGTGGGGAAGTGGGATACTGGGAGGAAGCAAGAGCAGAAGAGAGCAAGAGTTCACAGATAATCCAGGAAGTTTTTGAAAAGTGTAGGGGACAATTTCCTGGTACAAGTGCTGGAGGAACCAACTAGCGGCAGAATTCTTCTTGACTTGCTGCTCACAAACAGGGAAGAATTAGTAGGGGAAGCAAAAGTGGATGGGAACCTGGGAGGCAGCGACCATGAGATGGTAGAGTTCAGGATCCTGGCACAAGGAAGAAAGGAGAGCAGCAGAATATGGACCCTCAACTTCAGAAAAGCAGATTTTGACTCCCTCGGGGAACTGATGGGCAGAATCCCCTGGGAGAATAACATGGAGGGGAAAGGAGTCCAAGAAAGCTGGCTGTATTTTAAAGAATCCTTATTGAGGTTGCAGGAACAAACCATCCCGATGTGTAGAAAGAATAGCAAATATGGCAGGCGACTAGCTTGGCTTAAGTGAAATCCTTGCTGATCTTAAACACAAAAAAGAAGCTTACAAGAAGTGGAAGACTGGACAAATGACCAGAGAGGAGTATAAAAATATTGTTCAGGCATGCAGGACTGAAATCAGGAACGCCAAATCACACTTGAAGTTGCAGCTAGCAAGAGACGTTAAGAGTAACAAGAAGGGTTTCTTCAGGTATGTTAGCAACAAGAAGAAAGTCAAGGAAAGTGTGGGCCCCTTACTGAATGAGGAAGGCAACCTAGTGACAGAGGATATGGAAAAAGCTAATGTACTCAATGCTTTTTTTGCCTCTGTCTTCATGAACAACGTCAGCTCCCAGACTACTGCATTGGGCAGCACAGTACGGGGAAGAGGTGACCAGCCCTCTGGGGAGAAAGAAGTGGTTAAGGACTATTTAGAAAAACTGGATGAGCACAAGTGCATGGGGCCGGATGCATTGCATCCAAGGGTGCTAAAGGAGTTGGTGGATGTGATTGCAGAGCCATTGGCCATTATCTTTGAAAACTCATGGTGATCGGGGGAGGTCCCAGATGATTGGAAAAAGGCTAATGTAGTGTCCACCTTTAAAAAAGAGAAGGAGGAGGATCCAGGGAACTACAGGCCAGTCAGCCTCTCCTCAGTCCCTGGAAAAGTCATGAAGCAGGTCCTCAAGGAATCAATTCTGAAGCACTTAGAGGAGAGGAAAGTGATCAGGAACAGTCAGCATGGATTCTCCAAGGGCAAGTCATGCCTGACTAACCTAATTGCCTTCTGTGATGAGATAACTGGCTCTGTGGATGAGGGGAAAGCAGTAGATGTGTTATTCCATGACTTTAGCAAAGCTTTTGATACAGTCTCCCACAGTATTCTTGCCAGCAAGTTAAAGAAATATGGGCTGGATGATTGGACTACAAGGTGGACAGAAAGCTGGCTAGACGTGGAGTGGATCAATGGCTCCATGTCTAGTTGGCAGCCTGTATCAAGCGGAGTGCCCCAAGGGTCGGTCCTGGGGCCGGTTTTGTTCAATATCTTCATTAATGATCTGGAGCAGTGGTCCCTAAACTTTTCGTCTGGTGAGTGCCAGACGAAGGACCACTGCGGCGGTGGAGCACCCACCAAAATGCCTCTGAATTTCGGCGGCACTTCGGCAGCAACGCCTCTCGATGATGCCGCTTGCCGTCGACAAGCGACGTCATCGAGAGCATCCCCATCGAAATTCGGGAGCGATGCCTCTCGATGAAATCACTTGTCAATGGCAAGTGGCATCATCGAGAGGCGTCCCCACCGAAATTTGGGGGCGACGCCTCTCAATGACATCACTTGTTGGCAACAAGCATCGTCACCGAGAGGCGTCCCCGCCAAAATGCCGCTGAAATTCAGGGGCATTTCAGCGGGTGCTCTCCCGGGGTCCAGGACGCGGGCACATTAAGATGCACCGTGTTGGGGACCACTGATCTGGACGATAGCGTGGACTGCACCCTCAGCAAGTTTGCAGATGACACTAAGCTGGGAGGAGTGGTACATACACTGGAGGGTAGGGATAGGATACAGAGGGACCTATACAAATTAGAGGATTGGGCCAAAGGAATCTGACGAGGTTCAAAAAGGACAAGTGCGGAATCCTGCACTTAGGATAGAAGAATCCCATGCACTGCTACAGACTAGGGACCAAATGTCTAGGCAGTAGTTCTGCAGAAAAGGACCTAAGGGTTACAGTGGACGAGAAGCTGGATATGAGTCAACAGTGTGCCCTTGCTGCCAAGAAGGCTAATGGCATTTTGGGCTGTATAAGTAGGGGCATTGCCAGCAGATCCAGGGACGTGATCATTCCCCTCTATTTGACATTGGTGAGGCCTCATCTGGAGTACTGTGCCCAATTTTGGGCCCCACATTACAAGAAGAATGTGGAAAAATTGAAAAGAGTCCAGCGGAGGCCAACAAAAATGATTAGGGGGCTGGAGCACATGACTTATGAGAAGACCCTGAGGAACTGGGATTGTTTCATCTGCAGAAGAGAAGAATGAGGGGGGATTTGATAGCTGCGTTCAACTACCTGAAAGGGGGTTCCAAAGAGGATGGATCTAGACTGTTCTCAGTGGTATCTGATGACAGAACAAGGAGTAATGGTCTCAAGTTGCAGTGGGAGAGGTTTAGGTTGGATATTAGAAAAAACTTTTTCACTAGGAGGGTGGTGAAGCACTGGAATGGGTTACCTAGGGAGGTGGTGGAAATCTTCTTCCTTAGAGGTTTTTAAGATCAGGCTTGACAAAGCCCTGGCTGGGATGATTTACTTGGGGAATGGTCCTGTTTTGAGCAGGGGTTTGGACTAGATGACCTCCTGAGGTCCCTTCCAATCCTGATATTCTGTGATTGGCTATCAGGAATGATATGGTCTGAAATTGGGTCTCCGGCAGGAAGGCCATGGCTTAGGTCAAGTCCCTAATAAATCCTATGCTTTGAACTGGGACAAGAGTTGGCTTTTGTTCATTTATCAGCAGACCCAGCACCCAGAAGGTGGCCTGGACAGTGCTGATGCTGTTCTGTACTTGAGCCTCTGACTGACCCTTGATCAGCCAGTTGCTGAGGTACGGGTAGACCTGTATGCCTCACCGTATAAGCAAGGCCACTAATACCACCAAATCCTTTGTGAAAACCCAAGGGGATGCAGAGAGGCCAAACGGTAGGGCGGTGAATTGGTAGTGGTGTTGATTCACAATGAATCTGAGAAATCTTCTGTGGCCATGGAAGACAGAAATGTGGAAGTATGTGTCCTTTAAATAGAGGGTGCTGTACCAGTCCCCTGGATCCAGAGAGGAACGATAGAGGTCATGGAGACCATGCAGAAGCAGACATCTGTTGAGGCAATGCAGGTCCAGAATGGGCTGGAGGGCCCTGCACCCCCCCATCCCGGATTTTGGGATTAGGAAATATTGGGAGTAAAACCTCTTCCCTCTCAAGTCTTGCAGAACCTCTTCCACGACCCCATTTGTAGGAGGGATTGCACCTCTTGGATGAGGTGCTACTCATGAGAAGAGTCCCTGAAGAGGGGCAGGGATGGTGGTTAGTAGGGAGGGGTGGACAAAACTGAAGGGTATAGCCAACTATTACTGCACTTAGTACCCAATGGTCCAATGTTGTGGGAAAAGGGAAGTCGGATCTGAAGTGGTGACGGTGCACCTTCAAAAGGTCCGCTTGGGCCCCTCGGAGTATCTCTGAGACCCTGGCTGGGAGATTGAGGTGGACAGGAATGGTTAGCATAGTTGATAATTTCTGGCGCCAAGAATGAGGAGGCTGCTGGGGCCTGAAGTACTTCCTGGAAGCCAGCAGAGCATAAAGGCCTAAAACCTGGAGGCTGACCCTTGAGTCCTTCAGGCTGTGAATTATCATGTCCATATGCTTTGAGAATAACAAGGAACCTTCGAAGGGGTGGCCCTGGATGGATTGTTGGACTTTGTGAGGAAGTCCCAAGGACAGGAGCCAAGAACAACACCTCATGGTGACAGCGGAGGCCATTATCCTGGCTGCCGACTCAGGTGCATCTAGAGCTGCCTGGAGAGAGATCCTGGCACATTCTTACCTTCTTCCAAAAGGGCAATGAATTTCTGCCTTGAATTTTGAGGCAGTGAGTCCTTAAATTTACACAAGGAGTCCCACAGATTATAGCTGTATCTCCTCAGCAAAGCTACCCGTTGAATAAACCTTTCTTCCAACATGGCCCAGGTCCTTGGCATCTCTTTGTTTGGAGGAAGCGCTCAGCAGGCCCTGCCTGTCTCTCTCATTGGCTGCTGACACAATCAGGGGGTATAAGTGAAAGTGTAAGCAAGGTCTGAATGAACTCTCCCAACAGCTAGTTGGAAAGGGGGAGAGACTTCAGGAACAAACTGTATTTACATGAACACACCTACTCTGCCCTGCTATCCAACAGATAGAGCTGTGTTGCTCAAAGTGATCAACTCTGGCTAGTGTTAGGTTATAAACCACTTTAGTACTGAATGCAGGGGCAGTGAAATGTTATCATCAATGTTGTTCTCTTTACTCATCCTCTTTACTCATACAATAAATGCATCTTGGAGCTCCAAGGGCAGTGTCAGAAAATAACCTACATCTGCAGCCAAGGATGGTTGAGAAGGAGCTGAAGGAGCTGGGCCGCATGAGCACTTGATGAAGCACCAATGGCACAACACAGCTACTGCACACGCGTATCCCGACCAGGCACAGCTATCAAAAATCTCTGATCAGCAGCACCAGGATGCACTGACACCTGAAGTGGAGCACCCACAGGAATTGTGTTTACTATGTCACAAATGAGAGGGTCACCTTAAGCTGAAAGGACCTCATTAAACCAAGCATAGGCGCCAAATTTCTCAGCTCCCGTGCCCACCCACCCCTTTCCCCGCCCCTGGCCCTGCCCAACTCCACCCCATCCCCACCCCTGGCCCCACCCCCATTCCAACCCCATCCCCAAAGTCCCCGCCCTAACTCTGCCCCTCCCTGCCCCTATTGGAATCGTTCCCCAAATCCCTGACCCCGCCTCTTCCCCCAGTGCACCGCGTTCCCCCTCCTGTAACCTCCCTCCCTGCCCTGTGAATCAGCTGTGTTGCTACGCAAGCGCTGGAAGGGAGGGAGGAAGAAGTAGGACGTGGCAGCGGGCTCACAGAGGAGATGGAGGTGAGCGGGAGCAGGGGGGTGGGGTGGGGCCAAGCGGAGCTGCTGGTGGGTGCTGAGCACCCACCAATTTTTTTCTGAGTTGGCACTGATGAAATCAAGGGCTCAAATGTCAGACCCCTGTGAAAGTAAGAGGGGTGGTGACAGGTGTCCCAGCCAGGAGGTGTGGACTCTCCCTAAGGGTCCACAGTTTGGTTTAAACTGTTCCTCCCCATTGTTCAAAGACAGAGCTAAATAGGCTCCATTAGGAGTCTTTTGTTACGTTAATTGCTCACTAAGAGCTGAAAGTCACTAAGGGTTGGGTGGACTCTCAAGAGACTGACTTACAGAGGTCACAGCAGAGAGGCAGGTGGCAGAAAGTGACTGGTGAGAGGAGCGGCAGCCAGTGCAGAGGAGCGGTGGCCGGCGAGGTGGCCAGCCAGAGCAAGTGCTCAGATGGTGGAGCAAGGTGCCTTCTTCCCTGGGTGGGAAGTGAACTTACACAGATTCACCTCTGAAGCCTGGGTCCTCACTGACCAAGAACAACAATTGTGAGTTGGGTACGATGAGGAAGCAGAGGGGGGCACAGTAAAGAACTTTTGGTTGTAGAACTCAAGAACATGAGGTAGAAGACACTGCCCCATGCACTCTGAGGTGGGTGTCCTGCTCACAGTTTTATGATTATGAATCTTGCTGGTGGCATTTTCCCTAATTAATGTTGGGTGACTTCCCTCCTTTCATTACCTTTTCTTTTCTACACTCAGACTCTGTGCTTGTGAATGGGGAAGTATTGCCTCTCATTGGCACTGAGAGGTGGTGTGTAATGTTCCCAGGTTACTGGGTGGGGGCTTGAGCTGATTTTGTGCTGTACTGTTGAAAAGGAACCCCCTAGATATTGAATCTAGCCCTAGTTGCTGCCTGCTCCACCTGGTAGAAGAGTTACATAAATATTCAAACCTGCTCGCTGGCACATACTACTTCTTTTCTGGCCTCTTTGAGGTGGGAGGCCAAGAAGAAAAAGTTTGCCATGTGGCCTTGACTGGACTCATCACAGCCTCATTGATCGGTAAGGCCACTTTGGAGAGAGCTGCTGTAGGCAGAATGTCAATAAGGCTGTGTGGTGTTTCCTTAAGTTCTTCAATCTCCAGTCCCAGGTTCACTGCTGGGCCCTGAAGGCTATTGGGTCCCATGGCAGCCTCATTTGGGGAGGAGGAGGAGGAGGCAGTTTGCACTGGAGGAGGGGCTCCTTCCTCTTCCTCAGCCTCAATGACATCCACAGGAGCCATATCCTGGATGTCAGCACCTGGATTGGTAGCAGAGTTGGGGTGCGGTGCCAGGCAGGAAGAAGCAGAAACCTGACTCTTGAAAACCACCAAGTAAGAGAGACAATGGAAGAGAAGACCCAGTATGAGGGGAAAGCCCCAGAGGTTCAGTAAGGCCACTGTATCGGCCAGTGACCTGCTGGTCTGGTGCCAGCTGGGGGACCAGTACAGAAGTCCAGTGGCATGTAGGCTGGGTATTGGTGGTGACCCTGAGGTTGCACATAGGGTTCCCTTTCAGACTTGGAAGAGGAGTCTTCTCTCAAAGACCATGGCACTGTGGTACCTGCCTCTGCCTCCAGGTGCTGGGGGACCTGTGGCAGACCAGAGATGGTCGGGACATCAGGGTCAGGGATGGCTTGCCTCTAGAGAGTGCTGGAGGGCCCAGTTCCAGGAAGGAGCTTGATGGTCCTTGCTCCTTCCAGTCACTGGAGATAGCAGGTGTCCCATCAGAGTTGAACAGGGAGACCAGGAGAGACCGTAAATCCTTGGATGTTTGAAAAGTCTCTGGGGTTGAAGGGACAGTCAGACTGCTGGTGCCACTGTGGCTTCCGGGTGTGAGCAGAGAGTACCACACCAGACTCAATGCTCTGGGCGGAGTTGACAGTGCCATCATGATGCTAGGAGTGGAAGTGTGGCATGGATCTCACCATGATTCCTTCTCCACCACTTGTCCTTCTTCTGCAACAGTGAGCACCCTCTGCGGGGGCGCTATTTTTTGTGATTTTTCTGCAGCACCAGAGATGTTGAATGGTACCAGGAAGAGCTTGGTCCGGAGGAGCACTTTGCACAAACACCGAAGCGCTCAGTGCCAAAACAGAGCGGCTTGGCTCTGAGGCAGGTATGAGGGCAGCTTCCATGATGATAGTCATCAACCTGATGTGTCTGTCGTTTTTAGTATGGGATCTGAAGTCCTGACAGATCTGGCATTTGTCCTTCACATGAGTTTCCCCCAAGCACTTCAAGCAGCTGGAGTGCGGATTGCTCACGGGCACAGGTTTGCCACAGGAGACACAAGGTTTGAAGCCCGGGGACTGGGGTATGCCTGGAGTGAAGATGTCCCTTGATGATAGGGACTATTTACAGTAACTATATACACTAACACTACTCACAATAACTATATATTCTAAACTATGATAAACTAAGGGTTATAGTCCAAAAACCACTGGGAAGAAGCCTTGCCAAAGCAAGAAGTCATTCAAGCAACTGTCATCTGCGCTAAGAAGGAATTGAAAGTATCTGTGGCTGGTGGTGCCCCTTTTACCAGCGCATAAGCGCACAGCAACAGAGGGTGCTAGAGCCAGCCCAATGGATACCACTGAGCGAAAAATTGCTGGCAACAGCGCACACGGTGTGCACACACCTAACACGGAATGGACATAAGAAAGCACTCAAAGAAGAATATTTCAATTTCATTTACATTATAGCAAAAGACTAAAAAACGGTTTTGCAAAGTAGCATTTTTCCATCTTTTTTGTAGACACATTCCTATGACAATAAAACTAAAATCTAAAGTACAGTCAACACTTTATGACTCAGACTTTTGTTGAGTTCCAGGGAAGAGATGTTTTTAAAAGGTAGAGAATTTAAATTAGAGGTATAAATTGGGTGATACCAATAGTTCAGAGCTGTGTTAGTGAAGAGACAATTACTTACTTGTAATACTACCTGTCTGACTGTATTGTTTGACCAGATTCCTATTCTTCTGGTTCCACTCCTTAGCACAAAAAAGTTGGAACCCCCTAAATCTCAATGAGTTGGGGTTTTTGAAGCCCAGGCTGTTTAGCCCTGTTCTGAAACCAATTACTAATGCCTTAGTACTCCCTGGATCATTCCACTGTAGTTCCTTCAAGAGAGGGAAGTGGAGTTATCCCTAAATTCTAAGTGTAACTAGCAGTCAATAAATCTTTATAAGATAGGGGGAGTCCATCAGAAAAAAAGAATTATCTTTTGAAAAATATTGCCTCCTTCTCAACTGTTAGGGGACAGGTGGATGAGTAGGAATCCGGTCAGAAGACATCTTCCAAGAAGCACAATTACAGGTTATCCTTTCTCTTAGAAAGTTATAGTACCTGGATTCCTATGCTTAAAAACTAAAATATATGAGGAGAGTTTTCCATGAATCCATAGATTTTCCAATCATAGAAGAACAAAGGAACCATACCAAGGGAAAGAAGTTACTCACCTTGTGCGGTAATGAGGGTTCTTTGAGATGTGTCCCTCTGTGGTTGCTCCACTGTACATGGGTCTGCATCCTTGCTCTGCTGATCGGACAACTTTAGTAGCAGTGTCCATTCCACGTGTGCATGTGCTGCTCCTCGCCTACCATAAGGTTAGCCAGCATGCACAGGCAAACCCTCCTCTATTCCTTCTGTACCACAGAGTCAAGGGAAGCTTAAAATTAGCAATTCTAAAAGAGTTAATCTGTGAACAAACAGCTCCAGCTCCATCTCTAGCCAGGGATGGTGGAGAAGGAACTGAGGAGGGTTCGCCCAGGCACGCTGGATAGTCTCGTGGCAGGCGAGGAGCAGTGCATGCGCAGACTGAATGGATACTACTACCAAAATTCTCTGATCAGCAGCACAGGGACACATATATATCTACAGTGGAGCACCCATCATGACACTATTCAAAGAAGAATCATGGAGACTTCCAAAATGATAAGGACTGCCATACTGGGTCAGACCAATGGTCCATATAGCCCAGTATCCTGTCTCTAACAATGGCAGGTACCAGAACTTCAGAAGGAATATAGAGAACAGGACAATTTTGGAGAAATTTACTCCTATATTCCCCTCCCAGCCTCTGACAGTCAGATATTTAGGGTTGTGTAGTTGATTAGCAGTAGTCCCTCCCACTCTGGGTCAGTGGGAGGCCACTCTGCCTCACTATGTCACTGGGCATTGCTCACTGTCAGGGAATTAGCAGAGCACTGCACAGCCTATGGCTCTGGCCTGCAGTCCAGGCAGAGCAGCAAATGAGTCTCTGAGCCCCAGATCCTCAAGCAGAGCGAGGCACGAACCAGTCTATGACTCCTGCCTATAGTTAGGGCAGAGCAGCAAATGGCCTGCAATCTGGGCAGAGCAGCACACAAGTCTGTGAGCCCCGATCCAGAAAGAGTGGGTAAGTGTCAGTTCTGATGTGTGATTCTGTCTTTAAAATTACATGTTACACTATTAATGTCACTGTATAAATGTTTTAATAAAGAATATTCATTATCACTTATACATTGGTTTCAATGGGAGTTTTGCCAATGCAAAGACTGCATAATTAGGCACAAAGCATCTTACCTTGTTTCCAGTTAATATCATCACCAAAAACATGAAGCAGTGTTCTCAAAAAATCCTTTGCATTGAAGCAAATAACAGTACAGTGTAGTATTTGAAATAGTATTTCCCTGTATAAGGATATAAAAATAAATTCACTGAGCATTTCATTTTATCGTTTCATATTACTGAATGCAAAATTTACATTATGTACATTTCTGTTGAACATGAATTAATATCACTTATTTAGTTAAAACAAATAAGGATTCTTACTTCTTGTACAAATAGGCTATCGGAGGTTAGAAATAAATGTTTCCCTCTCCCTCCCCATTGCTTCTGCTGAGCAATGAATAGGAAAACAAGATTGTATTTTCATTTTACTAAGTTAATATTTTTTTTCTAAATTATGGTTTTCAAATTACAACCACTTAGTTGATATGCTTTCATAAGAGAACCTTGTGCAGTAACTGAGGTTCTTTGAGAAGTGTGTCCCTGTGGGTGCTCCACTCCAGGTGATGGTGCGTCCCAGCGCCTTTGATTGGAGATCTTCGATAGCAATGCTTAGCCAGGCTGCGCATGCACAGCTGCTGTCTCGTGGCATCGTTGGAGTCTGTTCAGCGCGTGCACAGCATGACTCCCTCAGTTCCTGCTCTTCCGTAGAGTTCTCTTTTTTTAAACTCCAAAGTAGAGTGGAGGAGGGTGGGTAGTGGAGCATCCACAGGGACACACATCTCAAAGAACCTTAGTTACTGCACAAGGTGAGTAACTTTCTCTACTTCTTCAAGTGCTGTCCCTGTGGGTGCTCCACTCGAGGTGAATGTAGAGCAGTACCCACTACGGTTGGGATTTTGGAGTTATGTGCATGGTAGCAGCGGAGAGGACAGTAAGGCCTAGTATGGCATCCGCCCTGGGGACTTGTGTAATGGCATAATGCTTGGCAAAGGTATGGTCTGAGGCCCATGTGATCGCTTTACAAATATCCAGAATGGGTACATTATGCAGGAATGCGACAGGTTGTTAACATGGGTCAAGTAGACTGTGACCGGACTCTGGCAGGGACTTCTATGTTCTGGGTTTGGTAGCATGATCAAATACAATCCATATCCACTTGGAAAGTCATTATTGGATATAGCGGCACCTTTGGATCATTCAGTTGTGGAGACAAAGAGTCTAGGTGATTTATGAAATGAAATAAATAAATAAATATTTCAGTGACTCAAATTTGCATTTCTTTCACTCGCTCTTCTAGCCGATGTGATACTAGGAATGCTACCCTCACTGACATGTGTAGTAAAAAGCAGGTAGCAATGGGTTCAAAGGAGGCCTCATGAGGCCCCAGAGCACTAGCTTCAGATCCCACATGGGCATGGGAGTGTGTACTTCAGGGTGAAGGTTCTGAAGCCCCATGACAAAAAGTGTTTGGATGTGTAAATGCTGAGAATCCTTTGATTTTATCGTGGGAAGCATTAATTGCTGTGAGATGCACTTTTATAGAGCTGAACGATAGCCCCAAGTTCTTGAGCTCTACCAGATAGTCCAGCACTATAGGAAGGGATGCAGTGCAGGGAGTGAGCCCTTTATGGAGACACCATATGGACAAACATTTACACTTTTGAAGAAACATATTGCGTGTGGAGTCCCATCTGCTGTTCAGCAATGTGTTTGATCTGTTCCAAACAGGCTAACTTGGAACCATGGAGGAGCCACGCTTTGAGATGGAGCTTCTGCAGCTCTGGATGGAGGATCTGACTGTCATTGGGATAGGAGGTCTGTTCTCATTGGAGAGTCTGTGGAGGACAGACTGATGCACAGCAGATAAGGGTACCAGTTCTGCCTGGATATGTGCTGGGGCAATTAAGATAATGTTGGCTTTGTTGTCCCTGACCTTGCGTAGGACCCTGTGTATTAGTGGGATTAGTGGGAATGCATACATAAAAGAGTCTTGTTCCACCGAATCAGGAAAGAATTCCCCAGAGCATGGGGGCCAAGCATCACTCTGGAGCAAAAGAGAGGGCATTTGCAGTTCTGTGTTGTGGCAAATAGGTTGATAGACGGGAATCCCCATAGATGGAATATTGTCGAGTTCAGTTCCCATTCGTGGTCCTGTGAAAATCATCTACCTTGTGTATCAGCTGTAGTATTTGGACATCCCGGTAGATATGAAGCGGAGATGTTGATGTGATGCTGGATGCACCAGTTCCACAGTTTCATCGCTTCCATGCAATTGGGCCCTGCCTTGTCTGTTGATGTAAAACCTGCATATGATATTGTCTGTCATTATTCGGATTGATTTGTTTCTTATGAGCAGCAGGAAGTAAAGGCAGGCATTCTATACTGCTCTGAGTTCTAGAAGGTTGATATGTTGCCTTCCTTGTATTGTGTGGTGGTCAAGGTGTGCTACCCAGCCCAATAGGGAGGCATCTGTAGTGATCATGATGGATGGAAGTCTGTGGTCGGTTCCAACTGGGATGGAAAGCACTTGGGAGAAGGTTTATGTATGCCCTTCTCCAATCCCGGTAGGAGAGATTTCTCCATAAGGATAATTTTCAGGTGCAGGTCTCGGTCGCACTGGACCTTCGCCTTCAAGTTGTTACAGTGGGTGCACTTGGGTGGAATGTGCATCTTTCCAAGTCACAGAGTGAATGTCCGCTTGAGCGCGGCATGGCCTCTTTGCAGGAGCCACGTCTTTTAAAACCAGGAGAGCCTGACATGTTGAAATAAAAACCGAGAGGTCACGGTGGACCAAAAATTACAAAGCAGGGTTTTCGTTCCGCAGGGAGCAGAAAACTTGAAGAAAAAAAATGATGGGAAAAGGTTTTTTTTTTAAAAAACTATTAACTAACTTATCTAAATGGAAGGGTAAAACTGGGTTAATTGTATCTAATTTTTCTGTCAATAGGGGAAGAAACTACAGCACTGCCCCGAGCTCCATCTTCAGGCAAGGACGGTAGAGAAGGAACTGAGGGGTTGTGATGTGTGTACACTGAACAGACTCCACCGATGCTGCACGACAGAAGCTGCACATGCATGGCCTGACCAGGCACTGCTACCAAAGATCTCCAATCAATGGCACCGGGACGCACTGTCACCTGGAGTGGAGCACCCACAGAGACAGAACTCAAAGAAAAATATTTCAGTGACTCTTAAATTTAAAAGACTCAGAAGAGATGTTTAAGCATTCCAAAAATAGTGTATAATTTATTTATATTCCCAGACAAAGCAATTATGTTAAAATGGAGTCCAGGTTGATAGAACATATCAGCAATTTAAAGGAAAATACATTACAGGATGTAATTAGCACTCAACCCAGCAGTATAAATCAAGGAAATTCTTGAACTCAAAAGAAATCCAAACATGTTAAGCTTTGGAAATGCAATTAGGGCATCCAAAGCAATGTAACTTTGTCCTGTAGTGGCAGCATACAGTGATCATATGATTAAGGCATTTTAATGTCTGTGGCCCCAGATTTCTTTAAACTGATATTTAAAGACAGATAGTTTTCCTCCTCATGGTATCACTACAGGGCAGAGTTAATATATGCTGGGTGTCCTGTGTTCAACCTCCCTTGAAGAAGAAACTTGCAGTTATGAAGAAAAATAGTAAAAATGACTATTAATCCTAAAAAAAAAAATCATCAAATGTGGTCTACACACAAAATGTCAGGAGTTTTAAAAACGAGAGGTTTAAAGCATCTGCATTTTTCTGTTATTAAGAGAATCTGAGTTCAAATAAAATCCAACACCGGGTGCTAAATTTTTTAATGGCCCGTTTCTCAGCCATTCCTAGACTAATTAACAGATTCACTTATAAATTCTCAGAAAATTCTATACTCAAAGAAGTGTAATTTTAGGAAGGATATCATGTATTCTTAGACAACAAAGGGATTAAAAATCCCACTTTAAGTGCAAAACTCAACACAACTGGCATCTCCATAACAAACTTAACCATGCTAACGGTGCTACGATAATTAAATCAGCGGTTTATGCAGGCAGATTAGTGAAATCATGATGTAATATAAAATGGTTAATATTTTAACACTGTACAAAGTGATATTTAAATATAGCCTGCTCATTGCTATAAGATCCCTTGGGAATAGCATAAGCATATCACACTACTTTTCATCCTTCTCAAACTGCTTACAGTTTGTCTGCCTGTGCTGTATTTTAAGAATTTATGATGCACAGTTATAAAAAGCAGGGACATTTATGTAGACTTTGCTATGAATCAAAACTAGGATGTCACTAAAAAGAGTTCTCATGGACAAAAAAGATTGTGTTTAATAGTAAACAAAGCTTTAAATAACAGTGGACTAATAGATATAGGTTTTGTCTAAATGCTAATTATTCCACATTAAAATGATATGCTGGTTTTACAGACGTGAACTATTGTATACTGTAGTACACTGATGACCTGTTCAATTTATAATCTGAACGAAAAACTGATGCTGGGATTTCATATTACTAAAACTTTACTTTTGAAAGCTCTTTAAAAGGAAGTTATTTTATTTTTCTGAATTGCACAGCACAGTGCCCAGTGACAGTACTAAACAATAATAATTTACATTAAAATTACTGGCAGAATCTGACTAGTAATAACTAGCACTTTTATATTTACAATTTTATAGATGGAGTGAGACATAAACAAATAAAGTGACCTGCCTGTTGATATAGTTAACTCAAGAACTGTGACAGAACCTAAGTCCCTGTCCCTGATCTTATACTTTATAAAGTATAATTAATTTTGACAATCTGAAGTTGTTGTTGTTTTGTTCTTTACTTTTTTGCTCATTTACAAAATTCAGTAATTCACAACAGACCTCCCAGTCATTAGGGTAAATTAGCTGAATTCAAATAAATTTTAAAAATGTAACTAACATTACATTCTGGTCCCCTTAGAATTCTAAGTCCTGTGTCTCCCAAAGTCTGACATATATAATATTATACTAGATTTTTTAAATAAATCAACAATGGAATTAGATTAAATTAGAAAAATTGGATATTTAAAAGAAATAAATGCCATCTTTAAAATTAGGTGGCAATAGCGAAGACAGATTTATATTTTAAACGTTATCTTAGCATTTAGACTGAAATTTTTATCTAAACTATTATAAAAATTGCTATTGGCTGCTAATGACTATCCTCAGGAATCTTAAATGTTATTTTAAAAAAACCCACTCTATTCAAAAATTTTAAAAAATTATGAACAGAGTTAAAAAAGCTGTGCTGTAATCCTGTTCATATGTTCTCTTTAAGAACGTGCATTAAAAATCTTCCAGAAATGAAGCACGACATCCATAGGCAAGAAAAATAAAATTGGAAAGGAAAGTCGCTTACTTTTAGTATCTAGAGCTATTCAAGGGATGTTGTTTACCTGTGTTCCACTTCTAGTTGTATGCATGTGCCCCATGCACTGGGGATTGGAATGCTTTAGCCAGCAGTATATGTTGGTCACATCTGCTCCCCTGATGACCTTGAGGCCCTCTCCCTATGAGATATAAAAGGACCAAGTGACCAACCATCCTCAGTCCCAGCACCACTATCAACTCCAGGCTATTGGTCTCAACAGTAGTGGGGAAAAAAAGTAGGTTATGAAACACATGTAAACAACACATCTCTAAGAACTCAAGTTACTAAAAGTAACTTTACTTTCCATTTTGAATGCTTGTTTACATGTGTTCCCAAGTAGTAGGTAATAGACGGAGCAGAGTACTGCAAATCTAATTAAACAGAGAATGTAACACAGCCTTCCCAAACTGGGCATACGAATGAGATTCCTGAACTAAAGTATAATGGCATTAGCTAGTGAAAGTATGTATACTACAACAAGTAGTAGCCCTACATAGATCAGCTACAATTATCCCGCTAGGACACATCTGGGAGGTGGGATGGAGGGGATAAAGGAGACAGTCAGAACTCCTCCTGTCCAGGGCTGCTTGCTGGACTCCCTCCTGCTTGGGCTCTCCTCCTCCTTCTCCCCCCCTCCGACTCTGCAAATCCTTCATCAGGAGGCAGCCTGGGTTCAGGCTCTCCTTCCCATCCCTGACATTCCCCTAGTCCCATACCTGCAGGCAGCAGCAGGGATCTGGCTGTCAAAAGCAGCAGCACAGAAGTAACAGTGGCAATGGGGCACTAAGCCTGCCATGAAAAGTCATATTTATCAGTATCACTTTTCACACTGCCACTCTTCCTTCTGCATTGCTGCTTGGGCAACAATGCCTTCAGAGTCTGGTGCCCGGCCAGCAGCCCGTTCTCCACTCTGCCTTCAATGCTGGGCAGCGAAATATGTACTTATGTGTGGGGGGCGAGAGAGGGAGGTGTAAATGACTCTGGACACAAAGAAGGGGCGCCCAACAAAATACGTTTGAGAACCGTTGCTCTAATAGAAAGTTACCTAACATGATCTGGGAGTTCTTAACTGGCCACCTTATAACTCTATGCAGCGATATACCCAACTGGAGATTGAGTCAAGACTGCCAGACTCTTGGATCTCTTGGCAACAGAAATAAATAGCCTAGGGGACTCTCTGAATGGTTTTGTTCTGGACAAATGATAGGGTTGCCAGGCATTTGGTTTTTCACTGGAACACCCAGTTGAAAAGGGACCTTGGCAGCTCCAGTCAGCTAAAAGTCCGGTTGACTGCAGGTGGGCAGGCAGGCTCTGTGCCTGGCAGCCATAGGTGCTGATTTCTGCCCCCGCTGGTGGGTGCTTGACCAGCCTCTGCCCCCGGCCCCACCCCAACTCCATCTCTGTCCCGCCCAGCCCCCATTCCAACCCCTTCCCAAAAGTCCCCACCCCAACTCTACCCCCTCCCTGCCCCTATTCTGACTCCTTCCCCAAATCCCCTCCCCGGCCCTGACTCTTCCTCACCTCCTGCCCTGAGCACACCACATTCCCGCTCCTTTCCCTCCCTCCAAGCACACCGCCAAACAGCTGTTTGGTGGCAGCAAGGCGGGAAGCGCTGTGAGGTAGGTAGAGGAGCGGGGACACGGAGCTCTCAGGGGAGGAAGTGGAGGAGGAGGTGGGGCATGGTGGGGGGAGCTTGGCTGCCCATGGGTGCAGAGCACCCACAAAACTGGACGAAATGTTGTCCCATTGTTCTGAGTAATTAAGTCTGGTAGATACTGGAGGTGTCAGAGAGATTTCTGATTTCTTTGAACCAGTATTGCCTGGGCCAGTCTAGGGCTATTAGGATGACTGAGGCCTTGTCTGGTCTGACCTTCCTTAATACACGGAGGGTCAGAGGAACTGAGGGATAAACAAACAACATGGCCTGAATCCAGGGGATTAGAAAGACATCTTCTTGAGAACTCAGACTCTGTCCTCCTTTGTAACAAAATACTTTGCATTACTTGTTCTGGTCAGCTGCAAACAGATCTATGCAGCGTGCAACCTACTGATTGAAAATGGATTTGATGACCAAATCCTTTAAGGACCATTTATGATTCAGAGAAATATGTCTACTTAGATTGTCTGCCAGCATGTTGTATAGTCCTGGAAGGTGATCTACAGTTAGTACTATGTTGTGCAGGATACATCAGTTCCACAGAATGATTGCTTCCCTGCACAAGATTGTTGATATGGTTCCCACGTATGTCTACATAAAACATTGTGGTGGCATTGTTGATTCTCATCTGTACACTCTGATATTTGATATGAGGTAGAAAGGCCATACAGGAAAGCCATAGTGCTCTGAGCTCCAGGACACTGATATGAACCCAAGCATCTCTTTGAGGCCCTTGACCCTGTACTGCACACGCCAGCAACCCAGCAATGACATATCAGACACTACTGACTTTGTGAGGAGAACAGACACCCCTTGCAGACCTGATATGGATCTTTCCACCAGTTGAAGGAGTTCAAAACTTCTTGAGACATGTGTACCTTTACGACAACAGAGACACAGTCTGGTGTATCAACAGCTCCCAGAATGACACTGCCCAAATAGGATAGTGCTATCCTTGGAAGCATAAACAGAGGACTCTCGAATAGGAGCAGAGAGGTTATTTTAACCTCTGTATTTGGCTCTGCAAGAATACTGTGTCCAGTTCTAATGCCCACAATTCAAGAAGGGTGTTAATAAACTGGAACAAGTCCAGAGGACAGCCACGAGCATGATTAAAGAATTGGAAGACATACCCTACAGTGACAGATTCAAGGTGCTCAATCTATTAAACTGAGCAAAAGATTAAGAGGTGACTTGATTACAGTTTATAAGTACCTACACAGGGAAAAAATATTTGATAATGAGCTCTTTAATCTAGCAGAGAAAGATACAACAGGATACAGTGACTGGAAGTTGAACATAAGCAAAAATTCAGACTGGAAATAAAGTGTAATTTTTTTTAAATTATAATTAATTACTGGAACAATTTACCAAGGGTTGTAATGTCATTGGACATTTTAAATCAAGATTAGATGTTTTTCTAAAAGATATGCACTAGGAGGCCTATGTTATACAGATAGTCAGACTAGACTGTCACAATGGTCCCTTCTAGTCATGGAATCTATGAATCTATGAAAGAAAAAAAAAATCTATAATTGGGGTCACCAGAGTACATGAAGCCATGTGACCTTAAAACCAGAGACATGTCCTTGAAGTAGTACATGATTTGTTTTGCAGTTCATTTATCAACTCTGACCTATTGTTGAATCTGCCCTGCAGAAGGTACACTCAAGCCATCATGGAATCGATTAGAGTCCCAATAAACAATCTTTTGTGTTGGAATTAAGTGAGACTTCCAGGTTCCCTCTCAGTCCCAGTCTGGACAACAGATCTATGATGTACTGAACACTGCTTATCACCTGCTCTGGAGATGATCCTCTCACCATCCAATTGTCCAATAACATGGACACCAGCCAAGCCTTCCAGGCTGCCTCCTGCTAGAAAGAGACGGGAGGGGCTGCTTTCAGAGCTCTCTTCTTCATGGAGACATAAAGAAGTGAACCAATCCTCTTTCTTTTAAGGAAGTCTTGAGAGATCTTTGTCTGTGCTCCTGAGAGGTGTGATGCCTATCCCTGCTCGCAGCCACAGAGGCAGGAGCAAGCAGAGCCCCAGAGATAAAGGCAGTTACAGGAACACTTTTACCTTAGGACAAACCCAGACTAGAAGGATCCTGTCTCCCATCTGGTTCAGAGACCAGCCTTATAGCTTTCTCTAAAAGGAACAACTTCATCCTGATGTCCCTAGATTAAGTTGTCCTCCTTGTTGAAGAATTGTAAAATCCTTACTTTTCTTTTATATATCCCTCACTTTAAAGCCTGGCTTTTTCTGTTCCAACAGACCCACTATCCCCACCTCCTGTGCACGGTAAAAAATGAACCTAGAAAAAGCTGAAACCTACTAAAACATTACACTGATCATTATACTAAATACTTAGTCTAAATAATTAACTATTCACAAAGTCAGAATAAAATATGCAACTGGAAAAAGAGTAGACATTGCTGTTTGGGTCAGTCTCACATCCAGGAGCAGCTGAAAGTAACGGAGGGCCGGTTGGACACTTTGCCTCCCCCCTCCTTATACTTTCGAGGTCACCAGGGGAGCAGATGCAACCAAACAACATTGCTGGCTAAAGCATTCTAATCTCTGGCACATGGATAGGGTGACCATATGTCCAGTTTTGGCCAGGAGAGTCCCTTCTTTAAGCTCTGTCCCAGCCATCTTGACTTTTTTGGCAAAAGTTTGGTGTGCACCCCTAGAGGGGCAGAGAGGAATGTGTGTGGGGGTGAACAGGGCTCTGGCGAGTAGCGATGCCAGCCAGGGGGAAAGGGGGCAGGCAGGGTTCGGGCAAACAGTGATGCCAGCCACATGGGGGGAGGCAGGGTTCAGGCGAGCAGCGACACCAGCCTTGTGGGGGGCAGCAGGGATCGGGCGAAGTGACACCAGCCCCACATGGGGAGCAGGCTGGGCTCAGATGAGATCCCTGTGCATGGCAGACGCAGGGCTGGGGACAGCAACTCGGGTCAGTCCTGTGCTTGAGGGGAGAGGAGGCAAGGCACAGGCCAGCCCCATGTGCAGGGGGGTAAGAGGGCAGGGAATGGACAACCCCACATGCAGGGGGAGAGGGGACATGGCTTGGGCAAGCAGCCCCACGCAGTGTCCCATTTTCCCTTTGGGAAATATAGTTACCCTACACATGGGGCATATGCACATCACCAGAAAAGGAACACATGCAAATAAGCACTCAAAGAAGAACTACTTACACATTTGTTGTAGTATTAGACAACCGTGACAATCAACATCACTATTTACACACATACAGAACAAAGAGATTACTGTGTTCCCTCACCTGATGTACTTCTTATGAGTCTGTTCTTGTTGCTCCCAAACAGAAGAGTGTTCTATTTTTAAATAAATAAACTTATCATTTCTGGTACAGGCATCCCAAACAATTGGATTAACAATTGAAGAGCCTTTGGAAGGACAAAGTTGGTCTGTTTGTCTCTTTATTAACACAACAATTCCTCTTACTGATGAGACTAGGCCCTATAAGTAAAATTGATCAAGATGAGTAATATTTTTCTATTGAGTAGCTTTATGCAATTCTATCTAGAAATTTCCACATTTCCCTAGATGCAGTGTGCTATGTACATTACATTTATTTAAAAAACTAACATATTTTAGGGCCGTCAATTAATGGCAATTAACTCAAGCAATTAATGCTAAACAAATTAACTAGATTAAAAAATTAGTTGTGATTAATCGTAGTTTTAATCACACTGTTAATAATTGAACAATTTACATTTATTATAAATAGTTTTGGATGTTTATCTATATTTTCAAATATATTGATTTCAATTACAGTACACAATACAAAGTGTACAGGGCTTTTTTTTATTACAAATATTTGCACTGTAAGATAAAAGATAAAAATTAGTATTTTTTAATTCACCTAAAACAATTACTGTAGTGCAATCTCTTTATTGTAAAAGTGCAGCTTACAAATGTAGATTTTTTTTTTATATAACGAAAACAAAATGTAAAACTTTAGAGTCTACAAGTCCACTCAGTCATACTTCTTGTTCAGCAAATCACTTAAGACACACAAGTTTGTTTACACTTACAGGAAATAATGCTGCCCACTTCTTATTTACACTGTCACCTGAAAGTGAGAACAGGCATTCACATGGCACCGTTGTAGCTGGCGTTATAAGAAAACCAACCTTCTGTTGGTGGAATCTGACTCAGATGACGAAAATGAACATGCATTGGTCCAGTCTGCTTTGGATTGTTATTGAGCAGAACCTATCATCAGCATGGATGCATATCTCAGGAATGGTGCTTGAAGCATGAAGGGACATATGAATCTTTAGCACATCTGGCACGTAAATATCTTGCAACACCGGGTACAACAGTGCCATGTGAATGCCTCTTCTCAATTTCAGGTGACATTGTAAACAAGAAGCAGGCACGATTATCTCCAGCAAACATAACCAAACTTGTTTGTCTGAGCGATTGGTTGAAGTAGGACTGAGTGGATATGTAGGTTCTAAAGTTTTACATTGTTTTATTTTTGAATGCAATTATTTTTCTGTACATAATTCTACATCTTCTATAACTTTCATGATAAAAAGATTGCACTACAGTACTTGTATTAGGTGAACTGGAATATACCATTTGTTTTGGTTTTTTACAGTGCAAATATTTGTATTAAAAATAAATAGAAAATGAGCACTGTATACTTTATATTCTGTGTTGTAACTAAAATCAATATATTTGAAAATGTAGAAAACATCCAAAAATGGTATTCTATTATTGTTTAACTGTGATTAATGTTTGTAATCACTTGACAGCCTTACATATTATTATTATTACATATTTCTATTATGGTAGCACCTATAAGCCCCAGTCATGGACCAGACCTCACTGTTGTAGGCACTGTACAAACACAAATCAAAAAGATGGTCCCTGACTCAAGAGTTTACAATTTAAGTCATTAACCCTGGATTTTCATTTAAAAACACAGTATAAAATACTATATAATATTAAAGACTACCCATAACATCTTGGCATATAAATACATACACATTTAACTACTAATATGAGAATAGTAGACTAAATTAACCCTTCCAATTCTCAGCACACACTTTCTCAAAAACCTGGAGGAAAAAGATGTTCTTTGCCTTATTGTCCAGAAGTTTCTGGTGGACCAAGGTAGAGCAGTGAATTTCAACAAGTTAGGGAAATCTCAATAAATATCTGCCAGTGACTCTCTGAGTTTGTGTTGAGGGAGCTTCTGCTCAAGCGCCTTACCTGTTCACAACTGCAGTACGGACTAAGTATAACTGCAATATGGCCTAACATTACTATAATGTATTAACATCTTTTAAATAAGTTAAAAAATAAACTTGCATCAAAATGCAGCCTTCTCAAATTTTAGTGAGTGAAAGGAGGCTGTTTTTTAAAGTATACACAGAAATGGGAGAAGGGGACTATTTTTAAGATCAATACAAGCTTTATAAATATGCCACAAAACCATGTACTGCAGTAAGTATCTACAATACTTGTGGTCTTCATAGTGGAGTGGATGCTGATATTTACATTTTTCCAAACATAAGTAGTCTCAGTTTCTTTTGTGCAGAAAAGCTTTTGCATTAGTTATTTTTGGTTTCAGTTAAATTAAGAGGTGCAGAGATAATATTTCTTCATTGGGACTATTTCATTCAAAGTTGAGAAATAAAGCAGGAGATAAAAAAGCAGAAAACATTATTTATAGATTGGAAAACAAAAATCAGCTGAGAGACAACGAGATCTACTAATTATAAAAAACTCGAAGGGCATGGAGCTAGATTTTCAAACGTATTTAGGCACCCAAAGATGCAGCTAGACAGCTAAAAATACAGATTTCAATGGGAGTTAGGCACCTAACCTGCTTAGGGACTTTTGAAAATCCTACGAGGTACCTAAATACTTCTGAAAATCCAGCCTATGGAAAACAGAAACGATCTGTGAATTCATTAACTATAGCTAATACTTTCTTTGTTTAATAAATCAGTTTTAAATGCAAAGTATGTTTTGACATATTTACTTTTTTTTCCCTTATGTATCCAACACATTTAAGGTAGCCACATTTAATTTTTTTTTTAAATTAAATGCTAGTTTTGTGTATTTTTAATCGAATTCCAATTTCAAATCAAATGATGCTTGATATAAAACTCATTAATACAAAATTAAGCACCTAGTACAATAAGAAATATATCAGTGACAATTTCTAAATCAAGATTGGATGTTTTTCCAAAAGCTATACTCTAGGAATTATTTCGAGTAAATTCTATAGGCTGTGCTATACAGGACTTCAGATTAGATTAGCAGTTCTCAAACTGTGAGTCAGGACCCCAAAGTAGATCAGGACCCCATTTTAATGGGGTCACCAAGGCAAGCATTAGACTTGTTGGAATCCAGGACTGAAGCTGAAGCCTGAGCTCCACCCCCACCTGGGGCAATGGGGCTTGGGCTGCAGCCTCCTTCCCTGCCCCCCAGGGCTCGGGCTCCAGCTCTGCCACCCACCCCCAACCTCCCAGGGATCATGTAGTAACATTATTGTCACAACAGGGGTCATCATGCAATGAAGTTTGAGAATCCAAGGATTAGATTATCCCAATGGTCCCTTATAGATTCAGAATCAATGGTAAGTTTTCACATTCTAACACAATAAAAATGTAAAAATTTAGAATCTGAATACATTTATATTGAGCTATACAAATGCTTAAATAAAATATTTACAATATAGTGTTTCCTCCTGGTAAGCAAAGAGAGCCATCAAATTTAGTAAAGATTTATATATAATATTTAGCATATATTTATATTATAGTATATCTAGTCGTGAATTAACATGTTTTAATGGTTATACCCATCAGTGCAGCAAACCCTGCAGGACCTTCCCTTGGAGGGCGCGGGGATTTTTTCAGAGCAGACTGACTCCAAGCTGCACAGCTTGAAAGACTCCAGGGCGACTATGAAGTTGTTGGGAATGCACACATCGGCAACCCAACACAAGCACTTTTAGCCCCAACCACAAGAACAGCGCTCATATCCTCCTCAGCTGAGGCAGGGTTTTTATAGATGAAGGGGCAGGAACGGCAGGCGGAAACCTTCCAACCTCCCCTTCATCAGGCTCTAAACAGGCCTTTTGAAGATGGACAAAAGGAGGATAGCGCATCCACCACACTACTATGTCTTCTGAATCGTCTATCCCACTTCTACCATGCTTGGTCCCAAATAACATAGGACCACTGGGTTCTTTGCATGGTAGAAGTGGGATATTCTCTCCAATTCTGGCTCCTCCCCTCCCTGCCACCCCCATCCCCAATCTTTTTCAGGGACCCCTCTCATGAGCAACTCCTTATCCAGGAGGTGCAATCACTCCTCGCCATAGAGGCAGTGGAGGAGGTTCTTCAGGAGCTAAGGGGAAAGGGCTTCTACTCCCATTATTTCCTAATCCCCAAGGCAAAAGGGGGTCTCAGACCTCTTTTAGACCTGCGAGGACTCAACCAGTTCATGGTGAAGTTGAAGTTCCGCATGGTCTCCCTGAGCACTATTATCCCTTCCCTGGATCCGGAAGACTGGTACACCGCACTCAACATGAAAGGAACATGCGCACAGATGTTTTCTCTGGTTTTCGCTCAGCCACAAACACTATCAGTTCACAGTCCTCCCATTTGATCTGTCAACAGCCCCTGAGTATTCACCAAGTGCATGTCGGTCGTAGCGGCCTTCCTTCGGAGGAGGCAGTTGCAGGTATACTCATACCTAGACAACTGATCTGTGAGAGAAAAAGCCAGCAAAGGGGGGCAGCTATTAAGAGCTATTGTATCAGTAGTGAAAGACAAAAAACTCTTAACCATTGTGAGTGGTAATTTGGGAATCAACCATATCCCTTACAGATACCCAAAAACATCCTGGTTCCAACATTTTTCACAGCTCTAGTATGAACATTTTCTTAAATTCATAAAATAAAACAGATTATTATTCACTAACCTGATCCGAGCTCAGCTGTGAAGAACCATCTTGAAATACCATAGTAACCACCACAGCTACTGCCTCTTTTATAGTTGTGATTAACTGGCTTTTTTCCTTGTGTCCCAAACTTCCGACATCACAAAATGTTTTTTCAGGTGATTCTGCTTGCTCAGAAGCCCAATCATACTTTGTTTTATGTGAATTAACATCTTCCTTCACTGGTAGCCACTGTTCCATCTTGTATGAGCAATAAGTAGATATATCCTTCTTCCTTTTAAGACTGGTGATTTTATTATTTTCACTATCCTTATTTTTCTTTCTTTGTACTGATGAGTTTCTCTCTATATCGTCCCATTTTGGTAGGTCCACATCCTGGTAATTTATAAAGGTGCTCATACTAGAAGTGAGCAATACTGAGCTCACTATTTTGGTGTTTTGATTACACAACATTTTGTCCGTAAGTTCTGTACTGGCTAATTGACTACTATTTTCTGCAGTGCTGATATTCATATTTAATGATGCAGCTAAAGAATCATGGATCTCCTGGAAGAACCAGAAACTTTTTAGTGGATAAATTATTCACCTTTTTATTATAGGTGAGAAAATTAAGTAAATATCAATTTAACATTTTCTGAAAAGCTTTTCAAAATGATTTATGCAGATAAAACACAAAAATGTTGATATTGTCTTACTTTCATTTTAAAATAAATCTGCCTGATGCGTTTTATGAGTTCTATTAAAATAGAAGATTCAATTTAACAAGATTATATAACAAAGAGAAAACACTATAAAGACTAAATATGCATCCCTTTAAAAAAAATCACTCTGCTCCTTTCTATTATTTGTAATAAAAAATTAGAATTATTTTTCAATTGTTGCTGTTGGTGTCATATTTACGTGAATTACAGGGCTGAAGGAAAGTGCAAAGTTAACAGCCTACTGACTGCAAAACCGGTATTAGCAGCTCCTCTACAAGCTTCTCTATCATCCATATTAAAGTGCTTCATCCATGACCTGGAAAGACAGTCTTCAGAGGCCAAATGGAAGTTAATTTTCCATGCCCATTCACTCTTTCACCTCATTTATCAAGCAAGGTACCAAAAATGTGACTAATTTCTCCTTCCTCAGCTTATTCCTCAGGCTCCCTAACTTCAAAGTAATGAAACCAATTCTCTAGCTTGAGACTACACACTCTGGGAACAAGTTGATAATAAACACAAATAACAGAAAAATCTGTCTTCTTATGTGTGGCTTGTCTGCCATCAATGTAGCTAATGGTTCTGACTGATAGTATCTGGTTAGGGAAGAAGATAAACTGAATGAATCTGAAATGAATGGAGTAGGGGGCACTATAAAGAGTTTGCCCCAATCACCATTCCCAAACATATGTGCTGGAACTAGGGATACGGGAGGTGCTGCTGTGCCCCCTGACTTGAAGTGGTTTCCATCATATAAAAGGTTTACAGTTTGGTTCAATAGCTCTCAGTACTCCTACTATAAAAATTGTTCCAGTGCCCTTGTTCCCAATAGGACACCACTAAGGCTGAAAGAGAGGGAATATCCTTAACATGACACCCAAACATTCAATCAGTGGAGTGAATTCTACTGCCAAATAGCAAGCAGAGAGTCCTACATTTTTTGTGTTCACTTTGTGTGCATGTAAAATTGAATTATGATACCAAGTATTACACATAAAATTGTGGGTGACAGTTCTCCTGTAAAGGCTCAAAGGCAGACCAACAGACAAAATGATTAATTTACTATATTTCAAAATGTCATTTTGGGAGGAAGGAAAGGAGGTATGACTCATGAATTCTGAACGCTTGGGGCTGGCAATACTGTAATCTTGACTGTTCCAGGCTATGACTCCTAGGGTAAAAAAATGTTCCTGCTGGATACAGGAAGCAGAAATTCGGGCATGTCTCCTTTCCTCCTCTGCTCACTAGAGTCCTCCTTCTGCTAGTTAGAATATACTCCTCTGAGTGTGTTTATTTTGGGGGTGGGACAGGGCTGACTCCACATGCACAATATACCCTTTCCACTCATCTCCTATGGCTGACTACAGCTATGTCCCCAAGAGCCACAGAGAAGCAAGGTAAACCTAGTCCCCATATTACACTAGTGGTGGAAAGAAATGGCACCTCAAAAGTAATACAAGCTTCTTCCTGGAGAAACAGATAGAGACAACTTGGGAGTCATTAGAGTGAGCTGACAAAGGAGGCAGAACTGGAGCCAAGACTCCCGCTGCTAACTGGACGACAGAGGTAAGACAGAAAGATAGAGGAAGGATGCCTATTTTCCAAATGGGTGACTGATAATACACAAGTATCAGAGGGATAGCTGTGTTTGCTGCTTTTACAGATCCAGACTAAGAGTCCTGTGGCACTTTATAGACTAACAGACATAATGGAGCATGAGCTCTCGTGGGTGAATACCCACTTCGTCGGATGCATCCATTACGTCTGTTAGTCTATAAGGTGCCACAGGACTCTTTGCTGCTGATAATACACACACAGTTTATGCTAATAAAATTTATGGTGGAAAATAAAATTTAACAACATAAAAAGTATATTTTTGAACTTTTTCCTTAGTTTTACAATATACTTGCCTCTTCATTTTCCAAAGTGATTTTCTTTTCCCTGAATTTATACTCATTCATCTTCTCATTATTACCTTAAAAAAAAAAAAAGGCATTTGTATACTATAGCCAGAGGTGGCAGTAATGCCTATGGCTAAGATCTCCAAAAACTTTCCTTTATAAGACCCTATTTTCAATTGCTTTTAACTTCACCAAACTTTAAGCATTTGCACTGAAATTTTCCCTGCCATTTGTATGCTTCAGGCTGAATTAAAAAAAAAAAGATTGTGTTAAAATAATTCAGCTGTTTCCTAGGATAATTATTGAAAAAACCTGCACAACTTCACAGAGATGCATTAATACCTCCACGCGCTGTTGCAAGGGCTTGACATTTGGCAGAGGTCAGTCTCTGGTGTTAAGGATGTGCGTTTTCCCATTCATGTGAAAAATCCACTCACATTTGGGCAAGTTATAAGCATCTGAAAAATCACAATTCACATACAATTCTAACCCATAGAGGCTGGTACCTTAATTCTCCAAAGAGTCCTCCTTCACCAAAAGGCTCCATTCGTGCACACAAATCCTGTGTGTCAATCAGACTGTGTATGCTTCATCCGCACAGAGTGCCCGAGCATGCCTTATCCCACAAAAACTGCTAGGATTTTATTTACAACTGATCCTTCTGGCAGCAGGTGGCGCACTTTGGTGCTGGGCACCAGAACTTAGAGCAAGGAAATTCTCTTTCCTCTGCTCTCAACCCCTGCTTACCAGAGCTCAAGATGGATAGAGGAACAAGAACAATCTGCATCAAATGCAAAGAGATGAGAAGCAGGGGTAGGCTGGGAGAGGTTAGAACAGAGGGGAAACAAGGACAGGAGCCAAGGTAGTTGACAGGAAGCAACGAGAACAAAGACAGACGCCAATAGAACAGGAGCAGAAGGGGGACAGGGACAAGCCTAAAGGATGAACAGGGACAGAAGGGTATATAACTTCTAGAGAACATCTCCCTCCAGAACCTGGAATTGAAACTGGTATTCCAGAGTCCCAGCATTTTTCTGCCGTCTAGTAAATAGACATGGAACCCACTGGCAAAGTGCACATGCCAGCCCCTTTTAGTTGCTGGTCCAGAGGATAACAAGTTACTACCATTCCCAACTACTTAGTTAGCTCAGGCGATAGAGGTCTGTGCCATGTACCTAAATATCCCAACCCTGCTAATGACCCGTGTGGGGATCAGCACCATTCCACATGATGGAATTTTTTTCCCCCCGTTTGCTGAATTGTTTCAAAAAAATTATTGGCAGAGTGAACAAGGCCCTATACTCAACTCGATAGGATTTCTCAGTTTGTCCGTAAGTAATCCAATAACTTTGGAGCACCATATTTGATCGATTCCAAAATTTCAAGGAAAGTTCTGGGCAGAACTCTATTGATTTTTTTTTTTTGGGGGGGAGAGAATCAGCAAACAGGAAAATGGAAATGAGGGAGACACAGAGCCCCCTTGCATCTGCTTAGTTCACTTATCTGATTTAACCAGCTCAGTAACTGACCTTCCATCCTAACACTATCTCCAGCCTCCATCTCAGCTCTGCCCATACCCCAGTGGAGTTTAAAATGTTGATATTCTGTAAGATTTATTGGACAGAAAGAAAAGAAATAGCAGGGGGGAGCCAGAGGGAGAGGAGAATGAAAGAGGTTTTATTCCTTCCTCCCTCTTAGCACTTTGCTTCCCCAAAGCCTACTCCATGTGAGGGAGGGC
This sequence comes from Gopherus flavomarginatus, assembly GCF_025201925.1. Lineage (NCBI taxonomy): Eukaryota > Metazoa > Chordata > Testudines > Testudinidae > Gopherus > Gopherus flavomarginatus. The sequence continues at coordinate 267,481,845 of NC_066619.1, read as the reverse complement.
TCCAGCCATCTGCCCATCCCTTCCAATCAAGTGGGAGACTAAATTCACTTTGGAGACACACACAGCTTCTGGCATGGGAGAAGAGTGGGGGTGGGGGAGATGCACAACCCCTGGCATGAGGTGGGGTGAGTGCAAGATGAATTGAAAATACTCCTGCTTTAGATATTTGGGTTATTCAATACTCCTTCTCATGGATATTTGGTGAATTTAAATTAAGTACCTCCACTTATGTCATATGTAGGTATATTATGTTATGTTTTTTAATGTTATGATTTATCATCCCATAGGCCCAAACATTTGAAGGAATTATGTTTGACCCTGCATTCAATAACTAACAGATAAAACAAAAAATATAAAAAACTGAGAAAAAGACAAGCAGCTTAAATGACAATTTAATTTAAATTCTGTGGCAGTACACTATAAAATAGCTATAGGCTCTAATCTATCCATACATTTCACAGATTCTCACTGCATGCTTTTTTCCTTTCAAAAGCCATTTGCACTTAAAGAGTTAAACGATACATAGAACTCAACCTGCATGAGCAGAGTGGGAATGGCACATGGAGGTATGTAAGTTAGATCCCTGGTGTGCACAATGAGCTTGGCCTACAGAAACAATGAAACGTACAACCCTCTAGTATCACATACATTCACAACAGCAACAGAGAGTCCTGTGGCACCGTTAAGACTAACAGGTGTATTGGAGCATAAGCTTTCATGGGAGAATACAAAGTAGGTATTCACCCATGAAAGCTTATGCTCCAATACATCTGTTAGTCTTAAAGGTGCCACAGGACTCTCTGTTGCTTTTTACAGATCCAGACTAACACGGCTACCCCTCTGATACCATTCACAACAGCTTTCCCCTGCCCTCCCCCAACATGGATCATCAGCAAAGGTTTGAAACCTGGCCTTGTAGAATCCCAGCTGAGACCCTTAAGACTTGAGCTAGCCTTTCTGTTGACCAAACAGTAAGGGACGGGGGGAGAGACTTGGCAATTTCCCATTGAATTACACCACTCTTAGCTAGACAGCTGTAGAAAACCGGAGATGAGGAATCCTGGATTCTATTCCCACTGTAATGGATTTTGAGGAGATAACCAAAGCGTATAGAAGTGGATTAAGTGGGTAAGGTTTGGATCTACCACATTAGAGAACTGGGTTCTATATTCCCAAATATCAGAATGACCTTATATAATTTTGCTGTTAACATATTTGTAAAACTGGCAGCAATGCAGGGCAGGGGGACGGCACAGAAGCAGCAGCAACTCACACTTACCTGCCTTCCAGGGTTAGCATCATGACCTTGTTTGGTAATAAGGGTGGTGAACATAATGGAAATATAAAACACCCTCGGCAGAGACAAGATTTCACCTCATGGTCTCTTATTTCCCAGCTCAGGGAACTTTCCCATAAGCCAATAGGTATTATAATAAGTGAAGTCTATAATACAGACAACACTCGTCACATGACGATGATAGTGTTGAGAGTGCTTAATATGTCTGCTTCGTGCAGACAAAATTAAAAAATAGTAACGTGTAAACTTCAGAAAAATTAGGATTACCTATTTCTAGTTAGTATTGTCCTACTTAGCAGATGTAACGTGTGAGGCAAAATTCAGATCCCTTGGAACTTATACGTTTTTGTCAAAAAGCACCCAAAACAGTCCTCATCCTATTAAAAAAAATTTAAGTGATCATTTTTACATCAACGTATTCCAAACAGGGCTTTGGAGCTGTGCTCAGGCTCTGCTCCAGCTCCAGGCAAAAACCTGCAGCTCCACTGCTCCGGAGCTGCTCCACTCTCCAGCTCTGGGCTCCACTCCAAAGCCCTGATTCCAAATGTATCAAATTGATCTGCATCAAACTAACATAAAAATTCAAATACAATGAGAAGTTTAATTTCAATGGCGTTTCCCCTCTCCACACATACACTTTTACATTCCTCAAAAAATAATCATTTAACAGTTTTGTCAAAATATAAACATTGCCACAACCTTAACTATGGTATCACTACAGCTCCACCATAATATATACACAGAGTATGTGTATTTTTAAAAGCAAATTATATTTATTTATATCTTGGATATCAAACTACTATTACAATGAAACTGGCAACCAATAGGTAAGTTTTCTTATTTATTAAGAAGCAACAAGTTGGCCAAATTCTGAAGTATTTATTCAGGTAAAACTCTTATTGTAGTAAGTGGGATCTTTCCTTCAGTAACGCCAGACACTAAAAACATAAAGCTAATAAATATTAAATAAATTATACTACATTGTTGCATTATAGGATGAAGATCAGTGGACAATATTAAATGAGAAAAAATTGTAAAACTTTAATTCTACTAAGGACCTCATCTAATGCAATTACAAAAAATAATCCATTAAAAGTTATAGATTTTATTACAAGGGAATCTCTAGTTTTGCCCAGTTACACCTTCTTCACCATGCACTGTTCAGAGGATCTCATCTGTATCTTAATATCCAACTAACCTTAGTTCTGTTTTGTATATCTTTTCCTGCAGTCTGGAAAAAAAATCACTAGATGGCAATATAAACCTATCTTTGCTTTCACAGATTTTAAAGGCTAGAAGAAAGACAATTGTGATAATCTATTCTCATACCAGAAGCCATAGAATTTCACTCAGTAAATTCCTTCATAAAGCCCATAATTTCTGGCTGAAATAGAGCATATATTTTAGAAAGACATACAAACTTTCCAACGGCACTTCCAAGAGATTAGCAAAAATCATATTTAATTCTCCACATATTACAATAAAATACAGCCTAAAAGTGTCTCCATAGAGGGGGTTCTAAAAGGCTTATCTCAGAAGTTGAAGTGTGTGTGTGTGCGTCTTACATGAAAAACAGAACAGAAAATTGTGATTCCTCTCCATTTCGAGTCTACCTGTTCTTAAGAATTGACTTCTTTTTCCATCTATCATACAAATTAACAGGCTTAAACTTAGGAAATTCCCAGAACAGAGCACAAATTGCAAACTTATTTTTAAAACATATAGAACAGGAATAATCAAGAGTGTGTTTACTAGGTTGAAAGTGGTTTCATAAAAATGTTTTATTTTCTGTAAGTTTGCTTTTAAAATTATCAAGTTTTAGGTAAGTAGGACAATAGTAATTAGAAGCAGGTACTCTATTTTTTGTTTTTCCTCAAGTTTACAAGTTACTGTTTTTATATCCACTTTCTCTTTTTCACTTACCTAGAAGTTCCGTGAATTGTCTCCATTTGCTATTATAAAACTAATAGCTTTAATTTCTCATTTTAAATATGGAGAGAAGAGAGAGATCAGAAAGATCTAGCAGCAGAGCAACATAATATCACACAGAAAAATGGACCTATACTAGAACTCAGTCCCTCATTTCCAAGGAAGTAGGGTCTTGAGAGCAGAATAGAGGCAGAAAGGAGGGCGTGGGTCTTGGAGGGAAAGACAGATTAAAAAGTGATATGGATATGGTTGCATATTTATTTGTATACTTTTATTTGGTAGGTATGTTTGGGGTTGTCAGAATGTAATAATAGGCCAAGTCAGAACCGCAACTTTCGTCCAGGGACTATTTTTGTTAACATTTCTCAAACAGGAAATCTTTAGATGGTCATCCAGTTTGTGTAAATTATATTACATAAACGTACAACTATGACTAAATCTACCATTGTAGCTTTTCCTTAATTATGTTTTTATAGTTCTGACACTTTAAGAGAGTACTGAAAGGTATATACAAGTTATAACGAGCAATAAAATGAAAAGCATGACTTCATAAGGCTAACTCAGGACAGTTTAGGTTCTTGTTGAGATGTAATCCTTAGGGACAAATCACTACCATTCTAGAATTAGAAAGTACATCCTGGATATCAAATGAACCTTCCAGCTACTACTGCATCATATGTAAGATACAATTTAGCAAGTAGCCCAATGGTTTTCATCAAGTTGTTGAAGCATAGATCTAGAGATATTACTGCTGACAAATCACAATATTGATTCTTTTTCCAAACACAAGTTTCCATATTGCTTTAGTTATTCCTGAGGCATTGCTGTTCTTTTTCTCAGATGGGTCAGTCAACTGCCCCAGAAGCAAATAAAGAAATGGGAGAGCGTTTGGTTCAAGCATGACATGTTTGAACAGATCACAGGGGTTACTGCCTCAATGGACTACAGAAAGGAAAACCAAATTGGGCAAGATACTTTAAAAAAAAAAAGTTAAAAACTGGAAATGTAGGGGTCAGAAAGCAGATCTTCACTACCAGCTGTTGACCTGGAATAAGTAATATGTTCTCTGTCAGTACACCTCATGGCAATGTAACATTTAGATGACGTTTGTGTCATGTTTAGGTATACTTGACTGTGGTACAGTTCCTAATGTTTTATGTCCCTTTGAGTAAGAACTTGCTATTGGTTTAGTTGTTTTTTAGGACAGTGCCCAGCTAATTAACTCAATTTAAAGAAAAGTTCCAGACCAACAACCTACAAACAAAAGTACATGTACATATTATACTTGACTGCTTTTGTATGTATGTAAGATAAGGGCGGTAATTGTTGTGCTCTACTCAGCACTGGTGAGGACTCAGCTAGAGTAGTGTATCCAATTCTGGGCACCAAGCTTTACGAAAGACATGGACACATTGGAGATGGTCCCCAGGAGAGCAACAAAAATGATACAAGATTTAGAAAACCTGACCTATAAAAACAAAACAAAACTGTATGTTTAGTCTTGAGAAAAGAAGACTGAGTGGGAACCTAACAATAGACTTCAAGTATGTTAAGTGTTGATATAAAGAAAAGGGTGACCAATTGTTCTCCATGTCCATCGACGGTAAGACAAGAAATAAGACAAGGCTTAATCTGCTGCCAGGGAAATTTAGGCTAGATATTAGGAGAACCTTTCTAATTATAAGGGTAGTCAAGCTCTGGAATAGGCTTCCAGAGAGGTTGTGGAATCCCAATCATTAGAGGTTTTTAAGAACAGACTGGATGAACACCTGTCAGGAATGGTCTAGGTTTACTTGGTCCTGCCTCAGCACATGGGGCTGGACTTGACTTCTCAAGACCCCTTCCAGTCCAACAATTCTATGCTTTAACAATATTTTTTACATGGGATTAAGATACCCAGTTTTAAATGGTTAACCGAGTCATTTACTCAACAGTTCTTGCAGTAATGCCATGGAATTTGTAAATATCCTGAAGCAAGTGCAGTCTTGCTTGTGAAAGTGGTCAGTGCACACATTATCAGCTCTGACTCTCATGTAGTTCCATCATTGGATCTACCATGTTTGACTTGTACACTGACTTTCAAGATGACTTGCACATATGAGGACAAATTCTACTCTGTAATACTGGTGCAACCCCTCAGTGAAACTACTGAGCTTGAACAAGTGTACAGAATTGGACCGTATTGTTCAAGTCACCATGAACTTGCCCACCAGAATGGCACCACACCAACTGCTTTCTTTGTCCAATAGATCCTACCATGGAGCTTTCAAACTAAATTGGTTAAGACTGAGGTCACATTATATTACATAGGAATACTCCATATTGCTGTGCCATACACTAAGTACCTTCTACATCAATAGGTTTCGTCATATTAAATAATCTTCCCTGCTTGTCTCCTCCCCTCCTCCAAACCAAATCCAAATAGCTAGGTTTGGCATAGAGGGTGAAGCTGCAATAATCCTATGCTCTAGGCCACAAGGCAAAAGCAAGCCTCTATACAGATGTTACAGGCCCCTAAATTTGCAATAATTCTGCTGCTCCTACATTCTTGTTCCATGAGGGGCAATAAATTATGGATCCATCTGGAACAAATCCTCTAGCCCGAACCCCAAATCCTGGGGTTGGATGGAAAAAAGGAAGGATGGTCCAGTGGATAAAACACTGGCCTGGAACTTAGGAGACTTGTATTTGTTTCCCTGCTCTGCCACAGATTTCGTCCTGAGTGAACTTTGGAAATTTTCTTCAGTCTCTCTGAGCAGCATGTTGCCATCTGTAAAACAGGGATATTAGTACTTCTGCCTCAAGAATTTTCAGAGCCAATATTGCCTATGATTCTATTATTCTATAAAAAAAAGAGCCATAAGAGGTCCTGCCCCAGCTACACCCACATCAAAATTCATATAAAGCAAGTAAAAAGAGGGCCAACAAGTCAAATATATAAGTAAAAAGGGAAAGAAAATAAGAAATCTAAGGAATAGTCATCCTATAACTCAGGTTCCATCCACTCCACTGAGGAAAAGAGCTCTCAGAATCAGGGCTCAGAGACAGATAAAAAGGGGGGGCGGGTGGAAAACAGTGAAGATGTCCCTCCCACATCCCACCTGATAAGTTTGATATTGTGTGCAGAATGGTTGGACCTGCCATCCAGATACAGCCAGAGAAGGTGCCTGAAGGCAAGCCTAAAGGCAAATACCTCCCATCCAAATCTTTACATGGGGTATGTCTACATCACAGGATTATTCCGATTTTACATAAACCGGTTTTGTAAAACAGATTGTATGAAGTCGCGTGCACGCAGCCACACTAAGCACATTAATTCAGTGGTGTGCGTCCATGTACTGAGGCTAGCGTCGATTTCTGGAGCGCTGCACTGTAGGTAGCTATCCTGTAGCTATCCCATAGTTCCCGCAGTCTTCCCCGCCCATTGGAATTCTGGGTTGAGATCCCAATGCATGATGGTGCAAAAACAGTGTCACGGCTGATTCTGGGTAAATGTCATCACTCATTCCTTCCTCCGTGAAAGCAACGGCAGACAATCATTTCGCGCCCTTTTTCCCTGGATTGGCTTGGCAGATGCCATAGCATGGCAACCATGGAGCCCGTTTTGCCTTTTGTCACTGTATGTGTACTGGATGCCGCTGACAGAGCTACACAGCAGCATTCATTTGCATCACCACCTGGGCTGATCGGAGTTCCACGCTGGACAAACAGGAAATGAAATTCAAAAGTTCGCGGGGCTTTTCCTGTCTACCTGGCCAGTGCATCTGAGTTCAGATTGCTTTCCAGAGCGGTCACAGTGGTGCACTGTGGGATACCGCCCGGAGGCCAATACCGTCGATTTGCGGCCACACTAACCCTAATCCAACATGGCAATATCGATTTCAGTGCTACTCCTCTCGTCGGGGAGGAGTACAGAAACCGGTTTAAAGAGCCCTTTACATCGATATAAAGGGCCTTGTTGTGTGGACAAGTGCAGGGTTAAATCTGTTTAAAGCTGCTAAATTCGGTTTAAACGCGTAGTGTAGTCCAGGCCTGAGACAACACTACTGCATTCTTGAATGATGTGATCAGGGATGAATGAGACAGAGAATAAACAGACGTGCACTTTGATACAAAATTCAAGAGCCCAAAATTGCCATCATAGAAATACCAAAGCTCTATTCTGCAGTGGTATCTGTAGTAAAAGATGCAATAGACCCATCTGATGAGGATTTCTCTCTCAAAGATACAAGTGAAAGCCACGTTCAAAAGGAATTCTGAGGCTTCTTCGGATGCCTAGGTCTCAGCAAAGACACTGGAGCTGCAATTATCTGGGCTTCAGGCCCTTCCCTTCATATTGTCAACAGCAAAAGGACTGACACTTCTGAGCCAAAGTTCATACTCTACTATCCTACTCGCCAGCAGCAGGGAGGATTCTGCTTAATTAGCTGTCTATGAGATACCCAATTTCATATGCCCATCTAAAATAGCCCTTTTGGTGGAAGGAGGGCTATACCACCATAGTATCTGCAACAACAGGGCCCTCATCTACAATATGTTTTGTCTTTTTTGACATCTAGCCATGCAGTAAAAAGTGAATTAATTTGAACATTGTCAAATAATTCCCCAACCAACCCTCTCACAAAAAAAGACACAATATATTACAAAAGTAAATTCTCTAAATACATTTAAAACTTTAAAAGATACTAGATTTTGTGATTTTATTAGATAATTAGAAGTTGTACTATAAAGCATTTTTAGTCAATATATGAGGGTCACCCTCAAGAATGCTTGCCCTGCTAACAGATAGCCACAACTTGTTCATTCATTAAAAGTTAAGATTCATTAATATTCCTTCAAGTATGAGATACTATAAGCTTGTTGAACCACAGAAACTAAACACTGGTACAGTCCTATGATTTCAACATTAAGAAACAATGTTTTATTGCCAATAAAAAGCATTTCCTAAGGCCGTGTGTACACTAGAGTCCAGTTTACATAAGTTGTCATCAATCATCAGTTGCTCCAATTACATCAGTTGTGCACGTCAACACAATGCTCATGTCAGTGGAGCGTGTTCACAGTCGGCGCTCTTGAATGAATAGTGTGTTACATTGTGGGTAGCTATCCCACTATGCAACTTGCCACCCTCTGCTGATTGGAGATCTGGAGATGGATGACAATGCATCATGGGGGTGTGCTTATTGTCCCACAATGTACACATCTACCCCGATATAATGCGACCCAATATAACACAAATTCGGATACAAAGCGGTAAAGCAGTGCTCCGGGGGGGCGGGCTGCGCACTCCAGCAGATCAAAGCAAGTTCAATATAATGCAGTTTCACCTACAACACAGTAAGATTTGTTGGCGCCCGAGGACAGCGTAATATCAGGGTAGAGGTGTATTTTTTTCCATCCCATCATTCTTAGTTTTGTGCCTTTTTGAACAGCCCCTATAAATGGTGCGCCCGCCATTTCTACCTGAAATGGATCCTGAACTGCTGACGAGTCTGGTGATGAGTATTATGAACACAATGCAGCTGATCCTGCAGTATTTCATAAGCTGCGAAACACAGTCAATCTGCTTGTCTATCCTGTTGTGTACACTGGAAAGACACAACTCAAGACTGCCGCTGGCGTTCTTGGAGCAGCTGCATATGGTGGACCATCAGTACTGGGCTCAGGACACAAGTACTGAGTGGTGGGATCACAGCATGATGCATGTATGAGATGATGAGCACCAGCTGCAGGACTTTCAGATGTGCGAAGTCATTTTCCTGGAACTATGTGAGAAGCTCACCCCTGCCCTGCGGCACACGGAAACCAGAATGAGAGCAGCGCTCACCGTGGAAAAGCAAGTAGCAATCACTGTGTGGAAGCTGGCAACCCCAGACTGCTACCTGTCATTTGCCAATCAGTTTGGAGTTGGAAAGTCCACCATGGGGCTTATGGTGACGCAAGTGCGGCGGGACATGAATCGCTTCCTACGATGAAGGACTGTGACTCTGGGTAATGTGTAGGAAATAGTTGATGGCTTTGTGGCAATGCTATTCCCTGACCTTGGCAGTGCAATAGATGGTACGCATATCTCAGTTTTGACCCCAGACCATCTTGCAACAGAATATATCAACTGAAAGGGCTATTTCTCCATGGTCTTGCAGGCACTGGTAAATCACCAGGGCCGTTTCACTGACATTAATGTGGGGCTGGTCAGGAGAAGGTTCATAACGCACACATCTTTAGGAACACTGGATTGTACAGAAAACTGCACACTGGAACTTTCTTTCCAGACCAGAAGATTCCAATGGGGGATGTGCAAATGCCCATAGTGATCCTGGAAGACCCCACCCACCCCTTACTCCCATGGCTCATGAAGCCTTACACCAGGAACTTGGACAGCAGCAAGAAGTGCTTCAACAACAGGCGCCGAATGAGACTGAATGTGCTTGTTTGGCAGATTAAAATGTTGCTAGGATGCCTATTTGGCAGGTTAGACCTCAATGAGGAAAATATTTCAATGGTCATAGCAGACAGCTATGCTCTGCATAACATTTGCAAAGTGAAGGGGGAAAAGTTTGCCCAGGGTCAGAGTGCTGAGGTGGATCAGCTGGCTGCTGATTTTGTGCAGCCAGATACCAGGGCAAGTAGTGGGGCTCAGCAGAAGGCTATTCGAATCAGGGAGGCTTTGAAGGAGCATTTTGATAATGAGCCCCAGTAATTCGTCTTTATGCGATGCATTTGGCCAGGCAATGTTCACTTACTGCCTTGAATGACCCCTGTAATGTTTGCTTCCTGAGCGTTAACTGTGGTGAGCAAGTGTTCTTGCCTATAGCCACTGAATTTTAGCAGCAACTACTGTGTGCATGATACAAATAAAGACTCATTTTGTTTCAAGAACTACACTTTAATTAAAGAATAAGTTTTTTTGCAGGGGGGGGCGGGGGAGGGGACCGGGCACAAACAGGGGATACGGAAATGAGGAACAGGCTCACAGCTGTGTGCAACTCCAGCTTTCATCATGAAACCAGTCTCTGGGGGTGGAGTGCAAGGAGTACTGCAAGGGAACGGGAACATACAAGGAATGTGTTGAGGGAGTTTGGGGAGGTCATGGAACAGTGTTCTATATTGGCTGCGGAGGGAGACATGCACAGATGTGCTCAGAGAGCATCTCTATGAGGGACTTGAGCATCTCTGTCTGGCCCTCCAGTGGCTTTATCATCCACTCCTGCCCATCTATCATCCACTCCGGACCCTGTCTCCTTTCCAGGCTATCCAGTCTGAGTTTTTCATTAATGGTCTTCCTCCACACTCTTTTCGCTATCTGCTGTATCTGTTGACTGCAATACTTTGAGAAACATAACCTCCTTACTCCTCCTGATTCACCTCCTTATCTGACAGAAGCATTCTGCTGATGTGGAGGAATTGGTACCCAAGGGCACATCTGCAAAAGCCAAAGAAACAATGAACAGACACAGCATTGTGACTGCACTCCCAGCCATGAATCACAAAAGCCACATACATCTCTTTCTCACTGTCCCTTGGCTAGCACACAGCTCGGTTAGAGTTCCAAATATGGTGAGTTCGGTGGGGCAGGGTGGGTTGGGAAGAATGAATGGCAAAAGAAGAGACAAAGGGTATAGGTGGTTTGCAAAGAGGGTCACTACATGTGCCTAGGGAAGATATTCTGAATATTGGCACACTCTTCCACAGGCTGGGATAATCAGACCTGATATCTCATTCCATAGGGTAACCCAGGATGCAAGGGTCCATCTCTTGCATGCGTATGGCTCCAGACCAGGTCCATATGCTGCTTGCTTGTGTGCCACTGTGGTCCCTGCAGAAAAAATAGTCAGTTGGCACGACAGAATTTCCTACCGCAGGGGGAGAAACAAGGCAGCTCTGCCAAGAAATCTTCAGCAGAGGATTGCCAAGTACCTACATGAAAGTTTCCTAGAGATCTCTATGGAGGATTCCTCGGACATCCCAATGTACATTAACAAACTTTTTTCACCAAGCTCCCACTACCTAGCTGCATAGTCTTTATTGTTAATTTCTATCCCTTATCCCTCTTCTACTATAAAAAAAGTAAATGAGATCTGTCACTGTGCAGCATGAAAGAAAAATGGGTGCTTACCAGAGCTTACCTCTCCTGCTTCATGTGTGCCAGAGATGGAGTGCTGAGACTGGTTAGACCCCTCTGGAGTCAAAAACAGTCCTGGCTTGCCATTGTACCGGACAACCCTGTTGCACGTCCCTCATCTTCATCCAGGTCCACTTCGTATCCACCACTTCATCCATGGGGTTGACTCCGCTGGCCACTGCCTCCAGTCCCCGCAAAGTATCCACGGGGCTCTTGGAAGTGGATCACAGCCAAGGATACCAGGCAGCTCCTCAAAGTGGCAAATCTTCGGCAATGCACCAGAGCAATGGTTGGCCTCCCTTGCCTTCTGGTACGCCTGCCTCAGCTCCTTGATCTTAGCACAGCACTGCTGCATATCCCTTTCACGTCCCTTCTCCTGCATGCAGTGAGCAATCTGCTCATAGATATCAAAGCTCTTACAGCTTGAGCAAAGCTGTGACTACACAGCCTCCTCTCCCCACAGACCTAACCGATCCAACACCTCTGGCAAACTCCAGGCGGGAGCACATCTGTTGTGGAAAGCAGGCATAGTCAGCTGGGAAGATGCTGTGGGAACAGACCACACAGAGCAAACACGAAGAGGAATTTCAATAATTCCCAGGCCTTTAAACGGAGGAGGGGTGCATGCCTGTGTACCTGCAGGGCAAGAGTCCAAATTGCTGACCAAAGCAGTCAGGATGGGTATTGTGGGACACTCCTGAAAGTCAATTAGGGCAACATAAGCAAGCACAGTGTCTACACTGATGCTGTATGACTAACCACATCCCAAAAAGTTCTATGCCTTTCGTCAAGGTGGTTGTATTATGTTGGCGTAGCAGAGGAGTTACATCAGTGGAAGGAGCATTTCAGTGTGTACACTTCCACCGGTTTGTTGATGAAAGTTGCCTTTTGTTGACAAAACTGTGTAGTTTAGACAAGGCCTTAGTGTTGGAGATATTTCTGTGTAAAACCATTGAAACTGTACTTTTACCCCTCAAGATGCAAAAGTGAGTGTTTAGAAAGGTAATTTTCCCTTAAGTCTTTGTATTTTTGAAAATGGATAATACACAACTAAGTTAAAAAAACTGAACAAATTACTCACTCTGTCCACCTTCTCTGCTATTCTGAGCTTCCTCTAAAGGAACAGACTGCATAGCTGACATAATCCTTTGAGCAATATTTGATAGCGGCACTTTACAAAGGTCATGTCCTATGTACTCCTTGTAACTCTCCATTTTTCTCATCAACCCTGAACACAAGATATCACATACGTATTATACAAGAGACATTAAGATCATGAAACAATTAGCATGTATTCCATCAGGCTAATGATGGAATGAATAATGCATATATAATATCTAGTATACCCACTCTCTACCTAGAGCAGTGGCTTTCAAACCTGCGGCCTGCTTGCAGTCTGATCAGCACATAGCTGCGGCTCATGTAACATCCTCAGAGCCTTACAAGTAATACATATATTAGTGTGGATGTGGCCCACATAATACAGAGATCTGCATATGCGGTCCACAATGGCTAATAGGTTGAGAACCACTGACCTAGAGACTTTAATATCAATATACAAACTGATATTTTCCCCCTACTACCATGTATGCCCATTCGTTTGTCAAACTGTTTCTTATAAGTACTGGCAGCTGCCAATAATTTAAGAGAAAAAAGCACTGAAGCATGACTCAAATAGTTTGATACACACTACCAGATTTTCAAAAAAGAGGTAGTCATAGCCTTTAAGAGATGTATTCAGTGGCACACAGTGCCTTTAAGAATCAGTCTGACAAAAACTCCAAATCAATGTCATGTGTGTCTTTGAAAAATCTCCCACATTGTTTTCTAATGAAGATCTAAAATTAATGTCTGCATATATTCATTACTTTATATCCTTACAGTAAAGCACAAGCCTCTATAAACAGTTTTCAAGTCTTAAAGGCTAAAAGCAAAAACCTGAGAAAGCTGAAACATCATTAAAAGATGGAAAGAAGAGCTGATTATTTAGACACAAAGTTCAGCATTTTTCCTAAAATAAAGATCACTAAACAAACACTGTAAGTGTTGGTGATGTGATCAACTACTGCCAGAAAAAAAATTATAAGACATTAAACTCTGCTTTTGACAAATGATTTTCAATTGTTCTCTGATGTTTAAACCTCCACATATATTACTACTGGTCTGGAATCATATCTTTCAGTTGACCTGCATTTAATCACATTCTATAATATCTAGATGCAACATAAGTACAGAATGTAAATCACATGGGCCACTGGGGAGCAAGAGAAGCAAAATCCTTCATGTCAGTAAAGAAGACTTTATCAGTGTAAATTATACAGGGAGATTCAGACAATAGGGGTAACATTTTGAACCACATACAAGATTGATACTAAAAATGTGCATAGTGTGCCTTACAGTATTTCTAGGGGTCATCACTCAACTGGGGTTCAAACTCCATAGTATTGGTGGATAGAACTGGCAATTCAGTAGTGGTTAAATAACTTATTCCCATACAGAGGTCTTGACTATTCACTGGCCACTCTTGGCTCCCTTCACTAGTACATGTCCAAATCAAATTCTATTACCACACAGAAAATGTTTTCTCCCTCTTTAGAGGGAACAACTCATCTCAGCTCATGACCACAAGCATTGCAAATGCTTCTCCCCTCTGTCCAGGATATGTCCCAGGTCAACAATGTAGTCATGACCAAGCCTCTTTTCCTACCTTGGGTAGGAAAACAGTAGTCAAGAGATTGTTCCTTAGGTGTGTAGTTTCTCCCTAGAGGAAGAGGATTTTTAAATGCAGACTAACTTTTTCTCTTGTGGGAGGGGTCAGTCTTATTTCAGGCGGCAAATCTAGATTAGATTTAGAATTTGACAGGCAAAAAGGTACAATATACCATGGATCAGAATATACAGAAATGTTATGCTTGTCACAACCAATCCCACCATTAACCTGAAACATTCTTATGTTTGCAGATTTAAATCACTTAATATTAAGGACATAAATGCACCTATTGTGTTTTCTCTTTTTAATAATGGGTGTAGGAGGACACATTCCATTAACCTGTAATGTTTTTACTCTTGATATGATTTATTGATGTTTATAGTCAAGATGATTAAACATTTAATAGGATTCAAAAAAGACAATGCAGACTTAAATACTTTAAAATATTTGACGTTTGTAATACTTTTAACAGAGGCTGTGCTCTTATACATTTAAACATGAAAAGTAATTGTCAAATACAATATTACAGTTAAAAACATTTAAAATCTTTGCTGCTTTAACATTTAAAATGTTATTGATACACTAAAAATAATGTTACCTATAGTTATAATAATAGCCATTCTTAATTTGCTTCCCTTTATCAAATATATATTTATGAACATATCTGTATATGACCTGAGAGCAAGTAGAATTGTTGCTCCCATCAGGGTCCAGATCCAACGGACACAGTAGAGAAAAGGCATCATAATTGTGTGAAATCACATTTAATTCTCTTTAATCTATAACAAGTTTCTTATACTGCTTGCTACACATATCTTGGGGTTGCAGTTGATGAGTCAAAAATCTTTCTTATTAAAAATTGAATAAGTCTGGCAGTTATTAAAACATTCTGATATTTGGATTACTACAAATTCTAGAGTGAGCCAAAAAAGAAACAGATCATAGCAGATTAATTATCTGCTGAACACAAACATCTTTGGGATACCCTGCTACAAAAGGCAAGTTCAAAACTCTTGCTCTTAGAAATTCAAGATTCTAGGAAGAGTTTGGAAGGGTAGCAAGAAGAGGAAAGAAGGGCAATCAATTAATCCAAGGGATTTTTGACAATTCGTAGAAAAAAAATGCAGACACACTTGGTCTATACCCAAACATGCTGTCACTTTTGCACAACTGCAGCTTACATCCTCTAACAGGATCGCAGGACAGAACTTACTGTAAAATTTTACTATTAGGAAAACCATCTGCTTCAGAAGGAAGCATACTATATTCAACAGTAGTTCCTTGGTTCCAACCCCTAAAATGCCTTCTCTGCACTCACTTTGCAGATCACATATGAAGAGGATTTCATAGCATCTGAAGACAAAGGAAAAGCATATCATGGAAGCAAGAATCTGCATTTTACTCTGCACATTAAGTACTAGAGGGTAATATGTAGTCTAGCAGTATCTAGATACTTAATGCATTCCCTCTCTTGTAAAGCAAACCCTCACAAACTGAAGTATGATCCCAAAGTCTCTGTACGCCAAAAACTATAAAGGAGCTTACAGTCTATTCTTGATAAGGCTGATAATGATATATTAGTTTATAAAATAAAGCACTTATCCAAAAGGTTTGTTTTCCTACTGAATCATAAAGAAAAAAAGTCTACACTAAATATTTCCGCATCTTAACAGTAGAACAAAGAAGCATTTAATGTTTAATCCTCTAGACCAATAGCTTGAGCCTGAGACTGATGCTCAAGCTTCTCCACAATATCTTTCAAATAGTCTTCATCTTTGAAAAAATACACATACAATTTTCTTTCCATCTGATGCAGGGTATTTGTCTCTAAAACCTTTCTCTTGGCCTTTACATCAGCAAGAAGATCCATAATAAGCTGATTTAGTTTATTTAAGTTCAGTTCCAGTTGATAAAGTTGGTCTGTTAGTTCCTAATAGAAATTTAAAAAAAAAAGAAAAAAGTTTATTATATTTGCATTGTTGATACATGAATTCAACTACAATATAAAAATATTTTAGTTTTTGGAGGCAGGTTTGCACAACACACAGGATATGCCTAATGAAAAGAAGCAAAAAAGTGTGAGGTACAAGGTAATCTCATTTGATTTGTAGAATTCACCTGGGCCAGACTGTAATACCTTTACACTCACACTGAATAGTATTTTACTTTTACAAACAGTTCCACTCAACTAAGTGAAATTACAAGTAGAGACAGCTAGTACTTAATGTGAACAAGGGTATCAGAATCTATCCATCTGTCTGGTATTGGATCAAGATGGTAGAACAATTTTACTCACATTAAAAGTAGTTACAATTCTAAAAGTACTCCTTGCACTTAGACAAAAATAATGCTTCATAGATTTAAACTGGAACCAGATTCTTTGCACCTGTATTTTTCCATCTTTCACTGCTTCATAACTTGAATTATCTTAATCTTTTTAGCATAGGTAAGCTATTCATTTGATTGTTATAAGGACTCAATGCAAATGTCTAAGCTGCTTCTGTTATTATTAGTATTAGTATTATCATGGAGCCTAGTCATGGGCCAGGACCAGATTATATTAGGAGGGGGTGTGGTATGCAGAAGCGATGCGGGGTGCAGAGGAGACTCAGGGCAGGGGGCTGGGGTGCAGCAGGGGGCTCAAGATCGGGGTTAGGTTGGCCCTGGGGCAGCAGCAGCATGCAGCAGGGCTACGGCAGGCTCCCTGCCTGCCCTGGCCATGCGCCGCTCCCAGAATTGGCCAGCATGTTTAGCAGCGGCTCAGGGGGGAGGAAGAGCGACAGGTGGCTCCGCCACACGCTGCCGTCATCTGTGGGTACCACCCTCGAAGCTCCCATTGGCCGCGGTTCCCCATTCCCAGCCAATGGGAGCTGTGGAGGATGGTGCCTGCAGGTAAGGGAAGCGCATGGAACCCTCTGCCCCCACCCAGGGGCCGCAGGGACGTGGTGCTGGCTGCTTCCGGGAGCAGCATGAGGCCAGGGCAAGCAGGGAGCCTGCCTTAGCCCTGCTGCACCATGGGGCTGGCAATCCCATGGACCAAATTGAAAGCCCTGATGGGCCAGATCCGACCTGTGGGCTGTAGTTTGCCTTCCCCTGCACTATATAAACACAGAACAAAGACATTCTTAGAAAGAGTTGCTGCCAGGAAAAAATATTACTATACATTTTTAAAGTGGTAGTATATCATTGTATTTCAGCCCACATATTTCCATCAAACCATACCACAGTAGCAGGAAAGAAACATCATAAGTTTTTCTATTGGAAAATCACAGATGCAATTTGTAACATAATAAACTGATGAAACACATACCCTGCAAAGAGGTATACATCAGTTGTTAAACTGCCATGGCCAATGACTAATTATCAGATATAGGTCATACACATTTGGAAAAAAGCTACTTTTACTTCTTTAATACTAAAGGAAGTATTAATTAGTGAAATATATTATTTTAATCTATTTAACTGCATGTTCAGACCCTTTTGTCTGTATAACTAACCATTTGCAAAATATGCTTACTAATGCAGCAATAGTTATAGTTCTACACTAAGGACTTACCTGGTTACTAAGCAAGATCTTATTTCCTCCACAATACAGAGAGTCACAAAGTGTATCTAAATCAATATCCAGCTTAGACAAAAAGAGAAATTGTTCTTGAGAAGATACTGCTAGCTGATCTTGCACTGAAGTAATGTCTTGTTTTAATTTCTGAGCCACTTGTTCAATGCCTTCATGTGTTCTGAACAATTGTTGTTTCTGATTCTCTCCTTCCAAAAGCTGGTATAGCCTACAGTGACAAAAATTAGAAATGCAATATTCATCTTTTAAAAAATTCAGCACACATTTATGCCACCAGTTGATCAGTTAAGACAGAGCTTTTTCACATTCATCTCTGAGATGTCATTCTGATGAAAAGGCAAGTACAGTCCTGCCCAACAATGTCAGAGTGATGTGTCTTGCTAACTTCTGAGCTGCTCCTGGTCACTTCTAGACCACCCTAATTTTTTGGTTTAAGCCTTGGTTGGTTGAAGTCTGAAATATTTCAAACTGCAATTAAAGGGACACTATCAACTTGAAATCTAGTCTATTTAAAATAATTAGTTTAAAAGTAGTTTGAGGACAGTACACCTATCCAAAGTCCCACTGCCAATTTTTGTGCTTCAGCAAACATTTTCTTACATTTGAAAAAATAATTCTCCCGGGGGGGGGGAAAACCTACACAAACAGAAAAGATGAATGTATAAAAAGGTAAAGAGTGAAACTAGCTACAAAGTACTTTCAAACACATAAACTGAAAAAAAAAAAATCAGAAAAATGTTTTTCCTCTATTCAGCTGCAGTAATCTTAGGAATTACTTGTTTAATAGATGGTAAAACGGATTCCAACAGGAGTGAATTTTAAGATAACTCTCTAATGGCAGAAATTTTTAAGTATCCTTTAAAAATATACAGTACTTGGGAATTTGTAACACATGTTCCTTCCTGTAAAAGGTAGAACTCTAGATACTCAACTGCTAACCTATTTAAAATGTTATTCTTTACTTTTGGGACACTGATGCATCTGAATGTAGTAGAGTTACTGCTCTATGTTGCCATAAATTCTATTATTTTAGCAATACAATCAAATATTGAACATAAATAACAGTATTAAAAGATAAAATCTTTATCACTTAGTAGTTTATAGATCTGTAGAATAAATTACCTTGCACCTCTCTAGCATCCCAACCCACTCATACTGCTATATCTCCCAATTTGAATCAAAACAAAGCCAGTTTTGTACATTAGGGCCTACATTTTCAAATTAGGGTGCCTAAAACTAAGTCCCTATTTTGACACCAAATAAAATATGATCTGCTGGTAATTTTCCAAGAGTGCTGTGCAACTGTAGTTCACACTCACTTCAGTGGAAATGGGAGATACTGAGTATCTCTGTAAATCAGTCTACTTTTGGACCTTGACATACCACCATGAATCCATACTAATCTTCATAAAATTTTCAACATGGTATTTATGACTAAATATGATGAGGGAACTAGTCCAAAGGTAACATAGTTGACTGTACCATTGAGGGGACAGCAGTCACTCAGCAAGCAGTGATGTCTGCTATATTCTGTTACATTCTTATAGCATTAGGTGGGAGGAAAAAAAGTGTATGTAATCATGTTAAAGATTGTACAGTAGAACCTCAGAGTCATGAGCATCTCAAGAAGATTGTTCGTAACGCTGAACAAAACGCTATAGTTGTTCTTTCAAAAGTTTACAAGTGAACATTGACTTAATACAGCTTTGAAAGTTTACTATGCAGAAGAAAAAAGCTGTTTCTAAGCATCTTAATTCAAATCAGGGGTTCTCAAACTGGGGATCGGGACCTCTCAGGAGGTCACGAGGTTATTACAGGGAGGATCGGGAGGTGTCACTCTGCTTTGCATCCAGTATTTATAATAGTGTTAAATATATAAAAATATTTTAATTTATAAAGGGGGGTGTCACACTCAGAGGCTTGCTGTGTGAAAGGGGTCACCAGCAGAAAAGTTTGAGAACCACTGATTTAAATGACGCAAGCGCAGAAACAGTGTCCTTATCCTGTCAATTTTTTTTTTAAGCTTTCCCTTTATTTTTATTAGTAGCTTAGGTTAAACACAGTACTGAGCTGTAATTGGGTTTTTTTGTTTTTCCATCTCTACTGCTACCTGACTGCATACTTCCAGTTCCAAATGAGACATGTGGTTGACTAGTCAGTTCTTAACTCTGAGGTTCTATTGCAGTGGTTCTCAACCTATTTACTATTGTGGGCCACATCCAATACTACTTGTATTGCCCGGAGAATGTCACACGGACCACAGCTCTGTGCTGATGGGGCCTCAGGTTAAGAATCACTGTTCTACGTATCATACTTACTGCTAACTCCGAACAGTCGAAACACATGGGTCATGCCCCCCAAAATCATAAGATATGCATTTTACAAATAAGTCTAATTTTTAAGCCAAAGGTTCTTTTCATGTGCCTTTTGGTTTCTGAGCTTTAAGGGTGCACTCTATTCTTCTTTTCAAGCTTTTCTGCACAACCATGAGAACTTTTTTATTGTTTTTAAATGAAAAGATTTTTATGTAATACTCAGATTCAAAAAGTTGAGGCTTTAAGTAAAACCCAAATACCATGAGACTCAAGTTTGAGCATACATGCAGTATTACCAAGGGAGCAGAATTAAAATTGCACAGGGAACCATAAATCCAACTTTTCTTATCTTATAAGAGCTTCACCATAACCAAAGTGTTCTTTTAATATCGTTCTTTTGCTATGTATTTTAATAAGTTTTTTAAAAAGGTAAAAATAAGTCTATAAATATACAATTGGAACAAAAGCCCCCAAAATGTCTCATCAGTAGGGTTTGAATCCTGAACCTACAGCACCCCACCACATTCGAGCTACAGGACTAGATAGCTACATCAGCTAAAAGCAGGAGAATCCTATTATTCCAATGTGGGGCAGTGGCTGCTGGGGCTATGTTAGGCCTGGGAGTAATTGGGTGGAACCAAACCCAGCTCTCTGCCCTCCTCAGAAGTGGGGAGGATCCTGCCACAGATGGTACCCTAAAGTGGTGGGATTGGGCTGATGGGGCCTCATGCTTATTCCAGCCCGGTACTCTGCCTCTTTACCCAGCTCTAGCCAGTACTAGGTATTCCCAGTTCAGTGCGTTCTGCCACGCCAACTGTAGCATGGGCCTGGCCTTAGAACATTCACACTCAGTTATTCTGGCATGCTGCTGAAGTTTTCTGGAGCAACACCATGAAAAGCAGGGAAATGGAAATTTGAACAGTTAACTATTTCATCCAAACCCAAATAGAATTTCGTATGACAAGTAAAAGCAAGTGTCTAGCCCCATGGATTTGTTCCTGGTAGGAATTTCAAAGGCCTGCTGCAGTTAATTAGAGCTTCTCAGTGAGAGATTGCAAGAAGATTATAACAGCAAATGGTAGGTAACTTACACAGAGGTCTACTAGCTCCCACATAATACTTCATGTCAAAGTTTGACAACCACTGTACAATATTTACCTATGAGAGGCAACATCCCTTGAATCAATAGTGTTCCTTGGTACTGCATGCTGAGATATGAGTGGGTCAGACATCATCTCCAATCTCTGTTCTAGGGCCTTGCTACTCTGTTTTAGATCTTGTATTATGTTCTCAAGTTGACGATGGATATCCCGATGTTTCCTCAATTCAATTTCATAAGCTAGCTGAAGAAGTTCAAATGATGCTTTTTGTTTTAGCAACTGATTGCATACTTGATCTTGTCTTGATGTATAGTAGTCCTGTCTAGCAATCTGCAAATCAAAATCTCCTTTCACCACAGGCATGTTCAATAGCTGTGCATTTTCCTTCACCAGGGAAGGCAGTATTTCATTATTTATTTGAGTTAGCTGTTTTTTAATTTTTGAAATTTCACTGTTTAAGCTAGAAATTCTAGCCTCAAGGTGTTCTTTTCCAAAAGTCTACAAAAAGCAAAACAAAAGTACTTGTAAGAACATATTCAAAGACTACTAACATTTTTATTCATGTTCCATGCTACCATTTCCCATTTTATATGTATATGTGTTAAACACTGTTCTTTAATACCTAAGATTTTCAGGACAATGAAAATCACAATCATTGAAGGTAATCCCTGATGACCTCATTCACAACAACGCTAGCTGTCTCTGTAGTGCTGAGGAACGGAGGAACCCAAGAGTAGGAACTGGCAGATATGTTCTTATCCAAGAAGCAACAAACTTTTAATGAATATGTTTTGCAGTCTCGCTTATCAATCATTATTAAGGCTCTGTGTTTGTCTCAGAGGTCATGGATTCCGCGACTTTCCAGGACATCTGCAGCAGCCCAGTGCGGCTGGCCCAGGAACTGCCAGAGCAGCTCGGGCATCCCCTGAGTCAGTAGCACTGACTGCTACTGCTACCAGCAGCAGGAGTTTGGGTGTGAGAAGGCTCAGGGTCTGGAGCCGCTGCTTACTTGGGGGTTGGGGGAGGCGGCACTCCTCTCCCTCAGCTCCACCCCCACAGCTCCCATTGGCCAAGGTTCCCAGCCAACAGGAGCTGCAGAACCAGGGCTTGGGGCGGAGCAGAAGCAGCCTGCAGAACTAGGGAGCTGGGGTCACTGCTTCCCAGGAGCTGTGTAAGGAGCCTTCCTCCCCCCCCCCCCCCCGCAGCACTTGCTCCTCCCTTCCCAACACCCATGGTGCTTCCCCAGGCCGCACCCCCTTCTCCAGCACCTGGGGAGCCCCCTGAGTCGTGCACCCCCCTCCTCTCGTTTTAGTCAGGGGTATTTTTAGTAAACGTCATGGACAGGTCACAGGCTGTGAATTTTTGTTTACTGTCCGTGATTTTTACTAAAAATACCTGTGACTAAAACATGGCCTTAACCATTATGCCATATGCAAACAATTCTTATGGTACCAGATACATAACTGAGGTTTTAAAGTTGTATGGTGAGGAGGGAAACCATCACTTACACTTTCATAAAGTGATTCCAAAATTATTGGAGTTTTATTTTGGAAATTTTTTGAAATACCAGTCTTATCTAATCCATCCTTTCCTCTTGGTTCTGTATATAACGTTTTCTATTAGTAGTGTGACATGGCCTCCAATCTGATTCCCTCAGGCCAACCCAGTTCCCTTGCACACACTCCTCCCTGACAAATTAGTTCTCCATGCCAAACCTCCCAACCAAAATGTTTCGTCTAATCAGCCAAATTTTCACAGACACATCCGATCCTTGTTTCCCCACCACTTTCCCAGCCGCCAGACTTCTTTCCCTCAAGGAATGATGGCTCCTCTGTGAAAATCAAGGGACATCTAGACCTACCATTCAAAAAAGTAAATGAACACATAAAATCCTGAATGGTCTGGTCAATAAAGATAAAAACCTCCAACTTTTTAGTCAAACTGAATCCTGTTTTTGATTAGCCAGATTCAAAATATTAACTTGTAGCTTTGAAAATTCTTCACGCAAAAGGTAGATGGGAAGGCAGGTATTAAAGTTATGCTAAACAAGAAAAAGGGCAGGAAAATGTTTACTATTTTAAATTTTTGCCCAATATGCAATGAAAAGTTTTAAACTCAACCTCAGTCTCTACTTGTATTATTATATACATGCAGTAGGCTCTCCATTCTTTCATATAGTATAGATCAATTGAAATCAACAGTACATAATCGAAGGACCAACGACCTATTTAAAAATATTTCTAGAATTACTACATTTATTGAAAACTAGGAAACATGGTATGAATAACACCATTTGATACCTAAGAAATTATATTTCGCTAAATGCACCAGAATCTGTTGCAATTTTATTAGTATTAAATTTTGTTATTACCACTAAAGGAAAACAATTCAAGTTAAGACGTGAGTAATTACCAGTTAGTCTTTTGTTAAATCCAGAATAAAAAGTCTGGGTTTTGTTTAGGACTTCCACTAGAATACATAATTCTCTTTAACAGCTTACCTTGTTCTTTAAGGATTGAAGATTATTCTCTGCCCATTGTACAGCTGAGCTTATGCTTAAATCTTTAGCTTTACGTTGAATCAGCTGATGTTGAGCACAAATATATGCCATCTGTAGCCTAGCCATCTCAAGTCTCTCCTTGCAGACTTCCTTGTTCTCATCACAAATTAGTGGCTTGCTTATATCTACAAGTTGGAAATTTTCTTCATTTGAGCTTTCAACCAACTCTGATATTCCTTGAAAAAACTGTTTTTTTGTGTATGAAGTAAGTGCAGCAGTGCTTTTCTCTTCCTGACACAAATATTTATCCAAGGCAAGTTGGGATAAAAATACTGGATGAGGACCTAAGCCTTGTTCTGAGTCAGAAAAGGTGAAGAAAAAGGTCAGCTTCTTAACTCCTTCAGTAAGAGAGTGAAGTTCATTATTTATCTTAGTATTTATAGCAGTGAAAATTCCTTGTCCCTCTTTCAGAATTTTAGCTGCTTCTTCAGCTTTATCATTTAACTTCAGTGACATATGGCTGTTTGTTGAGGACATCATTTGAAGCTTATTACGACGATGAATTTTTAGGTTTTTAATTTTCTGAAGAGCTTGAAACTCTTCCTCTAGCTTCTGAAGTTCTCCTTCGTCCACGCTACTTGCTTTTGAATCAAAGGTTTTGCAGGTTTTAAGAACTTCATCCAAAGCCTCTTCTTCTAAAATGGGCTTGCCAGATTTAAGAAGAGCATCAAAAGCTTGCAGTTCTTTTTCAGTTAACACATGCTGCTCATTCACATTTCCACAAAACCACTCCAAAAATGATTTATCTTCCACAGTTTCAAACAACCAGTCAAAGTCTTCTCCATTAAGCTGAGCAGCTTTTGGATAACCAACTTTCTTTAGAGTTTCCACAAATTGATTTCCACTGTTCATGATTACAGGCAACACTTTTGCTATGAATATAGAGATCTACAAGCAGCCTTAAAAAATATCCAAACACAAGGAAAATCTGGAGTCTGTCTGCTAGCCCAATGGTAAATAAAAAAAGTTGTTTAAAATATGTATTCAGGGATTTTAATAGGAAAGGCACTGCACAGAAAAAAGCAAGTGTCAGATCACAAATAAGGAAATACCATGCTAATAGGATTTGCAGTGTATATCAATTCCCCCATGTTTACAAAACTGTATTAGTCATCCTTGAATTATAATAACTGGTTTCTAAATATAACCATTCAACAAAAATATTTTCAGTTATTTTGCAATTTTGATGCCAAGTGAAGTCCTAACTTCATCCACTAGGTTAACTTTACTATTGTGAGTAGTCCCACTGATTTTAGTGTGACTACTCATGTTAGACAAGTTAAGCAAGTGTATAAGTCAGGGATCAGCAACCTTTAGCACGTGGCCTGCCAGGGTAAGCACCCTGGCGGGCCGGGCTGATTAGTTTACCTGCCGCGTCTGCAGGTTCGGCCAATCGCAGCTCCCCCGCTGGCAGTGATTCATCACTCCAGGCCAATGGGGGCTGCGGGAAGCAGTGGCCAGCGCGGCTTCACACAGCCCACCACGGCCAGTGGGAGCCACGATCAGCCAAACCTGCGGACGCGGCAGGTAAACAAACTGGCCCATCCCGTCAGGGTGCCATAGGTTGCCGATCCCTGGTATAAGTATTTGCTGGATCAGAGCCTGAGAAAACTGCTTGATTTAAATTAAAAGTTTTCCCTACAATCCAGACCTACAATTAGATATCCAAGAATCACAGCAACATTTTAAAACATGGTATTTAAGAACAGATATCAGATAAAGTGTTAAATCTACCAATATTTTATAATGTGATAAAACACAAAAAAGTCATTAGTTACCTTTCACTTCAAAGTATTACTTTTAAGGTTTTTCCGTCAGCCCCTGGAAATTTGTCCTTTAAACCCTTTTTATTTTTCTCTTGACACTCCAATGTCCATCAATTATTTCCTGTTTGGGGACAGGGAAGAAGTATTTCAGTAAAGCCACTTTGAATTAAGAATAATAAGCGCTGTCAACTGTGTGGGGGGAGAGAGTAAGTGCACACATAACCCACATACCTCCTGGGTGTGTCCCATCTAGTGGCACCAGGACCACTTAGAGAGAGAGATAAAATGAGTCTGCTCTACAGCCTTAGCTAACAAGCAGCTGACTTTTAGCTCATGCAGTAGAGGCTTATGCACTAAGCTCTAGAGGTCCCAGCTTCGATCCTGCCATTACACACGCATCTAAAGATTATAATAATTCATATTTCACATTTAACAATAAAAAGGCTTTAACTGTATCCAGTGTATATACTCTGCTGTGCCGGGATCTATTACAATGCAAAGTCTTCAACTCTTTTTTTATATTAAAAGAAGGGGCCTGAATAATCTAGCAGCAATTAAAGAAGGCACACTCCACCATGAGAAACACTGCTAATTTCTCTGGTGCCTAAAAACTGCACCTCTAGTCCACTAAACAGTGCTGACTGTAGGCACCCTTATCTTAAAGAAGGCAAACTCCGGATTGTGCTCTTCTGCTTGTTCAGAACATATAGAGTCCAAGAGGGGTTTTCTTGTTTGTTTTTTTCTGTTTATTACCTTAAAAGTACCAAGAATATCAAGTCTGGGCCTTCGCTACTTTTGCTGGACTACTTGTTTGGGGCAGGGAGAGGGGAGACGGAAGGGTGCTAAACACCCAGAAATCTTTTTTCTAGGTTTTAGCTGATTAGGTGTTAAAAACACAGAAGTGAGAAGGGATAGTTACTAATTGGGATGTCACCACCCTACTTCTGCCTTCCAGATAGCCCTGAATTTCTGACGTAAGAACAAGCAGGGACACACTTCAAAAGAGACCCGGGATTACATCCTTCAGGACTTCATGACCCACCTAACAAGTGACAACCCCACTCCTGTTAGTCAGTCTGAAGGCCCCTTTCACTCAGCCAAGCAGCCCACGCCCGACAACACGGGGCCGTCACCGCAGACCCCGGCAGCTCAGCAGACCCGGCAGCGCAGGAGCGGCGGAGGGCGGGAGTCAGAACCGTGCCGGGCCCGAGGGGAGCGAGGCTGAGTACGACCCGCCTCCCGGCCGCGAACAACGCGGCTACCGCGCGCTGCCAGGCAGAAGGGGAGGGGACTCGCGCCCGGCCAACCGCCGCCGCCTCGCGCCACGCCGAAACGGAGGACGTTGCCGGCCTGGATGTCGAGGCGCCGCCGCTGCCGCTAGCCCGGGCACCCCTCTGCCAGGTACTCACCACAGAGCTCGTCCCCGTTCGGAAACAGGACAGCACAAAACGGCACCGCGACCTGTCTCGTCGCGCCCGAGGGAACGGCCGGGCCAACGGCCGCGCTGAGGCGAGGGGGGGCAGTTAGCGCCGAGGCCGGCACCCGCGAGAGGGATTCAAACTCCCGCCTTGCGGTGAAAACTGCCCCACCCCTGCGGGACTGAGAGGAGGAGGGTGGGGGGAGCGGAGCGCGATGCCCGCCTCGGATTCCGATACCCCTCTGAGGAGGACGCACTGGGCAGAGAACCGGGGGAGCCGGCGGGAGCAAGCACCGCGCTCCGCGATTTGTCCGGCACACGGAGCGAGGAAGACTACAATACCCAGAATGCAACGCTCGCCGGAGTATCGAGTGCCCTGCAGGTTCTAAACTCCCCAGCATGCAGCTTTTCTCCGTTCTGCATTTCCCGGCGTGCGTTACGGCTTGCGGGGGTGGGGCAGGTCGCTTAGGGCTCACCGCCTGAGGAAGCCGGGGAGGGGTGACGGCATCGATTGAAATCATTTTTAGGTTCCACGTTAAAACGTTAGAAGTTTGCTACAAAAGGAGTTGAGGCTGCAGCTCGCTTGTGTAGGGGTAATTTACAGCCCATATAGTGTGTGGCAAGAGCTTAAGCTCTAATACTCAAAGGTCTTTAGGTGCTTAACTCCCTTCGCAACAAAACACCTAAATGCCCTTAGTTCTGAGAACACCCGAGGTGAGGGTAGAGCAGCAACCTGAACTTTTAATCCTAGCCCACTTGCTTCCGTAGCTATAAGGCATGAAGGACCTGTAGGCACAACAGTTCTATATGTTAAGTGCGGGGCCGGCTTTTAGCCGATTCCCCGGAATTGGGCCCCATGTCAAAGAAAGCCCTGAGCCTAAGGGGGCCCCCTGTGTGGGGGTCCTTGGCAGTGTGGGGTCCTTCAGTGCCGCAGAAAATCCAGAGCGGATGCTCCGCCGCCTAGTATTCCAATTGGGCCCTGTGGGTCATAAAGCCAGCCCTGGTTAAGGCTAATTTCCCTAAGATTACCAGAGATAAATGTCTTTTTTTAATTTTTATGTAAGGAGTGCATCTATGTCATCATGTTATGCCTCTGGCGTTTAGGGCAGTGATGGTGCTCCTCCACTCCATTCTGTTTCTGGCAAGTCTTTCAATGGTTCCCCAGCCGTGGCCCAGGTTTTTCAGCTTGGCTGCCACAGCTCTTTGCCATGTTGTTTTCAGATGGCCTCGTTTTCGCTTGATTTCAGGTGTCCATCTTATTGCTGCTCTGGTGATGGAATCAGTTTTCACGCAAGCACATGGCCAATCTATCGCCAATGCCTCCTAGCAGTGATGGTGCTCATATCCTCTTGGCTGCATTGTGTCAATAGATCTTGGTTTGAGATTGTTCTGGGCCAAAAGATATGGAGGATTTTTCTGAGGCAGGTTGTATGGAAGGAAGACAGTTTGGACATGTCATACTTTCTCATTCCCCAGCATTCTGCACTATAAGGTAGTGCTGAAAGTACACAATGCTGATAAATCTTGAGTTTGGTTTTGGTGTTGTATTTTGATGATTTCCAGACTGTATTTAAGCTCCTGAAGGTGTTCCTGGCTTTACTGATTTTGTTCCAGATGTCCTGGCTTGTTCCACTGTCCTGGCTGATGGTGCTGCCCAAATACGTGAATGTTTCTGCATTGGTGAGAATATAATCCACTATCCGTACTGGTAATGGTGAGGCAATACTAAAGGTCATGATATCTGTTTTATTGCGGTTGATTTTCAGTCCAATTTGCTGGCTGAATGCATTGAGCCAAGTTGTTTTTTCTTGTATATGGTGTTGGGTATGTGATAGGAGAGCAACATCATCTGCGAAGTCCAGGTCTTCAAGGGCTAAGAGGAGTGTCAATTTAATGCCTCTTGACATGTCTTCTGTTGTACGCCGCATTACCCAGTCGATGGCAGTGTTGAAGAGGATTGCAGACATGACACACCGCTGACATACCCCTGTTTTGACTTCAAAACTGAGCTCACTGTCCTCAACACTCCATGTAAAGTTGAAATGGAAGCTTTTGATTACGTTGATTTTTATGGAAAGGAATTCGATATGCCCGCAGAAGTGAACAAGGAACTGTCTACAAAATGACATAGCTTATCAGTGGTAAATGGCAGATACTAATAAACACTCTCATCGGGAACAAACAAGGCCACCTACTAGCAACTGAAAAAGAACAGGAAATGTGCTGGACAGAGCATTTCAAAGAATTGCTGAACAGGGAGCCACCTAAAGAGGAAGCAAACATCTAGGAGGCAGAAGATGATCTTGATATCAACACAGACATCCAAACTAAGGAAGAAATCATTCAAGCCATCATATCCTTAAAAATGGGAACGCTCCTGGCAAGGATAACTTGAATGCAGAATTGTTCAAGGTAAATCCTAAATTAGCAGCATCTATCCTGGGCCCTCTATTTACATCTATCTGGGAAAGGGAAAAAGTGCCAGATGAGTGGACCAATGGGGTTATAGTGAAGATACCAAAGAAAGGAACTCTCAGTGATTGTAATAACTGGCATGGTATCACACTTTTATCTGTGCCAAGTGAAGTATTGTGTAAGATCATAGTCCAAGGTACAGTATATCGGAGGCAATTGATAGCATTCTCAGAAAAGAGCCATCTGGCTTTCGGAAAGGGCGTGGATGCACAGACCAGAGCTTCACTCTACGAAACAAAATAGCACAGTGCTTAGAATGGCAACGGCAACTCTACATAATATATGGTGCATCTGTGTGTTAAAGGATAATTTAAAACAATTGATTTCTAAACATTTTCTCAAATGTGTATCCACATCATAGTTCTAGGTTTTCCATGTTTGTTACCATTGTGTTTGTGTGAGAAAGTTGATACCTCCACTTGACCCATTTCCAATGACATTGTATTATCAGAATTTCCCCCACTATTGAAATTATGGTCCTGTAGATTTCTATGAACCAAATGACGCCTTCCTTACTCTTCTGTCATTAACTTGCACGTGGAATGAGATTTTTCTTCATTAAGCTCCCAGTCTAATAGGATACAATTGCAAAAACCACTATGTGTTCATATTTCCATTCCAAGTCTCATAAATGAGCTTCACTAAAGTTTGTAAAGGAAAATTGTCAATCATTATTGCCTTTGAAAAAAGAGTGAGGATATAAAAATGGGTAGCAGATATGAAGGCAAGGCATGTGTATTGTTCTCATTTAACTTGCAGCAGGAAACTAGGCAGGCAAGGGGATGGGGAAAGTCCAAGGTAGATGCTCTGCATCGGAAAGAAAAAGTAGGTTTAGGAATAATACTTTTCTTCATTCTAATAAAGTACTTTGTTCAGTGCTAGATGAGAGCAATTTCTGTGATTGCTTAGCATTGTCTCATTGAAGGCTTTGGTTTTTTGTTGCTTTCAAATTTTTGCTATGCAAAACAATGGTTAATAGCAACTGAAACAAAAGCATTGAAATAAAAAATTTGAACTTATTTGTAACTATTTGTAACTTCAGGCAAACAGCAGTAGTTAAGGAATCCTTGAAGCAGATCCTTGCTGTATTAGTCATTATCTGGTAATGTGGTGTGCAGAACACATCATTGTTCTATGGATTCATTTTCATTATAAATGTAGCTCTTCTAAGTGGTCTCTAACAATTTTATAATGATACATTTACTATGTAAAACAGTTTGGCAACAAAACAAAAAGTAAAATCTACAGGAACAATAGAGATTGAATGCTGAGTCTCTGTTGATGCTAAAAAATAATTCTTATTATTTTCCTTGAGTGCTGCTGGATACAAATTTTCAAATACAAAATGTGCGTGCTGATATTTTATATTGGGTTTGCTGATTTCCAACCTGAAACGTTAGTGCAATTGGATTAAACAAACTTTTTTGTGTAACAGATATTTACCAATACCATTTAGAATGGTACTGAGAAACTAAAAACAACTGAGAAAGCCGCACTCTAGTGTAAATCTGGAGATAATTTCTTCATTTATACCGATATGTAAGAGAGCAAAATTTGGCTGTAAAAATGAGTAAATAGAAAAATGGAGAGGTGTCATGGCATCATTTATATTGTTCTATTTCTTTTTCAGGTCCCTATTTATTTATCCTGTCTACCTCTTACTACCCATGATACTGGTTTAACTAGTGTAATTACCATGCATGATGCATGAAGTTGGCTTGCTTGGAGGGTTAATCTCTTGGACCCTGTTTAGAGTAAAGCCTATAGCTGGGCTAATCAAAAATCATTTTAGCTATCTCTAAGTGGTCTTTGTTCACTGCAAGTTGACTGTTTTCTGTAACACACACTAGGGAGCCAGGACAAAGAATGGTTAGAGTAACTTGCTCTCTTGCCCCTTCCCTTCGTTTCTGCTTCCTTGGCTGTGCTTGTATCAAACTGCAGAGTAACTCTTCCCCACCCTCTCAGTGAGGGGGATGAGAGAAGTGGCACTGCAAAAAGCTGTGGAGGTGGTTTTCTATCCTCTTGCAGTGCCGCTTACTCTGTCTTGGAGCTGAGCACTTCATGGACAAGAGGGAAGAAGCCCCTACCCCACTGACCCACCCCCAGTCCCCATCCCTACCTAGCTCACCCATCAACCCATAATCACCTGGGGACAGAAGGGTCCCAGGACCTTTGAAACTGAAAAGCATTGTGGAATTGAGAGGGTTATTACAAAAGCTATAGATAGCATAGAATTTGGAGCAAATCAGTTGAAACATTGCACTAAACTTCTGTAAACTGGTTATTCTAAAAGAAGTTGATGGCTACATTATCATGAGACTAATCTACCATCTATGGTTCTTTCTCAAATTTAAACTGAGTTGCACAATGGTATAAAATGTTTTATTTGCATGTTTGCCCAATTAATAAATACTTCAAAGTTGTGGACACTTTAATATTTAACCAGTGAAACAGCCTACCATTAAAACTTACTCTAACTGTAAAGAAAACAGATTATAAATACATTAAAAGATTAGGTCTGTACAATCCACAAACTACACACTGTTTATGAAAGTATTGTCACATTATATTTCATTACTCGTTATTACCACAGCTGTCCTACACTACTCACCTAACCATAGTACTGCCCCAAAATATGCAGAGGTCAAAATAACAAAGTAAGATGATTAAATCCCTTTTTCTATTGAACAGATTTATTATAATCTAGTAATTTGCCAAATTGCCATTTGTACCCATTCTGCATCACCTGCATTTTCAAAGCTCTACTGAAAGAATAGTTTGTGAAGATTCCCTTATGTTTTGTGCAAGAATCTTTAGTGATTCTACAGCAGAACATAGACTCTCAGTCTGATACACAACTGATCTGAATCAAGGCTAATGGCAATTTGATAAATTTCTTCTGATTCATTACAAGTTAAAACCTAAATTATGATGTATTGAAATAAATCTTTCGTAAACCTGCACAAGAAATATAGGTAAGAAGCACTCACTATGGAACAAAGACAAGTGAGATCATATTGTCGAATACCCATTCAATATGAAATGATATAACCAATGTGCTTTTGGCTGTTAAATTGCTGTATTTATTTTTTATTCTCATATTAGCAGGCCAAATTCTCAGTTTTTAATCAGGATATCTACCATGTTTGGTGTGAGCTCTATGCTCAGTTTAGTAAAAAACATTTTACTCAAACAATGCTTTCTATGCCGTGTTAACACCTCATTTTGGTTATACTTTGCATACAGATGGAATGATTTTAAGTGAAGTTATATTTTCTTCATATTTAGAGCAGAAATTAATGTTTTTGGGGGGGTTAGTTTGGTTTGGTTTCATACAAATACAGTATTGGTATGCATATTCTAGGGTAGTTCTGGGCATCTGTATTAAGAAGAAAAAGAATATAACTCCTCTTTTAAAATAATGGGCCTAATTAATTCCTGGTGTAATGCTATTGACTAAAGTGGAATTAGGTAGGGTTTTTATTTGGGCCAGTATATTTAGCAGAGAACTTTGAGTGTTAGCTCTAAACCATGAAGACTTGCAAGGGTCTTTTAGTGAGGGGAAGACCCAATGAACTTTTTATAAAATGTTTGTTAACCCTATGTGAAATGAATTGCAAGGAAAAGGAAAAGTACACACACAAAACAAATGATGAAAGAAGAAAAAATTAAAACTGAAACCACCACAAATCTCAGGTATAAAAATTGTATTTATATTACAATGAAAGAATGATATAACACAATACTTTCAGTGTATGCTACACAGTGTAGCATGCACCATGTACGTGTGTACAAATGAATCTTTACAATATAATACATCTTAGAACTATGAAGCGTTCCTTTTCAGATATATATTCCAATGGCTCTGGCACAGAACGCACCCAGTACACCTCTAGAATTTCACCAGAAACATAACCGCCACAGCAGGAGGCTCTTTTTCGGTGCCTACTATGTACTTCACACGTAGTGAAATATCAGCCATTAAGACTTGTTATTGCACAAACCCTTTAAACGACGTACACTGAATGTCACCATATTTTACACCCACATTACCTATGCAAAGTTGAAGGCTGAAGTTCTGAAGTTAGACTGTTTTCACTATGATTCACTACCAAGTTTTCTATAGGTGTACTTGGGTCACCAGGAATCTTTGTTGGGATTCATTTCTAGAATTTAGGATAATGACAGGCCCAAATGACCAAATGGTTTCTAATAGTTCCCACTTTATACTTTCCCTTCATTTTAAGCAGTTACATAGTACACATAACTTAGATTTTTGGAGCTATCAATTAGGAATATTGCCTTTCATTCACAAACCACACTAACACACATTCATTGTTGGTGAAATGTCTCATATCTGATAATTTTACCTGTTTTATTTTATAGTGAAAGCATCTCTCCTTTAAAAAAAATAAATCTAAAGTAGCATTATAGTCATTGCATTCAATTTTGGAAAGGGCATTATTGATGGATTGAATGTTTTGCCCTTTTTTTTTTTTTTTTTTTTTTTTTTTTTTTTTTTTTTTAAACACAAGGCGCTGGCCTCTAGCAGTAAATAAATATAATGAAGAAGGATTCTCAGATTTGGTTTTTAAACATTAATAAGGTAATGTCTTCACAAAACAAGTGTGTAAAATTAATATTCTTTGTTCAGTGATTGTGCTGGCTGGGTTCATAATTGAGAAACATTTATTTTGTGTATGGAAATGACCTTTGAGGAAGAAAAAACAGTGATAATTAAATAGATTAATATTGATAAAAGGGCCAAATGATCACCCGACCTACCTGTATACGCTGTTTTATACAACTGTAAAAGAACTGGGGACTATTACACAGTTGAGCAAGCTTTGGTGTAGTAGACAAGAGCATACTTGTAGACCAAACTCATGTGCACACAATCTCTTACCATTTTTTAAAATATTGTGATTACTTTATCATTTTAACTGAAAATACTAAAGCAACATTGGTTTGATAGAACTTGTGGTAAGAAGAAAATAAAAACCATGTAAATATTTATCAAACAAAAAATTCTCCATTTGTCATATGTACTCTATAGATTGTTACAAACTACCTGCTTGCAAAAAAAATTAAATTGCAGTTGATATGCCTGATCCAATACCCAATCAAGTCAGTGAGAGTCTTTTCTTTAACTTAAATGTGAGTTGTACCAGGTCCTAGCAGACAGTATTTCCAAATCTGAAGAGTTTCACAATAAGAAATTAAAATTTAGTATCTTTGTAAATACCAGACATGAACTTTAGCTCTATCATTGATTTTTTTTTTGTTTTGTTTTTTGGCCCATTCCTGCCCATTTTTCACTGTGGCAAAACTCGCACTGAAGTCAGTAGGAGCTTTGCATAAGGAAATGCAGTATCCAGTTCTTGCACAGATCTTAGTCTTCTAAAAAGGGTAGGGTAGGTTGGTTAGCCATCCCTCAATTTGTGGAAACAGCTGGGAAGGGTAGGATGGAGTCAGGGGACATGCATTGTCCTTCTAAATCTCATGGGGAATCTGAAAAAAATTAATGCTACCTTAAGCTGCTTTGATGTTTTCATAGCCCCACACAGGCAGTGGTACAGAAAATACTCACAACATGACCCAAGTAAAGCTGAGGAGGTGATGAACACTAGGCACTAGAACAAGTGTAAATCCTGGCTGGGACATGGCCTCTTGCAGATCCCTTGGGATCTATAGGGTTCTGAAGGCAGAATTTCCTCCTTTTTCCATAGGCAGGAGAGCAGTCAAATCTCCTTATGGAACAACTTCAGAGAAAATTCTGCCAAGAGAACTTTATGGCAATTTCCTCTAGGCCTTGTTCCATGGGAGAGATGCTCCAGCCCCATACTCCTTTAGACCTCACAACTTTTCACATTTAGAAAGTGCAAAAGAAAGAAACTTAAAATATGATATTCTCAATTTTAAAAACATTATAACACAACATGGCAGGATGATTGGATTAGGTGTAGTTACTCCAAGAAAATGATTAAATATCTCTCTCCCATCCCCTCTCCCTTTTTTGCTGTACTGTTTTGATCACAACACTAATAATTACACACACACAAAAATGAGAAACATCCACCTTTAAATTATTTAAAAAACAAAGCAAAACAGGAAACTGTATTCATCCCTAGTTGCCATGCCATAAGGTAATGTCATAATTAATAATGCTGCTAAATAGGGTGAAGAATAATGTTTTGGAACAGAATCACAGGAATCCATCCATCACCGCAGAAATCAAAGGGAGATGGAGAGAGCTGTTAGTACTTTGATACTGTTTGGGCTATTGGTCTGATCCTGCACACCCTTACTCATGCAAATAGTACATCAGTTGTGCCATTGACTTCAATGGAGCTACTACTACTGCAGGAATGGGTCCAATGTCTGAAAGTGTCATATTACATCAGACTTTAATTAAGACAAACACTTCATGAAAATGATACCATATTTCTTTGTCTTGATAATGGTTACCATAATAATAAGCAAAAGAGTAAAAACAAATAAAACCTTTTTTATTTCCATTCAGATTATTGGAGTAATTTTTATTGAAAATATAAGATCTACAAAGCCATGGATACCCAGCGTGGAAGAACTCATTAAATTAGCACATTCATCTTTAAAAGGAGAACTTCTGATCAACATAAGGTACAACAATGTTGGATTTAAAATCTCTACTCTCCTTCTGTGAGTTTCAAATCTCTTTTTATTAGGAGGTTCTGTGCAAGAGCTGCTTGTCACGAAAGGAAACACTTTACAATTCATGAATGTGTTCATTATATAATAAATGAACAGCAACAATATACTAGCCTTTTTTTTCCCCTGTTAACAGTCGTGTGTTAAAGTAAACACTTAATTTTTCCAGATTTGGAAATTAGTTACATATGCACCAAAGGAGCTAGTAATTTCTGCTGCTTGTCAGCTACACACAATGAGTATATTGTTGTGTGTTTTCCCCAACAATGAGGATTTTAGTAATATGCAAAGGTGTATAACATAATACCAAAACCTGCATCACAGAAAAGTTAATTGTTGTTTTTTTTATTATTCAGCTGCCAGAGTTTATAACCTTAGGCCCCTCCCCAAAGCCAAAGTACAGGTGGCCATAAATTAGGTTATGTAAATTAAAAGTATACATTTTCCTTGTTGGCAAGTTCCAAGCAGTAAGCAAGAGTGCAAACAAGGATTGTAAGCTGCCACAAAATGTATTCATATTTCTACTCTCTTGTAAAAGCCAAAGGGAGGGCACATATGTCTAATGCTGAAAGAACAACTGAATCTTTGTTTTGATCATTATGGTCAGTATGTCATGAGTTTTTTATATTTGAATATTAAAATGGTACCACAGTTAGACATCCTATAGCATTATACAATACATTTATTTCCATAACAATTTAATATTGGTCTCACAGAGACCCTGGCTCAAAAAGCTAACAAAATGTAGATCTGTGTGCTGAAGAATCAAAGGGAGGGCCTCTATGAAGTATAATGTAATTAATGGTTAACCCTCTCACAAACCTAATTTTATAATTGAACTAAAAAGACACACGGATTGGATGTGAGAAGATTTATAACTCTCAGTGCTTCATTTGTAATAAGATGGACAACTGACCATTCAAACAGAGGGTCTTGAAATAAACAAAGCTTAGTTGCCTTTAAACAATGAAAAAGGAGAGACATACATAAATGGTCACCAAGGCACAATATGACAAGGGTGAAGAGTCCCTGAGACTCTGGTTTGGGTCTGTACCATTCCCCTCCCTATACAAGTAAATGAGAACATTTAGGAAAATATAATACAAAATCTCTTACAGGAAATATAGACTACACTTGCTAAAATCACTTCTCTAGAAGTGTTTATAGCTTTTTTTCATTTTTCTTTTCTTTTTTTTTTTCTTTTTTTTAAAAGACCTTCTTTATACAGATAATGCAAAGACTGGTCCATTTTTCTTACCCAGCAAGCCAAGCTCTAATGACTTCACTAAGCCAAAGTTGTATTAAAATACATCTTCGTAGTATTGCTACAATTTGGGTAAATATGTTCTGAACAGCTTGATGAGTACTAAATAAACTTTGCTGTTTTACAGCATACACTTTATTTTTTTGCACTTTATTTAAGAATAGAAAATGCAATTATAGCGTGCAAAAGAAGAAAAAATGATTAATTATCCTCTAGCTGAATACTGTAATTATAAGCCATGCCTTCCATAAAAACGTATTGGCAGCTATAAATAGGAAAAAAGAAACATTAGCTAACATTCCTTGTAAGGAGAGGTTTAATTATCAAAATCTGGATAATTTGAGCTCTGTATTCTTTACAAAAAATACCAAAATGTTTCAAAAGACATCTCTTCCATGATAATAGGTTAACACTCCAGTGTTACTTTGTGCTAGCTCTGTTATCATGGTGAGAATGATCTGCTGCTGGTTGGATGCTGAATGCAAAAAGCAAAAGAAAGTTGAGATCATCCCACATGAAGTCATTATTAGAGCTGGCTTTTTTCCTCCCCATTTTGAAGTACAGTAGTGACTTGTTAATATGATCTTTTTTCTAAAGATCATCTGAGATTTGGAGATTTTTTTCTGTCTGCCTCTCTCAAACACAACTAGTAAAAGAATTTATACTCTACAGCCTGTTATAAAGCATTAATAATTTTTCATGAAGGAAAAAAACAAGAAAAAAAGTAGTTGAATTTTTATAGATTTGAATCACTAACGTCATAGATTTCATTTATTCTTCAATATTTGAAAATGGTTTCTGCAAAATCAAAATGATTTTCTTATTAAACTTCCTTATGCCATCATATGCTTCCAACAGGTTGAATTTAATACTTCTTGCATGGAATGATATGATTTTTTAAAATTTGCACTATGGCTACATCAAGCTAGCTTTAAGTCACAACTGTACCTAACCACAGTTCTCTGCAGCAAAACCATGATTTGCAATATCGAATATTGTGGTTACAGTGCAGGGAACCGTGGGTACAAAACCTCCATTTCAGAGTGCTGTGGTTGGGGTTTCCCGGAAGAGTGGCAGTTGACACCTCTGGAATTTTCTTCTATAAGTGCTTCAGTTAGATGGTCCTGAGCTGAATTGGAAACTCAGGCACTATGAGAGCCTGGCATTAAGTCTGCGGGAATGTGTATAGCCACCATCACTTGAACTGCTTTGCAAACTGTAGTGGTCTTCAACATCACTGGCACTTCCAATACTGTCCATTTCAGCTGGTGTAAATTCCATTCCTTCAATGTCTACTTCTAAATGAAACACAAAAGGCAGATTTTCAGAAATGTAGAGAATACAGTCAGTTACTGTGGGCTGATATTGAACATGTTATTAAAAGCCTAATGTGAAAGTCAAACCACACTTAATTTTTCCAAATAATATTTTTAAATTCAGTGCTAGTGAATAGTACCAGACTGACAGCCTTAGGACTAAATCCTCTACATATTTATCCACATAACAAATACAACATGACATCAGTACTAAAGGCTTTCTCATACTGTCCTGAACCCTGGTATGGAGAGACCATCTCAATATGTGTAAAGATCATCTCTAGGGCGTAAAAAAGAATAGTTTAGCTCCCAGGACAATTTAATACTAGCAGTCTCTGCTGACACTACCAACAAAGGTGACAGTTAGTGACAACTATGGTACAGCCATCTATCCACTAAGAATTGGACTGATACCAACAACTCATTTCAAACAAGCCACAGAAAATCCATCATTTGGTAACAAGTTTGAGTAACTAACAACCAACAAGGAAGGGTACCATAGAGTTGAAAGATCCATATTTTATGATTAATACTTTGAATCACACAGCCCAAACTTTTGGTGATGAATATCATTCTGGACAACATTTTCAAGCATTTTCTGGTCTGAATAATGCTTTACACAGAAATAAAACAGTCTATTAATCAATATAATTTAAGGGCAGATATGCCCATTTTACCAATCCTTCACAAAAACAACTCTAACCATGCAATGCTAAATTTTAAAAAACTGTCAAAGATGCATGCAATACAAATGCTGAATGGCAGTACAAAACTTTGAATGTATTATTACAGCTGGTCAAAAAATAGACATTTTTGCCAAAAATTTCAGAAAGGTAAACTGATGAATGAACAAATGAACTACATTTTTTGCCTTCCAGCTTCCTTGGAAAAACTGAAAACATTTTTTCTGATTATTTCTGGTTTAGAAAAGGCTGTTTTTCAATTGAAGTATTTTTGTTTGAAAAATCTCAGCCAGCTCTGCTTATTATCCAGAGAAGGAAGAACATGGAACAACCAGGAAACAAGTAGTATTAGAGACTTAGCAGCAATCTGAAGAATTGTCCTAACAAAGAGTCAGATTCTAATATTCTTGCTCACAACAAGTAGCACCTAGTTTTACAAACAATCCCATTCATTTCAATGGGACCACTTTTGGACTAAAGTGTTACTCATCCTGACCAAGGATATCTGCATCTAATTCCAAGAGGTCAATACTAATCCCAGTGAAGTCAATGGCAAAACTACCGCTGACTTAGAAAGATGTAGGATCAAGTACAAGGCACCAGCATGGTACATGCATATGACATAAAGAAAATTGCACTGCAGTTACTTATAAACAAAAACTATTATCAAAGTAATAAATTTAACTTGTGACAGCAAGTAACCAAAACCAGGAAATAGAAAAACTAAATTTGACATGCCACCCTTAACTCACAGCTGGCAAGACTGGGACCTGTCTTCAAAAAGGACATAATTACCTTTTAAGAAAATAAACACTGACTATATCCTTCATTATAACTTCAAGCCAAAATAAAAAATTGTAATACAAGAAGTAATAGACAAGATAAATATATACTCGAGGATATTATCCTTGATGGCAGGTGTAAAATTTCCATTAATATTAGTGGGAACTCATCTCACTAATCAGGAGAGATTAGTCCCCACCATGTATTATTAAAATCATGGCATAGAGGAATTTATGTTGTTATTCACTCAGTAAGATAGTTGCCAATACTCTAATTCTTACATTTCTATATGGTTTACTGCCTTTACAGTCCTGCCTTGTTACAGTGCTGCTCACATCCCCTTGTAGAGACTGCTAAATGAGCTACTAGATCATGTGGTGGATCAACTGGTGAAAATCAGGATAGGTCCATTGACTTCAATAAACTCACAAAGATTTACAGCAGCTGAGGATCTTGCCCTTAGTCTCAAGTACCATGGGAGACAGCATTTGGAAAATGTGATATAGTCAGGGATCATATTAACTACAATACATCTACTCTGTAATGCATATTCTAATATGTTACCAATATATATTAGAATAAACATACTTACAACAATCTTATTTTTAATACAAAATTATAATGTGCAATACAGAAGACAACAAAAGTGCTTAATGATAGTCTATCATATTGGAGTAAATTTCATTTTTAATGCTTGCATTGATTACTGATTTATCATAAAAACACTCAGCTAGATTCTGCATTACCCATGTGAAGTAGTAACCTTACTTTGTAATTAGTCCCACTGATGACATAAGAATTTACTCTACACTACAGGATTATTCCAATTTTACATAAACCGGTTTTGTAAAACAGATGGTATAAAGTCGAGTGCACGTGGCCACACTAAGCACATTAATTCGGCGGTGTGCATCCATGTACCGAGGCTAGCGTCGATTTCCGGAGCGTTGCACTGTGGATAGTTATCCTGTAGCTATCCCATAGTTCCCGCAGTTTCCCCCGCCCATTGGAATTCTGGGTTGAGATCCCAATGCATGATGGTGCAAAAACAGTGTTGCGGGTGATTCTGGGTAAATGTCGTCACTCAGTCCTTCCACCGTGAAAGCAATGGCAGACAATCATTTCGCACCCTTTTTCCCCTGGATTGCCCTGGCAGATGCCATAGCATGGCAACCAAGGAGCCTGTTTTGCCTTTTGTCACTGTCACCATATGTGTACTGGATGCTGCTGACAGAGGCGGTACTTCAGTGCTACACAGCAGCATTCATTTGCCTTTCCAAGGTAGCAGAGATGGTTACCATCCCTATTGCACCGTCTGCCATTGTAAATTGGCGACGAGATGATGGTTGTCAGTCATTTTGCACCGTTCGCAACTGGAAATTGGCGATGACGGTTATCAATCCTTTTGTATCGTCTGCTGCTGTCATGGGTGCTCCCGGCTGGCCTCGCTGCGGTCTGCTGGGGGCGCATGGACAAAAATGGGAATGACTCCCTTGGTCATTCCCTTCTTAATGTTTTGTCTAAAAATAACGTCAGTCCTGCCTAGAATATGGGGCAAGTGTACTAGAGAACCAGAGAGCACAGTCGCTCCGTGTCAGAGCCCCAGAGATTCCGCAGAAATGAGCTGCATGCCATTCTAGAGGGTGCCCCTGCAACACCACCCATTGCTTCCCTCCTCCCCCAACCCTTCTGGGCTACTGTGGCAGTGTTCCTCCATTTGTGTGATGAAGTAATAAAGAATGCAGGAATAAGAAACACTGACTTTTTAGCGAGATAAAATGGTGGGGAGGCAGCCTCCCGCTGCTATGATAGTCCAGGGAGTACAGAATCTTTTCTTTAGACATGAAAGGAGAGGTGGCTAATGGAGCTCAGGCTCCAGCTATGATGAGGACGGTTACCAAGCCTTTTGTACCATCTGCCAGGAATGACCAGGAGTCATTCCCATTTTTACCCAGGCACCCCCAGCCAACCTCACCGAGGCCACCCAGGAGCACTCACAGGATGATGAGGACGGTTTTCCACCATTTCGCACCATCTGCCATCAGGAAAGGAAGGGGAGGGGATGCTGCTGTTCAGCGCCACAGCACCGCATCTACCAGCAGCATGCAGTAGACATACGGTGACATTGAAAAAAGGCGAGAAACGATTTTTTTTCCTTTTTCTTTCACGGAGGGGGAGGGGGGTAAATTGACGAGATATACCCTGAACCACCCTGGACAATGTTTTTGACCCTTCAGGCATTGGGAGCTCAGCCAAGAATGCAAATGCTTTTCAGAGACCGCGGGGACTGTGGGATAGCTGGAGACCTCAGTCTCCCCTCACTCCCTCCATAAGCATCCATTTGATTCTTTGGCTTTCCGTTCCGCTTGTCACACAGCACTGTGCTGAGTCCCTGCTGTGGCCTCTGTCTATCATAGCCTGGAGATTTTTTCAAATGCTTTGTCATTTCGTCTTCTGTAACAGAACTCTGATAGAACAGATTTGTCTCCCCATACAGCAGTCAGATCCAGTATCTCCCGTACGGTCCATGCTGGAGCTCTTTTTGGATTTGGGACTGCATTGCCACCCGTGCTGATCAGAGCTCCACGCTGGACAAATAGGAAATGAAATTCAAAAGTTCATGAGGCTTTTCCTGTCAACCTGGCCAGTGCATCTGAGTTCAGATTGCTTTCCAGAGCAGTCAGAATGGTGCACTGTGGGATACCGCCCAGAGGCCAATACCATCGAATTGCGGCCACACTAACCCTAATCCGACACGGCAATACCGATTTCAGCGCTACTCCCCTCATCAGAGAGGAGTACAGAAATCGGTTTAAAGAGCCCTTTATATTGATATAAAGGGCTTCGTTGTGTGGACGGGTGCAGAGTTAATTCAGTTTAACGCTCCTAAATTCGGTTTAAACAAGTAGTGTAGACCAGGCCTCAGAATAGAACAGATTCCAATGGGACAGCATGCAGAATAAGATACTACTAAATTGGAGTAAGGGTGGAAGAAGCTGGTCTAAAGTTTTAATAAACCAGGAGACCTCTCGTTAGATTACCTTGTTCAGAATCAGTGGATATTGTTGATCCCATACTGTCAGTGCGGATACGTTCCATGCCCTGCACGGATAACTGTTCCAATCTACGTTTGAGGTAGCGGTGCTCCCGCTGTAATTGTTCTTTAATATTTAGAGCTTTTCGGTCCTGTTCTTCCAATTTCTTTGGGGGTGAAAAATGAATAATTAAATCATTAACTCATACCAGTTTTAAAATGTAAGTAACTTGTTCCAAAATATTTCAATCTATGTTTCTCATATATATGTAATATTTAAATAATACAAACATATACAGTGGGCCAAAATCTTTTCTTTAGTTCTGTTGACTTCAGTAGTTTCAACTGTGGAAGCCAGCAGTGAGTTTGGCCCATAACAGAACACCTATGTTTTGAAAAAATCACTTAGAAATTGCTGAGCAACTGCTAAGGCTTTCTCAGACTAAGACCCAATTATTGTTGCATTAGTGCTGGGAAATACTTAAATCACTGTACCAATCATTAAAAAAAGACATGAAAAACAGACCATATTACATTAATACAGAATAAAGTAACAAGCAAGAACCAGTTTTCAGTCAGAATGTAATGTTTCCTTAGGTGTAAAAGGTATTTTAATCATAGATTTTAAGGCCAGAATGGATCATTCTGATCATGGTCTGACCTCCTGCGTAACACAGGCCAGAGAAGTTTTACTGCTTAAGGTTCCCATTAGTTAGGCAATACTGTGATATCATTACAATAGAAATGGTTCACTAATGGTGAATTTTCTACTTGTACGGTCTGTTTGCTTTCCCCCAAATTTCTCCTTGGTAAG
Organism: Gopherus flavomarginatus; assembly: GCF_025201925.1. Classification (NCBI taxonomy): domain Eukaryota; kingdom Metazoa; phylum Chordata; order Testudines; family Testudinidae; genus Gopherus; species Gopherus flavomarginatus. The sequence continues at coordinate 267,437,993 of NC_066619.1, read as the reverse complement.
TACTGTTCATACATTTCTCATGAAATAGGGGCGTAAAGCCAAATGTCATAGACAAAAAGCAACAAGATAATTATATTGTCTACCCAAAGTTTCCCATATAGTTTTAATAAGAGAAGTTACTGATCAGTTAATACTCAAAGCAAAAACAAAAGAAAAACACCCCCAAGATTTGTGCCGTGCTGCTTCTATAGATGGCTACATTATTAATATCAATTATTTTCTCAGATTTTGTCTGAGCCTTTTTGCCAAGTCACCTAAGATCATTTATGGAGGAAAAAATGGAAGTTGATACTACACTAAGTTGGAAGTAAATATAAAGAACTCTGAGATCATATGTAAAAAAATCAACAAATCAAGACCTTGTACATGTAATATATTTTCCTCAGAGACCAACTCCATTAACAATCAAAAATACATTATTCTTTTTGCTAGTTGGTCCAGAATGATGCAGGAATTAGCAGTAAGGGAATCTATAGCAAACTCCCACTTTAGCTGCCTTCACATGATTACCAAGATTCAAGAGACTTATTAGGAAGGACCATGGCTGCTGGAACGACTCTTCGCTCACCATATGAATTTGTTTATGCCTGATTTTCTAGACCAGAGTGCTTCGTGAAAGCGTGGAGCAAACAGCAGGTTGCCGTCCTGAATGATTCCAAAGATCCTGCTGTTTCAGAGTAGCCATCATAAAATAAGACGTATTGACCTTTTGAAGGAAGGAATAATGTGCACTGTTGATCTTGGGACATTTGTCTCACATTAAGATTTGTCCAAGGCCAGGCACCATTTGTGTATATATATATATTATACATAGATAACACACAACATTCCAATTGGAAAAGAGATTAGTCCACCTACTCTTACTGATTTATCAAACTACCTGAGCCCAACTGATCAGATTTCCTTCTTCTCCAACTGCTACTTATCTGACACAAACTTGAGCTCTTAGGAACATTTGACATTAACTCTTGATTCACAGTCAGACTGAAAACTCTATCCAGTACTTCAGTGCAAATATCAGTCTGTTGGGGAAAGGGAAAGGAATGTTCAAAATCTACTGAAGTGACTCTGCCATTTTAGCAATAGTGAAGGAAGACAGGCACTAGTGTGACTGTCATTGCAGCTACAATAGCAGGCCCAGCCAGTCTTCAGAAAAGTGGTTCTCTACACCTGCTGGAGAGAAGTAATCCAATGGCAATTCAAGAGGAATAGGTTCTGTTTAATTCTTTAAAAAGAAAAACTATTCACTTTCCAAAAATTGGAGAAAATCGTAATGTTCAGAGTGGTCAAGGAACAAAGCAAGCAAAGGGCATTTATTCCTAGCTTTACTGGCATCTGAATGATGTTTCCATGGTTAATCACACAAATTTGTCACTATTCAAAGCAAATCGTAGTTCTGCATTCTCTAGTACAAAGGCCCAATACAGGTAATATCATTTGCAGACCAGAACAAAAAGAGCATTCACAGCCTTTCATTTACTTTAATCTAAACTATGAGAGGCCTGATTCTCAGCTGATATAAACTGGTATAGCTACAATGGAGCTACAATGATTTATACCAGCTGAGGATCTCCCTAATGTATTTATTACTAACAAAGATGGCTTTGCTTAACTTCATCTACAATATTTGACAAGAACTATATGTTCCACTCCTGTTAGCTGCATAATTAATACAATGCTGTATGACAGCAGGCTTCTTCCATCATATTTTAATTTTTTTTACTATAAAGTATTATATTCCCTTTAACACTTTTCTTATTACACAGTGAACTTTGCTGTAACTTTAGAATGAACCAACTGAATGACTACAGTACTGGACACAAAAACAGAAGTTTTTTTAAAGTAATTTTTGTTATACTCAATTAGTACATCAGATAAAAAATATTTTGAAAGCAGGAGCCATCTTTCAGTTTTTTTAATGACTGTCAAGCACTAGATGATCTAATAGTCAAGGTACAGGGCACATAGTATTACTAATAGCAATAAGCTTTTCCCCATCAGTTTTTCAACCCTGAATAGGGTTGTCTTTTACATTAACAGCAGTGCAGTAGCATACCAGCCTGCCACCAGCCTTTCAAAAAATCAGAGAACAGCCATTATTGACGTGTGCATTATGGTAATAAGGCAGAGTATAAACCAGTAGAGATTGCGCAGAAATCAACATTTTATATGCTTGGGACTGCCCGGTCATTTTTAAAGTGTTGCTTCAGATGAAACAATACTTGATCCAGAGGTTGAAGCATTTGTAGTAGAAAGAGGGCCTGAGACATAAGGCCTTGTATCAAAGGCCTGGTCTGAGGCCTGGTCTAAAGTAGAGGTCAAAGCTTTGCTGCTATAAATAGGGTTGCCAACTTTAGAATTGCACAAAACCAAACACCCTTGCCCCGCACCTTTTCTGAAGCCCCACCTCCCACTCCAGCCCCCCTCTATCCATCGCTCGCTCTCCCCCACCTTCACTCAGTTTCACTGGGCTGGGACAGGGGGCTGGGTGCGAGAGGGGATGAGTGCTCTGACTAGGGAGTGCAGGCTTTGGGGTGAGGCCAGAAATGAGGGGTTCAGGATGCAGGAAGGGGCTCTGGGCTGGGGAAGGGGGTTGGGGGTGCAAGCTGCAGCTGGGAGTGTTGGCTCTGAGGTGGGGCAAGGGCCGAGGGGTTTGGCATGTGGGAGGAGGCTCAGGGCTGGGGCAGAGGGTTGGGGTGAGGGCTCCAGGAGGGAGTTTGGGTGTGGGAGGAGGCTCAGCGCTGGGGTCAGGGGTTGGGATGCAGGCAGGGATGTGGGCTCTGGGAAGGAGTAAGAGTGTGGGAGGGGGTTCCAGCCTGGGGCAGGGAGTTCATGGTGTGGGCTCTTGCCAGGCGGTGCTTACCTCAGGCAGCTACTGGTTGGCAGCGCAGTGGGCTAAGGCAGTCTCCCTGCCTGCCCTGGCTCTGCATTACTAGAAGCAGCCGGCATGTCCAGCCCCTAGGCGGAGGCGTGGCCCAGTGGCTCTGCACAGTGTGCGCTGCCCACACCTGCAAGCACCACCCCCGCAGCTCCCACTGGCCGCAGTTCCCGGTCAATGGGAGCTGCAGAGCCAGCACTCAAGGCGGGGGCAGCGCACGGAGCCTCCCTGGCCACCCCTGCACCTAGGGGCCGCAGGGACATGCCAGCCCCTTCTGGGAGCTGCGCAGAGCCAGGGCAGGCAGGAGTCTGCCTTAGCCCTGCTGCGCCACCAACCTGACTTTTCATGGCCAAGTCAGCAGTGCTGGCTGGAGCCACCAGGGTCCCTTTTCAACCGGGCATTCCGGTCAAAAATCAGATGCCTTGCAAACCTAGGTATAAAGCAAAGTTAAGTTGTGAGCAAGAGGCAGGCTCTGCTCACAGAATCTGGCAAGAATAGGGCTGATATTGCAGAAGCATATATTCCTAAGTAGTGCTAGGTACAAGAATATATATGCAAACACAGTCCAAAAGGGTGGTACCAGAACACCCCAAAGATAACAGGAACATGTTGACCCATCTTAAAGATAAGGTCATGATGACAGCATGATGGGTAGAGATATTTTGATTAAACCAATAAGTACAAGGCAGTGGGTGGTACCCAAATATGTCAGAGGGTGACACCTAGATACGCCACAGGAGCAATACATAACTTGTTTGTATTGGTGTATCAAGAGGTTATCTCAGAGGGAGTGTCTTTGGCCAGCCGAGAGAGATAGTGGAAAATCCCACCACTAACTGAGCTGCGTCCATTGTCACGGGCATACATGCTACAAGTACACTCAGTGCAAGTATAAGACACCAATACCGTGCTTCATCAACAATAAACCTGACCAAGTTCCTTCGCTACAAACTGTGGTTATTGGGCAGTTCAGTCAAAGTCTGCTATCTCCGCTATCTGTGCAGAGCTGGGGCACCATGCTGAAAGAACACATGCAGCCAAACATCGGACCACAGTGTTTAATAAAGACCTGGCCATAGGGAAGATCAGAAATACTACATGTGGATTCACTGGGTTTTTTTTTTTAAAAAGAAGTTCCTTTTCAACCAATACATATTCCTGAAGGCTCTATTTTAGATAAAACAAAGTATGGATCGATATTTTTGTTTTTACCTTGATATGCATCTTGGCTCTTTTCAACAGACTTAGAGTGGTGTGTCTGGTGCTATCTGGCCCAAGAGGCACAAGCTGTTTTAGCTGCTCCAAATATAGCCGGAGTTTAGCCCGTCTGAAATTATTAAAAATGAAGAATGTTGTAGAAAAGTTACTCTGTGATAGCATATCCTGTATACAAACACCATCTGCTTGGCTGGATTTCTGTATAGAAGTTGATTCAACAGCAATGGCTTCCTTTCCTCTCCCTTTGTTAAAGCTTCAGGCCCTAAAACTTCAGGTCACTTGAAATAATGATAGCTGGCACTTCTGTAGTGCTTTTCAGATCTAGATCTCAAAGCAGTTTGCAAGCTTGAGTATGAATCATTATCCCCATTTTAGAACGGGGGAAACAAAAACAGAGATGTGGATTAACTTCGCCAAGGCCACAAAGTGAATCAGTGGCAGAGCCAGGAAGAGAAAACAGGCTCAATCCAACTGCTATTCATGTCAGAGTGAGTTTTTCAATTGACTTAAATGGGAATTGGATTGAGCACTATGTCTCCTGACTCCCATTCCTGTGCCCTATCTACTGGGAAAATATACCCCTCCAAAAATATATATATGTTCCATCATACATCAAACATGGTGTTTGCAGTAAAAACAAAAGGGGAAAATTATAACAACTACGGCATATTCTGTCATGTTTACTACACTATTCCTTCGTAAGTAGCACTTCTAGCTACTACAATTTGCCTCCTACATTAAACACCTAGTCCAGCAGTAAAAAGAAAGATAAACATCTATAAGCTGGTATTCTGTGTGTGTGTGTGTTTATAGCATTCTGTGTTTTCTTTCACCAACTGGCTGGCAGCAGACACACAAAATAGTTTGTGAAATATTTTTACCTTAGAACCCTAAAACAAAGCAAGTGATAAAACAAAACATTCCAAGAGTATATTTTTGCATTTAAAAAAATAAATACTTCCTGCTTTTTTGTACATACAACTGAACAAGAAGCAATATGAAGTTCCTCTGTGTCTTTCCAATGAAGTGGATCTCTAAGTGATTACTTAAGCAAAGTTTGTAATCTTGTGCCCTTTTCTGTCAGCCTTATCTCAGTGAGCAATTAAAATCAGCATTCTTCATATGCATTAGCATGAATGGGCCTTTTTAACATCAGAAAAGATTAGTCTTAATAGACTGATGATCCTAAACCTGCATAAGACCTCCAGACGCAGTAATAATAATTAATAAAGAAAATTACAAATATGCCATAAATAATCATTTTCTGCAAACTTTTCATTTCAATTTTGCTACATGCTGCAGTACATCAAACAATTTTAGCATGGTAATTATTGACTTCTGAACAAAAATTGCTGACACTTTGCTTTTCTTATTACTATTTAGAACAACTGTTCAACATCAACATTTAACAGAGTCTAAGACAATTTATTAATGCATAAAAGGTCATGTAATTTGCAGAAGACAGAAGACAAACGTAGACAATTTTTTTAACTTTTTATGACAGATCAATTATTAAAATACAGATAAATTGCAAAACATGATTTCTATAGTACTGCATGTCTGACTACATATATCACACTCATTAGTTAATCTCTATGCAATCAATAAAAAGTAACGTAACATATCAATAATTAATACAGTAAGTGTGATTTAAATGGCATAATTGTAAGAAGTGCTAATATGAGATGATTTTTCCTCCTTCAGCCAATCAGGAAAGGAGAACACTGTTGAAAAATGTGACGTTTTTGGAGAAAGATCACCACAAGACTTCGCGTCTGTGCATGGGGTCTTGTGTTTAAATACAAGGCTTTGCATTCGTAATCTAAACTTTAAAAATGGGAAAAGATCCCATGAACAGGGCCATGTTCAACAACCTGCTCAAGCACATGCCTAACTAAACATGAGCAGCCCATTGCACAGGAATACTTAAGCAGCTTGCAGAGTCAGGGCCCGGATTCTGATCTTTAACCAGATCTGAAAGGTTAAATAACATTATTAGAATCTACAAATGCAGAAACTTTCAACCTGGGAGATTTATTATCTATACATCTGTAACCTCTAAAAGGTGTCTGGGGGTTTTGTTTTGTTTTTTGAATTAACAGTTTGCTTCTTGGATGAAACTACGGGAAACGTTTTCAAAAGGGAAATTTTCTAAATTTGCACACAATCATTTGTGTGTACAAGTGGTAGACTTTAGATGCAGCAGCAGGATTTTTGCACATACATCAGGAGAATGGAGATTAAGGGAAGAAGCAGCAATGAAGCGGATAAGAATAGAACACGAAGTGGTGCATTAAAAAGTTAAATAAACTGTACTATAGCAATCAATAGATTAAGAACAGCTAAATTATGTAGAAATATACAGGACCGTTAATAAATGGGATTTGTATTGTTAATCCAGAAAAACTCATTAAAAAATGCAACCTTCTTACTAAGCTTACTTGCTCTCTTAGTGCTCAGAAACATGTCAGCTGACTTTAGTGACAAATAAGGTTTTACAACTCTTCAGCCTGGAGAACTTTAAAACAAATAGAAATTAAACACACGCAAATTCCAGTGGAAATAGTTTTATCTATTTATTTGTTTGTAAAGTATTTATTCCTCTGTATCATGTGCAACTCAGAGATTGCAGCATTTGTGCATAGTAACCAGAAAGAGAAACTGACAGAAACTAACTAGACTATTTTCACTGATCCACAGTGAGAAAAATACAAAAAGACAAATGACCTTAACAGTGATAAATATAGGAGTACTTGTGGCTCCTTAGAGACTAACAAATGTATTTGAGCATACTCTTTTGTGGGCTACAGCTAGGGTGACCAGATGTCCCAATTTTATAGGGACAGTCCCAATTATTGGGTCTTTTTCTTATATAGGTTCCTATTAACCCCATATCCCCTGTCCCGATTTTTCATACTTGCTGTCTGGTCACCCTAGCTACAGCCCACTTAATCGGCAGCATGCAGTGGAAAATACAGTAGGAAGATATATACACACACACACACACAAACATGAAACAGTGGGTGTTACCATACACACTCTAACGAGAGCGATCAGTTAAGGTGACAAGTATCAGGGGGTAGCCATGTTAGTCTGGATCTGTAAAAGCAGCAAAGAATCCTGTGGCACCTTATAGACTAACAGACGTTTTGGAGCATGAGCTTCACCCACGAAAGCTCATGCTCCAAAACGTCTGTTAGTCTATAAGGTGCCACAGGATTCTTTGCTGCTTTTACAGTTAAGGTGAGCTATTATCAGCAGGGAAAAAAAAACTGTTTGTAGTGGTAATCAAAATGGTTCATTTGCAGCAGTTGACAAGAAGTTGTGAGGAACAGTGTGGGGAATTTGTTTTACTTTGTGTAATGACCCATCCACTCCCAGTCTTTATTTAAGCCTAATTGAATGGTGTCCATTTTGCAAATTAATTCTAATTCAGCAGTCTCTTGTTGGAGTCTGTTTTTGAAGTATTTTTTTTTGTAATATTATAATAATTGGAGATAAACCAATCTCCTAGAACTGGAAGGGACCTTGAAAGGTCATCAAGTCCAGCTCCCTCCCTTCTCTAGCAGGACCAATTTTTGCCCCAGATCCCTGTGACCCCCTCAAGGATTGAACTCACAACGCTGGGTTTAGCAGGCCAATGCTCAAACCATTGAGCTATCCCTCCCCCCCACTGTGACTTTTAGGTCTGTAATCGAGTGACCAGGGAGATTGAAGTGTTCTCCAACTGGTTTTTGAATGTTATAATTCTTGACGTCTGATTTGTGTCCATTTATTCTTTTACGTAGAGACTGTCTGATTTGGCCAATGTACATGGCAGAGGGGCATTGCTGGCATATGATGGCATATATCACATAGGTAGATGTGCAGGTGAACGAGCCTCTGATAGCATGGCTGATGTGATTAGGTCCTATGATGGTGTCCCCTGAATAGATAGGTGGACAGAGTTGGCACCGGGCTTCGTTGGAAGGATAGGTTCCTGGGTTAGTGTTTTTGTTATGTGGTTGCTGGTGAGAATTTGCCTCAGGATGGGGGGCTGTCTGTAAGCAAGGACTGACCTGTCTCCCACTCCCTGTGAGAGTGACTCCAAGTCAGAAAAGGCCAAGTGTATGTGGCTTTTCAATATCCATGTTATGGACAGCTCTACCTTTCCAATCTACTGATCAAGGATCATCAGTTGAAGAATTGTGTAAATCCATATTAAGGATGGCTTTTCATGTAGTTCAGCCATAAAAGTTTCACATACAAATTTGAGTGCACACTGTGTGTGCATATGATGAAGGACAAATATACTACCTATTGTCATGTGAACAAGGTTCATGCAAACATCGGATTTAGATAATTGCAATGAAACAGATTGTTCTTACCAAGTGTCAGAACTAAAAAAAACAATTATTAAATTAAATCCCAGGTTTCATTAAAAAAAACAACACAAAGAACTCAAAACACTATTCAGCCAGCAATTTGGTTATTTATATGTACTGAGTGACAGCATCATTGGGAAAATTTTCCAATCTTTTAAAAAACTGGCTCAGCTAAATCAACTTCAAAATCAGGTTACAGCAAGTGTACACCTAGTTTTAAGTAGTTTGTGGTGGCCTGAGCTGTTTTTACTAAACTTCTTTCAAGATCACTTCAACTCTTGAAACTGTTCTGTCAAAATGGGTCAGACCCTTCAGCCTGGGTCTACACCTGGGCTCTAACCAATTTTAAAATTGGTTTAACTGAACAAAGTTTTGTAAGTGTTTAGTACATTTTCTCAGTGTACATGGGCCCAAAATCTAAAAACCTTGTCTTTTTAGCACATCAAGCAGTAGGATATTAGACTAAGCAGAAAAGTCTTGTGTATATTAGAGAAATCTGTGATTCCAAGAACTTGTTTTACCACTGGAATGCTGGTAAAACTCTTCAGGTTTAAGAACTACTGTAGTTCCAACTGTTTCAGTCTGATCCATTTTAGTGCCAGTGTGGATGTGGACTAGCTGAAATGGTTCAATTCATCCTCCACTGTCCCAACATGGGCTTTTTGAAATGTCCCAAAATCTACTGCTTCTGGGAGATCTGGGAACTGCGAGATACCTGCGGGACAGAGGAGGATTCAGAGTGCATTGCAAACAAAATGGTTTAGAAGAGCACTAATGAGGGCAAGAGACACATATTTGCAATGGGTTTTAAATTAAAGATGGGACACAATGAACCTTTTGTGCTTAAGCTACTCCTAACCAACTGGTTCAATTTTCTAGTCCAGACAGAGCCTTAGAATGTACCCGAAGGAGCAAATTCTGCCCTTGTTTGCCTGCAAAGCACCCATATGTTTTGGTACCGAAAAGTTTGCTTTAAAGGGGATGGAGTTATTGCAGACAATGTGGATAAACAAAGAACTCAAAATGTAGCTCTGGGAAACAATATTATACAACTACTGAATTCTGGATACTAGTACTGTATTTGTCAAGCTAATTCCAGTCCCTCCTCTTAGATATTAACCTGTTTTTTCCACACTTAAACCCTACCGCAATCCTATATAATGAAATGAGATTCACTAAGAGGGACTGTGTTACAACAATGTGAACTTGGTCACATCGAAAATATGTATTATGTTCATTCCTTGTTAAATGTAACTTCATATATTTTAAAAAAAAAATACAGGCCTTTAACAATCATTCATGGAATGTTTACCCTGGAATGACTTATGGGCCAATCCTAAAGAGTTAAGCCAGTAGGAGTTTTACGTGTTGCAGGATCAGGCCTTTTCTTCATTGAACCACTGTGCCTGCTCCTGCAGTTAACATCTTTTTAATTAATACAGTTATCGTTCTGTATAGCAACTAATATTTTACAGCTGGTCATACTGTATGTATTGTGGTAAGGGTTTTGCTGTAAATTGCTTTACTCTTTGTGCGTGTGTGTGTTTTACTAGCTGCCTAAAGATAGACGTGCTCAAGGGCATTGATGAATGAGGTCCTTAATCCCTATTAAATTCTATAATACTTTTCCTTAAAGGAGAGGTTTCAAATATATCCTATTTATGGCTCTAATTATATTTTTAAAGGCTAATTAAAGTTATTTTGTGCCTATGAAAATATAAAATTATCTTTGTTTAAAATAGTCTGTAAGTAAAGGGAAAGCATCAATCAATGCTAATAAGAAATGTTTCTAGAGAAATCAACTCAGTTGTGGCCTAGACACAATTTAAAAGTAGATTAATTACAATGTAAGGCTGTACAAAATGTGCATTTCAAAGCATGACATTCTACTTTTTCCATATTTATCCAGCCATAAAGAGTCCAGGTCCCAGTCAGAAAGAGTCCTTATTTTTATTTTTTGCCCTCCCAATAAATATTTCCAACAAACAAAAATATTTTACAGTGAATCCCAAGTCTAACTCACATTTCACAATATGCTTCAGCTATATAGCAATTTTGCTTTAATGAAGAGAGAAGAAAAACTCTTAGTACTAAGGCACTGTACCATGGCAAGGGACCCAGTGTGCTGCACTTAAACATTCTGATCGCTATGGGATGTGTGAAAGAGTTGCTTACAGTCTAGTGCCTTAGAGCGAAAAACTGAACATTCAGTCGTGTTCTCTATCTATAAGAGACCTCCGTGCTTCTATTGTGCAAGCAACAACAACAAAAAGATAGATATAGCACATTTTATGGTAGAGGTGCCATTTTTTGCTTACTAAGGCCTCAGTTCTGCAAGTTGTTCTGTGTGCATGGAGTATAAGTCAAAGTCTCTGGAAATCGAAGGGGTCTTTCCACTGACTTCAAAGGGCTTTGGATCAGGCCTTAAATACACACTCAAGACCTTCTGCAGCAAGGTCTGTGGAGTGTGTGTTACTCTGGCACAGCACACAGGAAAAACTGTAGCTGCTTAATTTAATTTAAAAAGGTGGACTGTAGTGAATTAGCTCTGAAAGTCAGTCATACAATCTGTGCAGTGGCCCCTGTGTTATTTACTTTAATAGTAGTATTAATTTCATTCTCTCCCTACATTTTCAGTGTTCTACGGCAGATCTCTACACTGTCCATGCTTCTACATGACTGAAGTTATCTGGAAAGAAGCAGAAGGTTTTTGCAGCTGGAGAAGGATGAGTTGGGGCTTTTGTATTTGGAAAGGTATAGGAGGTGGCTTGGGTTCGAGGCATAAGCACATTGGCTGGATAAATCTTCTAAAACGATCAACAATGAAAGATTTAACAATATTGACATTAAAATTACATCTCTACCCCGATATAATGCGACCCAATATAACATGAATTCGGATATAACGCGGTAAAGCAGCGTTCCAGGGGCTGCGCACGCCGGCGGATCAAAGCAAGTTCGATATAACACAGTAAGATTTTTTTGGCTCCTGAGGACAGCGTTATATCGGAGTAGAGGTGTATCTTTTAGCTTCAGTGTATACACCCCACTGAAATGAGTGGTGCTGTTCACATCTATAGAGCTAATGTTTCAGGCTGTCTGCAGACTCAGGAACACAACCCTGCATCAATTCATGCTTGGTTCACATTTTCAAGCTTTTCTTCACACCCGGACAACTAGAAATTTGTTTTTTCTTAAAAACAAAAGCTTTTAGCTTACAGCACAATTCTGCAGCAAGGGGTGGATTCAGTGGCAAATTCTGCAGCCATAGACTCATGTAAAATAAAAAGTGCTGATAAAACTGCATCACTGACCCAGAACTCTCTCTGGGATTTGGGGGCACCAACAAACCATGGTCAGTAATGGGATGGAGAAAGGGAAAAGAAAAAATTTTGGCCACTGACACCAAGGCAGACTTCTACTTGTTAAAAAAGGCAATGGACCACAAAGAGCATAGACCAGTTTTTTGATTGTGTTTTTAAAAACACAATCTCATCCAAAGACCAATATATCATTAACTGACTGGTAATCAATTCATCTACCTTTAGAAGGATGAAAGTCTAAACAGACTATGCCAAGACAATATTATTTTATGAAAGAAACAAAGCTTTTACAACAGCTTTTGTAGTAAGGTACTCTTCTGTTTAATAAAATGACTAAAGCTTGAAATATCCACTTGTTCATCTGGTGAGCAGAAGGCTTTTCCTGGTGAGTGTGTGTGTTTCATTGGAGAGGAGGGGGGGGGGATCTAAGCCATCAATTGCTGCAGAATTTTAAGTTTTGGGATGTAGTTTCCTTAGTTCTCTATTCCTTGTGATTGCGAAGATAACATTCTAGTATGAACAGAAACAGTATGGAATTGCTGAGTTTTCAGACTGCTCCAATGTTTACCGCTGCACACTACTGGCATTAGTTATGTGAGTTTCACGGTGCTTTTGCTCAAGAAAGCTTTGAGCAAAAGTAGAGATGGGTCACTGGAGCTAACCATGTAGGAGGATGACTCAAAAATGGAAACCGTAGGAAGGGATAGTGTAGAACCTTATCCATTCTCTGAATTCTTACCAGGGACCACACTGGTGAAACCATGTCATTATTAGCTTTAATAGGTTTAGTTTACTAAAAAGTAGGCAACTAGTATTTTTTTCAAGCCCTGAAAAATGACCCTGAATAAACAAGAACAACCATATATACCACCCAGTTGATTGGTTGGTTGTAATGTAATCTCATTCTCCAACTGCCTAATTAAGTTACATTATTGTCAAAGTTTGCATACCAGCTATGAAGTAGAACAAGAAGATTGATGACTTGGGAACCTATACCTGTACTACAAAAACCTCTTGCAGACGACAAAGAAAAGACTGGCTACCAGTTACGTTCAGTCTCCTGTGTATTTATCCTTTTAAAGAATGGTGACATCTGGTTTAGATCACTGTATACAAATTTACATTCCATCATATTCAGTGCATACTTCAGTTCTCACAAAATGGGACTATATTAAATAGTACCTATCCTGGGCCCAGGTTCAAAACTTTGACTTGGGCCTTTTTCCTTCTGAAGTTTGAGTCTTGTCCAGGCTATAGAAGAATATTTGTGTGACATCAGAAACTATTTCTACATCTTTTAGCAAACATAAATAAGGGGAAATATCTGTAGTACCACAAATGTATAAATTCTTGGCCAGCTCTGCAAGTTGGCACCAGCATCCAGCACGCTGGGCTTGGAGCAAGTTGGGGACAGGTGAACACAGGCTCCATTGTGCAAGGGATGCACTTGACTCATTAGAGACAGAGTGCCTGGCAGAAAGTCTCTACAGCATTTTTCTCACAATCAGTTCACAGATGAGTACCACTGATGGCGGCCCTTTAGAGACAAAAAAGGATAGTCACTCCACCATGTTTCGTAAAGAACAGTGAAGTGCTGACACAGCAGCAAACCAGGAGAAAAAGAATTGGAGCAATACGGTAAAAGGGGCAGAGCAGCCCCAGGGAATTCCCTAGCACAGGGACAACACAGGGCTGCATAGGCCAGAATAGAAGCATATTAGAGAGACAAGCTGGGTGAAGTACTATCTTTTATTGGACCAACTTCTGTTGGTGAGAGACACAACCTTTGGAGCTACACAGAGCTCTTCCTCAGGTCTGGGAAATGTAGTCAAGAGTATCACAGCTAAATACAAGAATGAACAGATTGTTTAGTATAAGTAGTTAGAATATGTGCTAAGGGACCATTCAAAGTGAAGTGGCTCATTAAAACCCCTGTAGTCATAGGACCAAAAAAGGGGTTAGTGCATTTACAGACTGTTGTAATAAGCCATAAATCCAGTGTTTTTATTAAGACCATAATTTTTAGGGTCTAGCTCAAATGCTCATATTTTGAAAGTGTTGTGCAGGTTTCCCTTAAGGATGAGGACTGAGAGGTCAGATATAGAATGAGGGTTTTATGAAAAGTGTTCACCCCACACGTGATGTGGTATTTTTACCTTTTATCATTTTCCTGTTTAGTTCATTTGAGAGAACAGTGATTGGTTTCACCCACATAATTGGTGTTGGGGAATTTAGTGCATTGGATGAGGTACACCACATGTTGTGATAAGCATGTGTAGGACCCATGAATCTTGAAAGGTGTGTTGTGGGAGGTGTTGATCATTGTAGCAGTGGAGATATGTCTGCAGGTTTTGCATCTATTTTGAGTAGGGTCTGGTGCTGCTTTGAGTTGATATGTCTTGACCTGCAGCGAACTTGCTTCTGATGATGAGCTTGGAGAGGCTGGGGGGGGGGGGGGGGGAGGGGTGTTTGAAGCCAAAAGAGGGGATGCAGGAAAGACTTCTTTCAGGATGGGGTCCCCACTGATTATGTGGGTTGTAGTTATTTGATGACACTCTGTATGGGTCCCAAAGGGGGATGGTAGGTGAAAACTAGGGGTATAGAGGCATGTCAGGAACAAGCAGGAATGACTAGAGTACTGCCATAAGTTAGAGGCAGTTGCTAAGACTGTGGTAAATTAAAGCAGGCTCCGAGCGCTGCAGTGACCTTCAGAGCAACCTAGAGTACGGAAGGCATAAAAGTGGCTTGAAACTATCTTTGTCCTCCCATCTCAGCGCTGCACCTTTACCCTACTGACACTAGTACGCAGTGCCATCTTGATTATACACTGAATTTTAGGCTCCAATTTGAACTATAGTGCAATGCTCATTCCATTTGTGGTTTTACCCTTCTGAGTAGCAACTAAGAATCAACTTAGTTTTGTCTATATAAATCTGTTTTCATATAGTTAACTGCACACGCCTGGTTGTGTTAGGTCTGACAACGCTGGTTCTGCTGCTGGTTGTACAAACCTTAGATCCTATCCCTTGAGCAAGGCTTACATCCCTGCCCTAACAAAAGAATTATGTAGTGGAGATGGGGCAACAGAGAAATTGTGGATTTTTTCAGTAAGTTTTCACCCTTTGTGAGTTTTTTGTTTTTGTTTTTGCAGAAGAGTGTGAAGTGGGCCTAGATCTTTTGTTGTGTATCCATTTATCTTACTGCTGGAAACAAACCACCATTCTTTTATTGTTGTGAATAACTGACATTAATTTTCAACGTTTGAGATGCTATATTAAATTTATCACCTGCATAAAAGGAAATTCTGTTTAAGATATTCCCTATTTTTATCTCTTTTACTCCTCCTCCGCCCCCATACTGTTTGATATGGCTATGAGTGGCTCTACTGAAATGGTGAACAGAAATAGGAAAGAGGTCAACTCTCGCAGGTACCTCTTACATATAAGGAATTTTGAGCAATAACTCCAGCGACATCTAGTACAATGAAAAAATACAGCCGAATGAAAAAGGTGCATTTATACAGGATTTGTTGAGATTATTTCCTCTTCAGTACACTAAAAAAATCCAACGGCAGCCTACATCCCGTGGCACCTATGTAATGCAGGGAGATAAACAGCAGCGCCTCTTAGAGAACTATGCAGACTCTTGAAAATACACACACAAATATACATACATAAGCATATACAGCTGGGAACAGCATTTACAAAAATAAGACTGTTAATAGGTTCATTTCTTCAAAGCTGTTTTTTTTTTTTTTTAAAGGCTCACTGCCACATCATACCCTTTCATTCACTCATTTTGCACACTAACATGCTGGAACTTTTTTCCCCATGTAACACAGCTCCACAAATGCATCTGTTTTAATTTTGGTTTTATTTGTTTATTTGTTAAATTTGCAAAATAGAAAATCTCCAATCTTCATAAGTCAGTCTGGTGCCTAAGGAAATTGAGGCCCAGTCCAACAAACCCTTGAGGGCAATGAGATTTCCATTGCAGGACCTATTTGTTCAGATGCTGGTACATTATAGGTTTAATTCCATTACTTTATATATACACACATCCTGGACGTGTCTTAAAACTCCAGGGCCTGATTCTGCCCTAAATTATACCATTGTAAATAAGGAG
This sequence comes from Gopherus flavomarginatus, assembly GCF_025201925.1. Classification (NCBI taxonomy): domain Eukaryota; kingdom Metazoa; phylum Chordata; order Testudines; family Testudinidae; genus Gopherus; species Gopherus flavomarginatus. Next base: position 267,422,085 of record NC_066619.1, on the reverse strand, counting down.
GAACACCACTAAAGTCAGTGTGTGGTTAAACTGGTTTTATACCAGCATAAGGGAGAACAGAATGACATCTCCATTCTTCTAGAAATTAACTTTAATATTTTAAACAATACTACCCCTAGGGTGTGGGTTCAATCAACATGTACGCACACAGTGCATAATCAGGCACAAGACACACTGTGGCTCAGCACACACAAGCAGTGTATTTATCGACTGACAACACACATCCTGGAGCAAGTCGCTGCTTACAAATCAGCTATGGCTTGAAACCTGCTCTAATTATCAGTGTTTCCCCACATCAAAATACTAAACAAGGACATTGTGTCTCTGGACAGTGGCCAAGAGGAAGGGATCTAGAAAAAAAGTGTAATGCTAGCCAATCTGAGCTGCAACACAGACTACATCGACAATCCACAGTACAGGGCTCTCAGCAGGCATTTTAGGCTATGAATGATATAGGACTTTAAAAAAAAAAACTAAAAAGAGAAGACATTTTTGTAACACTCAGTTTCCCTTAGTGGCTGGTATTGAGCTGATGGCAAGGGAGGCCAAGTTAGATACCGAGATTAATTAAGGACAGTATCCATAAATGCTGAAAACAATATCCTTTTTGCTTTATGACAAAACACAAAGCTGTTGGGAGGTACACATCCTGCTTTGCTAATCACCCAGAAGAAACAGTGATCAGTGGGTGAAGGCAATATATATCCATGTTAAATCCCATCTCCCACCCACAATTAACTAGAGAATAGACAGATAAGTAGATAAGATAGATGCATCTGTGATTTTACTGTTATCATGGCAAGAATATCCTTATTATTGCAAGTTAAATATTTAGGTGCCACGTATTTACTTCTAAGAGCCATCCATATACCAGGCAAATGTCGCAGACAAACAGGAATTCCACCAGGGATCGAGGGCAGGATACAGCTTTCGCTGCTGTTGTAGCTCAGAGTCTTGTTTTCAAAGTTGGGTACCCACAGGTAGGCATTTAATTCTATAGTTAGGCACCTAACTGAACAGCTGATTTTCTGAGGTAACAAGTGCCTTCAACTCTCATTGGCTTTTGTGGGAGTTGTGTGTGTGCCCAACATCTCTGAAAATGAGGCAACGTTTAATCAGGTGCCTGCTTCTAGGTACTCACCCATGCAGATTAGGCCTCGACTTACTTTATATAACTAACATTTTAGTTAATAGAAACAAATCATATTTGAGGGAAGAGTTTTTAAATGTCAAAAAACAGAAGTTTTATTCAAATCCTATTCGTGATAATCCCTTCTCAGTACCTAATGTTTTAGCCATTGCCGGGTTTGAGCACATGGGGTCCAGATGTGCTGATATTATACGGGCAGTTCCGATATTGGGGGCTTTTTCTTATATATGCGCCTATTACCCCCCACCTTCTGTCCCAATTTTTCACACTTTCTATCTGGTCACCCTAAATGGCGGGAACCTGAGTGTATACAAGCAGAGTAAATCCTAAAGCAGCTCTAGCTTTCTGCCTGTGTTTAGCTCTATGGAAGTCTTGAATATTTATAATGCTGGTGGCAGAATAGGGCAGTTGTGATGCTCCCCTGGAATGAACAACATTTAGTGGATCTCTCTGCCAAGCAATGACTGAGTAATGCCCATAGGAGGAACATAGAAACTAAAAACCCTCCTCAGTGATGTGAACATATCCATGTCTAAACCTCTCCTACACCGCCTAAACCCACTCATCAAAACCTTTAGCTTCTGCAACATAATTAGGTGTTAGCAGAGCACAAAGTAAACTGAAAATTTAGGGGGGGCAAGAGTAAAATAAAGTGACCATAATAGCAATATATATAAGCACAAAGGACGCTACTGATTCTATTATTCATTTTCAAATTTAATGAAATAAAACCTAAACTTTCATTTGTTTAATACTTCCCCCAAACTGCTGTAGAATTCCTTGTCTCCCAACCTGGAGCACTGTTCTAAGACATTAAAAAGGTCGTAGAACAGTTTTTAAACTAAGGGCTAGAGGAAAGCTGACAGATGCGGAGGAGCAAGTGGTTCGGACATCCCTTATGGGAGGATCTATTAATAGAGAATCTCTATGTCCTTCCTAGTGAGGACGAGAGGATGGAAAATGATAAAATACAGGCAGGGTCTGATCAGAAACAGTCAAATAAAAAAAAAAGTTTCATTCAATTACATCGTGTAATGGCAGACAGCTAAAAGGAGACAAGTTTTTAAAGTGCTTATATACCAATGCTAGAAGTCTAAATAATAAAATGGGTGAACTAGAGTGCCTCGTATTAAATAAAGATATTGATATAATAGGCATCACAAAAACTTGGGGGTACGAGGATAATCACTGGGACAAAGTAATACCAGGGTACAAAATATATCAGAAGGACAGAACAGGTCGTGCTGGTGGGGGAGTGGCATTATATGTGAAAGAAAGCATAGAATCAAATGAAGTAAAAATCGTAAATGAATCAAACTGTACCATAAAATCTCTATGGATAGTAATTCCATGCTCTAATAATAAGAATATAGCGGTAGGGATATATTACTGACCACGATGGTGATAGTGACTGTGAAATGCTCAGGGAGATTAGAGAGGCTATTAAAATAAAAAACTCAATAATATATAAATAAAAACTCAAAATAATAATGGGAGAGTTCAATTATCCTCCTATGACTGGGTACATCACCTCAGGATGGGATGCAGAGATAAAGTTTCTTGACACCTTAAATGACTGCTTCTTGGAGCAGCTGGTTCTGGAACCCACTAGAGGAGAGACAATCCTTGATTTAGTCCTAAGTAGAGCACAGGATCTGGTCCAAGAGGTGAATATAGCTGGACCACTTGGTAATAGTGAATAATATAATTAAATTTAATATCTCTGTGGCAGGAAAAACACCACAGCAGCCCAACACTATAGCATTTCATTTCAGAAAGGGGAACTACACAAAAGTGAGGAGGTTAGTTAAACAGAAATTAAAGGGTACAGTGCCAAAAGTGAAATCTCTGCAAGCTGCATGGAAACTTTTTAAAAACACCATAATAGAGGCTCGATTTAAATGTATATCCCAAATTAGAAAACATAGTAAGAGAACCAAAAAAGAGCCCCCATGGCTAAACAACAAAGTAAAAGAAGCAGTGAGAGGCAAAAAGGCCTCCCTTAAAAAGTAGAAGTTAAATCCTCATGAGAAAAATAGAAAGGAGCATAAATATTGGCAAATGAAGTGTAAAAATATAATTAGGAAGGCCAAAAAAAGAATTTGAGGAACAGTTAGCCAGAGACTCAAAAAGTAATAGCAAAATTTTTTTAAGTACATCAGAAGCAGGAAGCCTGCTAAACAACCAGTTCGATCGAGATGCTAAAGAAGCACTCAAGGACAATAAAGTCATTGTGGAGAAACTAAATGAATTATTTGCATCGGTCTTCATGGCTGAGGATGTGAGGGAGATTCCCAAACCTGAGCCATTCTTTTTAGGTGACAGAACTGAGGAACTCTCCCAGATTGAGGTATCATTAGAAGAAGTTTTGAAACAAACTGATAAATTAAACAGCAATAAGTCACCAGGACCAGATGGTATTCACTCAGGAGTTCTGAAGAAACTCAAATGTGAAATTGCAGAACTACTAACTGTAGTCTGTAACCTATCATTTAAATCATCTTCTGTACCAGATGACTGGAGGATAGCTAATATGATGCCAATTTTTAAAAAGGGTTCCAAAGTGATCCCAGCCTATAAGCCTGACTTCAGTACCGGATAAAGTAGTTGAAAGTATAATAAAGAACAGTATTCTCAGACATACAGATCAACATAATTTGTCGAGGAAGAGTCAACATGGTTTTAGTAAAGGGAAATCATGCCTCACCAATCTGCTAGAATTCTTTGAGAGGGTCAACAAGCATGTGGACCAAGGGGGTCCAGTGTATATAGTGTACTTAGATTTTCAGAAAGCCTTTGACAAGGTCCCTCAGCAAAGGCTCTTACACAAAGAAAGCTGCCACAGGATAAGAGGGAAGGTGCTCTCATGAATTGGTAACTGGTTAAAAGATAGGAAACAAAGGATAGGTATAAATGGTCAGTTTTCAGAATGGACAGCGGTAAATAGTGGTGTCCCCCAGGGGTCTGTTCTGGGACTAGTCCTATTCAACATAGTCATAAATGATCTGGAAAAAGGGGTAAGCAGGGAGGTGGCAAAATTTTCAGATGATACAAAATTACTAAAGATAGTTAAGACCCAGGCAAACTGCAAATTGCTACAAAAGAATCTCTCAAAACTGGGTGACTGGCCAACAAAATGGCAGATGATATTTAATGTTGATTAATGCACATTGGAAAACATAATCCCAACTATACATAAAATGATGGGGTCTAAATTAGCTGTTACCACTCAAGAAAGAGATCTTGGAGTCATTGTGGATAGTTCTATGAAAAGATCCACTCAATAAGCAGCGGCAGTCAAAAAAGTGAAAAGAATACTGGGAATAATTAAGAAAGGGATAGATAATAAGACAGAGATAGATGAGGAGAGATTAATAAGACTGGACCTTTTCAGCTCGGAAAAGAGATGGCTAGGGGGAGATATGATTAAGGTCTATAAAATCATGACTGGTGTAGAGAAAGTAGATAAGCGTTGTTTACTACTTCTCATAATACAAGAACTAGGGGCCGCCAAATGAAATTAATAGGCAGCAGGTATAAAACAAATAAAAGGAAGTATTTCTTCACACAACACACAGTCAACCTGTGGAACTCCTTGCCAGAGGATGTTGTGAAGGCCATAACAGGGTTCAAAAAAGAACTAGATAAATTCCTGGAGGGTAGGTCCATCAATGGTTATTAGCCTGGATGGGCAAGGATGGTGTCCCTAGCCTCTGTTTGCCAGAAGCTGGGAATGAGCGACAGGGGATGGATCACTTGATGATTGCCTGTTCTGTTCATTCCCTCTGGGGCACCTGGCACTGGTCACTGTCGAAAGACAGGATACTGGGCTAGATGGACCTTTGGTCTGACACAGTAGGGCTATTCTTATGTAGATTACAAAGGGCCTTGCGACAGAATTTATATTTACTTTGCCATACAGTGTGTGGGGTCTTGATATAAAGGCAGTTCCTGTGGAACGTCTGGTGATAGCAGGACAGAACTAGTTATGAGTCCATATTTTAAACCTGAGCACTCACAGTGAGGCAGCTAACCCTACAGTCAAGCACCTGAAAGTCTGTTTTAAGTGCCACACATTAGCACCTAAGTCTGAATACTGGTTTCGGTGCTAAATGCAAAGAATAAACTAAACCACTGCCTGCTTCTAGCCAACAAATAAAACATACTGAGTTCAGATTTCCCAGCAGAAATGGATTAAAATCATGCTTGACTTACACTAAGCAGCATAGAGTTTAAGAGACCAACATCAAAGCACTTCCAGTAGGGTTAGATCAGCTTTTTGAATGCAGCTATAACAGACTATGTTACCTTCACATTTAGGAATACACCTCTACCTCGATATAACGCTGTCCTCAGGAGCCAAAAAAAATCTTATTGGTACTTCAGATTCTTAAACTTTGGGTCGCATTCTCTAGCTATTTTTAGAAACCTCACATTGGTACCTTCTTTGCATTTTGTCAAATCTTCTGTGAAAGTGGTCTTAAAACGAACATGTGCTGGGTCATAATCTGAGACTGCTATAACATGAAATATATGGCAGAATGCAGGCATAAAAGAACAGGAGACAAAGAATTCTCCCCCAAGGAGTTCAGTCACAAATTTAATAAATGTGTTATTTTTTTTAATAAGCATCATCAGCATGGAAGCATGTCCTCTGGAATGGTGGCTGAAGCATGAAGGGGCATACGAATGTTTAGTATATCTGGCACATAAATACCTTGCAATGCCGGCTACAAAAGTGCCATGCGAATGCCTGTTCTCAATTTCAGGTGAAATTGTAAATAAGAAGCAGGCAGCAGTATCTCCTGTAAATGTAAACAAACTTATTTGTCTTAGCGATTGGCTGAACAAGAAGTAGTAGGACTGAGTGGACTTGTGGGCTCTAAAGTTTTACACTGTTTTGTAAATGAGTGCAGTTATGCAACAAAAAAAAAAAATCTACATTTGTAAGTTACACTTTCACGATAAAAAGATTGCACTACAGTACTTGTATGACGCGAACTGAAAAATACTATTTCTTTTATCATTTGTACAGTGCAAATATTTGTAATAAAAAATAATATAAAGTGAGCACTGTACACTTCATATTCTGTGTTGTAATAGAAATCAATATATTTGAAAATGTAGAAAAACATCCAAAAATATTTAATAAATTTCAATTGGTATTCTGTTGTTCAACAGTGAGATTAATCAATCACAATTATTTTTTTTTAGTTAATCACGTGAGTTAACTGCGTTTAATCGACAGCCCTAAAAAAAAGATGTTGAAATTAATACTTTGCACTCCTGTGTATGATATAGTTGTCATGGTTTGGTCTCCAGAGCGACATGCTATGGGCGACAGTGATATGTATGCAAATGTAGGGAAAAAACTATTTAAAACTGAAAGCAAAACAAAACAAGGAACTCCCTGAAAGCCTCCTATTACTGTCGAATAGAGCTTGGTCTCCACCTATAAAAATATATATCTAAAAAGTTCAGTTTAATCTATTAAAAAACTAAACAAAACCCAAACAAACTAACCAAAAAAAAAAATACACCAAAACTTGCCCTTCTTGTGAATGTCAGTGTTTTGCAACAAGAAAATGATGCTTTACCTGGATCAAAAGCATTTAAAGGACTGACCCAATTTAAACTGCTATGAAGAGAGAACATTATGCTTTTCACTAGCATTGTTTATTATCTGCTAGGTTAAATGTTCACATTTAGCACTATTTCTGGAACCTGAACTGCATATTTCACAACACAGCAGGCCCAGTTCTGCTCTTCGATAGGCATGCATAACTCTCATTGAATTCCCTGAAACCGAGAGCAGATTTGGATAACCAGTCTGCAGCAAGCTAAACCACCGTATCTGCTTCAGGGGAAAAAAAAACAGATTAAAAATTAATTGACCCCAAAAGAATTTTGTGCAATAAATTTAAGACACAGATTTTTATGCACAAGTCCCAGCCAATGAGAACGAAAAAGGGTAATATTTCACAAGCTGTAACAGGAACATATACACTATACCATGCTTAGTAAGTAGAGAGCTTAATTTGGGAAGAAGGCCATCCTTCCATCGCCTTTCTATACCCCCCCAAAATTTGAAGATAAAGTCTCACTGTTCCAAAAATGATTATTACTCATGCAATATGTTGAGGCCCTAGTTCAATCCAGAATGGCAAAGACATTAAATTGAAGGTTGAAACTTAAGTTGAACCCTTTGGATACACACTGAAAACACACTGTAAGAAAAGGCATTGTGGAATTCCATGTTTATTGTCCATCATGGATTCTGTACTCAATTTAAAAAAAAAAAAGTTTTTCTAAATTGTCAGCCCTGAAAACTCAACCTGGGTTCTAGATTTCTCATGCCATTATCACTAATAAGGATTTGAAGGCCAAATTAGATCCTTTTGTTACACTTGTGAACCCTCGTAGTCTTCACATTATGCCCCGCATAAAACCTGGGTAAACCCATTGCTCTTTGTAGGTTTCCAAAGCTGTAACTGACTGGGATTATTAATAAACAGTTCTGTTGATGATGCACAAGACTAGACTAGACTCCAGATTTTTAGGGCCCGGATTCAGAAAAGGACTTAGGCATTATAACACGTAACTTTCAGGCGCGCAGAAAAATCACAGGAACAACAGTATGATCCACAAAGCCGAGTCAGGCGCCCAGCCTCCCTATACAATGAATGGAGAGAGACGAGCACATTAGGATGCAACCAAAAGTCAGTGCACAAGGCTGGGAGCTGCCTAAGCTAGTCAATGGGCGATGCTGACAGCCAGGGTGTTGCGAAGCCATGCCTCTCTCAGAGACTAGAACTTAAGTCAGGGCTGCAGGGAGGCGCCTATCTCTGGTTAGTGTTCTACTAACAGGAACCAGACGCCTGCAGGCTTACGTGCTGAATATAGGTGCCAACTCCATGGGTGCTCCGGGGCTGGAGCACCCACGAGGAAAAATGGGTGGGTGCTCAGCACCTACCGGCAGCTCCCTGCCCAGCTCACCTCTGCCTCTGTTCCGCCTCCTCCCCTGAGCATGCCACGTGCCCGCTTTTTTCACTTAGCTCCCAGCAATTGTGCCGCGAAACAGATGTTTCGCTTGGCTGGGAGGAAGGGGGGAGGGAGGAGAATGCGGTATGCTCAGGGAAGAGGCGGGGCCGGGATTTGGGGAAGGGGTCCAATAGGGGCAGGGAGGGGGTGGAGTTGGGGCGGGGACTTTGGGGAAGGGGTTGGAATGGGGGCAGGGCAGGGGCGGGGAAATGGTGGAGTCAGGGCGAGCACCCACCGGCGCCAGAGAAAGTTGGTGCCAAGGTGCCAAAGACATTTCTTTCAGGACGGAAAAAGAGTTAGATGCCTGCGTTCCTCCACACGAAATGGCAGAGGAGGAGGAGGATGCCCACCTTATAACTTTTAGAGACTCAGTTCCCCTCTTTGCTGATGGGTGAGAAAGAATTTGAACAGGAGTCTCCCACACCTTTCAGAAGCAGGGCTCTAACCACTGGGTGATGGGATATTCTGATGTGGGCTTCTCTCCGTGTCTCCTGTTGAAGTTGTTCCACTGTGGATAAATAATGAAAGAATGATTGGGGCAGGGGATCCTGGGTCTCCCACCTCCCAGGTGGGTGCCATAACCACTGGGCTACAGAGTCATTCCCTCTTTAGCTCTCTTTGGCCCAGTGACTGTAGATAAAAACAGTCACTGGGCCAAAAAGAGATGTCGCCCACATCCCATGAAATGTTTTAACCACTGGACTACAAGTTTTAAGGTGAGCACCGCCACTTCCTCCTCCAGCCAGATTTTGGATGGGACGCCTTTGAGCACGTCTACCCCCCATTCATGAATTGGTCTGGGGCTTAGGCAGCAGAGAGGCACCCGGTCGCCTAGAGCAAGGCAGCAGTGCACATGCCCAGATGCAGGAACATAGGCATTGAGTGAACCTGTATTTCCCCTAAAATGTAAGCACTGAGTGAGTTTAAATACCTAGAGATGGCAAAGTTTGCACATGATACAAAATTACTCAAGACAGTTAACTCCAAAGCTGACTGTGAAGAGTTACAAAGGGATCTCATTAAACTATGTGATTGGTGACAAAACGGCAGATGAAATTCATTGTTGATAAATGCAAAGTAATGTACACTGGAAAAAAAATTATCAACTATACACACAAAATTATTGGGTCTTCATTAGCTGTGACCACTCAAGAAAGAGCTCTTGGAGCCTTCATGGTTAGCTGCTTGAAAACATCCACTCAGTGTGCAGGGGCACTCAAAAAAGCTAACAATGTTAGAAACCATTAGGAAAGGAATAGATAATAAGACAGAAAATATCATAAGGCCAGTATATAAATCCATGGGATCTCCGTGCCTTGAATATTATGTGCAGTCCTGGATGCCCCATCTCAAAATATATATATTATATTAGAATTGGAAAATGTACAGAGAAGGAAACAGCTTTTACATAAAAAGAGATTAACAAGATTGGAACTGTTCATCGTAGAAAAAGAGATGACTAAGGGATAAAATCATGAATGGTGTGGAGAAATTGAATAGGGAATTATTTTATCCCTTCAAATAACACAAGAACTAGGGATCACCTGACAAAATTAACAGGCAGTAGGTTTAAAAACAAACATAAGGAGGTACTTCTTCACACAACACAGTGTCAACCCACAGAACCTGTTACCATGGAGATGATGTGAAGGCCAAAAGTATAACTGGGTTCAAAAAAGAGAGTTAGATACATTCATGGAGGATAGGTCCATCAATGGCTATTGGCCAAAATGGTCAGGCATGCAAACTCATGTTCTGAGTGTCCCTGAATCTCCAACTGCCAAAAGCATATGGCGCTGGTCACTGTGAGAAGACAGGTTACTGGGCTAGATGGACCACTGATCTGACCCAGTATGGCCATTCTTATGTTCTTAATTTTACACATTCATGGTTGCAGGCTGGATTAAGGCTATCTGAAAACTTGGCTTTAACTACAGTTTAACTTTAGGACCTGCAGTATGTAATTACAATTAATATTGCTAATTGAATGCAATTAGAAGCTATATCTTCAAGTTCCAATGTGAAAATAAGCAAACTGCAGAGAGAAAATGCCACAGTGGCAAGTACTATTAACGTGCATGTGAAAAGACGCATTGCAGAACTCAAAGTGAGAAACTGAAATGTGATTATATATTATATAAAAAAAAATACATATATCACTCCTTTCCTGCACCTGCATGCAGTGCTAATGCCTCCCCCACACTGTGCTGCTTAAATGTGCTCAGGACTAGAGCAGAGGGAGAAATAGGAAACTACATGCTGAGATGATAAAAGAAAAATGGGGGGAAATGGATACCCAGTAAAGATAGATTGGTAGTGACAAAGCAGGGAAGGGTACTAAGAGATTGAATAGAAGATCAAGGACAAGGAGGATGAAAAAACAACAAGGTAAAAACATGGTGACAGGAACTTTAATAAAGAAATTGTGATTAAGTTTCTTCGTCCTATTTTGGGATAGGACAGGAAGAAAATTTCAGCATTACAAATACCACACTTCACACAGTATGAAGCATGTATCAAATCTGTGTGCATAATTTCATAAGCCATATTTGTCACCTATTCTATATTACCATAGTTTGTTTGCATATATTGTCTTCAGCTGTAGTAACTGCCTTGGGATGCATGGCCTTGAGAGAGAGACAGAGAGAGAGAGAGAGAGAGAGAGAGAGAGAGACAGAGACAGAGTCCAGACCCTAAAATTGTGCATACACATTTTGTATGTGTAGCTGTTACTATAGTTATGAAGAGACTATTTAAAATTCTGGGCCTAAAGGGTTTTGTGAACTTCTTTAATTAATAAATAATAGTTTTTCAAAGTGTTGCAGACACTTGCAGTCCTGATTTCCAGCCCTGAACACAATCCTCTGGATGGAACCTGTTGTCTCTATAAGGAAGCTGAGTTAATGGGAAATTTGTTTGCAATGAGTTTACATAGAGTGGGAGTTGCAAGACTAAATCCTTCCTTTGTGACACACAAAAGTTTACTTTAAACGTTGTTTAAAGTAAAGTAATTCTGCATTTCAGACTCCTCCCCTAGCCCCAAATCCATGCAGCTTAATCATGATAACTCAATTTCTATTGTATTTATAACTCTTAAGGTTTGCTAGCAAACAACTAGGGAAATTAACTTCTTTAATAACATCATTAATATTAAAGTTATACTTCTATAAGTACAGTATTCATCAGCTAGAAGTTTGATGTTCTGAATGAATCATCTGTTCTAACACCATATCCCTATCTATACATGCACGTCCAAACATCTAGGATGCTTTTTCTAGATAATTACACTTTCTTTTCATGACTTACCTATGTTTTTCTAGTTCGTTGTGTGATGACCTATTAAAAATAGAAAAAAAATATTTTAGAATGATGAGTACTGGATTTTGGAATAGCTAAAAATGTCACTTATATGGCTTTAAAAAAAGATGTTAAAAGCCTGCAATTTAAAACATATTATAAACAAAACTGAAGCCTAGACTTCACATGGATTTTAATGCAATATATGTTTCAAATTAGTTGCTTTTAACATAGCTTTTGACAGTCTTCAAGGTGTCTTTTAGTTGTTTCCCTAGAATATCTAACTACAACATTTGCACAGGTAAATCTTTTTGCACAGACAGACTACAATTTGTACAGAAAAGTTTATTAAAGGGTCTTCAGGCACTAAGCACAAATCTGCCTCTTAATTTGACCCAAGTGGTAAGAGAAACAAACCATATAACATTTTTCCTTTTCTCCATGGCTGAAAAAAGATCAAAAACAAACAAAAAACAGTTGCAAAATCCAATTTGTAAAAGATAAGAATTGTAAGAATGGGAGGGAGGAAATCCCAAAAGAAGAGACTCAAAACTTAGTTTCTGGGAGACCCTGAGGGAAGCGGGGGCGGAGGGAGAGAGATCGATCACCATTTAACAGCTGTGGTAATTGTGAATATGAGGGTACGTCTACACTACGGGATTATTCCGATTTTACATAAACCGGTTTTATAAAACAGATTGTATAAAGTCGAGTGCACGCGGCCACACCTAAGCACATTAATTCGGCGGTGTGCGTCCATGGTCCGAGGCTAGCGTCAATTTCTGGAGCGTTGCACTGTGGGTAGCTATTCCGTAGCTATCCCATAGTTCCCACAATCTCCCCCACCCCTTAGAATTCTGGGTTGAGAGCCCAGTGGCTGATGGGTCAAAAATCATTGTTGCGAGTGGTTCTGGGTAAATGTCGTCAGTCATTCCTTCCTCCGGGAAAGCAACAGCAGACAATCATTTCGCGCCCTTTTCCCCTGGATTGCCCTGGCAGACGCCATAGCATGGCAACCATGGAGCCCGTTCAGCTTTTTTTTTTTTCCTTCTTCTTCTTTTACAGTCACCGTATGTGTACTGGATGCCGCGGACAGAGGCGATACTCCAGCGCTACACAGCAGCATTCATTTGCTTTTGCATGATAGCAGAGAGGGTTACCAGTCGTTCTGTACCGTCTGCTGCTGGTGTAAACTGGCAATGAGATGATGGTTATCTGTCCTTCTGTACTGTCTGCTGCTATCATGGGTGCCCTGGCTGAGATCTGCCGAGGGCGGAAAGGCAAAACTGGGAATGACTCCCCGAGTTAATCCCTCCTTTATGGTTTCCAAAAATAGAGTCAGTCCTACCTAGAATATGGGGCAAGTGTACTAGAGAACCAGTGTATCAGAGAGCACAGCTGCTCCATGTCAGATCCCGCAGAAATGATGAGCTACATGCCATTCACGGGGAGTGCCTCTGCAACAACCCCACCCGTTGCTTCCCTCCTCCCCCAACCTTCCTGGGCTACCGTGGCAGTGTCCCCCTCATTTGTGTCATGAAGTTATAAAGAATGCAGGAAGAAGAAACAATGACTTGTTAGTGAGATAAAATGAGGGGGAGGCAGCCTCCCAGTGCTATGACAGTCCAGGCAGGACATTAAGCGGTGAGGGGGAGAGGAGCCCAGCATGCCGCTGCTATGATAGTCCAGGCAGGACAGAATCTTTTCTTTACACAGGAAAGGGAGGGGGCTGATGGAGCTCAGCCCCCAGTTGCTATGATGAGGACGGTTACCAGCCGTTCTGTACTATCTACTGGGAATGACCGAGAATCATTCCTATTTTCACCCAGGCGCCCCCGGCCAGCCTCACCTTGAGCCAGCCAGGAGCACTCACAGGTTGATAACAAGGACAGTTACCAGTCCTACTGCACCGTCTGCCACCGGGCAGGGGAGAGGAGTGGATACTGCTCTTCACTGCTGCAGCATCGCGTCTACTAGCAGCATTCAGTAGACATAGGGTGACATTGAAAGAAGTCAAGAAACGATTTCTTTCCCTTTTCTTTCACCGGGGGGGGGGTGGGCAGTAAATTGACGATCTATTCCCTGAACCACGCCAGACAATGTGTTTGAACCTACAGGCATTGGGAGCTCAGCCAAGAATGCAAATACTTTTCGGAGACTTCTGGGGACCGTGGGATAGCTGGAGTCCTCAGGACCCCCACTGTCCCTCCATGAGTGTCCATTTGAGTCTCTGGCTTCCCGTTACGCTTGTCACGCAGCACTGTGTAGCCTGTAGATTTTTTTTTTCAAACGCTTCGGCATTTCGTCTTCTGTAACGGAGCTTTGATAGAACAGATTTGTTTCCCTATACAGCGATCAGATCCAGTATCTCCTGTACAAGTCCATGCTGGAGCTCTTTTTGGGTTTGGGACTGCATCGCCACCTATGCTGATCAGAGCTCCACACTGGGCAAACAGGAAATGAAAATCAAAATTTCGCGGGGCTTTTCCTGTTTACCTGGCCACTGCATCCGAGTTCAGATTGCTGTCCAGAGCGGTCACAGTGGTGCACTGTGGGATACCGCCCGGAGGCCAATACCGTCGATTTGCGGCCACACTAACCCTAATCCGATATGGTAATACCAATTTTAGCGCTACTCCTCTCGTTGGGGAGGAGTACAGAAACCAATTTAAAGAGCCCTTTATATCAATATAAAGGGCCTCATAGTGTGGATGGGTACAGAGTTAAATCGGTTTAACGCTGCTAAAATCGATTTAAACGCATAGTGTAGACCAAGCCTCAGTCTTAATGCAGAAAAGATGCATCTTTTCTTTTGCTAAACCTATGTATGGATCAGAAACCTAGAACTTTTAAAAAAAATTAAAAAAACGTTGAAGAAATTAGGACTGTTGTCCTATTGTAGAAAAATTGAACCTACTATTGAAAACTCTTTAAAAAAAACAGATTCAGACAGAAAATTATATTTATACAACTGAAATTAAAAACATTTCTTAGATGAAATTATTGTCACTGTTACAAAACCAGTCATTTCCTGGACCAGTAGTTCTAGTTCTCTCAGAATGGAAACAGATTTTTATTATTCCAGTATGTGAAGATCATGAATATGAAGGCAGCAGCAACTTTTATGGTGTAACACATTACAGCATCAAGATCCATGCAAGCAGATTTTGTTGAATCAGTTTTCCAACAGTACGTTAGAAACCCAACCAGCTTCTGTGCACTATGTGCTGACAGAGGTTGCTTTGTTCATGTCTTAGAATGGACTGTGCTTTTTACACCTAAGACATGTGTAGTTACCAGGTGCAGCACAGGGCCATTGATCGTTCCCTACAGAAGCACGTAGCTGGCTCTTAAGCAAACCGCCCTCATAGATGTTGCAGCATATTTGAAATTTCTTATTGATGTTAACACTGCAACCAATAGACCCATCTGGCTGCACAGGGAAAAGAAAGCGAGGATCACGTAATCACTAGGGCCCTACCAAATTCATGGCCATGAAAAACACGTCACGGACCGTGAAATCTGGTCTCACCCCATGAAATCTTTTGTTTTGTATGCTTTTACCCTATACTATACAGATTTCACAGGGGAGACCACCATTTCTCAAATTGGGGCTACTCACCCAAAAGGGAATTGCGGGAGTGGGGAGCGTCGCAAGTTGCGTGGTCGGAAATTGGCAGCTGTTGGCCAGACACCCAGCTCTAAAGGTGGCACCCCACCAGCAGCAGTGCAGAAGTAAGGGTGATAATACCATATCATGCCACCCTTACTTCTGTGCTGCTGCCTTCAGGGCTGAGTGGCCAGAGAGTGGTGGCTGCTGACTGAGGGCCCAGTTCTGCAGGCAGCACTGCAGAAGTAAGGGTGGCAATCCCATCCCATCCTTACTTCTGTGCTGCAGCTGGACATGATTCTGCCTTCAGGGCTGGGCTCCAAGCCACCAGCCGCTGCTCTCCAGCTGCGCAGCTCTGAAGGCAGCACCACCGCCAGCAGCAGAGCAGAAGTAAGGGTAGTAATACTGCAACTCCCCCTACAATAGCCTTGCAAACCCCCCCCCCCACACACACACACCTCCTTTTTGGGTCAGGACCCCTACAATCACAACACCATGACATTTCAGATTTAAATAGCTGAAATCATGGATTTTTTAAAATCCTACAACCATGAAATTGACCAAAATGGACCGTGAATTTGGTAGTAATCACTGATGATCAGACCCTAAAGTGTTTTTTTCCAGGTCCAAGTCTACCCACTATGGCCCTGATCCTGCAAACATTTATGCACTGACTTAAATGGGACTACTCACGTAAGGGTCGGAACATGTGTAAACTTTTGAAGGATCAGGGTCTCTGAGCCCAATCCAGGCCCCGTGGAAACCTCCCCACTGATTTTAGAGAGAGTTGAACTGGTCATGTATGAGTTGGTATCTATTTAAAAAACATTTTTTCTTTATATTTTAAATCTTAAACTAAATGCACCTTATCATAAATAAAGCAACACAATGGGAATACATATACACATTATTTCCTGCTCAAAATAATCATGTGAAAACCATTTAAACATAATCAGAGCAATAGTGGTAGGCCAAAAATGTGATCTGCCTTTTTATCACATAAGATCATATAGTCGTGTTACATACACAGACCCCCAAAACAAAGACAGAATTCCTTTATTCTCTAAGCTTGTTCAAGTTCTAGCTGCTGGTTTCTCACTGCAAGCATTTTCACTGAGTCTGCTTCCTTATCACTGGTAGTTAACAGATTTTTCAGTTCCTGCTTTGGGGCCTTATTCGTAAAAGACAAACCCCTACCCCCACCCCCTGAGCCCAATTCTTCCAGGCTTTTTCTGTCAGGATCTTGATTATAGTTCACTCACTGTAACTGATTTTTAACCCTTAAACTCTCCAATATCTAAATTAATTTTTGACAAGCGTGTGGGTTCTGATCCAATAATCCAATTAACCTGTGGTAATGTCCATCCCAGCACCACTACGCCACTGTGACTGGGGCCCTAATGGGGAGCCAGCTGTGGTCACTCAATTAGGGTGAACTGCAAAGACTGGGGCAGACAATCCCCCATAAAGCTGGTGGATATTCCAATATTTAGATTTTCCAAGCCAGCATAAAACAGCTTCTTTATTACGTTACTGGTTACTCAGAAGTCCAAACAACACAGTTCCCTTAAAGTGATGCAGCCTCAAGCCTCCATCCAGGTACCCATGTCAAATATGATGATTTCTGAAAACCTTATTTCATCATATAAAAGAAAAGGTTCTACCAATCCCAAAGGATCAAACACATTATCTCTGAGGTTATTAAATATTTCAGATCTTACCCAAATACACGCTACAGCCAATTCTTATTAACGAAACTAAAATATATTAAAAAGCAAAAGAGAGTATATGGTTAAAAGATCAATATACATACAGACGTGTTCAATTCATTGGAGGTTCAGATTCACAGGATAGATGGTGAGCTTTGTAGTTGCAAAGAGTTCTTTAAGAAATAGTTCATAGGTTATAGTCCAATATAATATTCAGGATGTACCAGCATAACCGAGACCTCAGTCTTGAGATTCAAATTTCCACTGATGAAACCTAAGCACATCTGAGAGAACAGAATCAGGACCCAAGGATCTTTTATACAATTTCATGTCTTTTGACAAATTGGAGTTCAAAAGATAATTAGCATTACTTTGAAGGAGGTCTACCACTGGTACTTAGCATAAGGCAATTTGCTTGTTTCTCCACCATTCACGGTACAATTCAAAGAGAGCTGAATACCGAGATATCCCGTGTTTACAATTCATTTACATGCTAGGATGTTCTTTTGACCTCTAAATTATCAGAATACATCATAGACAGGGATTGTTGATTACACTGTGGACCCTACTCATACATATGTAAATACACAAAAACACAAACATTAATTTTTCCACATGTCTTTTGAGGGTTTGTTATTTTGCAGGATGTTTAACCCTTTCTAGCCATGCATCACACCCCCAGCATGAGACTGGTGTGGAAGGGAGCAAATAGAACTTCTGGATACACCTTAAAGACCTGCAGCACCCCTGGCTGGAAGCAGTAATAACAGCCAAATACCTAGTTTCTACTTTCAGCACCCCCACTGTAAAAATTGTTACAGCACCTCTGCTAGTGGTTTAGGCATTGAAGAAATCTGAGATCTGAGACACAACCTGCCAGTTTCCCAGCTGTAAAATGGGAGTTATTAATAGTTCTACAATACCTACCTCCTCACACAATGAGGGCTCATCAGGAAAGGTTGCACAGTTCTTTGAGAGGATAAAGTTCTCTATAAGTAATTACTATTTTTCACTCCTTCAGTTCTGTGAAGCACTGCCTCAGGGAGAACCAATATTTCTGCCATCCCTCATCCTGTATCCTTTGGTTTCCACAGATCCCAGAGGGCAGATGGGAAGAAATCTAAGGGCAGATTTACACACATACTTGCACCAAATAACTACAGTGATTTTAAACCATATCTTTTGTTATTTCAGCACAAAACTGGGTGTGGACCAGCCATAAGAAGAGGAGGAATAGAAGGGACTGTGTAGGGGAATGTTTGCCACAAACATTTCCTATGGAGAAAGAAGAGAGTCCAGATCCACAGAAACTCTGGCTACTTTGTGCCACTAGCTGCAAAGCAACTATTGCAAATAGTAATGGCTACTATCTAGTTGAGACAGCATTAGCATTCATTATCTAGTACCAAGTAGTTAAACGGTGATTAACCAGGTGTGAAATTCTAAATTCTTTTAAAATGAAAATCATCAAATAAGGATTAAGGGGCATGTTTTCTTCCACAGTTGGAGTCAGGGATGGCAACACCTAAAGAGTCTATAGCCAAGTAATTCTAGATTATGGCATTTACATGCTCTAACTGCAATATTTTACAAACCAGCAGAGTTTCTTAATAGTGAAGACAAAAGCTTTTTCTCCTCCACATCTTTATTCCTTTTTTTTAAGTACCCCTAGAAAGTTATCTTCCAGATATCATGTTAGTGCACTGTTAAGACTACATGTTAAAATGCTCAGATGTAAAGAAATATCAAAATTAAGGTTAAAAGGCTAAGGTCCTGCCTACCAGCTGAGGCTGGCTGTGCAGGTGGTGAGCTGAGACTTCAGCACAACGTTCTGCAGTTTGACTGCTTTACCGTTAACTCATCTTCCTCTCCCCTTCCCCCACCCATCTGTCTCATCTTCCTCTTCTGTCACGTCATATCCTAGTCTGTGCACTCCAGGCACTACTGCAGTTCAAACACTGGGAGCCATAGATAAGCTCCAGGCTGCCACCATTATTTTAAGCCCCATGTCTATTAGAGCAGCATCGGAGAAAGTGTGCTTAAAATGATGGTGAGTGACACCTAGCAATACTGGTGTATTGTCAGCACTTAAAATATGGTATATTAGAAATATTAGCCCAGGCCAAAACACAAGAACAAAGAGAGCGGTAAGTTCCATAAGATGCTACCTACATATATCCACATTGGAGGAAAAACACATAAATAAATGTGCCAATGTAATATTTAAGAAACAGCATGTGATCATCTAATAAGAGTCTGCAATGTAACAGACATGCATGGGGCAGAGATAAGGTTGCATTTTCAACTTAAAGGTCTCAGTGGGCTTTACTAGAGCTCAGTGCCAGCACACCAATCTGCTGCTGGGCTGTATGCTGCAGGATCAGGGCCTAACTTTGGAATTACCTGAATTTGAGAGGTTAGAGCACAACCTCGCTCAGTTCTGTATTTATTCAAAACCCCTCCCTTTTTCTTTAACTGACCACATAGTATCTCTTAAAAATGTTTCTCTTTTAGTTCCGCCTCAAAGCAGAATTTTGCCAGTATTATGGATGCGGGGTGGGATTCTGTGAATAGATACATTGGTGCAGACCCTTATGCAGAGCCTTGACTCTAGTGAGGTTCAAGAGTTTGTATGATAAATCTGTGCGTAACAGCAAGGCCTGACATTACTTCCGATTTGGTGACTTTCTTTAAAAAAATAAAATAAATAAAAAATAAAAAACCACACACACACACAGCTACTGTCATACATACTATAGTTCCTCACTGGTGATAATGTATTCTATTAGTGTAACAGCAGCATTCGGTTTTTTAATGCATTCTCTAAGATAGATCATTTTCCTTCACACTTATTTTTCCTGGGGGAAAACACAACAAGGAGGATACACTGAATTCAGAGAGAGCAAAACAGATTGTTGTGTTGCCACAGTCTGGATTTCATGGTATTTTATTCTCAGCCTTTCATTTTAAATCTGAAGGAAAATAGGCCCTGGTCCCTAAGCTGCTTCCTCTGCCTGTAGAGATCCATCTGCATTGGAGCTAGGCAAATAACTCAGTTGTCAGTTCTGACAGTTCAGGTGGGAGGGCAGGAAATCAAAACAAGCTCTCAGTTCAGGCTGAACCAAATCCAAAGTTTTTCAGAATTTTCAGTGAATCAAAAAAGTTAGAAAAATTTTGGTTTGGGTTGAACTAAACGTTTTGGGCATTTTTAATAAAAGGAAAGGAAATGAAGGGCTAGATTCACAATTAGAGGAGAGGGAAGTGGTGCTCTCCTGATAATCTTTAGCCCCGTGGTTAGAGCACCTCCTCAGAATGTGGGAAACTCAGGTTCAAATCCCTGCTCTGTCTGATTCGGAGCATGGACTTGAACTGGGTCTTCCCCATCCCAGAGGAGTGCCCTACCACATAGGCTATTCTGGGGTGGGTCTCTCAGCCTCTCCTGCTGAAGCTGTGACACTTTATATGAAATATTTCAATAGTCTTTGGGCCAGAGACAGAATGACTTGATAGCCCAGTAGTTAGGATTCAAGTCCCTGCTCCAGAGTAGAGATTCAGACCTGGGGCTCCCACATCCCAGGTGAGTGCCCTAAGCATTGGGCTAATGGTTATAAGAGGGACACATTTACTGGTTTTCGTGTGTGAATCTAGCCTGGAAAAAAAATCAAAATGAGACATTTCAGAAATGTCAGAATGGTTCCTTCTGACATTTCTGGAGTTTTTTCTTTTTTCCACTGCAACAGAAACAATTCACCAAAGTCAACACAAATTCACAAAATGTTTCAGTTGACCCAAATCTGCATTTTTTGGCTAAGAAAGTTTCGGCTGAACAATTTCACACACCTCTAGTCTGCAAAGAGCAGCTTGCCAGATAGGGGCCAGAGACTGGTTTGCAGTGACAGACATGCAATGTTAATGAAAGAATGGAGACATCAGACAATGTTTTCATTTGAAACATCATCCCGTTTGGACCCACCACCTTCTTTTGTACATGTATCCTCTTCACTAGGGCAAAGTACATTGTACCCAACTCTATTTATTGACATAAAAACATTATCAAATATTGATTAGTTTCAACAGATGCAGTAGGGATATTTATAAACCTGAGTTTTGCTTTCATTTTCCCTCCTTTTTATCAGCTCCTACATTAACAAGCCAAGCAGGCTACTTCACAGGACTTCCATTTCCTGTCCTGCCAGTAAATTTAACTGTGACCCAATAGACAGGCATTGAGCACTAATATTTTACTCTGCGTATTAATTTACTTCTGATCTTTTCGTGAGCACAGAACACAGATTGGGCCTGATTGCACAAAGCAGCAGACAGTCTTTCACACTCGTGTAATGGTACAATGGGCGTTTTACACCCACTGTTCACAGTGATAAGAGACTGCACAAAAGTACAAGGCAATGGAGAATCAGGCCTGTCTAGCTGTTACATGTACTGGCGGTGTGAAGTGGGCCACTGTCCACAAGGGGGTCAGTTCAGGCTACGGGTTTTGCCCCTTATATAAACACAAAAACGTATAGGCTTATCTCTCTTAAGTCGGCATCAAAAGCAGGAAACGAAACAAAACAAGAAAGCTCCAAATATCTGAAAGCTACTGTGAATTCCTATTAACAAATCACTTTCTGCAACCAAGTAATCTTCTGAATGTCATTGACTTTCTGCTTCTGTGAAATATTCCCTTTGAACAAATTGCAGACATCTGTAATACATCCATTTCATTACACCCACTGTATTTGATGGAAAGACATTTGAAAGTTTAACATTACAACCTCCAAGACACAACTCTACTAAATCTGACTTTTTTCTAGCCTCATTTTATTCCAACTGCATATTAGCAAGAATTTTTACGAGCTCCACTATATTGCTTTTAGGAACTAAACAGTTATTATTCTATCAAGAGGAGACATTTGCTGCTCTGCAACCAAATACTGTCTAGTTATCACCATTACAAGAAGAGCTGATCTGGGTTTACCTTCCCTCCCCCAGAAAAATTACAAATGTGTGCCTTTCTCAAATCATCCATTCAGATAGGAAAACAAAAATCCAATTTCATCTATTAGGGGATTTTCGTCATAATCATCTGAGGGGAACACTTCCAAATCTCAGGAGAGAACGCTATATAAACAAAGAAGTTTTACATTAAAAAAACCTTTCAAATCTGTTTTGTGTAAAGTGGGAGCACACACACACACTATATATATATATATATATATATATATATATATATATATATATATATATATATATAGCCTGACTCAAGTGCAAGAAACTGCACATCACAAAAGGATATTTATAGATCAATTCATCATAAATACATATAATATATATTATACAAAGATGGGGCAAAAATGGCATCAAGCAGCATTTTCTACCACCTTCACAGTAACATGAAAATATTTTCTCTATCAACATAAAATTAAAAATTGCCAAGTAATATTTAAAAAAAACACATCAGCAAACAAAAAATGTACAAAACTATCAACTCTTTCAGTGGATTGTCTAATTATAGCTGTCTGGTAATGGCCACAGCTACGGCTGAAGAAACACTTTCCCCCATATGCACGTGTCCCCTCAGTTGCCTGTAACTTTTTTGGGATGTAGGGAGAGGAAATTTTTCATACTTGTTCCCAGTCCAAAGGCTAATTTATTTTTTTAAGTTTGGTACAATTATGTGCCCCATTTTTGAATTATCCATGCACAAAAGAGATGCTTTTCAGGCTTTAAAAACAATTGTTTGTGTGCTTTTATTTGTGTTCAAATGACACATGCAAAGGTTAGTTTTCAAACCTGCTGAGACTTCTGGTAAAAACAAAATTTAGAAATAACCAAGTTACTGAAAAATGACATTCTGCAATATTGTACTATGCAATTCCCTCTCCCCCCTCCCGCCCATCCCTAGGATCCTCCAAACTCTGGCCAGTTGTCCACTCCTCTTAATCCCTGAATTGCTTATGAAGATTTGATTGCATGATCAAATTGAACATTACATTCACATTCTATGCACTTTGAGGCTGTGACCCAACATCCAAATAACCATTAAATTAGCTCCCAATCGGGGGTCCTGGAACAATTTTATAGTGGGAGTGCTGCGAGTCATTGAACCAAACTATAAAGCCTGCATATTATAGAAATCATTTCAATCCAGGGGGTGCAGCAGACTCCCAGCACCCCTAGTTCCAGCACCTGTGCTCCCAATACGAATAAGAGCAGCGGTGCGATTTGAATTTGGGATCATAAGCTCATAGGCTGAGATGCCTGTTTTTACCTGTTACTTAAATTTGAAACAAAACTGCATGTTGTAGGCAAGCACAATGCAGGACTGCCCACACAGCTCTGCCAATGTGCCTTATCACAACATCCTGCTATTTCCAGCCAGAGGTCTGTGTTATAGAGAGACTGTCAGGTGTGCCCAGCGGCAGGTTGTTTTTGTTTTCCTTGGTGAACTAAACATGAAAACTGAATTTGTGGCCCTACTTCTCCAGAGGCAGAAGTGCATCCGACGAAGTGGGTATTCACCCACGAAAGCTCATGCTCCAAAACGTCTGTTAGTCTATAAGGTGCCACAGGATTCTTTGCTGCTTTTACAGATCCAGACTAACACGGCTACCCCTCTGATACTTCTCCAGAGGTGTTTCCCTACCCCAGTGAGGATGAGCCCTTGCTTATCTATAAACAATAAAACTGGCAGGAAAATAATAAAAAGATCATTATGCATTTTTAAAAAAAAGCATTTGTGTGTGTACGACAAGAATCAGAGAGAAAAAAAATGTTAGAAATATCCGACAGACAATGGTATTGTGTGCTCTGGCTTTGATAAATAATGCTACCAAACCTATAACAAAGAAAAAAAAACAACTTTCAATTCTGCTGAAATAGATAGATTACATATCTTCTGCTAAAAATTCGTAAAAGCAGCTTACAGTTCAAATAAGTGACTGTTTTGCTCTGGACAGTGGGAAACCCAAGAAAGGAAATGATGGACTAATGCTTCCACAAGTAATACGGATTTCTGTCTCTTGCATACAAGAAATAAGGATCAGAACAAGTCCTAAGAATTCTCTTTAAATTAACTGCCTTTGTTCAATAGGGCTATTTTATGGGAAAATTCACAGAGATGCATGATTTACAGAGATGAAAACTGTCTCCGAATCTAGGTACCCCTGTGATTCCTGATCACTCCCCTATAAAATGAACTGATCTTATATCTTCGTACACCAATTTAACTATTATCCCCTCCTCCCGAATTTACATCCCCAGAAGTATCGGCACTGTTTGGAGTAAGGGACGGGGAAGGAAGGATTTACAACCCCTATTCCCTCAGTTGTGTTCAAGCACATTGCCCTGCAGGGGTTACAACAAATATAGCTCATTGTGATCTTGTATTTTTCTAAGGGAGATGCTTGATTTTTGTTTAGTTAATATTTTCAAAAATTTGACTGATCTGTTTTCTGCTTTCCCATTTCACCAGTGTAAATCCAGCGTAATCCCATTGACTGCACTGGGGTTGTGCAGGATTTACGCTGGAGTAATTGAGATCAAAGAACTGGCCTGATCAGACTAACTTTCCTCTCATTTGGAAAATAAGTCATGGGCAAGTTTTGTTCATTTTAGGCTATTCCGCAGGGCTTACCATCAACAATTTTTTTTAAAGAGTCATTTTGTAAAGAGCAGAGCACCAACATTTTGGAGAAGGAGGGAACCATCGAGGTATATTTGTGTCTCTGTGTGTGTGAGAACGTAAAATGCAAGAAAAGAAGGAATTGCTACGTAAAGAGGAGGCGCTGTCTCTTTAAGACAGCCTTCTGCACGTAGACAGTGCACTCTGAGCACTGCCTGGTCAGCCAAACAAAGCTGCCGGGAGCCTGCGCAGAAAACCTTGAGCTAAGGGGGAATCATAGAACAGGTAGTGGCTGCAAGAAAAAACAAAACAAACAAACAAACAGGCGGCTGATAATAATACTGTAGCCATGCATTGTAATTCACTGCATGCAGAGGGACTCGCTCGTGCAGGCGATGCACAGACCAGAGCAAAGATGCAGCAGACTCTCCGGAAAGGTGAAGTTCACTCGAAAGATTTTAAAGTACATACATAAATCCAAGTTCAATGAGAGAGACATTTTCCCTCCTTTCCCCATCTCCCCCACCCTCCCCGCATTAAGATCCCGGCTTACACTGCAACTGGGGGCTGCATTTGATCTCACAGCAATAAAGAGATTGTAAATAAGGACTGGGAGGGAATTCGTGTTATGCAAGGGAAGTCAGGATTTAGATTATTATTTTAAAAATACATAGGAAATCAAAGCGCCCACAGCCATTAACAAACCAGGGGAAGAAGCGTGAGTGCAGATGGTTTAGAAAGGCAGTGAGTGCTAAGGCGATGGTGTACGCGTGGCAGTGTTTATATGAGAGATCAAAACAGAGCCAAGCCCATACAGGGGAAAAATGGCGACTACTGGGAACTAAGACACGGGATTAGTTATTATTTTTATACATCTATACGCTGCACATAAAGCTAGACATAGAGAAAAAGTTGCCAATTCACTGTGGAAAAAGACGGTACATCCATTACCTGTTATTCTGGGATTTTCTGGCCAGCGTGCCTGCCTTTGTTTTCTTTCTGGAATAGTCACTATCGAAGGGTAACACTGATGCATAGCCATGTTCTGCTTCTAGGGACAAAGTCAGCATTAGTGGCAATATATTTTTCCATGCATTTTTTCCTCCTTTGCAGGAACGCTAGGGTAAAAAACAAAACATTTTGGTTGATTTGTTTGGATTTTATTCCGGAATTTTAAAAAGAAAGACAACAAAACAAAAAGTGCCAAAATAGGAGGATCATCCGAATAAATAGTAAAAAATAATAATAATAATTGGCTGGATCATGCACATCTTGAAACATTGTGACAAGGGCGAAGGGAAAACGGCAATACAATTACAAACGGCAACACGAACAACAATGTAACCTATACCGAATGCTGCAACATACATACAATCCAAACAGACTCGAGCCAGGGCTCGTTTGTTTAAAGATTTTGCAAGAAAATAGCATTTGTCCCTCTCCTCCCCCCCGTCTCTGTAATGCATCTGACAAAAACATGTTTAATTCCCATGGCACCTTTGCAGGTGGAGGAAATATGGACTCAGAGAAAAGGGCGTCCGAATACCCACGCAACAAAGAGAGTGAAATGTTTAGAAGCGCCTGCTAGTCATTTCTCTGAATACCTCTGTCTCTTCTTTCCAAATACTCAGCTGCTTCCAGAAGAATTAACAGAGAGTTCAGCTCCATTTTTATGTGTGCTCTTGGAGTTACCCCCAAACTCTGTGTCTGCCTTTCAAACAGCTGAGGAAAGCAATGAGCATTAAAACTGCACTGAATTCACAGGCTGGGGACTTCCAAGTCCCCTATATAAACCACCTCTCTCAACCTACATTTGACACACAGGCGACTGGCATAGCCAATCATGGACAGCATTTCTAGGTAGAGGCGGGATTAAGTCCTAAAGTAGAGCCAATCAGTGCCGCCAAGCACCCTCTGGTTAGGAGACAGAATGTTGACAGATCTGAATCTTCTCCCTGATAGGTCAGGCAGTACAGTAACAATTTAGAAGCCGAAGCTTAGCAACAGCACGTGGTGGCCCAGCCCCGAGTCTCACTGAGTGGCCGGCTTTATGCATTTTAAGCAGTCAGCAGCTGCTGATTGGAGATGAGGAGGCTATGCAAATAGGCAGGGGGAAACTAGCCAATAGTTTTGGAGAGGTGTGTCTTGTCGCAAGCAAGTGAAAGGGGAGGGGCTCAGGCAAGTGAAGGAGGAGGGGCCCATCCACCCATGGTGCTGGTGGAATTATTGTGTTGCTGTGAGGAAGAGAAGTCTGGGCTGCAGCTCAGTTAGGGACTGGAGATAAATGCTAGGCTGTTAGACTAGCAGCCGTACGGTCCTATCTCTCCTTCCCTAGCTGCAGTCAGATGCATGAGCTGTGAAACAGCTAAATAAAACAAATGCATCCACCATTCAGGGATTGTTCTATAGAGACTGGCTTGCATGACAAAGAATGGTAAAGTACCTCAACTATATAGTATAGATATATAGCACCACCAAATGCAGTTGCCTCTGGATGGTAGGGTTGCAGCAAGTAAAGCAAATACATTGGGCACAGGAAAATTTCCTTTTAAGATACCAAGGTAAACTTCCTGCTCTTACAACAAAGGGCCATAGACTCTTGAAGCCAAAAATGTTCCAATTTTGGTGCTTTGATTTTTGGGTGACCATCTTGAAATATTTTGGATTTGATTTTCTGAGGGGCTGGGTTCTCACAACTCAGATGTCCTGATATTATTGGGACCATCCCATTATTGGGGGATTTGTCTTATATGGGACCTTATTAACCCCCCCACACACACACACACATCCCTCCCCCTCCCCAGCATAGGACACTATTACCGTCTTTCCTGTCCTAATTTTTCATTCTTGCTATCTGGTCACCCGATCACAACTCCAGCTGTGGGGTTTTAGCATCTCTGAAAAATCAGGCATAAGCTATCTTAAAGTTTAGAACCCAAAATGAGTCACCTCTAAATATATTGGCTTTAAGCGTTCTCACAGAGAACATACAAACACTTTTTAAAGTCTTGCCCCAAAGACCCACACAGTCACTCTGCCCCAAAAAGATCTGAACCAGACCTGATGGGATGTGAATTTATGAGTCCAGGGAGTCCCAATTTCAAACATGACAGCCTTTTAATGCATCTATATGTGAAAACTGGGCCCACTGTTTTTCAGAGCTGATGCTTATTCCACTAAATCAAACAGGCTTTGTGTTCTTGGTGATGCTTTATCCAAACTCTTCAGGTAATAAACTATTTTTACAGCATCTTTCATCCCAATGGACTTTACAGATTTAATAACAGATGCAGCAGTAAATAATAAAGTTGATATAAATATAATAAGCAAATATATTTTCAGAATTCTGTTTTACAGTTATACACAATACATATATTTGTAGCCATCCCCTGGCTGGACGGCTGTTGCTGTCATAGGGGTGTTGCTAAAAGGAAAGTAAAAACACATCCCGCAGCAAGCAAAAGCAGAGCACTAGCAACAGCACATGTGGAAGTTTTAAGCTGTGCTTGTAGCATTCTGTACATACCTAGTTTACCAAAAAAGAAACCAATATTGTGGCGCTGTTTACAGAAAAACATGACTTTGCAATTCATTTACACAATTGATGCTCCATCCTGCTTCTGCTTAGGATGATAGAAGGTATTGCAGTGTGTGGTTTAGGCATGTATGTATGTTTTATGCGTTGCAACCAGATGGGCCTCCTCCATGTAGGACAGCAGGAGGCAAATGGCCTCAACTTGTTTACTTGCTTTCTGCCATCTCCCTGTTAAGACTAGGGTGGGTCAGGAGATTAACAAATTTTCTTTCCCAGGCTGACTACAACAGTATTCTCCCTCTTTCCCCACAATCCTTTGAGGAAAATAGGAACTGCAGTACTTGACCAGTGATCCAGTTTGTGCAGTATTCTGTCTGACAGTGGCCAATACCAGCTGCTTCAGAGGAAAGTGCAAGAAACCCCGCAGAAGGCAGTTGGAGAATAGCCTGCCCATATGGAAAATTTCTTCCTAAACCAAGAGCATTTTAGGATGCACAGAAAAATAGAGATAATTCTGGTTTGAGATCTAAATATTACAGCAAATGTTTTCAGTCTAGTTCTTTATTGAAAGAATTAAGGAATATGTACCTGAAAAGTAACCTGCCATGGATAGACTAGAGCATCGTTACCTACTGTTTCTGTCCATTTTTAGATCTGAAAATGGTATCTCACTAGAATTGTTACCTGTTACTTAACATGAAGGAGCACAAGGTGGAAAAATGCTTCATTAATAAACATTTAATTAGTGGAACTTTCCTTCCTTTATCTTCAGGTGGGCCCTGATCCTGCACTGTGATCCCTGTAAGCACAGCCTTGTGCTGAAGCGTACCCTGGGATCAGTGTTGGCTCATGCAGAATCGCATATGTTAGTGGGACTCCATATAGGGAAATGGCTCTGTCCAGAGACCCTTTGATGTCATTTAGGCTCTACTCAGGTGCAGGGGTCTGCCTGCATAGCTCTCAGTGCAGAATTGGGGCCATAAACAAACATACTATATATCATTTCCCCCTCACTTCCAGTGTACCTTCAGCTAGAGCCCTAGTGACACCTACATTTCAAGATTTTAATATTGTATTGTACATCTCCTGCTAACCATCAGTGAGATAGACTAGGAAGAATTTAAAATTGTGTGCAGAAATATCATATGTAAAAAATCCCAACAAGATCTCACAGTAGATAATATGTCAACGAGATGAATTGGAATGAAAGAGATAATGCACCTGGCTGTCTGGAATCTGTATAAAGACTGTATTTTGCAAAATGTGACTTCATACAGTAACCGGAGGCTAAAAAAATTGCAGTGCTGCACAAATATGCACTAACATTTTAAAAAAGACCGAAATATGCACAGCTCAAAATCTTCTCTAACCTGAATTAGAAAAACACCTAAGGGCCACCAGAAATGTAGTCACAGCTATCTGCCAACTCGCTGTATGCCACCAGCATATCCAGTTGCCTTTTCTTATCTGGATATGCTGTGCACAGGATCAACCTTACATACCAATCTAGACTGGTTATGAAGGGGCTCAGAGCCTCCCTTCTGATGTCCATACTAATTGCACTAATACAGTTTAGTTTGTGCTTTTAGCCCAGAATGCTGCTGGCAACTGCACAGCTGCTGTTGCTTGAAAACTGGTGATTCATTTACTTTAACCAAGAGCAGGACATATTAACAAAAATCAAGCCATGATCTGACCTGGTCACTTCTTTAGTCAAATAAGGCCAAATTCTGCATCTGTTGAATAGCACTTACATGAGTAGCCTCATTGACTTCAGTGGAACTATACGAATGAGTAAGAGCTTTTCAGCATAAGTAACGGTTGCAGAATCTGATCCATCTTGTTTACCCCATGGCAAAAGAGGCTCTTCAGTGCAGCAAAAAGAGATGCCAAATAAATTGTAGGCTGCCTATTTTTATCTAAAAGGAACAAAGCCAGTCAGATAAATTGAGATGTTAAACCTCATCTCTTTCCAGGATTCATTTAGGTTAAAAGTCTAGGGACACTAGGCCCAATTCTTTACTGTGGTGTCACCAGATATACCAGTGCAAAATAGCTGTAAAATGTTCCTGAAATGGAAAGTTTGAATTTGACAGCTATTCTATACAGGTGTAAGTGGTGACACAACATGACAGGCAGCCCTATAATTCTGATTTGATAGCATTTTACACCTGCTTTGAACAGGTGTAAATAATTCCACCAGGCACCATGCAGCCGAGAATTTGGCCTATAGACTGGTGGGAACATAGAATTGCTCCAAGACTTTCCACTTACTGCCTGACCTGTCCAAATACTGCTGCAGTTGAGATCAGGGGCCTGTCACAAAATCAGGTTGCCTGCTGGCTAGAAATGGCTCTTTGCTATGAACCCAGTCCTTCTCCCATTGATGCTGAGAATTTTGCCATTGACTTAATAGGGAGCAGGATTTGGCCCTAGCTGAAGCTACTTTGTGTTTAAGGCTCTGCATTGCATCTGGAAATACACATGCACAGGCCTGTATTTTCCATACTATGTGACAGGAGACAAAATTCCCTTTACCCCCAACATATGTATAGTGCATGCAATGACAAGAATGGACAGTCCTAGCCGCGCATCCCTTATGTGATGGCAATCCTATGTTCTGATCTGGAGCAACAGAGATACACTTCAGGCAACAGCTAGGAAGGCTCACAGCCTCTTTGCCAGCCTCTTTTCTAATCTATTAGCACGCTGCTGCTTGTTCATGGCTAGGACTGTTAGGCACTATGATAATACATAATACTAATAATAATGAGAAAAAGCAAGATAGTCTGACTCTTTATAAGTAGTTTATGATGTACTTACATTTCTGAGTAAAGAACAATCAGGATAAACATACTATCTCACCTCCTGCCGCTGTACATGTGCAAGAGTTTATTGTTGAAGTTAGTTGTTTTAAGATAATTGAGCACTTTTCAATGTTTGTGTTTTTCCTCCGCAGGGCCCACTATTCCACATCTAAAAACTTGCTGAGTAGTACATAGAGAGGAGTAAACCTATTGAAGTCAACTAGACTATATACATGAATAAGTACTAGCGTAGGTAAGGATTATGAAATAGGAGCTAGCATGATGCTAAACACAGCTGATTTCATCCAGGGCTAAACTACCTGCGTCAACTGCATTCAGCATATAAGGGAAATGCAGTCCCAGGAAATGCAGAATATATGGGTTTGCTTAAGCAAGTTATGAGTGTGTGTGGGCATGGAAGTCATGGTGATGTGTGGAATAAAGATTTAATCAGCATGATTTTGATATGGACACATTACTTGTGATTGATGCAGCCATGAATGGTCAGGTCATTCCACAGGAGTGCTGATAAATCCTTTAACCACAGTTTTGTAAGGTGCATGACAATGATACAAATGTTATAGGTCTGATTCTTCCCTTACCTACACCAGTGAGAATCAGTAGTTGTGCCACTGAAGTCAGTGGAGATGCACAGGTGTAAAATGAATATAAGTGAGAGGAGAATTAGACCCAATGACTTTAAAGACTTATGCATGCATTGAAAAATAAACTTGTGCCTGAAGTTTGGTCCCTACATAGCTCTTTTCCATTTTCAACTTCTATGATTCGATGCACTGGCAGCAGGAATAGACAAGCGCTTAACAAGCAGCTGGTCTATAGTGATAAAGGGTAGCTATCATTTCATGGTATGGTTTAAACAACTTTTTACTTGGAAGCAGAAAGTAGAGTTTATGCCCACAAGAGCTGGTGAGAGCCACACTCCAACACGTGCCCTGGCTGCCTCTTTTCTATTGAGTATGATTCATAGTCTTCTTAATAGTATTTAAAGTCTTAAATAACATAGCCCCATTCTTCTCAAGGGGACTTCGGTTGCCTTACGTCCTGATATAGCATTTGAGATAGTATGGTTAGTACTATTGACAATCCTGAGTTATGACCTTTGAAGGACCCTAGAAGCGAAGTCTTTAACTCTGGAACTCTTCCATTAACAATTCACCATCTGCATCCTTTTATACTCAGTCCTTGCCCATGTTTCAGGATTTGTCGCACTGTAGCTATTTGTTATTTATCTATTTTTGGTTTTTTATTTCCCTGGTATTTCCCTATGTCAGCACCTGAGGCTCACTCTGACTTTGGGGCAGTCCCTCTGGGTTTTTCGGTTTAAGGTGTTGCAAGGCTTAATTCTCTAATGAAGCAATACAGTTCTCTTTCTACGTAGGAAGAGGGGTCTCCACACAGTGACAGAAGGACAGTTTTCTCCCTGTATGTGGCCATGGATGTCTTAAACTCTGTTTAATTTCATATTTCACTTCTGGTACAAATCGTTACCTTCGTTTTACAGATGGGGAAACCAAGACACGGAGACATTAAGGAAGCCAACAATTTCAGCAGTGACCATTGATTCTAAGTGCCAAATCTGAGACATGCTTGATCTGATTTTCAGAAGCACTGAGCACCCACAGCTCCCAGTGAGTTCACTGCCTCAAAAAATCAGGCCCAAGGTGTTTCAGGTTTGGCAACCCCAAATTAGTGGTCACTTTAAAAAACATAGGCCTTTGTGGCTTGTGGGGGAAGTGGGGACGTTGTTGGGTGAATCAGACAGGCCCAGGATTTGGAGTCAAGAGCCGAGTTCTAATCCTCATTATGGTGCTCTTATTCAAGTCAATGGAAAAATTCCCATTAATGTTCATGATGCAGGATCTAGTCCTATGTGCCTGAGCCAACACACATGGGGGTCAGTGGGAACCTTTCCACTGCCTTCAATGAGCTGTGCATCTGACAGTGAGGCTAGCTTACTGCATGAACTTGGGCTGCTCTTCCACTGACTTGATGCTTAGCCTGCTCAAGTCATGCGCACTTCTCTAGTCTGTGTGTTCCCCCTCTCTATAATAGGAATGACAATATTCACCACCCTCACAGGGCTGATGGGGGGATAACATAATTAATGTCTGTAAAATGCTTTTGATAATTTTACACTTGAAAAATAAACCTGATCACTTTAGTACTTAAAATATTTAACTGAGTTCCAGAACCCTGTTTTCACTCATTGTTGTCTTAGAGAAGGCTTAGAATTGTTACTAGTAATAATACCTACCTCTTATTTTAGTGCTTTTCAGCAGTAGACCTGAGAGCACTTTACACCAGAGGCCAGTATCATTATCCCCATTTTACAGATGGGGAACTGAGGCACAGAGACTTGCCCAAGTTCAAACAGCAGGCCAGTAGCAGAGCCAGAACTAGAACCCAGGTTTCCTGAGCCCCCACCAGTGCTCTGTCTACTAAGTCACACTATTACAAGTTTCAGAGTGGTAGCTGTGTTAGTCTGTATCAGAAAAAACAACAAGGAGTCCTTGTGGCACCTCAGAGACTAACAAATTTATTTGGGCATAAGCTTTCATGGGCTAGAACCCACTTCATCAGATGCCTTGAAGAGGCATTTGATGAAGTGGGTTCTAGCCCACAAAAGCTTATGCCCAGATAAATTTGTTAGTCTCTGAGGTGCCATAAGGACTCCTTGTTGTTATTACAGAAATGTGTGTTATGGCAGACTGGGCCTGATTCTCTGTTACTCTATGCCTCCCTTCCCCTTAGACTACTCTAGCATTGAAAAGGGACTTAAATCATACTTACACCCACTTTAAGGCCCCTCTAAAAGTATAATGTAATGCTTCTTTACGTTTCCAGAGCAACGTAAAGGGAACTTAGAGTAACTGAGAATCTGACCCATCGTGTGTGTGTGTGTTTCTGTAATAATTACTGTTTGAGCAAACTGCAGAATTAGAAGTAATTACTTATCTCTTAATGGGTCATATCTGAGATCAGACCTTCATGTTAGGTTATCTTTAATTTCGTTAAGGCATGTCCCTGACTGCAACAAAGAGCGTCCTGTAGGAGAGTAAGCACATTTTCTAGCAAGCAGTTTTTATAAGTTGCTTTTATAGTTACACAACTGTTGCAATCAGGGACACGTCTTAGTGAAATAAAAGATTCCAACCATTCTTAGCCAGGCTGGGCACAAATAAAAAGCCCCAGAGGTGAATCCAGTTCAGCACTAGCAAGTGGAATGTTCCATTTTAATAGAAAAGGGAGGTGAATGTGGGGGTTTGGGTCAACCTGCAATAAAAAGATTTAAAGTGCCATTGTAGTCAGAAAGCGTAAAACCATTTTCTTACACGTGCATCCTGTGTAGCTGTGAGTCATATCTTCTGTATTTACTGGAAAAACATTTTTTTATTACTGTCAGCACTGAAAAGTTAGTATAGGTATGGAAAAGCAAGCTTGATTCTATTGCGTCTTGTACATCATCAACTAACATCAGACTGTAGAATATTTATTACTCATGAGGAATTAAGAGGCAAAGAGAACACAGTTTATTTGCAGCTCTTACAGGGAGTTTTCAGCACTGGCCATCTGGACAACCATCTTTTGGCTTGTAAACTCACAGCAAGAGAAAAAATAGAGGTGGCGCCTTGCAATGTCATTTTTACACAGTAATTTTTCTGACAACAGCTACATTTAATATATTAGCAGGTTTTGTTCCTCAAAAGAAAAAAAAAGAAAAAGAAAAAGACTTTTAATATATTTACAGGCATCCTTGTGTGGCTACAGAATGTCAGTATACTCTTACAGTCTTATCCCCTCCAATGGGAAGTGATATACCTGAAATTGATATACCTGAAATTCATCAATGATATTTTCTTCCTGTGGACAGATGACGTAAACTCCCTCAGATTTCTACCACAACTTCGACAACCATCCATCAAACTCTCTCTAGATTGGAACACTCCCACACCAGCATCATCATCCTGGGCACCACAATCAGCTTTAACAATGGAACCATACAGACTATGAAGACAGCAAGATTCGTGGTCATTCTGATGTGTTCTGGAAGTGAGTTCCACAGCCTTGGGCAATCTGCCAACAAACCCAGGTCAAGCACACTCATAAGTCTCACCCATTTAGCTAACAGTTCCACTGGAATATTTGTGGGATGCCAGGGCCACACAGAAGTCAGGAGTTTCATTGCGTTAAGTGGGCCAGAGCTGTGGAAAGCTTTGTATGCTAGGACCAAACCCTGGCTTTGATTTTTCGTTCTAGGGGAGGAGCCAGTGCTGGGAGCAGAGCACTGGCATGATGTTCTCTCAGTGTATGTCCACACTGCGATAAAAAACCCACAGCACTGAGTCTCAGAGCCTGGGTCAGCTGACTTGGGCTTGATGGAGCTCAGTCTGTGGGGCTAAAAATTGCCCGCACTCCAGCTCAAGCCTAAATGTCTCCACTGCAATTTTTAGCCTAGTAGCCTCAGCCCTGTGAGCTCGAGTCACATGACTGGGGCCAGCCATGGCCATGCTATGGGTTTTTTATACCAATGTGACTGTACCCTCAGTGGCCCTGTGTTGCTGTACAGGAAAGAGAGCTATTATATTTTGAGCCAATGAGAAAACCTACAGGTGCACTAGGTTAACATTATTGCCCCTATTTTAAAGATGGAGAAACTGAGGTTAAATGACATGTCCAAAGTCACATAGCATGTCCCTGTCAGAACCAGCATTAGAACCTAGATGCCTTCACTGCCAGAACTGTACTTGACCTACTAAAACACAGCAGGGTAGATCCCCAGCTGGTGTAAACTGGCAAGGAACTATTGTCTTTAACAGAACTACATCAACATATACCAGCTAAGGATCTGTCCCTGTGCCTCTTACCAAGTGAGCTCTGTGCTCAACCAATCCACCTGAATCTCCTGGATTAACAGTCAAAGAGGCCATTTGTCAAATACAGATTTTGGTTTGAATTTCAAACACCCTCCAAGTTCAGGGTTTTCTGTTCTG
Organism: Gopherus flavomarginatus; assembly: GCF_025201925.1. Classification (NCBI taxonomy): domain Eukaryota; kingdom Metazoa; phylum Chordata; order Testudines; family Testudinidae; genus Gopherus; species Gopherus flavomarginatus. The sequence goes on along the minus strand of NC_066619.1, from coordinate 267,386,300 downwards.
ACCAGAGGTTTTGGTTCAGGCCCAATCTCTAATCAACCTCACTTCCACAGTACCCAAAGTACTCTCCTACCAACTCCCATCCCATGCCTCACATCTCCCTCCCACACCACAGATTAGAAGATGAATGTGCTGCCTCTACAGTTCTCCCCCCTCTTGCTTTATCAGCAAAGATATTTATTTCCTTTGAATTAAAACACAGTAATATTTCTTATTAAGGGGAAAATAGACATGTAATGCAATAGATATCAGGCCATTTTTGTTCTTGATGTAACTCTACTGAGGTGTTACACCAGAGATGAACTTGGCTCATTGAACCAATCTGTAATTTCAAATAGCCATCCAGTGGACAGAAAGAGAAGTTAGAAGGCATGAGCTCTGTTCCCAGATCTTCCAGTGGATTCGTGTGAAACATGGACAAATCACATAACCTCTGTGTATTTTTGTTTCCCAATCTGTAAAATGGAATATCAATGCTGATCCATTTTGCAAAGTGAGTTGAGAGCTATAGCAGGAGAGTGCTGTATAAATACTAAGTATGTTGTTGTAAGTGTGTAGGTGTGTGTGGCCCTCCCTCGCTATCTCCAAGGGAGGCCATGCCTCTTTGCGGTCATGCCCTTGGAAAAGCAGGTTGAAAAAGGGGAAGTTAGCAGCTGTGGGGCTCCAACCCTCAGGCAGGGTGGAGCAGTAAATAGTTCAGGGGCCCAGGCCCTCAGGCAGGGCTGGGCACTGAGCAGTCTAAGGCACCAGCCCCGAGGAAGGGTAGAGCACCAAACAGTTTAGGACTCAGACAGGATAGAGCACCGGTCTTGCATCCTAGCTCAGCAGACAGTAGATCAACACAGGCCTCCTGGCCTAAGGTGGGGAGGCTGCCACGCCAGGGGTGGGGTGGCAGGAGGACCCGGGCCCATCTGACTCCACCAGGTTTCAGCCCATGGCCGAACAGTAGCGGAGTGGTCCACCACAGGGTCAGCAGGGATCCAGCCGCAACATGCTGACCTAGAGTCTCTCAGCAACATAGCTGGACAGTAGTCGGCTGCCCCGGGCTACTTCCTCCCCTCCCGTTGGGGCGTACCTGAGTTCTGGGGTCTCCTTCCGTCTTCCCAGGGTACACTGCCAGCAGCTCCTCCGTGTCAGGTGTATCTAGCAGTTCTGGTAGCTCAACTGAGTCACTGAGACAGCAGAAATCTTCTGCGGGCTCTGGTTCCAGCAGGGAGTTGGAAACACCTGTCTCCCTTGGTGGCTCCAGCCAACTCAGCTACAGGGCCCTCCTCTTATACTTCCTGTTCCTGTCCTGCCCTTCTGCTTCCGGGATGGTGACCGAAACCCTCCTGGTTCTGCCCACCAGGGGGCTTCTGGCCCTGCCTCGCTGTCCATCTCTGAGGGAGGCCATGCCTCTTTGCTATAGTTGTATATATTTTTAAAAAATCTACTATTGCAATTTGGATGATCGGTAACCAATGTACTGAATGATGTTACACTGAAGCATTGCATTCTGCTCATCTGGCACATACATAGCAAAGTTGGAATCATTACCGGTCATCTTAGTTAATGCAAAATGTCATATAAACTGAAGTCATCACGCTTGTTCTAAATTATTGTAAGAGCTATAAATAAATCATAATGTTAGACTAATATGAAAGATTTTTAGTATGTGTGTCTGTGGGGGCAGGGAGAGTGCTAACCTTCTAGAGTTTATTTTTTGAGAGTGACAGTCCAATACATCAGTAATTCATTGGGCTTCTTCAGAATTTTCCAATTTTTACTTGTACTTAGCAGAGAGGCCAATAACTAAACGTAGCCTTGGCTGTCCCCTCTCACTCCTAGTGGTGAAGCCACCAGACCAGGGCTGAGGCACTTTGGTGAGGACAGTGTAAGGAAGCTTGCTTTGCCATGAGGCGTGATCTTACACATGACTCCAGTCAGTAAGACAGATCAGTCAGATGATCACTCCGCTGACTCCAGTGGTACTTCCTGTGGGCCGGATTCTGTCATCCTTAGTCATGCTGAATGATAACTTACTACACAAGTAGTTCTGTTGATGTCAGTACAACTGCTCACATGGTACAGCACCACTCAGTGTGAAAGAAAGTGACAAAATTGACTTCGGCATGAATTAGGATTACTCAAAGGAGTAAGAATTGCAGTTTTGGATCCACTCTCTATGCAACATCTGTTCTGCCAATAAATAGGCCTTAATTCTCCAGAATTTCCAGTCTTGCACCTTTGATGACTAGTACACATTCCTCAGTATGCTTTTATCTATCCTGAAACATTATATATGTATTTGAGGTCTTAATATTAAGCTCATCTTTCATCCAAGAGCACGTAAAGTGTAGGGTATGGAAATCAGTGAATGCCAGCAGTCAGTTTACATTTCCTCAGTTCAGAGGAAATTCCCAAGGAGTGGCAATTGGTTAAAAATGTAACTCTGTACTGTATTAATAAAGAAAATATAAAAAAGTCTTAAAATATACAAAGATATTCTATTGCTACTAGCAGCAAAGGTGGAGACCATTATAAAGGCCATTTTAAGAGATGAAATGAGAATGGTACATATTAAGACAGCAAGGATACACTTGCCCATTGGGACAATAAAATAATACATTTCCATTTTTAGGTGACCATGTATCAAGGTTTCTTTCCCCACTCTGAACTTTAGGGTACAGATGTGGAGACCTGCATGGACACTTCTAAGCCTAATTACTAGCTTAGCTCTGGTATACTGCCACCACCCAGAATTCCAGTATCTGGGGCACTCTCTGTTCCCCCAAAACTTTGTCCTCTCCCTGGGTTGCCTTGAGGGACTTCACCAATTCCCTGGTGAACACAGATCCAAACCCCTTGGATCTTAAAACAAGGAGAAATTTACCGTCCCCACTTTTTCCCCCCACCACTCCCTGGTGAGTCCAGATCCAATCCCCTTGGATCTTAAAACAAGGAAAAATCAATCAGGTTCTTAAAAAGAAAGCTTTTAATTAAAAGAAGAAAAGGTAAAAATTATCTCTGTAAAATCAGGATGGAAAATGCTTTACAGGGTAATCAGATTACTATAGACCAGACTGGCCCCCCCAGCCTTAGGTTCAAAGTTACAGCAAACAGAGGTAAAATCCTTCCAGTAAAAAGAACCATTTACAAGTTGAGGAAACAAAAATAAGACTAACACGCCTTGCCTGGCTAATTACTTACAAGTTTGAAACATGAGAGACTGATTCAGTAAGATTTGGAGAGCCTGGATGGACGTCTGGTCCCTCTTAGTCCCAAGAGCGAACAACAGCAACACAAAGAGCACAAACAAAAGACTTCCCTCCACCAAGATTTGAAAGTATCTTGTCCCCCTATTGGTCCTCTGGTCAGGTGTCAGCCAGGTTTACTGAGCTTCTTAACCCTTTACAGGTAAAAGAGACATTAACCCTTAACTATCTGTTTATGACACACACCCCAAATCTGAGACAGTGCGGAACCACACTGGCAGTGATTTCTTCCTAGAACTTTAGAATAAACAGATTAATAAAACACATGCACCTTTACATATACTACGAATTATGCAAAACTACAAGATTTTCCACATTTTAAGGACAATTTTTAACCAGTTGATTATGGGAAACTTTCACGGGAGAGTGCATCAGCTACTTTGTTAGAAGCTCCTGAAATGTGTTGAATTTTAAAATCAAAATCTTGGAGAGCTAAACTCCATCGAAGCAGTTTTTTGTTGTTTCCCTTGGCAGTATGAAGCCACTTTAGCACAGCATGGTCAGTTTGTAGCTGGAAACGCCGTCCCCAAACGTATGGGCATAGCTTTTCCAGGGCGTACACAATGGCGTAGCATTCTTTTTCACTGACTGTCCAGTGGCTTTCCCTCTCAGACAGTTTCTTGCTGAGAAACACGACAGGATGGAATTATTGATCCAGTCCTTCCTGCATTAAAACTGCTCCGACACCACGCTCAGACGCATCTGTGGTTACTAGGAATGGTTTGTCAAAGTCTGGGGCTCTTAGCACAGGGTCAGACATGAGTGTTGCCTTAAGCTGGTAAAGGCCTTCTGGCACTCATCAGTCCACTTAACTGCATTCGGCTGGGTCTTTTTGGTCAGGTTTGTTAGTGGGGCAGCAATTTGGCTTTAGTGTGGTACAAATGGCCTGTAATATCCGACCAAGCCTAAGAAGGATTGGACCTGTTTTTTGACTTTGGGACAGGCCACTTTTGGATAGCATCCACCTTGGCTTGTAGAGGGTTTATTGTTCCTTGACCCACCTGGTGTCCAAGGTAAGTCACTTTGTTCTGGCCTATTTGACACTTTTTAGCCTTAACAGTTAGTCCTGCCTGCCTGATGCGCTCAAAGACTTTTTCCAGGTGTTTCAGGTGTTCTGCCCATGAATTAGAAAAAATGGCCACATCATCGAGGTAGGCAACTGCATATTCTTCCAATCCTGCTAGGAGACCATCTACAAGTCTTTGGAAGGTGGCGGGTGCATTTCGCAACCCGAAAGGAAGCATATTAAATTTATACACCCCTGCATGGGTGATGAAGGCTGACCTTTCTTTGGCAGGTTTATTTAGCGGTACTTGCCAGAACCCTTTGGTTAAGTCTATTGTAGAGATGAACTGGGCACGTCCCAATTTTTCCAATAGCTCTTCAGTGCTTGGCATTGGATAGTTGTCGGGACGAGTTACAGCATTTAGCTTGCAGTAGTCCACGCAAGAGCGTATTGCCCCATCTGGTGTGGGTCCTAGAAACACTGGAGATACCCATGCACTGTTAGAGGGGCGGATTATACCCATCTGTAGCATGCTTTGGATCTCCCGTTCTATAGCAGCTTGGGCATGAGGAGACACCCGGTAGGGTGGGGTTCTAATTGAGTGAGCATTACCTGTGTCAATGTAGTGGTATGCCCGTTCAGTCCATCCTGGGGTGGCTGAGAACATTGGAGCGAAGGTAGTGCACAGCTCTTTGATCTGCTGTCACTGCAGACGTTCCAGGGTTGTGGAGAGGTTCACCTCTTTAATGCCACCGTCACTTTTTCCATCGTAGTAGACACCTTCAGGCCACTCAGCATCATCTCCTCCCTGGGCTGTAAACTGACAAACCTTTAAGTCTCTGGAATAAAAGGGCTTTAGAGAATTCACATGGTACACTCTGGGCTTTAGGGTTGAGGTGGGGAATGCTATGAGATAGTTAACAGCTCCCAGGTGCTCTTGGACCGTGAATGGCCCTTCCCTTGATGCTTCCGTCTTATGGGCCTGTTGCGCCTTCAAGACCATAACCTGGTCCCCTACTTTGAAGGAACGCTCTCTGGTATGTTTATCATACCAGGCCTTTTGCTCTTCCTGAGCATCCTTTAGGTTTTCTTTAGCAAGGGCTAAAGAGTATCGGAGGGTGCTTTGTAGGTTGCTTACAAAGTCTAGAATGTTAGTTCCTGGAGAAGGCATAAACCCCTCCAATTGCTGCTTCACCAACTGTAATGACCCCTTAACCTCGTGGCCATACACAAGTTCGAATGGTGAAAACCCTAAACTGGGATGTGGTACAACCCTGTAGGCAAAAAGCAACTGCTGCAACACTAGGTCCCAATCATTGGAGTGTTCATTGATGAATTTACGTATCATGGCCCCCAAAGTTCCATTAAACCTCTCCACCAGGCCATTGGTTTGATGGTGGTAAGGGATGGCAACCAAGTGATTCACCCCATGCGCTTCCCACAGATTTTTCATGGTCCCTGCCAGGAAGTTAGTTCCCAAATCTGTAAGGATGTCGGAGGGCCAACCTTCCCTGGCAAAAATGTCTGCTAAGGCCTGGCACACAGTTTTAGCCCTGGTGTTGCTTAGAGCTACTGCTTCCGGCCATCGGGTAGCAAAATCCATGAAAGTCAGTATGTACTGCTTTCCCCTGGGGGTCTTTTTTGGGAAAGGACCCAGAATATCCATAGCTACTCGCTGACGTGGGGCCTCAATTATGGGAAGTGGCTGAAGATGGGCTTTGACCTGGTCTTGGGGCTTCCCCACTCGTTGGCACACCTCACAAGACCGGACATAATTAGCAACGTTCTTGCCCATTCCCTCCTAGTGGAAAGACTTCCCCAACCGGTCCTTGGTTCTATTCACCCCAGAATGGCCACTGGGATGATCATGAGCTAAGCTCAAGAGCTTTACCCAGTACTTAGTTGGAACTACCAACTGTTTTTGAGGATGCCAGTCTTCCTGGTGTCCACCAGAAAGAATCTCCTTGTATAAAAGTCCTTTTTCTACAACAAACCGGGATTGGTTAGAGGAGCTGAGAGGTGGTGGGGTGTTCTGTGCCGCCACCCAAGTTTTCTGAAGGCTGTCATCTGCTTCCTGCTCAGCCTGGAACTGTTCCCTTGATGCTGGAGATGTCTGTTCCTCCTTAGACTGTGGACTTGGGCTTGGTCCCTCTGGAAGCGATGTAGGTGATGGAGTTGTTTTCGTTGATTGTGAACCGCTTTCCGCTGGTGCACTATGTGATATTTCAGGCTCTGGCTGAGCCTCTTGGGTAGGGTTGTCTGCTGCTTCTGCCAGTCCAGGCCCGCTGGTGCCCTCTGGCGTTGGAGTTGTAGATGGGTTTGCAAGCGCTGGCGTCAGTGCTGGCAACGGTTCTGGTGCTGGTTGCTTTTCCAGTTCCGGTTCTGGGACTGGATGCACTATGGCTGTTGCAGTCGTTGGCAGGGGATCCGGTTCCACCACCTCTGTCTGAGTCTCTGGTAACACAGATGGGGCCCTTGTGAACAGCTCAGGAACAGGGATGGGTGTGGAAGCTTGCCTGGCTTGGCTGCGTGTGACCATCCCCACACTCTTGGTCAGCTTCACCTGGTTGGCCAAGTCTTCCCCCAGTAGCATGGGGATGGGATAATTGTCATAGACTGCAAAAGTCCACATTCCTGACCAGCCCTTGTACTGGACAGGCAGTTCAGCTGTAGGCAAGTTTCAAGATTTTGACATGAATGGGTGAATTGTCACTTGGGTCTCTGGGTTGATGAATTTGGGCTTCACTAAGGATTGGTGGATAGCTGACACTTGTGCCCCGGTGTCTCTCCACGCGATAACCTTCTTTCCGCCCACTCTCAAGGTTTCTCTTCACTCCAAAGGTATTTGAGAGGTATCTGGGCCTGGGGACCTTTGGTGTGATGGTGGTGTAATGAACTGTACTCGGTTGGGGTTCTTGGGGCAGTTGGCCTTTATATGTCCCAGTTCATTACATTTAAAACATCGCCCAGCTGACTGGTCACTGGTCCGAGGTGGGTTGCTGGAGACTAGTGAGGTGGGACAATAGAGTGACTGCGGCTTTCCTTGGGTTGTAGGTGGGGTCTTGGGTTGCCTTCGGTGATAGGGTTTATTTTTGGTTTGTCCCTTCTGATATTCCCTCCGCTTGCTAGTAGTTTTTTTCTTTTCTGCCACTTCTACCCATCTGGCTCCAATCTCCCCCGCCTCGGTTACAGTTTTGGCTTCCCATCTAGGATGTACCTTTCTATTTCCTCAGGAACACCCTCTAAGAACTGCTCCATTTGCATTAGGAAGGACAGCTCTTCCAGAGATTTAGCATTTGCTCCTGATATCCAGGCATCCCAATTTTTTCCAATGTGGTAGGCGTGTCGGGTAAGTGACACATCTGGTTTCCACCTTAGGGCTCTGAACCACTGACGGGCATGCTCAGGTGTTAGCCCCATTCTGATTCTGGCCTTGGTTTGAAAAAGATTATAATCGTTCATGTGTTCCTTAGGCATTTCAGCCGCCACCTCTGCTAAGGGTCCACTGAGCTGTGGCCTCAGCTCTATCATGTACTGGTCTGCAGAGATGCTGTACCCAAGGCAGGCCCTTTCAAAATTTTCTAAGAAGGCCTCAGTATCATCACCTGCCTTGTAGGTGGGGAATTTTCTGGGATGAGAAACAGTACCTGGAGAAGGGTTGTTAGGGTTGGCTGGTACATCCAGCTTAGCCTTTGCTAATTTCAGGGCCTGCTGGTGGGCCTCCCTCTGGATCTCCATCTCTTTTTGTTTTATCTCCATTTCTTTTTCTCTCATCTTCATAGCTCTCCTGTGGTCAGCCTCTCTGGCTTTCTCTTCTCTTTCTTTCTCTTTTTTTTTTCTCCTTCATAGCTCTTTTGTGGGCAGCCTTTGGCAGCAAGGATACACTTGCCCATTGGGACAATAAAATAATACATTTCCATTTTTAGGTGACCATGCCTGGAGGCCTTTAGGCATCTTAACATGACGTAACTAAAATCATAATTTATTGTGCTACAGCTAACACAATTCTCAGGGGGAAAAAATACCCATCAGTGGCAGCTGAGCTAAAACCTCAGCAACCTGCCTGCAAAAACCAGCCAATCCACAGGGAATCAAAAGGCCTTTCCCAGAAGAACACTTCAGCTGGGGTCACTGGTGGATGCTGCCTGGAAGAGATTTCCAATGTTCTTGGAGACCACACCTTTCCAGATGATGCCTGGGATGGGTAGAGAAATTATTGGAAGTGTCTTCTCAGTCAGTGTACGCGGCTCAGCGCTGACAGTTCTCTCTCACTGGCAAAACAAACAAGCAACAAGTTACAGTGGCATTTAAAAGTAACTGCAGTAAGAATATGTCAGGGACTGCTTCCTGCCTAGCAGAGTCTGAGGATTATTTATTGAGCACTATCAGTTTACTTGGTGCTAGACAAAGCATGGAGGAAAACATGATCCTTGTTGCAAAGAGGCTTTCTTAGGCTATATTTCTAAGACTAGATAAGGGCTTTTCTCCAAACTTTGGATGTGGAGTGGCATGCCGCTTCCCTTCCTGCTGCCCCCTTCCTGCAAGAGGATGGGAGATAGAAATGTCCTGCAGCACATTATCACACTAGTTGTGCTAGGCAGGGCATTGCAATGGCAAAGCTAAGGCTGAATTTAAAAAAGTTTTCCAATAATGACAGTCTGAGAGCCATTTTTTTCCCAATTTTAATAATGAGAGTTTACCATATAAACACCTCCACTTTATCCTGAAAAAGTAGGCACCAACTTTATATCAATTGCAGTGGTGTTTTGTTCTATAAACCCACATTTACAATGAGACCCCATGTTTAGAGCTGGGGAATAGGAACATGGGTGGCAGGTGAAGACCTCATTCAGGGAGGCTAGTCCCCTACCCTGCCCAAGGCCCCATTGCGCCCTCCCCTTGCCTGCCAGAGTCAGAGTAGTCCCAAGACCCCCCACTGCGTTCCAAGCCACTCCAGGCCGGCCTGAGCTGCCCTGGGCCACCAGCTGGCCCGAGGAAGCCCAGAGCTGAGCCCCTGCCAACTTCAAGGAAGAGGCAAAGTAAGGGTGGGGCCTTGGAGCGGAGCATGGGTGGGGCCACATCCTGGCTTAGCCTCTCTTGGCCTATTATACCTTCCCATGAATAGGAGTCAAGACTCACCGGTTCTGTTCCTGACCTGCTGTGACTTTGGACAAGTCATTTAGGCCCTGATCCTACATAGTTGGAATCTTAGGCAGGAATTTTCAAAGGAGCCCAAGGACACTTACATCCTATCAAAATCCCAGTCTAAACTTCTCAGCGTCTCAGGCCAAAAAGTTCAGACTTGAGGATGGGATTTTCATAAGCACTTAAGTCAATGGAACTTGTGCTCCCAAGACACTTATGTCCTTTGAGAAATTCCACCCTGAGAGTCTACAGTTAGTTACCTAAATCTTCACACGGGCAGCTGAATAAATGTCTTGATCTTCCTTAAGTGCTGAGTGCTCACAACTCCAGGCAAAAGTCAATGGGAGAGGAGGGTGTTTGGCACTTCTGAAAGTCCGGCCCAGGGTGTCTTAAGGTGAGCATTCAACAGTGGAGGTGTTCAAAGCCTGGGGAGACTATTGGAAGGTTTGACCTACGTTTGGGCATTCTCTTCAATGATGTCTGTTCTCTGAGTCTGCTTTTTAAAATTATATAGGTAGAGCATTCTTTTTAACCTGTGATTTGGCTAATTCCCGACAGGTTTTTCCATTGATCTCCCTTGCAGGATAATCAGTACCATTTAATAAAACAAACACTAGAAATAGTAAAAGAATAGAAATAATAATAAATGAATCATGCCCATAACAGTTTTCTAATGGCAGATCTATAAGCACTTGCAATACTCTAGCTAAGATTCTGTATCATTAAAACTTTTGGCACTGACACTCAGCCTGATTATAGTTGTTCAATGAATCCATATGATGCAGGCGTACAACGCAACACAAACACTTGTTTAATAGCAATTGTAGTCTTTCTTTCTGTTTATTACATGGCACTTGGAATATCATTTAATTTGCAACTTTCATTTGGATCCATTTCAATTATTCAAATTATTTCACACAAAGTACAATGAATATTCAGAGGCATAGGAAGAAGGGGCAGTGAACCAAGGAGCACTGGTCTGTTTAAGGGATCATTGAATGTGTTTCCAGGCAAAGAAAGGAAGAAACAGTTGCAATGAAAGCAAAGGAGAGTATTAGGCTTTTCTTTGAGCTTAGCTCTGGCTCTCTCAATTGTGAGCCTCCCTCAAGCCCTGTTTAGACTTAGCCCCGCAGTAGAATTTGGTAAACAGAGACTGTTATGGAAATCTAGAGGCTGCTTCTGATTTGAGCTTTTGTCAGTAAATGAATGAAAGAAAAAAAAGGAACTCTGAAGTAAAGTTAATGGGAAATTAGCTTTACTAGGTCTCATGCCATTCTCATCCCCTAAAATTAAAGTATCAGAGGGGTAGCCGTGTTAGTCTGGATCTGTAAAAGCAGCAAAGAATCCTGTGGCACCTTATAGACTAACAGACGTTTTGGAGCATGAGCTTCCGTGAGTGAATACCCACTTCGTCAGATGCATGTAGTGGAAATTTCCAGGGGCAGGTATATATATGCAAGCAAGCTAGAGATAACGAGGTCAGTTCAATCAGGGAGGATGAGGCCCTGTTCTAGCAGTTGAGGTGTGAAAACCAAGAGAGGAGAAACTGGTTTTGTAGTTGGCAAGTCATTCACAGTCTTTGTTTAATCCTGGCTTGCCAACTACAAAACCAGTTTCTCCTCCCTTGGTTTTCACACCTCAACTGCTAGAACAGGGCCTCATCCTCCCTGATTGAACTAACCTCGTTATCTCTAGCTTGCTTGCATATATATACCTGCCCCTGGAAATTTCCACTACATGCATCCGACGAAGTGGGTATTCACCCACAGAAGCTCATGCTCCAAAACGTCTGTTAGTCTATAAGGTGCCACAGGACTCTTTCCTAAAATTAAAGTGTTTTCCTGGTTTTATGTAAAATATCCTGAGCGCATCTTATTTGTGACTGTGTGAACTAAACATTGTGCAATGAAAACAGATGTCACAATGACCACTGATGTTACAAAGTTTACACTCAAAAGTAAGCAAACAACAAAATTAAGGTTGTCTGTGCAATCTTTGCTCTGCCCCCTGGTGTTTGTGCAGCATGAGACAGTATTTAATGATCTCATGCTACAATCCATACACACAAAAAGGCAGAGTTCCTGCTACACAAGCTGCATGGGTCAGGACTTGGAAGATCTGCTAGCTTACAAAAACTGAGACATCGTATCCATAAATGCCATCAATTAGATTGTTTGGCTAGGTCTCAGAGCAGGAGTCCCTTGTGCACACATTCATTACAAATGGTGAGACTCACCCCTGTGTGGAAGATCCAGGCACCACTTAAGATCCACGTCAGCTCCATTTTGTGGGCTTTAGTGGGACTTAAATGGTGCATAGGCCTCAAGTGGGTGCTCTGGAATGGAGGCAAATGTCACCCCAAGTGCACAGGAACCTCCCTACCATGTGCAGGAACTGAGCCAAGCAGAACTCTCCACAGTTACAATTTTTCATGCATTCCTAGATTCTGAATGTTTTTCCAGGTGGCTCCCAAATTCCCACAGGGGAGCCGCATTGTACAGATTCCCCTTCTGTGCCTGGCTCTCAGCAGCTAAGCCTCCTGAGCACCAAGCACACAGTTCTGTTGTACTGCCTCTCCTCCACTCCTTAGGGGGCACTGTTATGCAGTGATACCTCTGCCCCTCAGCACTGACAGCTGGCCTATAGTGAGGAGTGGGAGAAGTACTGTGTGCTGTCCTGGAGCATGGGAGGAGAAAGCGTATGCTGCACCACTTTGAAAATAAGGGTTTATAACTGCCCTGCTTTAACACTCGTATCACCCCGTGAATGATGGGCCAATGGGATTCAGGGTTGGGTTTTCTACCGAAGAAATAAATCACCATTCTGCAGAATGAAAGGGCAGTGAATAATACCACCACATTTCATCCAGAGATTGCCAAGTGTTGTGCAAAGGTGGGCAGGCAGGCTAGCATTAGTACCCATCTTATAACCTGCGGCAAGCCAGGCACCAAGAGGGGAAAGGAACTGCCCAGGATTAAAAAAGGAAGTCAGTGGCAGAGCCAGGGCGAGAACTCTGATTTCTTGAGTCCCAATTGATTGGCTGGCCCTCTTAGCCAACCTGCCTCAGCTTGTGTCCCAGATAATTTCGCTGTTGTTGTCCTCTGGCTGTATAAAAACCTTTTATGTATGTTGCCAAAATCATTCTAAATAAAGGAGTGGTGGAATTTGCTGTGCACTGGGGTGGACAGTGATATACTGGTCCCTGAGGTGCTCCAGTTCTGTAAAACAAGCACAAGCATATGTCGGTGTTGTGGCGCAGTGTTTTCACTTTCCTGTATGATGGAACTGAGTGGCTATAAATCAGTTATCTGTCACAATTTGTACTCCCCCATTGGCTCAGCAGGCCACCTTTCCATCTAGTGCCAATGGATGTCAACAGATGCACAAAGAAAAAAGAAAATGAGAGGTGAAAATAACAATGATATTGCTAGAAAGAGCACATACTGGGAAAACATTCTGAAAATCTGCTTGGGATGTAGGAGAATCCTCAATGGAGGGCTTGCTACAGCAAACAGCCCACACTCTGGCCCTCCCATAGATGTCATTGACATCCATGCCTGTTTATTTAATTTTTAAGACATGTCCCATCACTGCTCCTTTAAAACACAGTGCTTAAAAAAAAAATCTTACCCTCTCGTCTAGATGAAATCAGCATGCACATTTTATTTTACTCTATCCCTATGAAAGAGGGGAAAAGATTCTAAGCAGATTTTCCCAAGGGAGGAGGCAGCACACATTAGATTTACATTTATTTTTAGTCACATAGATCTCCCGGTGACTCACCTGCTAAAGCTAGTGATGGACATAAAGAAATTAAAGGAAATGAAAGCATGGTGTGCACTTTAGTGACCCCCACAAAATAATACTTACCAGCTTCCAAGTAGTGTGGCAATGTTAACTAATTAATCTTCTCTATACCCCATGAGCCAGGTAAATTGTCCCCAGTTCACAGAAGGACAAACTGAGACACATTAAGGGCCAGACTTTTAGAAGAGTTAAGCACCCAGCAGCTCCTATTGAGATCAATGGAAGCTGCTGGATGCTGGACGCTTCTGAAAATCTGGCCATAAGTTACTTGTCCAATAGTCAGTGTGAGAATGGGAGTGGAGCTCAGGGGCTCACAGCTCCTAGTCAGCCCACTGAACCACATTACTCTTCTAGAACTGGAGTTGGCTGTTTCCTCAGTGCTAGGGCTGGCCTAAGCACCAGGCCAATCACAGGATTTGCTCCTTTCTCGGTCTCCACATCACTCCTTATTGCCTTGCTCCCACACTTTTTAGCAACTTTTTCAGTACTTCAGATTTTCCTCTTCAGAATGACATGTCTTTATTTCCATTCAGTTCTGTGCAGTGATGAGGGTACTTCCAGAGAGGTAGAAATTTTCATGCAGCATCTCTTCTCATTTTCATTGGAGTGAATTAAGAATAAATCTATTGAAGACTATGGAGTTAAACCAGAGTAAAACTGCAGAAGCAGGCTTCTATTTGCTTTAGGTGACTTGTGGTTTGGTAGCATTATGCTGGTTTTGCTACCCTTCCAATTTTGGTGGTGTCAGAAAGTTTGATCATGCCTGGAGTGTACACTAAAGAAACACTCAAAGAAAGATACTTCCAGGCGCCACCAATTTGAGTATCATTGAAATAAAGTCAGTCAGTTTCTGAGCTCACTTGTATCTTAGGGCCATGAGTTTTTCTTAGTAGCTGTCAAAAATGAAAAGTAAAGCCATGGTATTGATTTTCCTTTTTCTACCCACATGGCAGGTAAAAGACATGGTAACATTTGTTATACTGTTTCTGGTGACAACTAAACCCAGGGGCCTTCACCCACTGCAGATTTTGTTCTGCTAGTCTTTTTTTGTCACCTTTGTAATGGATCTGCTCTCCACAGATGCAGGAGGGTGGAACCTCACAGTTGCTTTCATGAAGAAATAAAGACACACATCTCAGCCTCCTGATGGGGGAAAGAGTGATAAATAAATCCCTCCGGTGACTTCTGTTTGTTGGCAAGTACATTTCTTCCTTTGAGAATTTCAGGTCGCTTCCAAGGCAACTAGAACACTAGCTACTCGAATGCTGGAATAGTAAAAGATACAGAGATTGGGTTTCTTTTAATAACATAAGAATGGCCATACTGGGTCAGACCAAAGTTCCATCTAGCCCAGTATCCTGTCTTCCAACAGTGGCTAATTCCAGGTGCCCCAGAGGGAATGAACAGAACAGGTAATCATCAAGTGATCCATTCCCTGTTGCCAATTCCCAACTTCCATCAAACAGAAGGTAGGGATGCCATCTCTGCCCATCCTGGCTAATAGCCATTGATGGAGCTACCCTCCATGAATTTATCTAGTTCTTTTTTGAACCCTGTTATGGTCTTGGCCTTCACAACATCCTCTGGCAAAGAGTTCCACAGGTTGACTGTACATTGTGTGAAAAAATACTTACTTTTGTTTGTTTTAAACCTCCTGCAGATTAATTTCATTGGTGACCCCTAGTTCTTGTGTTATGAGAAGGAGTAAATAACACTTATTTACTTTCTCCACACCAGTCATGATTTTATAGACCTCTATCATATCCCCCCCAGTTGTCTCTTTTCCAAGCTGAAAAGTCCCAGTCTTATTAATCTCTTCTCATACGGAAGTCATTCCATGACCCTAATCATTTTTGTTGCCCTTTTCTGAACCTTTTCCAATTCCAATATATCTATTTTGTGATGAAGCAACCACATTTGCACACAGTATTCAAGATGTGGGTGTACCATGGATTTATATAGAGACAGTATGATATTTTCTGTCTTATTATCTATCCTTTTCTTAATGATTCCCAACATTCCGTTCACTTTTTTGACTGCTGCTGCACATTGAGTGGCTCTTTTCAGAGAACTCCCACAATAAGAAAGAAGCCAGGTATTGTTACAATGCAGATACACTGAGCCAAATTCCCTCAACATGATCCACTTGCAGAACCCAGACTGTGGGCTGCCTCTGGTAGCATCTCCACCACAAGGGGACGAACCAGTGGTTCTGCCCACAAAATGAGTAAGACCAGACAGGAGAGGTGGGGCAAAGTTAGACCAGTTGGGAGAGGCACTGATCTCATACCACCCCAACCACACTGTATAGCTGCCCTTTCCTAATGGGACATC
Source organism: Gopherus flavomarginatus (assembly GCF_025201925.1). Classification (NCBI taxonomy): domain Eukaryota; kingdom Metazoa; phylum Chordata; order Testudines; family Testudinidae; genus Gopherus; species Gopherus flavomarginatus. The sequence goes on along the minus strand of NC_066619.1, from coordinate 267,370,757 downwards.
CGGAGAATGGCAGCAGCAGCACTGACAGTCCCTTACCCCAGAGTAAATCTCCCTTCTGGGGCAGCTGTTCCCAGGGGTACAGGAGTGAATCTGTCAAGAAAGCAAATACAAAAGAGGTCTGAACACGGCAAGTGGAAAATGACTGAAACGTTTGTGCCTCTACTCCCTTTGCTATTCACCCAGCTTTAGGAGCCGCATGTCTGAATTTTACCAGTTGAAAGTGTATTGCTGGTGTTTGGAAGGAACGTTGCAGCTCTAAGAATGTCACTATTTTGTAAAAGCATTTCAGTACCTTACTGGATGCCAGATACCCAGACTCGCTAATGCAAAATGCATTAGCCCAAACAGCAGGAGCTCTAGGGCTGCTGGCGCCATTGAGTTCCACTCATTTCATCTTTTTTATAAATACCACATTGTAGTCTCATTCTTTTCTCCCATCTTCACTTCAGACAAGAACTATAAGGCTCTAGTTGACTGATTCCTTTGACTTAGTACAGTTGTTAAACCACAGGCAGTAAATACCTCTTTCAATTGTGTAAGGCGGATGTATTTATTTCATTGGAACAACTGAATGAAATCTGAAAAGGCTAAAGAATCCCCCTTTTGAAAAATACTTTTGGCTCCACTTTTTCATCTATGAATTGGATGCCAAAGAAACACTTCAGAAAGATGCCATGTGAAATCAGTTCCTTTTCCGGCTGGGTCCTGTACTGATTGCATTTTTCATGTTTCTAGGTCTATTTGGGACTAAAAAACTATAATAATAATAATAATTAAAAAAAGAAGAATATAACAGCTTATAGTTAAATAGAACCCTTCCTCCCAAGTATCTCAACACACTGTACATTTTAATTGGTATGCAAACGATTCAGAAGATCATGTCCCCCAACACTGAAATGCAGCCACCTCTGGAGTAAAACATGGCACCTATGTAATTACCACGCAGCGGCTCTGCACTTTATGCAATGGAAACTGTAAGGGCAATATAGGAAGGCTAAATATTATTAATCAAGCTGGAAATTTGCCAGGCCACCATAGCTAATACTCCTGCATGTATGAAACAAAATGGAGGCTCTTTAAATGACCCAAGGGGTCATAGGAAAAGGAGTTTCATTTCATCCAAAAGCAAGTATAAGAATACGTTCCTTCTTCATCGCCAGACTGTTGGAAATGAACCTGAATGATCAGTAATAAGCAGTCCTGGGTTTACACAATAGATTTTGAAATGACTGGTGCAAGTATTGTTCTCAGTAGACAGAGGACCAGATTCACCCTGACTGGTACAGGGATGTGCAACAGGAGCTCGCTATGCTAATGAGGCCCACGGCATTCTGGGTGCAATTCACTCTGGGGAAGGGCAAGCAACATCCTGCTGAACACTCTTTAGTAGCCCAACCACCAGAGACGGTCAAGGGGGAAGTGCTGGTTCAGCACAGCACTAGGTGACCACCTGCTTTTTTGTGTGCATTCCTCACTGGATGAGACAGTGGAGTGTCTTATTGCTGTTCCAGCTCTCCACCCAGTGGGGAGTTTTGGGTGCATGGGGTTCAAGCCTCGTATAAACCATGTGCATGTGTGAATCCATCCCAGAAAGGTTTAGTGATTACCCAAGGCCTGGGAGTGCACCTGCTGGTCCCTTTCATGCAAGTAAGTCAAGGGGACCACTTGTATGAGGAGCAATTCTTAGCTCTTTATAATGCTTTTCATCCATAGCTCTCAAAGCACTTTGGGTAAGGTAAGCACAGTCTGCCCTGATGGCTAGGGGCAGGAGCAGCCCAGAGGAGTACCTGCCTTTCAGGGTCATGTCCAGTCCACCAGATCATGCTGCCTTCAAACTATGGCATAAATTTCAAACCACGCTATGCAACATCTTTATCTTTCACTTGTGGTTGTCACTAAGCTCTCTCTAGATCAATTACATAGTTGTTTCCATAGTAATTAATGTGCTCCTGGGGTAAAATGGTCTACCTTCTGGTCTTTCAAAGCATGCTGCCGGGCATCTCTCCCTAGGAGGGCTCATAGAGAAGTCAATATTATTAGGGGCAATTTAAAAGGAGAGTGAGGAATTTGGTTTGTTGGAGTGCTATCTGCCATTTAATAATATATAATTATGGAGCTTCCATTTATGGTGATAGGTGGATTCACTATATTTCTATTTGTCTATGACTGTGCATTGCTATACCAGGAATTTTCAATTTCTTTTAATAAAACAGACCAGATTCATCCCTGATGTGCCTGCATCGACTTGAATTGTGTTACACTGGGAATGAATGTGGCCTAATACATTTTGAAAAGAAAAATAAGGAAATGAAGAAGGAGGGAAGGAAAAAAGGAAGCTGCAGCCACTAATTTGATTTGAGGGTTCAGATGAGGAGGAAAAGCCTTATTTGTATTTGATGGTTTTAAAGGCCCAATACTGCTCCTTTTGAAGTCAGTGCTCTTTCACCTGAAGCACCTGACCAGAGGACCAATCAGGAAACCGGATTTTTTCAACTTTGGGTGGAGGGAAGTTTGTGTCTAAGTCTTTGTGTCTGTCTGCCTGCTTTCTCTGAGCTTTGGAGAAGTAGTTCTACTTTCTAGTCTTCTGTTTCTAAGTGTAAGGACAAAGAGATCAGATAGTAAGTTCTATGGTTTCTTTTCTTTGGTATTTGCATGAATATAAGTGCTGGAGTGCTTTGATTTGTATTCTTTTTGAATAAGGCTGTTTATTCAATATTCTTTTAAGCAATTGACCCTGTGTTGTATCATCTTAATACAGAGAGACATTTGTACTTATTTTTCTTTCTTTTTATATAAAGCTTTCTTTTAAGACCTGTTGAAGTTTTTCTTTACTTCAGGGAAATTGAGTCTGTACTCACCAGGGAATTGGTGGGAGGAAGAAATCGGGGAGATCTGTGTGTTGGATTGCTAGCCTGATTTTGCATTCCCTCTGGGGGAATAGGAAAGTACTTTTTGTTTCCAGGATTGGGAACAGAGAGGGGGAGTCTCTCTGTGTAGTTTCACAGAGCTTGTGTCTGTGTATCTCTCCAGGAGCACCTGGAGGGGGGAAGGGAAAAAGGATTATTTCCCTTTGTTGTGAGACTCAAGGGATTTGGGTCTTGGGGTCCCCAGGGAAGGTTTTTCAGGGGGACCAGAGTGCCCCAAAACACTCTAATTTTTTGGGTGGTGGCAGCAGGTACCAGGTCCAAGCTGGTAACTAAGCTTGGAGGTTTTCATGCTAACCCCCATATTTTGGACGCTAAGGTCCAAATCTGGGACTAAGGTTATGTCAATACATTTTGAAAAGAAAAATAAGGAAATGAAGAAGGAGGGAAGGAAAAAAGGAAGCTGCAGCCACTAATTTGATTTGAGGGTTCAGATGAGGAGGAAAAGCCTTATTTGTATTTGATGGTTTTAAAGGCCCAATACTGCTCCTTTTGAAGTCAGTGGCAACATTTCCATTGACTTCAGCAAAAGCAGGATCTGGAGCTATCAAACAGGGGGGAAAAAGAAACATTTAGCCGATAAGACTATTCCATTTTATGAATGACCTCACATCCACTTCTCTGTATTTGCACCATGACCCCAGTCTCTGCCCTAGAAATAGACCATATTCTCTCTAAGTGAGTCATGCTCTATGTTCTCCTTGAAAAGTGCTTTCTGGAAATTTATTTTTCACAATGTGTTAAAAACTCTCATTCAAAGGGCAACACATATATGGAGTCAGTGGCCAGTGAAGGCTCTTGGTTCCTCTCAGGAAGGGCATTTGGCAAGGGCTACTCCTGTGCTCGCAGTGTCCCCTGGGTGTTTTCATCTGAGACAGAGTTGATAAGGAATTTTGTTTCAAGTGGAAAAGCATAAACTATATTTATATGCAGATAATTGCTGATTTGTTGTGTTTAGCTTAACAGGCTCAATTTCTGGCTTACCTCTCTGGTTCTTTCTGACAATATTAAACATATTCACAATTGTCTGGATAGAAAATTATTTGCCAGAAGTTGGAGAAGTGCCATAGAAATGTTGGCATAAGAGGGCAAGGGTGGCAGGATTACTGATTCCTTTCGCATCTATTCTGTAGGTTGATATAAATGGGGGTGGAGGGGCAGAGGTGTTATAGGCCTCAGAAGTGGTTTAACATTTGCAATTATTTTTATTTATTACAGACATTTACATTGGTGCTCATAACCATAGTATCTGGGCACACTATGTATAGTTCTGATCAAGACAAAAATATTCCATATATGTATCAAGATAATACCTTGTGAGCCACCCTCAACACTATGATTTTATAGGGTACAGACAAGGAGGACATCAGTTAACTAGGTGGCTGGAGAAACAAAGCTACACTTACAAAAAGGCTGGATACATAAGTGCAGCTTGCAAAACTCTGAGTGGGGCTGTGCTCAGACTTAGGTGATGCAAGATAAAGTACATGTAGTATAGGAGATGGATCACTTGATGATTACCTGTTCTGTTCTTTCCCTCTGGGGCACCTAGCATTAGCCACTGTTGGAAGACTGAGCTAGATGGTCTGACCCAGTATGGCCATTCTCATGTTCTTATTTAAAAGATGGGTACAGTCATCTCATTAGACAGAGTAGCAAACTAGCAATCAAGAAGGATTTTCCCCATTTCACAAATTGGCGTGGTATATTACAGGGTGTTTGTTTTGTTTTGGCCTTCTCCTGAAGTACAAGATACCAGCAACTGCTAGAGGCCAGATACCAGATCAGGTAGAACAACTATGGTCTGATCCTCTATATCAGCTGTGTTGCGTTCTTGCGTAAAAACAGGTAACCATCAACACCTTTCTTGCTACCTAGGAGACTAATCCTTGCAACTCTCACATCAATTGGTGGCTTGACAATATCCTGATGTCATTTCAATCAGTGTTCTACTGCATTTTACATTTAAAATGGATTCAGCCTTGTGGCCCAACTCATCAGGAATATGCATGCGGATACTCTGGCCACATACACAATTGCTACATTTGAATGTGAACTTTCATGCAAACAATTGCATCAGCTTTAAGTGACCTTACCCAGGACTGACCAATTTTCAGTTTTGCCTCTTCCAGGACCTAAACACTCAGGGCTGGTCTACAGTGCGGGGGGAAATCGATCTAAGATATGCAACTTCAGCTCACGGTGTGGGATCGATGTCCGCAGCGCCCCATGTCAACTCCGCTACCACCGTTCGGGTTGGTGGAGTTCCAGGATCCATAGGAGCTCATTCGGGGATCGATATATCGCGTTTAGATACGGCGGGTAGTGAAGACGTAGCCTCAATGTTGAGATTCCTTCCAATAGTCTCCTTCCGCCAGACCCTCACTCTTTATCTATCTTGTTCCTTACACTTCAACTCATTTTCATGTATCTTTCTAATCAACTTTTTCTTTGTTTTCTATACCGTTGGAAACATTTCTGCTTATGGTGCTCCATTTTTTCTTGGGAAATCTAATTTTTAATTGAGTGGAAGCATGTCCTACATCCACAGTGAAGGCTTTGATAGCAAAGGATATAAAAGGAAAATAATGGTTCCAAAGGTGCAAGATTATTGAGGTTCAGAAAATCCATTGGGGAAAATGTGTGCATACTGTGACTCCATTTTCTACTAGAAACTAACCAATTGTACTGTTGCAATAACTATGAAGTGTAATTGTAGGTAAAGCACACTTCAAAAGGCTAGAATGCAAAAAAGACTCCAGAATGCCATAATTATGGGAAGGAAAAACTGTCTATACCTAATATTATCCAACTCCAGGTCACTTCCTTCACCGTTCAAAGCATTTTGCAGCCAAAATGATCACCTGTATTTTTAATTCATTTTGCTTTATCCTCTCAGAATCCTACCCAAGGAAATGAAATTTTTTTCAGAGATATATAGACAATTTTTGGGGAAGGGAGGGAGCAGAAGGGGAACATGTTTAATTGCTCCACCCTTTTGTTTTATAGCCAAGATGTAAGGTGAGGACATAGAAGAGATAGTAAACATTATACATGTGAGAAGGAACTTTTATCTATAAAAACATCACAAGCCTTTTCCAGTCCATGTAATAAAAAAGACCCTTAATGAGAGACTCTTGGGCTGTCACAGTTCTGACTTTTAAATATTGGTTAAGCAAAAGCAGTTCATATTTTAAGAAGGCAGCGATACTCATTTGGGAATGACTCCAGAAGCTTTATTCCTATCTCATCTGAAAAATGACCTGATTCCACCACAGCAGCTCTACCTCTACTCAGAAGTCATTCCTATGGGCAATCAGAGGTTTTGTCTCCCAGAAACAGTAGACGTTTTACATCGTGTACGTTTTGGTTCTCAGTTCCCCGTTACTGTTTTCTTTCAGTTTGGGGATAATCTGAGATGTATGTTTCTTGCCACTTAAAACCAAGAGAAAAACCACAACAGTATTTTCCATGTAAGCAGAAATCTTTCACATGTGCCAAGTGTCAGGGTGGACAAAAGGGCTTTGATCACATTCAGACACCATAACTAGCTACTTGTTTTAATTACAGAATGTTTTAACTATTATTGCATAATAGCCTGGCACACTCGGCACATGACATAATTTTATGAATGCTTTTCATTTCTTTCAGCAGAGTTCCAGCCCTGGGCCATTCCACATACAGTGGAGTAAGAATCATTTTGAACCAACCAAAGAAGATTATTTCAAACTGAGACCCACAGCAATCTGATTACACTCTCACTCCTCTTCCCATTCAGGAATTCAGGCTGTCAGCCTGTCCCCCAGAACTGAATTGAGCCCAAGTTCAGGATTCTGAATACCCACAGAGTTTGGTTTTTATTCATTTTTTGAAATCATGCAATTAATTGTTTCTTAAGAATATATTTCAGTCTGTGGCTGGTTGTGAACTACTTGGCGTGACTTTTGGTCATGTGTTTTCTATTTGTAATATACTATTGATCTTGAGTGGTTGTCAGCTAAATCACCTGATATTATTTCTACTTTCTGACTGGATTTCTCTCAGACCAGTCACAAATAACCACCTGACATTTCAGGCACAAATATATTTGCGTGGGTTTTCCTGTGTGATTACATAGTTTCACATATATTTGCAGCACTTTCCCTTCTTGAAAAGCTTTCTTGGGAACAAGCTTTTGTTGACAAAAATATTGACAAAACAGCAATCATGATCACTTATTTGTATCAACGTGGATCTGTGGTTTCTATTTGAACAAATGCTCATGAATACTCATTTGCAGTATCTTTACATCTCTAATCGTCATCATCTGAGCAAGTTAAAGGAGAATATTTGGAATATAAATTGCATTCTGTTCGCTACATCTAATTGTAAATTAAATTAAATAATTAAGTGTATTAAATACAATACAAATGAATTGTCAAATAGGAAGCTGCCATCTTGACACTGATAACACAGAGTGGGACTGAAAGAATCTGCTTCCCTATTTGCAAAAATGGGAAAGCAGCTTCAAAGCTATTGAGTTCTTTGATTAAAAGTAGTTAAACTGGCTTATTAATTCAAGTGCTAATTGAGTGCTAGGCAGGAGTAACAGCCCAGTGTCGGTTCTTGTAGTGTGGCCTGTGTGTGTGATTTCACCAAGTCAGTTTTACACACATTTAGGCAATTGTGGTAACCAAGTTTGCCTTAATCTAGTTCTGGTCCTAAGTGTGGGCATATTCCACCACTGAGTGATACTGAACATGGCAATAAGGCACTTAAATAACGACAACAACCTGTAATTTAACAACTACATAATGGCAATATTCTACTCTTGATCTTAATGTGAGATTCTGACTCAGGCACCTCTTGATGCTAGCTGGCAGAGGGCACAAGGGGTGCATAGGGATTCCCTTGAGTCAGGTATATACATATTAGTTCACCAAATGATAGCATCTGAGGTCTCTACCAAAAGTTAGTAGCCCACTGGTCATCAATCATTGAAAAATGTATGTACAGATAGTATTTCAAGAGTTGTCTCTATACCAGTGGTTTTCAACATTTTTTATTTGCAGACCCCTAAAAATGATAGTGCGGACCCTTTGTAAATCTTTAGACATAGTTTGCAGACCTCTAGGGGTCCATGGACCATAGGTTGAAAACCACTGTTGTACAGTAACAACCACCTTTGGCAGACACATTAGACATACTCTGTGGCCACCCAATAGAAAAACTACTGATATATATGGAAAATTATGCACTTAAAGTCTGGGAGTTAAGACAGGTTCCCAGGTAGGAGGTAATAGATGCTTATCTCTCTCTGTCTGGTCCTGTGGGTATTGTGTATTGTATGCCGACTGCAGACTGACCCAAATGCTAATCTTGAGATTGTGAAATCACCAAGAAAGAAGTATACAGGAAAAAAACCACAGGCAGGGGGCACCTTATTTATGAATAAAGATAATGGATTGTGGATGTATAACCGGGGATGCAGGGATACACCCTCCTGCATTTTTTCACCTAAGAGGCAAACTGAGAGCATGTCTTGTCTCATGAATGGAAGTTCACAGCCATCTCTGACTGTAAAGATGCTGGAAGGCTTTTGGGTGAGCCCTGCTCTATATGACAGTAAGATATCTAGTTAAATAAGTCTAGGTTCTAGAATGTGTGTTATAATTTATTTTAATATGTAACCCTTTGTCTTCAATACTTTATCTGGGCACTCCAGGAAACAGTCGGCAGGGCCGGCTCCATGTTTTCTGCCACTCCAAGTGGAAAAAACAAAACAAAACAAAACATTTATACCTCAACTCATGGGCCATGATTAAAAATGGAACTCCAGCCTATCAAATGACTTAGACTCACCTCAGAGACACCATTTTATCAAAGAGGTGCTCAAGAATTGGTTTGTCTATCGTAAGTCTTTATATAGCTACCATTACCACAGTATCTGGATGCCTCCAATGCCCCTGGGAGTAGAGAAGTTTTTTTTATCCTCATTTTACAGATGGGGAACTGAGGCCCATGCCCCAGGTCTCATAGGAGGTAGATGGTGGCATAAAGAATTGAAACCGGATCTCAAATTTCAGGCTACTGTTTTACCCACCTCCTCCACATATCATACATCAAATGCATACATATATGATGTAGTGTGCATCATATATGTCCAGCAATGCTGAGCATCTTTAAAAAAAAATCCACTGGTTTGAAGATGCTTCCTGCTCTAACAGAATTGCCCCATTGAAAAGATATGGACTCTCTCTGGACTGGATAAAATCCTTCATATCTGAGGGTCACCCTCTACATTCCTTACTCCTCCCATAATTAATAATGACATTATTTTAATACACTTAATTGAAAGCATGTGTTTATTATAAAGATAATACATTGACCGTAGAGTGTGACTTGTTTTAGTTAATGAGGACACAGAAATAAACGAGAATTATTAAACTTGGGCTGTAAACCAAAAACTATTTTTTCAGTTGGGCTGGAATAAAGGCATTAACATGGATCTGTCACTTCACAGTGCCAGCGGGTTGTTGTCAGATATTCAGAATGCATGAGCACTCTGCCAGCTTCCTCACGTAACAGAAAAAATAACCCTTTCCTCATGTTACTTAATTTGGGATTATGTCTTGTTGCATCTCATCACGTGATCTACTGTAACCAGAGACAGCTTCAGGTGCTAACAAAAACCTGTGGTGTGCGAGACCACATTCATCTTTGCAAAAATCTATGTTTGTGTTACAGATTCGCAAAAAACAGACGGCCTCATTGTTTGACTTTTTACTCAACATTAAATGAAATGTGGTCCCAGTGGGTTGCAAGAGAGAGAGAAATTGCCAAAATAATGAGACCTCAACACCAACTTCAGTGCCAGGATAATGACTCATGAGACTCAGCTATGTAAAAATGTTTTTATTCTGCCAGTCTCCTCTCCCGCATGTTGTCATTTATTATACTACCAGCCCATCAGTCCTTCTGAAAAGCATTCTACAGTCACTGCTTCAAAACACTCCAGTGCAAATTAACGCCACTCGCAGAAAAGAACTTTTGTCTTCTCTTGCAGAAGAGACTGAGCTAATCTGGGGAAGTCTCTCCACCCTTCTGGAAGTGTAACCCACACTTGGAAAATGGGAGGGCTTTCCCCCTCTCTAGTTGGTTCACATAATTGATATGAGTGTATTACAGTTATTAGCTAATGAAGCTACTCCTTGAGCTAAACCAGTAGACATATTTTCAATGCTACAGGTTCAAATCCCACCACCAGCCCAAACAGAATCAATATAGAAGCAGAAGCAGAGAGGCCTAGTTGGGTTTAGAGGATTACAGCTATAAAAGGTGCTCAAGGCATTCAACAATTCCAAGCCCCTTACATATGAAATGGATCCTTTCCTCTCTTGTGAAAGCTAAAGAGAATGCCAGAGTGCACTAGTTTTGGAGGGCAGCACTTCCTAGAGATAAGGGCACCTTCCAGAAACTTTTTAGCATGCAATAATCCAGCCTGCACCCAGAGACATCCCTAGCCATTTTGGTGCCCTACGCAGCCCCCCTGCTAGGAGGCTGTGTGGGGCCCCAGGCCTCTGCGGGGGTTGGGAGCTGACCACTTCCTGTGGGAAGTGGAGTGACCCAGCCCCAGTCTCCTCTGCTCCCCTGGCTCCCAGGCTTAGGGAGAGGCAGGAACCACCCCTCGGTACTCGCCGGAGGCATGGCTGGGAGCCAGGGGAGTGGAACAGGATGGGGCCGGTTCACTCTACTTACTGCCGCCAATGAGTGCAGGGAGCCCAACCCCTGCTGCAGTCCTCAGGAGAAGGGCTGGCTGGAGTGGGGACAGGGCTGGGGCAAAGCAGGGGCAGGAAGAGGAAGGGCTGGGGCTTTGGGGAAGGGGTGGAGCGGGGGCAGGGCTGAGCAGGAACAGAGGCCATGTGGAAGAGGTGGAGCAGGGGCTGAAGCAGTACACAGCTGCATAGGGCACCAGGAAATTTGGTCCCTCAAATTTCCTGGTGCCCTACGCAGCTGCATACTTTGCATATGGGTAGGGTCGGCCCTGCCTGCACTTAAGGAACCAGCACTCAGTGCAAGTTGTCCTGAACCTTGAGTAAGTAAGTATCTTGAGTAAGGCTGTGTCTACACTTACAATGCTACAGCAGCACAACTGCTGCACTGCAGCTGAAGCATTTTAAGTGTAAACACTTACTACAGTAACAGAAAGCGGTTTTCCTATCACTGTAGTTAATCCTCTCACTGTAGTTAATCCCCTTCCTAAGAGGTGGCAACTGGGTTGATGGAAGAATTCTTTCATTGACCTAGATCTGTCTACACCAAGCATTGGGTCAATGGGTCACACCCCTTAGGGATGTAGCTATGCTGATGTAACTTTTCAGTGTAGTGCTGCCCTAAAAGTGAGTTTCTCAGAGCCGTAATAAGGGTGAGGCACTTGCCACAGGTGCACAAAGCCAAGGGCCGCAGAAAGCAGCAGAGGGGAAAAAAAAAGAAGAAAAAAAAAGCTGCAATTGGTGACACTTCAGCGGCAACTCTACCACTGCTACTTCATTCATTCTTCTGCAGCAATTTGGCGGCAGGCCCTTCCCTCCAAGAGGGACTGAGGGACCCACCGCCACATTGCTGCCAAAGAGCCAACCCTGGGGAGGGCGCAATTTTATATTCTCGCCTCAGGCACAAAAATACCTAATTATGGCTCTGGAGTATCTAGGAGTAATCCTACATTGCTGGTTGCTCCTGGAGATCAAGAGACGGTGGTGGTGAAGGTTGGATTTTTAAATCTGTGCTTGATGCAACAGTTGTGACCATTTCCCTCGGGAATGCACCTTACCTCTGATGCAGCTTCTATCACTGGGTAGCCAGGAGACTGCCTCTGCTGCAGGCTGGCCCCTGACATAGGCTGATCAGGAGCAGCCATGATGTTTTTGAAAGATGTCAAGCCCTACCTATACTAGTATTTAAGATGCATTAATATATGTTAGTTCACACATTTTAAGATATGATCTATTTTCCTAGTATGGACAGGCCAAAAAAAATTCTCTCCCAAGTGGGGGTAAGACATTTGAGTTAAGAAGTCATTAATAAAAGTAAACAAAATAGAACACACGCACAATACTCTCTCCTTTCAAATGCTGTAGTTTCAGTTTCTTGCAATGCCACAATCCCACTGGCTGTCTAGAAATCCACCAGCTAAGACACCCTCCAGTTAAAATCTGGTTCTTTTAATGCAGAATAGAGAACCCCAGTGCCACCTACACTTTAAGAGTAGCCAGATAAAATGGGAGAACAGAACATCCACACCTGTTCATGCACCATAACAAACCAAATAAAGATGGGAAGCACAAACATTTTTTCCTTCAGAAGTTCATTTTAAATAAAGAAAAAGGAATTTCATCGGCACCCATTAATCCCCCAAGCCCACTGCAAGCCATCTGTTATGATAACAAGGCCCATGGTGTAGAGGATGCAAAGCATGGATTCTGGCAAGCTCCTTTATCTGATGTAGTGAGATTTACAAACAGACGTTAATTATGTTTAAAATACCAAGAAAGGTTTGATTGGACCTTGATGTGGTTGCCCTGCATTGGAGGATGTTACCCAGCTGCACTACCTCAGCAGAAGCTCCAGGAGGCATTGTGGCCATTGTGTCATTTTTGAAGAGGGCACTGTCCTCTAAGCCTTGCAACACACTGTTAGATGGTATCAGTGGGTGTGGGGTGGGGAGTGGTCGGGTCAACCCATTCTGGAGAGGCTTGTGCCAGCAAAATTCCTGGGTTCATGGCATGCAAGGGCTTCATTGTCCCCAGTCCCTGCAATGGGTACTCAAGAAGTTCCTGGTGCCTTCTCCCCACCTTGTGCATCTGTGCAGGGCCAGGAAAGACTCTTGCTCCAAGAGTCTGATTGCCACCATTAGCATGGGTACAGAACTAATTCTCAGACCTCAGTAGTCCCTTCAGGTCTGCGCTAGATCATGGAACAGCATGCAGAAGCTTTCACTGTTTCTTCCTGTTATATCTGTATTGTGGATAAGAAGATTTCATTATCCAGAGCTGAGAGTCTGGCACCCCCCCCCTCTCTCTCTCTCTCACACACACACACACACACACACACACACACACACACACACACACACAAGCCAAAGATCTACATGCACCAGCTCAGTTCACACAGACCTCTAAGTTCAGTAATAGTTAACCAAGACTGGAGTCCTATTCCCAACAATATAATTAAATAAGTAAAGTGCTGACACCTTTAGTATAAAATATTAAGAAACATGCACAGTACATGGCCAATTAAACAATGGTATTTCAGCATTACTGCAAATTGGTTTGATACTTCAGTCCATAATAGACTTCCATCTCCCTTCCAAAGAGATTACGTTTCTAATTACACATACCCTTTATCTTATTTTGAGATCATTATTCAGTTTGAAACATTAATTAAAAATACCATGCAAATTTAGGTGAATTGAAGGGTCACCTACTTACCTACTGTAAAAGAGACAACATAGAATGATTGTAACAAAGCTTCTAAACACATTAGCTGCACACCCTGTAACTGTATTAGAGAGACTGTTGGAGTGCATCATTCAAAGAAACAGACAAAAATACCCTTTTGAACAATTTACAGTATTCGGAAGCTATGAGGTCTCAAAAATGACTACGTTTTCCAAGAATGGGGATATTTTCTCACCTCGCTGTGCATGAATTAAATTGACATACACAAAATCCACTTTCCCAAATCTCAGTAAATTCTTTCACTAGCACATTCAGGTGTTAGCGCTTGGAGGGACCATATAAGCATTTGTGCATGGACAAAAAGTTCCCTTTAAAACCAAACAAACAAACAAAGGAGGGCCTCATTCTTCTGGCATTTTTCTACATGCCAGTCCAGGTATTAAGTATGATCTCCATGAAACAGAGCCAGATGTTTTAAAAAAAAGAAAGACTTCAACAACCACCATTGGGGCCATTTTTTCAGTTGTACGCAGCACCCATTTAGGCACCAAATTAAGTGGGCAGCTTTTCAAAAGAGCTCAGATCACTCGGTGCAGAAGTTAGAACTCTTGAGAGTCTGGCCATTATATCGGTGCCTAAATGGAAGTTGAACTCTAGAAAATCTGGCCACGCCTGAGAAGATTGAAGGACTGGGGAATGCCCTTCATTTGGAACCTGTGTTTGAAATGCTGAATGAGATTTTTCCTTCTGTCATTTCATGAGACATCTATTCATGGGCATATCAAGACTCCCTCTAGTGTTTAACTTAACAACTGAAAATTCAAAACCATCTGAAAAAGAGGACACATTCCTGCATTATTCCTTCCAGGACATAAATAAGAATTTTTGGTGAGCCAAGAATACAAGATTGAGTTGGTTATATGACTGCAGTATCTGGTTTGGGCATGCAATGTTTTACTAATAGAAACTTCCCTTTGAGTTTTATTGACCCTGAAGAACTGGTTATCTGTTATTCTTATAATTGCTATTTTTTTAAAACATCATTTACTTATAAACTTGCAACAGAGCTCAGGCCTAGTATTCACTTAGAAGTTTTTTTGTTATTGCTATACTGGCAAAACCTTCCTTGTGTAGATGCAGCGCATAGCAGCAAAATATGCTTTTGCAAGTATAGTTCATACCTGTTCAGCAATTGAAATAAGCTACACTGGAAAAAAAGCACTCTTATGCTGGTATATCTGTGTCTACACTAGGACTTTTGCAAGGACAGAAATGTCACCAATATAATCTCACCCCTAACCAACTTTACTATACCTACTAAAGTTTTTAGTGTAGAGCTTGCCTCAGATTTTTTGAAAGAGGGAAGGTGATTCTTGCACTTTTTTCTTCCTCAAAGCTTTGGTGAGAAATGGGTTATTCACCTGCGCCTGTGTTCCCAGTTAAAATCCACAAATGGTGGGTATCAATGTAATCAGAGACAATGCACCTCAGAGATACCAAAGGGCATGTTTCTATAAATGAAAACTTTCCACCGCTGTTTCTATAAAGAAAGAAGTTGTGAAAATTAGAAAAAGTCAGTCTGTGAAATTTGTTGCTTTTGAGATAAACCCATGTTTGGCAACCTGACAACTTTTCCCCCACCACCTTTTGTTCAAAGACTTGATGAAAAGTAAAATTTTCAAAACAGCCTGAGTCCCATTTTAAAAAGAGACAGGTGCTTATTATATATTTGCATTTTTGTAGCACCTAAGAGCCCCCATCATTATGGCTCAGGACCCTATTATGCTAGGCAGTCCCAGCCGCAAAGATCTTATCTAAGGATCAGACAAGAGACAACAGATGGATGCAGACAGATGGGGGGAGTATAAGGAAACAATGAGATAACATTGTCTAAATAGATCAGACAGACACAGGATGGTGGAAAGGGTAGAACACACAAGCAGAGCAAACAATGTGATGGCGGCAAATGTCCTGTTAGTTCCACAGTTTATTTTTAAGAGGTCCACATTTAGGAGGGAAAGAACTAAATGGAAAGAAAAGAGAAGAGGGCAAGGGGAACAGGTGTGGAGTGAAGCCAGTGGTGCAAGTAGAAACCATTTCTTGCAGGTGCTGTACTCATGGGAGGGACATGGGGTGGGGTGGGGGGGTGACCTCCCCATGTGATCCTCCATGTGACTCCTCAGCACCCAGCACCCAGCCCAGGGCACCCACACTCTCCCTGTCTCCTCTAACACCCCCCTTTGTATATACAAACCTCAAGATGCTAAACTATTCACTTTCCCCAAAGATATGTAGTATTCAGTCTGTTTATATGGAATATGGGAGTTGAGTGAGGAGCCATTTCAGCATATGTATGACTTATTAAAAGACAAATTTTAAGTAGAACTGTATCCTAAACTGCTTTATGGTATGGTACCCAAACATTGCATTTCAATGGGGGATTCAACTTCCTTTATAGAAACAGACTCCTGAAACTCTTACAATCCACAAAAGTGGCCCATAGTCATGCAAATAGTCCCATTGTCTTCAATGGGTATGATCAAATGATTACGGGTTTACAGGATTAGGTTCCAAGGTTGTAAATTGTTCTGGATGAAACTGACAATGCCCGAGCTGTCAGATGAGAAGGAGCATCATTCAAATAAAGGTAGGCAGATGTGTGATAAGTCTTAGCTCCATTGCTAAGATGAGCAACATATTTTCAGCAAAGTTCTTGGCAGATTCCTGAGGCAGCTGGCTGGTTTAAGGCTGTCAGTGTCCAGCATTATAAGCTTCATTTATAGTTCTCTCACCCACAAAGCTGGAAAATGAGGCATTTGTTTGTTTTGCTGCTCCAGTGCCAGTTAACAAAATGAATGTTAGACTAGTTTATCTGCAAAGAAGAATTCTAGGTACTGGGGACAACACTTGATTCCATCCAGGCTGCAGAACTGGGCTGACATGAGAATCCAAACATCCTCTGGTCAGTGCAAAAGAGGCATTCCTCTAATGATTTGGACTTGTTGTGATGCAGTATGGATGTCATGGATAATTCAAATCAATGGGGAGAAACAGAATAAAAAACACTGTTTAAACATCTTTCCATCCCACGCACTCCTCCCCTCTTGAGGACTCCTGACCAATACTTTGTTTAAGC
The DNA here is from genome assembly GCF_025201925.1 of Gopherus flavomarginatus. NCBI lineage: Eukaryota > Metazoa > Chordata > Testudines > Testudinidae > Gopherus > Gopherus flavomarginatus. Next base: position 267,354,261 of record NC_066619.1, on the reverse strand, counting down.
TTTTTAGCATATGTATTGTGCTGTTAAAGCCATAAAAAGAATAAAGGTCCTCCCTAGCTGTGTTCTGCTCCTTTAAGGAGTAGAGTGCAGCCCCTCCCCCTGGAGGGGAGTCTTTTTGGTACCCCATACCTGCTAAAAATCTCTTGCCGATACTGCGTACTGGAGGGTATCACCCTACTTGCACCCCTGAGTGAAGCTGAAGTGAATAGACTATGAAGAAGGAGAGAGGGAGTTCCCTTTTTCCTCAGTGCTAACAGACTGGGGTGGGCCAGCTTCTGGGAGAGGAAGAGACCAGGAAGTGGCTTTTGAGAAGCTCTGTCTTCTCTCATGAAGGGTGGGCTCAGGCAGAGGCGCAAGCAGAATTTTTGTAACAAGGGGCCCAGAGCTCTTCCTCTGTTTCCCTGCACCCAAACCCAAATCTCTCCCCCACACACTCCCCCAACCCAGCCCCATGTTCTCCCCCATGACTGCCCCATACCTAGTTCTGAGCTCTTACACTCCCTGTGCTCCCAGCCCCATGATCTCCCCCTGTCCCACACGTATTACCTTCCTGCTGCCCCAGCCCAGCCCCACACTCTTCTTCCCACATTGCCCTGCACCCAGCTCTGAGCTCTGCCCCCTGCAGCCAGCCCATCGGTCTCCCACACCCCACCCTGCTTCCAACCCTGAGCTCATACCCAGAGGGGTGATCAGACTGAAGAACATCATGGGGCTAGGATGTTCTGGAACTCCAGATCCCATCCTCCTTCTGCATCTCCCCAGAAAGCACAGGTCCAGTCCTCCCATCCTCCTTGAGGCTGGAAGTTCCTGTTGACCCCTGCTCCATTGCTCTCTAGGGGCTATGATACCTGGTGCTCAGGGAAGGACCAGAAAGGTGGCAGGACCAAGCAGGTGCACGAGGTCACACCTCTACTCAAATTTGGCCCAGCCACCCCTTTTTCATGAGGGAGAGGCAGCTGGGCCAATTTTGAGTGAGTGGCATTGTAACCTGGTGAAGGGGGTCAGAGCACCACTCAAATTTGGCTCAACTGTCCCTCTGTCATTTCAGTAGAGAAGGGACTGCACCTTTATGTCACCCAGCTCTAGTCAGGGCACAAGGGAGGTGGCCGGGTCACCTGTCTCCCTTCTCATTTCCCCCACAAGTTGCTCCCTTGGACTCAGACATGGTACAACACAAGCTTATTCTACAGTAATAGAGTTGCCAACCTTCCATTTGTTCAAAACCAAACACTACAGGTTTTGCTTACTCTCCCACTCCCCCCTCCTTCTGGACTCACCTGCTGCCTGCAGATCTGGGGTGGGAGGAGCTGATGCAGAGCCTGCCTGCCCAACTGGGGCACAGTGGGGCAGTGGGGGGGGTCTGTCTCTGGAGCCAGGGGCTGGAGAGAGCCAGGGCCCCAGGAGGCGGAGAAGTTGGGATGGGCCATCACAGGTGGCAAGCCTGGCTTGTGCTGACAGGACACTGCATGGGTCCCCCATCAACTAGACTTTCTGGTTTAGCTGACACTCTCTTTTTGGCAAAGCCTTCTGGGAAAGGAAGGGTCAGGAAGAATCTGGGGGTTTATAATCCTAATTCCCTCAGGGCTTCTTCTCTGTACCTTGCCTCTTTTCAGGGCCTACAACAGGGATTAATTCCATATCTCTGACCTCCTTCAGTCTGCCCTCCTCAGAGAGACGGAATTCCCTACCTCGTTTTCCCTGTGGTTTCTCTTTTGCACCTCTCCTGTAGCTTTCACTTCCTTCTCCTCTGAAGAAGACCCAGCTTCTCCCCGAGCTGGGCCTAATAACAAATCAAGGCTGACACACCCTCCAGGTGCCGCAAGGGCTAACTGAGACTCCTTTGTTCACCTGTGCAGGGTAGATGCCCCATGACACCTGGTTGCCACTAAAATCACCATTTGGCCACTCAGGATGCAGAGGTGAGGCAGTGACCTCACACATGCATGTGGCAGGGGAAAAGCGTCACACTCTGGATAAAGAGGAAAGGCAGCGACCTCAGGATTAGGGGGTGTCTCATCCTACATCCAGCCAGCCCCATCTCAGCCAGGCCTCTCGCCCCTCCACTTTGGCTTGTGTGATGGGCAGGATTGTCCTGATGTTCTTCTGTGGACTTGCTACAGAGGGTAAACAGGGAGAAGGACAGCTGCAATAATTAGATTACATGATTAGTTAAGCTTGCTATATGCATTGCTAAAGGGTTTTGCTTTAATCTAATCAGTGACATCTCACCTCACTTGGTACCAGCGCATAGAGCCTGAAGTGAAGGATTTTTAAATTAGACCAGTAGCGGAGCCAGTGTCACCTAATTTGTTTGGAGCTCTCATGGGGGCGAAATCCTGATGCTCTTACTCAGTCAAACTCTCAATGGGAGTTTTCAGTACATATAAACTAAGAGCCTAAGACTTTAGCCCAGAGAGATGGCAGGGGAAATATAAGCAAATGGCATACACTTTAACCATGTGTTTGAAGAGCTTGTGCATATAGTGAAGCCAGTACAAAAATACGCTATTAGGCACCTTTTGTCTTAAGAAACCACCCTAAAGTATCCCCAAATATTATTTGTATTCCAGTAATACCTAGAGGAGTCTACCACGATCAGGGCCCCACTGCATCAGGCAAACACACAGTAAGAAATAGTTGTTTGTGCCAAAAAGCTTACAGTCTAAACTGACCAGGAGTGAGAGGAAAAAACATGCACAGAAAAGTGAAGTGTCACAAGGTCACTGCCAGAGCCTGGACTAGAATCCAGACTAGCTGACTCCTATGCATTAGCCACTATGCCAGACTATCACTCAAAATTACTTCGCCTAATAGCTCTCATCTCTCTCTATTAGAAGACTACCTCCTTTGCAAACATATTTCTGTTGGTCATTAGAGAGAGGTTTCACTATATATAAATCCATAATTCAAATGTTTCAGTGACAATGCTGTACTCACTAACAGATGGGAAAGGCTGAAATTTGCATAGGGAGTCAGACACAAAAGCAAAGCCTGCAGGATCAGAGAACTTATTACCTATTACCTAACTGAGCTATTGAAGTGATACTAAAGGTATTCTAAAAATACCACATTTATCAGGGATAGAAGGGCCAACAATTCTAACTCCAGGAGAAGAATAGCGAAGCGCTGGCATAGCAGGATTTCTTTATTGTTAGACACCATGGGCTGATTCACAGCTGGCTGATCTTGTGCAAATATATTCCATTTGTTTAAGACTCCCAATAAAATGGGTTCAATTATTCAGCTTCACGTTCACCATCCACCTGCTTGGCCATTTGCTATTATGCAACATGGCATGAGTCAGAGATATTTCTCTTTATAAAAATAACAAGAAAGTCATAGAATTCGTGACTTGACCGACATCCACCAGAACCATATAGGCTTCACCATCAGAGTCCAAACTAAATGGCTTGGCAGCCTCATCTGAAGAGCATAGGATGAACTAGGCCTACACTCTTACCCTGTACAACAAGGCTGTGATGCAGTGAGGAAACTGCATTGCAGAAAAAAAATCCCATAACCCCAAACCACTGAGACAAACACATTAGTAACCTAAAATAACCACCTGACCTTATTCTTGTAACTCCAGTTCTTGCTTTCCCATTTCCCTCTCCATTGTTTGGTGCTTTCACTCACCGTGCCACATCTAATATTGAGCCTGACAAGTCTTTGAAGCAAGGACTGGGTCTTTTTAAAAATCTGTTTGTAAATCACCTAGTGTGTTTTTGGACACTATGCAAATAATTACACAACAGCAATACCCAATCTGTGGCATCACAGAGGATGGTGTTTTCTGATCCCATCAATCTAGGATGTTTCATGAGTGCTAAAATCTTCATACAAAATAAATGACACAAAGAGGTGAGATGGTGGGAGTCTTTCATGCATTCGAGCAGCATGTAAGAGAGTGCAGACAGCTGTGAGAAAAACAGAGGAATGGGGCAGAGGCTGGAAAGGGCAAAGCAGTTGGGCCAGTGATAATTCTGGTAGCACTGTGGATAATTGCTTTAAAATGAAATTAGGAAGACAGCCATGCCTCTGATTGGGCTGCAGGTAAGTGTCAAAGAAAAGAAACTGTTTCCTCCTGGCTTCATCACATTACTGGTTAACCAGTTGAGGAGGAAGGTTATTTATTCATTATTATTATTCATTTTTTTATTAGTCATGCCAAAGAACCCCATCCATGAATCAAGGCCCCATTGCATTAGAGGTCATACACATAAATGACAGAGACAGTCCCTACAGCAGAGTGCTTACTGCCTTGGGGATGAATACATTCAGATTTATCGTTGTGCCACACAAGATAAGTCAAGACTATCCCATGCATGCTACATGTTCCTGCTGCCACAGGGTTGCCAAGTGAGAAGGCTCTATACATAGGGTGACCAGATAGTAACTGTGAAAAAACGGGACAGGGGGCAATAGGCGCCTATATAAGAAAAAGTCCCAAAAAAATAAGACTGTCCCTTTAAAAACAGGACATCTGGTCATCCTATTCTATACAGAACCCAAAATACCTACCATGTGAAAACCATTTCTAATTGATCCAACCAGCTTTTCCAAGGATGGCTGCTAGACTTTGTTGTCACTTTTGCACCTGATCAACACTAACAAGACGGCAACTGAAGAGCAGATGAGACACTCACAGAAACCACATCCCATAAGCAGTTTTCCCCCACTGGAATAGAATCCAATTGGCCAAAGTGGCAAAGTCATGGCACTTAGAAGGTAACATATTCACACAGAACATCGCAAGATCAGTTCCCATTTGGATGAAGTATGCTGCACTTTGCACCATAAACCCCAGACTTGTGAGCATTTGTTCGAGTCCTCATTTTATTTTTTTAGCGACAGACCGTGTGCGTGCACAAATGGACGGTTTCTGGGGGAAAAAGCACACCACCACTCCTCTCCACAGGAACATGCATCTGCTTTACAATTTACACAGGCCTGGGAAGCTTAGACAAATCCCACTGGAGCAGCAAGCTCAGTGGAAGTTTGTTTATTTAAAACGGTGCATGCAATTGCATGGAAAGTCTTGAACGTATTGCAAGCTGTACATATTAATTCAAAAGCAGTTACGCTTCTTTTAAAATACCATATCGAGAAACCTTGTCTTCCAGGGGTTTTTGGCTTGCTATAATCCTCACATACAGTACAATGTTATAGCATAATTAAAAAATTTACAAAACAAAGATAATCTATGACTGGATCCAAGTTTCTGTGGAAAGTTGGAGGCTATGGTGCATGCAGCTGTTCAGATCCAATGCAAAGGTTGGCTGTAACTCTACTTCTGAGCACATTCATAATTTAGGGGATAATTTATCTGTTCTGTTTACATAGTTGTTCTCAGCTTGCACAGCCCTGAATATAGCTAGTACATGGCATTTGTACCTTTCCATCTTAGTCCAAGCAATTTGCTATATTTTGATAAATTAGCTAAACTTCCCTATTTAAAGGTCTGAGTGCTGGGGCTGCAGATGTGGAACTGCATGACGTGTTGCGCACTGTACAGAATGAACAGGGAAGAGAATACAAATACTGTCGTCCCAAACTAGTACTGGCCCATAACAGCCATGAACGTGCCCCTACAGAGGAACCACCCTTTTATTTAGCATTTGGGAGCCATCCAACTTCAGCTCTGCTCTACTTCAACTCTCAAGGGGTTTATACTGCCTTCATCACTGAACTCTCGAGTATCGAAATGCCATGTCCAGTAGCATACAGGGATATAGTCATCTATTGGGCTACAGCCAACGGCAGTCGTAGACAGTTAAGTGAATGAACTGTCATTTGGAAGCCAGCAAACCAGCCTGAAATGAAGGAAGCTGGTACCAGATGTTTTACAGAAAGGGTTGGGTGGGTATAAGGGTATAAGACAACCCTGTAGCTGTCTATTCCTGCTGTTGGTCCAGCCTCAGAAGGTTCCAAAATACCATCCTGAAGTTGGTGCCACCTGCAAGAGCTGGTCACAGTGTTTGCTCCTTCTACCTGGCCCCTATCCCCAGTCAGGGCATTCAAATTGTGTCTCCTGTTAAACAAGCCTGGATGCACGTACACAAGGGAGAGATGTATCAGAGGAAACTGGAGTGAGGGCAAACAAAGCAATTTACCTAAGATACTGCCATATCCCTTTAAGGATAATTAACTATTTTTATAGAGAGCCGTAGGTGTGCATGACCCCTTATAGGGATAGGTTATGCAAGTTCCCTGCCTTGAGGATTGTACAGATAATTCAACCAGACACCATGGAACTCGGGAGGACTAGTCTAGTGTGTAGGGGATGGGGGTGGGGGATGGACAAAACAAAGGAAGAAAGGAGAAGTGCTTGGGCCAGCATCTTAGATGTTTTCCATGAAGGACCTTTGGGGTGGTCACTGGAGAGGATCAGTAAGACTGTTGCTTTCTTCACACAAAGCTGATGAAAGCTAGCCAACCTACCACTAGTTGCGAATGAACGGTGCTGCTATTAGTGTAACCCTTCTGCCCCTCTGAGTTGGCAGCAGCAAGCGCCAGGTTCAGTATCCAGGGGTTCCATTTCAATAACGCAATGCAAAACTAGCTCAAGCCCCCACCCAGTGACCTAGGACAATTACACACCACCCCCCGGGCGCCTCTAGGAGGCAATACTTCCCCTCTCGCAAGCACACAGTCTGAGTGTAGCAAAATCCTTTTAACAAAGGAGGGGAACAATGTGGCATCATATTGGGGAAACACTACAAACAGGATTCATAATGTAAAGCATGAGCAAAAGACCCACCTGGTAAGTTTTGGCAATGTCCTATTCCCCTTAGGGTCTTAAGTCCAATCACTCCAAAGTCCAACAACCCAAAAGTCTCTGTCCCTGGTCAGTGCCGCCCCAGAGTTCAAAAGTTTATCTGCAGAGTTTTACACACACACCTCCCGCAACCTGGGTGGAAAGGGGCGGGTGCACACAGGGTGTTAAGACGCACCTTACATGGGCTGGGGCCTACTGCTCTACCTCTCCATGGAGTTCTGCTGCAGCCTTCACCACGACCGGCTCCATCCCACTCACTCTGTGCCACTCCTCCAGCCGTCCCGTGAGCCACTACAGCTGTCCCCGCAAACCGCTCCACTCTGCTCACTGTTCCGTGGGCTGCTCCAACCGTGCTGCAAACTGCTCTGCTCTGCCAGCCACTTAGCGATAGATCTTCAGGCTCCCCCACTAGTTAACAAAGCACTCAGTGATCTCAGCTCAATAAGTTTAGCTCTTTTAGTGATTTCAGCTATTAGTGATTTCAGCTTGTAGTAGGGGAGCCCCAGTGCTGGTGCACCATTGGCCTAAAGTGAATTCAGCTCAGCAGCCTCTAGATGGACTCCTAATGGAATCAAAATTAGCTCTGCTCTTCAACAGTGGAGAGAGGCAGAGGTGCAACTGGTGTTCCAGGCCCTCAAAAGAGGTCCATACCATCAGGTACATACATCAGTCCCCAACCTCTTTCCATTCACTGGGTTTTGGCACCCATGTCCCTTGTCTAGCGAGTGCTACTTAACTGATGGTGAAACTCTCTGTCATAAAGCAGTCTCATAGTTCCTCATTCACATAGTCAGGGTGACAACACTTTATTCCTCCTTCCCCAAAAACAAAGAAATTGGGGATCCCACAGCTGTCAAAATAACTATCCCAGGCTGCCGTATGCTATGCTAAGCAGGGTGGGTGTGCAAATACAAATACCTGAAACTCCTTTCCACACTCCCCATAATTCACCACCAGATGTCAGGGTAGAGCTCATCCTGACTCTGCTTACATTAGCATTGTCTCACAGACCCTTATAATGGTGGTGGGTAGGTAGGTGGAATCTTATGCTCACAAACCTATTTGCTCCCAATGAATTTGTGAACAATGTAAATAGCTTTACTTTTTTATATTAAAGGTGCTAAAGAAGAATGCTTTAGAGCCCTCTCCAGAAAGAAAATAAGCCAACAGACTAACTTAATTTGCAGTGGGTTAGTAATGGCCACAAATGTAGACCTGATTTGACGTGAACAATTGGACATGGGTGTGAGGCAACATTTCTTGGCAGACAGGCTTAGGGAGGTAAATGGAAACAGAATGTCTGTACTAGCTAAGATAAGGGGGAACACTGATGGAACCATTTACAATGAGCAAGATAACAATGGATAAGATAAGCCTCGAACATCAAATGAAAAAAAGAGTAAGTCGTGCATTGACTGTGTGTGCTGTATGGTTCCTACGAAGTAATGTATAGTGAATGCCATGTAATGTATATAAAGGAAGAGGTTTGCTGCATAACTTTGGAAGCGTGGTACACCTGATACACACACCCTGTGCTTGAGTTTGATTAACTCAGCATAGCTTTGCTGTATGCCAAATAAAGGAACCTAAGTGACAAGACTGGAGTTGAACTGACTTCTTTGGGAACTGAGTGGAAGAGGTCTCGGGGGAACCCCAACGTAGTGGTGCTGTGACCTGGATCTTCTCCTTTGGAGTAGGTAATGTATATATCCCTTAGTGTGAGGGTTGTAACCTGGCATGAAGGGAAATGGCATTGGACAGGATTAAGGGTCTAAATATGAGGAAGTTAGTAGCATCTTGGAGAAGTGAGTTAAATCTAAGGATGGACTGTATGGACTCCCCAGAGACGTATTAGAGGGAAACTAGGACAGCATGAAAAAGGAACCCCCGAGAGTGGGTATTAGATTAAAAAAAAAAAGACTACTTGGCAGAGTACTGCAGAGGTCCATTAAATGCCATAAATAAATAAACTATTGGCAGAGCACAGCAAAGGTCTGTTGAATGCACTGAAATTTTCAAAAAATTGGACCCGCCGGCAGCCCTGGAAACAATAGTATCTAGTTTCTTTTATCTTAATGCAAAAAAAGCCCAAATCAAAGTAGCAGCTTTACAAAGATTATTTCTGGTGGATAAAAGTTTACAGAGGAAATGTGCCATCTGGAGGAATGAATGCAAAAAGCATAAAAAGCAAATCAGTTGTAGAGGAGGAAGTAGGTTAAACGAAAAAGATTCCTAAAAAGTCAGCAAGAACATGTCTGTTACCTATTTGCATAAATCCAAAGTGAAAAGCAGCCATCCATCAAGGATTGTATGTAATGGGTATAGCTTTTCAAAGTGTACTAAGTTAAAAAATAAGTGCAAAAAACAAAAGATAAGCTTAGCACTGCTGAGAAAGAGTCCACTGAGAAATGTGTTACTCTGAAAAATAAAATAACAAAGTTACAGAATTTACTAGCTAGTGAAGTCTTGGGAAGTGACTTCTTAAACAATAAAACTGAAATAAAGCATTTTTTAAAAAAAACGTGCAGTTAAAATGAGCTTTTGCACAAATTACACTGCAGAGCTCGAGAAAGCTAAAGAGTCAGAAGTAGTAAAAGTAATAGTGTTAAAAACGTTAAAAAATGCTTGGTTTAACAGTACAACCTAGTTATGGCACTATAACTTAGTGTGGTCATGCCTGGTAAAAGCCTTAGTAATCTAACAAATCATGCAAAGGGAAGGCCAGGTAGTGACAACTACCACCACTATGGTTTCCCCCCCAAGAAACCATGACAACCATTCTGGCCCTTCTCAATAAATGTGTCTATAAGTAATTAATTGTGCTAGCTGCTACAAGTACAAACACAATCTCATTTAAATTAACTATAAAAATGTAATTAAAATCACTAAAAAAGACCAATTTTTCTACATAGCAAATCAGAGTTGTAGAGGAGGAAACAGACTAAATGGAAAAGATGCCTAAAATGTCAGAGACAACATAATGTCTGTTAATAAAAAAGTAACCTAAGCATAAATAAAACAAACAAAACTAAATTTAAAAATAAAACAGCAAGTAAAGCTGCTTATCAAAAAGTTACATGTAACAATAAACTTATTAAAATAATAAATAAAAGCAAAACATTGCTAAAATATAGCCATATCAAAGCCCAAGCCAAAAATATTATCTTGCCTATAAAATAAAGTGATCGAAGCTTAAATATAAAAATAAAAGTTGCAGTTTAAAAATGTAACACACTTAACTATATCATCTACTCATAACTTACAATTTACAAAAAAGACCCTTCAAAAATGTAAAACCATTAAAAAATTTAGAAACTTGACTAACAAAGCTAAGTCAGGCAAGTGTAAAACATTTATTTTGGCTCTTGTAATAAACTGTTTACAAGACAGCAACCTCACACAACATTTTTAAAAATATGTATCTATCTAGGAATTTTTTAAAAAGCTAATCATTATATATATAAATATAAGCTTTTTTTAAAAAATTCCACTAAAATTAATCTAAATTTTTCATTCAAAATTGCAAAGCTAACATAGACACTCTTTGAGTGGCACCGGACATCTCCTGGCACATTAACTTTATTAGCTAACCCTTCAGGTGTTTCTAATCTCTTACAAAATTTTACCTTTTAAAAATTAAAATCTAAAAGTTAAACATAAATTAGTTAAAAAAATAGGAACTAAAAGGGTGTCCAGAACCAGGACAGTGGAGAAAGGTTGGATTTTTCCTTCATGAATAATTCAGTTGCACCATTAAGATGCTCACAGAGAATCCTTGAACTAAGGCAACAAGTCATTCAAAGTTCTTCATGCCAAATTAATATTTAGCAAAGCTTATTTAACAGTTTTCTTAGCCCAAGTTTGAACTTGAGGAAAGAGAGCTTTGAGTTCTTAGTGCTACCCAGCAAGTAGTAAAGACTTGGTATTTTAGTTCTTGGTGTTATTTAACCACTGAGAAACACAGCGGAGTTCCAGTTGGGATGTAGGAGGTGATGGTTTATAAGATTAATTAACTTCAGAGTGCAGCTGTTTCCAGAGGCACTCTGTTATTTCACAGCAAAAATAATGTGCAGATGAAGATACAGATCATCTTAAAAGGTTTTTTTTAAAAAGAGTCAGCCAAAACACAACAGAGCTAGAAAGCTCAGATAAATGTCACTGCATATTACAGATCTCAGTCTAAAGGGGATTCATTTGGTACCATAGAGTTGTTAGATGTTATGTTTCAAACTCTTCAGATTACACCTGCTAAATTCATGTTAATGTCAAATGAAATTGCACATTGAAAGATCATGGTCATTATGTCTAACCCAAACGAAAAGGCCACAGTGAGTCTGAAGCGTGAAATATACAGAGGAAAGATTCAGCAGCACCCACAAATAGCCTCTACTAACTTCAAGAATACAGGGCACAAAATATCTGTGATTGATCTCAATAGAGTCATGAGGGAAGAGATTGGGAAAAAACTCTTAAATGTTCTTAGAATTCCAAGAAAGCTGATTGTGATGCAATCTGTATCACTCAGTCTTGGGTTCCCAGTGAAACACTTGAAGGCAAAATGTAAAATTTCAGGCACCTGGGATACTGAAACGTGCAGTGCCAGTGAAAAGACACTTTGGTGGCAGTTTTGTTAGTGGGGCATATTACATGTCTGTTTATATAGATAAATATTGTTACCTGCAGGTAATTACTGGAGTCTGTTGATTTTATGACCTGCATTTTTTAATGTTTGTCAGGAGCACTCAGAGCATGGGACAGGTGTGGTATTGCTTAATAGTATATTTTTATTAACTCAGATTTCTATCTACAGTACCAGTTTTGGTATTTCTACCAGAAATGGGCCAGGCTGTAAGATTCACATATGATTCTGAACTTCCCTAAAATTCCATGATGGCAGGATTGGGATGTTAGTTTTGGGCTCATTGGGCACATGCACATACATGCACGTCACAAGATATCTGCAATCTAGAATCAACTGACTAGAAAGACCAGGACACTAAGGTGAATATAAGGCAAGATTTCAACATGACACAGCAGTCATTTCCTAGATGTAGCTTATATTTTCTAGTGCTCAGTCATCTACACCAAGAGCTGGTTCTCAGGAGAGCAGTTCTGTCCATGTTTATGTCAGCGCTGGTAACAAAAAGTTTCTGACTCTTGGTTAACTAACATTTATTCTTTACTGCGCCTACCAGTTTTGTTGTTAAATCATAGAGTAATGTCACATTGTGTAATGTTTGATTTCTGAAATACCTTTGGCAACAGAACTTCTGGGTACATCCTGGTTATCTAATGGCTGAATCCTCAGCATCCAATGATCTGCTTGGTGGAATTTGGACTTGATAACTACAACCCAGAATGTGTCAGGGAAATGTGTGCATGGGAGATCTGCACGTGGATCTCCACTGCCACATGTGTGTATCATGTTAGCCATCTCCATAGGGCTATCTCCTCTCTTTCTTGGGATCCTGCAGAGGTAGGCATCATTCCCTACCAGCACCAAAGAAGGGTAGCACACGGTAGAAGGAAGTGAGAAAGAAGCATACTAGAGGTGCCAGGGACAATGCAGAGGCATAGGACTTCACATAGATAGTACTGATCCTCCTACAAATCCCCTGGATCTGCTGGGTTGAGGGTGGAATGATGGCTCATTCCATGAGAGAGGGGTGGAGAAGATAGGGAGACAAATTCCAATTGCCTCCAGAATGTTTTGGGACAGATGCTCCATAAGGGGACCTGTATGGAATTTTCCTCCCCCCAGGCCCTTTGGGCAGGTATTTTTGTAGGATTGAGGTGATCAGTCTTTCTGTTTACACAGAATCAGGCTGCTTCTGAGGGGTCTGATGCTGCAGCCACTGCACCTGCAGAACTCCCACTGAAGTAAGTATAACTGCTATATCTTCTGTGTACACTGAGTGGGAACTAGTATCCATGGACAGTTACTTAGTGGAGGGATTGGAAATTATATGCATGAACTCCATGCCCCTTGGAGTAGCTCTGAGGAGTCTCTCCAGTCTCTTCTGCATCATCCTTAGTGTCAGTCAGGCTAGTGTAGCACAGGCATAAGAAGGTACTATAATTTAATTTATTGAGACTACTCACCTGCTTAAAGTTATTCATGTGATTCAATGCCTTACTCAACTGGGGCTTTACACTGGTGTCAAACTCTTGTGAAATGGGAATCAGGCCCATAGTTTCTGCTTGACTATTTTAGTCTTCAATCAGAAACTTCGCTCAAGCTATTTGGAGAGAGATCTCAGTTCTTCAGTAGCTAGCCAGAGCATTTTACATGTTTACAGCAGTCCCCCAACCATTTCCTAAGCTTCAATAGGCCCTGAACTGTAAAAGAAGTAGAAACATTGTGCATTTAAACCAGTTAGTTGTAACCCACAGACTTGGGGCCTATGGAAATTTTTAAAAAATCTGTTGGGAGTAATTTGTACAGAATGTGTTTTTCTACTTTGCAGAGCACCTACTCTGCTACCCATAGGGCCATTTTTGTTGTTTCAGGGGTTACATTTTTTAAAAAACACCCAGTAAACTCTTTGCATGTTAAAGATCTTGCTATATATAGATGAAGATTTAAAGTTTAAATTAAAAACAGCTATTTACTTAAGTTCTGAATGGGATGTTTTCTTCATAATTACTACTATACCCACATTAAAAATAGATCTGAGGTTAAACAGCAATTAAACCTTGAGATCATCAGGCAATCAAGATTAAAAAAGAAAACTATTTTTGAACCAATCCAAACAGACTCCCACCCCAGTCAATTACAACACATCTTCGTCATAAAAGCACAATTTTCTGTGCAGTTAATGAACAGATGCATTTGATTGCTGAGCTCAAAAGAAGCATAAAAGTGTCAACTAATAAAGCAGTTGCTATGTAAAGATATACAGTGAGCAAACAGTGCTTTGATTTGCTTTAAGAAAAAGAGGTGTGTGTACAGCACGTACACATACACCCATATATATAGTAGTAGTAGTAGTAGTGAGGGAATCCTGCCTACAAAGAATTAATTGGATTAAAGTTTGAGTTATAAAAATCAGTATAACCTGCGATTTTGGAGTGTGTGTGTGCGTGTATTATGGAGGCATCAGTAGCAAGTCCATAGTTAAGGTTGAGCTGATTTTTCCACTTACAATAGGGATTCAATCTCTTTGTTATTTAAGAAAAGTTGAGCGCATCCTTCTGAAAACTTACAAGTAAATCTGTTAACTAATTTAGGAATTAAAATAAAATTAAAAGGAATCCTTTAAAAAGTTTGGCATTCAGTGTGACTTTTTTGTGACCCTAATAATCTCAGTAACAGAATAACGGATGTAAGCAGAGTCAGGATAAGCTCTACCCTGACATCTGGTGGAAAGAATGTCAGAGAGTTTATTTGCATAGACACGCCTACCCTATCCCAGACTGCTGAGCGGTGGGACTGCTTGGTGACAAATGACTCACCCTCAGTTGGGTGGTACTTGCTAGACAAGGGACATGGGTTCCAAAACCCAGTGAAGTAGAGAGGCTGGGGACAGGTATCTGTGCCTGGTGGTGCAGTCTCCTTGTGGAGCCAGAAGCACCAGTTGCACCCCCTCCTCTCTCCACTGTGGAATGTCAGAGTTGATTTTTTTATTCCCTCAAGAATCTAAATACAGGTTGCTGAGCTGAACTCACTTTGGGCTAATGGTGCACTCGCACTGGGGCTCCCCTACTAAGAGCTGAGATCACTAAGAGTTGAAATCACAAAAAAGCTGGAATGACTGAGCTGAGAGCACTGAGCATTGTGCTAACTAGTGGGGGAGCCTGAAGATATGCTGTGGAACAGAGCAGCTGGCGGAGTGGAGCAGTTGCGGGGACGGCTGGAGCGGATCACGGGACAGCTGGTGGCAGCAGAGCGGCTGGCAGAGCGGAGTAGCTGTGAGACGGGTGGAGCGGCCCACAGAGTGAGCGGAGCTGAGCAGTTTTGCAGAGCAGCTCATGGAGCAGAGCAGCTGGTGGAGCGGAGCAGTTCCTGAGGACGGCTGGAGGAGCAGAGTGAAGCGGCTGGTGAAGCGGAGCAGTTCGTGGAGAAGGCGGAAGCAGAACCCACGGAGAGGCAGGGCAGTTGGCCCTGGACCATGTAAGGTGCCCCTTTCTACCCAGGCTGGGGGGAGGGACCTCTACAGATAGACTCTCGAACTCTGGGGTGGCATTGACCAGAGACTTTTGGGTTGTTGGACTTTGGGGTGATTGGACTTAAAACCGTAAGCGGAAAAAGGACAGTGCCAAACGTACTTGGAGGTGGGTTTTTGTTTATGGTTTGTGTTATAACCCTGTTTGTGGTGTTTCTCCAATGGGATGCCGCATTGATTCCTTCCTTTATTAAAAAAGATTTTTAATATGTGATTAAATATTACAAGACTCCGTGCTTGCGAGAGGGGAAGTATTGCCTCCTAGAGGCACCCAGGGGGGTGTGGTATGTGAGTGTCCCAGGTCACTGGGTGGGGGCTCGAGCCGGTTATGCATTGTGTTACTGAAACGGAACCCCTGGATACTGAACCCGGCCCTTGTTGCTGCCAACTAGAGGGGCAGAAGGGTTACACATAGAATCGTCAAACTTCTGACATAGTTTTAAATCACTGACATCTTGTGTATAGGCCTCATTCTACGGGAAGGAAGAATTAATGATTATTTTCCCATATTATTCTTCCTTCAAACTGGAAGGGCATATCAAGTGGGGGTCCCGCAGGGCTCAGTTCTGTTCAATATCTTCATCAATTATTTAAATGATGACGTAGAGAGTACATTTATAAAGTTTGCAGGTGATACCAAAATGGGAGGGGTTGCAAGCGCTTTGGAAGATAGAATTAAAATTCAAAATGATCTGGACAAACTGGAGAAATGGCCTGAAGTAAATAGGATGAAAGTCAATTAGGACAAATGTAAAGTATTCCACTTAGGAAGGAACAATCAGTTGCACACATGCAAAATGGGAAATGACTGCCTAAGAAGGAGTACTGCAGAAAGGGATCTGGGGTTCATAGTAGATCACAAGCTAAATATGAGTCAACAGCATAACACTGTTGTAAAAAAAGCAAACATCATTCTGGGATGTATTAGCAGGAGTGTTGTCAGCAAGACATGAGAAGTAATTCTTCTTCTCTACTCTGCACTGATTAGGCCTCAGCTGGAGTATTGTGTCTAATTCTGGGCACTACATTTCAGGAAATATGTGGACAAATTGGAGAAAGTCCAGAGAAGAGCAATAAAAATGATTAAAGGTCTACAAAACGTGACTTTAGTGTAACACCGACAGATCCCGGTCGTCGGCAGGCGGGATCGAACCTGGAACTTGTGGAGCTAAATGCATGAGCCTCTACTGCATGAACTCAAATCCATATGGCTCTTAGCTAAGGCTGCAGCAGACTCATTAATCTCTAAGTGGTCTTGGTGCCACTAGAGGGGGACACAGCACCACACCCAAGTGGTGTGTGGGTTACATTAGGATGAGGGAAGATTGAAAAGATTTGGTTTGTTTAGTCCAGAGAAGAGAAGACTGAGGGGGGGACATGATAACCATTTTCAAGAGCATAAAAGGTTGTTACAAGGAGGCAGGAGAAAAATTGTTCTCCTTAACCTTTGAGGATAAGTCAAGAAACAATGGGCTTAAATTGCAGCAAGGGCAGTTTAAGTTGGACGTTGGGGAAAACTTCCTAACTGCCAGGATGGTTAAGCATTGGAATAAATTGCCGAGGGAGGTTGTGGAACCTCCATCAGTGGTGATTTTAAAGAACAGGTTGGACAAATACCTGTCAGGGATGGTCTAGATAATAGTTCGTCCTGCCATGAGTGCAGGGGACTGGCCTAGATGACCTCTCGAGGTCCCTTCCAGTCCTACGATTCTATAACTGAAACATTATTCTTCAGTACTAGAGGTTGAAGGATACAGTGATCTACTATAGCAAATTCCCCACAGAACTGCCCTCTTCCAAGATGGCTGCCATTTCCCTTCGCTCTGAAAAGGACTGAAGTCACAGCTGCCCTCAGTTGGTGGCCATTTTGAGAACAGTCTTCCTTTCTCTCGCTGTTCCCAGTGGGACTCAGTGTCTCTGCTTCCTCACAGCATGGGCTTCCCAGAAGGATGCTGTGGTTTCAATCCCACTGAGAACAATGTGGCCATTTTGAAAGGGGACAAAGTTTTGTGACAAACTTTCAGTTACGAAAGATAACCATTAATCCTAAATATCTTTTCAAAATCTCCCCATTGCCCCAGATCTACTCCTCCGGCAGCTCAGGAGGGAGAGGGGAAACTAGGGTTCTCATGCAAGGGGATGTAGGGAGATGGAGAAGGCAGGGGAACTTGGGAAGTGAAAATACAGTGGAATGAAGGGGTTGCAGGAGGCACATGGAATTTGCAGAGCAGGAAATAAAGGGGAAAGCTGTGGTGTGTTTTGCACTGACCTAAGAAAATAAAGTAACTATAAACCCAGTTTAACTGGTCCCGATGCGCTGGCTGCTTTGTGCTGTTCTGGAAGGGGGAGCAGAGAAGCAGCCAGAGCATGCTGGTGAATCTGGTTATGAAAGTTAAATTTTAAAAAATGGTTTAAGGGTGATGCTTCAGCTCTTCAAATCATCAGAAATATCCCACAGTAACATTCTCTCTGAGCCTGTTTAATGTTTATGTTTGAGATTTTTAATTTAAAAATCCCACAGATATTTCAAGACAAAAAGACTGTTAAAATGAAGTTACGGCTGAGAGTAAATATCTGTAATTTAGGGGAAATAGCATGCAAAAACCAGATGAAGATTAAGTCTTTTCAGTGTTTGTGGACCCTGATTAGATTTGTTGTTTTTTAAAAGCATGTCACATTTAACCTGCTACAGGGCAGCGTTAAGGTTTCTGCTGAAGAAGAAACTTTCACTTATGAAGTCTCTCTCATATATATATTCATTCAAATGTAGCCTACACACAAGATTTCAGTTTGTTTTAACTATATGGGAACCTTAAAGCGTCTGTGACAAGTCAGAGTTAGTGGTTGTCCTAACTATGCATTTCTATACAATAACAGGTTTGGATTTATTTTTAAATTTAATCTTACCTCTGAATTTCTTGGGTTTGACTATGATCCATTAGCTCCTCAGTCCCGGCAAAGAGGTTGTAAGAACATTCTGATTCTGGTTCACCAAAGCATGTCATGTGAGGTCTTAAATGAAAGCCATGGTCACACTGGTTGTTAATATCATTGTGAAATGTGCATACATATACTATGTAAGCTTGTAAGGAGTTATGTGTGTATACTAAAAATATGTTCTTAGGGCCTATCTACACTCAAGTTGTAGCACTTCAGTGCAGATGCTGCCCATCTTGCTGTGAGGGGTTTGCTCGTCAACATAGGCCATCTCCCTCCCTTGAGAGGCAGTACTTAGGTCGATAGGAGAATTTTCCCAGTGCCTTGCACTGTCTACACTAGGGGTTAGGTCAGTTTAACTACATTACTTTGGGTGTGGATTTTTCACATGCCAGAGCGACATAGTTATACGGATCTAATTTACTACTGTAAACCAGGCCTTAGAGTCTGTATCACAGCAGAGATGGAGAAACAGGTTTCCTGTTAAAGAAGAGATGTTGACTGGTCTTTCTCTCTGTCGGCATGTAAATTAAGCATAGTAAGAAGACACAATGTTGGCACATTTACAGATGAAGTAAACAGAGAGAGATGAAGTCATCAGGAAAGAACATGTGGGGGGAAGAGGAGAACCTTATTTTGAGATACACTTCAAAAATGTGCTGGACTGTATTTGAGCAACAGAGAAGACACCCCATCATCCTGCACCTAGGAAATGACCAGGCATGTGTTTGCGTTCATGAAAACGGGATCTCAAACAATCTTGTTTGGGGTGAGATAAACTTCTTTAGACAGCAGCAAAGAATCCTGTGGCACCTTATAGACTAACAGACGTTTTGGAGCATGAGCTTTCGTGGGTGAATACCCACTTCCTCAGATGCATGTAATGGAAATTTCCAGGGGCAGGTATATATATGCCAGCAAGCAAGCTAGAGATAACGAGGTCAGTTCAATCAGGGAGGATGAGGCCCTGTTCTAGCAGTTGAGATGTGAAAACCAAGAGAGGAGAAACTGGTTTTGTAGTTGGCAAGCCATTCACAGTCTTTGTTCAATCCTGAGCTATGGTGTCAAATTTGCAGATGAACTGAAGCTCAGCAGTTTCTCTTTGAAGTTTGGTCCTGAAGTTTTTTTGCTGCAGGATGGCCACCTTAAGGTCTGCTATAGTGTGGCCAGGGAGGTTGAAGTGCTCTCCTACAGGTTTTTGTATATTGCCATTCCTAATGTCTGATTTGTGTCCATTTATCCTTTTCCGTAGAGACTGTCCAGTTTGGCCGATGTACATAGCAAAGGGGCATTGCTGGCATATGATGGCGTATATTACATTGGTGGATGTGCGGGTGAATGAACCGGTGATGGTGTGGCTGATCTGGTTAGGTCCTGTGATGGTGTCGCTGGTGTAGATATGTGGGCAGAGTTGGCATCCAGGTTTGCTGCATGGATTGGTTCCTGAGCTAGAGTTATTATGGTGCGGTGTGCAGTTACTGGTGAGAATATGTTTCAGGTTGGCAGGTTGTCTGTGGGCAAGGACTGGCCTGCCACCCAAGGCCTGTGAAAGTGTGGGATCATTGTCCAGGATGGGTTGTAGATCCTTGATGATGCGTTGGAGGGGTTTTAGCTGGGGGCTGTATGTGATGGCCAGTGGAGTCCTGTTGGTTTCTTTCTTGGGTTTGTCTTGCAGTAGGAGGCTTCTGGGTACACGTCTGGCTCTGTTGATCTGTTTCCTTATTTCCTCGTGCAGGTATTGTAGTTTTGAGAATGCTTGGTGGAGATTTTGTAGGTGTTGGTCTCTGTCTGAGGGGTTAGAGCAGATGCGGTTGTACCTCAGTGCTTGGCTGTAGACATTGGATCATGTGATGTGCCCGGGATGGAAGCTGGAGGCATGAAGGTAGGCATAGCGGTCGGTAGGTTTTCGATATAGGGTGGTGTTAATGTGACCATCACTCATTTGCACCGTGGTGTCAAGAAAGTGGACCTCCCGTGTAGATTGGTCCAGGCTGAGGTTGATGGTGGGGTGGAAGCTGTTGAAATCGTGGTGGAATTTTTCCAGAGTCTCCTTCCCATGGGTCCAGATGATGAAGATGTCATCAATGTAGCGTAGGTAGAGAAGGGGCGTGAGTGGAAGAGAGCTGAGGAAGCGTTGTTCCAGGTCGGCCATAAAGATATTGGCATATTGTGGGGCCATGCGGGTGCCCATAGCAGTGCCACTGAACTGGAGATATATATTGTCATCAAATTTGAAATAGTTGTGTGTAAGTATAAAGGCACAGAGCTCAGCAGCCAGTTGTGCTGTGGCATCATCAGGGATAGTGTTCCTGACAGCTTGTATTCCATCTGTGTGTGGGATGTTTGTGTAGAGAGCCTCTACATCCATGGTGGCTAGGATGGTGTTTTCTGGGAGGTCACCAATGTATTGTAGTTTCCTCAGGAAATCAGTGGTGTCATGGAGATAGCTGGGAGTGCTGGTGGCATAGGGTCTGAGTAGAGAGTCCATATATCCAGACAGTCCTTCAGTGAGAGTGCCAATGCCCGAGATGATGGGGCGTCCAGGATTTCCGGGTTTGTGGATCTTGGGTAGTAGATAGAATAACCCTGGTCGGGGCTTTAGGGGTATGTTGATTTCTTCTGGTGTTAGTGTAGGGAGTGTCCTGAGTAGATGCTGTAGTTTCTTAGTGTATTCCTCAGTGGGATCTGAAAGAAGTGGCCTGTAGAATTTGGTATTGGAGAGTTGTCTGGCTGCCTCCTTTTGGTAGTCAGACCTGTTCATGATGACAACGGCACCTCCTTTATCAGCCTCTTTGATGATAATGTCAGGGTGGTTTCTGAGGCTGTGGATGGCATTGCGTTCTGCACGACTTAGGTTGTGAGGCAAGCGATGTTGTTGTTCCACGATTTCTGCCTGTGCACGCCGGCGGAAGCATTCAATGTATAGGTCCAGGCTGTCATTTCGACCCTCAGGAGGAGTCCATGTGGAGTTCTTCTTCTTGTGCTGTTGGTGGGGGGGCACCTATGTATCAGTGCACTGTTCAGTGTTGTCCTGGAAGTATTCTTTGAGTCGGAGACGGCGAAAGTAGGCTTCCAGATCACCACAGAGCTTTATCATGTTGGTGGGGGTGGCAGGGCAGAAAGAGAGTCCCCGAGATAGGACAGACTTTTCTTCTGGGCTGAGTGTGTAGTTGGATAGATTGACTATATTGCTGGGTGGGTTAGGGGTACCACGGTTGTGGCCCCATGTGGCAGGTAGGAGTTTAGACAGCTTACAGTCCTTTTTCCTTTGTAGAGAGGTGAAGTGAGTAATGTAGATCTCCTGTCTTATTCTAGTGAAGTCCGTTTGTATAGAAGTTTGGTTATTAATGAGAGTCTCCAGGTTGGAGAGCTCTTTTTTGATGTTTTCCTGTTTGCTGTATAGGATGCTGATCAGGTGGTTCCTCAGTTTTTTTGATAGAGTATGGCATAATCTCTCACTGTGGTCTGTGTAGTATGTAGATAGCAGTGGATTTTTTACCTTTAGTCCATTTGGTATGATGTCCATCCATTTGCATTTGGAAAGGAAGATGATATCTGTCTGTATTTGTGCAAGTTTCTTCATGAGGTTGATGGATTTCCACTCCATACGGCTAAATGCAGTGCCTTGCATGGTGTCAAGTATCAGAGGGGTAGCCGTGTTAGTCTGGATCTGTAAAAGCAGCAAAGAATCCTGTGGCACCTTATAGACTAACAGACGTTTTGGAGCATGAGCTTTCGTGGGTGAATACCCACTTCCTCAGATGCATGGCATTCACCCTCCCGACCCCCAGTTTGAGAACCCCTGCCTTAATATATTGGAAGACCTCTCAGTCTTCTTTTTCTCAACAGGCCCAGATTTTTTACCCTTTGCTCAGAGATCAAATTTTCTAAGCCTCGTATCATTTTTCTTGCTCTCCTCTGGAATCTCTCCAGTTTATCCACATCCATCTTACAGTGTAGTGCCCAGACACAGTACTCCAGCTGAGGCCTCATCAATGCAGAGTATAGTGGGATAATTACCACCCTTGTCTTACGTACGACATGCTTGTTAATATACCTCAGAATGATATTAAACTTTTCCACAACTGCATTACATTAATTTGTAATCCACTGTAACCCCTGGATCATTTTTTAGCAGTACCACCTAGTCACCTATTATAGTTGTTTATCTGATTTTTTCCATCCTAAGTGTAGTTCTTTGCAATTGTCTTTATTGAATTTCATCTTGTTAATTTCAGACCAAGTCTCTCAACTTGTCAAGGTTGTTTTGAATTCTAATCCTGTCCTCCAAAGTGCTAGTAACTCCTCCCAGCTTGAAGTCATACGTAAATTTTATTCAAGTTATTAATGAAAATATTGAATAGTACAGGACCCAGGACAGAACCCTGGCCTTGAGTGACCTCATGAAGTAAATCCCTCACAGTTTGATAGTAAACCATTGATAACTATTCTTTGAGTAATCATCTTTCAATCAATTTTGCACCCATGTGGTATTAGCTTCATCTAGATCACATTTCCCTAGTTTGCTTATGAGAATATCATGTGGAGTTGTGTGAAAAGCTGTACTAAAATCAAGATATATCACATCTCCACCTTTCCCCTCATCTGCTAGGGCAGTAACTCTGTCAAAAGAGGAAACTAGGTTTGTTAGGCATGATTTGTTCTTGACAAATCCATTTTGGCTATTACTTATGTCATAGTATAATTCCCAGATTTGAACCTTAGCATCCAAAATATAGGTACTAGCATGAATTTCCCTAAGCTTAATTACCAGCTTAGATCTGATATACTGCCACCAATCAGGACTTAGGTAGAGCGCCTGATAGACTCTGGTCTCCCCCAAAACCTTCCCTGGGGACCCCAAGACCCAGATTCCCTAAGTCTCACAACAAAGGGGAATAAACCATTTCCCTTCCCCTTCCTTTCTTCTTCCCAGCTCTTCCCACCCTGGGTACACTAGGAGAGAGAGACAGATTCAAGCTCCGTGAATCTAAACAAAGGGATTCCCCCTTCACCCTTCCTCCTTCCCCTCATCCAGGGGCAATACAGATTCAAGCTCCGTGAATCTAACACAAAGAGGAAATTTATCCTTCCTTTCTCCCCACCAATTCCCTGGTGAGTACAGACTCAATTCCCTTGAGCCTCAACTGGGGAAAAAATCAAACAGGTCTTAAAAAGCAAAACTTTTAGTAAAAAGAAGAAAAAACAAAGTACAAGTTATCTTTGTAATTTACATGGTAAATATTACAAGGTCTTTCAGCTTATAGACAATAGAAAGAAAGCTTTCTCCAGCAGAAATACAATTTAAAATACTTTCACCCAAATACACCTTAAAACTGTACCAGCCAGATACACAGTTGCAAATACAGAAAAACAATTAAAAAGACTAAACTGTTTTTCTACTTTTGTACTTACAAAATTGGACCAGAAGATTAGAGAGCCTGTAGGTATGTGTGGTCACTTTCAGAGCCTAGAGAGAACAAAAGCAAAACCCAAAACTACAAACAAAGGTTTCCCTCCATCGAGATTTGAAAGTATCTTGTTTCCTGATTGGTCCTCTGGTCAGGTGTTGCAGGTCACTGTTTGTTAACCCTTTACAGGTAAAAGAGACATTAACCCTTAACTATCTGTTTATGACAACTTATAATTCTATTAAACAATCTACTTATAAAGTACATAGAGAATAATAATTTATTCCAGTGTCTTTCCAGGTACTGAAATTAGGTTGACTGGCCTATAATTGCCCAGTTCCTCTTTGTATCCCTTTTTACAGGTAGGTACTATGTTTACCCTTCTCCAGTCCTCTGGGACCTTATTGTCTTCCATGATTTCTCAAAGATAATTGCTAATGGTTCCAAGATTTCTTCAGCTAGTTCTTGAATTTCATCAGACCCTGCCAACTTATAATACATCGACCTTAGCTAAATATTCTTTAACTTGTTCTTTCTCTATTTTGGCTTGCGTTCCTTTACCCTTGTTCTGAATATTGATTATGTTAAGCATCTGGTCACAATTTACCTTTTTAGTGAAGACTGAGGCAAAGTAGGCATTAAATATTTTATCAAGAAGGCTGAAGGTATTTTTCATCAAGAAGGTATTTGTAGAACCTCTCCTTATTGCCTTTTATAACCGTCGGTAGGTGTAACTCATTGTGTGCTTTAGCATTTCTGATCTTTTCCCTACATAAATGTGCTATTCTTTTGTGCTTCTCCTTAGCAATTTGTCCATGTTTCCACTTTTGGTAGGGTTTCTTTCTGATTTTCAGCTCATTTAAGAGCTGATGAAATCATGTTGGCTTCTTACTAGTCTTCCTATCTTTTCCTTGCATTTGGATAATTTGTAATTGTGCCTTTAATACTAGAAGTCTGTTTCTCCATTGAGAATAGAAGCCATTCGCTTCTGTCCCCTATCACTTTAGTATTACCATCTGTCTCTCTATGCCATCTACATGTAGTGACCATCATGGGACTTAGTTCCATTTCACCTGCGCTGAGAGGCTGAGATTCCAGAAGTACTGCTCTTGGAATAATTTGCTTAGATTGTTTTCCAATAGTGTTGCGAGATTGCAGCAGCCCACGATACACTCAAATGCCACTGCCCTAGATTTTTTAGAATCCCTCCCATACCTCATCCCTGCATACTCCTAAAAGGGCAGTGAAGGAATTCCTCCCAGATAGTTTGGTTTAAATGTACTTACAGTTTTTCATCAACTTAATAATACACTGGCCTAGATTCTGAGCTCAGTAAGAGTTACTCTGGGTTTACATCTGCGGAATGGAGATGAATCTGTCCAATTATCTTTCCAAACTTCAGTAACAGAATCTTCGGCTGTGTTTTGTTTCACTTGTTTGTTTTTTAATGAAACCTTTGCAGGGAAAGTTGGAGACCTTCTGCCCTACCAGATAGAGGAGCTAAAGATGTGAGAGAAGAGAATGCCAAAGGACAAAATGAGAGAGGGAGAAAGAAGAGGTAAGAAGACAGATGAGCAGCAGAGTTGGACAGCACAGAAAAAAAAAGGAAAGATATGCCCTTTCCCTTGCATCATTTCCTCCTTTTTCTTTTTGGAAAAAAAACAACCAAGTGTTAAATCCTTTATCAGGACGTTAGAAGATGCAGGGGAAAGGGTGAGATGCACTTCAGAGCATCAAAGTCCTACAGCCTCTGCATGCCCATAGTATGTGATTGCCCCAAACGTACACCAGGCATTTGATTTCCCAGGACTCTTCATTATATATCAGGCATAGTGAAAGATAGAGATTAAGGGTATGTAACATGAGACGACAAAGGGAACTTTCATTAGCTCGCCTAGGGAAGCTGCTGAGGCATCACTAGACAGAGGTACTGAAGAGTAGATACAGGGTAACTCCATAAGGGAACAGTCCTGCACTTAATACTGGAGGTTCTACTAGATGGTCCAAGTAGGGTCTGTCCAACCCTACCATGTGCAATCTAATTAAAGTAAGTCCTCTGTCCTACTTGTCTGGCCTTCCATAGTCTGTGAGGTAGGACATCCAATCCAGATGACCCCAGAGCAGTGGAGTACACACAAGTTCCTAGACAGGCCAGTCTTGGTGTGAACCAATTCACTATATGATAGCAGTGACAGGAATAACTGTAGCAGTATAGTTATGCAGGCATGGGTGTGCACCCAAAATAGAGGAAAGTCACTTCCAAAGCAACTTAATTATCAGATAAACTGAAAAAAGGCAATGTATGTGTGACTGCAAGGCAGCTTCTGCTCAAAAAACTACATTTATATTGGTACAACTGTCTCATGTAGACAAGGCCCTAATTATCTCTTCCTGGAAGCTCTAGCATCCTCAAGAGCAGCATGAATACTTTACTTCAAGTGCTTTTTCCAGCACAGACAAAAAGCCCCCCCCCCCAGCTGTAAATATCATAGCTGGCAAATTAAATACTATGTTTAGCAAGAGCTCCTTGTTATACCAGTGGAAAGAAATCTCTGCGAAATAAGGAAGTAAATTGTGATGCTCTAATGAATATTGTTAATTTACTCAAAATCATTTGCATTAGGCTGGAATAATCCTGATGTGTTTGAAGAATTGCTTAGGCTAGTTCTTTTGTAAATTGAATTAGTTCATGCTGTTGGCACTTGCTGAGTATAACAGAACATGCACTGATTAATGCGAAGAAGTCAGCCAATCATCTGTTTGAGAAATCATGCCATTTAGATGCTGGTGTATGACTTTTGTTGGATTAAATACCTGTACTCAGAAAGTACTGCCCTCTGACCTCTTTTGAGTGCTCAACTTGAGACTGCTTCTCAGAAAGTGCTAAGCACCTACTCCCTGAACAGCAGAACCCTTTAAAGTGGTCTCAGGTCAGGAACCTGAAAATTAAAGTACCAAAGATCATTAGTCACTTTTGAAAACTGGCAAATTAGATTAGAATTCCCTAATTCAATTCCTTTGCCTTGTGGTTTACTTGAATGACTTATTTGTACAGTGTCTTTCATCTACTTTTCCTTAAATTATTTTTCATTTTTAGAAATTCAGCATGTTTAAAAATTTCATTTTGCAGAGGTATATTAGAAAAAACAGTTTCCATAAATAAATTTATTTCTGATTGTAGGAGGTAGGTTTCAATGCGCTACGAATTTATAATTCTCCTCTGCTGTGGGTGTTCTGGACAGAGAAGGAAGTAATCCAAGTAGAGACAGATATTTGGTAAAAAGGACACAGTGCACCCTGTGGTAAATTAAAAGCAGCAACGGAAAATACCTAAGTGCTAGTGTTGTATCAGAGTTACCCTAGAGTTAATTCAGACAACATGCCCTTCAGAGTTTAATTCCAGGTTTGTACACAAACTTGCCAAGGAGACATCACTTCCAGATTATGATGATGATCATTGGCTGAGTCCAAATAAAAGAAAAGGACTGCTTTCCACTGTCCCTAAGCCTCAGCTTTGTAGGATGTAAACCTGAGACCTCTACATTTCTTTTCTTGCTCTTAACTGGGGCAGGATCAGGTCTTTTACAGTGTGTGACTGACAGGTGTTAAATCCAAGCAGAAGAGAATGAGCAAAAACCTGCAATCTGTGCAACACAACTGAAGACAGACTTGCTCAGTGCTGCTGCTTTAACAGAGCACCGAGAAGGCTGGCCCGTGGTTAAGGTGCTAGGCTCTGACTCAGGAGACATGCGTTCAGTTTCCTGCTCTACCCTAGACTTCCTGTGTGACCTTGGATGAGTCATTTAGTCCTTCTGTGGCTCAATTCTCCATCTGCAAATGGGGGTTAAAAAATACTTCTCAACCTCACCAGGGTGTTGTGAGAATAAACATGTTAAAAGACTGTGAGGTGCTCAGATACTGTTGGAATGGGGGCCATAGAAGTACATATAGAGTTTGTCTCATCATCCTACTCAAGTGTGCAATGGATTTTATCATCCTGGCTGGATTCAGAATGATTTTATCACATAACTCCATCCATTATGCAATAATACTTCTGCAAAACTCTGATGTTTGTTGCCATTTCCTTGCTGTTATCCTGCAAGCGTCTTTCACCGCACTAAACCATTCTGTAGCTTTTAGCTATGGCTTTGGCAGCCATTTTTTACCTTGACTTCTGTGGAGATATGTTGCTCTACACCAGCTGAGAGTCTGGCCCTACATTTGTTCCTTTCACTCCCTCTTTGAATCTATAGTAATCCGGAGTAAACAATTGCTTTGCTTTCATTAAGAGAGTCTTCCTGATTCTGATCTGTTCGGTCGTCCAGGTTACCTCCTTGCTCTCCCAAAATGTGCATGCAGCCAAAGCTGTTATAGCTTCCAAATTCCTGTCCAATTTCTTGCCAATATCTTTTAATAATTCTCACATCAGCTGCTGTGTGGTAGAGGCATCTCCTGCGCAGTATTCGACTGTGGACTGTGCGCTGCGTGAAGAAGAACTTCCTTTTATTTGTTTTAAACCTGCTGCCCATAAATTTCATTTGGTGACCCCTAGTTCTTGTATTATGATAATAAGTAAATAACTTTTCCTTATCTACTGTCTCCACATCACTCATGATTTTATATACCTCTATCATATCCCCCCCTTAGTCTCCTCTTTTCCAAGCTGAAGAGTCCTAGCCTCTTTAATCTCTCCTCAAATGGGACCCATTCCAAACCCCTAATCATTTTAGTTGCCCTTCTCTGAATCTTTTCTAGTGCCAGTATATCTTTTTTGAGATGAGGAGACCACATCTGTACACAGTATTCAAGATGTGAGCGTACCATCGATTTATATAAGGGCAATAATATATTCTCCATCTTATTCTCTGTCCCCTTTTTAATCATTCCTAACATCCTGTTTGCTTTTTTGACCACCTCTGCACAGTGTGTGGATGTCTTCAGACAACTATCCACGACAGTTGCGGAACTATTAACTATGGTTTGTAACCTTGATTTCCCTTTACAGAAACTATGTTGACTTTTGCCCAACAATTTATGTTCTTCTATGTCTGACAATTTTATTCTTTACTATTGTTTCAACTAGTTTGCCCGGTACTGACATTAGACTTACCCGTCTGTAATTGCCAGGATCACTTCTAGAGCCCTTTTTAAATATTGGCGTTACATTAGCCATCTTCCAGTCATTTGGTACAGAAGCTGATTTAAAGGACAGGTTACAAACCATAGTTAATAGTTCCACAACTTCACATTTGAGTTCTTTCAGAACTCTTGGGTGAATGCCATCTGGTCCCGGTGACTTGTTACTGTTAAGTTTATCAATTAATTCCAAAACCTCCTCTAGTGACATTTCAGTCTGTGACAGTTCCTCAGATTTGTCACCTACAAAAGCCAACGCAGGTTTGGGAATCTCCCCAACATCCTCAGCCATGAAGACTGAAGCAAAGAATTAGTTTCATTTCTCCGCAATGACTTTATCGTCTTTAAGTGCTCCTTTTGTATCTCGATCATCAAGGGGCCCTACTGGTTGTTTAGCAGGCTTCCTACTTCTGATGTACTTAAAAAACATTTTGTTATTACCTTTGGAGTTTTTGGCTAGCCCTTCTTCAAACTCCTCTTTGGCTTTTCTTATTACATTTTTACACTTAATTTGGCAGTGTTTATGCTCCTTTTTATTTACCTCACTAGGATTTGATTTCCACTTTATAAAAAGATGCCTTTTTATCTCTCATTGCTTCTTTTACATGGCTGTTAAGCCACGGTGGCTCTTTTTTAGTTCTTTTACTGTGTTTCTTAATTTGGGGCCTTAAATTGGGGCCTTCTTAATTTAAGTTGGGCCTCTATTATGATGTCTTTAAAAAGCGTCCATGCAGCTTGCAGGGATTTCACTTTAGTCACTGTACCTTTTAATTTCTGTTTAACTAACGCTCTCATCTTTGCATAGCTCCCCTTTTTGAAATTAAATGCCAGAGTGTTAGGCTGTTAAGATGTTCTCCCCACCACAGGAATGTTAAATGTTATTATATTATGGTCACTATTTCCAAGTGATCCTGTTATAGTTACCTCTTAGACCAGCTCCTGTGCTCCACTCAGGACTAAATCGAGAGTTGCCTCTCCCCTTGTGGGTTCCTGTACCAGCTGCTCCAAGAAGCAGTCATTTAAAGTATCATGAAATTTTGTCTCTGCATTTCATCCTGAGGTGACATGTTCCCAGTCAATATGGGGATAATTGGAATTATTGAGTTCTTAATTTTTGATAGCCTCTCTAATTTCCCTTAGCATTTCATCATCACACTCACTGTCCTGGTCAGGTGATTGATAATAGATCCCTAATGTTATATTCTTATCAGAGCATGAAATTACTATCTATAGAGATTCTATGGAACATGTGGATTCACTTAAGATTTTTACTTCATTTGATTCTACATTTTCTTTCACATGTAGTGCCACTTCCCTCTCTTCCCCCCGTTATGACCTGTTCTGTCCTTCCAATATATTTTGTACCCTGGAATGACTGTGTCCCATTGACTGTCCTCACTCCACCAGGTTTCTGTGATGCCTATTATATCAATATCCTCCTTTATCACTGTCATAAACGTATAGTCAAGGATTAATAGAACAAAAGTACTTCATATCTCTTTTGACTGTAAAGGGTTAACAAGTTCAGTGAGCCTGACTGTCACCTGACCAGAGGACCAATCAGGAGACAGGATACTTTCAAATCTTGAGGGAGGGAAGTTTTTGTGTGTGCTGTTAGTTTTTGGTTGTTGTTCTCTCTGGGTTCTGAGAGTGACCAGACGTGCAACCAGGTTTCTCTCCAATCTCTTTGATACAGTCTCTTATATGTCCAGAATAGTAAGTACTAGGTAGATAAAGCGAGTTAGGCTTATGTTTGTTTTCTTTATTTGCGAATGTGTATTTGGCTGGAAGGAGTTCAAATGTGTATTTGGCTGGAAGGATTTTAATTTGTACTTGTATACTTAGGCTGGGAGGGTATTCCCAGTGTCTATAGCTGAAAGACCCTGTAACTTATTCCATCTTAAATTTACAAAGATAATTTTTACTGTTTTTTCTTTCTTTAATTAAAAGCTTTTTTTGTTTAAGAACCTGATTGTTTTTTTATTCTGGTGAGACCCCAGGGGACTGGGTCTGGATCCACTAGGGAATTGGTGGGGAGAAAGGAGGGAAGCAGGAGAGAAAGGTTAATTTCTCTCTGTGTTAGGATTACTGTCTCTGTCAGGGAGAGTCTGGGAGGGGGAGAGAGAAAGAAGGGGGAAGGTGAATTTTCCTCTCTGTTTTTAAGTTTCAAGGAGTTTGAATCACAGTGATCTTCCAGGGTAACCCAGAGAGGGGAAGCCTGGGAGAGGCAATGGTGAGGGAAAGGGTTTACTTTCCTTGTGTTAAGATCCAGAGGGTCTGGGTCTTGAGGGTCCCCAGGCAAGGTTTTGGGGGGACCAGAGTGTACCAGGCACTGGAATTCCTGGTTGGTGGCAGCGCTACAAGTACTAAGCTGGTAATTGAGCTTAGAGGAATTCATGCTGGTACCCCATCTTTTGGACGCTAAGGTTCAGAGTGGGGGATTATATCGTGACAATCACAAGGCACTCTAGTTCACCCATCTTATTATTTAGACTTCTAGCATTTATGTACAAGCACTTAAAAAACTTGTTACTATTTATTTGTCTGCCCTTTTCTGATGTGTCCTATTCTTTCTGTGAATGTTTCTCATCTGATCTGGCCCTTACATCATCCTCTTCCATCAGGGGAGCTGATCTCTCCTGTATAGGCTCCCCCCATCCCAAAAGTTTCCCCAATTCCTAATGAATCTAAACCCCTCCTTTCTACATTGTCTCATCCACACATTGAGACTCTGAAGCTCTGCTTGTCTACCTGGCCCTGCGTGTGGAACTGGAAGCATTTCTGAGAATGCCACCACAGAGGTCCTGGATTTCAGTCTCTCCCTAGCAGCCTAAATTTGGCCTCCAGGATATCTCTCCTATCCTTCCCTATGTCATCGGCAACTACATGTACCATGACCACTGGTTCCTCCCCAGCACTACACATAAGTCTATCCACATGCCTCGAGAGATCTGCAACCTCCACACCAGGCAGGCAAGTCACCATATGGTTCTCCCGGTCATCACAAACCCAGCTATCTATGTTTCTAATGATTGAATCTCCCATTACTAGCACCTGCCTTCTCCTAGTGACTGGAGTTCCCTCCCATGGAGAGGTAACCTCAGTGCAAGAGGCAACCCCAACACCATCTGGAAGGAGGGTCCCAGCTATGGGAAGGTTTCCCTCTGATCCCATTGACTACTTTGCTTCCCTGGGCCTTTCATCCTCCTCTACAGCACAGGGGCTGTCTGCCCGGAGGTGGGACAATTCTACAGTGTTCCAGAAAGCCTCATCAACAAACCTCTCTGCCTCTCTTAGTTCCTCCAGTTCCGCCACCCTGGCCTTCAAAGCCCGTATGCGGTCTCTGAGGGCCAGGAGCTCCTTGCACCAAATGCACACATATGCCACCTGCCCACAGGGCAGGTAATCGTACATGCTGCACTTGGCGCAATAAACTGAATAGCCCCCACTCTGCTGCTGGGCTTCTGCCTGCATTGTCTCCTGCAGCTACCTAGTTAACGAAAGGGTTTTGATTAAATCAAGAAGTTTTGAATGTAGTTTAGTTTACAGGTTTTAAAGAACGACACGTGAACCTTGCCCCCTTCCCACTCCCCTTCCAAACTCCCTTGCAAAACTCTCCATTAGCAGCCCTGGTTGCTTGCTCACTGCTTTATAAAACCCTGGCCTTCTTGATAGCCCTGCCCACTGACTAAGGCTCTGCCAATTAACAGAGGCTTCTAGCTTTCAAACCTTACTTTGAAGCTCACAGCTTCCAACTGCCAGCCACAGAATACACTCCTTCAAACAACCAAACAAACGCACAGACAAACACAAGCTCAGCACACAGCAAGCAACCCACAAACACACACTACAGACAGCCACTTACCCCAAGGGTGATGTATTTGTTCCTCCTTCACCTGGAGGACTCCCTTGCATGCTGAGTAGAAGCCAAAATTTTCTAAGCCATGAGTGTCATTTAATATGGAATCACAATCTCTCATAAACAGGTGGTATTTAGTAAAGACTATTACAATCAAACAAATAGGCTTCCACATGACTTGAGTCCCAGCTTTGTCTTCCACTTTTACCTGGCTCCATACTTTGTCTGGTACTCCGAACAGACAAATAGAGACATCTAGTGGCTGAATAATTTACTGCAAGTAAATCTAGGAAACAAATGTTTGTGGTTTATTTTTAAAAGAAGGATTTACTAAATATAATAGCAGAATTTGTTAACTTCCTAATATTTTCATAGCATTTGATTTTGGAGCAATGTGAGACATTAGGCTTAGCATCCCTTGAGTTTTAATTCTGTAATGTAAAAATATAATATTAAAAAGTATAACTGTTGGACTTACTATTGTAGGAGCTAAGCTATTTGATTCGCCTCTGCTGTGGGTGTTTTGGATAGAGAAGGAAGTAACCCATGTATAGACCAATATTTGGTAAAAAGAACGCTAAGTACCCTGTGGTAAATTAAGAGCAGTAACAGAAAATACCTAAGTGCTAGTTACTCGCTAGGGCCTTTCTTTACAATACATATTTATTTAACCAAACTTAAAAGCTAACTTTAAATTTCTGATTTTATATTTATTCTACAACAACACAGAAATTAAATAAAACAAAACTAATTGTCTCCATTTCCTCCCCTGTATTTACCAGACATATTTTTAGTAATGAGGTTCTGGATGGAAAACTGTGCCTCTGAGCCAAAACACCATAAAATAATTTCCAGTTAGAATGGCCTGATTTATTTTATTATTGATGATTTTACTGTACATAGGATTAAAAATTCACTCACTACAAGATAAACTGAGATCATCTGAGCATATTTCACTAGGTATCCCTGGCATGCAACAGCAGAACATATGGTAATATCAGGTGAATGATACGTGGTAAGATTATAGTAAAAGTGGCATAGCTTCTCCAAAAAAGACTCCCCATCTGTAGCTGATCAGTAATGTACGGCACATACAAATAAAAGGCTTGTTGATCCCGACTTCCAAGTAAAATCTGGAAGGTAGGCCAGTCCCTATTCGCTGAACTGAAATGGTTTTGAACCTGTAACTAACCCAATTTTAGAGCAGTCTTTAGTATTTGGGTACAGAATGAACTAATCTGTCATGTGTATTACATGCTGACTTGTAAATCCTACATGTATACATGATTTTAATAGAAGGAACAATTTGATTTGTCAATAGCAACTGGGAAGTAATTAAATTACTTGTCACTTATTGTATACTCATAAGCTTGCAGTTAGATTTTTCTTTGATAATTTACATCATGCAAAGGGGGTTACAGTACAAACTTAAATCTAATCACAGCTGAGAGACCATGTCGAAATACTATGGTATGTCCAAATAATCATAAAGACTGGATTAAAAAACTATTGCAAAAAACATGCAAATCAGGAAAGTCAGAGGAAAACTGTTATGCAATTACACATGGTACATTTGACGTACAAAATAATTTTAATCGTTTCTTTAACATTTACTATTGGATTCCTGTTAGGTTCTACTGCTCCATTTGAAGTTTGTACTGTCAGTTATAGATACCTGGTATTTGAAAAGTAGGGTTTTAGCTCAGTAGATTTTACCTAAACCTTTCAGACAATACTTTAGAAACTGCAACAGCGAAATAATGACATTGGTCTATCTACTCAGCTATCCAGTCTTTGGCAGTGAACTGCTCTCTGGCTTTATAACACGTTGCCTCAGTTAGCCGTATGGAACCATTAAAATGTTATTAGGGATAGATGGCCTTAGAGCAGTGGTCCCCAAACGTTTTACCTCACACCCCGCTTTACCCATGTCCATGTCCTCACCCGGAGCTGGGGCCAGGAGTAGGGCCGCGGCTTGGGACGGGGTGGGAGGGACATGGACGGGGTAAGAGGGCCAGGGCTGGGGCTATAGCTGGGGGTGGGCCCCATGAGGGGTGGCTTGGGCCCCAGCCATGCCTCCTTGAACATTCCCTTTGAGGACTGCTACCTTAGATGTAGATATTCAAGCCATTCCCCAAGACATTTTAAAATACAGGGTGTCATTAGAGATAGAGAAGTGTTTATTATAAATGCCTTAGGATTTTTTTTTTTTTGAGGGGAGGGACAGAGTGCAGAAAGCCTAGTGGCTGAACTCTGGTTTACCCAGTGAGTTTGACCTGGGGCCAATCCTATACTATGGATGTGTCACAGCTACTAACAGGTCAGGACATTTTGGACTTGCACTGATTCCTTGCTGACCAGGGATATTAAATGGGAAATGCAGCACTTGGCCTATATCTCAAAGAAATAGCATAGCAACTATAGAACTCCAGCAAAACAGCTCTGTGTTCAGAGTCTCAACTGCAGTGTCTTCCCCTTTGCCTCTCTCACACTGCTCCAACTGCTCTTTTTTTAAAAACCTCTCAGATAGCACATTCTGGTCTTTGTTATGGTCATGTGTCCGGGACTGTCATTCAGTCACTTCCCATCCCCGGCCACCTGGTCTAGGTGTCAGTTAAAACCAACCCTGGGTTGGAGCCACTATTTTCTCATCTATGGTTTAGAGCCCTTTCCAACTCCAAAGGGTCGGACACAAAGTTCTTGAACTTCAAAGGAACTGTGCCTTTGAGCCATTGTTTACAGCATTCAATGTGGTAACATTGGCTACATTTCCCATTTCATATTTTCATGAACTCATCACTCTACTGAGCTGGATGAATCTGCCGCAGTGGTTAACCCTTCCTACAGGAAGGCTCGTAATCTCTGTTTTGATTTAGTAATAAATCGATGAGTTTCATCTCCACCACAATGCACCATTAATTACAAAGCTATGAACAAAAGGGATTACCATGTTAACACTAACCACATTTCAGACACTAATTCCTCAGTTGTTTGCATTTCCTCTTCAATGTCTTAAAGGATGCTCTCCAGTTCTGGATACTCGGCCTGCATAATCTCATTTCTGGAAGAAAACCAAAACATTTTAAGAGTTAATGGAATGCCATAAATCACTAAGGAACAGTCAGCTAAGTGGATCCCTCAAACACTGAGAGATTCTGACTATTTGGAAAGGAAATGTTGCTGCATGCAATGGGAACGTCCAACATTTCAGAGTTACTACTGGATTGCGGATGGTTTACAATTTTTAAAGGTCTGATCCTGCAAGGTGCTAAGAGCTAGATTCACAAGAGGGATTTAGGAGCGGCAACTCTGAATTGCAGCCTCCAACTTTTAGGCACCTCGAAGCCTTGAGTTAGGTGCCCAGTCTCCCTGTACAATGCATGAGGAGAGTTAGGTGACTTAAAATGATTCACAGAAGCCAGCCCACCACATGGGGAGCTAGCCAATAAGAAATGCCAAGGAGAGAGAGGTGTGGCCCTTCTCAGGAAATATGGTAGTGGTGCCTCACCCTAGTAGCCCAATGGTTAGAGCATTCACCCAGGATGTGGGAAATTCCCCCTGCCTGATTCAGAGCAGGTACTTGAACCCTGTTGGTGAGTGCCATGCTAACACCCTGCTGGATCAGGTCCCGCTGGGGAGACAGGCAGGGAAACACCTCGTTTGAGGATCCTCCTGCTTTTAGACACGAAGCAGCTTGACGGTGTTAGGGTTTCAGTAGCTTTGTGCATGCCAAACAGCAGAAATGTAGGTCCCTAGGGGGCTTTGCTGCTGGTAACTTAGTTACCTAGGACATTTAGATGCCTACAGGGTTAGGCAGCACCTGAGTCATAGGTTTGTAAATACCAGTGCCTCCTAAAGTAGCAATTAGGTACGTAAGTCCCCCCTTGTGAATCTACCTTAAGTGTACCCAGTTCCCACCGAAGTCTTTGGCCACCTTGCAAGCACTGGGTGGAAACAAGTCTTAATCTATTTTTTTTTGTCTGGTCTGGTCTGTGGAAGAGCTGAGAAAGGAAACAAAGGAAATCAGCTGTTGCCACCAGCTAATTAAACATATGAACCAACTTCTTAGGACACAAAAATCCTAATCCTGCTCTTAAAAATGAAAATTTTATTAAAAACAAAAAGAAATAAAATATTTCTGGAACTTAAGCTATTGCTAGATTTAAAAAGAGCAAAAATAAGTAAGCAAGCATCAAGAATGGTTTTCTTGAGGTCCAGCTTCATGGTTACAAGCAAAACAAAAGCATTTGGGG
Source organism: Gopherus flavomarginatus (assembly GCF_025201925.1). Lineage (NCBI taxonomy): Eukaryota > Metazoa > Chordata > Testudines > Testudinidae > Gopherus > Gopherus flavomarginatus. Next base: position 267,317,722 of record NC_066619.1, on the reverse strand, counting down.
TTAGCACAGAGGAGTTCACAAGCCATAAAGAAATAAAAAGAGATAAACCTAATCCTGTCTTCCTAGACATTTCCTGATCTACTTACATATCTGGGGTTTAAATGAGTAGTTTCTAGATATGATTTAATGATTTTTCATACCTGCCGCAAGCTCTTACAGCATAGTTCCAGCCCTGTCCCTGTTCTCCGGGACAACAATCACAGACTGGCAAAAGGTGACTCTTGTTTCAATTTTAAAAAGTTTTAGCCTTTCCATTGGCTCTTTTGTCCAGGTGCCCACTCACTTCCTTTTACCTATGCATAGCAGTGAGACATTTTCCCCTTTACAGGTAAAGCAAGTAGAGAACGGCTATCAAGAGGGATTTTACAGCTAACTGGCTGACTGGGTGTCCATAAAAGGGAGTTACTTCCCCCCCCCACACACAACTTCATTTATCACAGGGTCCCTGTCAGTCCCAGGATGGTGATTCCTTTTCAGCCCTTCCCCTTTCTCTTGGTATTGGAAGAGGGCCAAAAAACACACACGTTTCAGTAAGGGGCCAACAGCCTCCTTACCCAAGGTTAGTATTTTGCTGCAGTGTGTATGATACAGTTTTATTTTTCTAATTAAGGTTATTAAGAGAGTTTGTCTTTAGGCCCCACTGTGGTGAACTCAACTCCATTAAAATGTTTATAGGGAGCAGGATCAGCTATTCTGTTTTATGCTCTTTGAAGCAAGATTTTTCTTTCCAAAACCTAATAGAATCTAATGGAAGTGCATTTTAATTAACCGGCTGGAGTATTTTCCTGCCATAATTTTCAAATGTATCTTTCATGCACAGTACCATGTACTTTAGTTAATGAAATAGACCAAATTTTATTTTTGGTCTTTGCACTACATCATTGGTGTGAGTTCAAGCTTCAAAATTCGATACTGGCATCCTGAACTCCTCAAAAATCATGGGACTTGGGATCTAGCATTTCAGTTTGGCCTATTATCGTGGGAGGGACCATTTCCAACATTTGGAACTGGTTCAAGTTTGGATTCTGAAATTACCCCTAAAGCTTGGGCTGTTTTGGTTCAGCTTCAGCGCTACAGATGATTATTCATGATAAACAAGAACAGATCCTAAACCACAAACCTAGAAACCCAAAACTACCAGCTGATAGAAAGACTAAATGTTTTCATGCTCACTTTTTGTATTAGTGGCTTGTGGAACTTAAGTAAAGTCATATGGGTCTGCTTTGAACATATGGAGCGTGATGATTTACTCTATTAACACCTCCAGTGAAATCTGTGTGGCTGCAATTATTATCTCAAAATCCAAAACCCTCTAAGCCAAAATTCTCCCCCAGACTTGCACCCTTTGCACCCTCCCCCCGAAGTTAATGAGGTGTCACATAAGCTATAAATCTGGGCAGAATTGGCCCCATGTATTAAACCAGTGAACTTTTACTGAAACTGTAGTCATTCACTGACAAGGTCAAACCAGATAATAGATTAGACTGATCTCAATCCTGAGCGAGGTGTCAGTGAGCAACCTTCCTCTGTAACCCACTGACAACCTCCCCAGCTGCCTTATCCGCCCCTCCAGTCCCTCTTATGACTGGAGAGGTGTTACAGGGCCACCTCACCTTGAATGGCCCCTTGAAAAAACGTGTGTTAAATATGTATGCTAAACAATCTGTTCCACCTTGTATTTAGCTGTGACACTCTAAGTCTACACTCTGGTCTACACTACAGAGTTAGATTGACACAAGGCAGCTTACATTGACCTAACTATGGAAGTGTCTACACTTACATTTTGCTCCTGCCAATGTAACTCCCCTGCTATGCCGACTTAATAATTTCACCTCCACAAGCTATGAGTAGTCAAGGTCGATGTAATTAGGTTGATGCAGGGTCAGTGTTGACACTGAGTTGCTTACATCGACTGTCACTGGCTTTCAAGAGCCATCCCACAATGCCCCAAACTGACAGTACAATCGATACAAGTGCTCCTGGTGAGAACATGCACCGCTGACAAAAGGAGCAAAGCGTAGAGATACACAGTTTATTGGTTGTTTGAAAATATTCAGTGACATATTCTGTGATTTTTTTTTTTACTTTGTGGCTTGCTAGGAACAATTCAACCCATGAATCAAAGAGTCCTGTGGCACCTTATAGACTAACAGACGTTTTGGAGCATGAGCTTTCGTGGGTGAATACCCACTTCGTCAGATACATGCATCTGACGAAGTGGGTATTCACCCACGAAAGCTCATGCTCCAAAACGTCTGTTAGTCTATAAGGTGCCACAGGACTCTTTGCTGCTTTTACAGATCCAGACTAACACGGCTACCCCTCTGATAATTCAACCCATGTCAATTATTAGCAATGGGTTTCTGTTCCTTGGCTGGATCTTTTGCCATCAGGTTCCTGGTACTCATGCTTTAGGATAGTGGATTTAAAATTCCCTTTCCATGGGTACTGAAGAGTGAGAGATTAAAACTTTTTTCCCGTTAACATCATTATTGATAAAACTTGGTCATACTAAGCATTATGGTAAAGAAACACACAAAGGTGTGAATATGGGCCATGTGAATTGTCTTAAAACTCCAATGAGTAGTGAAGGAAACTTTCTTTTGGCAATGTATTCACTCAACCCCACTGCAAGTCTAGGAATGTGTCTTCACTGCAGCATCGAAAGGCTGCAGGCATGTGGGGGAACTTTTATTCAACACACTTATCTGTCCAGGAACCTCCAGGGGGACTTCAAAATGTTACTAACAAAATAAATTGTTTCTTAAGTAATTATTCTCTTTGTTCAAAACTGACAGGACAGGAAAAGTACTGCCTGAAAAGGGCTTCCTGGCATTGAACATGTTATCATTTAATATAAAAATGGGTGAACGTACAGTACAGCTCTTTTCACTCAGATGACTTTTGTTGTTGTCGTTTAACCCTTCGGTGCCCTAGAGGTTTATCTATCTCCCAGGAGCTACAGTTATTTGAAAAGAGAGCATTTTATTCCTGCAGTACGTTTCAGGTTGATGCATGGAAAATGTATCCCTTTTGCAGGATATTTCCTCTCATGGGATTTGTGAAATGAGCTCCATTGCCACTAGGGTGACAGCTCATTTGTCTTTTCTGTCATTTCATATGGCTTTTGGTAAAATAAAAGTAAGGAACATGGCTAGGAAGGGAATTTAAAATAAGGGCATTCACTGTGATTGTTTATTGGTCCCCAAAGGCAGAAATTGTTTGCTAATGGCATGATTAATGTGCCTAGTTTAACCTTGACTACGTCTCTAATTTCCTTAGGGAACAGGATGCCAAGATATCTGAGGTCTGTCTGTTGCAATCTAAATGTCTAGGAGAGTCTCTTCCCTCTAGATCCAATGAGATCTTCATTACTTCTGACTTATCCCAATTTATCTTGTAGCCAGAGAATTTGCCAGAGTTATCTAATGTTTGTAGGATATTTGGAGTAGATTGATCTGAATTTTTAATAAATGAGAGGATGTTGTCTGCATATGGAAGGGTTTTTTGTCTCCTGAGACCCTGACTTGATCCCTTGAATATCTTGGTGTTCCCTAATTAGTATTGCAAGTGGTTCTATTGCTAAACTGAACAGGAGGAGGGAGAGGCAGCATCACTGTGTAGCTCCTCAAAACAGATTAAAGGGTGGAGGGAATATTGTGCTTTATGTTAGAATGCAAGAGTTGAGATTGGCATACAACAGCCTGAGCCATGAAACAAAGGATTTCTCAAGAGTCAGAAAGAGACATTGTGAGTTCACTCTGTCAAAGGCTTTGTCTGCATCCAGTGAAATGATTGCATGGAAATTTCTAGAATGTTGGTGCACTGCCATAACATTAATCAATGGTGTGTTATCTGAACCAGGCTTCTTTTTAAATTAATCTCACTTGTTTGGAGGTGAACTACATCACTCATTACTTTTTCAAGTCTTAGACAATATTTTTGAAAGAATTTTTATATCAGTATTGATTAACGAGATGGGTCTATAGCTGTTAAACCGGATAAGGATGCGCAAAAGTGTAAGTAGTGAAGTGATTAGGATTTCCCTGATCCTGAGATGTGCACTTGAAGAGCCAATGGTTGAGATACGGGTAGATCTGGACACCCTGATGCCTCAGGTAAGCAGCCACTGGCACCATGTATTTTGTGAACACCCATGGGTCTGTCAAGAATCCAAAAGGCAGTGCTGTGAATTGGAAATGGTACTGGCCCACCACAAAGTAGAGGAACCGTCCATGTCCTTGAAAGATGGAGATATGAAAATAAGCGTTCTTCAAGTCGGGAGTGGTGTACCAGTCTCCCGGATCCAAGGAGGGAATGATGGAGGCCAAAGAGACCATGCGAAACCATCAACTTCTTGAGCAATTTGTTGAGGAGCTGCAGGTCCAGAATGGGTCTTAGGCCACCTTTTGCTTTTGGGATTAGGAAATAATGGGAGTAGAAACCTTTCCCCCTTATTTCTTGAGGGGCCTCCTCCATTGCCTCCAGCTGCAGGAGGTTCTTGATCTCTTGAACGAGGAGTTGCTAGTGAGAAGGCTCTCTGAAGAGGGACAGGGAAGAGGAGTGTGATGGGGCTGGATCCATGAAACTGACTGGAGTGTCTCTTATGAGTGCACCCTCAAAATGAGCATTTCTGGACCCTGAGATGTTTGGCCAGAGAGTGGGAGGTGGAAAGGCAGAGACAGCTAAAACTCGTGTCTCTGTCCCGTTTTGCAAAGCTCTGCCAGGGCAGCCAAGGCCTTGGAGGTGGGGGCGGCCGGAACTGCTTCCTTGCCGACTGCGGCATATGTGGACCCAGAGAGCAGAGGGTGGCTCAAGTGTCCTTCAGCCCATGCAAGCTCGCATCCATCTGCTCTGCAAAGAGTCCATTCCCATCAGACGGGAGGTCCCGGATGGAAGACTGCATCTCCTGGAACAGGCCCGTGGTTCGAAGCCAAGAACAGTGCCTCATAACTGCACCTGGAGTATTGTGTCCAGTTTTGGTCCCAACACTACAGAAGGGATGTAGACAAAATGGAGAGAGTCCAGCAGAGGGCAACAAAAATGATTGGTGGGGGCACATGACTTATGAGGAGAGGCTGAGGCAACTGGGGTTATTTAGTCTGCAGAAGAGAAGGAGGGTTCCAAAGAGGATGGAGCTAGGCTGTTCTCAGTGGTGGCAGATGACAGAACAAGAAGCAATGGTCTCAAGTTGCAGTGGGGGAGGTCTAGGTTGGATATTAGGAAACTCTATTTCACTAGGAGGGTGGTGAAGCACTGGAATGGGTTACCTAGGGAGGTGGTGGAACCTCCACCCTTAAAGGTTTTTAAGGCCTGGCTTGACAAAGCCCTAGCTGGGGTGATTTAGTTGGGGCTGGTCCCTCTTTGAGCAGTTGGTTGGACTAGATGACCTCCTGAGGTCTCTTCCAACCCTAATATTATATGATTCTGTGATTTAAACCCATGTAAATGAAAGCCCTCCCCCGCTTGCCCAGGCTACAGGCAGGGCTTTTCCCTTGCTGCTTTCTCGCAGTTTGAAGCATTTGATGGGTGAAGCCTGGATGACGCATTTCAGCAATAATTCATGTGCTATTCATAATTTAGGAACTTGCGTCACTTCCCCAGTAACAAGTTGTGCAGCATGTACATGCCAGGCTAGATGGCTGCTTTAAGGTGGCTCCAAGCATAATTCATAGTGAGAATAAATTTGATCCATCTCCAGTTTGCACCTGCTGGATCTTGAAGGGAGATAATGGGATTAAAATATTGTAATTATTATTTCATTTATATGTGGCAAAACCCTTAGGGAAAGGCTTTAAATCAAAGAAAATTTGAGCATGCCAGCTGCAAAATCTGATCTTACCTCACCAGAAACTAGAATTTTATTCTTACAGGAACCATAAGGCGGGCTGACTAAACTTGACAAGGCATGTACCATGGGCATAAGCTGTGGATGTGTGACGCTGTATGGAATATGGGAGACACTTTACGATATTGTTGATGCCAACATTATAAAGTTACCAGGAATCTGACCAGATATGACACATGAGGTATCTGTGAAAATGTTATAATTTGCCAAGTATGATCTTGTTTATATGTTTGTATCACCTTTGTATTATAAGTTATAGATCTGTGGGTTATGGCTGTATTTCCAAACTTGTGCTATGTTTCTGGGTGACACCCCCAGACAGACTGGCATCAGCACTAGGCCTGCTTGATGGCCCATCAACAGTACAATGAATCCATTGAAAAGAACCAATGAAGACCTCTTATGACTCAGCAAGGCATGTAGGGGCATGCCTATGGACAGAACTAAGGTTTTTCCATGTCATGTGCTGGGCAACTTGTGTTTGGAACAAAGGAAATACAAGCTGCAAGGAAAAAGAATATAAAAGGCAGCTGAATCATCTCCATTTTGTCTTCAATCCTGCTTCTTTCCTCTGGAGTAACTTTTCTACAAACTGAAGCTCTGAACAAAGGACTGAATGACCTAAAGCTGTGGATGTGTTCCAGAGGGACTTTCAAGCCAGTGAACTCACCAGTACTGCTAAGAACCTTATATATGGACTTTGTAGTCTTTGTATGGATGTGAGTACTTTACCACTTAAAAGCTCTCTTCTTGTTCTTTTTTTCTTTATAATAAACCTTTAGTTTTAGACACTAAAGCATTGGCTGGCAGTGTGGTATTTTGGGTAAGATCCAACCTAATATTGACCTGGCAATGTGGCTGGCCCTTTGGGGGTCAGAAGAACATTTTGTATAGTAAGAAGAGTTTTAAAATAACTTCTCACTGTACTGGATCTAGGTGCTGATTGGGAGCCAGAGAACCAGAATGCAATAAAGGGGGCTGTGTGATTTCTTTATTTTTTTTTTTATTCTTGATAACCAGTGTGGGGATCAGAGGCCCAGTTTGTGACTGGTGGGGGAGTTAAACTTCAGCGTGACCTTCTAGTCTTGGGAAGATCTGCTCTCCTTTTTGCAACCTGCCCTGCCCTTGACATTTCCAGTGAGGGCTACCCCAGGTCACGGTATGTACCACAAATGCTATGGCATAACACTTTGATTTGATCAGGGCAGCATGTTCATATCCATCATGGTGTTTGCTATCATGCTGTTATGCTGGTATCATCACACTACTATGTGAGTGCCCATATCCAACTCTTTGCTGCAGTCCCTGCATAGGCAAATCTCCGGTTAAAACTTCCTTCAGTGGCATGGCATGTGAGCCCAAGTGACTGTGAGGACATGCAGAGTATTGAATCCCTAGGATGGAGTAATAAGAGAGTGGGATTTCCCCATATCAGGATCTAGCTGTAGGCTTCATTTCTTTCTCCATAAACAGAAAGCTGCGTGTTTGAGGACTAAGAAGCTGTGGGTCCTCCAAGAGCAAATTCAACTGGGCTTCTAGTGTTAGGCCTGACCTACTTAGTCAGGGCCATTAGAGGTGGGAGAGGCAACACAGATGAAAAATGTTTAATGGGAAAACTCTCCTGTAATATAGAATGTTCATAAGGCTGATGTCAGAGGCAAGTCTAAGTGAATGTAGAGAAGCTAGGTAGATTTACAACTTCTTCCTGCCCTCTCATCATATTGTGTTATTTTAAGTTATAAATAACTTTAACTTAGTTATGTTTTACCTCTCAGTCTAAGTGGGTGCAAGCATGCTGTATGCTGTACCAGAAAAAGCCCTTAAAAGGAGGGTGTCAGCTGAAGTAACAGGTACTGTGATTAACATTTATTTTATTTAATTCAGTGTAACTGCTTCATGTAGTGTAACGTGGAGAGCTAAGTTTTCTCAGCTTCCACCGCAGTTCAAGACATGGACACAGAGCAGAAGCTGAAAATATCTTCTACTTCAGGACTTCAGCCTTTGATTCTGTTTCAGAAGGTGTGTAATGAAATACTGCACTATCCATCCCCCAACTCTCACATTAGCCACTCAGAACTGGCCAATGAGTAAGCAGTTACAGCCTTGGTTAGAAATCTGAAATTCTGTCCAGTTTCTTCTCCTCAGACAGTAGGAAATGCTCATACTTGCTTTGCAAGGTCCAAAGGGCTATGCTGTTGGGTAGAGCTCTGCTGTACTGCAGACTATCAAGGAATCTGTGCACCTGTTATTGGTCAAAGACACTAGGATATCCAAGCTCTTAAGCAGCCTATGAAGCATCAATTAAAAATATGTGCCTTCTTAAGGAGGGAAGAGTGAGAGGAGGAGAGATCTGTCTCAGAAGGCATTCTCAAGCTACTAAAACTTCCCATGAGTTTGATTTCTCCCTCTGATTTCAAAAGAAGATGGCTTCCCAAATGAAGGGAGTGAAGAAAAACTGGGCTCGAAGGAAGACCCAGCTATATATCAAGCTCTGGTGAAGGATCCACCATAAGCTTCTCTGTGCAATTGGCTACCCCCTCCTCTCCTCAGAATGATGCTGCAAGGGAGGCATGGAGCCAGGGAGGCACATGACTGAACAAAGATTGGTTAGATATGGGGAGTAAAGTAATGTTGGAGGGAGTAGGAAATAAGGAAGACGGTGCAGCAGAACCTCTCTTTAGTCACAGTGGGAAGGAGTTGCTCTACAAGGAATGGATGGTGCATGTGTGTTAAGGTTGAGTTGTAATATGTGAGGGGAGATCTCATTCAGATTCCCAACCAAGGCTTTGGACCAACTGCAGAAAATACCCCTCCCCCAAACAAAAAAATCCCATCCCAGGTTTTATACTGAACTGGGCCAAATGGAGTAGGACTTTGAAAGCTTAGTTAGTAATCCAGACTATGACCACGCCAACACTTGTGCACATGCTAACTTTAATGATGAGCAGTCCCAATGAAGTCAACAGAACTAGTCAAGTGCTTAAAGTTAAGCATATTCATGAGAGACACCTCAAAGGCGTCTGATTTTTCAGAGGGTGAGTGCTCAGCACTCTCTGAACAGTAGGCCCATTTTAAGGCATCTGAAGCTGGGCACACAAAAACGAAGGCATTCAACAGCATTAGTTACTCTAAAAAGCTCAGCCCAAGGACATTAATTAATTCAGGAAGCTCTGCATAACCTGGCACATTTCAGGAGGGTCACTTTTTAATTTTAAATTCACACCAAAAGTTTCAGACTGCAGCTCCAGTCTTGTTGGGAAATCATCAGGCAGTGAACTTGAAATTAAATAGAACAAGAGTACTTGTGGCACCTTAGAGACTAACAAATTTATTTCAGCATGAGATTTCGTGAGCTACAGCTCACTTCTTCAGGTGCACAGAATGGAACACACAGATAGGAGATATTTATACATACAGAGAACATGAAAAGATGGAAGTATGCATACCAATAGGAAGAGTCTAATCAATTGAGATGAGCTATCGTCAGCAGGGGAAAAAAAACTTTTGAAGTGATAATTAAGATGACCCATAGAAGGTGTGAGGAGAACTTAACATAGGGAAATAGATTCAATTAGTGTAATGACCCAGCCATTCCCAGTTTCTGTTAAGGCCTGAATTAATTGTGTCTAATTTGCATATTAATTCGAGTTCAGCAGTCTCTCTTTGGAGTCTGTTTTTGAAATTTTTTTGTTGCAAAACTGCCACCTTCATGTCTGTCACTGAGTGGGTCGAGAGGTTGAAGTGTTCTCCCACTGGTTTTTGAATGTTATGATTCCTGATGTCAGATTTGTGTCCATTTATTCTTTTGCGACCTAATCATAGAACCTAATCACATCAGCCACGCCATCAGGGGCTCGTTCACCTGCACATCTACCAACGTGATATATGCCATCATGTGCCAGCAATGCCCCTCTGCCATGTACATTGGCCAAACCGGACAGTCTCTTCGCAAAAGAATAAATGGACACATCTGACATCAGGAATCATAACATTCAAAAACCAGTGGGAGAACACTTCAACCTCTCTACCCACTCAGTGCAATAACACAATGCAAAACCGGCTCGAACCCCCACCCAATGACTCGGGACAATTACATACCACCCCTCCAGGCGCCTCTAGGAGGCAATACTTCCCCACTTGCAAGCACGGAGTCCGATTGTAGCAAAATCCTTTTAATAAAGGAGGGAAACAATGCGGCATTACTTTGGAGAAACACCACAAACAGGATTATAACACAAACCATAAGCAAAAACCCACCTCCAAGTACGTTTGGCAATGTCCTTTCCACCTCAGGGTTTTAAGTCCAAATCACCCCAAAGTCCAACAACCCCAAATGTCTTTGTCCCTGGTCAGTGCTACCCCAGAGTTCACAAGTTCATCTGCAGAGTTTTAACCCCCCCCCATCCTGGATGGAAATGGGGAGGCCACACAGGGAGTAAAGGGGCACCTTACGTGGGTCAATGCCGACTGCCCCGCTTCTTCATGGAGATCTGCTGCAGCCTTCACCACGGACAGCTCTGCTCTGCTCTGCTCCTCCAGCCAGCCCCGCAAACTGCTCCACTCTGCTTCAGCTGCTGTTCCGTGGGCCGCTCCACCAGCCATCCCATGAACTACTCCAGCTGTCCTCACAAATGGCTCAGCTCCACTCTGCTGCGCTTGCCACTCCGACCATTCTGCAAACTGCTCTGCCAGACACTTAGCAATATATCTTCAGACTTCCCCCACTAGCACTCAGTGATTTCAGCTCTTAGTGATTTCAGCTTGTAGTAGGGGAGCCCCAGTGCTGGTGCACCATTGGTCCAAAGTGAATTCGGCTCAGCAGCCTCTAGCTAGATTCCTAATAGAAGCAAAATTAGCTCTACTATTCAACAGTGGAGAGAGAGAAGGAGGTGCAATTGGTATGCCAGGCCCTCAAAAAGGGCCCATACCATCAGATACACACACCTGTCCCCAACCTCTCTCAATTCACTAAGTTTTGGCACCCATGTCCCTTGTCTAGCGAGTGCTACTTAATTGATGGTGAAACTCTCTGTCATAAAACAGTTTCATAGTTCCTCATTCACATAATCAGGGTGATAACACTTTATTCCTCCTGCCCCAATAACAAAGAAATTGGGGATTCCACAGCTGTCAAAGTGACCATTTTAGGCTGCCGTGGGCTATGCTAGGCATGGTGGGTGTGCCTATGCAAACACGATCAGCCCCTGAAATTCTGTTCCACACTCCCCATAATTCACCACCAGATATCAGGGTAGAGCTCATCCTGACTCTGCTTACATCAGTATAAGGAGATGCTTGTCGTCTTAATTCTAAACATTTTGTCTGACATTGGCATAGATCTCTCTTAGCTTTGAACAAAGCCACACTGTTATCCCACTCCCTTGTCATGTATTTTCACCACTAAACGCCTGTGACCCAAACTAGAATTTGAACTGACTCTTCAGAAGTGAAATTACATTGTACACCAGCTGAATCCTTGCTTTATATCCTTTTGTAGTATTGGATGTGATGCAGTGCTGCCACCTATTCTGGGACCATTGGGACCAAAGATTTGTTCTACAGCCTAGATACGTGCATGTACAATTGGATGCATATGAAGTAGATTGTCCTGCATATTTTCAGAGGAGCTGTTTAGGTGAGTGCAAAGTATGTACATGTCTGATTATAACCCTTTATACGTTAGAGGGTTATTCATGTGTCCTAGATTCAAGGTACACAGAACTTATTTTCAGAGCAGTGCAGCACCAACTTAAGAGTGTTGTAGAGTTTAAGGACAAAAGGGACCATCAGACCATCCAGCCTGATACCCCATCCCTACCCAGTTGCATATCACAGGCCATCAAACACCAATCAGAAACAGACCAAAATATTACAGCCCTCAGGAGAATAACTTGTGTGGGGACTGTTTAACATCAGTTCCCTGTTGGTTACTGTAAGAGGAGCCAATGTTCCAGAAGCACCAACTGGATGATCAAGCTGCTGGAAGGGGGCCACTGGTCGTCAAGATGATGGAGCTCTGGGAGTCTTCTTAGATGCAGTTTCATTCCAGAAAACCCAGTTCCAGCAGTATCAGCTTCCTCCACATGAATAGACCACTTCATAGGATAACAAACTGTATTAGTTTTGCCAAGGAAAGACACCACAGTGTAGGAGTTCTATGACATATCTCAGCTTCCATCCTTCCTGAGTGGCATGGACATCCCAGTGAGGCCATGCAGACAAAATAAAGCAGCCTTCAGGAAATCATTTTATTCAATTAACATGATGTCCATTTGAAGATCAGAGTTTGAGGTACTTGCCCAACTAACTAACCACCCAACCTGTGGGTGAACACTTTATACAGAATAATCAGTCGATAGCTGATCTCTCAGTCCTTGTCCTCAAAGAAAATCTGCACAACACCTTCAGAAGATGAGCCTGGGAGCTTAAATTCATAACTTTGTTAGACACTAAAAAACATATTTTTAAAGATATTGGATTTATGGCTTATTACAGCACTCTGTGACCCACAACACCCTCTTTGCCCTATGACTATAAAGTTATTTACCCACTTTATCTTGAATGGTCTCTTGCAACATGTGTTCCTTATACTTAAAAATTTGTTCCACTTTGTATTTAGTTGTGACACACTGACTACCTTTCCCAGACCTGAAGAAGAGGTCTGTATCATTCAAAACCTTGTCTCTTTCACCAACAGAAGTTGGTTCAATAAACGTCATCAGCCACCCTGTCTCTTCCATATCCTGGGATTAACACAACTACAACACAGCAAATAACTAACAAGTGACAGAGACTCCTGCCTGTACCATTGGTTTAGGACTCTTTTCCCCAGGCCCCTGTAGGGGGAAACTTCAATCAGACTTAGAGACCATTAGCCTTTAAGTCCTTTGGTATCCTCAGTACTTTATTTAGACATCTCCAAAAGTTCAGTGCCATGTTGTTACATAGATCTATGATTCCCTGACAGCCATGGCATTAACTTAGCAACAATATTCTCCCAGCACCTCTCCTTGGGGTGGCATCAAGGTTCTCAGAGGTCCCTTAGCAATCTGATTTCCCAAGAAAGAACATTACATACTCCCCATTGAAATTTGTCTGCCCATAGTGGATGGAAGGAGGACACTGAGAGGCATGTGACTGGGATGTGGGAGAGGATTTTTCTGAAAAGGAACATGTGACTGATGGAACAGGTCACCAGCATTATACTCAGTCCAGCTCCCTCTCAGGGCTACCTAGCTCCCATCTGTGTTTTAGATCGTGTCCCATTCTACCTTCTGGAGAAGCAGAGAGTGGGAAGAGCAAGTGCTAGAAGCCATTTTTAGCACCAGCTTATTAGATGATTGGGACACTGAAGAAACAGATGGTGAGCCCAGCTTTCCATATGATTAGAGAAGTCATCAACATCATAGAGGGCTTCTTATTCTGGCCGATGACTGCTGCCACCTAGCGGATTCCATTTTTAATGTGAACTGTATGTCTGCACAGTGTGAAACGGATAACTCAGTGTTAAATTAAACGGTTACAGGCTTCACTTCCCGTGTGGTATAAATTTAAATGCTGTAAATTTCATGGTGAGTTATTAAAACCTTCTTGGCAAGGGGAATTCTCCTCTAAAAGAAAAGAGTGCCACAAGTTTGTGAAGCTACAAAGAAAACTTAATTCAAGTTAATAGTGTATCACTGATACATGGGAGAAGAAAACTGGCGAAGCTCCTTGCTTCCACCTTCCAATTTCAGCTGCTCAACCAGTACTTATGGTTGGCTCCTCAGTCCCACATGTTGTGCCATGTGGAGTTTGTGATGTGCACATGGTGGAGAACATACAGTGGTTGTGGTTTTTTTCCAATGGTGCATCTATGCCAACTGGAGTACAGCCAACATGGATCAACAGTACCAGAATACGGCCTCAATCCAGCACTGCGTCCACATGGACCCGCCACTGACTTTGATGGAGTTTTGTTCAGAAGCAGCTCAGCATGGGATTGGGGCTGTGAACCCCAGTCCTGCAATGCGATCCACACAGGTGCCTATGCTGAAGTGCATTCCAGTGAGGGATTTGCCTGTACAGATCTGATTGGACGATCTCTTGAATAAAATGCCAGTTCTCTCTTATAGTTAGGAGAGAGAACAACTGTGGATCGCACCTGAATTTTCTTTGAAATTTTAATGGGTGAAAAAAATCTACCTTCCTGTAACAGGGTGCTTGGAAGGCCTTGCGGCCTGGCCTCTTGGTTGGCGTGCCTGAATTCCAGTCCTTGTTTCCCTGGTCAAGGTGCCTCAGTCTTTCGGTCAATGGAGGAATCTAAATGCATTGCCCTGGGCTACTTCCTACCAGCGTCCCTTCAGTTTGGCACGTGGCCCCTATAGTCCAGTTCACTGGTGTGGCTTGTCTCCCCTGGCGCCCTCTCATGGATCTTGGGCAGTGCTGTGAGTTTGGTGAAACCAAACTCCACAATGTCTCTGGGCTGCAGTCATCCAGTTACCTCAGTTGCTCCTAGGTCTCCTTCACAGTCTCCCTTGGCTGGGAGACAGAATGTGCTCCCTGGTGGCTGCCTTTGCTGGCAGGTTAGCGATCCTTCCTTTCAGCAGTAGGGCTGTAGCTAGCTCCTGCCTCTTCGCCAGTCAGCCCTGAACTGGCCCGGCTCTCTCCTTTTCTCCCCCTCCAGGCTTGGTATTGGCTGTAGGCATAATGGGGTGGGGCTAGCTGGGCTCAAAGGCTCACCTTAACCCCTGTTGTGCTGGCAGGCAGTTTCTCTGCTTCATCACACCTCCCGGTTTCTCTGACCAGCTTGCCAAATTCACTCCAAACTTGAAATGTTATGATTTATTTTTTATCTTGTAGATTTAAAATTTCACACTGAAGTCCACTGGCACTGGCTGGGAACTTCAGCTAGTGGAGCAACATAGAAAGAAAGACACATGCACACCCACACATCTCTGCACACATCCACACCATGGGTGGTAGATCCCCAGCTGGTGGAAGTCTGCATAGCTACACACTCCAGTTCCATCCCAGAAGAAGCCTACAGCTCTATATTGCCTTCGAATTTTGGCTAAGTGAAGCAAGTTTTGAAGTATGGCGTAAAATGGCTGTATTAGTTGCATATGGTATAGCAGCGGATAAACCAGTCTGTTTCCTCTTGTCCATTAGTGAATGTAATTCCTATCATGTGTCTACCATGAGGAGGAAATGCCAGTAACAATTAGCTCAACTCCAGACTCACTACACCCAAACTGTGCATGTCTAGTGATGGCTAAACCGCAGAGTTCAGAGCCTGATGCTTATCTGAACTATCCACATCTACAAAGGATGACACCAGGCCATGCAGCTCTCTGCTTCCACACAGGCACCCTTTAAACCTATGTAGTCGGTGGTCTTTCAGGGAAGGACTGAGAGCCAACTAGCCACCATGGCATCTTTGGTGAGTGAACCATTTTCCCAACTGGTGTCTTCAACAGGCCACTAGGAAGAGCCAGGCTAGCATCAAGTTGTTAGAGTTGAGGGTGGCTAAACAGCCTCTCACACACAAGCCTGGAGTAGGGAGTACTGTGGTCAGGTGCTGCCTCAGTGATATTTTGCCACACAGCTCAAAATGCAAGGAAGGAATGTGAAAATTTTCTACTACGTTTTCCACGATTGTCCTTGTAGCAAACATGGGGCACAAATTCTTTGCTGAAAATATTTCAAATGACTAAATATTTGCTCCCATTCCACAAATGTTTTCTGAGCTGGATAATATTGAAAGTGTTTGTCACCAGGAGTAAGCCCAATTCTAATGAAAAGCGGCAAGTGCAGCCAGGGAGCAGGATGCCTATAGGACAGGACGCCATTTTTTCTTACATGATTCACTCAGTTCAGAAGCACAGTCATTTTAATAGCGCTCATGGCAGTGGAAGCTCAGACAAAGGAGACATCTGCCAACAGCTCTCTGGATCTGGCTAACATTGCAGATAATAACTATCTGGATACTCTCAGGGAACTAGCCCTTGTCAGTCAGAAAGTCTTCTTATGGACACATTCTTCTGGGTGGCAAAACTGAGGAGAGGCTCTACAAGTAATATTAGGAAAAACTTTTTCACTAGAAAGGTGGTGAAGCACTGGAATGGGTTACCTAAGGAGGTGGAGGAATCTCCTTCCTTAGAGATGTTTAAGGTCAGGCTTGACAAAGCCCTGGCTGGGATGATTTAGTTGGGAATTTGTCCTGCTTTGAGCAGGGGGTTGGACTAGATGGCCTCCTGAGGTCCCTTCCAACTCTGATATTCTATTATTCTATTCTAAGTGTGTCAAGGTATTCGTGGTATCAACTCCATAAATGGCTAATCCATAGCCCGAAAATCAACCTTCTGCTGCTGGCATCTGACTCAGATGATGAAAATGAACATGAGTTGGTCTGCACTGCTTTGGATCTAGCAGAACCCGTCATCAGCATGGACACATGTTCTCTGGAATGGTGGTTGAAGCATGAAGGGACATATGAATGTTTAGCACATCTGCCACATAAATATCTTGTGACGCTGGCTATAATAAGCCATATGGAAGCCCATTCTCACTTTCAACTGACATTGTAAACAAGAAGTGGGCAGCAACATCTCCTGCAAACTTAAACAAACTTGTTTATCTGAGCTATTGGCTGTAGATGAAGTAGGACTGAGTGGACTTGTAGGCTGTAAAGTTTTACATGTTTATTTTTGAATGCAGTTATTTTTTGTATATAATTCTATATTTGTAAGTTCAACTTTCATGATAAAGAGATTGTACTACAGTACTTGTATTAAGTGAATTGATAAATACTATTTCTTTTGTTTTTTACAATGCAAATATTTGTAATAAAAATAAATATAAAGTGAGCACTGTACACTTTGTATTCTGTGTTGTAATTGAAATAAAAATATTTGAAAAATGTAGAAAATATCCAAAACTCTTTAAATATATAGTTTTCTATTATTGTTTAACAGTGCAATTAATCATGATTATTTTTTTAATCGTGTAATTAATCACAATTAATTTTTTTAATCACTTGATAGCCCTAAATAAATCTAATGCCATGAAATTCTCTGTAGAATCTTTTCACCTAAATGTCTTTACTGATCAGGCAACTAAGCTGGGTCTACTTAACTTAAATTTTGATTCACAACTGAGTGGGTCTCATGTTAAGGGATTATTGGATGCTGTAATGTGCTAACATGCCTACATCCGTTCAAGGCATTCACCGTGCCAGTGCTAGCTTGGTTTCAGTGGGCTTTGATGCTACTCGCTCTCAAGCAGTTTCTGAACAGTTTGTTTGTTGCCTACTGTTTTTGACTCAACGTATGTTCCATACCAAGCACATTAAAAGAGGAAACAAACATAAGGTGACCAGACAGCAAATGTGAAAAATTGGGATGTGGGGTGGGGGGTAATTGGAGCCCATATGAGAAAAAGACCCAAAAATCGGGACTGTCCCACCGCTGCCACCATATCATAAACCTTATCCCAGATTTGGACCTTAGCGTCCAAAATATGGGGGTTAGCATGAAAGCCTCCAAGCTTAGTTACCAGCTTGGACCTGGTACTTGCTGCCACCACCCAAAAAATTAGAGTGTTTTGGGGCACTCTGGTCCCCCTGAAAAACCTTCCCTGGGGACCCCAAGACCCAAATCCCTTGAGTCTCACAACCAAGGGAAATAATCCTTTTTCCCTTCCCCCCTCCAGGTGCTCCTGGAGAGATACACAGACACAAGCTCTGTGAATCCAAACAGAGTGACTCCCCCTCTCCGTTCCCAGTCCTGGAAACAAAAGCACTTTCCTCTTCACCCAGAGGGAATGCAAAATCAGGCTAGCAAATCCAACACACACAGATCTCCCCCTGATTTCTTCCTCCCACCAATTCCCTGGTGAGTACAGACTCAATTTTCCTGAAGTAAAGAAAAACTCCAACAGGTCCTAAAAGAAAGCTTTATATAAAAAAAAAGAAAAATACATACAAATGGTCTCTCTGTATTAAGGTAACAAAATACAGGGTTAATTGCTTAAAAGAATATTGAATAAACAGCCTTATTCAAAAAGAATACAAATCAAAGCACTCCAGCACTTATATTCATGCAAATACCAAAGAAAAGAAACCATATAACTTACTATCTGATCTCTTTGTCCTTACACTTAAAAACAGAAGATTAGAAAGTAAAACTACTTCTCCAAAGCTCAGAGACAGCAGGCAGACAGAAAACAAAGACCTCAGACACAAAATTCCCTCCACCCAAAGTTGAAAAAATCCGGTTTCCTGATTGGTTCTCTGGTCAGGTGCTTCAGGTGAAAGAGACATTAACTCTTAGCTATCTGTTTATGACAGGGGTGGGGGGTAATTGGAGCCCATATGAGAAAAAGACCCAAAAATCGGGACTGTCCCTATAAAATCGGGACATCTGGTCACCCTAAACAAACATAATGTAAAAATGCAACGCTCTCAAAGTCTTTCAAATGTGAGTCCAACGGTCTGTCCCAGGAGTTCAGGCAGTCCCTTGATCTTGCCACAAGGTGTCAGACCAGACTTGTAGCTCTCTCAACTGGAACTAAAAGCACCTTTGGTGATAGATTTTTACAACCCACAAATGCTATTTATAGGGAAGCACCAGCCATTTCAACAAGCAGGCTTCACAAACCATACAGAGCAAGATGACATGCCCTGGAACAGGCAGGGTTTGAAGCGGGTTGGCAACTGCTGATATAATAAGTGTTTTTCTGCTGTGTTTTCTCCTAGTGAATTCAGAATATGAAATCATAGCTGCTACTCCAACCCTGACCATGCGAGTAGTCTCTCTAATAGACGGCTCTGCAGCTCTGTGCTGCTTCGCTGAGTCCCCATGCGATTCACTCAGCATTTAAAATGCTATCAAAACTCTTGTGTGAGCAGTCACACAAGACTGCGTGGAAGCCAAGCAGAGTGGGGAATACAATAGCGTCACTGTGGACTGGCAGCCTCAGAGATGGCAGAGTTTTCATGCCAAGCACTGCAATCCCAGGGCTTCTAGCACAAATGTAAGAGTAACCAGTTGGCCATATTAGGGCTCCACACTTATCTGCTGTTATGGGGGCCTTGCACCTAGCCCTGAAACATGGCCTGAGCCATTTTAGCATAGAATAGCTAAATATCAAACAAAGAGCTTGACAAGCTGGGAGAGCTGAGGCTGGGGAGGGCAGAAAGAGCCTCAGAGTGCACCCAGGGGTAGCAGTGAGAGCATCTGACTCTCTTTGCCTTGTCCTGTGGTACACAGCAAGAGCAGGATTACACTGTATACAACCAACTGTAGCAGCTGAATAGGGGGCTTTGCAGAGTGATGTTTCCCAAACAAACACCCTTCCAAAGTCCTCTCAGGCTGGGAAAACATCTTCCCCTAACCACACGGCCTCTAGCATTACACATGGAACCATAGTTGTCTGTGCCCAGGGAAGGCAGGGGGCCAATTATCAGGGTCAGGAGGGTGTCAGGAATAGGGTAAGGCACAAGGGACTGGTGCATACGTTGAGAAAAGAGCTGCCCTCAAGCCCGAAAGTGAGAGCATGAGGCTATCTTGTCGAGCACAGCAGGGATTTCACGATTCAGGGAAAGGAGAGCTGGGGAATACATTTAGCATAGTTTCAACAGTGGCATTTTTCTTCTTTTGGATTGTTGCACTGGGACAATGGTAGCACAGCTTTGAAATATCCAAAGGGTCCAATATTATGGTGTGAGGGCACACTGAGAACATAAGTTGGGCAAGTATATTAGGGAAGTCCAGCATAGAATGGCTCTTACGTCAAATGGATTCTGTCCAATTAATAGTAGCACATCCTTATTCTATTGTAGAATATCTGCAATCCTTTAGCAATCTCGAACATTCTAAAAACCCTAAGGAATCCAAGTGCTTTACAAACCCGTTCTGCACTTGTGGACAGATAACCCAGTACAGATCCCATTAAAGGTGGTAGGATGAGGCAGCAGTCTGGCTAGTTGGTGGAGCGATTTGTCTGGTTAATTCCGATAACGAATAAGACTCTGGCATGCTAACTAGTTACGCGACCCCCGAGCGTTCGGCGTCCAACTTCTTAGAGGGACAAGTGGCGTTCAGATTTTTTACTCCTGCAAACCCTTACTACTGAACGGACGCCCTGATCCTACAAGCTGATCCATATGCGTGGCCACTTAGGGTATGTTTATGCTGCAGTTAAACACCCCTGGCTGGCCCCAGGCAGCTGACTCAGGCTTGTGGGGCTGGGGCTGCAGGGCTGTGAAATTGCTGCGTACATGTTTGGGCTCGAGCTGGAGCATGAGCTCTAAGCCACCCCCCTGAGGGGGGAGGGACCCTGACCCTGGGCTCCAGCTCAAGCCCAAACATCTACACAGCAATTTTTAGCCCCGTAGTCCGAGCCCTGTGAACCTGAGTCAGCTGAACTAGGTCAGCCGCAGGTCTTTCATTCCAGTGTAGACATACCCTTAGTCCCAAGTGGAGCCCCAGTAAAGCCAACAGAGCTCTGTGCAGGAGCAGAGCCCCCAACCCACGGATCAGCTTGCAGGATTGGAGCCCTAGTACTTACTGCTGTAAATAGTCTCCCTGGGGTTACTTGCGGTGGTAGGCACTATGCTGGCAGCAGGTGCTGCTGATCAGTACACGCAGCATCACTGATGTGCAGCCATCCCTGGGGTGGAGAGTGGTAGCTCATCTGTCAGCCAGAAATGGAAAGATCTGAGCTTTTCCTCTCTGCTGCCCCTCTACTCAGCCTCCTCACAACATACACCCAGTGGTGAGCTGGAGCCGGTTTGCACCGGTTCACGCAAACCAATGGTTAAATTTTGAAGCAGTTTTAGAACTGGTTGTTAACCTGATTCCCTGCGAGGGGATGCTGCGGCTTTGTTGGGCTCCGGCCAGGAAGTGATATAATTCCTCCTCCCGCCGCTGGAGGTGCTGCACTGCGGGAGCTATGTGGGCCACTGCCTGGCCCTGGGCACTGGCCCTGTTGCTGCTGCTTCTCCCCCGAGCTCTAGCCCTGAGGCTCCCGCTGCTGCCTCGTGGGTCTCCGGCTGCTCTGCTGGGCCTGGGCTGTGTCCTGCTGCTTGGGCTGCTCCGAGACACTCTCCCCGTGAGTACCCACCACCCTGTCTCCAGCCAGCCCGTCTCCAGCCAACTCCGCACTCCCTGCCCGCAGATAGCCCCTGCCGCACCCCCTGCCCTGCTCTAGGGTGACCAGATTACATGAACAAAATATCAGGACACATGGTGGGGCAGGTCTGGAGCGCCACCAAAGCGGAAAAAAAAAAAGCCGAGCCAGAGCGCCTGCCTCCAGCCAACCCCGTGCCCTCCTGTCTCTAGCCAGCTCTGCACCCCCTGTCTCCAGCTAGCCCTGCCCCTTGCCCGTCTGCAGCCAGCCCTACGTCCACTGGTGCCCTGCAGTTCCCAGGGCAGTAACCCTGCACACCTGCTTCAATGAGGGGGGCAAGGAGTAACTGGGACCCACACATGTGCACACACCCCCAGGGAGTGGCGGGAACCCACACATGTGAAACAGAGCTCATTTCAAGTTCAGGCCCATCTTTTTAAAAAAGAAATTTAGGTGGGGTTAACATACATCCATATTTTCCCAGACATGTCAGGCTTTTTGGTTCTTAAATCGCCGTCCAGGAAAATTTCCCCCGGGAAAATATAGACGTATGGTAACCCTATTGGTACAAAAAATACATACTGTGGCACATCCCTTAAATCAGAACTTTTTATAGGGAACCGGTTACGATTTTGGTAGCTCATCACTGCATACACCCTTGGCTTTCAGCGGCCAGTGCAAAAAAGCTAAACCTAGCATGACAGCTACCCCTACAATTCACCACTCAGTCACCCCTCATCAGCAAAATCATCATCAGGGGCTGATGTTTTGAACAATTCTTGTATTGCCAAGTGGGGAGGTTTTGTGCCTCAGTGCACAAGTACTTTTGTGGTGTGAGTGTATTTGTCCCTTCCAGTTAACACCATAGATACCAAGGGCTGAACATCTGAGAAGGCTTTTGGGGTTGCAGTCTCACCTGTGTCTTCAGAAGCCCAGAAATCTTGAGCCCCAGTGTAAGGGCTGGGATGCTGTATTTATTCTTTCCCCGCTTCTGGCTGCCTTGCTATTTTCCTGCAGCTAGTTGCAGCCAGACCAGACGTGTGGCAGGTGGAGTGTCTCAAACCATGACAGGTCTGAAGGTTCAACCAATCAGACCATAGTAACTGGAGGAGGCTATGGGGTAATCATCATGGAAAAAGCTTTTGAGAGCTAGAGAAAATTGGTAGTTGAGTGACCACATCAGACACTGGAGCAGCAGAGAGTGAAAAATCCCTGAGTCTTCAATCGTGAGGCCACTGATCATAGTATGAAACATACAACACCCACGGCGGCACCTTATGTTATGGCTAGGAAAATATAGCCCAGAATGGCAGGCACAGAGTTATTCAAGTGTAGATGGGGCAGACACTCTGGGAGCCCCAGACAGACTGAGCTGAATAGCTCTGGAGATAAAAACACACCACCCTAAGGAGCTTTAAAACAGCCCTGTTGTTTTAGTGGAACAGTTACTGAAATACAGGGAAAACACACAGATCAGAAAAAGCACAGAAAACTGAAGAAAGCAAAGAGGACAGAGAGAGGAGAGCGCTCTGTGGAATACAGCTTGCCCACAACTCAACTGTTACAACAACAATACACAAGCTGTGAGAGAAATATGTATACATTAGCAGAAGAAAATGAGGCACCTCTTACTGACTGTAATTAACCAGCTAGTTACTGAGTAAGCAAAACAAATGAACCACTCCCTGTGTGGAACTAACACACACAATTCATGATCCAGGCAAACCCATCTTATTCACCCCACTGTACTGTATGCAGAGAAGCAGACCTATTTTTTTTTGGGCTGTAATTATTAGGAAGCAGCAAATATCCAGATATCTGAAATGGCACCTCTGGCGATCATCCTGCCCCCTTGGCCCAGACACTTGGGCCTACATTTTCAACACTGCCCATTAATTTTTGGGTGTCTCAATTTCTGACTCTCATGCTTGACAGACATCTACTTTTCTGACATGCTGAGCACCTACAGCTCCCATGGAAATCAACTGATTGCCCAGCACCTCTGAAAACTGGG
This sequence comes from Gopherus flavomarginatus, assembly GCF_025201925.1. Classification (NCBI taxonomy): domain Eukaryota; kingdom Metazoa; phylum Chordata; order Testudines; family Testudinidae; genus Gopherus; species Gopherus flavomarginatus. The sequence goes on along the minus strand of NC_066619.1, from coordinate 267,294,749 downwards.
CTTCTGCTGTCTGATGCTGGATAGCCTGAAATTGAGATGCTCAAATTAGTGGACACTTGAAAATTGAGGCCTATGTCTATGGTGTCCAGCTGGATTTGAAAGTTGGAACAAACCAATTGGAAGGGGATACAATTTTTATGATAAGGCCTGGCTGTAACAGGAAAACATATTTAGCATGGACAGTTTTCAAATCAAGCTAAATAACAGACATTGGGATTAATGGAATACATGTGCCATTTTTTTTTTAAAACAGTTGAGTAACTCAATCTTTTCTTATAGGCTCACCTTTGGAGTAGGCCCATCAAGCCCTAATTATTGCAACACATCCCTCCTTCTAGACAGGTCTTTAGCGCACGTAGGAGGCTGAAGGCAGCGTGGCCTAGAGCAATATTCTTCCTGACCTGGAAGGAAAAGAGTCTGACCAGGTGACCAACAGAGATAACTAGAAAAGACACCAGGCTAACCTTCAAAGAGCGGCCCAGAGCAGATAAAAGTATTGTAGTCTGGGAACTATAGAATCACAGAATATCAGGGTGGAAGGGACCTCAGGAGGTCATCTAGTCCAACCCCCTGCTCAAAGCAGGACCAATCCCCAACTAAATCATCCCAGCCAGGGCTTAGCTATGGCAGCTCCAAGACTCTCAGTCCACTAAAAAAATTATCTTTTCAGATGTCAGAAATGCCTTGTGCCCTAAGATACATGGCTAGGTGCTGGGAACTAGCAATTCCTGACTTTCAAGCCTGTGTGTGTCAACAATTGTGTGACCTTGGGCATCTCATTTAACCTCTCTCTCCCCATTTCCTCAGCTATAGCATGGAGATAACTTACCCATATTGGGGGCAATTATTCCTGTAAAACTGTGTGCATAGCACTTTCAAACTGTAATGCTTGATGAAGGAATCACTGGATGAAATATATGGCCTGGATTATGCAGAAAGTCAGAGTGGATGTTCATAATGGTCCCCTCTGGCCTTAAAAATCTATGAATGAATCAGAGTTGGCTGCAAGACTTTGAGGAGGGACAAAGAGAGAGATCTGAGCAGAATATGGATTTTGGGCTTCCACCAGTCCGAATGCTAGACTATCTGTCGCATTCTAACTTAAAAACTCCCAAATGCTGTATTGCGGGTGATATAAATGTTATCTTGCTCAGAAAAGGCTGCCCAGTGTCACTGCAAATACTGAAATGCACTGCTCCCTAAGAAGGTAAAGACTATCTCAAGAGTATGACTTCAGTTGTACTTGCTACACAAAGCCATGGAGAGAAGCAGGGTTGCTGGAACCACACGCCTGCCCTTGTATAATAGCGTGAATCCTTGGGGTCCAGCATACTAAAGGGGTTACTCCCAGGGGACTGTTTAGAGGCCAAGGCATAGCCCAGACTCTGAATTCATGAGAACTTTCTTCTAGTCCTTTGTGACTTTGTCTGAGTTCTAAGACTTGGTGAAAATCAACTTTAATCAGTCAGAGAGCTCCTTGTATAGCTCTTTTAAAAGTCTTGTATGCATGTTCTCTGCACCTGCTGATTTAAAAAATATCTAACATTTTAGTAGCTGCTGTATTACATCCTCCTTAGTTACGTTTGGAATGGAAAATGTCTCATCATCACATGATATGGTAACTGGTTGGCTTGCCCCTTGAGGGCTACAGACCTGGGGCCTAGGGTGACCATATGTCCCAATTTTATAGGGACAGTCCTGATTTTTGGGTCTTTTTCTTATATAGGCTCCAATTACCCCCCACCCCCGTCCTGATTTTTCACATTTGCTGTCTGGTCACCCTATAGGGGCCAGCCAAACCCAATTAGTAAGGCTCAGACTTGAACAGGGACCATCTGATTCTCTTATAAAGGAAAGCAGGAAGCCTGGGAATGGGGTGGAGAAGAGGGATGTTCAGGGAGACCAGAGTGGAATACAGAGACTGCTGGGAGTGAGTAGACTCCACTAGAGAAACCTGGGACTTGAGGAATGAGACAGAGGCAGGAAAGGCATGGGAGTGACCAGAAAAAGAAGGAAGCAGATAGATTTAAGAACTTTATTTTGAATATTTATTTATTTAGATAAATCTGAACTGAGAAGGGGTATGAATGGACAAAAAGGTCTGAAAGTTATTTAAGGAGCCCCTTGAAGGGGGTTACTGAGGCAGGCTGCCTATGGGGCCACCCTGAGGCCACAAGAGGACATGTGCAAATTAGCCTATCCTATTACAAATAAACTTATTTGGCTTTTTTGGAAATATAGAACACAAATATTTATTGAACACTTCTGCCTTTTCTGCATTATTATTGACAGTTCTACCATTTCTATCTAGTAATGAAACAACACCATTATTAGGATTCCTATTGTTCCTAATATATATTAAAACTCCCTTATTGTCCTTAACTCAGCTGGCCATACATGTTTCCTTGTGGCCTTTTGCTTCCCTTATCAATGTTCTACATTTTCTAGATTCTAATTTATATCTATTACTATCTACTTCCTGCTTTTTTTTGCTTTTTACTGATTCTTATACTTCCCCTGTAAGCCAGGCTGATTTTTAACCAGTATAGCCTTCTTTCTTGAGTGTGGCTTTTTGGGTATCTAGTAAAATGTTCTTAAACACTTCCCACTTATCATTCACATTTTTCTCTTTAATTTTTTTCTCCCAGCTGATTTGGCTCCTAATTGTTTTCAGTTTTGTAAAACTGGCCCTTTTAAAGCAATATACATTTAAAACTTGAGTCAGCCACATTTTTCTCCTGAAGCCCTGGGTCCATGTGTATAGCTCACTGTGGCAGATGTGCATATCATTTCTCACACTGTTAGGTGCACGTAAGTGTGAGGAGGATGCTTTCCCACCCACACTATGTCTTGTGAGTGTTCCTCTAGCATCCCTTTGTTTCTCTATGCATCTGCTTACTCCCCAGCAGAAGTTAGCTGTTTTTATGCTATCTATTAAAACTACAAATGCAAAGGAAAATACAAAAAAATCAATTCTAAGAAACTTTTACAGTGCAAGTCTGATCAAAATGGGTTCTCACAAAAGACACTAAGACAACATAAGGAGGAATGCAGTATAAAACTCTAGTGAGGCAGTTTTCTTTTCATCTTTATCCCTCAGTGCACTATATTAGCGACTACAAAGCCCCAAAAAAGCAAGTAGAACCTGGTGATAAAACAAAACAATGCTTAACTCCTGGAAACACCATATGCTCTTTAAAAAATATCTTTAAAACATAATACAATATTCTTGGCAAGAAAGTCCTGTTCTTGAAAATTTTTACTTTAGCGATACACCAGTTCATCACTTTTTTCTGTATCGTGTACTTTATGTCAGGAGCTTGAAGAATTTTTTAAACATGCCACATGAAAGTATGAGGAAAGTAAATGAGGTCACAGAGTAAGGAATCATCAGGTGCTGAATCCCACAATACACAGGGTAACGATGAAGACATGATTTGGCAAGTACTGGTTTCCAGTGGTAAATAGCACATTTTGGCATCAGCCATGCCTTGAGAGAGCACTTGACAACTTCCAGGAATGACATGCCAGACAATCTTCCATTGAGGCAGTGGTGTGGTAGCTGTGTTGGTCCCAGGATATTAAAGAGTCAAGGTGATTAAGGGGATATCTTTTATTGGACCAACTTCTGCTGTCCTGAAGAAGAGTTCTGTGTAAGCTCAAAAGCTTTTCTCTCTCACCAACAGAAGTTGGTCCAATGAAAGACATTACCTCACTCACCTTGTGTCTCAAATGCCAGACAATCAGCGTTTTATTACTCTGTACTGTCACTCAGATACCCTGCTCTCTGAGATAGTTACAGTAGGAGTGAGTGTTCTCAGGATTGATTTAGGGTTAATGATTTTTCCAGTTATTTCAAACATTGTTTAATATTCTGTATTTGTTGAATATTAATATGAATCATCATATTGTGGATATTTGAGTTATTTTTAATAATAGCAATTAAAACTGACCCGAGGAAGAGCTCTATGTAAGCTTGAAATCTTGTCTCTCTCACCAACGGAAGTTGGTCCAATAAAAGATATTAACTCACTCACCCTGTCTCTCTAATATCAATTAAGATTTTTTAAAATAGAAAGTTTTTAAATTTTTCTATTTCTTGTTGCAACAAAACTGAGCAAAAAGGCAAAGGAAGAAAAAACTCCTTAGGACTTGGGTTTGTTAATATTGCTGAGAAGAAGTACATGATCAACATACCTTGGTCTATCTGAGCAGGTGTCTTTCCTAATCTGCTCTAAAACTCAGTTCATAGAGAACCAATGATCCAAACTCACCCTTTCCTGGGATTTGACTTTATTAACAAAGACAATAATAAGATGGAAAAAGCTCAATTCAAGCCTTTGCCCCAGGTTTGACTGCTCAGTCCACACTCTATATCCTCCCTGTTTCCTTTTTTCTCAGACTTAGGATCTCTCTCTTAAGGGAGCAGCACTCTGAAGCCTGTTTCCTTCCTTTGTATTTCCTCATACTAGCATTCCAGTGTAAGATAAACACTTCATGTTGGAGCAGAGTCTCTGAATATAAACAGGGATCTAAGAGGTAAAACTTTTACAACTTAAGGTTTTCAGACAGGCGCTATGTGCAATGGCATTCCCTTCAGCCCAAATAATCGATAAGTTGTTTCAGAGATGGTCAGAGGAAGAAATGAGGAGGCATATCCACATTTAGACATTCTGAGTCTATTGCGTATCCTGTTTTTTTTTTTTAAGAGCTGATCAAAGTTTGAGAAAATATGTTGGCTTTTGAGAATGCAGTAAACAATCATGAGCAAGAAAGCCATCTTTTAGTAACAGTGATGCAGCGAGCTTGTCCAATGTTGCTGGAGTGGAGGACCTGGTTTTAAGACTAGATGCCAGCTTTGTTTGGAGAACGTGACTTCAAATACCCCTGGAGTAAGGAGCTGTGAAATAGTTCAGAAGACTGGCCATGTAGTGGGGTTACCCAAGTGGTATTAAATACTTGGAAAAAATTACTTAAACTCCCTTGTTTGAATGGTTTGTATAGTGAATGCAGCAGGCTTTCTCCAGAAACATTATGCACTAATATATAAAATTATGTAAGGCTTTTACTCCTAAAGAGACATGGTTTATAAACCTCAATGGAAACTTTTCATTTCTGTTCCCTGATAAAAAGAGCACTTCCTGAGAAGATCAGAAATCAATGTTATTCTTTGCAGCAGCTACAAAGAATCAAAAATTCCATGATGAAATCAAACATTTCAGTGATTGACAGTGTGGACATTTGAACTGTTTAGTTTCTCTATTTTTTCCTCTTTCATCTACCAAAGTTGAAAGACTAGAGAAATCCCAAAGCTGTTTTCTTTTAAATGTATTTATGAACTTGTACAAGTGAAGAAAACTTTGCATATCCTCATACTACCCGATAGCTTTTCACAGATGAGCCAAGGAAAGTGATTTAAATTATTTATGTATTTTAAAAAGGCTCTTCCAGGATAACTAACAAGAAACTTGCTTAACAATAGAATTTTTTAACAATTTTGGGGAAGGGCGGATGGTCAGAAAATGCCAATTCATCTACATGAACATTTTTAGTGGGAATGTTATCAGTCTCAGGGCCAGGATGGAATTTTGGGGAGGCGGCGGAAGAGGAGAAGACAGACAGGCACACACAAACCAACCCCCACCCGAATAGCCCAGTGGTTAGGGAACGCACCTACTGGCAGTTCAGGAATGGGGTGTTCGCTCTGTTTTTTTCATGACAACATTTAGAAGGTCTTGGTTTTGCTCCAATGAGGAAGCAAAATGTCAAAATCTTGAAAAAAAATTTAAAAACTTAATTCTTTTTCTCTGTCCAGCCCTGCTGAACAACCTCCATGCACTATACGCCCTCTACAGGCAAACTGATTATTTGAGTGCCCAATAGTTTGCTTCAGACGACAACACAAGAAAAGACATAATGGTGTGAATCAGAACAGCTCATTTGACTTTAAAGAACTTCATTGGAAGCTATTGATTTTAGTGGGGCTGCTTTAAGATAACCAGCCGAGTATGTGGCTAGCCTAGGGTCCCTGCTCCAAATGTACAATGTAAAATTTTCAAACTCACACAAGTGACTTACAAGACTCAATTTCCTTTTCAAAAGAGACTCAGGAATCTAAGGGTATGTCTACACTACGGGATTATTCTGATTTTACATAAACCGGTTTTGTAAAACAGATTGTATAAAGTCGAGTGCACGCAGCCACACTAAGCACATTAATTCGGTGGTGTGTGTCCATGTACCAAGGCTAACGTCGATTTCTGGAGCGTTGCACTGTGCGTAGCTATCCCATAGTTCCCGCAGTCTCCCCCGCCCCTTGGAATTCTGGGTTGAGATCCCAGTGCCTGATGGGGCAAAAAACATTGTCACGGGTGGTTTTGGGTACAGCCTCACTCCTCCCTCCATGAAAGCAGCAGACAACTGTTTCGCATCTTTTTTCCTGGGTGAACTGTGCAAATGCCATAGCACAGCAAGCATGGACCCTGCTCAGATCAAGACCGCAATCGCTGACGTTGTAAACACCTCGCGCATTATCGTGCAGTCTATGCTGAATCAGGACCTGCAAAGCCAGGCGAGGAGGCGGTGGCTATGGCAGAGCGGCGACGAGAGTGATGAGGACATGGACACAGAATTCTCTCAAACCACGGGCCCCTGCGCTTTGAAGATCCTGCTGGTAATGGGGCAGGTTCTAGCCATTGAACGCCGATTTTGGGCCGGGAAACAAGCACAGACTGGTGGGACCGCATAGTTTTGCAGGTTTGGGACGATTCGCAGTGGCTGTGAAATTCTCTCATGCGTAAGGGCACTTTCATGGAACTTTGTGACTTGCTTTCCCCTGCCCTGAAACGCCAGAATACCAAGATGAGAAAAGCCCTCATAGTTGAGAAGCGAGTGGCAATAGCCCTCTGGAAGCTTGCAACGCCAGACAGCTACCGGTCAGTCGGGAATCAATTTGGAGTGGGAAAATCTACTGTGGGGACTGCTGTGATGCAAGTAGCCAAAGCAATCATTAAGCTGCTGCTGCGAAAGGTTGTGACTCTGGGAAACGTGCAGGTCATAGTGGATGGCTTTGCTGCAATGGGATTCCCTAACTGTGGGGGGGGCGAGAGATGGAACCCATATCCCTATCTTGGCACCAGAGCACCAGGGCACCCAGTACGTAAACCGCAAGGGGTACTTTTCAATGGTGCTGCCAGCACTGGTGGATCACAAGGGACGTTTCACCAACATCCACGTGGGATGGCCGGGAAGGGTTCATGACGCTCGCGTCTTCAGGAACACTACTCTGTTTAAACGGCTGCAGCAAGGGAATTACTTCCCAGACCAGAAAATAACAGTTGGGGATGTTGAAATGCCTGTAGTTATCCTGGGGGACACAGCCTAACCCTTGATGCCATGGCTCATGAAGCCATACACAGGCAGCCTGGACAGTGGTCAGGAGCTGTTCAACTACAGGCTGAGCAAGTGCAGGATGGTGGTAGAATGTGCATTTGGCCGTTTAAAGGCGCGTTGGCGCACATTACTGACTCGCTTAGACCTCAGCCAAACCAATGTCCCCATTGTAATTGCTGCTTGCTGTGTGCTCCACAGTCTCTGTGAGAGTAAGGGGGAGACATTTATGGCAGGGTGGGAGGCTGAGGCAAATCACTTGGCTGCTGATTACATGCAGCCAGACACCAGGGTGATTAGAAAAGCACACCATGAAGCGGTGCACATCAGAGAAACTTTGAAAACGAGTTTCATCACGGGCCAGGGCACGGTGTGACTGTTGTGTTTGTTTTCCCTTGATGAACTGCCCCCCCTTGATTGACTCATTCCCTGTGAACAACCCTCCTTCCCCCTTCAACTACAGCTTGCTTAAGGAAATAAAGTCATTATCGTTTAAAAATCATGTATTCTTTATTAAAAAGTCATTATAAAAAGAGGGAGAGAACTGACAAGGTATCCTGGGTGTGGTTTGGGAGGAGGATAGGAGGGAAGGAAAAGGCCACTAAAAATATTTCAAAGCAATGACAGCCTTTTGGTTGGGCTATCCACGGGGGTGGAGTAGGCAGGTGCACGAAGCCTTCCCCCACGCATTCTTACATGTCTGGGTGAGGAGGATATGGAACATGGTGAGGGGGGAGGGTGGTTACACAGGTGCTGCAGCGGCACTCTGTGATCCTGCTCCTGTTCCTGAAGCTCCACCAGACGTCGGAGGATGTCAGTTTGATCACGCAGCAGCCCCAGCGTTGCATCCCGCCACCACTGATCTTCCTGCCTACACATCTATCTTCCTGCCGCCACCTCTCATCTCGAGCATCCCTCCTGTCCTCACGTTCACTGGCATCTTTCCTGTACTCTGCTACCACGTCCTTCCACTCATTCAGATGAGCTCTTTCATTGTGGGTCACTTCCATGATTTCCGAGAACATTTCGCCTCGCATCTTTTTTGTCCTCCACCTTATCTGAGATAGCCTTTGGGATGGAGTACGGAGGCTTGAAAAATTTGCAGCTGCATCAGGGAGGGAAAAAAGGGAGAGAAGTATTTAAAAAGATACATTTTACAGAACAATGGTTATACTCTTTCACGGTGAACAACACTATTCACCTTACACAGCACGTGATTTCACTACAAGGTGGCATTTTGCATCTTAATATTGAGTGCCTGCGGCTCTGGTGTTAGAGATCTCACAGACACAGGTCCGGGCAGCTGAATTCAGCTTGCATGCGTCCATGGTAAGCCATTGTCTTTCAGCTTCTGCAGCCTTCATATACACAGTGCCATCCTTTCCCAAATAGCAAGCAAAGCCTGTTCAGTGCTGCTTCTTTCCTGTTAACATGCAGCAGCAGAAACCACCCTGCATCCAATTCTCTGGGATGATCGCTTTACCTCTCCCCCCACCGCATGGCTGGTATCATGGAAGATCACTGCTAATCATCCCCGTTCCCCCCTCACCGCGTGGCTGGTAGCAGGGAAGATCCCTGCTAGCCAAAAGCGAAAAAGCTCAGCGCCATTTCCCCCTCCCCCTCCTCCAGCTTGGCTACCAGCAAGGAAGGATTTCTTTTAAGCAATAGGCAAACAGCCCAGTAGGAATGGCCATTTCTGTCCCCTTAATTAAATTCCTGAATTTCAACAAGGTTACCATGAATGATATCACTCTCCTGAGGATAACACAGCGAGATAAAGAACGGATGTTGCTTGAATGCCAGCAATCACCGGGACCATACGCAGCTAGGCTTTGTCATGCAATGATACCAGATTACTTGCTACATGCATGGCATGGTCAAGTGTCCTACCATGGTGGATGGAATAAGGCTGCCTTGCCCAGAAACCTTCTGCAAAGGTTTTTGGAGTACCTCCAGGAGTGCTTCATGGAGATGTCCCTGGAGGATTTCAGCTCCATCCCCAGACACATTAACAAACTTTTCCAATAACTGTACTGGCCGCGAATGTATCCCAAGTCCTCAGGGCAAATCAATCATTAAAAAACACTTGCTTTTAAACCATGTTTTATATTTACAAAGGTACACTCACCATGGCTTCCATGGCTTCACTGTCTGGGCTACTGGCTTGGGACGGCTGGGAGGGTAATTCCGTCTGGGTGAGAAAAAGCTCCTGGCTGCTGGGGAGAATGGAGTGCTGTGTGCTCTCTGCAAGCTCATCCTCCTCTTCCTCATCTTCCCCGTCCGCAGAATCCTCAGCCATGGCTGAGATTGCCACCCCCACTTCGGAATCCACGGACAGGGGTGGGGTAGTGGTGGCGGACTCCCCTAGAATAGCATGCAGCTCAGCGTAGAAGCGGCATGTTTTCGGCCCTGCCCCGCACCTTCCGTTTGCTTCTTCGGTTTTCTGGTAGGCTTGTCTGAGCTCCTTAACTTTCACTCTGCACTGCACTGAGTCCCTGGTGTGGCCTTTCTCCATCATAGCCTTGGAAATTTTTTCAAATGTTTTTCATTTCGTCTTTTGGAACGGAGTTCTGTTAGCACAGAATGCTCTCCCCATATAGTGATCAGATCCAGTATCTCCCGTGCGGTCCATGCTGGAGCTCTTTTTCAATTCTCAGGAGACTGCATTGTTACCTGTGCTGATGAGCTCTCCACGCTGGCCAAACAGGAAATGAAATTCAAAAGTTCGCGGGGCTTTTCCTGTTTACCTGGCCAGTGCATCTGAGTTCAGATTGCTGTCCAGAGCGGTCACAGTGGTGCACTGTGGGATACAGCCCGGAGGCCAATACCGTCGATTTGCGGCCACACTAACCCTAATCCGATATGGTAATACCGATTTCAGCGCTACTCCTCTTGTCGGGGAGGAGTCCAGAAACCGGTTTAAAGAGCCCTTTATATCGATATAAAGGGTCTCGTTGTGTGGATGGGTGCAGCGTTAAATCGGTTTAACTCTGCTAAAATCAGTATAAACACATAGTGTAGACCAGGCCTAAGTCTCATTGAAAGTCAAACGGACTTAGGTTCCTAAAAGTGCTTAAAGCCCACTGACTCCTAAGTCTCTTTTGAAAATGAGACTTAGGTGCTTTTGAAAACTTTATCCACAGTCTAATTATTATAGCCCTCCGGACAGTACTTCCTTTCCTCTGCCTGATCATGTCTCCCACCCTTTTCTAGTCTTTTCCTAGGACATGTGTTATTTGTGTTGTGTTTCTTTGAACTTAAAGTATAAGCCCTTTGGGACAATGATTATGTCTTTTATTGTCCTGTAAAGAACCATGTATTATTATGCGACTAGACAACACTTTCTGGAACAACAGTTGGGTTCAACCTACACAAGTGTTAAAATCCTCTATGAATGCTTGTCAGTAGTGTTACTGTTGTGTGGACTTCACTTTCTGGGATTGGGGTGATTAACAGAAAGTTGAACAAGAAGCCTGGTCTTGTCTGCCTTTCCAGTACACATTAGAACTTTTTTTGCCCAGCTATTCAAGGTTGCTGTGTCTGGCCATGCAATAGTGAACATCACTCACACCCTTTTCAGTGACTTTAGGCCCTCAAAACATTGTGTCAGCACATCCAGGCCTAATACTGAGTTGCCAAAATGTGCACCGACTCTTTCCATGTTATAGTGCAGCTCATCAGTCCATATTCCCCATTTTTGTCAGACATTTCTCACTGTTTCTTCTCTAACTCCAATCCTGAGTATCTTCTCCAGCAGCAAATTGAATGTTTTCCACTTCCATTAAATGGCAGCCATGCAACAGCTTTCAGGCATAGGCCTTGACAGTGTAAGGGAAGAGTCTGTCTACTAAAACTGTGTCTCTGGTATCCATGGGGATAGATGAACAATAATTGCACTCTCCTGCAGAATTGTTTAAAGTGGCTGACAGATGGGTCCTGGTGACCTCCACTTGGAAACAGTGAGACCTTTCATACTGCGAGGACTTTTCCATCTATTTTGCAATCAACCTGATCAGATCCACAATAGGCTGGCTGCCATTGTGGAGACAGATACATGACTGGAGGTGTCCTCTGACAGAATGTCAGTTTATTTTACTTACTTAGGTCTTAAGTCAGTGAGAAAGCTTGTACTTTGGACCTAGATCCCTCATGGTTCATAAAAACAAGTGGTGAAATTAATGCCTGAAATTGTTCAGACCTACTTATCGGAGAATAGACTGCTTCCTGTACAGAGGCAACTATGTGCAGATTCCGATAATACTGATTATTAAGGGTAATATTATCTTCACATTTAAGCCCTGATGAGAACAGACCTGTGGTTAAAAACAGCCAAACAACAAACCTCTTATCTTTTATATCCTTTTTAAAAGACAAGAGAAACTCCCATCACAGCGTTAATAATAGTTAATGTAAAATAGAGTGTTCTCAGTGATAAAGTATTTAGTAACAGTTAACACACAGGATCTGAGATACCGGCCTTGCCTTCTCTCTTATTCTAGGAATAAGGAAATAGTGCTGCATTTTAGACACCATAGTGTGGCAACTGTTGGTATATCGGGTTTTTTTTAAGTGGTCACAATGCTAGCAGGCCAGCCGGATGGTCTAGAATTTGCATCATGCACTAACATGCATGGGAAGAGTCAGAATCATCCAGCACCTCTGAGTTTGGCAGGTGTACTGTACAGAGGCAACAAGAAAGGAAGCTCCTTGAATCACTTTGTAACATTGCCTCTAGCTGTATGAACTGTAGTATTAATGAGCTCCAGTGCAAGTTGCATCCTATTCTGCCCAGTTTCTATGCAGAAGAAACTGAGACGTGTATGGTGGGAAGGGAAAACAAATGACTGAAAATGGAAGAGACTGCAAGACTCAGTGCACAAAGGATTCCCTGGGGAGGAGATTCCTTGTCATAAAGAACATATTTCAGCAAAACATTACAGCATTTATTCCTATCTACAAATACATATCTGACCCTGGAGCATAACCCTTTGTAATTACAAATAAAGACGTTTAAGCAATAATTTTAATGAAGCAGAAAGCATAAAAGTCTCTCTGCCTGCCTGCAATGGAATGGAGAGCTGCAGCCATGGTACGTGGTGAAGAGATGATATCAGAATATTGCCAAGGTAACCGAGGATGCAGACACAGCATCTTCCAGTTTAATCTAACAGCGAGTTCAGCTGGGGACAAGATAGTGAGAGTCCTGCTGTTTTCCTCCAGCTCAAGGGGAAGATCGTGGTGGAATTGTACTTGACTCTTCCCCCCAGCAATATCTCCCACTCAGGCCATTGTTATATCCTCCTATAATATTCTTCTCTCTCTCTCTCTGCCCTGTTTCTGTTTAGACAACATGCAGACAAAGTCATCTTCTTTGCCCATTCCGCCTCTTTATGGGGCTGTAGAGAGGTCTGCTTAATGTTTTTAAAGTGTTTTGAGGTTCTTGGCTAACAGGAGCTCTCTGAAGTCAAAGTATCGTTTTTATTCCTATTTCTTTCATGACAAGAGGGAGCCTTTGATACCCCATCACACTTTACCAACCGTATGAGAGCAATCAGGAAGCAATGACTCATTAATATAAACATGGAGAGACAATTATTTTATAATTTTTCTTTGGCTTCCTCAGAAACCAGCCTTGTTACAGATGTACAATGCTTGTTAGGAGAGGTCCAGGACCACCTGAATTACGGCCTGCAAAGGTAATGCTGCTTTTGTTCACTTCCAGTCTCTTCTGTGACTCCTTCAAAAGAAGCTAGCAAGCAAGAAGGAATAGAACCATGGTTGTTGGAAAAAATCCAAGACTGCCTTGTTTCCTGCCCTAGACATACTGTGAACCATTGTGCATGCCACAGACATGCTCTTTTAGGACCAAATTCTGCCCTCAGTTATACATAACTTCCACAAAAGTCAGTAGGAACATTATTTGGCCCTAAATATTCTGTACACTAACCCCACTGAAACTGTGACATTGCCCACAGATACAAACATTAGTTGTTAATGTTAGCATCTCCGTTCAACTTTTATTACTATTACAGTCCTGAGGAGCTGTGGTTACATGGCCACAACATGCTTTTATTGAGTAAAAGGGCCATCCAAAGATAGTTTTTCAGATGTTTTTAAATCTGTTTCACGGATGTATTGCACTCCCACAACTTTCACAACTGACAGGTTGTGCTGTTCACTGTATCAGGCATATATATAAAGAACACTTCAGGTAAATCTAAGGAAGATTATTCTTACTGTAGATTTTAGTCATTCATAGAATGGATTCTTCTTTTAATCTGACACAGGCTGACCCAGTATATCCAATTTGCGAAGCAGTCATTGCACATAACATAAAGTACAACACATTCTCAAAGGATGAAATTCACCCCTGTGTAAATAGCCTTTCACTTTCCCTCTGCACAGGGGAAAATTTCTCCCTAAAAGTTTAAACCTTTTGTTTCTCCTGTGTAACCTATAAACTGGGTACAGTGTGAATGGATTGAGACTGATTTATTTGACAGGATGTCAACTGTCATTGTGGTAAACCGACCAATAAATGAAATAGCAATCCAGCACATGGAAGTAGAAAGTCTTGACATTTTAATTATCTGAAGAAATTACAAGACGAAAGTCTTCCTTGAGGCAAATGCATTTTAATATTGATATAGTCATTGTGCTTTTCAGTAAGAGAAATAGGAGTTTGTATTTACATAAGAAACTATAATGTCTGAGATCCTTAAATATCATATTTATGGAAATGATTCTGAATTACAGCATTTACAAAATAAAAACAAGCTTGAATAAATAATATTCAGTCCATTAAATGAGATTTTTTTCCACAGAAGCAACTTTTGTGCATATTTATTTCACTATTGAAGATTGTTGCATTTTATTTTTTTCATCCTATAAAAGAAGCATTAGATTTGTTGTTTCTCGAAAAATAAAACTGCAATAATCATTGCAATGTGAAGCCTGAGATTTAAGCCTGAATAAGTATCACTGCTTGTACCATACGACCCACCTCACATCTAAGCTACCCACCCTGAGCCAGCTAAACTCTGGTGAATGGTGACATTCCAATTTGAGGATTATGTGAAAGAGACTTTGCAAAAAACATATATACAAATAAGTGAGGAGAACATCCCACAGCTGAATTTACCCACAGCTAGCTTCATAAGGCTTGTGCATTTCACATAAACTAGTGGAACTGTTTAATCTGATTTATATGGCAGCAATTTCAACAAGATGTATACCCTTATATGACTCATTTGCATTGGATAAAAAAAATCACAAAGCAAAGGGAATGTACACACACACACACAAACTAACCAGTTTTTGCTTTATCATTTTAAATGAGGACCCTTCTTGAGCAAAATAGTGCAAACAACTTTTTTATCTTCTCTGTCGGCTTGAAACACCATGTAATACTGCAAGTCACCAAACAGGATACCACAAAAAGCTCTTGCTATAATTTCCTCCTTAACCACAGCACGTTGCATTGTTCTTTTAATGTGGTTAACTCAAAGCATGTCCAAACACCTTTGAAAATCTAGTACTCACACAGCTCTTTGTGCAAGATCGTTGTATGAATCTATGAATTTTTTTCCAATCCAAGGGGAACCAAAATCTAGCCATGGTGATTAAAATAAATGTAAATATCTTTTGAGGCGGTAGCAGGGTGATCTAAAAGTAAGAGTATGAAATATTTTATAAAATTACTCAACCAACTATGGATGATAAGAAACTTTGGATGCTAGGCCAATGTTTCAGTCCTTTTGGATAAAAATATACAGTATTGTTTAATGTTTGCCTTTAGAAAATCATTTTAAAAATTTAAAAAACACAGCTTGGAACAAGTTCTGTAACATGTGACACTATAGTGCTTAACTTTTTCAAAAATATTTTGTTGTTTTTTTTAACAATAATTCATTAATTTGTTGACTATTTCCTCTGGAGCTGTTTTTTAGTATTTTATTACTGATATTGCAAACCAAAGTCTCTCACATGTTATATTTTTATTACCAGGAATTGGTTTGAACTATGCTACATGTAAACAACTTCAAACCTCACAAATTATATAGAATTAAATTGAAATATGTAAGAATTAATTTTTAGAAGACACTGAGTTATTGCTGTGATGAATAAATGAAAGGCAACAGGTGTACTGCTCTGGAAACTTCAGTTCTTCCTGTTGGGTTCAAAGAGAATTTTGCCTACATGAATACTGAATGTAAGTTTGAAATATTTTGCCTCGATTAATGTTAGCTTAGGTAGCTTATATGAAGTAATGGAAAAGCTAAATAGCAAGTCGGCAGAAAAGAGCTGACCTTCACGCTCAGAACATCCTAGAACACTAGTGAATGCAGAAGTGTCCCAGCTTTGGAAACGATTTGCTGTGATGAGTAAGTTAGAGTCAACCACCTACTCTGTTCTTAATATATAAAATAAGTAGCAACATTTGTTCAATTCTCCGAGCCCTATTTCTTTCCACGCAGTGCGTTTAATTCTGCATATGGCATTGTAACATTAACATTAGAAATTTATGGACAGGCGCGGCTCCAGGCCCCAGGACGCCAAGCGCGTGCTTGGGGCGGCGTGCCGCGGGGGGCGCTCTGCTGGCGCCGCAGGGGTGGCAGGCAGGGTGTCTTCAGCAGTATGCCTGCGGAGGGTCCACTGGTTCTGTGGCTCCAGTGGACCCTCCAGAGGCATGCTTGCGGGAGGTCCACCGGAGCCGCGGGACCGGCGACCGCCAGAGCACCCCCCATGGCATAATGCCGTGCTTGGGGTGGCAAAATGTCTAGAGCCGCCCCTGTTTATGGAAGACTGTACTGTAGCCTAACAGCTACAGACACTTCATGCTTCCCTTTAGCAGCTTAATAAAATGCAACAAAAACTGCCTGTACAAAATTTATAGTAATGGATGTCAAAGCCTACACACCCACCCAAGGTCCTTCTTTCAAGTTAATTCTTGGCTTAGATCAAATGTAATATCAGTCCATATAAGACTCCAATAGGTACATCACTAGTTTATTATGTCAGATACCAGCTTTGTCACTGTAGAAAGGAGTGACATGGAACATGTAACAGTGAGTGCAAACACGGACAGGCTTCATCTGACCATAGCGAGGTAATGGAGCCGAGTGGGAAGAACAGCGAGAGCAGAAGATCTGAAAAATACAAGAGAGATTGATTGCACTTTACATTTTTTTTGTATTTGATATGACTAAATCTGGGATAGCCTAATTTTGGCAATTAATTGATCTTTGATTATTAGCAGGTAAATATGCCCAATGGTCTGTGATGGAATGTTAGATTGGGGTTGGGTGGGGGATCTGAGATACTACAAAGAATTCTTTCCTGGGTGCTGGCTGGTGAGTCTTGCCCACATGCTCAGGGTTTAACTGATCGCCATATTTGGGGTCGGGAAGGAATTTTCCTCCAGGGCAGATTGGCAGAGGCCCTGGAGGTTTTTTGCCTTCCTCTGCAGTGTGGGGCACAGGTCACTTGCTGGAGGATTCTCTGCACCTTGAGGTCTTTAAACCATGGTTTGAGAACTTCAATAACTCAGACATATGTTAGGGGTTTGTTACAGGAGTGGGTGGGTGAGATTCTGTGGTCTGCATTGTGCAGGAAGTCAGACTAGATGACCATAATGGTCCCTTCTGACCTTAAAGTCTATGAGTCTAAGAAGGGACAGAAAATTGTGTGTATGACCCTCCTCTGTGAAGTGTTGGAACTAGGAAACAACACTGTCATAGGTCCTTTAAGAGGGAAGAGGCCAGTGCATCTGTGACTAGTCAGCTGACCCCCCAGTTGGGCTTAATAGAAGAAACCTGAGTCCTCCTGGGGGAGGGAGTCTGAGTGAGTCAGGCCTGAACTGAGAGTGAGCCAGGAAGGGGACAGAGAGAGCAGATATGGAGCTCTCATTTGCCTGAGCAAACAGCAGTGGAGAGCAGAAAGCTCTGGAGGCACTCTCTGGGAAGAGGGAGACAGGACAGAAGCCAGGAGGCCTGGGTAGTGTGAGGAGAAGACTTTGGAGCAAGAGGAAGGCCCAGAGGTGTACCCTTGAGGCCACTATCCGGTAATGGGGGAGGGAGCCACAAAAGACCCAGGAGGGATGTGAGACTTTTATGAAGCCCAGGTGGGTGGACATGGTTTGTGTTCCTGCTTTTGAACTCTAGTGAGGGCGCCGGGGGTACACCCAAGAGTCTTCCAGTCTGAAGGACAACTGAGACTGATCAAGAGCCAAGCATCACAGAAAGTGCTGGAGCCAGGATCTTCGAAGTCCATTTTGGGATTTCAGATGTCCGTATTAATAAACTATCCAATGACACGGGTGTTATTAGCCTATATGTATTCTTGAAGACTCCTGAGAAGGGGAAACTGAGGGTGGGGAGCTTGCAGGGTCACTCCATGCAATGAAGAAGCGGTCAGAAATGGCAACTCTATGGCAAACACCTTGTAGTGTATTTTAGCTAAAAGCCCTCATCAGGGTGTGACCACAATAAGAGATGCTATGCAGGATGCAGTTTATGTGTGTATTCCTTACTCACATGAACAGTGCTATCAAAGTCAATGGGACTTCTTGCATAAGTGAGATTTTGGTGGATTGGACTCTTAAAGCATTATTAAAATTGCAACTAAAGTGTAACATTGTAAGAAAGGATTAACTGCATGTCTCCTTGGAAATACCCATTCTCTATCTCATCTCTTTTTTATCCTATGCACTTACAAGAAAGAGAGAAAGTGCAGAAGGGACTAGAGACTCATTACTGTTCAGTTCACAGGACCTCAGTGTGACTAGAGCTTAACCTTCCCCCACGCACCCTCCACTCACACTTGTTGAGCAGCTCATACACTTTGTACACAATGTGTATGTCACGTAAACACATGCAAAAGCAAGGACACAGTGACACAGAGTGCTCAAAGCTGGAACATTTGCCATTCCCACACTGCAGGCTGCTGGAAATTGTTAAAGCTTCAAGGCAGGATTTTAAAAAGCTAGTATTGAGTCTGAGTGCCCAACCTGAGATACCTTAAAAGGGCCTGATTTTGAGAGGATGAGTGCTCCTGACTTTTGGAAAATCATGCCCTTTTAATGTGTCAAACAGGGCACCCACAAATGTAGGCAACCAAAATCACAAGTCCCTTAAAAATATCTTGGGCTCAAGTTTTTTATGATGCAGAGTGCATGGTTGCCTCTGCAGTGTGAATTCCTGTGGTTTGCATGAATTTGCTCTTCTTTTCAGCAGACAGCATATCAGTTGTTTTTACTGAGTCATTACCTTCCCACAGCTCCTACAATGGTGCTTCCTGCGAATTACTGTGAAAGGAGCTTTGCACGCAGTGCAGTAGCTGCAAACTTCATCTGGTACCCAATCAGGAGGATCTATCAAAACACAACAACACGGAGCATATATCAAACTAGAACAAAAATAACCAAGTGATACCTGGGGGCCTTCAGGGAAAAGGAGGAATAAAATATTAAATGTATATAACAATAGCGGCTTTCTGACTAGTATCTCAAAGTGCTTTGCAAACATCCATTTAGGCTGAGAAGAGGCTAATAGAGGGATCGCTTCTCCCTCCACTAAAATAAAGCCACCTCTAGGGTAGAGCAGGGTAGTCATTTAACAGAATATGGAAGCACTGCACAAGCCTTTAAGATAGGAAATAAAGAATATCCTATAAAACTGAAAATGATAAGGGAAGTATAAAAGGCAGGAATGTTAAATACAGAGATGGAACCATCAGTATTTTTTGGCAATGTAACAGTTAGAAGAAGCCTAGAGTACAGCTTTGTATTCACTAGCCTGTCAGACTTCCTTACAGACAAGGCAACCCACCTTCTCCTCAATTTAATTAACCCCTCCAACCCCATATCTCTCCAGATAATCAACTAAGGGTCTGATCCTTCTTTCCCTGCTTAAGTCCTCAGAAACACTCTCACTGCTCTTAGTGGAAGTTTGCCTGCACAAAGACCACAGTATCAGAAGCTCCAGTCAATCAAAACGTTGAGTTTAAATAGAGCCTTTACCTTTCTAAGATCTTGGGAGGCGGGTGGACCCCCCCTTTGTGGAAGCTAGCCCCACAGCCCCACTCCCCCCCACGACTGGAGCACTGAGGCTCCCCCTGCCCACGCTGCCAGAGGAACCCTGGGCCAGCTGGAACCCTGAGCCCCCTTTCTGCCTCCACACTGCGGGAGGAGTCCTGGGCAATCCTCCAGTCACACCACACCTCCGCTGCTGAGACCCCAAGGCACCCGGGGAAAGCAAAAGCAGCTCTTCCTGAATAACCTGAGATTTATATATGAGCCAGGGTGGTTGTGGAGGTGGTATTTGCTACTCAGCTTCCCGGGTTCATCAGTAATCTCTCTGGAATCCAGGGAGATTACTGATGAACCTGGGAAGCTGAGTAGCAAACACCACCTCCTCAGCCACCCTGGAACCTGCACGGCACATATTAATAAGCAAAAACTTCCCCACCATGCAGCTCGCCAAAACCCGCAACTCAGTATCTGGTGGCAGCAGCTGCTCCAGGGGAGGCTTAGCTTTCCCTGGCCTATTATACCCACCTCTGTGCTAAAGGTAACAGCTTTGATCCCTAACCCAAACAGCTCAACTCAAACAGTGAGCACCACTAAGGATACAACCAATGTTAACAGAGAAGGAATTTTAAAGTATTCCTTAACAATCTGGCCCTTGTTTTTCTTTCAATGACTTCAGTAATCTTCCACAAAAGCAAAGCAGTGAAACAAGCTGCCCCTTAAAAGCAGAACATATTAGGCTCACTTCTGCTCAGCTGCTTCTGCTAGCGGCAAGCTGACATCGTCCTGGAGAGCCTGAAATTATGGGGGTCAAAGTGATGTGGCCGATTGCTTAATTAAGTTAATAAAAATCTAATCAAGGGCAAGTAAAGTGCTGCCCAGGAAGGAATCTCTGGACATAATGAAAGGCAAATTCCTGGAAATATTTACACAAATTCCCAGAGTCTAGATTCTCTCGGTTATTAGAGTGTGTAGGGCATATGTCTGCTGCTTGATCAGCAGAAAAGAGACAAGGTCCCTTCCTCAAGGAACATAGTATCAAACAGAGATAAACATATGATACATTTAATATACAGGTCAAATGGCAAGTGAGTTGCAGGTAGGGTCAGCAAGGAAGAACCATAGCGGGAGACTTAATTAAATGAATGAAAAGGTCAAATCCCAAAGTAATCTTCTGTGAAATATAATTTTAATTTCATGTAAAATTTATAAAATTAAAGCAATGATTGTTAAAATAAAGTGTATACACAATTCAACAAATAAAATATTTTAAAAAGCAGGTTAATGAAATAAGAAAAAACTATGAGCACAGCTTCAAAATTCAAAAGGCTTTCTACCTTTCTGAGTTCCCATACCTTGAAATGCACAACTAGGTATATTTTGGGAACTAAACTAATAGAGAAAGGAATGTTTCATTTTTAATTATTCAAAATGTGGAGGATTGATTGGACAAAGGCCATGCTTTTAGGAGGAATATCTAAAAACAAAATGCAAGTGTGAAGGTAGAATCATTTAAGTAGTAGGCCTAAAAAACTTGGGAAAGAAAAAAAGTTACTAAATTGCCAAAAGCAAGTTCTTAAAAGAGAATACATGGAAAAAACACCTCCAATAAAGAAGTACTGGAATAAATATGCCCTGATTTCATAAGCATACCAATATCCTATAAACCAGAGTTTATGGCTACACATGAATTTTACTGCCAGATTAACTTCACTACAAATTAGGTGGTGTTTACCTTTGTGTCCTCCTTGACATATATAATGACAATATTACTTGGAAAATTATATGCCTCACTGGTACTCAAGATATAGGAGTGTACATATATTATCACTCTACATACTCTCTATATATTAATTTTCAAAATTAAATATAGTAATTCTCTCTTCTCCCAAAGTGACTTTATGAATCTTATTGTTGGCTTACTCATCATTCTTCTTATCGCAGTACAGTATATTGTGAGCTAGCCTAAAGGGTACTTCCTTTCCTAACCTGTGACCCAGCAAATGCTAAAACAGCTCATGTGCAGCTGTGAATTTAGCACTCTGCCTTATTGATTCTGGCTTTTACTTCCCATCCCACGTGCATCTATCCAATATCAGGTGCACTGCAGCATATCCATGAAATAACGCTTAGTGCATATAGAACATTTAAAATGCTGTGTAAACATACCTAATTAATCCTCAGTCACATTTTCCCTGTAAGGTTGGTAAACCAGTCAGTTTGCAGATGTTAAAAATGAACAAGAGATAAATTATTTGCCCAGAACCACAGTGGTGGAACCAGATTAAAATTTGAGATTCATGGTTTCCAATCCTGTGTTCATTCCTGTAGATGAATTTGTGGCTGAAAAAAATCTTCCTATGAGGTGCAAAAGCACAGGCTTAACTTTGAGACCAGTAGGTGCTTTCTTAAAGGGAAGCATGTGCTTAAGTGCTTTGCTGGATTGCAGACAAAGTGCTCAACACTTTGCATTGAGCCTTTAATGATTTAGCCATATTTTAAACCAGGCAGGCACCAAGGACAATACAATTTACAACAGGATCCTTCTGCAAGGATCTTCAGCCCGTGTCTCACGCAGCCTTGGGAGCTGGCTTTTTGGGAGTTATTGTTTGTCCTAAACATTGAGCTCTCTAGAAGAGATTTTTGAATGATTGTTTAAGAGAGGTCTCATGAGAGGATAAAAAAATATAATATGATGGGAAGGACAGCAAACTTTGTAAATTAAATTCTAAGCATTACTCTGAAGACACTGCTGGAAGCAGGGTGGCAACGATGCACCAGCATCAACAAGCTTTTATTTTATGGTCCTTCTCCTGAGCTGCACTGCTCCATTAGCTCTGCATGCAGCAGGAAATTGAAACGTACAATATCCTTAATCTCTGAGCCGCTGTCTACCAGTGCTTTAGAGATCTGCAAACAGAATAAAGAGAGAACCTTGCTCTCATGGCCAACTGGGCCCATTGCTCTATTGTGCACAGGAGCCAAAGAAAATCTGCAGGAGAATAGATGACAGGCAGAGAAGGCCACAGCAATGACTTCAAGGATGGGGGGGGGGGAAAGAAATAAGTATTGGGGAGGAGGCTAAAATAAGAGAGAGAGAACATTAAATAAAGTGTTAAGATAAAAGCAGAAGAAGGAAAAATATTGAAAATGAATAAGAAAAGTGATTTTACAGATAGAGGAGAAAGAGTTAAAAAAAGAATCAAACTTGTTAACACAGCATGATGGAAAATAGACTGTGAATGAAAGATAGGAACCTTACATGAATCCAGGATCTGAATGTTTTAAGAAAAAAACATCAAATACTACACGTCTTGTGATAAAGCCGCAGGAGCTGGAGACACTGGAACAAAAAGGCATGTGGTGTCCAATTCATTTCTATATGCAGCTAATCTGCTGCGCAGCTTTTTATGGTGATAAAACAAGGATAACATCTCCCTGGCACACAGCAGTATTAGAGAGGCTCCTGAGTTACTCAGTTTGGACCTGGCTCCAGACTCCCCCGGACTTTGGAGGATTTGGATGATGTATTCTGCTTCGGGCCCAGCTGCTGGAGAAAGTGAACAGATTGGACCCTGTATGCATAGAAAAGCTACATAATGAAGACTCAAAGTCTGAGGACAAATGCCAGTTTACTTAAGGGCAGTCTGCCTCTAGCTCGTCAAAGGGACTTATGCTCATGCTGTGTTCTGACAAACAGGAGGTTGGGTTCAGTTTCCCGTCCTGGTCTCTCACTTATGAGAATGTTGTGGAAACAAAACATCCAGTCCCTGGAGAGAAGAAGTGCCTCATATCACAGCAATGACTGCTCTGGCCAAGGAATAATGCTGACCTGTTCCAGAAAGGCTGAGTCCACTCAGCTGGGAAGAGTGGGCTATGTTGCAGGAAACTGGGAGAGAGGGGCTTTAAAGTGAGGAAAATTGGGAGATTGTTAGGGCTCCAACAAGGCTAGCTCTAGTGGATTTCTTCCCAGTACAATGACAAGGGTCTCTCTTTAGCACTAAGTACTAAGCACATGGCAAGACACACACTGTGGCTGAACTGTCCAGAGAAGGTGGTCCACATTGAACCTTGTGTGCTGTTCTGGATATTCTGAGACAACCATTGACACTCTGCTGGACCTGTATGTGTCAGATTTCACCAAGCACAACTTATTTAGGTTCCTATTACCTCTCACCCACATCCCGATTTTTCACATTTGCTGTCTGGTCACCCTATCCCAAACTAACCTTAAACGTTCAGTTTCTACCGTGGCATATGAAACTTACGCCACTGCAAATGTCACAGTGCATTACCCTCACAAGTGCAAAAAATCTTGCTCTCACTCTCCTCATGGAAGCAGTAACATGGTAAATACTTGTGCTCCAGGCATGACAACTAGAGAACTCTGGGGACATCAGTAATGCCTGCCAAGTTTGGAAAGTACCATCACCTTTTCCCCTCCCTTGAACTCCTACCTTAAAATCGGCCCTTTTGTCCATAACACAACTTCTCTTGTGCCATTTTTAAATAATCCCTCCAATTCTTATCTTTGGTGCCTGAAAAGCCATCCAAGGCAATGAGACCCAGATAGTCCTTCTCTTTCTCAGTTAAGTGAAGGTGTGATTGTAGCATGAATAGGCATACCCATGCTAGCCTTAATCTTGCTAGCGTAGATAACAACAGTAACGTAGATGAGGTGGCATGGGCTAGCAATTTGCACATGTATCCGGAGTCCCTGGAGATTTTATAGTCTGGTTACTGGCCTGTTCTGAAGACTGTGCCACCACATCTACACTGCTATTGTTACCCGTGTTAGCTAGATTAAAGCTAGCGCAAGTTTGCCTACCCATACTACAATCACACCTTCACTTGCATTGTAGACACACCCTCAGAGTTCAGTCAGTCCAGACTATTATTTTGGTAGCACATGTTTGGACTGAAACCATCTTTCTCTTGCCCGGTGCTTCAAAATCTGGAATCGCATTGATATTGAAATTCTGATTTCTATCTGTCTAAGGAACTCTCTCTCAATGCATTTCTGGGGCACAGTAAAGTTCTAATCTTTTTGTAGAGCAAAAAAATCAATCAATATGTTGGTATTTAGAAACCGTGGGAAAGTTGTGTTATTGTGATGCCACATGGAAGCAGAGCTTCATAGCAACCGGAGAACTAAGTTTCTGTACGAACAGAAAAAGCCCCAAAGAACCCACAATCTAAATAACATGCAGACAATACAGATTAGACCTATAAAATAGGGATACAAAGGATGAAGACTCCTACTGGATAAGATGAGTGTCAAGGTATTTTTCCCCCAGTTTGAACTTTAGCGTCCAAAAGTGGGGACCTGCATGGACCCTTCTAAGCTTAATTCCTAGCTTAGATCTGATAGTGCTGCCACTATATAGTGTTTGGCACACTTTCTGTTCCCCCAAAACCTTCCCTGGGGAACCCAAGACCCAAACCCCTTGGGGCTTAAAACCAGGAGAAATAAACCATCCCCTGTCCTTTCCCCCTCCCAGACTTTCCCCTCCCTGGGTTACCCTGAGAGGCTACACTGATCCAAACTCCTTGGATCTTAAAACAGAGAGGAATTAACCTTCCCCTCCCTCCTTTCCCCCCATCAATCTCTGTGAGTTCAGACCCAATCCCCTTGGGTCTTAAACAAGGGAAAAAATCAATCAGGTTCTTAAAAAAGAAAGCTTTTAATTAAAGAAGGAAAAAAGTAAAAATTATCTCTAACATCAGGATGGAAAATATTTACAGGGTATTCAGATTCATATAGCCTAGAGGGACTCCCTCCCCCCTAGCCTGAGATTCAAAGTTACAGCAAACAGAGGTAAAAATCCTTCCAGCAAAATACACATTCACAAGTTAAGAAAACAAACATAAGACTAATCCACCTTTTCTAGCTAGTACTTACTATTTTGAACATGAGAGACAGTTTCAGAAAGATTGCAGAAAGACCTGGTTGCACATCTGGTCCCTCTTAGCCCCAAGAGCGAACAACCGAACAAAAAAAAACAGCGCAAAGACTTCCCTCCACAAAGATTTGAAAGTATCTTGTCCCCTCATTGGTCCTCTGGTCAGGCGTCAGCTAGGCTTACTGATTTTGTTAACCCTTTATAGGCAAAAGAGACATGAAGTACTTCTGTTCTATTAACCCTTAACTATCCATTTATCAGAGGTGTAGCGAGCGCCCTCCGTACCCTCCGACCGGAGGGGGCCCCGCAAGGAAGGGGGCCCCTAAAAGTGGCAAAAAAAATGTAAGGTATAACTAGGTAAGTGACATTTATTGACGCTATTGCACAATCCATGTCGGTTTTACTGACAAAACCATGAAGTCATTATGATACATCATAATGCTATTGGCTACATCAGTTGTCTGTCGGTCAGTTTCGAATTTTAGTTGAACCCATTCAAAGAATGTGTATTTGCGTTCATAATGGCGGTCGGCGGATAAATGTTATTAATTTAGTTGTTTAGTTTTTTATCGTTTCCAACGCAGAAGCGTGCTTTGTGATGTCTAAGAGAATGTATAAGAGCGGAGCTAGTAAACGAAAGGCAGCAAAAGATGCCGAGAAGGAACTTGAGAAAATTCCAAAGTTGTCAACGTATTTTGCGCTGCAATCCAACGTACAGGTACAGGCACATGAAACGGACAATGCTAGCAGTGACGAATCATATCCAGAAGTATCCAGAAGTGCTTCAAGTGAGGTCGAAGGTGAAGCCAGTTGTTCTACCAAACAAACTGTGACAGATATTCCAGCTGCTGCCGGGAAAGAAGTATCTGAATCTGAACCACTGACTGATGATCCAGGAGACTGGCCGTCTATAATATCGGACAGGTAAGTGTGTGACATTGTTGCACGTGGCCCACTGCAGCAGAATGAAAGTTACGAATTTCCATTTAATGAGGAAAGACGGAGGTTCACAAGTACTCATTTCTATCGAACCATGGCAAATGGCGAGAAAATAAGACGTTCATGGTTAATGTACTCAGTTCAGAAAGATGCCATTTTTTGTTTTTGTTGTAAATTATTTGGCACTGGCGCTACGTCGTGGAACATCTGCTTGGAAAGCACTGTCAAAAAGACTTTAGCAGCATGAAACAGGCAAAGGTCATCAAGACTGTATGGTGAAATGGTTTGACCTTCGGTCAGGCATAGTAAACCGTACATCTATTGACCAACTCGAACTGCAGGCTTTTCTGAAAGAAAGATTTCTGGAGAAATGTTGTCAAACGCATGCTTGATGTCGTTATTTTCTTGTCCGAAAGAAACTTGGCATTTCGAGGAAGTAATGAAAAGCTCGGCGATTCTTCGAATGGCAACTTTTTGGGACTGTTTGAATTGCTTGCAAAGTATGATACTGTCCTCAGCGAACTTTTACAGAGGATTAAGAAGGCAGAGACACATGTTCAGTACCTCAGTCCACAGATCCAAAACGAGCTGATTCAACTTGTTGCCAGTAACATTCAAGAGGCCAACATGGCGCAGCTTAAAAAAGCAAAATATTATTCAGTTATTTTGGACTGTACTCCTGACGTGTCACATGAAGAACAGATGTCTGTGGTGTTACCCTTTGTTGAATGCAACGGTGAGGATGGTGTCAATATTCGTGAAGCATTTGTTGGTTTTCTTAATGTTCATGATACAACTGGCGAGGGCTTATTGGAAGCGTTTCTTGAAAAGGCAAACAACTTAGGAATAGACATTGCTGACATGAGAGGCCAAGCTTATGATAACGGCGCAAATATGACAGGAAAGAATAAAGGAGTTCAAGCCCGCATGCTAGAAATAAATGACCATGCCTTGTATGTACCATGTGGAGCTCAGACTTGGAATCTTGTGATCTCAGACGTGGCAAAGTCATCGAAATATGCCGTTGACTTTTTCGGTCTGATTAACAGAATATACATTATCTTTTCTTCTTCACCTTCACGTTGGGATATACTTCAAGAACATATGCCAATATCTGTTAAAGGGTTATCGGACACTCGTTGGGAGTCGAGAATTAATGCTGTGAAGCCATTGCGTTATCACCTTGAAGAATTGTGCAATGCTTTGTCAACTTTGCGAGAATATGCGCTCGAAAAGAAAGATTGCAATACAGCAACAGAAGCCGGTGCGCTTTTAGACCATGTTACTACGTGGCCTTTTGTTCTGACTGTGTACACGTGGTACGATATACTATTTCACGTCAATAAAACCAGCAAATTAATTCAGTCACCAGATGTGTCAATTGACGTACTGCAGGCAGAAGTCGGTGCTACAATGAAGTTTTTGGAAGACTATCGAAATACAGGATATAACTCTGTGGTCACAAATGCACGTGAAATAGCAGAGCATATGGGTATTGAGCAGGTGTTTCCAGAAACCAGGGTGCAACGTAAGAAGAGAATGTTTGATTACGAATGTGCTGATGATTCGAGTCGTCTTTCTGCCGAAGAAAAATTCAAATAGCAGTTCTTTCTTGTTCTCACTGATCAGGCCATATCTTCTGTTTCGTCGCAATTTGACCAACTCGTGGAGTGGTATAAGTTGTTTGGATTTCTGTACAACGCTAACAGCCTAAAGCAGTGTCACAGAGAAAATGAACTGGAGAATCACAGCAAAAATTTTGAAAGAAAAATGGGAGACATTGATGCCAACAAACTCATAATGGAATTGAATTGTTTTATTTATGTCATCGAGAAAGAGAGAGGACTTGTCACGGCAAACAATTTTTTAATGTACATATACAAGAACAGCCTTCAGGAGATATATCCGAATCTTTGCATTTGCATCAGAATTCTTCTGACCACACTAGTTACTGTCGCTGGTGCTGAAAGGAGCTTCAGCAGAATGAAACTGATCAAGAATATCCTGCGCTCAACCATGACAGATGACAGGCTTTCTGCGCTTGCAGTTATCTCAATCGAAAACAAGATTGCCAGGTCTCTGGACTATGACGCATTGATTAACCAATTTGCGGAGAACAAGGCTCGAAAGAAGCGCTTTGCGTAAATATGGAATACATGTACACTGTAGGCCTATGTATACATAATATGAACCCTGTATATTGTATAAAATAAATACCGCATTCCAGTTTCTGCATTGTAAGGGGCCCCGGACATATGTTCGGAGGGGGCCACGTTCTTTGTTGCTACGGCCCTGCTGTTTATGACAAAGACTTCCCTCCACCAAGATTTGAAAGTATCTTGTCCCCCTATTGGTCCTCTGGTCAGGTGTCAGCCAGGTTCACTGAGCTTCTTAACCCTTTACAGGTAAAAGAGACATTAACCCTTAACCATCTGTTTATGACAATGTGATTCTCCTTGCAGGTTCGCTGGACATAAGTCAGACCAAGTTATTGTTGCATAACATGAAACCAGACCTATTAAAAGCTGTGAGTCCGGAAATTTGGAGGTTTTATATAAATAATGAAATACACTATTCTACTCTATGTAGGCTTTTATGCAGCGCTCATCACTGTAGAATCTGAGCAACTTCCTGTAGTGGACTGGTTTCCAAGCAGGGGACCGCTGGGATCTGCAGACTGTCTCTAAGGAGTCCGTGAAGGGTCTTTGTACCATAGAACAGTGGTTTTCAAACTGTGGTGCGCGGACTCCTGGGGTCCGCAGACTATGTCTAATATTTCCAAAGGGGTCGCACCTCCATTCAAAATTTTGTAGGGGTCCGCAAATGAAAAAAAGGTTGAAAACCTCTGCCATAGTGCATTAAACAACGTGACTAAACATCAATCACATGTTTATTCTTTCATCCTCTCCCCAGAGAATCTGCACTAATTTGTATATTTGATGATTACATGTTACCTCGTTTGCATAAGCCCCAGGACCAGATCCAACAATCCCCCCCTTGAGTTTACCATCCCTCTCTCTCAATCATCCCTTAAGACTCCTTTGTCTGGCTTCCCCCTTTTTCCCCTCAAGTTTCCTCTGTCTTGTCCCCCACTTTCTCTGGCTCCCCAGAAGCTTTTCCCCTAAGTTCTGGAGGGGCGAGGGGGGTTTACTTTTCCTCTCTTCCCCCAACCCTCCAAGGAGCATATCTTGGTGCTGGGATCTAGAATGTAGTTCCCTTCCCAGCCTGCTGCAGAGGGTTTACTGTCTCCCTCCTGCTGTGGGCTCTCTGTACTGCTGAGCAGCAGCTTTGTGGAGGAAGTTCTTGATCTTGCCAGAGGGAAGATTTCAGGCCCTATATGCTGGGCAGTTCAGCTTACTACCTGGAAAACCAGAGATTCAAGCAGCCTCTCTGGAAGCCAGGAGAAGGCACCTGAAATCAGGATTCTCCCAGGGAAACTGGGAGTCTTAACAGGTAATGTGTGGAGCTCCGTCTCATGACTCAGGTACAGCTGCTGACTAAGGAAGAGTTTTGCAACAATTTAACTGATTTCATTTACAAAATGCTGTTGGTCGTCATTATAAAGACCAGAGCAGCTACAGGCATTTAGAGGACAACAGGAACATTGGTTGTTCACATCAGGCTGACAATGAATTGTGGTTTAACGATTATTAGATGCTATATTCCGCAAATGCTCTAGTGTGCGGTTTCCCATGGCTATGGGAATTAGGGTTTAAGACCTAGGCTGAAGGATGCTAGTTATGGTTAACTCTGCATGTTAGAGAGCAGCATGGAGTTATGACTAGGCAAAATAGGGGGAGGGAGGAGAAATTATGTTATGTGTCACAAACAGATGCAAACACATGGCACAAACAGCTATTTATGCTGGCATTCATGACACCTACACTAAGCCTGGAGTTATGATAAGGTGGTGTTATAGGAACGGGAGTGGGATCAGATGGGAAAAATTAGTGTACTGTTACATGGTACAAACAGATGCTTTCACATGATTACCCTGGAAATTCACAGCAAACATGTTATGTCTGGAATAGAAGTTGTATCTGAAGGGCTATGACAAATCTATCTTTAAACAGCACAAATAGCTGCATGACACATCCATCTTTCCTCCAGAAAGTCTTTTGAGTCGAAATCTCACGCTTATTTTTATGACAGAGATGAATCTAATTTTCTCTTTGTCTGCCCATAACTCCAGGACCTTGCCTACACGAGAACTGTTCAGATCCATAATTGCCAATGGGTAAGCTCCACTGGTGGTAGCACCAGTGCAAACTGTAGTACAGACAAAACTTGCTAAGTTGCCTAAGGTTAGACATCACAGTACTAACAATACCCAAGCCAGTCTCAAGTACTTACACTGCAGCTTCCAGTGATGCTGCCAGGAGACCTGCATTTATTGGGAATTACAGATTAAAAAATTCCTAAATTCCTAGTACACACAAGCACTAAAAGAGCCTGTTATAAAAAAATCTAGTGAAGAGTATGGCAAGGTATGTGAGGTAATATCTTTTACTGGACCAACTTCTGGTGGTGAAAGGTACAAGCTTTCAAGCTTCACGGCGCTTTTCTTCAGGTCTGGGGACAGTAACCAGTGTCTGAGCTAAATACAAATTGGGACAGATTGTTAAGTGTAAGGGGCTCACACATGCTGTAAAATGAAGTGGGCAATTAAGGGTTAGCAGGCAGTGAGGTGTGTTACAAATTGTTGTAATGAGTCATAAAAACAGTGTCTCTGTTGAGTCCCCGTTTTTCAGTGTCTAGCAGAGTAATGAATTTAAGCTCCCCGTCTTTTGAAGGTGATGTGCAGGTTTCGTTTGAGGACAAGAACTAAGAGGTCAAATATGGATTGAGTGCTTTATGAAAAGTGTTCACTCATGGATGATGTCATAAACAGATGGTTAAGGGTTAATGTCTCTTTTACCTATAAAGGGTTAAGAAGCTCAGAGAACCTGGCTGACACCTGACCAGAGGACCAATAGGGGGATAAGATACTTCCAAATCTTGGTGGAGGAAAGTCTTTGTTTGTGCTTTTTGTTTTCGTTCGTTGTTCACTCTCGGGACTGAGAGGAACGGGACATCATTCCAGGTTCTCCAATCTTTCTGAATCAGTCTTTCATGTTTCCAAATAGTAAGTAATAGCAGGCAAGGCGGATTAGTCTTATGTTTGTTTTCTCAACTGGTAAATGTGTCTTTTTGCTGGAAGGATTTTTACCTCTGTTTGCTTTAACTTTGAATCTCAGGCTGGGGGTGGGGAGTGGAGTCCCTCTAGTCTATATGAATCTGAGTACCCTGTAAAGCATTTTCCATCCTGATTTTACAGAGATAATTTTTACCTTTTCTTTCTTTAATTAAAAGCTTTCTTTTTAAGAACCTGATTGATTTTTCCTTGTTTTAGAATCCAAGGGATTGAGTCTAAACTTACCAGGGATTGGTGGGGGGAAAAAGAGGGGGGAGGATTAATTGCTCTTTGCTTTAAGATCCAAGGAGTTTGGATCTGTGTAGCCTCTCAAGGCAACCCAGGCTAAGAGGGGAGAGTCTGGGGGGAAAAGGAGGGGGATGGTTAAATTCTCCTTGTTTTAAGACCCAAGGGGTTTGGGTCTTGGGTTCCCCAGGGAAGGTTTTGGGGGAACAGAAGTGTGCTAGACACAGACTTCTGGCTGGTGGCAGCATACCAAATTTAAGCTAGTAATTAAGCTTAAAAGTGATCATGCAGGTCCCCACTTCTTGAACCCTAAAGTTCAAAGTGGGGAAAAAACCTTGACAGATGATATGGTGTTTTTGTCTTCCATCATTTTCTGTGCAAGTTCTTTTGAGAGCATAGTGATTGTCTATGCAGAGTCAAGATTCATACTAAAACTGAAACAGATTTTTACTAACTTTAATCTCATGTATAAGTTTTCTTAATGCTGTATAACATTTTCCTAATGTGCTTAGGATACTTTTTTCTAGAAGACAAATATATCTCAATCTTAGCTGTGCGTTTGCAAAGATTTTTGTAGTGAGACACGAAATAATCCAGAGTTTATTGCATTTCACCTTCACAAAGTCACTATGTTTCTAAGTCATCTACCCTTACCAATGTCAGGTGGTTTGTAATAAAAATTCATATTTGTTTTATGATCCATACCAGCTGGTGGATTTAAAACAGAGTCAGAATGAGAAATCTGATAAAATTGAGAGTGGTTCATCATCATCATCTGGGACTAGAGCCACTAGTGGAATTTTAGATCTATTTATTCATCTTTACTGATTGAAAGTAATCTTGTATATTTGGGCACCATTTGCAAGGGAGTACTGTCTGTGATTGTAGATGGGAATTAATTAGAAATATTTGGAGATTTCTTTCCTGTTAGGTAGTCTGGTGAACTTTTTCAGTGTGAAAGGTATTTGTGCTCTTTGGTGAGAGCAGGAGCCAGGGGTTATAGATATGCTCATTTTCTGTAAGTTTGTTCACTTTATGTGGAAACATGAATAAAAAAAGTGATTGGAAGTGTAGAAATGCTACACACACAAGGAGTATCATTGGCTACGTCTAGACTACCCGCCATATCGGCAGGTTAATATCGATTGCTCAGGGATCGATATATCACGTCTCATCTAGACACGATATATCGATCCCCGAGCGCGCTTATATCGATTCCGGAATTCCACCAACCCCAACGGAGTTGCGGAATCGACAGGGGGAGCCGCGGACATCAATCCCGTGTGGTGAGGACAGGTGAGTAATCCGATCTTAGATATTCGACTTCAGCTATGTTATTCACGTAGCTGAAGTTGCGTATCTAAGATCGATTTCCCCCCGTAGTGTAGACCAGCCCATTGACTGGTGCAATCCCAGCAATGGCCTTCAGGATGAATTCACTGGGATGAGGCAGACGTGAGAGTCTACACTATACTGCAGTTTATGGTGCCATCTGTTGGATGATTGTGGAACAGCAGAAACATTTAACCATTCAATATCAACTGGCATATATGAGAAGAAAATCTGCATAATTCATGTCAACAATGGCAACTTTGAGCACTTCGCTGACTTGCATAACCTCCTGTTTCTGTAGATATGTGGGCCTGAATTGCTTGGGGTGGGGCGTTGTGTGTACAGTTCTTGTGTAGAAGCCAGGCAGCTTTAACTCCACATGCAGATTGAGCTAAGACTTTCTAAACCTTGAGAGTATTTGAAAGTCCTGAAACTTTTTATCAATAGTCTGTTACCTGCCCTTATGCCTCCACTCCCGAAAGTCAAAAAATACTTCAATCTTTACACTCTGAACTAATGCTGGAACTGCTCTTCCCATAATCTGGGCAGTGGGGAACTTCCATGGTGCCACTTAAATGTCCAAGTTTAAGGCTGGCAGGACCTATTTTTTCAGTCTGGTTCTTTTGTGTGTGTCATTCTGGAAGCCAGAGAATGCAAGGCTAGAATGACTGTCTCAGCATAAGCAGTTTCATTACCAAAGATAACACTGGGAAAAGTATGTGAACAAATTAGGAGCAAGTCCCTCTAAAAAATGACTGATTACCAGAATGTGTTGAGCTTTGACTTTGGGAACGACCTTTCCTTATCTAACTCTTGATGGGCTTGTGTAATACTGACAGACCCCGGCCGTTAGCGGGAGGGATCAAACCTGGGGCCTCTGGAACTAAATGCATGAGCCTCTACTGCATGAGCTGAAAGCCATATAGTTCTTAAGTAAAGCTGTAGAGCAGACTCATTAATGTCTCGCTCTAAGTGGTCTCAGTGCTCCTATATGGGACAGGACACGACACCCAGGACGTGTGTGGGTTACACTTGCCTAGAGCTCTACTTTACCAATGGCCATCTACTTACATGGGCCCCATCACTGTGGAACCTGTGACACTGACAAGTCCATCTAAAATGGTGAGAAAAATGAAGT
Source organism: Gopherus flavomarginatus (assembly GCF_025201925.1). Classification (NCBI taxonomy): domain Eukaryota; kingdom Metazoa; phylum Chordata; order Testudines; family Testudinidae; genus Gopherus; species Gopherus flavomarginatus. Next base: position 267,260,601 of record NC_066619.1, on the reverse strand, counting down.
TTCTTTTCTTTGCTTAAACTGTTTTTTATTATTCTTGACTAGAAAGGATTAATTTTAGACCCCAACAAGCCCATATTTAGTTAACTGAGACTCTATGGCTTTCCCACTCATCTTGTCCATATAATTTAATTTCCTCTTTTTCCAGCAGTTGCAAAAGATATACTTCCCTTTCCTTCCCTGTTATAAAGTCCTATTGCTTTAGATGAACTGAGGAAAACTGTAGCCACCAAGATGGAGTGACTGAGGCAGACACAGTCAATGAAGTCAATGGAGCTGCACTGATTTACACTAGCAAAGGATCTGGCCCTATCACACATCAGTGTTATTTTTACATTAACTCCGCTGGAAGCTGGATCAGACTCCTAAAATGCTAGTTGTTCAAATCCTGATTAAAGCACAAATGAGGAGGAGATTAGTGATATCATACTAGTCTCTAGCATACTTCTATCATCCATATCACAGGATAAATTTTATGTTCTTTTGGGGCAGGGAATGTGCCCTTTTGTGAGTTATCAAAAATAATCACCACAAAATTCTCACAGAATCAATAATTTTCAATGAGGAGGAGGAGGTCTAGCTCTAGAAGTAGCAGAGAATGTTACAGGTCAGGACTGAACTGCCCTGTCAAAGCTTCATTGGGACCTATAGCATCTGACTGCAGAGGGCCCCCATGCCAGACACACATACCTGAACAACTAGTCAGAATGCTGCCCTCAATTCCCAGTCTGTGCCCCTCTCTTACTCCAGACAGAATTACTAATATCATAGAAACACAGAGCTGGAAGAGATCTCCAGAGGTCATCTTGTCCAGCCCCTTACACTGAGGGAGGACCAGGTAAAAACTAAACCACCCCTCACAGATGTTTGTACAACCTATTCTTAAAAACCTCCAATTAGGAGGATTCCACAACCTCTCTTGGAAGCCTATTCCAGAATGTAGCCATCCTTTCAGTTAGAAAGACTTTCCTAATATCTAACCTAAATCTCCCTTGCTGCAGATTAAGCCCATTACTTCCTTTACTACCCCTGTTGAACATGGAGAACAATTGACCACTGTCCTCTTAATATCAGCCCTTAACATATTGGAAGACTGGTATCAGGTCCCACCTCAGTCTTCTTTTCTCAAGATTAAACATACCCATTTTTAAAACCTTCCCTCATAGGTCAGATTATCTAAATCTTTTATAATTTTTGGTTTCAGAATGGTAGCTGTGTTAGTCTGTATCCGCAAAAAGAACAGGAGTACTTGTGGCACCTTAGAGACTAACAAATTTATTTGAGCATAAGCTTTCGTGGGCTGCAGCCCACTTCTTCAAATGCATGGAATGGAACATATATTGAGGAGATATATATACACATACAGAGAGCATGAAAAGGTGGGAGTTGCCCTACCAACTCTAAGGTGCCAATTAAGTAAGGAAAAACAAAAAACTTTTGAAGTGATAATCAAGATAGCCCAGTACAGACAGTTTGATAAGAAGTGTGAGAATACTTACAAGGGGAGATAGATTCGATGTTTGTAATGGCTCAGCCATTCCCAGTCCCTATTTAAACCTAAGGTGATTGTATCTAGTTTGCATATCAATTCCAGCTCAGCAGTTTCTCGCTGGAGTCTGTTTTTGAAGCTTTTCCATTGCAAAATTGCCACCCGCAGGTCCGTCACTGAATGACCAGAAATGTTGCTTACAGGAAACCCCCCAACCTGAAGCAAATACTCACCAGCAACCACACATCACTGAACAAAAACACTAACCCAGGAACCTACCCTTGCAACAAATCCCGATGTCAACTCTGTCCACATATCTATTCAAGTGATATCATCATAGGACCTAATCACATCAGCCATACCATCAGGGGCTCATTCACCTGCACATCTACCAATGTGATATATGCCATCATGTGCCAGCAATGCCCCTTTGCCATGTACATTGGCCAAACCAGACAGTCTCTACACAAAAGAATTAATGGACACAAGTCTGACATCAGGAATCATAACACTCAAAAACCAGTAGGAGAACACTTTAACCTTTCTGGTCATTCAATGACAGACCTGCGGGTGGCAATTTTGCAACAGAAAAGCTTCAAAAACAGACTCCAACGAGAAACTGCTGAGCTGGAATGGATATGCAAACTAGATACAATCACCTTAGGTTTAAATAGGGACTGGGAATGGCTGAGCCATTACAAACATCGAATCTATCTCCCCTTGTAAGTATTCTCACACTTCTTATCAAACTGTCTGTACTGGGCTATCTTGATTATCACTTCAAAAGTTTTTTGTTTTTCCTTACTTAATTGGCACCTTAGAGTTGGTAGGGCAACTCCCACCTTTTCACGCTCTCTGTATGTGTATATATATCTCCTCAATATATGTTCCATTCCATGCATCCGAAGAAGTGGGCTGTAGCCCACGAAAGCTTATGCTCAAATAAATTTGTTAGTCTCTAAGGTGCCACAAGTACTCCTGTTCTTTTTATAATTTTTGTTGCTCTCCTCAGAACTTGCTCCAATTTATCCACATCTTCCCTAAAGTGTCGTGCACAGCACTCCAGCTGAAACCTCACCAATGCCTAGTAAAGAAGAACAATTACCTCTCGTGTTTTACATAGGTCACTCCTATTAATAGACTCCAGAGTGATATTAGCCTTTTTACAGCTGCAACTCATTGTTGACTCATATTCAGTGTGTGATCCACTATAACCCCACATACATACTTTTCTCCAGTTCTGCTCCCTAGCCAGTTATTCTCCATTTTGTAGTTGTGCATTTAATTTTTCTTTTCCAAGTGTAGTATTCTGCACTTGTCTTTACTGAATTTCATCTCTTTGAATTAAGACCAATTGTCTAATTTGTTAAGGTTGTTTTGCATTCTAATCCTGTCTTCCAAAATGCTTGCAACCCATGCCCAGCTTGGTTTCATCTGCGAATTTTATGAATATACTCTGAACTCCATTATTCAAGTCATTAATGAGAATATCGAATAGTACTGGAACCAGTACTGACCCCCGTAGGATGCCACTAGATACACCCACCCAGTCTGATAGCAAACCATTGATAATTACCCTCTGAGTATGATCACTCAAGCAGTTGTGCACTCACCTTATAGTAATTTCATCTAGACCACATTTCCCTAGTTTGCTTCTGAGAAGGTCATGTAGGACCGTGTCAAAAGCCTTACTAAAATCAAGTTATATCACATCTACTGCTTCCCTCCTCTCCTGGGTGGAGGGCAGGGAGGGATTGTTATGGAGCTTCCCCCATGCAGACCCTTGCTGACCCCAAGCCTCTCCCATTCAGTCAGGCACATCTGCCCCATCTCCATGTGTCCCTGCACCCCTTGTCCACATGTGTCCCTCCACTCCCACTCAGATACCCACTCCTCCCATTGCTTTGTGGCCCTGCATCCCCTCCCCCTATGTGGCTCTGTACCCCCTCCCCATCTATCTCTGTGCCCCCACCCAGACACTCCCCTGTCCCTATGTGTCTCTGTACCCCATCCCCCTGTATCTCTGTGCCCCGACCCAAGCACTCCCCATCCCTATGTGTCCCTGTACCCACTCCCCCTTTACTGATGTGTCTCTGTGCCCCCACTCAGCCACCGCATCCCTATGTGTCCCTGTACCCCCTCCTCATCCTTATGTGTCTGTGTACCCACTCAGCCACCCTCTGTCCCTATATGTCCCTACATCCCCTTCCCGTCCCCATGTGTCTCTGTGCGCCCACTCAGCCACCCTCTGTCCCTATGTAGCTCTGCATCACCTCCACCATCACCATGTGGTCCTGCAACTCCCTCCTTGCTGTGACTACACTCCCATTCAGCCCCTGCCCCAGTCTGTCTTCTCCCATTAGCCCTTATGAGCCCCTGTCTGACCCCCCAGCAGTCCCACACTGTCTGTCTCCCCATAGCCCCTGTTGCCTGACCTGGCCCAATAGGCACTGCAAAGAAGGTAGGCTCTTTCTCTTCCATAGCTGGCCGGGAGCTGCTGCTGTGTTCTAGTGCCACAGTGCCCTCTGGTGGGCAAAAGGCAGAACTGTAGCAACATTGCAGCAGAAGCTTTTTTCTGCACAAAAAATTTATATGCAAAAATTATGCAAACATGCAGTAGTGCAGAATTCCCCTACGAGTAGTCTCTCCTCTGCATACAAGCCGAGATCTAAATTGCCTATCTATCTGATCTCGGCTTTCCTGGATTTAAAAGACTTTGAATAGAAAGCAATGGTATGCACAGCATGTATACAGGTAAGTACTGAGCATTTCAATACACAGCTAACCGAATATGCTTTAGAGATCTGTCCTGGAGCAGACTAGTCTGAAGTTGGGGTCTCATGCTCTGAAAGACTATTCAAGTGGCTTCAATGGAAGCTAGAGAGACAATGATTAAGGTTCGTCTGACTGTCTTAGGTGTTTTCTATAGAACCCATCACAGTGATATTGGAAGGCTTATATACATGTAGCCCTTACATACTATGCTGTATATGGTGCTGTAGCGGTGCTGACTTTCTAATGTACCGGGTGGAGCTCAACCCCCCGGCTGTGCTCCAGGCCCCACTCCCACTCCACCCCTTCCCCCAAACTTCCACCTCACCTTTTACCGCCCCCACTCCATGCCTTCCCCCAAATCCCCACCCCTCCCTGCCTCTTCCTGCCCCTGCCCCACCCCTGCTCGACCCCTGCCTCGTTCCACCCCCTCCCCCGAGAACATCCTGCCTTTGCTCCTCCCTGCCCCAGCACTTCCTGCACACTGCAGAACAGATGATCTGCAGTGGGGGGAGGCTTTGAGGGGCAGAGGCTCAGCATCCACCATTTTTTTTTTCTGTGGAGCCTTGGAGCACCCATGGAGTCAGCGCCTGTGAGCGCTGTGTATTCAAAAGCATGTTTTACAAACATTAACTAATTAATTTTCACAATGCCACCGTGAACTGGGGGGTAATCATTAGTAACTGCTTTTAACAGATGCTGAAAATGCAACAGAAAGATTAAGTGATTTACCCAAGGTCACATAGCAAATCGCTAAAGGTCTCAAAAATTCCATTCCTATTGTCTAATCACTAAGCCATGCTGCCTCTCAGTATTTTTGATAGATGATTAGTATAGAACAGTGGTTCCCAAACTTGTTCCGCCACTTGTGCAGGGAAAGCCTCTGGTGGGCCAGGCCAGTTTGTGTACCTGCTGCGTCCACAGGTTCAGCCGATCGCGGCTCCCAGTGGCCGTGGTTCGCTGCTCCAGGCCAATGGAGATGCTGAAAGCAATGCAGACCGAGGGATGTACTGGCTGCTACTTCCAGCATCTCCCATTGGCCTGGAGGAGCGAATAGCAGCCACTGGAAGCGGCGAGCAGCCAAACCTGTGGACGCAGCATGTACACAAACTGGCCAGGCCCGCCAGGGGCTTTCCCTGCACAAGTGGCGGAACAAATTTGGGAACCACTGGTATAGAAGATTTAAAATTTTTTTCTGTATGTGGTGTTTTTCTGTATGTGGTGTTCCATGTAAAGATAAGTATATACACCTCAGAACCAATCAAATTGAGATTCAGCCACCACTGAATTTTAAGGAAGTTCAGATACAGACTCAAACTATGTGGTTGGTTCCATACCTGTATCTATATACCTAAACCAAAATTGGAGATAGGAACTTCTTGGATGCTTGAATCCTGATCTGAATGTTATGATTAAGTCCCATTTCTAACAGCATAGAAATAGGGGCCTGCATTTTCAGAAGTGGAAGCTTCAGTTTTAGTTCAACTTGAGAGATCTTAAAAGGGCTTGGTTGACCTTTCAAGGCATCTGAAGTCTGGGACCAAAAATTACTAGATGACACTTTCGAAAACTGAGAACTTCCTATCAGTTGAATATCACCGAGAATAAGAGGTTGCCAGATTCCCAGTGGGATGCAGCACTTGCAATTAGCCCCAAAAGATCAGACTTCAAAATACAAGTATCAGAGGGTAGCCGTGTTAGTCTGGATCTGTAAAAGCAGCAAAGAATCCTGTGGCACCTTATAGACTAACAGACGTTTTGGAGCATGAGCTTTCGTGGGTGAATACCCACTTCCTCAGATGCATGTAATGGAAATATCCAGGGGCAGGTATATATATGTGTGCTAGCAAGCAAGCTAGAGATAACGAGGTCAGTTCAATCAGGGAGGATGAGGCCCTGTTCTAGCCTTTATACTTACACACAACTATTTCAAATTTGATGACAATATATATCTCCAGATCAGTGGCACTGCTATGGGCACCCGCATGGCCCCACAATATGCCAATATCTTCATGGCCGACCTGGAACAACGCTTCCTCAGCTCTCGTCCACTCACACCCCTTCTCTATCTACGCTACATTGATGACATCTTCATCATCTGGACCCATGGGAAGGAGACTCTGGAAAAATTCCACCATGATTTCAACAGCTTCCACCCCACCATCAACCTCAGCCTGGACCAATCTACACGGGAGGTCCACTTTCTTGACACCACGGTGCAAATAAGTGATGGTCACATTAACACCACCCTATATCGAAAACCCACCGACCGCTATGCCTACCTTCATGCCTCCAGCTTCCATCCCGGGCACATCACACAATCCATTGTCTACAGCCAAGCACTGAGGTACAACCGCATCTGCTCTGACCCCTCAGACAGAGACCAACACCTACAAAATCTCCACCAAGCATTCTCAAAACTACAATACCCGCACGAGGAAATAAGGAAACAGATCAACAGAGCCAGACGTGTACCCAGAAGCCTCCTACTGCAAGACAAACCCAAGAGAGAAACCAACAGGACTCCACTGGCCATCACATACAGCCCCCAGCTAAAACCCCTCCAACGCATCATCAAGGATCTACAACCCATCCTGGACAATGATCCCACACTTTCACAGGCCTTGGGTGGCAGGCCAATCCTTGCCCACAGACAACCTGCCAACCTGAAACATATTCTCACCAGTGACTGCACACCACACCATAATAACTCTAGCTCAGGAACCAATCCATGCAACAAACCTCGATGCCAACTCTGCCCACATATCTACACCAGCGACACCATCACAGGACCTAACCAGATCAGCCACACCATCACTGGTTCATTCACCTGCACATCCACCAATGTAATATACGCCATCATATGCCAGCAATGCCCCTCTGCTATGTACATCGGCCAAACTGGACAGTCTCTACGGAAAAGGATAAATGGACACAAATCAGACATTAGGAATGGCAATATACAAAAACCTGTAGGAGAGCACTTCAACCTCCCTGGCCACACTATAGCAGACCTTAAGGTGGCCATCCTGCAGCAAAAAAACTTCAGGACCAGACTTCAAAGAGAAACTGCTGAGCTTCAGTTCATCTGCAAATTTGACACCATCAGCTCAGGATTGAACAAAGACTGTGAATGGCTTGCCAATTACAGAACCAGTTTCTCCTCTCTTGGTTTTCACACCTCAACTGCTAGAACAGGGCCTCATCCTCCCTGATTGAACTGACCTCGTTATCTCTAGCTTGCTTGCTAGCACACATATATATACCTGCCCCTGGATATTTCCATTACATGCATCTGAGGAAGTGGGTATTCACCCACGAAAGCTCATGCTCCAAAACGTCTGTTAGTCTATAAGGTGCCACAGGATTCTTTGCTGCTTTTTCAAAATACAAGTTATTTTAGAAACCTCTAAAAATGATCTAAGACGGGGTAGGCAACCTAGGGCACGGGTGCGGAAGGTGGCACACAAGCTGATTTTCAGTGGCACTCACACTGCCTGGGTCCTGGCCTCCAGTCCAGGGGGCTCTGCATTTTAATTTAATTTTAAATGACGCTTCTTAAACATTTTTAAAACCTTATTTACTTTATATACAACAAAAGTTTAGTTATATATTATATAGACTTATAGAAAGAGACCTTCTAAAAACGTTAAAATGTATTACTGGCACACAAACCCTTAAATTAGAGTGAATAAATGAAGACTCGGCACACCACTTCTGAAAGGTTGCCAACCCCTGATCTAAGATATATTATTTATTATTATTTATAATTTCTCTCCCTCCTAGGAAGTACAGCTTGATTTCTGATGCTAAGGCTTATACTGTCTTTATATAATGAGGGATGCAAAAAGAATATCAATAACATTTTTTAAAAAAATTCTCAGACATTCCTAGAACACTTCTGAAAAATTATGTGGGTTTTATAAAAATGCATAATGGTGAGATATGGTGTTAATTTGGAATGACCTATATAAATCATTTTTGGTTTTCCTCACATGCCATATAAGCTTACACACCATATAATTATGTATTCACTATATACAGTATATCTCTATACTGACACAGATATACATACTGTACATACGTGATTTTCAGATCTCAGGTGGAGTTTTGCAAGGCTGTCAGTTATAAAAAAGGGATACTGATGGTAAACTGAGCATATTCCAACTGGAGTCACAACCCCCTGGAATCCCATGATGCCATTTTTAGTCACTTTTCAGAGAAGAGCCACACTTTTAATCAATTTTCATTTAGTCCTAATCAGTAACTTTTGTACCTAAGTCAGTGTTGTTGGGGTACCATTAAAAGCAACTAAATATCAAGACCCTAAAGTTGAGACAGTCCTCAAAATGCATTCACAGGAAAAATTCTAATGAAGTGGGTTTTTTATAATGATGCACAAGCAAAACTGGACTTCGAGTGAAAAAGGCCTTTGAAAATCCATATTTAAAGAAGATAAGAAATGTTGACAGAAAAGGGTCATTGTGCTTTCCATAATGACTCTTGAATAGATGAAGGGGTAGGATAGGATAATATACACATATTGAATTTGAAAGTTTTAAGGTAAAAACACACAAACCTGTAACAACAATAACTCTTTTACTGGGAAAACCCAGGGGCAGGATGACACAAAACAATGTGACATAGAAACTACATAAACAAAAAAATAAATAAATGCAGAAGTTGAAATCGACGCTTGCACATATGTAATTTTAGGTAAGCTTTGAGTTATCTAAGCCCCAAAGGGTTAATGTGATTGCAATAGCTGATTGTGATAACCTTTTTCCAGTCATCTTGGTAAAGTAATCTGCAATGTGGTAATGTATAAATGATCCCAAGTCAACAGGACTCAATTCAGAAAAACACCGGAACAAACCAAAGGAACAGACTGAAGGATCAGACCAAGAGATCAAAGGAGGTAGCAACCATCATGGAAGGTGTAAGGCCTTCCTGGTGCTCCAGAATGTGGTAACTTGGGCCCTTTACCAATTTCCTTTCTTCTGTTATCATTTGTCTGGCATAAATGTATGTTCAGACACTATAAGTGACAATATTTTGGTCTGAAATAGTATAAATAAAGGTGAAAATTGATAAAGCCTAGATTGGGTGAACTTGTGACTCAGTTTCTCACTTTACCCACCAACAGCCTTATTTTAATTCTCAGAAATGTTAAAATACCTTCAAAGTCCCCATCTCTGGCCTTTGCTGCAAGTTCTGAAGACGATATGGTTTCCTGGCATAAAGCACAATCTTCCAGTGCTGCATTCCTTAAACCCTGATTTACTGAAAAACATCATATATTAGATTGTGATAGCATATCTTTTCTTATAGTCTTCTACCATCACTGCAACAAAGATATTGGGAGGTCCCAGCCACACTTAGGGTACATCTACATTGCAGCAGGCTGTGTGATTTGTAGCTCATGTAAACCTACCCATGCTAGCTCTCTAAATACAGAAGTGAAGATGTCATGGTGTGGGCGTCAGCACCAGCTGCACAAGCAAGTACGTACCCAGGGGTGGTCAGATGGGCTTTATGCAACCCACACTGAAGCCTGCAGTTCTGCATCTTCACAGCTATTTTTGCTGAGCTATCTGGAGTACAGCTAGCATGAGAATGTCTACAGGAACTACCATTCACACCCACAGATACAATACAGACATACCTAACTGAATAACTTATCTGTGGGGTGTTGATCACTCCCAAAAAAGTCAGCCTGGTCTTGGTAAACTACATTTATCAGAAATACCCTTAATTCATGACGTGAATTTAGAGGTAAACCCCTCAGTAAGAAGTCCTTAAAAACATTTTTTGTACAAAATAAGGAGAAGAGAAAATTGGAGACTCTCTGATTATGAGAGAGAAATCAAAGGGAAAACCCAAGAGTCCTGCCTGGTTTCAGACACTCAATAGGTCTAGTTAACCATCTGTAACAAGGGACTTATTCAACCATATCTTATTGGGACAACTTGGCTTTTTTAAAAGGGAAGAAAAAATAGCCTTAATTGGGCAATTATTATTAAAAAAAAAAAGGCAAACATTCAGCAGACCATGCTCATTCCCTGGACAAGAAAGAATCAAAGTGGTAACTGACGAAAGCCTGATAACATCTGAATCTCTTGCTGGCTCCTGGTCTAGTTCTGGCCACTTTTGTCTGCTTAATTCAATAGTGTTTTATAACTGGATATTTTCCCACTTTGCAGATCTACTTGGCATTCCTTGATTTATATGCCATTTTTACAAGTGAAGCCAGAATTCTTTTTTTTTAAACACATTGTTTCATCATTTGATAGTTTGTCATTTTTACACATCATTATCTTAATTTTTAAGTTAAAATATCTTCACTGCTTTATATTATTTCACATAGGACATGGAGAAACAAAATGTCATAACACACCATGGGCAATCAAGTGCAATCCCTGTACATATCTTATTACAACCACACAGACAAGAAATACTATTCCTTTCCTTGTATCAGTAAGTAAATGGGCAGAAACATCCTGGAGACTAGGTCTTTTGACTTTTGCTGCAGGACATACTAACATGTATGTATATTTCCACTGAATACATCCCATTTACATACCATTTCTATAATCTCATTTTACCAAGGGTTAAATGACTATATAATAGCTCTGTAGAAGAGCTGAGAGTTATTTCACAGGAACAAAAGACAAATCTCCTGCCAAATATTTTAAAGACCTACCGAAAGGTGCAATAGAGAAAATGTACTTTATGATGTTCACCTTTTTTTTGCTTTTCCTTGTCCTCTGTTTCAGGTTTGGTTGCCATCACTTCAAATAAGGTCTTTAAGATGCTTCGCAAATCACTGGCATAGTTTGTCTGCAGCTGGTCAGCCACACCTAGCAGGCAGTGGAAATGGGTAACGCCATTATTTGAACACCACAAAAAAAAAAAAATCATCCTCTAAGTATGTACAATGCTGCTGTTAATGATTTGATGTTTAAAAAGAACAGGGAACACTTATAGTTCATATTGGTTATAAAATTAAGATTATAGTTGACCATTTTATTTTTAAAAGAAATTAGATTAAACTACAACAACAGTCAACTTTTTTGTTCCTATAGTACTTGTAATCTGATATGCAATATCTGTAGTGTTCTTTCGTCATAATAACATTTTGAGATTCTTTAAATACGAATTACATTGTTACACAGCTAGAAAAAGTTATGATAAGTTACAAGATACAAGTTATGATACAAGGACTACTACTACCAAATTCCCTTCAGGAATTTCTTCCATGGGAGTCTTGGGACAGCACTGGGAAGAGGGAACTCTGTGAGGATGAAGCACCTGCATAACCAAGCTCCTCCTTAACTGCAGGTTTCAGCAGCCCCCAAACACCAGTACTGCAAGCTGCTCTGTACAGGCAGACACCTGCCCCTGCAAGAGCTGTTTGCAGGGTAAGGCCCTAAATTACAATCCTGCAGCTACAATCGTATCTAGTCAGTGCTACATCCTATATTTCCGTGCACACTCTAATTTCATAACAGAGACACAAAGAGAGAAAGATGAATAAAATTCACATTCATAACAAAGGGAGCTCTCATACCTGAGATGCAGACAAAGAGTCGGTGAATAAGGTCATTGCTGCCGTGAAATCGGGATCTGATCTTTTCTCTGGTAGCAATTTTAGCTGCCTGTAAGGCAAGCTGGATTTCCTCCTGATCAATGTCATCAGATGAACAGGAGCTGGTCATTAAACTGCTGCAGGGGACAAAATGTAAGGAAGAAAGGTAACTTAAATCATCACTTTGTCTTTCAGAGAACTACTGACCTCTTAAGGATTTGCTGCTCAAACAATGCTCTTACTATAAAACAGAACAAATAGTTGTAAATTCTGGTTGACCCTTCTGGACCAAGCCTATATAATTACCATGAGGGCCGATTTTCATTCTATAGCATATTTATGAAAGAACATTTAACCAGAAAGCCATTTTCCAGTATTTTATTGGACTGTCCTTTGTCACTATGAAGTGGCAGTAACCAATCCACAATTCAGTTCCATTTCCAGTGTAAGCCAAGTTCTAGGCACTACCGCCCCGCTAAAATCCATAGAAGAATATTAGCCTCAAAATGGGAAGGTTAGATCTGGGGCCAAGTTGGAATTTTTCTATCAATTTTCAAGTTATTTGGAATAGGGGCTCCCGAATTGAGATCCTAAAACGGAGAGGTTCACCAGAATCCGAAAATCATTCTAGTTTTAATTACCACTTTGCATGGGGGAGGGAGGGAAGGGAAAGCAATAAATCGTAGTTTCTTTAGTAAAGGTCTAGCACACAGGATGTAAATTAGGCCATGTCTACATCTAAAATTTTGCAGCGCTGGTTGTTACAGCTGTATTAGTACAGCTGTATAGGGCCAGCGCTGCAGAGTGGCCACACTTACAGCAACCAGCGCTGCAAGTGGTGTTAGATGTGGCCACACTGTAGCGCTGTTGGGCGGCTTCAAGGGGTTTCGGGGAACGCGAGAGCAAACCGGGGAAGGAGACCAGCTTCGCCGCGGTTTGCTCTCGCGTTCCGCGAACCACCCTGCAAACCGCAGGGAAGGAGACCTGCTTGCTCGGGTTCGGGGAACGCGAGAGCAAACCGGGGAAGGAGACCAGCTTCGCCGCGGTTTGCTCTCGCGTTCCGGGAACCACCCTGCAAACCGCAGGGAAGGAGACCTGCTTGCTCGGGTTCGGGGAATGCGAGAGCAAACCGGGAAAGGAGACCAGCTTCGCCGCGGTTTGCTCTCGCGTTCCGCGAACCACCGTGCAAACCGCAGGGAAGGAGACCTGCTTGTTCGGGGAACGCGAGAGCAAACCGCGGCGAAGCTGGTCTCCTTTCCCGGTTTGCTCTCGCGTTCCCCGAACCGCCGAGCAAGCAGGTCTCCTTCCCTGCGGTTTGCAGGGTGGTTCGCGGAACGCGAGAGCAAACCGCGGCGAAGCTGGTCTCCTTCCCCGGTTTGCTCTCGCGTTCCCGGAACCACCCTGCAAACCGCAGGGACGGAGACCTGCTTGCTCGGGGTTCGGGGAACGCGAGAGCAAGCCGGGGAAGGAGACCAGCTTGATTACCAGAGGCTTCCTCAGGTATGCTGGGATACCTGCTTATTCCACGGAGGTCAAGAAAAGCGCTGGTAAGTGTCTATACTTGATTACCAGCGCTGGATCACCAGCGCTGGATCCTCTACACCCGAGACAAAACGGGAGTACGGCCAGCGCTGCAAACAGGGAGTTGCAGCGCTGGTGGTGCCCTGCAGATGTGTACACCTCCTAAGTTGCAGCGCTGTAACTCCCTCACCAGCGCTGCAACTTTCTGATGTAGACAAGCCCTTAGTCCATTACACCCTAATTTTAGAAGTTATTGAGATGTTAAATTGTTATCTCAGAATGGCTCATCAGTGCCAATGAGCTTATAATAGGCCACCAAATGACCTTAGGAGACTTAAACCTTCACTTAAAAAAAAAAAAGTTATTCCTTAGTCTTTTCTTCTTATGGAGACAGAGCTCAAAATGTAAACCAATCCTCAAGGAGGCTTCCCAGTGGAAATAGGTTATTTTCTCCATCAAAACTGAAGTTAATCAAACAAGCTATATAAAAAACTATTTTAAAAAGTGGTGGTCTCCAGAGTTAGACTCTCCAACCCTTGTTTCCCCTTTGGTCATAACTTTTGAATAGAGTGAGCTGCAATTAAAATTGAACTCATCTAGTCAAGGCAAAGGAAACGTGCATCTCTCTGCTCTATTCCCCTGAGAAAGTTAGAAACTCAGACTAATTTCCCCATCCATACCAAAGAGATTCTTCTCATCAGTGACTAGGAAAATCTAGAATGCTTTACTCATAATCACACAGTAGTTTTGCTAACTCCAGCCTTTTTCCCATTATACACATAGCATTGAAAAAAAAAGTTCACTTTACAAGTTATTAAAAATAGCATGCTGAAGGCAATTATTTCCTACTTCACATTAGGGGCCAAACCAATAAGATACTGATGATATGTTCAGCATCTTGCAGGATCAGTCCCTACTACTATAAGGCCCCAAACCACTTATTTAAGTGTCAGCTAAAGAGCTAATGTATTTATTGAGATGATTTCAAACGAATTATTTGTGGGGCACAGTTTTGATATTCCCCTTATGAGCTATACAAGCACAGAGAGTGCTCAAAAATGTAATATTGTAGACATTAGGCTGTGGAATTCTGAAAGCCTTACTAAAAGTCTTTGATCTGAAAATGACACACCTTACTGGTTAATTATAAAAGGAACACAGATGAAAAGATGGGTGCTTGGGATCACTGAGAATGCAGAATTAAGGTAGTTTGGGTACTTTAATTGTGATTTTCCATACTTTCAAATACTTGGGTTTCTTGCAAGTTTAATCTTAACCTTCCTGTTTGTTTAATGTTTGTTAATTACAACGGTTTTGTAAGAAATGTTTATGCTCAAACTTAATTTCACCTTAACAAATCTTTTTTGCCTAGAATTAGTGAAGATAATCAAATTTCTCTCTCTCAGCCAACTTCTCCATGACTCTCGGGGGTAAAATTATAATATTTGTGATATCTGTTGACATGGAAAGGTTTCAGATAGCATCGATTAAAGGCAATGATTTAGCATAGGGCCAAGCAAGATGAGTAAGTGGTTTGAGAGGGAGTAAACTGCTTGCAAAAACAAATTGCAAAGGGCCAGATATTGAATCCCTTACTTGCGGTGGGGAGTAGTTAGACAATTAGTCCCATTGACTCCAAGAGGACAACTTTTTTTCATAGATTCATAGACTCTAGGACTGGAAGGGACCTCAAGAGATCATCGAGTCCCTTGTATAATTTCTCCCCAAATGTGAGTTTCCTATCTGGTCCTAACCAACATGGCAAAAGGAAAGGGATTTTTTCCTCTCTCTCTCTCTCTCTCTCTCTCTACATATATGAAGTATTTGCAATATATTTGCAAAATAAACATTGTGATTTCATTGGATCTCTCAAGCTAAGCTGTGTTACGCCTGTATGGGAACTTTTATGGAAAACCCAGGTGCAGCAGAAAGTGAGCGTGGCAATTCAACAGACGACTCTTTCCCCTCTGAATCACTACTGAGGGAGTGTTCCAGACTCCAGAGCATGCGGTTAAGTGGGCACAGAGCTCTGTGAGGGACCTTTCAGAACATAATATATTCAGTCACTTCAGTTTTCCAAGAGAAAGATGTGTTCATCCCAATGTCTCAGTCAGATTCTTATCTGGGTAATCATGTTTTACCTACATAAATTCCTCCTACTATTTCAAATCAATACAATTTTATTCACTTCGTATTCCAAATTAGTAACAGCTCTGTAGTGTGCTGTTAACATCTGTCACGCTCTACTATGTAGCTGGCTGAACTTCTGTGGTGGGTGGAGATTTCTTACTACAAAGTGTGAAAAGTGCTTTGGAATTCTGGGATGAAAGGTTTTATATAATTAGGATAGACAGATATAAACTATATAGAACTATTTACAGGAAGATGAAGTATTTAGCGCTCAGGATTTTGTCACTGTTCAAAGAAGAACGAACTTTCCAGAATAATATCAAATATGGTGTTAACAATCATTTCTGGGGTAGACTGGCAGAGTTTGCCTTTATCATGATGATCAAGCCATATTTATGCAGCAGCACCCTAAATATAAAGAAAAATTGATGCAAATAAAATTATTTATTTAAATAAAGGACAGACTGGTCATATTTTATTTTAAAACATTTTATTTTAATAATGGTATAGGGAATAGTACACCTCTACCTCAATATAACGCAACCTGATATAACACGAATTTGGATATAACATGGTAAAGCAGTGCTCCGGGGCAGAGTGGGGCTGCACACTCCGGTGGATCAAAGCAAATTCAATATAATACGGTTTCACCTATAATGCAGTAAGATTTTTTGGCTCCCGAAGACAGTGTTATATCAAGGTAGAAGTGTATATAGAGATGCTTTGAAAATTAAAGATGTAGTAGGAAAAAAGAGAATGATCAACTGGAATTAGAGATATAACTTTTCTTATAGCAGTGCTACAGCAAACAGGGGTGGCTATGTCAAAACAGGTATCAGACTTCGTAGGTTTTAAAATGATCTTATAGTAAAATTAACTTGAATACTACAGAGGGTTAAAATATTGGACAGCTATGTCTTCACCATAATTTCAATACCTGATCAAGTAGGTTTTGGAAATCTAGTGGGAACACTTTCCTTATATGATTTCATAATAGATTTGCATATAACAACACAACAGCACATGACTGATTAAAAATGATCTTTACCAATTGATAGCAAATGTGTGGAAGGCATTTTTTAAAAATGTTATCAGATTGGCCTTGATATGGGATGGTTCAGTGCAGACACTTGTAAGAAGAGGCTGTTATTTGCACTGATAGCAAATAAATACTATGTTCTGAAGTAGATAGGTGTTTCCTCATTTATTCAAAGTCTCAGTTGAGGGGAAACCTATTACCTCTGTTAATAAATTTTCAAAAGAAAATAATTTAATAAATATTGAGAGAAAAACAGAAAGGACAATGAATTCTTCTTGTTAAATGTGTATTGCACAAACCTTGAATCTATTTGAATTTAAAAAATTAGAATATAAAATTCACATGGCACACACTAAATGGATTACAAGCTGGTTAACTGATAGGTCTCCAAAAGTAATTATAAATGGAGAATCATTGAACAAGTGCGTTTCCCATGGGGTCCTACAGAAATAAGTTCTCTGCCCTATGCAATTTAATGTTTTATCAATGACCTAGAAGAAAACATAAAATCATCACTGACAAAGTTTGCAGATGACATAAAAATTGGTAGAGTGGTGAATGGAGAGGTCAAATCACTGATACAGAGTGATCTGGATTGCTTGGTAAACTGGGTGCAAGCAAACAATATGTATTTTAACACATGTTCATCTAGGAACAAATATGTTGGCCATATTTACAGGATGAGGTATTCTATCCTGGGAAAACGATTTGGGGATTGTAGTGGATAACCAGCTAAACACAAGCTCCCAGTGTGATGCTAGATTTCAGCAGAGAGTTATATAAGCTTTACATTTATATTACACAAGGACAATTAGTTCTCTTAAAAGGAGATTAAGAGAAGCAGTTGATTATTCATAGCAGGGGGCAGTTGATATCCTACTATATCCTACTACGTACTATCCTACTATGTACAGTTCAATAACTTCCTCAGTTCTGAAAAGTAAAAGTTCCCCTCTGATGTTCTGTTTTCAGGCAATGTCTTTAATTATGACTCTACACGAAATGTAGAGATTTCAGCACATTGTCAGTGTTAGTTTAATAAATCTAAATCAAACGGGCTTCAATTCGAGCAAGACAGGTTGCTCTTAGACATAAACTCAATATGGCTAAGGCCCTGGAGGCTCCACAGCAATAATACAAATATCATCCAGAAAAATATTATAGAGAACTGAGTGATTATTCTGGGGGGCATGGATTGGTGTTCACGTCGCACTCCTCATTAGTAACTGGTCAAGGCCAGGCAAGCTAATGGTCCAACTGGCAGACCAAAATCAGGGATGAATCCTGGTCATGTGCCACCTGAGGCATGTTGTGCATATGCTAAGAAGAAATAGTGATTATTCTTACCATATGAATAATCTTAAATTATTTGTAATCTGGACACTTCTATTGCTTGTTCTGGGAAATGTTATGAAGCTGTACGAGTATTGGTCCTAAGAAGCAATGGGACATTTCACAACAAAATCTGAAATGTGAATATTTCCACCTTTGTTGTAAATTCAAAATTACTTTAGCTTTCAAAAATTTGTTCCTTAAAAAGGTACTATTTTGATGAGAAGTTTAGCTTATTTTGAAACAGAAATTTGTCCCACTGCAAAACCAAGAGATGATACATTTTGCAGTTAAGTTATTCTGCCTGAATTCACACACACACACACAAAGTGACGTTTCAGAGACGTTGAAATGAGATAAAGCACATTGTAGAAAAATTTGAAAAAATGTTTTCCATAACTACATACATCTTCAGCTTCAAGGAATATTATTAACATTGCTGTATGTCATGCTGGAAATTGGAAAGTGATATCAGTCAGTTCTTTAGTTCTGATCAATATTCCACAGAAAAAGACTTTGGGTCAGATTTTCAGCTCGTATAAATCAGTGTAGCTCCTTTGACTTCCATGGAATTATGCCAATTTACATTAGCTGAGGCACTGGCCCTATGTTAACAATCCCTAAAGTTCCACGGTTAAAAACTGAAATATCAGGAAATTCTCAATTTAAGGTTGCATGTATTTGGCTCCCTCATGCATATGCATTATGACACAGTCCTAATTACACACCTACATACCATTCCTCAAATTATACATTCCATCGCGATTCTTTTCTCCCACCTTAGAGATCTAAGTTTATCTCATAATAATTTTCTTTTTATACCTAAACTCATTTTTTTGTCATAAGGGTCCATTATATTTTTTACTTTGAATGAGATTTTCAAAAGTGCCTACGTAGTATAGGATTACAAGTCCCACTGAAATTCATTTAGGTGCTTTCTGGAAATCCCACCCATCATTTTTTTATAACACGTCTCTTCAGTAAGTTATTATTCTTATATAACATTTATATTGCATTAGCACCTAATGGCCTCAACCAGGTCAGGGTGCCAATGTGCGAGGCATTGTACAAATATTAAATGACAATTCCTGACATACAGAAAGACAATGGATGAAGAAATAACTTTCTAAAAAATTACAAGATATCAGTGTTGGTTTCTACCAGAGTTTTTATGTCAATAGAGACTTTCTGGGTACCATATTTAATATTTTGTTCAAATTTTTCTGAAATTCAAATGAAAACATGAAAAAATGGCAAAATAACGATATCGGCTACTTGGAAAAAAATTAGCTTGGGAATGTAAAACTTAATCCATCTGAATTTACTTTCAAGAGCTTTCTGTTTCCACTGTGACAACATTATCTTCCAATAATGTCTCACTTGGTCAAATATGCACCCAAGGCTCTCCGAAATATACAGTCACTTTGGGAAAATATACTGCAGAATGGAATAAATCTAAACTGCAAAAAAAAAATCCTTAACTTGAAGAATTTAAAAATACAATTATTAAATGCATCTTTCTGTGTGTGTGTGTGGGGGGAGGGGAAGGGTAATAGTGTATAGTACTGTGTGAGAGCATCAGCCCAGGAGTCTGTTGGGGATGTGAACATGAGAGTTTTGATTTGGATTTTGAACCCTCACTCTCATACGGGAAGGCTCTGAGAGCATTAAAGAGACAATGCACTCTTAATGAGAAGATTGCATTTCATACTAACACATGGAGCTACGTTGGATGGCATAATAAATAGTAATATAATAGTTAACTCCAAAAGAAGCTATCCAGTCATAACTGTGTGAGAAAGACAGAAATAGAGACTGAGACGCAGAAATGTAGAATACTTTTTCCCACTTGAAGGAACTATAGGGGTTAGAGAAATTTATTAGCATAAAGTTTTCACATCCCCCTACTCCCAAAAATCAGTTCTCCTAAAAAAAATTAAATAGAAAACAACAACTTGCTGAAGTCAGTTGCAAAATTTCCCAGAACCTAGCTGAGTCCTAATGTATCCAGTCATAGGAGTCAGCACCGCAAAAAGCTGATTAATGTATTTAAAAGTACTCTAAATTTTTAATTAAAAAAAGAAGCCATCTGTCCATTTTTCATGCAGTTCTAAGAATGGGAAGAAATTCTCTCTTTTTAAAACTTAATTAGTGATCTTACATAACGTCTTCCCATTGCCAAGAACTCTGCAAAGGTTGCAATTATTGTAGCAATTTAGTTAATTATGTACAATCTTAAAATCCCCAAACAACGTGCTATTTTAAGTTTTTTGAAAAAAAGCAATTTGCACTATAAAAATCATTTTCTTGAATCTAATAATTTATGTGCTATTAATAACACAGGAAATGCCAATTGGCACTCAATGTTTTTATATCTTAAAAATGATAAATAAAGTCAAATTCACTACCAGAAGCTGGGAGTGGTTGACGGGAATGGATCACTCAATAATTGCCCTGTTCTTTTCATTCCCTCTGAAGCATCTGGCACTGGCCACTGTTGGAAGAGAGGATCCTGGGCTATCCGGACCATCAGTCTGACCCAGTATAGCCACTCTTAGGCTCTAAATTACTAAATTATTAAAGGGTGAACTGAAAAATCAAAGGCGAGGCCCTCATGACTGGAAAAAATGACTAAGAATTACAATTTGAAATAAAATAAAAAATAAACAAAATAAAGATTTTTTTGTGTTAAACAGTGAAAAAGAGTACTGTACCACTAGGTATAGATGAGTAGATGACAAGTTTACTGTACACAGAAAATACAAATGCTCCAGCCACAGGCAGTGAGAAGGAGCTGAAGGTGGGGCAGTTCTGCCCTTTATACCCCCATTTCAAAGCACAAGGAGTGGGGAAGTGGGCTGGGCCATCCCTACTGGTATTTCTAGGGAAAACTCTCTGGCATCAGAATGCACACACACCTATGATGTAATGAACAGATGCATGCCCGTGAAGAACAACAAAACATTTGCCCTTGTTTAAGATTCTTGTATATTTGACTATTTTATTTAGATTACACAGAAAATAAAA
The DNA here is from genome assembly GCF_025201925.1 of Gopherus flavomarginatus. NCBI lineage: Eukaryota > Metazoa > Chordata > Testudines > Testudinidae > Gopherus > Gopherus flavomarginatus. Next base: position 267,239,706 of record NC_066619.1, on the reverse strand, counting down.
AAATACATTTAAGGATGATTATTCTATTTGTACCATATTGGGCATTTTAAGCCCCGTATCTCTTCAATATGAAATCTAACATTAAAAAATAAAAACAAAAATCCTACAAGCTGAAGTTTTACCCTCACGTTATAACTTTGCTAAAATAGTTATAAGCTCATAAAACATATCTCAGTATCTCCTTTGGCAACAATTCTATCTCACTCAGGGCACTGAAGACACGTTAGACATGCGAAAAATTTAACCTGCCTGAAAACAAATTGTGGAATTTTCTAGGTGACATACAGTAAATTAGAAAATGCAGAGCCCTTTGGAGGTTTTGTTTGTCTCTCCTGGGGCTCCACTACAAGTTTGTGAAAAAGCATTAAAACCCAGGGGAGTCATGAAACACATCAAGAGATTCCTGCTGGTGAAAAAACCAGAAACATCTGTTACAGTCACAAATGTCTTGTGGTCTAAGATCATAAGCAAAAGCTGGCAGAGTGGATGAACTCTGATCTCTTTTGTCTGTACCACTCCACAGGAAGTGGTCAGAAGATATGGTAATAAAGTAGTAGATGTAAACCATTATATAATACAGTGTATTATACCCAGGACCGGCGCTAGGGTTTCTCGCGTCCTAGGCGCACGGCCATTTCGCCGCCCCCCCGCGCTGATCCCGCGGCTCCGGTGGAGCTGCCGCAGTCATTCCTGCGGAGGGTCCTTTGGTCTGCAGCTCCGGTGGTCAACCGGAGCCGCCTGCCGCCCCCCCGGCAAAATGCTACCCCCCGAATAATCCTGGTGCCCTAGGCGACTGCCTAGGCTGCCTAAATGGTAGCGCCGGCCCTGATTATACCAGTTCTTCTCAAATAGTAGGTTGAGAAAAGGTTCTAGATGGGTCACAGGGCCCTAAGCAAACATACCCTTCTCCTGGCCCTTGGGGAGGGATGAAGAGATTTAGAAAGCAAGCTCACCTCGCACTCATCCTGCACGTGGGACTGGCTCCCTGCTCTGGGTGTTACAGCCTGCTGCACAGGGTCACAGTGCTACACAGGTTTTGCCTGTCAGGGTTGACTAGAGCCACTGCTGTGGAGTGAATGGTTGGGTGGGCTCACTCTCCAAACCCAACCCTCACCCTCACCCCGAGAACTACCCTCTGTACCAGGTCAGGATTAGGGCTGCTGTGCTGGGAGGGAGGGTACACATATGCAATGGTAGGGTTTCTAAACAAGACCAAAAGCAGTTGGAGGGTCACCTTCGTAAAAAGTTTGGGAACTACTGTATTTTACTATTATGAATTATATATAACCATTATACCAACAGCTTGTGAATAAGAGTTCCATATCAAATACCCAGCCTCACAGAGCTTAAAACATGCACAGACAATCTATAATCAAACACCTTCCGGCAGGAATGTTAACAATTTAGGATAAAAACCGGAACTGCTGCATATTCTGATTTTCTCTTTACACACAAATCCCTTCCTCCTCCCTCAGCTACACTAGTTGAGATCTTTACATTCCTGACCTTAGAATCTAAAGCTTTACATGCAGAGTAGTTAGCAGCAGCCTTTATAAATTCTGAACAGTCTTTTCAGAAATTAGAGCAGGGAAAGTGGAAAAAAATAATCTACCAGTTACCCAGTGACCAAAATTGGTATTCCCAAACAAAAGCCTACATTAAAATAGAGTTACGGTTGTACTGCCAATACATATACCTTAAACAAACACACACCCACCTGATTGGAACAATACAGTTAAAAAATTAAACATTTGAAAGTGAGGAAATTCACAGTTGAGCTTAATCAAGTAACTGATCCATCCCCATGTCCCTGATCACCCATGGATATGCCCAAAACATCTTTAATCTCCACATATTATAGCCTCCTGCATTTCTAGCAAAAGCCACTACTCCCACTATACCATCCCACAGTTTACATATTAACAGAATAGCCATCCACCCACTTCATATGAGCCATCTTGCCAATCATGAAGCCTCCACCAATTCGCTTTCCTTTCATGAACAAGACAAACATCATCTCACTTCTCCCTTTTCCTATACTGAGTAAGGATGACCTTGTGCCTCCTAGTCCCATATTCCCTCAAATATTTGTTTGTTCAGCACATGCATCCACACTGACAGTCAGGGTTTTACTCAAACTATTGAAAATATACAATTTTACCTTTCCTAGGTATTTGGCTGGTTTCATCATTTTACATTAATTAGTAACAAGAACAGGAGATCTTGCCTTAATCAGCATTTCCCCCATCTCTAACTACAAAGACTTTGATGTCTGGTTTAGACATTAGTATTAACTGCTGTTTGAGTAATTGCAATGCCCATTAAAGGTTTGAAATCCAGCATCCCATTGACTTCCGTGGGTTTTGGATCAAGTGTATAGATATGATCAGGTGTAAAGAAAGTAAGATTCACCTTGCACTCAAAATATGGCATTAATTTTCCAAAGAAGTTGGTGGTGCAGTGCTGCTACATGGAGGATTTGAGTTACCTGGCGTGCTTAAGTCAACAACTCACAAAGTTACATCTAGTGAGATTGGAATAGTCAAGTAATTAAATCAGAACATCCCTTCTGAATTATTATTCTTTTCAAAAGAGCTATCTGGGTTTTTAGAGGGAAAAAATCCAACACACAGACACTAAATGGGGAGACATGTTTCTCTGAAAAAAATAGTGATAGTCTGGTGGAGAAGGCACCAATTTTATTATTAAATGGCCCCCAAATTATTTCCTATTAGTCCACAATTTTCTCTTTTCCCATCTGAGTAGCTGAATCACAGATCATCACTGACAGGGGGCTTTCTCTCTTTTCATTCTGTCTGCTGTGTGAGAAGTCACTACAAAAGTGGAGACTAGGGAAAAGGAAATTGTAATTCTAAAATGATGAAGTGGACTGTAGCACATACTTTAATCAGGCAAGTGGACAGTTACTAATTCATTAATATATCTTCTCCACTTAATTTTTTTTAAAAATGGATGCGTCTATACTTAGCTAAATAGAGCAACCTTGTGCTTCTGTTGTTGACACTCTTGCATTCCCTCCCCCATTCCCTATAATGTGTTCTACATCCATCTGCTTCATCTTTACTATAGCGCCAATCCTGTAAAGTGTTTAAGCTCATGCTTAACTTTAAGCACATGAGTAGTCCCATTAATTTATCTTCAGTTTAAACAATTTAAACACACATGTTGTAAAGTGCTTGTGAGGACCTAGCCCCATAACTCGAAGGGATGCTGAGAGCTGAGAAAGGAAGGGACTTCTGCAGACAGACAACATTTAATTTTAAAAGCGACTGATTTTCATTGCTGAGTAAAGAAAATATACCTGAAATCTAAATTGATTAGATTCAAGCATTACACTCTATTTCTATAACAATATAAAAAAAAGTTCTTCAATGTTTATACTCCTATAGAAAAAGAAAGGAATGAAAAGGAAAAGGAAACAAATTCTTTCACTGAACCTTTGGGTTTGCCTACATAGTGGCCAAATTCTGTTCTGTCTGCTAATGTAAATCCTTGTAATTCCCCTGAAGTCAAAGGTGTTGTTCCAGACTTACACTGGTGTAAGTGAGATCAAACATTTGCCTTGTGCTGGGAAATTGCATGATACATAGATCCCTCTGAGACCCCAGAGAAAGTGTAATGTGTTTATTTTCTATTGATAAAAGTGACAAGTGATTTTGTCTGCCTCCATTTTTGGGTGCCTACCTTGGAACAATTTGCAGAAGACCAATTTCCAGAAAGTGCTGAGCACCTAACCATCTTAAAATTGGGCCCCTTTATTGAGTTTAAGCTGGTCACCCAGAAATGGAGGTATGAAACATCATCAGTCACATTGAAATTTTTGACTTACATGTACGTCGGTAAGGGCACATTATTGAATAAATACATTTGACCTTATCTTTATCCATAAGTATCTTGTGTTAGTGTAAATTCTTCTGTTACTATTAAAGTTAAGATGTGATTGCACATAAAAGGTTTAGCTGTTGACATAATTATACAATGTTTGGAAACATCCAGTATGGTATTGTTCTGATAGTGCCAAAAAGGTGTGTGGAGCTCTGGCTGGGAAAAAAAGACAAGAAAGGACAGCAGGGAGTGTGATGATTCAATGCATCTCCTAAGTAGCTTTCTTCAGTAGGATTCCACTGACTCCCAACTAGAATTTAAAGTTCACCTTCCCCCTATTCTCCCCCCAGCAAAAATCCTGAAGGAAAGCAGGTACTGGCAACATCAGATTATTCTTCCCTGGATGCAAGGATCCAGGTTCATGTAAGGAAGTGGAATATACTCTTCTTGGTGAATCTAGCCCTAAAAGTTTAGTAGAGGGCATTTTAGAGCATAGGCTCATCTTCAGGTGCAGGATGGTGGTGGTGGGGAGTTGTATGTGCATATGTACCTTCTTCCCCACTGCAAAATGAGAAACGCTGTAGGGTTCTATGTATCATTCTGAATTATTTGTTTCAATTCCAAGACACAACTGGTAGCTAGAAAGTTTTCCTTACTGCTTTGTAACATCAGTGTCATTTAGCCTAGTATAACCTGCAAAGGATTATCACAGTAGCATGGAGAAATGGATGTTCAAGTAGCAAAAATGTTTCCCTCTTCCCCTGCTTGTCTGACAGATAAATAATGTTAAAGAGCTATTTAGCGTTAAACCTAATCTGATCTGCTCTTGGAGATGCATCTCTCACTCTAAAGAGTTTGACAACCCTAAGGGAAATTCATTAATGAAATGTTGCCAAATAAAATTTGAAACTATACTGCAAAAAGGCATACATGAAAAAATGCTACTAACTTAAACAAGCAAAGGGAAACAAGTGATGAATGGTTTTGCGTGACTCAGTTTCTCAGGGGCTCATGTACATATATTTTTTAAGTTTCAATTCACATTAGTTCTCAACTTCTGAACTTTGCTTTCTGCATAGAGTTCAAAGTCAAAAGCCAAAAAACAAATAGTTCAATCTACCAAATTTGTCCTGTGTTGGCACCAAATCAACTCAATTTGGGCCAGAGTACAATACCCTTATTCACAAAGAATAGTACCTTACAACCCAGAGTCCTACTAAAGTCAACAGGACTACTTGTGTAGTAAGATAGTGTGCATAGCAGTATCACGCTCTGGAGCTATTTGAATTATTTCAATGCAAAACTCACAAAGCAGAATGTAAAACTCACAAAGCTCAAAACTGGACACAGGTTTGCTCAGAAGCATTATGATTGTTAGCAAACTCTCCCATTAATGTAGTTAAAACTCTAAATTTGTAACAACATCCTAAAGCAAGCAAGTAAATTTAACATGGTTTGGGATGACACTGGACAAAATAAATCTTTAGATTTCTATGTTAACACGTGATATTCATTCCCTTCCACAATTGTAAATAATGTATTTTGATTCCTATTTACATTCTTATTGCAGGTTATTAGAGAAAACAGCAAAAAGGTAAAAGTTTAGGCCACAGACACATTTAAGAGTAAAGAAAGAAAAAAGACTCAATACAAGTGCCAAAAAATAACAAAGATGCATGAGGGGTACAACTCAGCAATAATGTAACAGAGCAAAGGTAAGAGACTGTAAAAAGCTAGTTACGAGAATGAAACAAACATTGCAGAAGTTAAGAAAGGAAATTTTTCTAGTACTTAAGGGGACTGTCACAAGACAGCACAGAGAGTTTAATGGCTGAAAACACTGCAAAAAGCATTAGTAAATGCCTTATACGATTGCTTATAAGGAACACAGTTACCTGTCCAGCACATTTTCCAGAATATATAAAAATGATGCCCACTGAGCTTGAGATTACATTAAAACATGATAAAATTGTGGAGAAAGATATTGATGGAAAAAAAGGTAAGAAACCGGGTCAAGATGGCGCTCCTTAGATGATGGTTAAGGTGATGAGAGGAACACTTTTAGAGAGAGTGAAAAGCTTATGACAAACAGGAAAGTTCTCAGGTGCTGGAAAGAAATACTGTACATGTATTTAAAAGGATCTAGGAAACTAGCACTCCAATCCAGGAAAGCACTTAAGCACATACTTTAATTTAAGGCACAAAAGTATTCTCAAACGCTTTAAATCAGGATAGTGACATGGTTAAAGTTAAGCATGTGCTTAAGTACTTTGCTGAATGGGGGGTTTCAGTATGAAGTCTTGATTCCTGGTAACATTGATCAGATAGAGAGCAGGAAAATGCTTAATTTTTAAAATAGCATTCAGGGATTTAGCAAAGATTCTCACAGTGACATAGCATGGACTCACACACAACAGTGCAAGTCTTATAAATCTGACTTAATTTTCAGAAGAAACAATTGTAGACACAAGTTATCTTAACTACAAGAAAAAGCTGTAGACATAAGTTATCTTGACTACAAGAAATATCAGTACAGTGGCACACAAAATACTAATTTACAAGGACAGGCGAATATGGTGCAGGAGATAAGCTGCTCTAGCTGATAAAGAATTACTTGTCCTCAAGGCTCTTGGAATCTCCGGTGAACACTTGAGGTATCCTGTATTGTCCTTTCAGCAATCACTACGCCTGGAGTGGACTTATTCCAGCGTTACATAGTGTGTTTAGCAGAGGGCAACCACATTCGGCAGATAAAATGTTCTTTATTCCAAGAATATTGGTAAGTGGAAATACTTCAGAAATGAAAAGACACAAAGAATGTTTTTTACCAGGCAAAGATAAACACGTTAATCAAGGAAATATAAAGGACAATAAGACCACTTTGCATTTAATTCCCCTCACCAAAAAACTAAAGTCTTTTCTATATGGGGACACTCAGAAAAGTTAATCTGTATTAACTAAAGGTGTACATTTAAAGTGGATTAGTTAAACTACATTAAACTCCTGTATAGATGTTCTCGTTCAGAATTAAAGAGGCCTCAATTCAGTTTACTTTAATTCACTTTACTATAAACCCAAATTCCTTGGGTAACATTTGTATGTATTCTGGAAATTGTACTGGACTGGTATGTCTGTCCCTTATGCTATGCACTTTGAATTAAACTAAACTGAATTAAGGCCACTTTAATTCTGAATGAGAGAGTTCACTCAGGGTTTAATGTAGTTAATTAATTTCCTTTTAATTCACACCTTTCAGTTAACTTGGATTAATTTTCCTGAGTATCCCCAATGTATACAAGCCCTAAAAAATGCAAACTGAGGTAAAGGAAGGATGGGATGCTTAGAATAATTTAGGAGTAATGTGTTTACCTAGAAAAAAAATCAAAGATTAAAAAAGGTCAAGAAAGGTTTTGTGCAATTGACATTTCAGACAGACATGTGCAGGATCAACTTACAGCCAGAGTCAAAGACCAAAAATTCAAAAAGATAAAACAGATTTTCCAACAACTTTTTTTATGATTGCTGATAAAAATTAGTGCAACGTGCAAACAGAAAAGGTGGGAAGATAGAGAGCAGGAATAGCATAACCCATCAGGAAGACTAGATGTCTCCATAGAACGCTATTATTTGGCATTTGGAAGTACAGAATTCACTAACTGCAATCTCATATGGAGGCGCTCAAACAAATAATTATTTTGATATGGTACTTTTCTTCTGACATTTTTAGAGAAAGACTATCTTTTCCCCCATTTCTGCTTCCCCAAACTTCTCATAAACTCTTGAATTCCTGATCCTACACCAAGGTCAAGAAGCATTGAATACAAACAAACAGTTGAAAGATAAAGAGGCAAGAAGAAGAACAAAAGAAGAAAAGCAGAGAATTATCACAGACCTAGAAACACCAGAAACATCTTGACTAAAATTTCAGAATCTCTCCGAATGTACTGTTAAAAAAGGCAACATCATTTCTATGAAAATACTGAAAAAGCAAAAGAACCTTTATTTCTGTTTTAATAACTTTTTGTTGCCCTAAAATGCATTCTCATAATTAAGGCTGCTAGTTTGTCATGGATTCTCTGACTTTCTGAGACCTCCATGACTTCTGCAGCGGCTGGTGCAGAGAGCCTGGGGGCCGCCTGAGCAATTCGAGTAGTCCCTTGGCCAGCCACATCGGCAGCTGCTGGGGTAGTTGTGCCACTGCCCCCTCCCCCCCCAGCAGCAGCAGCAGGAGTTCAGGTGTGGGAGGGGGATCAGGGCCGGGGACTGGGGAATGGGAGGGTGTGAGGACTCTGGGCGGCACTTACCTTTGGGGAGTTCCCTGAATGCAGCAACATGTCCCTTCCTCCTCAGCTTCTAGATCCATGCGCTACCTCCACTCACAGGCATCGCCCTCGCACCTCCAGCCAATGGCAGCTGCGGAGCCGGTGCTTAGAAAGGGGACAGTGCTCGGAGCTAGGATCTGACGGAGGGATATGATGCCGCTTCCAGGGAGCCAGGCAGGGAGCTTGCCAGTCGTCCCTCCCCCACCCAGCAGTGGTCCTGGGTCACCCACCGCTGCCTGCACCCCCCAGCACCAGCAGGGGTCCCAGACCGCCCCCCCGACCCATGGCAACCCTCCCAAGCCCCCCTCCCCCCCCACGAGCACCTATGGCGACCCCACACAGGCACCTGTGGCACTCCCTGGGCCATACCCCCACAAGATTTAGTCAGGGGTATATACTACAAGTCATGGAGAGGTCACGGGCCATGAATTTTTGTTTACTGCCTGCGACGTGTGCATGACATACTAAAAATACCCATGACTAAAACATAGCCTTACTCATAATCCTTACTAATTCCCTTAGCAAAATCAACTACAAAAGATTCGTCTCCCTCACACGTGCTTAGCTGATTAGAACACACGCCAGCATTCTTAACATATTTTTGGGCCACAAAATAATAGCAAAACTAAAGAAACTATTCTTAGTTGTGACATTCCTCTGATTTTACTATTAGATCCCAGGGAAGCAGAATACAGATGGCAGAACCATGCCATCTGGAGAGACAAGACCTAGTAATGTATAGTCATTCACTGTTTTTCAATAATAATCTCATTCTGCAATGAAGTCCTATTGTATTAGGTGTATAAAACTCTGTCTAAAATGTATTTTAAAAGCTAGTTATCTTAAGTACCTCTTTGAACATAATGAATAATGAGATCAGATGATGATCCCAAATGCTGTACAATTCATTGTTGTGTACCGCATGACAATGCTCCACAAACAGTAAGACTCTCACAATGACTTTATTAGCATACAAAACAAGCTTCACAAACAAATGTGCCTGTGTGCTGAAAGGAAGAATTATCTGAAGTGCTGCTGTCACTTTAGTGTTAATTCAATGAAAATTTTTCATCAACCATCACTCAATACAATTAGTCAAATGTGACTGTGAAGTGAGATTATTATTACCTCAGAGCGTATATGCTGGAGAGACTACATGTAGTGACAGAAACACTGTCATAGTCACTGCTGGAGATGGAGCTGAGGGGGGAATCACGTAAGCCATCCTGAGAACTGAAAAAAGCATACGGAAACAAAATGAACTGCTGAAAAGAACAAAAATGAGACTAGAGCAATGGATCGCAAATGATCATACAACAAAAGAAAAGTACAGCAACAGTAACACTCATTTACTCTCTGGGAGCCCAGGTATATATCTGAATATATTTTAGATTAGTACAAAAAGCGCAGATCAACTGGCAGGACCAATGGGCATGCTCTCTGTGAAAATCATCAATTTAATTTATAGTATGCAGTTAAGAACGCTGGGGAAAAAACAAAAGACCCTAGTTATTTTAAAGTGTGAGTGCAAATGTGTCTAGATGTTGTAAATATTGGCCTACATTTTAGAATGAAGGTACACCATGACCAGGCATCCTGAAAACCATTGTATGTTTCATACCAATATAACCAAAGACATAAGCCCAAAAAGCTTTTAAAATGCCAAGACAAGTTTCAGCTAACAGTTTCCACGCTGTTGGAAGGAAGGAGGAGAATGGGAAGGGAAAGTCAGTGTGGTAAATGAAGAGTTGCTTCTCGCTTCCTGTCCTGCTGCTATACCATATGATTTAACAAATCCATTATTTGCTCAGTCAGCACAGGACTGCATGGCCCTCAAAACTGCCATGGAGCTCAAAATTTTATCTAAAACCTGATTGACATTCCTATGCAGAGCTTGACAAACCACAGCTACTTTATAAATCTACTGGCTAATGAGCAAAACATGAACTATTTAAAATAATGGAATACACCCAAAAATGAAACAGCTTGTAAATATTACATGATCTTTAAAGGGACACTGTCTATTTGAAATGTAGCCAATTTCAAAATTAGAATTAAAAATAATTTCAGGTAGTACTCACTTGCAAATTAATAAGGTGCAGCAGAACAGTGTTTATATCTCAGTGAAAAATTGTCACTCTCCTACTGGAAGTTCCACACACTGAAGGAAATTAATTTACAGTAGATATAGAAAAATGTACTCCTGAGCAAATGTATCACAGTAGTATTGGTTCTAGACATTACAAAAAAATTCTTTAAAGCCCTTTGAACTAAGGGGTCTGACAATGAAAATCATTCGACATCCAAAGAGAGAGAGAGAGAGAGAGATGTCTGTTTCAGAAATATATTTAGTTTGAAGAAATATAATTGGTTAATTTGAATTAATGGTTTGACTGGCATGTATGTATGAGGCATGCATTCAAGCCAGTTGTAATCCAGATTCTCTACTCCTGTCATATTTAACACAGCTAGTTTTGCACGCAAGCGTCCAGAAGAACACTTAAGGGGAATTTCTCAAAACAATATATAAAAGGTACATTATCTAATCCCATTACAAAACAATAAGAGTTGTTTGCATACCTCCCACACATCGCTTTCAAAACGTACCCCTTCGTGTTCCTTATTTCTGATTGCCAATTTAAAAATAAATCCCCGAGTATATTATGTGTTAGTTGAGAGGAGGACAGGCACAGTGGGAAAATAAATCAGACTTCAACAAAAATCCATTTAACTTTCATTTGTTTTAAGTAATTTCCCTTGCCAATTATGCTCACTCTGAAGAGACATTTGCATTTAAACAAAGATTTGCTCTCACAGCTCATCTTCACCCTCCTAATCCTGAAATGTGGTCATACTGCTAATATATGGCATCATAACCAGTTCTATGACAGCAAAATGATGTAAAATAATACAAGATTATGAGTCCACACTATTATCACTGTGGATGTGGTATACCTAGACTTTAGTAAGGCATTTGATACGGTCTCGCATGATATTTTTATCAATAAACTAGGCAAATACAATTTAGATGGGGCTCCTATAAGGTGAGTGCATAACTGGCTGGATAACCGTACTCAGAGAGTAGTTATTAATGGTTCCCAATCCTGCTGGAAAGGTATAACAAGTGGGGTTCCGCAGGGCCCTGTTTTGGGACTTGCTCTGTTCAATATCTTCATCAATGACTTAGATATTGGCATAGAAAGTATGCTCATTAAATTTGCAGATGATACCAAACTGCGAGGGATTGCAACTGCTTTGGAGGACAGGGTCATAATTCAAAATGATCTGGACAAATTGGAGAAATGGTCTGAGGTAAACAGGATGAAGTTTAACAAAGACAAATGCAAAGTGCTCCACTTAGGAAAGAACAATCAGTTTCACACATACAAAATGGAAAGAGACTGTCTAGGAAGGAGTACGGCAGAGGATCTAGGGGTTATAGTGGACCACAAGCTAAATATGAGTCAATAGTGTGATGCGGTTGCAAAAAAAGCAAACATGATTCTGGGATGCATTAACAGGTGTGTTGTGAGCAAGACATGAGAAGTCATTCTTCTGCTCTACTCTGCGCTGGTTAGGCCTCAACTGGAGTATTGTGTCCTGTTCTGGCAGCGCATTTCAAGAAAGATGTGGAGAAATTAGAGAGGGTCCAGAGAAGAGCAACAAGAAAGATTAAAGGTCTTGAGAACATGACCTAAGTAGGAAGACTGAAAGAATTGCATTTGTTTAGTTTGGAAAAGAGAAGACAGAGGAGACATGATAGCAGTTTTCAGGTATCTAAAAGGGTGTCATAAGGAGAAGGGAGAAAACTTGATCACCTTAACCTTTAAGGATAGAACAAAAAGCAATGTGTTTAAACTGCAGCAAGGGAGATTTAGGTTGGACATTAGGAAAAAGTTCCTAACTGTCAGCGTGGTTAAACAGTGGAATAAATTGCCTAGGGAGGTTGTGGAATCTCCATCTCTGGAGATATTTAAGAGTAGGTTAGATAAATGTCTATCAGGGATGGTCCAGACAGTATTTGGTCCTGCCATGATGGCAGGGGACTGGACTCGATGACCTCTCGAGGTCCCTTCCAGTCCTAGAATCTATGGATCACCAAGGAGAATCTGCCTTGTCAAGATGAAAGCTACTGATCATATATCTTCTGTAGCACTAACACTATTATAGAATGCAGAAAACTATTAGCAGTTGCTTCTTTTATAATTTTTCTGTTTCAATTTTGCCCCTGAAACTTCCTCCAGCTGATAATACTTTCTTTAAGAAGGGATCAAGTCCTGCTTTCTTTATATACTTTACTGTTAAATACTGCATGAAGAAACCCAGTGATTATTTCTCAGTTTCCTGCAATACAGAAATATTGTATCTATTTTTGCTAAAGTTAGTATTTCACATATTGTAAACATCATGAGTCAGACCTCAAAAATCTTAAAATTGGCTAAAGAGCCAGGAGATTTTAAAAAAAACAATGCATTCTAGATTATTTATTAGGGCTGTCGACTAATCGCAGTTAACAAAACTGTCTGGGGATTTGTTCTGCTTTGAGCAGGTGGTTGGACTAGATCTCCTGAGGTCCCTTCCAATCCTGATATTCTATGATTCTATGATTAACTCAAAAATTAATCATGATTAATTGCACTGTTAAACAATAGAATACTAATTGGAATTTATTAAATATTTTTGGATGTTCTTCTACATTTTCAAATATATTGATTTCTATTACAACACAAAATACAAAGTGTACAGTGCTCCTTATTACTATTTTGATTACAAATATTTCCACTGTAAAAATGATAAAAGAAATGGAATTTTTCAGTTCACCTCATACAAGTACTGTAGTGCAATCTCTTTATCGTGAAAGTGTAACTTACAAATGTAGATTTTTTTGTTACATAACTGCATTCAAAAACAGAATAATGTAAAACTATAGAGCCTACAGGTCCACTCAGTTCTATTTCTTGTTCAGCCAATTCCTAAGACAAACAACTTTGTTTACATTTACGGGAGATACTGCTGCCCGCTTCTTATTCACAATGTCACAAGAAAGTGAGAACAGACATTTGCATGGCACTTTTGTAGCCGGCATTGCAAGGTATTTACCTGCCAGATATGCTAAACCTTCATATGCCCCTTCCTACTTCGGCCACCATTCCAGAGGATATGCTTCCACGCTGATGATGCACGTTAAAAAAATAATGCGTTAATTACATTTGTGACTGAACTCCGTGGGGAGAATTGTAGGTCTCCTGATCTGTTTTACCCACATTCTGCCATATATTTCATGTTATAGCAGTCTCAGATGATGACCCAGCACGTTTGTTTTAAGAACACTTCACAGCACATTTGACAAAATGCAAAGAAGGTACCAATGAGAGATTTCTAGAGAGAGTTACAAGACTTGACCCAAGGTTTTAAGAATCTGAAGTGTCTTCCTAAATCTTAGGGGGACGAGGTGTGGGCCATGCTTTCAGAAGTCTTAAAAGAGCAACACTCCAATACGGAAACTTCAGAACCTGAACCACCAAAAAAGAAACCAACCTTCTGCTGGTGGCTTCTGATTCAGATGATGAAAATGAACATGCATCAATCCGCACTGCTTTGGATGGTTATCAAGGAGAACCCGTTATCAGCATGGATGTTTGTCTTCTGGAATGCTGGTTGAAGTATAAAGGTACACATGAATATTCAGCACATCTGGCATGGAAATATCTTGTGACACCGGCGATAACAGTGCAGTGCCATGCAAACGCCTGTTCTCACTTTCAGGTGACACTGTAAACAAGAAGCTGGCAGCATTATCTCCTGCAAATTGTAACCAAACTTGTTTGTCTGAGTGATTGGCTGAAGTAGGAGTGAGTGGACCTGTAGGCTCTAAAGTTTTACATTGTTTTATTTTTGAATGCAGTTTTTTTTTTGTAAATAGTTCTACATTTCTAAGTTCAACTTTCATGATAAACAGACTGCACTACAGTCTTTGTATTAGGTGAACTGAAAAATATCATTTCTTTTGTTTTTTACAGTGCAAATATTTGTAAACAAAAATAAATACAAAGTGAGCACTGTACACTTTGTATCCTGTCTTGTAACTGAAATCAATATATTTGAAAAAGTAGAAAACATTCACAAATATTTAAGGAAATGGTATTCTATTATTGTTTAATAGCGTGATTAATGTTTTACTCATGCAAACACTCACGATTAATTTTTTAAATCACTTGACAGCCCTATTATTCATATTTGCCTTCTGGGTTTTGAGCCCTTAGGATTCAAGTTTTCCAACTTTTCTCCACTACCAAAGGGGCTAGAAACTATCTTTTAAAAAAAGCAAGTTGAAAGTCTTGTGTAATCACAGGAGTCAATGAGCTAAAGCTTTATGGAAAAACCAAGTATCATGAGACTCATGATAAAAATTGCTAGAGTTGGCACACTGAATCAGTTATTAGTGTTATGCTCTTTTGTTTAGTGTGTGTTACAAGTTGGAAAACAAGACAATAAAGAGTGAACATAAATTGCATGCAAGTTATGTATCTGGAAATGAGTGGTAAACAAGCCTGGTGATTAACCTCAAAGTATTACTGGGAAATAATTAAAAACACAAAACAACTAAAAAACCGTAGCTCACAATCAAGACACATTTTGCATGAAGCAATTGCTAGCTTTTAGTGATCTGCTGGCCACTTAAATATTCCTCACTTTTGGTAAGTGGAGTCAAAGTAAACAAGCTGACCCATCACCTGAGATTATACAGCAATATGAGCAGATATGAAAGTAATAGCCCTTGTAGCATGAACAGCACCAGAATGACCACGCTATGCTATGATTATTTCTCACATCCTCCTCCCGCTTCCCGCCCTAACAGATTTCTATGCGCTGAAGACAATATTACTTCACCAATTTTCTTTTATTGTGTGAAAAAATTGGACACTTTTTGCCCATATTTGAAATCCATGTTCAAATGTGTCATGAGCTACACCTTGACCAAAGTCCAGTGCAGAGTGGTGTATTTTTAGTTAAATGTTGCACTTATCCTCTCTGTGGGGATGGGAGAAAGAAGAGACAAGTGTGTTAGAACAGAGAGAACAGTCTCTTAGATTGTCTGAACAATGTATATATTAGTATGGTGCAATAAATGTAGGTATTTTACAAGTATAATTTCCCCTCCTACTTACAATGCTTTCCTTGCATAAAATCACTGCATTTTATACCCATGTAACTTAGACTCTAAGGTGATTCTGTGTTCTGGCCAGCAGCAGACCCAGCACACAAAGTATCCAGAGTGATCCATAAATGTGGCTGTAGTACGGACCATTACTGAGTCCATGGGCCTATGCAGGCATAAAACCTATAGACTTTATAAAACATTCTGAGACTCCGGCTACCAGGGATTTGCAGGACTGACTGTCCATGGCTTTAAGACAGTGGTTGTCAACCTTTTTTCATTTGCACTCCCCTAAAAAATTTCAAATGAGGTGCAGACACCTTTGAAAATCTTATAGCTGATCTACACTACCGCTGAAGTCAATATGACATATGTCACTTAGGGATAAGAAAACAACACTGCCCTGAGCGACATAAGTTACATTGACTTAAAGCAGTGTCCTCATGACACTATGTTGGTGGGAGCTGCTCTCCACTGACATAGCTTCTGCCTCTCGTGGAGGTGGAGTAATTATGCTGATGGGACAGTGCTCTCCCATTGGCATAGTGTCTCTTCACCTGGTGTGCCGATGTAGCGTGGTAGAGTAGACTTACCTCAGACAGCCTGCAGACTCCCAGGGGTCTGTGGACCACAGATTGAAAATCACTGATTTAAGAGGAATCAGAAAAAAAAGTGTTTGAATTCCACTCCACAGTCCTGTTGCCTTCAAAGGTTTTTCTGTCAGGTGCCAATGGCCAATGACTGCCAAAATTTGGCCCCTGGGGTCTCTTCCATCATTTAAATCTATGCCTGCTAGTAATTCTAATTAATACATATGCTTCTGCAATGTTCTTTAGAATTTAAGCTATTAAAATTCAACAATAGGCTTTATAGGTTAGACAGAGTTAGTCTTGCTTTTATTCTTCCATATCTGTACAAATAAAAAATTTCTGAGACTTTTGGGTTCTGCATCTGTCTCAGACTTAATTATCTGCTATATGTCTAAACAGGTGCAAACTCTTGGCTGACTAATTTGTCAACATGTAATGTACATTTATGTCAGACCACCTTCATACCAGAGAAATTCCTCAGACTTCGTTTTCTGTCTCTGAATAAATAAAAGTCACTCTACCATTAGAAGCTACAGGTCACATGATAAGGTCAGCAAGTCAGAGTTCTGGGGTAAACAACGCAGTGAGTATTTGGAATGTGCGTCCCAGAATAAGGTAATGTTGGCATGCATTCAAGCTGATAATGTTTGGCAGGGAGCATGAGCGGAAACGACCTGATAAGACAGTGAGTGTGTGCAGTAAAGTTCTGATAGCTGACAGAACAGTGTAAAAGACAGATGGTTAAAATGGTTGAGAGAGGAGTGAACAAGGAGTTGGGAAAGCAAGGAGAGAAGTTAAGCAAGTGTGAGGTGAAGAGTGGACGAACTGGCAAGAGAGCTGATCGAGAGAGGCAGCTACAGCAGCAGCAGCAACAGAAAGCTGACAGGACAGAGGAACCCTGCAGGTTTTTAATCATAGTATAGTGTGCGTGCGTGCATATATATATATAGATGTCTGAGTGTATGCTAATTGTAATTTACCTCTGTAAAACGTAAAGTACAATTTAAGAACTCTTGTCAGAGATCCATTGCAGACCAGATATCTGTAACAGAACTCAACCATTTAGAATAATTTGAACGGTATGCAATTGCATTTTGAATACTCTTTAACTTGCAATAAGAGATTTGTATTTTAGTTAGGTTTTTAGATTATATTGTATTAGGGATTATTAGTTACATTAACAAAAGGATACTTTTTTTGGACAGAATACTGTCTGTCTATCATTTATTAGAAGGCCATATCCATGTCCTCCAAGTGTTTCCTTAGTTATCCTAGAGACCCAGGAAGACAGATTAAGGGGGGTGATAGGCAGGTGATTCTAGGGCCGGGCACCCCAAGTTTTGGGGTGATAGTCGGGATACATAAAAGACAGAATCCCACATGATTACGGGAAAGCATTTATTTTTTTACCTGATTTACACATGAACACTTCAAACAACTTCATTTTTTATAATTATACAACAGATGAAGAATCAACATCTGAAAAGCTCTCTACACATGGTCCCCCAAAAAGAAGACT
The DNA here is from genome assembly GCF_025201925.1 of Gopherus flavomarginatus. Taxonomy (NCBI): domain Eukaryota; kingdom Metazoa; phylum Chordata; order Testudines; family Testudinidae; genus Gopherus; species Gopherus flavomarginatus. Next base: position 267,222,270 of record NC_066619.1, on the reverse strand, counting down.
TGTGGTCTCAGTCCTACATACAATACAGTTCACATTTAACATAATAACAAATATACTGGTAAGATTTCTTTACATGCAGTCATATGAACATAAAATCACTCCAGTAGTACAAAAACCACACAGAGCACCAAGAATGAAATAAACAAACAAACATTGGGAAGTCATACAAGCCATAAAGCATTCAATAACAAATTTAAACAATTTTTTTCACATTAACAAAAATACATAAAATACTTAAATTAAAATTTTTAACAGTGTCCCCTTACGTATTCCCCGCCCTGTCTCTTTAACCTTGTTTTCCCATCCCTCATCTTTACTTTCTTTCTTGAAGGGACTGGTATTTCCTCCTTTATCTTTTCCATTCCCTCGGATGGTAATAGGAATGGATGTTTATGCAGGAGAACCCTGAGGAAAACAACAAATAAAAACAGCATTACACTTACCTGTTAAATGCATTTGTCCATCTGCACTTCCATATGGAATTGTTTCATGAATGGCTTGATCATCAAGTTCTAAAAACAGTCAAAACAGCTCTTCACCTCATGTACATACCTTTTGACACCTGTAATGATTTCTCTGCTGGACTTGAAGTTGTATGTTGACATGTTCATCTTAACTTTCCTTCCACCTCTGCTAAAATTCTCATCCATGCTGTCATCCTCTCACATCTTAATTATAACAACTCCCTCTCCTAGGACTTCCCCAAATCCTAGCTTTTCAAGACTCCTGTGTGTGCAGAAAGCTGCAGCCTCATGGTCTTCTCATAAATATCAAGAAGCACTGCCTGATCACTGCTAGCCACAAACATCTCCATTTGTTTCTCATTCAGAAGCTGAGAATTACCATTCAGCCAGACTAGCTGATCACAGTGGTTCTTTCTGGTTATACAACCTGTGAATCTTTGAATCATCTATGAATCTTTGGCACAGAGCCGCAGCTGGTACAAATTGGCATATATCCATTGATATAAATGAAGTGATACCAATTTATACCAGCTGAGGATTTGATATCTGCCTCTTTTTAAAAAATGATCTCCATGAATTTGTTTCAACCTACTTTGTATCATCTTTTACTACTCTCCTCCCCATTTCTTCTCCTCATCTTATGCCCCCCTCCTCAGAAACTAGTCAGTATGGGAATATCTTTCCCGTTCCAGCTCCTGCCATCTGGAACAGCCCTTCTGTGTCTTCCTGCCTTACTAACGCTCCAATTCAATTCAAACCTGATCCACTAACCTCTGCTTATGATTATCTCCCTTCTTTATATACTATTTTTTGTTATTCTTTTTATGACTATACATATTACACAATGCCTTCCCTTCCCTGTTTTCCTTACGTAAACTCAGATATTGTCTGTTATCTCATTTTTTATTTCTGCAAAGTGTTAAAGTGTTTGAGGATATACATTGTATGAAAGATTCCATTAAAGTTAAAGATAGTGTAATATATCAAAGGTGGGTTTAACTATTAGAAAAAATAATGTATACACATTTTTAAAAGTGTCTCACTTCTCTGTGCCATTATAAAGTGAAAATGTCTACCAGAAATGGTAGTATTTCTTTTTGATTGATTATTTAGATTGTAAGCTCTTCATGACAAGAAACTCTGTGTTTGTACAGGGCCCTGTGCAATGGAACGTCAATAATTATGGAGGCCTTTACAAACAATTTCCTGACGTTACAATAACTAACTGACTGAGAAAACATCTTTCTTCACTTTTTGGAGACTTCATTTTCTCGCTGCAATTTCTGTTATATTAACACTGTAACCTTATGTTTGATAAAACCTACTTAACGTGCATGAAATCAAGATTCCTCTTTATACGGTTCACTTCTGTTCTCATTAGCACACCCTTAGAGACCCACTCAGGAGTTCCAGGGATACTGTGGGATCCTAAGGTCAATTGACCTGCATTTCCTGCCTCTTGTTTCCTGTAGTCAACTAGTTCTCGCTAGCTGCATGTGTTCATTAGCATAGTTATATGTAGAAGATGCATGCATAGACAGGCACATTTCACAATAGGTGTTAGCGTAATCAGTATTGGAAAAACAAAACGTTAATCCTTCCCATCATCCACCCACGCCTTATATGAATTCTGCTCTTTTTTACTGCTTCTTTTTCTTAGTAACGAAAAGAGATGCCACACCAATTTGGGCCTTGCTAGGTTTGTGGGACTCCTTGCTAAACCCAAAATAGTAGGTGAAAGGTGCATAAAACTTCATCTCAACCTATATGAACACACCAGATAAAATTGTTTATGAAATTATGGATCAGAGCCAAAATGACCAGTGCATTTAAAATGAAAGAACCAATGAGGGTTTTCAAAGTTTCAAATAAGGTTACAGAATTGTTTTAGCAACACAAAGTTAAGATGGAAGGAAATATGTCTATATGGGATCAGTAGATAATTGTTTTGATGGAACACAATTTCCACCTCTTCTTGGCCATTACATTTCTGGGGAGCACTTGAGAACTAGCTTATGCATGAGGATAATAAAAATGCAAGGCAGTGAGCCTATACATACAGGGAACATTAGCTATTACAACTCTCATGCTGGTTGCCGACTGGGACCTGAGATCAAATCTCATCCAGTGGTTAGGACACTAGCCTAGGACTTGAGAAACCAGAGTTCAATTCCCTGCTCTAGGAGACTTCCTGTGTGACCACCCAGGACAATACTTTGTGCCTCAGCTCCCCATCTGCAAAATGGGGATAAAAGTACTTCCCTACATGACAGGGGATGCACAAGGCTGAACACATGAAAAGACTGTGAAGCACTCAGATACTATGGTGATGGGGCCCATATAGATCTTAGATTGACAGATTTACCATCATACCATCAGGATTCTATTTTCCACATCTTGAAAATTGTTCTGACCAGACTAAACGAGGAGAAGGAGCCCAATAATACCACATTTTCCATAGCTGTGTCCTCAACAACTCCTGGGATGTACATCTAAAATTTATTGTATTCCTCTGAAGTATATTAATTTTCTATCCTATCCTGTTCCTCCTACCTCTTTTATTAGAATGTTTTTCTTTTTTTTAAAAGAAGAATCCAATTTAGTCAGCCAGGACATATTTGTTTTTGGCAACACATCCGTGACCAAAAAGGCAATCTCAAAAACACAAAACTTGAATACTTGATTCTGGCTAATAAAGATTGCTTACTATGTGCTGTGTCTGTGATAATTACTGTTCACTTGCTGGAAAATTAGTGAGAGGAAATAAATAAATAAATAAATAAATGATATAGCCCAAAGGACGGACAATGGTGATGTCACTCTTATTAGTGCTTTCCCATGATGTGATACAAGTAGACATGTTAACAGTATTGGTTCAGATGCAGTTTTGAACATGTGAACAATTTTTGAGGGTCTGGCTATTTTCTGCAACAAAACAATTGTGTATTTGATGCTTGTTTTCATTAGTTTTAACAATTTTTGGCCAGTTTCCACTCCATTCCTTGGGACGTGCATCCAGTATCTTAGGTTTCATTTAATAATTTCTTATTATTTCATTATCTATGAAATATCAGCTACTTTTACATTCTAAGTGTACATCGTCAACAAGCTAACTCTTTCAAATCTCGTGTCAACTATATTAAACTTAATCAGGATGAATGGCTTTTAAAGCTTAGGGTTTTTTAACCAGATTTTTTTTATTATAGTAAAAACTGAGATTTAGTAGAGGTTGCTTTTGCTGATAAATGGCTTGCTGGTACAATACACTGACATTTTCATTTCATCCCAAGGTTGAATTATAACTGAAGTAACATTCTTAGTTACTGTGTAGAATCATGATGTTCAATGTGTGAAGTCAAACATTGTAATATCTAATTTGAACCTAGTGCTGCGAAACATCTTGCAGAAAAGATTCAGGGCCAAATTCAGTCTTGGTTGTACTTACTTATGAAAAAGGCAGGTCTACACTACAGGGCTGCGGCGACATAAGTTACGCAACTCCAGCTCTGTGAATAATGGAGCTCAAGTCAACGTACCTTAGGTCGACTTACTGTGGTGCCTACATTGAGCTGAGTCTCCTGTTAACTTACCTTATGCCTCTCATTCCGGTGGAGTACCGGAGTCAACGAGAGAGCAATCAGTGGTCGATTTAGTGGGTCTTCATGAGATCCAGTAAATCGACCCCCGATGGATTGATCACTGTGCGTCGATCCCCTGGTAGGTGGAGACAAGCCCAAAGTCTGAACTTGACCTACCATATAGATGCAGGATTCTATAATACAAACAAATGATTGTAAGAGGAACAGAGAAATTTCAATGGGGCGTTCAACAGAAGGCTAGGGAATCACTAAAGAAAAGCTCACCCATGTTGACAGTAGAGGTTATTTTCCCAATCAACCACTCTTTCCCTAATAACTATATTGACAGGAGACAGTTTCCCTACTCTTAGATGGCTGGGTTAATGATTAGAATCATTACAAACTGGCTATAGAGACAAGTTTTCATTTAAATACAGTTTATCAACACATAGCTGCATTTCATTCATGGGAAAGGCATCTTGCTATCATATGAACACAAGGAACAATTTCCTTAAATCCAACAGCCAGTAGAAGTTACATTTTAAAACCAAATTTATCAGAATCCCTGATTTCTATTCATTTATACAGGTACAAATGACTATAGCATATTTACATTTTTGTCAAAAGCCAACAATTAAATACAAGACTAACGCTGTTTTACTGAAAACCTCCATTTACTTCACAGTTTACATATGACTAAATGTTGTAACGAATTACTTGTAAGAAAAAAAATACCAAAATAGAAAGCTAGCATTGTAGGTGAAACAACTGTTCATCTTTTTATGAAGAGTTCTGAACAAGATATTGGGGAATGGAGCTTTAAAAATTCATAACTGCACAGCTGTAAGGCTAAGAAATTACAGCAACAAGAAGTGGAACAACTTGAGTGCCAGGCTGGGGAAGGTTAAATTAAGAATCTTAATGTAGGGTTGCAGTCAGTAATTAGGGACAGCACAAAGATATGCTTTGCATAGGCAATTTGCCCAGAATGTATCATCCATTCTACTTGGGGAAAATCACTCTGCTCATTAAACTTCTGCTAACCAAATTCGAACAGCATGAACATCCAACTACAACAGCTAATGAAAGATACACTATTACAGCTTATAGAAAGTGAGAGGAAATAATAGAAATGTTTTTCTCACTACTAAGCACAGCTCAGTTCTTATGTATACTATGAAAAACAGCTATACATGAGAAGTCTTATTACTGCACACACTCTAAATACTTGCAATTAATTAATGAAAAAAGGAATTCTGGTGAAAATTCTGCATTTTAAGTTAGACAGAATAGACCTGGAAGAAAAAGTAGAATAAAAAGTCAATAAAAAGATAACAGAATGGCACAGTGAAACCAGGCATATGAAACCTAAAATGGAAAAAAGCTAGCAATGCATAACAAAATGGAACAAATTATCAAAACCTTATTTGACATATGGAAGAATAACCCAGCTTTTCAAAGATTCTTCAGACTCCAAAACTAAAGGATGTCTTTCATCATGTATACCTCTTCATACAGGGGAGTATTGTGATAGTCAGACTCAGCATTTTACTCATTCTACCTTATTCACAGTTTGAAAAACATGAAATACAGATCTAAACATTCCTTCTTTAGTGAATCTCATGCTTTTCTTCCCTTACAACATTTTTTTGTTGCATAATTCTATTATAGTCTTTTGACTTATTGTTGATCTGCTATTCTGTAGCTATTCTGCTATTTCTTCCCTCAGGGGTTTCTACTTTGTGTGACAAAACAGCTTGTACTTCATATTTGCTGTCTTTGCTTCAAATCACAGGTTCACCAGATCTTTACAAGCACTACAGTTATATCTGCACAATACTAATGCTGCTGCCTGTGAATCATTTAATGTTGTGCATGTTTCATTTCTTCAACATACTTACAGGGAAATAGGGAAAAAGAGAGAAGTATATGTCAGACTGGAAGTTAAGGACTATCTGCTGTTACCTACAAAAAAACAAAGTAAAGACATGTCAAAAAGACAAATCTGATTATGTACAACAGAAGAATTTTTAACGGTATATCAAATGTGATTGAATGATGACTTACCAATCAACTCTGCTGGATCAAGAAGTTCAGAGTAGCTGGTTTAGCTGGGTATTTGCAAAATAAATGTGTGTGGTAAGGTCCTATATTACCTGGACATGCTAAATACAATAATCCTGGCTGGATCAGAGAAAGCATATATATAAATGATGTTATATTCTTTACTATTACCATAGACCTCACTAAATGAAGACGCTCATGCTACCATTCATTTATGTGCACATCTGATAGCTATTTGATTGAGCCAGGGCATAGAAACTTCTCTTTTCTTTTAGTTGATTTTCAGTGACTGAAAAGTAAATATACTTATCAATCTGATGAATTAACATTTGCTGTGGTTCTCCCATGCTTATTAAATTGCTTACTGTTCTAGCTAAAGAATCTATCATTCTGAAAATGATCCAGTGTCTCAAACACTTCACTCACTGTTAAGGTAACATTCACAAGCACGTCATAGGAAGCCGTTATAGAGAGGTCCAAGATGACATTCCTCTTTTAAAAGAACCATTAAATATCAATGATTAGTTACCTGGGAAACAAAGAGTAAGAGGAGACTGATGATATTCCTTCTTGTACCTCAGCTGGCATGACAAATAATGCACATAGCCAAGAACCAAACCCAATGGTAGATATTTACATATCTGTGAGTACTTATGTATGCAGTGGTGTAGCTGTGTTGGTCCCAGGATATTAGAGATATAAGGTGGGTGAGGTAATATCTTATTGAACCAACTATTGGACTATTTATGTGATAATCTAAATGAATGAGAATCTCATATGTTTGGATATTCCTAAACTACGTCTGCTCCTAACAAAAGTGTGTGCATGTGTGAAGACGGAGTAGTTGTTTGCTATCAATAACAATGGTATGCAATGAGTAAGTACACTCTCTTATGGTCTTATAATCAGAAGGTTGAGATAGCTAAATTTAATCAATTAATGTTAGTAAGATAGTCCTGGATAGCATTTGCTCTGTACCCTCTGGTTTATCATGGACCTTTGACAGTTGTTGCTCTTCTTCTCCATATGCCTGCACAAAGTGTAGACCTGTGTAAAATATTGTGTTTTTTCTCATTCCTTCTCTACTAGTATGAGACTTCAATCAATGCTCCTTGCAGATACAGTATTTTGGGTTTTTTTTGCAGAAATGTCCAAATGCCACTTAATATCTTTTATGCACATCTCACCCAAAAAGCAGTCAAATTATTCATTTGTGGCTTTGTAACAGATATTTCAGCAGTGTGCAGCAGTACTGTCTAGACATTAGAATTAAAGGTAATATTAAATATTTTTAAACACGATTATAATCCCAAGGATTGTATTCCTTCATTTGACTATCCAAAAGGATAAAATTAGTCAGTTTGTAAAAAAGATTCAGGCCAGGAGTCACAGAAATTCACTGAATATTTCTGTTGCGTGGCTCTAAAAGTGGTCATAAAATCCAAGAAAATATTTACAAGCCTAAAATCATACTTATTTCATAATAATAAAATGGATAATGTTAAACTCTATCTGGGAAGGATATTATAAGCAAGGAATGTGATTTGTTTGTAAGAGGGATTATTAGCATGTGTGTACAGCAGCGCACACTGCTAGTTTGAAGTAGCTGAGATGCACAGTAAATGTTTTAAAATGTAGAAAAGTGTCAGAAAACAACAAAATATGGACATATGTAGTGATTACATTTCCCAAGTCTGGCTCTGATAGTAGAGGCCACAGAAACAGTGCTAGCAATTAGAACAAGAATATTTACCAGTTAATTGTATCAGAGATACCTGACTGGAACTGTTGAGTTAGTTGCTCACAATGCATGAATAGCAGGTGGCAGCACCTATTATATTATGTCAAAATATTATGGCACAGAGGACCCTAAGTTCCATTTTTTCTGTTTTCACTATTAGTATTATTACATTTATTATTGGTATTTCTACTGGTATCATTCTTATTTAATACTTTTATTTCCATAACTTTTGTACTGTGAGGTAGTGCCTAGGAGGTCCCAGTCAGGGATCGGAGCACCACTGTGTTACCCTAAGCACTGTACACAACAACATTAGATGAAGCTTCCAGAAGCTTCCAGAGCACTCAAAAATAGAAAGGGACATAAAACAGGAGAATCATTAGAAAACAGTAATATTTATAGCAGGGGTCGGTAACCTTTCAGCAGTGGCGTGCCGAGACTTCATGTATACACTCTAATTTAAGGCTTCGCATGCCGGTAAAACATTTTAATGTTTTTTAGAAGGTCTCTCTACAAGTCTATAATATATAACCAAACTACTGTTATATGTAAAGTAAACAAGGTTTTCATATGTTTCAGAAGCTTCATTTAAAATTAAATTAAAAGGCAGATCTTATTAGTTTAGTGTGATCCTTGCCCTTGCTTTTCCTTGCTGAGTTTTCCAATGGCTGGTGGCACGTACTTGGATACTTTAAGCTGCACACAGGCTTCTGAGTGATCAGTTGTTAAGTGGCTGGAACCCCAGACAGGCAGTTGAGGTGAGTGAAGCTGGCGGCTGGTAGGGCTGAGTAGGGCCAGAGGCCTAGACCCTGTCTGGCAGGGGGCCTGCGCTGAAACTCCAACCAGAAGCAAGGTGAGTGGGGCTGCGGCAGGGACCCCAGCTGGCAAGGGGCCAGCAGCCGGAACCCCAGAGTGGCAGTGGGCTGAGCGGGTCAGCCCACCCAGCTCTGGGGTTTCGGGGGTGGGCTGAGCATCTCCGCCTGCCCCTACTCTGTGGTTTCAGCCGCTGGCTCCTGCCAGCCGGGGTCTCAGCCCACTGCCAGCCTGGGGTTCCTTCCCCAAAGCCAGCAGCAGGTGCTGAGTGGGACCAGCGGTGGGACCCCGGCTGTCAAGGGGCCAGCAGCAGGAACCCCAGAATGGCAGTGGACTGAGCGGCTCAGCCCACCCCGCGTGCCATCAAAAATTGGCTCGCGTGCCACCTTTAGCACGTGTGCCGTAGGTTGCTGACCCCTGAGTTATAGTTACATTAGAACAAAGGGGCATCTGAAGCCAGAACTCGGAATAAAAGAAAGACAGGATGCATGGAGGTCATTTTACTCCCCTAAAATGATATGGAGTTAACTTCTAGTGTCTGTTGAACTTATGTTTGCACTTCTCCACGCTATGCATTCACCAATGTTCTGCAAGACTGCAGTGCTTTAACATGGAACAGTACTACTGCCATCAGCTTCATGAAAACACAGGTGCTAATCCTAGACCGTATAGGAGGGCACATTAGTAAAGATGCATATAGCTAATACAATTATTCATGTCCTTCAGATTCGGAAGATTCAGATTCCTTTTCTTCAAGAGCTTCTGAAAGTTTCTACTACAGTGCAAGTCAGAATAAAATGTAATGCTAGGAAAAGTTCCCAATAAGTAGTAGCTCACTGTGCACTTTGAACCTCATTCTGCACCACTGAGCTGTATTTTGATTTACTCTGGCAAATATCTCTTTCCAGACACAATAGCATAGAAATGTACTCCTGCAACCTCTTCTGAGTGAGTCACAGCAAAAATTTTAGAAGTCAGCAGCAAGACTGACTCGGAATTCTTGGTACAATTGAAAGTAGCACTTCTGCCTTGCACTCACATTATGTGAACAACAACTAACCCAACAGTTCCAGACTGGTGCCTGCAAGCCTGCACAAGTGTTGAGAGTCTGCAAGGTCTCTCCCTATAATAAAAAATAAACAGGAAATTCTCTTTTCCCTGAACAAGTTTTAAACATAAAATTGTCATTGATGGAATGAGCAGTGTTCTTTATTGGTCTGAGAACTTAACTGGGAGCTGGAAGATGCCGAACGCCAATCTTAGTGATATGTATTCACTAAGTAGCCTTAACTAAATCATTTAACTGTTCCACTTTGGTTTCCCACTACCATTTGCAAAATTACGATAATAACGTTTGCTTACCTTGGGGATTAATTAGCTAGTGTCCTTAAACACTCCGAAGATGAAAAAAGCTATAGATGTCAAATGCCATAATGATTAAAAAGTAATTGGTTAGAACTTTTCAAAAAGAAACTTTTTATGTTGAAAAAAGTCTCTCCTCACCTCCCTCCTCCGCAGAAACAAAATATCTTTTCTGCAGGGAAAAACTGGTGACATTAACATTTTTTCCATTTTCCACATAAAATATTCATGACTTTTGGAATTAAAAAACCTAACTGAAAACAGTTTATTTTTTTATTTATCAAAAACTGAGTGTTTGGGCAAACAAATATAATTTATCACAAAGCCTGGTTTTCAGCAAACAAAAATTGTAAATAGCCATTTCTAAAGGTTTTGATAATCTTCTCAACAACATTTTGAAAGAACAAAAAATATTGAAAAAATAAAAAGGGTTCTGTTTCGTTCACTTTTAAATGAAAACAAATTTGATTTTTTTGAGAAACTACTTTGTATTTTTTGACCAGCTCTATTAGTAAGTTAAATATCAACAGAGAAGAGTAAAATATCAAAATCTGTATTTCTACCCATGGTATAAGTTATTACTACCAGTTTTGCCAAGGTAGTGCTACTATGTTATGTAACAATGTAGAAAGGATCACACACTGTGTACAATAATGTATCATGTTAAATCAGGAGTTCTCAAACTGGGGGTCGGGTCGCGAGATTATTACCTGGGGGGTCGTGAGCTGTCAGCCTCCACCCAAAACCCCGTTTCACCTCCAGCATTTAGAATAGTGTTAAATATTTTAAAACGTGTTTTTAATTTATAAAGGGGGTCGCCCTCAAAAGCTTGCTGTATGAAAGGGGTCACTACTACAGAAGTTTGAGAACCAAATGTGTTAAATGTAATTTCAAACATATCACAAACAGAATTATGTTAAACTTTAAATAAAATTAAAATAGATTGCATTCTTATGGGACAATTCTTTGTTAAGCTAAACAGGTTAGATGCTATTTAATGAATGTATTTTATAGCTCAGGGGACAATATAAAGACCTAAGATTAAAAAGAGTTTCAAACAGTTGCTGAAAATGCCTTCCATGGTTGGCACATAAAACAAAACTGATAGTACAGTAAAAAGTATTTTTAAAAGTAATACAACAATTTTTTCCTTTATAGTCAACAATTCCTTGGCCTTTAATATTTTATTATTTTAAAAATCAACTAACATGATGTGCGCCCTCCTGGCTAAGGGAAGCATAGTATAAATCACTATGTTACAATTAGGTATTTTGTATGCAAGTCCAGAGACAATAAAATCATTGGAAGATGCTCTTACCTTGAACTAGCTCTTGATTTAATGTCATCCTTTGCCATTCTTTCACTACTACTTTCTTCATTGTTCTCTGATTGCTTCTGACTTGGCTGCCTTCTTTTCTCCCATTTCTTTTGCTGATTTGAGATTTCCACCTCTACTTGTGATCCATTTTCTGCTCCCATCTGTGAACCTGAGGAATGTGCCAGGCACTTAGAGGAGTTAGACAGTTTCTGTTCTTCTCTGCCAGAATCTCTTTCTGCTAGCAAAGCAGGAGACGTTTCAGTTTTTAATGCCTCCTGTGCAGAGACTGCACTATCCAGTTTATCTATATGGTCCTTTTCTTTAGATTTTACTAAACTATAAGAAGCATTTATAACTTTTCCTGGGGAATGTCTGGTCTTTAAACCAACAATATTATCCTCCCTACTGTCTTCACAGCTGCCACAACACACACAGGAATTAATGAGACAATTTGTGGCAGCTATGCTGAGTTTATGGGATTCACTCTCCTCTTCATCAGCTAAAGAATCAGAAGACCCAGGAACACAACTGATAGCTACTTCTGGTGTTGTTACTGGGGATTCTGAAGTAGCGGGAGATTTGGGATTAAATATTACAGTAGCAGATATCTTCATTCCACCTGTCCTATGGGCTATCATTTCTGCTGTCTCTGCATCAGCATATGTATCCCAGCCACTGAGGTATAACTGTGAATCAGGACCTTCTAAACAACTGCACGAATTTTGAACTGAGATACAAGTCATCTGTTTGCCATCTTCAATATTGTTATTATTGCTTAAATCGCTTTCTACCTCTCTTAAAAGTAAAGTCTCTTCTGTTTGATGACCATTGTCATACACTAAAGGTTCCCTGTGCTGCACGCTCTGCTTTGAATTGTGGCAGACCCATGCAAATGTGTCATTGACTGAATCCAACCCAGCAAGAGCTTCTCCTGCTCCATCCAGATCATCCATAAAAAACACTCTCTCCTCTTCGTCAATTAAGTTGTCAAGATGTTGTCTGTTAGGCGAGGTCTCTGTGCTGGAGCCATTTCTTATGCCAGGTCTGTGTGCTGGAGACTGGCAGACACTTGGTGGGGAAAGCAGGGAAGACATCTCATCTCCAACCCTGTGGACCATCCTTTTCAGCTGCTCCAATTCCTGTGCATCATACTGCATAGAACAGGCTAGCTCAGCTTCTGTGTTTTCAGCTTTTGCTGAAAGCTCCTCAGCAGGCAAAGTTGCAGCTAAGGCAGTTGTACTGACAGTGGGCACTTCAGGATCTGTTCTGACAGGAAAATCCACATCCTGGGATATGCAGAGGTTACGTTCCAGGGTGTGCAGCTCATCATCAGTTAAGGTCTGAAGCAGATCCCTACAAAGCGACAAATTGAGACATTATGTTGCAGTTTGTACTCATAAAGGGTGACTGCATTATAGATCTGACTAGTAGCTTTCTCTGTCTGAAAAGAAACCCACATGCAGAATTTGGAAACAGACACAGAAAAGTACTAGCTAGCACTTGGAGCTGGAAAATTCTAAGTGCATTGTAAATTCTAATTCAGAGTATGTGTGTTCTCCTGCACTTGAACCCGGGACTATGCTGGGAAACACAGAATAAAATACTCTCTCTTTTCTTTCTGCAAAAAACCAAACATTTAGTCATCTGGGGCTCAAAAATAATGTTTCACATTTTAAATATATTACTAGCTTGAATTAAAACCACACATACTGTAATTTGGTTAGGACACTGACACCTTCCTGAGAACTAGTCAGTGAAGGTTATTGCACTCAAGAGATAGCTAAAATTTCCCAAGTTATTACGTGGGCAGAAAAAAAGAATGTATTAAAACATCAATGTCCCCTTTGCAGTGCTGATGTATTGGAAATCTCAGACTGTAATTGAGAATATAGTTTAAATTACAAAACCTGTTTTGATGAAGACCTAATGTGTTCTTAGACTTTACACAATAATATATTTCTAGGTAGGTTACTACGAGCATTTTCCTTCTGGTTCCCATTACTAATACATCAATAGTTAATAGTTGAGAAATTGACAGAGGACAAAGGATTGGAGATTTCCCATCTTTTCTTTCCACCTCCTCTTAGTGTTTCTTTGCATTGTGATAATTTCGTTTATTCCTTGACATTGTTTAATCAGCTGAAATACTATTTAAGAGTTCATGAGGAGAAAAATATTTACTGACATTACTCTTTTTAGTTCTGCAAGTAATATTGTTATTGAGCACATGATTAATCTACATTAAAGAAAAAGCTTCCTTTGAAAAAAAATATGCAACTTTCTGATGAACTGAGCTGAAAAAAGAGCAGTTGCACATATGACTAAACTTAGGAAGACAATATGAATAAGTTAATATCTTTTACTTAGAAATATCTTCTATTGAACCACCTTCTGCTGGTGAAAGAGACAAGCTTTCAATCTTACACAGAGCTCTTCTTCAGATCTGGCCCCCAATACTGGGACATCATTGCAGAGTTACTTCCATATCCACTTATAAATCATGTTTTTACTTACATTTAACATTTTCCATATCCAAATGATAAATGAAGAAAAGTTAAGAGCCACACTTATTTTGTAAACACAAAGCTGTGTCATTTGAAGAATTCTGAGGCATAACTGGAATGGTATACTACCGTTGTCTGATACTTGGCAGGACAGCAATGACAAACTGAATCTGTCAATAGGGCAATTTCCTTTTCAATATATTACTCATCAGACCCTCTATTTTTTCCTTCTTTCTTCTACTAAGTGATAATTATTTTCGGGGGTCAAATACCCCATTTGCGAGTACAGGATATCAGACCTTTAAGGAAACAAGGCTAGCGTGATCTAACTGATCCACCATCAGGTGCTGTTTAAGGCATGATTCAAAGTCCACTGAAGTAAATGGGAATCTTTCCATTGACTTCACTTGACTTTGTATTAAGCCCTGAAAGCACGGTGGCACTCATAGCCTTATTGGATGCTCAAGGATTTAACATTACCTTGACAGTTTTGTACTTTACTTTAATTACAAGATAACAGCTCCCAACTTCACATCTTAAAACCTGATTTACATTCTTACTAATATCCAGGTGCTGAAATGGAAACACTATATTAAAAAAAAAGGTCATCTTTGGGATTGATACTTTAACACAAAAATGCCCATTGCATTAGCTTTGAAAAAGACAAAAGATTTCCTTGTGGCATAAATCCGTACATGTGATTTTTAGGGGCAGCACAATCATGTGGCTAGAGCACAGGAAAGGGAGTGAGCCACTCCTAATATGCTTAGAGATCATTGGATGGCAGGCACTATGTAAGTGCAAAGTGCCATTACGATTATGTGCATTATATCCATGTAGACAATGGTGTATGTTGCATCTATCTTATTTTAAGTATGAAGTATGTGGGATGTAAAATATGTGGGTGAAAGTAAGATAGTGGTTTGAAACTTCAGGACTCTGAGGACCCACTGGGTTGCTTGGAGCAGAGGGAGGACAACTGTGGAAAGGAGACTTGCCAGCTGGAAGTGATTTTGCCGGGGCTGGGTAAAATTGCCAAGAAAGGTCTCTCCAGATTCCATAGACTGGTCCATCAGGAATGATAAAGATTCAGGCTTATGAGAAGGTGGCACACTGGAAGAACATCTTACTCTGTGGCTTATGAAAAAGGAACTGAAATGGGGCTTGAAAAAGACAGAGGGCACTGCCAGGTGATCAGTACCAGAGTTAATTGTAAACAATATATTACAAGTTCTGTAATTCAGTTGGTATTGGTGCTGTGGTGAATTGGAATTTCTACAATGGCCTTTGAAGGGAGGGACTGCTCCACAAACCTAGTCCTTTTAGCAAGGGAGCAGAGGGTAGGGTGCCCTGGGTCATAGGAAACCTGGGGTTGTGACTATCCACATATCAAAACTCCATAAAGAGAGTGATTGTAGTCCAAAAAGTCACTGAAGGCAAAAAATAAACATCTCTTGGATCCATATTTATTTTCAATCAATGACTTCCATATCAAATTTACTACGTTAACGGTTAAACAAGATTTTTAGGACTGCCAATACTGCAACATGAGCATATTATCTGAAAATAAGTCACGTTACATCTGAGTCATACATCACCAGATATCACACAACATAAACTGTAGAATCAAAATGTAGCTGGCAGCTTAGATGATAATAATTGAGGGAGAATAAAAGACAGCATATGCTCTTCTGCAGCTCTGCTGACTGTACAGCGTTAACAGTAATAAAATACAGATTTTTTAAAATCAGTAAACCTAAGAAGCTATGACTCAGAATAAACACTTGGACACAGCCACGTGCAGTCACCAGGTGCCATTTTTTAATTCACTTTTATAGCCATAATCACACTATCTGGATTGTGTCCTCCACCTTACACCCACTTCCCCATTTTCTCTTGCAGATTTGTTTTTATTCCACAGTGCTTATTCTTGCTCTGAAAATCATTCCATGTGAATCTTGAAGTTTAATGTTTGTTTGGCAATTTATTCAGTTGTAAATTTGTTAGAAAAGGTACCATGCAATCGCTGTAGGGCTAATTATCCTCCATAGTTGAAAATCAGTCTTGTTACCATGATGGATTATAAAATTTCAAAAATCTGTAAGTTTACAAGTCCGTCTGATAGCTAAATATTATACAAAGATTGATTCATATGGTGTTAGTGTTGGTGATGAATTGGGGGTTCTGTCTGTACCACTTCTAAATCGTGAATGATTTTATGAAATTGTATGATGAAATTACTGCACCATGGAAAGTGTGTGTGTGTGTGTGTGTGTGTGTGTGTGTGTGTGTGTGTGTGTGTGTGTGTGTGTGTGTGTGTCCACCATGAATTAGCAGGGTTGTCAACATCTGACTATGAATGCCACTGAAAATGACATAGGATCAGAGGCTAAAATAGGGAAGAACAAGTTAAAAATTATAGCATGTTATGAACACCAAAGTTATGAACTGACCAGTGAACCATACACCTCATTTGGAACCGGAAATACACAATCAAGCAGCAGCAGAGGGCAAATATAGTTCCAATCTATAAAAAGGTGAATAAGGGCAACCTGGGCAATTACAGACCAGTCAGTTTAACTTCAGTACCAAGAAATATAATAGAGCAAATAATTAAGCAATCAATTTGCAGACACCTAGAAAATACTAAAATGATAAGTAATAGCACGGATTTGTCAAGAACAAATCATGTCAAACCAACTTAATTGCTTTCTTTGACAGGGTAACAAGCCTTGTGGCTGGGGAGAAGAAGTGGATGTAGTATATCTTGACTTTAGTAAGGCTTTTGATACGGTCTCACATGACCTTCTTGTAGCAGGGCAGTTACCCTGCTCTGGTGGAAAAAGGATAGGCTGATTGGGGAAGCAGCCACAACTGGGGCCAAACACAAATCAGGCCACACCTGGCCGTTACAAGGGCTCAGGGAGGAGCTGGGTCAGTCTCTCTCCAGCCTTGGAGGGAGAAGGGCCTAGCTGCCTGGGAATAGGGTACCTGAAGCAGAGCAGTGCTCCAGAAGAGCAAGAGGAGCCGGGGAGCTCCAGCTTGACAAATCCCCAGGCTGAGGCCTTGATAAAGGCCTACTCAGGTATTGGGGCTAGGAGGTGCAGCTTTGGAATAGGCAGAGGCAGTGGTCTGACCCCTTGTCAATGATGAGTAGCTATTAAAGACTGCAGTTTGCCCCAGTGAGAGGGGCTAGATGATGACTAGCAGGAGCCACTGAGGCAAGGTGGGTGTAGAGAGGTGAGTGTTCCCCTGGGAGGGGAGATCCAGAGTGTGGGGACTGCCGGGGGGCAGCACCCTAAGGAAAGGGGCACTGGGGTCTGGGATGAACACAGGGCCTGAGGCAGGTGAGACATGGCCACCAGGAGGTGCTCCAAATACTAGATGAGCTAATTCCCAGGATGACCAGCAGGAGGCACTGCACAGGTGAGTCGTCGACCCTGTTACAATTCTCATAAACAAACTAAGGAAATATAACCTAGATGGAGTTACTATAAGGTGGGTACATAACTTGTTGGAAAACTGTTCCCAGAGAGTTGTTATCAGTGGTTCACAGTTAAGCTGCAAGGGCATATTGAGTGGGGTCCGGCAGGGATAAATTCTGGGTCCGGATCTGTTCAGCATCTTCATCAATGATTTAGATAATGGCATAGAGAGTACACTTAAGATTACGGACAACACCAATCTGAGAGGGGTTGGAAGTGCTTTGGAGGATAGGATTAACATTTAAAATGATCTAGACAAACTGGAGAAATGGTCTGAGTAAACAGGATGAAATTCAATTAGGACAATTGCAAAGTGCTCCACTTAGGAAGGAACAATCAGTTGCACACATACAGAATGGGAAATGACTGCCTAGGAAGGAGTACTGTGGAAAGGGATCTGGGAGTCGTGGTGGATGACAAACTAAATATGAGTCAACAGTGTAACACTGTTGAAAAAAAAGCAAATATCATGCTGGGATGTATTAGCAGGAGTGTTGTAAGCAAGACATGAAAAGTAAATCTTTCACTCTACTCCGTTCTGATTAGGCCTCAACTGGAGTACTGTGTTTAGTTCTAGGCACCACATTTCAAGAAAGATGTGGACAAATGGGCAAAATCCAGAGAGGAGCTAAAAAAATGATTAAAGGTCTAGAAAACATGACCTAAAAGGGAAGACTGAAAAAACTGGATTTGTTTAGTCTGGAGAAGAGAAGTCTGAGGGGAGACAAGATAACAATTTTCAAGTACATAAAAGGTTGCTACAAGGAGGAGAGTGAAAAATTGTTCTCAACCTCTGAGGATAGGAGAAGAAACAATAGGCTTAAATTGCAGCAACGGCAGTTTTAGGTTTCCTGTCAGGGTGATTAAGGACTGGAATTAACTGCGTAGGGAGGTTGTGGATCTGTCAGTGGAGATTTTTAAGAGCAGATTAGACAAACACCTGTCAGAGATGTTCTAGGTAATACTGTACTTAGTCCAGTCCTACCCTGAGTGCAGGGGACTGGATTAGAAAACCTCTCAAGGTCTCTTCCAGACCTACAGTTTTATGATCTTTCCACCAGGCCAGAGATAGTGGTGAGTGATCTGCACTACTCAAAGTAAGAGAACTCAGGACAATGGGTATGCTCTACTTGGGAGACTTCCTCCCTCTTGTCTGAAGGGAGAGGGGTTTGAGAGTAATGGAAAAATACCAAAAGGCAGAACAAAAGCAGATGTGTCCAGCAGGAGTCTGTAAATGGACTTGTAGGGAGAATTGGGGAGAGTGGTAGAGCCATTTTGCACCCGAGTAAGAGGAGGAAAACTGCTGCATGGCCAGGCTAGCTCAGGGAACAGAAGACTCTGCCTCCCTACCTGAACACATGGTCCCACAAGGACTCTCAAGGGAAGGGGAGTTACTGAGGGTTATTGTGTTCAGGATGTTTTATTGTTTTGTATGATCTGTACTCCCCTGTGCTTTACATGATTAAATATAAGGAGCAAGAAGACATTAGATGGTACAAGGTGTGTGTGTAGACTGCATCACAACTCCTGCAGGCCCTTGAGAGAATTAAACTGTAAACCAAAGCTTCACATCTTTGGGGCAGAGTTCTGGGATAGTGCAGTGTTTAAATACTGGCGAGTATGAAGGTTCAGCACTGTGCTCAGAGGGACTAGGCAGCTGGACAGGAGATTCCTACACTCAGGGAGGGAGGGTGCCAGATAGAAGGTCTGTACACTGCGAGTGCACCTGGGGACCCTGAGGTTGGTGCCATGACTGTACTTCAGCTTTAAACACACCAGTGATCCAGAGCAGAGGTGTGGTTTCCTTCACAGCAATCCTAGTGGATGGCCAGGAAGGGGCTCTCACTAGGATCTGTGACAGTGTGCTCACAGGTTATTACAAGGATATATTTATTTAGCGTGTGCACAGTTGTCTAGCCAAGCGATGGCAGCTTCAGTGGCATGATGCAGTTCTTCTAGGCCACCTCTGAACCTAGTCAGCAGGCATTCAGTGATAGTGTGTGTCACCATCTGAGCTGTGCCGCAGCTGCACGAAGGGCTGTCACGAAGGCCCCAGAGATACTGGTTGTCCAGTCTGGAAAGAGACCTTGCCCAGTCTGGAACCTGTTCAACAGAGACCTTTGGTGACGGGGCAGGTCAAAACCAGGTGGGCGAACTGTTGGGTCGGTGATGAGGGACTGGTTGGGGATCATAACAACTATCCATTCCTCTCGCCAGAGTGTTTCTGCCCTAACATCCTGGCATGGCGGATGAGACAATAATGGGCGACGTGATGGCAAAAATGCAGTTGGTGGTTTAAAAGCAGCAGGCTTGAGTTGGCACATGCTTTCTCCAGTAACTTGCCAGTGGCAACCTCTCATCTGATATGAGGAGGAGCAATATTGCTCAGAACTGGGAGCCACCGGACGGGGGTGCTGGAGATGATATGCATGGCGGCATATAACTGCATATCCACCAGTTTGGTGTGTGACAATCGGCTCCAAACTGGTGTGCAGTACTCCGCCACCGAATTTGAGGTGGCAAGAGCTGATGTCTGCAGAGTTGGAGCATGAGCGCCCTATGATGAACCTGCCAGTTTGCTAAGAAGATTGTTGCGCATCTTAACTTCAGCTGCTGTCTTCTTCAGGTGGGCATGGTAACTAGGTGTGCAGTCTAAGGTCACACCTAGATAGACCCGTTCTACTTCATGCTTCACCATCACACTTCAATAGCATTATTAAAGCATGGTTGGCAGGCAGTGATTAGAGTTTGAGTATCTTATTATTTTTGGTATTAAATTAGTAGCTGTTATTATTCGGGAAATGTAATAGTGTAATCAACATTGTACAAAAATATAAGACGACATAGAAATGTAGGGCTGGAAGGGACCACAAGCTAAGTCCCCTGTAAGCTGTGTGGCTGTGCAGCAATCTATTAAGTGCTGCGCAGACACTCAGGGAACCTGCCTGGCTGGGACCTGCCACAGCAGGGGGAGGCGCACCCCGCCCCTGACCCCAACCCAGCCCCGGACCTGTCATGGCTCGGGCAGAGGTGTCCCTCCCCTGGCCCCGCCCCAGCCCCAGCCCGGACCTGCTGTGGTAGGGGGAGGAATGCCTATTCCGTGGCCCCCGCCCCGGAGCTGCCACAGCAGGGAGAGGTGCCTCTCCTCCCACAGCCCAGATGCTGCTGAGGGAAGAGAGAGCTGGGGGGAGTCCTCTCTCCCCACCATAGCCCTGGAGCAGCCTGCAGCCCCACCCCAGAGCTTGCACCAAACCTCACACCCCTGCGTCCCAACCCTCTGCCCTACCCCTACGCCCCTCCCACACTTGGAACCCCTCGAACCCACCCCTCAAACCCACCCCCCCACACATTAATTTTATTATCTGCACCAATATGGAGGTGATGTGTCACACATCACCTCCACATTGGTGCAGATAACAAAATTCATTCCGCACATATGTGGAAAAAATTAGAGGGAACACTGACCACAAGAGTCATCAAGTCCAGCTCCCTTCACTGTGGCAGGACCAAGTAAACTCAGACTATCCCTGACAGGAGTTTGTCCAAACTGTTTTTAAAAACTTCCAGTGATGGGATTCCACAAGCTCATTTGGAAGCCTATTCCAAATCTTAACTACACCTGGATTTACAAAGTTTTAACTGGTTTCAGAGTAGCAGCCGTGTTAGTCTGTATCCGCAAAAAGAACAAGAGTATTTGTGGCACCTTAGAGACTAACAAATTTATTTGAGCATAAGCTTTCGTGGGCTACAGCCCACTTCATCGGATGGATAGAATGGAGCATATAGTGAGAAGACATATATACATATGCAGAGAAAATGAAAAGGGTGGGAGGAGTTCCCCTCTCAGCTCTAAAAGGCTAATTAATTAAGATGAGCTATTGTCAGCAGGAGAAAAATAACTTCTGTAGTGATCATCAATATAGCCCATTTAAGACAGTTTGACAAGAAGGTGTGGGGATACTTAATATGGGGAAATAGATTTGATTTGTTTCTACTATAATGTTCTAATATATGTTCCATTCCATTCTAGATTTTATTTCCCCACAAGCATATCTACATTGTTGCTATAAAGAACTCTGCCTTTACCAACAGTGGTCACACTACAGAATCTGAGATATTCCAGTTATTTCTTATTCCAGGTATAAAGAAACAGGGCATGATCCAAAACAATTGAAGTCAACTGAAAGACACCCATTGAATTCAGTCAGTTTGAATTAGGCCCAGACTGCACTCAGATATCACAGTTGGGTAAATATTGACTTATAAACTATGACCACTTTCATTCCAAAATTATATCAATTAAAGCACTTTAAATGATTAGACTCACTGTTTTCTATGTATAATTTCATTGATTCTCTGTGTTCCCCCATTTGTTTGTTTTATCCACCCGTAGATAGCCTTACATTTAAATTTTAAAGTTTTGGGGCAGGCATGGCCTCTTTGTTAGATATCTGTATAATACCTAGCACAATGGGGCTCTGGCCTCTAAGTGCTACTATAATAAAAATAATTAATATCTATTTTTTAAATTCTACATACTCACATATACATATGAACAAACACACCGACATATACCTATACACCTGAATAATACTGCGTCTAAATATAAATTATTAACTTTTTGCATGCAAGTCAAGATGTTCCTAATGGAGTTATAGCTAAAAGGTGGTGTATTTTTTGCATTAAATTAAAAATATGCAGTTAATTAACAAACAATCGTTGGATATTGTTTCTTAGGAAATTTCTTTACACTATAGAGCAGTAATTATCCTCACTAAGAAGATAAAAGAGTTATTATACAAAACCTGTCAGATAAAATTGGGTAATCTTCTGTTGCCATTACTTCAATAATTAGAATGGAAACAATTCATGTCTTAAACCAAAAGTAAACCTGTTAAACAAATTGTTCCATGTCACCAATTCTAAACATATCAACAAAAGTTTTATTATAAACTGAAATTGCTTTCACTGTTAAAGAGAACCAGTTATTTCTGTTTTTCCTTTGCTCTGTCGATGAAAAATTACCAGGATTTCAGAGATATTTTTCAGACACTAAATGAAATTTTTTTCTTATAAAATACAGGCAACTGAATAATGGAAATACTTTTTCACACAATACATAATTAGGCTTTGAGATCCATTGCCATATGAAATCATTGAAGCCAATAACTTAACAAGATTCCAAAAGGAATTGCATATGTATCAAGAATGTCCAGAGTTGTTTATAATTATAAACAACTTCTGGTGGGGGGGTATTAAACCTCATGATTCAAGGCTTAAGCTAAATTGCTAACAATTAGAGATCAGGACGAGACCTACTACACAGGGCTGATTATCCCATATCTGTCTACTGCACAGTTCTTATGCCTTCCTCTGAAGCTTCTGGTACTGGTCAGTGTCTGGCAGTATACTAGACTAGATGGGCCTGAGGTCTGATCCAGTATGCCAAGTCTGATGTTACTATGAAAAAAATTAGGTTGGATCTCTCTCTCTCTCGCCTTGTCTTATCATTCACAAGAAATCAGTAAGTAGAGCACCTGAAGGCCAACTCTGCCAGTTTCACTATATTTCCTTTTTATGGAGGACTTCAAAAAAAGATTGGCTATAAAAGTCACATTGGGGGTTCATCTGCCTTCATTCTAATTGACACATTATTACAGGAGGGCAAATTATATTTGGAAAAATAAATAAGCAAGATTCTGTGTACTGTGGTGGTTATGAGCTGCAGTCACTCTACCTATTGCAAAAACAACAGAGCATTTCGCACAGCTGGGAGAACCCAGGCTGAAGAACTTGCTCCATCAGTGGTCTGGAGCTGGCTGGCTGCCTAGCCCACAAGGGCAGAGTCATCTGAAGATAGGATGAGGACAAGGCAGCTAAGAGATGAATTGATTTCATATTCTTCTACACAGCCTTCATCAGGTTGGCTTCTGTGGAGACCTGTCCAGAGTTTAAAGTTACCTTCCATTCAAGAAGGGAAGCAATGGTAATTTTGATTGACTCTCAGAGAGAAAAAAGGCAATCCTCCCTGTGTGTAGCTGTTCCCACAGGAGTAAGACGTGGGTACGAGTGCAGATTGCTTAGTACTATATAGTACCAATTAACTGATCTCGCCCTAAACCCCACCGTCCAGAAACAGACCTGATATGTACCTTTACCCCCTCCACCCTTCACAACTAGGCTGCATATGGCAGAAATCCAAAATCACCCCAACATTCTGAGATGGGAATATAATGTATTACATTTTCATTCACAGTAAATGATATGAAATGGATTCAGAGGTGTTATAATGTACCAATATGATCATTAGGGACTTGATCCTGAACCACTGAAGTCAATGGAAGCCTTGCTGTTGATTTCAGTGGGCCCAGGATCAAGCCGTAGGTGGACACAGAGCTTTGATAAAAGATTAGAGATAAAGGTATCTGCAGAATTTTAGATCTGGCTGAAATTATTCAGTAATGACAGTGTGTGTGTTATCTATCTACTTTTGTGCAGAGTAACCGTATGTATCCAAGTTAATATTAATATAATAATATATGCATTTTGTATGTGTGTCAATTAAAAATTTAAAACATTTTGTTTCCTGGCCTAGAGCACCAGAACTTGAAAAAGTACAATTCTTTTTGCTAACAGCACACAGAGTAGGATAATTACTGCTAGCCTAATTTTCAGAGATGCTCGATATCTACAATTCTCACTGATTCCAAAGATGCTTTGCACCTTTGAAAATCAGGCAACCCAGCAATAGGACACCCAGGAGGAAAATATAATCGATTTATCTAGCCAATAGATACTTTACTAATCCAATAGCTATACTGTAATTTTACAATAGCTAATGGGAGCAGTGTAAACCCAGTGTCTGTTATTTCCTTTAATGATTCTCAACATGACAGATGTGTTATAATCATACAGTAAGCATTTCAATAAGTCTTGCATTTTGTTTTATATTAAGAATGAAAATCTAATTAGCTGATAGGTAAGGAATATTGAACTTTATACTGAAATTTGATAGGATACAATAATATGTTGGTTTTTATAGTCTTACAGTAAGCATAGTATTGCAATACTGCATGTATAAAACATACCGAAGCCCATTCTATTGCCCTCATCCACTGGTGACAAAGCCAAAGTGTAGCTAGAAGGTGAGTTAATGTCTAACTGCTGGAAGGAAATACAAGTGCCTCATCCGACCTCCCCCTTTGATCTCCTTTACATGTCCCCCTGAACCTTCCCCCGTCCAGTAATTGCAACCCATTGAATTTAAATTCACAGTCACAAGGCAAAGAAAGCCCATGAAACAACTCCAAGGAGTTACTCATAGGGAAGGGGGAGGAGATAGAGCACCTTCCCTTCCTACTACCAAAGTGCTGAGGACCCTGCAAATCCTGAACCCTGTGGAGATGGTTCTGTCATTGTTTTAAATGAACAGTGGTGATTCATTTGATGGGATGGTAGAGTTAATCAGGGATGTTGCTGATGGGGCAATAATTGCCCGATTGGATTTATCTAGCTGGACTGTTAACCACATCAAAGTTTATACATAATTTCACATAGCTTATGTATGATTTGCTTTGATTTTCTTTGTATTCACTAATAAATATTGCTTCACTGAAAATATTTTGCAAAATGGCTCCAGATCATTTAAATTTGGACCCTTTCCTAAGGAGTATATTGTCATCTCCAATTTGACACAAAGCTCAGATTTTGTTAGAACTGACTTTTTCAAAACTAAAGATTGAGCTAAAGGTTTTCCGTTTTTTAAAAAAGTTTGCATTAGAAAGAGTTGTTATTGAACAAGTATCCTGATATGACTGCAACCCAACAATTAAGATTTGAAAAGTTGAAAATGAAATGGACTAAGCAAAAGGAAAAACTGATTTAACTGATTTTATTGTCTATATTGTAAAATGTGACTAGTAGACAAAATATACAAATAGTGATAAGTAAAATAGATTTCAAACATTATCTCCATATTAATCTAAGGGGATGTGAACAACTTAGATTAGGAATTTTTGTTGTGGCTGTGTACTGGAAGTAAATAGAACTTTTTGTTTTAATGCAACTTTAATTGGACTTAAAAATTCAGTGGGATCTCTTGTCATAGTAAGCACTAAATTCAAAAGAATGTATTTTCAGGATTTTATTCTAGGTAAAGATTTTCATCTTATCAATTCTGCATCTCAATAATTTGTTTCTTTATGCCCAGCTTTCTTAAATCAATATCACTACAAAGTAGTAATAGTAATGTGTATCCATTTCAGCAGTCAGATACAGGATAACTACCCAAAAGATCAATATTGTGCACGTACTTCCATATTTATAGCATATGTCTTCTAGACAGAGATATCAGGGGAGATTTTGCATAAGGCACATACCAGAGTTATGTGTTTAACTTTCATTGACTTTCCATGGGAGTTAGAAATCAATTTGTGTGTTTGAATATTTCCCCCTCTAAATCTCTCAAACTAAAAAAGTATCATTAACTGTAAACAGAGAGAAAAGTGGACGTGTATTTATGGTAATTAAGACTCACAGATTAAGAAACGATTAAAATTGTAATTTTATTTATACATATCAATGTCCGTACAGTTCAAGATAGCATATAATAACCTGATTGATTTTAGTGTTAGTATTGCAATTTACAATCACATACTGCTTCTGGCTACAGAAAAACCTAGTCCAACATACTTTTTCATCCATGTCATAATAATGCATATTAAAGAAAAATCTAGACTAGCTAGAGGGTGTTCAGGGAAAAGCAATAACAAAATCAAAGGTTTTCAAAGATGTAAACAAGCAGGAGGAGGTAAATTGGAGGAGCAGATATTACCTAGTCTCTCACACATTGAATAGATCCAGGTTATGGAACACACACAAGGGAAATGGTGCAAGCTCCATCACTTAGGACATTTAAAACTAGTTTAGACAAAACACTAAACATACATGTCTAGATTCTTAGCTTGTGCAAATCAGTATAGCTCAGGCGAAGTCAATGAAGCTTAGCCACTTCACACTGGTTTACAATCTGGCCCATTTTGTACTGAACAATCCTGCATATGCAGCATAAAGGAATAAATAACCTATTAGAGAGATTCTCCAACTGCAGTCCATGAACTAGGTGGAGCTGCTTCCATAACAACAGGGAAGCATCTGTTCATTGTTAAACAGGGCTATTTTCTGCTAGTTACAGCCTAGTCCTAGATTCTTTTAGGATTTCTAGAAGCTTTTTTGATAAAAAATAAACACAAAACCAATCATCTTTCTGCACTCTGCACAGCACCTTTGTGAAGCTTCATTTCTCTGTGTTTGTGATGCACTGTAAACTCAGTTGTGATCAAATTTTGGCTAAACATAAAATTTAATGGATGGCAAACAAATAGGACGACAGAACCATATTGCAAAGTGATCTAGAAAAATTTAGAGCAGTGGAACCCGTGTGCAGTGTGAGGATATTCAGTACTATTAAAACAGAAGCTTACATTTTAAGAAGTTTCCAGTGATTAAGAGCCTGAGTATTTCAGCTGAGACACTTTAAAAGGTCCTGATTTTTTGAGGCGGGAGCATAGCAACTCTGAACATCAGGCCCCTTTAAAAAGGTCTCAAATTGGGCACCAAAACTGAAGCACCCAAAATAGAGTCACTTGAAAATTTAGCCCCTAAGGGCCAGATTTTTAAGGGTATTTAAAGGGATTTTCAAAAGCATCTAATTGCCTAACACCTATTGAAAACAAGGAGTTTTAGGCACCAAGGTGCTTTTGAAAATCCCACTAGGTGCTAAAAATACCTTTAAAAGTCTGACCTTAAGCTCGTACACCCAGAAAAACTGTTTAGACAAAAGTGGAGGGAGGTAACAAACCATCTCATTAAAGTGAGGTTAGCTCTATTCCTTCTCCCTGATGTTGCCCTGTCATTACTTTTAATTAAACCAAACACTATAGTTTCCAAGAGTTATTGGGATTTGGAGATTGGGAAAGGAGGTGTGCAGGAAATTATCTATTATTTAAGAAGTGGTCCACAATATGGGAAAGTCTGATAACCACTAAACTAATAGAAGTTACAGATGGAAATATTCTAATAAATCATTACCTGTGTATTGCATCATAGCACACTGAGTTAAACAAAAAATGTAAAATAAATGTAATTAAAACAGAAACATAACAGTTAAAGAAAACTATAAAATGTCTAGCTTCAATATTGCAGCCATCCACCACCTATCATAACTATCAAAAATAAAGAAAAACATAACAAAATGATTTAAAAAAAGGGGGGTGGGAAATAGAACTGGAAGAAGTTTAGAAAATACCAGAGTAAAGAAAATCAGCTCAACGGACCCCCGGGTACACACAAGCTACACGGGGGGGGGGGGGGGGGGGGAGGGAGGGGAAGGTAAATTATTTTAACAGTTAAGCACAGAAATAGTTTTTGAAACATTTTCCTTTTTATGTGTAATTTTCAGTCCTCATTTTTCACCCTAGGAAAGATGTAATTTCAAGAAACAAATCTTTTATTACTTGCCTTATTTTCCTTAGCAACGTGTGGAAGGGTCTGAAAAGCTCAGACATATCTTCTGGCTTGCGGTCCAAGTTCAATGGTCCTTCAGAATAAACTACAAGCCCACTGTATTTAAGACACACACACAAAATATATCTTTATGACACTTGGACAGAGTATAGAATCAGAAAACCATCAATAAACAAATATTTGAAGTTATATTCAAGCTGCTGGTTGCATAATTATGCTCAATTTTATGTAATTATTTGTTCTCTCTCAGATACTTTATTTTTCTTTTATTTGTAAGAAGTTACAGATATTTAAAAACTACAAAGAATTTGGTTCTTTTATATGTGGGGGGAAAGCAATGAAACTATATTACAAAAAGAATCCATTGTTTACTTCATGTATTTAACTGACTTGGAAAAAAACTGAAAATGAGTGTATAGAAGAAATTAATAACTAAATAAGTGAATTATCAGAATATTTTGGACTCTACTGTCCCAAGATACATTCCAACTTTCTTCTTCTTTCTATTCTAAATAGGTTCTAGACAGGTGGTTTGGTCCTTTTGAATGCCAGTGCTTGAACATTCCCTCTCTCAGTCAAATTAAAATACAGAATGGTAAAAAAAAAACCAACACATCTGTGCTAGGAAAGAAACATAATCTTTATAGGATGTAACATTTCCATACTACCAGGCTACAAATGTGACTAAATGCTTGTAGGAAAGCTTTCAAAGAAAGGAAGTTTTAGTCCTGATCCTGCAAACACTTATGTGCTTCACTTTAAACTTGAGTAGTCTCATTGATTTCAGTGAAACTACTCACATGCATAAGGGTTTGTAGGATTGGGGGAGGGTCTGGGAGCCCTGAGCAGGAACATCTACATTATATTTAGCCCCATAGTGTGAGCTCAACTCAGTCAACCCGAGCTCTGAGACTTGCTGCCACAGGGTTTTTGTTTGATTTGGTTTGGTTTTTGCAGCGTAGATATACTTAGTTTGCAAAATAATCATTACTTTGAAGACAGCCTTCTTAAAAGACACCTAAGCTTCAGAATGGTGCTGATTAATTCCGAGGGGGTCTGAACCTCTCAGACAGACTAATAGAGGCATTCAGCACAACAACAACAACAAACTCACTTTTTGCCCCATTTTTTGTTCATTACCATCCAGGTCTGCCATGAATGGCCAGCTCAAGATCTTCTGAGACACTCCAGCATGTATTATAGGTTGATATTATCACCAATACTATGAAATCCCGCTGGAGCACAAAATCAATATATCGGGGAATCACTTCAGTGCTATTTCTTTGCTTTCTGAGAAAATGTTACTATGTTTCTTGTGTTTCCAACCGAAGATGGTACAAAATAATGAAATAATTTATTTAAAACATGCCCAAGAGTTTTCCTTTTTTTAAAAAAAAGGATCTGTCTCTCTGCAACTTTAGTTTGGGCCTCCATGTATTAGTGAGAATCTTTTTTTTACTGTCATGTTACCAGCAAGGTCCATTCTGTATCCTCTCCTCAGCAATGGAGCTAGCCATCTGCGTTCTTAGTGTCAATATGCCAAGCCAAGCTTGTTTATTGGGGGCAATCAACACACAACTCTGAACAATGGATTTTTTTCATTTTATTTGAAAGTCAGCTTCCACAAATCCTTTCTGGCTGCAGACCTCAATTCTCCAGTTACTACAGACACAATTTTAATTCTTTAGTTTCTTTATTTCAGTAGACAAACTGCCATCAATGAATTAATTGCTGCTGACTCAAGTACTAAAGTCTTGTCTAGAAAAATAAACATTACCTTTTCTCTGAATAGAAACTGGAGTCTGCTCAAGCTAAATTTTTAACTGCTGCAAACCCACGTTCATTGGGCCAGTAATTATGTTACAAAATTAGCCCCTTTCAGATATGGTTCTGTCTGAATTTCTTCAGAGAGTGAAGAACTATAGAAATTAGATGAGAAGGAGATCTTTGATTTCATGCGAGCCATTGATGATATAATAAACAAGACAGAACTTCATGGGAATGTTTCATTCTGAAAGCAATCAAATATGAATTTCTGCCACTTGGGAAAGGGTGAACCATTTTATATTGTTTTGCTTGTATGCTTTTGTGAAACTCATTTCAGGTGAAGTACTTTTTTTGGGGGGGTGAGGGGGAGACAGAGCCATTCTCAGGCTATTTCTGCACTACGTACCACTTTTGGTGAAAAAAGCATACTGCGTTGCGTGGCTGCATGTCAGTGAAAGTCATTGGTAGTGGGGAAAGGCTTCAGTTGCTCTCCACTGCCACCCAAAAAGGAAAGGCTCTGATGGGGGTATGCAGCAGTGTAATAACCTTAGTCCCAGATTTGGACCTTAGCGTCCAAAATCTGGGGGTTAGCATGAAAACCTCCAAGCTTAGTTACCAGCTTGGACCTGGTACCTGCTGCCACCACCCAAAAAATTAGAGTGTTTTGGGGCACTCTGGTCCCTCTGAAAAACCTTCCCTGGGGACCCCAAGACCCAAATCCCTTGAGTCTCACAACAAAGGGAAATAATCCTTTTTCCCTTCCCCCCTCCAGATGCTCCTGGAGAGATACACAGACACAAGCTCTGTGAAACTACACAGAGAGACTCCCCCTCTCTGTTCCCAATCCTGAAAACAAAAAGTACTTTCCTATTCCCCCAGAGGGAATGCAAAATCAGGCTAGCGATCCAACACACAAATCTCCCCTTGATTTCTTCCTCCCACCAATTCCCTGGTGAGTACAGACTCAATTTCCCTGAAGTAAAGAAAAACTCCAACAGGTCTTAAAAGAAAGCTTTATATAAAAAGAAAGAAAAATAAGTACAAATGTTCTCTCTGTATTAGAGGATACAACACAGGGTCAATTGCTTAAAAGAATATTGAATAAACAGCCTTATTCAAAAAGAATACAAATCAAAGCACTCCAGCACTTATATTCATGCAAATACCAAAGAAAAGAAACCATAGAACTTACTATCTGATCTCTTTGTCCTTACACTTAGAAACAGAAGACTAGAAAGTAGAACTACTTCTCCAAAGCTCAGAGAAAGCAGGCAGCCAGAAAACAAAGACCTTAGACACTCAATTCCCTCCACCCAAAGTTGAAAAAATCCGGTTTCCTGATTGGTCCTCTGGTCAGGTGCTTCAGGTGAAAGAGACATTAACCCTTAGCTATCTGTTTATGACACGCCCCCCAAATTGCAGACAGTGGGGAAGCTCACTGGCGGCGATTTCCTTCTAGAACTTGAAAATAAACAGATTAATACAACACATACACCTTTACATATACTCCTAAGTATATAACTAACAGACTTCTACATTTTAAGAACACTTTTTAACTACTGAATTCTGGGAAACTCTCACGGGAGAGTGCATCAGCAACTTTATTAGAAGCTCCTGTGATGTGTTGAATTTCAAAATCAAAATCTTGGAGAGCTAAACTCCAACGAAGAAGTTTCTTGTTGTTCCCCTTGGCAGTATGAAGCCACTTTAGTGCAGCATGGTCAGTTTGTAGTTGGAACCGCCGTCCCCAAACATATGGGCGTAGCTTTTCCAGGGCGTACACAATGGCATAGCATTCCTTTTCACTGACTGACCAGTGACTTTCCCTCTCAGACAGTTTCTTGCTGAGAAACACGACAGGATGGAAGTTGTGATCTGTTGCTTCCTGCATGAGCACTGCTCCTATACCACGCTCAGATGCATCTGTGGTTACTAGGAATGGCTTGTCAAAATCCGGGGCCCTGAGCACAGGGTCAGACATGAGCGTTGCCTTAAGTTGGGTAAAGGCCTTTTGACACTCATCAGTCCACTTAACTGCATTTGGCTGGGTCTTTTTGGTCAGGTCGGTCAGTGGGGCAGCGATTTGGCTGTAGTGTGGTACAAATCGCCTGTAGTATCCGGCCAAGCCTAAGAAGGATTGGACCTGTTTCTTCGACCTTGGGACAGGCCACTTTTGGATAGCATCCACCTTGGCCTGTAGGGGGTTTATGGTTCCTCGACCCACCTGGTGCCCCAGGTAAGTCACTCTGTTTTGGCCTATTTGACACTTTTTGGCCTTAACAGTTAGTCCTGCCTGCCTGATGCGCTCAAAGACCTTTTCCAGGTGTAGTAGGTGTTCGGGCCAGGAGTCAGAAAAAATGGCCACATCATCGAGGTAGGCAACTGCAAATTCTCCCAGTCCAGCTAGTAGACCATCTACCAGCCTTTGGAAGGTGGCGGGTGCATTACGAAGGCCAAAAGGAAGGACATTGAATTCATACACCCCCGCATGGGTGACGAATGCTGACCTCTCCTTGGCAGGTTCATCTAGCGGTACTTGCCAGTACCCCTTGGTTAAGTCTATTGTAGAGATGAACTGGGCCCGTCCCAACTTCTCCAATAGCTCATCGGTGCGTGGCATTGGATAGTTGTCCGGACGAGTTACCGCATTTAGCTTACGGTAGTCCACGCAAAAGCGTATTTCCCCATCTGGTTTGGGTACCAGAACCACTGGAGATGCCCATGCACTGGTAGATGGGCGGATTATACCCATCTGTAGCATGTTCTGGATCTCCCGTTCTATAGCAGCTTGGGCATGAGGAGACACTCGGTAAGGTGGGGTTCTGATTGGGTGAGCATTACCTGTATCAATGGAGTGGTATGCCCGTTCAGTCCGTCCTGGGGTGGCTGAGAACAATGGGGCGAAGCTAGTGCACAGCTCCTTGATTTGTTGCCGCTGCAGACGTTCCAGGGTGGTTGAGAGGTTCACCTCTTCCACGCCACCGTCTTTTTTCCCGTCGTAGTAGACACCGTCAGGCCACTCAGCATCATCTCCCTGGACTGTAAACTGACAAACCTGTAAGTCTCTGGAATAGAAAGGCTTGAGAGAATTAACATGGTACACTTTAGGCTTTAGTGAGGAATTGGAAAATGCTATGAGGTAGTTTACAGCTCCCAGGCGCTCTTGGACCGTGAAGGGCCCTTCCCATGATGCTTCCATCTTATGGACCTGTTGCGCCTTCAAGACCATAACCTGGTCTCCTACCTTGAAGGACCGATCTCTGGCATGTCTGTCATACCAGGCCTTTTGCTCTTCCTGAGCATCCTTTAGATTCTCTCTAGCAAGGGCTAAAGAGTGTCGGAGGGTGCTTTGTAGGTTGCTTACAAAGTCCAGAATGTTAGTTCCTGGAGAAGGCGTAAACCCCTCCCATTGCTGCTTCACCAACTGTAATGGCCCCTTAACCTCGTGACCATACACAAGTTCAAATGGTGAAAACCCTAAACTGGGATGTGGTACAGCCCTGTAGGCAAACAGCAACTGCTGCAACACTAGGTCCCAATTATTGGAGAATTCGTTGATGAATTTACGTATCATGGCCCCCAAAGTTCCATTGAACCTTTCCACCAGGCCATTGGTTTGATGGTGGTACGGGGTGGCAACCAAGTGATTCACCCCATGAGTTTCCCACAGTTTTTCCATGGTCCCTGCCAGGAAATTAGACCCTGAATCTGTAAGGATGTCAGAGGGCCAACCTACCCTGGCAAAGATGTCTGTTAGGGCCAGGCACACAGTGTTAGCCCTGGTGTTGCCTAGAGCGACTGCTTCTGGCCATCGGGTAGCAAAGTCCACTAAAGTCAGTACGTACTGCTTTCCTCTGGGCGTCTTTTTTGGGAAAGGGCCCAGAATATCCACAGCTACTCGTTGAAATGGGACCTCAATTATGGGGAGTGGCTGGAGAGGGGCCTTGACCTGGTCTTGAGGCTTACCCACTCTTTGGCATACCTCACAAGACCGGACATACTTGGCAACGTCCTTGCCCATCCCCTCCCAGTGGAAGGACTTCCCCAACCGGTCCTTGATTCTGTTCACCCCAGCATGGCCACTGGGATGATCATGGGCTAAGCTTAAGAGCTTCCCCCGGTACTTAGTTGGAACCACCAACTGTTTTTGCGGCTGCCATTCTTCCCGGTGTCCACCAGAAAGAATTTCCTTGTACAAAAGTCCTTGGTCTATAACAAACCGGGATCGATTAGAAGAGCTGAGAGGCGGTGGGGTGCTCCGTGCCGCTGCCCAAGCTTTCTGAAGGCTGTCATCCGCTTCCTGCTCAGCCTGGAACTGTTCCCTTGAGGCTGGGGTCACCAGTTCTTCCTCAGACTGTGGACTTGGGCTTGGTCCCTCTGGAAGCGATGTAGGTGATGGGGTTGTTTCCGTTGCTGGTGTACCGCTCTCCGCTGGTGCACCTGAGGGTATTTCAGGCTCTGGCTGAGCCTTTTGGGTATGGCTGTCTTGTGCTTCTGCCAGTTTTGGCTCGCTGGCGCCCTCTGGCGTTGAGTTTGAAGATGGGGTTGCACTTGCTGGTGCTGGTTGCTGTTCCAGTTCCGGGCCTGGGACTGGAGATGCTGTGGCTGTTTCAGTGGTAGGCCTGGAATCCGGGTCCTCTACCTCTGTCTGGGTCTCTGGTAACACAGACGGGCCCTCTGTGGACGGTTCAGGAACAGGAATGGGTCTGGAAGCTTGCCTGGTTTGGCTACGTGTAACCATTCCCACTCTCTTGGCCCGCCTCACCTGGTTGGCCAAGTCTTCCCCCAGTAGCATGGGGATAGGATAATTGTCATAGACTGCAAAAGTCCACATTCCTGACCAGCCTTTGTACTGGACAGGCAGTTGAGCTGTAGGCAAGTCTACAGCTTGTGACATGAAGGGGTAAATTGTAACTTTGGCCTTTGGGTTGATGAATTTGGGGTCAACGAAGGATTGGTGGATAGCTGACACTTGTGCCCCCGTGTCTCTCCACGCAGTAACCTTCTTTCCGCCCACTCTCAAATTTTCCCTTCGCTCCAAGGGTATTTGAGAGGCATCCGGGCCTGGGGATCTTGGGTGTGATGGTGGTGTAATGAATTGCACTCGCATGGTGTTCTTGGGACACTTGGCCTTGATATGTCCCAGTTCATTACACTTAAAGCATCTTCCATCTGATGGGTCACTGGGCCGAGGTGAGTTACTGGAGACTGGTGAGGTTGAAGGGTAGGGTATCTGTGGCTTTACTTGGGTGGTATGTGGGGTCTTTGGCTGTCCTCGGTTGTAGGGTTTATGGTCTGTGTGCCCCCTGGGGTAATCGTTCCCCTTGACAGTAGCTTTCTTGCTTTCTGCCAGTTCCATCCATTTGGCTCCAATCTCCCCCGCCTCAGCGATATTCTTGGGGTTTCCATCTTGTATGTACCGCGTGATGTCTTCAGGAACACCATCCAAGAACTGCTCCATTTGTATGAGGAGGTTCAGTTCTTCCAAGGTTTGAATGTTGTTTCCTGTTAGCCAGGCCTCATAGTTTTTTGCAATGTAGTAGGCGTGTTTGGGAAATGACACCTCTGGTTTCCACTTTTGGGTTCTGAAGCGCCGACGGGCATGATCTGGGGTTATCCCCATCCTGTATCTGACCTTGGTTAGAAAAAGTTTATAGTCATTCATTTGGTGCTTAGGCATTTCAGCTGCCACCTCTGCTAAAGGTCCACTGAGCTGTGACCTCAATTCTACCATGTACTGGTCTTCGGGGATCTTGTACCCAAGACAGGCTCTTTCAAAATTTTCCAAGAAGGCCTCGGTGTCATCACCTGCCTTGTAGGTGGGAAATTTCCTGTGCTGTGGAGCAATATTTGGCACCGGGTTGTTAGGGTTGGCTGGCACATGCAGCCCAGCTTTTGCCAATTCCAGTTCATGTTTTCTCTGTTTTTCCTTCTCTTCATTCTCTTTTTGTTGTTTTTCCATTTCTTTTTGTTGTTTTTCCATTTCTTTTTGGTGCTTTTCCATTTCTCGGCGGTGCTTTTCCATTTCTCGGCGGTGGGCCACCTCTTCTTCTTCTAGTTTTCTTTTGTGTGCTGCCTCTTGGGCCGCCTGTTCTCTTTGGAAGGCTGCCAGTTTGATGCTTTCTTCCTTTTCTTTCATCTCCATCTGTCGCCTGTGTTCAGCTCCTTTGATTTGTTCTTCGGCGTCAATTTTTGCCTTAGAAGTCATGGTTCCTGTTTTCTTGTGTTGGGGTGCCCTCCGGTGTTTATCTTCTGAACTGCAGGTTCTCTGTTGCCTCCTGAAGTCTGCCTAGCAACAGTGCTTTTTTCCCTTTCTCTCTCTAGCTAATGTTCAATGAAGGGAAACCAGAAAAACCACTTTATTTGCATGCATATAAGTGCTGGTACTTGCCTCCTAATGGGAGGGCTATTGCATGACAAAAGACCCTCAACAGTTTCTTAATGGCTTCTCGCTTAACATGCAAGCCACAAACTGCGAGAGAGAGCAGAAAAAAAAATTCTCTCTGGTTCCCTTTTAAAACCAACTGCTTCTCTCTGCTAAAAAGCCCTTAGCAGAGAAAAGAAAAATATAATATTTCTACTGGCTTCTGGATTCTGTCTCCCACCAGCTGCCACTCATGACATAACCTTAGTCCCAGATTTGGACCTTAGCGTCCAAAATCTGGGGGTTAGCATGAAAACCTCCAAGCTTAGTTACCAGCTTGGACCTGGTACCTGCTGCCACCACCCAAAAAATTAGAGTGTTTTGGGGCACTCTGGTCCCTCTGAAAAACCTTCCCTGGGGACCCCAAGACCCAAATCCCTTGAGTCTCACAACAAAGGGAAATAATCCTTTTTCCCTTCCCCCCTCCAGATGCTCCTGGAGAGATACACAGACACAAGCTCTGTGAAACTACACAGAGAGACTCCCCCTCTCTGTTCCCAATCCTGAAAACAAAAAGTACTTTCCTATTCCCCCAGAGGGAATGCAAAATCAGGCTAGCGATCCAACACACAAATCTCCCCTTGATTTCTTCCTCCCACCAATTCCCTGGTGAGTACAGACTCAATTTCCCTGAAGTAAAGAAAAACTCCAACAGGTCTTAAAAGAAAGCTTTATATAAAAAGAAAGAAAAATAAGTACAAATGTTCTCTCTGTATTAGAGGATACAACACAGGGTCAATTGCTTAAAAGAATATTGAATAAACAGCCTTATTCAAAAAGAATACAAATCAAAGCACTCCAGCACTTATATTCATGCAAATACCAAAGAAAAGAAACCATAGAACTTACTATCTGATCTCTTTGTCCTTACACTTAGAAACAGAAGACTAGAAAGTAGAACTACTTCTCCAAAGCTCAGAGAAAGCAGGCAGCCAGAAAACAAAGACCTTAGACACTCAATTCCCTCCACCCAAAGTTGAAAAAAATCCGGTTTCCTGATTGGTCCTCTGGTCAGGTGCTTCAGGTGAAAGAGACATTAACCCTTAGCTATCTGTTTATGACAAGCAGGGGAAAGGCTCAGACTTTTCCCTGCTGCTCCACCACTCCCAGAGCCTTTCCTCACCACTGGAGTCTCTCTTTTCCTGTGGCAGAGGAGAGGTCCAGCAACGGAAAGCTAGCAGCCTTTTCCCACTGTCCTCTACTGCTGGGGCATTTCCCTGGTACCAGAGTCTTCCTGCAATGGAGACTGGTTTCCACAGTGGGGACTTTTCAGTGGAGAATGGCTCCAGCATGCCATGCATGTACACACATGCCACCAAAAGAATCCTACAGTGTAGATGCACCCTCAGAGCTCAGTCCTGCAAAGTGTTGAGTATTCTGGCCTTGTTCAGTGGGACTGCTTCAGTGATTTTCTGGATCAGGGCCAGAGTGCTATGCACCTTATAGGATCAAGTTATCAGGAACATTTTTGCAGTATCTCAGTAAACATTCTGTCTTCACATACAAAGACACATCTGCTTGAAAATACTTTCAGGAAGTTTTGTAAAAGTTTTCAACAATTTAAGAGAGAAAATACTGTGAAACAAAGATGAGATATATTTGACCCAATTCTACTAACATGAGGCCTTCGAACTGTCTCACTTTATTATTACTCACATGCCTTTAAATACTAGAATGAGACACATTTCATTTTTCATAGCCTTTAATTCTAGTAGACTGAGGTAGAATAAGCTGAATTCATTTAGTCTGCTCCCCTCAAATGGGTTTGTTCCTCGACAAGTTCCTCAGTATGTTTTTTAATGGTCAATTATTAGGATTATTAACAGAATATTGCTATCTCTTATTAAATAGTTTAAAAACATTCACCTAAGTCACCCAGCATTAGATGCAGTTTGCGTTGACTAGCATTGGTCACTATGTTATTTTTCAATTAGTTTATTACTACTGTACATGTTCCTAGAGGACTTAAAATGGACAGACATTTATAAGTAAAAAGATAAACATTACAGCTGCCATGCAAGTTCATGCCATTCAGCATAAGGATAGTCCCATATGTCTTTACAAACTGAATGGCAGCAATTATTATTCATTTTCTAAAACAGTGGTTCTCAACCTTTACTGCAGCTTGAACCCCTTTGGTTCTCACAAATATGTTCTTGCACCCCTTATCAAAAATCGTTGAAGTAGGTCAGTTCTTTAAACCTAGCTATATCATAACTATAGAATGAAAGAGATTAAAATAAATATGTAATTCTATTTTGCAGTTAAAATTTAACGCAGTAATCATTTAAAAATGTATAATGTTAATAAATACAGAAGTTTTATCAAACAAAGTAGTTGTACTTACGTGCCTGTGCTTAATTTGCGTTTTTGATGATTTCCCTTCTAAAAAAATCTGGCATGTCTTGCACCCCCACGGGTGAGTGCACCCCAGGTTAAGAACCACTGTTCTAAAACATGAACACCATGTAGTAGAATGTCTGGAAAAGCGGTTCATTATCGATGAGTCTGAAGAAGAGTAGTTATCCAAGTTATAGTCAATAGGCACTCCTCTGGCACCAGATGGTATGGGACTTCACATGCTGCCCCACCTTATGGCAGGGAAAAATAGGAACTTTTGAGGGGATTTAGAGGAACCACTTGTAATAAAATTTTAGGATAAAGTTTACAGCAGGCTAGAGAAGGTGCCATGGGTGCTTTAAGTGAGGAAGTTACACCTTTAAATCCTAGTGCATTGATAGGAGGACAAACTTTTGAGGGTTTTACTGCACTGACAACCAACAACAAATATAAACAGATATAGACAGAGAGAAAGACAGACACACCCACACACCTATCCTCTTTGAAATGGCAGAAAAAAAAGCATTACATGTAAACTTGTCCAGTAGTATGTAATCAGAATTGTCAGAGGAACTGGACTGCAGAAAACTGGAGAATCCTGAATATTTTTAAATGGACCAAGTGATAACATAATATTCAGTATGGTGGAACCAATGTCTCCAGTGTTCTCTCTCTCTCTCATTGTTATGACTAGTAGAATTCTAAGG
The DNA here is from genome assembly GCF_025201925.1 of Gopherus flavomarginatus. Taxonomy (NCBI): domain Eukaryota; kingdom Metazoa; phylum Chordata; order Testudines; family Testudinidae; genus Gopherus; species Gopherus flavomarginatus. The sequence goes on along the minus strand of NC_066619.1, from coordinate 267,183,179 downwards.
GACTTTTAATAAATGATTTAGTCCTGCAGTTCTCAAACAGTGGGTCACGATCCCATTTTAATGGGTTTGCCAGGGCTGGCTTAGACTTGCTGGGGCCCAGGTCTGAAGCCGAAGTCTGAGCCCCACCAACCAAGGCCGAAGCCTGAGGGTCTCAGCCCTGCACATTGGAACTCAAGTTATAGGTCCCCTGCCTGGGGATGAAGCCTTTGGGCTTCAACTTCCTGCACCCACCCCCAGGTCAGTGGGACTCGGGTGGGCTCAGGCTTTGGTCCCCCGTCCTGGGGTCATGTAGTAATTTTTATTGTCAGAAGGGGGTCACAGTGCAATGAAGTTTGAGAATCCATGATTTAGTCCACTGCTTTTTGCCCCATTCCTATATTATGGCCAGGGCCAGCTCCAGGCACCAGCATAGCAAGCAGGTGCCTGGGGCGGCCAGTGAAGAGGAGGGCAGCATGTCCGGCCGTTTGGTGGCAATTCAGTGGCGGGGTTGTCACTCCCTCTCAAGAGCGAAGGACATGCCACCGAATTGCCACCGTAGAAGAAGAGGCAGTAGAGCTGCCACCGGATTGTCGCCGATCACAATCATGGCTTTTTTTTTTTGTGCTGCTTGAGGCAGCAAAAACACTAGAGTTGGCCCTGATTATGGCCAAGTTGACCTAATTATTCCCAAACCAGCATTGACAGAGCAATAGCTAATCTATGCTTGAAATCTCAAATGATGGTAATTCTACAATCTTTACAGGTAACTTGTTCTATTAGTGAGCTGTTCTTGTAGCTAATATTTCCCTATTTTAACCAAAAATTTCCCTGCTATAGGTTAATTCTGTTACTTGTTCTCATCTCACTGATTATTTTTGAAAGGAAGCTTAGTGGCTAATGAAAAAGAAAAGGAAATGAAAACAAAACTATTTAAAGAAACAAAAATCTATATCTTAACATTGCAAACCAGCTTTTAGGTTAAAAGTTCACAGCCATCTGGTATGACTGGTAGGCAACATGTACTGTATAATGTGTACAGCATATCAATGCCAGGTAAGCAAGCTTAACAAAAAGTGATCCCAATAAGTGTATCTTAAACTAATGCTTTGTTATCAAACAGAGGATTAAGGGTTCAAAAAGGTTTATGAGTAAAATCATCCAGTACAAGAGTATTTTCAAGTTAAATAATTTAATAGTAAAAACATACCAACATTTTAAAATTTGTGTAAGACTCTAACCAATAACGAAACCTCAGGATCCAGAGTGAAGATTAAACTAAAGAACTGAAAATAAAATTTGCTCAACTGGCTGGTCTCCCCAATACTCCACATGTGCAAAAATTGTCATTCTATCCCAAGAACTTGTCTACATGACACTAGTAAAGCACGCTAGAGGGTTGTGATTTGTAAAGCACTCTAACATGCGGTGCTTTAACTTCTTTGTATAGATCTTGCTGGTGCACTCTGAAATTTACCATGCCTTTTAGGTACCTTTTAGAGCATATCAGCAGGTCTACATAGGCAGCTAGAGCGCAGCCCATTCGTGTGCTTTACAAATCACACCTCACTGGCATCCTTTGCCAAGCTGCCTAGACAAGCCCTAAGTTTACAGGCATTCAGCGTAAGAATTGATTGTATAATAGCTGCATTTCATGCTACATCACCTACCCTATAAAATGCTGCATAGCTGGGTGAATTGATCCCCAGAGATTTTGATCTCTCTCCCAGTCCAGATATCCAACTGCATCTCACCCTATCTAGCAACAGTTGCTAGAAAGGAAAAGATTTTTACTCCCTCAAGAAATACAGTATGCTAACAAGCATGGCACCTTCTAGATGTATCTTCCTTAGATTTTGAAACTTATTTCTCTACAGTCCAAACTTTAGCCCTACCAGTATTCAAGGAAACTTTGTATCTGGCTGATACAATTTTTCCAGAAATATCAGCTGGTAGTGATGCCTGTTTTCATCTCATTGTGTGTTCTGGGAGCAGCCAGACTGATTTTTAATCTGCGATTGGCAAAGGCCATTTCTCAGAGTGTCTTTGGTTTTCCAGCAAGACTAAATTTATTTTTTTTGTATGAGTTTTCCTCCTGCTACTGCAGACTCTGGGGTGTTTAATATGATGAGCAGTCACTTTCTCATAGTCTTGCTGACTTTTGATGCTAAGATGAATTTAGTTAGTTAGTTAGTTGTGACATTGATAGGCACATTACTCTGCTTAACAGGAGCAATGAGCCAGAGTGATTTCCGGAGGAGAAATTTACACATGCAGGGTGTGAGGTTTCTTATTTTCTAGTTATATTAATACCCTGATGCAAACTTTAAAAAACCATAACCTTTATTAAAATGCAGTAATTGTAGCCTTGCTTCCTTTACTCCAGAGAAATTGCTGTCTTATTAAATAAAGAATATCCATTAGAGAGCATTCATCTTGTTCATTTCATATGTGCTGTTGTGATAAACTGATTTAAGTGGAAAAGCTCGCTCCACCCATCAGTCTGAGCAGAAAAATTAAGGGCCAAGAGGTAACATGCCATTTTTATGATTTCATCCAGTTGCATACAGAAAACACATTCTAGAACGAGGTCTGTACCTCACTCACTTTTTGTTACATTGTACTATGCCAATAGATTCCATGGCAGGTCCCTTTGGTTCTAGTATGTATCATTAACGAAACTAAATGGTTACTATTGAAAATCAGTTTTTCATGGATCCATATGATAAAGATGTTACTTATGCAGTGAGGTAAAATATTTGCATCTAAAGAATTTATTTATAAAAGAAGATGAGTTTACAGTACCTAGTCTGGTTTGGAAGATGTGATGTTCTAAGTTCCTTCACTTCTGCATTTCCTTCTGGGGGATGACTGACCAGCTGCTCTCAGTTCCTAGTCTGCATAATTAGCTGCTCTGACTTTTCTCCTTTTGGCACTTGTTGCTTTATTAATGCCACTCCTTGTTAATTCCTTTGTGATCTTACTGCCTTTTTTTGGTTCTTTCTTTGAAAGAATGTGCTCATAAAAATCAGCTGTAAGCAGGTGTGAACAAACACTTTGCTATGTGACTTTACCAAAACTTTCAATATAATATTATTCATAGAGAAAAATCAATGTAAAAGTTATAAATACCTACCACACAATGGCTAATCTTGGGATGGTAAACATTAATGCTGGTTCATAGTCATCAATCATATCTTGAGTGAGGTATCCAAGCTTTAAAGCTCTAGGTAAATAACAAAATATTTGTAAATCATTTTTCAGAATGTTCTCAACTTATTAGCTGTTCATAAATAAATTTGAATAATTAAATAGGAAAAACTATGGATAAATTAATGTTGTGATATAAGCCAGGCAAAATGAGGAAGAAAATTCATATTTAAAGCTCACTCTACATTAACACTGTCTCTTTTGACTATTATCAATCCCATGCCACCTAACGGAAACCAAATGGCTCAATGATCTCCACTCCCAACTCCAAGATGCAAAATTTGCAAAGAGTAGGAAGAAGCCCTCTGTATATTTAGTGAACATCCCCTGGTGACAGATGTGGTGCCATGATTTACTGTCAAAGGCAGTGTTGGAGAGAATCCATCTCAGACTCTCTGTTGAGCCTTAGGGTATGTCTACACTACGGGATTATTCCGATTTTACAGAAACCGTTTTTTTAAACAGATTGTATAAAGTCGAGTGCATGCGGTCACACTAAGCACATTAATTCGGTGGTTTGCGTCCATGTACCGAGACTAGTGTCAATTTCCGGGGTGTTGCACTGTGGGTAGCTATCCCATAGTTCCCCCAGTCTCCCCTGCCCCTTGGAATTCTGGTTTGAGTTCCCAGTGCCTGATGGGGCAAAAAACATTGTTGCGGGTGGTTCTGGGTACAGCCTCACTCCTCCCTCCATGAAAGCAGCAGACAACTGTTTCGCGCCTTTTTTCCTGGGTGAACTGTGCAAACGCCATAGCACAGCAAGCACAGACCCTGCTCAGCTCAAGACAGCAATCGGGACGTTGTAAACACCTCGCGCATTATCGTGCAGTCTATGCTGAACCAGGACCTTGTCATAACATTTTTCCCAGATCTGGACCTTAGCGTCTAAAATATGGGTGTTAGCATGAAAACCTCCAAGCTTAGTTACCAGCTTGGACCTGGTAAAGCTGCCACCAGCCAGGGATTATACAGTGCCTAGCTCACTGTGGTCTCCCCAAAACCTTCCCTGGGGGACCCCAAGACTCAGATTCCTTGAGTCTCACAACAAAGGGGAATAAACCATTTCCCTTCCCCCTCCTCCCCTCCAGGTGTTCCCTCCCTGGGTTCCTGGAGAGATATACAGAAGCAAGCTCCGTGAATCTAAACAGAGGGACTCCACCCTCCCTGTTTCCAGTCCTGGAAAACACAAGTACCGAGACAGCTAATCTCTCCCCCACCCCCCTTCACCCAGAGGGTATGCAAAGTCAGGCTTAGTAAATCTAACACAAAGAGATTTTCCCCCTGACTTCTTCCTCCCACCAATTCCCTGGTGAGCTGCAGACTCAATTCCCTGGAGTCCCCACTAAAGAAAAACTCCAACAGGTCTTAAAAAGAAAGCTTTATATAAAAAGAAAGAAAAGGACATAAAAATGGTCTCTCTGTATTAAAGAGACAAATACAGGGTCATTTGCTTAAAAGAAAAAAATGAATAAACAGCCTTATCCAAAAAGAATACAATTTAACACATTCCAGCAACTACACACATGTAAATACAAAAACAACAATATAAACTATATTGTCTTACTATCTTTGTACTTACAACTTGGAAACAGAAGATTAACAAGCCAGGAGATAGAAAAATCACTCTCATAGCTGAGAGGGTCAGACCCAAGACAAAGGACAAAGAACTCACACCCAAAACTTCCCTCCACCCAGATTTGAAAAAGTCTTGTTTCCTGATTGGTCCTCTGGTCAGGTGTTTCAGGTTACTGGTGTTACCCCTTTACAGGTGAAAGAGACATTAACCCTTAGCTATCTGTTTATGACAGACCTGGAAAACCAGGTGAGGAGAGGCGGCTACAGCAGCATGGTGACAACAGTGATGAGGACATGGACACAGAATTGTCTCAAATTGAGGGCCCCTGCGCTTTGGAGATCCTGATGGTAATGGGGCAGGTTCTAGCCATTGAACGCCGATTTTGGGCCTGGAAAACAAGCAGAGACTGGTGGGACCACATAGTCTTGCAGGTTTGGGACGATTCCCAGTGGCTGCGAAACTTTTCCATGCATAAGGGCACTTTCATGGAACTTTGTGACTTGCTTTCCCCTGCCCTGAAACGCCAGAATACCAAGATGAGAGCAGCCCTCAGAGTTGAGAGGCGAGTGGCAATAGCCCTCTGGAAGCTTGCAATGCCAGACAGCTACCGGTCAGTCGGGAATCAATTTGGAGTGGGAAAATCTACTGTGGGGGCTGCTGTGATGCAAGTAGCCAAAGCAATCATTAAGCTGCTGCTGCGAAAGGTTGTGACTCTGGGAAACGTGCAGGTCATAGTGGATGGCTTTGCTGCAATGGGATTCCCTAACTGTGGTGGGGTGACAGATGGAACACATATCCCTATCTTGGCACCGGAGCACCAGGGCACCCAGTACGTAAACCGCAAGGGGTACTTTTCAATGGTGCTGCAAGCACTGGTGGATCACAAGGGATGTTTCACCAACATCCACGTGGGATGGCTGGGAATGGTTCATGACGCTCGCGTCTTCAGGAACACTACTCTGTTTAAACGGCTGCAGCAAGAGAATTACTTCCCAGACCAGAAAATAACAGTTGGGGATGTTGAAATGCCTGTTGTTATCCTGGGGGACCCAGCCTACCCCTTGATGCCATGGCTCATGAAGCCATACACAGGCAGCCTGGACAGTAGTCCGGAGTTGTTCAACTACAGGCTGAGCAAGTGCAGAATGGTGGCAGAATATGCATTTGGCCGTTTAAAAGCGCGTTGGCGCACATTACTGACTCGCTCAGACCTCAGCCAAACCAATGTCCCCTTTGTTATTGCTGCCTGCTGAGTGCTCCACAATCTCTGTGAGAGTAAGGGAGAGACCTTTATGGCAGGGTGGGAGGCTGAGGCAAATCACCTGGCTGCTGATTACATGCAGCCAGACACCAGGGCGATTAGAAGAGCACATCACGAAGCGGTGCACATCAGAGAAGCTTTGAAAATGAGTTTCATCAGGGGCCAGGGTACGGTGTGACTGCTGTGTTTGTTTCCCCCTGATGAACCCCCCCCCGATCGACTCATTCCCTGTAAGCAACCCACCTTTCCCCTTCGCTTAAAGCTTGCTTAAGGAAATAAAGGTCACAATTGTTTAAAAATCATGTATTCTTTATTAATTCATTATAAAAAGAGGGAGAGAACTGACAAGGTATCCCGGGTGTGGTTTGGGAAGAGGATAGGAGGGAAGGAAAAGGCCACTAAAAAAATTTCAAAGTAATGACAGCCTTTTGGTTGGGCTGTCCACGGGGGTGGAGTGGGCGGGTGCACGGAGCCTCCCCCCACGCGTTCTTACACGTCTGGGTGAGGAGGATATGGAACATGGTGAGAGTGGTTACACAGGGGCTGCAGTGGCACTCTGTGATCCTGCTCCTGTTCCTGAAGCTCCACCAGACGCCGGTGCATGTCAGTTTGATCATGCAGCAGCCCCAGCGTTGTGTCATGCCTCCTCTGATCTTCCTGCCGCCACCTCTCATCTTGAGCATCCCTCCTGTCCTCACATTCACTGGCATCTTTCCTGTAATTTGATACCACATCCTTCCACTCATTCAGATAAGCTCTTTCATTGTGGGTCACTTCCATGATTTCCGAGAACATTTCGCCTCGCGTCTTTTTTTCCTCCGCCTTATCTGAGAGAGCCTTTGGGATGGAGTAGGGAGGCTTGAAAAATTTGCAGCTGCATGAGGGAGGGAAAAAAGGGAGAGAAGTATTTAAAAAGATACATTTTACAGGACAATGCTTATACTCTTTCATGGTGAACAACACTATTCACCTTACATAGCACATGTGATTTCACTACAAGGTCACATTTTGCATCTTAATATTGAGTGCCTGCGGCTCTGGTGTTAGAGATCTCACAGACGCAGGTCCGGGCAGCTGAATTCAGCTTGCATGCGTCCACGGTAAGCCACTGTCTTTCAGCTTCTGCAGCCTTCATATACACAGTGCCATCCTTTCCCAAATAGCAAGCAAAGCCTGTTCAGTGCTGCTTCTTTCCTGTTAACATGCAGCAGCAGAAACCACCCCGCATCCAATTCTCTGGGATGATCGCTTTACCCCTCTCCCCACTGCGTGGCTGGTAGCAGGGAAGATCCCTGCTAGCCAAACGCAAAAAAGCTCAGGGCCAATCATCTCCCTCTTCCCCCTGCTTGGCTACCTGCAAGGAAGGATTTCTTTTAAGCAACAGGCAAACAGCCCAGTAGGAATGGCCATCTCTGTCCCCTTAATTACCATGAACAATATGACTCTCCTGAGGATAACACAGCGAGATAAAGAATGGCCGCGAATGCATCCCAAGTCCTCAGGGCAAATTAATCATTTTAAAACACTTGCTTTTAAACCATGTTTTATATTTACAAAGATACACTCACCAGAGGTCCCTTCCATGGCTTCACTGTGTGGGATAGTGACTTGGGAGGGCTGGGAGGGTAATTCCGTCAGGGTGAGAAAAAGCTCCTGGCTGTTGGGGAGAATGGAGTGCTGTGTGCTCTCTGCAAGCTCGTCCTCTTCTTCCTCCTCATCTTCCCCGTCCGCAGAATCCTCAGTCATGGCTGAGATTACCACCCCCACTTCGGAATCTGTGGACAGGAGTGGGGTACTGGTGGCAGACCCCCCTAGAATTGCATGCAGCTCAGCATAGAAGTGGCATGTTTTCAGCCACGGACCTTCCGTTTGCTTCTCTGGTTTTCTGGTAGGCTTGTCTGAGCTCCTTAACTTTCACACAGCACTGTACTGAGTCCCTGGTGTGGCCTCTCTGCATCATGGTCTTGGAAATTTTTTCAAATGTTTTTTCATTTCGTTTTTTGGAAAGGAGTTCTGTTAGCATGGAATCCTCTCCCCATACAGCAATCAGATCCAGTACCTCCCGTGCGGTCCATGCTGGAGCTTTTTTTCGATTCTCAGGAGACTGCATCATTACCTGTGCTGATGAGCTCTGCGTGGTCACCTGTGCTGATGAGCGCTCAAAAGTTCGCGGGGCTTTTCCTGTCTACCTGGCCAGTGCATCCGAGTTCAGATGGCTTTCCAGAGCGGTCACAATGGTGCACTGTGGGATACCGCCCGGAGGCCAATACCGTCGAATTGCAGCAACACTAACCCTAATCCGACATGGCAATTCCGATTTCAGCACTACTCCCCTCGTCGGGAAGGAGTACAGAAATCAGTTTTAAGAGCCCTTTATATCGATATACAGCGCTTCGTTGTGTGGACAGATGCACGGTTAAATCGGTTTAACTCTGCTAAATTCGGTATAAACATGTAGCATAGACCAGGCCTGTGCTATAGAAGGATGGACAAGCCATTCCTGAGGAGTTGTTGGCGATGAGCCATACCTGAGGAGATACTGTCCCCTTGTGGAGTAGGGGACACAGGATACACCTGGTTCCTTGTGACCTGCCCCCACCACTACCACCAAAGAAAGACGTGGAAGACCACCCCAGGGGTGAAACATAGCCACATTCAAAGAGACTTCTGAGTAAGTCCCTGCTCAGAATTACCATGTCTCTCATCCTTTCCTTCTCCCAAGCCCATGTTTCCACCAGGCAGCCACTGTCTCCATTTTTCTTTGACTGAGACAATCTGACTACACAGCAAAAGAATGCCAGAAGTGAAAGTATGTTTGCATGCATATTAAAATACCACATTAAGAGAGGTAAAATCATTGTTACTGAATGCCACAGGATTCACGAAACTGTTTTGGTATAATCCATAACCCCATGTATATACATGCATAGAGCACATCTCTTAGTTTTAGAACACTGGGAGGCTGAATCCATTGTCATTTAAAAAAAAAAGTACAATTTAAAACTTCCCAATGCAGTCAAAAACAAAACCAGTTTTCATGGACGCTCTCCTCCCCTAGGACTATCTTTTGACAAATTTCAACTTTGTACTCCAAACCACTGAGTCATTAGAGTTGTCCAAATAAACGTCATAAGATTTTTTTCTAAGAATGGGAGAAGTATGCACCCTCATTCTCAAAACAAAATTAAAAAATACCCTAAACATTTTTTGCACAAATCTCTTTTCCCTACGACACCACACCAAACCCCAGAACCAAACAAAAAACCCTCAATGCCTCTGATCCAGAAAATTCAACTCAAAGGGTACAAGGTAAAATGGCCTCTAAAATGGAAATGCTTAGTCAGCCTTAACTGTATATATCATAAGCATGCACTCCAGCTACAATACACTGATTTTTTTTTATGTTAGGCCAAAACATTTCTGCAAATAGCTAATTTTTTTGATTTTTTACTTGAACAATCACCAGAAAAATGAAATGTTGCTCCTTAAAGATTAGAGGCATGAAATCTGCATAATATGCCAGATCATAGGTAAATACACCAAAGAAAAGTGTAATTCATATTTTTGAAAAATGCTTACCTCTCTACTGTTTCACAAAAAAGCACGATTACCTCTTGCTGTACATAATACTCTTTTGGAGACTTTACAGGTACCATAGCTGATACATAACTACAAAGATTTTAAAAAGAGGTATATTTTAATTACTGTTCTCAATCCCTTCACAATCAGATAAAATGTAACGGAAAAGAAATGAAGGTCAAATTATCTTAATAACGAACTCTGATGGTTTTCAATAAATTTTGACAATTTTCATTAAGAGAACTTTAAAATTTCAGCGGAAATGAAAAGAATTTTAATTGCTTTATTTATTACTGACGCATAGACTTCTGCAGTAATTTCATAAGTAATATTACAAATATTCAACAATAAAATCTTCATCCAATTTTTTTTGCTTTCTCTAGATTGAAGAATAGTTTACTCTGCATTTTCTGAAAGCACAGTAATTGAATAAAATTAAGACTTATCTAATGCTATTCCACATGAAATTACATTAACAAAGCATAGCTGATCAACAGGCTGTGGAATTTAAGGGGCCGTAAGGTTGACACAATAAAGTCTAGTTGTATGTGTGAAATTATGTACAATTACTGAAAAATACATGGTTATGTGCAGATAAGCAGTACTTACATGCAATGTTTGTGCACAAGTCACTGGTCCTCTACTGGACATAGGAACTGCACACTGAATCAGACTCATGGGCTCATCTAGTCCAGTATCCTGTCTCTGACAAAGCTAGAGATAGACTAACTCTGAAACATGAGGTTTAATATCTCTTCCTAAATTTATGTCAGCATTCACTATTATACAGGATATTCTTGTTTTGGATGTAAACCTTCAATCTGTTTTTGATTCTTACTTTGTTTTTGGCAATGGATTCCACAGTTTAGTCGTGGCCTTGTGTGAAAAGTATTTCCTTTTGTCTGTCTTGAATCTGTCACCTTTTAATTTAATCAAATATCTCCTTTCTCTTGAGTTATGAGACAGGGAGAACAGAAGCTACTGCTCTGCTCTCTCTAGACTATTCATTATTGTATACACGTTTATCATGTGCCCTCTTATTTGTCTTTCTCCTGACAACAATATTAATGGGGAGATTTACAGCTTTCATTTGTGCCTTTGAAAATCTCTCCCAAATATCATACGAGTATGCTAATATAGAGATTACACTGTACTTGAAGATTGCAAATTCTGATTGCTAAGTGGCTATTGATTTTTTTTAATGTGAGGGGAAAGGATGTGACAGTGTTACAAATAGATACAAACTGCTAAAGAAATTTAAAATCTGTGACAAAGGAGAAAAAGAAGGATTCTTCTGCAAGAAAGTGTAGCTGTAATAGACAATATTCAGGATACATATATTTTTGAATCTGTTACCTTAACTCAAATTCAGCAAAAAGGACATCAAAATGTTTAAGCGACTCTTTCATTTTTTCTGTGTAAAGATTCAAATCCCTTAAGGCCTGGTCCCGAATAACGTTCCTAACTTCCTCCAGGCTGCGGGTCAGATCCTTAGCCAATGGTCTCATAGCCATGCTCTCAATTTCACGATTCATAATAATGGAACCAGCAGCCAAGCACTGTAGAAATAATGTTTTAAAAAATGGATTAAAAAGTTGTACTTTATCCAAGAAATTATTATAGTGCAGGGTAGCCCTACAAGGAAGTGGTCTTAGCCCCACATGTGACTCTCAAGTGATGGGTTTGAGGCCAGGTCCCTGCAGGTCTTGTGGTCCTCAGATAAAAGGCCAGCTCAGGTAGCAAGAACTAAAGGTAGCAAGAAGGTTCCTGCAAAAGACCCAGGATCAAGGGGAAGGACCTAGAAGGGGGTTGTCCATGTGGGCAGGGGCAGAAGCCTTAAGAGGAAAAAGCTACAGAAGGGGCCAGGCAACAAGCGCTAATGTTCTGGTTTTGATTTGTGTTGGACTGTTTGGTTTAAAAAAAGGAGAAAGGAACTGAATTTCTGCTACTGTTGGGACCTTTATTTCATACACTAGCCAGTGCACGCTCACCAGCTCACAGAGATCTTATAGGCACACTTTGTATCTTGTAAGAAGCCTTAAGAATGTAAGAAAGGCCATACTGGGTCAGATCTAAGGTCTATCTAGCCCAGTATCCTGTCTACCGATGGTGGCCAATGCCAGGTGCCCCAGAGGATGTGAACAGAACAGGTAATCATCAAGCGATTTATCCCGTCACCCATTCCCAGCTTCTGACAAACAGACTAGGGACACTATCCCCATCCATCCTGGCTAATAGCCACTGATGGACCTATCCTCCATGAACTTATCTAGTTCTTTTTTGAACCGTGTTATAGTCTTGGCCTTCACAACATCCTCTGGCAAGGAGTTCCACAGATAGACTGTGCATTGTGTGAAGAAATACTTCCTTTTGTTTGTTTAAATCTGCTGCCTATTAATTTCATTTGGTGACCCCCTAGTTCTTGTGTTATGAGAAGGAGTAAATAACACTTCCTTATTTACTTTTTCCACACCAGTCATGATTTTATAGACCTCTATCATATATCCCCCTTAGTCCTCTCTTTTCCAAGACGAAAAGTCCAAGTCTTATTAATCTCTCCTCATAAGGCAGTTGTTCCATCCCCCTAGTTATTTTTGTTGCCCTTTTCTGAACCTTTTCCAATTCCAATACTACTTTTTTGACATGGGGCAACCACATCTGCACACAGTATTCAAAATATGGATGTACCATGGATTTATATAGTGGCAATATGATATTTTCTGTCTTATTATCTATCTCTTTCTTAATTATTACCATACATTCTATTCATTTTTGTTTGGACTGCAAAAGCCTTACTATAAAATACAGACGATATAGAAATATTTCCATGGCTGGACAGGTCCCTTGATTTGGAATACTATGTATGTTGAAGTAAATCATACTTGCTGCATTTAATAGAAATATATTTTGAAAATTAAAAAAAACAAAGGGTATTTTATTCTTGAGGCTTTTATTTTTCTCTTTTTTCAATCCCTGTTCTTGGGTCTCTTTCTTGACTGCCAAATAGCAGCAGATGGAAGGCATTTTTCCAGCTCTGTAGGAGGACCTGTAATCCTAGACCTTGCTCGGCACTTTGATGTACTGATTTGCGATACAAGGGCACTCTCAAGATCTCTTGTTCTTGTTCTCTAGGTAGTCCAAAGCAATAATTACAGTAAGCAGAGACAAGTCAAGTCTGAGATGCTGATGGTTACAATTCTTAGTTTTAATAAGATTCAAAATGAGGATGCTGACAAGAACACAATGTACATGTTAATCTCACTCTGGTTTATACAAATAAATTCAGTCTCCTGCACTATGTACATTTATGGAAGATCATGGATCCTAGTTCTGTTTACAATTAAGTGGATCATCAGAACCTTATTGTATAGAACACTTTCTGAAACCAGCAACTCCGTTCAGCACAGAGCCAGTGAAAGACTGATTCAGGAGGGCCAAAAATACCAATCAGTATGTAACACATGCAAAGAAAAAAATTTAGAACGTAGTTCAACTCCTTTTCTCTCCAAATGTATTGTCTATTTCAGTGCTTTCTCAATCATTTTCTACCCCAGATGAAAAAAACTCAGCGATATTTTCTGGCTGTAATTATAGTGGTAACTTCAGTGGGATTGTGGGAATCATTAGGATAATGTCAAGAAACCGTAGCTGGTTTTGCAAAAGGCTCAAAGAGGAGGCAGAAGTGTTGCAATGCTGGGTTTTGACATGAAGGAGCCTTCAGGGGTGGTAAGTTTGTCTACACATGCTCCATATCCCCTGACATCAGTAATGGACGTGTACACTGATATATATCTATTGACTCTCAGCACTGGACTCAGACTTTCCTACAGTTCAGAATAGCCCAAGCCTATTAAATGTCACAGCATACTGCAAGGCACCTAAGTACACAGGCTTCTGTAGAAGTGGGCCTTTGAGAGAAATCAGAGAGTTAGAGTTATGAGTTTATTGTTCTGCAGGCAATATAATTTTTGTTCAAAATTCATGGCAAGGGCATTTAGAATCCTGGATAGGAGCTCTTTTTATTTTGTATGCATCTCTAATAATTCAATCATTAGTGCCACTAATACAATCCAAATGAAGGAGATAGAATAGAAAGCCCTAAAAGAATACTTATAGTTCCAGGAATGAGATAAATTTGGCTCATGATAAAGGATACTACTCGGACATGAAAACCTGTGGACATCCGTAGAACTTCCACACTCTGCATGGGATAGTCCTTCATGGCAAATACAACTCCCAATATAAACTGACCCAATATACAGGAAATATGTATCAAATACTAATACATTAAGGGTATCTACGCATTATTTAAATTAAGACAAATTGATATTAAACAGTTATTAAAATAAATATTTCACAAGCACAACAGATATCAAACCCACAATAAAACAATACTTTTAGACTATACATTATCAGCTGATTAGATTAATTTTCAGAGTAAAATGTTTGAATACTGATCTACAAGTTTATAGGCTTTTCTGTGAGGAATTATGCCCACACATTTCAAATACAAGCCCTCAAACATACTTTACAAGCAGCATGCAATGAGCCAATCTTCCATTAAAACAAAACAGAAACAACAGTGACCTACCTCTGCTCCAAACCAAAGCTGTCCTGCAAGGTTGTCATGGCGTATTTCTTCTGGAAATTTAACACGGAAGTCCCGGTTGGCCCGTTCATGTGGAATGCATTCATCCATGATTTGATTCACGATGTTTAAAACATTATCCTGGAATGAAAATGGATGGATCGGATGCATGCAGTCAAAAGATATATTTTTAAGAAAGTAACTGAAACCAAAGAAGTCCCATGATATTTTCTCCAACATTTATAGAACTAAGGGGACATCACCTAAAAATCACATATTTGACATTTTACATGTTAGCATGAATAAAATGGATGGGAGGGGGAGAGAGAACACACCCACTATTTTTTCAGGTTGCTTACTGCATGCATTTAGCAGCACTTTGTGTATAGTCAGTTGCACTGCTTCCCCACGTAACAAGTCAGTTTGTAAAGTGAGCTTCCTTTTGTTTATGTGGGGTCTTTTACAAATAAAAAAAAGGAGAGAAAAATTAAGAGAAAAATCTGACTGTAAAGCCACAAAGATTGGCAGGGGGACTAAGGGAAACGGATCTTTCTTAAAAAAACTCACTAGATTCTAGAGGTATTCATTTATTTACACTTCAGATTTATAAAACCACAAGAGACACCTAAATGAATGCTCTAGGCACCTCTGGCAAATTCTTATTGTATTTCTAAATCAAAAAAGAAACAGCAACCCCACTATACATAATTCCACTAAATAACCAGGAAGCACAAATAAATCAGATTCCCCACTTTTAACTTTGACCATCACCCCTAACAATACATGCTTCAGGTCTCCTAAAATATGCCTCTCAGAGTACTCTAAAGGCAATCACAATATAAGAGCTGGGCTTTCTTGGAAGGGAATGAGAGATGATTGCTCTGGCAGTCTAAAGCAGGTGGTTTGCACTCCCAAGTGTCCAGAAGGCACAGAGCTGGAGTACCTGGCTGATACTCCTCCCTCCCTTGCAGTCCCCTTGAGGACCATAGGCAGACAGTGCACGTTAGAGCAGCCTAGAGGCTGCTCTAATGTGGGCTTAGGCAAGAGAATCGGGGAGCCATAACCAGCTCCCTGATATGCAGTAAATAATCTGGCCCATATTCTGTATTCATTTATCTGAAAATAGCTTACAAAGCCTTCGGCAGTGTTGTATGGAACTGTTTCAATGTAAAAAAGGTAGATTTGGAATATGAAAAAGGCTGAGTGCCCTTATTAAAGACGTCTTGTTTGTGACTCATAGCTTCTCTATTTAATGTGGTCCTTTTCCTCGTACCTAAAATGTTTTTCAAACAAATAAATAGAATCTGTCACTTAGAGAAGTATGTTTAGAAGGCAGAATGCTTTTAAGTCTACAATTTGAATCTCTTTTGCTTTTCGATTTTTTTTTCTTTTTACAAAGAAAAAGCAAACAAGAAGTTTAAAAAAAACTCTCCTCTGTACTCTCCCTTAGGGGTGAAAATCTCCCTGACTCAAACACAGATTCACATTTCCTACAATTCTAATGCAGGCTGCTATAAAAGTTGTTACCATGGAGCATGGGCCAGCTCTAGGTTTTTTGCCAGCCCAAGCAAAAAAAAAACAAAAACAAAAACAAACCAACCCTCCGAGAGCACAACTGCTTGGTTTGCTGGTGCCTAGAGCCGGCCCTGCATGGAGCATTGTCACCTCAACACATAACCAATAGATACAGCAGTCTCCATTTAAAGAGTCAACGTTTACCAACACTTAATATGCACTGGTATCTGAGACTCTGCAGATATTTTTAATTTCAAATACCCTGCAATGATTAAAAACATATGAGGGCATTGTAAATGAAGCAAGGATGTCTTGCTGCATAATAACAAAGATGTCAAGTATCAGAGGGGTAGCCATGTTAGTCTGGATCCGTAAAAGCAGCAAAGAGTTCTGTGGCACCTTACAGACTAACAGACATATTGGAACATGAGCTTTCATGGGTGAATACCCACTTCACTGGATGCACGAATAACAAACAAAGATGTACATCAGTACATTTAAAACATATATGATAGAGTAATATTCAGTTGCAAGTTCTAGGAGAGTGGGGCAATAAATCAAATACTCCGAATAAGCAAAAACTAACTCAAAAAACTTGCTTTTGAACTATGATTCATAAACCACTATTGACTCAGGGGATCTAATTAGTGCAGCAAAATATTTTGCAAGTAGCCATAATAAGGAGAGAAACTCCTGAACGTTGTCCTCGCCCAAAATTACAGAGAGTAGAATGTCTGAGCACATTATATACCCAGGAATATTAAAAGGTACAAAGTCATGAAGCAAGCTAGAGACTTAAAATCAATGCACTATTGTACTTTGGATTAGGTGAATTGCTTGAAGCTCCTGTATTATCACCGGTGCAATCTGATTTAGCACATTAGGTTAAAAACTCCTGACTTCTGGTATCAAAGAGAGGGTGGGAAAATGTAATCTTAAGAATTGAATTCTGTAAAAGCTGCATGCAATACAGAGAATTATTATAGCAGGGGACTCAGATAGAAATGAATTACAAAATTTCAAATTTGGTAACATAAAAGTTTGTATAATACTATGCTAATTTAGGACAGGCGATGATATTCTACTTTAAATTTATTTTCTCACTAACTTGAATGCGTACTAATGTCAATTTTCCATTTGCTTTCTTTCACTATACAATGATATTATATACTGTGCTTTAAAGCATGTCCAAGTTTTCCAATAGAATTTTATTTTTATTTTACAGCAAGTTAAAGAAAGATTCTCTTTAGGGCTGTCAAGTAATTAATTTATTGCAATTAATTGCACTGTTAATAATAAAATACCATTTATTTAATTTTTAGATGCTTTCTACATATAAAAATATATTGATTTCAACTATAACACAGAATACAAAGTGTACAGTGCTCACTTTATATTTATTTTATTACAAATATTTGCACTGTAAAACACAAAAGAAATCACATTTCTAATACAATGGTTCTTAACCTGGGATGAGATTCCCTTTCCGGGGGTGCGAGACATGCCAGATTTTTTTGGAAGGTAAATCATCGAAAACACAACTTAAGCACAGGCACATAAGTACAACTACTTTGTTTCATCAAACCTATGTATTTATTAACATTATACATTTTTAAACTATTACTGTAATATACCAACATATCTAGGTTTAAGGGGCAAGAATATTTTTTAGGTTTAAGGGCTGCGAGAACATATTTTTGAGAACCAAAGGGCTGCAGGCTGCAGTAAAGGTTAAGAACCACTGGTGTAATACAATCTCTTTATTATGAAAGTTGAACTTACAAACGTAGAATTATGTACAAAAAACCTGCATTCAAAAATAAAACAATGTAAAACTTTAGAGTTTACAAGTCCACTCAGTCCTATTTCTTGTTCAGCCAATTGCTCAGACAAACAAGTTTGTTTACTTTTGCAGAAGATAATGCTGCCTGTGTCTTGTTCACAACGACACCTGAAAGCGAGAATAGGTGTTCTCATGGCACTATTGTAGCTGGCATTGCAAGATATTTACATACCAGATGCGCTAAAGATTCATATGTTCCTTCAAGCTTCAACCACTATTCCAGAGGACATGCGACCATGCTGATGATGGGTTTTGCTGGATAATGATCCAAAACAGAGCAGACCAACAATGTTCATTTTCATCATCCAACCTAAACCTCCCCGACTGCAACTTGAGACCATTACTCCTTGTTCTGTCATCTGCTACCACTGAGAATAGTCTAGATCCATCCTCTTTGGAACCCCCTTTCAGGTAGTTGAAAGCAGCTATCAGATCCCTCCTCATTCTTCTCTTCTGCAGACTAAACAATCCCAGTTCCCTCAGTCTCTCCTCATTAGTCTCATGCTCCAGCCCTCTAATCATTTTTGTTGCCCTTCACTGGACTCTTTCCAATTTTTCCACATCCTTCTTGTAGTGGGGGGCTCAAAATGGGACACAGTACTCCAGATGAGGCCTCAACAATGTCGAATAGAGGGGAATGATCACTTCCCTCGATCTGTTGGCAAAGCCCCTACTTATACAGCCCAAAATGCTGTTAGCCTTCTTGACAACAAAGGCACACTGACTCATATCCAGCTTCTCGCCCACTGTAACCCCTAGGTCCTTTTCTGCAGAACTGCTGCCTATAGCCATTTGGTCCCTAGTCTGTAGCAATGCATGGGATTCTTCTGTCCTAAGTGCAGGACTCTGCACTTGTCCTCCTTGAACCTCACCAGGTTTCTTTTGGCCCAATACTCTAATTTGTCTAGGTCCCTCCGTAAGCTATCCCTACCCTTCAGCATATCTACCACTCCTCCCAGTTTAGTGTCATCTGCAAACTTGTTGAGAGTGCAGTCCACGCCATCCTCCAGATCATTGAACAAAACCAGCCCCAGGACCGACCATTGGGACACTCCGCTTGATACCGGCTGCCAACTTGGAGGAATTGATCACTACTCACTGAGCTTGACAATCTAGCCAGCTTTCTATCCACCTTCCAGTCCATTCATCCAGCCCATACTTTAACTTGCTGGCAAGAATACTGCGGGAGAGCTTTACTGAAGTCAAGGAACAACACATCCACTACTTTCCCCTCATCCACAGACCCAGTTATCTCATCATAGAAGGCAATTAGGTTAGTCAGGCATTACTTGCCCTTGGTAAATCCATGCTGACTGTTCCTGATCACTTTCCTCTCCTCTAAGTGCTTCAGAATTGATTCCTTGAGGACCTGCTCCATGATTATTCCAGGGACTGAAGTTAGGCTGATTGGCCTGTAGTTCCCCGGATCTTCCTCCTTTCATTTTTTTAAAGATGGGCACTACATTAGCCTTTTTCCAATCAGCTGAGACCTCTCCGAATCACCATGAGTTTTCAAAGATAATGGTCAATGGCTTTGCAATCACATTCACCAACTCGTTTAGCCCCCTCAGATGCAGAGCATCCAGCACCATGGACTTGTGCTAATCCAGCTTTTCTAAATAGTCCTGAACTACAACTTTTTCCACAGAAGGCTCGTCACCTCCTCCCCATGTTGTGCTGCCCAGTGAAGTCGTCTGGGAGCTGACTTTGTTTGTAAAGATAGAGGCAAAAGAAGCACTGAGTGCATTAGCTTTTTCCACATCCTCTGTCACTAGGTTGCCTCCCTCATTCAATAAGGGGCCCACACTTTCCTTGACTTTCTTCTTGTTGCTAACATACCTGAAGAAACCCTTCTTGTTACTCTTAACATCCCTTGCTAGTTGCAACTCCAAGTGTGATTTGGCCTTCCCTATTTCACTCCTGCATGCCTAAGCAATATTTTTGTACTCCTCCCTGGTCATTTGTCCAGTCTTCCACTTCTTGTAAGCTTCTTTTTTTGTGCTTAAGATCAGCAAGGATTTCACTGTTAAGCCAAGCTGGTCGCCTGCCATATTTATTATTCTTTCTACACACCGGGATGGTTTGTTCCTGCAACCTCAATAAAGATTCTTTAAAATTGAGCCAGCTCTTCTGGACTCCTTTTCCCGTCATGTTATTCTCCCAGGGGATCATACCCTCCAGTTCTCTGAGGGAGTCAAAGTCTGCTTTTCTGAAGTCCAGGGTCCATATTCTGCTGCTCTCCTTTCTTCTTTCTGTAAGGATCCTGAACTCGACCATCTCCTAGTCACTGCCTCCCAGGTTCCCATCCACTTTTGCTTCCCCTACTAATTCTTCCCAGTTTGTAAGTAGCAGGTCAAGAAGAGCTCTGCCCCTAGTTGATTCGTCCAGCACTTGCATCAGGAAATTGTCCCCTACACTTTCCAAAAACTTTCTGGATTGTCTGTGCACCGCTGCATTGCTCTACCAGTATTATTGGCGGTATCACTGATGCCCACATGGAGAAGCAGGAAGGGGTAGCGATCCAAAGGCTTGATAAGTCTTGGCAGAGTCTCCATCACATTATGAATCCTAGCTCCTGGCAAGCAGCAGATCTCTTTGTTTTCCTGGTCGGGGCGGTAAACGGATGACAGATTTGGGGATAGAAATGGCAGAATGTGGGTAAAATAGAGCCGGAAACATACAATTCTCCCCCAAGGAGTTCAGTCACAAGTTTAATTAACGCATTTTTTTTTAAACGAGTGATATCAGCATGGAAGCATGTCCTCTGGAATGGTGGTTGAAGCATGAAGGGGCATACAAATACCTTGCAATAAACGCCTGTTCTCACTTTCTGGTGATGTAAATAAGAAGTGGGCAGCACTATCTTCCATAAATGTAAACAAACTTGTTTGTATTAATGATTGGCTGAACAAGAAGTAGGACTGAGTGGACTTGTAGGTGCTAAAAGTTTTGTATTGTTTTGTTTTTGAGTGTAGTTATATAAAAAAAATCTCCATTTGTAAGTTACACTTTCACAATAACAGAACAGGAGTACTTGTGGCACCTTAGAGACTAACAAATTTATTTGAGCTTAAGCTTTTGTGGACTACAGCCCACTTCATCGGACGCATAGAATGGAACATATAGTAAGAAGATATATATACACACACATACAGAGAACATGAAAAGGTGGGAATTGTCCTACCAACTCTAAGAGGCTAATTAATTAAGACGAGCAATTATCGGCAGGAGAAAAAAAAAACTTTTGTAGTGATAATCAAGTGATATACAGACTAACATGGCTGCTACTCTGAAACCTGTCACGATAAAGAGATTGCACTACAGTACTTGTATGAGGTGAACTGAAAAATACTAATTCTTTTATCATTTTTACAATGCAAATATTTGTAATAAAAATAATATAATAAAGTGAGGAGTGTACACCTTGCATTCTGTGTTGTAATTGAAATCAATATTTGAAAATGTAGAAAAAATCCAAAAATATTTAATACATGTGATTAATTGCAATTAATTTTTTTAATCATGATTTTTTTTTAGTTAATCACGTGAGCTAATCCACAGCCCTAATTCTGTTCCTATTTGGCAGTCTTTTCTTAAGCAAGATTCCCATTGATGTCAAAGGAAGTTTTATGTGATGTGAGAGTGAAATACTGGGCCCACCACTGGGTTTGGTTGGTCTTCCCATTTTCATTGCATTTACAGAAGTGCTAGATTTTATAGAACTTAACTAATTTCAACAGTTAATTATTACAAGCATCAGTAGACAGTACATTCAATACATCTATCTTAACTCAAATGCCATTATTTTTAAAGGTATAAAATTATTCCAATAACTAATATAAACATTTTTAAAAAATGATCAGCAGCTTAGGCTGCAAACAACAAACATAGGTTGAATTTATATTTTTTCCCACTGTCAGACATTTCTGTATATAGCATTTCTAGAAGTTGCTACCCTAAGAGCATGAGACAATTATTGAAACCCCTCTCTTTGCACACCTCTAGCTTCTGTCTTAGTACAAATCTACTGGCCTCACCACCTGAATTGACATAAGAGCCGGTGACTTGTTATTTGTGCTGTATCAATAATTTAGACAATTAAAACTAACATGGTTTCTCACTGAAGATAAATCAACCTGCTCTGACACAGGAAACAAATTCATGCATTAATAGAAAGTATCAGATTCTGGACTGAGCCAGAACTAGGCAAGCTCTTTACACTTTCTTTTTACCAGGTGCTATCATATACTATAGCACCTGTATTTGATATAAGCGTTAGTGAGCCTGTGATAGGGTGTATAAACCCCATACTAGAATTGAAGAGATTAAGGAGCAATTCTGGGCCTCTGTTAGAGGAGGGAGGGACTACCAGCTGAACCCAGCCAAACTGAAGGTTCAGTTACCACCCTCCCGCCCCCCGTTTTTTCTTTAAACATACACTTTACTATCTTAAGTTGGACTTTGAGACTGTGGAGAGGGGTGAATGGCAGGAAACAGCCCAGGGAGACAGTCTTGAGGCACACTCTGATGCCTGACATTTCTTGCTTCTCATAGGGCCCTAGGTTAGAGCCCAAGGAGTGGGAGAGGGCCTGGGCTCCCTACCACAGATCTTTGCCATATAGGGACAAAAATCTAATTTCTACCCTTCCCAGGAGTGAAAAGAATGTAGAGATGCTGAAAGCCTTGTGGCAAATATAAACCCCTTACAGTGCCCAGGAGATAGACTGAAGGTCCTTCCCTGTCATAAGGACATGGGGCCCTTTACAGCTCATTGGATACTGCTATCCTGAAAGGAGGGCTGAGCTAAATTGGTGACATGGCCGGAGAGCAGAGTTGCAATCCACCAAAAGGCGGGCTGTCCCAGTACTGGGAAAGTTGCCAATGGGAGGCTCCACAGACCAAGAGAGGGAAATTGAGAGGGGGAAATCTAACCACTAGGTAATGCCACTGGCAAGCCTGGCCTCCCATCACAGAATCATTCTGTAAAAAAGCCAACTGAAAAGGGAGAGCATCCTCTGAAACACTTGTGTATTACCCTTCCAGTCTCATTGGTACAGGATATCAGATGCTGATTTTACCATTTCATGTGGCTCTCTCCTGAAGGAAGAAACATATTA
Source organism: Gopherus flavomarginatus (assembly GCF_025201925.1). Lineage (NCBI taxonomy): Eukaryota > Metazoa > Chordata > Testudines > Testudinidae > Gopherus > Gopherus flavomarginatus. The sequence continues at coordinate 267,160,514 of NC_066619.1, read as the reverse complement.
TTTACCTTGGTATGGAGTTTCCTGATCTTTATGTAGCTTTCCCCATTAGAAATTATTCAAACACCACTTTGATTTAGTACTGTTTTTAGAGTTATTTTAAATAAGCATGAGTCATTGGAAGGCTATCACAGATACACTATGTATGAAGCATTTTTCTAGCTGATTTCTTTTCTTGTCTCTTCTGGGTTGTGTAACCTTTTGATGCAGGAATCAGAATAATCAAACTAGGAAATTTGGGACACTTGCTTCACAATGATCTCAAATCTCAGCCACCCTGAAACTGGAAGTAGGCCAACTGATTTAGACAGACTATCAATGCATTGTAAGCAAATTAGTCTTTTCTTTAATAGAGCTTCAAGAAACATTCAATTTCCTTAATTACAGTATTCTGCTTTGTAAACAATGAGTGAATGGGTGCAGACACATGGTGGTGTTGTGGTTTCACTCTTATTTAAGCAACGAAAATCAATTGGAATTAAAGTAGTAAATCTTTCACTTGATCCATGTCTCTACAGTGGAGCTTCAGGGTTTTATTTGTTATCTTTTATTCATTTGCATGCTAAGATGAGATTGGTTCCACTTAAGATCATTTAGTGTCTTTCTCTCAGTGCAATGGACAGCAGTTTCCAGACACTCTTGGAAACCACCTCAGGTTTCTCATTCCCTCCATGAGCTGGGGTCAAAGGCATTGTGAAGGTGACTAACTTGAACTTTTTCGATGGGAGAGAAAGGCAAGTAGTCTGAAGCCTATAATGGGCAGCAAGTTAGCTTGCAATGTAAAATACTGGCAAAAAAAGGGTAATATAAGTCTTGGCAAACACTTCAAAAGTGTAACAGCATGGAGATAAAGGTCACTATTTACATTGCTTGGGTGAACCATACATTTGGTGAGATGAGGTGTTGCATTTCCCTTCTGAAGGTTAGAAGATAGAGGGTAGCTAAGTTCAACTAACTTGTCTAGAACGTATGGTTACACCAACATTTCAGGCTCAATATGTCCATTTGTCAATTTCCTGCATTAAACTGCGCTTTCTTCAAATCACCCCTTAGATGCACTATGTCCTTCTTAAGGCCATCCACAAGGCTCCCTAACTCTCTCCGCATTTAAGTGCCACCTAAAAACCCACTTCTACTGTGCTACCTAAAAGGAAGCCACCTGAGTAATACAGTTCTCCTAGCCCAATATTTATCACATACTACTAATTTCTGTCTCATTGTGTGTCTGAATGGCTTATGTTAGACTGAAAACTCATCTAAGTTGGGATTGTGTCTTACTTCTGGAAAGTGCCTTGCATAATTTGGGCACTACCAAAAACACAGAAAATGCATAAGACCTAAATTCATAGTAAATGTTAATTCCATTACCCCTTTTGGCCCAGGCAGTTAGTCAGTCTTGTGGGTTTTTCTAGTAGGAGGAGAAATAGATGATAGAGCCAGGTATTGCTTTAATGAAATCCTGTTTATTTACATAGAACATATATGAAGTTGGGTTTCCTAGAGCACCATTGGAAACAAACAGAAGGCATTTTCTTTGCTCATAGTTCCAGGGTTTTTTTCAGCCAGCACTCTCCCTCCTCTCTTTTCACTTTCTGTTGGGATCAGATTTCTGCTCCTTCTCTTGCTCTTAGCTTTGTGGTTGTTTCTCTCTGCCTGTTCTCTGGCTGCTGCTTCTTCCCTCACAAATACATACTTCCAACAAGCAATTTCCAACAAAACCCCATCGCCCACATCATTCAGTTTATGACTAGCCTTGCACGTGGCCTTTATTTTGGGTGGTGGCTCCTATTGTTTCAGCTATCTTACCCCAAAATGTAGTTTAACTACTACTTACATTTATCCTGAATGAAGGATGGTTGCCACACCCACCAATTTAAATGAGATTTCATAACAACACTGCTGTAATTGATCTATATTTAGTTGAAATGTAGACGATCACTGTTCCTAAACTGGTGTGTAGTACTGTGGGCTTGTTATTATGGGTGCTAGAGATGGAAATTACTGTTTTTTAATAACAGAAGTAATAATCTCTAACAATGTGCATATTCAAATCTCTGAGATTTGTATAATTAATGCATTTAATCAATTGCCCGAGTTGGGTGTACCAAGTCAAAGATGTCACTTAAAAGTTGGGATTGGCAAATGTCATTTTCAAATAAAATGTTACTGATCTTAGAGCATCACTTCAATTGAACTGGTTGCCTGAGCAAGATGAGACAGATCTTGCTGTAGTTGAAGGAAGATGTTCTACCATCTAGACTAATTCCTGTTTTATTATGTTAGATATAATCATAGTTCCAACTTTCATATGACTTGCATTTGAGTCACATAATATAGATAGTATCAGAGGGGTAGCCGTGTTAGTCTGGATCTGTAAAAGCAGCAAAGAGTCCTGTGGCACCTTATAGACTAACAGACATTTTGGAGCATGAGCTTTCATCAGTTGCATCTGACGAAGTGGGTATTCACCCACGAAAGCTCATGCTCCAAAACATCTGTTAGTCTATAAGGTGCCACAGGACTCTTTGCTGATAATATAGATAATCATCCTGTTCTCATCTTTCTCTAAGAGATAGAGAAATTAAGACCTAGTCATGGAATATTAATTTCACTTTTCCTCTACCTCCTATAGCAGTGGTGGGCAAAGTACAGCCTACAAGATGGATCTGGCCTGTGAGCCATTTTGAGCCGGCCCACAAGCTCCCATTGGGGAACCGGGGCAAGAGCCACACCACGTGGCTCAGCCACGCTCTGGCACTACAGTTGGGGCGCTGGGTCGGAGGGCGTACCACGTGGCTACCGGAAGCCATGGCTTGGCTCCTCTCTGAGGGTCGGGGGATGTTTCATGCCTAGGAGCTGGAGAAGAGACATGTCACTGCTTCTGGGAGCCACTTGAAGTAAGCGCTGCTTGGAGCCTGCACCCTTGAGCCTCTCCCCACACCCCAATCCCCTGCCCCAGCCCTGATCTCCCTCCTACTCTCAAAACCACTCAATCCCAGCACCGAACACCCTCCTGCACTCCAAATCTCTTATTCTACTTATAAATCTCTACTATAAGGTGGGTGCATAACTGGCTGGATAACCGTACTCAGAGAGTAGTTGTTAATGGCTCCCAATCCTGCTGGAAAGGTATAACAAGTGGGGTTCTGCAGGGGTCTGTTTTGGGACCGGTTCTGTTCAATATCTTCATCAACGATTTAGATGTTGGCATAGAAAGTATGCTTATTAAGTTTGCGGACGATACCAAACTGGGAGGGATTGCAACTGCTTTGGAGGACAGGGTCAAAATTCAAAATGATCTGGACAAATTGGAGAAATGGTCTGAGGTAAACAGGATGAAGTTCAATAAAGATAAATGCAGAGTGCTCCACTTAGGAAGGAACAATCAGTTTCACACATACAGAATGGGAAGAGACTGTCTAGGAAGGAGTATGGCAGAAAGAGATCTAGGGGTCATAGTGGACCACAAGCTTAATATGAGTCAACAGTGTGATACTGTTGCAAAAAAAGCAAACATGATTCTGGGATGCATTAACAGGTGTGTTGTAAACAAGACACGAGAAGTCATTCTTCCGCTTTACTCTGCGCTGGTTAGGCCTCAACTGGAGTATTGTGTCCAGTTCTGGGCACTGCATTTCAAGAAAGATGTGGAGAAATTGGAGAGGGTCCAGAGAAGAGCAACAAGAATGATTAAAGGTCTTGAGAACATGACCTATGAAGGAAGGCTGAAGGAATTGGGTTTGTTTAGTTTGGAAAAGAGAAGACTGAGAGGGGACATGATAGCAGTTTTCAGGTATCTAAAAGGGTGTCATCAGGAGGAGGGAGAAAACTTGTTCACCTTAGCCTCCAATGATAGAACAAGAAGCAATGGGCTTAAACTGCAGCAAGGGAGATTTAGATTGGACATTAGGAAAAAGTTCCTAACTGTCAGGGTAGTTAAACACTGGAATAGATTGCCTAGGGAAGTTGTGGAATCTCCATCTCTGGAGATATTTAAGAGTAGGTTAGATAAATGTCTATTAGGGATGGTCTAGACAGTATCTGGTCCTGCCATGAGGGCAGGGGACTGGACTCGATGACCTCTCGAGGTCCCTTCCAGTCCTAGAGTCTATGAGTCTATGAGTCTATTCCCAGCCCCACTCCAGAGCCTGCAACCCCCACCAGAACCTGCACCGTTGCCCCAGCCTTGATCCCCCTCCGAACCGCTCCGTCCCAGTCCTGAGCACCCTCCTACACCCCAAACTCTTCATCCCCATCCCTGAGCTCACACTCCCAACCAGAGCCCTCACCCCCTCCTGCACTCCAACCCCAATTTTGTGAGCATTCATGTCTGCCATACAGTTTCTATTCCCCGATGTGGCCCTCAGGCCAAAAAGTTTGCTCACCCCATTCTATAGTAATTATAGGTTTTACTAAATTACCCCTCAAAAATTAAAGGGAGATTGTAGCTCTCTCCTAGGATGCAACTCTTGCATTAACATCTTTTGGGAGAATACTTCTTTTTTTTTCTGTAAGAGACATTCTGTAACAATGCTGATTATTTTCTCTCTGAGGACAAGTACATTTCTGCACCTCAGCTGGTTGACAGTGTCTTGTTCTTGTACTATAGAAAAGATTTATATTCACTCACCTAGACCGAGAAAGAAATTAACCAACATTAATGTCTCCTGGAAAATAGGAGTGTCTTTACTGAAATGGGTCCCTTCATTCTCTCCCTAAGGTTATATATGGATTTCATAGAAAAACTGGGTTTTCATTAGAAACTGCCTGTTCCAAGCCTTGTTCTGTTACCAAGGGATAGCTCTATCACTTAGTATACATAGAACTCTTGAAACCTATTATTATCTGACAGATACATTAAGACGACAAATGTGTTTTGTTTCCTGGGAGCAGGGCATGCCTATCTGCGTCTTTTCTTCTATAAACATCTGGTATAGTGCATTTATCTTGCATAAACAAAGTTTACCAGTACTAGACTAAGTACCCTTGTTTTGCCACTATTCCATTCTACACATAGTGTCATAGCCATAGCTGGGAAAAGCACAGTGATTAATTTGTGCCAAGGCTGACCCTGGCACCTCTAGGCTTTGCAGTTCATAGTCTTGGCATCTCTGGGTTTGTTGCACCAGCTCTGAATGTAAAAAAATTTGAGCCCCAGCACCTAATTGCTTGAGCCCTGGCACCTCTTTCATTACAAATTAAGCACTGGATAAGTGACATTGTCTTTGAATTACACCATTGATGTGTCTTACAAAATGCAGATAATGGGCCTTGTTCTTGGCCCATTTAAAGTCTGTGCTTCCGGAGTGGGGAAAAGGGATCTTAAAGCTGCTCTAAAAGAGCACTGAAGATTCTCTAGGAGTAAAGGAATTCTGGGATGGGAGTGAGCTAGAAAAGCCAGCTTCACACCACACACTCCCTTCACCCTTAGCATAGGGGACATGTGGGGTCGTGGGGCACAGTGCACTTCACTGGATTCCAGCAGGTGAAAGGGTCTATTCTGGCGGGTATAAGAGCAGCCTTGTGTCTAATCTACTTTGTGCTGGAGACCCACCCAGAACCAGAGGGATTCCAACAGTGACGCAGAGAAAACAGTTACTCACCTTCTAGTAACTGTTGTTCTTCGAGATGTGTTGTTCATGTCCATTTCAATCAGGTGCGTGTGTGCCACATGCATGACAGCCAGAATATTTCCCCCCTTAGCAGTATCTTTAGGGCAGGCCTGGGGGCCCCCTGGAGTCACGCATTCATGGTGCCCAGTATAGGGCCCTGCCGACCTAGCCCCCACTCAGTTCCTTTTTGCCGGCTACTCCGACAGAGGGGTAGGAGGAAGGGTATTGGAATGGACATGAACAACACATCTCGAAGAATAACCGTTATGAGAAGGTGACTAATCATTTTTTCTTGGAGTGGTTGTTCATGTTAATTCCAATGAGGTGACTCCCAAGCCCAAGTTCAGGAGGTGAAGTCAGAGTTGTCCACTGATTGGAGCACCACTCTACCAAAGGCTGCATTGTCTCTGGCCTGCTGGGTAATTGCATAGTGCGTGGTGAAAGTGTGTATGGAGGATCATATCGCTGCTCTGCAAGTTTCCGAGGTAAGAATCTGTACCAGGAACACCACTGAGGAGGCCTGGCGGAGTGCGCAGTAATTGGAGGGGCAGCCATCGCTGCCAGGTTATAACACTCAGGTATGCAGTATGTGATCCATGACGAAATCCACTGAGAAGAGACAGGAAGACCTTTCATTCTGTCCGCCACTGCCATGAATAGTTTGATGGATTTTCGGAACAGCTTTGTTCTCTTGATGTAAAAGGCTATGCTCTGTGGACATCCAGTGAGTGAAGCTTCTGCTTCTTGCCGCTGGAATGCAGCTTAGTATACAACACCAGGAGGAAGATGTCTTGGTTGATGTGAAATTGGGAGACAACCTTTGGGAGGAAAGCCGGGTGCAGCCTGAGCTGAACCTTGTCCTATAGAACATAGCGTAAGGAGGCTCTGATGTTAGGGTCTTGAGCTCAGACATCCTCCTAGCTGAGGTTATCATAACCAGAAATGTCACCTTGTATGAGAGACAGAGCGGGGAGCACGTTGCCAGTGGTTCAAAGGGCGGACCCATCAGTCTCGAAAGGAACAAGTTAAGGTCCAAGGTGGGATTGGCTGCTTGATGTCAAGCCTGTCAAGATCTTTAAGAAAGTCCCACAGGTGTTATAATTGTGTCTGCTAACCACTGTCTGAAGTTAGCGATAGTTAGCGATACAGAACTGCAATCCCCCCATCGAGTATAATTTTCTCCCCAAAAGGTGCAATTTCTTGGCATCACGGTTTTTGGGAGAGGGCCCTTGGTAGCCCTGTCACTCATGCTGGTTAGCCACATCCACTGCCATGGAGTCCAGCTGGGGGTGGGTGTACAAATGTTCATACCCTCGTAAGGAAACAAAGCACCTTTGTTCATATCTCTTGGCGATAGGCGGCAGCGAGGATGGGGTCTGCCACAGTGTCTTGGTGGCATCGCTCATCATTTTGATCAGTGGCAGCATGATACAGGATGGCCTGGGAGGGGACAGAATATCAACCATTGGTTTGGCTTCCTCCACCACCTTCTCCATTTTGATATTTAGGTTCTGGACCACCTGTCTCAGCAGCTGCTGCAGAACCCTAGTGTCCTCTAAGGCCGGAGCAGTTGATGTACCTGCCACTGCCTCATCCAGCAACGAAGAGGATAAGAAGGCAGCCAGTACCGGGGCTGATCACTGCCCTTGGCCCCTCCCTGGGGTCCCGTGGGGCAAGGAGCAATGGTGCTGTACTTGGTGCCGTAGCCGGTGGCACTGCTGGTGCCAGGATTGGTGTTGGGGTTGGTGCTGAGCTTGGTGCCAGTATCGGGGTTGCAGCCAATGTCAGGACTGACGCCACGGTCAGCATCGAGAATGTTGCCATGGTCGACGTCATGATCAGTCCCGAGGACAGTGCGGCAGGCAGCGCTGTTGGAGTGCCTGAGACTGAGGCCACCAACGCTGATCTGGAACCCTGGCTTTGATGATAGGCCCAGGATGTCCAGCAGGGCCACTGCCACTAGCTCTGCCAGGGTGCCGGATAGGAATGATGATTGCGGCAGGAGTGGGATAATCTGCTCCTGCTAGAGTGAGGACTCTGTCTCCAAGGTCTCTGAATGTGATGACTAGGGAGGAGTAGAGCCTCTTGGTGCTGGGGATCGGTGCCAGCTTGGGGACCGGAGCAGCTACCCTGCAGAAACCCCCAGTGCCCGTGGTTGATGTAACGAGGATGGCCTCAAGGCGGACATCATCGCTGGATTGCCCACAGAATGTACCGAGCTTGGGATCGGTGCCGGCGACCTGTCCCTCCTAGGAGACGAGGGCAGCACTGTAAGTGCCAAAAGGTCCGCTGCCGCCTCTAGCACCTCAGACATGGAGGGGAGTTGTATGTCCTCACGGTGCAGGTCTGGACTCGACTGTAACCCTCCTGGGGCAGGAGTTGACGGGATCTCAGCTGATTGAGCACCCAATGGGTGTTTGCTCATTATATGGTACTTAGACCTAGCTAGGGAGTGCCCTCTGTCGGCCTTCTTCTTCTTACGGGGCACAGGGGAGTGAGAGCGGTGCCTCGCCGATGCCTGCTTGTGGGTGGAACTGTGGTGGTGGCGGAAAGGATCTTTAACTGAGTCCTTCCTCGGCGCTGGGCTGCATGAGGCTGGGTCAAGCGTGGCATGATTGGGGTTGAAGAGTCACCTCCATAAGTACAATTCGGATGCACTGCTCTCTGTCCTTAGGGGTCCTAGGGTGAAAACCCTTATAGATCTTACAGTGGTCTCTGAGATGCCCCTCGCCCAGACACTTAAGGCATGATGAGTGCGGGTCACTCCTTGGCATAAACCTGCCACAGTCCGAGCATGGTTTAAAGCCCGGCCACCGAGGTACATCCTAGTGCTGGGGAAAAACGTAGATGAGAAGACCCCCCCAATGGAAACCTAAAAGAAAAACTACACTACCTATAACTACGATGCTACCTATATACACGAGGATAGAGATACTGCAAAGCACACACTTGCTGAGGCAAGAGCGGTAGGGAGTTCCAGCTAGTCATCACAGGTGGTAAGAAGGAATTGAGTAGGGGTTGGGTCGGCAGGGCCCAACACGGGGCATCATGAAGGTGCAACTCCAGGGGACGCCCAGGCCAACACTACGGATACTGCTAAGGCAAAAATCTTCTGCCTGTCATGCACGCAGCACATGGACACGAACAAGCACTCAAAAGAAGAACTTCCTTTACTTTCCCTCTCACTCAGTTGCAGAGTATAAGCACCTTATGTACTCAACACAACTGGGATTTGAGCCAAAATTCCTCCCTAAGGCTTTTTTTTTTTTTGGCTAGATATTAATTCCTTCATTTGTACCGCATAACATTTTCAATCTAGTCCACCCACAGCCTTAGTCAATGAACAGTTTCTCTAAATGACCTACTTGATCAGAAGCATCAAGCAGAAACAAATTGAAAACCTGGCGAACATGGGGAAGCTTCCATGTTCATTCTACTTTTCCACACACCTCTCCCCCCAGTTTTCATTTTGTTTCTCAGATTAAGGGATGGCACATCTACTTCCTTTGTAGAATCAAAAAGGATGTTCCAGTGAACAGAATGGCTAATTAATTCCTTTTGGTTCAAAGGGACATAATGTCCAGATGTGCTAAAGGCTCTGCTCTTAGATAATAAGTAAAAGGAATCTTTCCTATTAACTAGTTCCACATTGTTCACTGTGGACTAATACGTGTCACATTAATCATATCTCAGAAAAACAGAGAAGAGCTCCATAGAAAATTGCTAAGTTATGCATACATAGGCCAGTTTTGTTTAAAATGTCAATCCAATCCCCAGCCCCATGACTGTGATTTTTTTTTAAACAGAATATATAAAACTTCTGAAACAGTTTTAACAATAGCAATTTAATAGACACTGATTGGCTGTGGGAAATGGGGTTAAATTAAAAGTTAAATTAAATTCTATAACCTATTCTAACTTTAGTCATTCAGTCCATGATAAAGGGACCCAGCTAATGGTAAGCCTGCAGTCAGGCTATACAGTATGAGAATTTTCACATTTAGATTTCAGTTGCTGATTTTCATTTGGCTACTGAAATCCATAGTGCTTCAATCTGCTACAAGATTTACATGAAATAGTTTGTGTATTTTATTTTTTAAAGGAATTTTATACCCCTTTACTATTGGTTTTATATGTAATTAAATATCAAAGCAACAACTCACAAGCAGTGTTAGTTTACATTAGATTCACAGACTTTTTGGGTTTTCCTGTGTGATAGTTATTGATGATTGCTTATATGGGAGTAACTGCAATAGAACAGGATTTATAATCTACTTTAACACAAAATATTTTGAGATAGCAAAATATGTTACTCATTAAGGAAATGTCCTCCTGTCCACTGTCAAAGGAAGGTTCCCACGGCACAAATGGATATCACATCCTCCACTACACATATTCCATAATTCAAGGCTACTCCTTGCTCTAGTCTTGGCATCACATCTTAGTCTTTCAAAATAATGGTGCTTTTCTCTTCATTTTGATTACCTTATTCTTTTCTGGATTAGAACAATCCTCAGTGCTTCCTCCCTTTTTTATGTATTTTCCCTTTAAATATTTAGCAGATCATTTTATTTTTAAAAGATTTACTGGTTCCTCCCACATTCATTTCAGTAATTTTTCCAACTCTCCCTGTTATAGTTTCATCAAGTCACTTCTTACATATAGGTTTTATGAAAGCATCTCTTCAGCCCATCAGTTCCATCTATTGTTTGCCATTAGTTTTCAAATCTACCTGCTAAAGGAAAGCAGAATTCGGAATACTGGAATGGATCCTGCCACAGTTATAACCAACTTTCACATTTTCTAACGTGACTGAATAGGCTGAAGGAATCTTGCTTTTCATCACTATATCCTCTCGTTCCCTGGAAAATGTGTATTCGTATGTCTGCTACTCCCATCAGTTCCCAACATCTAAGATCACAAAGGCAAAAATTTAAATTTTAAGCCAATTTCTATGTCATTTCTCAGTAATTACTCTTGACATCTATTATAGGCCCTACTATCTCCTTCACCGACCTCTGCTGACATAACTAGTATAATTTCTAAAGGGTTAGAAAGCAAGCAGCTTAGGAAGATTAAGCCATTTACATTAGCTAAAAATACTCTTAGTTCAAAATTCACAATGTCTAACCTTTATACAGTCTAATGAAAATGAAATATAGAATATAATCTAGTCAACTTTTAACCAATAATTATGTTTTAGATGCCAGCTGGTACCTTCTTATAGCATTAGACTAATTTGTCTTGTGTTAAGACATGTCTGTCTGTGTGCATAATTCTGTGAGAAAATGATCTTCAGTGGATAGATGCAATCAAACATGGAAATATCACAGCTCCTTTAAATTGCCTTGATGTTCACAATGACTACAATACTTGCTCCCAGAGCACCTTTATCAAAAATGTTAAGTAAAATGAGTACATTCAGCATTTCCCCCGTAATTCACTGCCGATCCATTCTGATAACATTGTACCATTTGTATTTTCATAGCTCTTCACATGCACATGTATATCAAAAGGATGCCCAGTAATGACTTTTAACACTGTCCAATAAGCAAGAATGAAATACAGATTGATTAAAATATTAACATTTATACTGAATTTAAAATGCTCTTATTTTGTGCATGATGCCATATAAACTTGAAAGACAGAAGGTGACACCTTTGGACACGGTCTTTAATACATTAGGAAGAGCAGAATGTTTGGCAGAACGCAACCTAAGGCAATACAAGCCCCTGCTCAGAGATGACTGTTCTAGTGGATTTCTTTTTTAAATTGGTCTGCCTTTATCTCATTTGCTCATGCTCCACAAATCCAGGCAATAATCTGACGCACTTTACCCAAAATATAAGAAAAAAAGTTATTCACCTTATGCAATAACTTTATTTTTTGAGATGTGCCCCCTATGGGTGCTCCACTTCTAGTACACATGTGCCTCTCGAGCACCTGACTGGAGATTTTCCACTAGCAATCACAACAGCCAAATTTCATTGCCCGCCCCCAGCCCCGCTCCAATTCGACCCCTCCCCAAATCCCTGCCTCAGCTCCGCCTCTTCCCCAAGTGAACTGTGTTCCTCCTCCTCCCCCCTCCTTCCTAGTGCTTGCCGCGCGAAACAGCTGGGAGGGAGGGAGGGAGGGAGGTGGGAGAAGCAGGAGGCAGTGGCAAGTTCAGGAGAGGAGGCGGAGTGGAGGTGGAGATGAGCTGGGGCAGGGTGGAGCATCCACAGAGTTGGCACCTATGCTAACAGTGTCCATTTGGCCCATATATATGCGTTATACAACCTCATGCCACATACCGAGAGGATACAGAACAGCGCAGGCAAACTGCCCTCATTTACTTCTCTATCCAAACATCCAACAAACGGTCCAAAGCAGAGGGGAAGAAGAGTAGGTAGTGGAGCATCCATAGGAACACACATCTCGCAGAACCACAGTTACTGCACAAGGTGAGTAACCTTTTCTTTAAGTAGCGTCCCTATGGTTGTTCCATTTCAGGTGACTCCCGAGCAGTATCTCCACCAGCAGGTGAGAGCTTTGGAATTGAGTCCAAGACTGAAGACAGTACAGCAGAACCAAGTGCTGTATCAGATGTGACAAATGGACCATGGCATAGCGTTTAGAAAAAGTATGCACTGAGGCTCATGAAGCAGCACTGCATGTCTCAGACACTGGAATGTTCTTGAGTAAAGCTGTGGAAGTTCCCTGTGATCTGGTTGAGTGTGCTATTAATCTTTGGGAGGTAGAGCACCAGCTGCATTGTATCAAGCAATGATACACCTCAAAAATCGCTCTGTAGAGATTACGGACCCTTGGACATTTCTTCAATGGAGACAAACAATCTAGGTGACTTCCAAAATTGCATGGTCCTATCTAGATAAAAGTCCAATGCCTGTCTCACATCTAAGGTAAGAAAGGAGGTCTCGTGCTGAGATTTATATGATTTAAGGAAAAATACTGGTAGATGAACGGCCTGCTTAAAATACAGATCTGACAGCACTTTAGATACAAATATAGGGTGTGGCCATAAAGAGATCTTGCCTTGAAAAATACCATAAATGGTGGGTCTACCCATCAAGGCCCTCATCTCCCCAACCCTGTGGTCTGACATGATAGCTACTAGAAAAGCAGTCTTCGTAGATAAGTGAAATGCAGATATTGCAGCCAGATGAAGCTGAGTCTATTTCAAGAGTGGGTGAAGATCTGTGGCCTGCAATGTGCAGGAGGTCAGACTAAATGATCACGATTGTCCTTTCTGACCTTCAAGTTTATGAGTCTAAAAGAGCAGAGGTGCAATTGGTGTTCCAGGCCCTCAAAAGGGGCCCATACCATCAGGTACACACATCTGTCCCCAACCTCTCTCCATTCATTGGGTTTTGGCCCCCATGTCCCTTGTCTAGCGAGTGCTACTTAGTTGATGGTGAGATTCTCTGTCATAAAATAGGTTCATAGTCCCTCATTCACATAATCAGGGTGACAACACTTTATTCCTCCTGCCCCAATAACAGAGAAATTGGGGATCCCACAGCTGTCAAAGTGACCATTTTAGGCTGCCATGGGCTATGCTAGGCAGGGTGGGTGTGCCTATGCAAATATGATCAGCTCCTGAAATTCTTTTCCACACTCACCATAATTCACCAGCAGATGTCAGGGTAGAGCTCATCCTGACTCTGCTTACACTAGAGGCCCAAATGGAAAAAGGGGTGGCCCCCAAGACTGATCCCACCATCTCTGTTGTGGATGAGGATCTTTGTCAAGATATGGATTTCTGTACTGATGTGGAGGGGAACCCTGCACTGGTAAAAAGGAAACTGACTGAATGTTTCCTTCATCCTCCTCAATGTTCTCCAAATGTGGGGGAGGGCACAATAGAATAAGGCAGAAAATCTTGCGATACCAGGACGCAATGTATCAGAAGGGTAGCTGTGTTACTCTGGATCTGTAAAAGCAGCAATGAGTCCTGTGGCACCTTATAGACTAACAGACGTTTTGGAGCATGAGCATCCAACAAAGTGGGTATTCACCCATGAAAGCTCATGCTCCAAAACGTCTGTTAGTCTATAAGGTGCCACAGGACTCTTTGCTGTTTTTACAGCAACAGTAATCCAGAAACTGAGGTCTCTGTACTGAGAGTTATTTGGTGCCCATAAGTAGTGGGGACTCTGGCCTGTCTAAAACTGACAAGTCCCTGGAGTAGCAGGATTCCTGCAGTACTGAGTTGAGGTACTGTTTTTCTGGAATGCGCCGGTGCCAGGACTGAAGGCATTTGGCACTTCAGTTTTTCCAGTACCCATTGTGGTGAGAAGGCATCGATGGTAAGTCTGATGCAGTCGGTGCCATTCTAGAGAAGTGAATGTCCTAGGACTCCATGTCCTTCACAGATGGTGTGACTGGGTGCCTGGGATGGACCACACTGAGAATGCCACACTCAGGGTAGACTGCAAGAAATAGGACAGACAATCCCCAAAACTGGTGGTTAGTCTATAATTAGATTCACCAAGTCACTAGCAAAAGAGTTTCTGGAGTACCACGTTCGTCAACCAGAAGTCAAACAGTTCCCTTTAGGCATTCTAGCTGCTGGCTACCATTCAGACAAACAGGTCTAATATAGTGAGGAGTTACTGAAAACCCATTTCACCATATGTGAGGATCTACTAATCTCAAAGGATCAGACACTTACCTCCAGGTCAATATGCATCACAAATCGTACCCAAATATCAAGCTGTCAGCCAATCCTTAATAAACTAACTAAAGACTTAATAATAAATGCAAAGATGAGCATTATTGAATGATTAAGGAACCATATACACAGAAGTCCTTATATCAGGTTTGTAGCAGTGATGGTAGAGAGTGCTGGCTTGCAAAAGTCAGCCTGGTAACTTCCAAAAGATTGGAAGGTCCTCAGCCCATAGCATAGTTCAAGATATTCCTTTTAGTTGTAAATACACAATCCTGAGAATTAGAGCAGGAAAGAGAAACTGGAGATGTCTCAGGTGTCTTTTATATCCTTTGCCATGTACATAGAAATTTACTGTCCCAAACAAAGCCCATAGCCCCTGCGTAAGGAAAGTTACTGGCCCAAGATGGGCCATTTGGCTTAGGGTCACATGAGCATATCACATGCCCCTTCATGTTTTGCTGAATCACAGGGGGTGGCCTTTGGCTCCTTGCTATCTGAGGCATCCCCATTGTGAGAATGGAGTGTCTTAATGGGCCATCAACAGATAGATTTACATCAGGGCTAGACAGCTATCTGGGGCATGTCACCCAGGAACACAACACATATTTGAAATACAAATGCATAGCCAATATTAATAACTTCAGATACAAAGATGATACTGCTGGTACGAGAGGGAGAAGTGTCCTTCACCCCCCACAGTATTTCATCAAGAGGTTGAGGCAACCAACACTGTAGACTTAGTGGGAGATCAAGGCTTTTTCAGAGCCAACTCTGTGGTGGGAGACCAAGCTCCTCTTCTTCAGAGCCTTCCACAAGTCTTCCGAAGTCTTCCTCTGTCTTAGGGAAGATCTTCACCAAGGTTGAAGGGGTGCTAGTCGGTCCAGCAACAGATGTACAGTGGGGGAAGGGGTAGCACGACGTGACTCAGAATGGGTCGAACCGAGCACTCCATCATCAGAAATCTCAGTTTGGTCTCCTGATTCTTCTGTGCTCTGGATTTGAAAGCTAGGCAAAAGTTATTCTTTTGGGAAATGCCATCACTCAGCCTGGTACTTCCACCACTACCCCAGATTCTGAGGAAAGAGTGCAAGTGCTATTACTGGAACCATCCTGGGCTTGTCCCTGCAGGTATCCCTTCAGTTACATACCCCTGCTTAAATAATAAGGTCTGATCACAGCTGGAGGTGATGTTCACAGTGTATGAAGTTTAACATTCTGTCTCCTTGATACAATACAACATTTTAATCTGAAATGAGTTTTTAATGCCTCTCTTTTGCAATAGCTAATATGTTTTGTTCGTCAGTATCACAAGCTGTGCAAAACCCAAAGATTATAACATTTAGCATCTGCATGGCACAATTATTTAAGCTCTCATATCATTTACCAACATTAAGCCTCACAACTTCCTTGTAAGGGATATGTATAATTATTCCCGCCACCATTGAAATGCAGACATTTCTGGTGTGGAATGCAGAAGTTTAATAGTGCATAACAACCTTACCACAGTTTAGAACAGAAAGTGAAGAATACCATAGCCATTTCATATTGTAAAAATTTGAGGAATAATCTAATTACACATAGTGAAATTTGGCAAGGAGCACTGGGATTAAAATAACTGCTACTACAAAAACTGTCCATTGGTTCTTTAATAATTACAAGTGATCAAGGCCTCAGCTCTATGAAGATGGCACCACAAGCAGCACAGAATCGAACGAATACACTAAGAGCGGCCATCACTAAACAGGATAGCCCCTTGACAAGAGATCTGAATCCTGGTGAGCCAGCCTAACCAAATAAACTCTCTAGAAAAATGTCTGTGTGGGGAGGAGGAAAAAAGCCTCTAATTCTACACTAACAACAAACAACACTAGCTAGAAACACTAAACTAGCTAAAAAACAACAACTGCAGAATATGCTAAGGCACACATAAGGCAGACATGCTAGAGCTCTGTCTTGGGCTGAGGCAGTAGAGAAGGAACTGAGGGTAGCTTACCCATACAGCTTATATAACCTCATGAAGTTATAGAGCATATGCATGGGTTGAATGGACACTGCTAATGGAAAATCTCCTCTCTTGGGGTTAAGAGGTACATGCACACCTGAAATGGAGCACCCATAGGGACATTAATTGAATGGTTACTATATTTCTAAGGACAGCCCAGAATCAAAGACTGGACAATCCATTTGCACAGCTGTCAACATTCTCAGAGGACTTTGCAAACAAAACCATCTCAAGTTTACATAAATATGTTTTTTCTGAAAAGACTACATGTATTTCACAAATATAATTATAAAAACTAGAAATGCTAATTTAAGGCATAGATAAGTTTACGGCTCTCTGCTATTAGCATGAACATGCATTGTATCAATGGAGAATGCTGGAAAAAATCTCAATTTCTCTGCTTTATAGGGTTAACTGAGTAAGGCAAATTAAAGTTTCATAGCTTCAAAATTGAGTAATCCAAGGAAAGGCTGACATCACTACTTCTCTCATCAGCACACAATAAAGTAATATCTAACAGCGAGCCTTAGACTACAACAAAAATCCCAGATTTCAACACCTACAGCACGTTTGGATCCAGATCTGAAGTTTCTGGCTGCGATCATTTCTATTAGTAATTACTTAAGGTCTGTTTCTTCTTGAAAGAGTAACTGCGTAAAAATGGCACTGTCTTTTTTTAGCAGATCTGCTCTTCACAGACACTTAATCATGTTTGCTTTCTTGGTGAAAACTGAAGTTTATTGCTTTATACTTATGTTTGCACTGTAGAAAAAACTCACAGTTTGAGAATGAGATGGATTTTATCAACAGAATTCTTAAAATTCAAGCTGCAGGGTCAAATTCTGTTCCCAATTATACTTGTACAATCCCCACTGAAAACAATAGGGAATGCAGAGGTGTATTTAAGGACAGAATCTGAGGATAAAGGGGTTGCACAAGTGTAAATGAGACTAGCATGATTTTTATTACTGGTAACAATGTATGAGTCAAACAGAACTGAGAATGAATTTCAGATGCCAAGGTGAATTTGCAGGACTATCAGTTGGAAAAATCATCTTTATTTATTTGCAAAAGGAGTATATTTGATTCAGTAAGAGAAAATGAACATGGGTCTTTTGGTGTTATTTTTACAAAGTTTTTGTTTTTTAAAGAGGCGAGATGCACTTTTCATAATTGGTGGATTTTTCCATTTGCATCTCTTAGTCAATATAAAGAGCAAACAGTTAGGAAAGGCCCCTTGCAGAATCCACCCCCTTGCCCACCTCTTGCCTCAGAATTGTGTTCCAGAGCCTGAGCTTTTATTTACAAACAAAATATTTCTTACCCTCATGGCTCTGAAGATCTTTGAAAATGTGAAAGCAAATCAATGAAGTATCATCTTCCTGAGTTTGCCCGCAGCAAAAAACACAAAACAAAACAAAAAACAACCCCCAAACCCTCCAATACTGCCAAATCCAACCTTTCAAATAATAATAAATAGACCCCTCACCCGAAATAATGAGATTAAAAAAATAATGAATTTTGAATTATTTTATTTCAGTTTTTGAGCCACAAATATACAGCTGGTTTTCAAGATTTTCTCCACAATCATGAAGGCTAGAAACTTACTCTAGAAAAGATGAGATTCTCATGTTATTTAAAAAAAATTAAGGAACTGAGGCCTTATGAAAAATACCAAACATCATGAGACTTGCAATAACATTGAAAGAGTTAGAAACACAGAGATGTTGTTAACTGCACCATTCATCTCAGAGGGTATGTCTTCACTACCGGCCGTATCCGTGGGTAGCAATCGATTTCTCGGGGATTGATATATCGCATCTCATCTAGACGTGATATATCGATCCCTGAACGCGCTCCTGTCGACTCTGGAACTCCACCAATGTGAACGGCAGTAGCGGAGTCGACGGGGGAGCCGCGGACGTCGATGCCGCGCCGTGAGGACGGTAGGTAACTCGATCTAAGATACTCACGCAACTTCAGCTACGCTATTCACGTAGCTGAAGTTGCGTATCTTAGATCGATCCCCTCCTCTAGTGTAGACCAGCCCAGAGAGTGAACTCCGACACCTAAAGATGTTCATTTACATTAACTGTTTCACTGCCAATCAATGAATTTAGCAGAAACACACAACTGGCTACTTAGTTATTCCACAGTCTCTCATGCACCCTTAGGTGCCTATAGCTCTTGCTGCCAAAGTCACGAGCTTCCTCTTTCTACGATGGAGTTAAGCATAATCAGTACAAAAATTCAGGAACTGAAAGCATGCCGATAGTGCAAAATAAACTAAACTTAATATCAAGTAACAGCTACTTTTGTACAGAAAGTATTTTAATTTCATATTTAAAGAAGTAACTTGATTTTTTTTTTCAGTTAAAGAGCTGCTGCAGAACTTTCCACCTGCTGCAATATCCAGAAACTGCCAAAGAATTTAGATCTCACTTGCTTTGGAGTACTTGAGGCCTTGCCCTTCGGTAATACCATTGGCTCAAACTGATACTTTGCAGTGCAGGCTGAAGCTTCCTGCAGCTTTAAATTCTCTTCAATGCTAAATTTTTTTAAGCAGCCAGCTCTTTGGTGCAAAATATGCCTTGTCTCCAACTGATGCCTGTCCTGCCTCTGGCCTTTCTACTGGAAGGCTGAGCAGAGGCAACACACTGAAAGAAATTAAGCCACCTGCAAGGCTTTTAGGCTGCACTGTACATTTATAATATACTATGATATTCTTAACTGCTACTGATTTATATTGTTCCAGTTTCTTACAGTGTCACAATGAAGTACTTTTGTATTGAACAAAGGATGACATATAAAGCAGAATTATTTTTCCCAAACTGGGAAAATTCTTTGCAATTCATTTCATAAAAATATTTATTTCTCACACATAGGAGTGCATTATGTGTTCAAAATGAAAAGCTTGATAACCAATGCCATAGTCTACTACCTGGTTAGGCCATCACTTTTTTGTATTTGCTCTTAGACACTTTCTTCAGTTCTGCAATTTTACTTCAACAATTTTCCACCATTGTAATGCAATGAACTTTGACGCCACCTCCTTCCTAAACATAAAATTGGGTATAGAAAGTTGGATCTTCACATTTACATGCTAGAAAAGAAGAGAATTCAGTATTATGTCCTGGTACTTTGGGGCAAAGCTGGAGTCCACAGCAAATTCCACGGCCATATCATCCACAAGACTAACCACAGAGTCCCTGTTTTCCAAATCATATTACTTAATTTCCATTGCCCAATCACATCCCTTCTCTTCATAAACTACTCTATGCAGTAAATCCGTTAAACTTGTAGATTAATTCCATTCATATACATGGCACACGGCAGTAACCCCTTACTGTAATGGCCTTTATTGACATGAGACTCGGTTCACTAAATACTGCTGCTCTCAGTGATTAAAGGAAAATGAGCTTAAAGGAACATGAAGAGAGGTCTGATTGGTTGAAGCAAAGTGGAATAGTTATTTTAAACACTCTTACTGTGTGTCTGATAGATACTGTGACAATAACTGATTTTTGCTACCAAAACAGTTCTGAATCACACTGCTTCTCAGAGACATCATAGATGCTATAGGTTTCATTGTGTTTAGTGCCCCGTGATGGAGTGTAGGGTATATAAACATAGGGCTAACTCCAGTTCAAGCTCTTCCTTCCCCTTTCCCCAGTGAAGCTCTATGAAAGAGACTGCTTCGGAGATAGAAGCAATTATATCACATAATCGTAGAAAGCTAAAAAGCAAAAATTTTAAGTGCTTGTATATCAATGCTATAAGTCTAAATAATAAGATGGGTGAACTAGAGTGCCTTGTATTAAATGAGGATATTGATATAATAGGCATCACAGAAACTTGGTGGAATGAGGATAATCAATGGGACACAGTAATACCAGGATACAAAATATATTAGAAGGACAGAACAAGTCATGCTGGTGCGGAAGTGGCACTACATGTGAAAGAAAGCATAGTTAAATGAACCAAAACTCTTAAACCAAGAGGCAAAAAGGCATCCTTTAAAAAGTGGAAGTCAAATCCTATTGAGGAAAATAGGAAGGAGCATAAACACTGCCAAGTGCAGTGTAAAAATATAATTAGGAAGATCAAAAAAAGAATTTGAAAAACAGCTAGCCACAGATTCAGAAAGTTACAGCAAAAAATAAATTTAAGTACATCAGAGGCAGGAAAAAACCAGTGAGGCCACCGGACAACGGAGATAACAGAGCACTCAAGAATTCATTTAGTTTCTCTGCAATGGCCTTATCATCCTTTGCACTGGTCACGGCTGAGGATGAGTGGGAGATTCCCAAACCTGAGCCATTCTTTTCAGGTGACAAATCTGAGGCACTGTCCCAGACTGAAGTGTCATTAGAGGACGTTTTGGAACAAACAGATCACGGGTTGGCAACTGATGGCACACGAGCCAATTTTTAATGACATGTAGCTGCCTGCTGGGACTCCGCGTGTCATTAAAAATCCTGCCGAGGCGGCAAGCTGCAGGGTCCGCGGTCTCTGGCCGAGTGCCGGCCGGAACGCAGCAAGCCGCTGGCCCCTCCCCCGCCTTCCCCCAGAGCCCTGCTTCCGCGGGCGCAGCGCTCTAGGGGCTGGGGCTGTGCGCTCCCGCGGGGCAGCGTTTGGCTCCCCACTCATCCGGAGCCCTGCCGCCATGTGCATAGCGCTCTGAGGGGCGGGGCGGAGCAGGGCTGCGCGCGGGGGTGGCAGCGGCGCCAGGGCTCCGGGTGAGCGAGGAGCCTCAGGGTAAGGGGGCCGGCTCCGGGGCCGGGGTTGGGTGGGGGCAGTCGAGGGCCTGAGTAGGGTGGGTTGGATGGGGGGTGGTTAGGGGCGGGGGTCTCTGGAGGGGGCAGTCAGGGAGCAGGGGAGATTGGATGGGCCATGGGGGTCCTGGGGTCTGTTTGGGGGGTGGATCGGGGTCAGGGCAGTCAGGGAGCAAAGAGGGTCCTGGGGGAGGTCAGGAGACAAGGAGCTGCGGGGGTTGGATGAGTCGGGAGTTCTGGGGGGGACTGTCAGGAGGTAGGGGTGTGGAGAGGGGTTGGGGCAGGCAGGGAGCAGGGGTGGGGTTCTATGGGTCCAGAGTTCTGGGGATCCTGTCAGGGGGCGGGGAGCGGTTAGATAGGCATAGGAGTCCAGAGGGTCTGTCTGGGTGCGAGGGTGTGGATAAGGGTTGGGACAGTCAAGGGTCCTAGGGGGGCAGTCAGGAGATAAGGGGCAGGGAGGCTTAGATAGGGGGTGGGGTCCCAGGAGAGGGTAGTCAGGACAAGGAGCGGGGGCAGTTGGGGGTTCTGGAGGGGTGCAGTCACCCAGTCCTCTGCCCTGAGCCCGCCCCCCACACCCAGCCCTCTGCCCTGAGCCCTGTACCACCCAGCCCTCTGTTGACTCCTTCACCCACCCCCTCCATGACCCCAGCCCTGACTGGCACCCTGACACATACCCAGCCCCCCCTACCCTGACACCTGCACTCCCCTCACATGCCCTGACACATACCCAGCCCCCCCTACCCTGACACCTGCACTCCCCTCACATGCCCCCAGCCCTCTGCCCTGACTCTTGCAGCCCCCACATCCCATGCACCCTGCACATCCCCACCCCCACCAAACGTGAGCCCCTGCACCCTCACTCGCATCCCCACCTGCACCTCTCACACCACTTGGGAGCTGCCCAGGTAAGCGCCCCCACACTCAAACCTCCTGTCCCAACCCTGAGCCCCCTCCTTCATTCTAGCTCCTGGCCGGACCCTTCACCCCCAGCCCTGTGCTTAGTCCACTCCAACTTTCAGCTCAGTGCAGAGAGAGGAAGAGAATGGGCCAGAACCAGGGAGAAGGTAGGTACCCACTGTATGTGGGTAGGGCCAGGACCCCAGACCGGCACTGGGCTAAGCGGGTCCGGCAGCCGGGATCCCGGCTGGCAGGAGCTGGAGGATGGAACCCTTGAGTGGCAGTGGGCTGAGCCGCTCAGCCCACTGCCGATCTGAGGTCCCGGCCACCAGCCCCACACAGTCCGCTGCCGGTCTGGGGTTCTGGCTGCCAGACCCTTCCCAGCTGGGGTCCCGACCGCAGGCCTCACTCAGCCCACTACCGGCCTAGGTGAACAGAACCCCAGACCAGCAGCGGGCTGAGTGGGTCGGTGGCGTAAGATCAACATTTTAATTTTATTTTAAATGAAGGTTCTTAAACATTTTGAAAACCTTGTTTATTTTACAATACAACACTAGTGTAGTTATATAATATATAGACTTGTAGAGAGAGACCTTCTAAAAAACATTAAAATGTATGACCAGCACACAAAACCTTAAATTAGAGTGAATACATAAAGACTTGGCACACCACTTCTGAAAGGTTGTCGACCCCTGAAATAGATAAACTAAGCAATAATAAGTCAACAGGACCAGACAGTATTCACCCAAGAGTTCAGAAGGAACTCAAACTTGAAATTGTAAAACTACTAACTATGGTATGTAACTTATTTAAATCAGTTTCTGTACCAGATGACTGGAGGATAGCTAACATGATACCAATTTTTAAAGAAAGGCTCCTGAGGCAATCCTAGCAATTACAGGCTGGTAAGCCTA
Source organism: Gopherus flavomarginatus (assembly GCF_025201925.1). Taxonomy (NCBI): domain Eukaryota; kingdom Metazoa; phylum Chordata; order Testudines; family Testudinidae; genus Gopherus; species Gopherus flavomarginatus. Next base: position 267,137,643 of record NC_066619.1, on the reverse strand, counting down.
ACTTAGGTACTGGCCAAACTGGTTGAAACTATAGTAAAGAACAGAATCATCAGACATTGATTAACATGATTTGTTGGGGAAATCATGGTTTTTGTAAAGGGAAATCATGCCTCACCAATCTACTACAATTCTTTGAGAGGGTCAACAAGCATGTGGACAAGGAGGATCCAGTGTACTTAGATTTTCAGAAAGCCTATGACAGAGTCCCTCACCAAAGGCTCATAAGCAAAATAAGTGGTCATAGGGTTAGAGGGAAGGTCCTCTCATGGATTAATAACTGGTTAAAAGACAGGAAACAAAGGGTAGGAATAAATAGTTTTCAGAATGGAAAGAGGTAAATGGTGGCATCCTCCAGGATCTGTACTGGTCCCAGTCCTGTTCACTATATTCATAAATGATCTGGAAAAAGGGGTAAACAGTGAGGTGGCAAAATTTGCAGATGATACAAAAATTGCTCAAGACAGTTAAGTCCCAGGCAGATTTGAGAGATCCTTTTGTAGCTCTTCACAAACTGGATGACTGGGCAACAAAATGGCAGATGAAATTCAATGTTGATAAATACAAAGTAATGCACACTGGAAAACATAATCCCAACTATACATATAAAATGATGGGGTCTAAATTAGCTGTGACCACTCAAGAAACAGATCTTGGAGTCACTGTGGAAAGTTCTCTGAAAACATCCACTCAATGTGCAGTGGCAGTCAAAAAAGCAAATGGAATGTTGGAAATCATTAAGGAAAGAGAGATGATTAGGCAGAAAATATTATATTGCCTCTATATAAATCCATGGTAGTCTCATATTTTGTGTGCCGATCTGGTTGCTCCATCTCAAAAAAGATGTATTGGAATTAGAAAAGGTACAGAAAAGGGCAACAAAAATGATTAGGGATATGGAATGGCTTCCATATGAGGAGAGATTAAGAAGACTGGGACTTTTCATCATGGAAAGGAGATAGCTAAGGTGAGGATATGATAGAAGTCTATCAAATCACAACTGTGTGGAAAAACTAAATAAGGAAGTGTTATATACTCCTTCTCATAACACAAGAACTAGTGGTCACCAAATGAAATTAATAGGCAGCAGGTTTAAAACAAACAAAAGGAATTAGTTCTTCACACAATGCACTGTCAACCTGTGAAACTCTTTCCCAGAGGATGTTGTGAAGGCCAAGACCATAACAGGGTTCAAAAAAGAACTAGATAAATTCATGGAGGATAGGTCCATCAATGGCTATTAGCCAGGGTGGGCAGGAATGGATTCCCTAGCCTCTGTTTGCCAAAAGCTGGGAATGGGCTACACGGGATGGATCACTTGATGATTATCTGTTCTCTTCATTCCCTCTGGGGCACCTGGCATTGGCCACTATTGGAAGACAGGATACCAGGCTAGTTGGACCTTTGGTCTGACCCAGTATGGCTGTTCTTATGTTCCAGGAGAGTGTATTTGGCAGACAGACAGAAGTTCAGAAGGATGCAAGTGCATATTCTCCCTCTCACCCCCCAATGGGCCCTGCAGAGATTCACAGGGTACTCAACTCATGATATTTGGTATTTTTCACAAAATCACAACTCTGGTAGCTAAAGCCCAGATTTTTAAAGGTATTTCAGTGTTGCTGTACTCAGTGTTGCGATGTCTAACTGATTTAGAAGCCTAAATCTCATTTTCAAAAGGATTTGGGCACTTAGGAGCCAAAAATCCATTGACAGTAAATGTTTCTGTGTTTCACTCTAAGCTCTTCAAGGCATGAGTTGTCTCATTTTTTGTCTTATATTGCACAGTGTTTATTGTTGGTAGATAAATAAGATATCACTTACTAAAATCACATCACATCATTTCACAGTGTCCAGGTGTCACGCTATACTTTATATGGGTCCCCAATATGCCATACAAGGACTGACTACGATTGTGTAATAAAGGGCAGTGAAGTTACACCTTGATGAAAACAGATCCCTTCCTAATTTACTTTTGTGCAGGGGTGAGCCAACTTTTTGGTCCGAGGGCCACATCTGGGTATGGAAACTGTATGGCAGGCCATGAAAGCTCATGAAATTGAGGTTGGGGTACGGGAGGGGGTGAGAGCTCTGGCTGGTAGTGCAAGCTCCAGGGTGGGGCCAGAAATGAGGAGTTCAGAGGGGAGGGGGCTCCGGGCTGGGGTAAGGCATTGGGAGGGTGGGGATGAGGGCTCCAGCAAGGCTCTGTGGGGGGGCTGGAGATGAGAGGTTTGGGGTGTAGGAGGGTGCTCCTGGCTAGGACCGAGGGGTTCGGAGGGCAAGAGGCGGTAAGGGGTTGGGGCACAGGAGGGTGGCTCAAGGGTGCAGACTCCGGACGGTGCTTACCTCAAGCAGTTTCCAGAAGCAGCGGCATGTCCTGCTCCGGCTCCTATGCGGAGGCATGGCCAGGCAGCTCTGCTGCACGCTGCCCTGTCTGCAGGTGCTGTCCCTGCAGCTCCCACTGGCCACAATTCCTGGCCAATGGGAGCTGTGGGGGTGGCACTTGGGGCAGGGGCAGTGTGCGGAGTGGAGCCCCCTGGCTGCCCCTACAGGTAGGAGCCAGAGGAGGGATTTGTTGCTGCTTCTGGGAACCATGCAGAATGGCCCCAACCCTGTTCCCTGGCTGGAGCGCTGGACCAGGGCAAGCCGCAGACCTTGTTCTCTAGTGGGAAATCAGGGACTGAATTAAAATGGCTGGTGGGCCGGATGCAGCCCGTGGGACAGTTTGCCCAACCCTGCTTTAGTGGGTCAAATTACCACACTGCTGAGAAACTTGTGACCTGTAGTGCTGGGAATAATTTTCATTAAACCATGCTTGGAACTGACTCATACATTATTCTGAGAACTCGCTATATCATGCAGAGAAATTATTCTCATCATATTAAAACAAGAAGCAAGTGCTACCATCCAGAAACCTCTTTTAATATAAAGCATTTCTATACAGTATTAGAAGACTGAAACTGCATCTTCATTAACAAGAAAAAAGTTGCTTTTAAACTTGGCCTGGTCAAGTATCATCACTGAACTTCTCTGCTAACATATCAATTCCAATGAAGTGGCTCAGGAATTATAATTTTTAAATCATCTTATTAACTCATGTAAGAATATAGTGTACAGAACTTAAACTAACTGGGGCCAAAGCCAGTCCATGTAGGGGGAAATCATTAATGAAGATTATTAGTCTTAAATGAGTACACTGTAGGCAAGGTCACAGTGCTGTAAAATATTAAACTCCAGCCCAAAACAGGTTCTATCATGTCTGGAAGTTTCTGAGTGAGATAAAAATTTATAAAATTGTATATATACTTGACGAATACCTCATGCAGTAATTTGTATTGCAGAAAAAATGCCTAAAGTTGGCTAAATGTTATATATATTAAGATTTCGTACTCAAAATTTGCAAGTTTCAGTTACATGTATCTTGTTTAGCTAACAGAATATACTTAACAGGCATTGCCACTGTTGATCTAGTTTTATAAATTAATGTATTACCACTAGACTGGAACTCAGATGACTTGAGTTCAAAGACTGGTTCTGCTACTAGCCTGCTGGTGACTTTTGACAAGATACTTCTCCTTTCTGTGGCTCAGTTTCGCCATCTGTAAAATGGGAATAATGATATCGTCCTCCTTTGTAAAGTGTTCTCAGCTCCACTGATGAAAAGTGCTACATAAGAGCTACTAATACTACCACCATCTTGGCCCGTGTACCTCATAGTTTAAGGGAGTGTATATGACGACTCCCAATCACATATATTGACATAAAACAGTTTAGGGCTTACCGTGAACCATAAAATAGAGTAGCACAAAGATGAGTTCTGGCTTTGTTAGATATAAATTATAAACAGCAAATGCAAGATATGATATTAACAGGTGTTTGTGCTATAATAACGTAATACCATTGATAAGCAAATACCAAAGCAAAAACAAGTGTCATTTTTCAGTACGTCACTATAATTGAAGCAAATTGTTATACTGTATTAATAAGTAAATGAAAATTGAAGCTTTAAAAATTGTCACCTTACTCTTATCTAAGCACCATAGTATCTAAGCAACTTGCAGTGTTTGACATCTAAGATATAGCATCCTTAGAAGTTTTAAAAACTTGTTTTTAAAGTAAAATTATCATTTGATCAATATTTAAATAGCTTTTAAAAAAATAGAGCTTTTTAAAAAAATTAAACATCTTGTTTGTGATTTTAGTTGTTTTTTTTTTTTTTAAAAACTATGTTGACAGCCCTGGAGACTGAAATTTTCTACTGATCCACACAAAAAGCTAACATCATGAGTGTATCACTGTAACTCCTTCGTTCCATCAGTATGCCTTAACCAAGACTAGAAATCCTCCTTTGGGTGGGGAAGATGGAAGATATTAGTTATATAAAATACATATGTCTAATCTAAAATGTTTAGTTCCTCAGGACAGGGTCTGTATTGTTTGTCTATAAAGCATTATGCACACTAAAGTCGTTGTAGCCATATAAACAACTATCACTACACTTCCAATAACTAGGAGCTCTTTTAAAAACCTTAGATCCAAAACTGAGAAGTCTAGACAAAGATTTTATTAAGTTTAAATCTCTGAAGGATCCTCTAAAATAAAATACAATCTTTTCCTCAAAAGAATAAAGGTTAGTAAAATCTGTTGTTCTATTATGAATCTGCCATCAGTCAGAAATGATATTTTCTTTCTATTTAAGAAAAGATGGTATTTAGCTTAAGACTGACACTTGCTAATTAAGCAGGTACTGTCAACCTAATTTGTTAAAGACAGACAACCCAAGAACAAGGAGGAGAGATCAGTCTCATTAATTAATTCTGAAGCTAGCTAAAAAGCCAAAGGATACCAGTATGAGAAACCTTCTCCAGTACAAAAAACCAAATCAAGCTCATGCTGAAATCATGTCTCAGTCAACTTTCCTAAATGAGATTGTGGGGATAACCTGGTAATGGGCTAAGGAAAGCAGAAATGATAGAAATTCAGGTACTAGACATTAACAGAAAAGCGCATCAGACAAAGCCTGGGAATATGGTAAACCATGCTTTGCTGTTTCCAAGGTCCTGTTGAAAAGTATCTCCTGAAGAAATTAAAATAGTATGTTTTTAAAATTGCCAGTATCATTAATAAAAATCACACACTTCCTTGCTATAAATGATAAGTTTATGCTGAGATGTTTTCATACATATAGATTTGCATTAAAATATTTTTATACAAAAATTGGACATTGGTTCTCCTTTCTTTCACAAGCATCTTCATGTTTTCTCAGATGCTGGAAAGTCCTCCCATCCTTATTCCCAAATACCTGCTCCAAAAAAAGACAAAAAACTCTTTCCACCGTTCCTCAAGCAACAGTCCTCTAATTTCTTACAAACCATAAAAAAGAAGCATAACTCTTTCTCTTGCAACTTTGTCTTTTTAAACAGAAGGCTCTTCAAGAAGAGACCTGTTTTTGTAAAACACCTACAACACTGTGGGGGCTATAAAAGAAGTTTAAAATAGCTCTAATTAATAAATAATTATTTCATATGCCATTGAACTAGGGTGTGATCTTTCCTGTAGCACATCATTAAAGTGGCAATTTCTGCAAAGATTCTGGCATCTTGCATCAAGCCATAGATAGAAAGTGTAAGCATTTTCAGGTCTTTCTGCTCTTATGATCAACTGCTCTGGTAGCAGCAATTTTGTTTGACAACTGAACCTAAGCATAAAAGTCACCAGGAAAGTATTAGTGTCACAGCATGGGATGTCATTAGAGCATACAGTCAACGGAACTGACCAGGGTTCTGCCCAGTATGACATTTCCTGTATGACTTCGTGACTGTCACTTCTGTTAAGAGTAACAACTGTAAAGATAAGTTAAGACAAAATGTGGCATCCTTGATTACATGCATGTAATTAGTAGGGATGGCAACTTTTTTGTGTGAGATCAGGTCCTAAGAACTGCTCTTTTGACTTACTGCTCTACTGTGGTAATGCACTGATTTGGTGACCTCTTCCACTCTTCAGGAATTGAGTGTGCCTTAAAGATAGTTGTCCTGCTTTTTCAATGGTGTGCACATTTAAAGGTTTCTTTGAAAAATAAGAACAGTGACATCCACAGCCACCTTGCAATATTGCCTTATAGTAGACCTTCTGTTTCCTCCACAATCCACCACTGTTCACTGGTGATAGCATAATAGCAAACTTTGAGAAACTGAAAAAGCAAAGTAAGGTGATAAATATAAAACTTTGATGAAACCCCTCCTGAGGTAATTATGGTAATTTGAACATGAGCTGCTTCTATGGAAACATTCTCTCAAAAACTTTTGCAAGCCTTCTTTTAAAGAGATGCCAGAAAGGAGAGCACACAGTACATTACTCTTTTTTCCCTATGTCTCTAGATTCAGCTCACTTACTATGGGTGCTTGGTACACTGATGGTATACTGCTTTTCAGTGTCATTTTAACCTGATTAATGGATAGTATTTTTCACCAAGTTAGCAACTCTTTTTTTGCAAGTCTTAGTGGTCTTATTGATCGTAGGAACAGTAAGCAATTCCAGCAAAAAAGCTAGTCAATACATTCTCTTTAGCATTCCTCCTCTTTTTAATTTGGCAGAGGTGTAAATGAAGTTTTATTCCTATCCATTCTATTTGTTCTCACATTGCACTGAGGACTTTCATTCACCTCACTTGACCTTGCCAAAAACTGTATGCTCAGAAATGGAAGTTCTTCCCACTGAGCATGGAGAACTCGGACTGGGTTGTCTAGGACTGATGATTTGGTTTCCTTTATCTGAGACCAGAAATGGAGAGAGTAATGGCAGCAAGCGACCCAGTGAGGGTGTAACAGCGGATCTACAACCCCCCAAGGTTCAATGCTACTGACTCTGCTAGGGCTCTGGGTCAGAACTCATTGGAGTGGGCAGGCCAGGGTTCACCTACTACTATGCTCCCCCAGCTCAGTGGATGCTAACAACCAGGCCACCCACCCCAATGAGGACCCTACTACAATGATCTAATTCAGATGTCTCAAACTCAATTTACCTTAGGGCCAGTGCTAATCCTCAAATCCTCCCAGTGAGCCAATAATGTCACTCATACTGCCCAGAACCTGCCCCCCAAAACTCCACCCTCCCAAAAACTCCACCCCCCAAATGCCTAAGGCTCTGGGAGGGAGTTTGGGTGGGTGAGGTGGTCTGGGATAGGGGTGCAGGCTCTGGGAGGGAGTTTGGGTGCAGGCTCATAGACTCATAGGTCAGAAGGGACCAATATGATCATCTAGTCTTACCTCCTGCACAAGGCAGGCCACAGAACCCCACCCATCCAATTTTATAACAACCCCTAACCCAGGACTGAGTTATTGAAATCCTCAAAATTGGTTTGAAGACCTCAAGCTGCAGAGAATCCACCAGCAAGCGACCCGTGCCCCACACTGCAGGAGAAGGCGAAAAACCTCCAGGGCCCCTGCCAATCCGCCCTGGAGGAAAATTCCTTCCCGACCCCAAATATGGCGATCAGCTAAACCCTGAGCATGTGGGCAAGACTCACCAGCCAGCACCCAAGAAGGAATTCTCTGCAGTAACTCAGTCCCCATCCCATCCAACATCTCCCCGCAGACCATTGAGCAGACCTATCTGGTGGTAATCCAAGATCAATTGCCCAAATTAACGATCCTATCATAACATCCTCTCCATATACTTATCAAGCTTTGTCTTAAAGCCAGAAAAGTCTTTTGCCCCTACTACTTCCCTCGGAAGGCTGTTCCAGAACTTCACTCTCCTAATGGTTAGAAACCTTCGTCTAATTTCAAGTCTAAACTTCCTAATATCCAGTTTATACCCATTCATCCTCATGCCTACATTAGTACTAAACTTAAATAATTCCTCTCCCTCCCTAACGTTAACCCCCCTGATATATTTACATAGAGCAAGCATATCCCCCCGCAGCCTTCTTTTGGCCAGGCTAAACAAGCCAAGCTCTTTGAGTCTCCTTTCATAAGGCAGTTTTTCCATTCCTTGGATCATCCTAGTAGCCCGTCTCTGAACCTGTTCCAGTTTGAATTCATCCTTCTTGAACATGGGACACCAGAACTGCACACAGTATTCCAGATGGGGTTTCACCAACGCCTTATATAACGGTACTAACACCTCCTTATCCTTGCTGGAAATACCCCGCCTGATGCATCCCAAAATCGCATTTGCTTTTTTAATAGCCGTATCACATTGGTGACTCATAGTCATCCTGCTATCAACCAATACCCCAAGGTCCTTCTCCTCCTCTGTCGCTTCCCCCAACGTATATCTAAAATTCTTATTATTAATTCCTAAGTGCATGACCTTGCACTTTTCACTATTGTATTTCATCCTATTTCTATTACTCCAGTTTACAAGGTGGTCCAGATCTTCCTGAATAGTATCCCTGTCCTTCTCCGTGTTAGCAATACCCCCCAGCTTTGTGTCATCCGCAAACTTTATTAGCACATTCCCGCTCTTTGTGCCAAGGTCAGTAATAAAAAGGTTAAATAAGATCGGTCCCAAAACCGATCCTTGAGGGACTCCACTAGTGACCTCCTTCCAGCCTGACAGTTCACCTTTCAATACGACCCGCTGGAGTCTCCCCTTTAACCAGTTCCTTATCCACCTTACAACTTTCATATTCATCCCCATCTTTTCCAATTTAACTAAGGGAAAGGGATAGATAAGTGTAATATTTTATGTATCTCTGGGCTGGGGTAGGGGTTCAGGAGGGGTACAGGCTCTGGGAGGGAGTTTGGGGCAGGAGGGGGTGTAGGCTCTGGGAGAAGGCTAGGGGGGTTGGCACTTACCTGAGGCTTCAGGCGGGGCGGGCCGAGGGGGGGCACTATGCGCTGCTGCCCCTAGGCACCACCCCCACTGCCTCCCATTGGCTGCAGGGGTGCTTGGGGCAGTGGCAGTGCATGGAGGCACAGCCCCACCCTGCCCCAGGGCTGCAGGAAGGGGCTGGCAGCCACTGGAGTGAGCAGGCAGACGCCGCTCAGCTTCGCTACAGTGCTGGGGCCCCTGGAGGAGGAGTGCCCAGAGGCAGCAGGTGGGGCTAACGGAGAGAGACCGCCCCAAAACTGCTGGAGCTCCGCGGGCCACACTGGGGAAGTTCACAGGCTAAAGATGGTCTGCGGGCTGGGAGTTTGAGATGCCTAATCTAATTGATCTTTTCTGTGTCTCAGTTTTTTGCCACAGGATCTCACTTACAAAAAAAGACCATAGTTTCAGTAAGTAATATTCCGATTCACTTTTTAAATAAAAACAGATGTTATATACAATCAGATTATGTTAGTAAACCCATAGAAGGGCTCTGGTTCTTAATACAGTTTACAGCTGAAACGCCTTGCTTTGTGCAGTAGAAGTAAGGAAACCTTAGTTGTCCCTTCTTATCTTCAAGGCTCTTTGCACTAAACAGATCATATTCTCTCCAAACCTTAAGATCTAATTGAAAAGCCAATCATTTTTCCCCATCTACATAAGTGACTGATGGGAAGCTACTCCTGTCATGTAATTTGAAATTTAGGTAATTTTAAACACTGAATACCATTAAAAACATCAACATTTACAAAAGAAGTTGCTATGTGGTAGTATCTGAAATCCTGCAATATCTCAGATTCCAGATTTTGGTAACCACTGGTAAATTCTGACCATGGTATACAATATTTCATATGTGAAAAGTATCTAAACTTTATTTATACATATTTACAAATCTTTAATTCAAGAGCAGTTGTTTGTAGATTTTGTTTATGCACAATTCTTTGAGAGCAAATGTGAAATAACTTTAGTTTAAGTAGGAATTCCATTTATCAAAAACATGTTTCTTAAGGATTTAGTTATAATTCCAAAAACTAGGCAATAAATCTGTGTAAATAAAACAATATAAAACATAGCTGAGAACGTGCCCTTCTGGTTACCTGACAAGAGCGGAATTGGTTGACTAGCAATGTGCATCTTTGTGGGTCTTTTCTTCCATCCAAACAGTCTAGTTCAGCTGCTACTTGATTTAGTTCTTCATCTGCATAGTAGAACTGGGCAAGGAGCTGTGGGTCAGTCCTCTGCAATGAAGAGATACATAAAATATTACACTTATCTATCCCTTATTTGTCTGTCTTTACAGGAAAGACCCTTTGGTTAATTATTTACATTTAAAGGGAAACTAGTGTATGAACTGTTTTAGACCAGAACCTGACCAAAAGCTGTCAGATTCTGACTGGGGGGGCGGGTGTTCTTGTTAGATATAGAATTATGGGTAGTTTTTAAATTTTGACCCTCCAGCACAAATAATTTTTTAAAAAATAAACTAACTATTATTGCAGGACAAAGACTTATTACAACAAGCACTATCTCCAGAGTAGTATTGGCATGCTCAGTGATACTGGCAAATAGTTATTTTGGCATAGTAAACAGCTGAATCACTAGTTTTGTTTGTTAAACCAAATCAAAATATGACACATTTCAGCTGTCGTCAAAACAAGCAAAAATTGTTTTCCAAGACAAAAAGGACAGAAGTTAGTGAAGAAATCCTAACCTTGTAATAAAGAATTATGCAACTGACTCTTCTGACTTTCCCCTCTTCAATGTTTCCATGAGTCTACAGCCCACATTTCCTATGCTATAACTGCGCTGGGATCACACATGCCACCCCCCAGGAGCATTTTATTATTATCCTTTTTAAAAGACCTTATTAATTTCCCCATTTTAATATTAGCAAAATACACATACTGTAAATGTTTACAGCTATATAACCCACAAGAATTACTTAACATAAATACCTTTTAGCAAAGATCAACATGCATCCACTATATTTGATAAGACCAACAAGTAACACTACTGCAACTGTTTATTGCACTCAATGACCTACCAAGTTAAGATGTAGTGACTTTAGTAAATGATGCTAAAATCACTTTAGTCAATATTATTTGTCTTAATGCTTCTCAATCACTAATCTAAAGTGGCAATAACAAAAAGCTATCCTGGTAACTGGCACACTGACTCATGCCCTTAAACAACTCATTTGTGCATAAGCTTAATGAGTTTAAAGCTGTCTCTTATATCACTATGAGCTGAAAAGCCTTTTAGAGTAAGATCTCAAACAATGTGAAGCTTGAAACAAGTCAATGCAGTCTTTTGTAAGGGAGCTGAACAAGAACATACTGTACCTTAAATGTTTGGAGAAAATATTTTTTCCCCTTTTCAGCAGAAAGTCACACAGTTACTGTGAAATAAATAGAAAAAATACCTATAAACGTTACCAATTTAGAGCATCTCTGAATTTATTCTCCTTTTAGCCCCTTTGTTGTCACCTACTACTGAAGATCTGAAGTACGGTAACCAAGTATAAGTTGTCAAACATTTACAGGCTTTTACAGTAGTTTTCCGTATGCTTATATTAGGGAGGAGAATGAAGCTTAGGGAAATAATTAAGAGAGATATAGAATTTAAACTTAAAGCACAATGAGTTCGGTCAGAGGGGAAAATATGTCTAACTAAGCTGCTGCCTGCTACAACTTGTTTTGCTAAAAATCTCTATATTTGCTCAATAAGTTTCCAAACTGCAGCCCAGATCTCAACAACAGAACTCTAGTGCCTTGGGGTCCACATTCCACCAACACCCACAGACCTGTAGCCCACACCAGTCTCCTCAAACCATCAGACTTTTGCCACTAAAACTCTGGATGATCCACTGTTGTCAGCTGGCTGCCTGATCTAAACTTTCTTCCACCTCTCTCCAGCTACCAAACCACTCCTATTGCCAACCTCCACAACAAACTCCTCTCCATTGTTTTCTCCTTCACACTCTCACCCTTTCCATTCCTTCATCTTCCACCTATCTCTCTGTTCCTCTCTTCCATCCCCACAATCTCTTTGTTACTGTTCCCTTCTCCTTCGTTCACCCCACAGTACTGCCTCCCTGCAAAAAAGGACAAGCAGAACCTCCAAAGCAAATTCATCCTTATTTTTGTTACACTTTCCTCTTGTCTTCTACCCATTACTCTCTGCCATAACCCATCTACTCAGACTGTAAACTCCACAGGCCAGAGACCTGTCTTTCTGATATGTTTTGAAAGGTATCTGGTACAATTCTGGGTGCATTCTGTAAGAATTATTGCTCATCCTCTTGCTGGCAGTTTTAGTAAAAAATGCCAGGTACTGAAGGGCAGATTCCATGGTCCCAAAACTCCATGGATGGGCAGCTGCTCCCAAATCAAGAATAGAAAAGCAGCTGAAATGCCACACCATTCTCAGCACAAAGCCTGATTGCTTTACCTTTGTGAGCAAGTGGTGAATTTGACCCTTAGGTTGACCCACAGTTTTCCTTTCAGTCCTATAAGGACTGGTAGTTAAGTCCCAGAGGCAAAGTTTTAGTGAGACACATCTGTGTCCTATAGCTTACTGCTTTCTAAATTATTTCAGCCTGTTGAATATTAGTTTTAAACAGATTTTGATATTTCTTTGAAAGTAATTAGATGCAGGAATCAAAGTGTTAAATCCCGATACAGCAAGGAAGGCATGATTTTTAAATGACTTTAGCGAAACTACCCTGCAGAAGCAAATATAGAAGTTAAATAATTATGGTCTTAAGCAAAAATAGGAAGCTGAGTTTTGAGCTCTCACATGACTGATCTTTCAAATTGGAGGATAAGAAGCTTTAATTGAGTTCTCTCTGCTGTGTTGTGTTCTGTTGCCGATTAGTGGTATAATCTTTGATTAATTATGTCCATCATATGTGGTCTGTAGCAAGATGAAGCTGCATGAAACTCTAAATCTCCCAGCAGGGGTCATGTGAAGTGAATAACCACAACTTTCTGAATTCAATTTACACTTGATTAGCAGCAGTAAAGAGAAAGACAGTATCAAAGTCTCGGTGCTAATTTTCTTTTTCCAACTATGCAAAATATGGTTCAAATGATTCAGTCTGAATTTACTTATTAATTTTTCCATGATTGGTATGAAATCTTATTGCAAATGTTTAAATCAACCCTTTTGATGCCTAATGAGAAATCTGGTTTAGAAGCACTTGCATGCCAAAGAGGAAATATATAATGTGAGACCCATAGTTAAAGGATTTTGGATAAAATGTTGATTTTGGACAGTATTAAAATAGAGTTTGCTCTTTCGGACTACATTCTGAATCAAAGCAGATTTAGAACAACTTGATACATACCAAGAAGATTAACAAGACTTAAATGAGTGACATATTTCTTAAGCCTCAAACTTTAAGATGTTATTTCTTTCGATTTTAAAAAGATGTTTAGAATTCATAACCTTATGATACTTAAACCATCATCCTTGTTACTTATATTGGACTAACAATGTGGATGGCCCTGTACAGAGGAGTGTGAAGGGTATCAGGTTGAGAGACGATTAGCTTTTTATAATAAATACATATTTAAGATTAAATCTGCAATTCTGAAGCTGAGAAGAAAATTATACTTACATAGCTCTCGGTAAAGAAGAAAAGTGATAAGTCAATTCCCCATACTATCCTGAAAGAAGTTACTGAGACTCTGATCTTGTCAGCTCAAACATGGAGAAATCCCTGCACAAGGAGCCCTATTCACATCAAAACTGCACTCACTTAACATGAAGCTTAGGTATTCATCCTTCACAAATACTGAACAGTTTGCAAATGTCTGCACATGCGTGCAGTGTGGGGGTCCAAGCATACACTTATGTGTAGGGTGTGTAATGGATACTTGTTTGCCAGAGGGGAAAAAGGACAAAAAGTATGAAAAGCAATCTTATTTCAAACTTTTAACAAATATTATGCAGACCAAAGCAGGGCAAAAGCCAAAAATTAAAAATCTGTCCATGTCTTTATAAGAACCATTCCAAAGGAAGCAAAATGTGTACTTCTGAAATATTTGGGATATTCAAATAAATTTGATCTTGCCTCATTTCTTTCAAATACAACAGTTACATTACCATGATATGTCAACGTGCTATCCAAAATCAAACCCGATTATCCTTAAAAAAAAAAATCTGTGTTGAGTGGGTAAGGGCAAGTATTATATAACCGGAATAATCCATAGGACTTTTTAAAATTGTTTGCCAAATGTTCACCTTTCTTTGTGTTTGATATGTTTCTTTTCTGAAGGTTTGAACAGTTTCACAAAGGACAGGAATTTTTGACTCTACATATAGAATAATCTTGGGAGGTTTGTATGGATGACTCATTCAATCAGATCTTGGAAAGGACAGAGGCAGAAAGCATTCACATCAGGAAGGGCCAGTTTAAAGGCTGCATGTATAACCTTTGCTTTCCTCCCTTATACATGCGCTGTGACACTCAGGGGTTCAGCCCAGACCAGGAAAGGGTTTTATCATCACTTGCCCTGTACCGTGGGTGCCTCTGTCCTGTGCAGCCTTGGTTCTGAGCACTGACAGCAACAGCATGCTCAACACAATAGCCTTCCACACACCTGGTTACGCCTTGCAGGGCTACACCAAAACCCTCCCAGTCCCAACTTCTCCACAAAAATGCCTCTCTGCAATACTCTGCCCTTCTTACTGGGTCACCCACAAAACGTTAAACTTTTCTGCTCCTTTACAGAGAGAGTAAGTACTTAGCTGTTTATTAACTTAACTGGGGCTGACAAACCCTCTACTTCAATCGAAATACTGCAGAAAAAGAAGGGAGAAGAACTCAGGGCTGGAACTGCTGTTGAGGTTCCCCAGCAAAGAGTAACTGGGCAGTGGAAGCCAGGGTGTGGCCAGCATGTTTGTATGCTGCCTGTTGGTGTCAAGGCTCTGAGCGACAGCAGTATAGCATCCTAAGCACTCAGCGTTAAAAAGCAGGTGGTGACTGAACCCCTTACTGGCCTAGGTGAACCGCAAAGCTTCCCATTGGCATAGTTGAACAAGATTGACACACAAGTGAAAAGGCTGGGAACAATCACAGAAAGGTTACAGTTTTATTATTTCAGGTGTGGAAACAGAACAGAGGACATTTAAAATGACAGTGAAACAACAGCAAAGTTAGAGCTGGCTAGTTTAGAAAAGGAGCAAAAAGCATACAATGAGAGGTTGAGCAAGGACGATGAGCATACCAGAAATGGGAAACCAAACAATGAGTGTGTGTGAATAGCAACAATGGGAAGTGAACCGAATGGGCAAGAAGCAGCACGCAAGCGGGCCCTGGAAGCAGAAGCAGCTGCTCACCAATAAGCCATTAAACTGAAAGAAAAGGAAACCTCAGCAGGGGTAGGAGGACTACATAATCTGAGAATGGAGAAAAGGGATGGACAGGTTCCACAGCCCACGGGTACTTTCTCTCCCTAAGGAACACCAAGCTCGGATAAGCTGTGTTCTGTGTACAGAGAAACAGGCTAATTCCTTACCACTTTTGAGACACTCTGTAAAATACATGAAGTACCAGAGGATAAGGAAGTCCCAACTTAGTTTACTAAGCTCTTGGGTAAAGCATTACATATGTTTAATGAAATGCCAATTGAATGAGCTTTGAAATATGAGTTTAAAAAGGTTGTACTGCAAAATTTTCAAATTACTCCTGAAGTGTACAGAGTGAGATCTCAGAATTAATGACAAGATGAGTCATAGGGAATGTGTGATTGGATGAGAAATGGGTCAAGGGAAAGGGGGTAGAGAATTATAACCAATTGTTTGACCTTTTCGCATAGGAACAGTTCCTGCACATATGTTCTGAATAGATTGGACAAGGTATTTGGGAGAGGCCTCTGAATTCTTTCCAAAAAGCAGCTGATGCCTGTGTGAAGCTAAAGCATTTGGTGAGCACAAACTGCAAAGGGAGGAGCAGAACTCCGGTTTATCCCTGGGAAAAAAGGAGCATAATTGGGAATCTGTGGTTCAGGGGAACTGTAAATGGATGTCTGGAGTAGCCAGCGGCTAAACCTACTGCCCCCCAAACCTGAAGCAAATACTCACCAGCAACTACACACCACACAACAAAAACACCAACCCAGGAACCAAACCCTGCAACAAACCCCACTGCCAACTCTGTCCGCATATCCATTCAAGGGACACCATCATAGGACCTAACCACATTAGCCACATCATCAGGGGCTCGTTCACCTGCACATCTACCAATGTGATATGTGTCATCATATGCCAGCAATGCCCCTCTGCCATGTACATTGGCCAAACCGGACAGGCTCTATGCAAAAGAATAAATGGACACAAATCTGAGATCAGGAATCATAACATTCAAAAATCAGTAGGAGAACAGACCTAAAAGTGGCAACTCTTCAACAAAAAAACTTCAAAAACAGACTCCAACGTGAAGCTGCAGAACTGGAATTAATTTGCAAACTGGATACCATCAGACTAGTCCTGAATGAAGACTGGGAGTGGTTGGGTCATTACAAAACCTAAACCTAATTTCTCCAATACTAGCCCACGAAAGCTTATGCCCAAATAAATTTGTTAATCTATAAGGTGCCACAAGGACTCCTCATTGTTTCTGCTGATACAGACTAACACGGCTACCACTCTGAAACAAGTAAGGGAAAATCCACCAGTTCTCTTGTAAGTTTGTTCTAATGATTTATCACCCTCACTTGGAAAAAATTGTCCCTAAATTTCTAATAGAATTTGAATTTGTCAGACTTCAACTTCCAGTCATTGATTCTTATTATCTCTGCTAGATTGAAGAGTCCATTAGTACACAGTATTTTCACCTCATGAAGGTTCTGTAATTAAGTCACCACTTACATCTTTTATCTGATAAACTAAACAGATTGAGCTCTAAGTCTCTCGCTGTACGACATGTTTCCAGCCCTCAAATAATTTTTGTGGCTCTTTTCTGCACTCACTTCAATTTTTCAACATCATTTTTAAAATGTTGACATCAGAACTAGGCATAATACTCCACTGCCAGCCTCACCAGTGCACCTACCTCCCTGCTCCTACTTACTACTCTCCTGTTTATACATCCAAGGATAGCCCTTTTGCTGCAGCATCACACTGGGAAGCTCATGTTCAGGTGTTTGTTCATTAAGACCCCTAGATTCTTTCCCAGATACAGGTCCCCTTTGTGTAGCTATGGTCTAGGTGTATAACTTTGCATTTGGCTCATTAACATATATTTTGCTTTAATAGGCCCAGTTCACCAAGCAATCCAGATTGTTCTGATTACCCTGACCTCATCATTATTTACCACTCTTCCAATCCTTGTGTCATCAGCAAATTTTATCAGGAGTGACTTTATATTTAGGATAGAGTATTTATTAACATGATCACATACTATTATTTTGCAAAATCCCTGCACAGATTGGACACATTAAAGGTCACTAACAAACAAACTCACTCTAGTTGGTTACATACAATTAAACAAATACTTTGCGCTAGGCCATACATATTTCACCCAAAATATGCCTCCAAAATATGCAGTAAATTGGAAGCTATTACCTGGAGAATATATTACAGTATTTTGACTTTTAGCTGTTACAGTATTTAAATTAACTATATTACAGCTCTTCTCATGCATGTCTGCTTTGTAATAGATAAGACATTTAATTTGCATGCTCCTGACTGCTTTTACTTTTCACTCTGTAAAAGACCATCCACTGTATTTTTTTATTAAACATCACCTTCATCTTTTATTCTCACTAAGCCATTGACCAGTTCAGCGGAAGACTGAGAAATCATTTCTGAACCTCTCATCTTCTCATGGCTACAGTTGTGCTTACCAAATAGATTCAGTCAGTGATCATTGACTAGGATTTGATTAGTCTGACTTAACTTACAATACGTTTTTGATCTGAGTTACAGTTTTGAGTTGGGTTATATTTAAGATCTTTTTCTTTGTGGCTTTCTCTCAAGGGGAACTGTGAGATGAAGAATCATTCATTTTAAAGCTGTATGGTTGAAACTCATGAGGAGTAGACCAGTAAGACCATATGTTACATGCTATAAGCTAAAAAGATCCTATTGTAACATCTTGGAAACAATTGACCTTTATTAGTAAAATATTGAGGTGTTTCTTCAAAAGGATAATATTTAGTCACCTGCTTTGGCTTTCATGGCATGGTCCCTCTAAGCATAAGACAGAAGTGAATAGCTACAGAACTGAAGCTGGGAACTAAAAATCAGGGTGACAATTGACCAGATATCAGAGTTATTGCTTACCCACTCAGAATTTCTGAAATTCAGATTTAAGACTTGTTTGAAAATAGCACTTCCAGAAATAGTGACTCTCCCTGTTGGAGATTTTCCTCTTTGTAAAGCAAGAGGCTAAAAAGCAAAACTGCGTGAAGCCTTTAAATCAATTAAATAATGAGAAATTTGATCACCGAATTACAAAGGCAGGTTCTTCCGGTGCTTAAATTTTTAGGTGTGTAATAATGATGAGTGAAAGCATATAGTATCAGGTAAATTATGAAATTATCCTGAATATAAAAAAATACTTAAGAAAACTACTCTAGGTAAACATTTATTTTTACTTTGCTGTGGAACAGAAAGTTCACATGCATTCTTCCTCCCCCACTACCACCACAGGAGAATATAATCTTTTTATAACTAAAGCTGTTTATTTATTAGAATCAAACCACAAATAAAAAGCCTAATTAGCTAAGTAAGGCATTAAAAGACATTTTATTGCAGCTATGTAGATGGACCTCATACAGTGTGTTTCACTGTGAAGAAACTCAAAACAGAAAGAAAAGCATCATCTAAAGGCATTGCAAATCATATTCATAATCAATCTCTTAAATATTTGCAATTTTTATGTGGAGCCTGCACATACATTAGCAGTTAAATGTGTTATATCCAGGTTGTCACAGCCACCTCAGTTTTAGAGGTCTCATTTCCACCATTCTCTGCAATGCATAAAGTACTTAATTTATCTTACTTTGATTTCTACATCTTCATTTACCCAGTGTAAACATGAATGTGTTATCAATGTGACTGGCAGCAGCCTCCACTGAAAGATAAATAATTTCAGTACCAACCAGGATCTGTTTCCCTTGGTAACCTTTCCCCAAAGACTCTGTTCTGCCTTGGCAAGAGACAGTTAAATCAAAAATGCTCAGATTTTTCTGCAGAAAATGTCATTTTTAAATTGTTTTTTCTCTTTGCCTTCTCAACTGGAATAAAAGCAAAGGAAAATGGAAATATCATGAATGAGCCACAGAAAAGACCAGAACAAAGAATCCAAAGTGGGATCTGAATCCTGGGTGTTGATAGAATTATATGGAGTTGCTGTCTGTCAGTCATCCAGAGAAGGACAATATTAATCATTTCTGTTTTGCTGAAGGCTGCAGAACAACAGACAATCCTAAAGTCTGACCAGAAATGATCCACTGAGCCAGTATTAAGGGCTCAAGATATCAGTTCCTCATTTGTATTTTCCTAATGTTCTGAGCATTTATCCCTTTGCTATACATTTAAGAAATCCAGCAGTCTGCATAAGCCAATATGATGTTTTTCTGTACGATGTGTTCCAAAGGTATTGTTTTATGGGTTCAGCTGATGGTAGACCTGAATTCCTGTTTTGGCCACCAGAGGGAATGGTGCAAGCCTCCATGCACTATAAAACATGCATTTTAAGTGGTACTTTGTCAAACATCTATACTACGCATTTTTTACCTAGACCCGCCACCTGTTGCTACCATTCGTTCTGCTCCACCAGTGTTAGTAATGGTGGGAACACTAACATAGACAAAGTCTGGGTGGCTCTCGCTGTTCTAAGTGTCATATCACACAGATCTTTTCTGAGCAAGGTTGGATATGGTGTTTAAAATGCCAGCTGTCACCTGGAAATTTGTCTACACTAGCACTCCTACTACCACTTCCACTGATGGAGACGTACCACTTGAAGCCAAGAAGAATTTTTTAAGAGAAAAGGACTTGTAGACACAGCCCAAGAGTGTCTTCCTTTGCTAGTTCCTGTGTAAGAAGTGGTAGAACTGCTTCAAGTACTATATAATGGTCCAGCTGCTCAACAATCTAAATACTGTAATTGGTATCTTCTTCTGATGGTGTCACAATCTTGGGTTACGGGACAAGAGGCCTTTTCATGTGCCCAGAAGATGACAAGCAACCTCAAACTTCCCATTCCTTAAAATGGGCATAGTGACTGCTAGCAAAGTTCCGTGAATACAAAAAATTACTATACAATACAGGAGTCAGAAGGGGGAATTCACAAAAGAAGGCACATTAATGCAGATCAAAATCTGGAAAAGGCTATAGTTGAAGGACTTTATCCTGCCCTCCAGCATTCAGAACAAATGGCCTAATATTTTGGAAAATCAGCTTTTGTACACACGACAGTATGCACTGTCAAAGGCAGAACTGAGCTCTTAGTGCTTTAAAAAACATTAATCTATGCAGTTCAGATTTAAAAGGCAGCTACAATATAGCATTTTTATAAACTACATAGCTGTAATAGACATTATGCACTAGCTGCTACTCAAATGAATTTTAATAAGGTATTTAAATGAAAACTAGTATGAAATCTAACTAACACTTGGTAATGAAAATGAAGATATGTATAAAATGCCTGATCTGTAACAAAAGCAGCTCTATGTCTAAAGCCAAATACTTCAACAAAAATAATTTATCCTATTGCCCATATGAAAACTAAGATCCTTATAGTGCTACAAGCTTATCTGTTAGAAGCTTGTTATGCCAGTTACAAATTCTTAGGGAAGCTTGTCTTGTACACTGAATAGTTCCAAGACTTCAAAGTTGTTGTTTTTTCCCCCCCAGAAGAGAACATGTTACTTGTTCAACTGGGCCTGTTCCTCATACTTTTCTGTTTTTTAAACTCATGTAAATATGTGCTACTTCTGCCTTATATATATACTTGGCAAGTTCCTTAAAACAGCATTGCAAAATTCAAACACCAAATCTAATACATCAATCAGCAACAATCCTGCACTGGTAGGTGGATAGGCCCAAATACCTAAAAGGTCTTTTCTATTTATAATTCTATTATAAACCAAGCAACAATAAAGATTTCTTATAACACAAGTGGCATAGACAAGTAGTAATATATTTTTCTTTTAATTTATGTGACATTTTAAAATCCAGGAAGCAAAAGCAACTTTGCCAATGTTCTAATCTTCTTCCTTTCTGTATTTAAGAAAGAGGGAAAGTTTGAGAAGAGTTTCAATTTTGGACACAATAGTGCTTATAATAAAGAATGCTGCTTTGCTGGCTTACTGTGGCTGTTGATCTTGGCAAATTTGAAAAGTGATTCATACTCCAAACTATGACTCTGCAGATTTCAGGTCCACTGTTTTTGTGAAGGTCAATAAAGTCATCCTAATGGCCCTTAGTAACATGATCTGGGTTCAAGCCTATTTTCATTAGAAGTGCACAATAAAGTGCAAGCTGGAGTAGCAGTGGTTGTGTTCCTTATCTTGGGTCTACCATTTGTAGTTGGAAATGGAGGTACATAAAATTAAGAGCTATGAGGGACAGAGAAATTGAGCAGCCAATCATCGACACTAGAAACATCACTTGATATACCGCACCATCTTTATCCTGGGTTGGCCATTAATAATCTAAACAAGTCAATAAAATAAAGCCTGCAAACCTATTCTGCTGATCAGGACCGATGCAAAACATGAAATAATGGGTGAAAGCCAGGCTCTCTTAGAGTCAATAGCATTGACTTCAGTTGCTCCAGGATTTTCCCCAATGACTTTATATCAGATAGAAATTTTCAAACAGACAAAATATTTTAAACAAAACAATCACCTATATGCAAATTGGAACTATATGCACTGGGCCAGGAACATTGATTTAAATAAATGTACACCTCTACCTCGATATAACGTGACCCGATATAACACGAATTCGGATATAACCCGGTAAAGCAGTGCTCTGGGGGTATAGAGCTGC
This sequence comes from Gopherus flavomarginatus, assembly GCF_025201925.1. Classification (NCBI taxonomy): domain Eukaryota; kingdom Metazoa; phylum Chordata; order Testudines; family Testudinidae; genus Gopherus; species Gopherus flavomarginatus. The sequence goes on along the minus strand of NC_066619.1, from coordinate 267,115,821 downwards.
GCACTCCAGTGGATCAAAGCAAGTTCGATATAATATGGTTTCACCTATAACGCTGCAAGATTTTTTGGCTCCCAAGGACAGCGTTATATCAAGGTAGAGGTGTATCTACACATGCTGCAATGGAAACTAAAAGAAACTAATGAACTATAGATTTATTCAATACCTACAAAAAAGTCAAAATAAAAGAGCGATAATATATAATCTGATGGAAGCATACCTTATTATCAAATGATAAAGCTCCAAAACCATACTTTAAAAGATTCCTCTGCCCATCCCCCTACCTATCCTCAATATCTACTTAACAACCATGATGTCTTCTCTTACCCCATTCCTGTCTTGTAACAGGGCACTGATCCTCTGGGTATATGTGCAGCCTGACATATCTATTACAGGCTCTGGCCTTTAAAACCTGGAATTCTCAAAGATATAATCTGGAAGAACAGAGAGCAACTCCAATCGCAGGGCCCAATGAGAGCAAGATTGTGAACAGCAGAAACAGGATAATAAGGCTTCCTGTCTCACAGAGAAGGGACTAGCAGACAGCTGTAGAGCATGCAAAAGCTGCTGGGGAAAGCACTCCAGCTGTGCAAGGAGAGAGCTCCCCCTGCAACTGGTACCACAGCTGGAAAAAGGGGGGAATTTTACCTGTATGTAGCAGGGAGGAGCAGGAAATGGCTGGACCAATTTTGGGGTTGGGGGAGAGCAGTGCCATTCTAATTGGTCAGAAGAGAGTGAGGGTGGTATTTACACTCTATACAGCCCTGGACAAACCTATTCTTTAGAGCTGTCAGATGCCACCATGGGAATATTAAAGCCCAACTATTGTATAAAAATTAATAAAGAGAGGAATAAGGATTTGGGAGCATGTGATGGCTTCTAAATAAATTGAAGAGAATGTCTTTTTGGAGGGAGGAATGGATAGTCGAGGCAGATTTAAAGATTCACTCAGATGCATGAGGTGGAATAGTCTTGGAATTTTTTACCAAGGCATGTGGTATTGCAGAAATGGCTCTCTGACTGGATAAAAAAAGGGCTAGTAAAGGATATCACAGTCCTGAAATTATTTCCCATTGTAGTGGCAGTGACTGTTTGGAGAACAGATTTTACAAACAAAAGTGCATGTTTTGGAATGACAACATGGCAGTGGTCCATGTCCTCCAGATCGTCCAGAATTATGAGGTGAGTAAGGGCATTTGCACTTCAGTGTTTAAACTTTAACCATATGTTTGTTTGCAAAACATGTGCCTGGGGTTGATAATGGCAGAGCCAATGCATTGTCTCGCACTTCCAGGTGGACAGATTTCAGGACCTGGCACCAGGACCCAACATGGAATCTAAACAGAGGCTGGAAGTACTCTGGGGGAGGATGGCTCTTAGAGTTGTACAAAGATCAGTAGCACTGCAAATATTTAAGGCTTATGACAGGATTTTTTAAGATTTTGTGCAAATTTCAGGGGAGGGAGAGCCTGCCTATGATATGGCTATTTCCAGATGACCAGATACTTCAGTACATGGTATTGCTGGCAACCTGTGGGCTTGCATCATTTACCACCTCCAGCCACCTATCAGTCTTTACATTTACCACGAGGACTGGGGGCTATCCCAGATGCTTGCAGTGGATACTTTAGTTAGTTCAGAGGTTTTTAGTGACATGGTCTCAACACATGCCCTAGAGACGATCCCCAACATTGTTCAGAAGCTTAGGGATCTGGAGCAAGTTCTTAAACAAAATATGCAGAAGTGGACAGGAAGTGGCCTTGTTCAAGGCTGCATTTCTGGAAGCATTTTTTAAGCTTTTAGAATCAGTGAACTAGTGCCTGGGTTGGTGAGGGATATGTTGGGAAAGGCTTTGGAGTGGAGGGATTTACAGTAGAAGGCGCAATTGGTCATCTTGACCCAATCAGGAGGGGCAGGGTGAGTCCATAATGCTATTGGTGATGGAATGAGGAATTATATAGTGATGAGAGCTGGTCATGGGGGTGGAAGGCCCTTAACATACCAGTCTGTTACAGTTTTAAGAAAGGGGCTTATAAAAGTTATGGCTACAGGCACAAGAATTTAGTTCCCACTCGCTCCAGATTGGAGCTGCAACAGTGCTGCTCAAATAAGACTAGGGGCCAGTGTGATTCAGGCAATTGGATAATAGCATTCAAATTCACACAAGACATACATGAGACCCCAGGTGGGAAAATTAGCTGATTCTCTGTTTCAAATTTCAAAATCATGCGCATGGTCCAGGCAAGCAGTGGTGTGGCTCTGTGAGCAACAATATTCTACACTGGACATGTAGGCACCAAGTCGTCTGGTGTTCACAGCTGGATCTAGGTGTAAGGCAATCTTGAGCCAGCATGGAAACAAGGGTATGCCATGGGACCAGCTGATGCCCCTTATATGCTCTTTGGCAGCTCAGAAGCAGGCATCAGATGTGATTATTGTTCACCTCAATGAAAACTATCTGGGAAGGTGTAAGAGGATCAATATGATAAACAGGCAGATCTGAGGGAAGATCCAGGATTTTTCCCAGGGGCAATGATTATTTAATCTGAAACACTGCACTGCAGGGAGCAGTGAAACTTCCACAGGTGGATAAGGTTAGGAGGTATGTAAATAGGTAGATGGCTAAACAGACATAACCAAGGGGGTTTGGTCATTTCTGATCTGGACATATCTTACTGGGCACCCCAGGGAGGATGGGATACACCTATCCAAATAGGGGGTGGATATACTTTTTTCTGATATTAAGGAAAGAATCAGTGAATACATGGAAGCACAACAGGCATGTGGGGGACGCAACCAAGCATAATTGCTGCTGCCTACTTGTGGAAGATGTCCAGTGCAGGAACTTGTTATAGAAGAGATATGGTTATTGGATACAATGGCAAAAAAAACCCAAAAAGCAATACCTACTTTTAGTAACTGTTGTTCTTCAAGATGTGTTACTCATGTCCATTCCATTCTAGGTGTGCACGCACCAATGTGCATGGTCGTCAGAGATTTTTGCATTAGTAGTATCCATAGGGTCGGCAGTGGTGCCCCCCCTTGAGTGCTGCACTCATGCGCTGGTATATCAGGTGCCATTAAGCCTACGCCCTCTCAGTTCCTTCTTGCCAGCAATTGCGACAGAGGAGCAGGAGGGCGGGTAATGGAATGGACATGAGCAACACATACTGAAGAACAGTTAAGACAGGTAACTTTTTTCTTCGAGTGCTTGCTCATGTCGATTCCATTCCAGGTAACTCACAAGAAGTACCAATGGAAGTGGGCTCGGAGTTCACTGTCTTGCAGCACTGCCCTGACAAACCAGCATCATCCCAGCCCTCCTGGGTAAGCACATAATGGGATGTGAATAGGTAGACAGATGACCAGGTAGCAGCGCTACAGATCTCTTGAATTGGCACATGAACCAAGAAGGCCGCTGATGACACTTGCGCTCTAGTTGAATGCACCTTGACATGTCCATCGGGGGAGTTCCCCACTTTCAGAAAATTATACTGGCCACCTCCAGATGGAGTGACCACTCACGGGGAGATGAGAAGGTCCTGCTGAGGCAATCTGCCAGCATATTCCTGGTCCCAGGCAGGTGTGTGGCTACCAGATGAATGGCATGCTGCACACAAAAGTCCCAAAGACTGAGAGCTTCTTGACAAAGGGCTGGTGACCTGGCTCTGTCCTGCCTGTTGATGTAATACATCACAGTGGCATTGTCCGTGAGGATCTACACCACCTTGCTGCTCAGCTGGGGCAAGAATACCTGGCAGGCCTGGCAAACTTCTTTTATCTCCCTGACATTGATGTGAAGGATCAAATCATCCCACAGCCAGCAGCCTTGAGTGCTGAGCGCACCCAGATGGGCTTCCAGCCCAGGTCTGAAGCATCTGAGACCAGGGTCAACGATGGTGACAGGGTTGAAAAGGGAATGCACTTCAACACCAACCCAGGGTTCAACCACCACTCCAGGGATGACAGGATGTGATCCAGCACCCTGACTACCCAGTTTAGGTCGTGTCTGCTGGCGGTGTAAACTGATGCCAGCCATGCTTGCAGAGGCCAGAGGTGGAGCCATATGTACAGGTGGCCATGTGGCCCAAAAAACACAGGCAGTTGTGAGCTGTGTTCTGTGGGTGGTTTTTCACATGGGAGATCAGGTCCAACATGGCCTGAAAGCAAGCCTCCAAAAGGGAAGCTCTGTCTCGCATGGAATTGAGAACCGCCCTGATGAATTCTATTAGTTGAACTGGCCTTAAAATGGATTTTTGCTTGTTTATCAACAAGCCCAGGTCATGGCAGGTGGAACGCAACAGATCGAGGCTCCTTTGTACTTGTTCCCAGGACCTGCCCTTGATGAGCCAATCATTGAGATAAAGGGAAGACCTGGAACCCTTAATGTCTCAGATAGGGGTCATCGACACCATATATTTCACAAAGATCCTTGGAGCCAATGACAGGCCAAAGGACAGTGCCATCAATTCAGGGAGGGGATGATTGAGGCCAGGAAGACCATGCTAAACTTCAACTTCTTGAGAGACTTGTTGAGGAGTCACAGGTCCAAAATGCGTCTGAGTCTCACTTTTGGTTTTGGGATTAGGAAATAACGGGAGTAGAATCCTTTCCCTGTCATGTCCTGAAGGACCTCCTCTACCGCTCCCATGCACAGGGAGGTTCTTAACCTCTTGGATGAGCAGTTGCTTGTGAGAAGGGTCCCTGAAGAGGGACAGGAAAGAGGAGGCAGTGGGAGGGAGGGGCGGCCAAAAGTGTCTCAAGGTTACATCTTGCAGTTATCTCCAGCACCCAATGGTCCAAGGTGACTCGTGACCAGGCCAAACAGAAGGGACGAAGGTTGTCAAGAGTGAGGAACGTTGAGGAAAAAATGGGGTGGATTCTGGGAGGTGGCTGGAGCATCACTCTCAACTGCACCCTCAAAACGAGTGCTTCTAGCCCCCGGGGCATTTTGCTGGGCTGGGTTGCACAGGTGAGGAGGAGGAAGGATAGCAGCGGCTGAACTAACGTCTCTGTCCCTTCTCCTTGAAGGCCCCAAACAAGATTGCCAAGACCTAAGCACTGGGGGCGGCTGGAACTGCTTCCTCGCAGACTGCAGCATATACATGTCCTTCAACTCACGCAGCCTCACATCTATTTGCTCTCAGAAGAGACTGACCCCATCAAATGGGAGGTCTTGGATCGAGGGATCTTAGGAGGGGCCGGTGGTCCGAAGCCAGGAGCTGAGCCTCATAACCACCGCCAATGCTACCACTGAGACAACCGCATCCCATGCCATTTGGAATGAGCACCAAGCTGCCGTAGTGCCCTCCGCAACTAGGGTGCTGAATTCCTGGGGCCATCCCTGTGGGAGGGACTCCTGGAACTTATGGGTGGGAGTCCGATACGTTAAAATTGTACCTCCCTAGGAGGGCCTGATGGTTTGCTACCTGAAATTGCAGGCTGGCAGTTGAATAAATTTTTCTCCCGAACACGTCCTATCTTTTAGCCTCTATTTTTGGGGGTTGAGCTGGTATGACCTTGTTTTTCCTATCTCTGTGGCGCAATGGGTCAACGTGTTCGGCTGTTAACCGAAAGGATGGTGGTTCAAGCCCACCCAAGGACGGCAGAAAGGCCATACCACTTCCTTGCTTCCCTGAAACCTGCCGGGAGCCTCAAAGGTCTGAAAGGTCATTTCAGCTGCTGTGGGATCCCCAGTGTGTTTGTTTAGGGGGAGGGATAGCTCAGTGGTTTGAGCATTAGCCTGCTACACCCAGGGTTGTGAGTTCAATCCTTGATGAGGCCATTTGAGGAACTGGAGTTAAAATCTGGGGACTGGTCCTGCTTTGAGTAGGGGTTGGACTAGATGATCTCCTGAGGTCCCTTCCAACCCTAATATTCTATGATTCATTGGCCACAGAAACCACCAGTAAGCCCAGAGGAAGGTGGATGAAAAGGTATTCAAACCCTTTGGCCAGCACAAAGTATTTTTTTCAGCCCTTTTTGGAGGTGGGAGGGATGGATGAGGGGGGTTGCTAGAGGGTCTTGGCAATCTTGACGACACTGTCATGCACTGGTATTGTGACTCAGGCCAGGGTAGAGGCTGACAGGACATTAAACAATGTGTCTGCCTGCTCAGCCATTTCCTCCACCTCCAGGCCAAAGTTCTCGGCATCCAGTGAAGCAGGGCCTGGTGTTCTTTAAAATCGTCTGGTGGGCTGGCCCTTGAGGGTCCCACAACCACCTCATCTGGGGTGGAAGATGACGACGATGACTTTACCACCAGGGAAGGCCCTGGGGCATCTTGCCCGGTGGGGGAGGGAGGCTTAGGGTTGGGTGCAATCTGCTCTGCCTCGACCTCTGACTGTGCCTCAGGCACTGAGCCTGGTGCTAGGCAGAAAAGCACCTTGGCCAAAGTACTTGGCAAATCCTAGCGGGACAGCATGGAAACTGGATGAAGAGTAGACTCCATGAGGAGAGCCTGTAACTGAATATCCCGCTCCTTCTGCATGCTGGGCCAAAGTTTTTACAAATAGGGAACTCATCTCTCATGTGTAATTCCCCCAAGCACTTGAGGTAGCTGCTATAGGGGTCACTCACAGGTATAGGCCTGGTGCAGTCTGTGCAGGGCTTAAATCTGGGACACCGGGGCATGCCTGCCTCGGGCAAAGTCCCTGCTGTGACTCTCACTGCTAACTACACTTAACTACTTAACACTAACTACTATAAACAAGCTATTTACAAGGCCCTAAGGCTCAAAGGAAGACGAATCCGCTAGTCCAGTGGTCCCCAACGCGGTGCCTGCGTCCTAGCTGGCAGTGGAGCATCCACCGAAATGCCGCCAAATTTCTGCAGCATTTCGACGGTGACGCCTCTCGATGACGCCACTTGCCGCCAACAAGTGACGTCATCGAGAGGCATCGCCGCCGAAACACCAAAGAAATTTGGCGGCATTTCAGCGGGTGCGCCACTGCCGCCACGGTCCTTCATCCGGAGCCCGCAAGACGAAAAGGTTGGGGACCACTGCGCTAGTCCTTGCTATGAAAGGAAAGGTGCTCTGACTAACCATCCTGGTCGGTAAGAAGGAACTGGGAGGGTGTAAGGTCAGTGGTGCCTGATATACCAGCACATGAACACGGCACTCGAAGGGGCACCACTGCTGACCCTGCAGATACCGCTAAGGCAAAAAATCTCTGTCACAAACTCGCAGCCTTACTAATTAGTCATCAGCAAGAGGGAGGTTTTGCATGCAGAGATGTCAATAATTAGACACCACTGGCAAGCACCACTTGGAAAAGGATGTATGGGAAAGCATCCCTTAATGGAGCTGAGAAAGGGAGAGTTCAGGACTCCTACAGCTTTTGCAGCGGGGAGCCAACCTCCTTCTTTTCTAGTCCCCAGCACTCTTATGAGAGGAGGGTGGTAGATGCTGTGATAAGGTTAGGGATTTCATGACAAAAGTCTTAAGGAAATGATGACGATGCACTGTACTATTTGTTGCCAGGTACTTCCAGATATTTTAACTGAATAAAGTTGCACCTTAAATTAAACTACATATATTGCCTCTTGTCTTACTTCCAGAGCGGTCAGACAATGTAGTGGTGCTTGCCAGTGATGTCTAACTCTTGTTATCTCTGCCTGCAAAAAATTTCCTTCTTGCTGTTGACTAAACTTCAAAGCTTTCTACACTTTGGCTCACCAAATTGATTGTTTTGCCATAACAAGTTCCCATCTCCTGATATTTATCATAACAGGAGAGGTTCTTCTCCTGAACATTGTTGTATAACATCCTAAAACTGAATCTTGATACTTTGCTAATTAGTATTTCACTATACAACATTTTCTCTGGGAACCTAGTGTCCCCTATCCTGAATTCATCTCTGGTCTGGTAAAGCACAGCTTTTATGAAGATTGTTTCAATATAATTTGTAGCCTCTCTTACTTCTTGATATGCTGTTGAGTTTTCTTCCAGATTGTTGATCTGAGAGTTATAATTTGTCCATGTTTAACAGCCATAGAGTAAAGATGGAAATCACTACAGCATAGTAAAATGTTGAGTGTGGTCCTCAGGAAATAATGTCTTGGTTAATGATGGCAGTGTCTGACAAAACTCCAAGATTAGTGAAATATGGTACAGCGAAGAGTTTGGTACCAATGATTATACAGGAGGTTTTTTTATAGTCTCTCAAGTATAGATTGGTACAGCACATTTCTTTGGTTTCTTCATACTCAAAGTACATCATTTTCTCCTCAGCTTCAGCAAACTTCATCTTCACAAAGCGCAGTCAACCTGTGCAACTCCTTGCCTGAAGAGATTGTGAAGGCTAGGACTATAACAGGATTTATGCACCTGACATTGGCCACTGTTGGTAGACAGGATACTGGGCTGGGTGGACCTTTGGTCTGACCCAGTATTGCCGTTCATACGTTCTTGTGATGATCGGAGGTCCTCTGGAGTGTATTTAGTAAGAGCATAATCATCAGTATAAAGTTGTTCATATAGAACCATATTTACTTTGCTGGATGCTTTCAAATATCTCAGCTTGAAGACCTTGCCAAATGTCCAAAATTTAAAAGCTTTTGGAATCACATCACTAGTGCAATCATTATTACAGAAAGATTTCATAGCAATTTTGCATCTAAACACATTTTTGCTCAATACCAGTAATGCTGAAATGGTCCCTACACCGTGCCTTCCACAGAGACACTGCCCAACCTTGTAGCATATGCTTGCCATTGTGATTTCAATGAATTTCTCCAAAAGTCAAAGTTTGATAGAAGTTGCCATAATTCTAGTTAGCTAGTATCAGAGTCTGGGACAATCAGTAAGAATTTTGTATAAGCCCTTGTTTGTTTCCCCTCATTTCTTTGCTTTAGTTGCAGGCCAACCAAGGTACTGGATGACATAGTATCACAGGACTCTCGTTTGTGTCCCTTCCTCCATGCCTCATCTAAGCTGCCTATTTTTGCTCAGTAAGGCATTTCTTTGACTCTTCAGATGATACTCTCAAGTCCTGTCCTTGAACTCCCAGTCATATACTGGGATTCCCTTGGGAAACAAATGTGTTGGTAACAACTATTTTTGGCCTCTCTGTACCAGCTCAGTTTCTGAGATAGACACATGCAATTTAAGTTACGTGAATTCTCCCCATTAATGTGCAGTTTTAAAGATTGTCATTTAAACCACATAACTCTTTCACTGTTAAATCATTAGCTCTTTTTAAAATCAAGTTCCTACAATAAAAAGGCAAAAGGTGTAAAACAAATATTTAAACAGAAAGTTAAATAGATACATGAATTGCAAGGGGTACAATTTCTTAGGCAGTTCTGCAGTCCTAGCAAGAAAAAAGAAACAGTGACTACACAGTACAGCATCTCATCAGGTACTTAAGATCTTGTATTCCCTGTATCTTAAAACAATATTAGCCTCATTGATTCTTCTGAGTCATTCCCTTGACTAGCAAGTTAAATCCAGCACCTGGCATAAATAAGGAACTATTTAGTTGAAGCATTTTTCCTTCCCCTAAACTTGAGAAAACAACTTCCAGGAAGGCCATTAGGTACACAGCTGGTAGCCAATTATTCTCTATTGATCTACAACCTCACTTGCAATAATCGTCAAATATATCTTTTGCATAATATTTATACATTAAAACATACAGATTCCTTTGAATGGCACCCTTGAAACTTCTATTTGCCAATATTTCCTGTAGAACTTCAAGTGCCAAGGATGCTCAAGGGAACTAAAGGCTAGATTGTTAATTCCCAGTTATGAGCAAGAAAATATATTGCTAATATAGATAATTGAATTAATGAAAGCCCTCCTATGGCAGGAATATGGTCCAAACCGATTAGACATTTTCTCTTAAAGAATGGATAACAGCAAAGTTTATTCAAGCAACATGGAGGAAGGCAACATGGGGTCTGGAGGTGAAGAAGCACCATGCTGTTTCTCCCCCCTGCAGGCTGATATTTGCTAAAATGAAAATAGTTTTGTTTCCTGCAATCTCCGCCCCTTGCTGTCTTGCTAGTCCTGTTTACTGCTTATCTATAAATTGAGGTAAACCTATATTCCTTTGTTTAAGACAAACCTGTTTAACACCTTTAACTAGGCAAGGCTGTCTGGTGTTGAACATGGTCTAGTAATATCAGACAGGGGGAATTCACAACTTTACTTATAATGTTATTACATACATTTCACCATGATATTTTTGACCACTGAGGTATTAGATTTTAAATGATACCTCATAAGGCACATTTTGAACAAAGATTATCACACTAGCGTATAGGGTGTCAAGACCCGGGTGCTTTGGGTCACAGCTATAATAAAGCATCCCTGTTTCCTCCTATCTCATTTCAGACAAATACCTCTGTATATTTCATGTCTACTTTTATGTAACAGCAATTAAGATTAAAAATAGATTCTCAGTTCCCTATGCCATCTTTCCTAATCGTCCTATGTCCCTTTACTGACCCATTTCCCTGAATAACAAATCAGTATCTGCAAAAATTTCAGATTTCATAAGGGTATTTCTGTAGTTTTTCTTGTATTCTCCAAAAATAAGATTTTCTAGTGAGGTCTAAACTCAGATCATTAGCCTCTGACTATAAGAGAGCAGAGAACTGCTGTCTTCTATATAGGATTTTGTAACCCTTCTGAAATGGTCATTTTGGATACTTTTATCATCTTTAATAACCTTTCCATAATACACAAAGTTTAGGATAATTTATACTTGCTTACCCAAAGTTTTCTTTTTCCCTTCTCAAGTAGTCTCTCAGGGGGAGGGAGAGAAATAGCTCAGTGGTTTGAGCATTGGCCTGCTAAACCCAGGGTTGTGAGTTCAATCCTTGAGGGGGCCATTTAGGGAACTGGGGTAAAAATCTGCCTAGGGATTGGTCCTGCTTTAAGCAGTGGGTTGGATTAGATGACCTCCTAAGGTCCCTTCCAACCATATTCTTCTTTCATTTGGCTGGTGCAGAGCAGCAACTACAATTTCACCTGAAGTTCACCTGAAATGACTAATTCAGCAGTAGCAGAATTTATTGCAGTAATGCCTCCTTCATATTTATTAATTGGGCGGTAGGTAGTGATATGTTTGATGGTCTGTCATGGGAAACCACTCTCACCCACCAGCGAGTCCTTGATTTTCCATTTGTGCATTAGATATCCATATCTACCATGGTTGGTTCAAATTCAGTTCAAGTTGACCAAGATGACCGTGGAAGGTCAAACCCAGGAACCTTCTGTGTGGGATCTGGCACAAAGTGCTTATCTTTTAAGTCTTGTTTAGCCCAATCTGCTTTCCAAGCCTCCTTCTGATCATAGCCTGAATGCATGAAGCTATACCAATGTTCCCAGAAAGGCTTGCGGGACTTAAGATGTTGCAGCAGGGGGGCATTGTCAAGGTCTTGGCGAATAGGAAGGCATCTGTTTTTCTGGATTCACTCAGTGAATGTTGTAGCAGTTCGGCATATTGACAGGGGAGCGATGTTAGATAGCATAGGTAGCCATGGTGTTGGAGTCGACTTAAGGGTTCCCATGATGCACCACATCACTGTATTCAGCTGAGTATCCACAAGTCATGTGTGGCTGCATCTGCTCCTCACCGGTGCACAATATTCAGCTACTGAATATACAGATGTTCGCAACACTGATGCTGATGCACCCCAGGTAGTACCTGTTAGTTTCTGGATTACGTTGTCTCTTGTTTTTAATATCTTTGTAGCTACCTTCTCAAGATGACCATGGAAGGAGAGGGTGCAGTTGAGTTTCACTCTGAGATATGTTGGAGTGTAATCATGTTGCACATTTTTACCACAGAAAGCTACTTTCATTGTGTTTTTGGCATTCTTATTATCAAGATAAAATGCACTTACTTTTTTTTTTCCAGGGTTTGGTTTGAGCCTCCATTTCTGAAAATATTGTTCCATATTTTGGAGGTCCTCAGTTAATGCTCTCTCAAAATCATGGAGGTTTGATGCTGGGATTGTCATGGCAAGATGATCTGCATATCTAAATTTTCATGATTTAGTTAGAGGCATGTAACTTATGCAAATATTAAAAAGGGTTGGCACAAGTACAGAGCCTTGTGGCAACCCATTGTTTATGATATGGGGTGAGCTGGTCTTATTACCCAGGTATACCTGTAGGTGTCTGTTACTCAGGTCCACAGCAGGTGAAGAGTATGGTAGCAAGGTATAATTTTAGCAAGTTTCAGCATCAGACCCTTAATCCATACAGATGATAGGTCAACAAATACTGCACCAGTCTTTAGGGGTTTTTTGTTTTTTTTTTGATAGCCAGCCTCAATGTGAGTTGTGAATGCCAGAACTTTGGTCACAACAACTACGTTTTGGTCAAAAGCCTGCCTGTTCAGCAGGGATAATTGGCTCAGTAATAGGGCATATTCTTTTGAGGATAATACGTTCAAGAAGTTTATAGGTCATACATAGTAGAGAAATTGGTCTATAGCTTCCCGCTTCATTATGCAGCTTTCCAGGCTTTAGAACAGCCATTACCATTGCCATTTTTCGGGGATCCGTACTGTCCTTAAGGTAGCAGAGTACAATGTTGCTAGCCACTGGAGTACTTTGGTGCCGAGATAGTGGAGGAATTCTGGCAGAATACTGTCAGGGCCTGCAGCCTTCCCTTTTTTCATTGCGGCAAGTCCTTCTTTTACTTCATCAGTGCTGACAGTGGAAAGTTCTCCTTGGGGGATTCATGCCAAGTGTTCGGCAGAGTTGTTGATACCCTTCTATTCTTGTGTGTTTATAAAGTGGTCCTTTTGTGTTCTCCACCAGTTTGGAGGCTATTGAGTTTGGCTGCATTTTTGGTGGCCAGTACTCTGTGGGATTAGTGGCCCCAAGATGTTGTAGTAGTGTCCAGGCATGACAACTTGAATGTGTAAAAATCAAGGTTTTGCATGCTATCAAGCCAGCGCTGGCATCTTGCTGTGTCAAGGGAGTGTAGCAAGTAGTAGAAGTTACAGATTTTACAATAGGTCTTCAGCTCCTTTGCTGCTTTTGGGGACCAGATCTGTCAATCATTAGCTCCAACTAGGAGAGGTAACTTCAACAGCTATGATGAGAACAGTTATTTTAACAAAATTCTACCATAAGCAAAATGACTAAATTATGAATATGCCAACTGCAGAGCATGAGAGCTGTTTTACCAAACAGTAAAACCTTTATATTATCCAGAGTCTGGTAGATCTGTGGACCATAATACATGAAGAAAGAAATTTTGGGGAAATCATACACACAATTTTCTATTCTTCAGCATAGTATATTCCACATATCTGATAGTGGAATACACAAACATACAGATGATTGCCTGACTGGCTGAAGCACTGCAGTGAGAAACACTATCCTCTTGAAAATGTCAGGTGAGGCTTGCACATTAACTTTCAAGCAATGTATGAAGGACTATATATAGAATTATAGAAGTGGAACTGACTATGAGAGGTCTTCTAGTGCTGTCCCCTGCACTCAAGGCAGGACTAAGTATTATCTAGACCATCTCTGACAGGTGTTTGGAGATTTTTAAGAACAGGTTAGACAACGACAGATTCCACAGACTCCCTAGGCAACTTATGCCAGTGCTTAACAGCCTGACAGTTAGTTAGTTTTTCCTAATATCCAACCTAAACCTCTCTGGCTGCAATTTATGTCCATTGCTTCTTGTTGTAGCCTCAGAGATTGATGAGAACAATTTTTCTCCCCTCTCCTTGTAACAACCTTTTATGTATTTGGAAATTGTATCATGTCCCCGCTCAGTCTTCTATTCTCCAGACTAAACAAACCCAGTTTTTTCCGTCTTCCCTCATAGGTAATGTTTTCTAGACCTTTGATCATTTTTGTTGCTCTCCTCTGGACTTTCTCCAATATGTCCACATCCGTCCTGAAAAATGGCACCCAGAACTGGACATAATACTCCAGTTGAGGCCTAATCAGCAAGGAGTAGAGCAGACTAACTCCTTCTTGTGTCTTGCTTACAAAACACTCCTGTTAATACATCCCAGAATGATGTTTGCTTTTTTTTTGCGCAACAGTGTTACACTGCTGACTCATTTTAGCTTGTGATCCACTACCACTCCCAGATCCCTTTCTACAGTACTCCTTCCTAGACAGTCATTTCCCATTTTGTATGTGTGCAACTGATTGTTCCTTCCTAAGTGGAGTACTTTACATTTGTCCTTATTGAATTTCAGCCTATTTACTTCAGATAATTTCTCCAGTTTCTCCAGATCATTTTGAATGTTAATCCTAATATCCAAAGCACTTGCCACCCCTCCCAGCTTGGTATCATCTGCAACTTTATAAGTGTACTCTCTATGCCATTATCTAAATCATTGATGAAGATATTGAACAGAACTGGACCCAGAACTGATCCCTGCAGGACCCCACCTTGATATGTCCCTCCAGCTTCACTGTGAACAACTGATAACTACTTTCTGGGAAGGATACTAATTTTAACATGTAATGTACCCAGGCTAGTTCCTACAGAAAGAATCATATTGACAGACAAGACATCTTCATCCATTAGAGGAATGATTTTCTTTTGTTGGCCAGTGTCATGAACTTGTCCAGATTCTTTTGAGTTATCCCACTTAATATATCAAGACTAGATACAGGGGCTCTGGAGTAACGTACCAATAGAGAAAGAGACAAGCAGACCAAGGTGAAGGATCTCCCACAAGCCACATCTACTGGAAGAAAAGATTACAATAATTTTTATTCTCTTAAATCTGGCATTCTGATGGAACTCCTTCTGATCAAATGCACCCCTATATTCACAATCCACACACTACTGTAACAATCTTTGTACAGAATATGCTTTGTGAGGTATCCTTTGCAAACTAATAACTCACTGGTCAATAAATATGGTGAAGTATACGCAGCAACATTGTATGTAAAGCTATGAAATCCCCCATCTAATATTAAGGGGACACGTTCAAACTCATGTAGTACTAATTAGGCACAACTGGTCAAGCAGGTTTTAAACAAAGGGATGTGTGGTTAATCTCAATTTGCATATAAGCTGTAAACAGAGTCCTAAGCAAGAGAAAAAAGGGAGACAAAGAAAACCTGCATCTCAGCATAAACAGGTGAAAACAGCATGAAGAATCTTTCCTGACTAGCCTTCATGTCTCTGTCTGCTCAGCTGAATAGAACTTTTATGGTTCCGCCCCCTCAAAGTTCTATTCAGCTGCACAGAAGGACGTGGAAGTTAATCAGTTCACTAATGTCACAAAATCATCAGTATCAGACTGCTATTCTCTAAGATTTCATACAAAACCACTTTTTGAGGACTGAGCACTATAGTTATTCCATTTTTAAGTGCCCAAGAAGTCCAGAGGGAAACATCCTATTATGGGTTTAGAGTGAGAACTGTTGCAATTATGAATCTAGGATCATGCTCCATCACCACAAAAGTTTCAGATGGCAGATTGCAAACCAAGCCTACTAGCAGAGCTGACAGGAACCATTACCCTGTGGAAAGTTATGGAAGATAAGATACAGGAAAACGAGGAGTGGGCCCCACTGTTCATCAGACTGAACAGTAGTTACATTACTGCTAATCAGAAAGAAAATTATCTTCCCCTCCTGTAATGTTTTTATTCCTTCCATGCACTGAAAATGTCTTACATTTTACTATCTTAAAATTTTTTTTTAATATTCTCAAAATTTTCTCAGATCATTGCCACATGTATCTTCTCTAGGCTGAATACTGAGCAGGAAAGAGAAGTCAGGCATAAAATAAAAATGTGCTTCTATTTATCATTGCTTCCTGTCAGTCTTAGAGAAGAATGTTACCCATTAGATCCAGGTTGGTGAAATCTGGGAGAATAATACTAACTTCTGCACCTTCAATGCTATTTATAATTTTAAGAAGCCTCAACATCCAACTCTTTCATTTACGTTCAGATTTTTATTTTTATTTTTTTTAATAAAAGCAGGTCACAATTATGGGGGTAACTGCACCTTTTCCCCCACTCCATCCGCTTCCTATGTACCCTTTCAAGTCACAGGCTCTGTGCCTCCACTTGTGGTCTCTGATGGTTCTCCCACTCACAGACTAAGTCCTGGGCTACAATACCAGTTTACCAACCATGGTTTCTCAGCAGGTCCACCTGGGCTTGGCACCTGCGAGAGACTCTCTTTTGGGAACTGTGACTAGTGAGTAAATGCTGTGACCCGGAATTTAAAAATAAATAAATAAAAATTAAAAAATATATATTCCTTTATCCACAGGAAAATAGTGTTTAGAGAAAAGGGTTAAAACAACAGAGAAGTCTACAAACATTTCATTCTGAGGGAGGAATAGCTCAGTGGTTTGAGCATTAGCCTGCTAAACCCAGGGTTGTGAGTTCAATTCTTGAGGAGGCCATTTAGGGATCTGGGGCAAAAAATCTGTCAAGGGACTGGTCCTGCTTTCAGCAGGGGGTTGGATTAGATGACCTCCTGAGGTCCCTTCCAACCCTGATATTCTATGTATCTAGAGTTTAGCTTTTTCCTTAAAGCTTAGGCAAGCAGTCCCAATTTATCCCAGGTACCCCTCATTCTGGGAACTAGACTGAGCCTTCTTCCCTGCAGACACTGTCTCTGAGTCTCAGGTCTCCCCTGAACTTCAAGCAAACCACCTTCTTCTCTGTGTCTGCAAGTTGGGACTCTGTTCCCCTTTCCTACCTCACCTGATGAGCACACCATCAAACAGAAGAGTCCACTCATTGTCTCATAAGAGTTAGCCAACCATCTACAATCTGAAACCACTGTACTCCTTTCCTGGGGATTTGCAAGCAACTCCTTGTCACCATATGACAGACCCCATCAGAACAAATTGAACAAAAATAGGTACACATAATATTCATAAATACACGTGTCCCCCACATTTTTCACAAAGCATATAACATTTACCAGTACTCTTGCCCAGTACACAGAAAATCAATGTGCCATTACTGGGTGACCATGATCAACAGACTTCACTTTGTCCCTTAGAATTAGTGTCAAATTATTTCTGTTTGCATTTACCAAGTTCTACATCAGTTGTGCAAACACACACACAAACCTTTGTTTTCAACTGCCAGTCAAAAGAAATTTAAATGCTAGATAGACTTATCAGTTGACATTCAACGGGAAGTTAGCTGATAACACTTAAAATATTTTTTAAAAATTTGTATTATTGTCTGCAACCACAGCAAGTGTACTGAGATGGATTTGTGGATTATGGCAGGATTGCACTTCTCAAGATCACATTTTTGATGGGGGAGATTTTCAAAGGCACAAATGGCAGTCAGTAAAAGTCACTGGGACTTGGCAAGGCCATCTATCAAACATTTGTGCCTTTGAAAAAACTCCCAGTGCTCTAAAGTACTGAGAACCAGTACGCAGATAAGCATCAAATACTGTTCTTCAGAATTGTATTTTAAATGCAAGAGAGTTTAAACTGAAATAAAGACAATTGAAGTGAATACCACTGAAAAGACAGGCTACTAGATGTTTCCATAGAAATAATGTGCCTGGCAACCGGCTTCTAGAAAACCCTACTACCTTTCTTATCCAAGGGTACAGAGAGAATGAATTCCCAGGGTTCTAACAGGTTACAAGTGGCAATTGCAGCTAAGACATTAATATAACCTTGTCATTCTAATAATAATGCTGCTGCCAACCTCTGCCACTGGAGTACACTGAAAACCAGAATGTTGTGTAATGAGAATAATAGCACATCATTATCTAGAGTGACAATGTTTTACATTTTATTTAAGGCAAGCCTAATGGTTTTAAATGAGTTTTGTAAAACACTAAAAAACAAACAGCATCTAGGTTTTTACTTTTAACAGTACAACATGACATCATGAAGGGATAAAGTAGATGTGTGCTATTTTGCATACGATCAGTTTAATGTAATCTGTTGCACAGAATGAGTGCTAATTATGGTCCATGTCCAGAATTCCAAAGCACAATAAAGATGCTTGTATTTGTAAGGAATAGAAGTCCCCCAATGTTCTTCACCATTCCACAACATATGGATGAATAGTCAGATGACAGATTATTATATATTTTCATATTTATTCACACACAAATTTTTAGTTGGTTACCCTCAGAAAAGTGCACATAAAGCATCAGAGCAACATATTTAAATTGGTTAATGATTCTGAATTGATAAACAGGGAGAGATTTGGGGGTTATAAAGTTGAAATGTAACTTTCATTTAACTCTTTGAATATCGTACCTGCCTTGCATGAGTAAGGCAATTATTTTGCAAGACCCCACTTCTGCCATAACTCATACAGGAAACTAGCTTTCCAATGGCAAATTTGAATAGTCATTGGCAATAGCTGGTATAAAGACAATATATTTTAAAAAGCAGACACTGTGATAACAACCTTTTATTACCAATAAATGGTCAATCACCACCTTAACCACTATATTTTGAGAGAGCACCTAACACATTGTGAACATGTTGAAATTGAACATTACCTAAAACAAATATGATAAGGAACTACTTTTTTCTCTTTCTATGGTGTATGCACTCCACAAAACCATAATAAAACCTTTAATGGATATTATTAAATATTTATATCACCGTAGCATACAGTGGTCCTGGTCACAAAAGAATCCATTGTGCTAGGCTTTGAAAGTGTACATAACCCTACCCTGTTGTAGAGAGCGTGGCACCAAAAAACCAGGCTGGAAGAAATGGAAACTACATACACGCAAAGAGGCTAATGTGATATGCTTATGTCTTGATAGTTTCGTGCTGTTTTTCTTCTTTCATCTCTTTTTGTAATATAACCTAAAATGACTTCCTGCCTGAATACTGAGTTTTTGGGGGGTTTTTTTGTTTTTGTTTTTTTTTTTGTCTTTTTAAGTCGTTGTTCCATTGCTTGCCTATTTGCTCTATTGTTCATTTTCACTTTGGCTCACTTCATCTTATTTTTGCCTTTCCCCCTTTTATGTAAATGTCTGTACATCCTATGTTACTAATAAGGTGTTTTGTTTTTAAAAGTAGGCTTCTGCCAGTCTAGTCTTCACTAGTAATACTGTGGACTAAGTAATTACGTTTGACTTTTTAACTGTGTGCCTACAGAGATGATATTCCTGTCAAAGAACATCTTTCAATCAAAGAACCACCAACCGAGGCTGAACTCCAAGTTCAAGATACAAAAACTGGTAACATGCTTCTCCTGCCATCTCTGTGTACACTATACCATTTTGCCACATGTGCTAGACTTCAGGCTACCATTAAAGTTGATTGGCCACAAACCTATATATGAAACCAAGGACACAGCATAACAACCTAGAAAAACATTGAAAAGGGTTATTAGTAAACACTTAATATTTGTTAAATATTTTCTCTCTCTCTGCCCCCCCATCCCAAGTATTTTTTCAAAAATGACTCGTGATTTTGAGTCCCTATATTGTAGATCAAGATAAAACTTGAGACTCCTTTAAAGGGGACTGATTTGTACATCAGAAGGAAGAGGTCTTTAGCCCTTATGAAAATCAGTTTTTTTCCCCAGGTATCTCAAATTGGGAACCCAAAAACACTCAGACACCAAAAAACACTAGTCACTATCAAAATGTTAAACCACACACACATTTCAAAATGTTATATGTATAAACATGTGTACGATTTAAACCTGTAATTCGGGTGTGGGATTCGATGGCACTTATCTAGTTTGATTTCTACAGCAACTTAAATCTCCACATCACACTGAGACACCAATGTACACAAACATTTCTTGTGTCATCTTCACCTGATACCAGAGAAATTCCCCAGTTTCCATTTTGCATTCTTGACTGAACAAGCCAGAGTCACACGTTATTGGAAGCTGCAGGTCACATGATCAAAAGTAGGCTAAAGATTGCATAGCCTGGTAAACAGATTTCCATGTGCAGTTCAAAAGTAGGGGAGAGGTCAGATGAGGCAACCATAGCTCTGAGGTAAACAGCAGCAGTGAGCATGCATGGAATGTTGGCACATGTTCAAGAGATGAGGTGATGTTGGCATGCATTCAAAAATGTGAGGTAATGTTGACATGAGTTCAAGAATCTTTGGTATTGAGTATGTGCAGCACATGCAACAAACATCTGATGAGGTAATTAGTCTAGAAAGTTCTGAAAGGACAGTATAAAGGTCAGTGTGCCAGTGGGCAGAAAACAGAGCGTTAGCAAAGAGCTGCTGAAGGACGAAGGGACTGGACCTCGGATGGAGAAGCGGTGCTGAGCAGAGTTGAGCCTGATAGCTGACGCTGGCAGCAGTAGCTACAGCAGATAACACAGTAAACCCAATAGGCCAGAGTAAGCCTGCCAGTTTTAATTTTAGTCTTGTATAGTATAGAACAGTATTAGTATGTGTGTATTAATAAAGATGCATGAGTGTGAGCTAATTGTAACTTATATATGAAAAAAACTTAAAGTACAATTTAAGGACTATCAGCAATCTGTAACAGACTGGCCATCTGTGCCAGGGTGCAGCCACTTAGAATCCTCTCATCTGTATGTTATTGCAGTTGGGATGCTCTTTAACTTGCTGAAGGGATTTGTGTTTTTAGATTACTACTGTATTAGGGATCATGATTTCTACTAACAAGGTATCTTGGTTTGGAAACAAATACTGTTTGTGTCAACCAATCATTTATCAGATGGTGGTGTCTGTGTCCTTCAAGTATTTCCTTGACCCTGGAGACCCATACCTTAAGAGAATTAAGAGAACAGATTGGTCAACAGGTGGGTTGTTTTAAGGGAAAACCTTTATGGGGATATTTAAATTCTACTCACACAGGGAAAAACTGTCATGGGATATTTAAAATTCACTTGTTTTGAGAGAATCCCTTGGTAAGCCCGGGAAGGGGCAACAGATCAGTTATATTCTGGGAATATCCTAATTCTGTTTTCAGGGAACCACACAAACATATTCTCTCTTTCTTCACCATTCAAGATCCTTCTCAGCGTGTCAATTTGGAAATGTAACAAAAACCAGCATAATACTATCAAATCATAATCCCCATTTACTCAACTTGCAAATCAGGCAAGTTCTGGGTGGATGGCTCAGAATCCCAGAATTTGAGTTTCCAAGTGAATTTTTGCTTCCCTGGATTAGGACTGCCAGCAATCTAGAGTGATAGCTTCTAATTAGCGCTCTAAATATATAATGTGTGGATGTAAGTCTTTAACCAAATAGTTTAGCTCATGTAGGAGGAATCTGAATTTTTGAACCAAAAAATATCCTGAATTATTTCCTCACTGATGACTGAAGTTCATGTGCCCATGATGTGTATGTGGTATAAATTGCAACTGTGAAGAGTATGTGGGCAGAGAATCATTATATGATAGGATATTTATATGATTAAAGGATCGGAAAACATTCCTTATAGTAGTAGACTCAAGGAGCACAATCTAGTTAGCTTACACAAAGGGACGATTAAGAGGTGACTTGATCACAGTCTCTAAGTACCTACTTGGGAAGTATTTATAATGGGCTCTTCGGTCCAGCAGACAAAGATATGACAAGATCCAATGGTTAGAAGTTGAAGCTAGACAGAGTCCGACTAGAAATAAGGTGTACTTTAACAGTGAAGGTAATTAACCATTGGAACAATTTACCATGGTTTATGGTCAATTATCACTGACATTTTAAAATCAAGACTAGATGTTTTTCTAAAACATATGCTCTAGTGCAAACAGGAATTATTTTAGGAAAGTTCTGGCACTTGACCTCTTGTGCATCACAACTAGATGATCACAGATTCTGGCCTTGGTATCTATATTAATGATTGTGCAGCCAAATTCAGTATCTGCTAATTTCGTCTTATGAATGAAACTCCTCTTAATAGCAGTCACCATTTGCTGACTGATATCACACACTGGTATGCAAGATAACACACTTACTTCCTATTTGAAGTACATGGGAAAATCCTGGTCTCTCATACTGCTATGCAGTAATTACTGCCAAATTATGACTTAATGGTAATCACTGGGGCAGCTTTTTAGAATGCTCATGACAGTAGCATTATCTCATAATGGCCACCAACCCCTCTAGGAAAGTGAGCCCCATCTATTGATAGGGCATGGTACCCTTTTTCCATCCTATGATAATTTCTCATGGGACAAAAGTCTTAAAGCCCTTTCTTATAGATTCTTTATAAATAACCATTGAAATACCATCTCCTGACTAAATAAGTTGCACATTTCTAACGTGTTCCCTAGCAAACACGGAAGAAAATGAAGAGGAAGAGATTGATTGTGACCAACAGCCTGATACTGCACTCCCATAACTTCCAGAGAAGACACTGTGTAAGTGCAGGTGCTCATTACCTGGGATCCTAGTTTTCCATTATCAACCTCCCCAAAATTCTGCAATAAAAAAATCCACATTTTTCTACAATTAAAATGACATGCGGCTCTTCAATTTCCCTACTCACTATATAGGCATCAGTTGAACACAATGTTTTATTGATATACAGTAGAACCCTGTTTATCCGAGCCGCCATTATCTGGCTCTCTGTATTAACTGAACCGCCAGTCGCTCAGGGCTAACAGCAACTGGGGCTTGGGCTGTCAGCTCCATCACTGGGGGCTAACATCTGGAGCCCCTGCCCTCCCCCATCTTAAAATAAGGGATAGAAAGCTCTTTGCCAATTCTCCTGATTATCTAAATATTTGATTATCTGATCTGGCCCCAGTTCCAATGAGATGAGATAAATGGGCCTCCACTGTAAATTTAAGCATATTCAAAACCCAACCAAAAGGGAGGGAAGGTTTCACATATTAAATACATGACACTTATTGACTTTCAATAAAATTGAATTAATAGTTAATATATGTTTTTATTTTTTCACAAAATGTAAAAAATTAAAGATCCTCTGTAAAAATGAAAATTTTGCATTTTTCCATAACAAATGGATTTCTAGGATCCCTGCTCAATACCTCTGAAAAATCAGGCCCAAAGTATAGCTTTCACTAGTTGGGGAACAGCACAGAAACACAGCTTGTGTTCTAAAGACAGAAAGGAACAAGAGAGAACAAATAATCTTGTACTGACCTGCACTGCATAATGGTTGCTACAGAAAAATCTCAAAAAAGATCTTTTCAGTAGAAACTGAAATTCAAGGCTTAAGAGGAACTTTGCTCAAATCACCTTTAAGTTAAATTAAGCAAACATGGTGGAGACACAAATCTATTATATCAAATAGCTGCCTTAATAAACTGACAGTAAGCAATAGTGTCTACTAATGTTGTCTTTCCCCCAGCCCCTAGAGTACTAAGGGTATGTCTACATAGCAATTAAACACCTCTGGCTGGCCCAGATCAGCTGACTCAGGCTCGTGGGGACTAGGTTACGGGGCTGAAAAATTGCTGTGTAGAAGTTCAGGCTCAGGCTTGAGCTCAAGCTCTGGGGCCCCACAAGGGTAGAGGGTCCAGAACCTGCGGCTCCAGCCTGAGCCCAAATGTTTACATAGCAATTTTTAGCCCCACATCCCAGCCCTGTGAGCCAGAATCAGTTGACCCAGGCCAGCTGCAGCCGTGCCACAGGTCTTTATATTCCAGTGAAGAGCTGAACTGTGATCCTATAGAACAGAGGTAGACAACCTATGGCACGCGTGCTGAAGGCAGCACACGAGCTGATTTTCAGTGGCACTCACAATGCCCAGGTCCTGGCCACTAGTCTGAGGGGCTCTGCATTTTAAATTTAAATTTTAAATGAAGCTTCTTAAACATTTTAAAAACCTTATTTACTTTACATACAATAGTTGTAGACTTATAGAAAGAGACCTTCTAAAAATGTTAAAATGTATTACTGGCATGCAAAACCTTAAATCAGATTGAATAAATGAAGATTCGGCACACCACTTTTGAAAGGTTGCCAACCCCTGCTATAGAAGGTGCTGTCAGATAGGGTCTAGTCAAGGCCTACCTGTAGAAACACCAGGCACTATGGAGCTAGTCCCCCTTCTTTTGTACCAGGCACTTAATACCACTCATACATTATGTTGTTGGTGTAACTGATGATTTCCTGATGGTATTCAGTACCAGCTTCAAGGTGCAGGAAGAAAGAACATGACTGCTCGGTCAGGCACCTAACAAAGAATATAAGGGATGGGGGAGTAGAATCTCACAACTGCAATTTTCTAGATGATAATCAGCCTTCTTTCCTTTCTAACGTCCATCACAGATTGAGCTGGGCCTTGAAGAGGGTTCAGAGTTCAGTTCACTTCTGTGGCATGGTCTTTGTCAAAAACCAGAATCTGGCACATCTAGACCAGGAACCATGGGAACTGAAGGATGCTAACAAAGCCTGCTGGGTCTAAAGATGCCTAGTGTCTTTCCATTATGGGAGACTAGGAAGAGGGCTGAACTTGATTTGAGTCTCTCTGCAAAGGGAAGGGCAGAAGTACTGATCTTTCTAAGAAGTAAGGGTTCAAGCAAGAAGCTTGCAAAAGAGGTCAGGGAGGAAACTTGAAAAGAGCTGGGCAAAGAGACCCACAAAAGCCCCTAAGAAAAAGGGAAGAAGTTTCATCCATATCCTAATGATGGAGCTGCAGACTAAAGAGTTTATCTTTCTTTCTGTTACCCCAAAGGGAGAAGTTTTTCGTTCATCCAAAGGACTAAACTATGTAGCTAATGGGGGGTGGGGGGGAGGACTGCAGCACCAGCCAAATCCAATGACAGGAAGATAAACTGCACCCTTGCAACATGCTACAAGTCTCACTGAATTCCAGCTTACAGAAGTCTACCAGTTTTGGACATCAATAGGAGAGGAGTCTTTTGCATGAATCCATGTGTGTGTCATATTTCTCCTATCAAGTGCTGGTTGAAGGCAAGCTGCTCCTGGGTACATGAGCTTAGCCTTATTCAAGTCACTGTACCCCCAAATCCTTTCCTGACTAATTTGGACTTGAGGGAATATTCATGTCACATGTGGAAGAAGATTCATGATGAAAGTGAGCAACATGATAATGCTTCCCCTTCCTTGGATTTACCCAATGTTAGCTTCAGAAAACTGTGCAGAAGTGGAGCTACACCGGAAAATGTGTGATGCTTAAAGACTGAGTATAAACTGGAGAAAAGAGAAATGGTACAGTGGGTGAGACTTTGGCACCAAAAAAATCTCTGTAGTTTTCATTGGCTCTTCCCAACTGACAAGACACCAATCAGCATGAATTAGAAGAAACAGGAATCTGCATAAATTAGACACAGGATGTGAAATTATCCTGTTCTTTGCCCTTTTACCCCAAATTTGGTCACAATTACTATATCAAACTGTTTTTAGCCTTACTGGAAATGCTCTCTCTTTAGATGGAACTCCCAGATCCAAAGCAGTCCTCCTAATTACTACTGCATTTATTTTTAATTCACAGTTTCCACCATAATGCTTGTCTGTGGATAATTAATTACATTTCTGTATCAAGCTGTTTTCTGTATCAAATTACCTATCTCATTATTTATTTTAAAATTCAAACTAAGGTACTCTGTTTGGGAGCAGCCAGTAATTCCAGGTATATTTTTAGGCTACTGCTGTAATGCACATTGTAATCTTTAGCATTACTGGTTTGGTGACATTTTACTGAGGCACCATGATAAGAAAGAGCATTACCTTGAAAACTATGTTGATTAAATAAGACAGGAGAAAAAGAAAGAAACTAGAAGGCCCCCAAGCAAAAACCAGAAGTTGCATCCTTCTCAACTCTTGCAGTTCAGATTTGTAACTCAGGATGGTTTTCGCTGTAAAAATTGTGTGTGATGTTTGCTTTCTCATAGGTAAGAATCTAACCAATTCTATTCAGTTGAGTAAGTACATCAGTTCTTAAATTTTTTTTAAAAAAACCATTCTTTCAGTCAAAAGTTGAGATATACAAGACGGAAATGATACTTAAAAACCAAACAAATTTTAAAAAGTCAACAGAATGAGCCACTAACAAATATGGTCAAATATATAACTTACTTCTTCCACCCCATTTAATTCTACCCTCCCTCTTGTCTCTAGTGAGTGGTAAGGAAACCCAATAGCTTCAGCTCCAAGCCTGGCAAAACTATTGTGCAGCATGTAGCTGATGGTTAGAACCCAGAACTGTAACTTACATTCTAGGTACTGTTCCCAACTATGCCACAAACTTCCCGTGTGACTCGTTTGGGGCTCTTTTTAGGCCCAGATCCTCAAAAGTATTTAGGTTCCTAACTCTCACTGAAATCAATGGGAATTAGGCACCCAAATACCTTTGAGGATCTGAGCCATTAGGCCCCGATTCTGCAACCACATGCTTCACTTTACACACAAGTGGTCCACTGTGACCCATATGCAAAACATTAAGCACATGAGCGATGGCAGGGTCAGAGCCATAAGCTCTGCATTCCTCATGTGTAAAATAGAACTAATATTCAGCAATACAAAGGAGTGTTGTGAAAATTAATTTGTTAATAAATGTTTGTAAAACAATCTGAGATTCTTGGGTGAAAGTTGTTACATAAGGTTCAGAACAGTATTATGTACTCTAAATTGGTAGGGAGTGCTCTGGATCAAGACTAGTTGCTACCATCCCAACACACTCCCCATCTTCTCCTACTTACTGAACCACTTCTACTATGATCTCCATCTTCCTATAGCCTGGGGAACAAGCATCTTTTTAGTTTGATAGCACTTGAGAAAATGCAGTTTTATTATTTAGCTAATGCTGAGGTTAAACATTAAACAGTCATTTTGGAGTCAGACTTAAGAGGGGGGAAAAAACTCAACATTTTAATTCTTTGGATAACTTTGAAGGATTAGCAGCCATAGCGTTCTGGGGATTTTAATAGGCCACTGTCTTAAGGAAAAAACAAAAATAAGTGACATGCAAAGGCTACTTCATATGATACAGAGAAATATTCAAATAAAACTAATCTAAATAATTATATTCTGGTCTCTGTGCCTAATCTAAAGTTTTCTGATATCTGTAACTGCTTTTTGGTTTTATTCAGGTTATGTTGCCCAAATGTGTTTAACTGTGCAGTAACCAAATTTTAATATCAACAAAACCAAAACAGTACTCTGTATTTCTGTAGCCTCTTCTGTCAAAGGCTCTCCAAATATTTTACAAAAAATAAGGAATGGTAATAGTTGTATTGCATTAACATCCAAAAGACAACAATCATTATCAGGATTCCATTATGCTAGGCATAGTACAAACATTGACCTCCTGCACTGAAAAGATTACAATCTAAACTGAAAGAAGAACAACAAACAAAAGCAGTGAGAACAATTGTACGTATGTTAGCTTTGCACAATTTGATGTTCCAAATGCTATCCCCAAGTGCAGTTCCACCTAGTCATCATTGGTTAACAGGTTCCCTGTAGTTATCACAGAATAGATAGATCTTTAGGAAGGATCTGAAGGATGGCACCAGTAAGGATCTGTATCCATTGTTTCCAAATTTTAACCGCTAATAAACACTTGTTATAGTTAATGCTTGGTTAGCATCAGTGTTTGAACTGAGTAAAAAGGACATCTCACAGCAGGTACATATTCTATATGGGATTATATCCATTACTCACTTTTACTAAAAGTTCATACTGACGTCAGTAAGTGCTGCAAAAACATTTATAAGACAAAGTCATTAGCCAGCTAGTCCGAAAAATGAAGGCTTAAAGCAGAATTTAAAACCAACATGCCCATATTCAGTAAGACACTTTCATAGGAAAATATCAACTTCTGCAGAATCTAAGCTTTAAATGGATTTCAAATTATGGGAGCATGAAATGAACAAAGTACATTCTCATTTGAATCACCCATTCAAGGATGTATATCCTGATTTTTGGTGAGACTCAGGAGTAACTGAGCAGAATTTGGCCCAGTACCTTCAGTTTAGAGACCAATTACTACATGCCCCACACAGTGTTTAACGTGATGGATAAAAGATCCGTATTAATCTATCAACAGTGGCTCAACGATTCAGACAATGAGATGGTTTACAGACACTTCTGTTAATTTGTTAATGGCATGCTAGATGTTGAAAACAATTACTGATACTTAAACAACAACAAAATCTACATAATACCATCCAGACATAACCTACTAACCTAAGTCAGTACCTTGTTGAGGTTCTATGGTATAAAAGTGGGGCTGTGACATGCATCCCTCATGCAAACAGCCTGGCTCCTACCACCCAACACCTCCTTGATTATGCTCCCCAGTCCCTGTAAAGCCATGTGCTATAGTCACGGCCTCCAACCTCTATTGGCTTCCCAACATGCAAGAACTAAATATATCACCATCTATTGAAGACAGCAGATCCGTCCATATCCTTCATATGCTGTACCGCTCAAAGCATACACATCTATTCAGAACTCTCTGAATCTCTTTATCAGCAAAGACTATCTATGACAAGGAAGGAAAGTGGTGGACAAACAATTAGAGCTGGTTTCAAAATGCCAGTTCACTGAATTCAAAATTTCTTATGAAAGCAGGTTGGGTTCAATGACCTTTCAATCACAGGCACGGTTGCAGAGGAACCCTGTCTCCCAGATTTCCAGGGTCCTCGGCTCCCAGGCAGCCCTGTCATAGGGCTGGGGACCCAGATTTCTCGGGTCCACTACTCCATGGGAGCCCCACCATGCGAGACTCCAAGGGTTTCCTGCATTGCTGCTGTGCAGCCAGGAAGAACTGAAACATCTGGCTTGATGAGGCTTTAGGGACTTCCTAACTTCTGGCTCCACAAGCCGAGAAACCCTGACTGTAACTGGGGCTTGACTCCTGACTCTGCAGGAAGGGAGCCTGGAAGGCCTGAGAACCATGGTTCCAAGCTCCACAGAAGGGATCCTGAAAATTCTGGGTGTCCTCAGGGCTTCTGGGCTCAAAGCTAGGAGCCTGGAGGTCCTGGGATGGACTTTCAGGCTCCAAAGGTTTTGGGGCAGCCGTGCAATGTAGAATATACTCCTGGCCAGAAACCTCAGGAGTTCCAGATTCACAGACCAGCTGGCTCTCCATGTTGTCCACTAAGGAGTTAGTCAGCCCAAATAGCCAGCTGGCCTGGGAGTCTGAAAGCCCTGAGGTCCCCAGCCAGGGGCCCAGGAGCCACAGACCATGGCAACCTAGCAGCTGCTAGATGAAATTGACACTCTTGTCAGTTTCATGTGTGCTATGCTAGTCCAGGAAGCATACTTCCTTTCAGAAAAATTATGTGTCAGTGTTTCCTAAACTAATTTTTAGGGAGATTTCTGATTTGCAATAAATTTCAAAATGCCAAAATTTCTCATAGAACAGAAATTCCACATTTTGGTCAGCCCTAGTAACAATATACTAAGTGCGTCATTTAAAAGCCCTAAAGAAGAAAATAAAGTATATAAACCCACATATGAATTCCATAATGTTCTAATTGGAGAAATACAAGAACACATATGTAACACCTGCCAAATGACACAATAAAATCCTCTTCCTTTCTCTAAAAAGTAGCTAATGCTTTCCAAGTGCAGGAAAACAGAAAAATACCTCCCAAACATCTGCAGTCCTTTATGTGGCCTGGATTACAGTCCTGTTCCTGACTTGCCTACCTATATTTTCCTGAACATCTTCCTGTTTGTTGCCATTGGCCACTGGTTGAGTGTGAAGATTAGTGCTAGTTTCAGGTATTCTTTTAAAAACACTGGTAAAAACATTAGAAACAAAATGGAAATAATTATCTGTGCCATGTTTCAGTTACATTTCTTCATGATTGATAATTGGACATATGCTTAATTTTAAGAGGCTTTATCTAAAAAGTAACATCTAGTTTGTTGGTTTTCGTTTGAATTACTACATGTGTGTACAATTTCTACTGAATTTCCATTAAATGCAAAAGTACTGCAATTCACTTTTCACTACTTTGTCTGGCTGATAAAATGCATGGTTAATGTAAGGTGCATTTAGTCCCTACTGTCTTCTTTTGAATCAAAGCCATGAATACAGACTCTGCTATGAGTCTAATGCAGGCCCTCTAGCAGAAAGATTACGTGATTATTTATGGATGCCGCAGTCATGTGGCTGTACAGCAATGCTTTTGTTGGAAGCATGACACAATTAGATTTCAGTCAAACTGCTGGCAGCAACTTGCAGTGTTGCATTTTCATAAAACATTCCCTCATAATGATGGTAAGAGAAAGGTCAGCATTTTAGTATTTGTCTCGACTAATATCCATACTCCGGATTCTTCAGTGCTTTAACTGCTAATTTAACAAAACTAACAATTTCTTTTCCACTGTTAAAACATAACTTTTTTTGTGTTTTACCTTGCCTCATGTGTTTAATCACAGGTGAATAATATATTCCTTGTGAAAAAAATGGTTAACAGAAATTAACCTAAATTGGTTGTAGAAGTCAGGAAATTCAAATATTCTGTTTGTTTACCTAAACTTATCCTATCTTTGCCCCCACGTGCAAATAGTATGTATAATAATATAGTCTAATTACATAATCACATACAGCTCAATGTCTCAGAAAGTATAACATATACACATCCTTAAATGTAGAGTTGTTTTCTCTGTAAGGCATGTATTTGAATACCTTTATCTGTACCTATTTAAAAGGGTATTTTTTATTTAATTCAGAGACAGATATACCTTTGAACTATCTCCCATTTTGTTTCTCTGAGAATTACTTACAGTTATAGTAACTGGATATTTTAAAATCATCCCTTGCTTTACTGTCTATTATGTTGCAGCATAGCTGTTTTGTATTTTTTGTATTATCCTGCTCTCAAACTATTTCAATAAATGCAAAAATATTACTTCCTCTGACTACTGGATGTATTTTATTAAAAACATTGATGAAATTTAAGATAAATCCATTTAAAATTTTGAGTTCAGAATATTATCCACCTAAACGTCTAATTAGAAAGTTGACTGCACTACACCCTAAGTGGGGGCGGTAAAAATGTCCAGCTTGCCAGGGGAAGGGAAATAGCACTTTACAGGTGAGGGGTGGGAGAGAGTCTCAGAAGCTGCTGCAAAAGGGGGAATGGGTCAGTGTGGCAATGCTGACTCATCCCCAGGGACCAGAAGGGCTGGGGAGTTCAAAAGGGCCAAGCCCAGCAAATTAATCCCCTTTTCCCCAGATGAGGTGCAGCAGCACCCACACTCCCTTCCATTAAGGTGGCAAAATACCAGGTTTGGTCAGGATCTGCTGTGGGCATCACGCTAGCTGCTCCTTTCTAGGGGGGCTGGGAAGGAATTTTTCCCCTCATCGCCAGATTGGCCTAGGTAGAGTAGGTTTTTCTCCACCTTCCCCACAGTGGGCTCATGGGGGGCTTTGTTATGGTGGGTAGGGAAGGGAGTTAGGCTATGCTGTCACAACTCATTATGTAGGTGTGGGACAGATGTCCAGTGCAGGTGCTCCCTTAGGGAGTAAACACAGCGACCAGAGAAATGGCGTGGTAAACGACTTAAACACAGCATGGAGATAACCTCCCTTTCCTTATAGCCCACCTTAACCCTCGTTTGGGGGAAGGGAGTGGTAAAGTCCTAGCAATGGGTTGGCTGAGGGAACTAGATGGAAAAAGAGGGCGGCTGACAGAAGCCCTCAAGTAAATATCGAATGATCCTGGAGTTACCTGCACTATACACTTATCTGCCAGATAGTCCCAGACATCTACTAATAAAGTTGCAGCCTGATTAAAACCATATTAAGTGTCTCATGTCTTTCTTTCAGTATAGTTGGACAATAACAGTATATATATCTACTGTACAACTTACTTTCTGTAAAAACAGACCAAGTATGAATGTATTGTAGGATGCTAAATATTTAACTGTATTAAAAAGCAAAATGTTTTTATAGTAAGTTGTCTTGAGGGAGCACAACTGACATACTGAGAGTATCATATCATTCAAGGATGCCCCACATTTTACAAGATTCTAGATGTGTATCTGGTATTGCTAGAGAGGGCAGACAGACACATTTGAGTGTCTTAACAGTTCTTTGAATGGCATTTACCATTTATTTTCCTTTTTAAAAATAATGGAAAATAAAATAATTATATTATTCCTTTAACCAAACAAATTGGATCTGTTAGTGAAATATTACCAAACCAAAAAAGTCACAGAAGTCACCAGAATCCACAAATACCAGAAAATTATCCCAGCGTACATTAAAACATTCTGTAATGAGAAGAAAGCAATTACAAAATTCAAAATATAGTTTAAGACATATCACAAACAAATCTAACAGTAACAGACCTGTAACCTCCATTTATGGTAACAAGAAATATAGCAATAGATAGTCCACAGCTGAAACACCACTCAGAATCCCAACCATTCTTTAAGCCTATAGGAATAGTACTTGTTCCTAACACTTCAAAATTGCACACCTAGCAGGATTAAAAAAAAAGTTAATGCATGCTTAAACTACAGATGAATGCATGAGAGCACATTTTTACTTCATAAATACATTTAAATGAGTCTAGTCAAAAACTGTATTATGTATGGTCATTGTGATTTTCTAATTCTAAAAAAATTTGAAAAATAAAACCCAAATTCCTCCAGAATAAATACACCTCTCCTCATTGAGGCCTATTTCCATACCAGATTGCAAATTTCAGACTTCACCCATTTCAGCACTAGGCCTGTTCAGAGTCTCTAACAAAAAGTTGTGAAGGGTAAAAAATTACAGAGGCCAATCAAAGAAAAAGGTTGGGCAAAGAGGCTGGGTGTGAGGAAGTTCAGAGCTGAGGTGAAGGGTTCGAGGAGTCAGATTTTGAGGCCAGAAAAGACCATAAGATCACCTAGTCTGATCTCCTACCACAGTGGTTCTCAAACTAGGGCCGCCGCTTGTTCAGGGAAAGCCCCTGGTGGGCTGAGCCAGTTTGTTTACCTGCCATGTCCACAGATTTGGCCGACTGCGGCTCCTACTGGCCGTGGTTCACTGCTCCAGGCCAATGGGGGCTGGAGGAAGCAGCGTGGGCTGAGGGACATGCTGGCTACCCTTCCTGCAGAGAGTAGATAAGGAGTTTAGGGAGGGAGACCACCACTGGGAATCAGTGGGGACAGAAAAAGTCGGTAGGGGGTGTGACTGGAAGCTGAAGACGAGAGAAACAGATTGGATGAGGCTTGGGGGGACAGAATTAGAACTAACTGGGTAAGGGACAGGACTATGACAAGAAGGAGGAATTGGGAATGGCTGGGAAAGGGCCTGGGAGTGTTGGGTGGATGAAATGGAGATGAGGCTGAAGGGCTCCTACACTGGAAAAGTCACTTAAACCAAAAAACTTTTTATGGTGGTCACTAGTTGTGCATAGTTCATTTTCTAGGTGTCTGACTTGAGATCCTGCGGTTGGATTTGCAAACATGCTGAGCATTCACAGCTGCAACTGAAGCCAATGGGAGCTGTACTTCAAACATATAATGTGCTATATAATGTTACACACTCTGGAAAAAATCAGGCCACAAGTGTCTCAAATTGAGTACCCATAATCAGGGATACTTTTTTTAAAAAACTGTTTATTAAGGCAAAGTCACAATAGAATGTTAACATTGTACATTACTTATTCAGGATCAGGTTAATATTCAGAGAACCTGTGCTTTCTGGGGAGGCCCCCTCCTCTGACTACGGTAAAAAGGATGATCAAATTCTAAATTCTGAATCCTCTTTTTGGCAACTTTCTTATGTACATACTTGTTGTGAAAGCTTTTTCATTTAAATGATAGTCCATATTTTACTACACCACAATTCCATAGGTGTCGTAATATTTTTCCAGTAACGTGCAATACAATGTCCAGCTACTAACAGAAAAAAAATTAATTTGTCATTCTGCTTAAAATGTAGACCCTTTAGTGGAGCACTAAGTAAGCAAGTCAGGGAATCTCTAGGAAGCAGGCATTTTGTCACAAGATGAATCTCTTCAATTATTTCCTCCCAAAACATTGTAATTCCTGAACTCAACCACCTTATGTGCCTTTCCCTGCAATCGATGAAGCAGAGCGCCTCCCTAGAAGCAAAAAACTATGATGGATCTTAACTGGAGTCACGTGCCATCTATACAATAATTTACGAAAAATTTCTTTATGAGCTACAGAAATGGAAGATGTATATTCCCTTTCCTACATGAGACCTACTCATCCTGATCAATTTATTTGTCCTGATACCTCTTTCATCTTTTAATCTGGGTTGTTTTCTTATCAATATCTTTTTCAATCAAAGTTGTATACATCTTAAAAATTAAACCTTTTGTTCCAGCTTGCTCCTGTGTCTGCAACTCAAATGTGGTTAAAAGGTCTAGATAGAACTGCCTTCTATCCAGATTTTACAATAAAATGCTTGACTTGTAAAATACTGAAAATATGAGATCTTTATAGTATTTACATAACAACATATCTCTTGGTACGATTTCAAATCAGGAACAGCTGTCCAAATCGAGTCATCTCAGCTCCTGCCCACAACATATAGTTACTTTGACAGTTCCTAACAATAAATTCTTGATTATTAATGAAAGTAGCTAACAGAGGGCCTTGGCAACAGGAATTTTAAAAAACTGTCCAAAGCTACTAAGGTGGCCTGAATGAATGGGTGACTAATTTTGGTTACTTAAATTTCTCTTTAACCCAACAATTACTATGCATAGCTATATTTGGGTTCCAGTCTTGTTTGAGTTTTACCAAGGGTTTGGATGATTTATTGTTGAGCTCTTAATGATGCATAATAAGTCAAATTAGGGAACACTAGTCCACCCCACTTTGTAGGTTTATACCTAACTCCCTGCGCCTCAGCTCTCCATCTGTAAAATGAGGATAATAATACACCCTCATCTTACACGCAGATTCTGTAGTGGTGAGCACCATGAAAAAGCTCATGAGAAAATTAATAATTCTGTCTTCGTAGCAGGGTTGATTAGCATGCAGTAAGTAAAACTTAGGGCAACACAGGCCACGTCCAGACTAGGAATTAAAATCGATTTTAGATACGCAACTTCAGCTACGTGAATAACGTAGCTGAAGTCGAATTTCTAAAATCGAGGTACTCACCAGTCTGGACGGCGCGGCATCGATGTCCGCGGCTCTCCGTGTCGATTCCGGAACTCCGTTCGGATTGATGGAGTTCCGGAATCGATGTAAGCGCGCTCGGGGATCGATACACCGCGTCCAGACTAGACGCGATATATCGATCCCCGAGCAATCTATTTTAACCCGCCGATGCCGCGGGTTAGTCTGGACGAGGGCACAGTAAGATAAGAATTACTTAGACAAGTTAAATGTTGTCAAGTTGGCAGTGCCTAATGAAATACATCTTAGGATATGGCTACACTTGCAGATGTAGAGCGCTTTGAGTTAAACCAGCCTTCGGAGAGCGCAGTAGGGAAAGTGCTGCAGTCTGTCCACACTGACAGCTGCAAGCGCACTGGCGTAGCCACATTAGCAGCTCTTGCAATGCCACAAAAAGCAGTGCATTGTGGTAGCTATCCCAACATTGAAGTGGCTGCAACGTGCTTTTCAAATGCAGGGGGTGGGGTGGAGCATGACAGGGAGTGCGTTGTGTGTATGTGGGGGGAGAGAGCGTGGGTTTGTGGGGTGCTGAGAGTGTGTCAGCATGTTGTCTTATAAATTCAGATTCCCCTGCCCCCCACCTCTCACACACTCACAGCAAGCAACATTCCACACTAATGGCTTGCTTTGTCCTAGAGCAGATAAGCATGCCGGCTGTCAGAAACAGAGCTTTGAAAGGATATATCCGCATTCCTACAGCCGATTCCAAAACAATGGCAAGAGTGGTCACTTGACTTAAGGGGATTATGGGACGTTTCCAAAGGCCGATCAAAGTGCAATAATGCAACACTTCGTTCACACTGACACTGGCGCATTTCAGCAGAGGCGCAACAAGCGTTATGCTTCTCATGGAGGTGGATTACCAGGAGTGCTCCAGCTGCAGAGTCCAAGTGCTCTAAGTGCCTTGCCAGTGTGGACGGTTTGGAGTTAGGGTGCCTGGGGCTGCTTTAATGTGCTCTAACTCACAGGTGTAGCCATTCCCTTGGAATACTTAAGGAGCTAGCTGAAGAGATCTCTAAGCCACTAGCAATTATCTCTGAGAACTTATGGAGAACGGGAGAGATCACAGAGGACTAGAAAAAAGGGCAAATATCAAGCCCATCTATAAAAAGGGGAATAAGCAAAAGCCAAGGAATTATAGGCCAGTCAGCATAATTTAGGTAGCTGGAAAGCTAATGGAGCAAATAATCAATCAATTTGTTAGCACCTCGAAGATAATGTGACGACAAATCCATGTTGATTGTCAGTTAAGAACAAGTCATGTTAAACAAACCTAATATCCTTCTTGGACAGGATAACAAGCCTTGTGAATGGGGGGGAAGCAGTAAATGTGATATATCTCAACTTCAGAAAGATTGTTGATACTATCTAACATGACCCCACAAGCAAACTAGGGAAATATAGCCAAGACAAAGTGGGATAAAGTCCAGAGGAGAGCAACAAAAATTACTAAAGGTCTATAAAACAAGACCTGTGAGGAAAAACTAGGTTTGCTTAATAAGAAGAAAAGACTGAAGTGAGGGCATAACAACAGCTTTCAAGCATGTAAAAGTTTGTTATAAAGCAGAGGGTAACAAATTGTTCTCCTTATTCGCTGAATACAGAACAAGTAGTAAGAGTCTGAAATTGCAGCCAGGAAGATTTAGGTTAGACATTAGGAAAAACTTCCTAATTGTAAGGATAGTTAAGCACTGGAACAAATTACCAAGGGGGGTTGTGGAATCTCCAGCACTGGAGGTTTTTAAGAACAGGTTAGACAAACACCTGTCAGGGAGGGTATAAAATAATACTTAGTCTTGCCTTAGCAATGTTATTTTATATATTGCATAATCCTAAAATAATATAATCTATGTTGTCCGGATAGAAGAGACAGAGGCATAATACATTTTGTGTGTAATTATAAAGTGGATTGTGTAAATACCACAACAATAGCTGGCATATTTAAATTAAATAGGCACAAAACACACCAACAAAGAAGTTTTGGAATTAGTTCCAAGATACTCTAACATTTCAGTACTGGACTAGACATTTCCTAAGTAGTAAGCCAACAGCATGAAAGTTTTATAATGTTGACACATTTTCACTAGGGACTAGCCAGATAAATTTAATTTACTCATAAGTAAAGCCAGACTTTATCCTCATACTTCAGCGATGGGGGCGGGAAACAAAAACAAACAAAAAAAAAACGCTACTGCTCAAGTCACATTCATTAAAGACTTTTCCAACTTCTACATTAAAGTTCATTTCCTTATTTCTCTCAGATGTCTGACAGAATCATATAATTTAGTTACACATTTATTATATGTCACCAAAAATTCTCTGCAAAGCATCTACAGTACTTGATACCAAGAAGAAATCACTTAAGTTCTTTTTTTCCTTCCAAACTAAAATTAGTTAATTGTGTGAGCAGAACTTCTTCTTAGTTCATTTCAGAATAAGACATTTGTTTTCCTGGTTTAAAGGAACTTAACCCCAAGACATTCCTTTGAAGACAAGGTGTTACTTCCTAAGATTTATACTGTAGTGATCATTCTTCTGTGATAGAATTACACCCAAAGGCAAGTTAAAAATGTCCAAGGGTGAAAAAAGAAGGTCACAAAATTCAGCTCTGAAACTCCTTTACACTGACAGCAGCCAAAATAAATGCCCCTGAAAGACTGCCTTCCTAAGACAATGAATATGGTTTGGGCACCTACTGAGTATTTCAGAGGTCTTCCATCTGATTAATACACGTAGAACTATATCACCAGGCTGCAACATTAGAGTTTAAAGATAAACAAAGGTCTCTAGGATGATAGTATATGGTCTGACACTAAGAGTATACTTGTCTCAAATAGCACTTTTCCACATTACTGGGCTCCAGAAAGGTGAAAAACATACAAACAGTTTTGAAATAGGAAAGCGCAAAAAGGGTGGGAAATTCTCTCCTATTCCGAAGCATTTATATTCTTTAGATAAAGAGCCGACAGCGTCCAGCCATCAAAAGCACATTACTATTTGGGTCCTTTCTGTAGAATATTTACAGTAAGATTAGTGGTTACAGTGTCTAATACATATTTTTCTTGGTTTCATTAATATCACTTAAATTTCTTTCACCATTAATGTTCATAAAATGAATGCTGCATTTACACAATGAACACTGTCATGCTGATGGAGGGCAGGGGTCTAATCAGGTGCTAGCTACTAGGGACGAAGATTGATATAATCAAAATAGTGTGACCAGGGCCACAAGGTGTCCATTGTATACATACGATTTTTTTTAAATATATGTATTATTGAAGCGTAGAGAGACCATGCCCTGCAGTGCAATCTTATAAAATGGCTTTTAAGTGAGAAAAAATGTGATCACAATAAACAGAAGTACAAAAATTGTTTTCATATTGTTCAACCATAACGTATTTATTCTATTCTTATTCTGCAAGCCTTTTTCAATATAAAAATTGGGGCCCCTCCCTCAGCCACTCAGAGCCTCTAGAAGTGGTCTGTTTGACAATCAATATTTCCATCTCAATTTGTATAAAAGAAGAGAGACATCAAGAAAAAGTTAGAGAATGTATTTACAAATTCTATTTTTGCCCTTCTGATATCACCACCTCATACTTCTGCCAGACCAACCTAGCTATTTAACAACTTCTGGACTGGATGATTATGAAAGTGTGTTTATCCACTTGCCTAACTCTAGAAAGTATAATACTGTAAATTTACTTTTAAAAGGATCATGGTGAAGTATAGTGTTTGAACTGGACTGGTATGCAGTAGTCTGGTACCATTCCTCTCACAAGCTACCTTGTTCTTCAGAAACCCTTCTTAAAAATAAATTAAAGCTGTCTTCCCCGATATGTAAAGAAAACCTTGAAATGTGAGCTGAATGCAAAGCGATACAGCAATGTCGGCCCGACTCTGTACAGATCTTGAAACGAAGCTCTGAAAGGCATGAACTGCTCCACTTATTTCAATGGCCAGTGATGCTATTGCTACTGAGAGCAGCCTCCCATTTTGGTGTTTCAAGTAGGCAAAGCTTATTTTTGGACGAGTTTAAAAGCCTACCACTACTTTTTCCTGTCTCAATTTGACTTCTCAATTACACCAAAATGTAACCTTTATTACATATTCTAGATGTCATAATATTACCCACTAGTTTTCCTGAAATAATGTTGTCCTCTAAAACTTACAAAAATAACGTATGCTGAGTATAGAATTTGTTGGGCTCTGCTGTTGCTTAACCATTCAGCAGATAAAATACAAGTTGCTTAACAAGCCATCAGGCTCTACAGATGTATCACTGGTGACATCATAGAAGATCCTGAAATAAAGACAAGAAAAAAAACTTGATCAGACCTACATGCCTTTTGTAGGGTAACAGATACCAGGCTAACTGCACCTCTCATGCCTCCAGGTCTCCGAGTGCTCCCTGCCTCTCAGGTTGTCCCTTTTCCCAGGGTAGAATCATGTGATTCTCCCACTCTTAGACCAGGCCTTGGGCTGTAGTTATTTGTGGATCAACCATGATTGCCTCCGCTAGCAGTGACAATGGTAACTAGTAACCACACAAGCCATGAACAGCACTTGGCAACTGACACTCCCCCCGTCCCCCCTCCCATTTCCTGTTCAGAGAGAGACTTAAGTGTTTAGTAGCCTTTTGATCTCTTGTTTCCCAGTCCTGGCAAAACAAGGCTTGCAACTTAGTTGGAGGCAGGACACTATGGTCCTTGAAACTAATAGTTTTCCTTATTGTCTTTGTGTGCTGTGGTGTTTTTCCTCAGAGTCATTGTATTGCGTTCCTGCTTATTCTTCCAAGAGCTCTCTATTAAGCTAGATCAATACATTCATATGGGGAAGTCTAATAAATCAATGCAACTATACAATAATTTCCTCACTGACCATGTCACATACTACACATATAACATTAATATAGATCAGTATTCTTAGATTATTACATACACACTCCACATCTAGGCAATATACTTGGACTTCTGTACAGCATATGATTTAGTACTGCACATGATTTTGATTTAAAAACTAAAACAATATAGAATTAACATGGCACACACTAAATGGATCAGAAACAGCCTAACTGATAGGTGTCAAATGTAATCAGAAATGAAGAATCATCATGGAGCAGGTGTGCTTTTAGTGTGTATATAACATTTTTAATCAATGTCCTGGAAGAAAACATAATATCACTGATAAAGTTTGCAAATGACACAAAAATTGGGGGAGTAGTAAATAACGAAGAGGACAGGTTACTGATACAGAACAATCTGGATATCTTGGTAAGCTGAGCGTAAGCAAACAACATGCATTTTAATACAGCCAACAGTAAATGTATAAATCTAGGAACAAAAACTAGAGGCCATACTTACATGATAGGAGACTTGATCCTTGGAAACAGGAAGTCTGAAACATATTTGAGTGGAGGCAATGGATGATCATTGAATATGAGCGCCCTGCGCAATGCTGTGGCCAAAAGGGATAATGAAATCTTTGGATGCATAAACAGAAGAACCTCAAGTAGGAGTAGACACATTATTTTATCTCTGTATTTGGCACTGATGCAACCATTGCTGCAATACTGCGTCCAGTTCTGGTGTCCACAGTTCAAGAAGAATGTTGATAAATAGGAGAGGGTTCAGAAAAGAGCCACAAGAATGATTAAAGGATTAGAAAACATGCCTGATAGCAGTAGACTCAGGGAGCTCAATCTACTTACTTTAACAAAAAGAGAAGGCTAAGGAGTGACTTTATAAAACAGGCTATAAGTATCTGGGAACAAATATTTAGTAATGGGCTCTTTGATCTAACAAAGACAGTTATAACATGATCCAATGACTGGAAGTTGAAGCTAGACAAATTCAGACTGCAAATAAGGTGTAAATTGTTAACAGAGGTAATTACCCACTGGAACAATTTACCAAGGGTCGTGGTACTTTCTCCATCATTGGCAATATTTAAATAAAGTTTGGATGTTTTTTCTAAAAGATAGGCTCTAGGAATTATTTTCGGGAAGTTCTATGGCCTGTGTTATGTAGGAGGTCAGACTCAATTATCACAAACATCCCTTCTGTCCTTGGAATCTGTGAATCTGCCACAGTGTATAGCACACAAGAAAAAAAACTTTATGCTTTACAAAGGAAAAAAATCAATTCAAGCTTCTAAACAGCATACTTTACTTAGCCTTAAGCCATCGTATTGTTTCTCAAACTTAGTCATTTCTTTTCTTTATGATTTATTTTTATATATAGACAGTTAACTTCCTCAGTCTCTTGGCAACAGTAACAAATTATAATGTCAAACCATCATTTTATATTTCAATGCAAGTCATATTACAAACAAGAAAATGGGATGTTCTCCTTCCACAAATTCACCTGGAGTTTGCAAGTTGTTTTTCAATTATGACAACTCATCTATCCGTTTCTTCTGGGCACCAGGGCCTTTAAGACTCAAAATTAGGAACAAGGAGTGGATTCAAATAGGTATATTGGGTAAAAATTTCAAAAACATCTAAGTGATTTAGGGCCTTAAATCCCAGTGACTTGTAAAGAGACTTAAGTTAATAAGGGCTAAATCACTTTTGAAAATGGGCCTCAGGCTACTTAATCACCTAGGTGCTTTTGAAAATTTTACCAGTCTGTTTGGGATTCTACACTAGAAATCAGTTTCTGGCACAGTGTTTTAGCAAGGTAAAAAGAGGGAGTCATTCCTCCATCTATCACCTTGCATATTTTTCTTTGATTTCTGTGTTTGATGGAGACAGATAAAGGGATTTTTAGAATTTGCCTGATGTTCTTTCAGGCAGCCTTGTAGATAATCCTTCTCAGTGGTAATTTTCCTTCTACTTTTTTCTGCAGGAGTCCTTAGTCCTTGGGATCCTAAGCAGGGGACCTAGGTCTGAGGACAGGTTGGTGGTTGCTTCCCTGGCTGCTACAGTTGTAAAGAGCTTTGTCCGGTTCAAAACAGTACATCTCAGTGAGCAACAGAATAAAGCCCATGGGCCAAGGTATCAAGCACAAATTAATTTCCATACAAAGTCCTGATTACAACTGGTGATGAGGCAGAAACCTCATCTGAGCCCACTTAGACCCCTTCCTAGGTATAATTGCTAGTTACGATAATTAGCCATATATATATTACACTAGTATTATCATTTAAATAAAACTGAAGCATCACGTACTTGATGCTAGATCCAGAACATGGTTTATCTCAATAATAATGAAAATATTGTTCTACATTGCACAAAAAATTATTAAAAATAACTGATTTTAAATTTATGTACAGGCTGATTTTTTTTAAATGTCAATTATTTAATGCACAGGCTGTGACTTCATCTTGCTCAGCATTCATTTTAAATAGTACATGCTTAGGAAGTGAAAAATGGAATTTAGCGTGACAAGTCTTCGCATACTCTTAATATTCATAGTTTTTGTTAGTCATTGTTAACTACTGCCGGTGTGTGAGTTACAGCAATTAATTCAACATTTTCAGTATGCTTGTGCATACAGAGTATTTTGTTTTCTATAATTTTGTCTGGCAAAAAGACTTTTTCACCTCAATACCCTTATTAAAAATTCATAGCTTTCAAAGACAGAGGAACCATTAATCCTCATCTATTCTGCTCTCTTCCACAACCAAATAAGTCCTTTGTGAAGCCCATAATTTCTGGTTAAGCTACAGCATATTTTTTAGAAAGACACCCAATCTTGATTTAAAAATTTAAAATGATGGCAAATCTACCACATCCCCACATAAGTTATGTTAATAGTTAATAAGACTAACTAATAAATTTGCACCTTCTATTTAGTGTGAGTTTATCTAGCCTCAGCTTCTAGGAGCTGGATCTTGTTATGCCCAACTCTACTAAATAAAATAACCCTTAACTATTAGAAATCTTCTTCCTATATTGGTACTTATAGAGCATGATTAAGGCCTGGTCTACACTGGGGGGAGGGTCGATGTAAGATACGCAACTTCAGCTATGGGAATACCGTAGCTGAAGTCAAAGTATCTTATTTCAACTTACCTCCCATCCTCATGGCGCGGGATCAACGGCCGCAGCTCCCCCTGTTGATGCTGCTACAGCCGCTCGCCCTGGTGGAGTTCCAGAGTCGACGGGAGTGTGTTCGGGGATCGATATATCGCATCTACATGAGACGCGATATCGATCCCCGATAAACCGATCACTACCCGCCGGACATACCCAGAGTCACCTCTTAACCTTATTTTAGATAAACTAAGTAGCTAAATAAATCAAGGTTCTTTAATCTCTTACTGTAAGGCATGTTTTCCAAATCTCAAATCCTTCTTGTAGCTTTTTTCTGATTAATTTGTCCACATCCTTTTAAGAAGTATTGACACCAGAACTAGACATAGTAATGATCTCACTACTGCCATATACAGTAGTAGTACTGCACGGTAACACCTCCCTACTTTCTCTTTATACTCTCCTGCTTACCCATTCAACGATTGTGCGTGACCTCTTAACCACAACACAATGTAGGAAGCACATATCCAGTTAGTTATCCACCTTG
Source organism: Gopherus flavomarginatus (assembly GCF_025201925.1). NCBI lineage: Eukaryota > Metazoa > Chordata > Testudines > Testudinidae > Gopherus > Gopherus flavomarginatus. The sequence goes on along the minus strand of NC_066619.1, from coordinate 267,072,336 downwards.
AGTCACTGCTTTCCAAAATACAGTCCCTCATCCCAACATTTAGTGTTCTTACATGCATAACCTTGTATTTGGCTGTATTAAAAATGCACATTGTTCAAGTAAACCCAGTTTACCATGCAATCCAGATTGCTCTGTAGAATTTTCTTGTGTGTTAGGGTTTTCACGTGCATTAGGTTGGTTCATAAAGCATTTTATCCTTTACATAACAATGATATTAGGAAATTACATAAGAAACTTTTCATTTTATTAACATGCAAATATGCATTTCACAATCATTTTTACCATTTCAACAACATGTACAAAATAAAGAAAAGGTTTAAAGCATTTCCCCCTACACACTATTTTCCTATAGGCTTTTCTTTGTAAAGAGGGAGAGGTAAGAGTTTAGACTGCACATCCCAACATTCCTCTGGAATACCCTGAATAAGGAACATCCTAGAGAGACAAGATTTGAGGTAATAGCTTTTATTGGACCAAATGCTGAAGAGACAAGCTTTTGAGCTACACAGAGCTCTTCTTCAGCTACTTCGGAGCTCTGTGTAGCTCGAAAGCTTGTCTCTTTCACCAACAAAAGCTGGTCCAGTAAAAGATAACATCTCAGCCTCCTTGTCTCTCTAACATCCTGGGTCAGACCAAAGGTCCATCTACCCCAGTATCCTGTCTACCGACAGTGGCCAATGCCAGGTGCCCCAGAGGGAGAGAACCTAACAGGCAATGATCAAGTGATCTCTCTCCTGCCATCCATCTCCATTCTCTGACAAACAGAGGCTAGGGACACCATTCCTTACCCATCCTGGCTAATAGCCATTTATGGACTTAACCACCATGAATTTATCCAGTTCTCTTTTAAACACCGTTATAGTCCTAGCCTTCACAGCCTCCGCAGTTCCCCCTTAGTCGTCTCTTTTCCAAGATGAAAAATCCCAGTCTTATTAATTTCTCCTCAAATGGCAGATGCTCCATACCCCTAATAATTTTTGTTGCTGTTTCTGTATCTTTTCCAATTCCAATATATCTATTTTGATATGAGACGACCATATCTGCATGCAGTATTCAAGATGTGGGCGTACCATGGATTTATATAGGAGGCAATATGATATTTTCTGTCTTATTATCTATCCCTTTCTTAATTATTCCCTTTTTTTTGACTGCCACTGACCACCGAGTAGCTGTTTCAGAGAACTATCCACAATGACTCCAAGATCTCTTTCTTAAGTAGAAACAGCTAATTTAGACCCCATCATTTTACATGTATAGTTGGGATTATGTTTTCCAATGTGCATTACTTTGCATTTATCAGCACTGAATTTCATCTGCCATTTTGTTGCCCAGTCACCCAGTTCCGAGAGATCCTTTAGTAGCTCTTCGCAGTCTGCCTGGGACTTAACTATCTTGAATAGTTGAATAGTTTTGTATCTGCAAATTTTGTCACTTCACTGTTTACCCCTTTTCCCAGATCATTTCTGAATATGTTGAATAGGACTGGAACCAGTACAGACCCCAAGAAGACACCACTATTTACCTCTCTCAATTCTAAAAACTGACCATTTATTCCTACCCTTTGTTTCCTATCTTTTAACCAGTTACCAAACCATGAGAGGACCTTCCCTCTTATCCCATGACTGCTTACTTTGCTTCAGAGCCTTTGGTGAAGGACCTTGTCAAAGGCTTTCTGAAAATCTAAGTACACTATGTCCACTGGATCCCCCATGTCCATATGTTTGTTGATCCCCTCAAAGAATTCTCGTAGATTGGTGAGGCATGATTTCCCTTTACAAAAAACATGTTGACTATTCCCCAACAAATTATGTTCATCTATGCGTCTGACAATTTTGTACTTTACTATAGTTTCAACCAGTTTGCTCGGTACTGAAGTCAGGCTTACCAGCCTGTAATTGCTGGGGTCACCTCTGGAGCCCTTTTTGAAAACTGAATTCACATTAGCTATCCTCCAGTTATTTGGTATAGAAGCTGATTTAAATGATAGTTTAAATGTTCATGCAAAATCATTTTTGTATCAGCACTGAGATTTATCCATCAGAGGCCTGTTCTTTTCCTAATGATACTCAGTATATGTATCAACAATCTGGAAGAAAAATTCACTGCTGGTAAAGTTTGCAGATGACAAACATTGGTGGAGGAGTTTAAAATGATAAAGATTTTAAAACTCTTAACAACTTCGTAACGATTTTACTGGAATAGGCCATTATAATTTAAGATGTTAAAGTTTTCTCCAGTTAAACAGCAAACGGCTGGCCCATGTATTCCTGCAGAGGAGACGGGGCTAAATATTGTTAAACAGAGAAATAATGGGATTTAAGATTCTTAATATTTACTAATTGGCCTATTTTAAGATAATTCCTTAAATGGCTTCTTCTGAATAACTGATTTAAATATTTTCTTTGATTTCATAGGATTTAATTACCTTGTCTATTTTTAAACTATTATTATACCTGATACCCAACTGAGCTCATCTACCCTTAAACAAATTCTTGAGTCTATTTACAAAGTCTTCATTTTCTAATGATATACTAAGACTGGACTCACCAAATCTGGGGGAAAATACCACCTTGGTTTTAATTTACCAAGAAAAAAAGTTCCCCAGAGACGGCTGACCCTCAAGCGTGTAACCTCTGTTAAAAACGCTCTACAGATAGAAATACGGAATCAATTGCAACAAAAGTAACTAGTTTATCATTTGTGTTCTGTTCTGTGTGGTATCGTCCATGTGTTGGGTTGTTTTTTTTTTAATTGTTTTAATAATAAAACAGCCCTGGTTAATAATTGTGATGATTTTGCTTAGTTTTAATCACGGTGTCCCCTAAAGTGTGTAAAAGAACCTCTGATTAAATAGTAGAAGTCACATCCTTGAGTTGGCAGCAATAGAAATAATTAGCAAGAGATAGCCTACCATATCTTGTTTCCTCTAGACTCAATTTTAGTAATTTTGAGGATCAAATTATTTGGTGCTCAATAACAGTACAAGTTAACCTTTTTCACACCACAGACCCTACTAGAAAGATGCCCACTGGATTATTTATGTCATGTTACCAGTTTTTAATCCATTTAACATGTGTTAGTTGATTTTGTGCTGTAATAGCTTTTTAATCTAAATGTCATGGCATAGATTATAATCTATGCCAAGAATGCTGATCGACAATGTGGCAAAACTTGTTTATTGTCACATATCTCATCTGCAGAAGCCTAACTCCATTTTAAGGCTTCTTGTGACAGAACAGAATGAACCCCCTGGATGCATCTACACAAAACATTAGCACTAGACACAGCCATCAATGGTGCAGCAGCAGTAAACTGCTCAGGTAGACATAGGTCTTTACAACAGTGTAACAGAAATTTGCTCAGATAGGGGTTTTATGACATAGTGATGCCTGTGCCCTGTTGTCAGTTGCACTTACAGCACCAGTGCAACTGCACCATTGGCAGTTACTATGTACACAGGTACTAACTTTTTTTTTTTTTTAAAGGGGACAGGCTTTATAGTGTACCTGTTTATATTATTAGTAGTATTATTGTAGGTCCTAAGAGTCCTACTCATGGATCAGGATCCTATAGTGCTAGGCACTATATAAATACAGGAAAAAAAAAAAGTTGACCCTGCTCCAAAGAGCTCACAATCTCAGTATAAGACAAGACACAACAGATGGAGGAGTGAAAGAAAACACAGAGACAATATGGTCAGCATGATAAGCAGTAGTTTCAGCATACCAGCAGCCTGATTGTTAAGTTTTAAAACTTGGTTGTTGGCATCATGGAAAAAGGAGAGTTTTGAGGAGGGCTTTTAAATGGAGGATAATGAGTTAGGTTTGTGGATGCTTGCACGTTTAGGGGTTCTGGGTCACACAGCAAATCCTGTTGGCTTTGCCCCCTTTTTAAGGCGGGCCTTCCGCTGGGGTCAGAGATTAGGTCACACCTCAAAATGGTAAGGATTTAGGTCATATAATCACTTCCGGTGCATCCTCATTTCCTGTGGCATTTAAGTAACAGGGGATTTCTGGTTACAACATCCTTATCTCATCCATCAATATTCTTGACATAAGCTAGGAGCAGTATACAATAAAGGTTATACAGTGCTATAAAATACTAAAGATATTTCCATGCTCCTTGTAGTTACTTTAGCTAGCACTTTACATAGAAAATGTTCATAACTATAAATATTTCTACTGTAAAATTCATAGTACATTACTTGAGGATTATGAAGTTTTATAGCAATTTTGGTCACTATTTTCCCATAGTATCAATCTTATGTATTTATAGAATACCAATTACATATTACCTAAGCATCTTACGATCTTTAATGTAATTGTCCTCAAAACAATCTTGTGAGGTAAGGAAATACTATTATCTCTGTCATAAACAGATAAGAAAAGTTAATAGCACAGAAGTACTTTATATCTCTTTGACTGTAAAGGGTTAACAAGTTCAGTAAGCCTGGCTGTCACCTGACCAGAGGACAGGATACTTTCAAATCTTGAGGGAGGGAAGTTTTTGTGCTGTGCTGTTAGTTTTGGTGGTTGTTCACTCTGGGGGCTCAGAGGGAGCAGATGTGCAACCAGGTTTCTCTCCAATCTCTCCAATACAGGCTCTTTTAAGTTGGGAATAGTGAGTACTAGGTAGATAAGGCGAGTTAGGCTTATAGTTGTTTTCTTTATTTGCAAATGTGTATTTGGTTGGAAGGAGTTTAATTGTGTATTTGGCTGAAAGGAGTTCAAATTGGTATTTGCTGAAAAGATTTTAATTTGTACTTGTATACTTGGGCTGGGAGGGTATTCCCAGTGCCTATAGCTAAAAAACCCTGTACCTATTCCATCTTAAATTTACAGAGATAATTTTTACTGTTTTTCTCTCTTTAATTAAAAGCTTTTCTTGTTTAAGAACCTAATTGTTTTTTTATTCTGGTGAGACCCCAGGGGACTGGGTCTGGATTCACCAGGGAATTGGTGGGGAGAAAGGAGGGAAGAGGGAGAGAGAGGCTGATTTCTCTCCGTGCCAGGATTACTTTCTCTCAGGAAGAGTCTGGCAGGGGGAAAGAGAAGGAGGGAGGAAGGTGAATTGTCCTCTCTGTTTTGTGATTCAAGGAGTTTGAATCACACAGTGATCTTCCAAGGTAACCCAGGGAGGGGAAGCCTGGGAGAGGCAACGGTGAGGGAAAGGGTTTACTTTCCTTGTGTTAAGATCCAGAGGTCTGGGTTTTGGGGGTCCCCGGGCAAGGTTTTGTGGGGACCAGAGTGTACCAGGCACTGGAATTCCTGGTTGGTGGCAGCGCTACAGGTTCTAAGCTGGTAATTAAGCTTAGAGGAATTCATGCTGGTACCCCATCTTTTGGACGCTAAGGTTCAGAGTGGGGAATTGTACCATGACAATCTCCCTTTTACAGATGGGGAACCTGAGGCACAGAGATGCTAAGTAATTTGCACAAAGCCAACTGGAAGTCTCTGGAGGAGCACGGAATTGAACCTCTGTCTCCTAAAACTGTTAGATTACAACTTAGAGTTTCTTTAATGAATTCTATTCAATTAAAAATACCTTTCTAATCTTTTAAAATGTAAAATCTCATTGAAAATTATAAATCTGATATGAATGTTTAACTATTAAACTATAAATACGATTGAGACTCTTCATACAAGGATCTCAATAGTTCATGACATCAAGTAATTTTATTTGAAAACTCCCTTTAAACAGAATTCCCCATTCTGTCATTCAAATGAATAGGAGTTAACACAGGGTATTTTCGAAACATCTTTTCATTTGGACTCAATTACATTTGGATTCAGTTACTGTCTTATCACAGGACTTCCTCAATAAGAGCTTTAAGATAGTCTTATTTGATTATTAAGAATATGCACCACATGCTCTCTTTCATTAGAGCAGAAATTCAGAGAAACACAACCAGATTTTAAACTCAAACTCAGGATTGCATATACAACATGAGAAATCTTCTTACTGCATATATGCCCACAAGTAAAATGTTTTTTTAAAGGAAACCCACAAAGCATTCTGCACTACTGAGATCAGAATGCTGTTAAAAAATTTTTACAGCAAGATTTGGATAGATCAGGATTTCAAAGTTGACCAAATAATTCTTTACACAATGCAAGGCAAACCACAACAGCAGTTATACAATAATTATACAAGACCAGTTCAACCGTATTTAACTCTTGGGATTTCTGTTAAAATGGTTTTGATAGTATAATTTTACTCCAAACCTATTAAACATGCAATATGTATTACCCTTATGAATTAGCCAAACTGATCTGAGTTTCTTTATATCTGAATGGGTTGAGGCTAATGTGCAACAGGCAACTATTTTTTAACTTTATTTTTTTTAAAACAGATTTCTACATCTTTTATTTCTTTTCAGAGAACTAAATTACTCAAAATTGACACCTTTTAATCAGTTGTTATCAAGTCAGAGGAGACATTTTTAAAATCGAACTTCATCAGGGGACATTTTCCTCTCAAACTCTGTTTAGCTACCAACAACCTATTCTGTACTGTTTTGTCTCTGAACCATTACCATAATAAAATTTTGTGACATCTAGGAGTCAAGGCAACCCATCTGCTAATACATGGGTAGCTAGTATCTTTGTCAGGCTAATTTTTATCAAGGACAGTAAGAAAAATGATCTTGCTAACATCATATATATCATAAGATTGCTCAGCTTGTGCATTATCATTATTCTTCCTGGACTGTATTTGAGGGAAATTGCATTGTTACATTAATACATCTCACTGTTTTGTCAACAATAGTTGTGACACTAAGTTTAAACCTGAAAGCATTATCATGTAAATGGGAATAATTTCATGGGGAACACATCAATCAATAGACCTGGAAAATATGACAAATCTGAGAATGAGCTGAAAAATAAGCTGAAATTTCAACTTCAATTTGTGTGCTTAAAAATAGGTAGCAGAGATTGAAATACACATCCTTAGTTGTTATTAAAAAACAGGTTCACCTTTCAGATAGGTGAATAATAAAAATTCCAATAATTTAATATACCATTTCAGTTTTATAATTCTTTTTAACCAGCATGCTAAAAAGAAACCAATACAATGCTTATAAAAAAAGACAACTTTTACAAATGGTAAACCATCATGTGTTGAGTGTATGAACTTCCATGTGTTACTATTCTAATACAGAAATAGCACAGTTTTGTTATATATTGTACCATGTGACAGAAGTTGCACTGAAAGATTTTCGTTCTTTTGTGGAATTGGGAGCAGAGTGAGTAAGGATGGGGTTTTGAGGAAAAAATGATTACCCACCTTTTTTGTAACTGTTGTTCTTCAATATGTGGTGCTCATGTCCATTCTATTCTAAGTTGTGCATGTCCATTAGAGATTTTTGCGTTATAGATATCCATAGGGCCAGCTGTGGTGCCCCCTTGATTGCCGAGCTCATGCGTCGGGTATATCAGGTGTCGCCGGCCCTACGTCCTCTCGGTTCCTTTTTGCTGACAACTCCGACAGAGAGGCAGGAGGGCAGGTAATGGAATGGACATGAGCAACATCTCAAAAGAACAGTTATGAAAAAGGTGAGTAACCATTTTTCTTCTTCGAGTGCTTGCTCATGTTGATTCCATTCTAGGTGACTCACGAGCAGTATCAATGGAGGCAGAATCACGGCTCACGGTCTTGCAGCACTGCTCTGCCAAAGCCAGAGTCATCTCAAGCTTGCTGGGTAAGTGCATAATGAGATGCGAACGTGTGACAGATGACCAGGTCATGGCCCTAAAGATCTCCTGGATTGATACTTGTGCCAGGAAGGGCACTGACAACACTTGTGCCCTAGTCGAGTGTGCCATCACAGTTGCCAGCGGAGGCACTTTCACCAGCTCATAGCAGTAGTGGATACGGCCGTGATCCAGTACAAAATCCTCTACGCAGACACTGGGCAACCTTTAATTCTGTCTGCCACCACAACGAACAACTGCGTTGACTTATGGAACAGCTTTGTTCTATCTATGTAGAAGGCCAGCACCCTCCTGATGTACAGGATGTGTAGCCTACGCTCCTCATCTGATGCATAAGGCTTTGGAAAGAAGACGGGCAACTATATGTCCTGGCCAGTATGAAACTTGGAAACAACCTTGGGCAGAAACACTGGGTGTGGTTGCAGCTAGACCTCATCCTTGTGGAAGGCCGTATAGGGCGACTCCGAAGTAAGTGTCCTGATCTCAGACATCCTGTGGGCTGATGTTATCGTGACTAGGAATGAGACCTTCCAGGAGAGAAGCACGAGAGATCAGGAAGCTAGAGACTGAAAGGGAGACCCCACAAGCCTTGACTATATGAGATTCAGGTCCCGGGAGGGATGAGATCCCAGCCCTGCAGGTAGAGATGCTCCAGACCTTTCAAAAACCATGCTGTCATGTCATGAGCGAAGATTGACCTGCCTTGGAATGGAGGATGGAAAGCAGAGATAGCAACCAGGTACACCTTGACAGATGACACAGACAAGCCTTGCAGTTTGAGGTGCAGCAGATAATCCAGGATCTCCTGCAGCAGGGCCTGCTCAGTCCAAATACACCATTCCGAGGCCCAGCATGTGAATCTTATCCATTTGGCCAGGTAAGTCGCTTTGGTGAGTCAGCAGATTTGGCCGGGGGGCAGCTGCAGTGGGATGGCTACCAAAAGGCTCAGCAACGAGCCAAACCAGTGCTGACAAGGCCACACACGGGCTAGTAGGATAACTCTCACCCTCTCTTGCTTGATCTTCACAAGGATCCTGTGAATCAACAGCACTGGCAGGAAGGCAAACATCAGCATCCCTGGCTATGGAACGAGAAAGGTGTCTGACAAGGAGCGCCTATCCATTCCCCGGATTCAACAGAACACCTGGCATTTTCTTTTCTGCCTGGATGCAAATAACTCCACCTGGAGAGTCCTCCACCTCTGGAAGATTATGCTGACCACCTCCAGATGGAGCGACCACTTGTGGCGAGAGGAGAAAGTCCTGCTGAGGTGATCCGCCACAATGTTCCTGGATCCTGGCAGGTGCGTGGCTATCAGATGAATGGCATGCCACAAACACAGAAGTCCGAAAGGCAGAGAGCTTCTTGACAAAGGGCCAAAGACCTGGCACCGCCTTGCCTGTTGATGTAATACATCATGACAATGTTGGCTGTCAGGACCTTGCCCTTCAGGTGGGGCAAGAAAGCCTGGCAGGCCAAGTGAACTGCTCTGAGCTCCCTGACGTTGATATAGGTCAGATCGTCCCGCAACCAGAGGCCCTGGGTGCTCAGCTCGCCCAGGTGGACTCCCAGCCCAGGTCCGAAGCATCGGAGACCAGGGCCAGCAACGGGGATGGGGTTACGAAGGGGACTCCCTCCAACACTCACCCAGGGGTCCAACCACCAATCCAGGGACAATCTGATGTGGTCCGGCACTCTGACTACCCGGTCCAGGTCATGCTTGTTGGGAATGCAGACCAATGCCAGCCATGCTTCTAGGGGCTAGAGATTAAGCCGAGCATGGCTGACCATGTATGTACATGCAGCCATGGGGCCCAACAGTCAGAGGCAGGTGTGAGTCATGGTGAGCAGATGGTTCTTTACATGGGAGATCAGGTCTGGCATGGCTTGAAAATGCACTTCTTGCAAGCCAGGACCTTTCTTCCAGGAGTCGAGAACTGCCCCAATGAACTATTTGCTGGACAGGCATGAAGGCAGATTTTTTCCTCAGTTATTTGCAGGCCCAGGTCGTGGCAGGTGGAATGCACGATATCAAGGCTCTTCTGCACTTGACCATGATGAGCCCGTCATTGAGATATAGGAAGACCTGCCCTTGAAGAACCAGTCAGAGATATCAGAAGCCCTGGACCCCTCGGCGTCTCAGGAAAGCAGCCACTGGTGCCATATATTTTGTGAACACCTTTGGGGCCAAAGAAAGGCCAAAGGGCAGTGCCATGAATTGAAAATTGCGCCCGTCCACTATGAAACAGAGGAAGCATCTGTGGCCTGGGAATATGAAAATAAGCGTCCTCTAAGTTGTGGGCGGTGTACAAGTCTCCTGGATCCCAGGAAGAGATGATGGAGGCCAGGAAGACCATGTGAAACTTCAACTTATTGAGACACTTGTTGAGGTGATGCAGGTCCAGAATGAGTCTGAGGCCCCTTTTGCCTTCAGAATTAGGAAGTAGGAGTAGTAGAACCTTTTCCTTTCATGTCCCGAGGGACCTCCTCTACTGTCCCCAAGTGCAGGAAGTTCTCAACCTCTTGAACGAGGAGTTGCTTGTGAGATGGGTCTCTGAAGAGGGACAGGGAAGCGGGAGGTTGAGAAGTAGGAGCAGCCAAATATAGCAGGATATAACCCCGAGAAAGTATGTCCAGCACCCAGCTTTTTGAGGTGACCCGCAACCAGGCCGAAAGGTAAGGATGAAGATGGTAGAGGAAAGGACAAGGTGGATCAGGGAAACTGACTGGGGCATCACTCTTCAAAATGAGCGCTTCTGATCCCTGGGATGCTTCACCAGGCTGGAATGTGCAGGTGAGTGGGAAGAAGGAAGGTGACAACTAAAACTCTTGTCTCTATCCATCTCCTTGCAGACCCTGGATGAGGCTACCAAGGCCTTGGCAGCGGGGGTGGCCAGAATTGCTTCAGTGTAGACTGTGGTGTATGCATGTCCAGCGAGCAAAGGGTGGCCTGAAAGTCCTTCAACCCACAATTGCAGTGCCGGTGATCGAGGGCGAGCCCCAGAGGATCTCAGCTGCAACTCTGGAGATCTGAGGCGCAGAGGAGAAGAGCGCTGCCTTGTCTCGGGGGATTGGTGGCACTCCATTGCCCCCTGAGAGGTCTCAGCAGATGGCTTACCCTCAGAGGGAGCCTTTTCCGTTTCCTACGGCATGCATGGTGACAGCTGCGTGTGCGGAGGCCTCTGTTCTCTCAGCACCAAGGGGGCTTGGGAAGGCATTGATGCCATCAGGAGTTTGCATCCCCTACCTACCACTCCTGGGAGTTGGTGGTGGATCCTTTAAGGGGCTACAGTCCCCGACTGGGGAGGCACATACATGTGGCTCCAGAGTGGCCGGGCAGCCTGAACTGGGTCCTTTGCCTGATGTCCCATGGCCTTACTTGCTCGGGGAGCCATCCTTCTTTGTTTTCTTTTGGAGCACCAGCTATGGGGAGTGGCGCTGAGTGGAGCCTGGTGCCAGGGGTGCATTGCACACTGAGGCCAAGCTATTAGGTGAGTCTTGGCAGGACAGTTCGGAAGCCAGACAAAAGGGCAGCCTCTCTGGGGAGAGCCCACAGATAAATATCCTACTCTTTCTGAGTCCTGGGTCAAAAATTTTTACAAATACTGCACTTATCCTTCACATGTGATTCCCCCAAGCACTTGAAGCAGCTGTTATGGGGTGTGTCATAAACAGATAGCTAAGGATTAATGTTCTTTTACCTGTAAAGGGTTAACACAGGGAACCAAACACCTGACCAGAGGACCAATCAGGAAACAAGACTTTTTCAAATCTGGGTGGAGGGAAGTTTTGGGTGTGAGTTTTTGTTCTTTGTCTTGTGTCTGTGCCCTCTCGGCTCTGAGAGTGATTTTTCTATCTCCTGGCTTTCTAATCTTCTGTTTCCATGTTGTAAGTACAAAGATAGTAAGACAATAGGTTTATATTGTTTTCTTTTGTATTTACATGTGTGTAAGTGCTGGAGTGTTTTGAACTGTATTCTTTTTGGATAAGGCTGTTTATTCATTTTTTTCTGTTAAGCAATTGACCCTGTATATTGCCACCTTGATACAGAGACTATATATTATGTCCTTTTTCACTCTTTTTATATAAAGCTTTCTTTTTAAGACCTGTTGGAGTTTTTCTTTAGTGGGGACTCCAGGGAATTTAGCCTGCAGCTCACCAGGGAATTGGTGGGAGGAAGAAGTCAGGGGGAAAATCTCTTTGTGTTAGATTTACTAAGCCTGACTTTGCATACCCTCTGGGTGATGTGGGGAGAGAGATTAGCTCTCTCGGTACTTGTGTTTCCAGGACTGGAAGCAGGGAATCTCCTTGGGTCGTCCAGGGAGGGGAGTCTGGGAGGAAGTAACAAGGAAACAAGGGGAGGGGGTTATTTCCCTTTGTTGTGAGACTCAAGGAATCTGAGTCTGGGGGTCCCCCAGGGAAGGTTTTGGGGAGACCACAGTGAGCTAGGCACTGTATAATTCCTGGCTGGTGGCAGCTTTACCAGGTCCAAGCTGGTAACTAAGCTTGGAGGTTTTCATGCTAACACACATATTTTGGACGCTAAGGTCCAGATCTGGGAAAAAATGTTATGACAGGGTGGTCACTTACAAGTGTAGGCTTGCTACAGTCCACACAGGGCTTAAACTCCAGAGACCAGGGCGTGCCCCACCTGGGGCCAAGTTCCCACTGGGACTCTAACTTCTAACTACACTCAACAACTTCTTAACACTAACTACTATAAATAAACTATTTACAAGGCCCTATGGCTCAAAGTCAGAAGAGATGAAACCGCTAGCCCTTGTGATTCAAGGAAAGGCGCTCCGATTAACCACCACTGTCAGTAGGAAGGAACTGAGAGGGCGTAGGGCCAGTGGTGCCTGAAATATCTCTGCATAAGCATGGCACTCAAGGGGGTGCCACAGCTGGCCCTACGGATATCGCGAAGGCAAAAATCTCTGAAGACCATGCACGTGGGTGCGCACACACCTAAAATGGAATCGACATGAGCAAGCATTTGAATAAGAACATCTCATACCACTCTTCTTCAGTCTTAGATGTAATATGCCTTTGCCCGATCCCAGTGTTACTCCAAGTAGACCTGCCAGTGATTTATCATGATGTTTGTTCAGAGTTCTCAGTATATTTTTGACAGGGTTACTTTCCTTGAGCTAAATCCTGAGAGTTGCTGACACCATTCAATCTGTGAAATATACATGCACTCGAGAAATCTATCAGAACTTGACCCCCTCAGTTTATACTGTTCCCAGCTACGGAATTTATGGTTTCACGTGTCAATATCGTTCCCAAATAATTTCCACGCAGAGTTTTAGGTTTCACAGTTTTAGTGCATTTTACATTAATTTACCTATAGTACATTACACAAAAGGCAAGTGCTTAAACTGGCAGTCAAGGTGTTTAAAAGACAGAATACATACTTGTTGAGCTACTGGTAATGCTCTGTACTACTATGCAAGACTCCAAGAATCAAATTTGGGAGGCTGCTGCAGGAGCAGGATAGGCAAGGGAGTAGAGGACTCTCCATCCCTGCTTGCTGCATGAAAGAACACAGATGATTCCCAAGGACTCCCAAGGGAATGGTGAACTAGTGAGGGACATTAAGTTTAGGATGTTTGGTTTTTTTGCGTGCAATCTGTACTCTTCTGTGCTATATCTGTTAAGTAATGAGCATAAAGACTAGACAGGACAATGTATGTGCGCGTTGACTATTTCACAACTGCTGCGTGTGCCTGAGAGAACGAAACTGTAAACCAGACACTTCAAACCTATGGAGTGGAGTTCTGGGAGATGGAGATGTTTAAGTACCAGGGACTTGAAGGGTCAAGGCTATGCCAAGAGGGCCTAGGCAGCTGGAGTGGGTTCCTACACTTGGGGGGTTCCAGATAGAAGGTCTGTGCCCTGAAAGTGTGTCTAGGGATCCTGAGGAGATTGGGGCAGTGGCTGGACTCCATTCAGACTCCAGGGGCTTGAAACATCCCAGGGATCCAGAGCACAGAGGCTTGGATTCCCCTCATAGTAGTCCTAGTGGGAGGTCAGTAAAGGGCACTTGCTAGGATCTGTGATAATAGATATATTTTAAAGAATAAACTGAATGATGTAGATCTAAGTACAACAGGAGGTCAAGCTCAGCTGGAAAAAAAAATTAGACAGAATTGATGCTAACCATCCATTCTTTCCCAGACTCTTCAATAGGATACTGAATAGAAATAATAGGAAAATAGCACATTTTCAGTCATGTGTGCTAATGTTCTAACAAATTTTAAAAGGGATGACCAATAGCAAATAATGTGCTTAGTATTATTATCTTTACTATAATAGGACAAAATCATCATTTCTATGTGGCTGTTTTCAACAAAAACTGTGTATTATGTTCTTATGAAGCCTCTGCCAGCTTTAGAACAACTTTAATAAACAATCCAACCCTTCAATCTAATATATTACAACAGCATTAAGAAATGACAGAGCCTGTTTTATTTGTCTTTCTGTGGCCAAATACCTCAATCCATGAAAGGAGTATATTAATGGACTATTATAGAATCAGTTCCTGGAAAGTCTTAGTTTTGTTTAAAATGGTTCCTTATATTTCATTTTTTAATAACATATTAAGTTAACCTTCTGTAACACCAACAGACTCTGGTTGTCATCATCCGGGATCAAACCTGGGACCTCTGGTGCTTAATACACGAGCCAATACCGCATGAGCTAAAAGACATCTCCCTTCCAAGGCTGTAACAGGCTCATCAATCTTTAGCTCAGGGGTCGGCAAACTTTCAGCAGTGGTGTGCCAAGTCTACATGTACACCCTAATTTAAGGCTCTGTGTGCCAGTAATATATTTGAACCTTTTTTAGAAGGTCTCTCTATACGTCTATAATATATAACCAAAAAACTGTTATATGTATATCATACCTTTAGTCCCAGATTTGGACCTTAGCGTCCAAAATATGGGGGTTAGCATGAAAACCTCCAAGCTTAGTTACCAGCTTGGACCCGGTACTTGCTGCCAGCACCCAAAAAATTAGAGTGTTTTGGGGCACTCTGGTCCCCTTGAAAAACCTTCCCTGGGGACCCCAAGACCCAAATCCCTTGAGTCTCACAACAAAGGGAAATAATTCTTTTTCCCTTCCCCCCTCCAGGGGCTCCTGGAGAGATACACCGACACAAGCTCTGTGAATCCAAACAGAGTGACTCCCCCTCTCCGTTCCCAGTTTTTTTGATTTGTTCTTCGGCCTCCATTTTTGTCTTGTAGACATGGTTTTTGTTTTCTTGTGTTGGGGTGCCCTCCGGTGTTTATCTTCTGAACTGCAGGCTCTGTTGCCTCCTGGGGTCTGCCTAGCAACAATGCTTTTTTCCCTTTCTCTCAATAGCTAATGTTTAATGAAAGGAAACCAGAAAAACCACTTTATTTGCATGTATATAGTGCTGGTACTTGCCTCCTAATGGGAGGGCTATTGTGTGACAAAAGACCCTTAACAGTCTGGTAATGGCTTCTTGCTTAAAATGCAAGCCACAAACTGCCAGAGAGAGCAGAAAAAAAAAATTCTCTCTGGTTTCTTTGAAAACCAAACCCTCTCTGCTAAAAAGTCCCTAGCAGAGAAAAGAAAAATATAATATTCCTACTGGCTTCTGGATTTTGTTTATCCCGTAACCGCTGCCACTCATATCATACCTTTAGTCCCAGATTTGGACCTTAGCGTCCAAAATATGGGGGTTAGCATGAAAACCTCCAAGCTTAGTTACCAGCTTGGACCTGGTACTTGCTGCCACCACCCAAAAAATTAAAGTGTTTTGGGGCACTCTGGTCCCCCTAAAAAACCTTCCCTGGGGACCCCAAGACCCAAATCCCTTGAGTCTCACAACAAAGGGAAATAATTCTTTTTCCCTTCCCCCCTCCAGGGGCTCCTGGAGAGATACACCGACACAAGCTCTGTGAATCCAAACAAAGTGACTCCCCCTCTCCGTTCCCAGTCCTGAAAACAAAAGCACTTTCCTCTTCACCCAGAGGGAATGCAAAATCAGGCTAGCAAATCCAACACACACAGATCTCCCCCTGATTTCTTCCTCCCACCAATTCCCTGGTGAGTACAGACTTAATTTCCCTGAAATTTCCCAGTAAAGAAAACTTTAACAGGTTTCAAAAAGAAAGCTTTATATAAAAAAAAAAGAAAATACATAAAAATGGTCTCTCTGTATTAAGGTAACAAATACAGGGTCAATTGCTTAAAAAAATATTGAATAAACAGCCTTATTCAAAAAGAATACAAATCAAAGCACTCCAGCACTTATATTCATGCAAATACCAAAAAAAACCAAACCATATAACTTACTATCTGATCTCTTTGTCCTTACACTTAGAAACAGAAAATTAAAAAGCAGAAACTACTTCTCCAAAGCTCAGAGAGAGCAGGCAGACAAACAACAAAGACTCAGACACAACCTTTCCTCCACCCAAAGTTAAAAAAATCCGGTTTCCTGATTGGTCCTCTGGTCAGGTGCTTCAGGTAAAAGAGACATTAACCCTTAGCTATCTGTTTATAACAATGTAAAGTAAACAAGGTTTTCAAAATCTTTCAGAAGCTTTATTTAAAATTAAATTAAAATGCAGATCTTATTAGTTTAGTGTGATCCTTGCCCTTGCTTTTCCTTGCTGAGTTTTCCAATGTCTGGTGGCATGTATTTGGATACTTTAAGCTGCACACAGGCTTCTGAGTGATCAGTTGTTAACCAGCTGGAACCCCAGATCGGCAGCTGAGGTGAGTGGAGCTGTTGGCTGGTAGGACTGAGCAGGGTCGGAGTCCTGGACCTAATCTGGCAGGGGGCCTGCGCTGGAACTCCAACCAGAAGCAAGGTGAGTGGGGCTGCAGCCAGGACCCTGGCTGGCAAGGGGCCAGCAGCCGGAACCCCAGAGCGGGAGCAGGCTGAGCGGGTCAGCCCGCCCAGCTCTGGGGTTTCGGCAGTGAGCTGAGCATCTCTGCTTGCCCCCACTTTGGGGTTTCAGCCGTTGGCTCCTGCCAGCCGGGGTCTCAGCCCACTGCCAGCCTGGGGTTCCTTCCCCCAGGCCAGCAGTGGGTGCTGAGTGGGACCCCAGCTGGCAAGGGGCCAGCAGCGAGAACCCCAGAGCGGCGGCAGGCTGAGCGTCTCCACCCGCCCCCACTTTGGGGTTTCAGCCACCGGCTCCTGCCAGCCGGGGTCACAGCCTGCTGCCAGCCTAGGGTTCCTTCCCCCAGGCTAGCAGCAGGTGCTGAGTGGGACCAGTGGCGGGACCCCGGCTGGAAAGGGGCCAGCAGCAGGAACCCCAGAGCAGCTCAGCCCGCCCTGCGTGCCAACAAAAATCGTTGCTATTTTCCTAGCTGAAGTTGCATGTCTTAGATCGATCCCCCCTGCAGTGTAGACCAGGCCTGAGAATAAGAAATGTACATAAAGTGGAGGAAAGGGAGCCCACCAAATAGATATTATACAATTTTTTATTATGTAAAGTATATATGTTTTGAAATTACATTAACACTGACTTTCCTCAACTGCCCCAAGCCACCTGGCCGAACTATCCCTTAAGTATTAAAGAAATTAGCTAACGTTTAAGACAGTGTTCCAGAGGGAGTAGCCAATCTGATCAGTTTGAGGAGGCTGTTCCAAGCTGTGATGGTTCTCAGAGTACCCAGAACTGTGACCTTGTAAGCCCTTAGCCTCCAGCAAGTGGGAGACATGCTTACACTTAACTGAGTGTCAGCTCCCTGACATCACCAGCCTGTCAGCCACTCTCACAATCTCCTCTGGGCTACAGCAGCCCTTACTTTGCCTTGCAGATTAACAATAGTGTATCCCAGTGCCTGAGCCCCTTGAAAAAACATTTCCCTGTAGCATCCAGCCCTTTATCCACTGAACACGCTCGCAGAAATACTAAGTCTGCTGTACCCAAGGGAAGAGTGTAAATATCAGCTTGAATGATTCAGCTCAGAATCAGCACCCTGCTTAATATCTTATTATATACATAGATATATTTATAGTGAAAACATGTTTGTTTTCAAAGATTCAAGAGATAGTAAGTACAATAGAAACAAGAAGGTTACATATAAAAAAACCAAACTTTCTACAAACTAAACTTTACTGGCTAACCTTCTGTCTAAAGAAGTTTCTCTTACCCCAAATGTCTTTTGCAGCATTTCCCATTTTGTGATCCTATTTTCATGAATGTGATCACACTGTCTAATTTCTTCCTAGGCGCAGGACAAAGAGGTTTTTTCCCTTCTACTTATATCCCCATAGTTCACTGTCTATACTCCAAGACAGCATAATCCCCTTGGCTTATTTTATTTTTATATTAGGAAACTAAACTATTATGTGCTACAGGCAAAGATTCAGAGGGACCACAATACACCAGTGCCTGAGGCCCTTGCACTAGAAGCTAATCCTTTAAGTGAGATATACCCAGATAATCCCAGCAAGTGACCCGGACTCCATGCTGCAGAGGAAGGCAAAAAACCCAAAGCCCAAGGCTGCTGCAGATCTAACCGTGGGTGAAGGAGGGAGAATTCCCAACCCCACATATGGTCATCAGAAAGTGAGAAAAGAAAACCATGTGGACAAGGTTGGCATCAGTGGTGGAAAAGAAATAATAGCCAAGAAGATGACAACTTTTAACTCTTTGTGAAAAAAGAGAAGGTTGAATTTGAGAAATATTATGAAAAAGAGGCAAGATTGGGAAACAGTCTGGATTTGTGAGATCAGGGAATGGGATGAATTGAAGATACCTTCCCATCAAACAGTGTTGTAAACTGGAATGATGATGCTAGTGACAGAGAAAAGGGATAATGGAGAAGGTTTCAGAATTAAAACAATGAGTTTAGTTTTCATCATTTTAAGTTTCAGTTAATGGTGTGACACCAAAGGGAGATGTCAGAGAGAAAGGCTGAGTTAAGAGACTGGACAGAAGCAGACTAGTCAACAGTGGATAGATTTGCAAATCCTTAGCATAAAGATACTAGCTAAAGCTATCTGTGCATTGATGCTGCAACACAAATAAGAGGTACAAATGGGAAGGAGCTTTAAGGTCAAAACTGGAGCCCTGGGAGAGTCCTGCAGAGTGTGAGAAGGGAGGAGAATGAGGGGTTAAAGATCAAAGAGACAGGAGGAGATGCAGAAGAAACAAACGGTCAGAAAAGCCAAAGGAGGATCAATTTTTAAAAGAATTTTTACAATTAATGTGTTTTTAGAACTGGTTTTCAATTTCTTGTGAAGTGTAGGGAACATAAGAATGGCCATACTGGGTCAGACCAAAGGTTCATCCAGCCCAGTATCCTGTTTACTAACAGTGGCCAATGCCAGGTGCCCCAGAGGGAGTGAACCTAACAGGTAATGATCAAGTGATTTTTCTCCTGCCATCCATCTCCACCCTCTAACAAATTGAGGCTTGGGCCATCATTCCTTACCCATCCTGGCTAATAGCCATTAATAGACTTAAATTCATGGAGGTTATCTAGTTTTCTTTTAAACTCTGTTATAGTCCTAGCCTTCACTACCTCTGCAGGCAAGGAGTTCCACAGGTTGACTGTGCACGGGGTGAAGAAGAACTTCCTTTTATTTGTTTTAAACCTGCTGCCCATTAATTTCATTTGGTGGCGCCTAGTTCTTATATTATGGGAACAAGTAAATGACTTTTCCTTATTCACTTTCTCCACACCACTCATGATTTTATATACCTCTGTCATATTCCACCTTAGCCTCCTCTTTTCCAAGCAAGGGAACCTCTAGAATGGGCAATACTTCTAATGTCAAAATGATTTTTTTTAAGAGCACCCATTGGTAAGTTGGTTGCAAACAATATGCTTTCAATTCAGAATTTTCCTGTGTTTGTGTGTGTAAAGAAGTCAGTATTGTGATTTAAAGAAATCTGACTAATACAAGTGCTTTGAACAATCTTTCATAAGGGTCTCTGATTACAAATGTGTTATAATCCTGATGCACAATAAGGTGACCACAAGACATCACAGCCCCATGTATCCCACTCAAAGAGAATTTGCAGAACTTTGCTTCAGAATTTAAGCTTTTCTTTTAAAAAGTTTGCTTCTAGCACTTATGACTGGAAAAAAAAATTGAAAAATATCAACTGAGTGTAAACCAATGAAGTTTTGTCTTCCTGAGTCTGAAGAGAGCCTGAAATAATAACTGAGAGGTAAAAACTGTCCCATCCTTTTCAATAGGAGTATTAAGTCTAAATGCTGCAGGTCATTTAAACAGTTACAAGTCACCTATTAGAACGTCTGAGAGGCCAAAATTTCTGAAATTTTGCACAAACGGCAACTTCTGGTGCAGTTACACATTTTCAAATTAAAAAATCTTTAGGCCAACCAAAAACAACTTAATATGTAGTGACAATATAAAAGTTGAAAATCAAAAACACAGGGGCTACTTTTTGTATTTCTTCCATCTGGGTGGAGATGGGGGAATCGATAAAGTAATTTTCATTGTAATCAGTTTTGTTTTCAGTGTTGGGATGTTTGGTTGCAAATACTGAGGGGCAATGTTTGTATAAAACAAGCTGTTCCCATGGGGGGAAACATTACAAAATAATAGGAACGTGTATATTGGTTTGTGCTTCCTTAAATCTTCATTTCACAAAACCTAAATTTTAAGCCAAATATGAGTTGGCCATGTTCTTAACTTATAAAATAAAATTATTCAGATAGCTGAATTATCTTTGAGAGAGACAATGCCCAACTTTAATTTCTCTGTTACATCTGCTTTGCAACTTTAAGCAAGTATCTGAGGACTGACCTCAACACGAGCTGGTGTAGTGGGTCCTATGCCACACATATTCCTGGCTCCAGCACAGAGGTATAACTAGGAGCTTCGACATAATCTTCCTGATCCCTAGCAGCCACAGAAGTCCCTTAGAGCCAGAAGCACCTGGGAAAAGGGGGCAACCTGCCAGCCCCATGATTGGGCAACAACGGATAATACTGAACGCCACCTTTGTCCCACTTCCAGAGTTGTGATGAGCATAGCTCTGGCTGTCCCATGAAATCACAGCTAATGCATTTTTAGTAATCTAGGAACAGTAAACACACAGGATAAAAAAAGTCACTTTTACACAGTTACAGGATCAGAAACCAACTTTCAGGTTAAGAAGAGAGTGAACATAGGCATACTTAATCTTCAATTCACAATCTCATATCAAAGCCTTAGGTATCAATCTTTACATCGCACTGTATCTATTTGGAATTTGCCTTAACTCTGTAGCAAGTAGAGTTTTAACTACTGTCCTAAATATGCCCTTCTCCCTCTCTGTTGTGGAACAGCATAAATCAAATTAACTTCCTGAATCAATGTGTCCTTCAGCTTACATTTCAAAATTCTAATTACCTTAAACACTGTCAACTTTTTACAATTGACAGGGCAATCAGTCTTCTCATTCATATTTTAAATTATTCCAAGTAAATACTCATGACACCAAGAGAATTTCAGATTTAAATGGACTGTTATCTTTGTAACATATTTTTAGATCCATTATATAATCTAAACCTTGTCAATTAGTTGTGTATTTATCATTCCTAGATGCTATTTGAACACTCAAAATTATGAATTATGAAAATACCATGTCAAAGCAACATATTCCTCTGACGTACCTTAGATAAGCTCTAGTTTTATTCCCTTAAATACATGGTTCATTAGTATTTGTTTGTATTTAGTTTATCCAGCAGCATTTTGTAACTGTCAGTCAACAGAATTTTTTCTTCCTTGAACATTTTGTCAAATATATGCCATGTGTCATTTTAAATTTCTAACCGTGCACTTTAAATTATTAGCCTTCAAAAACCTGTATGGAGATTTATAAACCCTGTGTGAAGAATACACTTGAGTGATTTGAAAATACTCAGAGGGACATGAAACACCATCCGTACAAGTAGGACAATCTGCTGAAAAACAGGCAGCAAGCCAAAGACCCCGTGAAGGTCTGGGCAAGCAAAGAGACAAAATCCCGAAAAGCTGTAAACAGTAAAGGTGGAAATACTTTTTACACTAAATAAAAAAAAAAGTAAAAGAACAAGATAAGATGGTACTAGACAGCTTGTACTCTTTGAAGCTTATTAAAAAACACACAGATTAACATATCAGATCTTTTCGCTAGTCCACAGTCATGTATTCTCATTTATTATTGTATTAATTAATAATTTGATTACACTTCTATTCCACGACCTGATATAACATGAATTCAGATATAAAGCAGTAAAGCAGCGCTTCGGGGGGGGGGCAGGGCTGCACACTCCAGTGGATCCAAACAAGTTCAATATAACAGAGCTTCACCTATAACACGTGTGACAAAGTTCCTCCTCTACCTTGGTGGGTCCTGCGCTTACTGGCAGATTTGCTCACCTCAGTGATCTTCCCCACAGTCTGGATCAACTCCTCCTCCTGTGTCTGATCAGAAGTTGGGAGGTTTTGGGGGGAACCCGGGCCCGCCCTCTACTCCGGGTTCCAGCCCAGGGCCCTATGGATTGCAGCTGTCTATAGTACCTCTTGTAACGGCTGCATAACAGCTACAACTCCCTGGGCTACTTCCCCATGGCCTCCTCCAAACGCCTCTTTATCCTCAACACAGGACCTTCCTTCTGGTGTCTGATAACGCTTCTACTCTGTAGTCCTTCAGCAGCACACCTTCTCTCTCTCTCTCAGCTCCTTGTGCCTCTTGCTCCCAGCTCCTCACATGCACTTCCTCTCCTCTAGCTCCTCCCTCCCTGACTGGAGTGAGCTCCTTTTAAAACCCAGGTGCCCTGATTAGCCTGCCTTGATCGGCTGCAGGTGTTCTAATCAGCCTGTCTGCTTTAATTGGTTCTAGCAGGTTCCTGATTACTCCAGTGCAGCCCCTGCTCTAGTCACTCAGGGAACAGAAAACTACTCAGCCAGTGACCAGTATATTTGCCCTCTACCAGACTCCTGTACCCCACTGGCCTGGGTCTGTCACACACGGTAATATTTTTTGGCTCCCGAGGACAGAGTTATATCGGGATAGAGGTGTACTTGTAACCAAAGAATCACTGAAATTAGAAATGTTAGTTTACAGCACCCAAAAATGTGTGAGATGCTTCACTGACATGCAAAAATATACACAGCCTGTTCTAAAGAACATAACAAGAATGTAAGAAAAGAAGAAAGACCATACTGGGTCAGACCAATGGTCCTTCTAGCCCAGTATGGTCTTCCAACGGTGGCCAATGCCAGATGCTTCAAAGGAAATAAACAGAACAAGGCCATCATCAAGTGATCCATCCTCTGTTGTCCAGTCCCAGCATCTGCCAGTCAGAGGCTTAGGGACATACAGAGCATGGGATTGCATCCCTGACCATCTTTGTTAATAGCCCTTGATGGACCTATCCTCCATGAACTTGTCTAATTTTTCTTTAATACAATTATAGTTTTGGTCTTCACAACATTCCCTGCCAATGAATTCCACAGGTTGACTGTGTATTATGTGGAGAAGTACCGGTACTTCCTTTTGTTTGTTTTAAACCTGTTGCCTATTAATTTAATTGGGTGAATGCTGGTTCTTGTGTTATATGAAGGGAGTTTACAGGAGTTGTAACAAGTGAAAGCAACAAACAATGAAAGGGATAGTAGGAAAAGAGGACTACCAAGCGACAAGAGTATGGTCATACAGTTCCTTAGGTTTGTTATATTAGTGTCCTGATGGTTCCTAGAGGTTGTATTTATAAATCTTTTTGGACTGGGAAAGCTGAATGGAACTCATATGATAGGAAGATGGGAAAAGACAGCAGGGGCAGGAGAGGATGGAAATAGGAAGAAACAAACAAAGTATAGCAGCATGGGGAAAAAAGAGTGAGATGGAAGGGTAACAGGATCAAGAAGAGGAAAAGATGGTTACTCACCTTTGTAACTGTTGTTCTTCGAGATGTGTTGCTCATATCCATTCCAATTAGGTGTGCGCGCGCCGCGTGCACATTTGTTGGAGATTTTTACCCTAGCAACACTCGTTGGGCTGGCTGGGAGCCCCTTGGAGTGGCGCCGGATATATACTCCTGCCGGCCCAACTGCCCCTCAGTTCCTTCTTGCCGGCTACTCCGACAGTGGGGAAGGAGGGCGGGTGTGGAATGGATATGAGCAACACATCTCAAAGAACAACAGTTACAAAGGTGAGCAACCGTCTTTTCTTCTTCGAGTGTTTGCTCATATCCATTCCAATTAGGTGATTCCCAAGCCTTACCTAGGCGGTGGGGTCAGAGTGAGACATTGCGGAATGCAAAATTGCTGAGCCAAAGGCTGCATCGTCTCTGGACTGCTGAACCAGTGCGTAGTGTGAGGCAAAGGTGTGAATGGAAGACCAGGTAGCAGCGTGACATTTTCTGAATGGGGACATGGGCCATGAAGGCTGCAGATGAGGTTTGCGCCCGAGTAGAATAGGCAGTGAGATGGCTCGCCGGAATGTGAGCCAAGTCATAGCATGTTCGGATGCATGATGTCACCCAAGACGAAATCCTTTGGAAAGAGACCGGCATGCCTTTCATCCGGTCCACCATGGCTACAAAGAGCTGGGGTGATCTTCGGAAGGGTTTGGTTCTCTCGATATAAAAGGCAAGAGCCCTACAGACATCTAAGGTATGTAGTTGTTGTTCCCGAGGCGAGGAATGGGGCTTTGGGAAGAAAGCTGGGAGGAAGATGTCTTGATTAACGTGAAAGGCAGACACCACTTTAGGTAGGAATGCCGGGTGTGGTCGCAGCTGTACCTTGTCCTTGTGGAATACCGTATACAAGAGATCCACTGTCAAAGCACGAAGCTCTGACACTCGTCTTGCTGAGGTGATAGCGACGAGGAAGGCTGTCTTCCAGGAGAGGTACAGCAGCGAGCAGGTGACTAGAGGCTCGAAAGGGGAACCGATGAGCTTGGATAGCACCAGGTTGAGATCCCAGGTAGGAGTCGGGCTTCTGACTTGAGGGTACAACCGATCCAATCCCTTAAGGAACCTGGAAACCATGGGGTGAGAAAACATTGAGGTGCCACTTTCCCCTTGATGGAAGGCTGAAATAGCTGCCAGATGCACCTTTATAGAAGAGACTGCCAGGCCCTGCTCCTTGAGGGACCATAGGTAATCCAGGAAAATGGGAACAGAAACCTGACCGGGATTAAGTTATTCTGAGCACACCAGTGAGAGAAACGCTTCCACTTGGCAAGATATGTAGCCCTCATGGAAGGCTTCCTGCTGCCCAAGAGCACCTGTTGTACCAAGCGGAACAACGCAGTTCCGACTGGCTCAACCACGTAGCAGCCACGCTGTCAGATGAAGGGATTGAAGGTCCGGATGGTGAAGCCTGCCGAAGTCTTGCATTATGAGGTCCAGCCAGAGTGGCAGGGGGATCGGGTCTGCCACTGAGAGGTCGAACAACAGGGTGTACCAGTGCTGCCTCGGCCATGCTGAAGCAATGAGGATCAAGTGGGCTCTGTCCCTGCAGAGCTTGAGCAGGACTCTGTGGATGAGCGGAAATGGTGGGAAGGCATAAAGTAGGTGCCTGTTCCACGGGATCAGGAATGCGTCCGAGAGGGAGCCCAGGGAGCGTCCTTGGAAGGAGCAGAACATCTGGCACTTCCTGTTCTCTCGAGAGGCAAAGAGGTCTAAGTGGGGAAAACCACACCTCCGGAAAACAGAATGGATAATGTCCGGGCGTATCAACTACTCGTGAGACAGGAAGGACCTGCTGAGGTGATCTGCCAGGCTGTTCTGGACTCCTGGGAGAAAGGATGCTACCAGATCGATAGAGTGGGCTATGGAAAATTCCCAGAGGTGTATGGCTTCTTGACAAAGGAGAGAGGAACGTGCTCCGCCCTGCTTGTTTATGTAAAACATGGCCGTTGTGTTGTCCGTGAACACTGACACACAATGGCCTTGTAGATGGTCCCGAAACATCTGGCATGTTAGGCCGACTGCTCTGAGCTCCCTCACGTTGATGCAAACATAGCTCTTGAGGCAAACATAGGCCTTGTGTGTGATGACTACCGAGATGGGCACCCCAACCCAGAGATGACACGTCTGTGGTTAGGGCTACCGAGGATTGCGGTGGGTGGAATGGCATCCCTCCACAGACCAGAGAGGGGTCTAACCACCAAGTCAGGGAGTCGAGAACTTTCCTGGCAATAGTGAGAACTGAATCCAGACTGTTCCTGTGTGGATGGTATACTGAAGCCAGCCAGGTTTGGAAGGGGCGGAGACACAGTCTCGCGTACTTGGTCACGATGGTGCAGGAGGCCATGTGACCTACTAGGCCGAGGCAAGATCAGACCGACATCGTCAGAAAGGATTGAAGACTGAATTAATGAAGCCATTGTTTGAAAACGAGGCTGGGGGAGGCAGGCTCGGCAGGCTCTGGCCAAAGTGGAGTCCAGAACAGCTCCGATGAAGTCTACTCTCTGCGTGGGCGTGAGTGGACTGTTCTGCGTTGATCATGAGACCTAAGCTCTCGAAGGGGTCTGACGATGCACACGTGCTGCGATACTTGTAACCGAGAAGTCCTTTGAATAAGCCAATCGTCGAGATACGGGAAGACGTGGACTCGACGACACCTGAGGGAGGCGGCTACTACAGCCACGCATTTGGTGAAGACCCTTAGAGCTGTAGAAAGGCCAAAGGGAAGAACCGTGAACTGAAAATGTTGGTGGTCATGTCAAGGGCGGCAAACCAGTCTCCCAGATCCAGGGATGGGATGATGGTCCCCAGGGATACCATGTGGAACTTCAACTTTATCAGGAATTTGTTGAGTTCTCACAAGTCTAGGATTGGTCACAGACCTCCCTTTGCCTTGGGGATTAAAAAGTAACGGGAATAGAACCCCTTGCCCCTCATGTCTTTCGGCACTTCCTCTATGGCTCCTAGCTTTAGGAGCGCCTGGACCTCTTGCCAGAGGAATTGCTCGGGAGAGGGGTCCCTGAAGGGGGACGGGTAGGGAGGGTGGGAGGGAGAGGTTGAAATAAACTGTAGATGGTATCCCGATTCCACCGTGCGAAGGACCCAAAGATCGGAGGTTAGTTGGGACCAGGCAGAGAGGAAATGGGAGAGGCAGTTGAAAAAGGAGGGAGAAGGATCCGGTAGGATAACTGGTGGCCCATCCTCAAGCGTCCCATCAAAAGTTTTGCTTAGGCCCCGTAGGCGGTTTAGGAGGCACTTGACTTTGGGATTCTTGAGGGTCAGACTGCCTGCGCCGATTTCCCCTGCTGCGCCATCTGGTATTATCCTGACGCGGCCTAGCCTGGTTGTATGGGTGGTATAGGTGGGCCCGGAAGGACCTTCGTTGGGTCACTGGCGTGTGCATGCCCAGCATGTGCATTATGACCCGATTGTCCTTAAGGCTTTGTAACCTGGGTTCAGTTTTGTTGGAGAAGAGGCCCTGTCCCTCGAAGGGTAAATCCTGAATGGTCTGCTGCATTTCAAGAGGAAGAACTGAAGCCAGGAGATACGCCTCATCGTCACTCTGGTTGCCAGAGTTCTGGCCGCCAAGTTCGCAGCATCCAGAGAGGCCTGGAGGGAGATTCTTGCCACCTTTTTACCCTCTTCGAGCAGGGCCGTAAACTCCAGACGGGACTCCTGGGGAAGAAGCTCCATAAACTTCCCCACTGATACCCAGGTGTTAAAATTGTACCAACTTAGGAGGGCTTGCTGATTCGCCACTCTAAGTTGGAGGCCCCCAGCCAAGTATATTCTGAGGCCTAAGAGGTCCATGTGCTCAGCCTCCTTCACCTTAGGAGCTGATGCTTGCTGGCCACGATGCTCCCGTTCGTTCACCGATTGGACAACCAGAGCGCAGGGAGGTGGATGGGTGTAGAGGTATTCGTATCCCTTTGAGGAGACCATATAATTTCCTCTCTACTCCCCTAGCTGTAGGTGGAATTGAAGCTGGGGACTGCCAAATGGTGTCCGCATTGGCTTGTATAGTGCGGATGAACGGGAGCGCCACTCTGGTAGGTGCATCAGCTGATAAGATGCCCACTACCGGGTCCTCTACCTCAGTGACCTCCTCCATTTGCAAATTCATGTTCTGGGCCACCCGCCTCAAAAGGTCTTGATGGGCCCTAAGATCAATTGGTGGAGGGCCTGAGGAGGATGTTCCTGCTACTGCCTCGTCAGGTGAGGAAGAGGAGGATAGGCCCGGAACCAATGGGTCCTGAGGTGGGTCGTGAACAGGAGAAGCATCAGCTGGATCAAGTGGAACCTCTGTGCCCACCGATGGAACTGGAGCTTCCTCCGTGCCCGTAGGGGGAGGACGGCTCACTGTCACTTCCGGTACCTGGTGTTCTGAGGGGGCCGAGCGTGGAGCCACTAACGGGGCACCTTGGGCCTGCTGGTATGCCCATGGTGTCCAAAAGGACCAGTGATGAGGCCCTTGTTCGTGGCTTTGTTCCTCCGGAAAGTGGCTGGGGACATCAGAGTCACCCTCGGGATGGCATGATGCACTACCGGCCTGAGACGATATTGAAGTGTGTGTCTCGAAGGCCACGGTGGTGCCTAGAGGCCCTGTGAGGACGCCACCGTTCTGGATGCTCGATCCCAGGGTGGTACCAGGGAGCAGTACCGGGAGCTGTGGCAGTACCGCGAGCGAGACTGGGACCTTCTACCATGGCGGCGCCGGGAGGTCAACCGGGATCTCAAGCCCTGTCATCTGGAGCAATTGCGAGATACACGGTACCAAGACTGGTGCCGAGAGCTGGAGCAGTACCGGGAGTATCTGTCCGGTGAGCGTGATGTTGAGCGGCGCCGCGAGTGCGACCGGTACCGCGATAGAGAGCAGTGCCGGGACTGCGAGCGGCGCAGCGAGTGCGACCGGTACCATGATAGAGAGCAGTGCCGGGACTGCAAGCGGCACCGGGAGTGGGAGCGACGTGATCAAGAGCGTCTGTGAGACCGCGATCTGGAACAACGTCTTTCTGGAGGGTCGGAGGATGGAGGCCTTATCAGGGCCGGCTTGCCAATGGATTGAATAACCCGCACTGGCAGTGCCAGGGGTTGACACATCGGCTCTGTCACAGAGATGAGCTCCTTTGCCGTAGAGAAGGTCTCTGGCGTAGATGGGAGAACGAGCTCAACCCCAGCTGGAGGTGGGGAGCTGCCAGGCACCGGACTCAACGGCCCTTGTGGGACCAGAATTGACGGTGCCGTCCCAGGAGAAGCAGCTAACGGCGGTGCCACTGTGGATGACGGTGCCGTAGCAGATGACGGCCCCCGGCGAACAGTCTTAGATGAGTGCTCCTTCTGGGAGGCTGAAGTTGTAGCAGCATGCCGTTTCCCAGTCGGGGAAAGGGAGCAGTGCCGAGGAGTCGGTGCCGGTACAGGTCGGTGACGAGAGTCCTTCTCGGTACCGGGGCGATCCGGTGCTGAAGGCGCACTCCATACCGAGGCAGCCTGCTGGGCGCTGGGTACCGCTGCTACGGGACTAAGTGCCCACTCCATGAGGAGCTGCTTCAAACAAAAGCCCTGCTCCTTCTTCGTCCTAGGTTTAAAGGACTTGCAAATGCGGCACTTGTCCACAAGGTGGGATTCCCCTAGGCGATTGAGGCAGGAGTCGTGGGGATCCCCTATTGGCATCAGCTTCTGGCATGTCGAGCATGGTTTGAATCCCGGTGCCTTGGGCATGAGCCCACACCGGGGCACAGGAAAGGGGCTAATCCCCCATCCCCCTTTCAACTATATACACTAATACTAAGTATAACCACAAAAACTCGAACTATAAACACAGTGATGAGAAGAGAACTACGAGTAAGCTAGAGATGTGGAGATCAGCAAAGCCGTGCTCCACAGTTCCAACGATCAACACGGGTAAGTGAAGGAACTGAGGGGCGTTTGGGCCGGCAGGGGTATATATCCGGCGCCATAGCGGCGCCACTCCAGGGGGCGCCCAGCCAGCCCACCGAGTGTTGCTAGGGTAAAAATCTCCGACAAACGTGCACGCGGCGTGCGCACACCTAATTGGAATGGATATGAGCAAGCACTCGAAGAAGAACCTAGTAGCCTTTGTAAGCTACTGAAAACAGAAACAAGAACTGTATTAACTAAAGAGATAGGCCTGGTTTTATTACTTGGGAAATTTAAGAAAAACCAGATGCTTCAGGAAGTGAAATGAAGGGAAGCATCATCACTAAGGGTACGTTTTAGTCATGGGTATTTTTAGTAAAAGTCATGGATAGGTCACGGGCAGTAAACAAAAATTCATGGCCCATGACCAGTCCATGACTTACTATATACCCCCTGACTAAAACTTGAGGGGGCAGCTTGTGGGGAGCAGCCCTGAGGGGCCCCATGGTACTTGAGGGGGAAAATGGCTCAGGGGTCACCACAGGTGCTTGGGGAGGGGGGAAGGTGTTGGCAGGTTCCCGACTTGGCTCCTGGGAAGCAGCAACCTCCAGCTCCTAGCTCCACGTGCTGCCTCCACTCTGCCCCAAGCATCGGTTCTGCAGCTCCTTTTGGCTGCGAACTGCAGCCAATTGGAGCTGCAGGGGCGGTGCCTGTCGGCAGCAGCAGTACATGGAGCTAGGAGCTGAGAAGGGGAGCTCCTGTCACCCTTCTGGGGAGCCCTCCTGGTAAGCATCTCCCCGCACCCTACTCCCCAGCCTCCCCACACCCAAACTCCTGCTGCTGGGGGGGGCAAGAATCTGTGACTTCCATGACCTCCATGACAAACAAACAGAGCCTTAATTATCAGTACCAAGACTAGACAGAACTCCGAGTTATTCCCTTCAACAAAAAGTACAATCTATATAAAAAAAGACAAGCTGGCTTTGAGCAAAATGAAGTGTTTTTTAATATTGTTGCACAAGAAAGGTCCCCTAAACCAAATCCCTTGAATTAACTATAACTTTAAAAAAAAATTCTGCTTCTAGGAGTGAGAAGTCCCACATCTTTCTCTACTTGAGCAAACCAAAACAGCAGTATTTAAATGCCATACTATTTTGGCCATGTTTTACCTTTCCTGCTTTATGAGTCACAGTGCTGCCAAAATATTCAAGGCTAAAAATCAAGAGAAAACAGAAAGCAACATGTACAACCTTCACTCAGAATATTTCCACACCAGGCTTTTTTCAGTGTCAGGCTCTCACATAAGGATCAAAGAGGACTGAAGCAAGTTGATTATGCAATTGATGGAAACCACTCAGAAGCTTCAACTGTTCCAAAATGCATCAGCATGCACTGGTAGTGTTACCTAAAGGAATCACATTAATTAGTTCTCCAATGGCTTCTTATTTGTGTCCTGGTGCAATTCAAGGAATTGACATTAATTTATTAAGTCCAATATCATCTCAAACCCTCACTATTAGAGACTGCTTCTCTTCTCATATAGTGCTGCAGCAGTGAGGTCAGCTGAGGTGCTGAAGCTAAGTCTTTAGATATAAATGCATGGTGGCAGGGCATACTCACTGGAGGAAACTGAACTCTAATTTGCTTTCCCTGTGAGTCTAAAACAGCTCAAGTGTACCTTTGGAAAACAGTAAAAGGCCCCTCAATTTTCTTGAGTTTTTGCCTGGGTGGTATTGGAGTGGGTTCTACATAGTTGTGATCATGTCCTTTCTCTTTGATTTTGACCATGAAAAGTAGTCCATTATGAAACACTACAGGCTCCCTGATCTTTGTACTTGGGTACATTCCATAAATAAAAGTAGAAGCATTCATTGCAGCTAGCTTTCACTTCAAAGGTAAACAAAACAAAAAATCCCCAACCCTTACTAGATATGATTGGTGGCCTGAGACGATACATTGCTTACTGAAGAATTCTCTCCCCCTCCTGTGTTCCATTTCTCTCTTCCCCACAGCTCTTTGCCATCCTGTCTTTGCACCACACTATATGTGTTCTCCCATCAACTTTAGCATTGGTTCCAGCATTATTTTTTCTTGCCGCTCCACTCGATGGAAACCAGTCAGAATTACCAAAGTCCCTCTGAAGAGTAAGAATTACCAAAATCCCTCTGAAGAGCTGCACACTGATACTTGAGATAGCAGGATTCCAATCAATTTCACAGACAGTGTTGGCAGTGAACACAATGCAGAGGAGCAAGTCAGAAATGCAGAATGAATATGGAGGGCAGTAGTAGAGAAAGTGAGGGAGGGGGAGGAGAACACACAGGAAATTGGAAGGTGATACAATAAACTGGAAGGAGGAGGGATGTGCATGAATTGGAATCTTGGTACATGTAAGAAAACTTGAGAGACAAGAAATACACACTTTAAAGGCTTTTTGGAAAGTATCTGCAGTCTCAGAGGACAATTTGAGAACCAGCACTAAACACAATACCAATGTGCCTGAAGGGGAAACTGTCATTCCCCTGCTACCTCACATACAGATTCGGTGCTAGAGCTGGTTGAAAGTTTTCCAACAAAACAGTTTTCTGTTAGTAAATGCTGATTCAACAGAACTGAAACATTTCACAGGAACATGTCAATTCTGTCAAAATTGGCCTGCCTGGTTTCCTGATATCCTGCTTGGTGGTAGGGTTGCCAACCCTCCAGGTTTGGCCTGGAGTCTGCCAGAATTGGCATCAATCACCCAGTGATTATCAAAAGCAATCCGGGAGATTTTAATAGGATATTTTAAGAAAACAACATTATGTCATGTGGGGGAGGGGGGAAGAGAATCTCCCAGAATAGCTTCAGTCAGAGTTGGCAAACCTACTTGGTGGCTGTCTTGCTTCCAGTGGCCTACTAGCCGGCTAGCTGGCTCCCTGGAATGCCCAGCTTTCCCTGACCTACCTGACTTTTCAGCTGGCTTAATGGCCAGGGAACCAGCCAAGGAGCAGAAAAATTTGCAATTCTTACTGATTGTTCCAATTCAGAATAAAAGTCTCTGGAAATGCAAAATTTTCCACAAATGGAAATTCTGGCTCCAGCACAGTTCTATGCAATGCCTAGTCCCAAACATATCACATAACTTTTACAAAATGGTTACACTGCTTTGTTAGAAGTTACTTTTTTCCCCATGACACAAAATAATGTATTCTTGAAATGCTACAGTAAAAATAGACAATGTTTGTATCCTTCCACATATTTACCACATATTGACACAATGAATTTTCCCCAGTGATCTTCATGCACCTGCACTAAATTGTTTTGCAGGTCTACTGTCACCTGAACTACACATTGTATCTCAATGCCAGTGAAACATCTTGAATCACAATAGTAGTATTCAACCCTATTCAAACAGAAAATAGAAATTAATGTCCTTGTAAAGACTTTATAGGAAGAAACAACCATACCCAGTGACTTGTTCTCACACTGAAAATGAAGGCATCCTTTTCTTTGACAAAAATAGAGCACATTAGCACCATTTCTAAACAATCACAAGCAAAATTATACTTTAAAAATAATATTTGCATATTATAATTATGTTTGTTTCTTCAACTAAAATAAATATTCAAAAACACCTTGGAAATATATTGCATGGCTAACAAGTTATTTTATATATTCAAGCTTCAGCCGAAAGCAATTTGAAATAGCTGAGATATTAAATTCCTCCGCACAAGGCTTTATAAACAGAAATACCACCTCATCTGTAACTACGGACATGCTGCTAGCAGTGCCATTTAAAAAATAAATTATTATGGACCAGTTCTCCGTGGCACTGGCAGTTATTGGTATACAAGTCTCCAGGGATTGATGGCAAAGAAGTGTACAAGAAAAAAAAAAAAAAAAGGGAAAGTCCATTGAGAAGTGGTTTGAGGAAGCTTCTTGACGATCAACCCTGTACAAGTGAGTGTAGCTTTTACATTTTGAGGCAACCAAGATACTCAAAAAAGACAATGCTAACGGCGCTTCTTAGTTCGACAGTCTGTCTCCTCCTCCTTTCTCCCACACTCCCTACTCCCCAACGTGCACACATGCACAGACTTCCTATGTCCAGCTAACCACTATTTCCCTGCCCAGCTAGTCACAAGCCAGAAACACCAGTAGTGGGGAAGATGGGACTTTGGCTGCGAACACTGCTTGGCTCCCACAGGCTCACTCTTTGGTTACACTTGTTGAACTTCTATACTTTTGTTGTCATAGCGATCAGAGTTTAACTGATACCAAGCAACAATCTCTCCCCTGGACCAAACCAGCTTTCTGCTTCAGTTTGTTGGACTTTCCCCGTTAACTGATTACCTTGTTAGTCTTCTGGAGGAGCATCTGTACAACTGTTTTATTGCCTTGTTTTACCAAATGACAAATTGATTCATTGATAATGTGCTAACTAGATATTTTGCCAGCCCACCACTAACTCAGCACTATTTTCTGCACTATGTTTGCCACATCTCTCTTCTGCCTCCCTCTCTCTCCTCCATCTCCCATCCGTCATTCATTATCTCCAGTGCCTTTGTGACAATCCTCCCTTTCCTGCTCCTACTAATTCTTTTCCCTCCTCTCTCCTTCACATTCCCATTTCTCCACAAATCTCTTACTTTCACATTCTTCTCTAGCACTATCTTCCCCAACCTTAACTCATCCTTTCATCCTGCTGTTTTCTGTACCACTCTCTCACAAATCTACCCAGTGTCTCTATCTCCATCTGCTACATGCCACACCTTGCTCCCTCACCTCTGTGTAAGCTCTAGCTCTCATTTTGTCCTTTCAAGTTCATGCATGCTTTGATCTCCCTCATCCTAACCCCTTTCCCCTCTGCTTTACCCCAGCTCTCTCCTCAAAACTCCATTTGACTGTAAATACCGATGTTCCACTAAACAGTTAACTCAGGCTCCTCGCCCACCATCCACTAATTGTGCATCTTGGCCTGCCTCAACTCCTCGATGTCTCAATGCCAATTTAAAATTTAGCCTGGCCAAAACTCAACTCCTTGACTTCCTTCCCATACCTACCCCACAACCTGCTTTCTCCATCACTGTCGATAATACTCAGAACAGTAATTTAGGTATTTGACTCCTCTCTTTTGCTCCAAACATCCAGGAAATTTCCAAATTTTGTGTTTCTTCCTCATAAAACTTCCCCAAAAAAATCTTGCCTTGTCACCCTGTCTACATCACCATGCTCTCATCCAGTCCTTTACACCTTCCATCTTCAATGCTGTTGCTTCCTCCTCTCTAGCCATTGCATCAGGTCCATTTAAAACACTACTCACTGAGATGGTCAGAACAATGTGTCAAGACAACATCACACACTCCTACCAAGTTGCTCCACTGACTCACTTCTCTGCTGCATCAAATAGAAGCTTTAGGCCCTTCACATCTTATTGGGTAACCACTTCCACCTCTGCTTCACCAGCAATGCCAACCTAAATCACCTATTTTCCCCCACTTCAAGTGTTTTTTTACCATGCTTCCCGTTATACAAGCAAATCCATAAAGTCCCTAACCCTGTGTGATGGGGCTTTCACCCCTCCTTAGCTCTGGAGGGATTAATATAGGCAAGAGAGGCCAATTAGCCATACACTGCACCTGAAGGGGAGCTAGGATGCAGAGGCTTAATTGTGGATGAAGGCGGGACTTCTACAAAGCCACTGAGCTGGCAACACAGAAGAGAAGACAGCTGCAGTCGTACTCCCCGATATGAAGGGGAGAGTAGCAGACTGCAATAGGAGTGTAGGCAGCAGTCCAGGGAAGGCACAATAAGGGCTGAGAGAACAGACCTGAATTGCCGTTCCAGGGCCCGTGGATTGGAACCTGGTGTAGAGGGAAGGTCGGGGCTCCCCTGCAAGCCTCTGCAGAAGTGACATAGTCTGCATGGCGGATATGGAGACTGCCTGAGACAGTGTGGAGAGAGATTTTGATGAGATGGGGGACGATGATTCTGACTTGGCCAGAGGACTACACCATGAAGGAGAGGTGCTGCAGCTCCTGACTAGCAAGAGAGGGGCCGCAGACAAGTGACTGAGTCAACAGGCCAAGCAACCGCCGGACAGGGCATGGACAGTGGCAAACTAATTTTTAAAAAAACAGGAGTACTTATGGCACCTTAGAGACTAAAAAATTTATTTGAGCATAAGCTTTTGTGGGCTACAGCCCACTTCATCGGATGCACAGAATGGAACATATAGTGAGGAGATATATATACACACACATACAGAGAACATGAAAAGGTGGGAGTTGCCCAATCAATTCTAAGAGGCTAATTAAGATGAACTGTTGTCATCAGCAGGAGAAAAACTTTTGTAGTGATAATCAAGATAGCCCATTTAAGACAGTTTGACAAGAAGGTGTGAGGATAGTTAACATAGGGGAAATGTGAATCTTCTTCCTCCTCTTGCCTAACTGAAAACTACACTAGTGTCAACATTTGGCACTGATCATCACTACAAGTTAGGTTTATGCCTTGCCACCAGTTGGAAGAAAGGCTGCAGACAGATCTGGAGTATACCAACCAGGAACTTGTTTAATTCACTGAATTGCCAGGTTTACACCACTCAGGATTTCAGCCCACACCACCATGTGAAACCATTCATAGAGTTGCAAAGAGTCCTGTGGCACCTTATAGAATAACAGACGTATTGGAGCATGAGCTGAAGTGGGCATTCACCCACGAAAGCTCATGCTCCAATACGTCTGTTATTCTATAAGGTGCCATCAGACTCTTTGCTGCTTTTACAGATCCAGACTAACACGGCTACCCCTCTGACACATTCACAGAGTGAGTCAGTTTACTTTGGCACTATAAAATCATGGGATGTACCCTCCAAAGTCTTAACTCCATACACAAGTGAGTAGAGCACCACTGTAGACCCAGGGCATCACAACAACCCCCATGGAACTCAATTGCTATTTGACACTGTAGCTGTTCTTCCTTGTGGTAGACAAATATGAAGGAAAGAAACGCAGGCTGGATCACAACTTAAATCCATTTTAACCCTAATGTGTATCAATTCCTAATAACTTTCCAAAACGAATTTCAACCAGGTATTTTCCAACCTTGGTTTCTGCCCATATATGATTTTTTTTGATAAGTTTGAACAAAAATGCTTCCGCCATACTTTAGTATGGGGCAGAAACTAGCTATTCCTCATTATAAAGTAATTTTTGCAATTTAAAATTTAAGAAACCATTCTAGCACCAATCTTTCTCAGGGTAGAGAGTTGAAATCTGGCATGTTAACAACCAGCAGCAGGAAAGGAGCCAGACAAGCTGTGGGTTGAGAACCCCCAGCTGAGAACTGCTACCATGGAGCAAGCCTTTTCCCATCAATTGTTTCATGGACCGCAAAGTACTGAATCAACTCTGAACAGTGAAGAGAGCAAGACTGAGTCAGGAGACCTGAGTTCTAGTCCCTGCTCAGCTGACCTGCTTTGGGGTCTTTGACATGTCACTTCACCTTTCAGCATCAGTTTTTTCTATTCTTAAAATTGGGACAGTTGTATTTACCTCTTTGTAAAGTGCTTTGAGATCTACAGATGAAAAACATTATAGAAGAGGTCAACAAAAGATAAAGATGCCTTTCGCAAATCTGATTCACACAATATAACTACCTAATACAAGTTGACTAAAAAAAGCAGAAAAGAAAATTAAGCTCCTTATACACCACTCAAATGGCAGGTTTCACATGTCAGCTTTACAACTTAGATCTCACATGTAAAAATCATGAAATTCTAAAAAAATATGTCTGTTTTCAGATCCTAGCTAAGCAACCTAACAAATAGGTCCTATCACACAAGACCAATCCTGCTAAAGAGAGATATGGTTGGAACAGACAGCTTCAGCATTTGAGGCATGCGCAGAGAAACAGAAGGTAATGAGTAGTGCTGATACTAATGCTGAAAAGGACAATCAAGCTCCGATTTGCTTAGCTACTTAGCTCAGTGGCACTGTAGATTCTGAAGTAGACTGGGCACTGTGACTGGTTCAAGGTGCTCTTCAAAAAACTTTCCCTTGGTTCTTCCAACAGCATCAAGGACCATGCCAAGATTTACACAAATCAATTTCAAAACCAATTGTGCTATGGCAATCAAAACCAGAACCAAAACAAGAAGATCTACAAAGCTATTGTAACAACACAACTACTGGGTTAATTACAAACGGTCCATCAAAAAAAAAAAAAAAGGACAATAAAACCATACATGAGGATGTACAACTTCTGTATCAAGAAAAAGGTCTTCCTATGGATGTTGGCAAAGACTGGAACTCTGGTCTCATTCCTATCACACTTGGTTAAACCTGCACAAAGAAAAAGTTTTCCTGTGCCTTTACTGCACACATCCTATTACAACTACTTATTTTCAGGACTTTTTGATTTACTCAGAGTATTTATTTTAACTGTCATCTCCTTTTCCTATTCTTAGCATACTTTTTGCCTAAAACACTTAATTTTAATGAGGTTTAATGGATTTGCACCTATATATAAGAATGCTTAGTAAAATGCATTCTCAGTGCCTGTCATAGTAAGGTACAGACACTGAATAAAATTATGACAGTGAATCTTACTGAATATTGTACTTCTGAATCATCTCCAATTTATTTATAAATACGTTATGTTTCATGAAGTCAGAACTACGAGCACACTGAATAAATATATTAAATCCCAATCCTTTGTCTGGGAAACCTACTTAAAGTTCATGATAATTTTTATCACTCAAAACTTCCAGGAGTATCTCAAAAGGAGACTGTCTGAAATTTTTAACTGAGATCTAGAGCCCATGTTATATAAATGGCTCTTTCCTGTACTAATGATGCGTGACATGAGTCACTGTTTTAAAGCATCTAGCACTTCACATATCCACATCCTTTTAAGTGGTGAACAAACCTGATCAAAGAGATTTATCCAGGTTTGAATCTAACTATACAGGTTCTCAGTTTCCAACAGCAAACTGGAACTTTGCCAGTTCGGGGTGTGGGGAGGAAGAGAAGCTCTCCAAGCACAAATGAAAATTCTAACAATCTATAGATCTTCTGAAACTAAATAGGCCCATATTTCACATCCCCCAAGGCTACTGGTTTTTAAATCATTAAAAAAAGGTAAGAGAGAGACTAAGCTGACAATGACATATTAATGTTATTAATTTTTTTTTCAGAATTTTCATAAAATTTCTATATTTTCAGCCTCTGGTTATACTTCTACATCTTTTGTAGAAACAGAACACACACACACACACACACACATACACACACACACACAGTGACTAATTTCTTACACGGCTTCATCATCATAGTGTCTGATGATCAATAGAAAAAATCAAAGGCAAAGAAAACTGCTTTATTAGAAAGAAGGAAAATAATCCATTTCTAAACCAGCCCCCGTAAACAGTCAGAAAACAAATACTTCTGCTACTCTACTAATAATGATCTTACAAATAGCAAGTTCTATCTAGCTGAGTCCAAAAGACTTTTCAATCTTTATGTTTGAATGAGCTTGTGTATGCATCAGAGGGATAGCTGTGTTAGTCTGGATCTGTAAAAGCGGCAATGAGTTCTGTGGCACCTTATAGACTAACAAACGTATTGGAGCATGAGCTTTCGTGGGTGAATACCCACTTCGTCGGATGCATGACTGTATGCATCACTGTCCATCTGGGTGTCTCCTTTAGCTCAGACACTATTTGCCTGTGTTTTGGAGCATGAAGAGCAGAGTTCTAACTAGGGTGACAAGATGTCCTGATTTTATACGGACCGTCCCGATATTTGGGGCTCTCTCTTATATAGGCACCTATTGCCCTCCACACCGACCTGGTTTTTCCACACTTGCTATCTGGTCACCCTAGTTCTAACACATTGCTTTTGTGCAGTTCTGAATAGTTGTTCTGGGCAGGTTTGTATTGGTTGCTCAGTTTGATACCAATGTGACTTTCCAAGCAGACAAGTGAAAATTATACATTTTACTGAAGAAAAACACATCTGGCTTCTGCCTCTTGTGACAGACCTAGACCAGTGGGGTACAGGAGTATGGCAGAGGGCAAATATACTGTTCACTGGATGAGTAGCTTTCTGTTCCCTGAGTGGCCAGAGCAGGGCTGCACTAGAGTAATCAGGAAACTGCTAGACCAATTAAGGCAGACAGGATGATAAGATTACCTACAGCCAATCAAGGCAGGCTAATCAGGGCACTTGGATTTAAAAATGAGCTCACTCCAGTCAGGGAGGGAGGGAGGAGCCAGAGGAGAAGAAGTGCATGTGAGGAGCGGAGAGCAAGAGGCATAAGGAGCTGAGAGTGAGAGGGTGTGCTGCTGGAGGACTAAGGAGTACAAGCGTTATCAGACACCAGGAGGAAGGTCCTGTGGTGAGGATAAAGAAGATGTTTGGAAGAGGCCATGGGGAAGTAGCCCAGGGAGTTGTAGCTATCATGCAGCTGTTACAAGAGGCACTATAGACAGCTGCAATCCATAGGGCCCTGGGTTGGAACACGGAGTAGAGGGTGGGCCCGGATTCCCCCCAAACCTCCCAACTCCTGATCAGACACAGGAGGAGCTGATCCAGACTATGGGGAAGATCACTGAGGTGAGCAAATCTGCCAATAAGCACAGGACCCACCAAGGTAGAGGAGGAACTTTGTGACACACTTTAAAATTCAATATTTGCTAGAAAACAAGTTGCCAG
The DNA here is from genome assembly GCF_025201925.1 of Gopherus flavomarginatus. Lineage (NCBI taxonomy): Eukaryota > Metazoa > Chordata > Testudines > Testudinidae > Gopherus > Gopherus flavomarginatus. The sequence goes on along the minus strand of NC_066619.1, from coordinate 267,032,137 downwards.
TTGTTTTCAATTAACCTTTGCAGAGGTACTATACCATTTTTTCTCTTAAATAAACTAAATCTGTTCAAGCATTTCCCAAAAGTATGCATTCTGAAAGCATACAGAGTGAAATTTAGAAGTACAGTAGTATGGAAAACTGAAGCTTGTGTATCATGTGCTCTAATTTCACACTAGAAATGGTGGGGGGAGGGAAAGTCTGACAGCTTCAAATGGCTCAGTCTCCTACAAAAAGAGATTGGTACAGCATAATCAATGTTGAAGTTTATGGGCTAAATGAAGGATTTTTCTAGAGTGCTTAAAGGGAGTTAGGTGTCCAAACCTCATTGAAGCATCTTTCAAATAGGTATCAAAACACGTCATTGTTTGGTATAATATACACTTTTCATAAAAATATAACTGTAGGTATGGGCAAACCCCCGTGATTTTTAAATTTTGTTTTATTTTGGGGGAATGGCATATTATTTTGTCATATTCATTTTGCCTGGCTCCCTGCACCAGCAGCACCACTCAGGTATGGCTCGGCTTCCCCTCCAGCATAACGATAGGGGAGTGGCAAAGCTAAATTTGAGTGAGTGGCACTGAACCCTGTGCCTCACGTCACATCACGTCACGTCACTACATCACTCACTCATATTTGGGCCAATCACCTCACCATCATCCTGACAGAGGGGCAGCTGGGTCAAACCTGAGTGGCGCTGTGACCCATGATCCAGATCACAATTCCTGGAGGAGGGACAGGACAGGAGCTGACACTACAGGGTGAGTTTCATTTGATATTTTTTCATTTTATTTCGTATTTGCAAAAAAGGTGGTGGTAGGTATATGACAGCTAGATAGAATGACAGCTAGCTAAAATGAGCACTTTCAGGTAAGATTTAAGACAACTGATATTACCACCAGTGAGAAGGTGTGTAGCACAATGTTTGGACCCTCTGTAACAAACTGTTGGGCAGGAGAGAGGAGCCAAGTGTAGCCCAGAGGCAGCTGAACTCTGGCTACATCCGCACTGCAGGCCACTTGCGCCAGCATGTAGGGTATGTGTAGCTGTACACCACAGTGAAAAGCAGACTGCATCCACAATGCAGTGCATAGCTACTTGAGTCAGTGAAAGGCTCTGGCAGGGGGGATGCAGCAGGGAAAGACATCAGCAGCTGCCCTCTACTGGGTCCTTTCATGGCAGCAAAGAAAAGTTCTGGCAAGAAGGCAGTAGGGAAAGTCTTAGCCCCTACTAGAGTCTTTTCCCGTGGTGGGGAAAGGCTCTAGCAGTGGGTAAGCAGCAGGACACTGCACTACTAAAAGTAGAAGTATAAATGGAGAGGCACAGCTTTGGTGAGTAGATAATTGCATACGGCAGTGGTCCCCAACCTTTTTGTGGCCAGTAGCACATTCATGTTTTCAGAAGAGTGTGGTGGGTGCCAACAATTTTTCAAGGTTTATTTTGTATTTGTACATTAAATATGAAAATCATGTTTAATATACATAATATATGAATCCATAATATAAAAAGGGTAACTTTACATGTAAAAAGGTATTAATTGAATTATTTGGCAATTACTCTTTCACCTTACCATGTGATTTTGCTCTTTTTTTATCTACCTGTAAGAAAAATTAAGGAGTTTTTACAAAATAAATATTAAACAGTTTTCATCTTATTTATTTTTAAAAAGTTAAACACTGTTGAACTGCTGGTCCAAATATATTTTATTGATTATTCTTACTTTAACATAGAATGAAGCCTGCAGCCCCGGAGTTCTCTCACAGGCTTCTCTCACCTGCTAGGCACGAGGCGGATGCACATAAATGCCCCAGCAGACACCATGGTGCCCGCAAGCACCGCGCTGGGGACCACTGGTATAGGGTATGTGTTTGGGTACATATCCACAACCTTCAGGCATGTCTTTACTCACTTAAGCTGTCCCGGATTGTCTTCTGTTATCTATACCCGTGCCTGGGCAGGGCTGTCTGTGTATGTATTCTACACATCACCACAAAAATCATGCAGCATAGACATAGCCTCAGAGTAAGTAAAGTAGGAAGGAATGGTAAGATCAGGGAGAAGAGAGACTTATTTTTTTTGTTTATGGAAAGCACGGGAATATTCTCTTTAAAAAGCTGTCATTGGTATCCATCAGCATCAGATGCAGATAAGTGTGTAAAGATGCATGTTCATGTATAGGAAAATAACAGATTGAGATTCTAAACACTAACGAGGTGTTAAGTGTCTCTGACTTTATTCTCCCTTGGTCAGTTTTAAGACTCAAGTACACTAAACATTACAAACATTCGAGCAAGGGGATGTTCAAAGACATTTTCTTCTTTTAGTCTCTTTAAATGCCATGTTTTTTACTTTAGCTAGGTCACTACACTTTGAGTTCTGATGTCATGGTCTATAAACATCTTTCCAGTTAATGCTGAAATGAAAGCACAAAAAAGTTTCTCAGTTTAACACATTATCTTTGGGAAGCTAAAGGTAACATTCTGCTTCAAGAATAATTTTACTCTCAACTGCTACAGTTTATCCTGCTTTTGAAAAGCAAACAGATTGTGCTTTTGAGTTGCTTTAATGGATTTTTGCTTGTAAACCTATACAGAATATTTTCACTAGGTCATATGTAATTCTGGGCCCTTATTGGACTTTACACAGAACACACAAGATGTGCTCCTGACAAAGTATTTTTCTCTGTTTTTGTCATGAATTTATTGTTTATATTGACCTTAAATGTTTTTAACATACACAAATGTAAACTCAAGACTGTGCCAAGAGTCTAAAGATAACAATTCATTATGGTCTAAGCTTTTACTGTGGCTGAGCTCTTCAAAGTAATTTGAAATGGACAATCATGTTGAAAAGTAATACAAGAGACACGACCATGGTATTTTCCATAGCTGAGCTCTGACAACAGTACTAGGATTTTGATAATAAAACATGACATTAAATACATAAAAATGACCCCACTAAAATAGCTTTGTGAAATTATATGTTAATTGTGAATCTGGTGCCTGCGGATGCAAAGTACTAGCAGCACTGACTGAAGCGAGACACAATGAAGCTCTCTGATCTGCATCTTGAGCGGGGACTGCCAAACATGCCAGGTTATGACACTTCTATATTAGAACTATATTTGCCAAGGACTACATTTAGACTATCATATTCACCTTCCACTATAACTGAAGTCAGAGTGGAAAGGTGGATTTAAATCCTGAAGTGAAAAGCATCTCTCTCAACATCCTAATGTGGACCTATAACTCCAAAATGACAGACAGAACATGGAACCTCTCCCACCTACTCCTCACGCCTGCCCCACTGTTTCCTGTCATAATCTCTCCCTCAGAACTTACTCTTTCCTACCTCCCTGCATTATAACCACACTATTTTTCCACATTCCTCCCAACCCATTTACTTATTAGCCTCAGAAGTATGAAGGATTCAGGCAGCCAGGTGGATGATAATTAGGTGTCAAAGTGGCATCAGGGGAGCATACTATAAGGAGAAGAGGTGCACCTCAGCCTGATGCCCTACACATAGTGAGGAAAAAACATTACAGGAAGAGGGGATGGACAAGCAGATGTGGGGAGACAACTCTTCCCCTCACCCCCACCCCCCTAAAAAAACACCTTGCCTCAATATATGGTGCTCTCTGAATTTAAGTGTGTCAAGAAAATAGTGCACTAAACATAGGTACCCAAATGGGAATTTGCCTAGGAGTCAGACACTAAGGTTTAGAATACAACAGCCCCTACAAATTCTGAAGCATGTGATGTTGCAAGGGATTTGGACTATCCTATATTCTATACTGCAGAATATACAATTCAGCTGGGATACACTGGGTCAGAGTCATCTTTCAAGAGCAGATTTATTTAGTAAGGCTAAGGGAAAGTGGCTAGAGGTGAGATCACCTGGGTCTAGAGTATGCCTCTGGTAGAAAGGGGGTCACTTGATCAAAGCAGGTGACTTGGCAAGACTGATTTCCTTACTTCTCATCTAGCCCTTACCCCCTGGCAACCTGATAAAAATGCCCCACTGTGAAGGTACATTTTTGGGGAGTTGGGAAGGTACTGCACTTAAGTACCATGTGTCCTGGGGCACAAAACTAAAAGGAATTTGGGGCACTGCAAACTATTGCATCCCTATCAATATATTAAATGGGTGAGGCAGGGGAAGTCTTCTGACACAGACCAGGGATTCACAAGCATATGGGGCAGGTAATCTCATTCCATAGTCCATTAGCATATGGGTTTTTTGTATTCCAACCCCAGAACTGATAAAAATAAGTAATATCTATCCAATCCTTCCCTATGAAATATGTGCAATGTGGCCTGTTCATGGTTAGGCTGAAGTCTTTAGATCATGATTTGAGGACTTCAGTAACTCAGCCAGAAGTTAGAGGTCTATTACAGAAGTCGGTAGGCAAGGTTCTGTGGCCTGCAATGTGCAGGAGGTCACACGAGATCTCAGCCTATTTACCATTGTGAGCCAGATATGCACCTCTCTTTGAGTTATGTGGGCTGCATCCGCACTATATATATATATATATATATATATATATATATATTATATATACACACACACACACACACACACACACACTACCTGCTTGGCCCTGAGGAAGTCACACAGGCTGCAGCTGTGTGCTGACTGGACCACAAGCAGCCCATGGGCTGCAGGTTGAGAATCACTGGGCTAAATCATCACAATCACAGAATCACAGAACTGGAAGGGACATCAAGAGGTCATCTAGTCCAGTCCCCTGCACTCAAGGCAGGACTAAGTATTATCTAGACCAGTGGTCCAACGTGGTGCCCGCGGGCACAATGGCGCCCACAGGGGCATCTTAATGCACCTGCAGCCTGGCCCCCGGGAGAGCACTCGCCGAAATGCTGTCGAATTTCAGTGGCATTTCAGCAGGGACGCCTCTCGCTGACGCCATTTGCCGTCAACAAGTGGCGTCATCGAGAGAGGCATCGCAGCCGAAATGCCGCCAAAATTTGGTGGCATTTCAGTGAGTGCTCCACCACCGCAGTGGTCCTTCGGCAGGCGCCTGCCAGCCAAAAAGGTTGGGGACCACTGATCTAGACCATGCCTGACAGGGGTTTGTCCAACCTGCTCTTAAAAACCCCCAATGATGGAGATTCCACAACCTCCCTAGGCATTTTATTCCAGTACTTAACCACCCTGACAGTTCAGAAGATTTTACTAATGTCTTACCTAAACCGCCCGTGGTGCAATTCAAGTCCATTGCTTCTTGTCGTATCCTCAGGAGGTTAAGAAGAACAATTTCTCCCTCCTCCTTATAACAACCTTTTATGTACTTTAACTGTTATGCCCCATCTCAGTCTTCTCCAAACTAAACAAACCCCATTTTTTCAATCTTCCCTCATAAGTCATGTTTCTAGATCTTTAATCATTTTTGTTGCTCTTCTCTGGACTTTCTCCAATTCGTCCATCTTTTCTGAAATGTGATGCCCAGAACTGGACACAATACTCCAGCTGAGGCCTCATCAGGGCAATGTAGAGTGGAAGAATTACTTCTTGTGTCTTGCTTACAATACTCCTGCTAATATATCCCAAAATGATGTTTGCTTTTTTTTTTTTTTTGCAACAGTGTAACATTGTTGACTCATATTTAGCTTGTGATCCACTCTGACCCCTACATCCCTTTCGACTGTACTCCTTAGAAGGCAGTCATTTCCCATTTTGTGTATATGCAACTGATTGTTCCTTCTTAAGTGGAGTACTTTGCATTTGTCCTTCTTGAATTTCAGCCTATTTACTTCAGACCATTTCTCCAGATCGTTTTGAATTTTAATCCTATCCGCCAAAGCACTTGCAATCCCTCCCAGCTTGGTATTGTCCACAAAGTTTATTAGTGTACTGTCTCTGCCATTATCTAAATCGTTGATGAAGATATTGAACAGAACCAGACGAGAACTGATCCCTGCAGGATCCCACTTGTTATGCCCTGCCAGCATGACTGTGAAACACAGATAACTATGCTCTGGGAATGATTTTCCCATCAGTTATGCACCCACCTTATAGTAGCTCCATCTAGGTTGTATTTCCCTAGTTTATTTATGAGCAGGTCATGCAAGACAGTATCAAAAAGCCTTACTGAAGTCAAGGTATATCACATCTACCTTTTCTCCCCCACCCCCCATCCACAAGACTTGTTACTCTGTCAAAGAAAGCTATCATGCTGGTTTGGACATGATTTGTTCTTGACAAATCTATGCTGACTGTTACTTATCACCTCATTATCTTCTAGGTGTTTGCAAATTGATTTAATTATTGTTCCATTATCTTTCCAAAGTAGAGAAGTTAAGCTGACTGGTCTGTAATTCCTCAGGTTGTCCTTATTTCCCTTTTTATAAATGAGTACTATATTTGCCCTTTTCCAGTCTTCTGGAATCTCTCCCGTCTTCCATGACTTTTCAAAGATAATTGCTAATGGCTCACGTATCTCCTCAGTCAGCTCCTTGAGTATTCTAGGATGCATTTCATCAGGCCTTGATGATTTGAAGACATCTAACTTTTCTAAGTAATTTTTGACTTGTTCTGTTCTTATTTTAGGCTCTGATCCTACCTCATTTTCACTGACATTCACTATGTTAGATGTCCAATCGCCACCAACCTTCTTGGTGATAACCAAAACAACGAAGTCATTAAGCACCTCTGCCATTTCCACATTTTCTGCTATTGTCTTTTCCCCCCTCATTGAGTAACAGGCCTACTCTGTCCTTGGTCTTCCCCTTACTGTTAATGTATTTGTATAAAGTTTTCTGGTAACCCTTTATGTCCCTAGCTAGTTTGATCTTGTTTTGTGCCTTGACCTTTCTAATTTTGTCCCTATACACTTGTGTTATTTGTTTATATTCATCCTTTGTAATTTGAGTTTCCACTTTTTGTAGGACTCCTTTTTGATTTTTAGATTATTGAAAATCTTCTGGTTAAGCCAGAGTGGTCTCTTGTCATACTTCCCATCTTTCCTATGCAGTGGGATAGTTTAGATTTGTCTGATGTGATAATTAGTTAGACTCTTAATGTAGTGGAGCTTTAGAGTAGCTTACTTGAAATACACTTTAAAAATAATAATTTTTACATTCTTTAACATAAGTATTATAATGGCAAGTACTGTAAAATGGAATTTTGCTGAATATATACTATAGTTGACTCAGACTCCAAGGTCAGAAGGGACCATTGGATAAAAGTGATCATGAAATGGTAGAATTCATGATTCTAAGGACCGGTAGGAGGGAGAACAGCACAATAAAGATAACGGATTTTAAGAAGGCAGATTTTAGCAAACTCAGGGAATTGGTAGGTAAAATTCCATGAGAAGCAAGTCTAAGAATCATTCTATGATTCTATGTCAGTTTGCTCTCATGCCCTTAAAAATGTCTCTTTGAAAAACTGCCAACTGTCTTCAATTGTTTTTCACCTTAGACTTGCTTCTCATGGAATTTTACCTACCAATTCCCTGAGTTTGCTAAAATCTGCCTTCTTGAAATCCGTTGTCTTTATTGTGCTGTTCTCCCTCATACCGGTCCTTAGAATCATGAATTCTACCATTTCATGATCACTTTTATCCAATGGTCCCTTCTGACCTTGGAGTCTGAGTCAACTACAGTATATATTCAGCAAAATTCCATTTTACAGTTGTCATAAACAGATAAGAAAAGTTAATAGCACAGAAGTACTTTATATCTCTTTGACTGTAAAGGGTTAACAAGTTCAGTAAGCCTGGCTGTCACCTGACCAGAGGACCAATCAGAGGACAGGATACTTTCAAATCTTGAGGGAGGGAAGTTTTTGTGCTGTGCTGTTAGTGTTTGGTTGTTGTTCACTCTGGGGGCTCAGAGGGATCAAAAGTGCAACCAGGTTTCTCTCCAATCTCTCCAATACAGGCTCTTATAAGTTCAGACTAGTGAGTACAAGGTAGATAATGCGAGTTAGGCTTATGGTTGTTTTCTTTATTTGCAAATGTGTATTTGGTTGGAAGAAGTTCAAATGTGTATTTGGCTGAAAGGAGTTCAAATTGGTATTTTGCTGAAAAGATTTTAATTTATACTTATATATTTAGGCTAGGAGGGTGTTCCCAGTGTCTATAGCTGAAAGACCCTGTACCTATTCCATTTTTTTTAAATATACAAAGATAATTTTTACTGTTTTTTCTTTCTTTAATTAAAAGCTTTTCTTGTTTAAGAAGATAATTGTTTTTTTTATTCTGGTGAGACCCCAGGGGACTGGGTCTGGAATCACCAGGGAATTGGTGGGGAGAAAGGAGGGAAGAGGGAGAGAGAGAGGCTGATTTCTCTCCGTGCCAGGATTACTTTCTCTCAGGAAGAGTCTGGGAGGGGGAAAGAGAAGGAGGGAGGAAGGTGAATTGTCCTCTCTGTTTTGTGATTCAAGGAGTTTGAATCTCAGTGATCTTCCAGGGTAACCTAGGGAGGGGAAGCCTGGGAGAGGCAACGGTGAGGGAAAGGGTTTACTTTCCTTTTGTTAAGATCCAGAGGGTCTGGGTCTTGGTGGTCCCTGGACAAGGTTTTGTGGGGACCAGAGTGTACCAGGCACTGGAATTCCTGGTTGGTGGCAGCGCTACAGGTTCTAAGCTGGTAATTGAGCTTAGAGGAATTCATGCTGGTACCCCATCTTTTGGACGCTAAGGTTCAGAGTGGGGGATTAGACCATGACAACAGTACTTGCCATTATAGTACTTATGTTAAAGAATGTAAAAATTATTATTTTTAAAGTGTATTTCAAGTAAGCTACTCTAAAGCTCCACCACATTAAGAGTCTAACTAATTATCACATCAGACAAATCAAAATTCTTAGCAAAAAGGATAATATATAATAGTCTTATGGACTGGTGGGTTAGGTTAATTATTTTAATTACCCTGTACATGGATTCCTTTTTTGAACAAGTTATTGGTATAAGCACTACTGTCAACATATTAAACCTAAATTATTAGTGCTTCTAACAGCATAACATAATAAAAAACTAACAAAACTCAAAACAAGTCAATGTAATCTTGCCAAAATAAGTAACAAATTCAGTATATGTTAAAATGAAAATGATACTGCATTCAAACCCACAGAGGACATCTATGACTAAAATTAACATTTACATATCATGCATAAGTAAGCTTGTTCAGTGCTTTTTATGTGAGGAAGTAAAATAAGACCCCTAAATTTATAAGTTTTACCACTTTGTTGTGCCCATAATTATTCATAGTGACGGTGAAAAAAACCATAAAATATGTATGCTCACGGCATACAGTTCACTAGCTACTTCAATGGTACTCTCACATAAGGTTTATCTCCTAGCATTTAATAAAAATAAACAAAACCTATTTTTCCTTTTGATGCAGTAGCAAATTCAAGTTTATTAATGTATCCAGAATATAAATAAGTAGTGATAAGTAATAACTAAAGCCTTTGAAAGGTATTAGATACACATTTTAACTATAGCATTTAATTCTTAGAGTTTGTTACAGAATTCACATTATAATATACTTAGCACTAAACTGTGGCACCAATAGTACACCAGTATGGGGGCACAGAACGGTGCATGGCACCCCCTACATGCTCTTGGGGTAGATACCCTCACGCAGATAGCAATGCAGGAGGGAAAGCAGGCTCCGCAAAGCTATGTCCCAATATCATCAGGGCCAGCTCCAGGCACCAGCGCAGCAAGCAGGTGCTTCGGACGGCCAACGTAAAGGGGCAGCACATCCACCTCTTCGGCAGCAATTCGGCTACGGGTCCCTCAGTCCCAAGAAGCAGTGGCAGTAGAGCTGCTGCCAATCGCAGCCTCTTTTTTTTGGCCGCTTGGGGCAGCAAAAACGCTGGAGCCAACCCTGCATATCATGCAGATGGATGAGTGGAGTCAGAGATCAAATGGAACCTTGGTTCTGTCCTCTTCCCTCCTCACATTTTGTTAGCTAACTTAGCTACACCAGCATGCCAGGGAATGTTCGCTGCACCAAGTATAGACCCAGCACTGCGGGAAACAGGAGGCAGATTGTGACTTAATCACAGTCTCCCATCTGAGCTCTTGCTGAGACAATGCAATAATGTGTTACCCCTTGCCTAAGGTTCATGATAAAGCCTCAAACGAGCACTTATATGAGTTTGTGATGGCTTATTTAAATTCACACAAAGCTCTTCTACAATTTTGTCTTGCACTGTTTATCTAGGGGGAAAGTGTAAAATAGTTTCATTTCATATGAATTATATTGGTTCAAGAGCTTATCAATTTTTGAGATGGCAAGAAGTTTACAGTTACACATCTCACTTAGTACAATCACAACATCGGTTATGGTCCAGTGAATAGGGCACCGGCTTGAAAATCAGAATGTTTGAGTTCTACTCCTAGCTCTGCCACTGACCCACTGCATGAACTTAGGTGAAATAGATTTGCCCATGACTGTTCTGAAATTTCTTATCCTTTGTAAAACTCTGAAATCTGTGGCTGCAAAGTATAATTATTAAAATCAATGTTGTCAACAAAACCCAAGCCTAATGAATCACCATATTTACTAAATAAAGCCTGGCACCAGCATCAGGGGAACCCATCAAGCATAGATGCTTTGATGCAGTGGCACCGAATTCCCACATAAGCAAAAAAGGTACCCAGTTTCTGCACACACACCCCTTTACCACCTGGCTTTCCTCTCTGGCTCCTCAGGATCCAGGGTGGTGGAACTTTATGTGCTGAACACAGCTGGTGAGTCAGAGGGGCAGGCTGGCAGCCTCAGAGAACAGAAGTAGTTGGCAGAACTTGATACAGAAATGCATAGATCATTAGGAGTTCTATTGAGCAAGGGGATTTTTTGTATTTAAGTTTAAACCTCTTTTTAAATGTTAGTTAGCAATGTTATAGGACTAACTGTGCAAGAAGTTTGGAGTTTGTAAACTGTGGCCCTTTAGCTACAGAAGCTTGGGGGAAAAAAAGGAAAATTTTGAGTTTGTTTTATTAACCAAAATATTATTGAAAATTGTGTTGCCTCCTACAGACTGAATAATTTGAATTTAGTCTCCAAAAATCAACACAATGTGTGAAATTGACAAAGCAGTTCAAAACCTCAGGGTCTTGATCAACTCATTCCTACGCCGAGTTAATCAGTTGGCGTCAATGGTAAATCTCTTCCTTCCATCTACTTCATCCTTTCTTCCCAAAGTGACCAGCTAGCCAAAGTGACCTATTTGTTCATCACGTCCAGACTGGATCAGTGTACGCAAGGCTGAAGGCAGAAGTTACACATACAAAGTCCAGCTCATGCAGAATACAGCAGCTATGTCCTCAGTGGTTAATGGGCTGTAGCAATCACACCACCACCAGTGCTCCATCCATCCACTGACTCCCAGTCCATTTACCCTACAAGACCCTGATGCTGATCTTCAAGGCCATCAAAGTATTAGTCATGGCATTTCCATCCATGATGCATCAAAAACAATTGGACAATCTCTTTGTTCACTGTTTGTACAGCACTTAGCTGTAATAATGAACCAGGACTCCACTGTGCTCTTAGGCACTACAGTAATACAAATAAATAATAATAATCAACTTCTCTGGAACACTCCACTTTACAAGCCAGAGAACAAGGCATTTGAGATTCAGAGAGAACTCATTCTTCGTTGAGAAGGATTCAGCTCTGGAACAGGATTCCTAACTAGTTCAGACTCTGGATTGATTTACTATCTTCCGGGCATATTATATTATAAGACTCTCTTGTTTGATTAAGCTTTCTCACAATCAAATTTAAAAAGGGGGAGTGTAAGTAGGAATGAAAATAACATGTAAAAACAATTGTGTAACCAATTAAAGTTCTATCAGTTACACAAACGTTTACCTGGGGAACTAAAGGTTCCGGGAATGCTGTTTTACGCATGGCTCTGCTGCTGTGCCTGCGCCTGGAGATCCTCACTGATGCCCCCACGCCCACATCCCAGCACACCTGGCATCCCGGCTGCCCTCCCTGCACCTGAGGCTTTGCTGCCCCTAAGGCTCTGCTGCCACCCGGCATTTTGGTGTGCCCTAGCAGCCAGGAGGGACCCCGGGTATGGAGCCAACAGCCTGGAGGAAACCTGGGTATACCAGGACGCCGGGCAGCAGCAGAGCAGCAGCTAGAACCCCGGCATGGGGAATGGCAGGCTGGAGGGACCCTGGCAACCCAGTGTGCCCCCGGCATGCGTGGCTGCAGTTAACCGGTTAAACTTAGCAGGGAAGGAAGAAAGCAAAATATTATATATACACCGAGCAAAATCTCATTTCATTTATCAAGGAAAGAAAACAGGAAGAAGACTCGAAGACCAGTAAGTGACTCACTGTGAAAACTTAAATTTACCTGGGAAGTGCTTAGTGATGGACAGTAACAGATATTACCCTCTACCACTGAATGAAAATAAGATCCAAATTAAGAAAAAAGTACTGTTAAAATATAATGAAAGATCAATGTGTCTAGGTAACCATACTGCAACAAGAGGGGAACTGGTGAGCAGAGAGCCTCTGAGAAAGCGAAGACACTCAAAGTTTTCCGATTTGTTTTGGGGGATTTTTAAACACTCAACTTTACACTGTCAGAATGTGGCACAGAAGTGTAAAAATGCCTTAGCGTAAATGAAAATGAGACCCAAACTGTTTCAGTTTACTCGTAAGGCAAACTCTTGCATAAGGGACAATAGATACGAGAATTCTGGTCATTTTTATTTCACAGGTTGCGCCTTGAGAGGACATGTATTAGACAAACAGAGAAATGTAGGGCTAGAAGGGACCTTGAGAAGTTATCAAGTCCAGCCCATTGCACCGAGGCAGGACCAATTAAACCTAGACCACCCCAACAGGGTGTTTGTCCAACCTGTTCTTAAAAAAACCCAATTATGGGGATTCCAGAATCTTCCTTGGAAGATTATTGCAGAGCTTCTCTGAACTTAAAGTTACAAAGATTTTCCTAATATCTAACTTAAATCTCCCTTGCTGCAGACAAAGCCCATTACTTGTCCTACCATCAGTGGACATGAAGAACAATTGATCACTGTCCTCTTTGTAACAGGGATGTATTTAGAGTTCTATTTTTGGTTCCTGCCCTAAGAATCTGAAGAATGATTACCAGAAGCAGCAGACTGAAATCATATTCTGAAGTTTTCAAAAGCTGTCTTTCACTAGGATTCTCTTTTTTTAAATACAGTGGAGACATGAGGTTTGAATATGTTAGGAACTGTTGATGTTTAATTTGATCCTCAGTCTCCTCCAAGTCGGTGTGATTTGGAGGTCCTGCTCTAAGAAGTACTCTGATAAGCCCCAGTGGAAAGAAAGGTCAGATTTTTGTGCAAAACCAAGAGGGCAGCAGGGAAAGGTCAGTTTAATTTTTGAAAGCCTTACATGTAGTATGTAAGAACACACAGATGAGGCAATCCCTGTTTCTTAATCTAAAAACATATTTCAGCAGATCATGTAAATTCAGTATTGGATGAACCAAGGAAATGGTGCCGTTCTTTCTGAAAAGAGCACACAATATGCAAAAAAAGGCCTTGCCTGCTATAGAAAGGGTATACTAGTACAGCTATACCAGCTAACTCTTGTAGTTGCGATGCACCTTATACCAGTTCCCTGAATGAAATTAACTACAATGGCAAAAGGACATTTTTTGCCAATATAACTGCATCTGCACTGGGGTTTTTGCTGGTACAGCTATGTTGGTTAGGAGCGTGACCGTATGGCAGAGAGGGGAGGGAAGAGAAGGACGACACACACCCACTTACTCTCCTAACCAACATAGCTAGGCCAACAAAATTTTTAAGTTTTGACTGGGCCAGGTTTCGTTGTCCCAGGTGACAGGATAATTCTGTATTGTTCAGTGTATATTCCAGTATAAAGGGAATGGAGCTTTCAGTGATCATTCAATCTACTTTTTCTTCTTCTTCTAATAAAGTGAAGCTCCATTTAGGTTTTTAAAGCAATATATATTTGAGTCCTCTCAACCAAAAGATCAAATTCTACCAATGAAAATGTTTCTAAGGTTTCTGCTAGTCCACAACATACTGGTCTGCATTACCACACACCATCTTAGATAGATGTTTATTACAGAAAACACCTACAACTACAGACACACAAGGTTCCACACAACTCAAGTTCCAGCTTATTCTGTTATTTACAAGGGACTACATTATGTCTGGAACACCATAGCACAGAGACACTCGTGTTGAACAACATGTCATTATAAACATAATTACATATAAGGTTAGGCAAAAAATAATGTGTGAATGGAAAAGATTAAAAAAAAAATCTAAACTTTTCAAGTCATATGGCAAAGGTATATTAGTCCTAAATGAAGTAATCTCCATGGGCCATATCAGGTAAAACAGAGGCAAGGAGGCAGCAAAGTTGTGTTTAACACTTGTTCTTGCTTAGTGACTGTCACAAATTTTTAGATTTGCTTTTGTCAGTAGGTTAACAGCTACTGCTGCAGCATACAGAGCTTCATGACTGCACCCACAGACAGATAATCAAGTTTCCCTTATATGGAAGCCTTCTGTTTGAAGAAGGGCTGGAACAATATGTGTGGGCTTGACAGATTTCAATTTTTTATATATAATTTTGACAGGTAGTATTATTTTTATTTTTAAAGCATTTTTTCTGTTCTTACCAATCTAAATTTTCAGGTCCACAAAATTAAGGATTTTAAGTATTGTTTTAGATTTTTATTTATTCAAATTCAGTTTTGGGAAATTGAGGAGACTGTCAGAAAATGTGGGGGGTGGGAGGAAGAAGTCATTAAATAAATTGTCTGAGTAGATGTTGAGATTCCAAAAGTTAAAGCTGTATAACCATTAAAACACAAATTGTCAACATCACACTTCACAATATATAAAGTCAATATTGGTTATCAAATTAAGTTATCAAGCTGCATTTTTCTTACTTTGTCTCTCTGTAAATTTTGATCGCCACCACTGGAAATATTTTTTCCTCAGTTTGTGTGGGTACAGTAAAATTGACATTTACAGATTTAAAAATCAAAGCTTTCCAAGCCTAAATTTTAGAGTTTATTGGAACAACATTTCCTTGTGTGATAAATAACGCACTTTGTCACAGGATGACTGAGTTCTTTTAAGGAAAAGGGTCGCAGTTCTCCTGTAGCTGAACCAGATGCACCCTGCCTAGGCCTGGCTGGGATGGTATAGTACTTGGAGTCAGGAGATAATAAGCTTGGGAGCCAGGAAGGATGAAAATATTCAGCCCACACTGAGATACCTGGAGCAGGAGATCAGCTTCCAGGGAGAGGCTTAAAAGAAAGCACCCTGTTCTGTTGCAGGAAAAAGGTGCAGAGAACAGAAATTTCTTCAGTCCCTCCCCAGGAATCAGGTGGCCTGCGTAGCAAGAGATGGAGTCTCTGGAGGAAGGAGACAGACCAGAGGAGCAGCCCCGTAGCTACTGTCCTACGTAAGGGATGAAGAATCAGGAGATAAATGAGGATGAAGAAAGCCAAGGGCCTGCAGAGCAGTAGAGAATGTTTCCTTCAATCACTGAGAGTGTTGGGGTGAAAGAAGGCCCAAGGAATTACTCCTGTGGCCATGGCCCCATATAGGGAAAAACAGGTGGGGCATGAGATTTATTAAGGCCAGGGCAGGTGGACACTGTTTGCATTATTGTTTCATTTGGGCTTTTGAACTCTATTAGCAACTCTGGAGGTAAATCTGAGAGCCCTCCAGTCTGAAGAGCAAATGAGACTGACAGAGAACCTGGAGTCACAGAAGGCCTCAGAGCCAGAACCCTTTGAGTTATGGTAGTGAACTTTACTTTGTGGTTTGAGGTTTCCATAGTAACGAGTTGTCCTATGACAGGTATTATGATCCTAACAGAGTGCTGAAGTTGTATTCTTGAGGAGCCCTGAGAAGGTGAAACCAAGAGTGAAGCCACAAGGGCCATGGCATGAGAGGGCTTTCCAAGATGCTGACCCCATGAAACACTTGGTCAGCCTCTTACAGTTAAAGCATTTATTGCAGGAATTCCAGGGACTGCATTCAGTCCAAAAGACATTCATGGCTTCCTCTTGGAAGCAGAGTGTACTTTTTAATATAAATCCAGGAGCTTTTCTATGAGAGAAGGAAGGATGTATTTCTGTCCAAAAGAAAGCCAAGTTTAAACAGATTCAGCCAGCTTCATCTTTAAAACTAACCTGAATCTAAGAGTTAGGTGTGGTCTGCCCACAGGGCTGGGAATCAGACATTCCTGTGTTCTAATGTTGACTCTGACACTAACTCCCTCTGTAACATGCGACAACTCACTTAACATTATTACCTCATGTTAGGGAACAATCATAGAAATGTAAGGCTGGAAGGGATCTCAAGAAGAAGTCATCAAGTCCAGCCCCCTGCACTGTGACAGTTCCAAATAAATTGAGACCATCCCTGACAGCTGTTTGTCTAATCTGTTTTTAAAAACCTCCAACAATAGGGATTCCACAACCAACTTTGGAGGCCTATTCCAAAGCTTCACTACCCTTCTAGTTAGTAAACTTTTCCTGATATCTAACCTAAGTCCCCCTTGCTGTAGATTAAGCCTATTACTTCTTGTCCTGCCTTCAGTGGAGAACAGTTGATCAGAGTCCTCTTTATAACAGCCCTCAACATACCTGAAGACTGTTACCACGTTCCCCCATATAGTCTTCTTTCCGCCCCCAAGTATAAATGTATCCAGTTTTTTTTTTAAACTTTTCTTCATATTAAATAGCTTATAAGAGAAGTTTGTTCAGTGTTCACATCTCAAAATCACCTTATAATGGTCATAAACTGTTGACAGACTTAAGGAGAATACAAAGGTTTGAGCAGACACGCAGATTTAAGCACCTTCTTGGTTCAAGAAGCAGAGCATTCAGTACATATATACTGCAAAGACTTGTTACAAAGCCCAAGTGCTGTACAGTAGCAGTTGTGGGGCTACATACAAGGCTTCTTTCTCCAGTGTTTTAGTTTGGTAGTTTGAGCACTAAATTCACTTTTTCAAGAAAGATGTATTTCTGCACTATAGTACTAGCAGATATGAGATATGTTCATATGGTGATACAAGCATAGGCGCTGGAAGTGGGTGGGAGGGAATGCTGCAGCATCCTCGGATTTTATGAGGGGCCACTGGCTCAGCACATAAAATCTGAGGGTGCTTCCCATGCCTATGCCCCGGCCCGGCCCGGCCCTCCACTTGCACTCTGCTCCCTGGCCGCTGGCCCCATGCCCAGACCATGCTCTCAGGGCCCCACAGCCGAGTCTCTGCTCTTTGTCCTGCGCGTGGGGTCCCAGCTACCGGCCCCTGCCTGGGACTACACTCCTGACCCCATGCCCAACCCCAGATGTGGCCTTGGCCCCCCTTCCCCATCCAGGTCCCCCCCCTTCCACAGAGACCTGCTCCCAACCTCAGCGGGGGGTGGGGGCGCAGACTGGGTAAGGGGGCTAACGTTCAGCACTCCCACTACTAAAAATGTTCCAGTGCCACTGGATACAAGGCAAAAACTATCATTGTGCCACGTTGTGCATACTTCTAGTAAAAAAGGTAAAATATATTAAGCTCTAGGCTTTCTAAATGCACTTTGACCAATTATACTTCCTTTGGGGAAGCAGCATTTGTATAGCAACATATACTATTGTAACTAGTATAGTGAACCCAGCATCCCTCAAATCATTAGGATCGGTATTATCACATCACAACTGCTAATGTGGTATTATTCCTCACTGTACACTTACTTCTGTTTTATCAAGTCTAGTTTTAATTACTCCAAATGATGGGGCTTCTATTATCATCGTTGGGAGACTATTCAGCATTTGAGATGTCATTGTTAGGAAGTTTTTCTTGATATTTGCCTAAAATTTTCCTAATTTCATCCCAATCCTCCTATTTAAACCCCTTTATTCTATTCAAAGGAATTCTCTCCCTCTGGTTTTTACACTTACGAAGTTTATTGTCTATAAACTGAAGGGTCAGTTTACATTTAGGTAAACTATTCATAATAATCCGTAATCACCTGTAAGAATACGCACAAGCAAAGAAATGTGGAAGAGTTAAAGCATATGAGAGAAAATTTCTATGTGATGTAAAGACCTGTTTTCCAAATAAAAGTATTTACAAACCATACTTAAGTTAAAAGCTAAACAAAACATGAAAAAATAAAGTATTCCTTAATAACTCTGTAGTATTTCTTAGTAACTACACAGATCTGAAGAAGAGTTTGGTGTAGCTCAAAAGCTTCTCTCACCAACAGAAGTTGGTCTAAGAAAAGATATTACCTTATCTACCTTGTGTTTTTAATATCCTGGGACTGACATGGCTACAACCACCCTTTTCTCAATGCAGATGATCATTCAACTAAGATAACTTACAATTAGGGCTGTCAAGCAATTCAAAAAATTAATTGAGCTATTAAACAATAATAGAATACCTTTTATTTACATATTTTGCATGTTTTCTACATTTTCAAATATATTGTTTTCAATTACAACACAGAATACAAAGTGTACAGTGTTCACTTAATATTTATTTTTAATTAAAAATATTTGTACTGTAAAAAAGAAATAGTATTTTTCAATTCACTTAATACAGATACTGTAATGCAGTGGTCCCCAACCTTTGTGGCCAGTAGCACATTCATGTTTTCATAAGAGTGTGGTGGGCGCCAACAATTACTCACATACAGGGCCAGCTCCAGGCACCAGTGGAGCAAGCATGTGCCTGGTGCAGCACATGCTACGGGGCGGCATGCCATCCATTCTGCAGTCTGAGTGGCTTGGGTTTTTTTGTTTTGTTTTTGTGTTTGGGGTTTTTTTTGGCGCCAGTTCTGGGCACTGCAGAGAGAAGCCGGAGAGAAGCCAGGAGGACAGAGAACACTGGCACCCGCAGCCCTGGAGTTCTGTCCCCAGCAGGCACGTTGCTGCGGCTTCTCTCTCCTGCTGGGCACTAGGCAGGCGCACATAAATGCCCTAGCGGGCGCCATGGCACCCACAGGCACCACGCTGGGGACCACTGCTGTAGTGCAATCTCTTTAACAAGAAGGTTGCACTTACAAATATAGAATTATTTACAAAAACAATTTCATTCAAAAATAAAATAATGTTAAACTTTACAGCCTACACATCCACTCAGTCCTATGTCAGCCAATCACTCAGACAAACAAGTTTGGTCACAATTTGCAGGAGATAATGCTGCCTGCTTCTTGTTTACAATGTCACCTGAAAGTGAAAACAGGCGTTCGCATGGCAGTTATAGCTAGCATTGCAAGATATTTACATGCCAGATGCAGTCAAGATTCATATGTCCCTTCATGCTTCAACCACCATTCCAGAGGACATGCGTCCATCCTGATGACGGGTTCTGCTTGATAACAATCCAAAGCAGAGCAGGCTGACATGTTCATTTTCATCATCCGAGTTAAATGCCACCAGTAGAAGGTTGATTTTATTTTTTGGTGGTTCAGGTTCTATAGTTTCTGCATCTGTGTGATGCTCTTTTAAGGCTTCTGAAAGCATGCTCCAAACCTCATCTCCCTCAGATTTCTGATAGCACTTCAGATTCTTAAACCTTGAGTCGAGTGCTGTAGCTTTTGTTTTTGTTTTTGTTTTTTTTAAATAGAAATCTCACACTGGTACCTTCCTTGCGTTTTGGCTCTGAAAAATGTTCTTGAAACGAACATTCTGGATCATCATCTGAGACTGCTATAACATGAAATATATGGCAAAATGCAGGTAAAACAGAACAGGAGACATACAATTCTTCCCCAAGGAGTTCAGTCACAAATTTAATTAATGTATTTTTTTTAAATGAGCATCATCAGCATGGAAACATATCCTCTGAATGGTGGCCAAAACATGAAGGAGCATACAAATGTTAGCATATCTAGCACATAAATACCTTGCAACGCTGGCTACAAAAGTGCCATGCAAAAGCCTGTTCTCATTTTCTGTTGACATTGTAAATAAGAAGCAGGCAGCAGTATCTCCCATAAATGTAAACAAACATGTCTGTCTTAGCAATTGGCTGAACAAGAAGTAGGACTGAGTGGACTTATAGCCTCTAAAGTTTTAGATCGTTTTGTTTCAGTGCAGTTATGTAACAAAAAAAAAATCTACGTTTGTAAGTTATACTTTCATGATAAAGATATTGCACTACAGTACTTGTATGAGGTGAATTGAAATATACCATTTCTTTTGTTTATCATTTCTACAGTGCAAATATTTCTGATAAATATAAACTGAGCACTGTACACTTTGTATTCTGTGTTGTAACAGAAATCAATATATTTGAAAATGTAGAAACATTCAAAAATATTTAATAAGTTTCAACTGATATTCTATTGTTTAACAGTGCAATTAATGCAATTAATTTTTTTGCATTAACTGTGAGTATTCGACAGCCCGACTTCAATTTTAACACTGAATTGCACTTATATTATGTTTTTCCCTCAACTTCCTTACACAGCAAGCAGAGTTAAATTCACAAGAATTAGACACTGAATAGTGATTTTATGTACAATATATCACTATGGGGAGACCAGTAAAGGAGGAAGATTTTTCAAAACATCTTTTTCAATAATTTTGGCATTTTCTTTGCTTCTTTGACACATAAAATATTCAAGGTTTAATCAAGATGATTCAGAGATAGAGGGAGACAAGAATACAAGTATTCTTAAAGCATATATAAACTAGGCAAACAGGCATCTTCATGGGAGGCTTAGTTACAGTGGATTGTTGACTGCCCAGATACAGTAACCTTATCAGATTTTGTAAAACAATTCCTTAGACAAACTAGCTTTCCATGGTAAATACTTTATTGGTAAAAAAGTGAGTAAATATCACAGGACATTCAGATCACTCGTTACAATAAAAAAAAAAACCACACACACACGAGAAGTGCCTCAAATCACTTGTTTGCATTTCCAAGACCACAGTACTCATTAGTCTGAACAGTGGCGATGCCTAAAATCATAGGTGCCGACTTCTACTCCTGCCGGTGGGGGAGAGAAGATCATTGGCCTGTAAAGAGCTTCAGGAGAGTTTTTTGATTTGTTAATAAGACTAATTAAGGAGAATAAGCTTCCTAAAATGAAGATGCATTGCACTGAAGAATCAACTTCGTGTAAATATTAGACTAATCTGATGGCTATGCAAATCCATAGAAAGTCCTCGGGCAAATAACTTGGGTTCTCTGCCTCAATTAACCCATCTATAAGAAGGGGATATCACACCACTTACAAGAAATATCCTGATGAGGTAAGCAAGATTAATTAGCTTGGAGCAATCAAGTTTCCCGATCCAATTAAGATGAGTTTAAGAATTCGGCCTACCGGAGAGGTCAACTATATTACCTTAGTCAGACTCAGTTTAAGAATGAAAATTCTTCTAAAAAGATACAGGACACTCTTAAGAAAAGAAGAATCTGCATTTTAACAATGTAACAGCAGCCATACTGGGTTAGACCAATGGTCCAGGTATCTCAGTATCCTGTCTTCTGACAGTGGTCAGAGTCCGATGCTGCATAGAGAATAGGCAGAACAGAGCAATTATCTTCCAGTCCCAGCTTCTGGCAGTCAGAGGTTTAGGGATGCCCAGAGCATGGGGTTGTGTCCCTGACCATCCTGGCTAATAGGTCCATCAATGGCTATCTAATTCTTCTTTGAACCCAGTTATATTTTTGGCCTTTACATCATTCCCTCGCAATGGGTTTCACAAACAGTGTGTGCATTTTGTGTGAAGTAGTACTTCCTTATTAGTTTTAAACCTGCTGCCTCTTAATTTCATCAGGTGACCCCTAGTTCTTGCATTATGTGAAAGGGTAAATAACACTTACCTATTCACTTTCTCCATACCATTCCATTTTATAGACCTCTATCATAATCCCCTTTATTCATCTCTTTTCCAAGCAGAACAGTACCAGTCTTTTAATCTCTCCTCGTAAGGAAGTTGTTCCATACCCCTAATAATTTTTGTTACTCTTCTCTGCATCTTATGCAATTCAAAATACATCTTTTTTTGAGGTGGGGCAACCAGAACTTATATTTTCTGTTTTATTATATATCCCTTTCCTAGTGGTTCCTAACATTGTTAGCTTTTTTGATTGCTGCTGCACATTGAGATGTTTTCAGAGGACTATCTGCAATGCCTCCATGATCTCTCTCTTGACAGCTAATTTAGACTCCGTTGTTTTGTATGACTAGTTGGGTTTGTTTTCCAATGTGCATTACTTAGAATTTATCAACACTGAATTTCATCTGCCATTTTGTTGCCCAGTCACTCAGTTTTTAAGTGAGATCCCTTGAACTTTTAAAAGGTTTACCCAGACTGCTTTGAAGAAGAGGAAGCGATTGCACAAATGAAGCAATATCCATGTGTATTCAGCTGGGTAATAGCAAAACTTATAAATGACAGCAATGGGTTTGTTTGTTGTTTTTAAAGACATTTTTTCTTGTGAAAGATTTCTTCAAGTTAACATATTTTGTCAAAGAATTAGTGGGTCATAGGTCTTAATCTGGCCCTCTGCAGAGAGGAGACTTTCACCTTTCAAGGAAGACTACAGTGATGATTCTAATGTTATAAAAATAAAAATTAAAAAAAAAAGTTTTATGGTCTGTTGCCAAGACCATAAAAATAGTTATGAACATAAGAATGGCCGTACTGGGTCAGACCAAAGGTCCATCTAGCCCAGTATCTGTCTACCGACAGTGGCCAATGCCAGGTGCCCCAGAGGGAGTGAAGCTAACAGGAAATGATCAAGTGATCTCTCTCCTGCCATCCATCTCCATCCTCTGAGGAACAGAGGCTAAGGACACCATTCTTTACAGTTCCTGGCTAATAGCCATTTATGGACTTAACCACCATGAATTTATCCAGTTCCCTTTTAAACATTGTTATAGTCCCAGCCTTCACAACCTCCTCAGGTAAGGAGTTCCACAAGTTGACAGTGCACTGTGTGAAGAAGAACTTCCTTTTATTGGTTTTAAACTTGCTACCTATTAATTTCATTTGGTGACCCCTAGTTCTTGTATTGTGGGAATAAGTAAATAACTTTTCCTTATCCACTTTCTCTACATCACTCATGATTTTATATACCTCTATCATATCCCCCCTTAGTCTCCTCTTTTTCAAGCTGAAGAGGCCTAGCCTCTTTAATCTCTCCTCATATGGGACCCATTCCAAACCCCTAATCATTTTAGTTGCCCTTTTCTGAACCTTTTCTAGTGCTAGAATATGGTAATTTCATAGAATCCTATGTTTATAGGTAGCGAGACCAGAAACTCTCAGCATCTCACTATTTAACTATATTTTGTTCAGTTTTGTTTTGCTAATTCTTAAATTTCATGTGAAAAAACAAAATGACAGCAACATAAGAAAATAAGACCACTCTTCACTTGAACAGAGGAGCTTCTTCCAACAAGGCAGAATGAAACCATGCTAAAATAACTTTAAAATGTTCAAATACATATTACAAGTGAGTTTAAAGAGAAAAATCTGATCTTTCAGCTCTGTAAGGGCTCCCCTACCCCACCCCTTTCCAGTAAACTGGTACTAAGTTACTTTAAAACTTCATGATCTACGCTTTACTAAATCTCATACCCACACATGTACATTGAATGTCCATTTATTGAGGCAGGAAGTAGTGAAATTCCATCTTTAGATATTTGCCGTCACCAACAGAGTTTTGATTAAAAACTTGCAGGGCTATGGCAAACCCAAAGCACAATCTGGAATACTGACAGTCATATTCCTTTATCAAAAAACCTGAGATATATTTGATCATTTGATGCAATGCGAAGAAACATTTTAAAGCTCTATGACTGTTACACTTTCTGACCTTATGGCTAGAGTTACTGTACACAACTTTTTCCTCTTGACTTTTGTACAATGTTTATTGTATTAGCCATCTGAGACACAATATGAATCGAGCATTCACCATTTGGGATTAGGCAAAGGAGGATGGAATATGAATGTGGATCTGAGATTATAAAAATTAGTTAAAATTGTGTAAATTCTTCATATTTTAGTTCAATTGAGGCTTACTTGGATTTCTCCTATAGAGCAGCAAATATTCTTGGGAAGATCAGAAGTTGGAGAATTCTATACAATATAATTTAGATGCTACTGATCTGTTCACATGACTCATTTATCTTCTCTAATGTATTCCCAGTTGAAATAACATACTTTATTCTGCCTGCAAGAAGTCAGTCTGCCTCTTGGGGAAGAAGTGATGAAGTCAAAACCAATCTTTTTTTTGGTCACCTGAAAGATACTAAAACCTCCATCTCCTGCCAAAGGCAAATTCCCTCTTCCTCTATACACCAAATGTAAGGTGTATACAGATTTAGATCTACTGGGAAACAGTCTGATAAGGGAAAGACAAAAGTAATACTGGTTCTCTTTTGGTCTACTGACAAGGATGACTTGATTTGGTATGTTTTCTCATGCAGTGTCTAACCATTCCCCACATAGCACCACAAGGGTTAGTCTATAAACCCAAATTTGGAAGGCATGTGTAGGATGTATTCCTGGCACTTACGTTAAAGTTTTGAAAGAGAAAGGAATTAGGTATACAGAAGCAACTCGAAGGAAATTAGTAGAAGTTACATAGATTAAGTTTTGGAATTCTTAGTTTTCTCTTAACCTATTTAGTTATTTTCCTTTAAAAACCTCTTTAAGCCAAAACTACAATTGCCCTTGAAGTGTGTAAGGAGTAAATTTTTGTACTCACGGATATAGTTGCTGTGTCATAACCTTTCCTTACAGCAGCATCCAGTTTTTTGGTCAATAGTCTCTTCAAGAGCTATGTAATCTAATGAAATGCAAGTCTTTTTATATAGTGTGCCAGAAATGTCTGCTTTAGAAACTAGACTAGACTCTCAGACTAAACTCCCAGATACTGTAGTATCTGATGTCAAACATTTAATAACTAAACCTCAATTTTTCTTCACAATGTACTGAATATTTTCATGAACAGGTGATTTCCCTCCCCTCATTACAGACAAATAGTCAAATTCTTCTGTATAAAATACCAAGAGACTAAGGGTATGTCTACACTACCCGCCGATGTGGCAGGTAGCAATCGATCTATCGGGGACTGATTTATTGCGTCTCGTTTGGACATGATAAATCAATCCGCGAATTGACGCCTGTACTCCACCTCAGCAGGAGAAGTAAGCAGCGTCGATGAGGAAGCAGTGCTTTTGGTCACAATCACACATCCAGATCTCTGGATAGAGAGCAGCTTCTGTCTCCATTGCCCTTCTTCCCACAAACAGCATGGTATCAGAAGAATCCATGTTGCCATTGTCTGGATTGCCCCACAGCTGCTCATAAGCAGAAGTGATAACTCTGTTAGAAATGGAAGTAAATTCCATAAGCTAAATTATGACTTAACTGTCATCACAAAGATTCAGTGGGATAAATCTTATGACTGGAATATTAAAATAAAGGGGTATAGCTTGTTCAAGAAAGGCACTCAGGAAAAAAGAGACTAAGTGTTGCATTAAACTTCAAAAATATATTCTCTTGTTCTGAGGTCCATAAGGAGCTGAGAGGCAGACCAGCTCAAAGCCTCTGGGTGAAGATAAAAAGGAGAAAAAGAAAGGGTTAACTTCCTGGTAGTATCTAGCATACACCACCAAATCAGGAAGAGGTGGTGGATGAGGCCTTTCTAGAACAAATAAATATCCAAAACACAAGACCTGGTAACAATAGGGGGCTATAACTACCCAAATATCTATTGCAAAATATAGCAAAACACAGCGCTTCCAGTAAGTTCTTGGAATGTACCAGGGACAACTTTGTGTTACAGAAAGTAAAGGAAGTAACCAGGAAGGGGACAGTCGTTTTAGACTTGATTCTGACTAACAGGGAGGAATTGGTTGCTAACCTGAAGGTGGAGGGCAATTTAGGTGAAAGTGGTCATGAAATGATCAATTTTATGATTTTACAGAAAGGAAAGAGTGAGAGCAGCAGAATAAGTAAAATGGACTTTAAAAAGGCAAAACTTTAAACAAACTAGCAGATAAGGAAAGAAAAAAAATATCTAAGGGATAAAGAATTGAGAACCTGCCAGATCTTCTGAAAAAGAGAGACTACATTAAACATACAACAGCAAACTAGACTGATGAAAAGGAAAGATAGAAAAAATAATAAGAGTCCAATATAGCTCCATCAGTAGCCCTTCAATGACTTGAAAAAAATCAAAAAAGAAACCTACTGAAAGTGAAAATACGGGCAAATTGATAAAGAGTAGTACAAAAGAATAGCACAAGCATTTAGGAACAAAATCTGAAAGTGAGGCATAAAATGAGTTATATGTACCAAGGGACATAAAAGGCAATAGGACAACGTTCTATAAATACTATAGATTAGAAGCAAAAGAAAAATGAAGAAAAGTGTAGCTCCTTTAACTTAGTGGGGAAGGAGAGCTAATAAGTGACGACATCAAGAAAGCTTAGGTGATAATGCCTATTTTGCTTTAGCCATCACTATAAAGATTAATGGTAACCAGACACCCAACACAATTAACAACGAAAAAAGGATGGAACGCAAGCCAAAATGGGGAAAGAATAGGTTAAAGAATATTTAGATAAGTTAAATGTATTCAAGTTTGCAGGGCTTGCTGAAATTCGTCCTAACGTACTTGAGGAACTAGCTAACGCAATCTTGGAACCATGAGCAATTATCTTCGAAAACTTCTGCAGGATGGGCGAGGTCCCAGAAGAATGGCCATACTGGGACAGACCAATGGTCCATCCACCCCAGTATCCTGTCTTCTGACAGTGGCCAATGCTAAGTGCTTCAGAGGGAATGAACAGAATGTGTAACCATCAAGTGACCCATTCTCTGTCACTCATTCCCAGCTTCTGGCAAACAGAGGCTAGGGATACTTCAGAGCATGGTTTTGCAACCCTGCCCATCCTCGCTAATAGCCATTGATGGATCTATCCTCTAAAGAAAACTGAAGAGCAAACATAGTACCTATCTTTTAAAAAGGGTAACAAAGGCGACCCAAGGAATTATAGACCAGTCAGCCCAACTTCGATATCTGGAACAAGTTATTAAACAAACAATCAATGTGTAAGCATGTAAAGGATAATAGGGTTAAGGAATACCCAGCATGGATTTGTCCCGAACAAATGTCAAACCAACCTAATTTCCTTCTTTGACAGGGATGGAGGGGGGGGGGAAAGCAGTGGATATGACAGATCTTAATTTTTGTAGGGCTTTTGACACAATCCCACAAAACATTCTCATAAGTAAACTAGGGAAACCTTGGCTAGATAGAAATACTAGAATGTGGGCGTACAACTACTCAAAGATTAAGTAAATGGCTCGCTCTCGAACTGGGAGGACATATCTAGTGGGGTCCCACAGGAGTCGAACTTAGGTCCAGTTATAGTCAATATTTTCATCAATGACTTAAGTAATGGAGTAAAAAAAAAAAAAAAGTGTGCTTATAAAGTCTGCAGAGGACACCAAGCTGGGAGGGGTTGCGAGCACCTTTGGAGGATAGGATTACATATTTAAAATGACACTGACAGTTTGGGAATTGGTCTAAAATCAGCTAGATGAAATTCAATACAGACAAGTGAAAAAAGGCTATAATTAGGAAGGATATAATAAATTAAATGCCCAACTACAAAATGGGGAATACCTGGCTAGATGGTAATACTGCTGAAAAGGATCTGGGGATTATAGTGGATCACAAGTTGCCTTTGAATCAACAATGTGATGCAGTTGTGAAAAAGGATAATATTCTGGGATGTATTAACAGATGTGTCATATGTAAGACATGGGAGGTAACTGTCCCATTCTACTTGGCACTGGTGAGACCTCAACTAGAGTACTGTGTCCAATTCAATTTGTCCATGTTTTTTTAAAAGTGTAACACCTAGGAGAAAGCCTAAAGGAGAGCAACAAAAATTATAAAACATTTAGAATACCTGATATAAGAGGAAAGGGTTAAAAAACAGGGTATGTTTAATCTTGAGAAAAGACGACTGCGCAGGGACCTGATAACAGTCTTCAAATATAAAAGCTGTTATAAAGAGGACAGTGATCTATTGTTCTCCATGTGCACTGAAGGTAGGACAAAAAGTAATGGGCTTGATCTGCAGCAAGGGAGACATTGTTTTTCCTACTATCTAACCTAACTATAAGGGTACTGAAGCTCTGGAATAGGGATACCACAACCTCCCTTGGAAGCCTGTCACTGGAGGTTGTTAAGAACAGGCTGGACAAACACCTGTCAGGAATGATCTAAGTTTACATGGTAATGTCTCGGCACTGAGGGTTGGACTTTATGAGTTTGAGGTTCCTTCCAGAGCTATGATTCTGGAATTCCTGAAGCAGCATTAAATTCTGCACCCATGTCTGCAGGGCTACTTCTTCCCCCTACAGCAAAAAACCCTCATGGAGCTCCTTATACAAAGATCACAGAGGAGCATCTACATAGTGCTGGAGGGAAACAGACTGAGTAATGGAAGCATCTCTCCCTTATTCCCTTAACCCTGCTTTTCATGTGGAAAAGGCAGAGCCACCTATGGAAGGTTCTCTGTTTGCGGATCCCAGGATAATTATCCAGCCTTAGTTCTTGTACATCATAATACTCTGTTCCCTTATTTTTTGGAAGAGAGTTATTTGTTGGATTTCAAGCAACCAAAAACAGATGAGACTACTTGCTTAGCTATTGCATGCCTGATTTAAAATTAAATTAGCAAGAGTTTGCACTTCTCTCCTATTCCAGAAAGCATATAAAGAAAAATATAGCATTGTCTGACAATAGTGCCATTTATTAATTCAGAGCCAGCTAATGAAAATTAAATAAAGGAAAGGCTTTGAAAGTCAAAGATTAACTGAAAAATGTTGAAATAGTATAATTAGCTGATCCTTCAATTTACTGGGGCCAAGCCCCAGACCAGTTAATTCTAGGTTTGACAACTCAAAGTGAACTTGAAAGAGAAAACAGACATGCCAAAGAAAAAGTATGATATTAACTGTACTTCAGCTAGTGTTGCAACCAGGCTTCTGGGGGCTAAGGGCAGTAAGTTCATAGGCAAAATATCTTAAGGGTGGTCCTGCCTTTTTCCATGAAATCTGCCAAGTCTGGCACTGTGCTTATAAGAAAGGTAACCATTTATCTCTGTTGTTTCCACTGTTACACAATTTCCATAAATCTTATACAAAGTGGAAAAGTTATGATTTATTAAGTATCATTATCTTATTTATATGCATCTATCATGTTTGTATCTAAAGTTATGAATATTGGCTATGTGCTTATAGCTTAAACCTGTATTGTATTCCTGGGTGACTCTCTCCAGATAAGTTTATATCTAGGCTAGATAGTTATGTATTGATGGTCCATTAAGGACTCTAGAGTCTCACAATGGGCCATAGAAGAAACTCATTGCACCTGTAGTAAGATGAGGCCCTGAAACAAACTCTTGGTGTCAGAGGCCCAGTCTGAGGCCTGAAGTCTGAACCAAAGTACTTCCAAGCATTGCTAAGCAAAAGCTGGGCTGTGAGCCAGAGGCAGGCCCCACTCACAGAAGCTGGCGAGAAGAGGGCTGCTAGAAGCAGGTGCATCCACACCTAAGTGCTAATAAGAGGAACTTGTGCCAAGATGACATCAGAACACCCCACAGAGATAACAAGGAACAGGCAGGTGCATCTTAAGGACAGGGTCAAAAGGACAGCATGATGGATAGATCTGTTTGAAACAACAACATGACCAAAGGAGGAGACAGCACCCTAATGAGTCAAGAGACAGTACCTCAATAAGTCGGTATGGATGAGTTATCTGTCCTGTAACTGTATAAAAGTAGGTCCCAGAGCGCACATCTTTGTCTGGCCTAGGAGGCAGTGGAAAGTCCCGCCACTGACTGAGCCGGTCCATTGCCAGGGGGCACAAATTCATAGTATGTCTTGCAGAGTCCACAGGAAACTACTACTGTGCTTCGTTTGACAATAAAGCTGGCTCGGGTTCCTTCGTGCCTTACTAGAGTCTGTGGTCTTTGGGGGTTCTCTCAGGATCTGCTGTGTCAGCTATCTGCGCAGAGCTGGGGCAGCACACAGAGGGAACACGTATGCAGCCAACTGTTATCGTCATCGAACAAAAGCAGAGCACCACACTGGTAGCTACTGACAACAGAACTCAGACAGCTCTTCCTGAAGATGTCTCAGATAGCAAAGGGCCAGTGGCCACCCTCTCGGAGTCAGCAAACCATGTAAGGACGTGTGATATGCTCACATGACCCTGGACTCCATTTTGGACTAATAACTTTTCACACAACAGGGGCTGTGGGCTTTGTTTAGGACAGTTAACTTTCATGCACATGGTAGAAGATATAAAAAGGCACCTGAGACATCTCCACATCGTCTTCATTCCCTGCTTCATTTCTCTGGACTGGATAATTAACAAGGAAGCTCTAAACAAGGACTGATGACCCCCATTGTGTTTGGGTGATTCCAGAGACCTTTGCAAAATAGAAGTTTATTCCATCACTGCTACAAACCTGATAAGGACTTTGCAATCTTTTGTATGTATATGATTCCTTAAATAGTCAATAACTCTTCTTTCTTTGATATTAAATATTTGTTTTTAGTTACTAAATCTTAGGCTCTAGAAAGTGTTTTTTACATCTAATCTTTTTGTTTCCAATACCCTTACTCACTAGCAGTTGAATTTTTTTGATAAACTTATTCCTGTTTTCATTATAACTATATCTAAGTGCAGTGATGTTAAGCAAACTGCTGGTGCTGCGAGCAGTCTTGCAAGCTGGGGTGTATAACTTTCCTCCAGGGACGGCAGACCGAGTATTTCTCAGGGTACGTCTACACTACGGGACTATTCCGATTTTACATAAACCAGTTTTACAAAAACAGATTGTATAAAGTCAAGTGCACGCGGCCACACTAAGCACATTAATTCGGCGGCATGCATCCATGGTCCGAGGCTAGTGTCGATTTCCGGAGCGTTGCACTGTGGGTAGCTATTCCATAGCTATCCCATAGTTCCCACAGTCTCCCCCACCCCTTGGAATTCTGGGTTGAGAGCCCAGTGGCTGATGAGGCAAAAAACATTGTTGCGGGTGGTTCTGGGTAAATGTCGTCAGTCATTCCTTCCTCCGGGAAAGCAACAGCAGACGATCATTTCACACCCTTTTTCCCTGGATTGCCCTGGCAGACGCCATAGCATAGCAACCATGGAGCCCGTTCAGCTTTTTTTTTTTAAATGTATAGTCACCGTATGTGTACTGGATGCCGCGGACAGAGGCGATACTCCAGCGCTACACAGCAGCATTCATTTGCTTTTGCATGATAGCAGAGATGGTTATCAGTCGTTCTGTACCATCTGCTGCCAGTGTAAATTGGCAATGAGATGACGGTTATCTGTGCTTCTGTGCTGTCTGCTGCTATCATGGGTGCTGTCATAAACAGATAGTTAAGGGTTAATGTCTTTTACCTGTAAAGGGTTAACAAACAGGGAACCAAAAAACACCTGACCAATCAGGAGACAAGATACTTTCAAATCTCAGTGGAGGGAAGCCTTTGTTTGTGTTTTTTGGGTTTGGCTTTGTTTTCTCTGGGTCCTGGAAGGGACTAGACGTGCAATCAGGTTTCTTGCCAATCTCCCTGCTACAGTCTCTCATATATTCAAAATAGTGAGTATTTAGTAAGAAAGGCGGTTATAGTCTTTTGATTGTTTTCTGTATTTGCAAATGTGTAGTTTGCTGGAAGTATTTTAAATTGTATTTTTGCTGTGGGGAAGGCTTCTTTCTAGTGTCTATAAGCTGTAAGACCCTGTACTTTTACCATCTAAATTACAGAGAACTTTTACTTTTTTTCTTTTTATTAAAAGTTTTGCTTTAAGACCTGTTTGATTTTTTCCCCTTGTTGAGGCTCAAGGGAAAAGAGTCTGTACTTAACAGGGAAGGAGAAGGGTGGAATCCCTTTGTTTTAGATTCACGAAGCTTTAATCTGTCTCTCTCTCCAGGAGCCCAGGGAGGGAACACCTGGAGGGGAAGAGAAGGGGGGGACAAACCTGATTTCTCTGTGTTGGGATTCAAGGAGTTTGAATCACAGTAATCTTCCAGGGTAACCTAGGGAGGGAAAGCCTAGGAGAGGCACTGGTGAGGGAAAGAGTTTACTTTCCTTGTGTTAAGATCCAGGGGGTCTGGGTCTTGGGGGTCCCCAGGGAAGGTTTTGGGGGGACCAGAGTTTATCACGCACTCCAAGTCCTTGTTGGTGGCAGCTTATCAGATCTAAGCTGGTAATTAAGCTTAGGGGAATTCATGCTGGTACCCCAACTTTTGGACTCTAAAGGTTCAGAGTGGGGAAAAGATCCCAGCCAGGGGCACCTGTCATGGTATCGGCTGGGGGTGCAAAGGCAAAACTGGGAATGACTCCCCGAGTCAATCCCTCCTTTATGGTTTCTAAAAATAGAGTCAGTCCTGCCTAGAATATGGGGCAAGTGTACTAGAGAACCAGTGTATCAGAGAGCACAGCTGCTCCATGTCAGATCCTGCAGAAATGATGAGCTACATGCCATTCACGGGGGGTGCCCCTGCAACAACCCCACCCGTTGCTTCCCTCCTCCCCCAACCTTCCTGGGCTACCGTGGCAGTGTCCCCCTCATTTGTGTCATGAAGTTATAAAGAATGCAGGAATAAGAAACAATGACTTGTTAGTGAGATAAAATGAGGGGGAGGCAGCCTCCCAGTGCTATGACAGTCCAGGCAGGACATTAAGCGGTGCAGGGGAGAGGAGCTCAGCATCCCACTGCTATGATAGTCCAGGTAGTACAGAATCTTTTCTTTACACAGGAAAGGGAGGGAGCTGATGGAGCTCAGCCCCCAGTTGCTATGATGAGGACTGTTACCAGCCGTTCTGTACCATCTACTGGGAATGACCGAGAATCATTCCTATTTTCACCCAGGCACCCCCGGCCAGCCTCACCTGAAGCCAGCCAGGAGCACTCACGGGGTTGATAATAAGGACGGTTACCAGTCCTACTGCATCGTCTGCCACTGGGCAGGGGAGAGGAGTGGATACTGCTCTTCACTGCTGCAGCATCGCATCTACCAGAAGCATTCAGTAGACATAGGGTGACATTGAAAGAAGTCAAGAAACGATTTCTTTCCCTTTTCTTTCACAGGCGGAGGGGGGGGGGAGTAAATTGACGATCTATTCCCTGAACCACGCCGGACAATGTGTTTGAACCTACAGTCATTGGGAGCTCAGCCAAGAATGCAAATACTTTTCAGAGACTGCTGGGGACTGTGGGATAGCTGGAGTCCTCAGTACCCCCTCCCTCCCTCCCTGAGTGTCCATCTGAGTCTCTGGCTTCCCATTACGCTTGTCACGCAGCACTGTGTAGCCTGGAGATTTTTTTTTCAAACGCTTTGGCATTTCGTCTTCTGTAACAGAGCTTTGATAGAACAGATTTGTTTCCCCATACAGCAATCAGATCAAGTATCTCCTGTACAGTCCATGCTGGAGCTCTTTTTGGGTTTGGGACTGCATCGCCACCCGTGCTGATCAGAGCTCCACACTGGTCAAACAGGAAATGAAAATCAAAATTTCGCGGGGCTTTTCCTGTTTACCTGGCCAGTGCATCCGAGTTCAGACTGCTGTCCAGAGCGGTCACAGTGGTGCACTGTGGGATACCACCCGGAGGCCAATACCGTCGATTTGCAGCCACACTAATCCTAATCCGATATGGTAATACCGATTTTAGCGCTACTCCTCTCGTCGGGGAGGAGTACAGAAATCGGTTTAAAGAGCCGTTTGTATCGATATAAAGGGCCTCGTAGTGTGGACAGGTACAGCACTAAATCAGTTTAACGCTGCTAAAATCGGTTTAAACGTGTAGTGTAGACCAAGCCTGAGAGTAGCCACTGACAGGAGGTGCATAGCACAGAGGAACACTTCAAAGGGACTCGGGAACTGAGCACCTATTCTTAACCTGCAAGGCAAAATAAGGGGTGGCATAGCCCAGAGGAGAGTGCTTGAGTAGCTAGAAGGCTAGTAGTATCAGGAAGTTGACATCCAGCTAAACACAGGTATGACTCCCTCATGCTGGGGGTGGGAGGCTGTGACTCTCAGTCCTGGGTATGCCTCCATTCTCGGAGGGCTACAGAATTGCCAGTACAATGCCTCTCTCTACCTTGCTTTCAGGCTAATCACCATGGGGGAGAGAGAATGCGTGCATGTCCTCAGTTTGACCAGTTCTAGTTCAAGTAAAGGTGAGTGTAAAGAGAACAAATCAAACAGATTGAGTCTGCTAGAATAGGATGAAGGAACAAACAGCTCTTCAACCATTTTCTGCCTGTTCTTGCATCTTGTGGACTGAAGAGTCTGTTGTATCAATTTCTGACAAAGAAATAAGAAAATTGTGGAATTTTTCTTATACAAAACGTGGAGATATAGTCATCTCATATGAAGCAGCGAATTAACTGGGGAAGGTTAGGGCTAACTGGATAGGCTGTTGAAGGTGACAAAATTCTGAGTGGCTGCTGCATGCCAATTACTGAGCTAAACGAACAACTATAAATTCCAGATTGGTTGTATTTAACGATACAGCATGACAGACTCTGTATATGCTGTAGATCACCTGAAACACAATCACTATACTAAATGTTTTTTAAAGACTGAAAAAGAGAAAATGGTAGTCTTCACAAAAAGGGGTGTAGGGAATCAGCTATGTGCTCAATAACTACTGTATCCCACTAACTAAAACCCTTTCCCCGGCAGAGTCCCATTGCCCCTGCACCCAGAAACCCCCACAACAAGCCCTTGTGCTTCCAGATCTCCCACTGAGCCACCCACATTCAGACTGCCCCACATGGAAACCTCTCACCCCACATTTGGATCCCCCCACACTAAGCCCTTCCACACTTGGATGCTGCTGGGCTGAGCCTGCCCACCCAAAGCTAGTGCACATGGTGCAGAGGGGCAGGACCAGCCCTTGCCTTGTGTCAACGCAGCCTCACTCCCTAGTCCCTGTACTGAGGGCGGTGGGGGCTTCAGGGTTATCTCCCGCCTCAATTCAGCCAGTGGCCGGTGTTCCACACTGCCATACAGGAGCCACATTTATTGACAATTTTTTAAATATTGTGTGCAGAATTTTTAGGTGCAGAATTCCCTTAGGAGTAAAACTCCCCCAAATTGCCACAGGTCTATGATACACATGTGTCAATTTTAATTTTGTTCAGCAGAGGGCACTATTACATAAACATATTGTTTCCAAAACACTTTTATAACATAGATCTGTAAGTATCATATCATCCAGAAAAATAGTATTTACCACTCCCTCCTTTATTAGAAAAGTTAGATAATCAGCATAAACATATAATCAAAGAGTTTGCTGAAAATGAGTTCAAGGGCTGAGTTTAGTTATTTACTGATAACACTATCATTGCACAAACAGTTTACAGTGCATTTTTAAAAGACTATTTTAATTCATGTTTTTCCTTTATGGCATTTGCCTCGTCAGCACTTGAATTCTCTCCTCTATTGACTGCTAATTCCATCCATAACTCAGAAAATCTTCACACTGTGTTAATAAACTGCAGTATCACCTCCACCTTCTGTCACTTTTAATATAAAAACTCATTTTTTTTAATTTTCAGCTAAGATTAAACTTTTACTTATTTTTCCAGACAGAATATTTAAAATTGATAGCACATTAAAGAAAAAAATGCTAAAAAATAAGCACTCTTTATCTTGCAGTCAGACATCACTGACTGCCATTATCTTAGAAAAAATATATTTGTTTTAAACCTCACTGTAGCCACTTTAAAACAATTTGGAAGAGAAGAGACCAATCCTCCACCAGCATCATATACCAGTGCAAACAAATGGATTTACTTCATTGCATCTGAGGAAGAGAGGAAAGAAGATTCCTGACAAAACTTACTTAATGCACATGGAAAAGTAAAGCATGCAGCTAAACAGGACTAATAATAAGTAGTTAACAATATTACCATTTCCCCTCTCCTTTATTTCCTCATTTGTAAACAATAACTGGACATGAATCTCAACATTTGGCAAGAGTAAATTTCCCTCCAATCTTCTTTGGATTTGCAAGTCCATACAATCCAGTTCTCTGTGTTTCAGTTGTTTAGAAGTTAAACAACATAATCTTCCGGTCAACCTACGGTAGGGTAAGAGACTGGATTGAGAATTAATACAAAAATCTGGGTTCTGTTCCTGCTTCTGCTAGATTTCCTTGTGATCTTGGACACAGTAAGTCACGTGTACTCTCAGTCCTCCCTTCTTCAGCGACAGGAGGATAAATTCATTAATATTTGTGAGATGTTCAGATGCTACAATGACAGGGGCCACAAAGTCCATAAATAAGTGAGAAGCAACCCCAGAGAGCTTCCTACTTCTTGACCTGATGAATATCAGATTCATTTGGGCCTGATCCTATTTAGTGAGTCTCAAACTTTTGTACTGGTGACCCCTTTCAAATAAAAAGCCTCGGAGTGCAACCCCCCTTGTAAATTAAAAAACAAAACAACACTTTTATATATTTGACACCATTATAAATGCTAGAAGCAAAGCAGGGTTTGGGATGGAGGCTGACAGCTCGCAACCCCCATGTAATAACCTCACAACCCCCTGAGGGGTCCCAACCCTCAGTTTGAGAACCCCCTATTAAGTGCTGACTGTGCTTAACTCCCACTGACAGTAAGGTATCCGGGAGAAGAGGATGTTGGTACCACCACTACTCACTATCAAGACTACTCACGAAGTATTACTGACCGTAGTATTGAATGAGTCATCTTTTTCAAAGAGCATAAATTATGCAGGTCAGGCCTACACTGATCAAACCATACTGATCAAGCAAGCTAAATTCAAACAACAGATTTCATTTTGTTTATATCAAAATGACACTACATATACTTATTTTATCTCCACTTATTTGTCAATGTTATAAAACAGTGGAGCTGCAAATACTATACCAAGTAGTTGAAAGGACACTTGAGGTATGCAGCGGGGGGGTGGGGGGGTGAGAAACCATGATATAACTTGAGTCTGGAAAGTATCATTTTTTGGCTCTTAAAGATGTGTTTATTTTCCAAATTGATGTAATATAACTAAAAAGATGCATGACTTAATTTAACAACAAAGTAATGAATGGAAGTTCATACTGTACAGCAGTGTGCCCTCTTAGTATGACAGAAATCGATGCGTCCTGAAATTGCACACGTCAACTATAGATCAACAAAAAATAAATACAATCTAGTACTAAGATCTTCAAGGAACCAAATGACAACATTTTGTCCTGGTAAAAACTGTGACAGTGTCCCTTTAAAAGCCACAGTACATAAGAATGTTTAAGTACCAAGAGACCTTGTATTACTCTTCCTGAAATGAGAGTAGAAGCAGAAGCTAGTGGTGGGGAGGAATGCAAAGAAACTTGACTCCTTATCTTTATAGGCTAGTAGCTTTATGCCAACTCTGCCCACATATCTACACCAGCAACACCATCACAGGACCTAACCAGATCAGCCACACCATCACTGGTTCATTCACCTGCACATCCACCAATGTAATATACGCCATCATATGCCAGCAATGCCCCTCTGCTATGTACATCGGCCAAACTGGACAGTCTCTACGGAAAAGGATAAATGGACACAAATCAGACATTAGGAATGGCAATATACAAAAACCTGTAGGAGAGCACTTCAACCTCCCTGGCCACACTATAGCAGACCTTAAGGTGGCCATCCTGCAGCAAAAAAACTTCAGGACCAGACTTCAAAGAGAAACTGCTGAGCTTCAGTTCATCTGCAAATTTGACACCATCAGCTCAGGATTGAACAAAGACTGTGAATGGCTTGCCAATTACAGAACCAGTTTCTCCTCTCTTGGTTTTCACACCTCAACTGCTAGAACAGGGCCTCATCCTCCCTGATTGAACTGACCTCGTTATCTCTAGCTTGCTTGCTAGCTCACATATATATACCTGCCCCTGGATATTTCCATTACATGCATCTGAGGAAGTGGGTATTCACCCACGAAAGCTCATGCTCCAAAACGTCTGTTAGTCTATAAGGTGCCACAGGATTCTTTGCTGCTTTAGCTTTATGCTGAATCACACCACTCTTATCAGGTACACTGTTTACCTAATGACTTAATCCAATTGGTAAGTGTCATGAGATATGGCACTGCAGCATGCTTCTTTGTGGAGTGCAGAAGCAATGCACTCCATAGCCCCCTCAGATTCTCCCCCAATCAATTATCCAAACATGTAACCCCTTCTTATGGTCTGATTTATTGAGTCTTTATAGAAAGGCTAATGGACACTTAATCTCAGGTCACTCCACTCTGGGTTCATATAAGTTTCCTGGTCAGCTCTTGCCTGTTCAGAAGATCCCCATCTCCCTTCCTAAAGCCGGGGTTGTATTTCAATTGGTCAGTCCCTCAAACAACAGCCTCCTCCTGGAGATGGGTGCATTTCAGCCTGCTATTGGGCCTTAGTCAGCTTCTTGTTCAGTTGGCCTCACTTAGTCCTCAGAGTTTGGCAGCCTTCTCCTGCTGGTATCTGCCCAGTTATGAGGGAGAAGACAGGATTTATACTGGTCTCTTTCTCATCGCCAATTGGTTAGGTGAGAGGGGAGCTTTGCCTCACTCTCTCTGCAAGGCTCCTGGTCTTGGGACCTTAAAGACACAGTGACAAAGTTCTTCTCCAAACACCACTTACTCCCAGGATTGCTTCCTCTCTATCAATAGTCCCTTAGGCATGTGGGTATATTATGTATATTCTTTCAAAATCTTAAAGGACTTTGCAAAGTGGCAGGTTGGGCTGACCACTAGGAATTATTGCCCTTTAAGGGGCAGATCACCCCATCGCAGGAAGAAATAGTGTCTGTAACAACAGAAAGAGAGGGGAAAGACCATGGCTATGGCAAAAATAAAGAAAGTACCACTTTTCTGTGGCTGTAAGGCAGGGGTGGGCAAACTATGGTCCATGGGCTACATCTGACCCACCAGCCAATTTAATCCGGCCCTCAAGCTCCAGCTGGGGAGCAGAGTCAAGGGCCATTTCACATGCATCTGTGATGGCTCCGTGCAGCTTCTGAAGCAGCCGCATGTCTCAGCTCTGGCTCCTATGTCTAGGGACAGCCAGGGGGCTCTGCACACTGTCCCTACCACAAGCGCCACCTCTGCAGCTCCCATCGGCTGGAAACTGCAGCTAATGGGAGTGGTGTGGGTGGCGCCTGTGGACAGAGAAGCATGCAGAGCCAACTGGCCACGCCTCCATGTAGGAGTCAGAGGGGGGACATGTCACTGCTTCCGGGAGCTGCTTGAGATAAGCGCTGCCTGGAGCCAGCACCCTGACCCCTTCCCAGGCCCCAACCCTCTGCCCCAGCCTTAATCCCCCTCCCAGCCTCCGAACCCAGCCTGAGGCACCCTCCTACACCCCAAACCCCTCATCCCCAGCTCCACCCCAGAGCCTGCACCCCCATCCAGAGCCCTCACACACCCCACACCTCAATCCCAGCCCAGAGTCCCCTCCTGCACCTCAAACCCCTCATCCCCAGCCCCACCCCAGAGTCCGCAACCCCAGCCAGAGCCCTCACCCCCTCCTGCACCCCAACTCCAATTTAGTGAGCATTCATGGCCTGCCATACAATTTCCATACCCAGATGTAGCCAAAGTTTGCCCACCCCTGCTATAAGGTGTTTCCATAAGGAACAATGAAAGCTTTTTCGCCTTCAAAACCCACATACAATGTTGTATGGAACTCTCTCAGGTACCAAAACCATTTCTAATTTTCTCATCTCAGAAAAGCAGCTAGTTGCACACCTCAATATAGCTGAGTAGGGTTTTAGAGAATAAACTTACCTCAGTATTTAAAAAAAAATATTTGAAATGGAAAATAAAGACAGATTGATATTTATAGCTTACCTTAGGCTTGAGACAGTTTCTGTTTTTTACTACTACTTGCCTCTGGACTGTGCAAGGGAAGCTGGTATGTGACTGAGTGATTCATCTGAATTTACTTTTTTTTTTTTTAATTTAACTCCACCTAAAGTTTTGGGAGGGCAGGCAGTCCTGTTCTGAATTAAAGAACCTGTATACAGTGCCTATGCTTCTGAACACATTACAGAACAAATCTTGACAATGAGTTAAGAGAAAAAAGCCTTGATAGTTAGAATCTAGAGGATTGATATGGTGTGAGCTGATGTTCTCAATCCACTTTCTAGTGCTCAGGTGTGTATATCTCCACTCCGTCATTCCAAATGGCACATTTGTTGGGAACCTCAGTAAAAAGATCAAGGATGAAAGACATGGAAACTGGAACACATCCCAGTTGCAGCCGCTCTCTGAATGTCAACATCAATCTTGAATTGTTTCTTTCTATGACACACAGCAGGGCAGGCAGCACACAGATTCCTGTTCAGATTCACAGCTCAGGAAGTACTGCAGGATCAGCCATGTTGTGTACACAATGCTTATCACAAGACCGGTGAGCAGTGCAGGATCCATGCTTTCAGGCAGAGATAAAGGGCACCGACTTTATAGGGGCAGTTGAAAACCAGCACAAAACTGTTGGAAGCCCACAGAATTATGGGATGGAGAAAACTGCATCTTGGGGGGGTGGGGGGGGGAGTAGTGATTCCACTCCATGATGCACTGCAATCCATTCCCAGAACTCATAGTGGGAGAAGGTGGTGATTTGCAGTGGGACAGCTGCTCACAGTGCACTGCTCACTCTGTCAGTGCTAGAGCACCAACTGTGGATGCACTCTGTCAACACAAGGAGCCTTGTGTGAACACACACAATCATTATACATGCACAAGCATTATAGTGGTTTATGGTCATCAATGTAACTTAAGTTGCCTTAACTCTGTTGTGTAGGCATTGCCTGTCTCCGTGTAGAAAAGCCCTATGAAAATAGCCAGGTTAACCAACTCCAACCCGACAGGCAGGTTTATTCTTGCATGTTTCTGTAGCTGAACTATTTTTTCCTGTAACAATGTACATGTGAAATATTTTAGATCCGACTTTTGCTTTAATGTGAATGATAAAGTTACCAGATATATCAAATTATTTTTAGTTTATATGCAGCTATGCCCAAAATTTTCTGACTACCATGCAGTACTGATTAAAAGAAATATCCTACTATAAATAGGATCTCCCTTCTTTCCCTC
Organism: Gopherus flavomarginatus; assembly: GCF_025201925.1. Lineage (NCBI taxonomy): Eukaryota > Metazoa > Chordata > Testudines > Testudinidae > Gopherus > Gopherus flavomarginatus. Next base: position 266,990,967 of record NC_066619.1, on the reverse strand, counting down.
ATAACCCATATTTCTTTAAATTAAACTGCTTATCCCTAGACCAAAATTTGTTCTAGTTCTTTCCCCTGAATTGCTATAGACCTTGCTTCACTTGAATCACTTTCACATAATCACAATTACAAATAAGATACCCAAAACAATATCAGCTTCTTTTCACTCTACAACCACTCAGATTCATCCTCTCTCTTCTACGTGGCCTGCTGTGGACTCCTTTCAACTCTTCCCATTTCAGTCCAATAAAAAAATACTACTACTAAATCATCTTCCTCCCTCATTGTTTAGTTTATGTCTCATTCCACTATCCGCAACTTCTGCGGGACTATTTGCAGTGTGTAAAGTTAATCACATGTTTAAGTCTTTGCAAAATCAAGGTTTTAATCTTCACATTGTCTTCCTTTCTTCCACAGAGTTTATGGTTCTACTCCTCAATTGCAAAGTTCTCCACAATGTTCACATTTACAAATGACATTTCTTCCTACTCTCCAACCATCTTTTGCTCCTCACTGCTCCCTTTGTCTATTTCAACCACTCATGAATTCACATCCCCTAAGCTTGTAAACAGAAGATTTTTTCAAAGCACAAACTCCCTTCTCCTTAGAATATTTAGTAAAAGCCCACTTGTTCCAGGAGGCCTACCTATTTAAAAAAAATAAAAAAAAAATCCACAAAGCTCTCCTTAAGCTGTAAACTCCAAAAGCACAGGAATTTGTCTGATACTTTACCAGCTGTAAAGCACTGCTCACAATTATATCAACAGCACAGTATAAACAACTCTTTTTGTTTATTGTTTTAATAGTTTGTTTTTTTCCATTGGAAAAGTAAAGGTCAGTATTTTTACAAGAAGAAATGTTTTTCAAGATAACATAAGAGATGTCAACTGCTCCATTTACCAATGGGTATGTGCTGGCTATCATGTAGAAAGGCAGGCACAAAGGGCCCAATTCTTCATGCTCTGCACCTTGCACAGTCATTTACAGCGGTATAAAATGAGTGTACAAAGTAGACCTAGTTGGAAATAATTTAAAAGTCATTGTCAATTGGAAAAAGATTCTCAGTGTAATTTTAGTGGAAAGCAAGTGTAAAATGCCATCAAAGCAGAATTATCTTCTCACCGACATTCATGGTCTTTTTACACCTGTGTAAATCACTTTACACCTGTGTAAGGCAGTAGAAAAGACGGTCTAGGGTTATAAATCAGAGCAATATTAGGCTGCGGTTCTCAATCTTTTCCATTCTGGACTATCCTTGCCCCTAGAAACTCCTGTCCATCCTACTATCTCGCTACAATTCCCCACCCATTTAGCAATATGGGCAGAACCTCCCGACACCCATTCATGACCGCCACATAAAGAACCCCTGTTTTAGTCTATAGGATGCATTCACTATTGGAGTGTTCCAAAATGTTTTCTTCTAAAGCTGAGATATAAATAGTCAATAATTATCAGAAAATGTAGCTTAAAAAGAACCCACATGAAGTTCTAGACAGTATGTCAAGAACTTTTCCTTTCCCCCCCATATCCCTGCATCCTCCCACAATTGTCTATTTTGATCAAAAGTGGGGGACCACAGGACTTAGAAAATTTAAGAAGTGGGAACAATTTTCCACTTCCTCTTCAAGACAAATCTGCAAACAGAAAGTAATTACTAGTACAGCGTTTCTCAAACTGGAGTCTGCAGACCCCTGGGTATCCCCAAGGGTACGCCGGGGTGCCACGGACCCTGCTGATAAACTCCTCCCTCTCCCGGAGGCTACTAAAGCCAAAACAGGAGATTTAAGGCACTAAAAGTCTGGTGGTGCAGCAGGGCTAAGGCAGGCTTCCTCCCTGCCCCGCTCCCGGAAGCGGTTGTCACATCCCTGCAGCCCCGGGGTGGGGGGGTTGAGGGGATCTTCACATGCTGCCCCTGCCCCGAACGACAACTCTGCAGCTCCCATTGGCTGGGAACTGCAGCCAATGGGAGCTGCAGGGAGGTGCCTGCAGGCAGGAGCAGCGGGCAGAGCCACCCCTCACCCACCTGCCTAGAAGCTGCTGCCAGAGAGATTTTCTGGTCGCTTTCGGGCACCGCTCAAAGTAAGCACTGCCTGGCCAGACCCCGCACCTGTCACCCCTTCCCAATCTCAACCCCCTGCCCCAGCCCAGAGCCTGCACCTCCTCCCACCCCCTGCCCTTCTTACTGCATCAAATCTCCCTCCCAGAGCCCACACCCCCTCCTGTACCTCCTGCCCCAGCCTGAAAGTGAGTGGGAGAGAGCGAGTGATGCACAGAGTGGGGATGGAGTGAGCGGGGGTGTCATAAACAGATAGCTAAGGGTTAATGTCTCTTTCGCCTGTAAAGGGTTAACAAACAGTGACCTGTAACACCTGACCAGAGGACCAATCAGGAGACAAGATATTTTAAAATCTCGTGTGGAGAGAAGCCTTTGTTTGTGGGTTTGGCTTTGGCTTTGTTCTTGTTCTCTCTGGATCCTGGATGGGACTAGAGGTGCAACCAGGTTTCTGCCAATCTCCCTGCTACAGTCTCTTATCTATTCAGAATTGTAAGAAAAGGCGGTCATAGTCTTTTAAATTTGTTTTTTTTTCCATTTACATATGTGTACTTGCTGGAAGTAGCTTAAATTGTGTTTCTGCTGGAGAAAGTTTCTTTCTATTGTTTATAAGTTGAAAGACCCTGTAACTTTTTACCATCTAAAGTGCAGAGATAAAACCTTTTACTTTCTCTTTTTTATTAAAAGTTCTGCTTTTTAAGACCTGTTTGATTTTTTTCTCCTAGTTAAGGTTCAAGGGAAGTGTGTCTGTACTCACCAGGAAATTGGTGGGGAGTAGGGAAGGATAACTTTTTTCTCTTTGTGTTAGATTCACGCAGCTTGAATCTGTATAGCCTCTGGGTGAGGGGGAAGAAGGGAGGGGGAAGGTAACACTCCTCTCCGTGTAGTGATTCAAGAAGTTGAATCAGTGATCTCCTAGTGTTCCCAGGACGGGAAGGAGCTGGGAGGAAGAAGGGAACGGGAAGGGAATGGTTTATTTCCCTTTGTTGTGAGACTCAAGGAATTTGGGTCTTGGGATCCCCAGGGAAGGTTTTTGGGGGAGACCAGAGAGTCTATCAGGTGCTCTACTCTAAGTCCTGATTGGTGGCAGCCTATCAGATCTAAGCTGGTAATTAAGCTTAGGGGAATTCATGCTAGTACCCATATTTTGGAAGCTAAGGTCCAGAATTGGGAATTATACTGTGACAGGGGGGTGGGAAGAGGCAGGGCACGGTGGGGCCTTGAGAGAAGGGGTGGAATGGGGGTGATGCCTGGGACTGAGCAGGATGTTTGAGGGTTCCTTAAAAGTTTTATATCAATATGGTGGTCCTCGGGTTGCTAAAGTTTGAGAACCGCTGTACTAGCAGAAGATGGGAAGAGGAGAAAAAACACTTCAGAAAAGAGAAGGAAAGGGAACCTAGTGTTTTCACTACCAAGGAACATTCCCATGCTAAAAGCTAAGTCTATGAAAGCTTGGAGGTCCAGGTTTTAAGTACTATTAACTGTAGATGCTCAGCAGATCTCTTAATGGGTTCAGATACGTGTGCTGCTAAAGAGATGTGATGGGGCAAGGCCAGATGGCTACAGTAAAGTACTGAGGAACAGGTATGTTAGCCCCAGGCTAAACAAATCCCTAGGACCCTGGTAACCAAATGGCAGTTGCTCCAGGTTAATCAAGGCACCTGGGGCCAATTAAGATCTTTCTAGAAGGCAGTGGAGATAGCTACATTGATTAGAACACCTGCAGCCAATCAAGGCAGGCTAATCAGGGCACCTGGGTTTAAAATGGAGCTCACTCCAATCAGGTGAGGAGGAGCCAGAGGAGAGGAAGCGCGTGTGAGGAGCTGGGAACAAGAGGCACAAGGATCTGAGACTGAGGGGGTGTGCTGCTGGAGGATTGAGGAATTATCAGACAATCAAGCATTTTCAGACACCAGGAGGAAGGTCCTGTGGTGAGGATAAAGAAGGTATTTGGAGGAGGCCATGGGGAAGTAGCCCAGGGAGTTGTAGCTGTCATACAGCTGTTACAGGAGGCACTACAGACAGCTGCAATTCACAGGGCCCTGGGCAGGAACCCGGAGTAGAGGGTGGGCCTGGGTTCCCCCCAAACCTCACAACTCCTGATCAGACACAGGAGGAGTTGACCCAGACTGTGGGTTCCACCAGAGGGGAAGATCACTGAGGTGAGCAAATCTGCCAATAAGCGCAGGACCCACCAAGGTAAAGGAGAAAGTGTGTCACAGAGGGTAGCAAAGATTTTCACAAATTAAGTAGCCTTTGTTTTTAACATCTGTTGTAATCAATAGTTGTACTCTGGTGATTTTAGGGATTTCAAAAAAGTTATATACAAACCACTCTGGCATGGGAAAGCCATGTGGGGCACAGATAATTTGTAAAAGCACCCCTAAAAGTGTGCTAATAATTTTTAATGAGATTATTAAAAATGATTAATGTGGTGCAAACTTCAGACTAACTGGAATCATTTAATATAAAGACAAGCAACCTTCCTCCTTTTACCGTGAAGGAGGAAATTAAAAGCAAAATGCTAGACTAGTACAATGTTGGAGATTGCACAGTTAAAATTAAAACAAGTAAGGAAAAGCAAGAGTTATGGTTCTAGCAAAAACTTTAACCTGGACTTGTGTCAAGAAAAAATAATAAGACATACAAGCAACATGTATAGCATAAGGGTTTTATTTTGTTTAATAATTTCATGGTTTTATATTTAACATTTCACAGCAAAAACAGGAACAGAAAATGTTTAAGATTTCCAAATTAACTTTACTAAAGGAGAAGGACACTACTGCAGTTATGGCACAGGATGAGAATGAGAAACATGGGTTGATTATATTACCATTTCTCCTAAACCCTTCATTTATGACCTTGGCATGCCAGTCAACCTCTCTATGCCTCTGTTGCTCAGTTTTACCATCCTATTTAAGGAAACACTTTTTTTTTTTAAGCACTTACCTGCTGTGCAGCTAAATGCATTAAGTGTTTGTAAAATAATCCATGATCTTAGATTAAAGGCACTATGGAGGATGATGATTAATTACATAGGACCTTTTTAATTTACCAGCATTTTATTTTAACTGCACATCCTTACTGGTGCATTCTCCGTTCTTGTGTATTACACACAACATGCACACTAGAATCAACTCTTACTGCCACTGTTTATCTGTGTTATACAGCATCTAAACCCAAAACAGAATACTAATTGTAAACATAACAAATCAGTTAAGTAAATACAACAATTTAAAGTCCTGGAATACTGCTCAGCTAATCATTTCAATACTTCAGCTGCAGTTGTATTCATTCTAGCCCCCTTCTACCATGGATTAAATGTGAGAAGATATTTTATCATCTTGGAAGACCTACCAAACCACTATCAATGATTCATGAAGAATCATTTTTATCTCAAAGATCCTGTGTGCATCAGGCTCTGCTGCTTTTATTTCTTACACAAGCAAACGATTCTCTGTGATTTACTAGAAACTGGGACTTGAAGTGTTCTGAGCACCTACTAACCCCTGGACTAAGCAGGTTAGTCTAGGGGCTTGTCTACATTACCTGCTGGATCAACAGGCAGCAATTGATTCAACAGGGGTTGATTTATCACATCTAGTATAGACGTGATAAATCAACTGCCAAGCGCTCTCCCGTCGACTCTGGCACTCCACCAGAGTGACAAGTGCAAGCAGAGCTGAAGGGGGAGCGTCAGTCGCCTCACCACAGTGAAGACACTATAGTGAGTAGACTTAAGTATGTCTACTTCAGCTACACGAATAAGTTGCTTAACTTAGATCGATCCCCTCCCCCAGTGTAGGCCAGACTTAGGTGAAAGAACTACTTTTACCAAACACACTCCCAAGAGGCCATTGCTGTGTATTTTTTAAACATTTGTGTACTATATTTAGTTGTACTATTGCCAATCAACTATTTAATAAACCTATAAAGACTAATTACTCGGTCTCTTGTGCTCTAAACCATTCCTAGCTTTACTCCATATTTATTTTTCTGCATTAGAGGAGACAGGCTCATTTCTCCCCCTCTCCACATCCTCTTTTTTTTATTTTTAAATTTAGCCCCTCTCATTCTCAGCCACCTAAGCATGCACTCATCCATGTGTACTATTGTGACCAGGGTCCTGGGGGAGCCAGCTGAGGTCACTCAATGAACGTGAACTGCAAAGAATGAGGCAGAATCCCCAAAGCTAGTGGATATTTACCAAGTCAGCACTAAACCACTTCTGTTGTACCTTACCAGCTACTCAGAAGTCCAAAACACAGGTCCCTTAAAGTAACCCAGCCTCAGGCCTCCACCTAGTTACTCAAGTCAGAAAAAGGATGAGGATTAATGAAAATCGTATTCCCCATATAAAAGAAAGGTTCTATCAATCCCAAATGATAGGACACATTACCTCCCAGATTAATGAATATTCAAGACCTTTCCCAAATACGCACTTACAGCCAATTCTTATTAAACTAAACTAAGGGTATGGCTACACTTGCAGCTATACAGCACTGGGAGTTACAGCTGTCTTCGTACAGCTGTGCAGGGAAAGCGCTGCAGTGTGGCCACACTGACAGCTACCAGCGCTGCAGTGTGGTCACATTTGCAGCGCTGTTGGGAGTGGTGCATAGGCATTCTGGGATACCTCTGGAGGCCAATTACAGCACTTTTGGTGGCCACACTGGAGGAGCAGCACTGCATCACCAGCGCTGCAATCGTTATACACCAGGTAGAGCAGGAGTACAGCCAGCGCTGCAGCCAGGGAGATGCAGCGCTGTATGTGCCTTGCAAGTGTGGACAGTGAGTAAGTTGCAGCGCTGTAAACCCACCACCAGTGCTGCAACTCTCCAGGGTAGCCAAGGCCTAAAATTTATTTTAAAAGAGAGTATGGTTAAAAGATCAATATACATACAGACATGAGTTCAATTCATTGAGGTTCAGATTTATAGCAGAGATGGTGAGCTTCGTAAACGCAAAGAATTCTTTCAGAAATAGTTCAAAGGTTATAGTCCAATGTTTATATTTCAGGGCAGTCAAGTCAGAACTGAGATCTCAGTTATTGTGGCTTAGGCTTCCCCTGCATGAAACCTCAAGCAGATCTGAGATGACAGGATCAGGACTCAAAGATCTTTTATACAATTTCAAGCCTTCGACAGGTCGGAGTCCCTTGGTTTACAATAGGTAATCAGGGCAACTTTGAAGTAGGTCCATCAATGATACTTAGCTACACGAATTAACATTAGGCAATTGTCTGTTTTTCACCATTTGCAGATGATCGGCTATACATTTCAAAGAGATGAATACAGAGATATCTTGTGTTTACACTTCATTTAAATGGCAGGATGTTCTTTTGATCTCTGAATTAACAGAATACAGCATAGACAGAGCCTGTTGATTATTGTTGACCTCTACCCGTATATATGTAAATACACAGAAACGCAAACATTATCTCCCCATATGTCTTTAAAGGTTGAATTAGTCATTTATCCTGCAGGATGCTTAACCCTTTCTGGCCATGTGTCACAACCATATTCAGCCATCCAATTAGATTCATCCCTGTCTCTTTTACTACATGCTACGCCACACTGAAGACAGAAGCATTGTCTGGGTCACTGCCATTGGTGACTGTCCTCCTCCTAAAGAGCTGTGGGGATGCTTGGACCACACTGCTTCCTTTCCAGAATGAGTGGGAAATAGTGGCACTGAGTCTATTTCTTTTCCCAGTCTCAAAAAAAAAAAACAAACCCCAGTATCTTCCAGGCCAATCTGTTCCCAGGCTTGTCCACTTCTTTAGAAAAAGGAGTCAGCACCTCCAACTGCTCTGTTCCCCGACCCCAATCCTCTTAACAGATGCACAAATCAGTTAACACACAGCCATTTCAAACTGAATAAAAGAACTAAAACAAAATACTCCCTATTCTTACAAATTGTATTTGAAATTTCCACAACTTATGTCAGTTAAATTTTTTAAAACTAATCTACTTATGTTCCGTAGGCTATGTCCCTCTATTATAAGCAGAGGCAGATACCTGCTTCTAAAATTCCTGCTCTACAATTACAATTCAGATTCCTCTGGAATCAAACAGAATGTGATTGTTGATACTATACATTGATCCTTGGTCTTCAAACAAAGTTGTAAGTGTGCCCTTCCAGACCAGACATTTTTGCTGATGAGTCTCTTATTGGTGTTAAAGGGGGAAATTAATCTTAACTTGTTAAGACACAGGGAATCAGAATCTAAAAGCCATCTGAGAGTTCTACCAAATAAACATATACAGTATAGCTTCAGAATACACCAGGAGAAAGGTGACAGGATAGTTCAAGGGATTAGCAGAGACCACAGATTTTATCATCCTCTAATCCCATAGGTAGACCCTCCAGAATAGAGTTTAAGATAAAGCTGGTCAAAAATATAATGGTACATTATTCACATAGGAAAATGCTGTTTCATCAAAATCTAGACTTTTGCAGTGATGTCAATTTCAACAAAATTTGATGGAAACTTTTTTAGAATTCAAAATTGAAATGAAGTATGCATTCTATTGTTACATTCTGACTTTGTTTCATCTGTTATACTTACATTTTAGTATTATAATGCTGACATTACCAAATGGGATGTATGTGTGTGTCATTTCAGTGTTTCTGAATTGAAATATTTTGGTCCCAAACTGGGGCTAAAAATCAAAAACGAAGTGTCAGTGTCAATTTCCTGAAGTACAAGGTTCCATTTTCTGACCAGATGTAGCTGAAGCATGTTGATAGACTCAGGATGTACCAGATCTGTAGACAAGTAGACTTTATTGTCCAGGGTTGTCAGTTTCACAAACACTACATTCATTCAAAGATGTAACACAAAAACAAGATTGAGAGCTACATTCCATTAGCAGTATTTCCTGTTTGAGTCTTATAATTATGGAATTTCATTCTCAGTCTTATGAATTTGGTATTCAAATAGGTTTCAGAGGGGTAGTCATGTTATACCCCATGAAAACTTATGCCCAAATAAATGTGTTAGTCTCCAAGGTGGTGGTTTTGCAAATACATAATAGTGAATTTTGTACTGGTACCTGTGACCGTGAATTTTGGCAACCAGAATATGGCACTTTAGAAGTCAGAAAATTCTTCCCCAAAACGCCCAATTGCAAAAACACAAGAAGCAGATCAGTGAACATTCTGCACTCCAAAGAGGGGAGAACAGTTTTTTTTCCCCAGTCATATTTGCATATTATCTTGGTTACAAACAAGAACGAACAAGAAATCAAAAACAAGCATTTATAGTGAAACCATAGTTGAGTCATTCTGCAAAACAGTCAAACTTTAGTATTAACTCAGAAATTTTAAGTTTATTTTTAGAATTTATGAGAACAAAAAGGTTAATTTTACTTTTAGTTTTGATAAGAGGATTCATGTATCCTGTTTTTAAAAACCAGAGCGTGAAAGAGAGACAGGTTAGAAAACAAGGGTGAAATATGGCTTTCACCCATGTTTCTGGAAGATCAGACCACTTGTTAGTTATGAGTAGATGCTTTGACTCTCAAGTCAACCACAATACCTGCTGCTTGGACTTTGGTTAGCCATGTTATTTGGTTGGATTCTTTTGTTTGTTTTTTTTTGAGGCAAGGTAGGTTTGGATAATTGCAGTACAGTTGATGATCTATAGTTGACAAATCTATGCTAGAACCACAGAATAGGTGTTTTTTTTTTCCAAACTGAAGATGAATTCAATTACTCAGGATTTCTCAACCAAACAGCCATTCTGCTCTGAGCTTGGCTCCAGTCTCAATTCTTCCTTTAAAATGCACATTATAAATCAGATGGCTGAACATTCCTAAACCCATAATTTTACATATGATGCTTTCTGCTTCACAAGTAATTATGTAAATTGCTTGTACTATTCTAAGTGAACATTCTTTGAAAAGTTTAGTTTGTTATTTTATTTGGCCAATTTCATGGCTATATAAAACAAATTTCTTCATGATCACAAACTCTCTTTTCATGACCACACTTAATTATTAAGTTTTATTTACTAATCCTATGGTTTAGGGGAAATTGTTTGGGTGACATCCTCTAAGGGGGCGGGGAGAGATTACCTAAGGGTCCACATAAATTTGTATTATGTTTTTACCTCATTTTCAATGAAATTGCACCCTTACCGAATATTCCAAGCTTTCAGCTCTGAACTTGCCATAATTTGTCATTAGAGCTATGCAACTGATTTCTGTTCACTAGCTGAATTGAAAAAGCACAAAAAACAAATTACGAGTCAAACTATGCTTGGTTTGACTCAGACTTAATATTTTGTTTCACTTTCAGTGTCTCTCTAACGTCTGTTTAAATAAGATTGAGGGAAACTGAAAAATAAAACATTTTCCTGAAGAAAAAAGTCAAAATATTTTGTTTTGGAAATACTGAAAAAAAATATTTTGTATTCCAGAAACTATTTAAATCAATTTGCCAAAATTGACCCAAGTTTACTAATTGTTTCAGCTGAACCCAAATCTGCATTGGGAGGCAGAGGAAGACAGGTTTTACGTGAAAATTTCCACCTGTGACAAGCTAGAAAATTCTACTTTCACATGAAGAAGAAATGTTTAGAAATTCTGTTTTTATTCCCCCTCCTAGCATTAAGCCCATCAAATGCAGTTTGTTCTATGAGATTTCTCCCTCCAAAATGATCTGTTCAATCCAATGCGAACACATCTGCCTTTGATATTCCACCACTTTAGCCGCTGTCTTTTTCCCTTTAATCTTGTTCTGTTGGACTCGTACCCATAGAGTTGGCAGGAATGCCCTTTACATGACCAAACCATCTCAGTCTGCGCACTCTCATTTTTGTTTATGGGCGTTACTTTGAATATCTCTAACACACATTCCTCATATGGTCCTTCTTGCTTACACCCATTTCTAAATAACTTATCTATTGAATAAATTAACTTAATGCCCTATTTTAAAATCTAACAATATAAGATTAATATATTAACAATTATCTTACCTGCTCCTATTTGCAGGCTTAGCATCAGGATTTCACTTTCAGTTTTTTAAAGTGTTCAGAAGTCTTAACAACCACAGCCATACAAAAGAATGTGATTAATTTCCAGTTCACCTTTAACTTATTTTTTTCTGAATGCTTTTTGACATAACTGATTTAAAGAGTTTTGTAGTTTCAAAACTAGCTTTAAAGGCCCAACTTTCTACTAACCTCTTGATACCACTTGTGAAATAGCCTCTGACTTAACATATGTGGAACGTTCGGTCAGTGAAAGATACAAGATAAGAAGTGAACTGAACAGAAAAATGTTTTCCTCATTATGTATGTGTACACACATTTCAGTTACAGGGAAGAAACCCTCTTATCTAAAAGAAGCCACCACTTTTTAAAAGAGGCAGCAGCAAATGCAGGAAGACTGCAACACATAAGAGATCAAACAGGATAACAATCGTCCTATCAACATGCGGCAATTCAAGAACACAATTGCTTGAAATCTGTCTGCATTTGCTTCCAGAAGAAGGGAAAACACTCAAAACAAAGTCTGCCTTGACATACCAAATCTGGAGTCCCAGAAAGGGAAAATAAGACCTACAGGAAACTAGCAACTAGGAAACAATTTATGGTATTTAAAACTGATTACTGTATCATAAGGAACTGAAAACTGCATCTCATCTCACTCCTCTCCAGTTCATTTACTACAGCAGCTAAAAACCATCTTCCTAACTAGCTACTCAAACCATTTCATTATGCTTTTTGACCCCTTTTCTGCCTTCTTCTGCCACTTGCATCAAATTCAGGTTTCTTATCTTCCCCTTCCATAACCATCATGATTGGAGGGGCAGTGGACAAGAGACTGCTTGAGGGTCCAGGTCTTATTCTGGGTTCTGCCACTGACTTGCTTGTGACCTTGGGCAAGTCTCTTCCATTTTTCTGTGCCTCCGTTTCTCCCCTCACTCTTGTCCGTCTCCTCCATTTACATTTGTAATGTCTTGGGGTACAGGACTATCTCTTACTATGTGTCTATACAGTGGGGGCCCAAATCTTGTTTGTATTACTGTAGTCTCCAGAGGCCACAACCAACAGCAACCATTTTCTCTCATCTATATCTGCGTCCATTTCTTCCTACTACCCCAATGAATTCTGCCCAACGCTTCCTGCGTTTACAATTCTTACAATACTGACTGATTTTCTTAAAGACCCAGCACCCGTAATGAAGCAATTATGCAAGAATCTCAGTTTTCTTTTTTGTTTTTAAGTTTCTGGCCTTCATGGTTGTAAAAAAAAAAAGGCTTTAAAACATGAACCCTAGAAGCTCGAAGACTAGAAGACAAATAAAAATGCAGTCTTTTCTTTTTAAATCTCACAATTTTTGGAGCCCATCTCACAATTTCAAATTCCTGAAGTCAGCAGTACTACCCCCCCCCTTTCATATTTTTCTCCTACTTTTCTTCTGTCTCTCTTCCAGTATCGTCTATGCTGAGATAGGGCGCTTGAGGCATGTCAGATACCTACCTTCTCTACCAGTTCTCTGCTGAAAATTGAGTTCTTCTCTAATACCTACAAGTACTAACCCATCACTAAATACTATCTCAAACCTAGAAACTTATACTATCAACCAGAAAAAAAACCTAAACTAGAATCTTTGTTTGGGTGGTCTTCCTCTTCTGTACATCCAATTTATATTTTCTATTTAGATAAGGTCTCTGCTCTACATAGTTGACTAAAGTTTCCTTGACACTGTACAAGATAAATACCTCAACACCATTACTCTGCCAGGGAAAGTCTGCTCTTTGAAACTGCCAACAAGTTCACACCCTTGGAAGAGACAGTTCCCCAAAGATGCTGCATATTTCTAATCCACTTAGCATACACTCAGGGCATCTCCACACAGAGGAGTGGCAGAGAAACCCATGAAAAGCAGCTAACGCACTGCTTTGTCCCCTAACAGAGTTATTTCTACAGAGTCCAGGTGAGGGAGGTGAACAATAAGGGAGCAGCACTCTCTACTTTTATGCCACTCAGATTCTCCAAATTTGGTCTCCCTTGGCAGGGGTGCGATGACTATCTCAATGAGTTTAACAGGTGAAAAAAATCTACTAATACGACTACATTTAGTTGCCTGGGTCTCTTAATATAATAAACTATTTCTCACAAGGTTGAAATCATAGGTATCTGAAAGCTGGCAAATACTGCATGCAGTTCAAATATAACTTAAATCACTTAAATATTCCTTAAATCTACAGCACACAGTAGTTGGATGTTTCCAAAGATATTTTCATCATCTAAGTTAAAAAACTTCTTAGTTTAGTACGTATGCACTTATTTTTCTGCATCTTTTATAAAAAAAATTTTCGTCGAGTAAAGTTTGCATTCATATGGAAAAGATGATAGCACTAGCTAGAGACAAGCATAGTAAAGGCTGGTTCTACACTTAATTTGTCCATATAGCTTAATCTATTCACCTCATTCGTGATATGCAATACTCATGCAACCCTATTCCCTGGCTTCTCTTTTACAGAATGAGTGCCGAATTAAAGTACATTATGTATTAGTTTTATGAGATGGACAAATGTATACTGGTGTTTATCCTAAGCCATATTCATTAATGAACATATATGAATAGTATTAGGAACCCAGGTTTGAAAGACTAGAGATTGTCTAAACTCAGTACCCTGCATTCTACCACTACCCTTAAAAAAAAAAAGGGGGGGAGGGGGAGAAAATGGAACACAAATTCATAGACTATCAGGTTTGGAAAGGACCACAGGAGGTCATCTAGTCCAACCCTCTGCTCAAAGCAGGACCAATCCCCCACTAAATCATCCTAGCCAGGGCTTTGTCAAGCCTGACCTTAAAAACCTCCAAGGAAGCAGATTCCACCACCTCTTAGGTAACCCATTCCAATGCTTCACCACCCTCCTACTGAAAACATTTTTCCTAATATCCAACCTAAAACCTCCCCCACTGCAACCTGAGACCATCCTTGTTCTGTCATCTGCCACCACTGAGAACAGTCTAAATCAGTGGTTCCCAAACTAACATGTGAACCCCTTTCACTAAAATGTCAAGTCTCATGAACCCCCTCCTAAAAATGAATTTCCAGAGATTCTCCTTTACCTGAGTAAAAGTTATAAAAGCAGTGATCTTGGAAATATTAAATTTGACACTTATTACACACTTTATTACGTTATGAAAATGGCACCACTCTTCCAAGATTTCACTTTCGTAGCTTGTATCACTTTGAATAAGCCTGTTAAGACAAGGCTCCTATGTTTAATCAAGCAGTATTAGATGTGAAACAGCATGAAGGTATCTAAGAAGCCAACTCAAAGAGTTCCTCCTACACAAGCATTCAGGTCCTGAGCAGTCCGGGCAAACAACGCATGTTACAACAAAGCTTAAACTTGTTCTTCATAATTTTAAAAACAGCAAAAAATAATATCTCCCTTTTCATTACTTATAAGGAGTCTTGAAGTTTCAATCTCCTCAGTGTGATAGATATGCTTGCTTTGATCTGCTTAGCTCTTGGAAGTCCAGGGGCTCCGGACTGCTGGCCCCATGCTACCCGGGATCCCTAGGGACAGGTCTGTCCACCATTAGGGAATTTTTCCCTGAGAACCCCCGTAACATTTCACGAATGCCAGTTTGGGAACCACTGGTCTAGATCCATCCTCTTTGAAACTCTTTCAGGTAGTTGAAAGCAGCTATCAAAACCCCCCTCATTCTTCTCATCTGCAGACTAAACAATCCCAGTTCCCTCAGCCTCTCCTCACTAGTCATGTGCTCCAGCCACCTAATCACTTGTTGTCCTCCGCTGCACTCTTCCCAATTCTTCCACATCCTTCTTGTAGTGTGGGGCCCAAAACAGGACACAGTACTCCAGATGAGGCCTCGCCAATGTCGAATAGAGGGGAATGATCATGTCCCTCAATCTGCTGGCAATGCCCCTACTTATACAGCCCAAAATGCCATTAGCCTTCTTGGCAACAAGGGCACACTGTCGACTCATATCCAGCTTCTCATCCACTGTAACCCCAAGTCCTTTTCTGCAGAACTGCTGCCTAGCCATTCGGTCTCTAGACTGTAGCAGTGAATGGGATTCTTCCCTCCTAAAGTCCTAAGGACTCTGCACTTGTCCTTGTTGAATCTCAGATTTCTTTTGGCCCAATCCTCTGATTTGTTTAGGTCCCTCTGTATCCTGTATCTACCACTCCTCCCAGTTTAGTGTCATCTGCAAACTTGCTGAAGGTGCAGTTCATGCCATCCTCCAAATCATTACGTTAATTAACTCTAACTCAAAAAGGCTACTAACAGAATTGCCAAAAAGAGTAGTGTCAGCAAAATGTATTGCTATGCAAAGACCAGAGTTCTAAGATTTTAGGAGCTTTATGACTGAAGAGGGAGCTGGTGGCAGCAGGCTGAAGTTGAGAAGAGTAAGAATGCCTCATATCTCTGGCACACAGATGCAAATGCATAGATTGCAAATCCAGCACTGTCTATCCCAGTCCCCAAAGATCATCATGATATGGGTGTTAAACTGTGGGACAGACCAGCCTCCTATGGGGATCCTTGGGACACTCCAAACCAGTTGACAGAAGGGGAAAGCAGCTAGCATAACCAGGGAAGGCATGGACAAAGTGCCAGGCATTCCTAATCCTAAATTCCCATCTTAATTTCTAACTCAAATTTGTTATTTAATAGAATCAAATCCACAAAGATTTATGGTTCTATCTCATAGAACTGGAAGGGACCCCAAAGGGTCATAGAGTCCAGCCCCTTGCCTTCACTAGCAGGACCAAGTACTGATTTTATCCCAGATCCCTAAGTAGCCCCCTCAAGAATTAAACTCACCACCCTAGGTTTAGCAGGCCAATGCTCAAACCATTGAGCTATCCTTCTTCCCATGTTAATCTAAGAAATATTCTACAGTAACAAATGTTTTAACTGATACTTATTGTATGAGTGGCTGTTTCTAGAAGAATATACAATTACCAATTACAGTGAACAATACTGATTCTTAACATAATTATGCTAGTGTGAAAAGAATAACTTAAACAATTGTTTGAAACAAGAACTTATTTTCATCCTTGCAAACAAACCATATATGAACAAAAATGATACTTTCATGAGGGGGTAACTTTCTCCCTTTTTTAAAGTGGTGTCACTGCTCTTTTTAAAACATAATGGGAATTGTTCTATTTGAAATATCAGTACTGATTTTATGAAGATCAATACTCTTCCACCACAGGTTTGAGAATTTCCTTTGCTATAAAATGAAGCGAAACAATAGTATTCAAGCATATACTACTGATAACAGTAAATCAATTTCACCATATTGAGAATTGTCTATTAGAAGGAACACTATCACTTTAAAAATCTAATCAGTTTCAAATAGGAAGTTAAAAGTAGCATCAGTTACTGCATTTACCAATGAGTTCTCCTACTAAATTTGTGGCTTTGCAAAGATGTTTTCCTGTTTATTTTAAATGGCTTCTCTCTCCCCTGCTGCTGTGTAAAAGGTGTGCACAAAGAACAAGCTACCTATGGAGGGGAAACCATGAAGGTGACTAAATACAAAGTACTATCAAGTTTATAAAGTAAACAACTGAAAGGAGATCCCACCTCTAACACCAATTTCTCTGGTCAAAAAATATCCCTTTTTTTAAAAAAAGGAAATAAATAAGTGTTAATCAGTATTAAAATTATATATGAAATTCTAAACTATTATCACCTAAACTATTATTTATAGCATCATTCCAATATACAATAAAACCACAAAAGGACTAGTTCTTACTATTTGGACGAAAGTAGCAACCACGTTTAAAAGATTTAATGAGACTTTATACTATATTAAAATCAAAACTTATTTAAAAGAATATAGTGACATTACAAGAGTTAAATTAGGTACTCTATAACAAACACAACTACAGTATCAAGGTGTTCTATTCATCACCTAGATATCAGTAAGATACAATAGCTTTTCAAAAATATTAACATCCTTTTGTTTCGGACAAGAATATCATACAGAAGAGACTATTGCACTCCTAGCATTACTTGACCTGTCCCAGAAGCTTCTGATGATTCTAGTATAAAAACTGTTTTACAAATCTTGCTTTATTATGTTAATTAATTTTGGGGCAAAACATGACCAGAAGACATCTATTCACAAATCACAATGTAACAAGATATTTACTTAGAAGTTCTCGCTTTATATATTTTAGTAGTATTCCATTAAAATATAGAATTAGCAACATTTGACAATGTGAAGGTTCTAATCTCTATCCAAACTGGGAGTACGTTGTATGCAACAACACAGTAAGCAGCTGTTACATAAGTTTAACTGAAACTAAAAGTCCAAAGGGAATAAAGGACTGCCTAGTAACTATGAAAATTACACTGGCAGAATAGCAGTCTCACACAGCTGAACCAACAGCACCTCTGCATCAAAGGAAGCCAAACACAGTAAGAAACGTCCAATGAGACAACTATCCCCCAAGAATAGCATCAGAAAGCCTCCCCCTCATCCTCTTTTGTTGTCAGGTCCAAACAATAATAAAGCACATGCTCTGCTTTGTCATCTCGCCTCCCTGAACTGATAAGCTACGCGAAGGGCTCTCCCGACACGCTGAGAAACCCCTCACTCGAATGCAGGTGCCTTGCAAATCCTAGCACCCTTTTGCTGTCTCTGAAACCACAGTGGGTCATTATCAGCAGCACAAATAAAACAAACTCCTATTTCTCTATAAATCTCGGCTGCCTCCCCTTTAAAATTGGGTCTACCTTATAATTAAAAAAAACCCCGCATATTCTTCAACTGCCAAGGGTCGAATCGGTTGCAAGTTACAGCAAATCACCGGATGCCGGTGACAGATACGCAAGGGTGGGAGGACGGCGGGCTGCCGAAATCCCTACTGAGCTGCACACACGGTCCAGGTGAGACCCTGGAAGCATCCCTCCCCCCCCCCCAAAGCGAGGCACTGCCAGGCCCCTCCTCGGACCCCTTCCCTGGCGCTGCACCACCCCCGAGAGGGGCTCTCGGCAGGCTGCCCAACAACACCGAGACAATAACATGCTCCCTCCTCTGCCCACGGCAGCTCGCAGGGGAATAGGATAGGCACAGAGGGGCAGGTACCGCCCCCCACCGGGCAGAGGGCTCCCCCCAAGGACTCCGCTCACACGGGGGATCCTGCAAGACACCTCGGCCGGCGCTCCCCGCGCCTGTCCCCGGCACCGACACCGCGCACACAGGCACCGGGGGCTCCCTCGCCCCCCAGCGCGCAGGAAGGGCTGACACGTAATGAACCCCCCCAAAGCAGAGCCGCTGCTCCCGCTCGGCGGCGCGCCGGAGATGCAACCTGCTCTCAACTTGCCTTGGGCTTGTAGAGCCACTTTCTGAACCTGTTCATCATCACCCCAGCTGCTGCCTCCGCCTCTCAGGCCGCTTCCCGTCCCGGCTGGTTGGGGGGGCGGGGGTTACGGGTCCCTCTCCCCCGGCACCTCAGGCGGCTGCTGGGGGACCCGGCGAAACCCCGTCCCCTCTCCGGGCTGCTCTGCGGGGCTGGCAAAGCCGCAGTCAGGCTGGAGCCGCGAGGGAGGCTCTGCCCTGCTGCGGAGGAGTATCTCGGAGGGCCCCCTCAGGCTGACCTGCCCCGGCACCGGCCAGCAGCAGCGGCGCCTCTCTTCATTGACAGCCCCCAAACATTCCACCGCCGCTGCCAGCAGCAGCGCTCACTGAGCGCATGCGCACAGGCGGACCCGCTCAAGCCCTGTGCGCTGCCTTTGGCCAGCGCTCTCGACTCTTGGACCAATTGGAAGGCGGCCGCGAGGCCCCCCCCCCCCCTCCCTCCCCGCTCACCCCTCCTCCTCGACTGCACATTTGCGGAACATGGATCCCTCACCCTAAGCAAGCTCAGCAGGGGAGGACTACAACTCCCAGCATGCCACGCCCCGTAGCTCAAGGGGCACTGAAAATAAGAGTGGTGAGTTGTATGCTGGTACTTGTAGTCTTGTCGCGGGGCAATGATTAATGCGTCCACTTAATATTAAGTAAATTATTATTCTAGTCAACCCGGTTAATTGGGGTTCAGGCAGTTTCTGGGGCTAAAAAATCCACCAGCTGGGGTTCCACTTGCTAGGCAACGGTTGGTAAACATTCGCCGCCATCGTGCTTTCAGTCTTGTAGTTTTATACTCCTCCCCGGACCATTCAAATACACGAATGAGGACGGCTGAGTCGACTACAAATCCCAGAAGCCTCCGCGCCCCCACGCTGCGGGCATTATCTGTAGAGAGCCGAGTAGTCTCCACGGCAGGTGGACTGTGCTGATTCTGCTGCGGCTCCCATAGCGGTGAGTGAGGGGGGCTGGGCCATGCTGTGACCCCTTACTACTGGCCCAGGGATTCAATGCCTTCACCTTCAACTACAAACGTCCCTCCACGGCCCTTCGCCCGCCCCAGGGGGACCCCGGTTTAGGGCTCGCCCCAGCCAGCCCCCCCCTCCCCCGCCCCCGAGGCTCGCTGCTGTTTAGTTCACTGTGTGAGAGTCTTCAAGATGAAACCCAGTGCTTATTTTGTGCCAGGGCTGATCCCGGCACCTCGGGGCTTTCGGCATCAGTGGTATTAAAAAAAAAAAAAACGCAAACGCTGTCACCTCTTTCATTGCAAATTAAACAGCGATGAAACCTTAAAAGCCTAGTTGTGTCCACCCTCCCTGTGTAGAAATTAAAGTAAAACAGCCTTTAGTTTATTTATTTGTTAGAAGACCAGAGAAGTGCCTCAGTATCCTTGGTTAAAATGTTCCCTCTCCCACCCTGTTGTGGAGCTTATTAGACTTGCTGATGGCCTCCCCTACAACTTCAGAGGTAGCTGCTTTTCATCCTTGTTTCTGTCTGGTCACACTTACTGTGTACTGGGCACATTCCAAACATGGTCTCTATCATGGGAGCTGAGAGACCAACAAAGAAACAAACAGAGGGTAGAGAAGGGGTGTTGCATACATGCAGTTATTTTAACTAATATGTCAATATAAAATTACTAAAAGACAAGTAAAGTGTACTCCACAAGCATAACATTGACAGGAAGATAGCCACAGGCATGTTTCTGAAGCACTTTGGGATCCTTCAGGATGAACTGTACTAAAAATACATGAGATCTTTTATTGGACCAACCAGCTTTTGTTGATGGACAGTATGAGCTTTTGAGCTACACAGAGCTCTTCTTCCTTCCACCAACAGTAAAAGATATTACCTCACCTATCTTGTGTCTCAGATCCTGGGACTAACATAGCTACAACGCTATAAAATACATGAAACACTATTATTCTCTGGGGTTGTTAGCATGTAAACATTCTATAGTGCAGTGGTTCTCAACCTTTTTTCCTTTACAGACCCCTACAACTTTTTGAATGGAGGTGTAAACCCATTTGGAAATAGTATGTAGACTCCCAAGAGTTAAGAGCCACTATTTTATGGTAACAACAACCTTTCATGGATCTCATATATAGTCTGCAGGCCCCTCAGCGTCTGCAGACCCCAGGTTGAGAACCACTGCTATAATGGACATCACTGGGCAAAGCAGTTATAATTGCTTACACCCCAGCGTGCGTTGTCAGTAGTAGGGATCAAACTTGGTACATCAGGCGCTTAATAAATGATCCTCTGCTGCCTGATCTAAAAGAGCGTATTCTCTTAGTAGTGGCTGTACCAAGCTCAGATGTCTAGTCGGCCTGGCCACCACCAGATAGGCACAAAGTGCCACACAAAGTGGGCATAATAGCTTACATACTCTCCCTGGCCAGGCAAGCATGTTATGCGCTTCAGAGGCTTACCAATTCAGTTTACTATAGAGGCCACCAGTTGTAATGCCAGTGCCCCTGTGTGAGTCATTGCCAGCAGGGATCAAAGCTGGGAGGGACCTCTGGATCTTAATACTTTGAATCTTTACCACCTAAGCTAAAAAAGTTCAACTCTCTTAGCCAAGGCTATAGCAGGTTCAGTCTAGTTGGTCTAGCCACACCGAGCAGACATGGCTTACACAGACAAACAGCATCTGTTACATACATGACCATAAATGTATACTTTTGACAGACAAAACAGAGATAAGACAAAAATGGTTAAGATGTGTGATCATGTGCATTACTGAAGGGGAAAAAATGTTCACTGTATAGTTTAACCAGAATTCTAGTGGCTGACTAGATGTCTATAAATATAATAGAAAAAAAAAGAACAGACTATAATATTTTGACTGTATTTTGCAGAATATTGAGAGTTAGGACTGCTGACCTTTATTCCTAATTGTGCCACTGATTGTGGTGACCCTGGACAACCACTCTTAATCACTCTGTCCCTTTGTTTACCTATCTGTAAAATGAGGATAATAAAATTGACTTGCCTGAAGGTTGTTGTGTAAGGATTAATAGCTGTGAGAATACACTGTGAGATCATCAGATACAATAATGCTATATAAGAGCACAGTATTTTTACTATGCATATTACAGAGCATGCAACTACACGCTTTAAAATATATTCATGGTAGGATGTGTAGGAAAATATCAAATGTAGGATCTAGTCCTTTAACCAGTCAGCACACATTAGAATTACTGCTATTGTACATCCATACCACTTGTGTGGTTAAAAACACACACACACACACACACACACACACACACACACACACCCCCCTTTTCCATCTAAAGTTATGCTGCCCTAAGACAAAAGCATGCTGCAAAGAGAAGTTGTACCCTGACTCCAGTTGATTATGGCCATAAAGTGGTGTGATTAAATGTTAGGGGTGCAGAAAGTTATATGATAAGTGGGGATGCTCTGTTGTAGTCATATTTCCCTTCTGTGGAACTTTTTACCCCACATTCTTTGCAGTTTCCATGGTTTTGTTTCCTTCTGTGCCACGTAGATGAGAAAAGCATCTGGGTCGTTTTGAGCAGCACCTACTCAATCTCACTGAATTTCACAAAAACCCTTTTTGGTCCTGATTTAAGAAGGTGTTGTAGTTCCACTGACGTAAATGGGTTGCAACCTTTTAAGACTAATAATTGAAATTCTGGATATGGCAGTGAAGGGTAAAATGTCTGTTGACACTGAAAACTTTTTAATAGCTCAAGATTAGAAAATATAATCTCCTATTATACTTTGCAAACAGAAGGATGCCGAGGCACCAGCTTGTGGTTTTTACTCCTAATTTTTAGTGCCCTTCCATCTTATTGTGAATTTAGTTCTGTTTTATTTGACTGAAGCCAGCATCAAAAATAAACAAACAATCTGATAATCATTTTTTAAAATAAAACCTGTTAAAGTCAATCTGTTTAAATATAGTCACTCACTGAACTGCTGCCGTTAAGAAAATGTTTTTACATAGTACCTGTATCAGGGATTCTGACTGTTAATTATAGATCTTCAAACACCTTGGTTTTCATTTAACTATTTTCAATTTTTTTTTTTAATTTTTACTGGGGATCTGTGAAGCTCAGGATGTTCAGAGGGTGAGGGCCCCAACCTCTTCCCATTACAGCATATGGAAAGACTCCCCTTGACTTCAGTGGGAGTTGGATTGGAAGCCTTAGGGCAGTCTGAATAACCACATAGATACATATCCCACCATGTACCCTTATCTAAATCTTTAGAGCCTGAAAGAATTTTGGCATTCTTGGGTGGAGCAAATTATACCCTATAAAAGGATATAGAAGTGAATGTTCTCCTCTTGCACATTGGATGGTTCTGGGCAGTGTTTTCCCTGAAGCAGAATGCTTCCTAATGCTTTTTCTGTGGCAGTATGACTCTGTGGCACCACTCACACCTAGGCTGTCCCTTAAAGACATGATGTAGCTTTATAACATTTATATAATAATAATACAACTGCTCAGAAATTTTACTAGTTAGCAGTTGTTTTAATCAGATCCGTTAGCTATATGCCCATATTAAACAATCACACAAACTAATTTTCCTTTCAACAGTTTGAGATTAGAATTTAAACATGTTATGGCAATTTTAGTGAAACATAGTAGTGCTGGAAGGCAAGGTACAGAAACGTTATATTAGGAAGTATTCTAACAGCCTTTTAGAATCTTGATCAAGCATTCTTTTTTTAACAGAAGTGTGTGATAATATGTTAAATACAAGATTTTGGAGGGTTTAACATTTTATTTTCACTATGAAAACATTAAACTGGTGATAATTTTGGTTTGCATGACTGGACTAAGATAATGACTTTACTCACTGAACATTATTAATGTTTTCCTGGCAATGTAAACAGGCATGGTGAAGTACAGAAAAATGTTCTCAGGACAGAGACTTCTTTTAAGTCTAGGGAGCCAGTTCCACAGATTGTTGCTTATATGAGTAATACATAGCACAATGAGGGATGTTAGCAGACAGGGCCAGCTTTAGGCCTATTCCACCAATTCCCCCGAATCGGGCCCCGCACTTAAGAGGGCCCCACGCCCAGTGAGAATCCCCTCCCTGGCTAGAGGCACCTTTATAATTTTTACTCACCTGGCAGCACTCCAGGTCTTCAGTGGCACTTCAGCGGTGGGTCCTTCACTTGCTCAGGGTCTTCGGCGACACTTAGGCAGTGGGTCCTTCAGTGCCGCCAAAGACCTGGAGCAAGTGAAGGACCCGCCGCCAAAGTGCCGCCGAAGACTCCGAGCACCGCCCAGTGAGTACAAGCCTCACATGTTATTTTTACATTTTTTTTTTTAAGTCGTCCCTGCCGGGGCCCCACCAAAACTGTTCGAATTGGGCCCTGCACTTCCTAAAGCCGGCTCTGTCAGCAGACAAAGGGGCAGAGCGAAAGGGAACAGAGTAAGGGGGTATTGTGCAATCTTGAGTTGTTTCCCTAAGACTGGATTTAAGACTAAAGTTTTGTCTTCAGTTACGTCTCAATAGGAAAGTTCTTGTGGGTTAAATTAGGGCAGAAATTGGCCCATAAAGTATGCATACTAGAGTTACTGTTTCTCTCCAATATACGTTTTAGATATACTCTTCACCCAATACCCCGGTACTGAAATTAGTTGAAAATGTTATCCTAATGATCATTAAAGAGACATTGTCAGAATAAAAAGGGCCTCATCATTTGTCACTTATTTTATTGATGTTTATAGCGTCTGCTCATTCCTTCTGTTAACCCTTCTGGTTGGGCAATTGGGATTTTGAAGGCTTAACCTGAATGTTCCCATTTACAGTACTGCAGTACGTGTGTCTCTGCAAGCCTATCAACATACATTATGCTGCAATTGAAGGAGCCATGAAAATTTAATGATTTACTTTATTTATAGGACTCTGCATGGTGAAGATGGCCAGCCCGAAAAAACATATTGAAATAGTGGTCCAGCAGCTTAACAAATTTAATCCTGAAAATGAGAGCACAGAGCATCTCTTGGATGAGTCAGCTAAGGTTTTACAGGTACATTAAGTGCCAGTTTATCCTAGGTGGATTTCACAGTTCTAGTGGGAGCTTTTTAAATGTAAAGATGTTCCTTCTCTAATGTAATATTTTGAATTACACTGAATTTTCCTATGTGTTTTATAATGTTAACCTATATCTAAGGTGACCAGATTTTCAAACCCCAAACCAGGGCCACTTTCTTATAGTTGTCACCAGGAGCCAGGGAACTGGTATGAGAGGATTTGAATGAGACACCTTGGCCTGGAGGTTCAGTAGTGGAAGGTACTGGAAATGGTTTTGGTAGTTGGGGTGATGGGTTAGGCTCTTGTGGCTGAAAGGGTAGGTGAAAAGGGGGATTGTTTGTGTGAGCAAGGATGGGAGAGAGATTGATAACAGATAGTGTTTGTCACTGGGGACTAGAGGAAGAGAGAGGAATGATGGTCCAGGGTACTAGGACTCGGGAGATGTAGATTCAAGTCCATGATCCTCTGCAGACTGTGTGTGACCTTGTAAGTTACTTAGCCTCTGTCCTCAGTTCCCAATCTGTAAAATGGGAATAAGTTGCACTTCCCTGCCTTACAGGAGTGTTGTGAGGTGCTCAGATACTCCAGTAATGGGTAACATAACCTTCATAGACAGATACTGTAGTTAGATGGGCAGAAGTAAGTAACATGGGATTGTTTGGGGTGAGGACATGCAACTGATGGATGTATATTACTATCATCCTATTTACATTCATTCAACCTCCTTTCGCTGGTCCCTGGCTCCCATTCCAGTACTGCTTCCCCTTTTCACTTCTACTGGTCTAGACCAGAAGCTGCCTCTATGTTGGGCTCAGTGTGGCACTTGCCAGGCAACCTCCTGCATTTTTTTTTTAATTCTGCCTCAGATTGTCTATATCCTGCAGATGGTGCACCCTCAAAGAAGGGCCACAGAATCAAAAAGGAAGCAAAAGGAGCTTAGAGATAGGGAGGGTAGTGTGTCTGATCTCAATGGAAAGGAAAGAAGAGAGGTTGGAGAGAAGCTAGACATCCTTCTGGCCAATATAGTTTAAGTAAACCAACTGGAACAATGCAAAAAGTTGTATTTATGGTCCAGAACCAGAATGTATGGTCACCCTAGCAATACCCCAACGCTGCAGTCCTTAACTGGTCAGTACTCCAACTGGGATCAGCACATGGGGCTGATTCTCCACAGCCTTGCGCCTTATGTAGTCCTTTCCATCTATGCAAAGCAGGTATCAAATGCTACCCTTTTAACTGAATAGTCTTTTAAACCCTCTTTGTACAGGTGTAAATAGCTACACAGAGTGCTAAGCAGTGGAAATCAAGCCGAAGGACTTCAGGCTAAGGTTCAAAGTTAACCCTGTTTGGGTTTTGTTTAAATGGTAATGTTTTGTTTACCATCAACACTTTTTTTAAAATGGTCTTGTTTCCTACTACTGTCTTCTTAGTTCTTTTACGGCATCTGGAGCTCAAATCTCCATTACGATGCTCGGATGGGTTATTGTACCAAGGCAACCTCATTTTAGTAGTCTTGGCAGTAGATATCATGGGCCACACAATGCTTTTATTTACATGTGGGCATCCCTTTTATGTCGCTGCAGTGGAGTTGTACCAGTGTAACAGAGCAGATTTTGGCATGAAAATTATATAATGAACACTTTCTATTGCATTTATTCCACACCTGAACTATATTGACTCAGAATAATTTTGATAGGAAACTTCATCTGCTCTTCATACAGCAAAGAATAAGGGCATTTAAATTGTTCATTCACAGTTTTGGAAGAAGGTTGGAGGAAAGGAGGGAAAGTGCTATGTCAACACCTCTGTATTTCTCTTCACATTTATTGAACAGTTAAATTGTACCTCCCACTCTAGAGTGGGAGGGGTAAAGACAAAAGCACCACAATGGAATCAACCTTCCTTACACATCATTTTTAAAAAGGAGGAACAGGGAAGACTGAATGTAAGGATATGGCAAAAGTCCCTATGATACTTGCACTGTCTAAATTCTGCTGTTTGTTTCTTTACTCTCCCTCCCCGAGTATTTTTGCTGTCATTTTATCCCTGAAAATAAGATTCCTTTTTACATACAACTTTTTATAAAAGTCGCTATAGAAACCATGCAGTTATAACTCATTCTTCAAGGAAAGCTCTCTTGATTGTGATTTACTCTTTCCTCTTATTTTGCATAATGGGCTGTTATCTGGGAGGGGGGGAAATAGACTAGCACCTGCGTATATTATTTCTCTACACTCTTTTGTCACCTGTCATTTGTATTTTATCAGTGTCACAGAAATTCTTGAAAGTCAAAATTAAAATATTTTCTGCTTTACTGTCAATTAAATTCCAAATTGGTACTGTACAAAGTCTTTCATTATAAATAGATTCTTCTTGCAAGTCAATACTTTACACTTCTGATAGTAAATTCTTTTTCTGCTTGATCTTCAGCAGTCCTTATTTAAACTGTATTATTAATTCCTAGCATCTGTGGATGTTTGTGTTGCTACAAGGTTCTTTAGTCAGGAGGGAGTGGAGTTATTCTGGGTATATACAGTGGTGAGCTGGAGCCGGTTCCCACAGGTTCCCAAGAACCAGTTGCTAAAATTAGACCTCTGTGGAGAACCGATTGTTAAAGGACCAGGGAGTGGGCAAAGAACTCCGGTCCGTGGGCCGGACCATCCTGTTGCTCCCAGGATTCCCAGCTGGGGAGCCTGAGGCTCCCCCGGTCCTTCCCCCGCTTCCCCCCAGCTGTAGCGTGGCCAGCTGCCGGCATCAGCTGGGCAGCTCAGCTGAGCCCTGGAGTCGTCCTGCTGCCGCTTTTTGAGAGGCCTGGCAAGGTGGCAGGGGGGGAACATGTCCTGCTGCAAGATCCAGGGCTGGCCAGAGGGGAGGGGAGGGGGCAAGTGGAGCAATTGGCTCGGGCCCTGCAGGGGACCCTCGCCCCACAAGGATGTCTCCCCTCAGGCCCTACCCTGCTTCCCCCACCCCAAAGAGCCACAGCATGGCCAGCAGCCAGGCAGCTCAGCTGAGCTCTGGACTGCCAGTAAGATAAAGGGGCTGTAAGCTCTGGGGCCGCGGGGTGCGGGGCAAGTGGGGCAATTTGCCCGTGGCCCCACGAGGATGTCTCCCTCCAGCCTCCCCCGCAGAGCTGCAGCATGGCCAGCTGAACTCCTGTGTCGTCCTGCTGCTTTGAGCTGCCGGCAAGGTAAGGGGGGAGGGGGCTGCAAGCTCTAGGGCTGGCGAGGGGGCAAGTGGGGCAATTTGCCCCAGGACCTGCAGGGGGCCCTGGCCCCATGGGTATGTCTCCCCCTGTCCTGGCCCCTCCCCCCACGCCCTCCCCCCTTAAATCAGAACTTTTTATAGGGAACCGGTTGTTAAGATTTTGGCAGCTCATCACTGGGTATATATATTGGTGTGTCTAAGAGCAGAATTTGGCCCTGTATTTACAAACTAACTATAAAACGCTATCAGTCCAAATATCATCTGACTGGGTTAGTCATAATTGTGAGCTGCTATTTAAAATTTCATTTTATTATCTTGCAAGGTGCCCTGAGATGCAAAGAATAACGGTAGCTCTAGCAGTGTACTTTTCATTAGATTTGATGCCATCTACAGTACATTCTGGGATAGGTCTCATTTACACAGTTTGCTTTGATAATGCATCAGCAAAGCCTTGCAGTCACATCTGGAAAAAAAATGAGTTATTTATTATTTGGATTACCGTGTCACCTAGGACCCCTAGTCATGGGCCAGGACCCTGTAGTGCTGGACGCTGTATAAATAAACAAAGATGGACTCTGCCCCACAGAGCCTGCAGTCTAAATAGAAGACAAGAAACAGCAGATGGATACAGACAAATTGAGGAGTTTGAAGAAACAGTCATCCCCATGATACACAGTCATCGCTGCAAACCAGCAACTTAACTATTGTCAAGTTTTTTGTACACATAACAGCAAATAAGAGTTTGAAGGAGAGATGGGAAGGAGAATAATGAGGTAGCGTTGTGGATGTTTGCAGAAAGCTCCTCCTCCCAATCACGATGGGCAGCATAGGAGAAAGCACAAAGATGATTATGAGCAAATGTAACCAAAGGAGAATGGAAGTTGGAATCATTGACCAGATGGACATGGGAGTCGACGCATCAATAGTGAATAAGCAATAAGTAGGGTAGGGATAGGTCATGAAGAGTCTTGAAAGTAAGAATAAGTAGTCTGATGCAAGGCCCGCTGGCCACCTAGGAGCTGGAGGGACATGCCGACTGCTTCCTGGGAGCCACCTGAGGTGAGCGTCATCTGGAACCCGCACCACGAACCCCCTTCTATGCCTCAACCCCAGGACAGAATCCCCTCCCACACCCAAACTCTCTCCCAGAGCCCACATCCTCTCTTAACTCCCCGCCCCAGCCCTGAGCCTCCTCCTGCACTCCAAATCACTCATCCCTGACCCCACTCCAGAGCCCACACCCCCAGATGGAGCCCTCACCCCCTCTAACACCCCAACCTCTTGTCCCAGCACAGTGAAAATGAGCAAGTGTGGGGGAAAGCGAGCAACAGGGGGTGGAGGAGGGTGAAGTGAGCATGGGGTGGGGCAAGGGTGTTCGGTTTTCTACAATTAGAAAGCTGGCAACCCTACTTTTATCCAGACCAGAGAAGAGGATGTTTTAGTAGTCAAGACACAATAGGATGAGAATCTGGATGAGAGTTTTAGCTATGTGAACTTAGAGGTGTTTTTCAGAAACCAATCTACAAGATTTGGATGTAGGCTGGATGTGAGGAACTGAGGGAGGTGAGAGCCAAAGATGATACCATATAGGCCCGAGTGAGTGGCAGGGTGGTGGTGGGGACAACAGTGATCACAAGAGTAGGTAGCAGGGAGGGGTTGGTCAGGGAAGATTACGAGTATTATTTTAGCCATGTTGAACTTAAGCTGACTGTTAGGCATCCACAAAATGTCAGAAAGGCCAAGGTTTTAGATTTTAATTCAGAATTCTTACACAGAGATGATGATTGTGAATATGCTCTCAAGGTAAGGTTGAGTTTGGTCTTCAGGGAGAGAGTCCGGGAGCTACTTTGAGCAAGCCAGGTTGTATCCTCACCAACCAATCTACCAGTAGCACAGGGTCAGCCCTGGGGAGACCTCTTCCCTGTTATATTTTCAAGTTAGATGGTAAGAAGGAATTGTGTAGTGAATTGGAGGAAAACAAGAAGAGGCAAGCAAACAAATACGTGTTAAAAATGAAGGAGAGTAAAGTGGCAAGAAAAGAATATGAGTAGTAAAATGCGAAGGGACACAATTGCAGTGAAGATGTGCCAGCCTTGTGGACACATTTTTTATAAATAAGAGAAAACTCCTACTCCTTCTGTTATGATCATTCTAAATGAAATGTGGTTAAGGATTTCTATTTTTGGATAGCAGCAGATAAACATTGTGTGACATGATTAGAAATCAGTGATCAAAATTAGTCTACAATTGATTCAGCATCTTCCCCATGCTAGATCTCTTTTGCTGAATACTTAACATCCCCATGTCATGTTCTAAAAGGGATTTTTTTCCATGCATTGGTACTGTAGAAGGGTGGACTCACTGCTAGAGCACCTTCTCCTGGCAGGGTGTGGGGTAGCAGCTCTCTCCTAGCTAACACCACCTACTGACAATTGCTGCAGTCCCACAGTGGTTCACCTTGTCTCATGGTTTGACCCTCCAAACAGGTCACTTTAAAGTCTCTCCCCTTGTGGGGTACCAACATCTCAAACAAAGTGTCCCACACAACTTTGGTCATTGATACCCCATCTTCCACCCTCTAGGGCTCCTCTTCCCTTCCACACCTCTGTCAGAGAAGGGCCCCAGGGATTCTACGTGGAATCTTTTAACCCAACTGAAAACCAAAACACAATGAAAGCAACTTCTCCCCTCTCCCCTCTCCCTCAGGCTTAAACTTTAATCCTAGCTCTCCATTCCTCTGGAGAAGAGGAGGAGTTACCTCAGGAGTTACCTCCCTGGAATCTAGGCTTTACTCTGGATCCTCCATATCTATCTTCCTCTCAAGGCCATCTGCCTGTCAATGGGCATTCCCTTAGCCCCACTGCAAGAGTCTCCTTCACCTCTGCTGCCCTCTTCTGTCAGGGCCTCTCTAAGGGTGTAAAATCACTCCTGAAGCCCCTCTTCAGTTAAACATCCTCCTGAGTTTCTTCTCTGGAGATCCAGGTCCTACCATTTTGTCAGGGCTCACCACCAGAAGTTGCTCCACCCCAGTAGCTTATCTGGGTCTCTCCAGGTTCTACTCTCTACTACTGATAGAGAACTGGCAGAATTTGTCCCTTACAGCCTCCCTTTTATGCTAGTCTTCCTCTTTATAGAAACAACCCATTTCCTTTCTACCTGGGCTTCATCTTTTATTAAGCCTGGCCCACCCACTAGGTGCAACCAGGTGGATTAACTAGCCTCTCCAGGCCACATTAACCCTTTCGCCATCTGTGTGGGATAGATATCCCATCACAGGTCCCTTTGAATTATCAGACTTAATCAACTCTTAAAAAGAAATCTACATTTTGATTTGTTATAGTTAAATTCGTTGCAACCTAAAGATTTATTATATTTTAAATTAATTAAATTGGCAGGAATGTTTTCAGTGAGAACATAGGTTAAATAGTACAATATACAGTTTGTAGTAACAGCAGACAAGCTGTTAATTTTTTTAAACTTTGATCTTGGACACTCAGACTGTGGACATCAAAGTTCATAAAACCAGATGCTAACTGCAAGCAAAGGCTTGTGTTTATATGCTGTGACCTGTTTGGCATCAAAGTGCATTCAGTCTGATTAGCCCAGTTAACATTTCAAACTGAATTTTTTGAAAATTCATCTTGATTCTTTTAGATAATAAGTATAAAGCAGTTTAATATCTGGTACTCACCTTCAAGGCCACATCCCTGCTGACATTTTGTACTATTCTCCTGTCAATACTAATACTCCTCTAATACGCGTTCCTAAACAATCCTTTGATATCCTTCTTTATGGCTTCTTCATTCCACATTTTGCCCAGGTGTCCTAACTAACCTCCCTCTCTTCATTCAAACACTTATTCCATGAAGTCTAGCGAAGACAATCTGCCAAAAATAGCTCTGTCTTATCCAGAGTGTGTTTAGGAAAAGTTATAGTCTGGTCATTATGAATAGGGCTAAAGTCATAGAAACATAATAACAATGTGAAGTGGCACAGGTACTGTTGTGGACCCAAAATAATCCTCATTTTCCTGTTGAAACTATTAGAACCATTAGCTTTTGCTGTAGTAACAGATGACATTTTAATATAGCACTCAGTCTGGCAAACCCTCATGCAGCTACCCCATGTGAATAGCCCCTTTACCATAATAGAATTATTTGCCTACATTAGGGTTGCAGGATCAGGCCATAGTTTTGACTTTTGTAAATCCAGCATAATTAAAAAGCTCACTGCTCTCATTGGGAGTTCACTGGTCTAGTCCTTTGTCCCTACAGTGTTGATACTGAGTTCAGCCTGTCTATTGGCCTCTCATGCAGTACATGCTTTAATTTGGCAAGAGGGCTGAACATTATCCATTAATCTGGTTCAGTTGTGTATGTCAGAGCCACCCACTCACTGAGCAAAATCCAAAAATGTCAAAAATCACATTTATTTTTAAACATGAAAATCACTTGATGTATGATTCCTGTGATAAGTGTTACAAAACCTTAATTATACATGTCTGATGTGTATCATTTGTGACGGATTTTTACATGTAGATTGTGAGCTCCCTGAATAAAACCCATCTTCAATTATGCTTGTATAGTGCAGAGCACATCATCAACATTGATTTAATAATAAATACAGTAGTGTAAATCTTTCCTATGACTTCAATGGACTTTTGATTAGGCCCTTAGAGAGGAGTAACATTAAAGCCTGAAGTAATATAAACTAATCAGATCACATGTAAAGTGAGTGTATTCTGACTAGAAGTAGCTGAGTTCAGTGTAAACTACTATTCAAATCTCTGGAGGTAAAAACAGCTATCTCCTCTCTTGAATGTTAGTTTAAACTTAGAATAAGGATTTCCAGCCAGGAGATTTCTCTTCCTCTCTCTCCACCCAAAGAGAAACCCTCTTTTCCTCCCCTTTCCCATCCTTTTCCCCCTTATTAATCTCTTGAAGAAGACACCTTGCTAGCCCTTTCCATCTCCTTCCCCCCTCATTAGCAAAGCTCCACCCCATGACCTGTATCTTACTTCTCCTATTCTCCTGTGTTGAAAGTTTTGTGCTCATTCCCCCCTGCCCCAGCCTGCTTGATCCCATTTCTCCTCTGCTGGTTCCTAGTAGAGCAAAAAGTCAGGAATCAATAGTGGGAATGGGCGCATTAGGAAGGCAGGCTAGGAGAGGTGGGGGATTCTACACAGAAGGAGGCAATGCCAGTGAGTACATATTTCAAGCAAGAGTCAACCTGCTTCATCTTCTTCCCAGCACAGAACACCCAATGGCTGCCTCCATGCCTTTAGGAACTGGTCACTTGCAAGGTATTAAACACTTGAGAAGTAGCCAATAGTGAACTTTCAAAATTCAAGGTCAAAATGGAGAGACTTTCAAGTGTTTCTGATAATGACATTCTGAATGTAGCCAATGCACAGTGTAGCAATCGCTAGATTACCAAACACAAATCTCAGAACATCCAATAGGCAATCTACCATACATTGACTGCTCTGCCACCAGTGCTGCCACAGTCATTCCACACCTCACAAACTGAGGTATGAAAAAAGTAACTGAGTATGAACAGTGACTAAATGACTGGGTGACCTGTCCTGGAGAAAGTCAGCAGACACAGGCTCTGTCAGAACAAAGGGGTGAGGTGAGTTCCAGTGCCCTCCACTGAGAATACCCTCCCTCACCCAGACTCAGCCATACAGACCTGAGAATAGACAGCTTCCATGTACTAGCTAATCTCAACTAACCCAGTTGCAATCAGAAGAGAGAGGTGGCATCTAAGATATACAGGACCCAAACCATAATGAGCTTTTTATATCAAAACCAACAGCTTAAATTGTACCCATAAACAATTTAGAATCCAGTGCAATCTGTGGAGCTCGGGGGTAAAAAGCTCCTTGAATGAAACACTTGTAATTAAATAGGAAACCATATTATGCACTTGCTGAAGGTTCCAAGTGGTCTTAAAATGTAGTCTCAAGTAAAGCACATAGTCATCAAACATGCAATCTGGAAGAGGCAAAATTGTGGATGTATGTGGTCGATCCATATCCAAAAGGAATAGTTAGCCTCTCTGCTAATCAAAGGGGAGGGGAAATCTTTTGGTTACTTCTGCTGTCTGGATATTCAAAGGCAATTGAGAATCCAGTAGGACCTAAGTTGCCAGCTTCAGTAACAAAATTGATTGCAATTGAGAAACTAGATATAATCAATTACAGTTTCTATGGAAATTTCCCCAGGCAAACAACTTCTAACCTCTGCCTTATCTAGAGGGACCCTCAGCCAACTAGCTCTAATGAGAGCTCCAATCTCAGATAGACACAGGATTCAAATCCTCCTGCAGAGCCAGTCAGGAAGTAAAACCTGCAACAGAGCCAGTCTCCGGGTGACCTAATGCCTGCAGCTGGCCTGTAGTAGGCTGCCTGATTGGCTGGAAGAGTACTCAGAACTGCTATTCAGCCCAGCAACAGTTTAGTGTTTGTTTCAAGCATTTGCCTATGGCTGCAATTAGCTCCTGTGTCTGGTTGTTCCCAGCCCTGCTTTTGTCTTGGACCCAGCCTTGCCTCATTTCAGGTAACCCAGTTCTGACTCTTGGCTTTATATCCAGACATCAAACACATAGTAAGTACCCTATTAAATTAAAAAACAACTTGGTAGATTTTCTGTCCAGGAGAGAGGACATTTTTGGTATATGGCCCATATAGTCCTTAGACATTAAAGTTCTGAGGCACAGCTGACCCCAAACTGCTCCTCTTGTCAATACATTGCTTAGCCTCAAGCCATGTACTGATTATATGCTTTTTTGCCCATTGTTATGGTGCAGATAAGTGCATCATTTCTCTTTCTGTAGAATCATAGTATATCAGGGTTGGAAGGGACCTCAGGAGGTCATCTAGGCCAACCCCCTGCTCAAAGCAGGATCAGTCCCTAACTAAATCATCCCAGCCAGGGCTTTGTCAAGCCTGACCTTAAAAACATTTAAGGAAGGAGATTCCACCACCTCCCTAGGTAACCCAATCCAGTGCTTCACCACCCTCCTAGTGAAAACGTTTTTCCTAATATCCAATCTAAACCTCCCCCACTGCAACTTGAGACCATTACTCCTTGTTCTGTCATCTGGTACCACTGAGAATAGTCTACATCCATCCTCTTTGGAACCCCCTTTCCGGTAGTTGAAAGCAGCTATCAAATCCCCCCCTATTCTTCTCTTCTGCAGACTAAACAATCCCAGTTCCCTCAGCCACTCCTCATTAGTCATGTGCTCCAGCCACCTAATCATTTTTGTTGTCCCTCCGCTGGACTCTTTCCAATTTTTCCACATCCTTCTTGTAGTGTGGGGCCCAAAATTGGGCACAGTACTCCAGATGAGGCCTCACCAATGTCAAATAGAGGGGAATGATCACGTCCCTGGGTCTGCTGGCAGTGCCCCTACTGATACAGCCCAAAATGCCGTTAGCCTTCTTGGCAACAAGAGCACACCGTTGACTCACGTCCAGCTTCTCATCCACTGTAACCCCTAAGTCCTTTTCTGCAGAGCCGCTGCCTAGCCATTCGGTCTCTAGTCTGTGGCAATGCATGGGATTCTTCCCTCCTAAGTGCAGGACTCTGCACTTGTCCTTGTCGAACCTCATCAAATTTCTTTTGGCCCAATCCTCTAATTTGTCTAGATCCCTCTATATCCTATCCCTACCCTCCAGCGTATCTACCACTCCTCCCAGTTTAGTGTCATCTGCAAACTTACTGAGGGTGCAGTCCACACCATCCTCCAGATCATTAATGAAGATATTGAACAAAACCGGTCCCAGGACCGACCCTCGGGGCACTCCGCTCGATACCAGCTGCCAACTAGACATGGAGTCATTGATCACTACCCACTGAGTCCGATGATCTAACCAGCTTTCTACCCACCTTATTCATCCAGACCATATTCTTTAACTTGCTGGCAAGAATACTGTGGGAGACCATGTCAAAAGCTTTGCTGAAGTCAAGAAATAACACGTCCACTGCTTTTCCCTCATCCACAGAGCCAGTTATCTCATCACAGAAGGTAATTTCTGAACTGGAACTCTTTTGTCTCTGCCCCTATTAATTCAGGGCATCAGAAGAAGTACAGTAAATGGAGGCAGGTGATTGCACATGTACACTGTAGAATAACTGCTCGTCAGAGCACAGCATTTGATCATTCCCTGGTGTTCTGTATGTGCTAGATTTTATATGGCCTCCAAGTCACACTTTAAGCACTTCCGTCTTATGCTGTTTGTGGATCTCTTCCTGTTTCATCATTCTTCCTACAGCTCTCTCTCCTTCAAAAGTAAATAGAGTAAAATTGGTTTGATATATTACCTTTTCTACTCACAGCATCTCAGAGCATTTCATGCAGTAATAAGTTGAATGCCATGATTTTAGACAAATGGAGATTCCAGTATTTTTTGCTCACAAGGATTGAGGGAGACTGGAGAGTGCTTATTATTGGAGCCTTACTGATGTCCTCTTATTTTTTCTCTTGAGGATGTTAATTTCATTTTTGCCTCTTAGGGAGAATTCCCTTCAAATACGCTCTTTCAAATGATGGAGTATAATCTGGGGCTAAACGGCTTTACAGATCTTCAGTGAGGAGGTTAGATTTCTGAGTTTTTCCTATCAATCCTATTAAACTATAAAGTTAATAGACCAGTAGCTGAAAGAAACTACATAGATCTTGGTCCTGGAAGGTGTCAGTAGAAGTTGAGGGTGCTAAATACTTCACAGGAGTTCTCAGCACTTTGCAGGATGGAACCCACAATACTAATATTAATTTCCTCATTTTTTAATTTTCCATCCACTTCTCTAGTTTTTTGTATGTCTCCTCATTGCCATCTTTCCCATGTTGGCTCCTTCTTTCCCAAGTGTGTCCTCTGCCCTTCTCTCTTCTTTTAACTACTCTTTGGGCAGAGCCTTGATTAAGGGTGCAGCTGAGGTCTCACTTATGCTGACTCCAGCCCCTAGCTGCTGGCAGGACTTTTTAAAGTTACATGATCCCTATGGTCATGCAGCAAATTTCAAGTGTGGTTCTACTATGCACCTTCTTACTCAACAGATCTTTTTGCAATATGTATTTAGAATCATATTTGCTGATTTCAT
This sequence comes from Gopherus flavomarginatus, assembly GCF_025201925.1. Lineage (NCBI taxonomy): Eukaryota > Metazoa > Chordata > Testudines > Testudinidae > Gopherus > Gopherus flavomarginatus. The sequence goes on along the minus strand of NC_066619.1, from coordinate 266,954,216 downwards.
TGACAAAAATATTTTTTTTTTACTATTTTTTAACTCCTATTAGCCCTGCAAAGTCAATAAAGCTGAGAAGAACTGAGCAGGACTCTATTTCTACTTGTGTACCACTGACAGACTATTTGCTAAATTCCAACCCCAGAGCTAATCAGTTGCACTTGTGCAACCTCAGTGAGTGTAAGGAGACTGCAGGAGTATACCTGAGTTTATAAATTGGCCTGCAGAATTTTTATTAGCGATGATCCACAAGAAAAAAAGTACCCAGCTTCACTCTGAGAACCTAGGCTGAGTTTTCAGGGATGGCAGGTAAAAAAAACACATTTTTTAATGTGTTCACTGAATATATTTAATCTGAAAGACAGTAAAAGAAAATAAACATGGAACTTCACAGCACCATTTTTATAAACTGACTTTTCAGATTAGAACTATACTTTAAAGCGCTACCATTTATTTGTCCTCACTTTCAAGGCCCTGTGTTGTGATGAGCATAATTATATTTCAGGAGGTGTTTGGCATGGCTCTTTTCCAAAGCCCAACAATGCCACTCTTGAACTTGATGGTAGTCATTGCAGAAGAATAGGAGTCACACCTTCACTCTGCTGTCAGAGACAGACTACTGGATGAGGTGGACCACTAGTCTAATGCAGCGTAGCAATTCCCCTGTTCCCACCCCTCAGGGCAGGCATTAACAATGCTGCTTACAAGTGGAGAACTGACAGAGAAGCCATTTTGAAGAATAGCTCATAGAGCCTTAGACATTAGAACATGCTTATTGAGAGAGAGAGCACACTGGCCCTCTCTCAATAAGATTATACCTTTCTCTTTTTAAAAGTTACCATGAGATCTTTAACTTCTACAAACACATCTTTGAAAAACAGGCAGCAGAAGCCTCGATTTAACATCTCATTGAAAGGCAGTCTGCCACCACAGTTCCAATAGCTCCCAGTGATTTACAGTGCCAGCGCTGGTATGAGCCTATGTCCTAATAATAATTGGACTTGCACACATTATTTTGTATCAACAGAGTCATATTGACACTTAAAAGTGACCAATTATCTCCACAAACAAGGAGCATTACCACTGAGAAGGAGAAATCAAAATCTGGACTATATCTTTTCAGAAGATGCATTTAGTGTTTGCTTCTTGCTAGTATCTCTAAATCAAGGAAGCATTATTTCCCTGGCACTCTTCCCCAAATCAGTTGCCCTCCTTGTAATTTATTTAATAGAAAATTGTACTGGGCATCAGACTATTACAATATTCCAAAGGTGGTTTAGAATGGAAATATTTTCAATATAATAAAATGCATTTAAAAGGTTGTTCAGCATGAGATTCATCTATGCAATTCACCACCACAGATCCCTCCATGCCACTTAAACCTTGCAGTGGGGTTGTGAGTGGGAAACACAGGTAGAGTGTCCATGCAAGGGGGCCTCTGAACCTTCTGTATATTGCACAAAGGGTTTCCAGGCAGGTGACTGTGATGGGTTGGACACCCCCCATCTGGGATGCCACCTGCTGTACTGGGGTTTCACTGAGCCTGCCTGCTCCACTAGCCTGGGCTCCCTGTCCCTGTTTTGCTGAATCAGGCTCTCCAGCCCCTGGCAGCACACACACACAGGTAGGGACGCACCAGCTGTAGAATCATCCAGAGTCTGCAAACTGCTCTCTATGGGAAGATTCAGCTAGGAAATTTCCCAACACTCAAGTGCACACCCTATTTGGGGAGTAAACCCAAAATAATATTGTCTTGTGCTGTATAGAAAGATCTGCACAGCGCAAGCTCATAAAAATTTACTCTCTCACAGTGTAGAGTGAGATATGCACAGCTTTTTGCTTCCCCCCCACCCCCCACGTGTGAATTGCACAAGCTGGGTTTTGAAATAAACTAAAACCAAGCTTATTAACTATACAAGATATATTTTAAGTGATAAGGGATAGCAAACAGAGCAAAGCAGATTACTGAACAAATAAAACAAAACACGCAAGCTATGCTTAATACACTCAAGAAACAGGTTACAAAATGTAAATTTCTCACCCCAACCGTTGTTTTAGACAAGTTGCAGAGTTTCTGTAGCTTAGAGGTCCAGTTATTTCTCTTTATAGACTAGACTCAGCCCTTTCCTTTCCCTCAGCTCAGTTCCTTTGTCTCTTCAGGTACTTTCAGCTGTCTTTCTTCTTGGGCAGGAAGGCAATGGAGAAGAGTCCTGTTTGCCTTACTCCCCAGCATTAAATAGAATTTACATAAGGCAGGAAACCTTTGTTTCCAGTGGAAAAGTACCAGCAGTGTCCAAGGTAGTACTTTTTAACCAGGTGACATTATCACCTGACCTTGCAGTGTCAAAGCAACCATGAAACCAGGTTTATTTGCAATGTCCACAGGAAGGAACTCCTGGAAGATGAGGGGGATCCACATCTTTGAAGACCTGTTGTCTTTTTCCTAATCGCCGATTAAGGCTGATTGCTTACTATCTGCTGGGTGTGTCTGCAAGCATAACCACAGTTGTAATTGTAATATAGTCAATATTCCTAACTCCAGATACGGAAATGATACATGCATACAAATTGGATAATCACATTCAGTAAATCATAATCTTTCCAATGATATCTTACATGAGCCATCTTGCATAAAATATATCTTAGTTATGCCATATTCATATCATAAGCATATTTCCATAAAGAATATGGAGCATCATGTCACAGTGACTATGGAGACCAATGAGGTAATATGCACAGAATCTGCATTAACAAGGATCCTGGGACTTGCACATGCAGAATGAATGGTATGGTGGCCTCTGGCCACTTTCTCCATCCTATAGGTTGAAGTAGCAACCTCAGAAGGGTACTTCTCAGGGCCCCTGCCCTGATTCTGGGCTTGATTTCACCTTCGCAGACTACACACACTTTACCTGCATACAGCCACATTACTTGGCATCATGTAGGTAACATGAATTTCCCCCTGCAAGAGTAAAATCTCATTGGAGGTTCCCCATTCTATTGAGTGAGTTAGTCATTTGATCATAGCTCAAAGATTATATTTTACATTACATTTACATTTTATTTGCATTAACTGTTGACTTTCACACATCATTTGAGGTTTTTTGATAAATGCATGTCAGCAGATTAACTGAAAGTCAAAGGTTTTTTTCTTTTAATTTTGCTTTACAGAGGCTATTACCTTCTTAGTTGTATGCATTTTTTAAATAATTATGCCTCTTCCACCTCAGTCAGTGCTGTTTGATGTAATAGTTTGTTCTCTGAATTCATTCATCTGTACTCATTATTTATTTATTTATTTTGGTATCCCTCTAGACCCTTAAGGTGACAGATGGAGCATTTGTGTTGGAGACTCTAGCTGGATGTATTGAATATAAACCTTTATTGGACATAGTAGTCAATGCATTTTTTGTTCGGGATGGGAAGCATTGCCTGTTTTCTGAGCGCAATCTCTATGTGGGTAGGTATTCTTTTACACTACATAATGTAGTATAACTATGGAACATTAGAAAGATGCATTATTTCAGTTGTTCAAGTGTTATGATTAGATTACATGTTAAGCATTATCATTTTGCTCAGTGCTGTACAAAATATAAAGACTTGGTCATTGACCAGTGATCCTAAAGGCCAAATCTGAAATCCTTTCTCAATCCAAACTCCCAGTGATGGGAGTTTTGCCTGAATAAGGACTGCAGAATTTGACTGAAAGTTAGTCCGATGGTACAGTTGACATACATGGTACTGTCCATAACTACAAGAAAATAAAGTGTCCAGGTGGTGCAGATTTCACTTAAAAAATTTCTTCAGCAGCCTCTCTGCTGTCCCACTTTCGGGGTCTAGCACTTCTATCATCGCACTGCAGAATTGTATAGCATAGCCATGTCTGCTGAGAGAGGGGTCTTACAGGAGCACTCACATGCTAGGATGACCACCTGAGATCCTTTACCACTGACACAGACAGCTAAACAGAATTCTCTCTCTTCTGTGAGCTAGTTAGCCTATTTTATTATTAGTTAGACCCAGATTTTTAAAGGTATTTACTAGGCATTGCTCCATTCAGCATTGTAATGCTTAACTGACTTAGACTACAATATGGTTTAAGTCACTTTTAAAAATGAGACTTAGATTCCTAAGTCAATGAGAGGTTCTTGTAGTGTCCCAGTGCACAGTTTTCTTGACCTTTCAGGGGTTTAAGTATTTACTTTATGCTACCAAAACCACTACAGCACCGAGTTCAGCACCATCAAGAACATCAACACTGATCCTCTCCCAGAGGAACCTTCTTTGGCACTGAGGGCTTTCCTGGTATGGACTTTATCTCAGGCCCTACCACCTTCAAAAATGCCCATGGTTCAATCAGCGCAGATAAAACCAGCGCTGTTGGCGCTGGCAGCATTGCCTCCCCAAAAAGAGTGGCATGTGTATGATAACTGTGAGGAGACTTCTTCAGAAGAAGTGGAGCAGTCAGCCATCAAGTATTATACCAGTGGTATGTCACCTGAGGATCACACTAGGACTTTGTCTCTCCTCATGATGAACAAAAGCAATTTCAGGAGCTGATAGGGAGAATTACTGATACCCTTTAGTTACAGACTGAGGGGTCTGCACCATCTGATGCCCTTTTTGACATCATGGAATTGCAGACAAAAGACAAAGTCACTTTTCCTAATCTCCCAAGACTATTCAAGCCAGCAGAAGACATTTGGCTCTTTTCTATGCCCTCACCACTAGTATCAAAAAGGGTGGATTGTATATATCCTATACCTTCAGAAGGCCAATTATCAATTAGCTGATTCCATGCTGATCTCAACAGCCCAGGAATTATCTAAAAGTAACAGAGTATCCGTGACTGCTCCCTTTACATAGAGAAGGATGTAGACTAGATTCCATTAGAAGAAAAGTTTACTTTTCCATGTCTGGGTTGCCAAGTGGCAAACTACTAACTCTCATGTTCAGATATAACTATGTGTTATGGGACTCCAATAACCCTATTCAGTACTCCTTATCAGATGAACCAAGGGAAGCGACAAAGTTTGGTCACTGAAGATAGACATACCCAGGACATGCTGAGGGCAGTTTATGACACTTCAGACTATTACCAGAGCTGTGGCCACTGGCATTGCTCTTAGGAGATATTAATGGTCATCAGGCCTTGCTGCAGAGTCCCAAAAACTCATGGAAGAACTCCAGTTTGAGGCTTCAGCTCATTTTAGTAATAAAATGGATAAGATTCTGCAGAAATTAAAACCAAGAGCATTAAAGCCTAGTCTCTAGGTCTTTTCCAGTCCTCATTGCTTCAGAAAAGAAAATTCTTTATATGTTGTTTCAGTTCCACAGGCAGTCTCCTTCTGTTCAGCAGTAGCAGAGCACTCAATCCCAGAGAAGATACCAATCTTCTACCTTTTCCAGGATTGCTCCTGCAAAAAGTCCATGATACAGACTGCATATTGTCCTGCTGCTGGTGGCCATGCAACATTGTGGGCAAGACAGTTGAGAGCCACACACTTCTATCTGTGCAATTTGGACCACATCTCTTGACCTTCTAGGATGCCTGGTGCAAGTTCACTTTATATTGCTGGGTACTAGATACCATCAGAGGCAGTTACTCAATCACATTTTACACCAGACCTTCTCACTTCCATCTCCCTCTCACGAGAAACTTCTATGGGAGGAAATAAGATCCATTCCACAAAGGGGACTATAGATGGGGTTCCTCTGTTGCACCAAGGGTAGGCATTTTACTCCAGATATTTCCTAATGCCCAAAAGAGAGACAATCTGAGACCCATCCTGGGCCTCAGAAACTTAAGCAAATTTATGAAAACCTTCAAGTTCAGGAAATAAATAGCTAAATGTGAACCTCAACAATCATGATTCAGATTCATTGTACATCCAAGAACATTTTAAATGATACCTAATTATCCACACTTCTCCATCATAAACAAAAGGCTTATGCTTCAGTGTCTGAAGCACACAAATTTTACCATTAAGCTGAGTATTGCTGTTATTGGATTGGCAGGACTGGTCCTGTCACAGACCTCCGTTAATCAGAGGGAAGTGTGTGTAGGGGGGTATCCCTAAATATTTTCCCTTATCAACAAGTTGAGAGTCTAAAGGTCATTGGCTTAGATTTTTCTAAGCTGCTTGTGACGCTCCTGGCCAAGCTTCATTGACACTTAGATTATCAAAGCTGCTTATCATGGCTGTTGCTATATGTGAGTAGATTTGAATTTACTAATGCTCTTATAAGATACATCTGTATTCCACTAAGACCACATAAATGCGTTGTTATGCTGAAACAGAGGATTGAAACTCTATTACCATACACTGAGTTGCCTCCAGCACATTGGTCAAGATGTACTAAGTTACCATGCTGTGGTATCTGAGATACTGCACTATAGGCAAATCAACTAAAACTTAGTATGTTCCTCAGGGTTATCACTGTGCTACAAGGGTTCTTTAGCTTCACAGGATCAGAGAAACACCATAGAAGCTTCTGCCAGTTCTGGGGACAACTGTACACTTCTCTGCCTCTTCCTTCATTGGCCCCTATTTGCTCAGGACGAGAACTGTGTGGGACTGCAATTTCACATGAAACGATATTTTTTGGAGGGAAAAATGATTTGGATCAATTGAAATGTTACATTTAGATTTAAACTATTTTAAAAAATTTCTACCTAAAAGAATAAACTTCAAGATGAAAAGTTGTATTGAAATGACAAGTTGAAATGTCCCATTCTGAAAAAGTATAAATGGAATGCTTTGAGCTTATCAAAATGCTTTTCTTCCTTTTACAAGAGCAAAACTTAATTGAAAGCGACACATTCCCACAAAAAGTTTTGGTTCCAAAGGAACAGCATTTCCAACAGAAAAACATTCTGTCAGAAATTTTTTGACCAGTGGTACTTAGGACCCATTTGGTCCCTTTTCTCCCCAACACCTTGCTTAAGTTCTGTTCCTGCGAGGCATAGAACATCTTTAGGAGTTTTGCTTTAGCCCTACAGAGCTTCTTAACTTCCAAATATGCAAATTTTCAATTGTCTGAAGGCTATCCCGCTGCTATCCCCGGGTTTGTTTTGTATTTTTCTGTAGTTAAAAGACCAGATCTTCAGCCTGTGTAATTCCAATGGAGCTATATTGATTTACACCAGCTGAGAATCTGGCACAAAATAGGAAATAACTATAGTATCTGAAAAAAGCAACAGAGAGTCCTGTGACACTTTAAGACTAACATATGTATTGGAGCATAAGCTTTCGTGAGTGAAGTGGGTATTCACCCACGAAAGCTTATGCTCCAATACATCTGTTAGTCTGAAAGGTGCCACAGGACTCTCTGTTGCTTTTACAGATCCAGACTAATACGGCTACCCCTCTGATACTATAATATCTGAGAGTCTACTGTGATAAGATAAACAGGGGTATCTTTTTAATTGCAGTCATTATATAGCCCAGTTATACAGACAAAAGTGAAAAAATATTTCAAAGTTATTAATTATGAAAGTGCCAAGTGAGTCATATGATTTGGTTTCAGCCATAGCCATGGTCAAAATCCAAAAGTGTAATGAATATAAATACTTTCTCTAGCACATTGCCCATTGTATTTTAAATATATGTGTCTTTTGATAGTTATTTGCTATTTGGCCACTTTTCAACTGGAGGAGCTTGGTCTTCAGCAATTCAGCAGAATTGTCAAATCTCTGGACATTGCTAAAATGCATAAGGTAATGAAAGTAATTTCACTTTAGCAAAAATTTTAAGCTAATATCACACTGTGTTTTCATAATGTTTGATTAATAATTTTTGAATCTATAGTTCTTTGCTGTGATTTTAAAAACTGTGGGTACTGTTCTTCCTTCACTTACACTCTGAACTTTTCCGCTTCTGAGTTAATTTAAATAAGACTATATGAATGTCTTTTGGTTAAATTATGGGAAATCAATATTCTCCTAGCACAAAACTGCTGCACTTCCAAAGTCATGCTCAGTTTATACTACATGTTCATGATTTCTTTCCATGTAACGCAATAAAAATTATACTACATGGATGTACCACAGGTAAGCTCTGATTGTCTAGATGTCTGAGGAGACATCCAAAACACTGAGGTTTTGGGCAATTGGCATGTCAGTTCATAAATAAATTTGGATTTAGGGGAAAGCCAAATTTCAGATAACTGGGATTTATCTGTATAGTCTTTATACTTATTACCGTGCACACTCATTGTGATCGCATTGCCTTTCCAATGAGCATAGTTGTCATATAGTATAAGAGAAGGGAGCAGGCTAGGCTGGCTGCGTAGTGCTTGTAAAGGCCTTGGCATGGAGTGTTTCCATAAAGTCAGTTCAGACAGTAATGATGTAGTTCATTAATTGTTAGAGATAAGAACAGAGGAGAAGTGGCTAGGAAGATTATCAAAATCTGATGGGCAAATGACACTTTTGTTAAGAAGTTCTCCCAACCCCATGCCTCTTTGTAAAGATTCCTGGGGAAAAACAAGTGGTTTGGACACTTCTGGAGTTCATGTGGATATCAATAAAATTTTACTTTGTACAACATCTGCTTTCTAATCCATACTAGTTACCGCTCAATGATTCCATTCTCTTAACCTTAGATGGCTGGAGTGCCAATGTCACTGACACTACTTTGATCCACACCAGGGCCGGCTCCAGGCACCAGCGCAGGAAGCAGGTGCTTGGAGCGGCCAATGGAAAGGGACGGCACGTCCGGGTCTTCGGTGGCGGGTCCCTCAGTCTGGCCGCTGAATTGCTGCCGAAAAATGAAGCGGCGCGGCTTTTTTTTTTCTTTCTTCTTTGCCACTTGGGGTGGCAAAAAAGTTGGAGCCGGCCCTGATCCACACACATTTATTTTCTCCTTCCTTGAGTATAATATATCTATTCCATAAAGGAAGGTTTATTATTAGGTCACCTTCCACACTGTTTCTTTTGGTACATGTTTTTTTTTTCTACCTAAGTATCTTATCAGGCTGTCATCACTATACTATCTCGCTTTTCTCCTCTTGCATCAGAGAAGCATTTTTGTCTCCAGAGCGATGCTAGATTATATGAATCCACCTGCAGCAGAGGATTTAGAAGCATCGGTCCCCCAGTAACAGGGACAAAAACAGCAGAAGGCAGATTTGCAGCTGTAGCAACAGCATGAGGGCGGCAGACAGAATTCTGGGATACACTTTGAGGATGCTGACCTATAGACAACATGCTAAGATCTTCCTGTCCTGAGTTCATCTTGCCTTTCAGTTGAGATGCAAACTAATGTTTCATGTATATTACTTAAACAGATTTACTTCATCAAATGAAGATAAAAGATGTTTCTCCAGATCATGGGCCCAATTGTGTGACTCTTAATTATGCAAGTAATCCTTACTCATATCAGTAATCTTTTTGAAGTTTAGGGGACTACTTGAATAAGCTCTACTTGTGTGAGTAAGAATTGCAAGATGGGATCCGTATTTGTAAATGCTGATAAAATAGAGGAAGAACCCTCCCTTCATACCAGTATATGGCTGGGCATTTTGATTTAAGCAAAATAATTAGAAATACTAGACACACTTCAATCTGAATGGAAAATTAGGAATCTATCCATTAGGAATCTAAACATGGAATCTATTCATTTAACAAGAGAACATACAAGAGCTCTTTAAGGCCCTATACCTATAAAAAATATTTTAGAGGGATAGGTTCCAATCCTGCAATTTCAGTGGGATTCCTCTTATGAAAAAAGATGATTTGCCTATTGGTTGCAGGATCAGGACTTATTATTTTTATTAATCTGTATTATTCTTATATGTGTTGAGGAAAGTGAACGGTTTGTAAGTTAGAGACAAGGGCAAAAGAGAGTCAAAAATGAAGAAAATAACTTTGAAATGTATTGTGCCATTAGCCTTACACCCCTTTATTTTTATGGCATTTTAGCACTCTGCTGAATATTGTGCTGTGCAGCAATAACTGATCAGCACAAAAATACATACTGACTTAGTGTTTTGTTTATTTTTAGCCTTCAGGCATCTGTTTTGTTCTGTCTCACATTCCGAATCCCTTCAACCTTGACCACTGCTAATAATAGTGACTTTGTTTTTAATGTGCTTTGAGATCTACTGGTGAAAAGCTCTAGGTATTTTGAATTATTATTAGTGTATTATGGGTTAAGAATGTAGTAATGCCTAAGTTAAGATTGCCTAACACTTCCCATTTTAAAAAGCAGTTGTGGCAGGTCCACAGGGAACTATTATCAGTTACTCTGTTCGCTCACATGACTGAGGTCTGTGCTGTGTATATAAAGGTCCCTATGCTGCTGATGACCCAAATGGGTGTCAGTATGATTCCATGTGATGGAATTTTGTGTTTTTTAGTTTGCTTTTTTAAAAACCTAGGAAATACTCTCCCCAATACTACATTAAAATTGTTATGGTTTCAAAGTGAGGTACATAACCAACTTTGATTCACCACGACCACCCCTGGCCTGTGTGCATTACAATACTATCTTTAATTACCTTTAAGTAAAGGTAGCCATCCTGCAGCAAAAAAACTTCAGGACCAGACTTCAAAGAGTAACTGCTGAGCTTCAGTTCATCTGCAAATTTGACACCATCAGTTCAGGATTAAACAAAGACTGTGAATGGCTTGCCAACTACAAAAGCCAACTACAAAAGCAGTTTCTCCTCCTTTGGTTTTCACATCTCAACTGCTAGAAGAGGTCCTCATCCTCCCTGATTGAACTAACCTCGTTATCTCTAGCCTGCTTCTTGCTTGCATATATATACCTGCCCCTGGAAATTTCCACTACATGCATCCGACGAAGTGGGTATTCACCCACGAAAGCTCATGCTCCAATACGTCTGTTAGTCTATAAGGTGCCATAGGACTCCTTACTGCTTGTCTTTAATTACATGATCACATACTATTTTATTACTTCAGTAATATGTTAAATCATAACAGTGGGAAAGATTAATCCCTGGTGTAATTCCATTGGTTTCAGTGGAATTACAAGAGGGATGAATCTGGTTCGTTTTCTATGAGTGGTGGAACTTGGAGCACTTGAGGACAGGCTATCAGTGCCTACACTGAAGAAATTATCTTTGTACCAGGCAGTGTGTTTTTCAAGATGAGTAAGCAAAATAAGATCATTACCAAAATGATAGCTCTGTGATTTCCCTTACACGTTTGATACTGATAACATCAGAAGATAGGTGTTTTAATAGCAAAGAGACAAATAATCACTAATGAGGATGCTACCTACTCACAAGTGATCAAAAGGAGGGCTGAAATGCAATGGAATTTTTCTCATGACTCATTAAATAGTTTCATGGGGCTGGATTCTACCCACACTTACACTCTGTGCAACCCTGTGACGTGCATCGTTAAGGCCGATTTGTGGACTTTGGCACAAACAATCTCCTAATCAGAGCTGGAGCTTGGCATACTCTGGAATGTGTGTCCAAGAGTGGCATTCAAAGCCTTCTCTGGCATGGCACATAAAGAGCCTCTACAGACTCATGCACAAACCCCTGACTCCTTCTGTTTTGTCTGTCCCTGAGGACTGAGGCAAGAACACACTGGTCACTAAAATATACATCACAGTAGAAATATCTAATTACGCCTTTCACAACTCTGTATATTTGAGACAACTCATAGTGTTTGATTACTTAATTAGCCACTTTTCCCTAATAGAGTATGAAATCTTCATGGCCAATATGTAATTGGGCTACCAGAAGGAAGCCTCTGGGGACAATAGCCATCTGTTAAAGATGTATGTAGTGTTGAAGCCATGTCAGTCCCAGGATATTAGCAAGACAGGGGGAGGGAAGAGTGATGTAATATCTTTTACTGGACTAACTTCTGTTGGTGAGGGAGGCACGCTTGTCTCTCTCTCACCAACAGGAGTTGGTCCAATAAAATATGTTACAGGTTTCAGAGGGGTAGCTGTGTTACTCTGTATCAGCAAAAACAATATGGAGTCTTTGTGGCACCTTAGAGACTAACAAATTTATTTGGGCATAAGCTTTCATGGGCTATAATTCAATTCATTGGATGCATGGAGTGAAAATATAGTAGGCAGGTATAAATATACAGCTCATGAAAAGATGGGAGTTGCCTTACTGAGTGGGAGGAGGGGTCAGTGCTAACGAGGCCAATTCAATCAGGGTCGATGTGGCCCATTCCCAACAGTTGGCAAGAAGGGGTGAGTATCAACAGAGAGAAAATTACTTATTGTAGTGACTCAGCCACTCCCAGTTTTTATTCAGGCCTAATTTGATGGTGTCAAGGAGAAGATCAAGAATGAGCTCTCAAAACTGGAGACTCTCATTAAAAAAAACAACCTTCCACACAAAATTCCTCATGGCTGGACTTTACAAAAACTAAACAAGCCATTTACAACACACACTTTGCTTCTTTACAGAGGAAAAAGGACACTAAATTATCTAAATGCCTACATGCCACAAGGGGCCACATCAGTGGTACCCTTAACTCACCCAACAATATTGCTAATCTATCCAGTTATACTCTTAGCCCGGCAGAAGTGTCTGTCCTATCTTGGGGCCTCTTCTTGTGCCTCACCATCCGCATGAACATGATATAGTTCTGCGGTGACCTGGAATCCTACTTCCACCGTCTCCAATTCAAGGAATATTTCTAGCACACCACTGAACAGCCCACTAACCCACAGAAGCCTTCCTACCAACTCTACAAGAAGAAGGATTCTGCATGGACTCCTCCTGATGGTCAAAACAACAGACTGGACTTCTACCTACAGTGCTTCCACTGATGGATGGGCTGAAATTGTGGAAAAGCAGCATCACTTGCCCATGGAAGCTTATGCCCAAATAAATTTGTTAGTCTTTAAGGTGCCACAAGGACTCCTCATTAAAATATATTAGTTCACCCATCTTGTCCCACCTGCTAAAGATAGCAGTTAGAAAATCATGAACTGATAGTTACTGCCAACTCAAGAACAAGAGTTGTTAAAAGTTAATTGATCTGAACATTTTTTTTAATAAATTTTGTCTGCTTTGGGTAAGAACTGATTCATTATCTTTTATTGGTATATATTATTGTTTCATCTGCCTTGAAATGGTAGCTGCAAGCACCATGCAGAGGATGATTAAGCAAGATCCAGGGGGTCTAGTCCCTGCAGTCAGAGGGAGCTGAGACAGAGCAGTGAATCAGAGGCATAGCGGCAGGTGGTAGCACAATGCACAATTGATTGCTGCCTGATGGAGTGGGCTGAGTGAGAGGAATATCAAGGATGCAGGAAGGGAAGGAGGAAATGAATCCATATGGAAAGAAGGGTCTGCCAAAGAGCAGCAGTCCTTGACGCCAGTATTGGTTTAACTAAATCAGTTTAAAAACACCTTTAGATTAACTGGTGCAACTTAGTGTGTAGATAAGGCCGTCAGTACATCACCACTATGGAAAAATACCATGACATTGGACCTGATTCTCTTCTGCCTCGTGCACTATGTCAGGGGTGGGTAGCCTTTTTTCTATCAGGGGCTGTTGATCTACAGAAAAAAATAAATTACAGATAAAAAGCAAGGATCTGATCCAAAACCTATGCCGTTGACTACCCTGGTCTTTGGATCAGATACTGTGATGCAGTTCTTGCTGTAAATCATCCCTACCATACCCTGGTGTTGTTGTGTGGCTCTTCTCTGAATTCCCCATGGTTTGTCAGTATATTTCTGGGGAGCCCAGAGCCAAGTGCATGAAGCCCAGGAAGGTCGGGGGGGCACCTCCCTAGAACTGGACAGAGAGGAGCTGTCCTCTCCCTGCTCCAGGGTAGGTGGCCCAGTGGCATAGCCAGGACAGGACACTTGGACGGGCCCCGACTTTGGGTGGGTGGGCGGGCAATGACGGGGCTGCATGGGGGGGGGGGGGCAGGATGGATTGGCACCACCTCTCCCCCGCTCCCTCCAGCTGGTCTTGTGGGGGCGATGGACCCAGGTGCACCAGCCAGTTGAAGGGCCCCAGGCACGCACTCAACTCTGAGAGGAAACGCCGCTCTCCAGCAACAGTGGCTCCCATCCCACTGCCCATGCCAGGCCTGGTTCCCCAAGCTGCAGGCCTACCCTTTCTGAGTATTCCTCTGCCACCGCTGGGCCGTTCGCTCACCCACCCTACTCCCAGTGGCAGATTAGCCACTGGGCCAAGGGGATGTGCCCAGGAGCCCCAGCCAATTGTGGGGCCCCCACACTCCCACCCACTCTGACCCCCCTGCCCGGCGTTCCTGCTGGGGAACAGGGTCAGGGTGCAGGGGCTTGCCCCACTCAACCCACCTGGTGCTCCAGCCAGGGAGCGGGGTCAGGGTACAGGGGCTTGTGGGTGGGCACATCCCTGCCCCCCAACCCCCACCCCTTGGCTGGAGTGCTAAATGTTCAGAGCAGGGCAAGCCCCCAACCCTACTCCCCAGCTGGAGTGCCGGATAGTCAGAGTGAGGCGAGCCCCCAACTCTGCTCCTCAGCTGGAGCACCAGGTGAGCGGAGTGGGGCGAGCCCCTGACCCCACTTTCTAGCTGGAGCGACAGGCAGAGTGGGGCAAGCTCCCGACCCCGCTTCCCAGCTGGAGAGCCAGGCAAGCCCCAGACCCCACTTGCTGGCTGGAGCGCAGGGCGAGCAGGGTTAGGCAGGGCCAGATGAAATTAAGCAATGGGACGGATCTGGCCCATGGGTCATAGGTTCCCCATGCCTTCCCTATGTGATGACATTTACACCTGTGCAAACTGTGTGTAAAATGTTACTGTGCTAACATGGTACTATTTTACATCCAGATTGCACAGATGTAATGACACTATAAGATGCAAAATAGTAGGGAATCAGACCTATTGATTCTACAGGGGAGGATCCTACATTTCCCTATATGCAAGGAGAATGATTTGCTAGACTGGCTAGGAGGAAGCATATATTTCATTGCTGTAGAGCTAACAAAAAAGTATTCCACAAAAATTAGAATCACAAATAAAACAACATTATCCATACCCTAAGGTTTATTTCATTTTCATACCAGGCCTTTTGGGGCTGAATGAAGTGTCTGTGGTTTTCCAGAACTTGATGGACTAGGTTCTTCAGCCACCCAGCCAATATGCTATGCAGGGTTCGGCAACCGTTCAGAAGTGGTGTGCCATGTCTTCATTTATTCACTCTAATTTAAGGTTTCACATGCCAGTAATACACTTTAACATTTTTAGAAGATCTCTTTCTATAAGTCTATAATATATAACTAAACTATTGTTGTATGTAAAGTAAATAAGGTTTTTAAAATGTTTAAGAAGCTTTATTTAAAATTAAATTATAATGCAGAGCCCCCCGGACCGGGGCCAGGACCCAGGCGGTGTGAGTGCCACTGAAAAATCAGTTTGCATGCCGCCTTTGGCACCCATGCCATAGGTTGCCTACCCCTGTGCTATAGGATGTAGTAGTGTACAACTAGGTTGGGAGTCCCCTCTGACTAAAGTGGAACAGTCCTCTAGGCATTAAAGTAGGCTACCTGGACAGTTGATCCTTCCAGATGCGTGATAGTTAAAAATGAGACAAAATCCCTAGATACTTCCTTGCTAACTATAGGCCTGACGGGGCCATTTCCAAAGTGCAGGCCTCGCAAGATTTTTCCCCACTCACTGTCAGTTCCGTCACTTTCATTTCTAAGGGTTGTGATGGAAAGGTCAAAGTTCAGATTTGGAATTTTTCCTGAAATCAGTGGCCCATAATGAACGAGAATACCATATTTCAAGATTCTAGTTCGAAAGGCCATTGAAATAGTTAAAATTCTATAGAACGGCTGATGACCTTTTGGTGAACTCCAATAGGAAAGTGGAAGTTCAAATGTTGGATCTTCTTTTTTCCAGCATTCAGAGGCCCAGAATGTGTGAGTGCCAAATTTCAATCTTCTAGTTCAATGGGAACAGGACATTAATTGTGTCACAGTCATCTTTATTGTATAGCTACGTTTACTAGACTATAATCATTGCTTTATAGTACCCAGTTTTTTTCCAGACACAAACTTGTGTCCCAGTATTATGATGTTTTAAAGGGCAGTAATTTGGAAGCAAGGTCACACTGCATCAAAACATCATATTACTGTGAGCATGGGGTTGTTTTTCAGGTCCACAAAAAGATTTTAGGACTTATTAATATTTCACAAGGTATGGCTTCAGGACATAAGGTTGCTGCAACAAAACTGAAATGAACCTACAAGTACTGGGGGGTGTATTAATTACAATTATAGTATAATACACAAGCAAAGTCTGCAGCAGTGTTTCTAAGAAAAACTGTGTAATCTCCATGTAAATATTGCATGTAACTCAAGTCTTCAGTTCATTAAATTTGAAAGAAGTATTCTCTTGTTAGTTTCTTAGATTCTTCTTCAATGTCTTGAATTTGAGTACATGGATAAAAGATGAATGGAGTCAGATATATGATTCTCTTTATGTAAAAGAGAACTGGATCGATCCATTGCTAGGGTAAGTACTAAATATTCAATATATTTGAAAGTATAAAGGTGACATCATGGAAAAAGGTCCTCCTGAAAATTCAGTTTGCTTTAAAATATATTTCTTTGCAATTTGCTGTGTTTATAAAACCATATGGTCCAATCCTGCTCCTATTGTAGTCAATGTCAAAACTCTTATTGGCCTCATTGGGAGCAGGGCAAACCCTTTAATTTATCCATAAGTGAGTTACTTAGCTCAAAGAAAAGTTCTCTCATAGATGTTACACACTAGTTCCCCAATCCAATAAAGTACAGAAAATGAAACCAGAAGACATAATATTAAAATCAGATTGAAATCAAAGGGTCAAACAACTGTCTTATAAAATTAGGCTTCAATCCAACAAAACTTTAAGCACATGACTAATCCCACTGACTTCAGTGAAACAACTCTCATGTTTGAGATTGCATATGTCTTTAAGTGCTTTGCTGGGTCAGGACTCTAGGGCTGTCTGCAAGTTCAACAACAGTTCTAACATGTAGACACAGGGCCAAACTCTGTTAGACTAAGCATATACCAGCTGTGTCCGCTGATACAGAGTATAAACCATCATCTAACTCAGTTGTTAAATTCAGTACAGTTTAAAAAACCACTGTTTAGGTGGAAGCAAAGTAGTAAACACAGTGGTATAAATTCTGTTTTGAAATACACCCACAATTACAGTAAAGTCAGCGTGAGTTGCAGATGTGTGTGTGCTGGCAGAATTTGGCCCATTCCATCCCCAGTAATTCAAAACACAATGGCTGCTTCCAGTGACTTATAAATATTTTTAAACCTGTGATTAGTATTTCATTAGGTGTAATCCCACTGAACCTGACTGTCATTTACACTCAGTGTAAAGGGCTCTTAAAATGGACATACATTAAATTTACACCCTCTTTGAGGGCACTTCTTACACTGTTAGAGTGCTGTAAAACACTTGAGAGTTTTATGAATATCAGGGGCATTGTTTTTGTTAGTTCTTGTATCATCTTTTCTAAGTATTGGTCCCTCTTTTGATACTGTAGAGCCTGAGCCTATATCTTCTGCTGAGGCAAAATTCTCATTAGAATCAATAGGCACTTGGCCTGAATAAGGAGTATAGGACTGGACACATAAAGTAGAAATATCTAGTAGATATTATATAGCGATGAATACTCATGGCTCTGCTTTCCAGGGGCAGCAGAAGCTTCTTAAAAATGGGGGGGTGTCACTGGAACCCGAACCATTGCCCCGCCCCACACACACTGCCACTTCCCCCCAAGGCACTGCCCTTGCTCCACCCCTTCCCCCCAAATCCCTGCCCTGTCTCTTCCCCCAAGACCCCACTCCCCACTCACCCTTCTCTGCCCCTTCCCTCTGCTTTCCCTTAGGACCGGTAAAAAGGAAGGGCACATGTCCTCCTAACCACCCTGTTCCAGCGCCCTGCTGCTCTCCATAAGTGTACATATCTCACATAGAAGTCAATGGGAGTTGCTCAAATGCATCCAACAGCCCTATTTGGCCATTAGGTTTGAAATTTTCATCCAAGGGTTGGAAGTGTAACCATGAGTAACAAACTTGACAGCCTCAAATGTGTTGAATGTTCTTTTGTTCACTGGGCCTGCTCCAGCTTCACTGAAGTTAGTGAAAAGAATCCTACTGACCTCAACGGCAGTTGGATTGCACAGTGGGCTAGATACACAAAGAAACTTAAGTGCCTTGCCACCCAGTGGAATCTACAGCCCTGAGTTTGCTGCCCAGACTCCCTGTACAGTGAATGGGTAGAGATAAGCACTAAGAAGGGTATCCACAAAAGCCAGAACACTGAGGAGGGAGAAGCCTAAGCTAGCCAATAGGAAAGGCTGAGGAGAGGGGTGGGTCATAAGCCCCCACCTTCAAAGAGACTTAGAACCCGCTGCTGGCGTTAGGCACCTAACTCATATCTTGCAAAAATGCTGGAGCAGAAGTGGTGGTGCTAGTTAGAGCATTCACCCAGGATGTGGAGGAGCTGTGTTCAATTACTCTCTCTGCGTGACGGTGCAAAGGGATTTGAACTTGTTTCCCCCTGCTCTAGAGAATTCCCTAACCACTGGACTATGGGATATTCGGGGGCAGGTTTTTCCTAATCTCTCCTGCTGCAGCTGTTTCCTAGTATATAAATAGTTACATATGCATTGGGGCAGAGGAGGTGTGAGAATAATTCCACAGTCTAGTGGTTAGGGCATCATGTGGTGTGTGGTGGACTCAGGTACCAGTCCTCCTGTTTCAATGTAAATTAAATTATTTATACACAGTAGAACAGTTTAAGCAGGAGAGACTAAGAAAGATGTACCCCAGAATGCCTTCTAGACCAATGGCTAGTGCTTTCTCCTCCAAGATGCAGCAAAGGAGACTTAAGTTCATAAAAAAAAAAGAATGGTCACATTAAGTAGGGTATTTCTGTGCTAGAGACACACACAGAGAGAAATCTTAATGTGGGGGAATAGCTCAGTGGTTTGAGCATTGGCTTGCTAAACCCAGGGTTGTGAGTTCAATCCTTGAGGGGGCCATTTAGGGATCTGGGGCAAAAATCTGACCAGGGATTGGCCCTGCTTTGAGCAGGGGCTTGGACTAGATGACCTCCTGATGTCCTTTCCAACCCTGATATTTTATGATTCTAGATCAGACCAGTGGTTCAAGCTAGCTCAGTATCCTGTCTTCCAGCAGCAGCCAATGCCAGATGCTTCAGAGGGAATGAACAGAGAAGGGCAATTATCAAGTGTTCCACCCCCTGTTGTCCAGTCCCAGATTCTAGCAGTCAGAGGTTTAGGGACACCCAGAATATGAGGTTATGTCCCTGACCATCTTGGCTAATAGTCATTGATGGACCTATCCTCCATGAACTTACCTAATTCTTTTTTTAACCCAGTTATACTTATTCATTTTCTCCACACCATTCATGATTTTAGAGACCTCTGTCATATCCCTCCTTAGTTTTCTCTTTTTTAAACTGAACAGTCCCAGTCTTTTTAATCTCCCCTCATACAGAAGCTGTTCCATACCCCTAATAATTTTTGTTGCTTGTCACTGTACTTTTTCTAATACATCCTGGATTAGTGCTGTAACCATGGGCTAAAAGTTGGAGGGCGGGGACTTCTCTTGCAGCTCTTTTGTGTGGGTTTAAGCATGTTCAGAGCATGCCTACCAGATTGGGCCCTGCAGGGGCATGTGTACTTTGAGGATCCCACTGTGGCTTAGGCATGATATAGATGCCTGAGTGCTTAGATTGAGATGGCTGTGCAGATGCTCATTGGCAGAAATGTAACAACTAGAGGACTTTAATGGTGGAAGTTTAGGCATCTACAGAATTAGGCATCAGATGAGTGGGGGTTTGAGGATCTTAGTGGTGCTTAAATGTTGCATTTAGGTGCCTAAGACCTTTTGCAGATCTAACTCTGACTCCCAGAAGTTACCCATTGGCATTACATCAGAATTATTGTACAAACTAAGATTCATAGAATATCAGAGTTGGAAGGGACCTACCAGGAGATTCTGAAGCTCCTTTTACATTCTCAGTGAGAGAGCTGAACTACATCATAAGGGGTGGAACTTCATTACACTACCCCTCTCTGAGATGAAAATCTCAGTTATTCATTTACTCCCACCCTTTCTTTTGATGATATGAGTGGCTGTAAACACATCACAAGCCTATGTACTCTTATGACAAAGAGACTCTAAAACCAGAGAGAAAGAGGTGAAGATCACAGAAAAGTATTGGTTTCTGAAGCATTTGTGAGATCAAGAAGGCAAGGTCTCAGTTAAGAGATGTTGCTCCTTCATTGCATTGTGACTGATGAGACTCTCAAAGTAATGCAGACCTTCAGTATTCAAGACCTGAATGTTTATGTATAGGATAGTAATGTGTCTTATTTAAGTGTTAAGGACCAAATTACATTCATATATTCCCCATTGACTTTGGTGGGGTTTGCTGTAGTGTAATTGAGAACAGAATTTGGCTTTAAGCTTTGAATGTTTTAATTCTGATGTACACAAAAATAATGCAAAAAACCCAAACCATGTTGGATGTCCCACCAGCTTCACTTTTTGTTTGAGGGATTCATTTGCTGAAGCAAAATTATTGATGTCCTTCCAATTTTTGATTAAATGAGATTATGCTAGCGATACACTCGCTCTCTGTCAAATAATATCAACAATATTACTTAGACCATTGTCTATCTTTGTTCCTTTCATCTGTACCTACTTTGTTTATAATAACTACCTCCTGACTTGCTGTCTGACACTTGTAAAATGAACTTGCAATGTGCTTGTTTAGTCAGCATAAATTATGGTCGTTTCACCTCAGATAAACAGTTTTATTAGACTTTTGTTCAAGAAGCAAAGTAACATTTTTGAGTGCCACAGTTTGTGCCACTAATCATTGGTACAAATAATTTGATCAATTGGTATAAACAGAAGAGCCAAAGCATTATCAAATCTGCATCATTGCCAATCTCAGACACTGCATTATTATGAATTTGTATAAGAAAAAATGAAAATAAGATTTAAATGTATTTTTTTAAAGATGGCAGCCAAAAATAGAACAACTGATCAAGCAACTTGCTGACAGATTAGCTAATCGTGTTACCACTGTAAAGACATCAACGGTCACAAAGCCAAAGGAATTTGATTTGACCACCCCTAAGCCACGAGCCATACCAATACCTGAGCCAATACCATTACAGGAGAAGCATCAACCTGTGAGTGGTTTTTATTCTTTGAACAGTGTTAAGTCGTATGTGTTTTGTACTCAACCATACTATATGGTTAATAGTCTCTTCCTTGAAGTTATTTGAATCTAAAATAATTGAAGAAGAGCTACCAACACTGATGGAGTAACAGGAAACACTTGGTGTTCTGAGTTGAAGGCTAAATTTGTAGAAAATAATTCATAATATCTTTAATCGATGTAATTGGTATTTTCTAAGCATATCATAGATACTCTTCTATAGCAGGGAAGGAGAGGGTAGCAAAAAGGTGGCTCCTACAATTGTTTGGAAGATAGAAAAAACCCAATGAAGCAACAGTTTATTCCTTGCCCCTTGAATGTGTAACCTAACAGGTTGCTGCCAGCCCTTTTAATGTGTAGATTATTCTGCTTTGGAGATCTACAGGTGTATATGGAAATAAACCCTCAGACTGTAACTTTTATAAAAATATATGGGTGTGATCCTGCTCCCCATCAACGTAAATGGCAAAGCTCCCAGCAATTTCTATGTAGGCATAACCAACCCTAGATTTGCAGATCACCCTTGAGGATGGAATTTCATTGCCTGTTATATATCAGAGGGGTAGCCATGTTAGTCTGGATCTGTAAAAGCGGCAAAGAGTTCTGTGGCACCTTATAGACTAACAGACGTATTGGAGCATGAGCTTTCGTGGGTGAATACCCACTTCGTCGGACTTGCTCACACTCCAATACGTTTGTTAATCTATAAGGTGCCACAGAACTCTTTGCCGCCATTGCCTGTTATGTGGGTTTGTGGTGTACCTTAATGTTAATGGTTAGCATTTAATATGTATTGCTCACATGTTATTGAGTGCAGAGGTTCTCTTGAAGGCCTGACTCTGTTTGTATTTCTAACTTAAGCAGTCACATTGGGTAATATTCTAATTTCAGTCACACTGGTGTAATTCTGGAGTGACACAATGGACTTCAGTAGAGGTTTTTGGTTAAAGTAAACAGGATTTGGGCTAAGGTTGCTATGATTCACTGAATAAAGACTCCATGGTTTTTTGTATTTAGTTTAATAGGCAACTGAGTTTAGGGCTATATCTCTGGGCATTATCTATAACCTTTTATTAGCACATTAGGTTCTTAATAATACAAATGTTGAATGCTTACAAAAATCATTTTGCATCTTTGGGTAATAGTGCAATTTCATGGTAGCATATTGTAGAATTAATAGGATTTCACATTGAAACAACCAAATACCAGGTTCTGAAAAATTTCATTTTTTTTAATCACTTATTCAATGTAGGAATGAATCATTTTATTGTCATCTTTATACTGTAATCTTCCTGAGAATAATTTTGCATTAACTCACACATATTTATTGAAGTTCATTTGTGGTGCAAGGATTATACTGGATTTTATTTAAATTCAGATCGAATCTGCCAGATTTGTTTAAGTGTTCATGAAAGGGAGAGTCTAACATCATTGTCACAATATGAGAAGACACTGTGCTAACTTCTGGACATAACTGCAGATGAGCTTTGATTCGAACCTGTAAACCCATTGTCACCACCACTAGTTCAGATCCTGGAGCCCTCCAAAACAGAGAGTGATAATCATGTTGAATTGTCTATTAGTTTCCTGATATGGACTAGAGTCCTCATAAAACCTAGGTTGAGACCATGATATTTCTTTTGAAGTTGCAGCAAATTTGGGTGGTCCCTCACAGCCAGCCCATATTGCATGGTGTGGGCTAGGAAGATGGGCCTGCACCCTTGGAATTGGCTAGTATGTGGTTGGTGGCTGTGCGTTAAAGGGTGGCCCAGGCAGAAATAGGCCTCTTCTTACTTCACTCTGTATACTGCTGCTGATCAAATAGTGACCTCATGGCCAAAGCTTTATAATTTCTTGTCTCCCTCTTCATTTACACACCCCTAGCCATTTGCAGACATGGCTTTTTTCAAAGAAAGGCTAGTGGTTTAGGTTGGGATTTTAAGAGGAACAGAAGGGAGCTAGGTGCTCAACTCCCATTAACATGCAATGGTATTTAGACACCTAAATCCCCTAGGCTTCTTTGAAAATCCCAACCATGATTTATAGTGTAATCTAATCCATTCCTTTAGTATTAATACTATTTGTGATGAAATTATTACACAGCATTATTTTTACTATTTGTGATGAAATTATCACACAGCATTATTTTAGGTTTATCTAGAATTAAAATGTACACATTGAAATGCTTTAGGGCGCATTCAGCCCAGATAAAAGTTCTTGTAATTCCATGGGAGTTGTACATGTTAGGACCAGGGCCATATTTAGCCCACTCTTTATATGTTTCCTTGAGCTTTTCCCTTTAACTCTGTTTTTTCTTAAAAATAATAACAAAATTAACAAACCCACTTGGCTAACATACAAGGTTTTATTTGGTAATATATTGATAATGTAATACTTAAACTCTATAATCTTGTTAAGTGTCAAAATAGAAGCTCTTCATACAATATACATAAAATTACCACTATCCTTGTCCATCTCACAACAATAATTTTTAAGGAAATACAAGAATGGTCACTGCCAAAGCTGAGAAGTGTTTACTCGCTAGGTATAGTTTGTATTCCCTTCCACTCTTGCTCCTCCACTCCTAGTTTATGTTCTCCAGGCACTGTGAAATTGCCTCATTTCCATCCCATCTAAAACATTACTGCTTGTGCGTATAGTTTTGAGTGGTTAAATAAAATTCAGTTGATACCTTACAAATCATTTGTCCAGTTGTCTCTTAATATTTAGGGCCACACTGTGCCTTTAAGGCACTGGGGCCGGCTCCAGCTTTTTTGCCATCCCAAGTGGCAAAGTAAAAAAAAAAAACGATTGAGCTGCTGCCAAAGTGCCACCAAAGAAGAAGGGGAGTGAAGGACCCACTGCCAAATTGCTGCCAAAGACCCGGACGTGCCGCCCCAATAACGGACAGAGTGCCGCCCCTTTCTATTGGCCACCCCAGGCACCTGCTTCCTTCGCTGGTGCCTGGAGCCGGCCCTGAAGGCACTGGTCTGTGTTACAGGTAGTACAGAGTTACACAGCCACTAGGGAAGCTTTGGGAGAGATTGTGTCTCCAGGAGCACACCTATTACATAACCCATTAGAAGGCTACATCATGCTGCTCCTCTCTGCCTTCATGCATTTGGTCAGCAATTCTGGCCAGAGCAGAGAGGGGGCATGGCCCAGTCTTTTCCACCTCTCCCACAGAAGTCCTCAGAGGCCAACCCATACCAGACATGCCCTTTCCTTATATCCTTTGCTGGGTCATGTGTCAGACAGGTAGATCTTAACCCTTTCCTGGATGTTTTACTGTCCCACTTTCCAAGACCTTGAGTGCCTCTCTAAACCTGTGAATGCTGCTGTGAGGACCCTTTCAACCCTCCACCCCCAAGAAATTCTGTACCCACAACTGGCAACCCCTATCTAGAAGTATAGTGGAGCAAGAAATATGTAGGAGAGGACAGCTGGCCTGATTCTCCCTCAGGCAACTTCAGGTTGATTTCCCCTTTTCACTTTGTGAGCACAGAATTTCTTTCTCCTTTGGCTTTCGCCTGGCAAAGATGGACTTTTAAAAAAAAATTGAGTTAACAGCTCCTTTGGCTGACAGCACGTGGGACAGGGTTGCCAAGGCCTGGACAGCCCCAGCCAAATAGCGATGCTTGGTGGATATTTATCCCTTTTATGCATTCAACCTCTAAAACTTTACTGTTCATTTTATGGCAGTAACAGAAAAGAAATCACTACTTTTAAATAACTACTGTATTTTTTCATTAGGGATAAATATCCCCCCCGCACACACACACATGCACACACACTAAGATTTATTGTTTGAAACATTCAGTCTTTCATACTCTGTATTATAGAAATTTCTGCCTTTTAATATAGGTTCCTCGGAGCACCTACAAACCTCCAAAGGAAAAACAGCACCTGCAGGAAATCAAGTATAGAAATCGCCGAAGAGCAGAGGTAAGTGTAGCATGATTTTATTGTTAATTCTCCGTCTCCTGCATCTGTTTGTTCTTTGATGTAAATTACAGTTTTCACAGCTTTAGGGCTCTATCCAATGCAAAAATGCTTCTGCAGCTGCTCGCCCACAGATCCTGTCTTTGAGCAATGACAGCTGCTTCCTCTATCCCTTTCCCCCACCCTTTGTCTGTGTTGTCTATTTTATTGTAAGTTCTTCAGGGCAGAGACCATCTTCTACTCACTGTTTGTTGCAACACAAATAATAGCAGTACAGTTACAAGGAGTAGTGCTTGTGGAGGCAACCATGTGATGTTGTCCTAATGTAGCCAGTCAGGATTGCTCCATTTACATTCTCATTCTTACATCAGTGCCCAGTACCATGCTGTTCCCCCCTCCATCTGCACTGACCCTATGAAGTAGTCTATGGTCTGGAGATAGCCCAGTGAAGGCTCTCGCCTCCCCCATGCCTGGCTCCTGCTCCACAGAGGGACTATGGAGACAGTTTCTCTCCTACTGTGTTGAGTAGTTTGAGGGACATTCCCCACTGCTTCTCCACTACTCCCCAAGGAGAGGACACGAAGGAACTTTCACCCCACTGCTTCTTCTCTTCCCTACTATAAGGTATTAGTGGCCTTTCCTACACCCCATTGCATCTACTGCTTCACCTGACTCCAGAGATAAGAGGTCAGGGTGCATGGCTGGGGTATTCCTCCAAGCCCTGCTTGTTCTCTCTGCCCATGTGGAGGGGGGCACTGGGGAACTACCCCAGCTCTGTGGAACCCTACAGAAATCCAGGAGAGGCTGCTCCTTTGCTCGCATAGGACACACAGATAGTCAATGTGTGCTATTAACCATTAAGGGCTTTAAAAATTTAACATAATTTCTGTTTCCTAACTGAGAAATAATTTCATAGCATCATCCAGTTACAGAGAAATCTCAGTAGCTCCTGACTCATCTGTAGTACAGTATTTGGTACTGCACATATCTGAGAGCTCCTCCCCAGAGCAGGCTCTGAAAGTAGGAGATCATCATGCCTAGGAAAGCAGCAGAATTCAAGGTGCTATATGTTAAGAGGGGAGTGGGAGGGAAGGCCTGGAAAGGGCCCTAACACTTCATCTGCTCTGGTTATTTGAACTGATCCTGATTTTGAAATGAATCCTATTAAATAAGTCAGCTCCTATTAGATTTAGGGCAGATTTCTGTGTTCTTCTCCTGAGAAGGCAATAATTACGTGGCAGCTCCCTCAGCCATCATACCTCCCACAATGCAATTTCCTTACAGAGGTGCTTTAGAAGCTTGATAAAAGGTCTGGCTTTTTACATCTTTTTATCTGTACTCTCCCACCGGCATTCCACCAATGCCTTGTTCTAGTTTTCACTCACTGATACCAGACAATTTATCACTGTACTGGCCTCTCTTCATGTCCTTGTGCACGCTGCATTTGGTTCAGTTCCCATATGTAGTATATGCTGAACTGCCTACATATTTTGTTAGGGTCAAGCTTTCCTTTGGCCCTTTTGTTGCCCCATTTCGTTACAGGCATCTGGTGTTTCTTTTAGGTTCTTCACTTTCCAGCAGTATTACTTTATTTTGCATCCTTTCATTATGTCTGCGTTCTGCAGAATGTACATGCTTAGCACACATTATATGGAAAGATTGAAAGGGAAAGGAAACAAAGCTCATTATCTGGATTGTCAAGAGTCTGAGATGAGTGTAGAATCACTTAACTAGCAGCCACAGTCTTCGGTGGGGCAGATGCCTGAATGCAAGCAACACAAAGGAGAGCCACAGCAGAAAGTGAAGCTGCTGTAGCAGCAATTTTTGTCCCTCTGAAATGGCATAAAAGGCATCCAAAGCATTCACAAAGGTCAGTTCCTTAGACTGTTCACTAAATGAAGCTGAAGTTGTGGCTCCTGAAAAGAAAGATGCATATGGAAATGTCACTTATTCCATCCTAAAATTGCACACGTGACTGACGTATCAGGGCAACTCTAAAAAAGAGTGAAAACACCAGGATTTATGTCAGGGCTAATGCTACACATACAACTGCTGTCTAACTTAGCATCAGCCCTCCAAGAGCCAGTGGAAAAAACGGAGTGCACTTCTCGCTTCTGGGGCTGCAGTTTACAATCAAAGGAAGAGTTATTGCTCAAGGACTAGCAAACCAAAAAATCAAGCACTGGCTGGATCATTATATGTGCTGTCCCCTTTAAATGGGTTCAGCTGGAGCTACTCATACACTTGTGCATCTTGGAGCAGCCCCTGGTGCCCAGGCTTCTCTTCAATTACCCCACTCCACCAATGCAAGAAAAGGACTAAGTTATCTTGCTTACTATGTGGAAACAAACACTGGTAAATGTGTGTTATATGCAGTGATGGGGCTTTCAACTAAGGTTCCAATCCTTCAATGAGCTTTGAAGTCTTTGGGGCTCCATGCAGGGGTCCACCCAGGAGAGATTATTGCAGAATCAGGGTCCTAACACAAGGCTTTCATCAAGGGTGAAAATTCATGTTGGCTTCATTCATTGAAAGCTGATTAATGCACTTGCCCATGCACACAGAAATGGAGCTAAATTTTTTAATGTTTGGCTACATATCCTTAGGGATTGTGAGGGAAATATATCCAGGGCTAGGTCATAGTGCAGTAAAGTAGGTGTATTTTTTTTTAACAATAGGTGCATTCTTTCCAAATAGGTTACTAAAAATGCCATCCATTTGTCTCAGTGGGCGGGAGGCTTGACTGGGCCAGAGTCAGGGGCATGTACAAGGATTTAAATGCGACTACTTTTGGAGGGGCACTTTAAACATTGCCCTCCATGCACCTAGTGACCCTGGGCCCCGCTGCCTCCCCCACCTGCCAGGCCCTCGTTGCATCCCCAGGCTCCCCACCCATGCCCCTAGTGTCCCTGGCCTCACTGCCTGGCCCACTCCCATTGTCCTGAGTTCCCTTCTTTGCACCCCAGGCAGGCTCCAAACACTGGATGCTGCAGCAGGGAAGGGACAGGGCTCAGCAGGAGTGCTAGCTGCAGTGCCTTTCCCAGGCACATCCCTTCAGCTGCACTCTGCCCGACTCCCACCCTGCCAGAAAGGGGGAGGATGGGCTTGAGAGAGGGAATCCCGGGTTGGGGGCCAGGGGACAGTGATGGAGATGATTATTGGGTGACCCGTGCCCCTGCTTGCCCCCCTTTGTGTACGCCCCTGACTACAGTAAAGTAGACAGCCACAAAAAGAGGAGGAACACATGCCAGGGATGCAGGGATGGGGGGTGCAGGGGTGGGCCCCCCTGGGCCTCCTCTCCCCCAGGGGCTTTCCATTTCGCATTGGCCAAACAGAGGGAGATGGGAGCTGATTGGAGCCTAACTCCTTCTACCTTGCACATTTTTTTTAAGCCTTGGGCTGAGTGTTTTGGACCCCTTTCTCCCTTTGACTGCCCCACCCTCCCTCCATGTAGTTGTAGTAGAGGAACTGTGCTTTTAGGATGTGGTGGGTCTGACCAGTTCCCTGTTTTGGGGTCAAGAAGGAATTGTTCCCATTCAGGCCAGATTAGCACAGGGTTGGTGGGTTTTGTTTGTTTGTTTGTTTTACCTTCCTGACAGAATCCTGGAGGCACAGATAAGCCAAATAGGAGTAGAGCATAGAAGTTCAGTAGGAATGTTTAGTTCTTTGCCACTTGCAGCTCAAAAGGGTTGACTCCCAGAAGTAAAGGAGACCTGAGATATCACTGTTGGGCCTTATTTGTATTGGAAATGAGGAGACCTGAAGTCTTCACAGACCAAGATACCCCATTCTTGTACCCTTTGTGCCCCACATGGGTGGCATGTGTGTGAGAGGATTCAGAGGAGTGTGGTCACTGAATCCTACAGGTAAGCTAAGAGGAGTCTACCTCGAATTAGGGATTATATGGCTGGAGCTTGGTAGCCCCCACAGTAAACCCACTTAAATGCCTGGTATTGGAGAAACTGGGACAATGAGACAGACAGTTCCGCTCCCCCATGTTACATTTATAAAAGTTGCTGCTTAAATCCATCCTTGTGTTTGTCTGCACTCACCTGCATGTCCTGATTAAGCCTCTGCCTTCAGAGGTTTTTTCCTTTTCTGTAGTCACTGTCTAACCCATAAAGTTTATTGGTCTATGATCCCTTCTGAGAATTTGTTGTGGCTTGTTGCAAATTATGTTTGACCATATAAGAATAGTTCTTGTACACCATTAACTTTGTACTCTAACCATCTGTATTTTCACTTGGTATTTAAATATATAGAGTTCTGTGTTTTAATAGTTGCCTCAGTTTGCTACATCAAAAAAAAGGTGTTTTTTTTTCAATGGAGAATTTAAAATGTACCATATTTATAAAAATTGTTTTGATTTTTAGGAACTGCTGCTGGAAGCAAATGTTAGCCAGTTCAGGTGTGCAACAGTAAAGCCTGAGAAAAAAGCCCCAAGAGGTGTAAGTTAAACAAAATTGGTAAATAAAAAAAACTACTATCATGTGTTTTTATACACATTAATCACTTTTTTTATCCAAGTACTCAAAGGATCTCTCCGTATTTGGAGTTAGGAAATACGATGCTTGTCATAAACAGATGGCTAAGGGTTAATGTCTCTTTTACCTGTAAAGGGTTAAGAAGCTCAGTGAACCTGGCTGACACTTGACCAGAGGACCAATGGGGGCACAAGATACTTTCAAATCTTGGTGGAGGGAAGTCTTTGTTTGTGTTGTTGGTTTTGTTCGTTGTTCGCTCTTGGGGCTAAGAGGGACCAGACGTACACCCAGGTGTTCCCAATCTTTCTGAATCAGTCTTTCATGTTTCAAAATTGTAAGTATAGCCAGGCAAGGTGAATTAGTCTTATGTTTGTTCTCTTAACTTGTAAATGTGTCTTTTTGCTGGAAGGATTTTTACCTCTGTTTGCTGTAACTTTGAATCTCAGGCTGAAGCGGGGGGAGTCCCTCTAGGCTATATGAATCTAAGTACCCTGTAATCATTTTCCATCCTGATTTTACAGAGATAATTTTTACCTTTTCTTTCTTTAATTAAAAGCTTTCTTTTTAAGAACCTGATTGATTTTTCCTTGTTTTGGAATCCAAGGGATTGAGTCTAAACTCACCAGGGATTGGTGGGGGGAAAAGGAAAGGAATGGTTAATTCCTCTTTGTTTTAAGATCCAAGGAGTTTGGATCTGTGTAGCTTCCCAAGGCAACCCAGGGAGGGGAAAGTCTGAGGAGGGGGAAAGGATGGGGGGTGGTTTATTTCTCCTTATTTTAAGACCCAAGGGGTTTGGGTCTTGGGTTCCCCAGGGAATGTTTTGAGGGAAGAGAAGTGTGCCAAACACTATATTTTTGGCTGGTGGCAGCGTACCAGATTTAAGCTAGTAATTAAGCTTAAAAGTGATCATGCAGGTCCCCATTTTTTGGACGCTAAAGTTCAAAGTGGGGAAAAACCCTGACAATGCTATAATTCCATCAAGGGGTTCTGGTGACATTCTAAACTACAAGAACTGAAGCCTGTCTACCTTGACACCTGATTTCCCTAGGTAGAATTAAAGCCCTGCAATTTGATATGTGGATGTTTTTATTATATATAATGCACAGATCCTGGTCTATGCTTCATTCACTGTGCAGGTTCTCCACTGGCTCCCTTTTCCTCATCCCAATACTCCTGCTGCTGCCGACTCTCCCCTCTTACCTGCCTACTTTTAGCACTGCTCCAGCAACTTCCCTTGCCACTCTAGCAGTTCTCCTCTCATACAACAGAGCAGTTTTCCATTAAATTGAAAGGGTGCACAGCAGTTGAGTGAAAGCAGCTCTCAGTTTGATTAGGTAACTCCTGATTCACAGCTGTAGGATCATGACCATTCATGTAATATGATGACTGCAGTATCATATCTGTGTATCATTTACACCATGCCCATCACCATGTTATCTATGCACCTTCATTTGAGCATCTGTAGCTAGCAGCATAGAATGAAGTTCCCTGTCATTGTCAGAATTCCACATACAGTTAATAATCTCATGAAGCAGGATATCAAAGGACATTTCATCTTCAAAAAACTCACATCTTAAGAACTGACTATATTAGTGGCTTTTGGTAGTATTCCATATTCAATATTTCTGTAGCAAACATTAATGTTACTTTATTATTTTGGTATGTTAGCCATTTAAATACATTTCATAGTAATCAACAATAATTTTTCTCGGGACCTGTTCTGCAATTATTTGTTATGCAGAACTCTCAATGAGTTTGGAGTGCACAACAGGCTTTAAGGATGCTTTGATTGCAGTATCTAGTCGTCAGTGATCACGTCTGCTCCTCCAAAGGGAATAATATTCAAGATACAATTTTGATATCTTTAATAAGATGATTTTTCCTGAGTATTTGAAAACTATTTCTGAAATGAAAATATTTTTGGATGTCTTGCAGTATATATCAGGCATTTTGAAGAATAAAACGAAGTTCCAGGCTCAAAAGATCCAGGGCAATGTGAGTAACATTTAGAATTTATAGATGTTACAAGTGTTTGAAAAGTGTAGACTGAAAGTCATGACCAGATTTGGAACTGGTGCAAATTGATACAACTCCTCTGTAATCAAGGGTATTCTACGAAGGCCTTTGGCTATGGGAATGGGATAGTTCAGGGGCAGAGGCCAGGAAATAGAGCCTTTCACCTCTAGGTCACTGGTTCAAATCCAGGACCTAAAGAATGAACAATCACCATGGTAATGACTATTTGTGTAAGATGTGAAATGAGTTTGGTTATGTAGTTTCTATTAAACAGGTACCTAAATCATAAAACCCACAACACTGATTGTCTCTTTGCTGAGATTTCAGTAGTGCAAGTAGCCTTCAGGATGTGCTAGCTGCCTTGAGTATGTGTCTAGAGTCTCTGATGAGCTCAGGCTTGGAGTGACTAACCCCTTGTGCTGCTGCGACTACACTCTATTTTAGCTTGCTAGCTCAATGAGAATCACAACCCAAACTTGAAATGCAGACACACCCAAGACAGCATTGGGCAGCCTGCATTGCCTCTGCCTAAGCTGTGATTGTCCTGTGAATAAGAAAAGTCTTCAGTCCCTAGGACTTTCAATCTGGCATTTTCATAATCATCAAGATCACACCAAAACAGAGTCAAAATAACAGAGAATGTCTCAGGATCAGATTCACTGTTAGTGTAAATGGGAAATTTGTCCCATAGTCTAAAGAAATAGATGCTTGCTCACCTTTATTGAACAGTTCTTGATACTGATGTTTTAGCAGTACATAGGGCCAAATTCTGATCCCAGTTGCACCAGTACAAATTTCAAATAACTCCACTGACTTCAGTAGGGTGGTGTTACACATACAACATAGGTTCATGCACCTATGGGTGCCTCAGACCACCTGCATGTGCAAATCTGCTAACTATTCACAAATGGATAGTCAACTACAGCTAGGGTGACCAGATGTCCCAATTTTATGGGGACAGTCCTGATTTGGGGGGCTCCCATTACCCCTCGCCCCCTGTCCTGATTTTTTACACTTGCTATCTGGTCACACTAACTACAGCAGGCTCACCCATTTTATTTGTGAGGTCATTTAGATTCCAATTTCCCCCTTTGAAAATCTGGCCTCTGGAAAATATTTGTAAACCAGATCAGATACTGATGACTTACAGCTTTCAGCAATAACAGTAATACCATCACTATACTTACTGGCATTACATTAATAAGTCTGTTTAAAAGTGCTGTCCCATATGATATGTTCAATTAGTTCTTAAAGTGCTGCATAGCATTAAGACCCCTACTCCTTCCTCTCTTTGAAGAGCAAAGATACTTAAGAAAACATTTACAAGGTTAACACACTCACAGGACCAACAGTAATTTGGACTCTGTTAAAGTCTGTGTTTGTTACACTTCCCTCTCAGACAATCTAAAATATTGAAACTTACCAGCCAGAGTGTTGGCTAGTGGGAATTAAACCCATTGGTTAAGCTGCATAAAAGAAAAATATGGATCCAGTGTCTTATTAAATTGATCAGGGACATTTTTAATAGTTGCTCGTATCTTTTCCAGTGGCATAGTCATATTTATCTCATCCAAACACATTTGCCTTGAAGGTTGGTTAGGTGGCTTTCAGGGAGCTGCTATAAAACTTTCATAGCTGAGATAAGCAGATTGTTTGAGTTTTAAAATAAATTCTACTTCCCGCACCCACTCCCATTCATCCTTCATCTCTCAATAGACAATTGAGAAGATTTAGGAGGAATGTGTGTACAATATGTTAGAAATCAGGTCACAAACTCCATTTCAAAATAATCAAATTGTATAATATTTAAATAGATTAGGGTCAGTATGCAATTTACCATAGTTCATTTACCTTTTTGTGAGAACATCCATTGTACAATAAACACATTTTCTAGTCTCAGTCAGGCACATTGAAACTGCTGTGCAGACAAAAATGATTAACCACTGCTGTTACAAAACCTTTATTCTTTCTTTCCACTGCAAGCAGTGAGACAGTACAAATGGCTCATTACTCTGACTCAGTCTGTCTAGTGCTCATAGGAGGTCCGGTTCTCTACATATTTATTGGTTTGGGGTGAAAAATAGTGTGCTCATTAGGTGGAAATATTGAATATGATTTTTTCCACATGAATTACACAAGTTTGTAGCCCCTTCTTCCTACTTGATAAGGGGGAAGGGATGACATGACAGAAGAGAGATAATGTGAAATTCAGTTATTCACTGGTAATATATGCAATAGAAAAATCTATTTGGGATACTTTTTTGTACTTACCTGCACAAATCTTGTAATCCCTGTGTATCCTGGCTGTTTAGAGTGCATTTTACTGAATCATAATTTTATTTATTAAACTGGAGATGGAACATTTCTAGGTAAAATATTGTCCCCATAATCAGTTTCAGTTCAGGATACTGGCCTCTTTTCTGTCTAATCTACAGGAACTGCATATACTACATGAAGGGGGAATAAACAAGCAGTTTCCAAAAGCCTAACTTCCACATATTTTAGTGAATGTTTCCAATTTAAAATCAATACAATATAAAAAATATAGGCTGGGGGGAGGTCTCTGAATTTTGCACTCTTGAGTACATTTCCCAGCCCTGAAGAAGAGCTCAAAAGCTTGTCTCTCACCAACAGAAGTTGGCCCAATAAAAGATATTACCTCACCCCCCATGTAGAGATGGTAAGACCAGTATAAGGAAAGAAAGGACTCTCATTGCTGTCTCCTCCTGCAAACTTTGGCACCCACCTGTTTTGTACTGAGAAATAGATGGGTAACTACATTTCACAGGTGGGCTATTAAAATGTGTCCCATGCTGTAGACAAACCACACTGTTCACCTACATTTATTGAATTTCCTGATTACAACATTAACTGTTGTGCTCAACCTACATAATCAACCTCAAATATGGAACAACCATGTTCTTCAGTTTTGCTTATGTATTTCAATTGATTGTGCAGAAGGTTAGTATAGGACTTTTTGAGTGATTCTGCACGTGTATTGCTATGCCAGTCCCTAAACAGTTAGCTTGTAGTTAAAGAACATTTTAGTATGATTTGCTTCCATATCCACATTGTGAATGGACTTAATTCAACTGGTTGGTGTCATCACTGATTTTTTTTTTCCTGTATGGAGGGGGCTCAATTCTGATCTCAGACCAGTTTTACCCTGGCACTATTGCATTGACTTCAAAGGCATTGCCCCTCTCATATGCTGGTCAGATCAGAATTGGATCATTGTGTGCCGCTGTAAAGCTGGATCTGGCCCTCTAAGGATTCCCCTTGCGTAAGGGGAATCCTTGGCTGGCAAAAAAGCTGCGTAGTGGCTCTACTCCACTGCCTCTCTCAGACCTTAGAGATTATCTGTCAGTCACTCCTAAGGCAATACTCACTTTGAAGAGAGATGCTGAAGCAGCCCTGGATCTAGTAGTCCCAGTTATACCGGTAACTCTCTCTGTGACTTTGACGGTCAATGAAGTCTGTACTTCAGTTTCTCCATCTATAAAATGGATATAATGATACTGTCACCTAGAAATATATTAAGGTTAATAAATTAATGTTTGCAAAACACTTGAGCTCCTCAGATGAAAAGTACTACACGTTATTGGAACATGTGTGTGATCTTCCTTCCTTTCAACTCTCCCAGAGGTGGACACACAAGATGTTTTCTGTTGGAAGCAGTTGGCAATCGTATCTTTGTCCAAATCAACTGGAATCTTTTTTTTCTATTGGAATGTTTCCATGTACATGAGTATATAAGAGTTTAAAAAAATTAAAGGAAGTGAACACATTATATATGATTTGACATGGCCCAGGGAGTGATTACAAATTTATAATCCACTTCAGGGACCTGGCTGATTGCTTAAACAGCTTGAGTGGTTTATGAGGAGCATGGAAATCCATTGTGAATGTCAGATTAATGCTTTGAGCAAAATTTATACTTCATCTTGAAGGTGATCTGAAGTGATTGAATTACCATGGATAGATTTATTTAACCCTTTGAATTGTTTCTGTAGTCCATTTTATGATTCACATTGCTAAATATAGTGTATGCATTCCTTTTCCTGATAGATTGACAATGTACCTATTAAATTAAATGCAGCAGCGATCTTAAGAGAAGGTGCCCTCTACCAACGAAAAATGGAACAAGAACTCAACAGGTACTTTCTGTACATAGTATTTCCCAGCTCCTTTATACATCCTTTGACATAGAGAGCACATTAAGGGAGACTAAGTAAACTGCAGCTAAACTAATATAATGAATCTGTTAAAGGCATATTAAACTTTGCGTGATTAATAATGAGCAGATTGGACTGAAATTAAAGACTACATTAGAATGACAATGAAGACTTTTGTTTATTGTAGGTAGAGTACAATGTGACTTCTATTGAGAATTCATGCCCCATGAATAATCATGTTTTATAACACATAAGTACATCATACTGGATAAGTAATTATACACATGCACATCTATGCATGTACATAGTTCTACATACAAATAGATTATGTTCATACCCATTCAAGTACTTACAGTGTATTCGTTAAGGAAAACAAATAAGTCAAATAATTCTTCTTGTAAGTCTGTTACCTTCAGTGGAGTTACATTTGAGCTGAATGTGGGCTATTGTACTCAGAGTTTTATACTCAAACTGGTTACTCACCTGCTTCCATGACAATAAAGGACATAGTAGGCATTAGTCTGGGTTTTTAGTTCACCTGTTAATCATTGGGGGTGAGGGAGGAGAGAGTGAATGGACAGTGCAAGTTGTGTTCTTTCACTAGAAATAAATAACATCACTGGTAATTTCAACAGAGACAAAATCTAGACTATTGTCAGTTTGGGTTAATACAAATGATTAACCTGAGTTAGCAGGCTTACTGCAAAACATTATTAACCTCTTTAGAAGAATCCAGCCTTCCACAAAAGCTTTTAGAAGTGAACATAATGAAGCTAAGGATTAAATTCAGACCTGTCAAATGTGACTAAAATGAGTGACCCCTTCAAAATGAGGGGTGTCACTCATTTGAGATGCAAGAGCCCACATCCTCAAAGGTATTTAGGTATCTAATTCCCATCATTTCAATTGGAAGTAGCAACTAAATACCTTTAAGAATCTTAGCCAAGGTTACCTATGTTCCATATAAATTTGGCATTCCATCACTATTATTGTTGAGAATAATTTACATCAAAACAGAGAATGAAACTTCTATGCTATGCTAAAGCATGAATTGCATAGCACTGAGATGCCTGCATGGTGTCCCTCTGTCATGTGTGTGGAGTGGTTCACAACCCAGAGTGCCAGCCTCTGGGCACACTGTCAAAAAGGTAGAGCAGAGATCTCAAATGGGTGGCATATTCTATAATTAGATTTCACCAACCCAGTAAAAACTAATTAAGCACTATAACAGTATTACCATAGAGTCATAGACAGTCCCTTTGGGCATTCCAGCCTATCTTGCCACCCAGGCAAGCTGGATTTGTGATAGTTGGTTGCTATATGCCAAAGATCACAAAATATTCAGATTGCTTCCAGTCCCAAGAAACCAGTCACTTACCCCAAGTCAATATGTACTTAAGATCTCACACCAAACACAACACTTGTAGCCCATCCTCTAGTAAATTAACTAAGGCTTTATTAACTAAGAAAAGAAATGAGAGTTATTTACAGGTTAAAGCAGGCAAACACATATACACAAATAAGTTACACGCTATGGTTCCAAAAGGTGACAGGGTTGTAGTAATCTGTCAGTACCATATGTCTTTTAGAGCTAACTCAGGTTGACGCTGAGGATCTCTGCTTCTGTTTCAGAGCTCCAACCCTGTGAGAGTCCAAAGAGCAAAAAGAAAAATATTCATGTCAGCTATCTTTATTTCCTTCTTCCAGAATTCAAACTGATGGGACAAACTTATTTGCATGTAGCACCTTCATGGGTGTGAGAGGGACATTAACCAAGTGTTTGTATCATGAGGTTCCCCAATGGCCCGTTTAGTTTTGATAGTCCTTCTTGATGGGCGGGGGACCATAAGAGCTGGCAGCCTGGGGTGAGCACAGGAGACATTGGGCAGAAGCAGCTCTCCCCCGGCGCTGTCTTCGCCCCCAGCCCAGTGCCAGCCAGTGCATGGCACAGCCCGAGGGGCAAGTCCAGGCCTGGCCCTTCTTGCCCTGCAGGGCACTTCCCCGGACCTGCCAGGGCTCCCGCAGCTCACCCCCCAGGGCAGACCCTCCCCAGCCACAAGTTGCAACAACACCCCCTGCAACTTCCATCCCTCCCTGGGCTGGGAGCTGGCCCGACCTGCCCTGCCTCCTTTGCCAAGCCAGGACACCACACAGGCCAACGAACCACCCACAAGTGGGGAGTGGAGCCCGTCTGGTGGGGATTTGCCTCTTACTGTGCCCGGACACTGTCACCCTCTTAACCCTGGCACCCTGGGTGGTCACCCATGTCGCTCACCCATAAGGCCAGCCCTGTCAACCATGTTTGAAGGGGTAACTCAAACAGGTAAATGGGTTTTGCTCAAAGTTTTTAAATAAATGTTTTAGCTGAAAAGCAGAATTTGCTCATAGCCAAAATATTCAAATACAAGAACCTAGAGTTAAGGGTTTTCTTCTCCTTCCCAGACTTGAAAGTTTGCTACGAGGTGCACATGACCCATCTGAATTCCTGGAATGGCAAAAACAGATGCGTGAAAAAGATTTGGAACAACAGCTGGCTGAGATAGAGTGTAGGAGGCTACAAGGGAAACTGAGTCACGAGGAGGCAGTTCTAGCACGTCAGAATGTAATTCAGGAAAACAAGAAGAAAGCTGAACTAAAGAGAGAAGAGGTAAAGCATTACAGAATAGACCAGACTTGATTTGAGCTTTATATCAATAAACAGCTTGTTATAACAATGTACAGAAGTTCACTCACAGTAGGTCTCTGTATTTAACTGGAGTCTGCAACTAGTGCAAAAATCTCGTGCTTTAGTTTACATCCCCAGAAGTTCTAGTATGTTGGGAAAGAAAAAGTTTTCTAGTATTGGATTTGATAGTGAATATGTGTTTATTAAAGTGAGTAAAAACAGAAAGAAGAAATATTTACTTCTGAATCCCTTGTTGTCGTGTATTTCCGATTCTGTGTGACTAAGAAGTGCAGAGATCAAGAGATTAAAGGCAGTTGTTTTCAGTGTACTCATTAGTAGAAGAATAACGATGTTACAGTGTTTGAATGGGATCAAGGCAACGAAGTCTGTCAGATGTCTGAGCCCACCTGACATGCTCTATGCCAGCGGTTCTAACTTTAGCAACCCAAGGACCCCCATTTTGATTTAAATTTTTTCGTGGCCCCACGAACCAGCTTCTAATTTTCCCCAGTGGTGCTCAATCCCCGTTAAGCCTCAGGCCCCACCTCCACTCCACCCCTTCCCCCCAAGGCCCCACCCTGCCTCACCTCTTCCTGCCTCCGCTCCACTCCTGCCCCTCCTCTTCCCCACCTCTTTCCGTCCCCTCCACCAAGCACGCCCCATCCTCGCTCCGCCTTCCTCCCAGCACTTTCTGCATGCCGCTGAACAGCTGTTCTGCAGCATGCCGGAGACCCTGGGAGGAAGGGGGAGGAGTTGATCAGTGGGGCCGGTGGTCCCGGAGATGACTCGCAGACCCCCTGGAGCGGACCCCAGTTTGAGAACCGCTGCTCTGTGCTACATGGGATATACAGAACCGCAATGGTGGGGAAGCCCAGAGAGAATACTTTAGAGATACGCATGCATATTTTATGCTGCACAATTGTTTCATGAAATACACTTCCAAGTGCACAATCTTTGGGCTAATTCATCTCCTCTCACAAGCCAGTACAGATGGTAGCTGACAACATGTTTTCTATGTATTATAGAAAAGTAATGCAGGCTCATTACAGGACCATAGTTCAAGGCAGCCTTGTATCAGGGTTGCCTGAGAATAAAACATGTCTACATGGGAGACTCAGGACAGTTAAGCAGAATCAGCTAACGGTGTGAACAGGGGCGGCTCCAGACCCCAGCATGCCAGGCGCGTGCTTGGAGTGGCATGCTGCGGAGGGCACTCTGCCGGTCGCCGGGAGGGCGGCAGGCAGGTTGCCTTCAGCGGCATGCCTGTGGAGGGTCCGCTGGTCCCATGGCTTCGGTGGAGCCGCGAGACCAGCGGACCCTCCGCAGGCATGCCTGCGGGAGGTCCACTGAAGCCGCGGGACCGGCGA
This sequence comes from Gopherus flavomarginatus, assembly GCF_025201925.1. Taxonomy (NCBI): domain Eukaryota; kingdom Metazoa; phylum Chordata; order Testudines; family Testudinidae; genus Gopherus; species Gopherus flavomarginatus. The sequence goes on along the minus strand of NC_066619.1, from coordinate 266,914,357 downwards.
CCAGCAGAGTGCCACCCGTGGCATGCCGCCATGCTTGGGGCGGCGAAATGTCTAGAGCCACCCATGGGTGTGAAGTCAATGAGTATAAGTTAAAATGGGTATGTATGCTTTCATTCAAGAGTAAATTGGCCTCCTCTTTGGAGGAAGATTAAATTACAGCAAATTCATGAGGTGTTTATTTCTGAATAAGAGCATCCATACACGTTTTAACAAATGTGCCTTGACTCCATATCTTTAGTTGAGTTACCTTAACTTTCCCAAGTGTCCCTGTGTAGACAAGCCCTCAGTAAGTCATGACCAGTGCAGAAGGTCACTCCTTGTGTCAGGGGTGGCCAACCTGAGCCTGAGAAGGAAGCAAGAATTTACCAATGTACATTGCCAAAGAGCCACAGTAATACGTCAGCAGCTCCCCGCTCCCCCATCAACTCCCGCCCCCCCGCTCCCGATCAACTGTTTCATGGGGTGCAGGAGGCTCTGGGGGGTGGAGGGAGGAGCGAGGGCATGGCAGGCTCCAGGGAGGGGGTGGGAAGGGGTGGAGGGGGGGCAGGGCCTGTGGCAGAGCCTGGGGTTGAGCAATGAGCATCCCCCTGCAAATTGGAAAATTGGCGCCTGTAGCTCCAGGCCCGGAGTCAGTGCCTATACAAGGAGCCGCATATTAACTTCTGAAGAGCCGCATGTGGCTCCGGAGCCACAGGTTGGCCACTCCTGCCTTATGTGCTCTGAGAAACAGTTGAGAATAAGGGTATGGCTACACTTGAAATTTCAAAGCGCTGCTGCGGCAGCACTTTGAAGTGTGTGTGTGGTCGCAGCGCCAGCGCTGGGAGAGAGCTCTCCCAGCGCTGCACGTAAGCCACATCCTCTACGGGTGTAGCTTGCAGCACTGGGAGCCGCGCTCCCAGCGCTGCGGCACTGATTACACTGAGGCTTTACAGCGCTGTATCTTGCAGCGCTCAGGGGGGTGTTTTTTCACACCCCTGAGCGCGAAAGTTGAAGCACTGTAAAGTGCCAGTGTAGCCAAGGCCTTTGTCTACGGAGATGGTGCAAATGAATTTCCCCTCCCCATAGCTATCTGTGTGGCCTTCTGAACATCCTATCATGTTTGTTTTCCTGTAAAGGGGGCATAGAGGTTACTGCAGCTATAGAACAGGAGTACTTGTGGCACCTTTAGAGACTAACAAATTTATTTCAGCATAAGCTTTAGAGTTATATAGAGTTACAACAAACCCCACAGAACTGCTATTGGAGAATGAGGCAGAATCAGGATCCTTGAACTGGGGTTCCCCTCCTGTCTCCCTCCCTCCTTACAGACTTGTTACTTTTGTAGAGGCTGCAGTCCTGCTAATCCAGTTGTCCTTGCCCTTTTTTAAGGCTTGCAGCAAAGAGAGCAGAGTTGTTTTTATCAGTTTCTTTACTGGCCTGTTATTTGTTTGGGGTTTAGACAGCAGAATTGATGCACCAGTATGCAGAGAAACGTCTTCAGGAAGAGAAGGAAATGAGAGAGTTGGTGGAGCAGGTAGTGGAAGGACATAAAAATGTGAAGCAAGCCCGAATGAAGCTTCAGAAGTACAAACGACAAATAGGTATTTGTGTTGCCAAACCCCTAGGAGATGATTGCAAATTTTCCAAGAGTCATTTTGTCTTAATTTTGTTGAACAAGAAGAGTGGGGGAAATCCAGAATATATGTTCCCATAAATAAGTGGACCCAATGTAATAAGTGAATCTTTGAGCTCACTCTAGCTGAAAAGAGCATCTAAGCTACTCGCCCAGGAAATTATTCCCTGTGCTAAAGGGGAAGATGAAGAATCAGGCATTCTGAAGCTACCAGTCTACACTCCTGCCAGCAGCGGTACATGTGACTGCCGGTTCTGATTGCCATACAGGTATATGGTGATCAGATTCATGTGACTCATACTGAGTCCCCAGTGTCCTAAAGAGAAGACTTGTTGGGCCAACTAAAAATTTTAAAGACATAATTCCTTATTGGCCTCTTCCAAGCTGAGGAGAGGAAGAAAGCAGCCACTGAGATATGAGATGGTTCCTTCTCTATACCAAAATAAATCATTGGGGGTGAAAAAACAGAGCAGTGATTGGAGTGGAGAGAGTGGATGTTGCTGGCTCTCCATAATTCTCCAAGGGGATGTTCTAGTTTATATTTTAGCCCAGATGAATTAATGCTGGTCATGAAGCTGGTCTCTTCCTCCATCCAAAGATATGCATTGTACTTACTCCATTATAGGACTGCACTAACACTTAGTGGAGGAATAGGCAGTTTCTAGCCTTGAGAGGTATAAAGTTCAGAAGATGAGCCCTCACATGCACAAGCTTTCCTCTGCCTGGATAGGGTCATACCTCTGTCATTCAGATTTTAATTCTTGTTTTTAGCTTCTGAGTGTGTTTCTTCCCAAGGGTCCCCAGGGCTATGAGGTACCTCACTACCACCTGCCATTCATGTGAGGAAGCCTTGTCTTTGCCTGCCATGAGTCAACTCCCCAACTCCACTCGCCAAGGGGCAACACAAGCATTCCCCTCTCAGCCTATGCAGGCCCTGCTGTCCTTCTGCAGGTTAGCAATAGGCACACTCCAACCGTAAGCCCTCTGAGAGTCTCCCTGGAGTGTCCATCCTCTGTTCATTGGACACTCACAGTGTTCACAGGTTCACTGCTCCCAAAGGAACACCATGCCCCAGCTTATCACACAAACCTCACATTACTGCTCTGCTTAACACTCAGCACTTAGGGAAGTTTATAGTTAAAGTTTGTTTAACAAAGTATAAAGATTCAAGTGATAGCAAGTATAAATATTGGAAACAAATGGTTGCATATAAAATAAAAACACATTTTAGAACCTACATTTACTTAACTAGTTACTGTCATGTCTTATAGATCAAAGCTCACCCAAAATCCTTCCAGCGTATTACAGCCAGGCTTGGCTGCGGTCTTCCCTTCATGAGACAAGTCATGCTGTTAGCTTGCCTCCTCGGTGGAAAGATCCAAGGGTGTCCCCTTGTGCCCCCATTTATCTTTGTCTTTACTCATAAACAGGACACTCTCCTGTGTGCCTCTTTCTTGTCACTTTCACAATCTCTTCATTAGCATTGGGGTCAGACTGTAGATAGGCCTCCATTGTGAAAGTGACAATACACACATGATCAGCCAGAGAGAGAGAGAAGCATCTCTTCCCTCCTACCTGACAGCAGCACATTGATCATTGTCTGGTGACCTGCCTTAACTCATATACTTTAAGAACATAATTTCTTAAACATTATCTGTACGAGGGTGACCAGACAGCAAATGTGAAAAATCGGGTGGGGGGTAATAGGAGCCTATATAAGAAAAAGACCGAAAAATCGGGATTGACTCTATAAAATTGGGACATCTGGTCACCCTAATCTTTACATACATTTTGCAATATTATTTGGCTCTTAGTAGAGACTTCACATGCCATCCTTTGGTAAACTTTATGTGCATACATCTGACCCAGGGGATCCCTGTAAAACTCTGTGCACCCTCTGTGCCCTCTGCCAGTTGGCACCAAGAGGTTTCTGGGTTAGACTGAGTAAGCCAGTCATTATCCTAGATAGGTGAGCCTGGCAATGAGCCAGAATCCATAGCTTTCCAGAGTACATACAGCTTGGAAAGCTATGAATATTTGATGCTTTACAGAGTCTGTACTTTAAGTCAATGAAACTACGCATTTTCCTATTTTTTGGTCTCTTGAGTCTAAACTAGAAAATAAATTACTACATACCAGTTGTGTCAACTGTAAGTATAAACTGCTTTTTATTTCAGTTCTATGTCTGTCAGTCTCATAGAATCACAGATATTAGAGATGGAAAGTAATTATTAGTCTCTCTAATCATCCTTCCCACTAGGGAAGGGTAACAACCTGAAGTATAGTCAGATCAGTAATAGCGTCATTATTCACACATTTACAAGAATTCATCTCCAGATGTATTGCAGCATCAGACTGCAGCTAACATGGGCTGTTTTATTTTCTCTCAGTTCAGGAAGTGTCTGAAGAGAGCCGAGAACTTCTTCGTCGAGCTCTGGAAGAAGAGGAGGAGAAGCTTAGAAAAAGATATGAATTGATTCAACAGATAAGAGCTATAGAATCTCTGCCATTCTTTAGGAACAAGTTTGTTGACTTAACCCAGGTAGGTTCATAAGGAAAAAATAACTGTTTTAGAGGCATGTTTACATTTCACACAGATGTGAATTATACTGCAAACAAAAATATTGCTGTTGGATGAGCCCAAGACATGCAGCATGGATTGAAAAATTAAATCTGAACCTGAATTTCCCCAAAGTTTATAAAATGAAAACTTTATAAGAGAAAACATCATGAGCACAGATGAAATTCTAACCCCATTGAAGTAATTGGGAGTTTTGCCGTTAAGTCCGGTTTCATCCTATAACATGTCTCTTAAGACACTGCCAGGTAGAGCCCCCTAGATTTTATCTACCTTCACAGTATCAGTTTTGTCAATACTTGGGGCTCTCATGTCCACACATAGAGCTTGGAATGATGTAGAGGTGTTCATACCACTGCAGTGACTACACTGACTCTGAGTAAAGCGATGCCTCCTATACTGTGTCTCTGGACAGGAAATACAAGCATGGCTATTGTATTGATGCAATTAGACCTCCCAGCACAATCCCACAATGCTCCTACCCACCCTTCAGTGACAACATTAGCAACTGGCTCCGCCACCTCTCAAGCCAGCCACCTACTGGCTGCATACAGGCCCAAAAGCACCTCATGCAAAACTGGACTGGTCTCAACTCTGCCCAGGACCTCGTCTTCCTCCCTTGCCCCTTCCCCATATACCCAGAGCAGCATAACAAAACAAAAAGATAAAGCAAAATAAAAGTTGACTAGCACTTTTAAAGAATCAGAACTGCTCTCTTTCAGTTTTTCCTTTCGTCCATAGGAATTCAGCTGAAAAACAAAAAGAAAAAAATCCCTAATGGTTAGTTAGCAGAAACCAACAGAGAGATGCTGTTCTTCTTTCCATGGAGAGGGCATGGCTGGTGCAGCAGAGCATATGCTGCCTTAGCAGTATCTCCCAAACTCCTTAAATCTAAAAACAGAAAACAGACCCGAGTTATTAGTAGCATGGGTACCCCTCACCATCTCCTCAGATCCCTGAACAAATGCACCATCTTACCTCACCATGCTTCTCCAAAATCCACTTATGTCCCTTCTCCCCCATCCCATTTCCCTACCCCCTGCTTCCCAAAGAAGCTATTAATTCCCTGTGAGGGACACTCCATTAGTAGTGGGGACAAGAAGGGAGAACTGGCTGGGCAGTGTCTCTTGGGACCTTAAAGGGAAACACAAGAGAATGAAACTGGGATCATTACATACAAAGCAAGTATAAACCTAACAAAATAAGAACAGAAAAAACAATAGAGAAACCCAATTTATCTGGAAAAAAATGAATAACCAAAGAAAAAAAGAATAAAGTCAACTTCCTTCTCCCTTGGAGCACTATCAGCCAAAGGCGGTATCCACCTAGAGCATAGACCCTACTCTTCACAGTGCATATACAGACCTTCATATGGATGAAGCTATTTAAAGCAGACAATGGAGCAAGCCGAAAGTGTGAACAACTACAAATAGACATTATGTCTCAGAGGTTATATACCTATGTCCTGGGGATGTGGGAAAGAGTCAACAATCCACAAGCCCTGCAGTGTTTACAGGGAGTGCTGTGAATCCTGAACAGGCTCTCTTGTACGCTCACATTGCATCTTGCACTTTTATGACTGAACCAGTCTGAGCAGCAGTGGTGCAATGGTGCAGTTCTTTAATGTAGTCAGGGCTTGGAATTACAGAGCTTTCTCAATCCCATATACTGCTGTGGAGCAGTGCTCATTGTCTGGTTCATTAAAATGAAAGGGATGGAATTCCAGTACTTTCTCATTTATAGGCCCAGTTCATTCCATTGCCATTGACAGTGGGCAAAATTTTGCAGTCAGCTCCTCACATACAGCTGCCATTGATCCCATTTATATCCAAGGTAGGGTGACCAGATGTCCCGATTTTATAGGAACAGTCCCAATTTTGGGGGCTTTTTCTTATATAGGCACCTATTACCTCCTCTCCTCACCCCGTCCCAATTTTTTAATCTTGCTATCTGGTCACCCTAATTCAAGGGCAGTATTTGGCTTTAAATATGGTTTCCTATCTAACTCATTCCTCAGAGGAGATTCAAACAGCAGCTGAACACAACACATTTGAAGTCATACTTGAAATACTCATTCCAAATCAAGCCAAATGGAAGCCCTTGCTAAGTGTAAGTTTGCTAAAAGTGAGCTGGCCACTCAAATTACAACCAGATAAAGAAAGGAATTAGAACTCTCATGTTTACATTATAATTTCCTAGTAGTGCTTAAGATGTGACTCCGATTTGAGTTAGTACATTTTAGTTGCTTGTCCTGCATTTCTCTTTTGTAAAAATACACTTTCAATCTAGATGAAATAGAATTTGAGTCCATGAAATTCTCACTTACTTTCATAATCTTTAATGTACCCAGCTATCCACTTGGTGGCGCTCCAGTTACTTGAACAGCAGTGTTATCTACTGTGCAGGAAAAGGAGCCCCTTCATATACTTCCAGGTCCACCCCTCAAACATTTCTGAAATTCAATCACCACATTGGGCTTCTAAGCAAATCCTCTTCGAAAAAAGGACATTGCTCAGTCTCCCTATTAAGTTCACACACCAGCACCAGAATCTCCATCCTGCACTAAAGCATTTCCCTTTCACTTCATGTGTTACAACTCTGCAACAATGTACTGACTGGGTCAAACAGTAGATGAGGGCATAGTTCAAGGATATGCATCTTGAAATGTGAAAATTAAAATGCATCAGGATAGACAAAAATAGTAGTTTTTTGGTGTGAAACTGATGCAGTTTTGGAAAGGAAATGACACAGAAGCCCAATGTTTGTGTCTATATACACACACCCACCCACATGCATTGCATTAGTACAGGGTGGAGGTAGTGGTGCACAGGGTGTCAAGACCCAGCAATGTCCTTTTGGAAGAGCGATTGCTTAGAAGCTCAGTGTGATGATTACATAATTTTGATGTTTGCGTTTTAGAAGTCTTTGAGGTACAATAGCTGGGTGATCCTGTAAATATGTGAAGGGTCCTATTCCTGCACAGCAGATAGTTTTACTGATCATATATGGCTTGGTATTGGGCTAAAAACATCAAACCCCTAAACTTCTGTTTAGAAGTGTCTTGACTTTCTGAGGTGCTGACCACCTGCAGCTCCCATTTACTTCAATGAGGGTTGTGGTTTCTCAGCACCCCTGAAGCTCTGGCTGCTTCTTTTTGAGCTCCTAAATCCAATGCCTAACTTTAGGCACTCAGATTTTAAAATGTTGGCCTTGGACATTAAGGGTCTGATCTTGCCAGGTGCAGAACAGTTAACTCCTAGTAACCTCAGCAGTTAAATGCAGGTGCTCAATATGTCGCAGGATCTGGCCTATAATCTGCAGTTAGATTACTCTTCCACACAAGTGGAAAAACTGATAATAGCAAACAAATGCTCTCAGTATTTAAATTTGAATGTATATTCCCTTCTGGTTTTACAGACTTCACAGTTTTCCAATTTTAAAATGATGCTGTTACCTTTTAAACTTCCTCTTAAAACTGGATGTTGTGTTATCTAGAATCACTTCTGGCCAGATAAAACTGGCCTTTTATATTTGTGGTTAGTTCAGTTTGTTTCCTAAATGAGATTTCTTCGGTGAGAAGTTGTATTGCCACATTTTAGCCTCATGTACTGTGATATATCTCTGAAAATGATTTCTATGCCATAGAAAGTAGCTTGTAAGTAAGTTAAGGCCAAATCCTGCTTAATTGAAGTCAGAACTCTCAATGACGTCAATATGAGCTGAAACGTGATCAAAATATTCTCTTTCCACTCACTGATTTTGAATTTCTGTAGACTGCTGGCTATGGCTTCAGTGGTGAAATGTCAATAGTGGAACTGCGTGAACGTCTAGCTTTACTGAAAGAAGCACAGAAGAAGGCAGAGGAAGAGAAGAGAGACCAGATAATACATGAAAAACAAGCCAAGGAACAACTTCTTCTAGACAAACTGGAGCAGATTTCCCTGTTCAGAGCAGCACTTGGAAGAGCAGCTGCATTAAAGTTAGTTTAAAATACCATAGAGATGTTTAGAATATTACATCGTTGCTAATATCTTGTTATTTGCCAGAAAGAAAGATTTGGGGTGAAATCCTGATTCCATTTAATACGAGTTCTGCCATTGACTTCAATGTGGGCAGGATTTCAATCTTGCTGTTCAAATTAGGGCTCTCAATTAATTGCAATTAAGTCAGGCGATTAACTCAAAAAATTAACTGCGATTAAAAAAATTAATTGCTATTATTTGCACTTAAACAATAGACATTTATTGAATTTTTGGATGTTTTTCTACATTTTCAAATATATTGATTTCTGTTACTACTTAGACTACAAAGTGCACAGTGCTCACTTTATATTATTATTATTTATTACAAATGTTTGCACTGTAAAAATGATAAACAAAAGAAATAGTATTTTTCAATTCACCTCATACAAGTACTGAAGTGCAATCTCTTTATTGTGAAAGTGTAACTTACAAATGTAGATTTTTTTTTGTTACATAACTGCACTCAAAAATAAAACAATGTAAAACTTCAGAGCCCACTCAGTCTACTTCTTGTTCAGCCAATCGCTAAGACAAACAACTTTGTTTACATTTACGGGAGATACTGCTGCCTGCGTCTTATTTACAAAGTCACCTGAAAGTGAGAACAGGTATGTGCATGACACTTTTGTAGCCACCATTGCAAGGTATTTACATGCCAGATTCATATGCCCCTTCATGCTTTGGCCACCATTCCAGAGGACATGCTTCCATGCCGATGATGCTCGTTAAAAAAATAATGTGTTAATTAAATTTGTGACTGAACTCCTTGGGGGAAATTGTATGTCTCCTGTTCTGTTTGACTTGCATTCTGCCATATATTTCATGTTATAGCAGTCTCGGATGATGACCCAGCACGTGTTCATTTTAAGAACACTTTCACAGCAGATTTGACAAAATGCAAAGAAGGTACCAATATGAGATTTCTAAGGATAGATACAGCACTCTACACAAGGTTTAAGAATCTGAAGTGCCTTCTAAAATCTGAGAGGGACGAGATGTGGAGAATGCTTTCAGATGTTTTAAGAGCAACACTCTGATACAGAAACTACAGAACCCAAACCACCAAAAAAGAAAATTAACCTTCTGCTGGTGGCATCTGACTCAGATGATGAAAATGAATATGCTTCAGTCCGCTCTGCTTTAGATTGTTATCAAGCAGAACCCATCATCAGGATAGACGCATGTCTTCTGGAATGGTGGTTGAAACATGAAGGGACATATGAATCTTGAGCACATCTGGCACATAAATATCTTGCAATGCTGGCTACAACAGTGCCATGTGAATGCCTGTTCTCACTTTCAGGTGACATAAACAAGAAACGGGCAGCATTATCTCCTGCAAATTCTAACCAAACTTGATTGGCTGAAGTGGTGAAGACTGAGTGGACTTGTATGTTCTAAAGTTTTACATTGTTTTATTTTTGAATGCAGTTATTTTTGTACATAATTCTACATGTGTAAGTTCAACTTTCATTATAAAGAGATTGCACTACAGTACTTGTATTAGGTGAATTGAAATATACTATTTCTTTTGTTTTTTACGGTGCAAATATTTGTAATAAAAATAAATATAAAGTGAGCTCTGTACACTTTGTATTCTGTGGTGCAATTGAAATCAATATATTTGAAAATGTAGAAAATATCCAAAAAAGTAAATAAATGGTATTCTATTATTCTTTAACTGTGCAATTAATGACATGATTAATCACAATTCATTTTATTTAATCGCTTGACAGCCCTAATTAATATACATCATACAAATCTACTCAATTTGAATTTCAAGTTGTAAAGTATCCTTAGCATATTGGTACAGGCTCTTTGTTGTGAATAGATTTTGAGCACCAAATATTTAGACCCAAAATCATGTATCTGGAACAGTAGCTTTACCGCCACAACATTCACTTTCTAGTTAATCAGAAACAATTCCATATCATTAGAATCATCCTAGATAGCAACTACAGTGGTTTCTCATTTCCACCTAACCAATACACTAGCCTCACAATATCTTTCCTTAAATCTCATTCTCTATGTGGAGCGGCTAAATTGTGTATCTTAGGGTTTGTATCTATACTTACCGTGACGAGTGGTGATCAATGCATTGGCAATCGATTTAGTGGGTCTAATGAAGCCTTGCCAGATCAACTGCAGATCGCTTTCCCGTTGACTCTTGTACTCCACCGGATCAAGAAGAGTAGGAGGAGTCGACAGGTAGGGTGACCAGATGTCCCGATTTTATAGGGACAGTCACGATTTTGGGGTTTTTTTCTTATATAGCCTCCTATTACCCCCCTACTCCCATCCCGATTTTTCACACTTGCTGTCTGGTCACCCAATCGACAGGAGAGCATCTCCTGTCAATACTGTGTAGCATGGACCCCATGGTAAGTAGGGCTAAACTACGTTGATTTGAGTTACGCTATTCACAAAATAACATATCAAGTGAGCATATAATTGATTATACCAAACAAAACAGAAAGTGAAGCCTGAGAAATTATTAGGGTATCAGCCTTTAGGTGCACATTCCATGTTCCTTTAACCACTGGTATTGTTGGCACAGTTTGGAAATCAGCAATGATATGTGAAGTGGAAGAACATTCCAATTATTGGCCTACAGATGAGCACACCAGCAGTCCATACCCTTCTGAGTGTTTGACTGCATTCAGCGGTATCACACAAAACCAGGTTGCCATGCCGACAAGCCCTGAAGAGGCAAAACACATGTACAAGGTTGCACAGCTGAGGCCTGATTCTCATTTATTTCATTCCTGCATTTCGGGCAAGGAGGGAGAAGTAAGGCAAAAGTGGCTTTAAGCTACTGGTGTGCTCCCCAGATTCTTGGGCTGTTTATGAGCCGATCCAGCCGCAGGTGTAAGTTAGAGCAGCCTTATGGCTCACCTTCCCAAGAGCCTCTATATGAGTGATAAGCAAAGAACAGTGATAGTCCAGTACACTTTCCATATTCTCTGTCCCAGGGGTTTGGGGGAAGGCTTGGTGTAGAGCCCTTGTCATAGAATCATAGGACTAGAAGGCACCTCCAGAGGTCATCTAGTACAGTCCCCTGCACTCATGGCAGGACTAAATATTATCTAGAACATCCCTAACAGCTGTTTGTCTAACCTGCTCTTAAAAATCTTCAATGATGGAGATTCCACAACCTCCCTAGATAATTTATTCCAGTACTTAACCATCCTGACAGTTAGGAATTTTTTCCTAATGTTCAACCTAAACCACCCTTGCTGCAACTTAAGCCCATTGCTTCTTGTCCTATCCTCAGAGGTTAAGAACAACAATTTTTCTCCCTCCTTGTAACAACCTTTTAAGTACTTGAAAACTGTTATCGTGTACCCTTTGTCTAATCTTTTCCAGACTAAACAAACCCAGTGTTTTCAATCTTCCTTCATAGGTCATGTTTTCTAGATCTTTAATGATTTTTGTTGCTCTTCTCTGGACTTTCTCCAATTTGTCCACATCTTTCCTGAAATGTGGTGCCCAGAACTGGACACAATACTCCAGCTGAGGCCTAATTAGCATGAAGTAGAGCAGAAGAATTACTTCTTGTGTCTTGCTTACAACACTCCAGCTAATACATTTTAGAATTATGTGTGCTTTTTTTGCAGCAGTGTTACACTGTTGACTCATATTTAGCTTATGGTCCACTATGACCCACTATCCCTTTAGACAGTACTCCTTAGAAGGCAGTCATTTCCCATTTTATATGTGTGCAGCTGATTGTTCCTTCCTAAGTGGAATACTTTGCATTTGTCCTTATTGAATTTCATCCTATTTACATCAGACCATTTCTCCAGTTTCTCCAGATCATTTTGAATTATAATCCTATCGTCCAAAGCACTTGCAACCCCTCCCAGTTTGGTATTGTCCGCAAACTTAATAAGTGTATTCTCTATGCCATTATCTAAATGATTGATGAAGATATTGAACAGAACCGGACCCAGAACAGATCCCTGGAGAACCCCACTTGTTGTGCCCTTCCAGCAGGACTGTGAACCACTGAAAACTACTCTCTGGGAACAGTTTTCCAACCAGCTATGCACTCACCTTATAGTAGCTCCATCTAGGTTGTATTTCCCTAGTTTGTTTATGAGAAAGTCATGTAAGACAGTATCAAAAGCTTTACTAAAGTCAAGATATACGAAGTCTACCATTTCCTCCCATCCACAAGGCTTGTTACCCTGTCAAAGAAAGTTATCAGGTTGTTTGACAAGATTCGTTCTTGACAAATCCATGGTGACTGTTACTTATTACCTTATTATCGTCTAGATGTTTGCAAATTCATTGCTTAATTATTTGCTCCATTATCTTTCCAGGTACAGAAGTTAACTGACAGGTCTGTAATTCCCCAGGTTGTTGTTATTTCCCGTTTTATAGATGGGCACTATATTTGCCCTTTTCCAGTCTTCTGGAATGTCTCCCGTCTTCCATGACTTTTCAACGATAATTGCTAATGGCTCAGATATCTCCTCAGTCAGCTCCTTGAGTATTCTAGGATGAATTTCATCAGGCCCTGGTGACTTAAAGACTTCTAACTTATCTAAGTAATTTTTAATTTGTTCTTTCCCTATTTTAGCCTCTGATCCTACCTCATTTTCACTGGCATTCACTATGTGAGACATCTAATCGCCACCAACCTTCTTGGTGAAAACCGAAACAAAGACATCATTAAGCACCTCTGCCATTTTCATATATTCTGTTATTGTTTCTCCTTCCCCCCATTGAGTAAGGGGCCTACCCCGTGCTTGGTCTTCCTCTAGCTTCTAATGTATTTGTAGAATGTTTTCTTATTACCCTTTATGTCTCTAGCTAGTTTGATCTCGTTCTGTGCCTTGGCCTTTCTAATTTTGTCCCTACATACTTGTGTTCGTTTATATTCATCCTGTGTAATTTGACTGAGTTTCCACTTTTTTGTAGGACTTTTTTTTGATTTTTAGATCATTGAAGATCTCCTGGTTAAGCCAGGGTGGTCTCTTGCTATATTTCTTATCTTTCCTAGGCAGTGGGATAGTTTGCTCTTGTGCCTTAATAATGTCTCTTTGAAAAACTGCCAAATGTCTTCAATTGTTTTCCCTCTTAGATTTTCTTGCCAGGGGATCTTACCTACCAACTCCCAGAGTTTGCTAAAGTCTGCCTTCTTGAAATCTATTGTCTTAATTTTGCTGTTCTCCCTCCTTCCATTCCTTAGAATCATGAACTCACCATTTCATGATCACTTTCACTTAAGCTACCTTCCACTTTCAAATTCTCAACCAATTCCTCCCTATTTGTCAAAATCAAATCTAGAACGGTCTCTCCCCTAGTAGCTTTCTCCACCTTCTGAAATAAAAAATTGTCTTCAATACATTCCAAGAACTTGTTGGATAATCTGTGCCTTGCTGTATTTTTTTCTCAACAGATGTTTGAGTAGTTGAAGTCTCTTCCCCCCACCACCACCACCACTAAGTCCTGTGCTTTGGATGATTTTCTTAGTTGTTTAAAAAAAGCCTCATCCATCCTTGCTTCCTGGTTAGGTGGTCTGTAGTAGACCCTTACCATGACATCACCATTGTTTTTTATCCCTTTTATCCTTAACCAGAGACTTTCAACAAGTTGGTTTCCTATTTCCATCTCAACCTCAGTCCAAGTGTATACATTTGTAATATATAAGGCAACACCTCTTCCCCTTTTTCCCTGCCTATCCTTCCTGAGCAAGCTGTACCAATATTCCAGTCATGCATATTATCCCACCAAGTCTCTGTGATGCCAAATACATCATAGTTATGTTTATTTACTACCATTTTGAGTTCTTCCTGCTTATTCCCCATACTTCTTGCATTAGCATACAGACATCTAAGATACAGATTTGATTCCCCACCCCACCAGTTCTGTCTTGTCTCTCCCTTATTCCTGCTACAATAGCCCATGCTCCCCCAAATTCCAACCCTTCTCCCAGGTCTCCATGTTTTTGACTTACCTGTGGGTTTTGGTCACCTGCCCCCTTCTAACCTAGTTTAAAGCCCTCCTCACAAGGTTAGCCAGTCTGTATCCAAATATGCTCTTCCCCTTCCTCGATAGGTGGACCCCACCTCTGCTTAGCAGTCCTTCTTCCTGGAACAGCATCCTGTGGTCAAGGAAGCCGAAGCCCTCCTGGCGACACCATGCTCGCAGCCAGGCATTCATATCCACGATGCATATGTCTAAGCCAGTTCCACATCGCTGGGGCACCCTCTGTGCAGGGGCATTTTCAGGTGGCAGTTTTTAACCCTGTCTGGGCACCATAAAATTGCTTTATGATAACTGTGAACCAAGCTTCTGGCCTGCGTATTTTAACCTTTAACAGTTTAACAAGCTCCTTGTTTAGGTAGAACAAGTACAAGTAAACTGTAAATGGGATTTCAAAAGCAAAGCTGGACATCTGCTTATAATGTGCTTATTAGCATACATTCACCTGGAATCACCTTTCAATTCACAGCTATGTTTGTGGAAAGAAAGGAGCTTCAGCTGTTTTTTACATGCAGTAGAATTTTACCTAATACATTCAAAAATCTTTTGTAAGTGTCACAAAGTCTCCTTGTAGTCAAAAAGAAGGCTACGGCTCATAAAAATGTTAGACAAGATTTGACAAGGCTAGGTTGGTGTATCCTCTAAGGTCACAGATATATTACAATGTAAAAGGATTTTACACATTCATTAATGACCTTGTTGTTCCACCAGGAAATTTTCTTTGCAGGAATTTCTTCATTTATGGTATGGGTGTCTGCTAAGCTGCTTGCTTTGTCTTTACTGAAGACTGTGCCAAGACTCAGTTAGAAACGCTAAACAATTGGTCATAGAAGGGGCAAAGTTTTGGTTCATCAAAATATTATCTGAGGAGTGTTTTTGATACATAAATATATATTCTTCAGTATGTGTTTGTAGTAAGTAGGATCTAGCTGCTGAATTCCTACTGTTCAAGTCTTCACTAGACATGCAAACAGCAGAGGAAATCCATTAACAATGAACTTTGATTATACTGTTGCAGATGTGCAAACTGCTGTTATGAGTGGCAGTAATTTTCCCAGCTACAGTGAGGTGTGTATTACTTTAATTATTTTAGCAGGGAGCCAGAATTTGGTCATTTAAGTGTCTTGCATCATCACATGATGTCAGTCAACATGACAATGGAGAGTGCTTAAATGTCAGTGTTGACCCCCTGCTACAGATTAAAATGACTGCTGCTAACAATTCATACATTCATTTTCCCTGCTGAAACAAGTAAGTGGAATAACATGGGAAAAGATAGAAAAAGGTTCTATGAATACAGAGTCCCATATTGCACTAGGTCATTGAGACTGTAATTGCTAGCAAATCCAAAGAGACACTCCATTCTTATTGTAATATAGAACAATCTCATCCATGAGCGTTTCCTTGAATTTTGTTAATTAAATTTGTTTTCGATTGTTTAATAACACAAATAAAAAGCAAATTTTCAAATGCAGGTATCTACCTACACCCTTAGGTGCATAAATTGGCATGTTTTAGGCAAAACCAAAGTACACACCAGGACATACCAACTTGAAGCATCACCAACCCCTGGCAGAACAACAGATGCAAAACCTGCAGACATACTTCCACTGCTGTTATGATCAGTACCCCACACTACACACTTTTCAAGATTCATAGGTCCTCCACATACTTATCACAACAAATGGTGTACCTCATCCAGTTCATCAAATGCCCCAACAACAACTGTATGCGTGAAACCAGACTATTGCTATGCTCTCAAATGAACTCACATAGAAAGACGATAAAAGACAAAAACACCATATCACCTGTAGGTAGGGTGACCAGATAGTAAGTATAAAAAATCAGGACAGGAGGTGGCCGGGAGGCTGGATATGAGTCAACAGTGTGCCCTTGTTGCCAAGAAGGCTAACGGCATTTTGGGCTGTATAAATATGGGCATTGCCAGCAGATCGAGGGACATGATCATTCCCCTCTATTCGGCATTGGTGAGGCCTCATCTGGAGTACTGTGTCCAGTTTGGGGCCCCACGCTACAAGAAGGATATGGAAGAATTAGAAAGAGTCCAGTGGAGGGCAACAAAAATGATTAGGAGGATGGATCGCGTGACTTATAAGGAGAGGCTGAGGGAACTGGGATTGTTTAGTCTGCAGAAGAGAAGAATGGGGGAATTTGATAGCTGCTTTCAACTACCTGAAAGGAGGTTCCAAAGAGGATGGATTTAGACTGTTCTCAGGGGTACTAGGTGACAGAATAAGGAGTAATGGACTCAAGTTACAGTGGGAGAGGTTTAGGTTGGATATTAGGAAAAACTTTTTCACTAGGAGGGTGGTGAAGCACTGGAATGGGTTACCTAGGGAGGTGGTGGAATTTCCTTCCTTAAAGGTTTTTAAGGTCAGGCTTGACAAAGCCCTGGCTGGGATGATTTAGTTGGGGATTGGGCCTTCTTTCAGCAGGGGGTTGGCCTAGATGACCTCCTGAGGTCTCTTCCAACCCTGATATTCTATGATTCTATGATTACATCAATTTGTAATGCAGCCAGCAGCCTGCTAACCCTTAATTGCCCACTTCATTTTAAGTGGTCTCCTACAGCACATATGAACCCCTTATGCTTAACAATATGTCCCAATTTGTGTTTAGGTCAGACACTGGTTACCTTCCCCAGATGTGAAGCAAAGTTCTGTGAAGCTTGAAAGCTTGCACCTTCCACCAACAGAAGTTGGCCTAATAAAAGATATTGTCTCACCTATCTTGTCTCTCTCCATACAGCTGATCTGGGACATGGTACTTTGGCTGTCTGCAGGCAGGGTGGGTTCTTAACTCCTTCCTGCCTGTATTTTGTACAGGGTCCCCCAAAAAGTTAGGAAAACTTTTTAAAAGTCTATGGTAGGGAAATAATTTAGAGACTCCAGCAGATCAGAAACACATCTTATCCATAAAAGGACAGATAACTCCTTTTTTATACCAAAAAAGGGGGAGGAATCCCAAACCTCTTGTGGACTAGAGGTTTGATGTTCTATTTTAGAAACCAGTACAAAAGTTAAACACCTTCCTTCAAGCCCTCAGTTCCTTGGGCTGCTACTATAACAAAGTGTGTATCATAAAATAAACCAACAACAGTACATACATTTGAAATTCCCCTTTAAGGAATGTTGAGCATACAGCAGCAGCCCTAAAAGCAGAACAGCCTTTATAGATATGTCTAAATGGCAGCTGGAGTGTGCCTCACAACTCCGGTGGACAGACATACACTAGCTCTGCTTGAGCTAACATGCTAAAAATAGCACTGTGGACATCGTGGAATGGTTGGTGTCAAAAGCTAGCTGCCAGCGTACCAACTCACCCAACCCCCAGAGTCTGAGCTTGGGTGGCTAGTCCATGCCACTGCCTGTGCTGCAACACCCACACTGATAACTGTGGTACACTAGCTTGAGCAGAGCTAGCACATCTGTCTACCCAGGGTGGGTGGCTCACTCCCACATGCAGGGTAGACATACCCTAACTATACTCCAGCAAATTGGGTGCACTTGCCTGCACTCTCATTTTGAGCTCCTGAAAGGATTCATCTGTGTCTACACTTTCCCATTCCAGACAGATGTCACCTCATTTTATTAGAAAATTATGTGTGACGGGTCCAATAACAGAGACCCCCTTGGGACTGTCACCTGATGTGCTGAAATTACCTCTGAGCCTGTTTTCCCTGCCAGCTTGGAACTCCAGAACCCTGTCTTGTTGAGCCAGACTTGCTAGCCTGCTGCCATACAGACTCAGGTCTGAACCATGCCCCCAAAGCTGCAGGCTTTAACTGAAAACCACTCAGCAGGTTACCTATGTCCAGCACACAGACACCCAGTTCCCAATGGGATTCAAACCCCAAATAAATCCATTTTACTCTGTATAAAGCTCATGAATTGTCCACCCTCTATAACACTGATAGAAAGATATGCACAGCTGTTTGCTCCCCAAGGTATTAATCACTTACTCTGGGTTGATTAATAAACACAAGTGATTTTATTATGTATAAAAAGTAGGATTTTAAGTGGTTTCAAGTAATAACAGACAGAGCTAAGTAAGTTACCAAGCAAAATAAAACAAAACACACAAATCTAAGCCTAATACATTAAGAAACTGAATACAGGTAAATCTCACCCTCAGAGATGTTCCAATAAGCTTCTTTCACAGACTGGACTCCTTCCTAGTCTGGCCCAATCCTTTCTGCTGGTACACTCCTTGTTAGTTTCAGCTCAGGTGGTAACTAGGGACTTTCTCATGACTGGCAGCCCCCTTTGTTCTGTTCCATTCCCTTTTATAGCTTTGGCACAAGGTGGGAATCTTTTGTCTCTCTGGATCCCTACCCCTCCTTCTAAATGGAAAAGCACCAGATTTAAGATGGATTTCAGCATCATGTGACATGGTCACATGTCCTTTGAGACCTAATTCTTCATTCTTCCAAGGCTAGTCCGCATGTACCCAGGGAGGTATGCAAGTAAACAGAGCCATTTACCACAAACTGTCCTAGTCAATGGGAGCTATCAAACTTCCAAACCACTATTAATGACCCACACTTTGCATAATTACAATCGGACTTGAGAGTTATACTTCATATTTCTAGCTTCAGATACAAGAATGATACATACATGTAAATAGAATGAACACACTCAGTAGATTATAAGCTTTGTAATGATACCTTACAAGAGACCTTTTGCGTAAAGCATATTTCAGTTATATCATATTTACACTCATAATCATATTTCCATAAAACATATGGAGTGCAATGTCAGACTATGGCCTGGGAGAACCATGACCATTTGGGCTCTCTCCCTCTGGGTCCCAGAAGGTCTGTACCTTGTGTGACAAACTCCAACACTTTAAACCTCCTTTTGTGATTTTTTTTCCCAAGCCTTCCAGAAATAGTCTACCTTAGCATAAGGTGTGACATAAAACATTTCCAGGGACTGGCTTTTTTTGTGCATGATGGGATAGTGGGGAGGAATTGAATATGGGGCTTGTAATAGGCAACTATTTTCAACCTTAACTGTGAATTAGCTACCAGATCTCCATAACGTTGGATTTCTGCTGCTTCTCCTGTGTCTGTGTTTACAAAAACATTGATTTGCATATAATGACAGGTTTGTTGCTCAATTCCACTGACTGTTTGATCACTAAGTGTTTACCTAAAAACTAATTAGCATGTTTTCAGCACCTTTTGGGAAAGAATACCTCATTACCATGAAAATAGAAATAACCCCTGTTTTCATGTAAGTTAAATGTTAGAGCATAAGTTTTAGAATCATAGAATAATATCAGACATTTAACTCATAGTAACAGGGATGTATCAGCCCTTTAAGTCTGGCAGAAGAAGCATTATTCTATTCTGTATAGGTTTTTATACCATGCTTATCACCAGGGCCAGCTTTACAGTTTTCGCCACTCCAAGCAGCGCGCCGAATTGCCGCCACAGGCCGGCGGGGGGGCAGTCCCTGTGCCCTTAGGGCAGCAGGCGCATTTCCATGGCGGCGCCAATTCGGTGGCAGCTTCTACGTTTAGCTGTCCGGGGCGGCTTCAGCTAAACATAGAAGCTCCCGCCGAATTGCCGCAGACACGGAAACGCGCCTGCCGCCCTAAGGGCACACAGACTGCCCACCCCCACCTGCGGCGGCAATTCGGCACGCAGCTTGGGGGCAAAACAACAGGGATTGTGGCCCCTTGCAGATTGCTGCCCCAAGCACCAGCTTGGAATGCTGGTGCCTGGAGCCGGCCCTGCTTATCACTGTTGTGTCCAAGCACTTTCCAATGGTGCATTAAGCAATGTAACTATACATCTGACATGCGTTGTTTGTTCTCTCATCCTCTCTCCAGAGGGAGAGGCATGTGCAGTGGAGTGTCTTGTTTTCATAGGGTTTCTCATTTTATTATTATGGGTTTTTTAATAAATATATTGGTTGCTTGGTGTTTATGTTAGAGAAGGCAAGATCTAAGAAATGTGCCTTGTACTTGGAATGGAAAGTGGTGAGGACTGTGATGGTTCTTAATTCTTGGAGTAGTTCATTCCACAGTCTTGGACCACCCCCGGAGAAAGTTCTGCATGCCAAACATGTGAACTTTCCTTTTATTGTAGCGAGTTCCGTTGTGCCAGAGAGGCAGAGTCATTGACCACAGTCTTTGTCCTGGAGCTTTACATAGTCTTTTAGATACCCTGGGCCCAGGCAATGGAGCACTGTGAAGATAAGGACCGAGATCTTGAACTTGACATTCTATGGGAAGCCAGTGTAAAGAGTGGAAGACACGTGGGATGTGCTCATGGTAACCTGTATTGCTGAGGAAATGCACTGCAGTGTTCTGAACTAGTGGATGTTTCATAAGTGCTGAAGGTTTTATGCCCAGTTATATCACGTTGCTGTAGTCCAGCTGAGAGGTGACAAAGGTATGAATAAGTCAGTCCAGGTCTTCATCTGCCAGGATGGGACAGAGTCTTCTATCCAACTGGAGATGGCAGAAAGACTGTCTTATTTTACTCACAGCTGTTGCTATTCAAGAGCTCAGCATCAGCAAGGAATCCAAGAGACTACAGATTGAAGTGACCAATTATGGATGTGAATCTTCAACCAAAGAAGGATGCACCGTGGCAGCAAGCTCTTAAAAATACTTTCTTCTGCACATCAGTGTTACCTCTGTTTTGCTCAGGTTCAGTTTCAGCGAGCTTCTCTTCATTCATAAGCTGATCTCATCCAAGCAGTGGGCCATCTTGGTGGTAGAGGTGTGGTCATTACTTCATTCCTTACCCCAAGCCCAGGTGTAGTTTTTAGAGCAAGAAATATGGCACTTCAGGGAGAGTTTGAGGAAGGCAGCTACACATGTAGGAAGCAAATCTAAATGGCTGCCCTTATTTACGGCCAAGATTGAACTTCAAAGCATCAGTTGGATCAAAGCTCCTTTTCACTCAGTTCTTGAGGACTGCTGAGCCTGTAGTCTCGAACCCCGGGAATGTCTGCTATAAAAGGGACTGGCTGTACAAAGCACTTCCTACCCTTTGAATAACAAGAGACTTGAAGAGAACAGGATGGCCGAAAACAGCCTCTCTAAGGGATGGGGAGTGTCTGAATCTCTAAGGGATTTGATATAGACCTTCTGTGGTGACACAGTGATCTCAGAGCCTGGAGGAAAAGCACCTCTGAGAAGGAGACCTTATGTTTGTTTATCAATTACCCTAGTCCCTTGAAAGAGTCTGGGTTACACTAAAAAGATTGAAGAATAAGAACTGGGGGGGGGGATAGGGAGGATATATTTATATTGTATTAAACATTTCCACAGGTTTGGCCCTTTTACACACTCCGAGTAACAGCTACATTTGCTATTAGCCAAGCAGAGCACCAACACACACCCTGCCTTAGACAGGTAAATAGCTATTTTGTTCAAATTTTCAGGAAAATCATTTGAGAAATACTGCACCACATAAATCCTTTTACAAAACTCAGTGCTCAACAGTTAAATGTACCTGTGATCATCACAAACAAGTTCCATTAGCCCTATCCAGGGCCTCCCGGGGGGGCGGGACAAGTGGGTCAATTTGCCCTGGGCCCCACAAGGGCCCCGTGAGCCCTAGGCAAGAAACCTTTCCCTGGCTACAGGCACCTTTTTAATTTTTTCTCACCCAGCGGTGGTCTGGGTCTTCGGCAGCACTTCAGCAGCGGTCCCTTCGCTCGCTCCGGGTCTTCAGTGGCACTTCAGCAGCGGGTCCTTCAGTGCTGCTGAAGATGTGGAACAAGTGAAGGACCCACCGCCACCGCCACTGAAGACTCAGAAGGCCACCTGGTGAGTACAAGCACTTCAGCGAGTGGTGCCTTTTTTTATGCCCGCTCCCCTGCTTTGCCCCAGGCCCCTTAATCCTCTGGGCAGCCCTGGCCCTATCAACTGAGAGAAAGGGCCAGATCAAACCTGGTATAAGCAGTTGTGATGCCATTAGCTTCAGTAGCGTTCCAACCTCTTACTTTAAGTTTGAATTTTACCTGGAAGGTATAACTGTCCAGAATGTGATCTTAATACTGTGATCTGAAGCTAGTCACTGAGCCAAATTCAAAGATGATGTAAATAGAAGTGCAAGTTACATGTCAGTAAGTGAATATATGAATGTAAGTTGGAGTAGCCTACCCAACAAGGGGTGTTAGTAAGTTGAGGTTATAGGAAGTAAGGACTTGTCTATATAAACATTTAGTTTTGAAACAAGAGTAGAAAGGTTAAGTTCCCGCCAGCAGTTCATATGGACAGTTAGGCCTTGTCTATACTATTGGGGTAAGTTGACCTGTTATGCTACTCCAGTTATGTGAATAATGTGACTGAAATTGACATAGCTTAGGTCGACTTACCATGGTGTCTAAACCATGTTGTGTCTACGGGAGATGACTTCCCGTATGCTTCTCAGGGTGCTGGAGCACCAGAGTTGACCAGAAGCGCTCTGATATCTATTTAGCAGGTCTTCACGAGAGCCACTAAATCAACACCACTGCATTGATCGCAGCAATACCGATCTACCAGTAAGTGTAGACATGGCTTCAGTGTGCAGCAAGCTAGGGCAAGATAGATTTACATTTCTGCTCACTGTGAACTACGTGTTCATATAGACAAGCCCTAAGTGAGCATAAACTGATACAGCGTATACTCCAAGCAGGTAGCAAAGTAGGGGTAGCAGCGGGGGAAAAACGGAAGGAGAGTGTTAAATAAAGTAGGTTCCCCAACATTTCTTCCACTCTCTTGCTTGTTACTTTATTGCTACATTGTCTCTTCTACACCATTGGGGTACATGTAGGGTGACCAGATATCCCGATTTTATAAAGACAGACAATCCTGATATTTGGGACTTTGTCTTCTATAGGTGCCTTTCACCCCACCTTCTGTCCTGATTTTTTACACTTGCTATCTGGTCACCCTAGCTCAGAGGTCCCCAAGCTGTAGGGTGCACCCCCCCCCAGGGCGGCACAGAGGAATGCTCCCAGGTGGGTACAGGGGCCTTGGCTAGCCCCCTTGGGGGGCAGGGAGGGAGCACCTTCCAGCTCTGCTCCTGGCCCTGGCTCCAGTTGCTGGCCCTTCGCTGAGGGCTCTGCTACCAGCCCCATGCCAGGGCCCAACTCCCAGCCCTGGCCCCTGGATGAAGCTCTGCTCCCAGCCCTGCCCCAAGCTATTGCCCCAGCCTTGGCCCCCTTACCACTGTCTATGTTCCCTCCTCTAAGAGCCGCAACCATGCTCCCAACCTCAGCTCCAGTGGGCCAGGATGAAAAGGGGTAAGTGGGGGTGAGGTAAAAAGTTTGGGGACCATTGCCCTAGGTGCATCTACATTACAGTGAGGTTGTGAATGGAAGCTTGGGTAGATGTATTCATACTAGCCATACTCTAGCTAGTGCACTAAAAATAGAGAGTACTCTGTAGCTCAGGCTTCAGTACTGGCTGTGAGTATGTACCAGTACTGAAGATTGTACTACAGTGTCCTCACTTCTATTTTAGCAAGATAGCTACAATACAGTGAGCATGGGTGCATCTACACAAGCTGCCATTCACACACCCCAGCTGCAATATAGACATATTATATTATAGTCCTTGCATCCACTGAGAAGGGACTTCAGATTATGCTGAATTGTTCCATACTGGTTAATGATATTATGTGAACAACAGGAATCAAGCTGAGAACACCACATTCATTTCCTCGTATAATGTAAACCTGATTTGAATCTTACTGGTCACCAGATGTAAAAGGCTGGTGCATTAACTCGTGATTTGCAAAGTAATATATTTTGATTCTAAATAATCTGGATTGGATTTATTTTGTAGATCTTTTCCATCTATTTTTCCCTCTTTTTTCTTTATTTTTGACCTTGCAGGCAGGAAGAGAAGAAAATAAAGTCCCAGTTAACTGAAGGATCTGTGAAAGATGAACGTGTTTTAGATCTGCAGAAAAAGATTACAGAGAAAACTATGGAGCGTAAAAAGCAAGCTGAAATCTTAAAGATTACACCCCAGAAAGATGGTGCAGGGCCAGGGAGATCTTGGAAGTCATATGAAGTAAGTAAATAAGTATTACAATAAATAGTCATGATGGGATTATTTTTTTTTAAGTTTCAGTTAGCACAATGGAAGTGTGACAGATATGGCAATTTCTTGCAATATTCTTGGGAGATCTTATTGAATTAAGTTAAGTATTTTTGGGGTCCATTGTATTAAATGAATGGTTTATTTCATATTGTGGGCCAGAACTGTATGTACCTCTCAAGGGGAGAGATGTAATGGATGTGAGACTTGGGGTTACAAAACAATGCACCAGCCAAGAATGGACTTTAGGAACAAATAGTGTTAAGTGGTTTTCCTGGAGGGGGAGGTGAATGCAAATTCCCCACCTTCAGTTCCCCACCTTCAGTTATGCACAAACCCAGACTTTTGAAGTTGCACCCTGAGGAGGGGGCATTGTCTGCTGATCACCTGTTACATGAAACCCAGATCAAAACTCCATGCAATATAAAGGAAAAGCCGAACTATTTATGGTTATTCTGATTTTGACACTGAGACAGTTATGAACTTGTAACCATGGGGAAAAAACAGTTGTGGATTTTGAGGAATGACACCTACCAGACCCCGAGGTTAGAGTTGGGGTAACCTCTGGTACACTTTTTAGCTTGCACATAGGTTCTTTTATTGTTTATATGTTCTCTCTGTAATGCTTTCACCTTAAAAATAAATGTGCTTGCTTCTAAAGAGCTGTGTGCTAACTATAACTGCAGTCCATTACTCTGTTCAGAGCCTCTGGAGAGAAACCAAAGCATTGATGCTGGCCTATTTAGGCAGTCTGGCTTGTGGGGTATATCACTTAGTGTAGACAGGGAACGGTGCAGCCTGGAAAAATCTTGGTTCGGAGGGATAGAGATGTGAGTGTCTACCCGACAGAGGTGATGGCTGGGGAGCCGGGAACCTAGAGGGGTACCCTTGAGGGACCACAAAGGGGAAATACAGGTGCAGTTGCCATGAACCTGTGATAGGAAGCTTAGAGTTAAATGGGACAATCTATTGAAATAATAACTATAGCCTATTTTGTTAGGAGACTTGGCAGAGCTGAATTCACAGCCTAGGGGAAAGCTGTATTTTTCAGAAATAAGTAGTACAATAATGTTAACCAGGGGTCCTCAAACTTCATTGCACTGTGACCCCCTTCTGACAATGAAAATTACTACACAACCCTGGGCAGTGGGGTTTGGACTTTGGCTTCGGCCCTGGGCAATGGGGCTCGGGCTTTGGCTTTGGCTCCAGCAAGTCTAACGCCAGCCCTGGTGACCCCCATTAAAATGGGGTCACAACCCTTTGGAGTCCCGACCCACAGTTTGAGAACCACCAATATAAGCCTTTCACAGGATTGCTCACTGCAGCTTCAGAATCTCCAGTAAAACATTTAAGCATGTGCTTAACTTTAAGCACATACTTAAGTCCATCCCTATTCAGCAAAGAAAAGTATTTGGGGCTTTATTCAGGAGAGTATTTAAGCGGGCCCTAAATAGGGGTGCTTTCCCGAATAGAGGCCTTACAGAAGGGCAGATGCAATAATTACAGGCCTCGAAGGAAAACTGCAGTGTAATAAAGCTATTCAAATCACTGCAAAGAGTAAGACACATTTTGAAATAAATAAAAAAGAATTATAAAGTTATAGATAGGATCCTTGACAGTATAAAGGTAGAATACGACTGTAAATGCAGCTATCATTTGAAGCGTAAGAGTTCCATAACTGTTGTGAAGTTCTACTCTTTTGTTTAACTTTACACTTTAAATATCGCAAGATGTTAGTCCTCTTCCTCTTCCTTCCACTCAGGTCCTAAGGCACATAGCAGTAAAAATCATTTTTTAATTCAATATAAAGTACTTTATAAATAAAGCACATGTCAGCAGAAGATATTAGGTTTGCTCTAGTCCCCATCATTGGTGCTTGGGTCTACACAGTCCTGGCCAAGTTTTATTTCAGAGAACAAGGCAAACTCATGTCAGTTACACCCAACACCCATTTAGTCCAATTGTGTTGTATGGGTTTACCTTAGAGCAGAAAGTGGCCCAGTATCTCCACCGCCCTCTTTCTGTGCAATAACTCCAGCATAGTCCAGCCTGCATGCTGCTTGTACTGCCCACCTTTTTGATGCCTTACGTCTCTATTCCTAAATACACTGAAAGAAGAAGATCCTCTCTTGGTGTTGAAGTGCCAGGACCAAATTTTGGCCTCACTTACACTTGTATAAGCCCTTTGAACTCAGTGGGTTTGACTTTGTGCAGGTGTGAATGAGTGCAGAATTTGCTCCATACACGCATTTTTAACACTGTTAAATGAATAACAAAATAGAATTTATATTACAGTTTAGAAAACTGAAGACAAATGTGTTGTAAAAGAGAAAAGTTGTTCCAGCATTGTTGGAGGCCATTCGGTGATAACATTGCTTTGTCTGTCAGTGCGGGTCTTTTCTGGAATACTGTCTTTGTGAACCTAACTGTTGAATCAGAACACCTGTAAAGTTGGATATAGGAGATAGATGTATGCATATGAGTGTTGAAATAGGATTACCAGGATAAACTTCTGAGAGGGAGATAACATAAGAAAGAGACAATAGAGCATAACAATCCAAATGTAGTTAGGTTTTGTCTTGGCCTAAGATTTTGTACAATCTAGTCAGCCTTTCTCAAATGTGGCCACCGTGGCCGTCAGGGGTTTTTTTTATGGCCACAGCCTCCTAGGCAGTGATTAGAGGGAGAGCGGCAAACCATTCACCCCTTCCTTGGGGCCACCAGTAGGGGTTGGGCCTTGCCCTCCTCCATAGCCACAAAAACCAGAGTAGCAGGCAGCCAGTGTGAGTTCCCCGCTTTCCAAGGGAAGGGGCAGTGGGGCTAGGGTGATCAGACAGAAAATGTGAAAAATTGACCCAGGGGGTGGTGGGTAATAGGAGGCTATATAAGAGAAAGATCCAAAAATCAGGACTCTACCTATAAAATCGGGACATCTAGTCACCCTAAGTGAGGCTCAGGCTTCAGCCCTGGGGCGTTGGGTGGCAGACTCCGGCAACGGGGTTTCGGGTTCCAGCCGCAGGGCTTCGGGCTCCATCCCCCAGCTGCAGGGCTTTTGGTTCCAGCCCTGTGCTCACCCCTCCCCGCATCGCTCATGGCCCCCACTGCCCTTAAGCAGCCCTTCATTGCTCCTGGCCCCTGCTGCCTCCCTACCCACCTCTCCATTCAGAGCTTAATTTGTTCCCCAGCTTGCCCAGCCTGAGAAAGTCTGCTGTGAAAAGTGATATTACCAAACCTACAGATACCAGTTATCACAGGAGCAGACTTACTAGCTAGCAAGTCTAAAAAAACAATCAAAAAACCCCAAACCTGCAACCAAGAAAACAAAAGAAACAACAACAACAACAACAAAAGAAGAACATGCAAAGCAGCTTATTTTGTTTCAATTCTGTTTAGGTCCGGTAAAGAATAGAGACAACTGTACATTATTTCTGAGTCTGAAAAAACCCTACATAAATAAATTACAATGATTTGGACATGGATATGTGCATATTTATTTGTCTTTCCTAAAGTTAATTAAGTATTTTAGGAAAAATTGTCAGAGCAGCCACCATCAAGAGCTGGTGGCCGCACTCTAAGGCCACCAAAATATTTCTTGTGAGAACCTCTTCTAGATTAAACAAATTGTGCACCCAACCTCAGTTTGTTTCTATTCATCATGGCCATTATAAAGTTGCTGTGCTTGCCCCAATGATGGTATCAAATGGAATATTTGTCTGCCAGCCATCCAGATTGTTGTGTGAAAATTCATTCCATAATCTGATTAGTCACTCATGTTTGTACTATGATCATCTGTCTTTCATTTCTGCAGAACTCTCTGCAAGAGCCCCACTGGAAAGAGTTGGAGGAGAGTCGGGAACAACAGTTCAAGATGCTTCAGAATGGCTTAATGTCCAGAGAAACAGCTCAGAAAATGTCTGCCTATCAGGCTGCAAGAATTGGAGCCACTTCTTGTATATTGAGATAATACGTAAAATGAAATGACTCGGGAAAAAATCCAGACCTGGTGGAGATGGGAGCACTTCCTACTGTGACTGCTAATGCGAGGGTTGAATTTAGCCCTCTTTCTCATATGTGTAGGCTGCAGAGTCAAATTATGGTTGGTGTATCTGAAGCAGAATTTGGTAACTTGTATTTTAAATGTGTGTTGAGACATTTTTCCATTAAGAATTAAAACATGTAATAGATTAAATATTTACTTTGAAATTTGTTTGTGGTAACAAACTAACAGGTAAGAATATTGTAGAGAGGACTTTCAGTGTATACCCTTTATATGCTATGCCAGTTGTTTGCTATGTTCATTTTCTGAAATAAAAAGTAAAAATATGTGAAACAAACAGAATTTTTACTTTTGCATTTAGCTCTTCACAGGATGTGATCAACCAGAGTTTAGAACAGGGATCAATGATCTTACAATAAGTACAGAATGTGATTACCTGCCCATACCAGCAGGTCAACCAGTTTCAACACTGGTTGTGGAGGAGCTAGGGAGGAAAACAGGTTTGCATCCCAGGGTCCAATACAGGATATTTCCAAGTGCAGTCAGGCTCTCTGCCTCCCTTGTAAAACTGAGATGATTATAATGACTTAGGCCCCAATTCAGTATGGTATTTAAGCATGGGCCTGACTTTAAGCACATATTAGTCCCACTCAGGTGAAGTTGCTCAAGAAGCAAATTCCCTTCATCTCAAAGTGATGATATGAGAAAGTAACATTCCTTATTCTCTTTAGAGAGCAGTTTTCAGAAGCAATCAAAACTCTGTTAGTCACCTAAAATTAATTTGACATCTATGATCATTTCTATGCTGTTTCCATAAATGAACCTTCAAGTCATAAGGCTATGTAGGCATAATGCCTGAGGGAATGTAAATCTCAATTAAAATCTGTGCAGCAGTGAGAATATGTAATGCATTTCTATCTTACATTTGTGCCAGTTGCAAGATATTTAATTATTGCCATTGCAAATATTGAAATTGAATCAGATTGTATCTGACATTAAATACAG
This sequence comes from Gopherus flavomarginatus, assembly GCF_025201925.1. NCBI lineage: Eukaryota > Metazoa > Chordata > Testudines > Testudinidae > Gopherus > Gopherus flavomarginatus. Next base: position 266,885,072 of record NC_066619.1, on the reverse strand, counting down.
GGAGCTGCTTTTAATGCTCATACAGCATTACAGTTCCTTCCTTTTACCAAAGGAAATCTAATGGGTTAAGGAATTCTTTTGTTGCCATCTAGCTGTGAAAATCTTTTCCACTATCTGCAATACTTATTAAATGTGCTGTGTTTTTCATTAATAAAAAATGTTTCCATCTCTGGATATACTGCAGATGATTTGAAGAGTTCTGTTGAGCCAATGGGGTTTAAAGGGTATGAGGAAGTGAGTGTAGCATTGAGGCAGAAGTTCAGTAGGAACAATTCAGGGAGAGAAAGAGTTGGATAGTGTGATCAGTCAGAGAGAGAACTGTGAAAATGAGGCCTATAAAAGGTTGAGCAATAGCCTATGCTGATGAGCTCTTTGGGGCAGGGAGTATATTTTCCTTTGTGTTTATCCAGCACTCAGTCTTGACTTGGACCTCTCTGTGCTACCATAACACAAATAGTAATGCCTACAGTCAGGACCCTGGATGCTATGGAGTTGAATAGCACCCCTTAAACATGCAGCTGTACCTAGCATTTTGGGAGTGAAAGAAAGTTAAAGACAGAGAGCTGATCAGGAACACTATATGGATGTTGGCACAGGGCATCACATTGTGGCTTACTTCCTCTGAGATGCTGTTCCTGATAATCAAAGCTCAAGAGTCAGGTTCAAGCTATCTCAGTGACCATCTCCCTTTTGTGCCCCACACACCAGGCAGCAGCAAGCAAGGATGACAATGTGGTAGGTGTCCTCCAGATGAAATTCAAAGAAGGCTGGAGGAAGAGTGTTCTCACTGGAGAACCCTAGGCTGTGAAATTCCCTACCAGAAGTAGTGATCATCCTGGTTCTTGCTAACTTAGGACACAATGCACATAACTTACTTGGATGACCCAATAAGTCAAGGGAGGAACAGAGAATTTAGGGGACGAAGCAATGTGATTCTCACTTTTCTATATAGACTCATGATTTTACAGTGATGCATGAATTATAGCAGAGCACATTGGATAAAACCAAGGTTAACCACCCTGATTGTGACAATCTCAGATAACTGTCATATTTACATCATATGTTTAGGTCCACACACTACATTGGCACATTGCAACATATTGTGATAATGCATGTATCCTCATCATATTGAACTTAAGCTAGAGCTGGATAGACAATTCATAATGAGTAATTTGTTCTACAAATTTTGCATCTTTTTTCTGTTCAGATTGTGATTTTCCAAAATGTATTAATTGTTCAAAATTATTCACTATGTGATTTCTGTGATTAATTCTTGATATATAGGATGTTCACAACTAACTCGTTACAAGTATTTAATATTCAAAATTTGAGCTGTTTTGATTGGACAGACAGGGAAATGGTATTTTCCTGGATGTCAAATAACTCCTTAAACTAGACTGCCTCCTCTCAACCCCAAAATCCAGCACCAAGGAGTTGGCAATGCTACATCCGCTCCCTCCATTCAAAAATCATGATCCAGGCCCCCCAAAAACATGAGATTGGTTTAAAAGTCATGAGATTAATAAAAAATAATAATACATTTTGGTTTCTTTATATTTACCTTCTGGTTTCCAAGCTGTGAGGGGGTGCACTTGCTTTACATTTTCAAGCTTTTCTCTGTAACCATGAAGGCTAATCTAGAAATTTACTTTTTTCAAATGAAAACTGCGAGCTTCATGGAACCTCTTGCCACAAGCAGCTGGGGCTTTACAAAATACACCAAATAATAATAAGAGTTGGCTGTAGTGTCTCACTAACATTTCTGTGCCTTAGAGAACTCTGCCTAGGCAAGTTTCCATGAGTAGTTTTGGACTGTGGCAGAATCCAAGATGCACATCATGGTTGGGGTTTCTTATTGCCTTTCTACTGAGGGAATCCTTATTTCCATCTGAAGGAGGAAGTGGTCCGCCTGAAGCTGGTCAGAAATTTTCCAATGAAACTTTGTTTTGTCAGAAAATGCTGGTTCATCAAACCTGAATTTTCTTGCAAAAGCAAGTCGAGTTCAGTGAACGTGCAGCCAGGGTTCTGATGGACACTAGGCCTCCCATGTCCACAGCACAGCTCCAGGATAGATGTGTCATGCCAGGGTTTCCAAGCTCCTTGCTGTGGAGCAAGGAGGTTGGCAGGCCTGGAAACCTCTATAACTGTGGCTTGGCTCCTGACTCCATATCATAGAGTCTGCAAGCCCTAAGAACTCTGATTCAAATCAGGGCTTTCAGAGCTTCCAGGCTCATTTCCATGGAGTCAAGTGCCTGGAAGCCCAGGGAGACCCAGCTCTGACAGTTCTCTCAGTCTTGGTCTCAGAATGATACCAAATTTCAAACACTGAAACTTCTCACAAAACAGGAATTCCACATTTGATCCAGATTGAGGTCCTTGCTCAACCCAAGCATCCAGTGCAGGGTATTGTTAGCTCTGAGTGTGTATGTGATAGTGGGGTTCTGGAGGTTACCTGTGAGAAGGCTAAGAAGGACAGTGCGTATGGGAGCTTTGGGTCTGCTGTAGCCAAGGTGGATAGTGATTGATGTCTCTGGGGGGACAGCATCTCTCTTGGTAAACCTGGGCCTATGGCATCTGAGAGTTTCTAATTCAGATAGTTGCCCAGGCTGGTCTGGGGGGCTCACATATTATATGGCTACAGTGCTCTGCTGCCCCAGGGCTAGCCAGGCACCCAGAGAGGCCCATTCAAACCCTCTGTCCAGCTGCCAATAACGTTCTTCCCTAGGCTGGAACTGCGGGAGTTATGCTGAGGCCCGAGCATCACCCTGAAAACTACAACCCCCAGCGTACACCGGGGCCGGATGGAAGGTGGGGCCGAAGTCAAACAGACTGCTAATTGATATTCATGCCGTCCAATCAGCGAGTCGGAAGGGCAATGGCCTCGCCAATGATTGGGCGGCAGGGATGGGCCGCGCGGCCTCCGTGTGGAGTTTTTAGATCTGCCCCTGAGGAGGTGAGTATCGTGAGCTGGGGCTGCTGGGATCGGGATCTCAGGGCGCCCGCCCGCTCTGTGCTGAGTCCCCAGGAACGTAGCGTGGAGCCGGGGCAGCAGGTGAGACGGGAACGTAGCGTGGAGCCGGCTGCCAGCCGGGCGCGGGGGCTTGGAGCCTGGGCCGGAGCTCCCCCCAACGCCCCTGAGAGCCGGGCGCGACACCCCCAGGGGGAGCCTGGCCCGCCCCCCACACGGCAAGCAGGGCCTGGCCTTCCCCCCAATATCCTAGGCCCGCAAAGGAGACGGGCCTGTGGCCTCCCTCCCCCCCCCCTCCGCGAGACAGGCCTGTGGCCTCCCTTCTCCCTCACCCCCCCCCCCTCCGCGAGACGGGCCTGTAGCCTCCCTTCCCTTCTCCCTCCCTTCCCCTCTCCCCCGCCGCGAGACGGGCCTGTAGCCTCCCTTCCCTTCTCCCTCCCTTCCCCTCTCCCCCGCCGCGAGACGGGCCTGTGGCCTCCCTTCCCCCCCCCCCCCTGCGCGAAACGGGCCTGTAGCCCCTTTTCCCTTCTCCCTCCCTTCCCTTCTCCCCCGCCGCGAGACGGGCCTGTGGCCTCCCTTCTCCCTCACCCCCCCCCCTCCGCGAGACGGGCCTGTGGCCTCCCTTCCCTTCTCCCTCCCTTCCCTTCTCCCCCGCCGCGAGACGGGCCTGTGGCCCTCCCTTCCCTTCCCTCTCCCCTGCCCCCGCCGCGAGACGGACCTGAGCCCTAGCCATGCTCTAATTCCTCTGTCGCCCCCCCATCTCCAGATGTACATGCAATTACCTCCACTCTTTCCTGCCCATCTTAGAACGAGGTGGGCCTTTGAGATCTGCTGTTACCATTGTGTTCTTTCCTAGGGCAAGAATTACCTCTGAATGCTGCTCCCCTCCGCCAAAGTCTTGCTGATCATCTCACTATCATAGAGGGAGTCTGTCAGGCTATTGCCCCATTAGCTTTCTCATGCTTTCTTCCTCCACCGCTGCCCTGAGGGAATTGGGCCTGTAGGGGATCACTGACCCTCCTGCTCAATCCTGGCTCTGCTCCCTCACATTCCATATGGAAAGGGGGTGTGGTTATTGCTCCTTTCTGATCAATTCCTGAACTGACTGTGTATCATATCAGAGTGACAAGGAGGGTGAGGTAATATCTTTTATTAGACCAACTTCTGTTAGTGAGGAAAAACAAGCTTCATAGCTTACATGGCGCTCCTTTTCAGGTTTGGGAAACAGAGAAGGGGGAGCCAGTGGAGGGATTCAGAAAGAGGGATGACATGGTTATAGCAATGAGCTAGGAAAATTATCTTTGCAGCAGCATTCTGAATGGGTATGGGTTGGGGAAGATTGTTGCACTATCGAGATGAGAGATTGGATGAGAGTTTTAGCAGTGTGGCTGGATAGGAAAGCTCATATCTTAGAGATGTTATGGAGAAAGAATCAACAATATTTAGATATAGCTTGGATATGACAGCCTAGAGAGAGGTTCAAGTCAGGCTATGGGCCTGAGTGATAGACAGGTTGGTGGTGGTGGTGGTCAAAGTGATCAAGAAAGAAGGTGATGGAAATTTCCAAGACTGAGGCATTAGCATTTAATGTTTTCCTGACCATGTCAGGTATGTTGTTTCTGTGAATTGTCTTACTAACTCCTGTACAAACTGAACATTGAAACTCAGCCCACTAACATGTTAAAATTTGCCTAGTCTTATTTAGGGTTTCAATGCTTGTGTTAATACACCTTTATTCCTAGTGTAGACAAGTCCCTAGCATAGATGGACCATCAGCATTTTAAGCAATGTCATGTAATTGCTCAGAGCAAGGCTGATTGACAAGGTGCCTAAAAGGTTAGTAGATTATCTGTGTGCTTCCCAGTGTTGTAAATGCTGGTGGAACTGAACTGGAGTTGTTAATAGAAAAAATAGTCTGTTAAACTTTCTCTAGTGTAAACAAGGCTTACTGTCAGGGAAATAGCACTTGGGTAGCAGGAACTGTGCTCTGTGTCAGTCAAAATAGTGTGTTAATTGTAGCATATTCATGATGCAACTGTAACCAAGTCTCTGTGGGAGGATTGTAAAACAAGAACAGTAGCAATGTGTGAAGAACTCCTTGAATTTGAGGTAGGAATGTGGTGTGGTTTTCCTTGTTATATCTCATCCTACAATTAATACAGATTTTGCTATGAGATGCAATGAAAGGTTAAAAATATTCAGTAGTTTAATAAACAGCTGTTTTTTCTTTCTAGGTCAAGGTTTATCAAAAACTCTGATTTAAGCTTCATAAATTTGACACTGAGCATTGTCTTCATGCCACTTTTTTTACTGAGACTAATAGTGTTTCTGTGCCAAAATGAAAAGTATTCAGTTAAATTCATATCCCTATAGAGAGTTCTCCCAAATGAACCCCCAAAAAAACAAACCCCACCACCATCAGCTTCCCCAAGTTCTCTTTACAGCCAATTTTAGGCACTTACAACTACCAAGGCTGTATCAGAAACAGCCAGGCATTTTGTGTAACTAGACATTCCTTTCATGCACCAACAATTTGTTTAATATGAGACAACTTTTTTGTTTTGGGTTCCAGACCAATATTCTATCATGCATCTGGTTATTAGATGACCTGAAAAAGGAGTGCTTCACATATTAAAAAAAAGTTTTGTCTTTTTTTATGTGAACAAGTTGTCCCCCCCACCTTTTTTTTTTTTTTTTTTTTTTTTTTTTTTTTTTTTTTAAACCAGTGCTCCTTGTGAAACTAGAGAACTGTAGTACAAGGTTGTTTTTTAGTGCTTAATTCAACATGGGCAGAGGTGGAGTGCTCAAGTTTTTTGAGCCCCATACAGATTTATATCTGTGGATATAAATCGGTATGAGCGGAACCAGGTGGGCACCAGGCTCAATGGCAGCTGTTCCTGAGCTCGCTTTAGTGTTAATGTGGTATGCCTACCTCCCAGATGGGAGACGCAGACAGCTGTGTGGAAGGGCTCTGGGCGGGGCTGCAGGTGGTTACAGCTGTGCCAGAGGAGCTGCGGGCACATGGTGCTGGCTCCTGGAGCAGTGGTCCCACATTTGGCTCCTTTCACTTCTGTGGTTCCTGGGAGAGCCCTGTGGTTCCACGGATACTGATTTATATCTGCATCTGTGGATATAAATTTGTGTCTGCGCAGGGTTCTGAATCTTGTTTTAAACTTCTCTCAAGTGTTTGTCAGTGTTTGAGCTGATAGACATGTCATGGGTCCACAGGATCAGTGCTATGACCCAGCTTTTAAACAGTCTGTTGGAGAAACCCCTTCAGTAACGCAGACCCCCAAAGGGTCTCACTTCTTCCTTTAGGGTAGGCCACACATCCTCTCTGCCTCTGAGACTGAACCTCTGGGCTCAAGCACTCTTGCTTCATACCATGAGGTCTGCCCGGCTTGTTCACTTCAGATAGACTCCTGATTAGAGAATCTGTGCTCTTGGGACTAATGCACCACAGCAAGTATTTTCAGTGACACCAGGCTGTGTTTTCAAAACAGTAGGGTTTAATAGTCAGCTAGAACACAACATTTTAAGTCCTTAGGTTAGCATAGAGAAGGTAAGTAAAAGACCTATTATTCTGGCTTAGCCAGATGGACTTCACCAGGCAAGCTGTAGTACAGGGGTCGGCAACCTTTCAGAAGTGGTAGGCCGAATCTTCATTTATTCAGTCTAATTTAAGGTTTCGCATGCCAGTAATACATGTTAAGGGTTTTAGAAGGTCTCTTTCTATAAGTCTGTAATATATAACTAAACTATTGTTGTTTGTAAAGTAAATAAGGTTTTTAAAATGTTTAAGAAGCTTCATTTAAAATTAAATTAAAATGCAGACCCCTCTGGACCAGTGGCCAGGACCCAGGCAGTGCAAGTGCCCCTGAAAATAAGCTCCTGTACCACAGGTTGCCTACCCCTGCTGTAGTAGATTCCACCTTAGAGCCTGTCTCTCTCTGACCCTTTGGAGAGTGCCAGGTGAAAACAGCCAGCCTCTTCCAGAAGTCCACTCTTCATCCCCTGCTGGTCAGCTCCTGCTCTTTTTGTCTCCAGGCAGGGCCATGCTGAGTTTGCCCCACTTACTGGAGCGTCCTGCTTTTGGGGTAGATCACTTGTTCCTCGGGGCTTCCATTGTCTCTGGAGCCTCTATTGATCTGTCAGTTTTAACCTTTAATAACCCATTTTTTCTGCACTTGTGTTTCCTGCACTGTTCCAGGATCAGGGTAGCAGTCGAAAGCGTAGAAGGAAACTGAAGCACACATAGGCTTTGTAAAAATATTACAGAACATTCCTACTTTTTCACAAGGAGTTAAAAAAAAAATTAAAACGTTCTAAAAAATCTCTTCTCCCCTCAGCTGAAATGTCTTCACTCTTGACACTTTGAAGTAACTACTAGTCCCTAGACAGCCACGTTCTATCAAATACAGGGTAGAAAAGAGTTGTTGCTAATGTAGAAACAAAAGAGCGCCCCACTTTATAACTCAAATAAAAATAGTCTTTGGGGACTTTGTGCCTTATTTTAGTTCTCTATGAGGTATAATCTTTTTCCTGTGTGTTCATTAGGTCTACAAATGTGGAGCTTGTCAAATAAAGCAAAATCAGTGAAGAGAAGGGACCTCTAACTTGTAAAGCAGGGATTCTCAAACTTCATTGCACCACAACCCCATTCTGATAACACAAATTATTATGCAACCCTAAGAGGGGAGGACCAAAGCCTGAGCCTGCCTGAGCCAAGGGGTGGGAAAGAGGCTAAAGCCAAAGCCCAAGGGCTTCAGCCCCAGGCGAGGCGCCTGTAACCTGAACCCTGACACCCAGGGCTGAATATCTCCGGCTTCTGCTGTGGGCCATGAGCTTTGGCTTTGACCCCAGGCTTCTTCATTTTGGACAGTGACAATAGATGATTCAGTTCCTGTTTCTAGTCTGTTCCACTATTTCCATATTGTCCAAATGCAGCCCTGTTAGTATTGCAAACTAGAAGGGTGGGGGAACATGCTAAATTGAAACACCTTCTCCAATATTTAAGTATTATGGGGGAAAAATACTTTCGGTTGTTTTGTGAGTTTTCTGCGTCAGTTAATTTCTGTAACGCTTTGACCTGGGACAAAGCTAAAATTCATTTTATCTGTTCTTTCTTTCTTTCTTTCTTTCTTTTTTTTTTTAAGATCTGCATTTTATTTGAAGTACTGTATCTTTGTAAAGGGGGCTAGTGTCCTGAATCCTTTTGTGACAGGTATGTTGTTGGAGACTGCATGTAATCTTCCTCCTGGACCCTTGTGTAAGCACACTCATGCTTTCCCCTCCAGAGTATTTTCCCCAATTGGAGACATAGGGATCTTAACTGACTTTCACTATAAAACGTTGCTTTGTGAAGCTACCTTAATGTGTGAGCAGTAGTCCCTGCCCTGTGTGAAACTACAAAGATGACATGCAGCCTACTTCCTGCATTCCCAAATACTTATAAGGAAACTTTTTAGTCCCACAAATACATATATGTAGAGCAGCTTCAACCCCAGAATAAAACATACACAGTATTTAATGGCCCCAGTAAAACAGTGTTGCCACCAAGTGACCTTTTTAGCTGTAGCCTCCTTTTATTTGCTTCCTTTAACCTAATCCTGGCCTTAATGCAATAGCTTCTTGAGTGAACCCCAAGAAAACATTGCTGGTGGAAAAGAATGGAGAGAGACTGTACAGTATTAAAATACCTAGGAAAGCAGTTCCCACAGAATAGTAGTAATGAAATCCTTAGGGCCCTCAGCCGTTAGAAACCAGACCACTAGAAAATTCTGGTAAAACTCCACTTGAAGATGTTCTTCTCGTAGTTATTAACCTAGGCACCAGTCCTTCAAGAAGTTATTCATTTGTGTAAATCTTACATGCCAAGTAATCCCACACTATGAGCAGTCCCCTATAAATGGGTACATATGTCTTGCAGGATTGGGATCATAATTCTTCACATTAACTTTCCCTTCACCTCTCTCTTCCTTGTTGTGAAAGGAAGAAACTGAGTTTAAGGTTGCTATTGAAAGTGCTCATGAAGGCAGTAAAATTGAGAATGTAGTAGTCTATTGACTCTTCTGCTGGGCAGTTGCAGATGCTTCAGTGGGCAGGGGTGATTTTTTTAACATCTTTTTAAGAACATAACTAGGCTTGGCAGAAATTTATTTTTTATGTTTAAGCATTTTTAATTTTTATCAGTTTATTTTCATAGTTGCAGAAAATATTAAGGGTCAGACAATATTTAACTTCCATTGTTGTACATGGTGGTGTTGTAGCTGTGTTGGTCCCAGGATATGAGAGTCAAGCTGGGTGAGGTAATAACTTTTTTATTGGACCAACTTCTGTTGGTGAGAGAGGCAAGCTTTCGAGCTTACACAGAGCTCTTCTTCCGGTCAGGGTAACATACTCAGTGTCACAGCTAAGTAAATGTTTAACATAACTAGCTGACCTATATTTAAGGGACCATCTGAGGTGAAGTGGCCTGTTAACACCCCTCTAGTCATAAGGGTTGGCTTGTTAACATCTCTTTAATCATCATTTTCCTGTGAGTTGATAGAAAGCAAATAGTGACTGCCTGGCCTCACCCCACAGTTATGGGGCATTTAGAGCACTGGATGAGGTACACCATATGTGATACGCATGTGTAGGATCCATGAATCTTGGAAGTGTGTGTTGTGGGAGGTGTTGATCATTGTAGCAGTGGAAGTGTGTCTGCAGGTTTTGCATCTGTTGTTCTGGCAGAGTCTGATGCGGCTTGGAGTTTGTGTGTCCTGGTTTGTGAAGAGCTTGCTTCTGATAATGAGCTTGGAGAGGCTAAGGTGGTTCAGGAAATGTTTCTTTCAGCATGGGGTCCCCATTGAGTATGGGTTGTAGCTATGTGGGTTCTAGTGTGGGGTGTTTGGTGACAACTAGGAGTCAGAGGGGTTTTTATTTCTGTATTAAGCAGGTTTTCTCTGTATATTTGGGTGGTCTGTTCTATGATGCAATTTTCTCTATTGAATAAAGACATTGGGTTTATGGCTTATTACAACATGCTGTAAACCACTAACAACCCAACCCTCCCCTCACCCTTCAGCTAGCTCTCCCCCTTCCTTTTCCTCCCTATAACTGAAGGGGTGTTACAGGGCCACTTACCCTTAAATGTTCCCATGAAATGTGTGTTATCTAGTAATGCTAAACAATCTGTTCCACCTTGTAGTTAGCTGAGATGCTGTGTACCTTTCCTAGATCTAAGGATGAGATCTGTTACCTCACCTACCTTGCCTCTCTAAGGCGGTGTCTATATGGCCACTTCCAGCACTAAAACTTTTGCTGCTCAGTGGTTTGAAAAAACACACCCCTGAGCGACAAAAGTTTAGTGTTGAAAAGCACCAGTATAGACAGTGCTTGCCTGGCGATTAAAGCTGCCACTGCTCAGTCAGGGTGTTTTTAAATCACCGGGAGAGCTCTCCCCCAGTGATAAAGCACAGTGTCCACACTGCCCATATCACAACGCTGCTACAGCCACACTGTAACGTGGGTGGTGTAGAAGTGCCCTAATAAGAGTTGATATTGAGATTCAGCGTTCAAACTTTATAACCTTTAAAACACACATTGTCAACATATGTCAAAATATACAAAGTAAATAGCCTTAAATAAAACTTCAGTAAGTTCTCAAGCAGTGTTTTTCTTTCTTTGCCTATTTATAAATTTCAACTATTGGTAAAAGTGTTTTGTTTTTTTCATCAGTTTGTGTGTGTACAGTGAAATTAACACTTATAGATCAAAAAAATATAATCCTTCTGGACCTGAAACTAATACTAAGCACAATGGTCAGTTTGGCAATAACAGGCCTATGGGGAAAACTGATAGTCTGTCATGCACTGTGAGCATTAATATCCATTATGAATTGTCCTCCAGTCTAGTACTGGATATTAGAATGAATGTCTAATCTTGCTTTTTAAGTTCTTTGCTATGACATCTCCTTACAATTAATTCTGTGGGTTATATATGCAGACTCTTAAACTTTAGTTTTCTCAGTTTTCCCTTAGGCCAAAAGTCAGAAGCTGGGAATGGGCAACATGATGGATCACTCGATGATTACCTGTTCTGTTCATTCCCTTTGGGGCACTGGCATTGGCCACCGTCAGAAGACAGGATACTGGGATAGATGGACCTTTGGTGTGACCCAGTATGGCCGTTCTTATGTTCAAAACTTTTAGTAACAGCAGCTTAGAAGTGTAGGCTTTTTTAAAAAAAAATCCATGTTTAGTCCCTTGCTGACTTTAAAAAGTGCAGAGTACTTAGCAGCTCCCGTTGAAGTTAATGGGCGCTGTTAGGTGCTTAGCACTATTGAAAATCAGGCTACTTGCTCAAGAACTTAACTTCATGTACCCACTGCTTTAAATCTTGGACTTGGTTTTCCAGCTATAGATGCACCCAATCTTCTCTGTGCCATATATTTTATAAAATCATATTACAGCTTATTCTTTTCACTAACTTGAATAGTCCTGATCATTTTAAGATTGTTTGCTTGCTTTAAGGAATAGAGAGTTCATGCTACCATCTATGCTTAGAGAGGTAGGTGGCTTTCTGCACAGCTGAATAAACCAGGCAGCTGAGAATCGTATATGTGGTTCAGAGACTGTTGCAGAAGAGAGGTGGTTTGTTTTGGGGGATGTTTTTTAAGAAGTTGAAAATCTTTGCTCCATTCAGCAAATTCTGGGACCCTAAAATCTCCAGTTTGAACTTGTTTATACCCACATTCTATCTTTGTTCTGATGTTGAAGATGACCCGCAAAAGAGAATTTGGGGTTGTACACTTTTGTTTTTTTTTTTCTGATATATAAACAGACAAACTGGGTTTTTAAGGGCACTTTTCTGCTTAGGGTTATTAGCGTTCTTGGCCTTTAGCTGAAGGCATGCTGTTCAGTTTTTTTTCAACTGTTCTAGGCATTTGTGTAAAAATATTTGTTAAATAAAACAATCTTTTAAATAGAATTTTAAAAAACACCACTCTTCAGTTAATCAGGTTTCATTTTCATCGATTTTTCTGGTGTCATGAATTATTCTCTGGTAATCCATTAATATTCCAGGGCAGACAAAGCTTGAAATTCTAATATTCAGCATCAAACAGCAAAACTGTGCACAAACCAGCTCTTTTTTGTGAGTTACCCATGCCCTAGTGAGGGAGAGGCCATAGCCTTCCGAGAGATTATGCAGATTGTTTTGGGAGCAGCCTAATCAGGCAGGACTCCAAAATGGCTTTTTGAATTTGTGCAAGGAATATATAGACTTGAATGCTCTACTCCTTCTGGCAAACTGTAACTGGCTTTTTTCAGCTGTAACTCTTTTTATGCTCTCAGCACTCTGGCCACTTCATAACCATCATGATCACAGCTATTGATATGATTGGCCAAGGTGCAGAAAACTCCCCATTAATTATGTTTAGCTTCTAGCCACCTTCAGTGGAACCGCTTTCGTCAATGTCTGTAGCTGGGGAGAGATGTGGTCAAGAACCCACCTTTCCCAGTGCTCTCAAAGCAAGGTACTTGCATGTCATGGGAGAGATTGGGTGAAGGAACAAGAAGGGAGAGAGAATGACAAATATATTGGAGGTGGTGTTACGGGAAGTGATACCAGTGAGACTCTGTTCCAAACTTGCCAAGTTTGGAGCTCTGCTGCCCACCTGTAAGTTATTGGTGGGCAAAAAACAATCTCTTATATCTCAAAGCAGAAGACCCATTCACCTCACTCACTCTCACTCTCACTCTCACTCTCACTCTCACTCTTTCCTGTAACTCAGATGGCTAAAAGTTCAGACTTCCTGGAATGAATCATCTCTGGGTTATAACCAAGCAGGAAAAGTTGTAGCCCCAAAGAACAATTTTTTTCAACATTATCAAAGAAAATGGGGTTGTAATTATATGAGATTCCATATGTAACCTTAACTGTAGGGTTTGCTTCCGTAAATGGAAAAGCTGTATACTGTTGTTCTGTGTTCAGAGAACTTTATCAAATAAGACGCTTACCAGAAAATTAACCTTTGGCTGTTGTAGCAATGCTTCTCCACTTTGCTGTTATGAAAACTTATGTAGCAGTAGTGAAGTACTAAAGATGAATCATAATGCTGCATTTTTATCCTTGGTTTGTAAGGCTCTGGTACTTTGCTGTTTGAATCAAGGTTGTATAGAGGATGGGGGGAAAAGATCTTACCCAGTGTGAAGAAGCTGCCATTAAACATAACAGGAAACTATAAGCTTATGCAACTGAATTCTTATTTATCATTCTGTTAACCACAAATTTGCAGAGGGAAATATATATTACTACTAAGAGTGCTATTGTATGAGTTAGTAGTTTTTTTTCTAGTTTTTCCTGAAGTAAGTTTCAAAATAACTGTATTTAAACCGCTTTTGAGTGCGTATTTGGAAGCCTTTGCTAATATCAATGTATCCACTCAAGTAGTTATTTTCAATCTATTAGTCCTAAACTGAAAGACACTTAAAAGTTCGAATAATTGCAGAGAGACTTCAGAAGAAAGTGAGCAACTGAGCTCAAATCTGAACTTTGCAGGTATAACAAACAAAGATTCTTTAAATTATGTTTTGAAGCTTCATCTTTAAATGTCTCCTAATTAAGCTTGTCTACAGTTTTACAGGTGCAAGCTTTACAGTTCTCCTGGCATGAATAAATATCTTCTACATGTCAGTTTAGAAGCTGGTGTAATGAGGATTTAAAAAATATAGGCAGGATAGGGTTTTGGAACTTGTTTCCTTTTGAGTTCCACTCTGTTGAGCTGGCTTGTGTTGGTGCTGACCCACTCTGATATGATGGCAGTTTCTCAGATATAGCCATCTCCATAATACAGTCATCAACTCTGCTTCCATTGAGAGTTTTGGCAGGAATTCCCAAAGGTAATCAGATTTGATCCTGTGGCAACTGCAGATGTGCCTCAGGCACACCACTCTTCAATACCTATTCTTTTGAATGCTTGCTCATGTTCATTCCGTATTAGGAGTGTGTGCTCGCCACATGCACCAGTGCTGGAAGTTTTTCCCTTAGCAGTATCTGTAAGGTACCAGCTCTGGTCCCCTCTGGAGTGGCACCCACATGGCATGATACAAGGAGTGCCATTTGCTCCCCCCACCCTCAGTTCCTTCTTCCCGCCAGCGACGGTGCTTGAACGTCTGCTGCTTCGACTAGTGTTAATTGTTCTCCGTTCTTGCAAACTTTGCAGAACCTGTAATTTAGTTGTGTATATAGCTAGTAGTTGAATTAGTTACCCTTAATAGTAGTTCTTAAAGCCTTCCCCAGGCTTTAAGCCCTGCAGTTGCTGCCCATACCTATCAGCAATCCCCATAGTAGTCATCTTAGGTACTTGGGTGAAGGGCATATAAGCAACAAGTGTCATATGCAACAAGTGTCATATTTGAAAGTCCTTCAAACCCAGGACTAAAAAGGAGCATGACAACTGCCTTTGAGCACTGACTCAGTACTGAGCATGGGTGTGGAGTGTCCAGCTGGTACCATCCATGGGCTGGCACCATTCCGCCCTGCATGGCTCTAGCCAAGAACCCGAAGAAGACCGAGGGGACGATCTCCTACATCCTGCAAGAGAAAGGAGAGGGCTGGGGGCAAGCCAAGACCCATGCTGGGCAGTTCAACACTCCTCTCCCACCCCCCCACCCCACCCCCTGGAAGTCAGGCTCCAGCCCAAGGTGAGCGGTGCAGCCCATCCTATATCTTGCATCTCTAGATAGTGACACAGACCTCTGTCAGCTTCAGGTGCTGTCAATGCAGGCAGCTCAGGCAGAGCTTCACGCAATTCTGATGCTCTCGGTGCCATCCACACTGGCTCCAGCAGTACCCAGGTCTTGGGGTAAACCCGCCTTGGGACCTCTGCATACATCCCCACCTCAGTGACACCATTCCCCATCGTGAGGGACGTCCCACCACCACTTGCCTGCCCAAGGTCGTCACACCTCAGAGCCAGAGAGGCTGGCTTAGCGGAACCCTTTTCGGTCCCCAGATTTTGGGCACCAACAGCAGGATTCGAGGCAAACCTCGCCAGTAGCCTGATGCAGAACCACCAAGGCATGTGCCCCCCGGCAGGAGCACCTAGACCGACCCCTTGCGTTGCCAAGAGCTTGGGTCTGATCGGGGGACTGAAGCCACTGGTCACCAGCCTGCTGTCATCAGTCTCAAAGACAGAGATCACTGTATTCGGGAAGATCCTCCTGGCTACTGGCTCATGATAGCTCCCAGTCCCACTTGATTGAAATCAGATTTTTTGCACTAGCTGTGATTTTTGGTCTGGTGCTCAGCTACTACAGTTATGGGGAACCAATAAAGACTCTAGATAGCTTTTGCTGTTCTCCTCTCTGATGTCATCCCAGTTTTGCTTATCCCTCATCTTTAAGGAGTGTAAAGATGCTTTTTCAGCATACAAGATGGACTCATCTCAACTAGATATAGAAGATAATCTAGTGGCCTGAAGAAGTAGACAGTCTGTAGCTGGATGATACCCTGCAGTTACATATAGTTGAATTGGCTAGGACAGGGGTTCTCAGACTCTTGTACTGGTGACCCCCGTCACACAGCAAGCCTCTGATCGTGACCCCCTCCCTTATGCATTAAAAACACTTTATATATTTAACACCATTATAAATGCTGGAGGCAAAGCAGGGTTTGGGGTGGAGGGTGACAGCTTGCGACCCCCCCCATGTAATCACCTCATGACCTCCTGGGGGTCCCAACCCCCAGTTTGAGAACCCCTGGGCTAGGATGTGCCATCTGGTCCAGATGCAACTCACCATGTCCCGCAGCATACCTAAACACTCCTGAGCTCCTCTGTGCTCATCATACAGTCTCCAAGGCAGTCTGAATCAATTAGGGCCTTGAAGGACCAGAATCAAGGTTACTGAGCTTAATCTGGTACAGATTAGTGTCATTTAGCTCACTTCATTTGACAGTAATGCAATAGATTCACTTCTTACTACAAGAACAATAGCTGAACTGCTGCCAAGCAATAAGGACATTTTGGGGCAGAACAGCTTTGGCAGCAAGTTCAGACCCCTTCATGCCAGAGACAGGCAGAGCAGCCATGTCATCTTTACAGACAGAAGCGTTGCTTAGTTCTGACATAAAGACACATCTAAATTGAGATAATTTTAGCTTCTGTTATGGAATCTATTCCCGTATCTAGGGATGCCCAAATGTCTTAGCCAGCAGTCTGTTAAACATCTCTGTCCACTTTTCTTTTTAAACCAGGAGGTTTAGCCACCCTGCTTACTTCTCAGGTGGTGGTTTTAAAGCACGGAAAGAGGTATCTTAAGTCCTTCCCACTAAAAAGGAAATGCTACTGTTTTCATGTCTGAGGTCAGGCTGTTCATTCTCTTTCCTTCTGTAAGCTCCAACTTCTGGGTTCCATTTGTTTTAGAGACACCCACGTATAGCTATTCAGTTACCCATCTCCAGATTCAAATATATAGAATCTCCTGGAGAAAAGAGAACTACTTGTCTGTAATTCTTGCTCGCTGAAGATGGTCAGTTTCGGATTAACAGTCCCCAACCCTGACTCCTCCCTCAAGTTTGGTGGTTCTGTAATTTTGTATGCATTTTTCTAAGTTACCACTACTTCTTTCGAATGAAACCTCATTTGGGCTTTTAGGTTCTTTCCCAGTACAATAATAAACTGACATTGGATTATAGGTGTTGGGATTAGGACAGCATAGCAAGTGTTTGAGACATACATTTGGATGGCTCAGAGGCTCAAATCCTAAACTATGGGAGTTCCTGACTAGTCTCATGCAGGAAGCATTGACCCCAAAAATGGGAATCAGTAGAGATGGCTGTACTTAAGAGAGCAAGAATTACAGATAGGTAATCTTCCCTCTCCTTTTCTTTATAGGTTTGGAAGAGCAACATTCTAAGATACTGAAAAATCTGGACTTTTAATTGTATACTTCCTAAAGAAATATAAGGCGTTGAAAATTGTAGCCTCCTTGCAGTATATGGTATCTGTACCTCTTACTTTTTTCTGTATTTTATATTCAAGAAACACCATGAGCACAGTAAGTATTTTCTTAATGAAGTAAATACATAACTGATTATCTCGTTCTTTATCACTTTTAGACTTGTAGCCACTTGTGCCATTTCAAATCATCATATGTGGTCTGAACAACCTGGAGAAAATAGAGATTGTAATACAAGTAAATTGAGATGCCATGTAATCCCATATTCTGTCCTGATTAATGTCTCTAGCTATTGTTAGTATTACTTCAAAAAAAAAAAACCCTTAACGTTGGGAGTAGTCCTGTTTTTGTCCAAACTAACAGAAGTAGTCAGTTTGAATCTAACAGTTGATGTAATCGTGAAATAGCCCTCTTGATCACCAGTGATCACAGAAAGCACCTTTCCTGCCTGAGCCAAATGAGAAGAAGCATTGTGGTGATGCCTTTACTTTGGCATTTCAATACAGATTTTGAAATGAATCCGTACAAAAACATGTATGCTTTAGTCTTTCAGTTGGCAGCAATTAAAAACATTCTGTCTCTAAAGATCAGGTCTGCATTAATACTAGCTTTAAAAAACAAACATTATTTTTTCTCTTAGACGCAAAGAAAACGTCGTGGAGGAGCCATCAATTCTAGGCAAACTCGAAAACGAAACAGACTGGTAGCTTCAGCTACAGAAATGGCTTCAGAAGCAGAGCCAATAGAACTTGAAGAAAGTGGTAAGCTTTTAAAATAATAATAATGGGAAAAAATTTGCTTCTGGAGTGTTGGGAGCCCAGTTCACATGCAGAGGCAGATTATGGGTTTGGGGTTGGGGGGACTACCCCCCACTTCTGCCTGCGGTCTCCCTATCTTCCAACCCCACCGCCCCACACACACCTCCACTCTCCTGCCTCCTGCTGTTCAGATGTACTTGTACTGGTATCAAAGTAAAGCTTCAGAATCCAGTTCTTAAAGGGTGGGAGGAGCAGGGAATGCTCATTGAAGGATAGCCAGTACAGAACATTGGTTTAACTTCCTAATCCTAAACAATTTAGAGGATGGGTAGAAATTTGCTGTGCTATTATTCAAGCTTTAGACTCTTCAAGATAAAGGCCTTCAGACAACTTTTTTCTCAAAAAAAGTAGCACAACAGGGTTAGAAATGTAAAGGCTTTTTATATGCCTTCTGAATGTACCTATGACATAGGGAAGGATAGCAGAGAGAAGTCCTGGAGGCCAAATTTAGGCTGCCAGGTAAGAGACTGAAGTCTGGAACCTCCATGATAACATTCACAGAATATCAAGGTTGGAAGGGACCTCAGAAGGTCATCTAGTCCAATCCCCTGCTCAAAGCAGGACCAATCCCCAGATGAATTTTTGCCACAGATCCCTAAATGGCCACCTTAAGGATTGAACTCGTAACCCTGGGTGTAGCAGGCCAGTGCTCAAACCATTGAGCTATCCCTCCCCCTTACTAAAGTAATACATTCAGTTATATTGATACTTACCTCACACAAGTTATCTCACAAAGTTTAAGAAAATGAAGTATGTGCATGAGGTGGGAGGTGAGAACAACTGCTGCAGTTTTTTCTATTGCTGCAAATCAAAACACACAATAGTAGCATTAACTCGCCTAGCATTTTAATGAAGGCTGAGAGCTTGAGATGTGTTCAATGTCTGCCTTAAAGGAGAGGGGTGGGGAGGGAACACAAACTATCAGCATTTAGTAAATGGTAGCATTCTAAAAGTTCATGCCTGAACCTTGTTGTGGAATGGCAGGTGTTTATACAACTCTACATGCATGATCTTGACTCTTATCATTGTATTTTTAAGCTGGTGAAGAAGTAGTAGATCTCACATGTGAATCTTCTGAACCTGTAGTAGTTGATCTAACTCACAATGATTCAGTTGTGGTAAGTAGCTATTGGTGCACTTATCCAAATACTCTGCTCAAATGAGGTTAATGCTTCTTAGAGGTTAGAACTTGGAAGGCAACTGAAGCCACAACTAGATATCCCAGACCATGTTATCAAAGTGGTCTGGATAAAGGTAATGCATTGACAGTGTAGGTAAACCCGGCAGCCATTATTTGCTAAACAATAGCATCTCCCACAGCCTTGGAGACTAGAACCTGTTACAGGGAAATTTTCTGGGATTATACCAGTGCACTCTTTGAGAAGTATCTTGGTGAAATGTCATGTAAAAATGTAAACTAGAGACAATAATGTCCATCTTTAAGCATAGATTTCATCTGTGCTTAAATGATAGCATATGGTAGCCCTTTGAGGTCATGCAGCTTTTTATTTTTTTTTTAAAAAGGTTCTAAATAACTGAAAACTGCCCATTTCTTGTTCTTGAACACATAGTTCTAAATAATCACTGCCGTTGGTGCATGTTTCTAATCAATAACAGAGTACTGCCAGTGCTAGATTGAAAGTAACGCTTACAGGAAACATGCTTCACTACTGTGTCAGGCACTTGTGGAGGATAGTCAGGACTTTCTGAAAGGACATATTGATAACATGCTTTAAGTAAAGAAATGTGCAAGATTATGGGTTTAAGATGTTGATGAATAATTATTTTTACTGAAATGGATTTTCTACTATCGTTTCAAGATATGTGCATCAAACAAAATGGATATATCGAATGTCGGTCTGACAAGAATTGAGAACATAATGAAAAGAGATGGCAGACCAAAACTTTAAAATGGATTCGTAAAGTTCAGCTCATTGGTCCTTATTCTTACACCTACACAAGTGTCCTAGTTGATGCACATTCACAAGTCAGGTGTTCATCTGACTTGTGAACTGCCATTTTTGAGGTGTCAGTTTTAGTCCATATTCTGAACTTTATGGCTTTTATATTTTTTTAATTGACTATATTTTTTGTAGTATGATGTGACAGACAAAAGCTCACCTATATAGATATGGGAAAAGAGTTTACTACAACAGAAGTGTTAAAGCCCAAAATTCAGTAATAATTGCACAGAAGCCGTTTCATGATACAACACTCAGTTTTAATTGAGTACTGAGAAACACTTGCGACAGTACCAGAGCAGCCTGGGGGGGGCGGGGCAAGTGGGGCAAATTGCCCTGGGCCCTGCAGGGGCCCCCATGAGAGTTGTTGGGGTTTTTTTGTGTTTTTTTTTGTTTTTTTTTCCAGGGCCCCTGGAGCGGGGTCCTTCACTCACTCCGGGGCCCTGGAAAACTCTCACGGGGCCCTGGCTCCCGAAGCTTCTTCCGCTCCGGGTCTTCAGTGGCGGGGGGGAGCCCTCACTGCCGAAGACTCCAGGCCTCCTGAATCCTCTGGGCGGCCCTGTATAGTACACTATATAGATGCAGCCAAACTGCACAGAAAAAAATGCCATCAGATGAACGAGATACAAGGGTAGGATGTTCAAAAGTACTCAGCATTGTCCTATTTCTGCTCCTATTGATGTAAGTGGTAAAGTTCCTCTTGACTTCAAGAGAAGTAGATAGGTCAATGAAGTAGTGTATATACTCATTCATAAGCTGAATATTTTTTTTTAGTAAAAAAAAGGAAGCACCAATAAAGGGGGTCGACTTATGAAGGGGTATAGAGAGGGAGAGGTGGGACATAGCTCCTCCCCTGCAACAGAGAGAGCACGGAGAGGCAGCACAGCCAGAAAGGAAGAGGCAGGGCCAGAGTCTTGCCACTTCTGGCCACGCTGCTCTTCCCCCAGCCTCAGAAACTGGTGAAGGTCCAGGGCTGACAGGCTGCAGTGGTACCATTCAGTCCTTCCCCCCCCCCCCCCCCCCCCGAAAAGCAGGCTGTGGCCATGCCCCCGGAACCCTCTGCAGCCATGCCACCTGGCCCAACTGCTGGAACGTGCTGAGGCCGTGCCTCCTGGTCTGGCTCGCCAGAGCAGGCTGCGGCAGTGCTGCCCAGCCTGCCAGAGCAGCTCCAGCTAGGTCAGAGACAAGGTGGGAAGGGTTGGGATGCAGACAATGTGGGAGTCCTGAGCTAGGGGTGGGGTTGTGGGGGGTGGTCACAGAGGTTACTCCCCTGACTGCCAGCTTCTCTTGCCCCCTACCCCCCCCAAAAAAAAATCCCCACCAGTTGCTGTCCCAGCCTGTCAGGGTAAGCAGCTGGCACGCTGGGACACTTTGTTTACTTAGGTTTACACCTCTGCCTGCAGACGCTCTAGGTAAACAAACCATCTCCGCTGGCCAGCGGCTTATCCTGATGGCCCGGGAGCCAAAATTTTCTGACCCCTGAATTACAGGCCAGCTTATGAACAGTTTATAAAAATTTTCCATTTTTACGTATGTCTTGGAGGAGTCAGCTTATAAACAAACTGCCTTATGATCACGTATATACAGTAGTTCTGAAAATCCCACACAAGTCCTCTGAGGAAAATGATCCCTTTTTTGAAGAGGTTCTAAATTTATCGACTTTTTATCCTAATGTTGACTGAGAATTGCAACTTAAAACAAACTACAGTACTGATTTTAAAATGATGGCTTGCATGTGTTACTGTAGTACCATGATGAACTGTTAAGTCACAACAGGATTTTTTGTTATCTTCCATGAAGGTGCATGACCAACACCATTAGCTTGACTTGCAGAGTTAGTGACACGTTTCCAGCAATACACACAATTATTGCTCTGCCTCATGCCTCCTGGCTCTGCTTATACAGCTACAAACAAATAAGAACGAACATAAGATGTTTGTCCATAATGCATATGTGCACAACAGAGTTGATTGTTTTTTTTTCTCTTCTCTCCCTCATGTTAATACAAGATTGTTGAAGGTGAGTAGTCTTGTTTCACGTATTCCCGGCTGATAACAGAATTGTGACCATTTTGTAATGCATTGTATGGTATGTGCACACCTTGCTAGCAAGAATATGCTTTCCACTAGCCTCCCTTTAAAATTGTCTCACTCGTTCGTCTTCAGGTATATATTGCTTACAGTGTCAAACTAAACTAGTCAGTGAAACCAAATCAAACTTATTGCTTTTAATTACTAGTAATCAACACACTCATGCTTAGGAAACGCTCCCTGTGTTTATACTACTATTTAATACAGCATCTGAAGATTTAATGTTCTGTGTCAGCACTTATTTCATGAAATAATCCCAATGTGGTCATTGACCCTTGATACAATTCTCAACACTTACCACACATGGTAGTGGATGTAGTTTGAGAATGTAGAATAAACTTGAAGATACAAAGTCTAATTTGTTGATCTGCAATAAAGCAGAACTTTGCCAAAATCTCAAATGCTCCCTCCAATAAGACTTTACAGTCCCTTGGCTTGTGTATATGTGGTGGGACAATACTATGGGTTTCTATTAAAGCCTTTACAGAGAAATGATCATTCCAAGACTCCATATATTACAAAAACAAAACTTAAAAGAACATTAAGGTTGCAAAGTCAGGAAATGCCAAAATTACAGTTGTCCAATCTTACTTCACTCCCCTGGTTCACAGGTATTTTGATCAAGTAATTGAAAACTATCACATTATATTTCCCACAGAACTGTCTCATTCAGTGCACTGAATGATAGTGCATGGGAACAAATCTAAGTTATGTGGTGAATTATGCTGTTGTCTGTTGGACCTTTGCCTCTCCTCTTCTCCCCCCCCACCCCACCCTTTTCAGAAATTGAACAGTGTGTAGTGAATGAGGCAGAAGACTGCAGGGAGTGAGGATAATCTAATTTATGGCCCTGAATACTGCACTGGATAATTTGATTCTCTTTTTATCTTTATCTGGTCCTGTGGAATTTACTTAAACCAAAACTTTCCAAAGGTGGCCATTAATACTCAACTTGTGATAGTTGAGGCCTGACTTGTGGATGTGCTAAATACTCTAGCTGCAACTGAAGACAGTGGAACCTCTATTCTGAATATACCCAGTGCTATAAAATACTGAATAGTCTGAAAAATCAGGTCCTAGTGCCTCAAGTTGGGTATCCAACCAATGAGATTAGTTAAACAGAAATTAAAAGGTACAGCACCAAAAGTAATATCCCTGCAAGCTGCATGGAAACTTTTTAAAGACACCATAATAGAGGCTCAACTTAAATGTATACCCCAAATTAAAAAACATAGTAAGAGAACCAGAAAAGAGCCACTGTGGCTAAACAAAGTAAGAGGAAGCAGTGAGAGGCAAAAAGGCATCCTTTAAAAAGTGGAAGTTAAAACCTAGTGAGGAAAATAGAAAGGAGCATAAACTCTCTGGCAAACGAAGTGTAAAAATATAATTAGGAAGGCCAAAAAACAATTTGAAGAACAGCTAGCCAAAGACTCAAAGTAATAGAAAACTTTTTTGAAGTACATCAGAAGCAGGAAGCCTGCTAAACAACCAGCGGGGCCTCTGGACAATTGAGATGCTAGAGGAGCACTCAAGGACAATTAAGGCCACTGAGGCGAAACTAAATGAATTCTTTGCATTGGTCTTGACAGTTGAGGGAGATTGTCCAAACCTGAGCCATTCTTTTTAGGTGGCAAATCTGAGGAACTGTCCCAGATTAAAGTGTCATTAGAGAAGGTTTTGGAACAAATTAATAAATTAAACAACAAGTCACTAGGACCAGATGATATTCACCCAAGAGTTCTGAAGGAACTCAAATGTAAAATTGCAGGACTACTAACTGTAGTCTGTAACCTGTCGTTTAAATTAGCTTCTGTACCAAATGACTGGACGATAGCTAATGTGACACCAATTTTTAAAAAAGGGCTCTAGAGGTAATCCCGGCAATTACAGGCTGGTAAGCCTGACTTCTGTACTGGGCAAACTAGTTGAAACTATAGTAAAGAGCAATACTGTTGAACATAATTTGTTGGGGAAGAGTCAACATGATTTTTGTAAGGAGAAATCATGCCTCACCGATCTGCTGGAATTCTTTGAGGGGGTCAACAAGCATGTGGCCAAGGGGGATCCAGTGGATATAGTGTACTTGGATTTTTAAAAAGCCTTTGACAGGGTCCTTCGCCAAAGGCTTTAAGCAAAGTAAGCAGTCATGGGATAAGAGGGAAGGTCCTTTCATGGATTGGTAAGTCTTTAAAAGATGATAAACAAAAGGTAGGAATAAATGGTCCATTTTTTTCAGAATGGAGAGACATAAATAGTGGTGTCTCTCAGGGGTTTGTACTGGGCCCAGTCCTATTCAACATATTCGTAAATGATCTGGAAAAAGGTGTCAAGTATCAGAGGTAGCCATGTTAGTCTGGCTCTGTAGAAAGCAACAGAGTCTTGTGGCACCTTGTAGACTAACAAATATATTGGAGCATAAGATTTCACCCACAAAAGCTTGTGCTCCGGTGCATTTGTTAGTCTATAAGGTGCCACAGGACTCTCTTGCTGGAAAAAGCGGTAAACAGCGAATTGGCAAAACTTGCAGATGATACAAAACTGGACAAGATAGTTACATCCCTGGCAGATTGCAAAGAGCTACAAAAGGGTCTCTCAGAACTGTGTGACTGGGCAACAAAATGGCAGATGAAATTAAATGTTGATAAATACAAAGTAATGCACATTGAAAAACATAATCCTAGCTATACATATACAATGATGGGGTCTAAATTAGCTGTGACCACTCAAGAAAGGGATCGTGGAGTCATTGTGAATAGTTCTCTGAAAACATCCACTCAGTGTGCAGTGGCAGTCAAAAAACGAACAGAATGTTGGGAATCATTAGGAAAGGGATAGATATCGTATTGCCTCTATATGAATCCATAATATGCCCACATCTTGAATACTGTGTGCTGATGTGGTCGCCCCATCTCAAAAAAGATATACTGGAAAAAGTTCAGAAAAGGGCAACAAAAATGATTAGGGGTACAGAATGGCTGCCATATGAGGAGAGATTAGTAAGACTTGGACTTCTCAGCTTGGAAAAGAGACAACTAAGGGGGATATGACAGCTATAAAATCATGACTGGTGTAGAAAGAGTAAATAAGGAAGTGTTATTTACTCTGCCTCCTAACACAAGGACTAGGGGTCACCAAATAAAATTAATAGGCAGCGGGCTTAAAACAAACAAAGGAAAGTTATTTTTTCACAGAACGCACAGTCAACCTGTGGAACTCTTTGCCAGAAGACATTAGAGCCAAGACTATAACAGGGTTCAAAAAAGAACTAGATAAATTCCTGGAGGGTAGGTCCATCAATGGCTATTAGCCAGGATGGGCAGGGATGGTGTCCCTAGCCTCTGTTTGCCAGAAGCTGGGAATGGGCAACGGGATGGATCACTTGATGATTGCCTGTTCTGTTCATTCCCTCTGGGGCACCTGTCATTGGCCACTATCTCAAGACAGGATACTGGGCTAGATGGATCTTTTTGTCTGCCCCAGTATAGCTGTTCTTATGTTCTTATCTAAAATTAGTGGATGCACTTGAGCTTAATTTATCTTTTCCTTGATTCCTGTTAGATAGGGTCAATAATACCATCTTACCTCACAGAGGTGTGGTGAAAACAAATTCATTAACATTTGTAAAGTACACAGATACTACACTGATAAGCATCATGGAAGAAGGCCATGACGAAACTTAGCATTTTGTATCTAGGACAAGATCTGAAGGGGGTGTCATAAATAAGATGTTATGATGGATGTAAAAAATAAATATTGAATAGCTGCTCATTCAGTGAGCACAGTTTTTCCTGTGCACTGAATGAGGCAGACATGCTATGGAAAAAGCTTGTGATCGTAATAAAGACTGCATCATAATGCATGCGCAGAAGGAGACTGAATTAAGGTTACACTTTTATTCTGGCATTTCCTAACTGTTGAGCACTTGACTTTGTAACATTGTCATTCTTTTGACATTTTTGTGTCATTTTCTACATTTTAAAAAGCAAACAAGAAAATTACATTTTTAGGGACCAGTATGGTCCCTAACTGTATCATTAGCAGGGTAGATCTACAATACAGAATTTATTAGATCCACAATACAGAATTCTGCAGGTGGCTTATGGGAAGTTCAGTTAGCACATTGGAGCTGTGTGGTCATGAAAAAGGCTACGTTTTAGTCACAGGTATTTTTAGTACAACTCATGGAGAGGTCATGGGCAGTAAACAAAAATTAATTGCCTGTGATCTGTTCATGACTTGTACTATATACCCCTGACTAAAGCATGGGGGGGGGGGCAGCCTAGGGTGTGCCACGGGTGCTCTGGAGTGATCCAGTGGGTGCTGTGGGTGTTTATTGGGGAACAGGCAGGACCCTGGGTGGGGGTTGATGGGGATGGCAGACTCCCTACCCAACTCCTCACGGTTCCCCCGGAAGCAGCAACATGTCTGTCCCTCAGCTCCTAGCTCTGCATGCTGCCCCTTCCCCAAGTGCTGGTTCTGCAGCTCCCATTGGCCAGGAGCTGCAGGGGTGGTGCCTATGGATGGATGCAGCATGCAGAGCTAGGAGCTGAGGGAGGGGATGTGTCGCGGCTTGCGGGGAGCTCCCCAAGGTAAGCACTGCTCAGAGCCTTCACCCCCTCCCATGGCCCATCCCACACCCCTGAGCGCCCCCTCTCACACTGAAACTCCCCCTGCTAGGGGTGGTGGTGAGGCGGTCGCCAAAGACAACCACTAGTGCAACTGACCCAGGGGCTGCCTGAGCAGCTCAGGCAGCCCCAGGCCAGCTGCATCTGCCGCTGCAGAAGTCATGGAGGTCATGGAATCTGTGACAGACTCTTAGCCTTAGTCATAAAGTATGGTTAGTTTATATGGAAACTTCTGAGAGTTCTGGTACCAACTCTAACAAGCTTCTGCTAAGCATGTACAAACGGACTTTTTCAGTTTATACATTGGACAAATTTGGTGTATTTGAGCTGCAAAAGCCAAATTGCTGACACCAGTGACCAAACACACACGCTCATACACTTCACTGTGGGAGGTTCAGTACCCTGCTCCAAAGCATGAAGGCAATAGAGTTTCTCAGTGAAACTGTGTATATTTTTTTTAATCTTTAAGGTACTGTTCCCTAACCTGTTTTCAGAAATAGTCAAACTGTTTTGGTGAAATTTTCTAAAATATTAATCCAAAATCAGACACACAGAATGGGGAAATTCAGCCCAAATGGTTAGTTTGGCAGTGTAAACAACTGAAAATAAGATCTATAAAGGAAAGCATTGGGCAGCATCACTACCAGCAGCATCTGTAGTATATCTTAAACTCGGTGACCTAAGTCTCTGTGGTGCATATGGATAATTCTTAAGAGCTGCAACTGAATACTGGAGCGAATAGCCTAGATATAGGTTTATGTGATTGGCAAGGTTCTCATCCACTCCTGATTTGTTATGCTGTTTTTAAAAAAGCCACCTGCATGCTGCTATCCAAACTCTTTCATTGCTTATCCCTTACTTTGCTGTGATAGTTGTAGAGTTAGCCCCGCCTCTTCCCCCAGAACACTTTAATTTATTTACAGTAACTGCTCATGTGTGACAGGATGCCATATCTAAGGACTTGTCTATATGGGGAATTGAGCTGCATAATACATTGGTATAACTACAGTAGTACTGGCATAATTGTGAAGGTATATCTACCAATGTAGAAAAGGCTTAAGATTAATATCTGTTCTTCTAGTGGGAATAAGAACAAATTAGCAATTAGGCTAAATTCTGTTTTAATATACAACTATGTATTTCTTGGGGTAGCTGGAAGTGTTAAGTTTCACAGTAAACTTGCTTTTAAATAGTTAAACTAAATAGTCATATAACTGCATATTTAATACATTGCAGAAATAACATTATAAAATCCTGGAAATACACCTAATTTAACAAAATTAAATTGTAGAGAATCAACGTGAGAGAAATCTAGGGTTAAGAAGCCAACAGCAGTCTGACAGCTGTGTATTAAGTAGTGATGATGAAGATGAATCAAGAGATAATGATGTATACGTAACAAACAAGGTGTCTGGAGAATTAGGAACACTGGAGGATGAAACTGCAAGTTCAAGGTATGTACCCTATGCAACCTCCCGTAGACAAGTAAAGTGTAATATTTATATGTGTGTTTAAAAAAAAAAAAAAAAATCAAACCTTGTCATACTGAAAAGGAGAAGTGAGGTAGCATCATGTATGTGGCTTAGAATCTCCTTTTTGACACTGTTAACCTATTCTGAAGCTTCATATCTTCTCCTTTATGTAAGAATGGGAATATTAAAGCTGCTATTGAAATAAGGAAAAAATGGAACAATATATTTAAATATTGAGACAATGATACCTGGTTTATTTTTTGGATTAAAAGTCCACTGAAGAGACAGTTCAGAGGCATGGCAAGAGGAAATGCTAATCAAAAGCCACAAATCGTAACATACAGCTTTTTTCTTTCATACAAAGCTCAAGGACCAGAGTGAGGTAGGTAACTATTTTCACTGGTGTCCTACAGGAAATGAGAATACCCACCAAGATTTTTCTTCTAAATCTTTTATCATTTGTATAGCTCTCCTCTGAAGTCTCTCCAATTTCTTCTCATTTTTGTCAAGTACGGCGGCCAAAACTAGATACAGTACTTCCATTTGAGGCTCAGCTGTGCTGAATAGAGTGGGACAGTTGCCTCCCATGTCTTAATACAACCCAGAATATTAGCCTTTTTTCAACTGCATCACATTGTTGGCTCATTCAATTTGTAATCCACTATAAACCCCAGATCTTTTCTGCAGTACTACCAGGTAGCCAATTATTACCCATTTTGTAGCTGTGCATTTGATTTCTCCATCCTAATTGTAGCACTTGGTTCTTATCTTTTATTGAATTTCATTATGTTGATTTCTGATGAGTTCAATTTCTCACTGTCATTTTGCCCACTAATCCTGTTCTCCCAAGTGCTTGCAACTCCTCCCAGCTTGGCATCCTCTGCAAATTTTATAAGTATACTCTCCACTCCATTATCCAAGTCATTAATAAAATATTGAATAGTTCTGCTCTCAAGACTAACCCCTCCAGAACCTCACTAGATAGACCCTCCTAGTCTGACAGTCTACTATTGATCACTACTGAGTATGGTCTTTCAGCCAGTTGTGCACCCACCTTATAGTAATTTCACGTAGATCACATTTCTGTAGTTGGCTTATAAGAATGTTGTGTGGGACTAGATCAAAAGCTTTACCAATATCAAGATGCGTCACTTAAACTGCTTCCTCATATCCACTGCACTTCTCATAGAAGGAAAATGGGGGGGAGGGACAGCTCAGTGGTTTGAGCATTGGCCTGCTAAACCCAGGGTCATGAGTTTAATCTTTGAGGGGGCCACTTAAGGATCTGGGGCAAAAATCAGTACTTGGTCCTGCTAGTGAAGGCAGGGTGCTGGATTCGATGACCTTTCAAGGTCCTTTCCAGTTCTAGGAGATTGGTATATCTCCTGTTACACTGCTCTACAGCCAAAATGCTTCTGAAATAAATGTAGTCCAACTTTACTAATTCTGGGTCACTGAGAACGAAAATGATGCTTAAAATTGTTGATTGGCTCTAGTTTTCAAGATATGCTATTGGGTCAGTATATACGACCCTTGACTTGGGAATGGCGGCGGAGAAGTGAGTTATAAAGGGAAGGGATCTCAATTTAAACCAGAAATGACTAAAATACATCTTTGACTGGATCTATGAATAAATCTATGACTGGGTTTGGACAGTACTTGCTTTTTAGGCAAAACAATGAATGATGCAATCTGAAGCTGGTATTGCGTCATACATGATATGAATTGCATCATGTTATTCCTAGAAGTCATGGATGATGCAATCATAACGAAGCTTACATCACTCTGCTGAACAAATTGCCCTATATCAGCTCTAGAAATCATAGTGTCGTGCTCTCTTATTTGTCAGTGTTTGATCTTGCAAAGGGACACATTTCTGTTTAGCCAGAGTGAGCAGAGATGCCTTGTACTTGTGTGAACAGTGCAAATAACTTCTGCTACGTTTGTGGCGAAGTGACTTGTGCATCACAAAAGCGCAGTATAACCACTATGGTTAAGAGAGCCTATCACCTTTATTTTGGCTGCAAAATTGGAGATCGGGACAAGAGGTGGGCCTCACACATGCTGCAACACTTGTGCAACAAATCTTTGCCAGTGGTTGAACAGGAAAAGGAAATCTATGCCTTTTTGCAGTGCCAATGATTTGGAGAGAGCCAACAGATCATACCAGCAATTGTTACTTCTGCATGGTGCCTCTAGTTGGGAAAGTTGTGTCTAGGAAGAAAAAGTGGACTGTGCATTATCCAAACATTCCATCAGCTATACGCCCAGTACCCCACGGAGAAGGACTGCCTGTTCCTGATGCACCAGAATCATTCTCACTTGAGTCAGACGAGGAAGAGGATGAAACTTCTGGTCCTGAACCATCAATGTCACAGGACCCACATTTTCTCCCATCCTCCTCCTCTGAACCACAGCTCATAACACAAGGTGAACTGAATGACCTTGTCAGGGATTTGGAACTACCTAAGAGTAAGGCAGAGCTGTTGGGCTCCAGACTACAGCAGTGGAATCTCCTGGTAGGTGATGTTAGGGTTTCCATGACCGTCAAAAGGATCTTGTCCCATTCTTCTTCATGGAAAGTGATCTTGTAGCCTGCAACAACATCGATGGTGTGATGGCAGCCCTCAACATCGTTCACGATCCAGACGAGTGGAGACTGTTCATTGATTCATTGAAGACGAGTCTTAAAGCTGTTTTGCGGCATAATGGCAATGTTTTGCCATCAATTCCAGTTGGTCATGCAGTCCATATGAAGGAAACCTTTGACAACATGAAACAACTTTTGAGGTGCATAAACTATGACCAACATCAGTGACAGCTTTGTGGTGATTTGAAGGTTGTTGCTCTCTTGCTTGGTCTGCAGACTGGATACACAAAGTACTGCTGTTTTCTCTGCGAGTAGGATAGTCGTGCAAGAGATTCCCACTACATCAAGAAAGATTGGCCACTCCAACAGTCATTGGAGCCTGGGAGGAAAAGTGTTCAGCATCCACCACTTGTTGAATCAAGGAAGATTTTGTTACCACCGTTACACATCAAGCTGGGTCTGATGAAGAACTTTGTCAAGGACATTGACAAAACACAAGCAGCTTTCAAGTACCTCCATGGAAAATTTCCAAGGTTAAGTGAAGCTAAGATAAAGGAAGATGTCTTTGTTGGTCCTCAGATTCGTGAACTTCTTCGAGATGATGCATTTGACCATGCACTGCGTGGCAAGGAAAAGACGGCATGGAAAGCCTACCAGTTAGTGGCAATAAATTTTCTCGGAAACAACAAGGCAGACAACTACAGGTTGGTGGTGGTGGAAAACCTCCTCAAGGCATACAAAAACCTTGGTTGCAACATGTCACTAAAGATACATTTTTTGCACTCTCATCTAGATTTTTTTCCACCAAACTGCGGAGCAGTGAGCGACGAGCACGGCGAGCGATTTCACCAGGACGTTGCAACAATGGAGAAACACTGTCGGGGCAAATGGAGCCCATCAATGCTTGCAGACTATTGCTTGACAGTGACAAGAGATGCTCCATTTAATGAATACAAGAGACAAGCCAAGAAGCGCCGAGTAGACACTGAATAGGACTAAACTATGTACATAATAGTTTTTTGCCTTTTGTTTCATAATAAATTTTATTTATATAACCATTTTGCTGATTTTTAAAGTGTTACATAAACAGGACAGGTGAAATATTATCATGTAAAGCAACCATAAACACATGAAAAGACCTAGGTTTACAATTTGATTAAAACTCTACTATCTACACAATATACATAGACATAAAATGTAAAAACTTAAATATCTTAGGAACAGTAGCCAAGCAGTTGTTTTAATTGTCATATTTGAATTCAGCACGTCAAAATACATAATAAATACCACATTTTATCTCTGAAGCAGACTACTTCTCAAAAATTGTAGACCAGTGTTGTTTTATTAGGTTGGTTTGGCATGATTTGTGCTTGACAGATCCATGCTGGCTATTCTTAAAACCGCATTATACTCCGGGTGTTTATAAATAGACTTGTTTAATTTGTGCCAGTATTTTTTTCCCAAATACCCAGGTTAGGCTGACTAGGCTATAACTCTGCAGGTCCTCTTAAAAAAAAAATATATATATACTATATTTTCCTTCTCCCACCTTCTGGGATCTTGCCCATTCTCAATGAGATTGCTTCAGATAGTTCTATAAGAACCCATGTACAAGCATAATTCATACAATGATTAGCTATACATATTCCTTGTTTTACCCCAAGGTAAATGTTCCCAAAGGGTACACAGTTTATCACTAGAATCATTTAATGTAATTACAGCCCTGAGACTGAATCTAGTCATCTGTCTACCATCAGAATCCCAATTTGAATTGCTGAATTAAGCAAATGTTCAATAATTAATGAAATACAATTTAGCTATAGTCATTTTCCTTCCTTCTTTGATTAGAATATGCCAAGATTATAATACAAACTTCAGTGTATAATAGAAATATAATTACACTATCACAGGCTTTCCATGTAATTTGAAAATAAATCCCTTTCCATGTCCACAAATGCAAAAAGGATCCTTCATCCTGCAGAGCTTTTTAAATGCTTACTGATTCCTCTTATCCCCTTCTTTTGGGAGAATGAGGGTGCCAGATGATTTCAAGATTAAGCAGCCCTCTCGTCTTCCCCTGATACTTCTAAATTTAAAACCTACAGAGACATTTAATTTTTTTTTTTTTGATAATTGAGCTAGCTAGCCATCTTCATATGACCTCTTTCTCTAGGTTTTCCCCAAAAGTCAGAGGGATCCCTTTCATCTTTTTTTCTCTGAGAGCGCTCTCTTCACTAAACTTGCCAGGTAGAATGGCCAGTCTTTGTTGTGGACTTCAAATTCTAGAGACTCCCAATCACCAAATTCAGGCACAACATTTTCATGTAGAAGGAATATTCCAGCATCCAGTTATTCTACTAAATCTAGTGCAGACTTCAATTCTGTATTACATATTTCTTCCTTTTCCCCTCACCTATATAAATATCTAATCTGCACATTACTGCTTTTAACACTTCTTTGGCACAGAGATCTGCAGATGGAAGCTGTAGGTAAGAGGCATAAAATAGCTTGAAGTCTAAAAACTCCTTTTTTGTTTGAAGGCAGTAGCTCAGGCAGCACATAACAGGCCTGAGCTCCTCAAGTGGTACAATTATTAAGCAGGAAGCTGATTGGGCAGCCCCCTCAAATTAATCCTGAAGGAATGATAGTGTTAGATATGTCTGAACACTGCCAATGAAGTGAATTCAAACTTTCTGAGGATCAGCATCTAGCTTTCTGTGCGACGCAAATTCAGTGCTCACTGAAGCAAGGGGAAACTACATTTGCTGTAAGTAACCATTGTGCAAACTTATAAATGCCAAAATGTCACTTCTGACTTAAAAACTTGGCTCCCCCCAACTACTGGAATCTGTTGGTCACCAGAGCTTATTTGGGTTTACCTTATTTGGGATAGTAGATAGCTTGATCATTGCTTAATGGAATAAGACCATGAAACGAGCATTTAAACTCTGACTCAAGACAAAGCTAATGTACATATCCACTATTCTAGCTTTCTCTCAAGTAGCTTACATCCATATACACTTTTGCTGAGGATTTCCACATATAAAGCGAGATGAATTGTGGTGAATAACTCGCAAAAGGCACGGCATACTTCTTTCACCCTGGAAACTCCATCACACCATCTCTGCCATTCCTCCTCCTGTCCCTGCCATAGCCCCTTTTCTGGAACTTGCTGGGAGGCTGAGTAGGGCCTGTGGTTGTTGTAGATGGTTTTTGTGCTTGTTCAGTTCTCTCCCACCCCAAGTGATGCACTTCTGAAGCCCTGTGCACTGCTGAAGCAATATACAGAGGTCAGTAGCATAGGGAGAAATCCCTTCCTAGGACAGAATATTTGGTGTTAATCAGAAATTGTACATTTTTTATTTTAACTTATTTTCCCAGTTTATTTTGGATCACTTCTTTTTTTAATTTCCTATGCAAGACAATAATGTGGCTTACTTGAAACCGACCATCTTGTGTCGAAGTGTAGATATAATGGACATGAGACGTGCATATCTGAATGCTTCTGTGTTCTGCCATCCTGGAGCTATCAATCTTCTATGAAGCTGGGTACTAATGACATAAATGGTCCTGGAGTGTGGTCAGGATGGATTGATATGAATCCTGATTAAAATCAGTGATTTATATCAGCGAGTAGGAAGTCTTGATTTTAAATCTATTGTAATTGTGTTTTTTGCACTTGTACTTTGTGCTTGCTTTTTCTCATTAGTTGGTAACCCTTAAAATATTATTTGAAATGAAATATAGCCTTGACACTAATTTTGGTGTTTCTTTTTTTTTTGCTTACCCAGAGGAAATACTGTATGCATGTTTAAGTAATTAGTTATAGCTTAACTATACTTTTATACAGATTCTCTATTTTCCTTTTGAAAATTTTTTTTATTGTTAGAAAATGGTGAATGATGTCTAAGTTGTTAGTTGTGATTTGTGTCCATCTCTGGATAGAAATTCAAACTCAATTCAGAATGCACAAAAATAGGATTTAAAATGTTGGTTAAACTTTTTTCTTATGTAAGGTAATTTATCCAGCATATTTATCAGCTTGTTCTACATGTAAAATTTAACTGATTTATTTAAACAAAGGGGGAAGTATGTTTCTGGTCACCAACTACAGACACAATCTGTTCACTTCAGCATGTCCTGGAAGATTTTTTAGAACTAGTAGAAGCCTCCTCTCACCTACTTTTTTTTTTTATTCGAAGATTGGAAGAAGAAAACAAGATTTTCTGCTTTTACCACTCCCAATTGCTTTCTGAACTTTGAATGAATTAGTCACTAAAGTGAACTAGCTGAATAAACTGAAATGACAAAGTCTCTGCACTTGCAGAAGAGGTTGAGGTGCTGTCAAAAGCTGGCTTAGCACTTCAACAAACACTGATTTCAGATGTTTGGCCAGTAGCTTCCACCAGTGCAATGGTTAACTTCCTTAAAACTTGGCAGGAAACGTACTGCTTAATATTAATTTTTGCATTTAATATAAATGATTCTAAGAAGTTTAGGCCTTAACATAGATTGTATTCATTTCAAATTTAATTTTAAATTTGTTTTTAAAAATATACCAGTGTTTACATTTTAAAAAATCCATTTTTTAAAATCAGTTTTTATCCACCTAGAGTGGTGCCTGTATTCTAGCATTTTATCACTGCCATCAACTTCAGCAGTCCAGCCACTAGTAAAAATATCTGCAGTGGAGAATGTTAAAGGGAAACTCAACAGAGCTTGAAATAAACAATAAATAAAATTTTCAAGCGGGCTTCATTGTGCTCTCCATGATCTCTCAATTCATACTCAGTAAGTTCATGAGCACCCACCTTCCCTCTGTCTCCCTTCTCTTTGCTTATTTCTTATCTAATAGTTTGTGGTTTTTGTTGCTTGGTTTACAAAATGATGTGATGAGCCTCAGCCAGGAGAGGGATTTGGAGTTGAAATGTTTGCGTGCTGTTCTAAAATGAAAGAACTTGGAGTAGTTCAGATAACCTGTTACAATATGCTTCTGCAAGGAACAGCTGGTTCTTAGAATTGTGAACTCTGTTCCAAAAAGCTTCTGGAGACTGCCTTGCCTTTCTATGTGCTACATGTAACCTGTACAGTGCTGTAAGTTACCACTATTTTCAAAAGTTACTACTTTGTTATTAGGCCAATTATAGTGAGGATGAGGGGGAAGAAATAGTAAACATGAAAAGGGTGAATGAAAATAAGGGCCTTCTCCTGTGAGGTGTAGGAGACCCTAATCTCGTTAGTGTAATAAATTGAGAGTCTAACATGAGCATGCCCAAGGTGAGTGTTTGATTCAGCATAATAGAAGTTGGCCGAAAGCCTAGTTCCTCGAGTCTGAGGAAGAGAAGAGGCTCTTGCCTGAGGCAAACACAAGGACACAAAACAGCCAGATATTATTGTCTGAAGCTTCCAGTGCATAATGGAACTAACATATTGTTTTGGGGGTTTTTTAGGCCTTCAGGTACCGTTAGTTGTCCAATTTGCATGGATGGATACTCAGAGGTAAGAACTTACACCTTGTCTACAATATTTTTTGTTCCACTGAAGGAAGAATTAAAATGTGAGGTACAGAATCACTACACTTGTTAGCTAGTTGTATTTGGAGAGTCAAACTATTGTACGCATTAGAGAAAACCTTAGTTTTTATGTCAGTGCATAAGGGTGATAGCATCTTCTCCAGGATCTTTTGTAGGATATTCAGTTTCCTTAATAGAAGAATAGATGATGATGATGATGTAGAATATTTCAATTTCTAATATTCCTTTACTACCTGCATTAGAAG
Source organism: Gopherus flavomarginatus (assembly GCF_025201925.1). Classification (NCBI taxonomy): domain Eukaryota; kingdom Metazoa; phylum Chordata; order Testudines; family Testudinidae; genus Gopherus; species Gopherus flavomarginatus. The sequence continues at coordinate 266,848,823 of NC_066619.1, read as the reverse complement.
ACTCTTCCATTCTCAAGTTGTGACAAACATGCTACTAAACAACAGTACCTCACTGACTGCTCTTAGTGACTAAGATTGTGAATTGCTAAATTTTGCAAGTATTTAAATGGTAATTGATATGTTGAGCCATATGTCATAAAAGCATCATATCTGGCAGTATATTTAAGGGTAGCTTGCTCCTGAAAGCCAGGTGATGACAATATATATTTCCATGATAAGTCTTGAATAAACAGTGCTAAAGTCACCGAATATTATGGATTGCGAAGATTTGCTCTTACACAGTTGTGTTATGTAATCAATATTGCTCTTGTGCAAAGCCTTTCTCATAGACTTCAGCTTTTATAGTTTCTTCTCTTTCAGATTATACAAAGTGGACGACTTATCGTGTCAACCAAATGCGGCCATGTCTTCTGTAGTCAGTGCCTCCGTGACTCCCTTAGAAATGCTAACTCTTGCCCAACTTGTAGGAAAAAACTCAATCACAAACAGTACCATCCAATTTATATATAAGCACTTGAATTCTTCTCAGGACAACCTCAACTGGATCTTGATGAAAATGTCATGCATTTGTGATGCCTTGAAGATTAAAGGAGCAACAGGTTGCCCACCCAGTTGTTGTAAGATGGATTTTTGGAGAATTAACTTGTGCATATCTAAACAGCTTTCTTATGGTCCAGTCATACTGTCAAAAGTAGCTTGTTCGTGTTAAAAGTTCTTGAAGGTCTGCAAACACAGGTTGGTATGTGTCACCAATGAAGCAGCTGATCTGTTTCCTTTTACTTCTTTTGAAGTGCTTGAACATGAGTTCTGGATTTTTTTTATTTCTCAAATGTTTTTAATTACTCCTGCCCCTTCCCCGCCCCCCCCCCCATAAAGTTACATTGCCTACAATATGTATAAATGCTTTCATTTGAATCTTATCATGATGAGGGTGGCAGGCAGCAAATTATTGGAGAGCATTCTGCATGTAGTTTTACCTGCAGTGCAGTTTGTCCAAATAGAATGAGTTCTGTGCCAGGCAAAAACTTAATGCAATATTAAATTGTGTACCAGGGTAATGCATTGAACAAATATGCTGTTAGCCAGCCAATAATCTTTCTTTAACTGGAATTCTTGCAGACGTATACTTAACGGGCTCTGAGGTGTAGAGTAGATCACCAAATTACAGCTTCCATAATGTGAAAGTATTTCGTTTCTGGTATATTGTAACTGCCCAAGAATTATTTGATTTGAATCCCAGTATTGAAGTGTTTCCTAATCTGTGGTGAGATTTCTTACTTTAATACTGTTCAGTGTTTCCCTATAAATATAGCTGAGCAGTAAATTTATGCCTTTTCTCTGGACATGCTGTTTATAAAAAGGTTTTCATCAACTGAATACCAGACTAGACAAATCTTGGTCCTCTCTAAAGCATACCTAGTGTAATGTTTAAAGTTCAGTACATTCACTTTGCTGTGTATTCTGCTTCTATACTGAAAGGTTTTAGGCATATACAGTGCTAACAGTACACTGGTCTGTTTAATCTTAAATATATTTAATTTAGGCTTCAGTCACTGGCTTGGTATTGATGTTGGGGTAGGAATGCTGAACAAGTGCAGTCTAATTGGTCACTCATTGTCTTGAGGATTAAAATGTGCAATAAAGCTTGTATAGCTCTTTTAAACTAAACATTTTGGTCAGGTGCATGTTTTTTTCAAAAAGCTGCATCTGAATCTGCACCGTTAGCCAGTTTGTCATTTATTTTCAGGACTGACTGCTGAGTGCTATTCAATAGAATTTTTATTTCAGCACAAAATTACAAGGAGATATGGTGCCTGGGTGAATTGATGCATTTAACGGTAATACTTCTATATGTGGGCAAGATGTTAACATCAGTTTTCTATGATCTCTGTACATACCTTACACTTGGGCCAATGTTTTGTTCCACGATACAATACAATATAATAACTGAAGGCTAATCTGTGAAACATGAACAAAAATAAACTGCCAGCTACTTTGAATGCTGTTTTAGAATAAATTTTTCAGATTTTTTTACCCTTCCCTTCCCCCCCCCCCCCAAGACTTCTGAAAACAGAATTTCAAGAGGTATGTAATTAACACATACGTAATATTATCTTACTACTCCACCAGTGGGAGAATTGATTGTTTTTAAATTAAAGAAGCTGCTCTAATTAGCCATTTAAACTTTGAAGAGGTGTCTATCCAAGAATACACAATGTTGTGCAGAATATGGCCTTTATGTAGCAATATGGTGACTTACCATGGAGAAATGTAATCCTTGCGCTACTCTCATCCTTATATAATCAGAGATTGCATTACATGGAAAAGCCTGCTGTACTGCAACTTATGCACCCTGGCAATACTCTCTATGTATTAAGAGGATATAATTGCCAGTAATTGCTCTCACTTGCACTGAATTATTTAAACCTAGTGCTGAATGAAGACTTACCTAAAATATTTTCATGACAATGCAAGTAATTTCTTTATCTTTTGTTTATAGAAAAAAACTTTTTTTTTTCTTTTTTCTTTGCATGTCTTGGAAGACAGACTGAGCAAGAACTTTATTCTCTTAAAATTATTCAGAAGCATCTGTCACATGCAGAAAAAGCAGCCCACCATGACACTGTGTAGTAATTTAGGGCCACATACACTCGACTATTAAAACCTCCCAATAATTTATAAATTAAGGTAAATGGCTCTCATATCTGAGCCATCATACTTAAATTACTGTGTACCAGGAAGGCAATAAGAGCATATAAATGTAAAGGATTAAGTCTGGGGTTGTGGTTGAGTAGCATGTCCCTACATCTTTAATTTGAGTACTAGCCTTAGTTTGAATTGTGGTTTTTTTTGCACATTTCCACCATGTAAATATCTCTTTATAGCTTGCATATCAATATATAAACTTACTTGGACTTTAGCTACCACAAACTGTAGAATATTCACAACAAAAGTTTTTAACTTTTGTGGTCCTTATTAAGTGCCACATTTTGTGTACTTGAAAACAAATTTTAAACTCTCAATATCAAAATGGCAAATGTTAAAGTTGCATTATAATTTTAAAAAACTTGAAATAGATATATTTTAATTTCCAGTAAAGGCAGTGGCTCAGTATAGCTTATGAAATTTGCAAGAACTGATTGATAATATAAAGATTTTTTTGATTATGTAAATGTATGTTTTTCACTTGTCATTGTGTATAGTTCAAATTTTCCTGTATTTAATTGTGTTCATATCTGTATGTCAGATCTACTTTGGACTCTGCTGGGTAGGCAAATAATTCATTAACAGATGGAAATAAAACTATTAATTTGTCCAATCAGAAGTACTCCATTTATTTTAGTCAACTTATATTATAATTTGGGGAGGGGGGGAAATTGATTGCATATTCCTAAATCCCAAAGGTTTCAATTTCTTACTTCTTTTGGTCAACATTTCTCTTAGTCTGTCTAATACTTGAGTGTACAATACAAAAGATTTTAAGGCTTGGAAGCCTAATAGGATAACTAAACAATTCAGTGCCGATGTTACCTGTTCAGCACATAATGAAATGTATACCTTGCAATGTAAATTTTTTAAATACAAACTGTCAAGCGGAAGGGAATGAGGAGGATAAGAAAGGAAAGGACAAGAGGCATGTATGAGGGAGTTGAATTTTTAATTGAAAAAGCACACCCTCTTGCCTAAACTTACAAAATTAAGGGGCACAGTACTGCAAAAACACAACTGTTCTTCTCAAATCTTTATTTGGTTTTGTTACTCTGGTCACCTTAAAACTGAAATCTTGTTAAAACTATTTTCTCCAATTTTGCTACTTCTCAGTGCAAATTAGACATGTGTATGTACTCTAGCAATTAACAGAGCATATGCATCAGCATGGTGCCCATATGCACCTGCACTACACCAGAGGGTTACATGTACTCTTAGTAATTCTTAAAATAAATAGTATGTGGTGGACCTGAACAGCTGCTATGTGAGTAAATGTATTGCACTAAATTGTCACTGCTAATAAAACTTAAGTGTGCATGTTTCCTGTTGGTACTTATTTCTAATAGACTGATGCATTTCTGTATCTTCCAGTTGCATTTTCTCTTTTCCTCCCCACTCCTTAATCTCAGGTGTTCTCTCATAGAATGAGCAATGGAGAATCTCTTTTAGCAGTCATAGATTTTATACAATAGAAATTACTTTATTTTAATCTCTTTGAAATTGAATTGATTACATAATTGACCATCTTCTAAGGGGTTGTCTGCTTTCTTCAGCCCCCAACAAATCAGGGACCTGGGAGAGCTTGTGGTGGTCTGGACTGAAAGTGCCACCATATGTGGTTAGCACTCAGCTCTAAGTCTCACTTATGTGACACTTAGCCTGTGTCCCCTTCTCTCTTGGATGGGGAGAGCAGCCTAAAGCTGTAACTGGCTAACACTGAGGAGATGATGATAAGAAGTACTTAGAGTCTCTCCTTCATAACAGCTCAAATTACTGAGGCAGCTGCCCTCGTGTTGTTAAATTGGCCCACAGCCTTGGGGTCCTTCTTAGCTTCCATGCTGCAGTACCCATCTACATACTATGGAGGCAGGGTATGTCCATTTCCATCTGACCAGGTGTAAGCTGTGGCTGTGGTAAGCTATCCATTTCTCACATTAGGACTTTACTACAACAATTCTCTATTAAGGAATGAAGTTTCATTCCTTGACAAACAGCTGATTCAGGCCACCCCTGTGTGGCTACTTTCCTCCACAGGCCAGCTTCACTACCCTATACTGGCTATGTAAAGAACACAGCCCAGTTCAAGGTCTCTTGACTGTCAACATGCTTAATGGAATGGGATCCTATCTATATGAGACTACTTCTCTCTATGACTCTGCCTTCTCTCAGCACCTCCAGTGCACTAGTGCAGTGAAACCCAACCAAGAGAAGGGATAGTCATGAGTATGGGAGATTGAACCTTCATGGAAGCCCAACCAAGTCTATGGAACCTCCTCTCAGATGAAACAAGGACTGTTAACCTCAGTCGCCAAAATTAAATGCAAAACTAAACTCTTTGCAATTCATAGGCTCAGGTAAGAGGGCTTCTGGACAATAAGCAATGTGTATTATGATCTTACCAAAAAACATGAGACAATTGTGCCTTACTCATCTATTCAATTATTTTAATCTTGGCTGTTTACTAGTAAGGAAGAGAGGTGGTAGCAGGCTGACTTTTGGGGGAGATCAGAAACTAACATTTTCAGAGGTTAATACAAGAACCCAGATAGCAGTTACTTTTACTCCACACTGTCCAATACTTTAAAGTATCTCAGCAGTACTCATTTAGACCTACTTCCCATTAACTAGGTTCTGATCTGAGAGGTATATTCCAGTTCAATAGTAGGATTTGCATTTAAAGTGAAAAATAGAGGAACTTTAGTATTTTGTTTGGATTTGGTTTCTATATTTAACATGTACTCTTCATATATCTCCAATTTTCTGTAATTCGCTTTTATTCTCTGATGCTGTGAAGTCCGTTCACAAATTCCAGGTTGTATGGGTGTAGTTTCCTATTCTCTATGGTCTAGGACATGAGCATATCAGCCCCATGCTCAAATCCTTCCACTGGCTCCTAGGCAGCTTCTGGTAACAATTTGTCTTTTTGCCCCTAATTTTCAAAGCAACAGATCAAGCCCCACCAACATTAGAGACTGACTTTTTGCCCTGTGGATCTCTTGTAGGGTATTACAACTCACAAAAATGAATTCTCCAAGAGCTGTGTACAAAATGTTCTTGATCAAGGAATCTTGCTCTGGAACAAATATCCAGAAGAGATTATATGAAGTCTGACCATTTTTAGCAAAAATTGCAGACCTTTCTTCTTTGAAAAAGCCTTTCCAACCTAAAAATGACACTTGCACTTATCCTACTGTGATCTGTGGCAGTACAAAACCCTAACACAGTTGCATAGTCAGACTACCAGCATATCTGTTCTCAGCTGTGAGGCCTTGTGCAAGCCAGGTTGTGGAAGGATACATGTAGGGGCCTCCTTGAGGAGCAAAAGTGTCCATTGGGGTAAAGTACCAGGGAAGGAATGAGCCTGTGTTGGCTGCTGGGGGAGCCTAGAATACCTGACAAGGTGTAGTCCTACAGCAACTGGACTGCCTATGTTATACCTGTCTGGTACAATAGAGCCAAGTCAAGGCTTCCAATGCTACTTTTGCCTCGCTTCCACCAGCATACTACTGTGTGGGGAGCCAGAGGTGAGGCTCAAGATGGCATGAGGATTGGCGAGTCATCCATGTCTCTGTGAAAGACCTTCATTCTCCTCAGTGGTCGTCTTGGCCCAACTTTGTTCTGGTGGACAGGAGAAGGCTTGCCTGAGGGAGAAATTGCCTCAGAAGCAGAGCTACTCCTGAGGCATCATCTGTAAGTCTCCTCTCCCAATCCTTATTATGGTGGAGCCAGGGTGAGCCTTGTACCACCCTATCTCTGCTCCAGAGTTATAAGAGGCCTATGTGGGCAGAAGCTTTTCCTACTGATGAACCTCCTGTGCTTTCCCAGAGGGGGCTGCAAGATTGAAGCAGGTTCAACAGAATGGCACTGTCCAAAGGGAGGGTTAAAACCTGTCTGCTCCTTCTCACCTGTGCATCAGGAAGGAACATAGCGATGAGCATGGTAGTTAGGCAGGGAGGGAATGTGGGCATTTGAGGAAAGTAAGAATGTGCATGGTCACTGGGGCTGAAAAAATGGGTGAAAAGGGGAAGGGGGGTAGAGACGGTGGTTGTATGTCATTGTCAGCTCCTTTAATCACTGGCTTCTCCTTGAGCCTGTCACCCAAGGTTGACTGTGCCAAATAGAAGGGTGAGTGATGTGATGTGAATAGCTGTCTACTAGGCACAGGACTGAAAACACCAGCTCTGTTCCCAGGAGCTGCCAAATATCTCTCAACTACATTACGTTGCTCAGACATGGGTTGAATTCAGACTGGCACCTTAGAGATAAAAACCACTCTCGTTCAGTCTCATTACACAATCTGCTGCCACGGTTAGTACCCATCATTTTAAAGGATTCTGGTCACCAGGAATGAGATCAAAAGAAGAGAGAATTAAGATGAAACCAAGAAACATGCTCTGGGTGATAGCATAGCTTCCCTCCCTCAACGCACCCTTTTAGATTACATTATTTTTTTTGCAACAGTAATATTTATAACAAGCCAAATATAATGAACCCAAATGTAATGACTGCACCAAGAATAAAGGTACAAAGTTGAATGCGTACCTGCATGAACATGACTATGGCAAGATTTCACCTGACTTCCACCAGACTATGGAGGCCTGCTGTATTACTGCTAACTGCCAAAGCAGGAACGAGGGCTGTTTTGGGGAACTTACGAATCTCCCTTTGGACATAAAGGTAAGAAATAGCATTCTTGCAAATTCTAACAGCATTTCAAGATAACTTTACACCAGTGCTTATGTATAGGACTCATTTCTTAACTCTTCAGTGCTGGGATTGTGTGTGTGCATGCATGCACAATGCCCAGCCCGCTGGGGCCTTGATATGACTGGAGCATCTGTATATTATGGCAATGCAAATATTTCAACATAAACAGAGGTTCCACAGTTGTGTCTAATCTTCAGATTGCATAATCCATAATTGATTAGGGAAAATTACTTTGTTTTTAAAATTTTCAAGAAATTCAAGCCTGGACTTTCCTTACCTTCCTACAAGGTCTGTCTACCTCACTGAGAGCTGAAATAGGTGAACTATTCTGAAGCTGAATGGAGCAGCTTCTGAGGTGGTTTAAATCAGTGTAATTCCAATGGATTCTGATGGTAGGTGGGTAAATGTCTTGTGTAAAATTGAAAACTGTCACTTGCATGATATTGGGGTGGCTCAGTTGCTGGATGATTTGAATACTAAAGGATGTGCTATGTGACTTTGACTTTCGTTTTGCCGTATGAATCCAGCATAGACTCAAGAATATCTATTTATATGGGAAGAATAACTTTGGTAAAGGAGTCTGTGTCTCTGAGTTCATTAGTCTGATTCTATTAGTCAAACCAAGTGTAGTTCCTCTGCCGAACTCTGTTTTTATTTGCTTGCATTAATTTGCTGATGCATATGCTATGGAGATAAGAGGGCACCTTACTCACTATAAATATTTTATCCATATTTTTGGCGGAAACATGAAGCAAATCACATATGAACCCTAGCACACTAGAGTCTCCATCTTGCTCAGATTTACTTAGAAATCAAGTTTTTTTTCCTACAATATTGGTTAACATATTGGTTGGGTAGTGACTTTTCTTGAGGTCAACATAGAGGCTTCCTGATGATATTGGTAACTTCCTTTTTAAATCCTTTAATGTTTTTCCTCTGATCAAGGGATTAAATTACAATTTTGAAAAGTGAGAGGGGAAGAAGGTTGGGGGGGGATTCTTGTTTGGTGGTTCTTGGAGGCTAGTGGAGAGCTTGCCAATTGCCATTTATATAAAGGAAGGTTTGGGGCACTATGGTGTGTCCAGATTAATTTTTAGAGTCTTTCCCCCATCTAATCTTAAGAAAAGCAGCCAGTTAGTGCCAACTGTGTGGGTAGTGATGTGTGATGTGGACAGCTTTTTTTACTCAGTTTTGTAGCATCAAATGCAGTTCCCATTTCAAAGAGGGTACTGAAAATAACAGCATAGTAACATCTTCATCAGTACACACTGAGTAAAATGGGCAACAACATAAAGATGAAAGGCCCTATAGCCAACACTAAATCCCTAGGCCAAATACCCTAGAATTCAACTCAGTGTATTTTTTATTTTCTTATTCAGAATTTACCTTACCTCAAAGTTGTGGATGGGACCATTTAAAATCAGATATATTATGAAAAATCTGTACAGAGCAGCTGCCTTTTTTCTAAATGTGTTTTTTTTTTTCTTTCCCGGTACAAGTGCATGCATTAGGTATGAGCAAACTAATAAAGTGCTTTAAGAGCCATTGGTAAACAGAAGCCCACAGGCCATGTATTGATTTCATGAACGGTATAAGGAGTCAAGCAAACTGGTAGCTGTAGAGTTGAATTTGTGTCAGTAGGTTTTCAAAAGTTTGCTCTAACTACGTTGCAAATGTTTATAGAGGAATTTGCATTTCTCTTAATCCATCCAATGCAGAGTTGGTTCACGTGTTCGTGAAAGAACTCTTAACTGCACAAAGAAACAGACAGATGTAGCACATACCTTCTCCAGCAACAGAGCTGCCTAATGTGCATTATATGGCAGAATTCCAACCTTCCTTTTGCTTTGAAGACATCATGAAATAAACAGGGGAGTGTCATTTACATTCCCAGAAAATGCAAGGGAAAATGTCAACATGGCCTTAAGACTCTGTGCTAAGCTACTGATCCTAATGGTCAGGCCAGATGAGTCTCAATTTATTAGGGATATAAAAGACTGGGCCTGATCCAAACTCATCGAAGTAAATGGAAAGATGCCCCTGAAATCAATAGGATTTGGTTCAGGCCCTGCCTGAGGCAGGAGAACTAGAAGGGACAGGAAGCCCCATAGGACAGTCTCTGGAGAATAACTGCCACCCTGTCTCATGGATCTGCTAATAATGTATCTGAAGTGAAAGATTTAATTGCAAACCCCAAGAAGGATGTAAATTATGGACATACACATCCTGTGGAGAAATGGCACAGAGATGTGGCTGGTTCACTATGGTCTATTTTAAATAGATTCTGTGATCAAAATGTTAGACATGCAGCTTGTATGAATTTGTTTCTCAGGAGTGGAGACAGCTGAATTTTAAAACTAGCCTTAGGTGAGGGTTTAAGTCATCCAGTTTTATCAAATCTCCTTAATTTGACAGGATAGAGAAGAGGATCTTCAATTTGGCAGATTAAAGGGTGATGACAATTTGTTTCTTTCAAGCATTTCAGATGCCTGCTTTGCATCCAACCATTAGCACACCTCTCCGTTGATCTAACTGGGCCTAGGTCTCTAGGGGAAGACACAGTTCTACTACTTAGGAGAGAGCTCCTGGTGCTAAATAAGAGGGCTCATGAATTACAGCCAGGCCATTAGGAGATATGGTTTACACACAATAATTCTTCATACACTTTTAGCTAGAATGCACGAGGTGCTTTTACAGTGGTGAGGACAGTGTGTGCATCAGTGGGGATAGCTCGTTGATTCTTCAAACCTATATTCCTTTGGTCTTCTAAATTTATTTAGCACTTTAAAGGTGGGCAGAATCCCAGTGCAAGGGAAATAGCCATTTAAAACTGTATGAATATAGCACAATTGCTTAGACAGATAGGGGGACTATGTAGGAGGCTGTTACTCTTCAGAGCCAGTGATTTTTATTTCTGGTGTACAGAGATCAACAAGTTTCTTAAACACTAGGCACACCAAAGCAAGAGATGTAAATTGTTGACCATAGCTGTTATCCTAGCAGGAACTTTAGAGAGCAATTATAGCATCAACATAGACTTGGGTGAGCCAAAAAATGGGTTTGCTTCATTCCCAACCCAAACTCAAGCAGGCAATTTTTCTCCAACTTTCTTACCATATCGGAGTGCCCATCTGCTATTTGCTCACAGTTTGGAGGATCTTCTAAGAGAAAAGACTAGTGGCCTGATTTCCAGAGGTGCTGAGCACCAACCACTGCCACTGAAGCCAGGGGAAGCTGTGAGTGCTCTGCGTCTATGATAAATCGGGCCACGGGTAATCATATAAATGTCTGCTGTATGTGCAATAGAAATTTAAAAAACAAGCAAATAGGATGATTGGGTGCATTATTAAAAGCATAGAAAACAATGCAGAATGTACTATTATGACATGATACTGATGTCTTAGAGTTGCACATGCCTTTCTTGGATGTGTTTATCATTTCTTGGTCTCTGTTAACCTTCCCATTGCAGCTTTCTTCAAAGTTACCTTGCAAACATAATGTTTATCTTTGTCAATTCTGACACCTATAATTGTAGAATTTTACATAGATAATTTAACTAAAACTGATTTTTCTAGGACATGGTGTTTTGAATATTTGGAATGGACATGGCTGTCTCTGCCACATCTTTGCACTAATCCTTGGAACTGGCAAATACTTTCAAGTCCAGACTTCTACCAGAGTCCTTAACAAGTAAGAGGCCTTTCTATTAACACATTCTCTTATAAAATCGGATATATTCCAGGTCCCTGGACCTATGGGGATTTACTTAGCCTGGGCTACCCCAGTCTGCGTTGGTGTCAACAGCCACAGTTAAATGGACTTAGATGTGGTGTAGTCTGCTGGGGAAGAAAAGCCCACTCAGCTGCCATAGCCTAGGTACCAAAATGGGAACACTGCAACTTTCATTTTCGCTTTTACAGCTCAGACGTGGCTTCATCCCCAGCTAGGCACAGCTCCTACTGTTGCCCTTAACTCAGCCACTGAGTTTTGTCAATGTCTTGTTGCCTCCTCACAACCAAAACCGCCACAGCCTGTAGCTCATGTGTAAGCTGCTTCATTTTCAGTTTAAACCAATTTTATTGAAAAATTCCCAGGTTTTACAAAAAGTATTCAGTTTTTCTACTTTTCACCCTACTTTCGTATCATTCAAATACATAAAAAATAACTTGTTTTATTAGGAAAATACAATACGTTGCATGATATGATAATACATTAGTCTGTGTGCATGTGCATATGCAAAGCTGTTGAGGTGAGACTAGGTATTAGTCTAGAAGATACACACAATAAACAGACACACACGGAAGCTCTGAAGCGAGTGCACTTTTGAACATACTGATGAATCTCACGTCCATTACGTACACATTTCAAGATGTTAGATCTTGCAACCGTTATCTGCTGAGACCCTAAAATGGGATGAAAATGAAAATCTCTATCGGAATGTTTCAGAACACAAGTAAATATTCGAAAGTTTAAAAATAACAAACAGGAGAAATGGATCAAGTTGAGTGTATGTGGCTGCAAATGGTGTGGCCCAATTATTTAAATGTAAATATTTATAGGCTAATAGTTTTAAGTCTACAACAGCAAACTGTTTGTTCAAATGAAAATTTTTAAATGAGATATATTGTTTTCTTAGACTCAGAGATGGCATTGTATTTTAAGTTCTGTTTTAGTTCCTGCAGCAAAGCACACTGATGAATGGAATTCAAAGCATGAATCTACTTAGTACTTTTCTCCTGTCTTTCCGTTCACCAAAATAAACCCTGATATTTACCCAGAAACATTATTATAGTTTTTTTGCACTGATTTTTGCCTGTTTTTATCGTTGTGGTAATAAACACTGATAAATTCCTGGGGAAAATGAAAACTGAAAACGAAGGGCTCTACTCATGCAATAGACAGCAACAAGGTTAACAAAACAAGCATCACCTTACACAGATAATGCACAAACATTGATATGAAGCTGAACTTATTTCATTGCAACTTCTGATGACTTTTAGGACACAATACTAAGTGTATTTGTGCACTCCAGATTCTTATTTGGCGGAAGCACTTGCCTTTTTTCAGTGGCAGGGGACAGGTACAGAGTGCATTTTATTTGTGCCAACTGTTTACTCTTTGTAATATATGCCCATATATGATGGTGATAGGAGTAGTAAATATGTCAAAGAAAAGCAATATAGGTATGCATGCCAGAACTGATCCTGCAATTTTCAGGTGTGGTCATTTCATCTTAACAGGGCACAGTTAAGTTGAATTTTTGAACCAAAACTAAGTTTATGGGGGAACAGGGCTGGCTCTGGCTTTTTTGCCACCCCAAGGGTAAAAAGGGGGGTGCCAGAACGGAAAAGCGGAGGGCTGAGGAGGGAACGGCCTGGCCGGAGTGGCAAAGCGGGGGGGGGGAGGGGCAGGGAAGAGCGGAAACCTGCAGCGTGCTCAGTGCGGCAAAGCAAGAAAAAAAAAAACAACTTGTGGGGTGGCCAGAGCCAGGGTGCAGGGGGGACTCCCTGTGCTACAGATGTGCCCCCTGCTAGTGGAGGGGAGGGAACAGGGAGGGGGAGAGAAGTGGGGCAGCCAGGGCTTCAGCAGGGCGCTCGCCATGCGGCCCCAACCGCCGCACTGCCTGCTGGGAGGGCTCCATGCCACTCCAGTCAGTGGGGAGGGAAGGACGCGGGCTGCCAGGCTTGCTGCAGACCTGGCACTGACTAGGGCAGAGGGAGGGCGCAGCCTGCTCCCAGCAGGGTGCTCCTCTCCTCCATGTCGCCGCCCCCTACAGGGTGGCCAGAGTGCTTTATTTTTTTTTTTGTTCACTGGCCATGCTGCCCTAGGATTGAGCGAAATGCCACCCCGTAGAATCTGCTGCCCCAAGCATGAGCTTTCTCGGCTGGTGCCTGGAGCCGGCCCTGAGGGAGAAGGTGGTTTAAAAAAAACTTTTTATGAAACAATAAACAGGTTTTTTTGATTCACTTTTTATTCCTACGGATTTTCATTTTATTTTTATTTAATAACACTGAATTAGTTCAGGAAAACCTGCAAATGAAACCTGAGTAGAAACAAATGTGAAACTGACTAGTCTATTTTCATTGTGTAAACTGAGAAATTTGAAGACAGTAAACAAACAGGACAGCACTAATGGTGAAAAGTAAATTGTTATTTGTAAATAGCACTGATTTAATAATCTCAAGTGATATTAGTAACATATGTAACAAACTTTTTTTGAAATATGATCTTTAAGCTGTTTGTTACGTACAGGAAATATGGAAGCTGTTCAGAGAAAAGCCATGATGATGCTTAGAGGCCTTGGTGGAATTTACACATCAAAAGAGATGTAAAATCTAGGTTTATTTAGCCTGACAAGGCAACAATTAAAGGCGATTTAATTAGTGTACCTAACAGTGTTACGTAGTATAACAACTGATCCTATAATATGAAAGCAAGGGATTACGCGAAGTTAATGGCAAACTTTTTAAAAGAAGTGATCGCTATTTGTTACTTTGCACCTGAAAGTGTGCTAAGCACTCCTCTGGAGACACAGAAGTTGCTCCCTCAAATAGCTTACTGTCTAACTTTAAATGTGACACAAGCAGTACAGAGTGACAAATGAGGAAGGTTAAAGGTCACAGCAGTAGGATTATGTAACCCCCAAAGCATCAGTTTAAAAATAGCACCCAATGTAAGGCTTGAATGCTGCTTGATCTCAGACACTCAGAATGGAACATGAGCGTAGGTGCAGGGCCGGTGCTTCCATTTAGGTGACTTAAGCAGTCGCCTAGGGCACCAGGATTTGGGAGGGCAGCAGACTACTCCAGTGGACTGGATTCTGTCTAGATCCTCCCACCACTGCCACTCATGACATAACCTTAGTCCCAGATTTGGACCTTAGCGTCCAAAATATGGGGGCTAGCATGAAAAACCTCCAAGCTTAGTTACCAGCTTGGACCTGGTACCTGCTGCCACCACCCAAAAAATTAGAGTGTTTTGGGGCACTCTGGTCCCCCTGAAAAACCTTCCCTGGGGACCCCAAGACCCAAATCCCTTGAGTCTCACAACAAAGGGAAATAATCCTTTTTCCCTTCCCCCCTCCAGGTGCTCCTGGAGAGATACACAGACACAAGCTCTGTGAAACTACACAGAGACTCCCCCCTCTCTGTTCCCAATCCTGGAAACAAAAAGTACTTTCCTATTCCCCCAGAGGGAATGCAAAATCAGGCTAGCAATCCAACACACAGATCTCCCCGATTTCTTCCTCCCACCAATTCCCTGGTGAGTACAGACTCAATTTCCCTGAAGTAAAGAAAACTTCAACAGGTCTTAAAAGAAAGCTTTATATAAAAAGAAAGAAAAATACATACAAATGTGCTCTCTGTATTAAGATGATACAACACAGGGTCAATTGCTTAAAAGAATATTGAATAAACAGCCTTATTCAAAAAGAAGACAAATCAAAGCATTCCAGCACTTATATTCATGCAAATACCAAAGAAAAGAAACCATAGAACTTACTATCTGATCTCTTTGTCCTTACACTTAGAAACAGAAGACTAGAAAGTAGAACTACTTCTCCAAAGCTCAGAGAAAGCAGGCAGACAGACACAAAGACATAGACACAAACTTCCCTCCACCCAAAGTTGAAAAAATCCGGTTTCCTGATTGGTCCTCTGGTCAGGTGCTTCAGGTGAAAGAGACATTAACCCTTAGCTATCTGTTTATGACACGCCCCCCAAATTGCAGACAGTGGGGAAGCTCACTGGCGGCGATTTCCTTCTAGAACTTGAAAATAAACAGATTAATACAACACATACACCTTTACATATACCACTAAGTATATAACTAACAGACTTCTACATTTTAAGAACACTTTTTAACTACTGAATTCTGGGAAACTCTCACGGGAGAGTGCATCAGCTACTTTGTTAGAAGCGAGTGTGATGTGTTGAATTTCAAAATCAAAATCTTGGAGAGCTAAACTCCAACGAAGAAGTTTCTTGTTGTTCCCCTTGGCAGTATGAAGCCACTTTAGTGCAGCATGGTCAGTTTGTAGTTGGAACCGCCGTCCCCAAACATATGGGCGTAGCTTTTCCAGGGCGTACACAATGGCATAGCATTCCTTTTCACTGACTGACCAGTGACTTTCCCTCTCAGACAGTTTCTTGCTGAGAAACACGACAGGATGGAAGTTGTGATCTGTTGCTTCCTGCATGAGCACCGCTTCTATACCACGCTCAGATGCATCTGTGGTTACTAGGAATGGCTTGTCAAAATCCGGGGCCCTGAGCACAGGGTCAGACATGAGCATCGCCTTAAGCTGGGTAAAGGCCTTTTGACACTCATCAGTCCACTTAACGGCATTTGGCTGGGTCTTTTTGGTCAGGTCGGTCAATGGGGCAGCGATTTGGCTGTAGTGTGGTACAAATCGCCTGTAGTATCCGGCCAAGCCTAAGAAGGATTGGACCTGCTTCTTTGACTTTGGGACAGGCCACTTTTGGATAGCATCCACCTTGGCCTGTAGGGGGTTTATGGTTCCTCGACCCACCTGGTGCCCCAGGTAAGTCACTCTGTTTTGGCCTATTTGACACTTTTTGGCCTTAACAGTTAGTCCGGCCTGCCTGATGCGCTCAAAGACCTTTTCCAGGTGTAGTAGGTGTTCGGGCCAGGAGTCTGAAAAAATGGCCACATCATCGAGGTAGGCAACTGCAAATTCTCCCAGTCCAGCTAGTAGACCATCTACCAGCCTCTGGAAGGTGGCGGGTGCATTTCGAAGGCCGAAAGGAAGGACATTGAATTCATACACCCCCGCATGGGTGACGAATGCTGATCTCTCCTTGGCAGGTTCATCTAGCGGTACTTGCCAGTACCCCTTGGTTAAGTCTATTGTAGAGATGAACTGGGCACGTCCCAACTTCTCCAATAGCTCATCGGTGCGTGGCATTGGATAGTTGTCCGGACGAGTTACCGCATTTAGCTTACGGTAGTCCACGCAAAAGCGTATTTCCCCATCTGGTTTGGGTACCAGAACCACTGGAGATGCCCATGCACTGGTAGATGGGCGGATTATACCCATCTGTAGCATGTTCTGGATCTCCCGTTCTATAGCAGCTTGGGCATGAGGAGACACTCGGTAGGGTGGGGTTCTGATTGGGTGAGCATTACCTGTATCAATGGAGTGGTATGCCCGTTCAGTCCGTCCTGGGGTGGCTGAGAACAATGGGGCGAAGCTAGTGCACAGCTCCTTGATTTGTTGCCGCTGCAGACGTTCCAGGGTGGTTGAGAGGTTCACCTCTTCCATGCCACCGTCTTTTTTTCCCGTCGTAGTAGACACCGTCAGGCCACTCAGCATCCTCTCCCTGGACTGTAAACTGACAAACCTGTAAGTCTCTGGAATAGAAAGGCTTGAGAGAATTAACATGGTACACTTTAGGCTTTAGTGAGGAATTGGGAAATGCTATGAGGTAGTTTACAGCTCCCAGGCGCTCTTGGACCGTGAATGGCCCTTCCCATGATGCTTCCATCTTATGGGTCTGTTGCGCCTTCAAGACCATAACCTGGTCTCCTACCTTGAAGGAACGTTCTCTGGCATGTCTGTCATACCAGGCCTTTTGCTCTTCCTGAGCATTCTTTAGGTTCTCTCTAGCAAGGGCTAAAGAGTGTCGGAGGGTGCTTTGTAGGTTGCTTACAAAGTCCAGAATGTTAGTTCCTGGAGAAGGCGTAAACCCCTCCCATTGCTGCTTCACCAACTGTAATGGCCCCTTAACCTCGTGACCATACACAAGTTGAAATGGTGAAAACCCTAAACTGGGATGTGGTACAGCCCTGTAGGCAAACAGCAACTGCTGCAACACTAGGTCCCAATTATTGGAGAATTCGTTGATGAATTTTCGTATCATGGCCCCCAAAGTTCCATTGAACCTTTCCACCAGGCCATTGGTTTGATGGTGGTACGGGGTGGCAACCAAGTGATTCACCCCATGAGTTTCCCACAGTTTTTCCATGGTCCCTGCCAGGAAATTAGACCCTGAATCTGTAAGGATGTCAGAGGGCCAACCTACCCTGGCAAAGATGTCTGTTAGGGCCAGGCACACAGTGTTAGCCCTGGTGTTGCCTAGAGCTACTGCTTCTGGCCATCGGGTAGCAAAGTCCACTAAAGTCAGTACGTACTGCTTTCCTCTGGGCGTCTTTTTTGGGAAAGGGCCCAGAATATCCACAGCTACTCGCTGAAATGGGACCTCAATTATGGGGAGTGGCTGGAGAGGGGCCTTGACCTGGTCTTGAGGCTTTCCCACTCTTTGGCATACCTCACAAGACCGGACATACTTGGCAACGTCCTTGCCCATCCCCCCCCAGTGGAAGGACTTCCCCAACCGGTCCTTGGTTCTGTTCACCCCAGCATGGCCACTGGGATGATCATGGGCTAAGCTTAAGAGCTTCCCCCGGTACTTAGTTGGAACCACCAACTGTTTTTGCGGCTGCCATTCTTCCCGGTGTCCACCAGAAAGAATTTCCTTGTATAAAAGTCCTTGGTCTATAACAAACCGGGATCGATTAGAAGAGCTGAGAGGCGGTGGGGTGCTCCGTGCCGCCGCCCAAGCTTTCTGAAGGCTGTCATCCGCTTCCTGCTCAGTCTGGAACTGTTCCCTTGAGGCTGGGGTCACCAGTTCTTTCTCAGACTGTGGACTTGGGCTTGGTCCCTCTGGAAGCGATGTAGGTGATGGGGTTGTTTCCGTTACTGGTGAACCGCTCTCCGCTGGTGCACCTGAGGGTATTTCAGGCTCTGGCTGAGCCTTTTGGGTATGGCTGTCTGTTGCTTCTGCCAGTTCTGGCTCGCTGGCGCCCTCTGGCTTTGAGTTTGAAGATGTGGTTGCACTTGCTGGTGCTGGTTGCTGTTCCAGTTCCGGGCCTGGGACTGGAGATGCTGTGGCTGGTTCAGTGGTAGGCATGGAATCCGGGTCCACTACCTCTGTCTGGGTCTCTGGTAACACAGACGGGGCGTCTGTGGACGGCTCAGGAACAGGAATGGGTCTGGAAGCTTGCCTGGTTTGGCTACGTGTAACCATTCCCACTCTCTTGGCCCGCCTCACCTGGTTGGCCAAGTCTTCCCCCAGTAACATGGGGATAGGATAATTGTCATAGACTGCAAAAGTCCACATTCCTGACCAGCCTTTGTACTGGACAGGCAGTTGAGCTGTAGGCAAGTCTACAGCTTGTGACATGAAGGGGTAAATTGTAACTTTGGCCTTTGGGTTGATGAATTTGGGGTCAACGAAGGATTGGTGGATAGCTGACACTTGTGCCCCCGTGTCTCTCCACGCAGTAACCTTCTTTCCGCCCACACTCAAATTTTCCCTTCGCTCCAAGGGTATTTGAGAGGCATCCGGGCCTGGGGATCTTTGGTGTGATGGTGGTGTAATGAATTGCACTCGCATGGTGTTCTTGGGACACTTGGCCTTGATATGTCCCAGTTCATTACACTTAAAGCATCTTCCATCTGATGGGTCACTGGGCCGAGGTGAGTTACTGGAGACTGGTGAGGTTGAAAGGTAGGGTATCTGTGGCTTTACTTGGGTGGTATGTGGGGTCTTTGGCTGTCCTCGGTTGTAGGGTTTATGGTCTGTGTGCCCCCTGGGGTAATCGTTCCCCTTGACAGTAGCTTTCTTGCTTTCTGCCAGTTCCATCCATTTGGCTCCAATCTCCCCCGCCTCAGCGATATCTTTGGGATTTCCATCTTGTATGTACCGTGTGATGTCTTCAGGAACACCATCCAAGAACTGCTCCATTTGTATGAGGAGGTTCAGTTCTTCCAAGGTTTGAATGTTGTTTCCTGTTATCCAGGCCTCATAGTTTTTTGCAATGTAGTAGGCGTGTTTGGGAAATGACACCTCTGGTTTCCACTTTTGGGTTCTGAAGCGCCGACGGGCATGATCTGGGGTTATCCCCATTCGGTATCTGGCCTTGGTTTGAAAAAGTTTATAGTCATTCATTTGCAGCTTAGGCATTTCAGCTGCCACCTCTGCTAAAGGTCCACTGAGCTGTGACCTCAATTCTACCATGTACTGGTCTTCGGGGATGTTGTACCCAAGACAGGCTCTTTCAAAATTTTCCAAGAAGGCCTCGGTGTCATCACCTGCCTTGTAGGTGGGAAATTTCCTGTGCTGTGGAGCAATAATTGGCGCCGGGTTGTTAGGGTTGGCTGGCACATGCAGCCCAGCTTTTGCCAACTCCAGTTCATGTTTTCTCTGTTTTTCCTTCTCTTCATTCTCTTTTTGTTGTTTTTCCATTTCTTGGCGGTGGGCCAACTCTTCTTCTGCTTGTTTCCTTCAGTAGGCCACCTCTTCTTCTTCTAGTTTTCTTTTGTGTGCTGCCTCTTGGGCTGCCTGTTCTCTTTGGAAGGCTGCCAGTTTGATGCTTTCTTCCTTTTCTTTCATCTCCATCTCTTTTTGTTTTATTTCCAGTTCCTGTTTGTGTTTTTCCATCTCTCGCCTGTGTTCAGCTTCTTTGATTTGCTCTTCGGCCTCAATTTTTGCCTTAGAAGTCATGGTTCCTGTTTTCTTGTGTTGGGGTGCCCTCCGGTGTTTATCTTCTGAACTGGCAGGTTCTCTGTTGCCTCCTGGAGTCTGCCTAGCAACAGTGCCTTTTTTCCCTTTCTCTCTCTAGCTAATGTTCAATGAAGGGAAACCAGAAAAACCACTTTATTTGCATGCATATAAGTGCTGGTACTTGCCTCCTAATGGGAGGGCTATTGCATGACAAAAGACCCTTAACAGTTTGGTAATGGCTTCTTGCTTAACATGCAAGCCACAAACTGCCAGAGAGAGCAGGAAAAAAAAAGCCCTTAGCAGAGAAAAGAAAAATATAATATTCCTACTGGCTTCTGGATTCTGTCTAGATCCTCCCACCACTGCCACTCATGACATAACCTTAGTCCCAGATTTGGACCTTAGCGTCCAAAATATGGGGGCTAGCATGAAAAACCTCCAAGCTTAGTTACCAGCTTGGACCTGGTACCTGCTGCCACCACCCAAAAAATTAGAGTGTTTTGGGGCACTCTGGTCCCCCTGAAAAACCTTCCCTGGGGACCCCAAGACCCAAATCCCTTGAGTCTCACAACAAAGGGAAATAATCCTTTTTCCCTTCCCCCCTCCAGGTGCTCCTGGAGAGATACACAGACACAAGCTCTGTGAAACTACACAGAGACTCCCCCCTCTCTGTTCCCAATCCTGGAAACAAAAAGTACTTTCCTATTCCCCCAGAGGGAATGCAAAATCAGGCTAGCAATCCAACACACAGATCTCCCCGACTTCTTCCTCCCACCAATTCCCTGGTGAGTACAGACTCAATTTCCCTGAAGTAAAGAAAACTTCAACAGGTCTTAAAAGAAAGCTTTATATAAAAAGAAAGAAAAATACATACAAATGTGCTCTCTGTATTAAGATGATACAACACAGGGTCAATTGCTTAAAAGAATATTGAATAAACAGCCTTATTCAAAAAGAAGACAAATCAAAGCACTCCAGCACTTATATTCATGCAAATACCAAAGAAAAGAAACCATAGAACTTACTATCTGATCTCTTTGTCCTTACACTTAGAAACAGAAGACTAGAAAGTAGAACTACTTCTCCAAAGCTCAGAGAAAGCAGGCAGACAGACACAAAGACATAGACACAAACTTCCCTCCACCCAAAGTTGAAAAAATCCGGTTTCCTGATTGGTCCTCTGGTCAGGTGCTTCAGGTGAAAGAGACATTAACCCTTAGCTATCTGTTTATGACAGGAGGGTCCGCTGATCCCGTGGCTCCAGCGGGACCAGCGGACCGTCCACAGGCACGCCTGCAGGAGGTCCACCGGAGCCACAAGACAGTGAGCCGGCCCTTCGCCTAGGGCGCCAAAAACCCTGGCGCCGCTCCTGGGTAGGTGGCCCATATCAGAGGATAAGGGGCCTACTACTGCTGTTAGACTGAGACATGCAACAGTTTGGTTTCCTGAGTACAGTAACTCCTCACTTAAAGTTGTCCCAGTTAACCTTGTTTTTGATAAGTTGCTGATCAGTTAGGGAACATGCTCGTTTAAAGTTGTTCAGTGTTCCCTCCTAACATCATTTGGCAGCCACCTGTTTTGTCCACTGCTTGCAGGAAGAACAGCCTGTTGCAGCTAGCTGGTGGGGGCTTGGAACCAGGGTGGACTGGCAGCCCCCTTAACAGCCCCCTACTCCCCTAAGTTCCCTGTGCAGCAGCTGCCCAGCAGGCTAGCAATTGAAGCTGCCCCTCCCCCCACTGCCATGTGCTGCTCCTGCCCTCTCCCTTGGAGCTGCTTCCCTTGCTGTGCGAGGGGGGGGCAGGGGGAAGGGAGGGGAATAATGTCAGGGTGACCCCCTAGTCCTACACACTGCTTACCCCTTCTCTATATAGAGCAGGGTAGGGACAGGGATGGAGAGAAACAGACGGAGCCTGGGGGGCAACAGCTGCTCTCTCAACATCCTGATCCACTTAAAAAGACAATGCATTTAAGAATGGGTCAGCTTACTTAAAGGGCCAGTGTGCATCTCTCTCTCCCTCCCACCCACACAAAGTGTGTGTGTGTGTGTCTCTCTCTCTCTCTCTCTCTCTGCTGTGCTGTCTCCCTTCCCTCCTGTTCGTGCTGTCTTGTGTGAGAGGCTACATTAACAACGCGTTAACTCTTGAGGGCTCAGCTGAGTGCTAGTTCATCATTTAGCACAGGGATTCTCAAACTGGGGGTCAGGACCCCTCAGGGGGTCATGAGGTTATTACATGGGGGGGTTGTGAGCTGTCAGCCTCCAGCCCAGTGCCTCCAGCATTTGCAATAGTGTTAAATATATAAAAAGTATTTTTAATTTATATGGGCGGGGGGTGAAAGTAGAATGAATTATATTGTAAAAATAGAAAGGGTTAAAGAAATGCTATGTGTACCTTTAAGCAAAAGAGCTGAAATCTTAAAATACAGGTGTCAGGAAGAGGAACATTAAGGTATAAACAATGAGCTAATGGTGAAACATTAGCCAGAGATTGGTAAAAGTTAGCAAGGAAATTAACTATGCATATCTAGCCTCTGGTGAACTTGTCATTTCTGCTCCCTTTGTTATCTTGTCAAGTTTGCTCCCTTTTGAGCTGTATTAATTGAGATAGTTTGTGTCTTGCATGGTGCTCACATTATCTGGGTGTTATCAGCAGAGCGCTGTGCTAATTAAAACAGAGTGGTCTGGCAAACTGTGAGTCCTGAGTCTAACTTTGACAGGGGGTTGCACTCAGAGGCTTGCTATGTGAAAGGGGTCACCGGTACAAAAGTTTGAGAACCACTGTTTTAGCAGCAAGGCATTCCCTGGGACATATCCCACCCTCTTCCACTATCTAACTTCACCCCCTCAACCAAGCTTCACAATCATCATAGCTGTGAACAGTATTGAAGTGTTTGTTTAAAATGTATTCTGTGTGTATATCTATATAATACAGGGGTTGGCAACCTCTGCCATGTGGCTCGCCTAAGTAAGCACTGTGGCGGGCTGGGCCAATTTGTTTACTTGCCACATCAGCAGATTCGGCTGACCGTGGCTCCCATTGGCTGCAGTTTGTCATCCCAGGCCGATGGGGGCTGCGGGAAGCAGCATGGGCTGAGGGATGTGCTGGCTGCAGCTTCCTGCAGTCCCCATTGTCCTGGAGTGGCGAACCGCAGCCAGTGGGAGCCGCCATTGGCCGAACCTGCCAATGCGGCAGGTAAACAAACTGGCCCGGCCCACCAGGGTGCTTACCCTTGCGAGCCGCTTGCCAAAGGTTGCCAACCCCTGACATAATATATAGCTTTTTGTCTAGTGAAAAAAAATTCCTCTGGAACCTAACCCTCCCTATTTACATTAATTCTTATGGGGAAATTGGATTTGCTTAACATTGTTTCGCTTAAAGTTGCATTTTTCAGTAACATAACTACAAGGTTAAGTGAGGAGTTACTGTATTGAAATGTTTCAGTCTGACCCAAGTTATTGGGCTCAATACAGGTAACTGGCTGAAATGTAATAGGCTGTGATATACAGAAGGTCAGAGTAGATGATCTAATGGCCCCTGCTGGCCATAAATTCTGAAATCTATAAAATTTAGCCTTTTAGCTGAAGTGGTAGAGGGTCGTGCTTTTAATGCTGTAGATCTTAAGCTGAAACTCTATGGACAACCCAATTTAAATTACAGCTTGGGAGTTCTCTGGGTGCTTGAGCTAAGGATTTTTTTAAAATAAGTATAAAGGAAGGAAGGAAGAGAGGTCTGAGTATATATTCTTGCCTTACATGGAGCAAGTTATATACAGAAAGTGCAGGTGTTATACCCTCGGGGACCAGGCTCAGATTTTGAAAGAAAACATCCAGAATTTTTGGAATTTTAGCCTTTCCTGGGAGCTTCCTGCAAGCCAAGCCCTCTCTGTCCCCAGTTACATGCAGGGCCGGCTCCAGGCACCAGCTCAGCAAGCAGGTGCTTGGGGTAGCCCAGGGGAAGAGGCGGCACATCCAGCAATTTGATGACAGGTCCCTCGATCCCTCTTGGGGAAGGAAGGACCTGCCACCGAATTGCTGCCGAAGAAGAAAGTGGCACAATGAGCTGCTGCCGATCACGCTCACGGTTTTGTTTTTTTTTTCGCCGCTTGAGGCAGCAAAAACCATGGAGCCAGCCCTGGCTACATGCTGACTTCCTAACACAACCACACACACGAGACACAGATTGTTGGACGATGTGGGCTTCGTGGCATCCTTCCAAAAATTCTGGCTGGCCTTGCAAGGGCAGATGCGCGCCTTTCCCTCAGCATGGCAGTAGTTGGACATGGGGAAGGTGCGCGCCAAGCTCTTCTGCTGCGACTAGGGTGACCAGACAACAAATGTGAAAAATTGGGACAGAGGGTGGGGGGTAATAGGAGCCTATAAAAGAAAAAGACCAAAAAATCAGGACTGTCCCTTTAAAATTGGGACATCTGGTCACCCTAGCCGTGACTACACCCGGGGCGCCAGCAGATGGAGGGATGCGGTGATAGAGCAGTTGGAACAGGAGGTCTTAGAGCTGGAGAGTCATCTGTCCATCAGCCCTGAGGATCCATCCTTCTGCAGAGCATGTCAGGTGGCACTCCGGGCCCTTGAGGATCCGTCTCCTCTGGGAGATGGATCGCGACTCCTGCTTCTTCTAAGCCCTGGAGGAAAGGAGGGCGGCCAAGAAGCATGTCACCTGCCTCCTGGCCAAGGATGGTGCCCCCCTCATGGATCTGTTGGAGATGTGTGGGAGGGCCAGGGCCTTCTATGCAGGCCTCTTCTCCCTGGATCCGACCGATCCTGACACTTGCAGAGTGCTCTGGGACGGACTCCCGATGGTCAGTGTGGGCAACCAAGACTGGCTAGAGCTGCCTCTCACTCTGGCTGAGTTCTCGGAAGCCCTTCACTGCATGCCCACCAATAAATCCCTGGGCATGGAAGGGCTGACCGTGAAGTTCTACCACATGTTCTGGGACGTCTTCGGCCTGGACCATCTGAGTCGAGTCCTTGGAGAACGGGGTCCTCTCCCATCATGCAGGCAAGCCGTGCTCACCTTGCTTCTGAAGAAGGAGGACCCCCACAACCTTCAGAATTGGCGTCCTGTCTCGCTCCTCAGCACGGACTACAAAGTTGTAGTGAAGGCTGGCGTCCGTGGTCCACTCAGACCAGACTTACGCTGTCCCGGGCCATACCATCTTTGATAATCTGTATTTGGTCCAGGGCCTCTTGGAGCTTGGGTGTAGGGATGGTCTGTCGTTCGCCCTTCTGTCTCTGGATCAGGAGAAGACATTTGACAGGGTGGACCACAGGTATCTCCTAGGCACTCTGCAGGCATTCGGTTTTGGGCCCCAGTTTGTGGGGTTTCTCAAAGTGCTGTACGCTTCCACGAAGTGTCTGGTCAGGCTCAACTGGACCCTGACCGAGACAGTCAGCTTCCAGCAGGGAGTACAGCAGGAGTGCCCCCTCTCGGGCCAGCTGTACGCTCTGGTGATCAAGCCTTTCCTCTGTCTCCTCCACCAGAAGCGGATGGGGTTGGTGCTGTGAGAACTGGAGCTGCAGCTGGTTCTGTCGGTGTATGCCAACAATGTGCTTCTCATGGTCCAGGACCCGGGCTGTTATGTAAAGCCTCTGCTCAAAAGCGATTGTAAGATCTGTAACTTGTATCACTAAGTTCTGCAACCTTTTTGCAGACTTTATAACTTCAGTGATTGTTAGCATAGCCTTTTGAAGTTTTGTAACCTCTGCAAGCTCTGTAACTTTTTCAAGTTACCACTTGTATGAACTTCCAAGCTTTGTAGTATCCCATCACGCAATCAGAGAGAGTGTGAACAAGGGAGTGTATGTGGGACTGGGCGGAGAGGAACTGCAAGGAGAAGAGAGCCCAGAGACAGGTGTGCCTGATGTAATCTGCCCTGAGGAGGCAATCACAGAGTGCTGTAAAGAAAAGATGCATGAAAGGAACAGGGACTGGAAATGCCTCTCGGTGAGGGACACAGAAGAAAAACTCAGTGTATGTGACAGGAGCGCCCAGTTCCAAAATAAAAGGAAGCAGCCACACACACAAGCAACTGCTCCTTGACCTGTTCAGCAGTCTGGATTCATGACTGCAGGCAGACACACCAGATCTACCACGCTTCGGCTTCTTGGCCTTCATGCTGTCTCCGGTAACTCTTTGCCTGTGTAAGTGTGTGAGTGCATGAGAGTATGAATGCAGTGAATGTGTGCGTGTATGAATAAGTGCCATCTCTTTTCTATCTGCCCTAACAGCGGCATTGTAATAAAACTAATACAAGTGTGACTCTGGTTGGTTTTTAGGGGAACAGAGGTAACATGGGCAACTTGGCCTGGCAAGCCTCCACCCATGCCATCTACTCGGCATCTCCTCTGCCCAGGTCAGCTGAGTCAAGAGCTCTGGCCTGGTGGTCGGGGACAGGTGACAGGTGAGCTCCCTCTCACCCATGCTGTAAGCCACCTGGTGGAGCCCGGGTCTGCTGCTCTATCTTGGCGTTTACCTTTCTGCCACGCATCTGCCTCCAGCAGAGAACTGGCAAGGTTTAGAGGGCAGGGTGGCAGAGCGGCTCTGGAGATGGACAGGACTACTTTGGTGCCTCTCCCTCCTAGGGTGGGCACTGGTGCTCAATCAGCTAGTCCTGTCCGTGCTCTGGCACCAGCTTAACACCCTGGTCCCAGCCCCATGCATCCTGGCCAACCTATGGACATTGGTTCTGGAGTTCTTCTGGCCAGGACTGCACTGGGTCTCTGCAGGGGTTCTGGCTGCTGGACCCTTGCCAGCTGGGGTCCCGGCTGTCGGCCCCGCTCAGCCTGCTGCCGGCCTAGGTGAACAGAACCCCAGGCCAGCAGTGGGCTGAGCAAGCCTGCGATGTAAGATCAACCTTTTAATTTAATTTTAAACGAAGCTTCTTAAACATTTTGAAAACCTTGTTTACGTTACATACGACAGTAGTTTAGTTATATATTATACAGACTTACAGAGAGAGACCTTCTAAAAACGTTAAAATGTATGACCGGCACGTGAAACCTTACATTAGAGTGAATAAATGAAGACTCGGCACACCACTTCTGAAAGGTTGCCGACCCCTGGTTTAAATAGTAGGACAACATTATAGCTTTGTCCCATCTTCTGACATTTCCCCAGTGCTCCAAGATTTATTGAAACTCTACATTAATGGTCCAGTGAACTCTTTAGGCAGTTCTTTGTAAACTCTAGGATGCAAGTTATCTAGACTTGCTGATTTAAAAATTTCTAATTTTAGTAACTGCTCTTTAACATCTTCTTGAGCTAATCATATGATATGACTACATCTATTTGTTCCCAAATACAGAGTAGAAATATTCATTGAAAACTTCTTGCTTTTCTACATTACAAATGGAAAATATAAGTTTAAAAATACTGTATCTGTAGACGCTGAGGCCAACAGGCGTCTTTGGGATGTTTTCAGTTACAGACATCAACCTAATTGTTCCAGATGGACTGAACTATTTCTTTTTATATCACTCTGGAGAAGGCTAGAGGAAATGTGTACTGTAGTAATAAAAACAAGCAGTGAAATACTTAAGGGGAAGGTCTTTGAAGCTGTAAACTGAGGTAAAGTGTATGTATGCAACCCATAGAAAATGAGGCAGAGGAAAGATAAATAGCATACTTTAACTTTTTAGAAAATTATTGAGTGTTTACGGTGAGGGAATGGAGGCCGGGCACTTTTTGTAAGAGCTTGGGTTTTAACCCTGTGGTTTTACAGCAACACCAGTTCAGGTAATTAGATTATTAACCTAAATTCCTCCTACAGTTTCAGCTGGATACAGCGTTCTTGTCCTGAACTGGTCTATAGTGTTGCTCTGCACTGATGAACAGTTGCTGGATCTCATCCAAGTGGTGACTGCACAGTGATTGGTGGATTGAACCATGTGGGGTTTTTAAAGTGCTTTAGGATCCTTCAGGATGAAAAGGTGTGTGTGCACAAACCACTGAAAAATATATAAAACGTAAGGTTCTTCCTGTTTAATTTCCATTGACCTTATCTTCACAGCTACCTTATAACAGAAGGATACACTCTGCCCTGTTTTGCACCCTGTGCTAGCCCTGAAGATCAGGCACAATCCCATAGCTGGGAACTCATTTCATAGTTCACCTGAACAGGAACTATGGTGGGCCCCACACTGGCAGCAAGGGCATTATAGAGAGCTTGTGGACCCAGTTAACCCCATCCCACTACACCTGCAGTCAAGGTCATGTGTGGAGAGGGGAATTAAAAAGATGAGACCTACTCCAGCTAAGGACTGCCCAGGAAGGAGAGCAGAGCTCTGCTACCTCCTGGATGAGGGAAACCTAGTTCCAGCCAAGAGCCTGAGGCAGCTTGCTACCTCGACCAATCATTATCAGTGGTTCACAGTCCAGGTGAAAGGGCATATTGAGTGGGGTCCCACAGGGATCGGTTCTGGGTCTAGTTTTGTTTAATATCTTCATCAATTGTTTAGATGATGGCATAGAGCATACATTTATAAAGTTTGCAGACAATACTAAACTAGGAGGGGTTGCAAGTGCTTTGGAGGCTAGAATTAAAATTAAAAATGATCTGGACAAACAGGAGAAATGGTCTGAATTAAATAGGATGAAATTCAAAAAGGACAAATGTGAAGTATCAGAGGGATAGCCATGATACTATGTATCCACAAAAACGATGAGGAGTCCGGTAGCACCTTAAAGACTAACATTTATTTGGGCATAAGCTTTTGTGGGTAAAAAATCCACTTCTTCAGGTACATGGAGTGAAAATTACAGACACAAATATATATTGGCACATGAAGAGATGGGAGTTACCTTACAAGTGAAGAACCAATGATGAAGGCCAATTCAGGCAGGGTGGATGTGGTCCACTCCCAATAATTGATGAGGCGGTGTCAATACCAAGAGAGGGAAAATTGCTTTTTGTAGTGAGCCAGTCGCTCCCAGTTCCTATTCAAGCCCAAATTAATGGTGTTAAGTTTGCAAATGAATTGTAGCTCAGCAGTTTCTCTTTGAAGTCTGTTTTTTATTTTTGTTGTTGTTGAAGGATGGCTACTTTTAAATCTGTTGTTGAATGTCCAGGGAGATTGAAGTGTTCTTCTACTGACTTATGTATTTTTGCATTCCTGATTGATTCGTGTCCATTTATCCTTTTATGTAGAAACTGTCTGGTTTGGCCAATGTACATGGGAGAGGGGCATTGCTGGCACATGATGGCATATATCACATTAGTAGATGAGCAGGTGAACGAGCCTCTGATGGTGTGGCTGGGTCCTATGATGGTGTCACTAGAGTAGATATGGGACAGAGAAGGCAACATACTCCACTTAGGAAGTACTCCACTTAGGAAGGAACAATCAGTTGCACGTATACAAAATGGGAAATGACTGCCTAGGAAGGAGCACTGCAGAAAGGGATATGGGGGGTCATAATGGATCACAAACTAAATATGAGGCAACAATGTAACATTGTTGCAAAAAAAAAAGCAAACATTTTAGGATGTATTAGCAGGAGTGTTGTAAGCAAGACACAAGAAGAAATTTTTCCACTCTTCTCTGTGCTGATTAGGCCTCAGCTGGAGTACTGTGTCCAATTCTGGGCACCACACTTCAGGAAACATGGGGACATACTGGAAAAAGTCCAGAGAAGAGCAACAAAATGATTAAAGGTCTAGTAAAAATGACCTATGAGCATAGACTAAAAAATTTGGGTTTGTTTAGTCTAGAGAAGAGAAGACTGAGAGGGGACATAAGGTTTCAAGAGCATAAAAAGGTGTTCCAAGGATGGGGGGAAAAAACTGTTCTCCTTAACCTTTGAGGATCAGATAAGAAGCAAGGGGCTTAAATTGCAGCAAGGGCAGTTTAGTTTGGACATTAGCGAAAACTTCCTAAATGCCAGGGTGGTTAAGCACTGGAACAAATTGCCTAGGGAGGTTGTGGAATCTCCATCACTGTAGATTTTAAAGAACATGTTAGACAAACATGTCAGGGATGGTCTAGACAATATTTAGTCCTGCCTTGAGCGCAGGGGAATGGACTAGATGACTTTTCTCAAGGTCCCTTCCAGTCTTACAATTCTATGATTCTGTGTTGGGGGTGGGGGCTGTAGATAAGTGAGAGATGCAGGGGTGAATGATGAGTAGGGATGAGTAGAGAATGGGGGTAAGAAAAAACAAAAATGTTAAGGACAATCGTTACCCCATGGCTCTCATTGATCTGTTTCTGCTCCTTGTAAATCTTTCCATTCTGTGCATAGGATACTGCAACTTCTGTGGCAATAGTAATATCATAGTGTGGTCAATAGCTAATGCTCCAATGCACATTTTACATAAATATTCAGGGAAGGAACTGATAACAGTATCTCTTGCATCTTCATAGAAATAAAAGTACTCCAGTGAGTAACATTTCTTACTCTGACTCTTAAATCATTTCCTACCCCACCAGGATAAGTGTCTTGTTACAAATTTGCAGCAATCTAAAAATTTCGGGGTTGCCACCATTATGGGCCAGATTTTCAAGTGCTCAATACCCATAAGAGGGGCCAGTTTTTCAGAACAATTCAGCACTCCCAACATGCACCTAATGAGCTGTGGTGAAAATTTGTCCCTAAATTTGAGTGATAACATCTTTGGAAAATTCTGGTCTGTGTTGTATATTTTGGAAGCCTAGTAACTACTACTCTGACAGTGAAGGAGAACTTTGATCCCCCTGCTCCAAAAATCCATGCTGCTGCCATTCAAACGATTTATTTGACACACAGTGGCCAGCTTTAATTCCATCCAGTAGAGGGCAGTGGTTCCCATGTAATGAACTGGTTGGTAACAATACATTGTTAGACATTAACGTACATGAAGATGGAATATTGTCCCATATTCTTTCCCATAGTGGTGTTTGCTGCTGTGCCTTGTTTTTAGCCAGTTTTACTTTCTCCTTTTAACAGACCCCACCACTTCTCAAGCAGTATCCCAATACTAAACAAAAGTTTTTTAAATCACCTACTGTCTCCAAATGTGCTGACTTCTTAGAATTAATTCATCAGTATTTCTCTAGCCCCTGCAAAGTGGTTACTACCTAATTTCCTGGCGTGGAGAGTTCACAGCATAACCACCACAAGAACAATGCAGAAAGAAATTGCTCCGTGAGGTAAAATTAATCAATGTGGACAAATAGGATTAGGCTTCACAGAAATCAATTTTTTTGTTCTAATTTTGGCAGATAATATCAATGTTTATTAAGTTTTTTTTAGATTCTTATTTATTTTCAATTGTCTTGATTATATGGAATTGAGTTTTAATCTTTTTTACTGTTTTTATCTATTTACGTTTCCAGTTGCAGGAAATGGGGGAGGGGAACTGTCAGACAATAATTAATGACAACAGACATTGAGATTCAAAAAGTTAAAACTCTATAAACCATAAACACAGAAACTGTCAACATCACGTTCAAAAATACAAAGTAAATATCCTTAACCATCTCTTCTAATGCAGGCAGCTAATAAGTTCTCAAGCAGCATTTTTCTTACTTTGCTTATGTGTAAATTTTGATTACTAGTGATGGAAATATTTTGTTGTTTTTTGTGTGTACAGTGAAATGTACTGATTAAAAATGGAATCTTTCCAAGCCTAAATCTGAGAGCCATTGTGTGTGAGACATACACTTCACCAGTATGTGTGTATAACTCAGCTTGACACTGAGGCAAGTTAAGGTTGTACCTGAAGAAGAGATTTAGTAATAACAGTGGAATAGCACTTTGATCTTACAAATCTACAGGGAGTCTGCAGATTTGTCTCCCTTTCCTTCCCCCTACTCCAGAACTCTCAAGGGCATTCTCGCTAACACCACCACCTATATTAACTGCATGCCAACTAATTGTTTAATTGTTTTACAATAAAAACACAAGTAAAGTACACAGTAGAGCTCAACAGGAGAAAATAATTATGCACCATCGCAGGAGAGTAGTGCAGTGACAAAGCCTATACTGTGGCACCCATATGCCCACTAGCAGCAACAAACTAAAATATCAGCCTGGTAAGAGAACTGGAAGGATCAAGGGATTGATTAGGAGTCACTGGTTCAAATCCAGCGTAGATTGGTGGTGGCCAAAAGTCATCACAGTCTGACAGCTGTTTGGAGTCTAAATCTGCTTCCTAGTGGAATGGTGCCCACATCACAAAACTCACTATTAAAAACTGGCAGCTTCAGCAGAAGCCCCACTAACTGAATGGGTGTAGAAACATAACTTCCCTCTCGCTCTTAGACAATGTCTCTATACAGCAGCTGGGAGGGTGCCTTCCAGTGCAGGTGGACAGATGTTTTCTAGCTTTGCTCAAGCAGTGTGGCTCAGACTAGCTGCCCAAATACATGCTAAGAGGGTCAAGCAGGTTTATACTCGGATGACTAGCCTGAGCTGCCACTGTAGCCACATTGCTATTTTCAGGGAGCTCGTATGTATCTGCTAGCTAGCTTGGAAACATGCTCCCGCTTGCAGTGTAGACATGCCCTTAGCTGGTATCTTTAGGCAAGGATTGTGGCCCTGAGGTGTGCACTTTGGCTGCCTGTGCTGTACCTTTCCTGTAGATAAACACTGGACTTCAATTGTTCACCGTTATCCACCTGGTACTTTTCATGAGCTCTGAATTACCTTAGAAAAAAGATAAACAAATACAAATGAATGTGTTTGTATGAGTTCAGTCTGCGAGGGGCATATTAAAAGGCTAAAGATTTCAAGAGCAGATATAAACATCCAAAGAGATTTAT
The DNA here is from genome assembly GCF_025201925.1 of Gopherus flavomarginatus. Taxonomy (NCBI): domain Eukaryota; kingdom Metazoa; phylum Chordata; order Testudines; family Testudinidae; genus Gopherus; species Gopherus flavomarginatus. The sequence goes on along the minus strand of NC_066619.1, from coordinate 266,816,120 downwards.
TTCAAAACAGTTTCTGTTGTGAGCTCTCTGCAATACTTGAACTAATGAATGAGAAAACATAATATAGACTGGTGATTATTCCATAAGCAACCTGTTGCTGAAATAACATTGGTACCATTATTGAGATGCTAATGATGTGCTCTGGACTGAATATAGTACTCTTTGGAGCCATCTATGTCAAATCAATAAACGCAGCATCTTCATATAGCCAGATAATGAAAACTCTCACTTACTACTAAGGCTGCTGGAATTATATACTGTGTTCATTCCATGCTTTACTGTAGATTTAGATTCTTCAAATGGGTTTCATTGTTTTTCATAGGCTGTACATTTTCATTAAATTACTACTTGTATTTCTAACCTCTCTGGCTGCAGGTAACTTGCTCAATGTAACCTAAGGTAGTGCTGTCTTGCTGAGTCTGCAGACAGAAAGCTCACAACCATGTTAACAACATTTGTCCATAGTGCCATAGGTACACATGATATCTTGTGTGTTCTGCAAATCCAAGGTGGTAAAATTAGCTCTAGAATCCACTCCTTGCTGCAGAATTGTGCTTCAGAATCTTACATGAAAAACACCAAACCTCTCTGGTCCTTTTGGTAGCAAAGACAACTCTACAAATAGGAGCTGAGTGTAAATTTCTGCAGTGTTGTCTTCTAATCCTGAATCTGCGTTCTAAAATAGTGGTGCTCAGACATGTGAGCTACTCCATTCAGCTAACGGAGACAATGTAAATGTCATCTTGACAGTTGAACTTTACTAGTCAAAATACATAGCAGCAGCTACAACATGGTGAAGAGCTGTGGAAGCTGAGCTGAAAAACCTGGGGCACAGCTGGGAAACCATTGACAGACTTGCCAGAAACAGACAGGAGTGGAGCAATTTCATCACTGCCCTAAACACCAGAGGTGTAATAGGAACATGATGATGATGACTGTGGCAAATGTAATATTCATTTTCATATTCAAATAACTAAACCCCACCATTTTTGATCATATAAAACAGCCGCAGAAGGTCCAGTCTCCTAAATCAGAGTGCCACTGAATCCCAGGAATCTTTCAGCTGAATTTACACTCAGCTTGCCATGAACCATACAGGGCCTTGGAGTATATCTGAGAAGCTTCTCATTCATTTCAATAGGATGTGAACTCTGAAGCCTAATGACAACAAATCAAATATCAATATTAACTCACCGTTTTTTATGTTTCAAGGTTTAAACCAAATTCTAACTATATGGGCCAGGAAGAAACTTCTCTGGTAGCAGGTTATCTCCTAACTGCCTAGTGCAAGGTTTCTTGCATTTTCCTCAGAAGCATCTGGTATTGGGCGCTATCGGAGAAGCAATACTGGACTAGAAGCACCACTGGTTTGATCTCATCTGGCAATGCCCAAGGTCCTATTATTTTAGTAGTAACACCCAGCTAATGTGCTTTACTCAGTGGAATTAGTCATTCTAAATGAAATTCCACAGGGATGGATCTTAAAGAGAGAAGAACATTTTAAGTGTGTGTAATAGAGGACTCCAAAAGGGAAAGGTAGAGAGAAGTTCGTGCTAGCATGATTGGAAGATCTCAGGGGGAAGACAAGCCTTAGGGAAATAAGGGAGGAATTTTTTTAAGAGATGAAATTTAGTGAAATGTATCTTTTAAAACCCAAACTGACATAATTTACAGAATAATGAAGATTCAATCTAAAGCCCATGGAAGTCAATGGAAAGACTCCCTGAGACTCCATGGGGCTTGGAATCAGGCTGTAAATAAACCCGCTTAAAAATCTTCAGAATCTGAGAGGAAAAAATGCCGCAAAATGTTAAAAGTTTGGTAAAATTTCTTACAGATTTCTAGTGGCCCTAATTGCACCCTAAAGCCCCCATCCTAGGTCCATGTGAGGTCCCATTGGGGTCTGTGTATATATATTGTCAAACTAATTCAGAAAATAAAATGTGGAGTGAAATACCTTTATGCCCCCATTGTCTATATGTAACGAAAATGCACTTAAGCATGACAAACACTTGTAAATTGTAAACAACAGTTAATCATTGAATGCTCATGTAACACTCTCCTCCTAGGTATTCATTACACTACTAATTGATCTTCTCCTTACCAATCTTTTAATCTCTTTTCTAAAACATATTGATCTGGCTCGCTTCCTTTGCCATCTCCTTTGTAACAGAACCAGGTGACAAGCCAAGGGCATCTCGCAGCTATAGCGGCTTCTACGTACAACAGAATGTTTAAACTAGACCTGGTCTACACTGGGGTGGAGCGGTCAATGTAAGATACACAACTTCAGCTACAGGACTAGCGTAGCTGAAGTTGACGTATCTTATTTTGACTTACCTCCCATCCTCACGGCGCGGGATTGACCGCTGCAGCTCCCCCATGGACTCCGCTACCACCACTCATCCTGGTGGAGTTCCAGAGTCGATGGGAGCACGTTCGGGGATCGATATAGCACGTCTAGACAAGATGCATTATATCGATCGATTGCTACCCGCTGATCTGGCAGGTAGTCTGGACATACCCCTACAAATATCACTGTAGAAATGGCATAGCTGTTTTCTTAAGTTATTTATACAGCACCCATGGGTGTGCTACATGCTTTGCAGACAAATGAAAAAAGCTCAATCCCTCCCCTAAACAGATTAGTCTAACACCCAGATCCTGCAAACAGCTCCATGCAGGCAGACCATCGGGGCTCTGCGCAGCAGGGTTTCCCTTCACACACAACTAGCTGCAGGAGCAGGGCCTAATTTTATTCATGACTCAACTGACAGCAATAAACCAATGGGGAAGGAGGAAGGACTAAGGAAAGGGATTAAAAAAATTACTAAGATAATGGGCTTCTTAGGTTTGTTAAATGCTTGTCTTGATAGTTCCATGATGTCTACAGTAAACATACACATATGAGTGTGGACAGTGTCTGTGTGTGTTCAATCTTGATTGTATAGTGCAGGGCCATCAGTTTAAGGCAGATTGGTAGGAATGTGAGAAGCTTTATTTGTACACACAATATCACAGCATCTGGGGTAATTTCTCAGCATGCTGCTTGGGTGAGCTGGTTCAGAATTCCTGTTAACAACACTGAATGATGCCTGTGTAATACCCTGTGTACAAATACGTAATCTGTTAGTGAGCCTTTTTTATTAAGAGGAAGAGGCTCTGTGCTCAGTAATGATCTTATGCATCATGTAAAGTGTCCTTTGCTGTTGTAATGCTACTCACACTTATAAGGCAGGCAGAATGTCATCAAGGTAATGTAAATTATTTCATACACTGAATGATGAAAATACAAATGGAATTGTTTCTTTGCATGCAAATCTAAATCTATTAGGGTATGTTTACATTGCAATTAACCATCTATTGGGCTTGTGGGGTTCAGGCTACAGGGCTGTTCAATTGTAGTGTAGACATTCAGGCTTGGGCTGGAGGGAGACTGATTCCTGAGAACAGGCTCCAGCCTGAGTCCAGATGTCTACATTGTAATTAAATGGCTCTGGCACCAGAGCCCTGCAAGCATGAGTCAGATGAAATGGGCCAGCTGTGAATGTTTAATTGCAATGGTGGACATAGTCTTAATGAACAAGTCAGCAATGCATACACTCAGCTTTTTATGCAATAGGTTTACTTGTCAATTGCTGAGGCAGGGAGAGAAAGCATTAGGCCTGGTCTACACTGGGGGTGGGTGGGTGTTGATGTAAGATACTTCAACTTCAGCTATGGTATTCCTGTAGCTGAAGTTGTGTATTTTATTCCTATTTACCTCCCGTCCTCACGGCGCAGGCTCGATGTCCACGGCTCGCTCTGGTGGAGTTCCGGAGTCGACGGGGAGCGCGTTCGGGGATCGATATATCATGTCTAGATGAGACGCGATATATCGATCCCCAATAAATTGATTGCTACCCGCCGATACGGTAGTCTGGACGTACTCTAAGTCTCTGCAGACTTACAGACTGATGGAATAAAATTAGGATGGTCTCTTTCCATCTTTTCATTTTAATTACATATTTCTCCAAGCGGGCCCTGTCTTACTGTCAATCTCCCCTTCCTATGTGCAACACCCTATCTGCCTGCCTCGGGCATTGTTTCAGTAACTCTGCAGCTTTATGGCCACCCATGAGTCATTTAAGATGGCAATCAAGGAGGGAAAATGGGGATGGGAAAGAAATATATGGTGTAGGTTGTAGTTGTACTTCTTATGTACATCTTGCTACAAAACAAAGTGCAGATGTACCAGATAATTTATAAGGTTATTTTACCTGGTCCCTAGGATGTTCTACAGGAGCTGTCGTACTGCTTTGACAAGAGTGTAAAATTGGAGGTATAAGTGAGGGAACAGGTTGCAGTTGGGAAGTGCTGACGCAAGTATCAGCCTGACAGCTGAGTGTGCCTCTTACTATGTGACAGTCCTTGAAGTCTGAGGTGCGCAGCGTTTCTGGGTGAAACTTCAAGGTGTTGCTGATATTGTATCCCTTTTTTAGGCTGTTTTGACTTCACTCATGCTGGTGTTAGGCCATTTAATTCCACTGACTTCAAAGGTGTTATTTTTATCTCCTTCAGGGGTATGTGATGGTTGACTTCAGCTGAAGCAGTTTTGCTGGCGTACCAATCTAACTCCATTTCTGTAGTATCTGAGTAACCCATAATCTGTAATATATTTATTCTGACAACATCCTTGTGAGTTGGGGAAGTGGCATTATCACCATTACAGGGGAAACCTCAGCACAGAGAGGCTAAGCAAGTGACTTGCCCAAAATCACACAGGAAGACTGTTGCAAAGCAGGGACTTCAAACCAGGTCTAATAAATCCTAGGCTAACATGCTGACAAATGGACCGTCCTTCCTCTCTACTCTAGGTTTCCTCTATTAGGGAATGGAATTCTCAGTGGAGGAACCTTATTCAGGAAACTCATTCTATCAGCCACCAGGCTTAATACTTTCCAAGCACAGTGTGAATTAGTTAAGGTCCATCTGGCATCCACTTCCTGATTTCTCAGTTACACACTGTTGTTTTTATCAGTGGTGCACCCAACTGCCCAAGCGATAATGCAGATTACTAAAAGTGCCTGTCTTTCCTAAACGTGATTGCTTGGTATGTGCTCTTGGAGCCATTGATATCCACTTTGAAAAGAAATGTGTGGCATTTTCACGTAAACGTTTAATGTACTGTATTTCTCATAGTAGCAAGTTACATTATTGAAGCACATTTTATGGTATACATTGCAAACTGTATGTACACCTGCAGTGATTTAAAGAAATGCCGTTTATTTAAAATGAACTTGAACAATTAGTTGTAGATAATACATTTTTCTTATCTCGTTCATTTGCACTGCAGACTTAAGTTTTGAAGGAGATCACAAAAACCACTTCAATAGATTTTTTTTCAATTAGCTTTGACAAACTGTTGTGCGTCAAGCTGTGTTGTGAAAGCTCTTCACTGAAGTAGGAAACACAATTTAGGATAATTTCTTAAGTTTCCACAGTGTCTGACTGCTGTTCAAAGGCGCTCAGATACTATGGTGGTAAGTACAGTCCAAAGACTAAGATCTAAGCACACAGAGTGTCCTTGTCCTAAGGAGCTTACAATCTGAGGGCCAGATCCTTCAAACGCTTAAACAGGTGAGCTATTACGAGATGGGTAGACCCACTCAAATCAATGGAGCTATTTACATGGGTAGAATGACTTGTATGTATGTACAGGATCACGTCCTAAGTCGGCTGGCCAGAGCCACGTGCAGCTCTTCAGAAGTTAATAGACACTGACTCAGGGGCTCGAGCTACAGGCACCAACCTTCCAATGTGCCAGGGGGAGGGGGGATGCTCACTGCTCAACCCCTGGCTCTCCCCCAGGCCCTGCCCCCACTCCACCTCTTCCCACCCCCTCCTCCAAGCCTGCCATGCCCTCACTCCTCCCTTTCCCACCCCCCAGAGCCTCCTGCATGCCAGGAAACAGCTGCTTGGGAGGTGCAGGGAGGGAGGGGGATGCAGTGATTGGCAAGGCTGCTGGTGGGTGAGAGGCTCTGGGAGTAGGGATGAGGAGCAGATCAGGGTCTGCTGATGTATTACTGTGGCTCTTTGGCAATGTACATTGGTAAATTCTGGCTCCTTCTCATGATCAGGTTGGCCACCCCATCCTAAGTGCTCAACATTATAGTTTTTAACATACTGTATACATTTTGCCAAGTGTTGCCTTTCTGATTTCTCTCTCTCACACACACTCACACACACACGCGCGCGCAAACTAAGAGCTACTCAGCTGGATGGGTATGTTGGCTCTGTGATATTCTGATTTTTAAAAACAAACTATTCCACACAACAGTGCCCTGATTTATCTGTGAGGTTTTGCCAATGGTTTATTTGACTGTAGATGCTAAATATGAGCAGAAGGATTAAGCTCCTTTTTATCTATACAAGCAAACAGTGCAGCACACACACGCACACCTGCCTGAATTAATTAGCCTGCCTCTGCCAATGCTCTTGATACTGCTGTAGCAAACAAAGACTCAGATAACTGAAGCTGCTCAGAAAATGTCTCTGCCTGCTTCACTAATGCACAAACTGCCTTCTTGCAGTTACATAATTACCTCTTAAAAGCACATAGTGTGCAGACATGTCAGTGTTTTTTCAGCCTGGACCTGAGGTGCTGAGCAACCTCAACTCATGTGTAAGCCACTGAGGGTGATACTCAGTGCCCTGCAGGAGCAAGCCTCTCCCTTGTAAATAATGCTAGATTCTCCTCCTTCATAAGACAGATCACACATATAAAGGGAGTCTCATATTCTTGGATTTGTGCCTGTCTCTGCCAAATGTGACCTGGCCTAAGGGGGATTCCCTTGAATGTTTTTCACTGTGGGAATGAGAGAAGCCGTAAGCTATGCTACCCTGTATCAATACACAAACTCAGAGTTGGCTACAATGTAACTTTTAACTAACTATAAGTATGACAAAAAAATCCTACTTCACAAATGATATTAAGCAAGCAGGACTCTGAGCTGCTTTTAAAGTATTTTGGGTGTGAACAGGAGAGTGCTTAAGTACTATCATCCCTATTATGAAATTTGTGGTGCACAATGTCTTCTAGGAGTGCATCATTACAAACTAAACCACCCCAAAGTTCTCTGAGGATTATCCAAATAAAGTTAAAATATGCTCTGGATTTTAGGAGACATTATAAAAATGGCTCTACACTCTAGTCCATTCAATATCAATAATCTCATCAAATAAACAAAATATTTAAGTAGATGCAAAAAACCTTACCTACTGGGGAGTTTCAATCAGGGTCGGAAATTCACAGCTATCTCATTGCTCTGGCTTGGGCCTGGACCAAAAACCAGCTCCAAACAACTTAAAATGTTGGGAAGGTTCACCTCATGATCCAGTCTTGGTCCATCTCTACAAAGCAAAGTCAATGTCATTGGTTTATAGGAATAAGCATCTCTCACTCCAACTGGCAGTTTCTTTGTGATGCAGTATGAGGTCCTAGTTCAAGATGTGTCCAAGAACTTCACTCCACATGTTGGAACCTGCATCTTGCATGGTTATAATTATAAACAATTCAGAAGGTGAATTGAAAGGGGCTATTTCCCAACCTCTTCCAGGCAGGGGCAAGATAAAGAGAGAGACAAGCAGATTCCAGAAAAATCAGAGAAGAGGAAGAATATTAAAATACCTAAATCCTGGTCCTGTTAAAGTCCAGAACAAAATTCTCATTCACTTCAGTGGAGCCAGGATGTCCCCAAAGTAAAGGACTGTTACTGCCATGTTAGTCAGAACTTCCTTACAGAACATCTGACTCCAGAGGAAGTCACCAACTCACAGGTCTCTAGTTGTATCTCATCCAGCTAGGGGCTAGTTGTTGAAATTTGAAATGCAGGAAAAACACACACTGGACAGAAGTGAAATGGGCACTGAGGCCCAGATCCTCAAAGGTATTTTAGACACTTAACTCCCACAAACCAAGAACAATAGGTGTTCAGCTGCCCAAGTGGCATGCTGGGGCCCAATCCAGTAGACAGTCTTTGAAAAATATCTACTAGGTCCAGCCCCTCAGGCAAATTCACACAAAACAGCCCGGGTATGTGGGCGGGGGAGGATGCCCTCCCTCAGAATATTTAGCCTAGTAGTTAGGGAACTCACCTGGGATGTCAGAGACCCCTCAAGACCCTTCTCCTCCTGATATAAACATTAGTGAGAACTCATGGTGAAAACATGAGACTAAAGCTATGTCTAAACTACAAAGTTAAGTCGACTTTAGTTACATCGATGTTCATCCGCTGCTGTAATTAAACCACCTTTGCATGTCCACACAACATGTATTGTAATGGCAGAGTGCTTCCAGAGTTGGTGCCCATGCATCGAGAGAGAGAGAGCAGTGTACTGGGGATAGCGCAACTCAACCCCATCTGCCACTGGTGTTGTGGGAAGTGATTGCAGTGCCTCAGGGGGGTGGACTCAGTGTCCCATGATGCAGTTTTCTCCACCTTATCCTTCCATGGGCTTCCAACTACATTGCACACCACTTTTCAACAGCCCCTGTAAACTGTGTACCCGCCATTTCTGTCTGAAAGCATGGATCCTGCACTGCTTCTCCAGTCTTGCAATAAGCATTATGAACACAACATGACTGATCCTGTGGTATTTCATGAGCTGACAATCTGATAATGACGTCGTGGTGCCTGCCCTGCTGTGTGCCATGAACAGAAACAATTCAAGATTGCTGTTGGCATTCATGGAGCAGCTGCACATGGTGAACTGTCGCTACTAGGCTTGGAAAACAAGCACTATGTGGCGGGATCGCATCATGATGCAGGTATGGGATGGCAAGCAGTGGCTGCAGAACTTTCAGCTGTGCAAAGCCACTTTCCTGGAACTGCGTGAGAAGCTTGCCCCTGCACTCCGGCCCAAGAACTCCAAAATGAGAGCTGCCACAATAGTGGAGAAGCAAGTGGTAAATGCTGTGTGGAAACTGACAATTCCAGACTGCTACCGATCGGTAGTGCAGCGGAGCGATGGATGGCATCCAGGTCACCTTGTGATGGAGTACACTAGCAGAAAGGATTACTTTTCTATGGTATAGCAAGCTCTGGTGGAGCACTGGGGTTGTTTCACTGACATCAACACAGGGTGGTCTGGGAAAGTGCATGCATTTTCAGGAACACTGCCTGGAAGGCAATTGTATGGGCTGAAGGGAAAGGTGAGAACGGATGTGTTCTACTTGCAGTTCAAGCAGGGACCTCAGCACGTATGTGTGGTTCTGGAGCAGCTGTATCATCTGCGCCTGCCCCTGTTTCCTATCCAGTCACAGTTTCTCATTGATAGCCTCCTCCGTCCTCTCTGCTCACAATCCAAAGCATCAGAGGATTGCAACACAACTGTCTTACTCCTCATGTTTCGTCTTCTTAACAGATGGAGCCGCTTAGCTGTGCAGGAGGAGACCCTCAAGGGAACATCTCCAGAACCTAAAGAGACCATAGACAGAGGCACTTTTGTGAGTACACTCACAGCCTTGATCCAAACAAAACACCACTTTCTCACTTTCCCTTGGCAGGCACACAGCATGGTAGGAGCCCCAAGCATGGTGCGGGTATTTTAGAGGTGTATCACTACAGGTGCCAACAACCACTATTCTGAATACTGGTACTGTTTTCCACAGGTGGGGGTGCTGGAAGCTGATATCTCACTCCTGAAGGCAACCAAAGATGCAAGGGTACAGCTCCTGCATGCATGCAGCTGCAGACCAGGTCCCTGTGCTGCTCATCTATGTGCTGTTTTGGTGTCTGCAGAGGTAATTGCTGATTGGCACGGCAAAGTTTCTGACTGCAGGGGAAGAAACAGGCAGCCTGTCATGGTATCTTTCCCCAATCTGAACCTTAGAGTCCAAAAATTGGGGTACCAGCATGAATTCCTCTAAGTTTAATTACCAGTTTAGATCTGATAAGCTGCCACCAATCAGGAATTTCAGTGCCTAATACACTCTGGTCTCCCCAAAACCTTTCCTGGGGACCCCCAAGACCCAGACCCCCTGGATCTTAACACAAGGAAAGTAAACCCCTTTCCTTACCGTTGCCTTTCCCAGCCTTCCCCTCCCTGGGTTACCCTGGAAGATTACTGTGATTCAAACTCCTTGAATCTCAACACAGAGAAATTAGGTCTCCTGGAGAGATAGACAGATTCACACTCCGTGAATCTAAAACAAAGGGATTCCACCCTTCCCCTCCCTTCTCCTTCCCTGTTAAGTACAGACTCAATTCCCTTGAGCCTCAACAAGGGGGAAAAATCAGATAGGTCTTAAAAGCACAACTTTTAATAAAAAGAAAGGAAAAAAAAGTAAAAGTATATCTCTGCAATTTAGATGGTAAAAAGTTACAGGGTCTTTCAGCTTATAGAAACTAGAAAGAAGCCTTCCCCCCAGCAAAATACAATTTAAAATACTTCCAGCAAACTACACATTTGCAGATAAAGGAAAACAAATAAAAAGACTATACCGCCTTTCTACTTTTGTAGTCACAAAATTGGAATAGAAGGTTAGAGAGCCTGTAGGTACGTGTGGTCACTCTCAGAGCCCAGAAAGAACAAAGCAAAACCCAAAACACAAACAAAGGCTTCCCTCCACCGAGATTTGAAAGTATCTTGTCACCTGATTGGTCCCCTGGTCATGTGTTTGGTTCCCTGTTTGTTAACCCTTTACAGGTAAAAGAGACATTAACCCTTAACTATCTGTTTATGACACAGCCCTCCCAAGAAACCTTCGGCAGAGGATTCCAGAGTACCTCCAGGAAAGTTTTCTAGAGATCTCTATGGAGGATTCCCAGGACATCCTCTCGAGGTCCCTTCCAGTTCTAGAATCCTAGAATCTATGAATTCCCAGCTGATGGCACTCAATTAGTCAGCTGATGGCACTCAGTTAGAGTGAACTGCAAAGAATAGGGCAGACAATCCCCAAAGCTGGTGGGTATTCCAATACTTAGATTTACCAAGACAGCACAAAACGGCTTCTTTATTACCTCACTGGTTGCCTAGAAACAGCAACACATAAGAACATAAGAATAGCCATGTGACATTATTGATATAATCTGGGACCATATAGAACATAGTTGCAACCAAGGTCCTGTAGTGGCACCAAATCTTATGTAAAGGGGGTCATATAAGGTGTCTAAGACCAGGTTATGGATTGCTGGTTATGATTATGCTGTCTATATGTATGTATCATTTTGTAGTTGAAGTTATGAATATTGGCTCTGTACTGTCTGTACTTCAAACTTATGCTGTGCTTCTGGGAGACATCCCAGACAAGTTGGTGTTAGCTCTGCCTAGCCTGCTTGATGGCCCATTAAGGACCATCAGCTACACAATTGACCCATTGAGAGAAGGCAGATACGCCTTGTAACTCAGCAAAGTATGCAGGGACTTGCCCATGTGACTCCAGACTCCATTTTGCTGTAATTTTCCACAGTAAGAACAAAGAAGTGTTCTTACACCTGGAAAAGCCTGTAAAAGGCTGATGCCTCATCTCCATCTTGTCTTCAATCCTGCTTCTTACCTCTGGAGGGACTTTGCTACAAACTGAAGCTCTGAACAAAGGACTGAATGACCCATCCCAGCAGGGGATGTACTCCAGAGACTTGATTTGAACCTGCAGTTTACTCCATCACTGCTACAAACCTGAACTAATAACTGTGCCATTACTGTATGTAATTGATTCCATTTAACCAATTCTAGCTCTCATCTATATCTTTTTCCTTTTATGAATAAACCTTTAGATTCTAAAGGATTGGCAACAGCATGATTTGTGGGTAAGATCTAATTTTGTATATTGACCTGGGTCTGGGGCTTGATTCTTTGGGATCGAGAGAACCGTTTTCTTTTTTTGGGGTATTGGTTTTCATAACCATTCATCCCCAGGACGAGTGGGATTGGTGATTATACTGGAAAATTGGAGTGTCTAAGGAAATTGCTTGTGTGACTTGTGGTTAGCCAGTGGGGTGAAACCAAAGCCCTCTTTGTCTGACTGAAAGAATAGGAGTACTTGTTGCACCTTAGAGACTAACAAATTTATTTCAGCATGAGCTTTTGTGAGCTACAGCTCACTTCTTCAGATGCATAGAATGGAACACACAGACAGGAGATATTTATACATACAGAGAACATGAAAAGGTGGAAGTATGCATACCAACTGGAAGAGTCTAATCAATTGAGATGAGCTATCTTCAGCAGGAGAAAAAAAACTTTTGAAGTGATAATTAAGATGACCCATAGAAGGTGTGAGGAGAACGTAACATAGGAAAATAGATTCAATTAGTGTAATGACCCAACCATTCCCAGTCTCTGTTTAGGCCTGGGTTAATTATATCTAATTTGCATATTAATTCGAGTTCAGCAGTGTCTCTTTGGAGTCTGTTTTTGAAGTTTTTTTGTTGCAAAATTGCCATCTTCAAGTCTGTCACTGAGTGGTTAGAGTGCCTCCAGCTTCCATCCAAGACACATCACACGATCCATTGTCTACAGCCAAGCTCTAAGATACAACCGTATTTGCTCCAATCCCTCAGACAGAGATAAACACCTACAAGATCTCTATCAAGCATTCTTAAAACTACAATACCCACCTGCTGAAGTGAAAAAACAGAATTGACAGAGCCAGAAGAGTACCCAGAAGCCACCTACTACAGGACAGACCCAACAAAGAAAATAACAGAACGCTACTAGCCATCACCTACAGCCCCCAACTAAAACCTCTCCAGCGCAGCATCAAAGATCTACAACCTATCCTTAAAGATGATCCCTCACTCTCACAGATCTTGGGAGACAGGCCAGTCCTCGCTTATAGACAGCCTCCCAACCTGAAGCAAATACTCAACAGCAACCGCACACCATACAACATAAACACTAACCCAGGAACCTATCCTTGCAACAAAGCCCGATGCCAGCTCTGTCCACATATCTATTAAAGTGACATCATCATAGGACCTAATCACATCAGCCACACCATCAGGGGCTTGTTCACCTGCACATCTACCAACGTGATATATGCCATCATGTGCCAGCAATGCCCCTCTGCCATGTACATTGGCCAAACCGGACAGTCTCTACGCAAAAGAATAAATGGACACACATCTGACATCAGGAATCATAACATTCAAAAACCAGTGGGAGAACACTTCAGCCTCTCAAACCACTCAGTGACAGACTTGAAGGTGGCAATTTTGCAACAAAATAACTTCAAAAACAGACTCCAAAGAGAGACTGCTGAACTTGAATTAATATGCAAATTAGATATAATTAACTTAGGCCTAAATAGAGACTGAGAATGGTTGGGTCATTACACTAATTGAATCTATTTTCCTATGTTACGTTCTCCTCACACCTTCTATGGGTCATCTTAATATCACTTCAAAATTTTTTTTCTCCTGCTGATGATGGCTCATCTCAATTGATTAGACTCTTCCTGTTGGTATGCATATGTCATAAACAGATAAGTAAGAGTTAATAGAACAGAAGTTCTTCATATCTCTTTTGCCTGTAAAGGGTTAACAAGATCAGTGAGCCTGGCTGTCACCTGACCAGAGGACCAATCAGAGGACAGGGTGCTTTCAAATCTTGAGGGAGGGAAGTTTTTGTGTGCGCTGTTAGTTTTTGGTTGTTGTTCTCTCTGGGTTCTGAGAGTGACCAGACGTGCAACCAGGTTTCTCTCCAATCTCTCTGATTCAGTCTCTTATATGTCCAGAATAGTAAGTACTAAGTAGAATAGGCGAGTTAGGCTTGTATTTGTTTTCTTTATTTGTAAATGTGCATTTGGCTGGAAGGAGTTCAAATGTGTATTTGGCTGAAAGGAGTTCAAAACTGTATTTTGCTGAAAGGATTTTAATTTGTACTTGTATACTTAGGCTGGGAGGGTATTCCCAGTGTCTATAGCTGAAAGACCCTGTAACATATTCCATCTTAAATTTACAAAGATAATTTTTACTGTTTTTTCTTTCTTTAATTAAAAGCTTTTCTTGTTTAAGAACCTGATTGTTTTTTTATTCTGGTGAGACCCCAGGGGACTGGGTCTGGATCCACCAGGGAATTGGTGGGGAGAAAGGAGGGAAGGGGGAGAGAAAGGTTAATTTCTTTCTGTGTTAGGATTACTTTCTCTCTCAGGGAGAGTCTGGGAGCAGGAGAAAGAAGGAGGGGAGAAGGTGAATTTTCCTCTCTGTTTTAAGATTCAAGGAGTTTGAATCACAGTGATCTTCCAGAGTAACCCAGGGAGGGGAAGACTGGGAGGGGCAACGGTGAGGGAAAGGGTTTACTTTCCTTGTGTTAAGATCCAGAGGGACTCAGTCTTGGGGGTCCCCAGCCAAGGTTTTGGGGGGACCAGAGTGTATCAGGCACTGGAATTCCTGGTTGGTGGTAGCGCTACAAGTACTAAGCTGGTAATTGAGCTTAGAGGAATTCATGCTGGTACCCCATCTTTTGGATGCTTAGGTTCAGAGTGGGGAATTATACCATGACAGCATACTTCCACCTTTTCATGTTCTCTGTATGTATAAATATCTCCTGTGTGTGTGTTCCATTCTATGTATCCGAAGAAGTGAGCTGTAGCTCACGAAAGCTCATGCTGAAATAAATTTGTTAGTCTCTAAGGTGCCACAAGTACTCCTGTTCTTTTTACGGATACAGACTAACACGGCTGCTACTCTGAAATTTGTCTGGCTGGTTTGGTTTGCCTTAGAGGTGGAAAAACCCCAGCCTTGGGCTGTAACTGCCCTGTTTAAGCGATTAGTCCTGCAGGAGGTCCACCGGAGCCACGGGACCAGCAGACCCTCCGCAGGAACGCCTGCGGGAGATCCACCGGAGCTGCGGGACCTATGAGCGGCAGAGCGCTCCCCCGCGGCGTGCCGCCGTGCTTGGGGCGGCTAAATGGCTAGAGCCGGCCCTGTTGATTTCCCACTTAATTTTATTCCATGGTTTATGAAGCATCTCAGGACAGATTGTAAGAATCATTTTATTTTATTTTGAATTGCTGGTAGGCTGTCCTCTAGTGATTTGTCTGCAATCTGTATGCACATCTAAAATATGTGATATTTATATGTAAAAAGTATATCTTAGCCTATTCTTTCCACTATTGGGATAAATTGGAATCTGTACAGTTTTTCTCATTTTCTGCTATTTCAGTATTGATTTGTAAAATGTTTCTTGATAATTATATTTTAAAACAGAATAGATTAAGGTTGTATGGTTTTTTTAATGGAAACAAGTATCATTTTTCATTGAGGAAAAATGGCAAATTTCACAGGACATTTAATTTCATAAATCCATATTTTAATGTTCACAAATAATCAAGCAATGTTTTATAAGGTGCTGGAAATGTTTCAGAACATATCTGAAGAAAGAAGCAAAGAATTTCTATTCACCTGAATTTTAGTTGGATCTTGGCTTTGAAAAAAATCTGAGACTCAAAATGGAACTGAGTGGAGATGAAGAAGTCTCATGCTGATGTTGTCATGTGAGGATTCAGCACACACTGTAGGTGGACATGTTTATTTAAGGTTAGACCAATGCAAGAACTGCAAACAGGGTTACACATGGGGCAGATGAGATTGTCCAAGACCACTGCAGTCTGTTATGTCCTTGCTTTGCGCTGTTCATGTTTTTCATATAAATTCTTAATACACCTTGCTTCAAAGCAGTTAACAGCGACGTGACAAATGTGCTGTCACATTGCACTAACATGGGCTGCTGCTTCCCAGTTGCTGTAGTCAACCTGATGTATTTTCAGATTTGATTTCGGTGTGTCTTTTATATCTTTTGTACTCACCACCGTGAGAAACAGGTGCCTTGCTTTAGCTGACCATAAAGTATGGCCTTGGGTAGGCTCAAGTCGGCCATATGATGGAGATGCCAAGGCCAATGCAGCTGAATTTTTATAGCAAGCTTTGATTTATAGCAAGACATCTGCCTGACATCTGGCAATGACTGAGGGTTTCAATATTGAGAATCTTGTCCCACCATTTGACCCTGTAAGCACCCTGAAGACAGCATAGATGGCAGTGATATGTTGTCCATGTCTCAATCATATAGAAGCATTCTGAGAATGACTGCTCAATCAGTGTTTAGCTTAGTGCTAATTTTGACACCCCTATCATACCATAGGCTGTGTGACAGCAATCCAAATGCAGAGCTGACCTTGGCTATGCAATTATCAGTTATGGCATTCTGTGACAGCATAGTCCCTAGGTAGCCAAACTTCTTCATGGACTTGAGAAAAGCATTGTTGACCTTAAGAACTGGGTAGAGATGCACATCCCTCAGCACAGACTGGTATAGTACTTCAGTTTTCTTTAGGCCAGTGGTTCCCAAACTTTAACAACCCAGGAACCCCTTTCGTTAAAATGTGAAATCTTGTGAACTCCCTCCTAAAAATGAATATTTTCAGAGATTTAAGTTTAAATCTCCTCAGTGTGGTGCTAACATTCACTCACCTCTCACTGAAGCAAAACGGAACTCCGAGAAAATGACTTAGTATCGAATTACTGAGGCAGCCGAACGCTGCTACCTTGACTACTAGAGGGGTCAGTAACCTTTTGGAAGTGGTGTGCCGAGTTTTCATTTATTCACTCTAATTTAAGGTTCCACATGCCAGTAATACATTTTAATGTTTTTAGAAGGTCTCTTTCTATGTCTATAATATATAATTAAACTATTGTTCTATGTAAAGTAAATAAGGTTTTTAAAATGTTTAAGAAGCTTCATTTAAAATTAAATTAAAATGCAGAGCACCCTGGACTGGTGGTCAGGAGCTGAGCAGTGTGAGTGCCACTGAAAATCAGCTTGCGTGCCACCTTCGGCACCCGTGCCATAGGTTGCCAACCCCTGGACTACTACCTGGTTCCAGCTGGTTTGGTGCGCAAACACCTTTTCTTCCACCACCAGGGCCATCCCTAGGAGGGTGCCCCACGAGGGACAAATTTGCCTGGACCACCCCCCACGTACGGTGTGGCTCCTGCTCACTCTGCCCCTCATGCCACCCAACTTTCCGTCTGCCAAGGACAAGGGTCTGAGCTGCCACCTGTGTGCCTGGGGTCCCAGCTGCCTCCCTGCCCATGATGGGGCTCAGGTTGCTGACCCTGCACCAGGGTCTGGGGCTGCCGGCTCCGCACTCTGCGGGGCTCGGGCTGCTGGCCCCATCTGCCCAGCCCTGTGCTTCATGGGGCTCGGGCTGCTAGTGCCTCTGCTGACCGGGGCTCGGGCTGCTGGCCCTGCGGGGCTCGGGCTGCAGACCCCACGCTGACTGGGCTTAACTGCCCACTCAGCACTCCACAGGGCTTGGGCTGTCTGCTCTGCAACTGGGTCACACCTGCTGCATCCCATGCCCAGGGTCCTCTGGCCGCCATTAAGGAAATTTTTCTGGTGAACTCCCTGTAACATTGTGCGAGTTCACAAACCACTGCTTTAGGCTGATTGGCCAAGTGATTGACTGCATGAGCTAAGGGATCAGTTATAAACTGAATGTCATCAATGGAGTAAGCAACCAGTGCAGAGTCAGCAGCAAAGAAAAGTTCCTTCATGACTAAATCTCCTACTTTCATGAGAAAATGGAAGCACTGCAAACTGAACAACTTCCCATCGGTGCAGAACTGGATAAATACACCTCTACCAATGTCATGAAATGCATCCCTAAGCATAGCCAAAAAAAAGGATGGAAAAAAGCATGGGATCCAGCATACAACCTTGTTTGGTGTGATAGCTGATTAGAAAGGGGTCCAATATCATGCCATTTTCTACTGCTCTGGCCATTGTCCCATAATGGAAGAACCGAGTGACAAAAATAAACTATGAAGGGCATCCAAAGATGAACAAAAGTTTCTAAAGTTCCTCATGATTTACAGAGTCAAAAGCATTAGCTAAGCTGATGAACACTATGTACAGACCGTGATTTGGTCCAGGCACTTTTTCTGAAGCTGACAGGATGTGAAGATCATGTGAATATTGTCCCGTCCAGATTTAAATCCACATTGAAACTCGGCGAGGATGGTTTCCACAAGATAGGTATTAAGTCTATTCAATATGACGCATGAAAGAATTTTCCCAGCAACAGAAAGTAAGGAATGCCATGGTGATTATCACAGTTTCCCTATTGCCTTTATTTTTATAGAGATGGACAATGCTGACATCCTTGAAATCCTGTGGCACCGACTCTTGCTCCCAGATAAAGCAGAAGAGCCATGTGAGATATCCTACAATGTGGGAGCCCCCTGCTTATACCGCTCTTGTGGAATGCTACCCAGTGCAGGTGCTTTCCTTTGTGACATCTGCTTGATTGCTTCTCTTGTCTCATATAAGGTGGGTGCTAGTGCATGCTCTTCTTTTAATGGACTTTGTGGAAGAGCAGTAATTGTTGGAAAGATGCTAATTCTCTGTTTTTATGTTCCCGTGTTTATTATTTATTAGTGCAGAATAATGTGGAAGAGTCTTTCAGCACTTGCACTGTGGCCTGGCACACAGAGCCTGCAATATTAATCTAATCCAGAAAACAGTCTACACTAGCCTACCAAAACCAAACTCTTTAAATTTGTCTCCACTGGGATTTATTATTATTCATATCCCAATAGTGACTACTGGTACCAACTCAGATTGGGGCCCCATTGTACTAAGCACTGTACAAATGCATGGAAAAAACCAGTCCCTGTCCTGAAAAGTTGGGTCAAGAAACCGAGACTTGCCCAAGGTCACACAGCAGAGACAGAATTAGAACCCAATCCTCCTGAGTCTTAGTACAGTGGAATCTCCAGGGCTACTCCAGGTTCTAAGTCATTCTTCCTCAAAGGATGATGTGCTGGAAGAGAGCTGCTGTTCTTCAAGGCCTCTTACACCAGTACTTCAACGTTATAATTCAAAGAATTTAGCAACCTGCTTGAAAAAAATGACCATTCTGCACAGTGTGGTCATGTAGCCAGTGGTGCAGCCAGGTTCTAAGAACAGGGGGAACAAACATAAAAAAGGCGCCCTCCCCCGGCTCCTCCTCTGGCTACACACCCCTTGACTCCTCCGGGCGCTCTGCGCCCCCACCCCTTGGCTCCTCTGGCCATGCTGCGTCCCCCCTCGCTCCTCCGGCCACGCCCTCCACATGGCTTCTCCAGCCATGCTGTGCCACCCCCGCGTCCCCTCCCGGCTCCTCCAGCCATGCCAGCCGAGCTGAATTCTCCATTTATGGACAGAGACAGAGTGGCTGGTGCTGGGCGTCGGCTGCACAGGTGGAACGGTGGCGGGGGGCTCTCACTCCCACTCCTGGGCCAGGCACACACCAGCTGAGGAGCCTAGTCCCCTTCAGAGCATGAGAGGAGCCTCCAGCCTCTGAGGCCGCTGACACCCACCTGCCCGCATGGGGTTCGCGGTGGCCTCACCTCTGCACTGCTATGGTGCCGAGCACCCCACTTGCCAGGCCCCCCAGGCAGGGGGGTAGGGGGGAAGGAGGCTGAATGTTCCAGAGCCCAGCAGGGTTCTAGAATGCTGGAGGGTTCTAGAATGCTGGACGGCAGCTTCAGTCCCTTGGACATACTATCTCCCATGGCAGCCTGCCCCCTGCCTGCCCCCTGCTGCACGGTGAGTCGGCGGGGACACGCTTCCACCTCGAGAGCAGCAACGCACTCCCTGCTGCAGCAGCAGCACTATGCCAAGCGTAGAGGCAAAAGCTGACACCAGCGCTGGGGAAAATGCACCCTGCCTTGATAATAATGGCGTGGGGGCCGCCCCTCCCATGGCTCCTCTGGCCGCGCTGTGGCCATACTGCGCCCCCCCCTCGCTCCTCCGGCCATGCCGCCCCCACCTCGGCTCCTCCGGCCGTGCCACCCTCACCCCTCACATGGCTCCTCCGGCTGTGCTGCCCCCTCCTTGCCTGAGGAGCCCAGCACTGGCCCAGCAGGCCAAGCTTCAGAGTGGAGCGTGGGCCCCACTCGCTGGTGCCATGGTAACCCCTAACTAAGGCACTGCTTTTGGAAAATGTGCTGAGGGGAAGTGGCTGCTTCCCCTGCACCCCCCCTAGCTACGCTACTGCATGTAGCTTCTGGGCGTACATCCAGGCTCTCATCAGACATAAGATGAGTTTTTGTTTGTTTTGTCCCAGACTCTCCCAGCATCAGGCAAGGTGCTCTTGGCTAAGGTATGTGGCTACAGCACAAACTTGCAGAAGAGATTAGGAGAATCCAGAATTTGACTGTCTTTAGGAAATGCTACAGAACCTTCCGCTTCAGAAAGATCTTTTGTAGGTGACACTCACAAAACTGACACCCCCTTTCACCCATTAAATCCTAACCAGCCAATCAGCCAGACAACCAAAAAAGAAACTAAAATCTAAACATATCAAAAACCATAACTCTACCTCATGCACAGTCTTTACCCCTAAAAAGGGAGATCTGCCAGAGACTTCATGAAGTCCACTTGGGACTTCACTGCTGATATCAATGTTATGTAAAATGAACTGAGATACTATGGTGATGGACAGCAGGATAAAACTCTTAGTTAGATTAGACAGCATTTACATTGATGCAGGTATATCCTGTAATACCTTCCTAATGTCATGTCTGATGTTGTGTGATGTGGACAATATTAGAACATGGTCACTGCAGCACTTGTCTATGACTTTAGGACTCTTCACAAACAGATATTTAGGACACAGTTCTTTGGCATGTGGGGGAAGCTTTTTTGGCCACAGAAAGCTACCTTACCACAAGGGGATCCTTAAATGGCAAAGAGCTGCCATAGTGGCACTTGAAATTCCCTTCTCAGGCAACAGACTAGGAGGCATGGCCATGGAAAAAGGTGAATAGCTGACCCCTAGAGCTGGTAATCTCCAACTGCTCTAATTTATGGGGTGAAGTGGACTAGCACTAAGAACGTGTGTGTGTGTGTGTGTGTGTAGAAATATGCTCCCTTCCCTCCTCCCCACCCCATATCATAGAAAAAGGGGTTTTCAGAATGAAATTGCTGTTAAAGGTGACTGAGCTTGCTGGGTAAAGTGTCATTGGCTCGCCTGAGTCAATGGGTGTCTCATGAAGTGAGCTCACCTAATTTTCAATAGTCCAACCAATGACTAACTCAGGTTGACCTTCCTGGACCTTACACTCACACATATTAAATCAAGAAACCTCTCCATTACGGTACCTAAACACAAAATGTGGTCAGCAATAGGCCCTGACCTGGCCTGGCTTCTTGAGTTGTGGTAGAGGCCAGTCAGTCTTTTGGTCCATTCCCTGGCTCCACTCAGGAACTGCCTTTTAGAAGCTGCCAACCCTTTATATTTGGCCTGCTGGGTCCTGACTGGCTGCAACCTGCTCCCAGCCCTTCTAGCCCTGGGAGGGATGCAGCAAGTGGTGGGGACCTCCGGAGACTGGGGCTGGAGTGGAAGAGAGGAGGGACCTAGCTGGCAGCAGTGGGCAGTGCGGGCCTTGGGAAGAAGCAGAGCACAGGTGGGGCCACTACGGCCCAGGTGTCTGGCACCGGGGCAGTGGCGGCTGCGCCAGGGCAGGCTTAGCCTTCCCTGCCCTATTATACTCGCCGCCCATGGGAAAAGACCCCCACATTTTCAGTGAAACCAAGAAATAATTTGGGAAATATAAATAAAGCCTTTACATAATGTACAAAACAGTGGAGAAAAAAATTACAGCTTTAAAATCCCATCCAGATGCCTCTGTTACTCTAAATATCCGTGAACTCTTGGACATCTGACTAGTCCCATTGACTTCAATGGAAAAACACCTCTACCCCGATATAATGCGACCCGATATAACACAAATTCAGATATAACGCAGTAAAGCAGTGCTCCGGGGGGGCGGGGGAGAGGGCTGCACACTCCAGCAGATCAAAGCAAGTTTGATACAATGTGGTTTCACCTATAATGCTGTAAGATTTTTTGGCTCCCAAGGACAGTGTTATATTGGGGTAGAGGTGTACTTATAGCTGTGTTTGCAGGATTGGGCTGAAGGGCCTGATCCAAAGCCCACTGCAATCAAAGGAGCCCTTCCATTGTAATCACACTAGGGCAGACACTAACTTCTATATATATCTGTACAGCACCTAGTACACTTTGGGTTGCTATGAACCAATTATTTATTATTAATTATGTAGATAGTAAGATCTTTGGGGGCAGGAACTGTCTCCTTGTTCAGTGTTTGTATGATGCCTAGCCTAACTGGGTCTTCGTCTATGGCTAGGGCACTTAAGAGCTACAATAATAAAATTAATAAATGATAAATTATGAATAACAATAGGCAGTAGGAGACCTCTCTTTACGTATAATGATGGACTCATTGAGTGTAAAATTCTACAGATCTTTGTCAGGTGTATGATAGGACACAGCCACAAACCTTCCAATTAAACTGTAAAAGCTACATTGTGCTTTCCTATGCTCATGTGAATTTTGAAGACAGAATCTGACCCTAATTGAGCCCTGTGGAACTCTGCACACAGCTTTTTATAGCCCATATGCCTCAAAGACTAATCTACAACACTGTGGAAGACTGACATGTTCAGGTGGCAAAACATTGGAATGCACGACAGTATTCTTACAATCCCTCGGTTCATCAGTCCTACTGTTTGTGACTGTTTCGGGTGCCATTCTGAGCAATTTTGAAATTATTAGCAGTCTAAATAATATTGTTTTGCACAGGAATTCAAAGTGTAAAGCTCTGGTGAAAAGCAATAGTGAGGCAAATTAAAGTTAATTCTCTCAAATGTTTTAGGCGAATGATTTTATTTTCTTAGTGATGATGCGCAGCACTGCAATCAAGCTGATTCAAGTAAGGGCAAGAAACAAAGGTGTAGGTCTTTTGAGCAGTCACGGCCACATGAGTTTGGTCACATCATCTCCCCACCCCATTTCACTCTATACACATTTCAAATTCGCCATTAAATTGGCAAAGTGATTTCTAAAGCAAGCCAGGCCTGCATCAGGAGCTAAGATTGGACTGCAAGTTACAAACGAGGTGTAGTGGCAGAGCTGTGTAGGAAACCATACAAGTCTCTCATTTTCATGGGCAGTAAATTCACTCACAGATTTAAAAAAAAACAACCAAAACCACAGCTCTGCTTTTCAGTTTATAAATATTCACAGCCCCATTCAGGCATGGGAACTGATTTTAATTTTGAAAACTGAATTAAAAAAACATGACCTGCTGGCCCTTTATAGTCTGAAGAGTAAAAGCAAACATGGTGATGCTTCTGTAACAAGGGAATTAAGCATGCTGATGACAGAGTATTATTACTCTTACTGCTGCAGTGTTGGCTGCTTTTTATTATAATAGTTCCCCAGATTAATGCATTTTATCTGCAACACATGGGGAATATACAAACTGACAGAGCTGTAATCATTTCTTTTGGAAGCACATGGTTGGATGAATGGGGACAAGTGTAAATAAAATCACTAGGAAAAGATAAAGCTGGCTCCGGATCCAATTTAAATAAGAGCATGCCAAAACATCAAATGAAAGATAGGAGCTCTCTAGATTAAAAATAATATCCTATGTAAAAATGATGCTTTATGAAGTAAAATCATAATGTCTGCTGTTATGTATATTTTTTGCCTGAAATAAAATGCTGTTTGTGAAGGTAGGACAAGGTGGGCGAGGTAATATCTTTTATTCGACCAACTTTTGTTGGTGAGAGAGACATGCTTTCGAACTTACATAGAGTTCTTCAGGTTTGTGATGGTGTGCATTTTGTATAACGCTTATTGTTTGTATAACACTAACATTCCACTAGGACAGGGGTGGGCAAACCATGGCTCGTGGGCTGGATCTGGCTTGCCAGCCATTTTAAGCTGGCCCTTGAGCTTCTATGGGGAGCGGGGTCTGGGGCTTGCCCTGCTCCAACGAGGGAACAGGGTTGGGAGCCACTGCTTGTGGAAGCAGCTGCATGGCCCCACTCCGGCACTCCAGCTGGGTAGCAGGGTCGGGGGCTGCTCCACGCAGCTCCCAGAAGCCACAGCATGGCCTCCCTCCGACTCCAATGCACTCCAATGGCCCTGTTTCAGTGACCCACTCCAGTGGGAGCTGCAGGGGTGGAGCGTGTGGACGGGGTAGTTTGCAGAGCTGCCTGACCGCACCTCTGCATAGGAGCTGAAGAAGGGACATGCTGCTGCTTCTGGGAGTCCCTTGAGGTAAGTGCCACCTGGAGCCTGCACCCCTGAGCCTCTCCCCATGCCCCAACCCCCTGCCCTAGCCCTGATCTCCCTCCTGCTCTCCAAACCCTTTGATCCCAGCCTGGAGCACCCTCCTGCACCCCAAATCCCTCACTCCCAGAGCCTACACCCCCAGCTGGAGCCCTCACCCCCCCCCATACTCCACTCCTCTGCCCCAGTCCGGAGCCCCCTCCTGCACCCTGAACTCCTCATTTCTGGCCCCATCCCGGAGCCTGCACCCCCAACAAGAGCCCTCACCGACTCCCGCATCCCAACCCCAATTTTGTGAGCATTCATGGCCCGCCATACAATTTCTATTCCTAGATGTGGCCCTCAGGCCAAAAAGCTTGCCCACTAAGACAAAGGCCTAGCTCCAAAGAACTCACAATCTAACTAGCCATCATACAGAACAAGGTGGGAAGGGGATATGATATCAGCAGTGAGATTCAAGGGTGAAGTACAGCACATGTGTTCCTTCTTCAATAATTGCATGTGTGAACATAGAGATATCTTTTTCAGTAGACTGAGAAAGGCTAGTCACAGAACAATTTCACTGTAGGCAAAGGTTGGCTAGAACGGAAACACCCTTTGCTCATTACAAGACAATGAAACAACTGTGCACTTTCAATCCACACCACTATAACCTAGAGTTGCCCTTTTTGTGAGTAGGAGAGGCTAAGTGTAGTCATTGTGCCAGTGGGGTCAAAAACATTAGTAAACTGTGATGCAAGATTGCTTTGAGTGAAAAAAAAATCTGCTTCCAACACTCATCTTCATACTATCATACATTGTCATCTTGAATTGCATCAAAATATAACGCTACGGTAGTCTGCCACTGGCTACAATACAGTATGATAAAGCATCAAAACATAGTGTGGTCCTATCGATCCATCTGCATGCTGCAATGCTATTTCATCATATTGTGTCAAAATATAGTGATGCAATGTCACATGATTCATGGGCCTTTGTTATGCCACAAACATGGATAATCCCAGAAAATTATGCCGACCTACTAAGGGGTTGCTGATTTAGAAATCCACTGATAGAGTATTAGCTAGAGTGATGGGCTTGCGGCATGTGTATCACTGCCCTCACTGGATGGAATTAGAATGTCTCCACTGTGTGTAATAAGCCTGTTCCTACAAAGAATTAATGGAGATTTTCTATACGCACAAGTGATAGGGGCCTGTACTTTTGCATCAGGAACCAGCTGTGATTTATTCTTCTGTTATAAAAAGTTAAGAATGTCAGTGTTGGAAGCACAGTCATAAGTAGGAAGACTCCAGATCCATAAAGGAACTTAGACACCTGAATCCCAATTTTAGGCTTCACTGCCATGCACAAAATTCCTTCTCGGCTGCCACCTAACCCAGTAGGTGCCTAAACTTATTTGGTACCTAAATTCCTCCCTCTGGGCATGTACACTGCTGCCTCATATGCTCAGACACCTATGTCCTGCCTAAGCCCCAGCGTGAGCCACAAACAGGAAAACAGGTGTTTTCCTGCCTATCCAGTAGGCAGCCTCTGAGCACCCCTATAGGATCAGGTCCCATTCAAAATCTGGCAAAGGGAGGAGGTGGCATTCGTGCCCACCTTATAACTGTGAAGATGCTGTAATAAAAAGTAACTATTGAAATGATTTGCTATTGTGTATTTAACAGTTTAAAATAATGCTTCATTTAAAAAAATTGTTTTGTATTATACAATGCATTTGCAGAAGACTCTTAGTAGTGTGGTTGAGATTTTGACTGCATTTTCACTGGAAGACTCTACCTGTGTAAGCTCCAAAGGGTCAGACCTCAAGTTAATAAATATATATTTCTGGAAAACAAGCCCTATATTTAAAGGTGTAAAAAAATCCACGACAGCTTTGATGAGGTTAAAAGCTGTCATCATCCAGTGGATGTTTGATGGGCCATATTTGCGATGAGTGTAGTTGGTTTTAGCTCCCATATCCCAAACTCATCAATGTGCTTTGCACTAATTGGAAGACTCAGTAGAGGTCAAAACCTGCATGCACCGTGGACACTGAACTACACAGAACTGAGATGCATTCAAATCATGTTCACTGCATGGGGGTTCCCTTCTGGTGAAAAACACTGCTGCAGCTCAGCTACCTCAGACTTCACATCTGGAAACTGCAGTACCATTAGAACCACCTGTATTAGGTGCACAGCTGGGAAACGACATTGCACCTAATCAAGTAGCTACACTGTATTATACACAGAACTGTCCTGACATACCCTCTGCCTGTGCAAGGGACTCTTGGAGGGCTGCCTAAGGATTCTACCCCTTTAAAAGCCCCTGTATCCAACAATCACGTGGTGCTGTTAGACTCCTCCACCCCGCTCCTTCTTTGCGGCTCTGTAGTCCCCTGACAAGGGTGGCAACGTTGGTCAACCGGGCTAACGGCGGCGAAGAAAACTACAAATCCCATCGAACGCTGCGAAGCGAGATGACATAACCGACCGCTCCCGGATGGGCAGCGCAACGCACGCCGGGAGTTGTAGTTCCATCCCCTCCTTCTGCTAGAATGCGTTGCCGAAGTGGCAGCAGATTACGACTGCATTTCCCGGTGTGCTGCGCGGCGCGGGTTCCCGTCAGCGCAAGGGGGAGCCCCCCGACGTAAGGGGGGATCACTTTCCCCTTGTGTCCGCCATATTGGACGGTAACTCTGGTCAGCGGCGCTGGGGCCAAGGGAGTCCCCGTTACAGTGACAGTTCGCGCGCCCCTGCTCCTCGGTGCCCGGGGCGGCCTGTGCCCCGGCCTTCCCCGCTCCCCCTTCCTGGCGCTGACGGCGGCTCCGACCTCCTCGCTGCCCCCTCCCTGCCCGGGTGTCAGACACGATGAGTCCGGCCGACGCCAAGCGAGGAGCCAAGCGCAGAAAGACCAAGCGGGGCGGCGGCCTCGGCAGTACCGGCGGCCCCGGACCCAGCGGCGGGGCAGGAGGTCTGAGCAAGAGCGGGGCCGCCTCGGCATCGGCCGCCCTGCGGGCTCCAGCCCAGGCGGTGGCTGCCACGCCGAGCGTGGTGGGCGGCCTGCTGACAGCGCCGGCAACGGCCACCGGCAACGGAGCCCTGAGCGGCGGCGCTGGAGGGGCCGGGGCGGGACATGGCGAGGTGAGGGGGGGCGCTTCGGGGGAGGCCTGGCCGCACCCTCCCCCTCTCCGGGAGCAGGGGCCGCCGCCCCTGGGTGGGAGCCTCTAGCAGGGTTCGCTCTGCGGCCGCAGTGACAGGCATCCCGCCGCAGCGGAGCCCCGCGCACGCCAGCGGGAGGCGGGGTGGGGGAGCTGGGCAGTCAGCCACGGGGATGGGAAGAGCCCCCTTTGGCTGGTTCGCAGCCCCCCCGCAGCGGGGAGCCCCGGAGTGTTGCCTGCCCCCCACCCTCGCAGCGAGGATGCGGGGCTGGGCACGGCCCTTTCCCCCCACCCCACCGGGCAGGGTGCTGCAGCATGGAACGTCCTGGTGGGGAGGCTCGGGGAGCAGTTTGAGCATCCCACAGGGCTTCCCATGCCAGGCATCCCATCTTTCTGCGTCCCCAGGGCTTGTGCTGAAGCTTGTTGGAGGAGGAGCGAGAGAAGAGATTTGAGGCGTTGCCACCTAGGACACATGTTACCTCCTTAAAGTGAAGTTCACTTTTCTCCGAAAATATTTTCATTGAAAAGTTGCATGTTCGTTGTTAGTGGGATTGCAGGCTTGCATATTGAGCTGCTGAAACAATTTGGGCATGTTTGCTCTGTATTACTAGTTTCACTTTGGTGAAGTTAATTGTAAGCATACTATATTGTGCAATGACACCTGTCTTAGGTGACTGACCAAGGGTCAAGCAAAAATCAGTTAAATTATTGATTTTTTTTTGAGAGATACTCTGTTGTCATTACTAACAAGACAGGAACGGAGGGAGGTTGACTTTTTTTCTTTAAAGGTTGAACAGATTTTTGTTGAAAAGTGCACTGAGGTTAGATTTAGGTGCCCCACTTACAGGGGGGTTGCCTGTTGGCAGTGTCCTTACTTGCAGGTTTCAGTATATACCTCATTTGTCACTTTCATCTTCCTTCTCCATAAGGAAATTGTCAAACACATGGAAGAAGAAAGAAGAAATGGTTTCTGTGGTGTGAGAGGGATCCAAAGTACTTAATGATGTAACCAACTGGATTTTAGTTCTGTGTGTGGTGTTATCTCCTGTTTGTTTTGCTAAGGCAATGAGAATTCATCAATGATAAATATAAACTTACAGACAAGTCGCATCTTAGGCGCATTTAACATGCGCGAATTCAGCTTTGCGTGGTTGGCAAAAACGGGGGGAAAAAAAGAAATAACAATATAAAAACGGCATCTGTTGTGCGGGCAATTCCGCCCGCCATTCAACTCAGTGCGTGTTTCGCTATACACAGTTTTCGCTTTATGCGCTAACCACGGAATGGAACCCCCACGTAAGATGAGACTTGCTAGTATTTTCTTTATAACCACAGCCACCTTGCCCTCCCTCCTCAAAACCCCCCACCCAGCATCAGCTGCAACTTTGCTTCATAGCTGTCATAACTATCATGCTAATTCAGTATTTATGTCAAACATAATTTCCATTTGGGACAATAGATGCTAACACAACTTGTGAATATCTAGAAGTGATATAGATTTTACTGCTACATTGAGAGGATGCTCTCAAACTCTACTGTTATCCTAGAAAATATCTAGCGAGACGCTGAAGTTCAATTTAAAAATCAGTATAGCACTTTAATAGAATGCAGGTGCTTCAGGGGCAGTGTCTGTCTACTACAGTGTGTAGCTCAATGGGCCCCCAATGTTGGCTGGTCCCTAGGCACTGTGGTAATACATGTGATTGGTAATGCCTGAGGAAAATGGAGAACATGGTAGATTGAAGTGATTCAACCAACGAAGGGGTTTACTGTCCCTAATAACTTGGGTTGTCTATAAATTGTGCATCTGCAATATGCAGAATCCAGAACAGTATTCTGCAAGAGGCTTTCTTAAGTTCGTAACTGACTAAGAGATCTCTTGCAAAAGCTGATCTCAGGAGAACAGAATGGATTGGCCATCCTTCCGCTTAAGGGCTGCCGTTAGATTTTAGACTTGATAGTTATCATTTATATGTCTCGCTTTTAAGATAGACCACTATCTTTTTGAAATTGTACAGTATTAAAACTTTAAATAATTGTGAAAACACTTTCACATGTTACTGTATGCCCTCGTTCATAGTAGAGAACTTAAAATAATTTGCCCTTAAATGAGAGTACTCTATTATACAAGTCCATTATTTTGTAAGTCAGTTCCAAATATGACAAATTTATTTTACTACTTTTGCTTGTACTTTTAAATACACTCACAGGTTATTGCAATGTTTTCACAACGTTTGATTAACAGCATGTTACTAACGATTCTGCAAGCTGGTTGGCAAATATCAGTTGGACCAACTGGTTAAGTTGGAAGTAAACTCATGAGACTGGATTTATATATACAAGGTAGCAGACATTACAATTAGTTTATGAGAGCAAGCATAATCCACTATGCCATGTTACTGAAAGTCATGTATAGTTAATAGTTTTATATTGGCTCACTTGCCTCATGTCATATACACTGATTTTTCTTGACACATTTAAAAATTTTATTTTTGTGGTAATGCAACAAAATTGCCAATACTTTGTCATTTAATGCCATAGTTGTTTGAAGCATATAAGCTAAAATAACTTGACATTTTCTAAATGTCACTCTTGCTCCAGAATGTAATACTCTAAATAGTTAATCACTCTGAAACTAAAGAATATAGGAACAAGACAAGCTTTGTGATTGTCATTGACTGGGGTGATGACTTACCATGAGTTGCTTTCCTTCTCTACATAACCTAGAAGCTCTGTATGCCTTTCATGAATGACCTGTACAAATCAGGTGCGGTATTTATGTTGGCTGAGTGAAAAGAAAATGGTATGCTAGTATCTCTGTGGTTGTAACCAGATTTGCATTACTTTCATCTTGTACAAGATGTTGCTGAGTGTCTGAGAGGTAGTACGAAAAATCAAAAGCCATTGTTCTAATTTACAAACTTTAAAGGCTTCTGATCTCTCAGAATATATATTATAAAGGCCTGTTACTGCTGACTGCATAGCTGGGACTGCACCCCGGAATATAATGTAGTCAAGTTGCTAGCCCACTAATGCTGCTCTGTGTCAGTTGTGTGTCCCGTATATTAGGTTCTCCATTGTTGGAAAGGCTATTGTTATGTTGCTGAACTATGGCGCAACCTCTCATTAGAATTCTATTAGTGTAAACTCCCTTTAGAATACATGATTAGATTTAAACTACACTTTAGCAAACTTGTGCAAAACAGTTGCTAATTATCTGGTGATATATTGATAAAAGATGTTTTATAAGCAAAGTTGGATTGAGTTTTAAGATATTTCCAATTAAAAAGCCCTTTTCTTAATTTTCAAATTCTAGCTAGGATTTTCATAGCTAATGAACATCATAATTAAATTGAGATTTTTATGGTTCTTAGCCTGAGTCTCATTTCTGTTTAGTTTCTTCATTAAATATATGCTAAATCTTCTCCTGCGATACGAACAAGCAATTCTCTAAAAAAAAATCATATTGGAAGTTCTTTTGGCCCTATATACATACATGAAAACATCAGAATTCCTGTCTTCTAAACAATATTCTGCAAGTGTTCTGCAGAAACTAAAGATGCTTTGATTGGTGTTCCTCTAGTAAGGAAACTTGTTGGTGACACTAGTTTAACTGGAATTGGAAGCTATGCAATTTACACTTGCAGGGTAGGATCATAAGACTTTACATATATCTTTGTAATATAAAATATGGCTACTGGGGATAGTGTTGTGGAATGGAGAATAAAGTGTCACATTAAAATAGAATAATTTTTTTATCTGAAGTTTGAGCATTTAGACCAGGCATTTTAAAATTTAATATTTCATTTATTATGTGAAAATAAAAATGAGCGTTTTTAAAAATGTGATTATACTGTGTTCTGTGATGATGAAATATTAAGATTTGGATTAATAGTTGGAATTTGGCTTGAATCTGTAGGATATATTTGGAGTTGCTTTTTATTGGTCTCTGCACAATACAGGATTCTGTGGTGAGGAAACAAGTTGTAAAGTTGGCTTTGTGTGATAGCTGGGTGTGAAGAACTGTCTGTGACCGACCTGTTCGAGTAGACTTTACTACAGATCTGAGTGAATTTGTGTGCTTTAACTAGAATGAACAATTTAGTAAGCCAAAGAGGGGAGAAATTGCCTTAGAAATATTGTCTGTAGATAATGTGTACTAATATGATCAATCTTTGTACAATTAAGAACCTTCTGACACAGACAAACTTAAAATATTTTATCAAAACTCTGTTAGGTATACTCCTTTTACTTTCTCTCATTATCAAAGGTATAGGCTTAATGTCCCCTTTATACTGACATGAGAATGGCCTTACTGGTTCAGACCAAAGGTCTGTCTAGCCCAGTATCCTGTCTTTCAACAGTAGCCAATGCCTGGTGCCCCAGAGGGAATCAACAGAACAGGTAATCATCAAGTGATCCATTCCCTGTCAGTCATTCCCAGCTTCTGGCAAAAGTAGCTTTTGCTTTATTTGTTCCCTGGGCTAATTGATTCTAATTCTGTCTGATAAATCTAAGACATGGGAAGAGTATATGTATGTATACATGACATTGATGGATATCAAATCCAGATCTGTTGGCTGCATTTTTCTCTCACTATACATGTGTTAGTGTGAGCAGATATCAAGAGTAATCAGACTTGAACTGCTACATTAAACATACAAACAGCTTGTCTAGAACAAATATTAACACCATTGAAGTTTCACATGCGTCAGATTCTGGCTTAGATATACCATCTAATGTTTCATATCACTAAGGTATCCTATGGCTTGCAATATGCAGTCAGAAGGAACATTTGTCTTGCCTTGTTGGACAAAAAATTTCCGAGAAAGCTAAAATTAGATTTTTTTTATTTTCTCTACTTTCAAATATACAATGCAGCTGCCCCAAAACTCAATTTTTTGGAAAAAACTTAAATCCTGTTGTAGGTCACTACATAATGATTAGATTCAAATTCACATGAAAAAATGGTTTCTGAAAATTAATGGGTGCAGATAGAAAGCAAGGTAAGGTATTATCCAAATCTCAGTCTAATCACAGTATAAACTAATACGGTTAAATTTTGAACCTTTATTTTGTGTTTTGTGCATTAACAAAATTAAAAAAAAAAATCACACTTTTACCTTTCCTTTGGTAACTTGGGGGAGGAATTGGGCCCCCTTACCTTTCCAGTCTACAGGTAGAAGCAACTCATAGCTGTTTAAGAGGAAAATGTTGGGTCCCTAAGGCAAGGGTTCTCAACCGTGACCCCCTTCTGACAACAAAAATTACTACATGACCCCAGAAGTGGGGACCGAAGCCTGAGCCCGGCTGCCCCGGAGGAGAGGGCTGGGGCCAAAGCTGAAGGGCTCAGCCCCAGGCAGGGGGGCCTGCAACCTGAGCCCTGCCACCCAGATCTGAAGCTGTTGGCCCTGGGAAATGGGACTTGGGCTTTGACCTTGGGCCCCAGCAAGTCTAATGCCAGCCCTGGTGAGCCACAGTTACAGAACGGCTGCCCTAAGGTATCTATCTGTGATTAGAGAACCTTCCTGACGATAAAGATCCATTGAAGTCATGCTTTCAAGGAGATGGGGAGATGATTGGGGGCGCAGACCTGCTGAGGTTGTACAGGGTTTCCTAGATGTGTTCTGTGATGTTCTAGGAAGGATCTTTGTGGAACCACAGAATCCATGGATTTATGATTTTTAGTTCAGCTCCTCATTCCATGGTAGAGGGATCAACCTTCACCTTCGATGGAAAATGAGGAGGCTCTGCTTTTTCTTCCTTTTGAGGTGCCCTTTGCCGGGTTTATTGCAGTAAGGGGCAATCTAGCCTCTGATTACCAAAATCTGTGAAGAAATATTCTATCTGGAATATTCCTAGAATAGTTGATATCTGAGAGTGCTGGTGTCCGCTTCCAGTCGTATCATAGTCCAAAAGTTGGGAAGCTGGGACCTGATATTTCCAATGCTTATTTTTTAAAAAAAAATTATTTAGAAGGGGAACTGCCAAAATTCCAATGCTGTGTTCTTACAAGACAAGACAGCAATAAAATAAGTATTCCACTATTTCTTTTTCTGGCCTGATTTTTACTAAAATTCATACTGAAAACTCCCCAATCAATTATTTGGTATTAGACTGTTGTCTTATATTCAGGACATGGCTGTGTTAAAATATGTAAGAGGGGGAATTTTTCTACTATGGTGGGGAACTTTCCTGGCTTCTGTATTACCCCAGTGGAATTGAGTAGCAAAAGGATCTGACTCCCTACACCCGCATGCCTTGAGGACTCCTCTTTCACTTTGTAACACTGATAAGACTGGACCCAGGATTCCTGGGAGGCTTAAACCACAGTCTCGTTGTGGTCATTTAGGACAGGATAGCACAGTGGTTTTCAACTTTTTTTTTTTTGCTGATACCTCAAGCCACCATGGGCCCCTACCATAGAAGAATACTGGCTGAAAAGAATTCAACTATAAGTGTTGCATGTGCTCGGCCCAGCAGTGTGATGCACTAAACTGTGGGTTCCTATGGTAATGACAACACTTCCAGGTTTTGACCTGAAAGTGGAGGTATTCACATACTTTTGAATGATCAGAAAACCAGGATCTGAAACTTTATTTTCATAGTCACCTTTCACACACCCCTTACACATAGTCTGCGGACCCCTAGGTTTGAAAACCACTGGGCTAGTATGTCCCCACTCTGGGATATTCTCTCCACAGTGGCCACTTCCCTGCCCCACTGATCACTACATTAAGTTTGAACCAAATCCAATTTATTAAACAGCAACTGTAAGAAAAATAAGGGAAAAATGGAGAAGGTTAAAGGAACATGGAGCCCTGCACTATGAGTGTAGAGAACACCATAAGCAGTAGTCTCTGTGACTTAAGAAAAGTTCACAGTTTATTCCTCACATATTCCGGGCCTCTTTCCCAGGGCCTGGCTGTGCTGCAGTGATACTGCAGATCAGACACTTGCTTTGGTCAGAGCCAGATTAATCTTTTGTGGACCCCAGTGCCCGGACTGTGGCCCTGCCCCTGCTCAGCCTCTTCCCCCACAATTCCCTGCCTGCCGCTCGCTCCTCCTTTCCCTCTCTCCCCCATGCGAGTGGCAGACAGAGCCTGGGGGGGGGGGAAGAGGCTGAACTGGGGTGGGGCCATGGTCTAGGCATCAGAACCCCTTTTGTATGTGGTCCCAGCGCCACTGTAAACCCAGTACTGGCTCTGGTGGTGGCCGCATGCCCTCAGGCTCCAGGTGGCAGGGCCCTTCTCCCCAGTATTGGCCCTTCTGTCAGTTTTATGTCCCCTCCTCTAGTCCAGCCTGCAAGGCCCTCATGTCTGGCAGCATCTCCCTCTGCTTGGCCCTCTCTGATTAGGGCCCCACCTTGCTCTCTCTCCTGCCACTCACTGTGCCTGACTCCAGTGATACTTGTGGTACAGCTGGCATCTGCTCCCCAGCTCTGGCCCTGCAGCTCCCTGTTGTAGCTCAACCCTGGCTCACCATCAGAGCTACTGGTCTGTGCTACTCCAGCTCCTCAGCTCTGCCTCCTCTGGCTCAGTGCTACTGTTGCTGCTTTGCCCCCAGCTCAAGTCTGGCTGCTGAACTCTCCTTAGCTCTGCTCTAGTTTGCCACTGGCAGTCCCAACTCACATGGGGTATGGGTCCCAGGCTCAACTCCCTCATTGGCCTGCCTGCCTGTCAGTCTTGCTGACTTGGAGCACTGACCTCTTCCCATTGACCCTGGGCACAGTCAGTCTCAGGATCCTGATTTTTCTCAGTCTTTCCCCTTTCTCATGGTATTGGGAGAGGGCCAACCAAAAAAGAACACACTTAAGTTTCAGTACGGGGCCAACAGTCCTGTTGCATATCCATTTGACCGATATACTAATTCTGAGTTCTAATCGATTAAATATTTAGAGCAAATGAGATACATAACACTCAAAAAAACATTTGTAGTCATTACTGATGCATATATTACTTTAGACTGACGACTAATTTGGGACCAATTTTTTTTCTTTTTTTTTTTAAAAAAGCACGCGTGTTCTGTACTGAATTGGGCCTGATTATAGTGTTGAAAATGCCCATTCTATTACATTTCAGTCTTTCTAATGAGGTAGAAACATGAAATTTTTAGCCATTTCTCTAAAAGCTGTCTTCGGAATGAATCAAATTAGAAAAATATATTTACTAAAACACTGTTTTATGATACTGGAGATTGTACCTATTTAGTTTCCACCCACTTACTCAAAAAGTGTATTCATGGCATCTTTCTAAGACATGTAGCATGCATTTGTTTTTTAAAAAGTGGAGAATGTTAACTCTGGGTCCACTTTAAAACTAAAATTCCATTGATACTATGTTTCTTAAAATTTTGAAATAAAAGAAGTCTGCTAACTTAGTTCACTCCTTGTAAAAGCCTACAATTTTACTCAGTATTTTTCTGAAGCAAAGTTATGATAGTACAGCCATGAAATCTTGCTGTTGCTAAAATCTTTTTCCTGAAGCCAGTGAAATAAGATGGGGAGGGAGTATAAAGAGGTAGCAGGGAGTATAATTGAACTTCAAGAATTGTCTTCAAGTGCAATATTCTGCACAATAGAGGTCTTTCAATATATATATAATGACCCATTGAACTGAGCCGTGATAGCTTTGTAAAAGAGCTAATTTTAAAGTACTTTAGAATAGTAAATAATAAAACAGACATTTGTTAATTCTGTTCACTCACGAAGTATGAAATTCATAATTTTTCAGAATTGAGATCTTTGTTCTTCATTCCATTTCAGATCCCTTAGGAGGGAAGGAAGGAGCATTACTTGTCTAAATTATTGAAATAACTTGTTGCTTTTGTCACAGTGTGTCAGTTTTGTTCACTTTCATATTTAGAATCAGTAACCATTATTTTTCACTGGAGGTTAGAGCTGAAATTCATATTCTTCTAAGAAGTGTACCTGATCTAGAAGGATGAAGTAAACTACTCATTACAAGTACTTTAAGCTGACTTATTTGAAGAGCTCTTGTCTAGAGAAAGTGAAATTTTATCTTTTTCTGCTAGATTAATGAGATCCAATGGCTGGAACAGCAGAAGCTAGAGAAAGTCACAGTAGAAATAAATGTCTTTTTTTTTTTTTTTTAAAGTGCGGATATTGACCATTAGCATAAAGTTTTCCTGGGTCATCACTTCTGCAGAATATTTCTTATTTTTTTTATTTTCGCACACGCCCACACACCACACTAGCATGGGATGTTAAAATTATATCAAATATATATATAATAGATTTATATTAAATATACATACCCATAATACTGTATGATTGCTAAATGTGACGAGAATGTAAATTTATCCAATCGTGGTATGCCGGAGTTTGCAGACAGATGGCTCTAGTGCTGCGGTAGCTGGTGGTAGCTTTCCAAGCTGTGACAGACTGAGAACTGACAAGGTTGTTTTCACTGCTTCTCTTGAAAACCCTGTGGATGCCGTTAAGTAAATTCTAAGTCAACTCTGAATTTTGGGAAATCTGTAAGCAACGGGAGATGCAAGCACACTGAAACTGTTCATTGGAAAGCATAACTCACAAGCAGGCTGGGGAAAGGATTGAATATTGGGCACATCCCTCCACAGCATCCATTAGCGGGTTGTGGAGGGTGATATAGTAGCAGAAACCTCACTCACAGCTGCAATACCTGGGAGACATCAGGGAGAGGGGAAACATAGAATGCTCTTCTGTTCTGGCAATGCAGGTAGTGGGAGGAGCTTCAAAGGCAAGATGGAACCACTGATCAAATTCCAGGGACAGCACCCTGGCAGGAATTGAATTGTAACAGTCCCTTTTCCCAGCAGCTGGTGGTTTTCCCCTGGATGAAGGGGGTGAGGGGGAGGTTATATCTTCTGTATATTATGTTTGATTTAGTCCCCTGGCTGTTAGGAGTCTGGTAAAATCTCTAAGCCCTGTCTGAGGGGCTCTGTAGGTGATTGAGTATAGGGATGGATGGGCGGGTAAGGAGGATGGACTAAACTGAAGAGACTTCGGGGGCAGACTAAATAGGCTTTCTACCTTGATGTAGGGAAAGAGATAATAGGAGAGGAGGAAGAGAATGAAAAGAGAAAACACTAACAAACCAGGAAAAGATGGATAATAATCAGAGATAAAAAGAGTTGATGAAACCAGGAAGGGAAAGAATCTAAACAGAAGTAAAATTTTTTAAAAATTGTATTGAAATGTGACTGACAGTGCTATACAGTTCATAGATTCTAGGGCTGGAAGGGACCTCGAGAGGTCATAGAGTCCAGTCCCCTGCCCTCAGGGGCAGTTAAATGCTTTATTCCTTTGTTACTGGGGATATGGCCTGAGGGACAAGGGTGCATGTGTCATGGCATTACAGGTATTTTTTTTTTACGTTAGCTAGTAAGATTAGCCTTTGGGTTCATAGGTGTTAGATAATAACAGAGCTTAAAACATTTACCTCTCAGTGCCTCTGTATTATAACTAATCACAGCCATTCACTTGGTAAAACTAATACAGATCCAAAATGGGCAGAGTGTCTATTATATTCTCAGAATAATTTTTTTAGTGTGAATTATGAGTCTTCATAATCTGTGCATTTAATTATTGGGGTTTAGCATTCTATTACAAATAACTCTTTTTATATCTTTGAAAATAGTCAGTGTTACTGTGACATTCTGCAAAGTATTCTGAGTCTCCATTGACTTGTATTCCATTTAAAACCTCATACTGTCAGAATGCATCTATGGCAGTACAGTGCAAATGAGAAGAGGTGGCATTGCTGGCTTTGGAATGCATACTGTCCTCAACCACTTGTTATCTTCAATGCTTTTTTGAGGCGAGGAAACTGGTGTCAAGTATCTTTATGCTGAGGTGGCTTCTGAGCCAATAAATAAACTATAGCTGTTGTGACTTTCACTTCTCTTACACATCAAGAACTAAGTGTTACTGCACTTAAATGGGGCACTAGTTTTTATTTGAAAATTAGATCTGCTTCATTTCTTACTTAACCAGTATGCGGAAGTGGTAGTTTTAACTCCCAAAGGTAAGCATACAAAAAGCTCTGAGGATGGTGCTAGAATCAGACGTGGTGTGAAAGCATATATAAACTGTTTACAAACTATCATTTTTCTCCAGTTTTTAATTATCTTAATCCAAAAAAAATTGTGTGGACAGCCCCACCTGATTAAAATACTTTGAGTTAATGATCTTTTGAGAGCATATTTTGATGCCTTTTATGGCAGTTAAGGCAAAATATGGAAACAAAATTTTGGCACAGTAGTGTAGATACTTAAATATTAAACTGAACAATTTACATGACTCAAACTTTTTATAGCTGGGGTTAGAAGGACCTGTGAAGCTTTGTGATTTTAATTAGAATGCTACCATTGAGAATGAATTTCTGGACTTCTGTCACTAATAGAAAATTGTTTTCAGTAAGACTGTATGAACATCATGGCATGTGTAGTACATTTTCTCCTATATGTATTCCTGTACATTGTTATTTTTGGGGTAGAAAACCACTTATATAAAAGACATCATTTGAGTTCTTATTAAGCAAAGGTTTTGAAATGGCTACATAAAGACTAAAGCTACTGTAGTTCCTTGCTAGCCCGGCTCATTTAATCTCATTTGTAGTATTTAGCAGCCTTTGGAAACAGAATACTTGCCTTATAAAACATCCATCTTGCCACCAGCTTTTTAACCATGTCTGGGCTAGTGTACTGCTTTGTCAGTCTTTAGTGTTTATAACTTACATGAAGTTAGTGACCAAGTGATTGCTTAGCTTTCTGAACTGTTACAACCACTCCAAACTGTTGATCCTCAATAAGCTGCTGCTACAGCAGGTGATAAGTTAATGGTTTTGTTTGGGGTTCATTAGAAGTGCTTCATGATCTTGTTGTAAGATAGCAGCGACTTGTATAGATATAGGTAAATTGCTACAGAAGAAAGATGTTTAGTGCTGGAAGCACAAGTCGTCTTCAGTTTGACTTACTGTAATATAAATCAGTTTTGAAGTTTTACTGTGTAGATGTATAGGAGATAAAGGACTTCTTCACTCCTGAATGGGCGACAGGATGGTTCACTTGATGGTTACCTGTTCTGTTCATTCTCTCCGGCGAATCTGGCATTAGCCACTGTCTGAAGACAGGAAACTGGGCTAGATGGACCTTTGGTCTGACCCAATATGGCCGTTCTTATGTTCTTAGAAGATGTATTCTCTCTTCCCAATCCCCAAGATTATTCTTGTTGCTGCAGTTGTATGTTTGGTTGTCTTTATTCTGTATTCTCCTCTCCCCTGGGCTGTTGTGAAGGTTTATCTCCATTACCCTGTTCCTTTCCCTAACTTCATTTTGAGGAGTTTTCTTGGTTAAGCAGCAAAGAATCCTGTGGCACCTTATAGACTAACAGACGTTTTGGAGCATGAGCTTTCGTGGGTGAATACCCACTTCCTCAGATGCATGTAATGGAAATTTCCAGGGGCAGGTATATATATGCTAGCAAGCAAGCTAGAGATAACAAGGTCAGTTCAATCAGGGAGGATGAGGCCCTGTTCTAGCAGTTGAGGTGTGAAAACCAAGAGAGGAGAAACTGGTTCTGTAGTTGGCAAGCCATTCACAGTCTTTGTTTAATCCTGAGCTGATGGTGTCAAATTTGCAGATGAACTGAAGCTCAACAGTTTCTCTTTGAAGTCTGGTCCTGAAGTTTTTTTGCTGCAGGATGGCCACCTTAAGGTCTGCTATAGTGTGGCCAGGGAGGTTGAAGTGCTCTCCTACAGGTTTTTGTATATTGCCATTCCTAATGTCTGATTTGTGTCCATTTATCCTTTTCCGTAGAGACTGTCCAGTTTGGCCGATGTACATAGCAGAGAGGCATTGCTGGCATATGATGGCGTATATTACATTGGTGGATGTGCAGGTGAATGAACCGGTGATGGTGTGGCTGATCTGGTTAGGTCCTGTGATGGTGTCGCTGGTGTAAATATGTGGGCAGAGTTGGCATCGAGGTTTGTTGCATGGATTGGTTCCTGAGCTAGAGTTATTATGGTGCGGTGTGCAGTTACTGGTGAGAATATGTTTCAGGTTGGCAGGTTGTCTGTGGGCCAGGACTGGCCTGCCATCCAAGGCCTGTGAAAGTGTGGGATCATTGTCCAGGATGGGTTGTAGATCCTTGATGATGCGTTGGAGGGGTTTTAACTGGGGTCTGTATGTGATGGCCAGTGGAGTCCTGTTGGTTTCTTTCTTGGGTTTGTCTTGCAGTAGGAGGCTTCTGGGTACACGTCTGGCTCTGTTGATCTGTTTCCTTATTTCCTCGTGCGGGTATTGTAGTTTTGAGAATGCTTGGTGGAGATTTTGTAGGTGTTGGTCTCTGTCTGAGGAGTTAGAGCAGATGCGGTTGTAGCTCAGTGCTTGGCTGTAGACAAAGGATCGTGTGATGTGCCTGGGATGGAAGCTGGAGGCATGAAGGTAGGCATAGCGGTCGGTAGGTTTTCGATATAGGGTGGTGTTAATGTGACCATCACTTATTTGCACCGTGGTGTCAAGAAAGTGGACCTCCCGTGTAGATTGGTCCAGGCTGAGGTTGATGGTGGGGTGGAAGCTGTTGAAATCGTGGTGGAATTTTTCCAGAGTCTCCTTCCCATGGGTCCAGATGATGAAGATGTCATCAATGTAGCGTAGGTAGAGAAGGGGCGTGAGTGGACGAGAGCTGAGGAAGCGTTGTTCCAGGTCGGCCATAAAGATATTGGCATATTGTGGGGCCATGCGGGTGCCCATAGCAGTGCCACTGATCTGGAGATATATATTGTCATCAAATTTGAAATAATTGTGTGTAAGTATAAAGGCACAGAGCTCAGCAGCCAGTTGTGCTGTGGCATCATCAGGGATAGTGTTCCTGACAGCTTGTATTCCATCTGTGTGTGGGATGTTTGTGTAGAGAGCCTCTACATCCATGGTGGCTAGGATGGTGTTTTCTGGGAGGTCACCAATGTATTGTAGTTTCCTCAGGAAATCAGTGGTGTCACGGAGATAGCTGGGAGTGCTGGTGGCATAAGGTCTGAGTAGAGAGTCCATATATCCAGACAGTCCTTCAGTGAGAGTGCCAATGCCCGAGATGATGAGGCGTCCAGGATTTCCGGGTTTGTGGATCTTGGGTAGTAGATAGAATAACCCTGGTCCGGGCTTTAGGGGTATGTTGATTTCTTCTGGTGTTAGTGTAGGGAGTGTCTTGAGTAGATGCTGTAGTTTCTTAGTGTATTCCTCAGTGGGATCTGAGGGAAGTGGTCTGTAGAATTTGGTATTGGAGAGTTGTCTGGCTGCCTCCTTTTGGTAGTCAGACCTGTTCATGATGACAACGGCACCTCCTTTATCAGCCTCTTTGATGATAATGTCAGGGTGGTTTCTGAGGCTGTGGATGGCATTGCGTTCTGCACGACTTAGGCTGTGAGGCAAGCGATGTTGTTGTTCCACGATTTCTGCCTGTGCACGCTGGCGGAAGCATTCAATGTATAGGTCCAGGCTGTCATTTCGACCCTCAGGAGGAGTCCATGTGGAGTTCTTCTTCTTGTGCTGTTGGTGGGAGGGCATCTGTGTATCAGTGCACTGTTCAGTGTTGTCCTGGAAGTATTCTTTGAGTCGGAGACGGCGAAAGTAGGCTTCCAGATCGCCACAGAACTGTATCATGTTGGTGGGGGTGGCAGGGCAGAAAGAGAGTCCCCGAGATAGGACAGACTTTTCTTCTGGGCTGAGTGTGTAGTTGGATAGTCTTTGCTGCTTTTACAGATCCAGACTAACACGGCTACCCCTCTGATACTGTCTTGGTTAAGTAGCATTAATGTCTTCCTCTGCTTCTGCTCATAACTACTCCAAGCAATAGTAGAGGGAAACTGATTTTTTTCGGTTTTATTGTTACCCATAGGGTTCTGAATAGGTGTAGTGAAAATGAACAAGACTACTCCTTCTTACTCTACTGATGCTCAGAACTTTCCCAAGTTGTTATAGGGGCACTGGAGCTGTCTTTAGATTTAGGAAGACAAAAATGCATCAGATATACTTAGATATGCAATCAGATATACTTAGCTTTCCAAATGTGAACCTTCATCACAATGATAAGAGTTGGAATTTTTTTTAAAAAGAAAACTTCGATTCTGCAGAAGTTGATGATACTCTCAAGGAGATCTTATCACTTTTTATAGGATAGAGGGTTTTTTCAAACCATGAATTTTGATTCTATATTGAGAACTGGCTACCATACTTACTTCAAGTTCATGACTACAGAATATTGTAAACATTCTATGGTGCAGCTGTTACACCTCTCTTCTGCTCTGCGCTGCGCCCCCCCCCCCCCCCCCCGGTAAAATAATCCCAAAAGAATAGGTAACATAAACAAATATGAGTTATCTATTATATTACGTTTTTATTTTTTGGGAGGAGGGACACAGTTTCATTGGTTGCATAGTTCAGAGTTTTGTGATCCACCGAGGTGATAAACAGTAATATTCAAGGTCACTGAACAGCTTTAATGCTAGTCTGGATTTCAGAATTCTAACCTTTTACTTTAGTGACAACTGTGGAATAGGTATTTAGGTCTCTTTCTAAAAATCTCTTCCATCTTATCACTACGTTTTAACATGGCTGACATTGCCTCATAGCAGTAGTGAATAGGAACATTCTTGGTTTATGCTACCAGATCTATTTGTTTGTTTTTTAATCAGAGGAAAGTATTAGATCATCTGTTCTTCAGCAGGTTATTGAAACACAACTGGTAATCACCCAGTGAAGATATGTTTCTGAAATATCTATGGGTACAGTTTCCCAAGAAAAAATTAAAAAACAAAAATTGCTTTTTTTTATAAAAAGCAGTTGTCACAATTACAAGAAATCTACCCTACCCCACCCAAAAGACTCACAACTCAGAGTGATTGGTTTGGCAATGTTCATGCTTCATCATGT
Organism: Gopherus flavomarginatus; assembly: GCF_025201925.1. Taxonomy (NCBI): domain Eukaryota; kingdom Metazoa; phylum Chordata; order Testudines; family Testudinidae; genus Gopherus; species Gopherus flavomarginatus. The sequence goes on along the minus strand of NC_066619.1, from coordinate 266,772,903 downwards.
GAAACAGCCACATTTGCATTCATATAACTTCTGATTCTTAAAATGGAGATCCACTGCCTTAGATGGCAGAGTCACATGTTAGAGACTTCAAATTCAGTAGCACAAAGCCTTAAAAATCCAGAAATCAAGAGCTAAGATTATTTAGCAGCTAGACTGAGTAGATCTGTGGAGAAGAGGAAAGGAGAGGGAAGTAGAGCTGCCCAGTGAGATGTCTTGCTGGTAATCCCAGTCTCCCAACACAGTGTCTGCTTGCCTCATTTCTTTTCCTGTTCTTCTCTAACAGCTAAGCCTTTGTTTGGGAACAAGGAGCTGGGCTACGTAATTGGCCTGGGAACGACAGCATAGTGTGGGGCCATGGAGACAGCAGCGATTTCACAGCCCAGACCTGTTTCTTCCTTTGCCCTTCCTGACATAGATTAGAATGACCCCATGGCCCCCAGCTCCCTACCCATTTTTCTCTCTCTAATATTGATAATGTCAGTGTGGTTAAATATCTACTTTGACACCTACTTAGTAAAAACCTAGAAAATTCCCCTACAAGATGTCACTAATTTGCACTGTAGTATATTTACCTGACAGTAAATTTGACTTGTAACTGCACATCCTTTAGTGTAGTCACCCAAACTGCCAGTTCTGTCAGCATTCACAACTACACTAATCTCAACTTGCATACCTTGCTATTCGAACCTCATAATCGCCAAGCAGTCAAACTCAATTTTAGTCTAAAATAACCACCCACAATGCACAAGCAGAATTCACCACAATTACATTTAAATGCCCAACCTTAACTCTGGCCTTGGATAGAGTAAGAGAGAGATGTTGTGGTAAAAACTGTTAATAGTCTCTGTACATAAACGTCTATTCTGAGGTTTCATAGATTGATAATTTAAGGTCAAAAGGGACAATCATGTTTGACCTGTATATCGTAGGCCATTAACTTTCACTCTGTTTTCCCTGTAGTATAGCATCATAGAAATGTAGGGCTGGAAGGGACCTCATCTAGTCTCATTCCCACCCCTGGTTTCCCAATGCTGAGGCAGGATCAAGTATACCTAGACCATTCCTGATAGGTACTTGTCTAACCTGTTCTTAACTTTCAGTGATGAGGATTCCACGGCCACCTTTGCAAGTTTATTCCAATACTATAGCTAGATTTTAGGGGAAAAAAATTTAATCTCAATCTCCCTTGCTGCAGATTAAGCCCATTACTTCTTTTCCTACCTTTAGTAAACATGAAGAGCCGTTGTTTACTGTCCTCTTTATAAGAGCTCTTAACATACCTGAAGGCTTATCAGGCCTCCCCTTCAGTCTTCTTTTTCAAGACTAAACATGCCCAGTTTAACCTTTCCTCATATATCAGGGTTTCTTAACCTTTTATCGTATTGGTTGCTCTTCTCTGGACTCTCTCCAATTTGTCCACATCTTTCTAAATGTTATGCCCAGAACTGGACACAGTACTCCAGTTGAGGCCTCACTAGTGCCAAGTAGAGAGAGACTGTTCTCTCCCATGTCTTACATATGACGCTCCTGTTAAAACACCCCGGAATATTAGCCATTTTTGCAGCTGCATCACCTTGTAGACATAATCAATTTATGATTCACTCTAACCCCCAGATCCTTTTCTGCAGTACTACCACCTACCCAGTTATTCCCCATTTTGTAGTTGTGCATTTGATTCTTTTCCCCCTTCCTAATTGAAGTACATTGCACTTTATTGAATTTCATCTTGTTGATTTCAGACCAATATTCCAATTTGTCACAGTCATTTTGAATGGTAATCCTGTCTTCCAGAGTGCTTGCAACCCCTCTTAACTTGATGTCATCACAAATTTTATAAGCACACTCTCCACTCCATTATCCAAGTCATTAATTAAAATATTGAATGGTACTGGTCCCAGGACAGATCCCATGTGATTTGACTAGATAAATCCTCCCAGTTTGAAGCAAAACATTGATACCTACTCTTTGAATATGGTCTTTTAACTGGTTGTGCCTCCACCTTGGAGTAATTTCATCTAATCCATATTTCCATAGTTTGCTTTTGAGAATGTCAAGGGGGTCAAAAGCCTTTCTAAAATCAAGATCACATCTCCTGCTTTCCCCAGCCACTAGGCCAGTAACTCTGTCAAAGAGAGAAATTGGGCTTATCTGGCATGATTTGTTTTTGCCAAAACCATAGTGGCTATGCCTTATAACTCTATTATCCTCTAGATCAGGGGTTGGCAACCTACGGCACGCGTGCCAAAGGTGGCATGCGAACCAATTTTTGATGGCATGTGGGGTGGGCTGAGCTGCTCAGCCCGCTGCTGCTCTGGGGGTTCTTGCTGCTGGCATCTTGCCAGCTGGGGCCCACTCAGCACCTGCTGCTGGCCTGGAGGAAGGAACCCCAGACTGGCAGCAGGCTGAGATCCCAGCTGGCAGGAGCCAGTGGCCGAAACGCGAGAGCGGGGTGGGCTGAGCTGCTCAGCCCACCCTTGAAACCCCAGAGTTGGGCAGGCTGAGGCGCTCAGCCTGCTGCTGCTCTGGGGTTCCGGCTGCTGGCCCCTTAGAGCTGGGGTCCCCGCCACAGCCCCACTCACCTTGCTTCCGGTTGGAGTTCCAGTGCAGGCCCACTGCCAGACAGGGTCCACGCTTCTGGCCCTGCTCAGCCCTACCAGCCACCAGCTCCACTCACCTCAGCTGACGATCTGGGGTTCCAGGCGCTGATCTCCTGCCAGCTGGTTATCAACTAGTAACTCAGAAGCCTGTGTGCAGCTTAAAGTATCCAAATATGTGCCACCAGACATTGGAAAACTCAGCAAGGAAAAGCAAGGGCAAGGATCACACTAAACTAATAAGATCTGCATTTTAATTTAATTTTAAATAAAGTTTCTGAAACATATGAAAACCTTGTTTACTTTACATATAATAGTAGTTTGGTTATATATTATAGACTTGTAGAGAGACCTTCTAAAAAACGTTAAAATGTATTACCGGCATGCAAAGCCTTAACTTAGAGTGTATACATAAGATTTGGCACACCACTGCTGAAAGGTTGCCGACCTCTGCTCTAGACTGCGGCAAATTGTTTATAATTTGTTCCAGTATCTTTCCAGATATCAAAGTTAGGCGGATTGGTCTGTAATTCCCCAGGTCCTCTTTGTTCCCATTTTTAAAGATAGATACTATGTCAGCCCTTCTTCATATGTTCTTGAAAATAATCTCAGATGGTTCAGAGATCACTTCAGCTAGTTTAAGTACCCTCGGGTGAATTTTGTCAGGCCCGTCTTGCTTGTTTGCATCTAACTTGTCTAAATATTCTTTAACCTGTTCTTTTCCTATTCTGCGTTATATTCCTTCCCCCTTGTCACTGATAGTAATTAGTGAAGACTGAAACAAAGTAGGCATTAAACATCCCAGCTTTACTGATGTCATCTGTTGTTAGCTCACATTCCCCATTAAGTAGTGATTTTACACTTTTCTTTGTCTTTTGCTGATGATGTATTTCTGGAACCTCTTCTACACATAGGGATTTCTCTGTGTACATAACCAAAGTGCTCTCCATACCTCCCCCCATCCCTGCCTAATCCATGAATGAAATGAATGAATGAAAAGCAGATGCCAGCTCTACTTCCGTTTGTTTGTAGCTGAAATTCTTCTTATACCAGCAAAAGAATGAACTAGATACCTTTTGTCTTAAATTGGGAGTGGGTCAGGTGCCATCTCTAAACATTGTAAAGGAAAATTCATGCAGAAACATATTCAAGTTCCCTTCTCCTTCATCAAGCTCATCTGCACTCATTGGCAGGATTGGCTAGACAGTGGTGGAGTCTCAATCATGTCCTGGCTCATAGCCTGGCTAGAGTCCCCTGCTGCACTCCCTACGCCCTTGCCCCCCTTTCCTGGCCACTGTTCATGGCAAGGGTCTCTGTCTTGGGTTCCTCCAAGGTATCCACATGGTCTGTGGGTTGCTGATGGGATCTTCGTGAGCTATGGCGTGCAGTTCTAAAAGCAGTAGGTCTGTTGGGCAGCACCAGATCTATTATTGGCCTCCCTGGCCTTGTGGCACAGCCCCTTCACTTTCATGCAATACTGCTGCTGTTTCCCATCATAGCCCTTTACCGTATGACTCATGTGCAATCTTCCTGTAGATGTTGATGTTTCTGGTCTGTAGCTGTGGTTGCACAGCCTGTCCTGGGCCTGTGGGGAAAGAGATCCAATATTTCCTGTCTCTTCCAGGCAGGAGTATGTCTAGTGCATAGAGCCAGCATGGTCAGTCGGTCAGTTGCTCACAACATGGGTGAGCTGCTAGATGTGGTTGCCAAGATGGACAATCAGGAAAAAGCATTTAAAAAATGTGAAGGGCTTTAAAGGGGGTCGTGGCTTCCAGTCTTTGTAACTCCTGAGTGGTGAAGTTTAAAACTGTGACCAGAGCGGTCACTATCGCAGGGAGTATGGGGCATTGTGGGATTGCTGCTGGAGGACTGTTGACACGCAGGTCATGAAGTGTCTACACTTGGACTTTATAAACCTCAGTAGGTCGACCGACCATGGTTCTGTGCAGTTTGGAGAAGTGCTTTTACTGTGTAGCTATAATGGGGAATCTTATGTCAGCTGGAGACAAATTTGGGTGTCGATACACCCAAATAAGTCAGTGGAAGGTGATTTATGGGATCTAACTTTGTAGGGTAGACCACACCTTAAATCATAATTGGGCATCTGAGTTGACATCTTAGACCTATTTTTAGGCTTTTTGCAGACTTCCATAGACAACTGTACATCAGTTACTCGGTGCTCACATTTTTTTAGGTTTTCTTCACAACTGCTAGAGAGTTCCTTTCTTTTTGGATCTTTTTTATTGGTTTTTATTTTTGTTTAAATGAAAGCATGCTGGCTTTTCCAAGGTAACAAATCAGTTTAACCAGCCAATAGATTAAAGAAACAGAAAAGCCCTTTCATTCTCAAGGAACATATCTCAACCCTCTCTGAAAACTCTTATCAAATACATGAAGTAATTAACTTACTGATGTCTACTTTTGTAAGTAAAATACCTCCTTCTGTTGGTATGTCTTCATACTTTTAACTCCTGTGTTCCATTTTGGGAGACTGCAGACACTTAGCTTTTTATTTAGTATGCCTAACCATAACTTCTGGCAAAATCATCTTTTCTTGGCAGAGGGGCTTAGGGATCTGCCTTTTAGTCAGAGAGTTTTCAGTTACCCCATTCTCCAGTAACCATAGCCTACATTTTCACCTGCCCCAGCATCTGAAAATTAGGCAGAATGGAATTCTTTCCTTTTTGTCTTGCCTTATACTTTGTGTTAAGAACATAAGAACAGCCGTACTGGGTCAGACCAAAGGTCCATCCAGCCCAGTATCCTGTCTACTGACATTGGCCAATGCCAGGTGCCCCAGAGGGAGTGAACCTAACAGGTAATGATCAAGTGATCTCTCTCTCCTGCCGTCCATCACCACTCTCTGACAAACAGAGGCTAGGAACACCATTGCTTACCCATTCTGATTAATAGCCATTAATGGACTTAACCTCCATGAATTTATCCAGTTCTCTTTTAGACGCTGTTATAGTCCTAGCCTTCACAACCACCTAGCCTTCACAACCAGGCAAGAAGTTCCGCAAGTTGACTGTGCACTGTGTGAAGAAGAACTTCCTTTTATTTGTTTTAAACCTGCTGCCCATTAATTTTATTTGGTGGCCCCTAGTTCTTATATTATGGGAACAAGTAAATAACTTTTCCTTATTCACTTTCTCCACACCAATCATGATTCTATATACTTCTATCATATCCCTCCCTTAGTCTCTTCTTCTCCAAGCTGAAAAGTCCTAGCCTCTTTAATCTCTCCTCATATGGGACCTGTTCCAAACCCCTAATCATTTTAGTTGCCCTTTTCTGAACTTTTTCTGATGCCAGTATATCTTTTTTTGAGATGAGGAGATCACATCCGTACGCAGTATTCAAGACGTGAGCGTACCATGGATTTATATAAGGGCAATAAAATATTCTCTGTCTTAATCTCTGTCCCCTTTTTAATGATTCCTAATGTTCGTTTTGCTTTTTTGAGTGCCGCTGCACACTGCATGGACGTCTTCGGAGAACTATCCATGATGACTCCTGAGATCTTTTTCCTGATCAGTTGTAGCTAAATTATATTGTATGTATAGTTGGGGTTATTTTTCCCAATATGCATTACTTAACATTTATCCACATTAAATTTCATTTGCCATTTTTTGGCCCAATCATGTAGTTTTGTGAGATCTTTTTGAAGTTCTTCACGGTCTGCTTTGGTGTTAACTATCTTGAGCAGTTTGCAGATGATACTAAACTTAACCACCCCTTTCTCCAGATCATTTATGAATAAGTTGAATAGGATTGGTCCTAGGACTGACCCTTGGGGAACACAACTAGTTACCCCTTTCCATTCTCAAGTCCTCTACGTGCTCCTCGAGTCTTGGTGGGAACTTTGTGATTTGGATGGTATTTCTTAAATTCAGGCAACTCAAGTCACAATCCAATGCACTTAACTTCCTAGTGATTAAATTGTCTTGGGGGGGGGGCAGGGTCTTTTCTACAGCTCGTTATAATTTTAATATTTGGAATTCTGTCTCATTGGTTTAAAAAGTCTGTTTTGAGCGGTCTTATCTGTCTCTGTCTAGGGTAGGTAAGTGGCTCAATATATTTAGATGGGGTAGGCTTTTTTTAAACTGGTGGATTTCTTTTATTACAGGGATGTTATGTATGTCTACAAGCTATTACATTGAGAATAGTAAAGTTCCATAGTTAAGTATTTGAGTCAGAAAGTAACATTTTAAAGTTGTATACATAATCTTTCTTCTTCCTCTTATGCTGCATATGCATTGTTAATTCATAGAATTTTTTCTTCTAGTGCAGACACCTAGCATCTTGTAACTTTTTTCATTTTTGCTCACTTACATCATTTTCATAGTAAGTACAGTCGAACCTCAAAGATATGAACACCAGAGTTATGGACTCACCGATCAACCGGACACCATGTGAAACCGGAAGTAACCAATCAGGCAGTAGTAGAGCCAAAAAAAGACAAATACTGTAAATAAATTAAATAAAACACTGTACCATGCCTCTATTGCATCTTAAAGGTAGGCACATCTGGGCTGCTTGTCCTCACCCACTGGATAAGGAGCTTAGCTACTACAGAAGCCTGGCCCAAAGTGTCAGCTGCTGGCTCAGGAGCCCGAACTGCTCTTTGTTCACTGTTATGAACACTTCAGAGTTATGGACAGCCTCCATTCCCGAGGTACCCATAACTCTGAGGTTCTACTGTACATCTGACAGACTTTGTATAGCAGTCACCTGCTATAATATATGTATTTTAATAATTTTAGTCCCTTCGTCTGGAAAACATGCGTGTGTTTTAAATATTTTCCTGAATAGGGACACTTACTGAACTGGATGTCTAAGTTAGCAGCCATGTAACATTTGTTTACTTTTTCCTGGCAGTGCAGCCTTTCTCAACTCTTAACCACAACTTAAGGAAGCCCTATATGCCATAAAATTTAAATTATTCTATTACTTTATGTATTATCAAATCAGTATAAGTCTAGGTCAGTATTTCATACACATGAGTTTTGTGGAGTAATGCACAGTACTATAAGATGCGGCAGATGTGTTTTAAGGTTTGTGTAGAAAGGGAGGGAATGTTGAGTTGCTTAACTAGACCAGTGCATGGTCACAGGAAGGCATAATTAAGATTGTTTGGGCAACTTTCTAACTGTCAGTTCTTGGCTTTTGAATTCTTTGTTAAGCTTGCCTTGCTATCTTAATGTAGTATAATGTGATTTCCTAAACTTAAAAAATACCTTTAGAAGCTGTTTATAATATACCTGTGCTGTTTATAATATTTTACATGATCTATTCTAGGAATCATTTTTAGTTTTGCTAAACTATATCGGTACAATTTTTCACGTTTATTTAAAACTCACTATGAACTGAAAACATTAACAAAAATTATCTTCATCTGTATCTGTGTGCTGACACTAACAAGGCTCCCCTTCCCCAACCCATAAAGCATTAATTTCACAGGTTAGTGAAGTTTTGAAATGGCATCACTGCAGCAGTGGCAGTGAGAGAATGAAATGTTGCAGGATTAAATGTTTTTCATTACAAAAACTAAACAGTAAATTTGGAATTAATGTCATTTCAAGTTCACAAAGTCTGTTAATTTATACAGGATTTAAAAAACTTTCAATAACTTCTAAATATGATTAGACTTCTGGTGTATCAGCTCTGAAGCTGTTTTGTTAGAGAACTAACAAAGTTGGTAGCACGCTAATGAGATGGTTTTGAATCTTTTTGTAACGACATGCTTGTTTAAATGTCTCTGGGGAAATATTGGTGTTTTTTTTAAACTAGATATAAAATCTGCCCCAGTGAAGGTAAAAATGTGATCTCTAAATGTATTAGTGGCTACATACTGCTAATAGGCTGCTGCTAGGTAACATCTGACTATTTCCCAAAGGGCTAAGTGAGTTACCTCCTCAGCACTCCCAGGCCCCATCACCTCGTATCTGTGTAATGGAGAGCTATATTTAGGCTCTCTCCCTGGCATTTTCCTTCTTTTACTTTCAGGTTAGATGATTCTTCATTGCCTGGTGCCAGAGTTTGTTTTTCCTTGAGGCAACATTTCCTCTGTGTCACCAATGAACATGTACTTCCTGCAGGCTAAACATGCTGGAGGGCTTTGGCCACGTATACTGTTTACACCACAATAGATGGAGTGTACACTAGCATGGCAGACCTGATCCTGGCATATTCAAATACGTCACACAAGGTATACATTTATATAGTAGCCATGTCAACATCTTGCCACTTACCACAGTTGTTTCACTGGATGGTTCAGTGATCAGAACATTAACCTGGGCCCTGTGAGATCTGGATTCAATTCGTGGTCTGCCACAAACATCCTGTGTGACCTGGGCAAATCACACTGGATGTTTGAGGCAGAGCAGGAATTGCATCTGCCTCCATTCCCTATCTGTAATTAGAGATAATGGAGCTTCCCGACCTCTCAGGGTTGATATGAGGATATGTATGTTAAAGATTGTAGAGCACTCAGATACTATTGTGATGGGGTGGCTATAAAAGCACCATCGATAGCTATCCTAAATGTAGAAAATAACTTGTGTACATTGGATATCATTGTGATAACCAAATGCAAATTTTTTGTGGCAATTGATGTATCCATGTTTAACAGTTTTACTGACATCCTGAAGTGCGATTAAATTCTTCACTAATTTTTATTTTTCCCTTTCACCCAGGGAACTCAGCTTTTCCCTACTGAACTTCTTTTAGTTATCTCAGACAAAAAAGTCAGATCGGCTGCTTTTGAGAGTAATGTAGTTGTGGATGATGATGATGATGATTTGGTTGGTAGGTGGTTAAGAGTAGATCTTCCACTGCTCTTCCTTCTCTAGATACAAGGGCCTCATTTCCTGACAAGAACCCTCATCTTTCCTGAATGCTGTGCCTTTTTTAAGTAAATCATTAGAGAGCTGCTGTTGGTTCAGATCACTCTCCATAGGATAGATAGTCTTTTTTTTGTTCAAGCTTTATATTTTCTTTTTCTCTGTTCAGAAGATTAACAGAAGCTTGGGATTTTGTGTATGGTGGTTTTGTTTTGTTTTTTGTTTTTGTTTTGTTTTTTAAATTGTTGGAACTTTTTTTCCACACACCATATGTATCAATTCTTGCTGCTCAGGCTGTTGAACTAATTACCTAAATTATTTCCTTGAATCATAGTTAAGGGATGGTCTAGATAATGCTTATTCCTGCCTTCAATGCAGGGGACTGGACTAGAAGACCTCTTGAGGTCCATTCCAGTTCTTTGATTCTAAGATGTTAGGAATTATTGACCCTGAAAAGCATGGTTTCTTCACAAGAGATGGTCCCTTAAACAGATTCTCTTTCACAGCTTAATTCTTATGGATTGATTTTTAACATTAATATGCAGAATGAAATCTAAGTCACCCTGGCATGCTTCAAAATAATTCATAGATAAATAGACACTACTTGCAATATATTGTTTTAAATGTCTGCTGAAATCTTAGTGTTTTTGTTTTGTAGCAGATTTCACTGACTGTTAGGAACTCTGAAATCCCTTATACAGCTAAAAGAACTTTGTAATTTTATTAGATGCCTTTAGAACTAAGTCTTTTGGTTGGCTGTAGTCATACTTGTGACATTAGCAACCAGTAAATATTCTTTTTGGCTCTTTTTTTTTGGTTTTGTTTTGCTAGTTTCTATGCTATAGTAGTGAAACACTCTGGCAAGAGTATGTGTTAGCAGAAATAATCCTACCTTCTGTTCGCCATCTGAGGTGAGCAATTATCACCCAGAAATGCACTGCCTATAGTGTCGCCTTTCTTAATTAAAACATCACTAGTTCTCAGTCTACGTTTTTGTGGACACTTTTTACCTATAACGTACAAACACTGTTTTTCAGAGCTCTTTATTTGAATATGAAGAACAAAAACCATTATTGCAACAATAAAGTATTATTGCACTACTTTGTCAACAAAGTATGATAATATATCAGAGCTGAAGCTCTAGTTTTGATTGCCGCTACTGAAAAGTTTATTTTGGGATGTTTGCCCTTTAAGGGATGCAGTCGTCTTAAATTGGCCCCAAATTTAAATGCTCTAGAGACTTTTATATTACTGAAGAGCAAAAGAAATGTAATAACTAAAATCAAAATAAAAAAATTTAAATGTTTTTTAAAAACTGGTTTTAAAGTGGCTAGAAACTATTAGCCTGTTAATGAAACTAACTCCGGGCCGGCTCCAGGCACCAGCTCAGCAAGCAAGTGCTTGGGGCAGCCAACGGAGAGGGGCGGCATGTCTGGCTTTTTGGTGACAGTTTGGCAGTAGGTCCCTCACTCCCTCTCGGAGCGAAGGACCTGCTGCCGAATTGCCACTGAATAATGAAGCGGCTGCGGTAGTGCCGTAGATCGCAGATTTTTTATTTATTTTTGTTTGGTCCTGCTTGGGGCGGCAAAAACTCTGGAGCCTGCCCTGAACTGACTTCACTGATTTTTGTTTGTATTTTTCATTGTACAAGCTGAGAGAAATATTAAAAAACAGTGTTGTGACAAACTGGATTTCTTAGGCCTTGCACTCTTCATAATATAGGGTGTAATTGTAAAGAGATCTTTGTGTTTTTTAATGTGATTTTTTTTTTTACTATGCATCCCTACAATTGGGCAACTTGTGGCTGCAGGACCTCTATAAGACTTAAAAGCTTTCAGTAGCACCGACTATTAAATAATGCAGTTTTAACAAGCAAAAATGTTAACTAATTCCTCACTTTTGGAGAAGATGAGGTGGTGATAAAGCCTTGGTACGGTTAACCACCAGTCCCTAGCAGAGCAGACAGACAGTAGCTCTGTTGTCTTCTCTGAGAAGATTCAGGAGAGTAGTCTTGGGTAACTGCTTATCTAACCTGAGGGCTTTAATCTGTCAACCCTCTTTTAACTTGTATTTGAGGTCATTAGGGGTAATGGGTGACATGAAGAGTTGTCCCTCCAGAACACAGATTAGTCAACTCCCTTTTTCATGTAACCTGGTTTATATATATAGCTTAATGTCTTGTTGGGATTGTGGAGTTTTCATGGGTGATTTTTAAAACATGTATTGTGCTTAGAAAACTGATTTGCCCAGTGAGGAGGAACCTTTCCCAGACTGTTTTCTGCAGAGTCTAAACATTCATTTAAAACCACCTTATTTCTTATGGAATTTGGAACATTATATTTAGAATGACCAGTGTGTGAGCCCGTGCTATGTTTCTAAGTCTTTCAAGTCATAGCTCCCAAGGCAAGAAGGGACCAGTGTGATCATCTAGCTTATTGGAGGGCAACCTGCGGCTGGCGGGCTATGAGACAGTTTGTTTACATTGACTGTCCGCAGGCACGGCCGCCCACAGCTCCCAGTGGCCACAGTTCGCCATTCCCGGCTAATGGGAACTTTAGGAAGCAGTGGTCAGCACATCCCTTCACCCCACCCCACTTCCCACAGCTCCTATTGCTGGGAATGGCAAACTGGGGCCACTGCTTCAGCCCAGAGTTTGTTTGCATTGATACTATTGGGAACCCTGAAAACAGAAGTGAAATCTATTCAGTTCCATTCTACTTGTGCTTCAGAAGACTGAGTGGCATCAGAGTTAGGCACTGTAGCTAGTAGCTGGGCAGAAACACTCAAAAAATAAAGCCTAGAGAAAGAGTAGAATATTGGTGCTGATCTCCTGTAAGCATTGTAACATCTGTGATGCCTTTGGCTGCATCTGTGGAAGATCAGATGTACAGCAGAGTACCTGTAGCATATTATTGGTACCAGAGTCCACAATGTGACTTTACTTCTTCTGGTGGTCTCAAGTGGATAGTGAAGGTGGTCGTAAGTAGATGAAGAGAATTGACTGGGGACAGGGTGGTTCCTTGTTACTTGGTAGGTGGAGACTCTTATCAAAGAGCACTAGTTCAGACTAGTGCTGCCCTATGGATTGTTGGAAAAAGATGATTGAAGGTAATGTGCTGTTATCATATTTACTTAATAACACAGCACTCATGGTGGAACAGTATGAGCACTGAGAGCAGGCCTCTGGTTGTCAAGACTTCATTTTTGTGCTTTTTCAGGGAGATTTACTGGGCTTCCTACTCTGAAAGGAGACGTTGACTTGTTATGGTAGTGAACACAGTTCAGTGTTGTCTCATCCATCCAAGAGGATGCATGGATCTGTTATAGGTGGTGTCTTAAATATTCCTGAAAGATTTTTAGGAGCTCTAAAACCATGTGTGACTTGTGCTAAGCTTCAGTCAGGCTGGTAAATGTCAACAGGACCAGTAGTAGATAGTGTGTTTCTTATTTTAGTCTTGTAAGTCCCTGTAGATAAAAACTCAATAAATTTTCTTATTTCTGATCCAAAAACTTAAATTTTTGTTTGTACCATTCTGCAAAGTATTAGTTAGAATTGAAGCTGACTTAGCTCTGAAATAGGATTAGAGAGGAGAGAGCTCAGCCTCAAAGTAGAACTGTATCAAGTTTGTTTTTAAAAGCATAGGTTATGTAGCAAGTGGCATTAATAAAATATTCTGATTAATGAGTTCATCTGACGTCATTTAAATCCTGTCTTTATCACAGAAAGAAGGAAAGACTCCTCTATTGTCGTAACAATTTTTTTTTAAATGCTTGCTGGATAGTAGTTTTACTAAGTTGTTTCCCCTCTCAGTAAAGATAAATGTTGAAATCTATTAATCCTGTGTGATTTTTAGAATACCCTCAAAATATAAGGCCATATGGGTCAGTCTTACATTATTTTTACCAGCTTGAATTTATGCTTGATAGCATATCATTTCCTCAGGGTGTGCTGCCTGTCCTAATGCTATTTGATGGGAACATACACAACTCCAACTTTTATAACTTTCTTATATCAGAGCGTTCACTGATTGAATAGCACACATTTTCCTTTTTTCCTAATGTAGTATTAACCTCAGCACAATCTTTGTTCATAAAGAATATATGCACTCGTGGCTACTTAAGAGTGGAGTAGGCTGTTCTCATATGACTAACAGATCATGTGCCACCAGACTCCTCGTTGTTTTTGTGGATACAGACTAACACGGCTATTTGGCTACTGTCACCTTAAACACTCTCTCCATAAATAGTTTTATGTTTTTTGTAATAATGTAGTACTATTAATATTTATAAAAAAGCTTTGCTCCAACTTTCTTGAATGTGTGTCTTCCATTGAAAAAAATATTGGAAATTGAAAGATTAACTTAAGATTTTCAGACAGCAGTAGACAAATTTGTAAGTTGCAAAATCAAACTTTTCTATAGAACTGTTGTAGAGCTTAGTAACAAGAATGTCAGATTAAGAAAGCCTCTCTGCAAGTTTTTTGTTCTCCTGCCAAATATGGATAAGTGACTGACTTTTCATTTTCTGGCACATCTATTTGATTCGGCATTGTTTTATCATTTTAAAATGAGCTAAGATAGCATTTCAGAATCAGTAACTTGGTGTTCAACTCACTGAAGCTCTGATAAAATCACCGCTTCATTATCGTTGATAGCAGTCAGCAAATTATGACCCATGTCTAACCTTGTATGTATTACTCCTGGGGGAATTCTGCACATGTGCAGAATTTACATCCCCCACAGATTTCTTTGCTTCCCTGCAGAAAAATGACTCTGACAGGAAAACAAAGGGAAGCCACGAGCGGTCATGCGACCCTCTCCAGCGGTATGTTTCGGGGACCCAGGGCAGCTGGCAGAGAAGTAAATCACTGTGGGGCAGGAGGCGGAACTGAGGAAGACCCAGCTGGTTGTTTCTACCCTGCACTGGGCTCAGCTGCTAGTCCTCGCTGGGCCCAGGAGAATGGGAGTTCTTCTTTCCTTGCACAGCATCGAGGGCCTGGGTCAGACCCACCCCCAGATTTCTACCCCAGCTGAAGGAAGTGCTGCAAACTCCCCTCCTCTCCCCCCCCATTCCTCCTCAGCTGCAGGGGGAGGGATCCCTATACAGGGAGCTGCTCCCTCATCTGCCCAACTCCTGTGCATCCAGACTCCCTCATTGGAGTTAAAGCTAGCAAGGGATGTTAAGAGTAACAAGAAGGGTCTCTACAGGTATGTTAGCAACAAAAAGGTGGTCAGAGAAAGTGTGGGCCCCTTACCGAATGGGGGAGGCAGCTTAGTGATAGAAGTTGTGGAAAAAGCTGATGTACGCATTGCTTTTTTTGCCTCTGTCTTCATGAACAAGGTCAGCTCCCAGATTACTGCACTGGGCAGCACAGTATGGGGAGGAGGTGACCAGACCTCTGTGGAGAAAGAAGTGGTTCAAGACTACTTGGAAAAGCTGAATGAGCACAAGTCCATGAGGCTGGATGCGCTGCATCCGAGGGTGCTAAAGGAGTTGACTGTTGTGATTGCAGAGCCATTGGCCGTTATCTTTGAAAACTCATGGCAATCAGGGGAGGTCCCAGATGAGTGGGAAAAGACTAATGTAGTGCCTATCTTTAAAAAAGGGAAGGAGGAGGATCCAGGGAACTACAAGCAAGTCAGCCTCACCTCAGTCCCTGGAAAAATATGGAGCAGGTCCTCAAGGAATCAATTTTGAAGCACTTAGAGGAGAGGAAAGTGATCAGGAAGAGTCAGCATGGATTCACCAAGGGCACATCATGCCTGACTAACCTAATTGCTTTCTATGATGAAATATCTGGCTCTGTGGATGAGGGGAAAGCAGTGGATATGTTATTCCTTGACTTTACCAAAGCTTTTGATACAGTCTCCCACAGTATTCTTGCCAGCAAGTTAAAGAAGTATGGGCTGGTTGAATGGACTATAGGATGGATAGAAAGCTGACTAGGTCATTGAGCTCAGTGGGTAGTGATCAATGGCTCCATGTCTAGTTGGCAGCTGGTATCAAGCAGAGTGCCTCAAGGGTCAGTCCTGGGGCTGGTTTTGTTCAATATTTTCACTAATGATTGCACCCACAGCAAGTTTGCTGATGACACTAAACTGGGAGGAGTGGTAGATACGCTGGAGGGATAGGATACAGAAGGACCTAGACAAATTAGAGGATTGGGCCAAAAGAAATCTGATGAGGTTCAACAAGGACAAGTGCAGAGTCCTGCACTTGGGACGGAAGAATCCCATGCGCTGCTACAGACTAGGGACCGAGTGGCTAGGCAGCAGTTCTGCAGAAAAGGACCTAGGGGTTACAGTGGATGAGAAGCTGGATATGAGTCGACAGTGTGCCCTTGTTGCCAAGAAGGCTAACAGCATTTTGGGCTATATAAGTAAGGGCATTTCCAGCAGATCGAGGGACACGATCATTCCCCTCTATTCGGCATTGGTAAGGCCTCATCTAGAGTCCTGTCTCCAGTTTTGGGCCCCACACTACAATAAAGGTATGAAAGAATTAGCGTCCAGCGGAGGGCAACGAAAATGATTAGGGGGCTAGAGCACATGATTTATGTAGAGAGGCTGAGGGAACTGGGATTTCTTAGTCTGCAGTAGAGAAGAAAGAGGTGGGATTTGATAGCTGCTTTCAGTTACCCGAAGGGGGGTTCCAAAGAGGATGGATCTAGACTGTTCTCAGTGGAAGCAGATGATGGAACAAGGAGTAATGGTCTGAAGTTGCAGTGGGGGAAGTTTAGGTTGGATATTAGGAGAAACTTTTTCACTAGGAGGGTGGTGAAGCACTGGAATGTGTTACCTAGGGAGCTGGTGGAATTTCCTTCCATAGAGGTTTTTAAGGTCAGGCTTGACAAAGCCCTGTCTGGGATGATTTAGTTGGGAATTGGTCCTGCTTTGAGCAGGTAATTGGACTAGATAACCTCCAGATGTCTCTTCCAACCCTCACAAACCTAATCCCACTGCTGAGCTTCAACCACCTTCACCTGGACCCCCCTGAGAATCTCATTACTGTTGCACTCAGAACTCCCCAACAAGCCCCTGTGCATCCAGATTTCCCCTCCCCCACCCAGACCTGGATCCCCCGCTGAGCCGCTCACACCCAGATTGCTCCACACAGAACCCTCTTAACCCACACTAAACCCCTCCACACTTGGATCCTGCCTTGTTGAGCCTGCCTGCCACACATGGTGCACCTGTCACAGAGGGGCAGGGCCCCAGGTTGTTTCTGGGGCAGACTCGGTCCTTATGCTGTTGTCAGGGTTGGGTGCAGCCTCACCACTGAGTCCATATCCCTGGGGGAGCTGCACAGTGATCTCCCACCTCTGTGCAGCCAGTGGCCTGTGCTCCCCAGTACCATGCTGGAGCTGTAACATTTATTTGTCAAAATTTTCAGAATTTTAAAATATTGTGTGCAGAATTGGGTGTTTTTGTTTTTGGAACAGAATGCCCCAGGAGTATGTATGTATAAATGCCAATTACCCAGTTAGTGTTCTCCAAATTCTGCAAGCTAGATTATTGCAAGCACTGTGGTTGTAGTTGGGACTATCTATCTTTTGGGTTTGATTTTTTTTCATGTTCTATGTATATATTCAGATTATACTACTGAATAACTTATCCCGTAATTGTACTCTAGAAGCTAAGTTTTAACAAGAAAAATTAAAGGAATGCCAACTTAATCATGCTACTAAACATTTTGTTACAAATAACATTAATACAACGAATGGAAAGAGGGAAATTCTTTTATTCCTGTTTTGTACCTTTGATAGCACTTCCTGTGTACTCAGTTTCACTGTTCCCCTCTTGTTGGGGAGTGCCTCTATGTCTGAGGCTGGCAGTACCACCTACTGGCAGAGGTCCAGGGCCACTTTGCCTAGCTACTACAGTTCATGGGAGTGTTGCCCAGAGTCAAGGGCCACTCTGCCTAGTGGCTACAGTCCCCGGGGGGGCATGGGTAGGAAACCCAAGTCCAACCTACTCCACTGGGTTCCGACCAAGGGCCTTTCAAAGCAGTAGGACATATACATGGCCTAGGACTTATTACCCTTACTCACACTCTGTGGGTCGCTTCTTACCTGTTTCCTGTACCTCCGTTGGTATCACAGTTCAGTCTTCCTGCCTGCCTCCCAGGTTCATCTCTGGAGCTCCTTCCCCTGGTGACAGTGAGTCTTTGCCCTCTGCTCCCACAGTCCATGGGTTTCCAGAAGCTTGGCTAGATAGACTGTCACAGCAGCTTCTCGGCAGGAGGCTGCTGAACCCAACTGCTCTCTTCCTCAGTCAGCCCAGACTGAGCTGAGCTGCTCCCTTTTGAATGCTCCCACCAAGCAGAGACGAGGGGGTGTGGCTTCCTGTGGTTTAGTGCAGCTCCTTAACCCTTGCCTTATCAGTGCGGGATTGTGACAGGGTGTATTACCTCCTCATGTGAATCTTTCTCACAACAGAGAAGAATTTTCAAATAGGTAAATCTGATTGTAAAACTAGAAAAACTAGTGAGTGGGGGCTGGGCTGGGCTTTTCATACTGCAGAGGGGATGCAGAGCTCTCTCCTCCCTCCTTTTTTAGGCTGAATGCCAAAAACTTAACCTAGCTACCACACCTTCATGGATGTCAAGCTTCACTTGCTCCTATTCAGCTGTTAGAGCTGCCAGATTTCCTGAGACAACTAATACAGTTCTTCATTGTAAATACAAAAATCATTAATACACTGAAAAAAATACAATTTGTGACTGTCTAATTAAACGTAATGTCAAAATGGAGATCACCCGCACCCCTCTACTGTTTGAATTGTACTAAGGGAAGGACAATGCTGAATAATTTGTCTGTGATCATTGGGCCTTGTAAGTGTCACTAATAGCCTGTAACAGTAGAGTTTAACATTATCAAGGTGCTAATCTTTGCGGCATCTCTTATGAGTTGGCATGGAGCCACTTCTTTTTTTTTTTTTTTTTTTTTACTGGTAGGTGGGAGAAGAGTTAGTAGAAATCTTCTTCAAGGCCATCCAGTAAGTAGGCATCATTGGTCAGAAATTCTTAGTTCTGTTGATGTGCAAGAATAATGGACTCTAGCTCATACTGTAAGTTTGTGGCCTCTGTTGTGCTAACAGGAGTAAAAGCATATTCTCTTCACTTTAGTGAGCAGATCTGACACAATAACATGCTCCTCTTGAGTAAGAGGGGTGGTGTTTAGTTAACTACTTATCATACTAATCTCACTCAATATTACATAGTGGGGTGAGGAAAACAAGAAAGGATAAACAGAAATGAGAAAAGGGAATGATGAAAATAAAGTGAAGACCTGTCTGAAATCTTAGAGGGTAGGCAATGCCCAAACAAAGAGAAGGGAATGGGGCTCAATCTCCTTCCTCTCGCCCAGTAAAAAACCCACTGAAAAGAATTAACATTTGAAAGTTCCCATCTCATCCTCCCCCAATATACTTTGCTTCTCTCACAGAAGACTGGGAGTGGTTTGGTCATTACAAAACCTAAATCTAATTTCCCCCATACTAATTTCCCCCTACTGTTACTCACACCTTCTTGTCAACTATTTTAAAATGGGCCACTCTCATTACAACTACAAAAATTATTTTTCCTCCCTCGGTATCCTACTGTTAATTGAATTGTCTCATTAGACTGACCTCACACTTTGTAAGGCAACTCCCATCTTTTCATGTATTTACACCTGCTTGTGTATTTTCTACTCCATGCATCTGATGATGTGGGTTCTAGCCCACGAAAGCTTATGCCCAGATAAATTTATTAGTCTCTAAGGTGCCACAAGGACTCCTCAATGTTTTTGCTGATACAGACTAACACAGCTACCACTTTGAAACCTGTCACCATGCAAGGCACTGAATTTAGCCGTATGAAGTAGAAATCCATCAACTTCCTGAAAAAACTTGTGCAGATACTTTTAGCCCGGCAGAAGAGTCTGTCCTATCTCGAGGCCTCTCCTTCTTCCCTACCACTCCCACAAACATGATACAGTTCTGTGGTGATCCAGAATCCTACTTTCGACGTCTCCAACTCAAGGAATATTTCTAACACACCACTGAACAGCACACTAACTCAAGAAAGCTTCCTACCAACCCTACAAGAAGAAGTATTCTGCATGGACTCCTCCTGAAGGTCAAAAAAGCAGACTGGACTTCTACGTAGAGTGCTTCCACTGATGTGCACAGGCTGAAATTGTGGAAAAGCAGTATCACTTGCCCCATAACCTGAGCCGTGCAGAATCCAACGCCATCCACAGCCTCAGAAACAACTCTGACATTATATCAAAAAGGCTGACAAAGGACGTGCTGTAGTAGTCATGAATAGGTCAGAATATGAATGAGAGGCTGCTAGACAACTCTCTGACACTACGTTCCAGAGGCCATTACTCTTTAACCTTGCTGAGGATTACCAAAAGAAACTACACCATCTGCTCAAGAAACTCCCTAAAGAAGCACAGGCACAAATCAACACTGACACACCCCTAGAGCCCTGACCAGAGGTATTCTATCTGCTACCCAAAATCCATAAACCTGGGAATCCTGGACACCCCATCATCTCAGGCATTGACACCCTGACAGCAGGATTATTTGGCTATGTAGACTCTCTCCTCAGGCCCTATGCTACCATCACTCTCAGCTATCTTCGAGACATCACTGATTGCCTGAAGAAACTACAATCCTTTGGAGATCTTCCAGAAAACACCATCCTAGCCACTATGGATGTAGAAGCTCTCTACATGAACATTCCACACAAAGATGGACTATAAGATGTCAGGAATAGCATCCATGATACTATCATAGCAAACCTGATGGCTGAACTTCGTGACTTTGTCCTCACCCACAACTGTTTCATATTTGGGGACAACTTATACCTTCAAGTCAGCAGGACAGCTGTGAATACCCGCATGGCCCCACAGTATGTCAACATTTTTTATGGCTAACTTAGAACAACGCTTCCTCAGCTCTTGTCCCCTAATGCCCGCCCCTACTCTATTTGCGCTACATTGATGACATCTGGACCCATGGGAAGGAGGCCCTTGATGAATACCACCTGGACTTCAACAATTTCCACCCCACCATCAACCTCAGCCTGGGACAGTCCACACAAGAGGTCCACTTCCTAAACACAACAGCGCTAATAAGCGATGGTCACATAAACACAACCCCATACTGGAAACCTACTGACCGCTGTACTTACCTACATGCCTCCAGCTTTCATCCAGACCACATCACTTGATACATTGTCTACAATGGGTAGGCAACCTATGGCACGCGAGCTGGTTTTCAGTGGCACTCACACTGGCCACCTGTCGGGGGCTCTGGCCTGGCCACCTGTCGGGGGCTCTGCATTTTAATTTAATTTTAAATGAAGCTTCTTAAACATTTTAAAAACCTTATTTACTTTATATACAACAATAGTTCAGTTATATATTATAGACTTATAGAAAGAGACCTTCTAAAAACATTAAAATGTATTACTGGCACATGAAACCTTAAATCAGAGTGAATAAATGAAGACTCGGCACACCACTTCTGAAAGGTTGCCAACTCCTGGTCTACAACCAAGCTCTAAGATAAAACCACGTTTGTTCCAATCTCTCTGAGACAAACACCTACAGGATCTCTGTCAAGCATTCTTAAAACTACACTACCCACCTGGTGAAGTGAAGAAACAGATTGACAGAGCCAGAAGGGTACCCAGAAGTAACCTCCTACAGGATGGGCCCATTGAAGAAAGTAACAGAACATCTCTAGCCGTCCCTACAGCCCCCTACTAAAACATCTCCAGTGCATCATCAAGGATCTACAGCCTATCCTGAAGGACTATCCCTCACTCACAGACCTTGGGAGACAGGCCAGTCCTCGCTTACAGACAGCCCCCAACCTGAAGCAAATACTCACCAGCAACTACACACCACACAACAAAAACACCAACTCAGGAACCAAACCCTGCAACAAACCCTGGTGCCAATTCTGTCCGCATATCTATTCAAGAGACACCGTCATCAGCCACACCATCAGGGGTTTGTTCACCTGCACATCTACCAATGTGATATGTGTCAGCAATGCCCTTCTGCCATGTACATTGGCCAAACTGAACAGTCTCTACGCAAAAGAATAAATGGACACACATCTGACATCAGGAATTATAACATTAAAAAACCAGGAGGAGAACGCTTCAGGCTTCCTGGTTACTCAATAACAGACTTAAAAGTAGCAATTCTTCAACAAAAAAACTTCAAAAAGAGACTCCAACATGAAACTGCAGAACTGGAATTAATTTGCAAACTGGACACCATCAAATTAGGCCTGAATAAAGACTGGGAGTGGCTGGGTCATTACAAAACCTAAACCTAATTTCCCCCATACTAATTTTCCCCTACTGGTACTTTCACCTTCTTGTCAACTGTTTGAAATGGGCCACTCATTACCACTACAAAAGTGATTTTTCCTCCCTTGGTATCCTACTGTTAATTGAATTGTCTCGTTAGACTGACCTCACACTTGGTACGGCAACTCCCATCTTTTCATGTACATCTCTTCCCCAATAGAACGTGACCCAATATAACGCACAAATTCGAATATAACGCGGTGAAGCATCATGGATCCCCGGGCTCTTTAAGGTGCCACCCGAGCCCCGCTGCTTTACCGCGTTCTATCTGAATTCTTGTGGAGCCCCAGGCCATTTAAATCACTGCTTGAGCCCCGTTGCCAGAGCTCTGGCGGTGTTTTAAAGGGCCTGGGCCTCTGGCCGCTGCAGGCAGCCCCAGGCCCTTTAAATCCCCACCCAAACCCCACTGCCAGAGCTCCAGCGGTGATTTAAAGGGTCCGGGGCTCCCTGCAGCGGCTGGAACACTGGGCCTGTTAAATCCCTGTCGGGGAAGCTCTTGCGGGTATGCTGTACCAGACCAAACCTGATATAATGCGGTCTCACCTATAAGGAGGTGAGATTTTTTGGTTCCCGAGGACGGTGTTATATCTGGGTAGAGGTGTATTTATACCTGCTCCTGTATTTTCCACTCCGTGCATCTGATGAAGTGGGTTCTAGCCCACGAAAACTTACGCCTAAATAAATTTGTTAGTGTCTAAGGTGTCACAAGGACTCCTTGTTTTTCTTGTTCTTAGATAATTTCATAACCAGGCCATCCTCTTTCTTGAATGTTATCATTGACTTCTGGTTGTGTCCTATTTTCACTTGATTCTGGTTTAGTGACATATAGTGTCATTTGTGGCTTATCGAGCAATGCTTAGTTCAGGGTCTTTGGTGTGTATGGAGAAGAGGGCGGAAAATTAGTCTTTCTAAAAGGTAACTTCTGGTTAAACTTTAGACTATGGGCTTAATGCAGATGTTACTGAATGAAATTCTATGGCGTGTGTTATGCAGATCAACCTAGATGATCCACGTGGTTCTTTCTGGCCTTAAAATATATCTAATTTCAAAATGTTTTTCCAAGGGGAAGAAACTTGCTAAGCTAATACGTGAAAACCTGTTTTTCTAAGCTATATTATGCAGAACCTCCAAAAAGGTGAAACTCTTGTAAATTGACATGATAAAAATACAAAATCCAGAACAGTTAATGAAAGGTCTACATGAACCTGGAAACTTGAAAAAATAGGCAATCATATTTTTGGTCCTTATATCCATTTCACTGGGTGACTTTGCTTTATATTTGGTGTTGGAATTGCATTTGCAATAGATCCATTCAATTCCTACTCATACAGCAGTACTTTGAAATGGCCACATTATTAACTTCTGTATCTGGAGAATTTTAACACAAGGGGAAAAAATGTCTCTGCCAAGTCCTCTGGAAAAAGGCTTATAATGCTATACATATAGGCTCAGTTGTGGTGGTAGCAAGTGCCATTCTCTCTAAGATGCAGTTGAAAACAAAAGATACTTAGCTGTTATAATCAGTGTATTCTCGTTGTTTTCTAGGTTTCATTAAATGGTACCCAGTTTACAGACAGTTCCGTTGGATCAGAGTTCACAGGTGTTTCTCAGGTAGGTACAGTCAAGTTTGGTTGGTCAATAGTCATTGAACGATTTATGGAAGAACTACTGAAGTGCAAAAATGAGGCGGAGACCTCATTACAGCGTTTAAGCCAAAAATATAGGTTTTAGGGCTTGACTCTATTCACTGCAGTCAGTGGTAGCCCTGGTCTACACTAAAGTTAACCGACCAAGCTCCTGTTGTAGACAGGGCTGTGTTGAAGGGAGGCTTCTCCCTTCAACGTAGCTATCCCCTTGTGGGGAGATGGAGTACCTACGTCAACCAGGAGAAGC
The DNA here is from genome assembly GCF_025201925.1 of Gopherus flavomarginatus. Taxonomy (NCBI): domain Eukaryota; kingdom Metazoa; phylum Chordata; order Testudines; family Testudinidae; genus Gopherus; species Gopherus flavomarginatus. The sequence goes on along the minus strand of NC_066619.1, from coordinate 266,749,193 downwards.
TCTCCCATCAGCATAGGTAGCGTCTTGACTAAGCACTACAGCGGTGCAGCTGCACTAGTGCAGCATTGTAAGTATAGACTAGCCCATAAAATTTCCACTGACTTCATTGATGCCGAATCAAATAGTAAAGTATTATAAACCCTAATAGAATTTTTCTTTCTATGAAACAATGTAAAAAAATTCCTGCAAGATTTATATCCCAAAAGCAATGTTTGGGATACAACTGACTAAATGGTTTCGTTGTGCCAGCTAACAAAGTACTTTTCACCATTCATGCTGTCATTTTTGCAAACTAGATTTTAAAATAATTATTGAGCTAATAGTCTTTGAAGTGGAAACATGCATAGGGAAAACTTTAAATGATTATCTCGACCAGCATCATGTTAATTTTGTTCTGAAGACCAAAAAAAATTCTTCTTGGAAACAAATTTAAATAGAATATTTATTAATTTATTTAATGCTGATGTTTCTATTCTTCCAAACTTGTTAACAAATAACATTATAAGTAAACTTGTACAGACATCAGATAATCTTAGTCATTAAACGCTGTGGCAGGTTTTTGAAATTTGATTAGCAAAGTGCAAACTTTTTCCCCCACAAGTGTACACTTTTTTCCCTAGAAAATGTGACTTGTGAAATGCACATTTGTATGGACCTAGATTCAAGTTCATGTAATAGAAAAAGAGCTCAGCTGTTATTGTGGATGCTTTTACATACAAGTATGCATGCACTCTCCACCTTTGGGCTGAAAGCATGAGAGATTTCAGCCTCATGTTTCTGAGAAAGTTGCAAAGATATGAAAGTATGGGTTTAGAATTGACTGACTGCTTCAAGGTATGTTTGAGACTAGTTGGAATTTTACGTGGCAGAGGTAAGAGGAAGTTGGCATCTCGGATTGCCCATAATCAAGATAAATGTTAATTTTGTTAAAATACAAAATAGTTTAGAAACTACCACTGTGTATAAGTCATCCCACCTATCTTTCTGAATATCAAGTGATGATTCTCATTTTATGAACCAAACATTTGTAATTCAACTTTTAAAACTGTGCTGTAAAAGCAGATTCATTTGTGAAATTCTGTTTGTGTAAACAAAGGGAATCTTCTAGATTGCCAGCCTTTGAAATTATTGTTCCTGCTGTTTATTGTAATGGTTCTCCTTTAAATAATACTGACTAGTTTTATTTTTGCTTGTACTACAATGCAGCAATCTAGACTGAATCTACAAATCCTTCTATAGGAAGGCTGGAAGCCAGCTTCCCTGGCCCTCACCTGTTTAAAAGTTTGAAGGTCTGAATGTGTTGATGCATACCTTTTAATTATTGTTTGAGATCTTTACACTTCTGTCTTCCTTTTTGGAAGCAAGAAACCCTGCTGCTGCTGTCCATAAGGCTCTACTGGTAAATAGCTCTACACAGATCCTCATGGCAGCATCAGGGAAGCAGCCTGACTTCTGAAAAAAAAAACTTTAACAAGGAGGACTGCAGGGCCAAAGAGATGAGCAGCTAGGCCACCTGCTGCAAGCTTTTCAGACTGGTTCCAAGTATCAACAAAACTCAAGTCTTGCATGCTGAGGTGGGTCCAGGAACAGTGCTCCTAGGAAGAGTGGCTGACTAACCTCGCTGCTCTTGAAATCTGTTCTTTGACTTAGCAGAGACAATGAAGGGACAAGCCCAGCCCATAAGGAGACACAGAGGGGGCCCCTTCACTCTCAAAAGTCCTCCAATGGAAGTTTGCATGAGGAAAAAAGAACACAATGCTTTTCTCCTTTTCCTCTAATGCAAATTACTGTGGAAGGAAATGGTGAGGTGTCTGCAGCTTGCAGGTAAGATCAGGAGGAGGCAGGTGACCTTGTAGACAGTCAGTTTCACAGGTAGTGGAAAAAAGCTGGCTAAACACCTTAGGACAGTGGAGGGCAACCTGTGGCCCGCAGGGCGCATGCAGCCCATCACGGTAATCTGATTGCAGGCCGTGAGACATTTTGCTGATGTTGACCATTTGCAGGTGTGGCCCCCCGCAGCTCCCACTGGCCGCGGTTTGCCGTTCCCAGCCAATGGGAGCTGCGGGAAACAACGTCCAGCATGTCCCTGAAGACTGCGGCTTCCCACGGCTCCCATTGGCCGAGAACAGTGAACCGTGGCCACTGGGAGCTGCGGAGGGTCACACCTGCAGTTGGTCAACGTCAGCAAAATGTCTTGTGGCCCGCAATCAGATTACCCTGATGGGCTGGATGCAGGCTGCAGGTTGCCCACCGCTGCCTTAGGACCTTCCACTTCTGGAGAAAGTTTGGAGTAGGTGAAGAGGATTGATGGTACAACATGACTATATGAAATCACTGTGTTCTTATGAAGGCCTGGGCTTGTTAATTCTTCCCCCACAGCCACTTTCCAGAATGGCTGTAGGAAGCTTTTGATGCTAGTCTCAGCTCTGGGAATCTTCTGTTCCTGGCATTTGGACTGCCTGATGCTGCAGTGAGGAAAATACAGGCAGATTCTGTTCAGATGTCAGCATTAGGGGATGGAGGTTGTTGCTGCAGTGAGGAGGAGAGTAGGATTAGTGGGACACAAATAAGATTGGTTTACATCTTGATATGATCCTCCTCCTTGTGCCAAAGTGAGTGTCAGAGATTTAGCCATGCTCTAACCTGGCGAACTTTCAGTATGTTTCGAAAACAGTACCGGTTATTTGTTAATGCTGAAGTGTGCTATTTGGCTATGTGTTTTAAAAAGAACACAAACACCAAATGGCATTGAGAATCCCTAGTGCTTCCAGGCTTTGAAGAAAGGCTCTGAAATTTGGTAGGGGTTGACCTTTATGTCAGAAATGTGCCCCTTGCTCTTCTCTGGAAACACCACCCAAATCTCATTCAGTTACAAGCTTTTGAAAAATCTGAAATTGGACAAGCTCAGTAATGGCTTATTGTTACAGTTTGACTGCTAAATTCTTTGAAGATTCCATCTGCACCGACCCAGGGCTGGAGGGGATGAGAAGGACCATCCATGTAGTTGTTGCTGTCAGCTGCTGCAGTGCCAGGAATTAGAACTGAAAGCAGGGAATGTCTGTGTCTCCAGTACTATGGGTGCCAGAGAGAGTCGGTTTAGCCAAGCAGGTTGTGGGGAGATGGAGACTGAAAGCAGTGGAGCCTGGAACTGATTACAGAGACTGGGAGGCAGGCAGAAACCAGCTGCTAGAGGGAGACTGAGATCAGACAGATTGTCCAGCCAGACCCTGTCTCCCCTACCTGGCTAAGAGGCTGTGACTGGCAAAGAGTGGGGGAAGAGAGAGACTGGGAGCTTAGGATGTGGGTGGTGCAGGGAAATGGGAAGAAGTGGCGAGGGGAAAGGCAGTTGGATGCGGAGATTGGGACTGGGTGCTGGGGAGAATGGATGACTGAGAGTCAGTGAGGTAGGGAAGGAAGACTGGCATTGACTCGATGGGCAGAAGAAGTCAGGCTTGTGGGGAAACAGGGGCAGAAGGGTCTGTGACCCTTAGAGAACTCTCCCTTCCATAATCTTAATTGGAACCCAAGATTCCTGAGTGCCCCTATTCTTCCACTGTCATGAGTTCTCAGTGCGATGCTGTGGCTAAAAGGGCTAATATGATCCTTGGATGTATAAGCAGGAATCTTGAGTGGGAGTAGAGAGGTTATGTATTTTACCTCTGTATTTGGCATCGGTATGCCTGCTGCTAAAATACTGTCTCCAGTTCTGGTGTCCACAATCCAAAAAAGGATGTTGACAAATTGGAGAGGATTCAGAGAAGAACCATGAGGATGATTGATTAAAGGATTAAAAAACATGCTTTATAGTGACAGACTCTAGGAATTCAATCTATTTAGTGTTATAGAGAGCAAGTTAAGGAATGACTCAATCACAGTCTGATTATCTAAATGGGGAACAAATACTTAATACTAGGCTCTTCAAACTAGCAGAGACAGGTATAACAAGATCTAATGGCTGGAAGTTTAAGATCAACACCTTCAAAATTAAAATTAAGCACAAATTTAGAACAGTGAGGGTAACTAATCAGTAGAACAGTTTACAGGGTCCTAGTGGATTCTCCATCACTGATTTTTAGATCAAGATTGGATGTTTTTCTATAAAATATGCTCTAGGAATTTATTTTAGGAAAGTTCTATGGCCTGTGTTGTACAGGAGGTCAGATTAGATTATCACATCGGCCCCTTCTGGTTTTGGAACCTATGACCAGATAAGTAAGAGAATTGACACTTGACTCTATAGACTGCACCTTTGAAGAATCAGTGCTCAGTTGATTGAGCCTTTCTGGTACTGACCCCTATATACACCATTTTTGGGTAGTGCATAGTAGGCATTTTATTGCTGGAAACTTGTTCCTTTTAACATCCACTGTCCAAAGGAGGGTCTTTAGGAGAAAGGGATAGCTTTAAGATGCTAAGCTGACTTCATTCCAAAGCAGTTTGGGGCCCTCTTGTAAACCACTTCAGATTTGTAAAAGCTAAATCCAGCCTTTACAGCCAAGTTAGTTAAAAGTGTTTGGGCCACAAACTGTTGCTGAAAGAGCAGCTGTGCCTGTAGCAAACAGAAGGGAATGAAGTCTAAGGAGCCATTCTATTTTCCTAATTTCTTTCTGTTTAAAACAAACAACAACAATAAACATTGAAAATAATGAAAGGAGTTCAAATTTTCCCTACTATTTTTAACTTCTACTTTGAATCATTTAATAGTGGAAAGCTATAGTACATACCTCCAAAAGTATATTTTTATTTAAATGAAATGTGTAATTATGGGGCCTTATTCATAATAGCAATAAGACCTTCCAGGATCTGTGTTAATAGAACGTTCAGTGTTGGGAGTTTCAATGGACCCAAAGCATGCATCAAGTATTAACACAGACTTTGTTGCTCCTCCTGAATACTTTGTAGAATAAGAAATATAAAGATGACTTTTTTGTCTGTTAAGCATGGAAATAACTAGTTATGTGTCTATATAAATGTTTGTTTGTAGACTCCATTTACTTTTGGCTTGGGTCAAAGGGCACCATATACAACAGGCGAGCATTGTCTTCTTTGTAGAAGTGAAAGGAAAGACACCTTGCTTTCAGAGAGCGGGATTAAAAATTCTACCAAAACAGCACTTTCTACATCTCCAAAAGCAAATAGTATGCTGCATCTTCCACTGTGGGTGTGTCCAGATTGTCGACGAACAGTCGAGAAGGAGGAGAGACATGCCACGCTAGAGCAATCTCTTGTGGTAAGTTTCAGTGAATGAGTTGACTAAATTGAGATGACACCATGATGGGCTAGACACTTGCTTTTTTTTTTTTTAATCTATGTAATATATTCATTTGCTGGGGAGTTTTGTTCTAGAAATGAAACTGAATGTGTCACCTGGTTCACTAGCTTTGAAAAGGAGTCTCTTAAGAATCTTTTGGGCTATAAGATAGAATTCAATCTTGGATCCTCTTACGTGATTTGTGTTAAGCCCTTTCAACTTTTCTTCTCCTACTCTTTGCCTTTTCCCTTTTTTCACTCAATTTTCTTCTTTTTACCTTCTTCCATTCCTTTTTATATGATTTCCCCCCCGCCCCTCCTCCAACTCTTACCTTGTTTTGTGCATTTATGCGTGATCTTTGACTTTATTTTCCCACTCATCTGTTCTTCAGGCTTGTCTTTTCAGTCTTCCTCTCAGGTTACTATTCTTTCATTGCTACTTTTCTTCAGGTTTCTGGTTTTATCCATTCTGCTCCCCTTAGAGAGGCTTTTAAACATATGCCTTTTTGCATGATATGCAGCCAACAAACACCTGTGCCATCTGCAGCCTACACATTCAGTATACTAATTTGAGACTCAAGTTTTAATTCTTAAATTTTAACGACCTTTAAATTGAATCTTCCTTTTTAGATGGTAGCTCATGTACACCAAGTAATACAGGAACAATGCATATATACCATGGAGAAATATATTAGGACAGAGGTTTTCAATGTGTGGTCCACGGGTCCCTGATGGTCCACAGACTATCTAAGATTTCCAGAATGGGTCTGCACCTCCATTTGACATTTTTTAAGACTCTATAAATGAAAAGAGGTTGAAAACCGCTGTATTAGGATATAAGAAGTTGAATGAAGGATCCAGAAAAGCCCCAACTAAGTGATCTAGTGTTCTGAGCAAAATTCTACTAGCTCATAGAATAGAATTTTTATTAAAGTCTCATATTTTAGATTAGGATGAAATTCTGTAACGCTTCCAACTAGCTTGATATTGAAGGACCAAGGGGCATCTATTGATAAATCAACAAGCCAGTTTTAGAATGGTGATCTGTTTTATACAAAAGGAATCTAACTCAGCTATAATTTAATTTTTAAGTTCATGAGGTAGACCTAAGCATATTTTACCCATATTAACCATAAACAATGTTTGATGTACTTGTCATTAAATGTCGACTAATGAGATGAGAATTACCGTAGACAGGGCATCTTCAGAGAGGAGGTAGCTTAATTGTAGGCCTCTCCTAAAAGTTACAGAAAACTGTGGGCTCAAAGGACTGTTTTAGCCAAGTCACAAGGCCTAGGCATTGTTTTTTTTTAAATTCATCCTGAAAAGAATAATGAGGGAGAATAAACAGTGAACCAAACACCAGGAACACCAAATTTTGAAGAATGATAGCAAAGAAGTTGAACTCAATAGTATCAAATTCCAGTAAGTCAGGTGAAATAAAAATATATAAGCCCCTAGATTTAGCAACCATTACACTTGTCACGCTGTTTGCAGTGGCTCATGACTGTGAGTGCCAACCTCAGGGTAGAATGTCAAAAAGCTAGGCAGAAACCGCAAACTGGTTGAATTATGTATAATTAGATGTTACTGAGTTGGTGACAAGTGTGTGAACTCCTAAAGCACTGTAACAGTTTTACCATGGAGTCACAGACAGTCCCCTTGGGCGTTCCAGTCCATCTTGCAAACCAGGCAAGCTGAACTATGTGATAAATGGTCATGTTACACCCAAAATCCCAAGAATATTCAGCTTACTTCCAGTCCCAAAGGACCAGTCACTTACCAAGTCAATTGTACTCAGACCTCAAACCAAAGACAATGCCTGTAGCCAATATTGTAATAAACTAACTAAAGATTTATTAACAAAGAAAAGAAATGAGTGTTATTTACAAGGTTAGAACAGGAAACACACACACAAATGAACAGCAAGGGGTCCAGTGGCACCTTAAAGACGAACAGATTTATTTGGGCATAAGCTTTCGTGGGTTAAAAAACCCACTTCTTCAGATGCAAGGAGTGAAAATTACAGACACGGGCATAAATTTGCAGGCACATGAAGAGAAGGGAGTTACCTTACAAGTGGAGAACAAATGTTGACAAGTTCAATTCAGTCACGGTGGATGTAGTCCACTCCCAGTAATTGATGAGGAGATGTCAATACCAAGAGAGGGAAAATTGCTTTTGTAGTGAGCCAGCCATTCCCAGTCCCCATTCAAGCCAAAATTAACGGTGTTAAGTTTGCATATAAATTGTAGCTCAGCAGTTCCTCTTTGAAGTCTGTTTCTGAAGCTTTTCTTGTTGAAGGATGGCTACTTTTAAATCAGTTATTGAATGTCCAGGGAGATTGAAGTGTTCTCCTGGCTTTTGTATATTACCATTCCTGATGTCTGATTTCTGTCCATTCATTCTTTTACATAGAGTCTGTCCGCTTTGGCCAATGTACATGGCAGAGAGGCATTGCTGGCACATATCACATTAGTAGATATGCAGGTGAATGAGCCCCTAATGGTGTGGCTGATTGGGTTGGATCCTGTGATGATATCACTAGAGTAGATATGGGGACAGAGTAGGCAATGGGACATGTTGCAGGGATTGGTTTCTGTGTTAGTGTTGTGGTGTGTAGTTTCTGGTGAATATTTGCTTCAGGTTGGGGGGCTGTCTGTAAACAAGGACTGGCCTGCCTCCCAAGATTTGTGAGAGTGAGGGATCGTTTTCCAGGATAGGTTGTAGATCGGTGGTGATGTGCTGGAGAGGTTTTAACTGAGGGCTGTACATGATGGCCAGTGGTGTTCTGTTTTCCTTGTTGGGCCTGTCCTGTGACTTCTCGGTATCTGTCTCGCTCTGTCAGTCTGTTTCCTAACTTCCCCAGGTGGGTATTGTAGTTTTAAGAATGCTTGATAAAGATCTTGTAGATGTTTGTCTCTATCTGAGGGATTGGAGCAAATGCGGTTGTATCTTAGGGCTTGGCTATAGACAGTGGATCATGTGATGTGTCATGGATGGAAGCTGGAGGCATGTAGGTAAGTACAGTGATCAGTAGGTTTCCGGTATAGGGTGGTGTTTATATGACCATCATTTATTTGCACTGTAGTGTCCAGGAAGTGGATCTCTTGAGTGGACTGGTCCAGGTTGAGATTGATGGTGGGGTGGAAATTGTTGAAATCCAGGTGGAATTCTTTAAGGGCCTCCTTCTGGTTGGTCCATATGATGAAGATGTCATCAGTGTAGTGCAAGTAGAGGAGGAGCACTAGGGGATGAGAACTGTGGATCCAAACTAACATGACTATCTCTCTGATACTTGACACGCAAATGAGTTAGTCTTATTTATAAAAGGTAATATAAGCTTCCATGATAAACAGCTCGATACTTCCTTTAGGGCTGACCCATGCCAAGCAGCATAGGGATCTCTTGCTTATGTTTAGGAATCTTTGCTCCTCCGAGTCTAGACAGCATGAGGAGACCATGTCAGGATTTTATGCCCCCTCACCTCAGAATCCAATCTGAAGAGATGAGTTCATGTATAGGTCCCCCTTGCTTGGAGTGAGTGAGAAATACACTCACCAAAGTCTCTGTCCACTGATACTACACAGTGCCTCATTTGCCTTCTATGGGCCATTTTGTGTGCAGGGCGAATACTTTACCTTAATTAATTCTGCTTTTCCTGTTTGGTGAGTTACATAATTACAGAAATTTACAGTGCAAACACTCAATATAACTTTATACCAACGGATACAGATATTATAAATAGGATTAATATATGCAACATTCTACAAGCATTCCATAAAGCATAAATACAAACACATTCTTATAACACTAATATCTATTTTAACTATACTAACCCCACACATAAACCAGACTCGTTTCCAACTATGCATTTATCAGTGTTCAGTGAGGCTCTGTGTCTTTGTGCCTGTCAGCATTGCAACATTTTTAAAAATGTATTTTAAAGGTGCACCTCTCCCCCAATAAAACATGACCCGATATAAGGCCGGTTCGCATACAATGTGGTAAAGCTCTGACATGCCGCTCTGAGCAGTGTATTAAGGGTGCTGGGCTGGGGCTGAGGCCAAGGGGTTGGATAAGGGGCAGAGGGTCTCGGGGGGCGGTCAGGAGCTCCCCCACCCCAGGGTTTGGGAGGCAGGAGCTGGGGTGGGGGAGCATTTTTGGAGGCCCTGCAGGCCCAGAGTGGCCCAGAGGATTAGCAGGGGGCCGGGAGCAGCCTGCTCCACTTCCCTTGCCCCGGCCCCAACCGCGGCTCAGAGGAGGGAGCTTAGGGGAAGGGATCCCCCCTGCACTCACCGGCAGCGGCAGAATCGGAGCAGCCCGGCCCCAGCCCTCTCCACTCCTCCAGCTCCCAGCTGCAGTGCTTTGCTTCCTGCCGAAGGTGAGTGCTGGAGGTCGTCCTTTCCCCAACCTCCCCACACTCAACGGCAGCAGGAAGCAGAGCAGCCTCGCTCCAGCCTGTTCTACTCTGCCAGCTCCCAGCTGAGGCACTCCATTTCTGGCCGCAGGTGAGTATGGGGGGCGTCCTTTCCCCAGCCTCCCCGCACTCACCGACGGCGAGAAGCGGAGCGCTGCAACTGGGAGGTGACGGAATGGAGTGGGCTGGGACTGCGTTGGTGTGGATTGGGGTCAGAGCAGTCGGGACAGGGAGCAGTGGGGTTGGGTAGGGGGTGAGGTGCTGGGGGTAATTAGGGACGGGGCGTCTCTGGAGGGGGTGATCAGGGAACAAGGAATGAGGGGGGTACAGCAAGTTCAATATAATGCGGTCTCACCTATAATGCGGTGAGATTTTTGTCTCCAGAGGACTGTGTTATATCTGAGTAGAGGTGTATCTGATTAAAGAAGTGTCTCAGAGTTGTCTGAATTAAACTTAATGAAGTTATCAATTGCAGTTAATTATCAAACAAATTGTAGGTGGCGGCTAACAATTCCAGACTTAGATATGATATCAGTCAGTGGGGGCTCAAATGTAGATGACCTCTTACAGCAGCTCCATGGTCTCAAGGCTACTAACTGTTATTACCAAGCACCTGAAAAACAGCATCATTCCAGCAGCACTGTCTGTAGAGTAACATCTGGTTATTGGAAACAGCAGGATTTTATGCATTTAGCTAGGATAGGTTATCAAACTATAGAAAATGAACTGCACGCTGTCAAATCCAAACCATAGACTAAACAGGCTGCATGATTAATTCCAAACCAGAAATTTAATTTATAATATATCTAGCACTTTACATAAGAACAGTCATACTGGGTCAGACCAAAGGTGCATTTAGCCCAGTATCCTGTCCTCTGACAGTGGCCAGTGCCAGGTGCTGCAGAGGGAATGAACAGAACAGGTAATCATCGAGTGATCCATCCCATTGCCTATTCCCAGTTTCTGGCAAACAGGCTAGGGACACTATTCCTGTCCATCCTGGCTAATAGCCATTGATGGACCTGTCCTCCATGAACTTATCTAGTTCTTTTTTGAACCTTGTTATGGTTTTGACCTTCGCAACATCCTCTGGCAAGGAGTTCCATAGGTTGACTGAGTTCTGGGAAAAAGTACTTCCCTTTTGTTTTTAAATCTTATACCTATTAATTTCATCTGGTGACCCCTAGTCCTTGTGTAATGAAGAATAAATAACACTTCCTTATTTACTTTCTCCACACCTGTCATGATTTTATAGACCTCTATCATATTCCCCCTTAGTCGTCTCTTTTCCAAGCTGAAAAGTGCCAGTCTTATTAATCTCTCCTCATATGGCAGCCGTTCCATACCCCTAAACATTTTTTGTTGCCCTTTTCTGAACCTTTTCCAATTCCAGGAGCAAAGAATCTTATGGCACCTTATAGACTAACAGACATTTCAGAGCATGAGCTTTCGTGGGTGAATACCACTTGGTAGGATGCATGTAGTGGAAATTTCCAGGGGCAGGTATATATAAGCAAGCAAGAAGCAGGCCAGAGATAACAAAGTTAGTTCAATCAGGCAGGATGAGGCCCTCTTCTAGCAGCTGAGGTGTGAAAACCAAGAGATGAGAAACTGGTTTTGTAGTTAGCAAGCCATTCACAGTCTGTGTTTAATCCTGAGCTGATGGTGTCAAATTTGCAGATGAACTGAAGTTCAGCAGTTTCTCTTTGAAGTCTGGTCCTGAAGTTTTTTTTGCTGCAGAATGTCCACCTTAAGATGTGCTATTGTGTGGCCAGGGAGACTGAAGTGTTCTCCTACAGATTTTTGTATATTGCCATTCCTAATATCTGATGCCAGCTCTGCCCACATATCTACACCAGCGACACCATCAGAGGACCTAACCAGATCAGCCACACCATCACCAGTTCATTCACCTGCACGTCCACCAATGTAATATATGCCAGCAATGTCCCTCTATGTACATCGGCCAAACTGGATAGTCTCTACGGAAAAGGATAAATGGACACAAATCAGATATTAGGAATGTCAGTATACAAAAACCTGTAGGAGAACACAAGACTCTTTGCTCCTTTTACAGATCCAGACTAACACAGCTACCCCTATGATACTTTTCCAATTCCAGTATATCTTTTCTGAGAAGGGGCAACCATATCTGCACAAAGTATTCAAGATATGTGCGTACCATGGTTTTATATGGAGACAATATGATATTTTCTGTCTTATCTATCCCTTTCTTTATGACTCCCAACACTCTGTTTGCCTTTTTGACTGCTGCTGCACATTGAGTGGATGTTTTCAGAGAACTGTCCACAATGACTCCAAGGTCTTTCTTGAGTGGTCACAGATAATTTAGACTCTATCATTTCATATGTATAGTTGGTACTATGTTTTCCAACGTGAATCGCTTTGCATTTACAGCTTATTGTAAAACATTATTTATATATAGTGAGGATGTTGTTGATCATATTTTAGGGTTAGTAGAAGAGAAATTCTAATTTATTCTCACCTCTGGATTTCTTTGTCAATTCTTGTGCTTGTGTCTTAGACCATAAGCTCTTCAAGAAAGGGAGTGCTTTTAGTTTTGTATATGTAGTGTCAGCCCTAAGGGCTTGTCTACACTTATAGTGCTGCAGCTGCACTGCTGTAGTGCTTAGTGAAGGTGCTACCTATGCTGATGGGAGAGCTTCTGCCATTAGCATAGGTACTTCACCTCCTCCAGAGATGGTAGCTATGTGAACGGGAGAAACTCTTTTGTCAACATATTACTGTCTACATCATGAGTTCAGTTGGCATAAGTGTGTTGCTCAGGGGGCTGGATATCCACACACAGGAGCAACATAGTTATACCAACATACGTTTGTAGTGTCGAACAGGGCTGTATAAATAAGCTGTGAAGTAAAGTTCATTTTGTTGTTCTTTGAGTGCTTGCTCATATCGATTCCAATTAGATGTGTGTGCGCCACGTGCATGATCGTCAGAAGATTTTTACCCTAGCAACTCTCGGTGGGTCAGCTGAGGCACCCCCTGGAGTGGTGCTTTCATGGTGCCGGATTTATGCCCCAGCCAACCCAGTACCCCCTCAGTTCCTTCTTACTACCTGTGACGGTTGTTGGAACTGTGGAGCACAGCTTCGCTGATCTCCACTCTCCCTAGCATTCACTTAGTACCTGTTAATAGTTGTTGACAGTTGTTACTAGTTAGTTAGGATAGTTAGAATTAGTTTACTTAGATGGTGGAAGAGGGTCTTCTCCCCTCTCCCCTGTCCCGGTACTCTGGCCCATGCCTGGGTTTCCGGGCTTCAATCCCTGTTTGGCTTGTCTGAAGCCGATTCCAACGGGAGACCCCCAGACTCTTGCCTAAAGTGTCTGGGGGAATCCCACCAAGTGGACAAGTGCCGCATTTGTAAAGCCTTCAAGCCGAGGATTAAGAAGGAACGGGACATTATACTGAAGAAGCTCCTTATGTGGGCGGCACTTAGCCTGGTTTCTTCCTCCACTCACCGGGACTTGGCACTGTCGTCTTCGGTGTCGAGTGCTCCTGTGGCACTGACTGGCCCTGTACCGCGTTCAGACTCTACTAAAGTCTTGTGGTGCCAGATCTCTCTGGCACCTCCACCACAGCGCTGGTCCTTGTCTTGGGGCCAACTGCTCCTTGTTTGCTGGCTCAACAGCCACTAACGCTTCCCACACCACAATCGAAGGCACTTCCTTTGCCGGAGGGCACAGGACAACTAACGGCTCCGGCACTGTCAACTCCGACGCCGCAAAGGCCGTCGACTCCGGCGCATGTAAGCTCTCTGGTGCACACTGCGGTCGAGCTGAGACTGCCCTCCATTCCAGAGACCTTCTCAACAGCACGAGACCTGATCGTGCTCACAGAGCCTACTTCGCTGCAGCCAGCTGCACCTCTGGTGCGCACGGTGCTGTCGAAGGGAAAACCATCCCTGATACGACCATTGTCGCCGAGCGAAGCAGGATGGCACCGGACCCGGTCCTGATCATGGTCCCGGCACCCATCACGGTATTGTTCACAGTTCCAGCACCGATCTTGTTCTTGGCGCTAGTCGCACTCGTGACACTGCTCTGGCTCGTGGAGATCCAAATCGTGGTACGGCCAATACCGATTGGACTTCTGGTACCGATCAGAGTGGCACTCGTCCTGGAGCTGATCCCGGCTCCAGTCTCGCTGGAGGTCACCATCGAGATCCAGATCAGGCCCCCAGTACCGATACAACCGCAGGCACTGATTGCTGTCTTGGTACTGCTCTGCATCACGCCACCGGTCCCCAGCACCATGGCACCGTACAGCACCGGAGGACTCGGCGCCGTCATGTACGGCACCGCCTTGGCCACCTCGCTCTGCCTCGGGGTTGTCACACTCACAAGGTGACTACCACGACCATGGCGAGGGCGGTGCAGGCCAGTGGCTGGAAGAAAGCCAGGACCTGGGCCAGGAACCCCCACAGTGGTCCTTTTGGACCCCCTGGACCTACCAACAGGACCAGGAGGTTCCTTCGGGGGCTTATTCTTCTGCCCCTTCAGAGCCCCAAGTACTGGAGGTCATGGTGTTCCCCCCCCCCCTTCTTCATGGGGGATTCTGAGTCAACTGCTCCAGTGCCAATACAGGCCCACGCTCCTAGCATGGTGGACCTTGAACAACAAGATCCTCCACAAGAGGACCTCACTATTCCCTTAGTCTCGGGGGTATCTGCTTCATCCTTGCCTGATGAGGCAGTCGCAGGAATTACGGTTTCGGGCCCTCCTCGTATGGACCTCTGTTCCCACCAGGGGCTGCTCTGCAGGGTGGCACGCAATATGAACCTCCAGGTAAAGGGGATGGTGGAGGTAGAGGACCCTGTGGTGGACATTCTGTCGGTGGAGACACCATCCAGAGTGGCCATTCCCGTCATATGGACTATACAGGCCAATGCCAAGACAATATGGCAATCGCCAGCCTCTATTCCACCTACAGCTGAGGGGTGGAAAGGAAGTACTTTGTCCCCTCAAAGGTATAGGGGTACTTCTACACCTCCCTCCCAACCATGCTCCCTTGTCGTGGCTTTGGTCAACGAGAAGGAACAGCACGGCCAGCAGGTCCCTGTGCCTAAAGCTAAGGATGCAAGACACCTAGACTTGCAGCTCAGAGTGGCCAGCTAGCAGGCACTCCTGAGCCAATATGACTATAATTCATGGCTCTCTATGGCAAAATTCAAAGAGTTAGTTCTACAGGAGTCCAGAGAGGAATTTGGGATTCTACTAGAGGAGGGCAACAAGGTGGCCAGAACCCCCCTACAAGCCTCTCTGGACGTGGTGGACTCGGCGGCTAGGACCCTGTCCTCGGGCATAGCCGTGTGCCGCATCTCATGGCTGCAGGTCTCTGGCTTACCACCAGAGTTGCGCCAGACCCTCCAGGACTTACCCTTTGACGGCCAGGGCCTATTATCTGAAAAGACAGACTCAAGAGTCAGAAGGGCAACCAGGCCATCATGCGTTCACTGGGCATGCATACGCCGGTAACACAGAGAAGGCCCTTCAGACCGCAGCCTCAGAGATCCTACCCTCTCTCTTGGCCAAGACAGGACTTCTTTAGAAGATGCAGCCGAGGTGGTAAAAGAAAACCAGACTGGGCACCAAGCTAGTCAAGGCCAGGGCCCTCCCAAGCCATCAGCAAGGCCTAAGCAGAACTTTTGAAGGTGCGCCCGAGGACGGAGCACCAGTCTCCATTCAGAATTCTTCCCCTCCTTTCCAGAATCGTCTCTCCCACTTCCTCAGTGCGTGGTCTCGCATAACATCAGACTGATGGGTCCTATGCACAGTGGAAAGGGAATACTCCCTTCAATTTGCTTTGTCTCCCCTCTTCCACCCTCCTTCCCTGTTCCTCTTCAGGGACCCTTCTCACGAGCACTTCCTTCTACAGGAGGTCCAATCACTCCTACATGTGGGGGCGATAGAGGAGATTCCAAGAGAGTCAAGGGGTAGGGGTTTTTGCTCCCACTACTTCCTAATCCCCAAGGCCAAGGACAGGCTTCAGCCCATCCTGGACCTACGTGGACTCAATAAATTCATAGTAAAGTTGAAGTTCCGCATGGTCTCACTAGGGACCATTATTATTCCCTAGATCCTGGAGACTGATACTCTGCCCTCGACATGAAGATCGCATACTTCCACATTGCGATCTACCCAGTGCACAGACACTTCCTTCGCTTTGTCATCCACTCTGTCTTCCGGAAGTGGAGCTTTCCCCTGATAGACAGCCTCCCGCAAGAATCGGAAATGTCAGGTGTTCTGCGCTCTCCGAGGATGCTCCCCGGGTTCCCTGTCGGACGCCTTCCTAATACAGTGGAAGTCTCACCTATACTACGCCTTTCCTCCATTCCCGCTAGTCCACAGGGTCCTGCTCAAACTGCACAGGGACAGAGCCTATCTGATTTTGGTTGCCCCAGCATGGCCCAGACAGCACTGGTATTTCACTCCTGCTGTGGCCAGACCTGATCACTCAAGACCACGATGGCTCTGTCATCCCGACCTGCAATCTCTTCAGCTCACAGTGTGGATGCTGCACGGCTAACTCAATCTGAGCTGTGCTGCTCTTGCTTGGTACAGCAGGTCCTTTTGAGTAGCAGGAAGCCCTCTATGAGGTCCACGTACTTAGTGGAAACGTTTTTCCTGCTGGTGCGCTCAGAGTCATACGGTCCCTCTACAGGCATAGGTACCTATCACCTTGGACTACCTTCTGTCTTAAAGCAGTAGGGCTTGGCAATATTATCTATCAGAGTGCACCTGGCAGCTATTTCAGCTTTCCACTCTGATGAAAACGGGTGTTGTCTTCTCCAATCCCAGAGTCACTAGATTTCTCAAGGGATTGGAGCGCCTGTTCCCACGAATTAAATAACCAGTCCCTGTGTGTTATCTTAACCTGGTCCTCTCCAGACTCCTGGATGCCCCGTTTGAGCCAATGGCTTCCGGCTCACTCCTGTATCTTTCCTGGAAGACAGCCTTTCTCAAAGCTATCACCTCTGCAAGGTGGGTGTCTGAGCTCAGGGCACTCACATCGGAACCACCGTATACGGTGTTCCACAAGGACAAGGTACAGCTGTGACCCCACCCAGCCTTTCTCCTTAAGGTGGTGTCTGCCTTCCATGTCAACCAGGACATCCTCCTCCTCCCTGTCTTCTACCCAAAGCCGCACGCCTCTAGATGGGAACAACAGCTGCACTTCCTGGACTTTCACAGGGCCCTCTCTTTCTACATCGAGCAAACAAACGTTTTCAGGAAAACGTCACAGCTGTTTGTTGCTGTGGCAGACCAGATGAAGGGTCTTCTGATCTCCTCCCAGTGCATCTTGTCCTGGATCACATCATGCATTCATGCGTGCTATGACTTAGCTGGTGTCCCAGCTTCCAGTCTTACCACCCACTCCATGTGGGCTCAGGCTTCATCCTCTGCTTTCCTAGCACACATGCCCATACAGGAGATATGTTGGGCAGCGACTTGGTCATCGGTGCATACCTTCATCGCCCACTGTGCAATAGTTCAGCAGTCCAGGGGTGAAGCTGCATTTGGTTCAGCAGTCGCTCACTCCGCGACATCTCACTCCGACCCCACCGCCTAGGTAAGGCTTGGGAATCACCTAATTGGAATCGATATGAGCAAACATTCAAAGAAGCAAAAACGGTTACTCACCTTTGTAGCTGTTGTTCTTTGAGATGTGTTGCTCATATCCATTCCAAACCCGCCTTCCTTCCCCTCTGTTGGAATAGCCGACAAGAAGGAACTGAGGGGGTGCTGGGTCAGCTGGGGCATATATCCGGCACTGTGAAGGCGCCGCTCCAGGGGGCGCCTCAGCCAACCCACCGAGTGTTGCTAGGGTAAAAATCTTCCGACGATTGTGCACACGATGCGCACACACCTAATTGGAATGGATATGAGCAACACATCTCGAAGAACAACAGTTACAAAAGTGAGTAACAGTCTTCTATTAAAGATTTGCCTGCTTGTCTACCTTTCACATTTCTCTGTTTTGTAAGGTATGTTTTTTTTGTTTTGTTTTTGTTTTTAAACAGAGCCAAGATTTCCTTTTGCACATGCCTCTTGGAAACAGTGGATCACAGCAGGAATCTGTAGGAGGAGGGAGAATAACTGTTGGAGCACAGACAGTACCCTCTGCAGATCTCAGTAATTCCTCTCCTTCTGATGTAGCATGTAACTGTGAGGCCTGTAATGAGCGCAGGTGAGACTTGCAGCGAACTTACTAATGTTGCAACTTATTCATATCTGCTCATATTTTGCTTATTAAAATAAGAATTTTTGTAATTCAGTGGTAATTCTATTTTTAATTGGTTTTCTAATCTAATTTAGTTGATGGATAGGCACTCTGTTGTTACTGAAGTGCATCTTTGAAATAATGTGGTGGTACAATAACCTCAGTTTGCATGCCATGTTAACCTTTCTGGCATTGTTGCAGAGAAATTTCAGCAGAGACTGAACGTGAATCTCAGCAGCTTCAAAATTACTGGTCAGAAGTAAGATATATGGTCCGATGTGTATATCGCCAAGCTGGCACCCCGTTGGCAGATGATCAAGACCAATCCTTGGTACCAGATAAAGAGGGAATGAAGGAGTTGGTGGATAGGTATAAAAAATTTTTATGGAATTTTCTTATGTAGATTAGTACTGTTCCTCTAGTTTAAACAATCTTTATTATGAAGCTGCAAATAATTCAGAATCACTGATTTCTTTAATAGAAGTATATTTATCACCTCTTAATCTGTGGCCATACTTTTAAAAATCATCAATCCCTTATGTGTCCAAATATTCAGAATTTGTCATTGGAATGAGGAATCAGAGCAATTTTAACTAAAACTCCTGCATACGTATGTTGAACATTGGCTTGAATGTATCATATGAAATTATTAAACTCTGACATACTAATCTGCAAGAGGGCTATTGATGCATAAATTATGGATATATCCTAAAAAATCATCTCTTCAAAAGAACATGAGATTAATAATATTAAAAGCTGACATACTGCTCTCAGCTGATATTTCCATACATGATACTTTGTCCTTATTCAGTTCATTGGATTAGAATGAACAGTGGATTCTTAAAACCACGATGACAGTTAAAATATTACCTCATTCAAAAAAAAGAAATTAGTACATACCAGTGGATTATTCAACTAGGAAAACTGAGATTTGTAGACACTTAAAAATTAGTTGCATATCTGGAATGGGAATCCCTTTTTAGTATGATGTAGAGAACATTAGCTTAATGTGATCACTGAATATTCATGCTATTGAAGATAATATAACAATTTGAGTGTCTTTAAACTGCCCCAGTATATTGGGTAACTATCTTAATTTTTTAGCCTCACTGGAAATGTGAATCCTAGAATAGCCTATTGGTCTACTGAATATTTAAAATATTAGTGGGTCAGCTCTCCTGGTACCTGAATGACAGTAGCACTATGAGCAGCGGGGGGGAGGGATAGCTCAGTGGTTTGAGCATTGGCCTGCTAAACCCACAGTTGTGAGCCCAATCCTTGAGGGGGCCATTTAGGGAACTGGCATAAAAATCTGTCTGGGTATTGGTCCTGCTTTGAGCAGGGGGTTGGACTAGATGACCATCTGAGGTCCCTTCCAACTCTAATCTTCTATGATTCTATGAGTAAGAGCTTCTGGCTGGAACTAAGGGCTTGTCTTCACTACTGATGCAATCAATGCAGCAGGAATCGATTTTAGCGGGTCTAGTGAAGACCTGCTAAATCCACGGCAGAGCGCTCTCTGGTCAACCCTGGTACTCCAGCTCTGTGAGAAGAGTATGCAAAGTCAACCGGAGAGCATCTCCCATCGATGCAGCACAGTGAAGACACAGTGGTAGATCAACCTAAGCTGTGTCAATTCCAGCTGTTATATACGTAGCTGGAGGAGCATAATTTAGGTTGACTTTCCCCAGGAGTGAAGACAAGCCTGTCCGAGAAAAACAGAGTTCTCGCTCTCTGGTTGGGTGCAGCAAGTCAGATACTTTAGTCTCTAATTGCATGGAGGGAGAGAGTGCACTAGGACACAGGGTTTCCCCCACCTAGGCAGGTCTCTAAAGATAAACAATTAGAGCCAACATTTATATCTTTTTTACAGACAATAATGAGCAACAGCTGCATATTGTTTATACATATTCCTTCTCTCCATCTTATTTCTCTCAACAATTTCTGCTCTAGTCTGCATTCCATTTTTATCTTAACACAAGCCCTAAATTCTGGCAAGATATTGTGTGTTATGGTGGGTAAAGAGAAATATTTTGAAGGACTTCACCATCAATTGAGTACCATCTTTTATCCATTTGAGAAACTGAGGCACAGAGAGACTAAGTGACTTGCCCAAGGTTACACAAAAGATCGGTTGTAGAGCAGGGAATTGGACCCAGGTCTCAAAGTCCTAGATTAGTTCCCTAACCCCTAGACCATCCTTCCTCCAGAATACTTTCCTAGGAATATTTAGGACACAGTGAGCATTAAACACTATTTTGATTGTGAATTTTTGGTCACAATTATTATTCCAAAAATGCAGGCTTTGTGAAAGAGATCCTTATCAGCTTTATCAACGATTGGAACAGCAAGCTAGAGAATATGTGCTTGAAATGAAGGTTCGTCTGCTCAGGCACTTGTCGCTGGGATCTAAAGTTGCATCAACATTATCAATACCAGGCCCACCGCAGGCACATCAGTTCATCTCACTCCTTCTTGAGGAATACAGTGCACTCGGTCAGGCAGCATGCACAATCAGCACCTTTCTTGTCACTCTGGTAAGATACAAACAAAATTCCTGTGTGCTATTGATCTGTAGAGATAATACAAATTGGTAAGAAGTCGTGTTGTGAGTTCTTTCACAATCCTTTTGCGGATTGCAAAGTATAAGCTTTTGTGTGTTTGGGCGGGAGAGTGAGGAATACACTTAACTTCTATGTCCTCATATTGAAATCTAGGCTGGGACATCTTTAACAAAACAGTTTATTCACAAATGGGTGAAACTGCCAAAACTGTCCATTTGCGGGGGGGGACGGGGGAGGAGAGGGTGAGCTTCTACATCATCTGAATGATCAGGAGGAAGCTATTAAAGTAGTACTGCAAATGGGTAATGGGACTAACTAGTTTCAAAACAAAACTTTTGAGGAATCTATTCAGTTGCCATATTTTGAATTATTTTATTTTAGACAGCCCCATATCTAGGATGGGTAGAATATTACACTAGTGAGCTTCAGTGATGTCTTAAGAAAAGTATTATGAAAGCTTTAATGCCCTTTCAGATGCATTAATTCAGATATTTTGATTCTACATATTTTCTTTTCTCTTCCCTGATCATCAGAGACACTTACTTGAGAAGACTATCTCTTGCTTAGGAATTAATCTGCTCCTGTTACGTATTACAACCAAAGTCGTCATTCTCTTCAATATAATCCTTTGCTACCAACCAATTCTGTTGTCACACTTCAGGTTATGTTGACAGGTAGAGAACAAGCAGCAGGCAAAGGTCTACCAGAAGAGAAGAGAAATACAGAAAATATAAGTAGTAGAAACAGTTCTTTCTAACGTTTTTTTTTCACTTTTCTTTGAGGATTTAGGTCTTTACAGCCTTTTTGTTATGCTGTACTCTTATTTCTTTTCATACTACGTACATGCTGAAGACTGCCAAGGGAATTTTGGCAGAGTAGAGTTTGGTTTTGCTGTAGATGGACTGGAGAGGTGTGGGACAGAGTTATAGAAAGGAATGAAATGGGTAGGAAGTGGTAGACAAAAGGGAAGAAATATAGAAGGGAATGGTGTTCAGACCTCTTGGGAAGAAAAGGTTCTCAAAGAGAAAAGGAGATTCATAGAATGAAATATTCAAAATAAAAACATAATTTATTTGTGTTCAGATATACAAAAATATAATAGTTGACTGTTTCCTGCCCTCCCTGCTCTGTGCTCGCTATTTTCTCATCTTCTTTCCCTGCCCTTAGACACAATGCACTTTTATTAGAAATAATTTATTACCAGCCATTCATTGACATAGGCCTATATTAGTCAAGTCTTAGCATTTCTCTCTTGAGAGGATGGTTCTTAAAGTTACTGAGTTGCTTTACTGTTTAAAAACATACTTGACTGCAGAACAGATTTATTGCAACATGAAAATTAAATTGATGCCACTGAAACTAGACAGTTTTTACTTTCCTTTCTAAGAATCCACTAATTTTGTACTCTGGTTGTCAAGAAGATATAGCTAATCAGTCATTTGATGTTTTCATGTTTAGCCACTCTCCTTTTCCTGGTCTCTACTGTGGACCAGTCGTAGTAAAGTTGACGTGTAAGAGATCAAATTGACAGGAAATGCTTAGAATAGACATGAACTCTCCAACCTACCAGTTTTTGCCCTACTGAAGTGAAAAGGATACTTCATTCTCCAAAGAGTTTGAGTGGATATGGTATTTTTACGTTAACTGCTTCCTTACGTGTGATTGGTTTAGCAGCTCAGTCAGTATTGAGAACAGTCATTGTTCCTCTAATAGGCTTCAGTATTCAGAAATTGAACTATAACTGTAGTAGGAACACAGGATATTGTTCCTGTGGTGGCTTTTTATATAGATTTCTTGGGTTGCTACAGGGCCTTCTCCTTAGGCATGCTAATATTTAGAGCTTGGAAGCTGAGATTTAACAGCAGAGAAAAAGCGTAAGGAAGTAGTCTCATTTGGCTTTTTCAGTGCATATTGAATGCATTTTGTTAAGACTCTGTTGCACTGTTTGAGATCAGAAGAAATCCTTTTAGCCTCAAATACACGCGTGTGGCTAGATCATCATATTGTCAACTTTGTAATTCAGTCTTCCACTTGGCTATGGTCCAACCTTTTTGTGTAGCCTGCAGTATGATGGCAGGAAGAGGCTTGTACCTCCATCCATGTGGACTTAATTTCTTAGTGAAATTATGACTGATTTTCCTTCCTTTCAAAGGAGTCCAGCTCTTTGGAGAGGTTCAAGAACAAGCTTTAAAGCCTTTTTGCCCCACCAGGGGATGAGACACCATACCAAGATCAAGATGGAGAGACTGTGGTCAGTACAGAAAAGTCCCTCAATCCCCAATTTAGAGGTCTAAAAGAAAAACTTGCCTGATACTTTCTGTAGGCAGTACAAAACCTGATCAACTGAACTAGGGATGTAAGCTTTCTAAAGAAGTTTTGTCAGTTTTGTTCTCCTCAGACCTATGGAACCTACCAGAAGGCTCACTTGTTTTCAGGATAATCAGGCTAAAATTTAAGTTTTGTTAGTAATGTGTAGGAACTAAAATCTTGTAAACTATTTATCATCCGAAGCAAGGGAGTATATTGTTTCATTGCACACCTCAGGAGTGGAGAGGCTATAATTTATGTTCAGATGAGTGTTTTCCATTGTTTTCTTTGAGCAGTGCTAGCCGGACTAGAAGTGCTTGATACTGAGGTCTGACTTGGAATACATAACCCCCCATTAGAGTTTAAGATCCATAAAATAAGATGACTCTGTCCAATGCGATGCTTGTATTACTGATTACTCAAAGCCATAGTGCAGGAGATTCACTTGCTGGTGTGACAGCCAGAATGCCTTCATTTACTTTTGCTGAGTGTGAGGTCCGGTGACAGAAGACAGACACTCGTGTTTGTTCCAAAAAAAGAAACGCTTGCTGAATTGGTGGTTAGGGGATCTCTCGTAGAGGGTCTGTTGTTCAGCTGTCAACACTGAATTACTATCACCATAGATGTTAACTCTTCTGTTTAGAAGTACCTTAAGGTTGGAAATGGGTAGATGGTTGATAGTCCGGAAATCAAGATGCACATTTAGTATGCTAAACAGATGAGTAAGTAGGTTATTGCTTGCTTCAGGAAGAACATTTCTGAGTAACCATACTTAGAAAGTACAACTTCTTCAGTGTTTTAGTTAAACCTTGTGGGAAAAGCAGAACTTACGAGGAGAGCGGTATCTCCTGCTTGACATGGTAAAGAACCTAACATTGATAAGGGATAGCAAATCAAAACCCCTGGAAAAGTCTGGCTAAGATGATATACTCTGTCTGTTGAGATAGAAATTGAACTGTGAATTTGTGGAAGGCCTTTCAACAAGATAGTGCCTTCTGCTGATTCCCCCACCCCTTTCCTATTCCCTGACTATGCAGAAAGATGAGAAGAGAAGCTAGAGTGACTTTTAGAAGTCAGTGGTGGTCTTGATTCATAGATCAGTGGTAAAATAATATATTTGTTAGTGTTAAAACTGGCTAAGGTCTAAGCTGAATAACCCATCATCTGGGCTGGTGGGTTTAAAAGGTTACTAGCTAAAGAAATTTTCTTTCTGGCATCTGAAGAGTTCTTTAGAAATATGTTAGATTTATAGAAAATTTAAATATTTTTAATAGGAAAATGAACACTTGAAGAAATTTCAGGTGACGTGGGAATTGCACAATAAGCATCTATTTGAAAATCTGGTATTTTCTGAGCCACTGCTGCAGAACAGCTTGCCAACACTGGTGTCACAGCTAAGGTAAAGTGTCTTTCAATATATCTATATACACACGTTAAGTAAAGAGAATAATAGTTTAGATAGTATCTGTAACAAAATGGTTAGATACTTTTGATAAGATTAATGGTAAAACTGTGACTTCTTTTTTTTTAAAAGAATTAGATTCTGTGATTATTTTTTTGGCTAAGCAAACCACTGAAATATTTCTGCACATTCCTCACAAACTACTTTAAGATGAGGTGTGATGAAAACATCTGTTCAGTTGGTGCACTTGCATGTAAATTGGGTTTTCTTTTCATTACTGCATGTTTATTTAGAATCTTTAGCTGGTCTACTACTGTAGGTACACTGAAAAACACAAATCTTACAAATGTAGAGCTCAATCCTGCAAAGGTTCACACCAGAGGATGGTACATATTGTCATGATTGGATCCATGAGTGACTTCACAGTATATCCCTGGTGGTAAGTGTTAGCAGAATTAGGCTCTCGTAAGCAACCTTCAGATGATGATATCTTTAGCAGTGGCCTACATGCCATACTAGAACAATTACTAATCATTTGCCACTATCCTAAACAGACACACCAAAAAACATCAAACAAATTAATGGTCATAACATATTAATATTAAACAAAAGCAATCAAATGGACAAAACCCTGTTAAACACAGGTTTCTAAAACATTGCTGCTGCTTCTCTGAGTTTTGCTTTCACAGAGGCCTTTAAAAATGAGTTACTTTCTTAGTCTATGCACCTGTTGTTTGTATGTGAAATTGGTGGTGCACTCTAGGGAATGTAGTAGCACGTTTGAGTAATAGTTTTGATAGATTTGCAAAATCATGTGTTTTGACCCAAATATGCTAGGAATATTTGCTATCTGTCTTGGATCCCATACAATTGAAAGATTAAACTCTCTTTTTAGTAACTATTGCCCTACATTTGTCTTAAATAAATTTGTAAGTGTGTAAATACTAAGTATTGTATTATAACTCCTGATTTTATAAAGGTATAAATACTGCAGAATTGCCAGTGGAAAATGTTAAATCATGAGTTGGCCTTCAGAAATGAAAATTTTGAAAAAATTATCTTTTGGGAGTTTTATTTGCCTTTTGATTTTTTGAACCAGTGTAGGTTTCATTGGGGTTAAATTTTCATGTTCTTCTCTGCAATCACAAAGGCTAGAAACTTGCTATTTTATATAGGAGGGGTGAGATTCTCTAGAATTACCATTACTTCAGGAGCCAGGACATTAAGAAAAAAATAAATTTCATGAGTATCATGATAAAATCATGAGAATTGGCAACACAGATTACTGGTAGAATTTTAAGCACCATTGAACATTCCATATAGTTAGCCTATATTCTTGATGCATTTTTACGTCTTCATGATTTTTGGTATGTAGAAATTATCTCCTAAAAAGACTATAGCTGAGGTTTCTGTAAATAAATAAATAAATAAAATACCTTGATCTTGGGTGAAATGAAATTAGTGGCTTTGGTTTAATACTGGACAATAGTTGTCTGCCATTCACTTTGTTCTTAGTTATTTTAGATACTCTATGTTGGGATGGAGAAATTTCTTAAAATTGTTGCCAGATGGTGGTAGGCAGTATTACATAGCAGTTAGAACAGAGAACTCGGTTTGAAGTCCTGACCCCATTAAAGTAAACAGCAAAACTGTGTGACCCTCACTGTGATCAGGATTTCATCCTAGGAGTCGAGATGCCTGGTTCTGACACTAACTTTTCACTTAATCTCTTTGCCTTAGTTCACCAATTGGTAAAATGGAAATGATTGATTGAGTGGCATGGCTGTCATGAGTCTTGGTTTATATCTGGAGGAACTCAAAGACCTTTGTAATGAAATGCACATTAGAAGTGTGTAACATACTATAATCTCTACCTTACTTGGTTCTGAGACCAAAGTTCAGGATGCTGACTTGGTAGTTTGAGGATGCTTGCAATGATGATGTATGGCAGACCTCAAAGGAATAAGCAGAAATAAAACTGCAGATTCCACAGTAGTAGGGGAGCAGGAAAGCCTCTGTCTTCCATTCCTGAAAATTCCCCTCTGAGGGAGAAGTGTCTTTTAATCTATCAATCTTAGAACAGATGCTGCCTCTAATGGGTAGGAAGTGAGTTTACTCCTGAGGGAATTCTGCACCCCAAAAAACAAAAATTCTGCACACTGTTTTAAAATTCTGCAAATTTTATTTGTAATAAATAAATGCAGAGGCTCTAACATGGCAGTGGAGAGCACAAGCCAGTGACTGCACGGAGGTGGGAGATCACCCTGCAGGCCTTTGCCCCCATCCTCCCCATCCCGGGAGATGGACTCAGCAGTGAAGATGCATCTGACCCTGACACAGTGCAAGGGCTAGGCCATCCCCAGAAACACCCAGGGCCTTGCCCCTCTATGCCAACCATACTAGATGGAGGCAGGCAGGTTCAGCCTAGCAGGAGCCAAGTGCGGAGGGCCTGAATGTGGAGAGATGCAGATATGGGGTGATAGGGTTCTGTGTGAGGCAGTCTGGGTGCAGCCAGCTTGGTAGGGAGTCCAGGAGTGGGGGAATCTGGATGAACAGGGGCTCATGGGGGGCGGGGGCAGATTCTGAGTGCAGAGACAATGTGACTCTGCGGTGGGGGTTAGATGAAGGTAGTTGGGGCTCTGCACAGGGGTCTGGGTGTGGAGGGCTCAGCTAGAGGGAGGGTCCAGGTGCTGGCTTGGTGGATTGCAGGTCTGGGTGCTGGCTTAGTGGGGCTCAGTGGGATGGGGATCTGGATGTGGGGGACTTGTCAGGGTGGTTTGGGTGGGGCAGGGTTGAGTGCAGGGAGTGGTCTGGGGGCAGAGGTGGGGTCCAAATGCAGAATCATAGAATATCAGGGTTGGAAGGGACCTCAGGAGGTCATCTGGTCCAGCCCCCTGCTCAAAGCAGGACCAATCCCTAACTAAATCATCCCAGCCAGGAATTTGTCAAGCCTGACCTTAAAAACCTCTAAGGAAGGAGATTCCACCACCTTATTAGATAACCCATTCCAGAGGGTGAGGCTAGTCAGGGCATGAGTTCAGGGGCTTGGTGGGGGGGTTCTGGGTGTAGGGGGTGTGGCTTGGTGGGGTGATCTGGTTTTGAGGCGGGTCTGGAGGCACAGGGGCTGGGTGGACGGGGGAAGCAGCTATCCGTAGCGTGAACCCCTCCCCTATGGCTGAGGAGCACTGGGGACAGGAAGAGAGTCGGTGGTGGTGCGGAGTTTCCTATAGCCGGAGAGGTTTCTGGGGGTAGGTCTGACACAGCTGTGGCCACTCCTTGTCGGGGAAAAGGAAGTCTCATCCTCCCCAGCCCAGCTAGGACAAGCAAGGTAGGAGCCACTGGCTGAGGCATCCCCAGCCCTGCCCCCTTCCTCCCAGCGATTTAGCTCTCTGCTGACTGCTTCGGGTGCCTGAAACAAAGCATGTGTGCTGCTGGGGAGGACAGCATGACCATTCTTGTGGCTTCCCTTTGCTTCCCAGTCAGAAAGTCATTTTGCTGTGGGGAAACAAAAAAGTCTGCGGGGGACATGAATTCTGTGCATGTGCAGTGGCACAAAATTCCCTCAGGAGCGTGAGGTACTGTGTATAACCAGGTTTTGCAATTGCTTGATTTCATGTCTGTTTCCCCAAGTGGAGGCCCAACAGCCCTAGCTATTAAATAATTAGTGTCATGCTTAATCATTGTGCTGATTAACGCTTCACCAGACCTGGGTGTCTTTGCTATTCAGCTCTTTGGTAGATGGTCATCTGTACTTAAAGCATATGTGGTTCAGGAAGATAGGTATATCAAGCAATAAAGCTGGGTGAATAAGTATGGCTCAGTTGTGATGACCCCATTTTGCTATGGAAATGTTACGCTTCTTATGTACTCACTACTATTGCTTACACTAGTTACAGAACATCAAGAGTGAGCTGTTGTCAGACCTTTGTTAAAAATACAGATCAACATGTTTTGTGGAACTAAAGGCCAAATAGCTTCTGTTTCAGTTACTGTAGTTATATTCATCACCTAAAGCCTTTTTTATCCTAAAACTATTTTAAGGTTTAGTTGGAGTTGGTCCTGCTTTGAGCAGGTGATTGGACTAGATGACCTCCTGAGGTCTCTTCCAACAATAATCTTCTATGATTTTAAGTGGTGGTGTATATCAGAAAAATTAGTGGACACCAGTGAATCATTCTGATTATTAGGTGGATGCCTCTGCCTCTATTTCATACTCTAATAATTGCTGTTTAAATTTTTAGGCTTGGAACAACACACGATTCCTGTAGTGAAGATATGTATAGTACCTTGCTACAAAGGTATCATCAATTGGAACAGGAGATGGGTCAAGTGGCTGAAGCCTGGCTTGAATGCCAGAAAAAAATAGATGATTATGTAGATGAACAGGTAAGGACCATATAAGGTATTGCCTGCCTTGCAGTAAATGTAAAACATACAACATTATATACTGCATACATGTACTCCAAAAGTCCTGACCTTTAGTCAAGATGGTATAATAACTATGGAATACAGGTGCTGATAAAAATGAATTATTACTTAGTCTGAATTCCCGTAGCATACACATGATACATCAGTGTATTTTAATTATTACTTTTGAATAAGAAACAATTGTCTTTATAAGATGAGTTTTGTTTGTTTAAAAACTTAATCCCCATGTTTTGTGTACATTGTCAGTAAAGTTACTCGTTTCTGCTTTGTTAACAACCACTACAATCCACTGTGGGATGTTACAAGAAAGTCTGTTAGCAGTGTCTTTTGTTAAGGTCTTGCATAAAATTTTGAGGATAGTTTCAAAGCATCTGAAGAAAATTCTTGTTGCCAAACTCTGCCACCTGTAAAGCTTGCATGCTCTAATCCTAGGTATACTAAACATGAAAAATTGTCATTTTGTTAAAGAAAAGTAGGCACAGCAAATAATGAACATTTGCTAGTGTTTATAAGAACCAGACAGAAGTAACTGTCTTCACAGTAATTGCCTATCTGATTTTACCTTATTTGAATTCTCTTGTAATATTCATGTACTAACAATTAATACAAATGGCTAAAGGCTGTACTGCATCTTTATTTTATAAAGTATAATTATAGGCATCAGAAAAGAAGCTCTTGAGCGGTGAAGTGGAACCTATTTCTGCATATGTAAATGGCAGTGTCTCTTCTAAAATTCAGTCTTTCTGGGGCTTGAGAGGTGTAGATCTTTGCAGGATCAATTTATAAGCAGGAAATAAGCACCCTAGGTATCACTACAGCAAAAATATCCATCACCTTCTGACTTAAAGTGTAGCACTGGAAAGGTGGGCCTGTCAGAACAGTTACTCCTCAGGAAAAGACTAACATAGACCATCTCAAATATGTCCAGGTTTCTTACCACAAACAGATTTTAAGATGATCCTGTTGACTTCAAACGTTCATCTGTTATGCTATCAGCAGCTGGTATAAAGAACATTTAAAAGTCCTAAAAAGGAATTACAGCATGTGATCCTCATTTATTTAATAAAGTAACATTATTCTGGAAACAGAGCTTCTTTTTCTTTAATAATTAAATTCTCACAGAAACACCAAAAGCAGTTTCAGGCTATTATGGTATGATTAATTTGCATACTGAAATATTCAAAGGCTAATGACTCTGAAGTAGCCTTTATGCCATTGCTTTAAGAACATGAATATGAGGATGTCTGGTAGTACTAGTGCTAATGTGCGTTTGCAATCTTTATCCATTTGAAAGATCATATTAGTTTGTGAGAGTCCCTATACTTAAAGCCCTAGATTTTTCTTGAAGAACACAGCCCTTGTGTAGAGAGGAGTGTGGAATCTAACCAGGCCAGGAAGAGAAATTATGCCTGTTTGAGGCACAATCACAGGACTGCTGCTTGAATATGAGGTCCTGGTAATCTGCTCAGTCTTGTATGCCAGCCAGGCTCCATAGGCTGGTGCAAAGTGAAGGGGCCAGAATAATGACCCCACTCCCTTTCCACCCCTCTTCACTGGCTTGCTCCCATGGAGAGGAAAAATACAGCAATTATTGTTGAGATGCACAAGTGTGTAGGAGAGGCTTCTTGCTTGTCCATTCACTCCTATGTGCCTAAGCGAGGGCATCTCACAGTCTTGCCCAAAACAGT
Organism: Gopherus flavomarginatus; assembly: GCF_025201925.1. Taxonomy (NCBI): domain Eukaryota; kingdom Metazoa; phylum Chordata; order Testudines; family Testudinidae; genus Gopherus; species Gopherus flavomarginatus. The sequence goes on along the minus strand of NC_066619.1, from coordinate 266,718,872 downwards.
GAATACAGTAGAAATAAAATTATCTCTCAAACTAGTAGAGATTAAATGCATCCGCTATAGTGTTGTGGTTGCAAAGCACTGTACAAATGTGAATGGTTGATCCACACAGCACCCACGTAAGGTAGGTAAATAAATATTTTTAGGTGCCTGGATTTAGGAGTGATAGGTACTACTTGAAGGGATGGATAAGTAGGTAGAATAACTGATACAGAAATTAAGTGACTGCCCATGTCCTCAAAACGGTCAGTAGCAGAGCCAGGAGTAGATCTTGAGCATTCCTTATCTTTGGCCATATAGTACATTTTAATCCCTCTGAAAAGTGAAACAAAGGATGGTCCATAAGTGTTCATGCTTACTATTTCTCTTAACCATTTAAAAACATTACATGAATTACCATATTGCTTTTAGTGTAAACTAACATATTCCCTTCAGAGCAAGGGAATTCAAAATTGAATAGTAATAATCCAAATTACATTTGATACTATCATCAAAGAGCAAAATCATGCTGAGTGACGTTCAAATTCAAGTGTTGAGGTGTAGCGGGGATAGTTCAGCATGGTATTTCCTGAGTGAAACAATATCCTATTGTAATCTTTTAAATTCACATTCATGTTTGAATTCCATGTTCAGTCCTTGAAATATTAATTTAAGGTGATATTACAAATTGAGGGTTACAACATGAGCTAATCATAATAAATTCTGGTTCATTTGCTGCAAATTTTCTTGCATGAATATGTAACCTCTGAAAGGTTTTGAATTTCTAGTACTTGTATGCTAAGTGTTAAGTGTTGAAAGAAACCTGGATAGGTGCTTTCCCTGACCTACTGAACCAGTTTTTCAAATTGATTTGGGAAACAGATAAACTGTTTTTGTACTTCACTGTTAAAAAAAATATATATATATATTACTGTATGTAGTATTGCATGCATGTTGGTCCCAGGATGCTAGAGACAAGGTGGGTGAGGTATTAGTCAAATAAAAGATACAGGTCTGTCGCAACTTACGCACATTTAACATGCGTGATTTCAATTTTACACGTACAGCTGGAGGGGGGCGTGGCCTCAAGCTTTAAAGATCCTGGGGCACCAGCTGTGGCTGGATGTCCCAGGGCCTTTAAATCACCCAAGGGGCTCCCAGCTGCAGAGGTGGCTGGTAGCCCCTGGGGCGAACTAAAGGGCCCGAGGGTCCAGCCGCTGTGGAGCTCCAGGCCCTTTAAATGCCAGCCCGGCTGCCAAAGCTGTGGGCGGGATTTAAAGGGCTTAACCGTTCTTCCTGCCACAGCGGGGAGCTTGGAGGAGCCCTTTAAATGCCAGCCCCAACCCTGCTTCCAAAGCTGCAGGCGGGATTTAAAGGGCTCCTCTGGGCTCCCCATCGCAGCGGGAAGCCCAGTGGAGCCCTTTAAATCCCGCCCGCAGCTCCTGTGGCCGGGCCAGGGCCGGGGCCGGGGCCAGCATTTAAAGAGCTCCACTGGGCTCCCTGCCACAGCGGGAAGCCCAGTGGAGCCCTTTAAATCCCACCCACAGCTCCGGTGGCCAGGCCGGGGCGGCATTTAAAGGGCTCCTTCGGGCTGCGGACGGAATTTAAAGGGCTTGGGGATATAATTTTGAGTATACGCGGTTTTCGCTTTACGCGATAACTGCAGAACGGAACCCCCGCGTAAGATAAGACTTAGCTGTAACTTCTGTTGTGGAGAGACAAGCTTTCAAATTTACAGAAGGCTCCTCTTCACGTCTGGGTGCTCTCACCAACAGAAGGTGGTCCGGTAAAAGATATTATCTCACTCACCTTGTGTCTCAAACATTTACGGATTTTTCTTTTGTTTGTTTTTATGTTTGTAGCATTGTTTGTTAACTCTAAAAAGTGTACTCTTCAGACACAAAATGTCATCTGATTTTAATAGTGCTTTTCCAGTAATGTGCCCCAAGGTGATCTATAATTAATAAAAAATAATTAATTATTATAATTAATAAAAATTGCTAACTCAGCAATTTTAAAATGCTGAATTAGTTAAACCATAGGCAGGGAGTACGTTTTAAGCTCAACCTTAAACACTGACAGTATAAATCATTACGTGTGAATGGCTATAATTTTAAACTTGATCTTTTCTTTTTATATACACTTACAAAAAAGAAAAGTCCAGCTTCAGTAGCAGATATTCTTCTATGATTGAATGATGAGCTCTAGGTCTGTTGAATACCACAAGATTTGCTATTGACCTTGAGCATATATCTGGGACTTGCCAGAAGTCCTGTATTGGTAGAGCTTCACACATGGATCAGGAGATGAGATATTGGGTATCTGATGCAGAACATTTTAAATGTTATCAGAATTTTGTATATAGTATAAAATGGAACTTAATGTCCATGTAAAGACTTAACTGGAGTGTGGAGGGTGCAAGGGGGGAAGATTGCCAAAATGGTTTTATATTTGCATAGAGTTTAAAATACAGTGGCTTTACTAATGAAATAAGAAGAGCACTTGGATAAGATAGAATTTATCTTTAATATAACTTTAATAACTAACTTAACTTTCTTTTTAATTACACAAGATTCTTGTGAGTTTTCTGAAATAAACATGGACAGGATGAATAAAATAAAATGTGATGGCGACCGAACAAATACAGTGTAGTATTTTCATGTTTAAACCAATGCATCTTCTTCTATCCTGTTTTAGATGGCAATGAAAACAAAACAGCGCATGCTAAAAGAAGACTGGGAATTCTTTAAACAGAGGCGTTTTATTGAAGAGCAGGTAGGATTATGGTGTTTTAGCAATTTATATTAGTAATTTGAATATTTTCTGTATACTATGAGAGACAGACACTTGAAGCTGAAAGAGTAATCTGTATATTGCACTAACCATATGTGCTCTAATTCTTCAACCCTATGCCTAGAGCTCACTTGGATAAATGGGAGTTAAGCACAGATCAGCTACAAAATTGGGCCCCTATGTTTTTTCTAAACTTTAAGGGTAATTGAGTTTGTTATTACATGTTCATCCCTTTGTGTATATCCATAAAAGGAATGTAACTGCCGAAGTGAAAGAACTGTGTCGTGATCTAATAAAAATAATATACAAAACTCCAGTTATAACTGGGTCAAAGAGATTGACTTCGCCATGCGATTTCTTTAATATGGAAATACATTTTCTTTGAGCTAACATATTTTTGAATGCCAGGTGTTTACTGCTTCTAACTTTTTTTAAACTTTTATAGGTATAAATGTTTTTGACTTTGGGTATTGTGATAGATGATCAAAAGGATACTTTTATCAAGTTATTACTTGCCTTATAATTGTCTTTTTAAGTTGGGCATTATAAAAGGAAAGGCTGTTTTTTGCCATTAGTTGTGCTATAAACTGGTTACAATTTTAGCGAACATTTATTTGCAATACTAAAACACTGCCTTAAAATTTATTTTAGTTAAATAACAAGAAAGCACTAGCTGGTGAGAAGAACTTCACAGACACAATGAGGCATATGTTGTCATCACGTTTGAGCATGCCTGACTGTCCCAACTGTAATTATAGAAGAAGGTGAGCTGATGTTTTTAATTTGAGTTCATAATAAAACATTAATCTTTTGGGTTAGAGAAAAGAGGATATCAAATATTATAACTGGCACAGTGAATTTAATAAAATGGAATGCAACTTCAATACCTTTAAACAATACCTTTTTAAAAATCTGTGACACTGATAAATTTTATTACTATCTTGATTCTTGAGCAGATGTACTTGTGATGACTGCAGCCTTTCACACATTTTAACATGTGGCATCATGGATTCACCAATAACAGATGACATCCATATTAACCAGTTACCTCTGCAAATTGATTCTACTCCGGATTATCTGTCTGAGATCCGCCCACCTAGTATGTCTTCAGCAAGCTCCGAATCAGGTTCCAGCTCTCCTATCACAATTCAGCAGCACCCAAGACTCATCCTTACAGATAATGGCTCTGCACCAACTTTGTGAGTTGCTGTTTTTATTGTAAAATTTGGAATCATAAGGAAATTGAGAGAACTACGGAAGACAAGTTACAGAAGGTTGATAGTTTCATTTAAATTACTATCCTTGTTTAAAGATTTAACTCTTATATTTGCAGAAGTGCTTGGCCACATTGGGGAACTTACTCAGAGGTATCAACTGCCTGAATTCATTACAATGAAGTAGAAATTCTTGAACATATGTCTTAGTTTTATGCCTCCAAATAGCTGTATATTCTGGAGTTCAAGGAGACATCTACGACAGAACACTGCTTACACATTTAGCCACAGTCAGTGGCAAGGGTAAACTTTCTGGATGGTGACCTGCTAGCTAGAGGACTTGTCCGTTCCACACATTTTGTTACATCATTTGAAATCTTGCTTTAGACATCTACCCTAAGTGAAATCAGGGTGGATTGATTCAAATCACTGGTTTTAATCATTATTTAAATCAGCAAGCAGGAAATCTTGACTTAAATCATTGTTTTAAATTTGTTTTGCTTTTGAACTTTTTAGGTATTTTTCCAAAGAAAATTTGATTGAGTGGTTGGTAACCATTAAAACATGTTGGTTTGCTTTTATGCTATATTTGTTGCTGCTCTTGCATACCAAGAGGATATGCTATGTCTATACACATTACATTAATAGAGATTCTTACTTATATATGAGGGAGATTCCCAAACCTGATCTGGTCTCTTTAGGTGACAAATCTGAGGAACTGACGGATTGAGATGTCACTAGAGGAGGTTTTGGAACAAATTGATTAACTAAACAGTAATAAGTCACCAGGACCAGATGGAACTCAAATGTGAAATTGCAGGACTACTAACTGTAGTCTGTAACCTGTCATGTAAATCAGCTTCTGTACCAAATGACTGGAGGATAGCTAATGTGACGCCAATTTTTAAAAGGGCTCCAGAGGTGACACTGGCAATTACAGGCCGGTAAGCCTGACTTCAGTACCAGGTAAACTGGTGGAAACTATAGTAAAGAACAAAATTGTCAGACACATAGATGAACATAATTTGTTGGGGAATAGTCAACATGATTCTTGTAAAGGGAAATCATACCTCACCAATCTACTAGAATTCTTTGAGGTGGGGATCCAATGTATATAGTGTATTTAGATTTTCAGAAAGCCTTTGACAAGGTCCCTCACCAGAGGCTCTGAAGCAAAATAAGCAGTCATGGGATAAAATGGAAGGTTCTCTCATGGATTGGTAACTGGTTAAAAGATAGGAAACAAAGGGTAGGAATAAATGATCAGTTTTCAGAATGGAGAGAGGTAAATAGTGGTGTCCCCCAGGGGTCTGTACTGATCCAGTCCTATTCAACTTATTCATAAATGATCTGGAAAAAGGGGTAAACAGTGAGGTGGCAAAATTTGCAGATGATACAAAACTACTCAAGATAGTTAAGTCCCAGGCAGACTGCAAAGAACCTCAAAAGGATCTCTCAGAAGTGGGTGACAGGGCAACAAAATGACAGATGAAATTTCATGTTGATAAATGCAAAGTAATGTGCATTGGAAAGCATAGTCCAAACTATACATATAAAATGTTGGGGTCTAAATTAGCTGTGACCACTCAAGAAAGATCTTGCAGTCATTGTGAATAGTTCTTTGAAAACATCCACTCAGTGTGGAGCGCCAGTCAAAAAAGCGAATAGAATGTTGGGAATCATTAGGAAAGGGATAGATGATAAGACTGAAAATATCATATTGTTTCTATGTAAATCCATGGTACACCCACATCTTGAATACTGTGTGCAGATGTGGTCGCACGATTTCAAAAAAGATATATTGGTTTTGGAAAAGGTTCAGAAAAGGGCAACAAAAATTATTAGGGATATGGAACGGCTATGGTGAGATTAATGAGACTAGGACTTTTCATCTTGGAAAAGAGACGACTAAGGGGGAATATGATTGAGGTCTATAAAATCATGACAAAATGAAGTATTTTTTCACATGCCACCCAGTCAACCTGTGGAACTTCTTGCCAGAGAATGTTGTGAAGGCCAAGGCTATATAACAGGGTTCAAAAAAGAACTAGATAAATTCATGAAGGATAGGTCCCTCAATGGCTATAAGCCAGGATGGGCAGGGATGGTGTTTGCCAGAAGCTGGGAATGGGCGACAGGGGATCGATCACTTGTTGATTACCTGTTCGGTTCATTCCCTCTGGGTCACCTGACATTGACCACCTGTCGGAAGACATGATACTGGGCTAGATGGACCTTTGGTCTGACCCAGTATGGCCATTCTTATGTTCTATATGTTATGTTAAAAATGGTGAATAATGTATTATTTACAAGATTAAATTTTTACTTGTAATTTGTGCCAAGGTTAGATGGGAATTCAGATGTGATTAAAAATGTACAAAATCAGCATTTTAAGGTTGGTTTTTAATTAATTAAATCTACCTTAAGTCTGTGTGATATATAAGAATACTTATCAAAACAGGTTTTGAGTTTTAAAACTAACTGATTTATTAAACAAAGGGAGTATTATTTGTAGTTAGTGAATTAAACCGATTGTTTCTGGTCACCATGTCCTTCAAGATTTTAGCAGTAGCAGACCTCATCTTCCTTCGCCTACATTTTATTCATAGGTTGGAAAAGGAAAACAAGCTTTCCTGCTTTTTCGACTCTTTTGACTTATTAACTTTGAACTAGTCATTGAACTGAACAATTAAATAAACTGAAATGAAGAAAAGATTTTCTCTGCACCTGCAGAAGAAGCTAGTGCTATCAAAATGTAGCTTAGCATTTCAACAATGTCTGGTTCCAGGTGCTTCACCAGTTCAGGGATTTAACTTCCTTTAAAACTTCGGCAGAAAACATGTACTGCATAGTGTTTTGGGGTTTTTTAAATTTTTTTTACGCTTAATCTAAGTCATTTTAATAGATTAGAGTAGGGCCTTAACATAAGTTGTCATTAGGGCTGGCTTCAGGCACCAGCTGCGCAAGCCGTGCTTGGAGCAGCCAATGGAGAGGGGTGGCATGTCTGGGTCTTCGGCGGCAATTTGATGGTGGGTCTCTCACTCCCTCTCAGAGCAAAGGACCAGCTGCCGAATTGCCACCGAAGACTGAAGCGGCAGCGGTAGAGCTGCAGATTGCGATCGCGGCTTTTTCTTTTTGCTGCTTGGGGCGGCAAAAACCCTGGAGCTGGCCCTGGTTGTCATGAATTCAAATGTAACTTTAAATAGGTTTTATTTTTAATTTAGTTTAAATAAAAATCTGATTTTTAAAATTTTCTTTTAAAATTGGTTTTAATCCTCTGTGAATGAAGTATTGTTACACATGCACCACATGCCTAATACAACCTTATCTGTCATGTACTAACCAGACACTCCTCAGACAATCATAACTGGTACTTTTGTGGTTTGCCTTACAAAGAGCAACGATAAACCTGAATATAAGAACTGCTTAATGATTTTATTTTTTTTAGTGTGAGAACAGGTGGTTTTTTGAAAGGTTAGTCACCTGATTACAAGTAACTGACTTCTTACTCTTCCATCAAGACTGTTGAGTTGACATTAATTTAAGACTTAGAGTGAAGATTGTTGTGCAATGAAAAAAGTTGTCATCTCCTCTAAAAATCATAGTGAATTTAGGAACGGAGGCATATGCTATTGCTGCCTGACCCTTCCCCAAACCAGAAAGGGGTAAATGATTTTTAAACTGGGGGAGTAGATTGAATTTCTTCCCCACCCATCAAGCGTTGATAGCAACTAACTAACTACAACACCCTGTTACAGTATGGGACACGTCCACAACCATGAAGAACATTAAGTTGATTCTGCTATAGTGATCAATAGTGAAATAGCTAACAGGTATTTTAGGGAGTTGTCATTAAGATTCAGTATTAACATTTTATTGAAATGAATAGGGATAGCGCAGATTTGACAAATATTGTTTCAGGCTAATATCACTTAACTGATTTATACCTGGGTCTCATTTCAAAATTTATCTTTGCATTTATTATGGCTAAAGACTTACTACTTTCGAATGAAAGCATAGATTCTGGAACATAAAAGGGCATTTATGTGGCAAATTATGCAGTAGCACAATTGCATTATACTCAATGTTTCTGATCACTAATTATTTTTCTGTTTGAAGCAGTTAAAGTGCCAGAAGTCAATTCAGCTTTTTTGTTTGTTTTGACACACATTAAATCAGCATGTGTCCAAAACATTGTACAAGTATTTCAATTTTCCTGTCTACTTAAAACTAGCATCTATGTCTGTGTCTGTTTGTTGTGTTGATGCTAGCTAATGTCTGAATAGACCAAGACGGCTGTTTGGGTAGTTTTACGATGTTGCATTGTGGTGTTATGAAAAATTTCAGTAGGTTTTCTTATCCTGTATTTGAATTATCTATACCCTCTAGTTCTTCATCTTTGTAAAAGTTTCAAAGATGATGGATGGCTTTTGTAATATTACGATCTGCTTTTGCCAATATTTTGCTATATTATCTCAGAAGTTCTTAAGCTAACTTCAGTTCTCCAGGAATGAAGATCAATAATATTAACTGTCTCATGAGATGGTAATTTAAACAGCACTTACTAAAGGCAATGTCATCTACAGACAGAGGCTAGTTCACTCTTCCTTCAGGGGAGGATCATTCTGTTTCTCAAATTAGGACCTAAATAATCTCTTAGATATTACTGTCCCTGTGGCACATGTGACGTATGGCTAATGGTACTGTATTGTAATTAAGTCTCAGCAAAAGTCTTACTGGAATGCAAAAGGACATAATAATACACTTAAAGAGCTCTTTTATGTGTTTGAGTACTGTACAGAAATTACCGAATTAAACTTTGCAACACCCTCGTGAGGTAGGTAACTAAGCTTGCATACTTTTTGTCTAGTGGTGTCAGGAAAAATTTCTAGTCCTCTATTCAGGAATTGCGTGAATAGGCACTATGAGAAGGCCTGAAGGATGAATGCTTTTTTTAACATAGTCGTAACCAAGAATGTGCTGTTAGGAGAAAATTTTAAATGATCATTAATCAAAAAATGAGATTGTTATACTTAGTAATTCATGTAGGGAATTCTGGCTTAACGCTGTCAGTGCTTGAAATATTTGTAACTTTTGCACATTACACATTTTCTACAAAGAAACTCATTTGAAATAAGGCTTTTGTCTCATCAAAGGAAAGACTGGATTTTACCCTTCATTATGTTTTGGCGTGTTGGAGTTATTGGATTTCTTGATGGCATAGTATTAGGGAAAAATTACATATAAAAATACTAGAAAATCTTTTTAGCCAAGACTTTCTGCTGAGGAGTTTAGCTATTACCTTAAACAGGCTAGATGGTAGGTAGTAAGTCTTGTGATTTTAAAAAACAGCCGTCTAACTATTTTGAAGCAGATCAATTTAAATTGAAATACAAATTATGTATCTCTATTTTATTTCATTCCAATGTTTTGTAACTACTTTCACAGTGGCTTAGGTTACTGATTATCATCATTTATATAAGCCTCTCTTTCCCCAGTGGTAGTGATGATGAAGATGTTGCACCATTATCAGCAAAATTTGCTGATATCTACCCATTGAATAACTATGATGATGCAGAGGTCGTAGCCAACATGAATGGAATCCATAACGAACTAAATGGTGGAGGGGAAAACATGGCATTGAAAGATGAGGTATAGCACTCTAGAGACACACAATTCATGTAATCTGTCAAATGAAACTATCATTGGAGACTGGTTTATCTCTTTTTTACTACGGGTTTTCAGTCTCCTCAGGTGAGCAGTACTAGCAGCAGTTCTTCAGAAGCAGATGATGAAGAAGCAGATGGGGAAAGCAGTGGTGAACCACCGGGGACTCAGAAGGATGAAATAACTCTAGGAAAGAGAACTTTAAGGAAAGATGAGGCAAAAATGGATAGTCCACCGCCGTCTTACCCCAGTCAACAGGTATAGCTCACTGAAGTCTTATACTGGTTGTAAATTACCTTTGAAATCTTGACTATTTGAGACTATTTGCAGTGAAAATAGTTTAATTAGAAGGTAAGTTGCAGATATAGGGAGTCTTTTTATCTGTGTAGCTGTCTTTATGAGACTTATATATTCAGCTGTAAAAATAATTTAACAATTAGAACCTAGTGATGACTGGCCTTCCTGAAACCTAAATCTGAGACCTTTTGTAAGGAGTTGTACTCTTTGCTACTGCTGTCTTATAAAGACTGCTTCCTGGCTGAAATAGTACTTTAGTCAGTATGAACTTAAACTGTTGAATATATAACAGAAATCTAGGATGAACTCACTGTTCTGAGCTTTAATGGTGAGAACGTTTTAGTTAAGTGACGGAAAGTGATTTTTCCTCACTGGTTGAAGTAATTAATGGATATTTTAATAATGTATCTAAAACTGATTTGCAAATGTAGGGAGTATAGGATAGTGCTTCATAATTACTTTATATGGATGTCTTGCATGTAGATCTGTTGTGACTCAATATTTTATTGGATTGCTAATTTGTTTACTAAAAATTCCCAAATATCATACTTGGCTTTCTGCTCATCATGTAATGGTTTCTATTTCAATGAGTAAATAAAAAAACTTAAAGTCAGTTATGTGTGAGCTAATTTTTTTTAAGACAGTTGCTACAAATCCAAAGGAACCTGTATGTCCTATTGAAGAAAACAGCCATTATACTCTGTTATAAATCTGCTTGCTTGCATTCATAATGCCATATTCTAACTGGATCATTTCCACACTGATAATCAAGCTTTTCAATAGTTTGATTGTGGAACAAATTCAGTCACCTTCATTAACTCCTTCCAAGCAAGAACCAAACCACTCCTCATGCCTTTGTAGTCCTGACCATAGGAACCACCATAAAAAGGCTTTGAATAGCTCTAGGTTGCCTTTGCTACAACTCTGGACCTGTGAACTCTGATGAATATTGAACTTTGGTTTTAAAGCTGTATAAATGTGTAAATTGCTCCTTACCCTTTCTCCTTTATTATGCAAGACTAAACAATATTTAGACTTGCTGTTTTGTGACATTTAAAAGAAATAAAACAACCTGAATTCCTTGTCTGACAAAACGAGGAGAGTAACTTCTCATTCCTTACAGGCTGACCAAGGTCCAAATACTTGTGAATGCCATGTTTGCAAACAAGAAGCTTCAGGTCTGACTGCTTCAGTGCTCGCAGCCGGACGTCTTCCTGCTGGCCATCAGTTTATGAAGCCAGAAAAACCTGCACATCCTGCACTTCACCTTTACCCCCATATACATGGACATGTACCATTGCATACGATTCCTCATCTGCCTCGTCCACTTATCCACCCGACCTTATATGCTTCCCCCTTTACACACAATAAGGTAAGTGTGACTGAAAAAATGCTTTCTAGTTTCAGGAAAACAATTTTAAATTTGTGTTCATTACAGTAATTTAACTTAAGACCTTATTGGCACATTACACTTAACTTTTTTCCTAATTTATAAAGGTATCTACTCATACATTCTGTAAAAGGGAAATCCAAAATTGAGAATACCCCAGTTCTGATGGAGTTTGGCCATCACTGGATTACCAGTTGCTATCATCAGGCTAATCTTGGTAAAGATTTTCAGTTTCTTATCAGTTGGAATGGATATAGGGACAAGAAGAAATCTTTAAAAGATCAGCATAGTTACATTTAATGTAATATGGATGTGCTAAATTTTAAATTTATATATATTTGAGGTCAAAAGTGAATAGAAGAAAGGCGGCAGCTGTTCCTTTTCAACATTGCTGTCCTGGATTTGGGTCAAAATGATGATACTGTGAATAAGGTCAAGTGTAGAGGACTACTTGTTGAATGTTTTTGTGCTTTTAGGAGAGAGTAAATTCAGCAAAGCACTTCAACAAAAGAGCATGGTTAACTAGCAAGATAAGGGTATTGTAATCCATGTTCATCTGGAGTCAAACAGTCTGATACTATAGTGAGTGGGGCCAGATAATTGCCTGGTTTGTTTTTCAGAAGTTCCTCTGATTTAAATGTTAGGTTTTTTTGCACTTAATGAAGACTGAAACAAAAAATGTGATTCACCCTTGCAGTACAAGTCTGCTCTGAAAAGGGATTCTAAAAATTAGCTCTGTGGAGTGCCACATAATTTTATTCAAAATCAGTTAGTTAATTTTTCATGTATAAAGTATTCTAATCGGCCTCATAAACTCAGTCTGAACTCTGCGAGGTAGCAAACAGCGCCGGAGGGGAGAGGGAGGTTCCTTGTGCTCTCATGCATAATCACCTCTGAAATGACAGGCTAATAGGGTTGTGTAAGTAGTGTGGAAAGGTTAAGTTAGCCTGTGTCATGCTGTCTGGAGTGGCTCACAATTGTGAAGGTCTATCTTAGGGCACACTGTCAGAAAACAGGGCAGACACCCACGCTGGTGTTATGTTCTATAATTAGATTTCACAAAGCCAATAACAAATGTGAACTCCTGAATCATTGTACCAGTCCTGCTATAGATGATGGACAGTCTCCTTAGGCCCTCCGGTCTACCTTGCCACCTAGACAAACTGGACTTTGTGATTAAACCAAAAATCACAATACACTCAGGTTGCTCCCAATCCCAAGAGACCAGTCAATCAATTGGTATTCTCAATCAATTGGTATTCTAGATCTTACACCAATGACAGCTCTGGTAGCCAATTGTATAGTAAACTAACTAAAGGTTTATTAGCTATGAAAAGGAAGTGAGAGTTATTGAGAGGTTAAAGCAGGTAAAAATATATGTACAGGCGAGTCAGTCTGTAATTCCAAATGGTGGCAGTGATAAGAACAGATTTTAAATTTTTATTAAAGTTAATGTTTAAAATTGATTAGAGACAAGGTAAGAGGGAAGGTACTGTACGTCTAGGGTCAGGCTTGAGCTATGAGGGATTACAGGTATCAGTTGCAAGGGTGAGGAGACATACATATCACATAACTGGCATAGACTCAGATTGGGGTTCAAGAGATTTTTAAAGTGTCAGTGGATAAGTGGGCTCGGGTATGCCAAATTGCCAGTTTCCCCAAAGTCTTTTCAGGGTTCTCAGATTGTCTGTGGGGAGCTCTGCTTTGTATCTGATATACTTCCCTGTAAGAGTCCAAACACACAGGATCTTTCCCTGAATCCATATTTATAGGTGCTTTCATAGAAAACAAGTTGGCAGTGTTACTACCCCTATGGGCTTTTCATTTGATGACCAATAGTGAGGAATGCATTTTGAATCTTTAACCTCCGATCATCTTACCCAGTGACCACTTGCTTTGAAATTAGCACTTTTCTGTTAAAATTTATCATTAGCATTCCACCAAACTTCTTTCTCATTTGCTGGATTATTTAGTTACAAGGGCATACACAATGTGAATGTTGGGTACTACATTATAACCGGATACAAATAAGTGAAAACAATGCAAGTAACATCCTATTACTTTTCATAATGTTTAAACACCATATACACTCTTGTACATCTAACAATCACTTTGATCATACTAATACACAAGTGAATTGGCCTGTGACTCTGTCTTGAGCTGGCACTTGGTCTGCTAGTGTCACAGGATGAATCACTTTTACTGTCAGTGGTATGTGAGAAAGGGAAAAACACAGCTTCAGTTTCAGTTTCCAAGTTGTATATGCAGAGCTGGCAATTGGGAAAACTACAAATCTTTAGTTGAAAATGGAGCAGACTCAGAAAATGTGGGACTCTGCAATGCTACTTTTAAAGTGTAACTCTCCAGATTCGAGGAAACTTGCACTCACAGATCTTAGTCTGATTCAGATGGAGGCTTTAATGTCTGGTCCAAAGTGAATGAAATGTGTATTCCTGTGATGAAAACAAAGGTAGTTGGAATGCAAAAATCTTAATGTATCGTACAAAAAGATCACAGAGCACGTCAATTGGTGTATATTCAGATGAAAGTAAACTATATTGGTAACATCTGTAGAAGAGGTGTGAAGTGAGTATATTAGAAAAACTTCAGGGATAAGAAGTAAGAGGAAAAAATAAGCTGAAGAGTAGGGTTTAGTCGGTTTGGGACTTTTTGACAAGAGGTCAGGCAGAAAGGGGGTTCTAAATTAGGGTCTTTAGTATTGTGAAGCAACTGAATAGGCACAGATAATAGGTTAAAAATGATGAGTCCTTAAAGGTTCCTTTATGCAAATATAATTTTTAATAAAAAGCAAAGACCAACAGAAACACAGTATGCACATAACTTTTTATAAAAGGAAAAATTTTCAAATATTTGTCAGCTGGTTGCTCTTTAAAAGCTATATATAAAATGTATATATACATGCAGTTAAGGTACAACCCAGACATATGCATTTATAAATACATCTCTACCGCGATATGACGCTGTCCTTGGGAGTCAAAACATCTTACCGCGTTATAGGTGAAACCGTGTTATATTGAATTTGCCTTGATCCACCAAAGTGCGCAGCCCCACCCCTCCGGAGCACTGCTTTACCATGTTATATCCAAATTTGTGTTATATCGGGTGGCATTATATCGAGGTAGCGGCATATAAACAAACCTGCCATAATTGTTACTTCCGGAGACAAACTTTTATTAGTTTTTAGTTTACATAATTTCTTAGAGTCATAACACTTTATTATAATAACTTGAATATTGATGGTGGAATAACTGTGTAGGCAGACAGACTATTAATTAGAAAATACTCTTATAATTTTTGTAGGCATTACCGCCAGCACCGGTTCAGAATCATACAAACAAGCATCAGGTATTCAATGCATCGCTCCAAGATCATATTTATCCAAGCTGTTTTGGGAGCACTCCAGACTGGAATAGCTCTAAATTTATAAGTCTTTGGGAATCAGAAATGATGAGTGACAAGAACTGGAATCCAGCTACCTTTTTGCCCGAGACACTTCCTGGTGAGGGTTTGTTATAATTTCAAACTGAATAGCTATGAAAACTGCATTATGAAACTGAATGTGGCACTTTGTCTCGCAGTGGTACATTTCATTATCATTTTTGAGAGAGCAGTTAAAGATTTGCATAGACAGGGAGTCATGGTAGCTATAGTGACTGAAAACATGAAAGTAGAAACTCTTTAATCTCATTGCAGGGGCAATTTTGGTCTCCGGTATATATAGAGAAATTTATAGAGATGCTTGCATTTTCACATTTGTGCAGCTACAGAAGGATGTGGGTTTAGAGAGATGCTTATAAGGCAGAGATAAGAAGTAAAAATCCTGAGTCTCCTATCACAAGATCTTGATCTTGTTTCATAAAATTATAGGAGCACTGCTAGACTGGCATCACAAGAGCTGCCACAAATTCCTTCCTTTTGTTGCTGTGATGGGAGAAAAGCTAGAAGAACCCAGAGTGGATGACTTTGATGCAAAACAAGCTTCAGAATATGTTCATGTTACATTATGTTGTAGAATCACTTCCTTAGACCTTTGAATTTATTTTACTTATCATACAAAGGAACAATTTATAGATCAGCTGTCACTATAGGGTCCGGTATTTAGGGGCTTGTCCAAATTGGAATTGTGTACATGTATGTTTCATGAGAGTTCAGTATGCCTTGCTTCATTAAACTAGTAAGTCTGAGGGAATTCCAATTGGCAGTTGAATACAGAAAAGTCTGTGCTGCTTTGCAGCAACATTCCTGAAATCTAAAATATGGTTCAGGTGAGATAGAACAGAGGAAACTTAACTAATAAAATAGTATATATACCGGAGGCCAAAATTGCCCCTGCAATGAGATTAAAGAGTTTCTACTTTCATGTTTTCAACCACATGCATCCGATGAAGTGGGTATTCACCCACGAAAGCTCATACTCCAATACGTCTGTTAGTCTATAGGGTGCCACAGGACTCTGCTGCTTTTACAGATCCAGACTAGCACAGTTACCCCTCTGATACTAGTAAAATAGTAGTAAATGTATGCATGTACCTGCTTCTCTTGTTTTCATTACAAATATTGCATTTTTATGCAAGAGTTCTTCCTGTCGTAAAACATGACTCACTGAAAAACTGTCTTGTTTTGAGACTTTATTTTGCCTTTTGTTTTGGTTGTCTCATGTCTGGCCTGTTTCTAATTTGTACCCAGCTACTAGTAGTATTAAAAAACTGACAAAATACTCCATCCAGGTCACTAGTGGGGAAAAAAAAAGTGAGTGAGTAATCTCCGTTATGGAAAGTCACACCCCAAAAAACACCAGCACAAACTGGCACTTGGAGTCGCCAATAACTAAGTAAGCATTTGGGCTACGTTTTCTTCTCACTCTGAGGTGGTATGCTGTCAATGCCTTTTGCGTTATATGGCTAAACTGGGCATGAGACTCCAGAGCTGTCAATCTTACACATTTCACAAGGTTGAACAGATATGTACAGTAATGCAGTATGCTGCTTATTACCACTACTGATATTTAAGAACACATTTAAAATTTTAGTTTATATGACAGATCAGCCTGAGAATTTATATTTAGTTACACTTACATAGACTAACATTCAGCGAGAACATATTTACTTCAGTAGTCCTACCGGGCCAGTAATAACATACGTGGCTAGATGTAGAAGTACACATCAGAGTTCAGAAAATTATAACATGCTTAAATCTGGGCAAGTGCCATAAACACAATTCTGGTAATTCTAGAAGTCTTAATTTCTGTGTGTTTCACTTGAAGGGAGTGATCTATTAGCACCAGCACTCTCAGAAATAAGACCTGAAGCACTTCCTACTACATCTAGCAGTGAAGCAACAGCAATTACAGATAGCAAAGAGAAAAAAAATGCTGCAAAGAAGAAATGTCTGTACAATTTCCAGGATGCCTTTATGGAAGCTAATAAAGTTGTCATGGCAACCTCTTCTGCCACTTCTTCTGTCTCCTGCACAGCTACTACAGTGCAATCAAGCAGCAACCAGTTTAAAGTATCATCTAAGAGACCTTCATCAATAGGTAAGAACTATAGTGCATGTGAAGTTACTTGAAGTCAATTGCTAAATTAATGAGCCACAAAGGTTTTAAAGTATTATTATTCATATGTATTTAAATGGTTTAAACAGCTTCTTTTAATCAAAACTCACCTATTAATCTTGACCTATATTTTTTCTGTAATCTCTTAACCCAAAAGGACTTAATCATGAGTCCTGAGATTAAGGTTGGTTTGGCCAAAATGTTGGTGTGTGAAAAGGGAAAATACATTTTAAAGATATATTCTTTAAATATGCTTGAATATCTTAATTACTTAGTTTGTGACTAAAAAGATCACTTATCTGATTTTTAAAGAGCTAGATGTCAAGAATGTCTGGTACCACAGCTGGAATGACTGGTTAGAGCTTGTGGAGATTTCTGTTAACTTCCTTCAAAAAATGAAGTAACTTTTTATTTATTTATTTTTCCTTCCAAATTTAGGAGAAGTGTTCCATAATATCAATAAAGAGGACCATAGACATTCTGCTCCAGTTGCACCACGAAATAGCCCTACTAGTTTAGCATCCCTTCCTTCACTCTCTCCTGCTGCACTGTCTCCAGCCACTACACCCCATATCCCAAATCTTGCTGCTCCATCTTTCCCCAAAACTGCTGCAACGGCCCCTGGATTTGTGGATCCACATTCAGGTCTTTGTCCCTCCACAGTTGCACCCCCTACTTCAACCACAAACAGCTCTGTAAGTGCGCCACCAAGTGTCTGCAGGTGAGTTTACTTTGTTCATACTTAAATTTGCATTAAAAATAGTAACCAACATGTAAAATAAATTATCGCTCTTGCAGCAGCATTTTGTACACCATTATAACGTTAGAGGAGGTCTTGTCCATTTGATAGATGAGCAGAACACTTGAGTTCTGTTCCCTGGCCTGCCACTCACCAGCTGTGTGACTTTGGACAACTCACATCAAATGTGATGTTACTCTCAGGAAAGTGTGGCCATGGTGTTTCTGGGGTAGGGTTGCGTTTTTTTTGTCACATGCAAAATCATACTTGTTCAGCTTATAAATCAAAAGATATGTTTCCTCACTGCGTGTGCTGAAACATCACCTGGGTTGGAAAAGTCCAAGTATGCTTTCTGGTTCATTCGTCATTCCCAGTAATATTTTCTACATTTGGGACTCAATAGATAATTCTGTTGATGATGCATAAACCAGAATAGATCCTATCATACTTTGTAATACCAAAATTGTTATGACAGGGCTAGCAGGAACAAAAAGCAGTGACAAACTTTTTGTTAGTTTAGTTAGCAGACTTGACTCAGAAACCATACAAGGAGTATATTTTATGAGAAAACTACGGTATTTAAACAGTGTTTTGACCATAACTGCACTTGCAACTTTTCTGAGTATCAGTTCCCCATTTAATGTAATAATTAACATTTTATGTGATGTTTAAAATTTTAAAGATCTTTGAAAGCATTGGGTGAATTGTGCTGTATGAGTACAGGACATTATGGCAGAGTGATTTCAAAGTGACACTGATTTTCCAGTGTCTGAAGGAATGTTCTAAAGGCAAACTAATTGAGTCATTCTTCCGAGTACTCTGACTTGTTGTACGGTGGTGATGGTTGCTATGGAGGAGGTGGGAGGCCCCAGCAGTAGTTATGATGGGGCAGCTTGAGAACTAAGCAGAGTTATAGCTATCCACTTGAGTTACTTTATATTTAAAAAAAAAAAAAAAAAAGTTAGCTTTGTAACATCTGGCTAGCTTTGTATTACTGCTGTTTGAACTAGAGAAATTATTGAAGTACAAAAATGATTCTTTGTAATAAAAAGAAATGTTTCTTTGAGCATAGGTTACCTAGTCTAGTGCAATAGAACCTAAATTTCTGTTATCACCACGAGGTGCTGCTGTAATGCAAATAATATTAGGCTGTGTAGGAAATGGGATGGAGAAAGAGACAGAAAATATCATGCCGTTATGTGAATCGTTGTACATCTTCACCAGGAAAACTTTGTTCAGTTCTGTTATCCCATCTAAAAAGGATATAGTTGAAATAGATGGGGTTCAGAGACAGGTGATGCGAATGGGGAGAGACATGGAAAAGAATTCAGTATGAAGAGATAGTGAAAAGATTGAGACTGTTCACCTTGAGAAGAGTTAAATAAAGAACATAGAACATGCACTACATTTTACAGTTTCTTATAATGAGACATTAATTATAAGTACTTTTTTCACACTATGTATAGTTACCTTACGGAACTCACTTTTGCGATCTTTGAGGACGAGCTTAGCAGAAATCAAAAAGGATTGGGTGCTTGCATGGATTATATGCACATGTAAAGTTATAAGCATGAAAGTTATTTTAAATATTTAAGGACATAAATCAACCTGTGTTTTTTGGTGAATAAACTTTCCCTGGGCTAAACTGTTTTATAATTGCCTCCTGCTGAGTTTTATCCCTTCTTCTGAGACACTTGATACTGGACTAGTTGGATCACTGTCTGCTCTTTGTTTTCAGCTGATCATGAGACTCTTGTTTGTAGTAAAGAGTTTGGACACCTGTACAAGCAAGGGGGGAGACGAGGAGAGCAATACTGTGTGACCACCCAGCTCTGCTGACCACCAGTGATCCATAGATCACAGTTTGTGAATCACTTTGCTTTAAGAAATGAAAATAACTATTTTCCAGATTATGAATAGAAGTATACCTTTTAGACCAGGATGGATTTCTCTAAACAGTGATTCTTCAGTTTACTCATTCAGTGGACCACTTCATGAGCATTTCATGGAGCCATCTCCCCTTAAAACACCCTAGTCTTATTACTTGGTTTTGAACATACAGATCTGCAGACTGCTGGAATAGGTTTTTCGGGTGATGCACATTCCACATATTGAAAATTGCTGCTTCTGATTCAAATACATATCTCTCTTTATATACAGATATAATATGTTTCTTTTTTATTACATTGTAATAAACTCTCTGTTTTCTTTAACACAGTGATCCCGACTGTGAGGGTCATCGCTGTGAGAACAGTAATACATATGATCATCAACAATATGATGGAGAGGAGAGCCAAGATGAAGACAGCTGTTCAGAGCATAGCTCCAGTACCTCAACATCCACAAACCAGAAAGAAGGAAAATACTGTGACTGTTGCTACTGTGAGTTCTTCGGTCATGGAGGAGTAAGTGTGTTATTAAAATTGTTAAACAAAAAGTAACTGTTTTCAAGTGTGCTGTCATCTGTTGCTTGTTGTAGTATTATAGAATTGGCTGTAATATTAGTAATAGTAAAAATAAATGAGCGTAAATTCCTTTTTTCATTTTTAACTGTAAATTTTACTCCGTTATCTTATAATCAGCTTATTGCAAAGATAGGAGTTTTGTAGATAAACAATGCTTTAGAATGCATTTTGTAGAAGCACTAAAAATAAGCTAGTGACAATAAAACTATTTCACAGCTAGATTTCCAGCACTGTGTGAATTTAGGTAAATTTCCAGCTGTGTGAATTTAGGCAAATTATTTAACCTCTATTAAATCTGTGAAATAGGGTGATGGTACTCTAGCCACCTTTGTGATACACTAAGAACAGAGAAATAACAGAGAGGTTCAATATAAGGGTAGAAGATGAAATGTAAACTGGGAAATTTGTGCATCTAAAAATACCTAACGTGATTGCTCAGCTAGAAGTAATTCAAGAGAGAGCAACAAATGAAGGTTTAGGAGGAGGTCAACTTGAAGAAAAGATTAACAATAGGTGCTTACGCTGGTTTCGCGATGGCTAAAATGGGTATCTTGTAGCCACGTATGAGTCATCGTAAAGTGTAAGAAGAGCTGTGTATGGCTCAGAAGATTGTCTCTATCTCTGTCACCAGCAGAGGTTGGTCCAATAAAAGATATTACCTCAGCCACATTGTCTCTGGGATGAAATCAAGTTATTTAGGCTTGTTTGTATGTATATATCTATAAGTAATGAAAAGACATTGAGCAAAAGAGCAATGCACTTCAAAACATTCTTGCCACAAAAGCTATCAAGCACCTTCTTGGCACTAGAAATCTGCAGCTCTAATTTATATTACTCTGTGACCAATTCTGAAGCTTTAAAGGTTTTGTTTTAATTACGAATTTTTTTATTTTTTTTGGTGAGCTGGCATTATCTAGTACAAGCAAAGCTTTAAAATGCTTCTTTAAATTTAAAAACAAGTTTCCTAATTCTTAGTATTACAAATATACTTATTAGTGAATTATTTTTCAGAATTGTAAGAAAAGTGCACTAAAACACTGACTTGACCAACTTAAAAGGTGTTTTGTAGTAATAACAAAGCTTTATTATTATTAATTGGCTATGGGATCTCTTTCCTTTCGTCTGCTTTTCTTCTGTGCTGAGGGTTTGACTCAAGCCTGTTTAAGTCAATGGGAATCTGAAGACTTATGTGTATACTTCTTGCATACGCAGCAAACATGAACATTTTAAAAGTTCTGTTTAATTGCAGTTTTTACAAATTGAAATAGATACTTTTAGTGTGGCAATCTATTTTAGGGTTTTACACAGCCATCCATTACCATAGTAGCTAATCATCTTCCATGTAAAATCTGTAATAATAGTTAAGTACATAGTGGACTTCATGGAGTCTCTGACGCTTTTCCCATTTTGGGGTAAAAACTATGCTTATGGGTATTAAAACAAAATCAGCCATTACTACCTACATTGTATAGCAATAAAGACAATTCAAAGTGACAACCAACCCAGCTCACTGGATTGGGCTGTAGTTTTAGCCTAAAGTCAAACAAACAACTGCATGAAAGTGGTGGTGGTGGCGGCGGCGGCTTATTTTTTTCCCTACCACTAAATATTTACATGGAAAACAGTGGCAGCAAAACCTTACTCCTTTTTCAAATTACATTAATAATCTGTCAACCACTGTAACTAATTCCTGACCTATCACTGGAAACTTCCTTGCTGGCATTTCATATCCCTCTACCTCCCCACCCACCTCTTCCACTACAAGATAAAAGTAAACAAACAGGTCTGGCTAATAAGACAGCCAAAAATGTGTTGTGATACTGTTGTCTGTTGCATACATGTGCACACAACCGACATTGGGAGTCGGTATAGTTTATGCACTACCTGAAACTTCATATTGCAAAATTCTAAGCTATACTGTGAAACTTTCAAGCCAGTTTACTGTATTTTTTTTTCTCTTGTGGCCATTAGCCACCCGCTGCACCAACCAGTAGAAATTATGCAGAAATGAGGGAAAAACTTCGTTTACGTTTAACAAAGAGGAAAGAGGAGCAGCCGAAGAAACCAGACCAGATTTCTGAAAGAGAGAGTGTAGTTGACCATCGAAAAGTGGAAGACTTGCTACAATTCATAAATAGCTCTGAGACCAAACCAGTAAGCAGCTCTCGGGCAGCCAAGCGAGCAAGACATAAGCAAAGAAAGGTAAGAAACAGACCCATATTTGTCATAAATTATCTCACTTGAATTTATAAGGCATTATGTATATAGGTATTTGTGTGAAACTTTCCATCGGCATCATTTTGAATGGCAGACTACTGATTGAATGTGCATTACTGATTTTAAACTGCCATTGATGTAGTCTGTAGCATACAGGTGTAGAACATAGTTGGTTTAGTCTGGTGGGTATAGTCATTGTGCTGTTTTGAAAGCTATCTGAGTTTTTTTTACTCTGAGGATTTACCAGTATATCGTAGCTCTCTCTTTTTTTTTTTTAATTGCAAATAAATTGCATATTAGAACTGCACATCACCAAAAGGAGGTATTTTTTTAGTGTCAATAATTTCAGGATCTTTGAGTAACCATCCTGGAGTGCATTAATATTACACATTAATAATGAGTGGATGTAAAAATCTAGCATTCTTTACTATCAGTCAGTTCCATTAAAATGTTCCTTCAACCATGTAGCATAGGAGTAGTATGTCTGCTGATGTGGAGGAGACTCAAGATATGTAAGTTATTTGTGCACCTTCTAGTGGATTTGGAAGCTGCTCTGTGGCACCCTCTACTGTGGTCTAAGTGGAATTAAAGACACGTTGAGTGAAGAGCCATAGGGCTTGGCTACACTTGCAAGTGTGCAGCGCTGGGAGTTACAGCTGTCTTCGTACAGCTGTATAGGGAAAGCGCTGCAGTGTGGCCACACTAACAGCTACCAGCGCTGCAGTGTGGCCACATTTGCAGCATTTGCAGCACTGTTGTGAGTGGTGCATTGTGGGCAGCTATCCCACAGAGCACCTCGTCCCATTTTGGCGCCGTGGGTTGTGGGAAGGGGACGGAAGGGTGTGGGTCATTTCGCTTCCTGTCCCAACGCCCTGTGGTGCATCGCTTCACATCCCAGCAGTCACTGTTTTTCCGTCACGTTTGGCGCCATTGTGAGTCTCCCAATGATTTCTGTGTAGCGCGACTTCTGTGGGAAATGGAGCCCGAGCTGCTGAGGACTTTGCTGATGAGTGTCGCCAGCATATCACGTTTGGCAGTTGAGCTGTTCCTTCAGCTCCAAAATGACAGTGAGGAGTCTGACGATATCGAGTCGCCTGACGCGTATGACACTAAATTGCTTGTGGCATTAACGGACATGCTCAGCACCGTGGAACGCCGCTTTTGGGCTTGGGAAACAAGCACTGAGTGGTGGGATCACATCATCGTGGAAGTCTGCGATGACGAGCAGTGGCTGCAGAACTTTCGGATGAGAAAAGCCGCTTTCATGGGACTGTGTGAGGAGCTCGCCCCAACCCTGTGGTGCAAGGACATGAGATTGAGAGCTGCCCTGCCTGTGGAGAAGCGGGTGGCTGTTGCAATGTGGAAGCTGGCAACTCCAGACAGCTACCGATCGGTCGCGAACCAGTTTGGAGTGGGAAAGTCAACCGTTGGAATCGGGTTGATGCAAGTTTGCAGGGCCATTAATCGCATCCTCCTAAGAAGAACCGTGACTCTGGGGAACGTGCAGAACACTCTGGATGGCTTTGCACAAATGGGTTTCCTTAACTGTGGAGGGGCAATAGATGGGACGCATATTCCTATTCTGGCACCACCCCACTAGCATCCGAGTACATTAATCGGAAGGGGTATTTCTCTATGGTTCTCCAAGCACGTGTGGATCACCCTGGGTGTTTCATTGACATTTACACAGGCTGGCCTGGAAAGGTGCATGATGCACGCATCTTTCGGATCAGTGGCCTGTTCAGGAAGCTGCAGGCTGGGACTTTTTTCCCAGACGGGAAGATCACAGTAGGGGACGTCAAAATGCCCATTGTGATCCTTGGAGACCCCGCTTACCCATTAATGCCTTGGCTCATGAAACTGTATACAGGGAAGCTTGACAGGAGCAAGGACCGGTTCAACTACAGGCTTAGCCGGTGCTGAATGACTGTGGAGTGTGCTTTTGGCCATTTAAAAGGACGCTGGAGATCTCTTTATGGGAAGCTAGACTTGAGGGAAAGCAGCTTCCCTGTGTTTATATCTGCGTGCTGTACCCTCCATAATATTTGTGAAGGGAAGGGTGAAACCTTCAGTCAGGAATGGACCTCCAAGGTTCAACGCCTGGAGGCTGAATTTGCACAGCCAGAGAGCAGGGCTACTAGAGAGGCCCAGCACAGGGCTGTAAGGATTAGGGATGCCTTGAGGGAGGAATCTGAGGCTGAAAACCAACAGTAATGTTTGGTGCCTTGCACGGGAGTGAAGTGCAGTGGTTACAATGATTTGCAGTGCCTGTTTTTTTCCGGGGCTACGGTATCTTTCACTTTCTGCAATAAAAAAACCTGTTTTAAAAGCCAAGAATTCATTTATTGAAAAGAAAATAACTAAAAGGGCAGGGGAGTGGGTGGTGAACTGTACAGTCAGAGGTTTGACTAAGTCCTGCCTGGAGTGCTGTGCAATGACTGCTGCACTTCAGGAAGAAAATGCTGCATGGTGATGGGGGTTGAGTGCAGAGGGTAAGGGTCGTAGTTCTCAGGGCTGGTTGGTGAACGTACAGGTGTTGGGGGCAGCTAGTGGTGGTAAGAACCTGGATGCTGGAGAAGCGGGTTTTGAGCTGACATTGGGGCACAAGGGAAAGAGCTTTGGGACTGGGGGGGGTGGCACGGTAGTGCTCTGCCAGCATGGCTACGGGTGACTGGATACAGTCCGTTTGGCGCGCCAGGATGCTTATCAGCTGCTTCATGCTTTTCTTAGCCACTGCCTTTCTGCTGCATTTTTCCCCTCCAGTTCTGCAGGTTTTTACTCTCTCTGGCAGACTGATTCATAACTGCTTTCACCTTCTTAGCTTTTTTGTGACTTCTTCCTCAGGTTTTGTAGCCTCTCAGCAGTCTCTGATACAGCCAGTCGAGAATTCAAGGACATTGTTATTAGAAAGACAAAAATTGAAACATTTAACAGAGAGGCAGCATTGTGTATAATCACTGTGAAGGAGTTTACAGTCTCACTTTAGCATACTTTCCACATACCAAACAGAGCACACAGAACCCACAGCAGCGAAGAAATGGTGAGTAAGGGGGAATGGGTGCAGGAGTTAATCCTGGAAGATATCTCGATGCTGCAGGTCACCTGGGAATGGCGACTGATTGGTTCAGGGCTGTACTGGGATTTCTGTGCGTTGGGGAAAGCAAACAGTTGCAGGGGGAACTACACTGAACGCTATCCCAACATTTTCCACAGGAGTTTATCCTGGAAGATATCTCGCTGCTGCGGGTCTCCTGAGAAGCAAGGGAGAGTCTTCTACAGCAGTGTGAATTCTGCCCTGGCCCCTATGCAGCTTGCCTGTGTGCAGTAATGGTCCCCCCACCCCTCGCGGCACAGTGGCGCAGACGCATTAGCCTGACTGGGACAAGGACCACAGTGGCTCTCCCTATAAACTTGCGCAAGCGCATTGCCCACGCTCTGACTGAAACTTTTGAAGAGATTACTGAGGCCGATTACTGCAACGTGATAGACCACATCAATGGGCTATTCCACATCTAGGCATGCATGCATGCAGCCATAACCCCGGCTCCTCTCCTGAAACATTTTCATCCTGAAAATAAAAGCTGCTTACCGGGAACCCGCTCCTCTGCTTCTTCTTCACCAACAAGTTCCAGCTGCTGCGACTGGCTAGCTTCCTCCTGGCTTGAGAAGAGCTCCTGGCTGCATGCCTCCTGGGACTCCGGGGTGTCTCCCTCCACCCCAGTACCCTCACTCTCGGTTTCCTCCACCCCCACCTCCTCTCCCCGCTCTGAACTGTCCATCGTGGTCATCGGATTGGCAGTGGGGTCACCCCCAAGTATCGCGTCCAGTTCCTTGTAAAAACAGCAGGTCACAGGGGCAGCACCTGAGCGGCGGTTTTCCTCGTGGGCTTTGCAATAGGCACTCCACAGCTCCTTTACTTTAACCCTGCACTGCACTGCGTCCAGGTCATGGCCCCTTTCCAGCATGGCCCTTGAGATCTGCCCATAGGTATTGTAATTCCTATTTCTGGAGCGCAGCTGTGACTGCACAGCTTCCTCCCCCCAAACACTGATGAGGTCCATCAACTCACCATTGCTCCATGCTGGGGCTCGTTTGGCGCGTGGAGGCATGGTCACCTGGAAAGATTCACTGATTAATTGCACTCCACACCTGGCTGAGCAAACAGGAAGGGGATTTTTTAAATTCCCGGGGGATTTAAAGGGCGGGTCACCTGAGGCCAGGGCTGTAGAGTGCGAACTGATGAGCAGAGTGGCTGAACAGGCTTTCTGGGATACCTCTGAATACCTCAGAGGCCAATTACAGTGCTTTTGGTGGCCACACTTGCGGAGCAGCGCTGCATCACCAGCACTGCAATCCTTATACCCAAGGCAGAGCAGGAGTACAACCAGCGCTGCAGCCAGGGAGATGCAGCGCTGTATGTGCCTTGCAAGTGTGGACGGTGAGTAAGTTGCAGCGCTGGTGGTGGGTTTACAGCGCTGCAACTCTCCAGTGTAGGCAAGCCCATAGTCTCCCTGGTTGGCTGGAGGGTAAATATTCATAGAATCATAGAAGATTAGAGTTGGAAGACACCTCAGGAGGTCAGCTAGTCCAACCCCCTGCTCAAAGCAGGACCACCCCCAACTAACTCATGAAATTGCAGTATGAAGTCTGAACTTAGCTAGCTTTTAAATGCCAGTTGACAAAAAAAAGAGGAAATATATGGAATTATGTCCTTCAAAAATTGTGAAGATTTGGTTGTGAGGTGGTACAGGAAAATGGTTTAAATTTTGGTCTTATCTTAATAAACAGAAAATCTGGGTCTCTTGTTGAGTTGATATCTTCACACACCTACTTCAGGATATACAGGTTCAAAATAAGGCTTAAGTTACTGTGTATGTTTGAAATCAGGAAAATAAATTTTATAAGATCACTAAATATTCCACATTTTAGGTGATACTTTATAGCAAAATATACTAATCCAAATATGCAAAGTAAATTTGTGGTTTGGGGTATTTAGTAGGGGGGCCAAAGTTGTTTTTAACATAGGCCATACTAATGAAAAATAGACTATTTTTTCATAAGTCCCAAAGTTAAGAAGTAGTTTTCTTTAAACTGCTTGTTTTTAACATTGTCTGTTAATTCATTTTAAAAACACAAATTATGCAAATACAGTGCTGTGTACTCCAGAAGAAAAGAATCAGAAGATTTTGTAGGATTTTTTTCAAGAAAACCCCTCAAAAAGCCCCCAAACTTACTAAACTCTTTAAATGAATGAGTCACATATAAGTGCTTCCAAAAATGCACAAAATTTTTGCGAGATCTGGCTGTCAACTAGCAAATGGCACTGTATAAGAAGCTACTGCTCGTAATATAATTGAGAGGTAAGCAAACTTAGCACAATAAAAGCTTGATTATTTTCAGTAATAACTGAGAAGACCCATTTTGAATTAGTAATCAAGAAAACAGTTTTTAAAAATAATGAATGACGGTCTTTTGATTTTTTACAACTTTAGTGTTAATTTGCTTCCTCATTTACAAGTAAAAAGGACTGTGATTCTCATATAATGTTACTGGATGACATTATTTTTATTGATGGTTGTTAGAATTTAAAGTACTGTGGAATTTTCCAATTAAGAGCATATTTTCATATCGATTTGTTAAATGTTCAATGGAATACTATGATTTTAATATTATAAAAACAATACTGAAAAAAGGGTGTGATCCACTTTAGTAATATGCATAATACCTTTATCTAGGTTCATTCACTGGATTTTCAGGAGAAGGGCCTCTTTGTGGTCAGGAATAACACTGTCATGTTTCTTGTGTCATATTTACACCTATTGGTACTATATATGAACACCCAGCCTTTATCCACCCCCGCAGCCTATTCTTGCTTGTGATATTATAAAGGATATACAGTTGTGCGCTCAGTTGAATATTATCTCTTTAATGTTATAAAAATGAGCTGAAAAATGATTTTTTCCTGCTTTATATTGAGCAGATTGCAAGTTATTGTAAATGGAAAATGTGCTATAGCTTCATGGACAATATATGTAGGTAGCTGCTAAATGTGTTCATTTTAAATTGTTTGCCTATTCTAATACTATTCTTGAGGGGTACATTTATGTTCCATACGTGGGCTTGTCTACACTACTGTGCAGGATTGATCTAAGATAGTGAATAGTGTAGCTGAAGTCGACGTACTTAGATCTGCTTACCGTGGTGTCTTCACTGTGGTAAGTCTGCAGCTGATTCTCTCCCGTCGACTCCTCTTATGCTCCTCGTTCTGGTGGAGTACCGGAGTTGATGGGAGAGCACTCAGCGGTCAATTTATCGCATCTATACTATGCGATAAATCGACCCCTGTTGGATCTATTTGCTGCCTGCCAATCCGGCAGGTAGTGTAGACAAGCCCTGTGACTTCTAAAATTCCTTAACAAATCCCTTGTAACGTGGAATGTTTAGAAATTAGCTGTTGAGATGAAGATCTTTTCCCAAATGTCTAGTTCTTAGAATCTTTGTCATCATTTATTTAATAAACTGCTGCTTTTGTAGCTAGAAGAAAAGGCTCGTCTTGAAGCAGAAGCCAAAGAGAGGGAGCATCATCAATTCCTTGAAGAGCAGAGACGGCGGGAAGAGGAGGAGGAAGAAAGACTAAAACAGGAGCTGCAACAACTTCAAGAACTTCAGCAGTTACAGGCTGTAAAGAAAAAGAAAAAAGACAGAACAAGTAAAGACTGTCAGAAGATGGAAATGCTTACTCGAAACTGCCAGGCAGTGAAGGAATCAATCCCAAACCCCCCAGAAGACATTCAGAATGGCATACTTGAGCAATCAGAAAAGGTAGAAACCTTATCTAGTTCACTGTCTAGGCATGTAAATCATGTGGAACAGAGGCCAGTTCCTGAGATGGTCTGTGAATTGTCTGATCCCACAAACACTAGAGACTCAAAGTTGCTTTTCCAGAAAGAGATGAATGTGAAACAGCATGAGCCCCTGTCTTTTCTCTTTGATATAATGCATCATCATAAAGAAGGTAATAGTAAACAAAAACTAAAACAAATAAACAAACCCTATGCTGAACAAATGAAAAAGCATGCTGAATCCACCAAAGCAACAGAGATTCAGTCTAAGACAAGAAACCAACTCGAATCCAAAGTGAAAGCAGTAGAGCTCCCACTGCTTGCAGAGCCAAAAAAAGAGGAGAAAAAAACAAGCAGTAATAATAACAAAAAGCAGCTGAATCACGTAAAGGAAGAGAAAACACCTGTAGTGAGTGAGTCCCCTTCTCCAAGTGAGCAGCAACAAAACAATAAATTGATACTTGCAGAATCTCCTCAGCCAAAAGGCAAGAACAAGAAAAACAAGAAAAAGAAGGGAGACAAAGTCAACAATTCCATAGGTAAGTGCATAACTAATAATTTTTCATATAGATTAGTTTCAAAATGTTGGGAGAGCTTTCCAATCACTCATGTCAGTGTAAATTGAGAGTAACTCACTGATGTTAAACAGGTGTGAGAGAAGAATCCGATCTCCTGCATCTGTTGTCAGTCACTATAATGACATTTTTAGTTAATTATTCTATTTTTCTGTGCTCTTAGCATTGATATTTAATCTGATGTTCAGTATTAATAGAGATGCAAATAGCTAACCAGTATGGAATAATAAGTATGGAAAAACATGTAAGAGATTATTACAGCTAGTGTTTTTTGTATCCCGTCCATACACTTTGAGTCAACTAAACAATAGCATACAAGTACCATCTCTTTCATAAGACCTATATGAAGTGACAGACTTGAAATATAATTACTGGATATTTTGATGGCAAACCCCATTTTGGAGAAACTCTTTAACTAGTTTTCAAAGCATGTTTTTAAAATTAATCTCTACTGTGATAGGAAGATTGAATCAGTAGGAATATTGAGTCTAAAACCAGTCACTCTCATATCACGTGGTAAATCAAAGAGCACAGGATTCTGCAGAGAGGGAAGAGTTAGTTATGCATACATTGATTTCACTTAAAAACAATCTTTCTCCATAGAACATCTCTGTACTGGAAAGGTGATTATAAAGCAAGTTCAGTATTTCATTTTATTCCTCTACAAACAGTTTCACTGTGCATTCACAATGAGTAAATATACTGTGAAGTAAAATAAGTGAATGTGAAAGTTTGCCATCCAGATAACACACACCAGATAAGAATTGCTTCATACATGCATTTTATGCATTTTTCCTTGCTAAGAAATTATTAATTATAAAGCATGTCACTGTATTTCTCACACAAGATGGAAAGATGTACAATTCTTTTCATAGAGTGATTTTTAGCACTTCTTAAAATGTACAGGTAACCAGGTTACTTTAGTTTCCCTTTGTAACCTCAGAATAGGCATATCATGAGTAGGTGCAGTGCAAGCTTCCCCTTACAGTGCTCTGCTACCCAAAATACCACCTCTACGTGCTAGCATAGTTCAGAATCTGTGTCTGTTCAGTCTTTGATGAGACTACTAATTTAGTGATATGGACATTTTCTATGTGGAGTTGGACTGAGAATGCCAACAAATTTTCCATAAATCACCAAATAGCTGTGTGATAGCAGTGCTTGAACTAAGTATCTATGGCATAATGGCACTTAATTTTAGCATTTATGTATTTCATTCTTGCGGCTCTCTTGAGTATTCTACAGATTAAAACTTGAGATCCTTAGAGGGTGGTGTGGGGTATGTTCCAGAACTTCACAAAACTGAATTATTGTAAGTTTCATTACCAGAGCACAGAACAAATGCATAGTGATCATGAGGGCAGGATGAGGAGCCCAGGTTTGTGTTCAGTGGTCTTATGCTGGGATTGAATGAAACCTACCTCAGATCTCTCTCAGATTCTTCCCATTCCTTCACCCTTTTGTTTCCCTTCCCTGCACATCTAGTTGTAGTTTGCTGGGGATTGGGCTTTGCTTTTTCTTTCCCTTCACATTGGCCTCACTTCCCAAACTCCTCTATTTCCCACCCTTCTGTGCATACTATCCTTCTCAATTTGCAGAGGAGAATCATAAACCATGCCACCTCTCTTCCTCCTCCTAGATATATTTGATGGGAATTAATGATCACTACTGGTGAGGAACTGGAAGGTGTGGAAGGCTCTATAATAGAGCTGGGGTGAATAGCTGAATTTTTTGCTTCAGCCAGCCAAGTGAAAAATCACGAAAAATTTGGTTCAATTCCAGAAATGTTTGGAATTTGTCAGCAGACTTTGTGCATGCCCAACACAAATGCCCTAAACACTGGAGTAAGTTGTGTGTCTGTAACCTTTAGTCCAGTGGTTAGGGCACTTTCCTGGGACACCCAGCTTTGAATCCCCATCCTGGAGCAGGAACGTCAGCTCAGATATTTCTCCTTCCAGGTAAGCATCCTAACCATTAATCTATAAGGTATTCTGAGGTGGGATGTTCTCAGTCTTTCCTCTTGAAGCTATTCCACTTTGTGTACCTATGTATTTATTGGGCCAAAGACAGAGTGACTGTCTAGTGATAAAGGCTGTCCCCTGGCAGGTAGGAGTCATGGATTCAAATCTTGCTGCCTAATTGAGCACAGTGGGGTCCGGGTCCTGGTCCGGGTCCTGGTCCTGGACTCGGGCTCCTAGGTGCTGTGATCATACAAATAATAAATAAGGAAAGCAATTCTCCAGTTAGTTTTTATACAAAAACAGGCTTGTTCATAGTAGATTTAAAACAGGGAGACTTTAATTTTGCATATTTTTGTAGCAGCTTCAAAAGTTGCTCTAAAAAAAAGGAGAGACTGGAGTAAGTAACCACGAAACCCCCTAGGTACCCCAGGATTCTCCAGAGTGCCAAAGCCAGTAGTATTGCTAGAGAAGAGTCTTATGTAATTTAACAGGTAACTAAATCTCTAGCCTTTGAAGTTTACCCTTCTGTGAACCAGACAGCCCTGTAAATACATAACATCTCTCCAGTACTCTCATTCTGCATGGTTTCATCATAGTGAGGAACTATTACATTATCCTACAATAAAATGATGCTTTGTTAAATGAGAAAGGATCCCTCACTGGAAGCAGCACTAGCTTCTTCCTTCAAGTTTGCCTACTGATCCAGTCCTACTATTTTAATAATCATTTTCTAAGACAATGAAGCTTGCCTTTCTTCTTCCAATTATCTTCATTTAAAAACCCATCTTTTAAGTTGGAATTATCTTTTCACCCTTCCT
Organism: Gopherus flavomarginatus; assembly: GCF_025201925.1. Classification (NCBI taxonomy): domain Eukaryota; kingdom Metazoa; phylum Chordata; order Testudines; family Testudinidae; genus Gopherus; species Gopherus flavomarginatus. The sequence continues at coordinate 266,686,343 of NC_066619.1, read as the reverse complement.
AATTTCATCTCATCTCCATTTTAAGATCTGAATTAGGAGATGTGGAAAATTACGATTCGTGAACTCTTGCTTGGCTCGTTTGCTGACAACGTTATTCCAAATACAGTTTACAGATTCACTGTTCAGTATCTCAGAGCACCTGCTAATTATCATAGAATCAGCAAAATGTAGGGTTGGAGGGGACCTCGAGAGGTCGTGTAGTCCAGGCCCCTGCGCTGAGGCAGGACCAAATATACTTCGGACATCCCTGGCAAGTGTTTATCTAACCTGTTCTTAAAAACTTCCAATGATAACATACCAAGATTTTGCGGGCATCACGACAGAGTTTTAATGAGGGGATTAGGAGGAGGATTAGAGAGTTTTCTTCTCAGCCCTTTTGGCAGCCCATTGTCTTGGAAGATGCAGCACAAGGATCTGTGCTAACAGAAAGACCTAAGTCTGTTGCTGCTGTTAGTTTTTAGCATATTTACTTAGATTACATGGAGAGAGACTTTTTAGACAAGCAAAATTAAATTGTAACATAAAGCCATTTTGTGGGCTCAATTCCTGTCGAAACAACATTATAGTCAACAGTAGTCTCCAACCATGGTTAAGATACAATTAAATCTGGCAGGGTAGATTGGACCAAATTATTTGAATGCCCTCTAAATCATGTTCTAACAAAGCATATGCCATAGCATTGTTGTATAAGAAATAAAACAGGTTTTTGTTCTAACGAGTCTTCTCTCTGGCTGATTCAGAGGAATGATTTTAATCCATGTATCCTTTCTCCCTGTTGAGTATCTTCATCATTAGGATGTAGAGTCGTTCTCTCTCTCAGGCCCAGTGAATATTTAAATATCTATACAAAGAGAAACAGCTTCAGCAGGAGAGATTGTGGGAACCCATTCTAGAACAGCTCTAGTTAGTATGCTCATCTGGGAGATCTGAGTTGAACTCTCTGCTCCAGAATGTGGATTCAAACCTGGGTTTCCCATATACCAGCCATATGCCTTAAGCACTGGGCTGAATGGCACACATGCACATTCATGAAGCTCATTAGGCTAAATTCACGAAATAGTTTTCAGTTGACCAAAACAGCAGGTTGGGGTTTTTTGTTTGTTTTTTTTTTGTGGGGGAGAGGGGTTGTGTTTGGTGAATGAAGTATTTATCTGAAACATTTTGTGCAGCTCTGATCTGTATCGTGGGGTGGAGGGTGGGGGAGAGACAGGAAGGAGAGGGCGGCCTCTGCAACATATTATCTATTTCTGCTGTTTTCTCCTTAGATCAAGTACTACTTCCTTTTTAAATGTAAAATCACTTTCAGAAAAAGTGATCGGACACTGGCCCTATTTTACAAAGCAGCAATTTTATTCTGTAATTACTTGTTGAAGATGCTGGACTAGTGCAGAACAAATGAGGCATCCGTTAATATTACTACAACTATTCAGAAGCGATACCCTGATCTGCTCTTATTCTGGATTCAGCCATCAGTTTCAGCCCTGTAAATCTCCAATTACTCATGGGTTTCGTTTAGATTGGTAGTTCTTGGTTATGTTGTTCCAAAGTTAATCAATTGCCGATTAACTAGAGTTAACTAATTAGTTTTAGTGCTACATGTTTCACAAGCACTCGTTCCAGATCATGCTTCAGCACAGTGTAAACTGAACCATGACCAGGAACAAATGATTGTGGAGTGGGATAGATAATAAGACAGTAAATATCATACCGCTGTATAAATCCATGGTAAGATGACACCTTGAATACTTCGTGCAGTTCTGGTTGTCTCATCTCAAAAAATATATATATTAGAAATAGAAAAGATACAGGGAAGGGCAGGAAAAAATGATTCAGGGTATATAACAGCTTCAGTATGAAGAGAGATTAAAAAGTTTGGGGCTGTTCAGCTTGGTAAAGAAACAACTAGAGGGGGCTATGATAGAGGTCTGTAAAATGACGAATGGTGTGTAAGAAAGTGTTATTTACCACTTTGCATAATACAAGAACCAGGGTTCATCTGATGAAATTATAGGCAGTAGGTTTCAAAACAAACAAAAGGAAGTACCTGATACTTTATCACAGAACACACAGTGAACCTGTGGAACTCATTGCCAGGGGATGATGTGAAGGCCAAAAATATAACTGGGTTCAAAAAAGGAATTTAATTAAGTTAATGGAGGATAGGTCCATCAAAGACTATTAGCCAGGATAGTCAGAATGCAATCTCATGTTCTGGGTGTCCCTAAGCCTCTGACTACAAGAAGCTGGGATTGGATGTCAGGGATGGATCACTTGATATTTGCCCTGTTCTGTTCGTTCCCTTTGAAGCATCTAGTATTGGCCATTTTTGGAAGATAGGATACTGAGCTAGATGGATCATTGATCTAACCGTATGGCGGTTCTTATGTTTAGATTAGCATTCAAATCATGTTAGTTAACTTGAGTTACAGCCTGACCAAAAACTAGTCTAGACAAAGCCATAATGAACTGTGGTTTTTTTAAGCATCCCATCCTAGGCCAGTACTATTCTTTATAGATCCTAAATAGGTTCTGAGGTCAGACAATGTTTAAATATGGATATTAATCATGATAAAAGCACAGAAGATCACAATCATAGCTATATCATTATTCTGGTTTCATACACTATGACCCAGAGCCAGTAATACCAATACTACAAAAAACCATCTCCCAAAGTATTTTTAAATCAAATGTGAATTAGATTGTTGCAAAAACTGCCTCTCGGGTGTGTAGATTCATCAGAGGGTGATGAGGCTAACAAGTTCAGGGCAGCCAATTATTGTATATTTTTCACTCCGAGTAACCCTTGCTGGCTGATCAGCTCTTCAGTTTCCCAATCTGTTCTGTATTTGAAGTCTCTCTTGCATGGGCCAGTCCTGTGGAATGTTTTGTAATCAATGTGAAGAGTCAATCTGCTGCTGATTCCTTTTTGTCTTTTCTATTGGAAATAAGTTGTTTAGTTTTTTTTAGCCTTCAGCCAAAAGAAGTATACAAAGGCCAAGCAATCCTCAGAGACCTCACTTCAGTCTGTCCAAATATTTTTTTCTTCTAGAGTAAAACAACCAACTGAAACTAATTTGGTGTATCTTTCCATTTTGCAGATGATGTGTTTCTGCCCAAAGACATTGACCTAGACAGTGTGGAAATGGATGAGACGGAACGGGAAGTGGAGTATTTTAAAAGGTAAATAAAAGTGCTATCAACTCTGCATGTATGCTTGTTGTGTTGCTTAATATATGTGATCGAAATGAAAACAATTAACTCTTTTTATAAAAGCATGGTTACTGTAACGAGTGTCAAAGCTATAGCTTTATGGGTAGAAATTATAGTCATGTGGCCTTAGCACAGAACATGGAGAACCAGACAAGAGTCAATAATATGTATTTGCCATACTACAACAGACATTTATCTATGGCATCTGCTATTCTATCTCCATCACTGACATTACTTATTACTTTGGAGGAAGACTAAACTTTCCCACAATGCACTTAGCTATCTGTTCAGTGCTGTCTGTTTAGTTTTTTAAACTGTTGATCACCATGGTATCGGAACACTTTGTACTGTTTCCTCTGAACTCTGGCAAGCTATCCATTTACACCAAGAAGACGCATTTAATGGGCTCACTAACTTTCTATCATTTTTTTAAAAATTATGTTTGAGATTTCCTTTTATAGATATAATGGAGAGTACTGCCTGAATCAGTCAGTATTCATAGAAAATCCAGTTACAAATATTGTTATACAGTTTGCCTGTACTCTTTGGCAATTTCTAGCAATGAACTATACTACGGCAATGAACTGTACAGGCTGACTAGGAGTTGTGTAATTGGTACTTTTTACTGCCTCTTTAATGTCACTTTATCCCCATTTTGGAATTTCTCTAGCAAGTTGCCTTTAAATCTCTTCTATTCCAAATTAAAGAAAAGCTTAGTCCTTGCAATGTAACTTTTGCCTTGCGTCTCTCACTGTGTCCCCTCTCTTCCGTGGACTTTAATTCTCGGGCCTGATCTACACCTAAAACTCAGTCAACCTAGCTACATCGCTCGGGGCTATGAAAAATTTAACACCCTGAGCCCTGTAGTTAAGTAGACCTAACATCCAGTGTAGATTGACCAGGTCAACAGAAGAACTTCTGTTGACCTACCTACCACCGCTGAGAGGTGGATTACCTACATCAACAGAAAACCCTCATCCGTCAATGTAGGAAGCTTCTGTACTATGATACTACAACATCACAGCCATAGCAGTATAGATGTACCTTTAGTGAAAGCAATTTAGCACACCAAAGAGGAACTAGATACTACTTTTGTGAGTGTTCTCTTGATGCTCACATTTACTACCACAAATGCTAAGAATTGCACAATCACACTCAATGGAGAATATAGCTTGCTCTTGATACAGGACACAGATACATATTAACAATAGTTGGAATACATGCTTACCTGTTGTTTTGAGTTCTTGAAACATTGTCTCTTTCATGAACTATATGTCCAATGAAACTCAGTAGATAATGTTTTTGTTTTTTACTTTTATCCAGATAAATGGACTATTGTCTTTGTCCTACTTTCAGCCACTTCTTGGATACTTTCTCATGGAGTTTATTTGTGTCTGAAATATAACTTTTAAAAATACAGATTCACTACAGTCAGGAGAGGACCACTGTATAGGAGTAATGGTGTCCTGAATACAGATGATATGTAAAGCAGAGGCACTGACCACTTAATTTCATTAATTATTCTAGACTGGGGTGGGCTTTTTTTGTTTGTAAAAATAGGAGTGTTGGCTCAGTGTCTAACCAGATTCCAGTTTGGATAACATCATTTTGTTTGCCTTAGTACTTCCTATTCTTTGTTGAATGCAGTAGTCTTCACTATGTCTTTTAAATGTTAGTGTTATTGTGGACTGTTGAAATGGTTGGTATATTCCACACCAGTGGTAGTTACATTTCAGTGGTGGGTGAAGTGTTTCCTCTGTGTGATTTAGTGTTTTATGGTCCGTTGGGGTTAAAGATGCTATTTAAATGCAAACTATTATTTGTATCTCTTTGTTGGTAAGCGGTGTAGCAGTTTCACTTTCTCTTGCTTGTTTTGTTTACAGATTCTGCTTGGACTCTGCCAGACAGACAAGGCAGAGACTTTCCATCAACTGGTCCAATTTTAGCTTGAAAAAAACCACCTTTGCTGCTCATTGAAATGACACAGTTTGGGGAGGGAACCCTGCAGGAATCAATGAAAGACAACTCCACTTATCTGTCCTGCTGTGCTGAGAGCTTATCTGGTCTTGAGCCAGTGCTGCCTTGCCTTGTCCCCAGTGCTGTGTGGATCTGCACTGAACCCCTTGGCCTGATAGTTCTTGCAGACTGAGAAATTGCCACTTTCTACCTGAATTTGTTAGCTTGTGTGCTTGTAGTCTGTGAGTGAGACTTACTTGATTGTAGCTGTATGCTGTTGGAGTTGGAACAATAGTTTTTTTTTCCAACTCCTTCTGATTGCCTTGGCCTCAAAGACTTAAACCTGCTTCCTAGGCTTGGGTGGAGGCCAAAATACTAGTTTGCATCATCTGCAGTGGCTCCTGTCACTTCTGCATCTAGCTATGTTTTGTCATTCTGACTTCTGACAAAGGAATGGACCTAGTCAGTTGCGCTTTCATCTGCTCCAGAACTCTCCTGACACGGTTTCATGAAAAAGAGGCTCTCATGGGACAAGCATTTCCTCAGTTCTTTCACAATCTACTGTTAAAGAGTGTACAAGTTACGCTATTTGTGTTTTGATTTTTTCCTGACTTGTAGCCAGCTTGTGTAAGAAAACTTGCAGAATGAGAACGTTTAAAAAAGAACAATACTCACACTATCAAATCTGTTATAGAGAGTATAATTGTATTAACACTGAAGCCTAACTGGCTACTTTTTTAACATATTGTTAAGTAATATTAAAATCATGTCTTTCTTTTTGAAAGATGGAATACATTAGTATGGCAGAAGGCTTGTGTCTTGCTTTTTTCTGCTTGGGCACAGGGAGTGGAGGAACAGAAAGGGACTGGTGAGTAAGCTAGACTCTTCTAAACGTAAATGCGTCTTGGATAAGATTGTCAATGAGAGCCCTGTGTGGTTTAGTGTGTTTGTCTAGGAACGCTTGTATTGAACCCATCCAATAGCAGTATGCACGCTATCTGTTGTAAGTGTGGTGTACTCTTGTGAATGCTGGAATTCATACCATGGATTGTACAAGCACTCTGATACCTCTCTTTCAATAGATATGTGAGGAGAGAAACTACACAAAGCTGTAATACCACTGTGGAAAATACGGTATATGGTATGGCTTCTGTGCTACCACAATACAAATGTTAAATAACAATAGTACAGATCACCAATGCCTTTTCTAGCTTGAAGGAATAACTCAAAGTTCTGATTTGATTGAAGATACTGTTATGTAAATTTAGTGCTTATGAAAGTGGCTATGGAATGATAGCCCTAAAGACTGAAATCTTCTCTTTGTCTGTAGATGAGAAACAGTATAGACTTTCCACTCTTGCTTATCCATTATATCTCATCTTATCCTCGAGGGACTGCTTATTGAAATGAAGACACTCCTCATGCACACCCATTACCTGGTTTCTCTATTAGAGCTACAAACAATTCTACTAATTAATGCCAATTGTTTTGGATAACTGATGGGAGAGTTAAAACTAGACTCGAACAGCTTTTGGTCTGTTCCAAACTGGGCTAAATTTTACCCAATTATGTAAAAATGAAAGGATTCTTGTCCTCATCAGTCCTTTGTACTATATAATGCACTAAAGAGTACCATTATGCTGAAATCTAAAAGATTAATCAAGACCTAACCCACCATTATAAAGATTGTCTATCTCAATGTGAAATCTAAGTTCTTCAGTACCAGGGTATAACACAAGATGGCAATGTGGATAACAACTACTTGCAATTTAAGTTTTGAATGATTTACTCAGTAATGAACTATTAGTGTTAAATGGAATGTCTGCGTCTTGTCATGTGACCAGGTAACATTCAAGATTCCAAATACTATGCAATTTTCTTCTCTTCCCCACAATAGGTGTGCTGTTAAGAGGGCAAATATTGGATTTTCTAAAATCTGTTAAAAATATATGTAAGTCACTTCCTACACTTAGGATGTTTTAATAAAAATTACCTTCCCTCCCCATGTATTTAACATGGTGCACTCAATAAGCTGTTAATATAACATGCTTTCCTTTTCTCTATTTTGAAAATATTCCTTTTATAAGACTTAACAAAAAGAATTGCCCCACACTTGAATTGTTATATGTAACTTTCATTCTTAAAAGTTGGTACCTCAATGCTCTTCACAGCTGACCAGAATATACAGATAAAGCTTATTCAGTTCCATCCAGTCCATGGAAAGCATGAAGAATGAGTCTGAATGGATCACCTATTGCTCCTGTATGATGGGAATTTACAGGCAAGTCACTCCTTCACCCTACCCCCAAATCATAATTGTTTCAGTAAGGACAATCAGAGATGTGAGCAGGGCTGGGATCCAGGAACCCTTGAGTACTAATCCTTGCTCCAATACTTATTCTATGACCTTGGGCAAATAACTTAACCTCTCCGTCTGTTGCCCTGTCTGTAAAATGGGTATGATAATACCTTCCAAGCATACAGTGAGGCTTCATTTAGGTAATGTTTGAAAAGTTCTGTGAAAATGTAAAGTGATATCTAAATATTTAACATTATTACTAAGGCTTGTAAAACAATATTACTGCCTGAAACATCATTGTCTTTGCTTAGAAATAGAAATTTTCTGGCTTGACACATAAAATATATTTTCTATATTCAGGTCTATTTTTTTTTATCCTGAATGTAACTAATTTAAAAGTTTTATAACATAATTGCAGTGCTTGTAAAACACAATTTTGCATCCAGTCTGCTGTGGGGAGGCTTTTTTTTCTTTTTTCTTTTTTTTTTTAAACTATATTTCTTACGTCATTGTCTGACAGGCTCTATCTGTATTAGAGGTGTTTTTCAAACAATTTCCCACTGTTGCTTATGCCAGTTCAGTGCTACCAGTATTAGCAGCTTTGAAAGCCATAATGTAGACAGGCCTCCAGCTGACACTGATGTTATAAGCACTGCCACTTAGCCCGCTCAGAATGGATCTAACCTGTAGTTCTTGGCCTGTCCGCATGATGGCTCTTAGTATTGCTAACACCAATTATGGTGAATTCTTGAAACATTTCCCAAGTGCAGATGGGAGTTATGAACAGGGGAGTCCAAACAATAAGGGTACGGAATTGTTCAGGCCTTCATTACTCCCTAGATCCAAATGGGGTTAAATGTGGATGTTCCAAGCCTGTACCCACACTAGCAGTGTTCATTAGTGACAGTCAGGGCTGGATTAACACAGGGATATTAAGGACTGCAGCCTGTGCCCTTGGATTTTGAGGACACCCCAAAAATATGGATCATTTACTTCATTGTTCTTCAACTGGCAGCCTGCAGGCCAGCTCTGACTTGCGAGGGGCTTCTGTTTGGCCTCCTGGTGGGTATCTGCTCCCCGTTCATGCCTCCTGGGAAGCAGCAGCCAATCACAGCTGCTCCGCAAGCAGCTAAGATCAATCCCCCTTTCCTCAGGAGCTTAGTCTCTATTCGCATAAGAAGGGAGGTGCAGAGAAGCCATCCCTGCTCACAGGAGAGGAAGACGAAACAGAAAGAGCCCTGCATCTCCACACCCTCTTCCCTTCTCCTTTCCAGCGAGCAGGAATGGCTTCTCCCCACTTCCTCCCTCCCTGTAATGCCCAACCTTGGAGAAGCGGGGTTGAAGAACCCCTGGAGCTGCCCCCCACTTGGAAGGTGAGGGACATGCTGCAGCCCAATAGAGAGCAAAGTCCTTTGGTCCTAGTGTTTGCCTTTTGGTCCACAAAGATTAGACATTGCCTTTCTGGCCTTCTAGAAAATGTAGTTGAATACCACTGCTATAGGTTATTAGCTAATTAAAGACATACCCTCACTGTGTGTATAACTACCAGTTATGTGCCTAAATAAAAATAGTTTTATGCCTTGTAACTAGGGCTGTCTTTATTCACAGTTAACTCAGTTAACAAGCAATTAACTCAAACAAATTTAAGAAAATAATCACAATTAATTGCAATTTTAATCACATTGTTAAATAGAATACCAGTTGAAATTTTTTCTACCTTTTTAAGTATATTGATTGCAATTACAACACAGAGTACAAAGTGTACGGTGCTCACTTTCTATGATTTTTAATTACAAATATTTGCACTGTAAAAAGATAAAAGAAATAATTCACTTCATCCAAGTGCAATCTCTTGGTGGTGAAAGTACAACTTACAAATGTATATTTTTTTTTGTTACACATCTCTTGGCCTGTGCCGCTTCCAGCAGCCCCTATTGGCCTGGAGCAGCGAACCGTGGCCAGTGGCAGCCGTGATCGGCCAAACCTACGGATGCAGCAGGTAAAGAAACTGGCCCGGCCTGCCAAGGGCTTTCCCTGAACAAGCGGTGGCCTGACTTTGAGAAGCACTGGTCTACACGACAGCGCTACATCGGCGCAGTTTCACCTGTGCAGCTTTGCTGCTGTAGCACGTTTGGTGAATACGCGCTGTGCTGATGGTGGAGTAATTGTGCTGACAGGAGAGCCCTCTATCTCTGTGAGAGGCGGAAGCTATGTCAGTGGAAGAGCGTCTCCCACCAACATAATGCCGGTGTGGACGGCGCTTAGGTCACTGTGAGTTGCATCGCTCAAGGAGGTGTCTTTTTCACACTGCTGAGCGATATAAGTTGCATCGACTTAAGCGGTAGCGTAAGCCAGCACTCAAGATAGCAACAGCACTCAACCCAAGGTTTAAGAATCTGAAGTGCCTTCCAAAAACTGAGAGGGACTAGATGTGGAACATGCTGTCAGAAGTCTTAAAAGAGCAACACTCTGATGCAGAAACTATAGAACCCAAACTACCAAAAAAGAGAATCAACCTTGTGCTGGTGGCATCTGACTCAGATGATGAAAATGAAGGTGCATCAGCCCGCACTGCTTTGGATTGTTATCAACCAGAACCCACCAGCATGGAAGCATGTCCTCTGGAATTGTGGTCAAAGTATGAAGGGGCATATGAATATTTAGCATATCTTGCAACACCAGCTACCACAATGCCATGCAAATACCAGTTCTCACTTTCAGGTGACATTGTAAATAAAAAGTGGGCAGCATTATCTCCTGTAAATGTAAATGAACTTGTTTGTCTTAACCTTTGGCTGAACAAGTAGGATTCAGTGGACTTGTAGGCTCTAAAGTTTTACATTGTTTGTTTGAGTGCAATTATGTGTTTTTAAAAAAAAAAATTTCTACATTTGTAACTTGCACTTTCACAGTAGAAATCATACTACAGTACTTGAATGAGGTGAATTGAAAATTCCATTTTTTTATCTTTTTTAGGGTGCAAATTTTTATAACAAAAAATATAAAGTGAACGCTGTACCATTTTGTATTCTATTGTAATTGGAAATCAATATATTTGAAAATATCCAAAAATATTTAAATGTATTCTATTATTATTTAACAGTGCGATTAAAACTGCGATTAAATCATAATTAACTTTTTTTAATTGTTTGACAGCCCTTATTGTAACTCTTTCAGCTTTACAATTGGTATCTCACAATTAAAATCTGGAACTGAAATAATCAAGGTCATTTAACAATAAAATAGTTAACATCAGGCATGCATGTTGGTAAAATAGTAAAGAGAAGGAACTAACTGTGCAAAACTGTAATAACTCATCAAACTTAATCCAGCCCCGTCGAACAACATAATGGAGAAAGCAGTAGGCTAGTCTAATTTTTTTATAACCCATTCAGAAGGGTGTCTTCAATACAGCCTCTTTTGCTGATACCACCAGCGGTAAACATTTTGGATCTTAAATTTGCTGGTGTAAATGAGACTTAACACAGTGAGGACCCAAATCTCAATGTAACCCATTTGGATGACTCTCTAATTATAACACCGATCCCTTGTTGTGGTCATTGTTGAAGTTAGCATTATTTGCTCTGATCTGGATAGTAGCTGTATAAAAAGGCTTCAGTATATCACTATCAGTATTTCAGTGAAGCAAAGACAACCCCTTTTGCATCTTATTAGGTCTTTATTCATTTTAAAGTGGGCTCCTTCATATTATAATACACAAACCCTTAAATATTACAGGTATAACTTTTATTGTGCTAGTCTTTTACAATTTCAAACATCTCTCAGTACTAATTAAGTTGTGCAATTTGTAATTATAGGAACCAGACACATACAATGAATGTATCACACTGTAGTATGCACATAAAGGATGTCTGAACAGGGTGAGGCAGCATGGAGAGTACAGTACAGCTTTTTTGACTGCCTTATTTTGCATTTACACCTTCAGAAAAATCAGTTTAAAGATTGTCAGTTGATAGGTCTCGTGCTTTAAAGGGAAACATTCCATATTAAAAACTGTATTATGAGTAAGTGCTAATTATCTGAACCCCAGTTAGGATTATCTGAGATTCAGGAATGTCCCTCCCTCCTACAAAAAAATCCAATTTTCTTTTCTAAAATATCAATTTTCCAAATTTGACACATGTCCAGAGCTGTCAGAATAGATGGCTTGTATTTGTTACCTTTTATCTTAATTCCTTATGTCTTAACACATGAGACTACAAATGTTAAGTAAATTGATGTCACTATGCTGTGTATTACTTTGGGCATGTCAGTCTTTTTTGGTGATGAAACTAGACTGGTCAGTTATAACCTCTTCAATCATTCTCACTTTGGTCTTGTCCACACTTGGCAATAGCCAGTCACATGTCAGAGATGAGTTATCTGCAGAGATGCACAGGCCCTTAATGTGTGGACGAGGGCATGCAGTATCTTATACCAATTGAATTAGTCCCATTTATTTCAGGAACGTTGCTGAATTAAGATTATTCTAAAGTGTGGACGTGTCTCCTTTTCTATGGACTGCCACAGGTTCTGTTTGTAGTAGGTGGCGATGGTTATGCATGTTTCTGTGCTGATTCCTGTGGTGTCTGGATGCCATTGCATAAACTTGAAAAAACTTCAGTTCCTTCTAGGAAAAGGAATAAAACTCTTCTCCCCACCGGCTAAAGCCATTTATTTCACAAGTTTCGCATTTCAGTAGTTTTTTTCCTAATACATACAGCTAGACCTATTTCACAACAACTTTCTAGGAGAAGGCAGATAAGCCAGTCCTTGTACCACACTTTAAGGGTGACATGACTCAGGCTCAGTCTATCCTCATCTGACAAATTCCATAGGTAAGAGCCTCATTAGTCTGTTTCCCTGTCAAATGCTGCTGCTGCGGTGGTGTTTAGTTTCAGAGGTGATCTGATAGGCCCTAGCACATTTAGGGTATGTCTACACTGCAGTGTAAGCCCAGGCTTTGAACACGGGCTCAAGCCTTGCCCTGGCCTCCATCTGTATACAAATCATCCTAAGGACCACATGGGGGTGGAAGGTCTGAGGCTAAGTCAAGCTGGAACCCAAGGTTCAAACCCTATTGTTTTGCAGTGTATACAGCCCCACTGGACTCATGCTCTGGGAGTCCCCCAAAAATATCCCACAGCCCATGGGCTGACTTTATTTGTCCTCCGGACAGTCAAGTTTTCCCACACTGCATCGCGAACTAAGGACTAGAGCGGCCACATTTTGAGATGGTACTAGGAAGCTGGGATATGGGTGGTTGAACTTGAGCCTGCATAATGCAGTGTAGATGGTGAAGCCCCAAGTTGGGATCCAGGGTTCAATAATTCATAACTTGGCGGTTACAATTGAGCACAGATGCTCAAGCCCTAGGTTAACAAACCCAGGGTCAGCTAACTCAAGTTCTACTAACCCTGGGTTTACATAACATTACCTTAGGCTATGTTTACCCTGCAATTAGACCCCTGCAGCTGCTTTCTGCCAGCTGACTTGGTCTCCTGGACCTTGAAGGGTCTGTTTAATTGTGGTGTAGCTGTGGGACCCTCCCACCTCACAAGGTCCTAGAGCTGTGGTTTTTAACCTGGGGTACATGCACCCCCTGGGGGTGCAAGATGCCCTTTCTGGAGGTGCGAGGCATGCCAGATTTTTTTTAGAAAGCAAATCATCAAACACAAATTAAGCACAGGCACGTAAGTACAGCTATTTTGTTTCATCAAACCTATGTATTTATTAACATTATACATTTTTAATGATTACTGTATTAAATATTAACTGCGAAATTAAAAGAAATATATAATTCTCTCTTTCATTCTATAGTTATGATATATTTAGGTTTAAAGAACTGACCGACTTCAATGATTTTTGATAAGGGGTGTGAGAACATATTTTTGGGAACCAAAGTGGTGCAGGCTGCACTAAAGGTTAAGAACCACTGTCCTAAAGCATTTTTTGCCAATTTAAATGAACAATGTCAACTTTCATTTTTCTTAAACTGAATAACTCTTTAAAAATATGGCGTTGTGATAGAGCCCCTTTAACAGGATTGTTTGGGGCTTGTTTTCTTTAAACCTTCTAAAAAAAGGTGTGGTTTGTTCTGTCTGGTTTTTTGTTTTGTTGTCTTTTCCCTGTGTATTCTACTGTGTTTTAAAACTTTTTGCAGGGACCTAAGAATAACATCAACCCTGTCAGAGTTTTCTCCATCCTCCACTTCCCTCTCGTTGCTCTGTACAGACCTGCCTATGCCTCTTCATATTTAATTTCAGCTTTGCTGCTGCTGTTACCAATAAACATCTTCTTGTAGAGTGTGCATGTGACCTTCCTGCAGTCCTGTGCCTGAGAGATGGCCTCATGTTTGGGCACAAGCTAGGAAACAGCTAGCATAAATGAAGTGGTGACACAGAATCTACCCAAATTGCTGATAAATGCATCAAGTAAACAAACTGGTAAAAAATTTAAGACAAAATACACCTTTTCTGTAATCAAATTCCATTGTAATAATTTTATAGGGTTACTAGTGGCAGTAGTAGATACAACATACGTGGGGAAACATAACTTACAGGTTGGCAATCTCCCATTTTAATCAGTGCTATTTAGAGGAGGCAAATACCTTGACTCGCTGCTCTAAAGATCACTGATTTTCCTGGCTGGTTCCAGTGACTTCTTTTAATTTAATAAAAATTTTATTTGTCGGGTTTGTGGATTTAAAAAAAAAAAGTTTAATTTAGGGCCTCTGCTACTTGGCACTTCCCCTTTCAACAAGATAGATAGATAGAATTTCAAAGTAGAGCTCATGGCCAAACGAATGCATGACAACGTTGTCTAACCAGTAGGCTATAAATGCAGTAAACACTCTGCAGCTTTTACCCTTCTATTTGAATCTTTATTCTGTTTCCTCAGGTACTACAGAGGTGCGTGTGAGATACAAAATCTGCACAGATGGATGGATCTATCATTGCAGGCTACTAGGCAATGTTTCCTTGGAGCTGCCAAAAGACTGTAGGCAACTAGTGATAAGAGCTGAAGTTTGCATCAGCTTGTGTTTTCCTAACCAGCTTCAGTCTCTGTTCTGCTTCCATTAGAAGCATCCAGAGCAAAATTGTTGTATATTTTAAGGCTTACTGTAAATATAAATAACAAGCTAATTCATTGCTTTGAGTTAGTGGCAGAGACAGATGAAGAATTAGTCCTAAGTACAGCAGTTTTATTTGCAGCCCTGTTTTCATCAACTTGATAATGTATTTTCCTGCTTGCTTGCTTTGCCTCCTTCTCCAGCCCCTACCAGCTGAAAGATCAAGCTTGTGCCAAACCTTCTCTGAGGATGGTCTTTAAATTCTTAAGTCCCCTTTTCTTCCACCCTTGGAATCCTACCTGCCCCAATGGCTTACACCCTGTGATTTACTGGCCCGTGTAATGTGATGCATGCTCAAGGAGTGGCGTCAACTAGGAAATCCAAAACTGCCATTGAATTCCATAGGGACAGGATTTCACCTCTAGTTTCTGCTCACCACATCTAACGAAATCTAACCTTCATTTCTAGTACCATCCATACATGTGGCTTCCCACCTATAGGAAATGGGAAGTTGCAGGCATATGCAATGCTATACATTTTTCCCCTCCCAGCCAATGCATTGAACAATAAATAAAAAATTCACACTAGTGCAGCTGCTACCTTATCTACAGCTTATATCTGTAGTTGCCCAAGATAAATATATTCTCTGAGTCAGGTAGGTCACCCAACCAGTTTACACTGGCTTGATTCTTGGAAGACGTGGGTTCTGTTCTGCACCTCAGTCCTGACTTACTAGCTCTCTTGATTTCTGTTAAGCAGAAGGACTGCCAGCTCAAACCAAAGGTGTAATTTGTGTTTTGGTGTGTGCAAACAGCAAGGATGAGGCTGTTCAAGTTCATTTTCAAGTGCGACCAAACAAATTTAAATCCAGGACTTCAGTGTTGAGGCTACTGTGTCATAATCCACTAAAACACATCAATGGTCTGAAATCTGCCGCTGTTTTAATAGAACTTGTTTTGCAGGCCACCTCTTCGGGCTCTTCTATTGAAGCCCTCTGACATTCTGGGCATAACCTCATGAGAATGTCCTTGCTTACCTCCCTGTAATCTGAGATGGTGCCTTCAGTCCTGAGTATGAGGGGTAGGATTCTAAAACTAACAATCTCCCAAACATGTTTCACTGCCAGAACCTATTTGATTGGAAGCTGCTCACTGTTAATTGGGAATGTGTCAGAAGTATCTTTCACCCCAGGCCCTTCATTTCCAGAAGAAATAGCAAGAGCAAGGTCTGTCAGTGCCAGATATTTTGGTCTTCAAACAGCTCCACCTGCACTCTCAATCCTCATGTCTTTGCAAGGGGTGCGTGTACGTAAACAAAATGTGTAGCTAGGACTACGGCGTAAGAATCAAATTAATATCTTCATCATATTAGAATGCATCCGTAAGGAAATTCTTGTTAATTTTATTCACTGAAAGAATCTTCTAGTGAAGTGACTTTCAACCTTTCTATATTGGAACCCTATGTTACATCAGAAAAAATATATGGATATTCCCTCTTCCTCCTCCCTTTCTCAATCTAGCCATAAAGAAAAGGAGGGTGATCAGATCCCTTGAAATATGTTTGAGACCCACCCTCCCAGAGCTATGATCCATCAGATATGGTATTTGCACTATGCTCCTGGCCCTAGTGTCTGACTGCCTTACAATTTCTAAAACCGAAATGCACATAGTGTCTCTTCTCTGCAGTTCTAGGAAGAGAAAGTTTCAGAATTATTTTTGGAAAGCCAATTCAAAGAAGTAATTAATCTTTTTTAGTACTCTTGCACAATGGTGTGACTGTATTGTGTAAAACATGGATGTTATTTTGTTGGCTGCTGTGAAGTTAAAGATTCAGTGTGTTCTTTTTCCCCCCATATCACTTAAAACGAGTATTTAGTTAATTTAGTGATTTATATTTTACTGGAAGTTGAGAAGAGGAACGGTTTGAACATCACATCCTGAAGCATCCTGTCATCTGTGATTGTTCTTTATTATACGCTTCATAGGTGAGGGGCTGTCTTTATTACTTGCATAAGTCTGAATGTATTGGCTGCCCTTAAGCATATTTTCAGTTTGACCATGTGTATGGTATTCTGGGGTTCTCTCTTTAATCAAAGCTGTCTCCCCCTTTCTCCAGGAGGTGCAAAATTAAGTCAAGGCTTTAAACTGTAATTCCATGAAGAGACAACTGTTGAGTGACTGCATCTAGTATAAAGTGTGGCTACTATGGTGATGAGGCTATGAAATACCTCCATGGATGAGTGGCCTATAGATGAGAACCATGAAGCAAATAAAGAGGTATATGGCATTCTCACACTAGACAAGGAAAGGGGGAATTGTTTAATAGTAAGCCCACTGCTCTTTGAGCTCAGTATGTTATCCTGCTCCCGAAAGTCCCAATATACCATCTTTGAGCCTCTCTGGGCTGTTTACTCCTTTGTAAAATGGTGGCAATAAGGGGTGCTAAGAATAATTGGTGGTTAAGTGCTTTGAGCTCCTCTCATATATTTGCATTGGAGATTTTTTTGATACTTAGGTGGTTCCAAATGTTGTGGAATCCTGTGTGTTAAGCTGAAGCTGAGGAAGTAATGATTGATTACCAGCTCTTCATGAGTCTGAGTTGTCCTTCACCTTTAACAGATCTGCAGGACGAAAGATTAAAGCGAAGCAGAACTACTGACTGACTGCTCTAAGCAAGTATACTCTTACCTCATAAAAACTGTTGTTCTTTCCAAGTGTTGCTCAAGTTCAGTTCATTTGAAGAACCACAGGTTGGAGTCATAGTGATTGCGCATTGGGGTGTTTTGTTCTTTTGTTTGTTTTTTGTAAATCCATTATTACTCCAGAAAATTGTGCCATGTTAATCCATGTTAATAACTGAGCAATCCAAACCGGTCATAGATGAGCCATCACAAGTGTAGACATGTTAGTGTGTTGTCCTAAGTGTTCTGATATGTTTCATTTTTGATTGGATTAGTCTTGCTGTTGTGATTCTGATTCATGATCAATTTTGATATGTTTAGAGGCAAACAAGTGTATTAAAATAAGTTTCTGTTTCAGACATTAAAAGTCCCGTCAGCGGTGCTGCCCAGCTAAGGCAGGCTAGTGCCTACCTGCCCCGACACCACAATGTGCCCTGGAAGCAGCCAGCAGCAGGTCCAGCTTCTAGGCAGGGAGGCTATGGGGCTCCGCACGCTGCCCCTGCCCCAAGCACCAGGTCCACATGCTCATTGACCGGTTTCCTGCTGGCAAGAGCCGCACAGAGCCGGACCTGCTGCTGGCCACTTCCGGGGCGCAGTGCAGTCCATGGTGCCAGGACAGGCGGGAAGCTTGCCATAGCACCCCTGCTGTGCTGCTGACTGGGAGACACTGGAGGTAAGTCCCCTGCCCCAGCCATGAGCCCACATCAAACCCAGAGCCCCTCCTCCACACAAAACCCCTCATCCCCAGCCCCACCCCAGAGCCTGCACCCCCAGGCCAGAGCCCCCTTCCACACCCTGAACACCTCATTCCCAGCCCCAACCCACAGCCTGCACCCCAATCTTCTGCCCCAGCCCTGAGCCCTTCTACTTCTGAAACCCCTCATCCCCAGCTCCGTTGGGTCGCGGGCATCAACAGTTTTCTTCAACTGGGTCCCCAGAAAAAAGGTTTGAAAACCACTGCTCTGGGCACTACCACAAGATATATCAATAGGCAGCCCACAACATGGGAGCTCAGTGATGTGCTTAACTTATTCAATAGGAGTGTGATGAGTTTTCCTCTTAAAGACGCCTCAGTATCTTTGAATTTCGCATCTGTCTTATTAGCTTTTGATAGTCTAAAATTACTAGAAATTTACAGAGGGGAAAATCTTCAATGAAGATGTACAGAGTCTTTCAGTGGAGAGTGTGATGTTCTTTCCAACTGGGCACAGGGGTTGCAAATCAAACTTCTGTGTTTGTAACTTGGAAATGGAGAATAGACTTCCCAGATGAAGACATCAGTTTATGCGCAGCCTCTCACATCTGCTTGTTGCAAACACGTTGTTGTTATTTTGTTGTTGCTGCTTAAATGAGTTTCAAATGCCTTGAGAACTGGGTAGTTCTGAAAGATAGGATGCTTGTGGATGTTCGTTCTACTGCAGCTTCCCTGAGGTGAAGGAAAATTGGGAGAGGCTGCAAGGTCTGGAGCAAACATCTCTAACAGCTTTGCCATAAATGGAAGAAAATAGCTCATTCTTTTCTTTTTAAGCCTGCTTCATGTCATGTGAAACTCTGCCTTTGCTGTTTGTCCTAGTTCTGTGTGTGGCTGCTGCTTTTGGACACAACGCGTCTCTTGCACAACACTTCATGTTTCTATATGCCTTGCAGTGTGCGAGTGTTAGAGATGGCTGGGCTTGAAAGAAACCTCAGATCAACACATCCCTGCAGTCTAGACCATAGTTTTCAATCTGCCAAAGCCCCACCACACACACATTCATGCAGGAAACTTAAAATACAAAACTAAGTGACTCTTCAACTGAAAAGTTTCTACACAGGAGTTTGCCCTAACTTAACTAACCGGTTTAATTAAACTGCTGAATGTTTTGTGTAGTCAAGACCTGGGGATGCCCTACTGCCTATTCCTTCCCACTTGCACCAAAAGGATGTGAGTGATAACCCCAGTTAGTGAGCTACCATATGGGGAAGAGAGGCAGCCTTGCATCAGCTGGGACCTAAATATTTAGCATACATTCTACAGACTGTTTATCTTGCTGTGATTCTACTTAATTGCTCAATTCCTTGTTAAAAAAAAAAAAAAAAAAAAAAAAGTTGGGCAATCCTTATGCATACTCCAGATTTGTTTTCAAAACTAGCTCTTTCATTTCCCCCTTTCAAGCACCATAACACTATTTGATTGTAGATGAGCAAAGAAATTCTGAATGTTACTATAACATTGAGTCACTCAAGCAAATAGTAACCAAATAAGGAAACAATGCGGTGGATTGAGAAATTTTGGAAGCTGTCATATTTTGACATTTTTATTTAAAAAAAAACAAATCTAGATCTATATTCAGTAGAATGTGGAATGTGGTGTTTTCTGTCAATACCTACTCGCCAATGCAGCATAAACAAAAACATGCCCATTTCCAAGTTTTAGATGGACATTATGCTTTAATATGTGCACAGATTTGGATGTCACTTAAATGCCAATGATCTGAAAATGTGATGTTTTACCTGTAATGAAATGTGGTATAATTTCTTGTTTCTTTTTTATCCTCTTTCAGCTGCAATTTTTGATGGAGGCAGTGACAAGAAAAAATCAGTGGACTCAGTTCCTGCTTCTACTGGTTTTTCTTTTTTGAGTTGGGGTTTTGTTTTGTTTTTACGCTTTTCATTTATATTCATTTTCATGTTCTCAAGGTGGCGGTGTCAGAGTTTCAGATACTGCAAGGGGTAGAATAGGAGATGCTGATTTGTTACAAAATTGTTGTTTTTGGATTTTTAATCGTGGAAACATTTGTACTAGTCTGAAGTTTTCTAAAGTCATGTTTTTACAAACATATTTTTAAACTTTGAGTCAAATGTAAATTCACTGTGTTCCTTGAAACTAGTCTGTGTTCTGCCTGAATCAAATTCATGCTATGTTGTCCCACTTCAGAAGATACTTTCCAAAAATTAGATTGAGGGGACTGAGTCTGATGCTCAAATTGCCAATTTTTTTTAGATTAGAATGGCATTAAAATGTTGATTTATAAAAGATTTTGCATGAGACTCTGGTGCACTAGAAAGGGTTCAAGTGTCTCTTATTTATGCAGTATCATAACCGTGCAGAGCCAATATAACACTGTCCCTGCACAGAGGAACTTGCAGTCTAAGTTTGGCTATTAATTGTTGGTTATATAAGAAAGATGAAAACAAGAATTGGGGCAAATGGAAATGGGTGGAGGCTTCTAACCATTTGTTGTGACTAGTTTCTTCTGGGTCCAGCTTGTTAATGTCTTCAACAATTTGTTATTTCTTTAACAGTTGCTACGAATTTATAAGATTTTTCTGTACTCTGAAGTTGGTCCTCAGCCAGACTGAGGAGCATGTTTCACTCCCTTAGCGAGGGGCTCTCTGACATACCAGTTTCTTAATTTCTCACATAATGTGTTGCTTTTTGTTCTCTTTAAAATGTTTCTGGTTCATGCGTGTAGGTGTGCGCTCTCTTCCCAGTCTCAGTGAGTAACTGTTGAGCTGAGACCTAATAGCACCTCTGTCATAACGAAGCTTGTTACATATTTATGTTATGGTAGCTAGCCCCTCACTGATATCAAGATCCCATTCGAATAGGCACTATCCAATTTCTGTCCCAAATTGTTTATAGTTTAAATATATGAGAAAATAAATATTATCACCCCCATTTTACAGGGGAACCTTGAGGCACAGAGATTAAGTGACATGACCAAGGTCACACTGGAAGTCTGAAGCAGAAGTGGGGGATTAAACTGAGATTTCCTGAATATCAGTCCAATACCTTAGAACCAGCCTTCTCTAACATTAATTTATGAATTGTTACTGGTTGAAAACCGCCAGAGTTCACATGGTGAGTTTAGTTTTGTTTCAGTCATTTTACTCTACCTGCTTCTTTCTGTTTACTCCCACACCAGTGTCCCAAAAAAAATGGAAATATCCTTTTTGTTTTGTGCCAGCGTCTGTGGCAGGAATTTTCCAAAAGCCCCTGTGTAGCAGATTGGAAATGTAAATAGTAATATTCTCTGAGGCCTTACCACACCAGTAGGGTTTGGGATTTAACTGATTATATTAGAATTTCAAGTATTAAGCTATTATCTCAGACCTGTTTTAAACCACCACAGGTAGGTGACTTTGGGTCACACTTTGACAGTTATTTGGGATAAAGCAGGTGAAATGGCCTGTTGCTTGCCACCTTCTGTTGTGAGCCCATCAAATCCTGCAAATTGAGCTGGATCAGAACCAAGTAAATCCCAGATGCTGCAGTAAGTAGTATTGGTTCAGCAGAGGGAGCTCTTTCCTCTGAGACCATACTACACTAATGCCCCAGAAGAGTGGCAGGATGCCTTGTGCTGGTCTCTCTGGCAACTTTTTCATAAGAATAGGAGGCGTTAACCTCACTGTGGCCAAATTACAATCCAAAACATTAACACTCTGCAGTTTCCTATGGATGCAGTTCACCTTCACTTCTGCTCATAAATGACTCTCTAGTGTTGCTGAGTTTGTACTGTGAAACTGCTGCTGCTTTCCATCCCACAGGTGACTGCAGTTCACTGGGGGAGTAGAAAGTGTGAACCCCCTGCGTACCTGTGGGGAACACTTAGTCACGAATGTTCGGAAAGTAGTATGAGAGTCTCATCCGAAAGGTGCCGTGAGTGTGCAGTATTACTGGTCATTATTAAGTGGATAGATGAAAAATTTTAATGTTAACTAAAGTTTGAGATTCATGTTTATGTACCACCTGATGGAACATCACCAACCTCTGCAAGAAGAGATGATTTGACTGGCCTACAGGCATTAACTCTTTCAAGAGTGAAAAGAGACAGGATTTAATGTGGTTTAGGTCTGACATAAATGTGATCCCCACCACTGATTATCAACTGTATAGAATGACACTCATTTTCACCCACTAGATATGTGACTTCCAGGAAGCCACGTGATTTATTTTATACACCTTAGTGCCTCTGTCAGCTTAGAAACTGAGCATGTCCATCAGAGGCAGCAGCCTTGTACAGCAACAGCCTGAATAATAAATGGGCTCTCATGCTTGGCGAGTGTCCTGCTTTGCATGAACCACATGCTAACTGATATGATCAGCTTATAATGAGCTCATCCTAGTTCAGCTGCTGAATCTAAGGCCCTTATTTAAAAAACATGCAGAATGGACGTGACCTACTGGCACACAGGGCTTGCAAGCCAGGGTAGTGAAGGGATGATGGTTTGTCAGACTGGTGTAATCACTGGGCCGGGAAGAAGGGTCCTTATACTTTGGCAACAATACCTCACCTTTTTCCCAAATTCCAGTTGTCCTCTTACCTCCCAAGCCTTTTCTACAGAGCCAGTAGCTCCTAGGGAAGGGGAATGTACATCCCTGGAACACACCAGAGACTGCAAGAGGGAGAGGTGATAGGCGTGGATGATGAGGTGAGCAGGTTTGGGGCATGCCTGTAGGAAACTTGCAAGCAGAATGTTCGGGTTCATTGTTTTGGATGTGGTGTTTCTATTTTAATAACATGGGATTTTGCCTCTTATAAACCTTTAACACTCAGAATTACTGGTAAATTGACACATTTTTTGCACAATTTCTTTATTTTGTCCTAGCCTTTGGAAATGAGAGGAGGGAAAAAAGCATCCCTGGAAAAAGTCTTTGCACCACCTCCTTAATTTTTTCCTGCTATAGATAAGTCATCTTGTTAGTGCCCATCAAAATTTTGCAATGGTTTCACTTATGCATTCAAATCGCATGCACTTAAATATCTGACTCTATATAGTCATGCTGTACCAGATTCCTGCAAGAATGTACTGCTTCTAATTTAGTAAAAATGACTCATTAAAATTCAGTTGCCTCATTTTCACTGGAGACAAAGATGTAGTGTTTGTCTCCCTGTTTCCGCCCCAGAGTGGATTTGCCAGGATTGCAAGTTGTTGCAACTTCTCCATTACGGAGACCTGAGAAGGATCAAAGGACCCTACATAGGCACTTACACACTTGCCTTCAAGGTGTCTAGAGATCACTAACCAGTTTCACTTTTGACTGAGCCACTAAAATGCCTTTACTCTAGGTCTTGCCATTGGTGATTCTCAAGGCTGGTCTGAAAAGGAAAATGCCTCTCCTGGCTGAGTGTCGTCGTCATTGTGAAAGTTCAGGAGGTTTGTGGCCCAGCATTTCTATTGGGCCCCCATTTGTACTTTTCTTCTTCTTAGCTCTGCTCCTCCACGGCTTCCTATTTATTGCAACATAGCCTATAGAAGAGGCAGAACCTTGATTGCAGATGAGTCACAATGCTGCAGGTCCAGAGGCTCCCTCACAATCAGAAAGCAGCATATGCAACATCCCCTAATTTAAATAGTCTGAGCAGCCCTCTGAGGCCTCTACGTGGCCCCTTGCCCTACCGCACGCCAGCTGGCATCATTCCTTTGAGAAATTCTAACAGGAAACAGAAAGTTGAATTTACAGATGAATTATCCGCACTAAACTGAACAGCTGCATTTGCCAGAAGAGAGAGCTCTATTGTTTTGAGGATGCCAGTTAAGCTGTTTTTGCAATCTAGGGCTGTTCAAACCAAACTAAAAGCAACTGACTAGTAATAGGAATGTGAATTTAAAATCCATTGAATTCCTAAAGCCCTCTGATTCAGAAATTCAGATGGGTTTGAATGAGAGCGCAGAGGGAAATGAGTACCGTGTGTGATGCATACAAGATGAGGTCGAGGAAGGATTTTACGCTTCACATTGCATCTCCAGGATTTAAAGATGATGAAACATCCAGGAATACATCCAACCAAAATTGGCAACCCTAGTGGGGTCTTATTTCTCATTGGCCCTGTTTAGGTATTTAGGAAAAACATGTTACTTACCACATATATCCCCATTCAGTACCTAGCATATGCTAAGGGCTAATCTACACTGGCAACGCTAAAGTGCTGCTGCGGCAGCACTTTAACGTGGCTTGTGTGGTTGCAGCAGAGCGCTGGGAGAGACCAGGAGGGGTGTAGCATTGTCTCCACCAGCGCTTTACAGCGCTGAAACTTGCTATGCTTATGGGGGTGTTTTTTCACACCCCTGAGCAAGAAAGTTGCAGCACTGTAAATTGCCAGTGTAGACAAGCCCTAAGATTGTGGTGTTTTTAAACTAGTCCTTCCTCGGAATAGACAAGCTCTGAGAGTGCTCCACAATCCCATGAGATTGCTGCTAACTTGAAGAGGTTGGGGAGCGGTTTCCTAGACAACTTTGTAAACACTCAGCATGATGTTCAGGGGAAAGCTTTTGCATACAAAGAGTATCTAACCACTAGACTCCATCATTAAGTGGCCATATCACGAAACAACATAGCTTCCCTTTCAAATTTTGGACCTGACTCAATCCTGCATGACTCACTCCACTTTCGCTCCCCAGAGAGAGAGTCTTGCTCCTTGTCTGCACGACTCATGGGAACCTGGTTGCAACACTTGTTGTTCCCTAGACTGATTACAAATATGGCTCTAATATATAGTGTGGGATTGGACCTTAATGGTGGCAGCAGTATTTTGTAAACATGAACAAGATCCTGTTCACTACAAACTGGAACCAATTTTGTAACCGAGGCCGGGAACTACAATTGTATCTTCCCTGATATGCTATATTTGGACAAACCCATATGCACCTCTGTAAAACACCCTCCCCGCCTTCCTCTTGGGATAGAGCCATATGAGAAGCACCAGTTGGCAAAGATGATCATGAATTATGAAGTTCCTATCTCATTGAAGGGGTTTGGTGACACCATAATCTCAAAGCCCAAACTCGGGGTGGTTAGTTTTGGCGTTTCTAGGGCCCATGGAAGAAATTTCAATACTGTGTGTTAGCAACTCTTGATGTATTTTGAACCTTCTGATATTTGGTGTTTTTCTAAAATCCCCAGCTTCTGCAATCAGGAAATTGCCTCAGATTCCATCTTCCCTTTAAAAAAAACTAGTAAGTGTCTAGTCCTGATTGCTGCAGATAAAAGCTTGATAACATGAAGTAAGTACGCCTTTTAGAATCCAGAAAACAAAAGAACCCCAAATTATTTAATTTATTAAAATATCTGACCTTTGGGGCCTGCCTCCTCATTTTTAAAGCTTTGAGTTGCTAATAGAGCTGAGTGAAATTTTTCAAACAAAACTTATTTCACTAGAAAATGCAAATTTGGGTTAACAGAAACATTTTGCACATTGGTTTTGGTTTTAAAAAAATCTGGAAAAATAGAAACATTTTTATTCTGACACTAAAGAAATGAAACTTCAGTTTGAAACTTTTTTTAGCTTTACTTTTTAAAACATTATAAAAATGCAAACAAAAAACTGAAGTTGAACAAAATGGTTGATTTGACCCAAAATTTATTTTATTTTATTCAGTTTGGTCAGCACAACAAAGTATCAGTTATTGCACAGCTCTAGTTGGCAATACTGCTTTAAAATGATTGTTTCAATCATCCTACTGACCCTCCATTTGCCCCTGCTGCATTCCCTTCCCTCTGGCCTCCACTACCTTTTAAACAGCTCTTATTGCCTCCTCAGCTGCCTTCCCACACTGTGATAAAACTCTGGTTCCTATGTGCTTTTCATTCCTCCTGCCATGGAGCAACCTATGCTGTTGTTGAGTCTTTCAGGGATCAGTTCTTTGTTGTTGCTGGAGTCTTTGTATAATAGGCTGGGATGTTTTTATTATAGATGCTTGCATTTCTATAGCACTTTCCCCCTAAAGATCTTAAAGCATTTTACACACATGAATGAATTAATCATCACCACGTTCCTGGAAGATGGGGAGATTGAGGCACAGAGGCTGTGATGTACCAGAATTGAGACTAGAACCCATATCTTCTGTCTGCCAGTACTCTGATCACCAGATCATAGAGGCACTCACCATAGCTTAGCATTCTGTAGCCAGTTTTTAACCATGGGCTCCTTTAATGGCACATCCCAGTGCTACATATGAACAGCTATATTAGCATATGTGCAAATGCACATTTTACGTCACCAGACAAAGTCCAGAACTGGAAGTTCTATCCAAGTTTGAAAATTAAGCGCCTGTTTTTATATTGCTGTTTTCATTGAGCAGTCTTGTGTGAATGCTTCTACTGGAGGGAATGGAGTACTAATGTGAGAAGATACAAAGAAATCTTTAAATTGGCATGATATATTGAGGGGAGGAGGTTTTTTAAAAAAAAAATGAGTGCTCCTTATCTGCAATTACAGCATGCTTGGTTGCATGCTGTTCCCTTTCTTGCTGCATGCAAGGCAGGGTACTTTGATTGAGGAAATATTAGATAAATGATGCTGGGATTTCCCTGACTTAAATTAGCCACTAATCTTAGAGTGTCACAAACAGCATCTACCAAAAACCCCTGTTGAGTTTCCTGGTGTGCTTTAGTCTGTAGCGGTCACCAATCTACATTTAATGTGTTAATGTTCTGGGGAGGGCGGGAAGTGATGGTGTGACTGTTACCCCTAGTGCTCCACAGGTTGATTATTGCTTGAATGAGTGAACTTCCAGATTTAGAAGTAGAGAATGAATGGTCTCCTCCTCATACTTTCGATTTTATTACTGAGAGTACTTTGGTAGCAACGTGGCGGCTGCAGCCCCACATGAGTGCTGCCTAGACAGTCATTTCCATTACTTGAGAAAAAGTCCATCTGACGCACCAATGAGAAGTCAAAACTTTCAGTTTACTAAAAGTGAGCAATGGGGAGGATGTGCGTGTGCAGCTGAGAATGTTTGTCTTTATGAACACAGAGAGACTGAGACTTAGACTTTCAAAAGCTTCCATTCCCCAAAGACACACACTGTTCCATCTCAGTTACTTTTGTAGCAGCAGTACTGTCATAAACAGATAGCTAAGGGTTAATGTCTCTTTCACCTGAAGCACCTGACCAGAGGACCAATCAGGAAACCGGATTTTTTCAACTTTGGGTGGAGGGAATTGTGTGTCTGAGTCTTTTGTCAGTCTTCCTGCTTTCTCTGAGCTTTGGAGAAGTAATTTCTACTTTCTAGTCTTCTGTTTCTAAGTGTAAGGACAAAGAGATCAGATAATAAGTTCTATGGTTTCTTTTCTTTGGTATTTGCATGAATATAAGTGCTGGAGTGCTTTGATTTGTATTCTTTTTGAATTCTGTTTATTCAATATTCTTTTAAGCAATTGACCCTGTGTTGTATCATCTTAATACAGAGAGCACATTTGTTTAAAAGAATATTGAATAAACAGCCTTATTCAAAAAGAAGACAAATCAAAGCACTCCAGCACTTATATTCATGCAAATACCAAAGAAAAGAAACCATAGAACTTACTATCTGATCTCTTTGTCCTTACACTTAGAAACAGAAGACTAGAAAGTAGAAATTACTTCTCCAAAGCTCAGAGAAAGCAGGAAGACTGACAAAAGACTCAGACACACAATTCCCTCCACCCAAAGTTGAAAAAATCCGGTTTCCTGATTGGTCCTCTGGTCAGGTGCTTCAGGTGAAAGAGACATTAACCCTTAGCTATCTGTTTATGACAAGTACGAATGAGCCTTTGGCTGTCAGTTCATTATTATGACAAACTTTAAGGTTAAGAATCTATGAAAAAAAGAAAGTTACTTCCTTTTTTGCAAAGTAGTGATGGATTTGGATTGCCTCTGAGAAACAAGCTAAGAACGTTCTCAATGAAGAGGCCTCTGGGGAGAATTGATATTAAATAAATAAACCCCCTTGTGTGTTTATCCCTTTCCATGACCATGTGTTTGGGACAAGGTCAGTCTTTCTATCTTTGTGGAGAGAACCTGGCCCAGACGGGGATTATTGTAATACAAATAATTTGGAAAGGTAACTCAGTGCTCCTAGAAATTTTCGCTTATTTTAGACAGCTCTTTCAGAGACACTCTCATACAAGAATTGTTGCTGCTTTCGGTTTATCTAGCGAGATGTGCTGACAGTTAAATGGCTGCATTGCATCAAAATACCACATGACTATGCAGCAAGCTGTTCTGTGGGTCCTTGGAAAAAGTTTTTCTGACTGGTAGCATCCAACAAACCAGATTTCAGGATGCTAGGATGACTCAGCAAAAATTAACAATCCCAGAAACAGCAGGGTTGATGGCACCCCAAAACATTGTAGGGACCTGACATACAGAAATTATTTCACTCCTATTTTCATTCTAAATTTGTTCTATTCGCTATGTAGGAATTGAACCCATTAACTTTTGTGGTTTTTGATACTTAGATTTTATAGGATTAAATATCTTGGGTTCTAGTCTGCCACCAAGTCTGATCCTAGGCTGTCCGTAACAGAGGAGGGCAGTGGTGTTAGAAGTGCAATCCTCTGGATTATGTCTGCTACAGAAATTGGTATCTCATACCTGCTGTCACCTAAGCTAGTGTTGAGAACATTACTCTGCTAATGTCAATGACATAAAGAAAGTTCAGGGCCTAATGAATGAAGATGTTTTAACCATTCAGCCGAGATATCAAACATGCATTGCTACAATAGGGTGCTGTGCTTGCCATCCACTCTCAGACACGGCAGTTTGTTCAGTGTAGGTATGGCTCTGGGTAAAATGATACATTGAGGTTCCTTTTACTGTCTAATGGTTCCTGAGGTGGAAATTTTTAAAAGGGCTTTTAAAAGTGAGCTTGGAAATAATCCTGGGGTCCTGGCCACTGTTTCCTATAAAACAAGTTCTTACAATTAGGTTCTTCCGTGAGCTCTTGCATGCAGCGTAAGAGCTGCTCCGTTTGCTTTCACAGTCGGTGCACTGTTTTTCCACTGTGCAGAACACACTAAGATCCGGAATTTACAAGATGCTATTCTTTAATAACCCTTAACAGGGAGGCAGTGTGGAGAAATGAGCACAGGGTTGGGAGAAGGGGAAGTTCTCCTTCTGATCCTGACTCTTCCACTGAAAACATCTGTGGCCTTACGCAAATCACCACACCTCTCTACCTCCATTCCTAATCATTTAATCGGAAATGATGCATCCCTACCTGATGTGGTATGGCAGTCATCATAGCTTGTCACTGCAAAACAACAGCCAAGACCTGATGGTGTCACTTGTCCAAAAATAGTCCCTCTGGAGTACAGGATGTTGATAGGGGCCAATGCGTCAGGCAGCGTTCAAGTGTTTGCCTAGGCTCACCCCATTCCTGTTTGGGGTCATTCCTCAGCTTATAGTTGGTCATATTGTCACTACTCTTTGCCACCCAACCTCACTTGATTCAGAGAACACCAGTGTTTTTGTTAAAGGTCAGTCCCTGGCGGGAGTTGTTCTGAAGGAACCAGGTTCTCCATGTTCACTGGCATTTCCTGCCATTATGTTACAGTGATATTTTGGGGTAAAGGGATTTTCAGAGCCAAAGCTCTTTCTGGACTTCCACCTCTTGGGTGGTAGAATGTATCCAGGGTGTCTCTTTGATCATGCACCTGTTTTTCTCTCTCCTTTTTACTGAAAGCATCTTTCCTCACTGATTATGGTGCAATCCATACAATGCAATATAGTGACAGTTTGGGAGTCCATTTCAAAGTGATGATACTACAGGATTATATGCTATGGTGATGATTCATTAACATTTGATACACAGCTTTAAGTGTGTAAATGTGCAGATTGCTATTTTAACACCTCCCATTTTTCACAGCAGAATTTTTGGCCTCATAATTTCTGGTTAGTTTCCTTAAACAGATTTCACATTCCCTTAAGGTGTTTCCATTTTGTAGGCCTGATCTCAGAGTTGTTCTCCAAAGTCAGAGAGGAGATGGAAGCTGGTGAAAGTTCCTTTTTCCCCTTGTCAATGTAGGGGAGCAGTATTTGCTGGTTTCCATACTTCCTCCTCCTCCTTTTTGTCAGCTGGAGCAGTGGTTCTCAACCAGGAGTCCGGGGTCCCCTGGGGGGCCGTGAGTAGATTTCAGGGGCTCTGCCAAGCAGGACCAGTGTTAGACTTGCTGGGGCCCAGGGCAGAAAACCGAAGTCCCACTGAATGGAGTTGAAGCCTGGAGCCCTGAGCCTTGCCAGCTAGCGCTGAAGCAGAAGCCTGTGCAACTTAGCTTCACGGTGACTCTTGTAGAGTGAGGCCCTGGGCAACTGCCTTGCTTGCTGGCCCTGGCTTTTATAGGCAGAAAGTGAGTTATTGTGGCACAGGTGGGCCGTGGAGTTCTTATAGCATGTTTGGGGAGCCTCAGAAGGAAAAAGGTTGAGAACTCCTGAGCTGGAAGGCTGCTGTTCCCTGTCTCCTACATCCTCGTCTCTGCCCAGATACATTCAACTACGATTATAAGAGAATTAAGTTGCTGGTCTCCAGAGATCTTCAGGTGAATTCCACCCAGGCAGTGGTAGCTCCTTGTGCATGCTTTAGAAAGATTCCTCTTCACAGAGATGTAAGGCAACTGTTTGGAGCTCTGTGCACACTTCCTCTCAGCACTTCTGTTTAGATGTAGAAGCTGGGTTGAGTTCTTGCTTTAGTAAAGCACTATTGTAATTCTTCTTTGACTATGGACTTGGCTTTCTCTGAGGGTAGGTGCTGTGTAGCCTTTAAGTATAGGGTTCTGTGGAAGCAACTTCCAAAAACAAAAAACTAGCCAGTCATTGCAATTAACTGAAAAAGTTGTCTCCAGAGTCACTCGTTCCTTTTTCCCTTATCTGTGTAAACAGATGGTCAGAAACTCAGGTCTCCATGCCATGTAAAGCATTGTGAAGTTCCGCATTTGTATTTGCTGCAGTATACCAGTCCCCACACACGTTCCCAATCGGATACAGGCATTACCACTGGTCACATTAGACTTGCTTCAAGTGAGTCTACCCACCATGTGATTCTGTGTAGTGCTCATCTCTATCAGCGCAGTGCCGTGTGAATGGTGCTGTAGCTACAACAGTGCAGATAGCCCCTCTCCTACAATGCCACAGTATGTGAATACCGTGTCTGGTTTACCTTTTGCACTCCACTGCACAGAAGTCAATTTGGACAGACCTGCACATACCAGGTAAGCTATTTTCACAGTGACCAACATCGTCTACTTCTATGACCCAATAGATTTTAATTCCATCTTGTCATGGAGGAAACACCCTAGGAATTTGCTGTTAGCTGGTTTCAGGTCAATGTGCTAGGTATCCAGAAGAGAAGGAGAGGAAGAGAAGGGGAGGAAACCCAGAGGCATCTGAACTTGGTCATCCAAATAGTTTGATGCATGACTGTGTGTCCAAGGAGCTGGCTGCAAAGAACACCATCAGAAGCAGCAAATAGCACCACAAGAAGATGAGACTAAAGGTCTGCTATAACATGGCCTAGGACAGTAATAATCATTCCTGCTCCAAGTGGGAAGGGTTCATTTTATAATGACCTGGACCAAATTTGTGGGATTTGCTCCTACTAGATAGCATGGAAGCACTTTGTGGAATATCATGAAAGTCGCAGAAGAGGTGAGGGAAAAAAAAACCTCCATCTAATTAAAGACTTATCATAATGTGATATGCACATGGAGGCTGAATTAAGGTTGTGTGAGGATCTTTTGGCATATCCAGACTTCCAAGTGCTTGACTTTGCAACCTTAATAAAGTTCTTTTAACATAGTGTATTTTGTGTACTATATTAATATTTTACATTGCTGTGTACCTTTCATAAAACACCTCATTCTGAGGGTAGACCAGTGGTTGTTCACTAGTTTAACAGATGGATAAGTAAAGTTAAATGAATTGCCAGAGATTACTCAGTGATGGAGCAAAAGGCCTCCAGTCACAATCCCATGCTCTAAACCAGCGGTTTTCAGCCTTTTCATATGCGGACCTCTAAAAAAATTTCAAATTGAAGTGCAGGCTCCTTTGGAAATCTTAGACATAGTTTGCAGACCCCCAGGTAGGTAGCCGTGGACCACAGTCTGGAAGCCACTGCTCTAAACTAAGCTCCCTTACTTCCTAAAGCAAAGTCCATCTTAGTCCTTGGCTGAAATAAGTAGCTATACAACTACATTATGGAAATGTTCACAAAATGGTTACATATGCCTAATAATTAGCTGCTTCAGTTTTCATTTGCAAGTTTAAGATACAGTACTCATTCATTCAGAAGTAGTTTTTGCATATGCAAAAAATCTTTTTCCATTTCTTCCATATTTATTACTTTGCATGAGATGAGACTTTATAGGGTGTACTTTACAAGGGGTATGTCTACACTACAGGATAAATTCGAATTAGCTTAAACTGATTTTATAAAACAGATATTATAAAGTCGATTGTGTGCGTCCACACTAGGCACATTAATTTGGTGGTGTGCGTCCGTGGTCCGAGGCTAGCGTCGATTTTTGGAGCGGTGCACTGTGGGTAGCTACTGTAAAATAATGAGGCCAATAATGTCGATTTGCGTCCACACTAACCCTAAATCGATATAGTAATATCGATTTTAGCATTACTCCTCTCGTTTTGTAGGAGTACAGAAATCGATTTACAGAGCCCTTTAAATCGATATAAAGAGCAGTGTAGTGTGGATGGGTGCAGCTTTAAATCGATTTAACGCTGTTAAAATCGGTTTAACAGCGTAGTGTGGACCAGGCCAAGGTTACTACAATACAATTGCCAAAAAAAAAAATTTCTTGCTATTTAAATGTAAGACAGCAATGAGTTGGAATATAAATAAACCCTACAGAGTGGGTTGCTTGGGTCAAAACATACAATGATTGCAGCAGATCTCTTAGAAATATGTGCGTTTACTATAATAGAAAAAGTTCTGAATTTAATTTTCCTCTTGCAAGTCTCCTCACCAAGACTTTCAACCTATTTTTTCCCCTCCTGTTATGGGAAACAATATTGCACTGGCCACCAGATGCACTTTGACCCAACAGATTATTTTCGTCTCTAGTGTCTGACTCTGCCACACACGGGGCAAAAAAATGTAATAAACTGAACACTCTCTGGGCCGCCTTTAATTGTCAGCAACAAAATTGTTCAATTTTAAGTTGGAGTTCAGCTCAACGAAAGCATTGTCCGATGTTGTTTTTCAACACTGGAAAACAGTCAGGCAGTGACTTCTCATGGAGGATGTGTGTGTGTGTGTGGGGGGGAATCGTCTCTCAGTTTGAGAGGGACCAGTCTGGTATAAATCCTTTTCCTCTTCAAATTAATCAGCCTGACATGTAGACCAATGTTAAGGGTAAAAAACAGTGACCTAGATTAACTGTCCTGCTGCATTTTTTTTTTGTAAATTACACATTTCTCCATCACTCAGAATATTTTAGCTGGTGCAGTTATGTAGAGGTTTACAGCCTATATTCAGACTCCTTTCTTGAACATGAGCCTTTCAGCCTCAGTTCTGCAGTGCTAAATACAGGATAGACAGTGCTGGCTTTAGCAACTCCGTATACCTCCTGGAACCCCAACACAGTAGAAATATGATAAGCCCTAGAATAAAGGCATTATTGTCATAGGACTCCCTGATGACATGCTGCTTGGGTGACTTGCTCCTGTGGCAACACCAGCTATCTGGTAATTCCAGTGCCCCCATTGTTATATCATATCTACCTTCAGATAAGGGGATTCCCAGTTAGAACATATCCATATTCCCAACTAATCTGTCTTTGTTCCTGTCCAAGAGTTTTAAATTCTTTGGGTAAAATCCTGGCTCCATTATGGTTAATGGCAAAACTTCCATTTGACTTCAGTGGAGCCAGGATTTCTACCTTTATGTCCACTCCTCACCTCCACTGCAGCACATGCTAGCTCAGGTTTCGTGCTGTGCCCTGCTCTAAGCCTCCTGGCTCCTCTCTTCTCTCCTGATGAATATATGATAGATGCACACAAAATGTGGATTCTGCAGTTCAGGAGTGGCTTTTTTGTGTGTGTGGTTTCCTGTGGAATCTAAGCTTGGGTTTTGCTTTAATGTCTGGTTGGTTTTTTTTTGGTTTTTTTTTCTTTTTCCGTTGTGAAACTCATATGTACTGAAACTCCAGCCTTGCAGGAAACCATCTTCAGCCAACTCTTAGCAGCACAGAAGTGACCTGCATCCCCACCCCAAAAGAGCCTGAAAGATCATACAAGTGTAATTCTTAGAACTGTGACTTTTGAGGAATGTACATACTGAATATTAACCAACTCGTATTTCCAGTGTCTGTGCAGCTCAGGCCAGCAATTCATTTGCTCTTGTACATGGTGCCCTTAAAGAAAAAATGTTTGGACAATGCTCTTACCCCTACTCCTCTTCACCTTGAAATCAATAGAACTACTTGTGCTTAAAGTTACATGCATGTTTTAAGTACATTGCTGGATCTGGGCATTTAGGTGAGATGAATGGTTGTGTGTAGGTGTTTTTGTTTTTACAGGACTATAAATTTTGGAGACTAGTTGGGAACATTTTGAGGCTGCCATTAATTTAAAAAACGGAATATTACAAAACAACCAAATTGTTCTCGCCGTGTCTTTTTTGGGAATTCCAAAGAAATCATCTCAGGCAGGACTGTCTTCTCTGAGCTTTAAATTAAAACACCACCACCAGTAAATCAAACCTAAAGACCCAGGTTATTTTTCAATGTCTCCTTAGAGAATTAAGCCTAACACCAGCAAGAAAACTAACAAATTAAAGATAATCATATTTTTCTTACACTGTAGGCCCTCATTTTTCCCCAGGATTGTATATGTTGATAACTCCATTAGAACATGAACACATTTATCCAAAATATAGAGTCATTAAAAATATAACACTAAATTGCATATTTACAAGCATATGAACTAAAAATAATTCACTTATAAGATTGATGGTCTTCTATCATATCTTTATATAGGAATATGCAAAGTATCCCATTTTCTATCAATTCCACTTTGTCACCAATAAGTGGTTCTTACCCCTCCTCCCTAAGCTAAGCCACGGTAGTCAGCTCTATTTTGTCCATCAATAGATAATACTGTCAATTTCTGTAGTCTTTATGGTTGTGTATTATCCCCAAGAAAAGATTCTCTGCATTGAGTAGTAAAACAATGAACACAGCAGATACGTCCAAAACCCCAAATTCTAACCAAGCAAATTGAATTTCTTTTCAGTAATGGTTAACATAACACTCATGTTTGTACAGTGCTTCACTGGTATAAAAATGCTAATGAATCCTCAGAGCATCACTCTGAGAAGAGTAATGGTGGACTGAGCATGGGATTAGGATCTAGGAAGTTTGGAGTTCTAATTTTGACTCCGCTACTAATACAGTATTGTCCCCATTTAATTGTATGGAAAATGAATTAATATTTAGTTTGTGACCTTGTCCAAATTCACTAAGTACAGAGTCAGGATTAGCACTCTGGACATTTGGCTCCCAATCCTGTGCTGAGTCCACTAGAATTGACCATCTTTCTGAAGCTTTGTTCTCTCTCACCCAGATATATTAACATAGAAATGATCCCAGTCCAATACAACAATCAGTATTTTGTCAACAGCAGAATTATATAGATGATCAAAACTCTGTAGTTTATTGACGCTATGAGAAACATGGCACAACAGCAACACAAGAGTCATCTCCTTTGCTGTCTGGATCAGCTTGCACATATCTCTTGGCCTCATGGTCTCTTCAGGCCAAGCTCTGCTGTTTCATTATATAGGTATAAATCCAGACTTGCACTGTTATGAAGGGCCAAATTCATCCCTTCAGATCACACCAGAAATCATCTTTTCTCCTTTTCTGTATATTTTACGTTCTGTCTCCTCGTATTTAATTCCATTGACTAGATTTAACTCTAAGTCTTTGAGGGAATATATTGACTTTATAGAATGGTCATAGGATCAGGCCTATAGTTTCTGTGAAAGGTGCTGTGTAAATTGAAGTTGTGTTGTAGTGGAGTCTTAAATTAATGGTCTTTTTTCTTTTCATTCCAATTGTTTTTCTGCAGGTTGGGCCTTTGTTCACATTCTCTCTGAAACAGGACTTTTCCCAGTCTATGTAATGCGACAGAAGAGATCAGGGGGTTTCTTGCCCCTTAAGTCCTGGCTTTTTCTTTGTATTTTGCAATCTCTGCACTGTAGCAGTTGCCATGTGGCACCTCACTTCTTGCCTGAAGGTTGCTTTGCTTAACTGCTGTTACAGGCTGTTGGAATGTCTGTTTTGCAATGCCAATGCAAAGGAAAAATGGAGACAAGAGTAAGGCTAATATGGTTTTAAAGACTAACTGATTAGGTGAACTGGGGGTTTTTCACTTCTGAATTAATGGTTTAAACCCAGCGAGCCAGAAGGGTAGCAAAGCCAGTGCATTGCAATGCAGAGTCCAGTCCTCTTGCTACAGCTACAGTGGCAAAGTAGCTATTTTAAAGAACTTTAGAGGTAGCAGAGTGAAAGCTGTCACCAGGGCCGGCTCCAGGGTTTTTGCCATCCCAAGCAGCAAAAAGAGGCGGGGGGGGGGGGGTTGAATGCAATTGCAATCTGCAGCTCTACCACTGCCACTTCAGTCTTTGGCGGCAATTTGGCAGCGTGTCATTCACTCCAAGAGAGAGTGAGGGACCCGCCACCAAATTGCCACCGAAGAGCCGGACGTGCCGCCCCTCACCGTTGGCTGTCCCAAGCAGCTGCTTGTGGGGCTGGTGCCTGTAGCTGGCCCTGCTGTCGCATGAGAGGCTGTTGAATGTCCATTGTGAAATGTGTTTGGGGAATCACTCTCCGGTTCTCCGTAGACATTTTATAGTCACCACTGAAACTGGCACTTCTGGCAGCCTCGGCAGAGGAAACATAGACTTGACTAGGCACAGAGACTAAACTATCTCTCGCACCTACAAGTCAAGTGGCTTTTCCAAATCAGGATTTTGGGACGTGTTGGCAGGTCAGCGGGTGGAGGACTGCTGAACTGTTGCCCATATAATACCTGCTCTGTGGATAAACAGAGTTCTTCAGTCCCCCGGGCTGTCAGGCCTGCACCTTCCACAAACACCACATTCAAACACGCCTCTTCCTCCCTCCCTCCCCCAGCAAGCAAGGGTAAGGAGTTGGAAAATGAGTGGGGGATTTACTGCCTGCAGCCCCAGTGACAGGGCCTGAGGCTAAGAGTACGGATGTAAAGACAGGACCAGAAGTCAGAAAAGCTCAACACCTCCCCAAACTAGATGCTATTAATTTATGGGCCTGATTCTTTGTGTAAATCTGGAGTTACTCTATTTTAAATGGGGGGATGAGGCACAGGGGAAGAGGGAAGCAGGTACTTAGAGGAAACATGGGGCAGAGGGGGGTGGAAGGCTTGTTTGGAAAAGGGGCAGGTGGTAAGATAAACTTGGAGGTTTGTTACAGGATCTTGGAGCAGTGTCCCCCACCCTCAACCCCATTATTCCTTTCTCTTTCTGTCCTGTCCTATTTCAGCTTCTGTGCTGCGTGATGTCCCCAGCTTTTCAGCCTCTGACCCCTTCACCTCTCTTGCTGATGGGCACTTGGGCTGTTCCTACTCCCACCACGCCCTTAGATCCAGCAGGGAGAGCAGTGAGAGAGGCAGGTTTGCTGCCTGCAATTCCTTTGCCACAGCATCCCTCAGGAAGAGAAACTGCAGGAAGAATCCCTGCAAGATGCATGGCATACCGGGGCAGCTCAGTTTTTTGCCGCCCAAGCACACAGTCAGGCAGCCTTCAGCGGCATTTCTGTGGGAGGTCCGCCAGTCACGTGGATTTGGCGGCCGTTCTGCAGGTGACCTGCCAGTCCCGCTTCTTCCTGCCGAAGCCATGAGGCCGGCGGACCTCCCGCAGAAACGCTGCCGAAGGCTCCCTGACCGCTGCCCTCACGATGACTGGCACACCCCCCTCCCCCTGGTTTTCTGCCCCAGGCACGCACTTGCTGTAATGGTGCCTGGAACCGCCCCAATGACATACTAGAAGAGCTGCCTAAAGGTGTGGCAAGGCTGTTAAACACATGAGCAAGAGACGATATGCCTGACACTTGGTAGCTCAAACCATGGGTACAGGCTGCTCTCGCTGGTAGGGGAAGGGGTAAGTCCTGGAAGAATTTGTCAAAACTGGCCACAGATTGTTGGTTGTCTGGTCACACTGTAAACCAGAAACAATTTAGCTAGAACAGTTGAAGCAATAAGTAACCAAAGTGGCTGCATAGTGCAGTGAGAGATTATTACCTACTGTACAAGTTACAAAAACTGCAGTAGCTACAACAGATGAGTTGAGGATGGACTTTCCACATTGACTCTGAATCCCCTTGGTTGTCCAGGCTTATGTCAGTCCCTTGGTGTTATTTTAACCTATCTTTTGTACCTATAGTAAAGAAAAAAACCCTAGTGGCTATCTGTCTGTAATCTGCTAACATGACATCAGTGGTCTTACTGAAGGAATGAATTCGGTCAGTAACGTTTCCATCGTTTCTCTGTGAGAAATCATGTTTCTGACAATCCAGCAAAGGAGGTCAAAACGTGATTAATTCTTATAGAATTAATGAATAAAATTAATTCTAATTTGAATTAATTAATTCTAATTATTATTGATACTAGGAGATCAATGCTAGGGAGCATATTTGATTTAATAATTCAGCCCAGAGGCATTTTCAGGTCTGGACATGATCCCGTAAAGTTCTGAAAACTCCTGAAAAGTTCTAAGTACATCTCTGCCTCGATAGAACGCGACCCAATGTAACACGAATTCGAATATAATACGGTAAAGCAGCAGGGAGCCCTGGGCCCTTTAAAGCGCCACTTCAGCCCCACTGCTTTACCACATTATATCCGAATTTGTGTGGAGCCCCGAGCCCTTTAAATCACCACCCAAGCCTCTCTGCCAGAACTCTGGGCCCTTTAAATCATTGCCAGGGCTCTGGCAGCCAGACTCGGGCAATGATTTAAAAGGCCAGAGGCTCTGGCCACTGCGGGGCGCTCAGGACCCTTTAAATCCCCGCCAAACCCCACTGCCAGAACTCCCACAGTGATTTAAAGGGACCGGGGCTCCCTGCAGTGACTGGAGCACCGGGCCCTTTAAATCACCACCGGGGAAGCCGGTCCACTCCAGCATGGTGTACTAGCTCTTGCCGGTACGCTGTACTGGACCGAACTGAATATAACGCTGTCTCACCTATACGACGATGAGATTTTTTTTGGCTCCCGAGAACCATGTTATATTGGGGTAGAGGTGTATCCTCAATCCCCTACTGATGTTGACATTACTTCTGCAGCTCTGAGCACTACATAAACACAAGGGAATAGACTTGTGATGTTAAACTGCAGCTTGAGGATATTGACACCTGAAATTATTTGCTCAAGGATAACGAGAGGCAGTTTGGATTGATGGTTAGACCACAGGACCCCAGTCTGCCTCTGATGCACTGGGTGAATTTTACCAAGTCACTATGGCTTAGATTTTCACAGATATTTAAGTGCTGCTGCGCTCAACATTGCAACACTTAACTGATTTAGGAGTCCAAATCTCATTTTCAGAAGGGATTTAGGCACTTTGGAGCCAAAACCCCATTGACGGTTGATGGATTTAGATACCTAGATACCTAAAGCACTTTCAAAAATGATATTTGGGCTCCTAAATCAGTTAAGTGTTGCAATGTTGAGCGCAGCAGCACTTCAATATCTGTGAAAATCTGGGCCAAAACCTCTGTGCCTCAGTTTCCTCATCTTTAGTGGTTAGAGAAATGGGTAAATTTCATTAAGTACTTGGAGACCCTTGGATGAATATCATGATACAAAAGCTAAAGTTTTATATTACAATTGCCTAGGTTACTTAAGACAAAATTTACTACTTTGCAGAGGGCAAGCGCCATTTAAGGCCCACTCAAGACCTACTCTGAAGGTGTACATGGTGCATGGGCATTGTGCTGACCCTCTGCACAGGGGGGAATTTTACCTAATATTCTTGTTCAATTTCTGTGTTCCAAATGAACCCCAGTGAGGTCTGCAGACCTTTGGTCAAGTCATCATTAAACTGAACGTAAAACAGTGAGGGGGGTTTTGGGGGCGGGGGGTTCCTACTGCAGAAAAGTTTGTTACCTGAAAGGTTTAGATATTTGTTGCACTATGAATGGCTAAGTTAGGGTGACCAGATGAGAGACATGAAATATCGGGGACACATGGGTGTGGGGGGAGGTTACCGGTGGAGGAGGGAGGGGAAAAAGGGCAACTAGAGCATAGGAAAAATTGGTGGGGGCTGAGCATCCACCGGCAGCTCCCTGCCCCGCCCCCCCACCACATCAGCTCACCTCTGCCTCCCCTGAGTGCGCTACCACATCCTGCTTCTCACCCCTCCCTCCCAGCGCTTGCGCCGCCATACAGCTGATTCGTG
This sequence comes from Gopherus flavomarginatus, assembly GCF_025201925.1. Lineage (NCBI taxonomy): Eukaryota > Metazoa > Chordata > Testudines > Testudinidae > Gopherus > Gopherus flavomarginatus. Next base: position 266,645,933 of record NC_066619.1, on the reverse strand, counting down.
TAAGCCTGAGAGGGAGTGGAGGGGAGGAGGAATGCAGTATGCTTGGGGAAAGAGGCAGGGCCAGGACGGGGATTTGGGGAGAGATCCAATGGGGCAGGGAGGGGGCGGGGCCGGGCCGGGGCTGAGTTGGGGGCACGAGCCCCCTCCGCCTGTGCGCCGGAGTGCAAAATATTGGGACGTGGGACAAACAAGTAAATATCGGGACAGTCTCGATAAAATCAGGATGTCTGGTCACCTTAGGCTAAGTGCTTGGCTACTTGAAGTGCTACAGATGCGCTGCTGTTCCTCAGTGTAGACACCTATCTACAGGTGGGGTTCTCTTATCAGCAGAGTCAATCCAAGAATACTTCCGTCAGCCTAATGCTATCTACATTTGGAATTAGATTGTCTTAACTATGCCTCTCAGGGTGTATCTTTTTCACACCCCCTAAGAGACATAGTTAAACCAACTTAATTTTCTAGTCTAGACCAGGCTTCAGTGGCTGTAGTGAGGAACAGCAAAGCTCTCCTCTTAGTTTTCATCACAAACGAGTCTCATAATAAAAAACAATATTTACTGTGACTGGGGTCCCCGGGAGCCATGCTGAGGTCACTCAGTTAGGGTGAACTGCAAAGAATAGGGTAGACAATCCCCAAAGCTGGTGCGTAGTCTAATACTTAGATTCACCCAGCCAGCACAAAACAGCTTCTATAATACCTTACGGCTTGCCCAGAAGTCAACAATAGTTTTCTTAAAGCAACCCAGCCTTAGGCCTCCACCGAGACACCCAAATCAAATATGATGAGGATTACTGAAAATCTTATTCATCATATAAAAAAGTTCTACCAATCCCAAAGGATCGAACACATTACCTTCCAGATTAATGAATATTTCAGATCTTATCCCAAATACATGCTCACAGCCAATTCTTAATAACTAAACTTAAATTTATTAAAAAAAGAGAAGTGTGTGTATTGGTTAAAAGATCCATATACACATAAGTACAGTTCTGAGATCAGATTCATAGTAGAAGTAGTGAGCTTTGTAGCTGCAAAGAGTTCTTTCAGAATTAGTCCAAAGATTATAGTCCAACATCCATTTTCAGAGTGATCCAGGTGGGACTGGAGATCTCAGCCTTACGACTTAAGCTTCCCTTGCATGAAGCATCAAGCAGATCTGAGATAAAAAGGATCAGGACCCAAGCGGGTTTTATACAGTTCAAGGCCTTCTCTTGACACCTCGGAGTCCTTAGATGAACAATAGGCAATCATGGCGACTTTGAAGTAGACCTATTTCCTAAGCATCACTGGTAATTAGCTATAGGCATTAACATAAGTCAATTGCCCATTTTCCACCATTCGCAGGTGATTTGCTATACATTTCAAAGAGGGATGAATACAGTGATATCACTATGTTTACAGTTCATTTAAATGTTCAGATTTCCTTTTCATCTCTGAATTAACAGAATGCAGCATAGACAGGGACTGTTTAATTACATTGTTAACCTCTAACAATATATATGTAAACGCACAAAAACACAAACATTATCTGCCAATATGTTCCCAAAGGTTGAATCTGGGTCAATTAGCCTGCAAGCTGTTTAACCCTTTCTGGCCATGTGTCACATTACTGGGCTAGCTCAACTTGCAAAACTTTTCCAAGTAGGTTTAGTTGAGACATGTATTGAACACCACCATTCGGGAAAGTATGTCCTATAGGATGGCCTTGGCTATCATTAAGGAACGTAGCACTGAGCTTTCTATTTAATGTCCTTAAGCCTTTGTAATGCACGGCATATGATGAAGTCAGGGAATTTCAGAAAATCGTAGAAAGGAAGTGAATATATTGTCTTCCTGCATGGCATGTCCAGAGGGCAAAAGCCAAAAGTACCCTGGCAAAATGGGGGGGAATTCAGGTTCAAGTCATTGTGGGAAGCAAAATTTTCTAGAGAACTGGGTTACGTAGTACCTGGGTTTTCAAAAGCAAAAGTCTTTTTGGCTGTGAAATTCTACAGAATAAGTTCCAATGTACACGTACTTTTTGGATGTGTTTTGGTGAAGGTTAAATATGAAACACATGCCATGTTATATAGAGTGGTTAACCAAAGGGAATTTCACTTCAGCTCACAGATGGGAAACCACAGTCAGTCTCTCTCTTCCTGCAGGTTAACCAGTGGGCATTAGGAAAAAAAACTCTGGGGGGTTCTAAAAATGTAAGCCCAGAGTGCCTTTATTCCATTCATAGGCTTTGTAAAAGTTCTGTCAGTGTGGGTGGCGTGGGCTGGCTCAAAAATACCAAGAATATTTTTAACTAACCTTTATCTTTTGCTAGAAACATCAGGATGTGTAATTGTCATTGATTTCAAGAGCATCTACTGTGGATGGCTTTAAGGTAAAGGACTTTTGACCCAAAGTATCTGCACTGAATGCATTACTCCACCAATGTACATATATTGTGGCGTATAATATACCTTCCCCAAATATACTCCGTTTTTAAAACAACAGGGCCAGGCTATAGTTGTCAGCTGCCTGACCCAATGTTATTGAATGGAATTAATCCAACAGTCAAGAAATCTCCTGCAGGACAGGCAGGCTGAAGGTGAACTGTAAAGGGAAAAAAATGGATTTGTGACCTGTTCTGCTTGTGTATAATATGTGGAAGGCCTTGGGAGGATTTTAAAGAAAGAGGAAAGCCGTTAGTTTGTTGGCTTTTTACCTTAGAAATGTCAGGCCAAGACTCCTTGGATTTTGGGGTAATCCTTTTGGAGAGAGACTCAGAGTCTCTAGGACTGGAAGGGACCTCAAGAGGTCATCGAGTCCAGTCCCCTGCCCTCATGGCAGGACCAAATACTGTCTAGACCATCCCTGATAGACATTTATCTAACCTACTCTTACATATCTCCAGAGATGGAGATTCCACAACCTCCCTAGGCAATCTATTCCAGTGTTTAACTACCCTGACAGTTAGGAACTTTTTCCTAATGTCCAACCTAAATCTCCCTTGCTGCAGTTTAAGCCCATTGCTTCTTGTTCTATCATTAGAGGCTAAGGTGAACAAGTTTTCTCCCTCCTGGTGAAGAGTAAGTGGATTGGGAATTCTTTCTGCCCTTAATTTAAAGGTCAGGGTTTTGTTCCTTAACAAATAAAGTATTTCTTCCTAATAGTTATGTGAAATATACCCACACGCACAAAAACACACAAACGGAGTTTGTTTCAATCTGAATAAACATAACATCCCCTCTCAGATAATGGGTATCGCAGATGTCACAAACCTACCTGTAGTCACCCACAAAGACTAGAATTTCTAATGTATGAAAACAAACAGAAATTGATTTCAGGCCTTCTTGAAGAAGCAAAAGATGGTGTCAACTCATTTTTTTGTTCTGGGTAAACTACCTTTAAATGGCTAGGGCCATAATATTTTCTGAATGACCCACAAAAGATGCTCCTTCCATAAATGCCAATTCAAGTCTTTGTGGAAGAAAACACTCTGGCAATGAGTAGCTGAAAGGGCATGGATTAATTTTTACAGGTCTTGGCATTTTATTGAAGAAAGATAGTTGGATGGCTTTTAGGGTTACTAGATACAGTATGAGAAGTAATTGGTCCTTTCCCCCATGACTTAATTATTTAAAAAGGGGAAAGGAAAATGAAGTTTAAAAGTCTCCAGTGGAAATATTGAGTTCTTTTTTAAAACTAAAGGGAAACTCCAAGTTAATAGTACATGAGATTCTGGCCACTTGAGTCCACCTAATTACAAAAACCAAATCACTAAAATAAATTAAAAAGTTGTCTTAAATACAAGAAGAGGAAATAGCAAGCAAACAGGAAGCTGAAATTTTGACAGTTTAATGCTGTGCAGGACATAAAGAATCAGCTTTTCATAATACTCCCAAAATGCAGGTCAAGAGGTAGACTGGAATATTGGGTGAAATGCTGGCCCTGTTGAAGTCTACGGGAGTTTTGCCATTGCCTTATACTGGGACCCAGGTTTCACCTACTGTAATTTATTTATTTCCCCCCCCCCCCCAAGAAAATAGAAAACAGATGACTTGATAGACTGTGTTTACATTAGCAGTTTCAGTGATATGCACTGATGTATTTATATCATGGCCCCAATCCTGCAACACTTATGCATATGCCTAACTTGAAGCATGAATTCTATTGGGCTAAGTTGCAGAAGTGTTTGGAAGACAGGCATATAAATGTGTATATAAATAAAATTCAACATTCAGAAAAGCCTGAGGAATCAAAATTGAAGGAATTACTATAATGTTGTTTGGTGTTTATAAATCAACTTTTAAACTAACCTGTAATGTAAAATAAGGGTTTTATTTTAAAACAGCTTTTAAACACACTGATTTCCACTGTTTTCTGTTAGGAAACCTAATCAATCTGCTCTTCGGTCTCATTGTCAAATGAGGTCTCTTCTGTGAACAATCAGCCCATGAGATCCAGCAGGCTGGCTTCACTATATGAAAATGCTGAACCAAAACCAGGCATATCTAAAAACTGGTGTCAGAGCTTTGTCCGAGTAAGGGCTACATAATTTGATTTCATTTATTAAAGATCTCTGTCTGCCACACTTGCACTGCTGCAGTGGGTCTATTTGTGGAGTAATGGGTTATTCAAGACATGCAAAGGTGTTAGAACCAGCACTAAATAGTTCTAATCTTACATCAGATAAGTAATTTTCTACTGTTTCAATCACTCCTGTTCCATTATGTTCTTTCCTTTCGTGATGTATTTCATTTTGTCTACTTTTTCCTTTGTGATCTTATTCTATTTGTTTTTGTCAGGTTTTCTTACACTTACTGTCCCTTGCCTTTCTTACACCAACCACAGATCTGAAGCCGCCTTTGTAGCAACTCTGACTGACTTCTAGGTAATCTGCCAGCTTTGAAGCTGACCTTGGCTTCATTGCAGCTGAACAGCCAGCATTGCATAATGAGTGCAACGGAACTGGTATGTTGTGCCACATACTGATGTATTTTTACTAACCAAGTGGGTGTCAGAATAGCATGAGTGTACAATTCAACTGTGGCAGCATTCTGCAGTTTGCATTCACCACCCTAATCTGTCCCAGAACAGTGTGCTGACAGCGTGAGTGCCCCTTTATACTATTCATGTTTTATTCAGTTTCAAGCCCCCAGTGAGTTTCAAAGTAACAACTCCAACCACTATACTTAAGCACTACAGTATCACTGTTGTTAAGAGCTGCATAGGAGCTGAACTCCCACACTGACAAGTCCCCCAAAATCTAGAAGTGGCGCTTGAGGACTGGACCACAGAGTAAAGAACCCAAATGCTCTGGTTTTTAAAAGCTGGCCTGGTGGTGATAGTTTTTCCCTGCTGTTCCAGGTTGGCTAGAGCTGTATAAATAGGGCCCTACCAAATTCATAGCCATAAAAAACGCATCCCGGACCATGTAATCTGGTCTTTTGTGTGCTTTTACCCTATATTATACCAATCTTACAGGGGAGACCAGAGTTTCTCAAATTGGGGGGTCCTGACCCAAAAGGGAGTTGCAGGGTGGTCACAAGGTTATTTAAGGGTGTGGGGGGGGGCGAGTTTCATGGTATTGCTACCCTTACTTCTGTGCTGCCTTCGGAGCTGGGTGGCTGGAGAGCAGCAGCTGTTGGCCGGGCAGCCAGCTCTGAAGGTGGCATCCAGTGGTGAGCTGGAGCCGGTTCCCACAAGTTCCCAAGAACCGGTTGCTAAAATTAGACCTCCGTGGAGAACCGGTTGTTAAAGGGCCAGGGAGTGGGCAAAGAACTCTGGTCCGTGGGCCAGACCATCCTTTTGCTCCCAGGATTCCTAGCTGGGGAGACTGAGGCTCCCCCGTCCCTTTGCCCGCTTCCCGCCAGCATCAGCTGGGCAGCTCAGCTAAGCTCCGGAGTTGTCCTACTGCCGCTTTTTGAGGCCCAGCAAGGTGTGTGGAGGGGTCCTGCTGCAAGCTCCAGGGCTGGCCAGAGGGGAGGGGAGGGAGCAAGTGGGGCAATTGGCCTGGACCCTGGAGGGGCCCCTGGCCCCACGAGGATGTCTCCCCCAGGCCCTCCCCCCCTTCCCCCACCCCAAAGAGGCACAGCATGGCCAGCAGCTGGGCAGCTCAGCTGAGCTCTGGGCTGCCGGCAAGGCAAGGGGGTTGCAAGCTCCAGGGCCGTGTAGGGGGGCAAGTGGGGCAATTTGCCCCGGGCTCCTGGCCCCATGAGGATGTCTCCCTCCAGCCCCCCCGCCCTCACCCCCCTCTCAGAGCTGCAGCATGGCCAGCAGCTGGGCAGCTCAGCTGAGCTCCTGAGTCATCCTGCTGCTTTGAGGTGCTGGCAAGGTAAGGGGGGAGGGGGCTGCAAGTTCTAGAGTTGCCGAGGGGCAAGCGGGGCAATTTGCCCCAGGCCCTGAAGGGGCCCCTGGCCCCACGGGTATGTCTTCTCCCACCCTGGCCCCTTCCCCACTCCCCCTCCCCCTTAAATGAGAACTTTTTATAGGGAACCGGTTGTTAAGATTTTGGCAGCTCATCACTGGTGGCATCTCACGAGCAGCAGCACAGAAGTAAGGGTGGCAATACTACAAGCCCACCTACAATAACCTTGTGATCCCTATACGAGTCCTTTTTACACCAATGTGAAGTTTCAGATTTAAATAGCTGAAATAACGAAATTTACTATTTTTTAAGTCCTATGGCCGTGAAATTGGTAGGGCCCTACCATTTTAAGGTAAATCAGCAAACCCAGACTCCACAATTCAATGATTTGTGGGGGGCCCATTTTGGGGAGGCACATAGAAAATGAATAGAGAGGCTGCTAGGCAGGCAGACAGGCAGGTAGGCCAGTGGGCAGAAACATCAGCTAGTTGAGGCTGGCCAACCTATGTTCAGTAGCTGATGCTTTGCCAGGTGGCCTAGAAGAGGAATTGTAGCTTTGTGCTAGCTGAGCACAGCAGAGGAACAAATTTCCAGCCTGGAAAAGGAGTTGATAGGACAGGCCTTTGAGGAGGGTGGGGGCAGCAAGGAGACCCAGCTTTGTGAATTAAAATGTTTGCAGTATTAGGAGTGCCTGGTGCATTGAAACTACAGGATTATGAATATGGGGCAAAGGATCTGCGTGTGTGAGAGCAGAACGTCAGGAGCTATGGGTGCTCATTGGTTGATCCAGCCACATTGTCAACAGGGTTCAAAGGAATTTTAAAAATCTACACATATGTTCCACAAACAGCTTGACAGTACATTTGTCTTTAAAATGCTCTTGAGGAATTCAGCCAACTTGCTGAAGTGGGGAATCTTCAAAAAGATTTCAGTTATTTCATATCTGGATTTTGAGTGACCGTAACTTTATAGGCTGCAGAGTTGCACTTGAATCTAACCAAGGGGAGAGGATTTCCAGCCTTCTGGAGACACTTTGTTCTCCTTTGCCGCTGAACTAGCAGTGAGAAACCAATGAAAGCTTGAGCTGGCTCTGTCTACAGGAAGTGTTTTGTAGAAGTTGCAAAGCCAGTGAAGTCTTTTGTTTTTGTCTTTTTCTTTCATGTAATTAAGAATTTTAACGTGGCTTGCTCACAGAAGAAAATGGGTGTGAAAAATAGAGGACTTGGGCAAGTCACTTACTTTCTGCCTCAGCTTTCTCCAGAGGGAAACTACTTTCCTCTTACCCATGTGATGGATTAATAACTCCTGTAAATAGGGCTTTGAAAGTAAAAAAAATGCTTAAAAGGTCAGTAGAAGTGTATGTACCATCCAGGCCACACACATTATTTAGGTGTGAGCTGCTTTATCCCCACTGCTTTTAAATGTCCACCTATTGACTGCAAACAAGTTGGGACTTTTGGCTCCAGAATATATTCAACTTTCTGATCTAGAGTTCTGGCACCTTTTTCTTGTTTTTCTTTCATGCATTAGTAGAGAACCCATGATAACAAACTAAATTTCTAAAACGAGACCTCTGCTATTTTTTTTCTAAATTTCATGAAATTTGAGGCAAATAAGGAAGTTAAATTGCTAAAGGCCCTGAATAGTGAGTAAGTCACTGATTTCACTGTACTGTGTTCTTGGAATGAAGGAACATTCAGAGCATGCAAGTGTTTAACTAGTTAATGGTGGTGTTCTCCTACCTGTGCTTGACAAAACAAAACATGTACTGTATAATTTCCAAATACCAGGGTTGAAGAGTACACAAAAAGGGAAGAATCATAAGCCTTTAAGGAAATTCCTGATAGACCAGGACAGTACGTACCTGTCTAGAGTTAAATCATGTTTAAATATTGTAAATCCGGTTGAGAAAGGTAAGTACTACAAAAAGCAACTATTTTCCACAGATATTCGCTCTGATTTTTTACTAACCGCTGGGCTATTGGGTAAAAAAAGGGACACCATTGCCTCCTTCATTGTATGAATGGTGTTTTCAAATTTATTTTGAAAAACAGTTAAAAAATGCCTGAAATCAGAACAAAATAATTAATTTGACCCCAAACGATCTGTGTGTGTAATGTAAATAACGGGTGGCGTATATGTTTGAGAAAACAAAAAAAATTGGATCAGTTTGAAACTAACACTTTTTTTATTATTATTTATTTGTTCAGCCAGCGAAAATTGATTATTCGGCTGATACTGGCTGGAATATTGCCATCCTTTGCAGCTGGCTGGCACAGTCAGTAAATGTACTAGTTTTCTTTTCAACGACTGTTACTTTCTGTATAAATTCTGGAGTAGGTTACGAGTGAAAATTCATTCATTGATCTCATTTTCGTTCTCAATGAGCAAATAGGTGCAGTTTAGATTAACAGCTAAAATTGACTCATGGTATTTTAGCAGCAGTGCTATCTAGGTCCCCTCACCACAATCAATGCCTTTAGCTGTCCTCAAACACTGAACTATGCATAGTGACAGGTTTCAGAGTGGTAGCCGTGTTCGTCTGTATCAGCAAAACAACGAGGAGTCTTTGTAAGGTGCCACAAGGCCTCCTCATTGTACTATGCATAGTATTTTAGCAGGAGCCCTACATATGCACATTCTATGGGGACCACAGTCACCACACCTGTGGATTTGGTGATAATTATAGAGAGACTTAATTTAACGGTTCTGGTGCCAAGAAGAATGTTGAGAAATTGGAGAGGGTTCTGAGAAGAGCTATGAGAATGCTTGAAGCAGTGGTTCCCAAACTTGTTCTGCCACTTGTGCAGGGAAAGCCACCAGCAGGCTGGGCCGGTTTTTATACCTGCCGCATCCGCAGGTTCGGCCGATCACGGCTACCAGTGGCCGCGGTTTGCTGCTCCAGGCTAATGGGAGCCGCTGGAAGCAGCAGCCAGTGTGTTCCTCGGCTCACGCTGCTTCCAGCATCAGTGGCCTGGAGCAGCGAACCGTGGCCACTGGGAGCAGCGATCAGCTGAACCTGTGGACGCAGCAGGTACACAAACTGGCCTGGCCTGCCAGGGGCTTTCCCTGCACAAGCGGCAGAACAAGTTTGGGAACCACTGGCTTAAAGAATTAGAAAACATGTCCTATTCTGATAGGCTCAAGGAGTTTAACAAAGAGAACAGAGGGTGAGAGAAACATGAATACAGTTTAAGTACCCTATATATGAGGAATAAGATCTGATAATGGGCTCTAGCAGAAAAAGGTCTAACAAGATCCAATGGCTGGAAGCTGAAAGTAGGCAAATTCAGACTTGAAATAAGACACACATTTTTAACATTGAGGATAATCAATCATTGGAACAATTCACCAAAGACTGTGGTAGATTCTCCATCACTGGCAATTTTTGAAAATCAAAATTGGATCTTTCCCCCTAGATCTGGTCTACTTCAAACAGGAATTAATCAGGGGAAGGTCACAGTTGTCCTTTCTGGCCTTACAGTCTAAGAACTGGGACTCAGGATTTGGCATTTTTGTAAAAAATTCACAACCTTACAGTAAACCTGCCATGCAGCAATTATTTCCACTCTTTTCTTTTCCCTCATTTCCCCACAGTTTAGTGGGGTGGTCTTTCTGGCCAGTTGTCTTTTGTAGTTTTTCCATCTCATTTTGTACTATGCACTGTTGTATGAAGAGCATGAATCACATCAAACCACACACACACGAGTGGGTGATAATGAGAAAATCCCTTTAGTTTATAGTCAATGGTGCTATGTCTCCCCCACAATCCTCCCATTCAAATTGTTGTGTGAGTCCGTCATTCACAAAGACGAAGGATTAAGGGCACTGACTAAGACCAAGCAGACATTCTAGAAGGCTCACCCGGATAGCTCTGCTACCATATCACAATTGTGACCTCCAAAATCTGCGCTTACTAGTCTGGGATGCAAATACTTAGAAATTCTACAAAGCAGAGGTTTCCAGACTTATAAACATGTTTACTATTTTTAATTATTTTTATTCAGGCACTAATAGGAAAAATAAAGAAACACAAAATCCCCCCACCCTCACTCAGCTTCCCCACTCCTCCTTGCTTTTGCTCTGCCAGCCCTGTTTCCTCCTGCAGCTGGCCCTTCTTTCCCTGTGGCTGGGTTGCAATCACTCACAGGCTGCTGACTGTCTGCTGGGCTCGCTCCAGCAACTTTCTTCATGGGTTCTGTCCAGATCCCGCTCCCCACACCACTGCCTGCTGCCCAGGGGCAGGGCAGGGCTGGATGAACTTTTTGTGGGCCTGGCGCCAAACACATTTGTGAGGTCCCCCTGGGCCTGGGGCAAGAGCACAGTGGGCAGGGTGGATTTGATTTAAATCACTAGTCAGGAAGACTTGATTTAATCATGATTTTCTACATAGAAGTGCATTGTTGTTGGTGTGATGACCTTAATACATACTCTTCACAACTCAGAGATGGATGTAGGTTTCCCTTTTAGAAGTTACACACTATACATTTTTAAACAGTGATTTTTATTTTTTCTGAAAACTTTTCAGTGAGTTTCACAGCTATATCAGAAAATGAATGATCGTTTGGTTATTTCATTTACCAAAGATAGTTGAAGCAGATATTTATGAAGTAATTGGGAGGTGAACTATCTGCAATTCAACAGGTTAATCATTAATATTTGGAGGATTTTCTTGCCAGGCTGTATTAGGAGGAGAACATCACCAGACAGACATTTAAATTGTTTTATTTAACTAAAACAACAACGTTAAGTATTCTGGATTTTTTTTCTTCAACAGCAAACATAGTATTTTAACAAAAAAGCATATGTCCTTCGCTGCTCACATTTATTTCCAGACTTCTTCTTGTCCAGATCTATTCAGCCCCTAACAATCTTGTATTCATTTAACTTTTTGAAACTTTTCACTTTTAAAGAGAGGTAAGGGATTGACTCTGATTGCAGAGGGACAATAGAGTTGAGGTCTGTTATTTCTCACCTCTATATATTTATTTATTTTAAAACATTTTTGCTATTAACAAGCATGTTACCTCTGGAGACACAAATCCACAGGTTTGAGAACTGCAAAACTAAGCATCTCCGCTAGACTGAGCACTGAGTCCCATTGGGTAGATATAAATTATTTAGGTTAATCTTTCTACAGAAGCCTGTGGAACCCCATAAAATTGGGTCCCTAATCCATGAACTATCAGAACTCATTTACAAATTTTTTCTTAAACATTACATGAATATATTGTCTCATAGTATAGAATTAGGATTTATAATCCCTGTTCCATGATGAGATAGTTTTAATTAAGATAAATTATATCTTTAGATAGGTTTTCCTCAAAAATCTGATTTAAATAAAAAATCGGATTTGTATTTAATTTTTTTTAAAAGTCATTGATATTTATCCACCCTGACAGCAGGGCATGGTGTGGGGGGGAAGGACTGGTCTCCAGCTGGAGCTAGGCAGGGGCTGGGGGCAAGAGCACAATGGGGCATGGGGGGAGGATTAGTCCCTGCTGACTGGAACAAAGCAGGGGCTGGGGGCAAAAGCCCAGTGGGGCAGAAGCTAGGGTTGGTCCTTGGACCAAGGGAGGGACCGGGGGTAAACTGCAAGTACAGCAGGGCTGGGGAGGGAGTAAACAGGACCCCCATGCCCCTGCTCACATACAGTGGGTACCTACCTTCTCCCTGGTTCTAGACCATTCTCTTCATCTCTGTCTGCACTGAACTAAGAGTGGGAGTGCACTGAGCACAGGGCTGGGGGTGCAGGGTCTGGAAGGGAGTTAGAGTGCTGGGGTGCAGCGTCAGGCCAGGAGCTAGGGTGAGGGAGAGGGCTCAGGGTTGGAGCAGGAGGTTGGGGTGTGGAGCGCTTAGCTGGGGCAGCTCCCATTTGGTGCGAGGGGTGCAGGTGGGAATGGGGGGGGGTGCAGGAGTTCCCGTTTGGTTCTCAGGGTGGGGTTGGAGATGGGGGGGGTTCAGGAGTCAGGGCAGGGGGTGTGGGGGTCTGGGTATGTGGGGGGTGCAGGTGTCAGGGCTGGGGGTATGTGAGGGGGGTGCAGGAGTCAGGGCTGGGGTTGTGGGAGTGTGGGGGTGCAGGAGTCAGGGCATGGGGCTGGGGAGGTGTGAGGGGGCGCAGGAGTCAGGACAGAGGGCTTGGGGGTGTGAGCTGGGGTCATGGGGGTACTCCCAGCTTCCTGCCCTTAGTGACTGGAGGCAGGGGACTGAGAACACTCCAAGGCCCCACCCCGCCTCTTCCCTTCCTCCACTCCTGAGCAGCAAGCACATTGTGGCTCGGCTCCTCCCCCTTTCTCGCGCCAGCTGTTTGGTGGGCGGGAAGAGGTGGGAACGCAGCATGCTGGGGGAAGAGGCAGGGGAGGAGCTTGGCTGCCAGCTCTGCTGCAAAAGGAACCCCAGGAGCCGGCAGCACCAAGCATCTGCCCCCGCAGGAAAGAGTGGAGGGCGAGGAGTAGAGAAGAGTGGGCCGGGCCAGGGCCCTTTGGAGTAGGGGGCCGGCGCCATGGCACCAGTGGTGCCATGGTAAATCTGCTACTGCCCAGAGGGAGTGAGTTTGTGGGGGTGAGAAGCACTTCCAAGGGGAGGGGTTGCTGACAGTCTGCTCACTGGCTCCAACCCCTTCTTCCATGTTGCTGCTGCTACCCCACTCCAGATGCTCAGGGGAAGTGCTGTTCTGTTCATTCTTTCTGAAGCATGGGGTCCTGGGCTAGATGGCCCATTGTTCTGACCTGTATGTCCGTTCTCATGAGAACACAGAGAGATGGGGTGGAGAGAAGAGCACTTCTAAGAAATGTGTGACCTACCTAAACCCTTCTTGTGTCCCAAAGGTGGGTTGGGATCCACCATCAGGGAAATACTGCCATAGGGCGCTGTTCAACCTGTGGAATAGTTTTGAAACCACAATCAACAGACTGAAATACAAGATGGGATAGGCTTGGAAGCCTGTGAAGTCTAGCCCAGCTATCTAACAAGTGACAGTATCCCCTAATAACCATTCAGAAATTCTGGTAGTACAGTTCTCCCATCACTTCCCAGAATCCCTACCCGAGCTGATTCAGTTCTTTTTGGAATTGCTAAAATATCTTGTCTTGTGTGCCTTATGTGTCCATGCTGATGTGTCTTGTGCGATAGCTAAGGATCTCATGACCTCTGTGACAACTAGTGCACAATCTCAGGTGGGTTCCTACTCCACTCATACAGATCCATGTACTCTGATTTTATATGTATGTGATGGGAATGGACCCAATGATCCATATATACAGAATTTCCTAATAAGACCCTTTCTATTTCTCCTTTATTTCTAACTTGATTATAGAGAGGTGGCAGAATGTCCATGCCACCATGTTGCAACCAGCTTCCATTTTACAGCCTTATTTTAGCCTCCTTTAAAATGGATTTGATTTGAAAATTGCTCCATTTACTCTGAAGGCAATTTAATTTGAAGAAAACTCATCTGTTTATACCTATTTATGAGTTACAGGTCACTATGTGATCTGAAATTTTGACTTTTTTTGTCTAAATTTTCATTTTCATCATTACTGGTACTGAGTACAAAAAAATCTTATGACAACATAACCTTATCTCCAATTCAAAATAATTATATGTTCATTGCTTTACTTTAAAATATTGAGATAAAAATCAAATATACACAATGATCTGCATTAAACAGGCTGACTGACTATAATTCCCTTTGTTTTCCTTTTAAAATATAGGTACTATGCTTGTCCTTCTCCAGCCCTCTGGGACCTCACTCATCCTTCAGGAGTTCTCAAAGATCATTGCTAATGGTTCTAAGATTGTTTCAGCTAGTTCCACAGGATGAATTTAATTAGGATGATGAATTAGGACCTGCCAACTTGAATACATCTAACTTACCTAAATATTCTTTAACCTTTTCTTTCCCTGTTTGGCTTGTGTTCTTTCCCCCTTGTTCTTAATATTAATTGTGTTCAGAATATGGTCGTCATTAACCTTTTTTGTGAAGACTGGAACAAAATAGGCATTATGCGGCCTTCTTCGTGTCATCAGTTATTAGCTCTCCTTCCCCGCTAAGTAGAGGACCTACACTTCCCTTTGTCTGTCTTGTGCTCCTAATGTATTTAATTAATCTTTTCTTATTGCCTCACATCCCTTGGTAAGTATAACTCATTTTATGCCTTAGCCTTTCTGATTTTGTTCCTACGTACTTGTGCATATTCTCTTGTACTCCTCCTCAGCAATTTGTTTGTTTCCATTTTTTATAGGGTTCCTTTTTGATTTTCAAGTCAGTAAAGAGCTCATGATGGAGCCATATTGGACTCTTACTGTCCATCCTATCTTTCCTTCACATTGGAACAGTTTGCAGTTGCGTGTTTAATATTGTCTCCTTGAGAAACTGCCAGCCCTCCCCAATTTCTTTATCCCCTTAGAGTTTCTTCCCATTGGACCTTGCCTACCACTTCTTTGACTTTGATAAAGTCTGCCTTTTTTGAAGTCTATTGTCCTTATTTGGCTGCTTCCACTCCTTCCTGTCCTTCATGATCACTTTCACCCGAATTGCTTTCCACATTCAGATTCACAACCAATTCCTCCCTGTTGGTCAGAATCAAGTCTGAAATGGCTGTCTCCTTGGTCACTTCCTCCTTTTTTTGCAACAAAAAGTTGTCCCTGATACACTCCAAGAACTTATGGGAAATTTTGTGTTTTGCTGTATTACTTTTCCCACAGATGTCTGGGTAGTTAAAGTCCCCCATTATCACCTGGTCTTGTGTTCTGGATATTTGTTTGTTCTAGAAATGCCTTGCCCACCTCCTCTTCCTGATTTAGTGATTGATAGTAGACCCCTAACATGTCATCCCATTTTATATTACCCAGAGACTTTAAGCTGGTCTGCCTCTCATCTCCTTCTAGACCTTAGAACAAATCTATATATTCTTCTTGTATAATACAACACCTTCTCCCTTGTTTTCCTTGCCTGTCCTTCCTGAACAAGCTATACCCTCTTTATGTACATGAGTTTTGTAAGTGATGTGAAAGTCTTTACACATGGGCATTGTAAGATGTGTGATTTTTGTCACTTAGCAACCTTAACTGGTTTTTGCAATTTTCTTGGTTTTGGAATACTTTCTGTTTCTACTGCTGCTCTTTTTTTTTAGGTGACATGTTATGGAATGGAGAAAACAAGGGTCAGAGAGATCAAGTGGCTTACCCTAATGTCATCCTACGCCTCAGTGTCACACTTAAGAATACAGCCTAGGAAAATGTTAATCCTCAGTCCTGCAGTCTTTAATCAGAACCTCCACTGACTTCCACTGAAGCTTTTTTCTGAGTAAAAACTGGCTCCATGCCTATATCATTTTTCTGAGTGGTTAAATTCCCAGCAGGCCACAGTATTACATCCACTATTTTCCTTTGTTTTTTATTGTGTTTTAAGGGCTTTTGTATTGTTTATATTCACTTTCTAAATAATCCTTCATGGTCATGGTTTCTATCCTCTTTATCCCTTTTACGCTTCGGGTCTCTGGATTTCTAAGATAACTATTTGTAAATAAAAGTTACAAGCATGCACAGAAGTACATAGCTTTAGATCTCCTAAATCAGTCCTATCTGGCTGCTGATCAGCTAGTTTGCTGTACAAGGTTTCTATTTCATTTTATTTTTCTTACTTTACTAGTTGACAAGGTTTTTCACCTTGCCTCCATTGGGATTTAAACCACTGACATAGCTTCGCAAGTTGCAGACTTCTAGTGACTTGCATTGATGCAGCTTCCTCTGGCTTCGGCTTGGAGAGCATTATCCTGGTGTGCCTACATAAGGGATTTGTACTGGTGCAGCTTCAAGTCTCAGTGTAGAAGGCCTTGCTTTTAGCAAAGTTTAGCTGTAATACAGGAGCAATCTCCCAGAGGAAAAGTCTTATGACCTATGATACGTGCCCCAAAGAGTAGCACTAACTTTCTTTATGACAAAGCTTCAGTCTAAATTCTTTTAGGGATCAACAGGCCCATTAATTAGGGATAGTACAAACTCCTGCAGAATTATCTGCAACCAATGAAACACTAATTACTCTAATGATAAGGGGGAGGGGGGAATATACATTCTGACATATAGCCTTTCACATTAAATGACTCTTCATAGCTCTTCCTTGTTAAGATTAAAATCTTAATTTCATTCAACCGTTGAGCTAGCAATCTCGCTTGTTCTTTCTATATAACAATGATCTTCTTATGTGAATCGCTTAATTGTTGATTTTTATTTTTTATGAAGATGCATATGTGGAAATACATGGTTGTAAGAAATATAGAAGGTTGAGTCAAGGCATGTATCTAGGAATCAAGCATTTGAACGATGCAAGAGTCCTGTGCTCACACTCAGGTGACAATGTAAACAAGAAGCGGGCAGCATTATCTCCTGCAAATGGTAACCAACCTTGTTTGTCTGAGTAATTAACTGACCAAGAAGTAGGAGTGAGTGGACTTGTAGGCTCTAAAGTTTTACGTTGTATTTTTGAATACAGGCTTTTGTACATTAATTCTACATTTGTAAATTCAACTTTCATGATAAAGAGATTGCACTACAGTACTTGTATGAGGTGAATTGAAAATACAATTTATTTGTTTTTTACAGTGCAAATATTTGTAATAAAAGTAAATATAAAGTGAGCACTGTACACTTTGTATTCTATGTTGTAATTGAAATTAATATATTTGAAAATGTAGTAAAGATCCACAAATGTTTCAAAGAAATGGTATTCTATTGTTGTTTAACAGCACAATTAATATTTTAATCCCGCAATTAATTGCAATTAATTTTTTTTAATTTGCTTGACAGCCCGAGCAGATATCAAAAAATAGCTGGTAATGAGAACCCAGTGAGGCATTTGCTGAGCTGGGTAGCAGGAGAGGTTCTGACAGGGATTCTCCATCATTACTGTGATCAAGTCATATGATATTTACCACGTCGCATTTTTCAAAGCACTCTGCCAACTTTATTTATCTCTGTGAGGCAGGAAAATGTTATAACAAATGGTAGAAACTGAAGCACAGAGAGAAAGTGATTTGTTCATAGCCATGCAGTGTGTGTATGTCAGAGGTAACCTAGGATTACAATTAATGAGTAGCCCAGCCCTATGGTAAGTCCACAAGGTCATATTAATGGCTCAGTCTAGCTAATTATGACAAAAACCATCACATAATTGCACTAAATGGCCTAGTGGGTAGGTAGAGGGGTAAGGGAAGTCACTTACTGATGTTAATGTGGTAAACAGAAAAGTGCAGAGGCACCCACATGCTTCTGCCAGTGCAAGTAGTCTCAACACTTAACATATGATTCCATGGAGTTGGAGGCTGTGGAGTGCAGAATAGCATATGCACCTACTTTGAAAGCCAAGCCGAAGCCCAAACCACCTGCTTGGTAGACAGTCATATAACAACTTAGAATCCCAAACAGGAAATCCTCAAAAGATCCAGAGAAAGCACAAAAGAAGCTTTACGCCCTCCCCCCACTTATTTGTCCCTTTGTCCAGATGCTGTGAGAATCACATGCATTGCTTTGCAGCTATGCTTCTTCCCCAACAAGGGAGCCATGTTTTTTGCTTCTCTTTACTGGATGTTACTAGCAACCTCCACTGCTGGCTATTTTTACCCCTAAAGTCTCTCCCTCCACCCTCAAAGACCACATAACTGCAAAGCCCTTTTCTGCAAAGCCCTTCCCACATGCACTTCTCCGAAATCAAAGACCCCCACTGACCCAAACGATAAGGAGTCCCCAGACTTAAAATGTAAGGCTGCAGCTTCTAATGTAGCTGTTTACCACAGCTGAAATTGCAAGAACCCTCATCACAGCCAGGGGCACAAATGCAGCAACAGAAATGAATGCCAAGGCTGGGATAAGTACCATCACCTCACCTTCCTAAACTGCGAAAGCCACTTCTACTGTTCCAATATTTCCCAGTCAGTTACCACATAATGTGCATGGCAATGGGGTTTTAATGCACATGAGAAAGTACAGCACAAGGAGGAAAAGAGAGTTTTTACACTGTTTTGCAACACTGCAGCTTCAAACTTCCTCAGCTGTGCTAAAAGGAAGTGGTTTTACAGTTTTGTTGCCATTTCAGGGAGGATGAGGCTCCAGTAAACTTTCCCTGAGAGAGTCATCTGGGTACCATGAATTTAAAAATGACTATTTTGTTCATTATTTGTAAAGGAGATCCAGTTGCCCTAGAAAACTGAGGCCTAGAACAAGGATTAGGATAAATGGTGGAGTTAATAGTGAAAGCGATAGTGAGGGAAGGCCAGTGAAATGCCAGTTTACACGAGTTGTGTGTTGCAGACGCTGTTACAGGTTGTAACAGTTGACATTCTGTGGGAGTTGCCTCTATTGCCATTTAATAGATGTGTAGGTACTGAACAGAATGAAGTCTAAAAGTCAATCACAGAATAAGTCATGGTCCTTTCTTGGCATGTCTATGATGATGCGTATGTGCAAATCCACTTTTTCCACTGAAAGTTGTAGCTAACCCAAAAGCTGTCACCGTACGGCTGGTTAGGGGATTCCATGTTCAATTTTAGATGGGTGTATCTCGTGGGAGGGGGAAGCCTGCCTTCCCTCGCAAGCCTTTTTTAGTCAAAGTTACAGACTTTAGCTTAATAAATGACCTGATGCAAATAATACTCTTTTTTTAAACCCCTCCCTTGGCCCTCAGTCTGGCCTGACTCCACCCCTCTTCCTTCAAACGCCTTTCAAAGAAGTTCCACTTATTCTCTGTTGAGGCCTGGTCTACGCTTGAGAATTGCACCATTGCAACTTGCACAAGTGTGATGTGCAGCTACACAGCACTATTGCATAGGTACCCTATCTCAGGTACACACAGTGCAATGGATCGACATACAACTTTCCCTGTAAGTATTGTGGGTCCTGTATAGTATTGCATCTCTCCCACAATGCCCCACACATCTCTGTGGATAATGTACATCATCCATGGTACGTGAGGAACATTTGTGCCTGTTCTGTTGCCTGCTTTGAATAGCTCTGTCTTGCTTGAGGGTCCATAGTCCATCAAAAAGGCAGAGACTTTTCCTTATGACACCTTCACACTTTCAGATTCATGGTGGAGGGTTGCCAGGCCATGGCTAGCAGTTTGAGGGTATTTTGATGAGTGCTGCCACCTATAGGAGGAGGGAAATAAGAGGGTAAAGAACTTAAAATTAAACAATTGTTGAATAAATGAATGAAAATAATAAACTACTTTTTAACTAGGTTTCTCTGTTCTTGTTTTGTTTATTTTTTTGTCTTTTCTCTTTAGCTAAACTAATAATTTCCTTTTCTATTGTGGTTCTCTTTAGGATCCAAGGCTGGAAGTGGTCTACAGAGGATATCTATCCAGGGCTGTCCATGCAACCCAATGAGTGCCACCTACCTCCCCACTTGCTGTATTAGGGCCCCTCTGGGATGGACTGTCTGTGGTCCACAGGGTAATAGGTGAATTTACTTGGAAAATATTTGACTTGGAAAATGTCCTTTAACTAATGATCCATGCCAGTTTTGTCTTTGCAGCTCTCAGGAGGATAGAAAATACTGCTGAGGCTGTACCTCCAATTCTGGGGCAAGCCCTGATAAAGTAATTGTGTGTGTCAGTGTGTCTTTCTGCTAACTGAGCACTGGTTTTTGTCCTGTGTTTTGCAGTGAATCCCAAGAAGCAACTAAAAAACGATTCCTATGTTTTTAAACCAGGCCAGTGCTCTGAGGTGTCAAAGCTGTCACTGAAGGGTAGACAGGGAAAAAAAAAAAAAAACCTAAATATACTGTTGCAGCTGCCACATCTGCATTTTCTGCCCATACAGGCACTGTGTGGGATACAGTCACTCACAATGTGTTAGAACAGCTGTGCACTGTTAAGACATTGTGTGTAGTTTTAAAGCTGTATGGAGGGAGTTGCCAACATTTTGAATTGTAGACAAGCCTTTGGGGAGACATAAGTGCCTCAGAACTGCTGGTGCAAGGGGATAGTGAGGTAATAGTATAACTCTATTACACCACCCTACGTGCACTGCACCGCACCTTAACTCTTTGTTGAAATATAGGCTAGAATCCTGTCTTTTCAGAAAGCATTAGCCAGTTAAAGCTCTGGGCTTTTGTATGTATGTACCCTGATAAGTCCAGGTTAATAGTTCCCAGTCAACTCCCAAGGGAGAGCACCGTATACTTTCTTAGTAAAACAAACACATAATGCTCACATAAAACATTATCAATAGTATAAAATGTTGTAAATATTTGTAATACTGTACTATGAACAACTTTTAAACAAAAGCTGTTAGGCTCTAAATCTATTGGTGCTCCTCAGGCAGACTTCCTGCCTTTACTGCTGTTACATATATTCAAATATAAGTTCCAACATAACATCTACACTTCTATCCTTTTGCACACACACAAACCCACTGCCCTCTGATGTTCCTTCAGAGATGATTTCTTGGTTTTTATGGAGTGGCCATGCTATGTAGTGTGTGTAGCCCAGACTCTTCACAGCTTGAGAAATGACAGCATCTCAGTCCTTTCAAAATACTGCCAAGCGTAGTCCTGCATCCAGCTGCTGAGTCCCCAGGGCTGTCTTTAATTCCTGTGTTTACAGCTTTCTTCCCCCTTCACCTCCCACAGGCTCAGCTCTTAAATGGTAACTGGGTGTGACCCACCAGGAAGATTGTCCACAGTGAAAACTCATTCAACAGTTTCAGAAGCAGCTACTGAGTTTTTCTAGAAACTGTTACACTCACACCCTGTTTCTGGATATTTCTGGGCCCTTTTAGCTGAGTTGTGTTGTCTTGGCCTGCCCTCCACACCTGTGCAGAGAGATGATATTCCAGCTACCATCCATGTCCCCTTCCCACTGCTTCTTTACCTTTCTTTGGGCCAAATGCTGCAGTTAAAGCATGTGGATTATATTGGCATCTGAGAATTGTCTGTGCTACTTGCTCTTTGTTCAAGGCTGAAATTGGTTCACGTGTGTGTGTGATAAAAGCATTCACTCTTGCACGCACAAACAACCATCCCCTCCAGTAAGCAGGTACTGATTTTTGATCATGATTGATCAAAACCCAGTCATTTAATAGATAGTCAATAATGAAGCAAGGGAAAATTCCATGTCTGCCTACTGGATGTAGTTGGTTATGTAAATAATTATATAGTGATACACTGCTATGCGCATGTAGTGGTTTGTATAGTGCACAAATACACATACAGTCAGCCTTCATGTGTCAAGCTGAGTGACTATTTTGTGTCCAGGCTCTGCCTATTGTTGTTTATTCCATGAACTGGGAATAGCAGTGTATAAATGTATTGTGCTAGATCATCCAGACTGACTTAAATGATGGCTCCTGAATTCACTTAAAATAAAGGAGTCGTTTAGACATTCCTTCAGCTAAACAAACTGTAGAGGAAAGGCTGTTCCTATGTGGACTGGAACGCATTAGCCAAAACACTGTGTGCAGAGTGGTGCTCACAAAACATTACACAAGCCTGTGTAATCAGGCTTGATGAGGGCTCTTCTCAAAGCTGACTCCTGCAAAGAAGTTTAATAACCTATGGTCATTTACATAGCTAAATTTCAAACAACCCTGCGTAGCCCTCAAAACACATCCATTGCTCTCCAAACCCACCACATAATCATGTTATCACCCTCATTGCCCACCTGTTCTCTGTGTGAAGTCATCTCTTCCTGCTTGTTCTCTTCTTGACTTAGACCTGACCCTGCAACTGACTGTGCAATATGCTCTGTTTCAAAATTAAGACCTGTTTACAGGACAGTAGTCTATAATGGGAGCTATTCTTCTAGATTAGTATTTTTTGCTAATTGAATGCTCAAGTTAACATTAGAAAAGTGGCTATACTGGTCATTCAAAGTAAACTTTTCAGAGCCTATTTTAATGTACTTTCAGCATCAGTAAGCTATTAACATGATTTCATAGGTTTCTTGTGTATAGGCCTTGAACTTGGTTCTGTTATGTAGAGTAATAGCCCTCACATACCCCTGGTCCCCTTGTGACTAAGAATATCCCTAACCAGCTTAATACTGGAAAGTGGGTAAGTTTCTTTTTAAATATAAGAAAGGTTCATTAGAGTAGTTTACCACAGGGGGGAATCAGTCATGATTTCATATACTTATCGTAAAGATATATTTTTAAAACTTACCATCCCTACCACCGCAGGTCAATACTTCTTTAAACTACATATTAAAAAAATATAGCTAATATAAAAGAAGATAGTATGCGGTAGCATTTGATTTAAAACCTCCACCTATAGCCACAAAAATGCAAGGCATCAGACAAACTTCAGACTTCTGTTTCAGTGCTTCTATAGTATCTCACACACAGTGTTCATCACACTAATTGTTACAATGCACAATCAGTACATGTATTTCTCCCTCCTATTTACAGGCTTGTTAGCATAATACCCAGGGGATATATACTCCTGGAGAGCTGCTGTACTCCCAGCATGAAGCAAAACTTCCCCAAACATACCTAATCTACATCCCCACTGATTTACCTGAGCAAGGGAAAAGATGTCCTATTTAAAGAGACAACCATATCTAGCCCACCACCCTCTTTTTTTATTTTGTACTGATTCTGTCCATGATTTAAAAATGTAGTCAATCATGTTGTTGTGTCTTAACCTGCCTTTTCCTCGTAAGAGCAGGAAGTACAATTCAGACAATCTCTACTCAAAACCCCACGTGTACTTCAGTCATGACTGTGATATTTATAATAATTTGTATCATGATAAAGCCCAAAGTCCCCAAGGAGACTCATTGTGCTAGGCAATGTGCATACATAATGCCCCAAGAGCTTACTGTCTAAGTATATGACAGGCAACAGGTGGATACACCAAGCAGAATGGGGGAAGCACAAAGCAGTGGTGAGACAGTTACAAACACCAGCTTTCCTAAAGTGATTTGAAAGCATCATGAAAGAGGGTGGGATTTGAAAGATAACAATGTAGTGGTGGCTACTTAATCTAATTCATACTCTGTATTTAACTAGCCCATTTAATCTAGGGTGACCAGATGTCCCAGTTTTTGGGTCTTTTTCTTATATAGGCTCCTATTACTCCCCACCCCCTCTCCTGATTTTTCACACTTGCTGTCTGGTCACCCTAATTTCATCCGAAGATCTAAAAGCATAGGAAGGCCGTGGAAGTTGTCATAGCAACATGGTGATAGGAAGTGTTACTATTGTAGTACTTTGAATTCTCACATTAAATCATTGATCTTACAGTGAAGGATTTGTTACTTCTCCTTTCTGAAATGAGAACCCTTGCTGGTATGAGTGAGGCAGGTTACTTGGAATTTCCCTTGCCTTTTTTTTCTTTTTTTAAGCAGATCTGTAGAAACCACAGGAAGTGGAAGTTTTTTTTTTTTAACAAAAAAGTACCATAAAACATAGGTAACTGATGCCTCTTGAATCACAGGTCTTATTCTTCTAGCAAGTTTTATTCTTAGACACAACTGTGAATTTTTTATACCAAGAGAGTTCATTTTCCAAATCACTGTGGAGGGAAGTTACATATACGTACGTGTGAAAGGAGAACTAAAAAGCTTTTAGTGAGGAGTGAATTTTGCTAATAACTAAACAGTACAGATTATTGTCTCCAGGATTGTTCTTTTTAGGACCTCACTTATACAAGGCAGTCAGCATACTTCAGGGTAGTGAGGACTAGCCGGGCACCACCATATTGCTTTGTGGTCTGACGCCCTCCATTGTTGATGAGGTTAGTCCAATGGCTAGTTCTTCACAATGTCTGTCCCTTGACTGAAATCTGTCATTCCTAGGTTGAACATGAGCCAACTGCTCATCATCCATCTGTTGTGAAAGGAGAATGGTGGGCTCTGTGATGTTACGCTCCATAATGTTTTATGGAAATATGCTTATGAGTGTAAATATGATGTAACTGGAATATGCTTTATGTAAGTCATCATTACAAAGCTTACAATCTACTGACTGTGTTCATCCTATATGTATGTACATATCATTCTCGTATCTGAAGCTAGAAAGATAAAGTATAACTCTGAGGTACTATTGTAATTATGCAAAGTGTGGGCCATTGATGATGATTTAGAACAGGAGTAGGCAACCTGTGGCATGCGTGCCAAAGGCAGCACACAAGCTGATTTTCAGTGGCACTCTCACTGCCTGGGTCCTGGCCACCGGTCCGGGGGGCTCTGCATTTTAATTTAATTTTAAATGAAGCTTCTTAAACATTTTAAAAATCTTATTTACTTTACATACAACAATAGTTTAGTTATATATTATAGACTTATAGAAAGATACCACCTAAAAACATTAACATGCATTACTGGCACACGAAACCTTAAATTAGAGTGAATAAATGAAGACTCGGCACACCACTTCTCAAGGGTTGCTGACCCCTGATTTAGAATCTTGGTGGCTCTCATTGACTAGGACAATTGGTTGTAAATGGCTCTGTTTACTTGCAAGCCTTCCTGTGTTCAGGTAAGCCAGCCCAGGAAGAATGGTGGAATCCATCTTAAACCTGGTGCTTTTCCATTTAGAAGAAGGGGTGGGGATCCAGAGAGACAAAAGATTCCTGCCTTGTGCCAAACTTATAAAAGGGGGTCAAAGAGAACAGGTCCCAGTCATGTGAAATCCCCTGCTTTTCACCTAAAATGTCTGCTGGAACTAACAAGGACTGTACTGGAAAAAAAGATTCGGCCCAGACTAGGAAGGAGTCTAGTCTGTGAAAGAAGCTTATTGGAACAACTCTGAGGGTGAGATTTACCTGTATTCAGTTTCTTAATGTATTAGGCTTAGACTTGCTTTATGTTGCATGGTGACTTACTTTGTTCTGTCTATTATTACTTGAAACCACTTAAATCCTACTTATTATACTTAATAAAATCACTTGTGTTTATTAATTAACCTAGAGTAAGTGATTAATACCTGGGGAGCAAACAGTTGTGCTTATCTCTCTATCTATGTTATAGAGGGTGGACAATGTAAGAGTTTACCCTGTATAAGCTTTACACAGAGTAAAACGGAATTTTTTGGGGTTTGGAATCCCATTGGGAACTGGGTGTCTGGGTGCTGGAGATAGGTGACCTGCTGAGCAATTTTTGGTTAAAGTCTGCAGCTTTAGGGGCATGAACCAGACCTGGGTCTGTGTTGCAGCAGGCTAACTAGTCTGGCTCAACAAGGCAGGGTTCTGGAGTCCCAAGCTGACAGGGTAAACGGGCTCAGCACGTTAGGTGACAGTCCCAAAGGGGTGTCTGACAAAACACATCACAGGCCCATCCAGTTATTCGGATGTCATTGTGAAGGCAAAGGCTGCATCAGTGAAGGAATTGTGAAACCGAGAATTATTGGCATAGTGGAGTCATGGAAGTTTGTGGAATGTCATGATTTCTCACTGTCAGGGTGACAAGGAAAAGGTGCTTATCATAACTCTGTGTAATAGGAGTGAAAGGATCCAGTGTAGTCCTGCCGATTTCAGCCCATAAAAATCTCACAAGTGTCATCAGCATCATACAATCTTACCAAAGTCTGCTGAGAGATCTAGTGATATCAGCACATCAGTCAGAAGAAAGTCACCCTTCAGCACTGGCAGGACCTCTGCCATGCCTTGGTGTGAAATCTTCTTGTGAAAGATCCAAGCTGATACACTGTGTCCAGTAGCTGCACAAGGGGACAAGACCCACTGTGAGAGGCTGCCTGGAGGATTTCCATCACTACTCCATGGTAATTAAGGTTAAAAGTGTGAATGTTCTAAAACAGCTTGTTTTAAAGCTAGAACGCAATCGGACTTTGGTATTTTAGAATAATGCTTGTGCATGTTCTTGTGATAATCACCTGGCTTGTGTTCAGCTCTTCCTGAGCTGATGATTTCTGCACGTTTCTTCTTTTGATGCATTCTTCCTCCTCCAAAGGTTTATTGGAGCATAAATGTAAGACACACCCCCACACACTTGCCCTACAACACTCTTATGTTCAGTTACATGAGGGGGAAATAATCATGCAGCATCCAGCAATGGAAATCGACATTAAACAAGAAACAGAAACATCAACTGGAACATTCATTTCCTCTCCCTGTCCTCACCCCCCTTTTTGTTTTTGTTTTGTTTTTGAGTGGAACTATAGAAAGGCCCTTGACTGAGGACTTCATATGTTGCTTGCTTCTGTAATGAGCCATCCATCTGTGGAGGTTTTGATGCTGCTCGCATCCCCAAGCCCTGTGTTGGAGGGCCTAAGTTGAGGTGGAATGGCTGTCCAGGTAGGTTCATAGAATATCAGGGTTGGAAGAGACCTCAGGAGGTCATCTAGTCCAACCCCCTGCTCAAAGCAGGACCAATCCACAAAGCAGGTTGTCAAAATCTGGGAGGAGGGGCAGAGTGGGCACCTTTGCTGCAGGAGTGACTGTTGTGCGCTGTTGGGAGAAGGGATCGATTTGTGATGAGGTCAGTCAAGTATGATCAAAGGCAGCGTTTGCACTTCTTGGCAGGCTAAGAACACTACCAAACAGGGGCCCGGGAAGGACAGACAACATTACCCACACTACACTGCAAAACAATTAATAAGGTGGTGCAGCTTAGTGCAGCACTAAGTACTATGTGGGATGGGATATGCCCAAGAAGTCTTAGCAGTTCACCCACGTTAGTTCAGCACCAGTGTAGATGAGGCTATACAGGTATGACTTGTGTGGCTTACAAGTGTGGACGCTCCACTGGGCTAGGCTAACCCCGGTGCCCACAGCTGGGTTAACTCCCACAGTGAAAATGTACCTGTAGCCTGTCGTCTCAGTGAGAGAGGATGGAATTGCAAGGAAAGGAGGTTGGGGTAAAAGGAGGGGCTTTGCTTGACACAGGTTGGTGACTCTCTGGTTTAAAAAAAAAAAGTGGGGGAGACAAAGGCAGAAGAGTAGATTCCCATTTAGAAACCCCTGCCATCTTGTGCACATGTGGCTACATCAAAGATTATCTTTAGCTTCCCACAGTAATGCTGTCTCCAGGTGAAAGGAGACCCAGCTACACATTTGCTTGGTTGTAATGGCCAGTGCCTACTATCCTGATGCCCATGATGGTCTCCATGGTAGAGGGAAAAGGTAAGTACTTTTGCTTTTATCACGGCTGTGGAATGGAATTTTTATGTACCTGAAAACATTGGTTCTGCCTTGGCTTTTTGCTCTTGTCACTCAGGTTTCTTTTCTTCTAGTTTAATTTGTTGTGGAGCTTCAGAAAACCATGGTGCTCTGCGAGGGGAGCGGTGGGAGAGGGCATGGTTAGGGACTAGTGCATAGCACTGTTCTCAGAATACAGTCCGTGTTTCACCGTATTATCATCTCTGTGGCCTGTTGGTCTAGTGTGGTTTTCCCTGAGGATGCATTTGAATTTAACTACATTCATGAGAGGATCCAAGATTGCAGGGCCATCATTCACTTTGGGCGCTTGCCTTTTTATGTAGGAAGGTAGCAGTCTATCTCACACTAACGAGTAATTCACAGATTTTAAGGCCTCAAGCAACCATTATGACCATCTAGTGTGACCTTTCGCATGTCACAGACCATATGATTTTACCCATGTAATCCCTGTGTTCACTCCCATTTCACATAGCTATAGGGCAGCAGCATGCCCACCTCAAAGCATAGGAATGAATATTGTGATCAAGTGAGATAGACGGGTTTGTACCATTGCATCAGATGTGTTGTGGTTTATTATTTTTATATCTGTTTTGCTAACTACAGGAGCTGTTAATCATTAACAAAAGATGTCAGTGCTTCAATAATATCTTTAAAATGAATTAAATGCCAACAACCCAGCACTGCTGTACAACCACACCAGAAACAAGTGTCGGCGGGACACTGGTGGATGGAGGGGAGGGGGAAGACAGGCAATCAGAACTCCCTTTCAAAGGCTTATATTTGGATTTATTGCAGCATAAGCCACCCCACTCCAGTATACCTTGTGGGCATAAAAAAGCTAACTGCCTGGAGCTGAGAAGCCTTTGCTATTGGAAGCTTTTAAGTCCACACTTATCCAGTATGGAGTTTCTTGCACACCTTTCACTGAAATATATGTTGCTGTTCACTCTCATGGATAGGACCCTTGTACAAAACGAACGAGTGTTCTGATTCAGGCAGGGCTTGGGAGTAAGAAGCTTTTGCAGGTGAATATCCTCAACTTCAGCAGAATCTAAGCTCTAAGAAAAAGATACTACCTCTTTCAGATGTTTATAACCTTCCATACGTAAACCAAGAGGATACTGCTGCAGTCCTATCTTCAGGAGTCTACAGTGAGGCAGCTCTGGTGCTTCTATACCTGCTCATAGCTTTACCTAACTGCAGTAGAGTGAAAACTGAATGCCTTGTCAATTTTTCCCTTCTGCTGTTCAGAACCCTGGGAAAGCAGTGAAACAAAAATCATCCAGGATATGCATTGTTAGTACTTAGGAAGCTATGAGAAGTAGACACTGGAGGTTTTTTGTAAGGCGGACCCCAAAAGGGAGGCAGGTTAAGGGATAGATTCCTTCTCAAAGGTTTCGCCTAGGTTGGCACACGTACTCAGTTGTCAGCTGTATACATGCTCACGCATGCTCCTCTAACCCATTTCTGGATGAAAGACATGGAGCAGCTCCTTATTGTGGACACATGGTTATGCAGTGGAGTAGGCCATCAGCGAGATGCTAGCTGGAATGTGGGCAGAACTTTCTGACAGGTCAAAGACAGCTGACATTGAGTCAATAACAATTCATTCAGCTTACAGGGTACAGATATGTTGAATGATGGTATTGCCATGATATGCTCTTGGGAGGGGAAAAAGAAGCATGATGTGGTGGGATCACATTGTTTTGGAAACGTGGACTGACCAGCAGTGACTTCAGAAGTTCCAAATGTGGAAAGAGCCCTTCGTGGAGCTTTGTGAGAAGCTTGCACCATACCTCCAGCGACAGAACACTTGGTTAAGGAAGCCATACTAGTGTAGAAATGGGTGGCTGTTGCCCTGTGGAAGCTGGCAACACTAGACAGTTATAGGTCTTCTACAAACCACTTTGGGGTTGGACCACTCCACTGTGTTGAGGTTGCGCAGGTTTGGAAGGCAATTAATACTGATCTACCCAGGGGTTGTTGCCATAGGAAAAGTTCCAGAAATAATATCTGGATTGGACAGGATGTGGTTTTGAACTATGCAGGGGCCATCAATGGCACTCGTATCCCAATAATTTGTCTACTACAAAGGGCAAGTGAGTATATGAATCAGTAAGGTTACTCTTCACTCCTTCTACAAGACTCAGTGGATCACAGAGGCAGATTCATGAGTACAGATGTGGGAAATAGCAAAAAGGTTCATGAGGCCAGGGTACTGAGAAGATCAGGACTGTACTTGATGGGAGGAGAAGGGACTTTATTCCTCCATATGCTATTGTTCTCAATGGGGTGTGTGCCAACTGTCATTGTGGGGGACCTCACATGCCCACTCCTAACTTGGCTCATGCAGCTGTATTCTGATGTCAATGGCCCTCAAAGAAAGGAATTCAGTTAGAAGCTCAGTAACTGAGAGTGGTTGTGGAGCGCATGTTTGGTAGACTGAAATAGCGTTGTGACTGGTGATCTGGATGAGTGCATAGGCAATGTGGCAAAAGCCATTTGTATAATCATCGCCAGCTGCACGCTCCATAATGTTTGAGGGTAAAGAGGAGTGCTTCCACCTTGAGCAGGCTCAGGACAAGTCTCCGGATCCTACTTGTGCATACTGGTCCCGGTTCCCAACAGGCAAGGGACATCAGGGATGATGTCTTCTGCCTTTTTGTGCCAAGATGTGTCCACATCCATCTGCCTGTGCTGAGGGACATCATCACACCCTCCACAGCTGCTGGAAAAACGCGAGGGACTATTGGCACATACTTGTGGGGCTACATCTTTGTGAGGGTTTCTTCCCCTTAGCCATTTGTTCCATTGCACATCATAAAGACAATTGTAACAGGGCTCCTCCACTGGGTTGGGTTAGTGTGGAGGGTGCCATCCAAGACATAATGCAGGTATTGGGCAATGCTTTTGTCTTCACTATTCACACTTGTTTACAAACCTTTTATGGGGAGTACTCCATCTCTCGGTGGCCTTATCTCTGTTTGCTTGGAGGGGGCAGGCCGGGTATGCAGCCATTTCTTTTAAATCAGTCTGTCAGCCCTGCTAATTGCACTTAGCAGCTGTTATGGAGCACTAATCCCTACTAAAATTGAAGACACCGTAAAAAAATTGGTAATCTTTTCAAGGGAGAAGAGAACTATTGTGACTAAAGTTTCTTCAGACAACCAAAGTGTTCAGTTCCTTTCCCCTTCCTGAACCTAACCCCCCACCAGCTTCTGTTTGTAAGAGGATGGTCATACGAGGAGGAGGAGACACACTGAAACTGTAATCTTTCAAGGGACGAAAGACAGGCTAGCTGCTACTAACTTTAGACAAACTGTACATTTTCTACAACTGTCTCATTTCCAACCAAAACCTTTCTAACCTGCCCCTCCCCTCCCCTCTCCCTGCTTTTTGACCCTGGGATCATCACTGCCTAATAGTGGTTCAACAGAAATCAAAACCATTGATTTATAGCTGTCTCTTGCTGGGGGACCAGTTTGGGGTGGGATGGAGTGGGGAAAGTTGGAGGAGTCTGGTAAGGGGATGGGGTGTGACAGTGCTTCAGCAAGGCAGTCTAAACTCACAGTGAACATAGCAGTGCATGGCATTTTATTATGGGAGGAAAAGTCAGTGCACAGTGCTTCAAATGTCCTGGGTCATAAAATCAGGTATGTAGCACCAGAGCAAGAGGGGATATTGGAGGTATGGTGGGGTCCACTGTAACTTACCGTGGGTTCTGATTCCTACTGTGGCTTGAGGTCCATGGGGACAGGGGAGTGCTTCCTCAACCGGTTCCTCTGGGTACAGGTGTGAAATCACATGCTGCTGCTCCTCCTCCTGTCTTTCAGGGTATCCTTCATGGTCCCCGCTGCCTCCTCACCTTGACCCTCATAATGCCGGTGGGGTTAAGGAGGGGGTTGTGAGCCACTTCAGGTTCTGTATTGCATCCAGTCAGGCTCCTCATAGAAGGGGCATATATGACAAGCCTTCCCAGAATGACTGTTGGAGTCTTTCACCCTTGTACAGGAGCCTCATGTGCTCCATGCGTTTCTAGCACTGGGCTGGAGTCTGATAATTGCCTGCCTGCTCCATCCTCTGTGAAACCTCCCATTGCACGTGTATATTCCTGCTTCTCCACGAGGAAGCATGGAGGACGGCGTACTCCAACCACACACTATCAGCACCTGGGTGTATTAGCAAGCCAGGCAGCTGTATTGGTCTGTAAAGAGTACAATGGAAAGCTGGTCTCATGTGATCAGTGCAGCTTGCTACCACCAGTGAAAATGGGGGATAGGGACCTTTGTAGATTAGGTAAGGTTCAGGAAGAAAAGGGTTCAGTGCATTGAGGGAATGGAGGTGGAGGTCTATTGAAATTTGAGTTCTGGTACACTCCCCTTACACCCATCCACACTGCAGCCTAGCATGGGTATGCCACAGGCATATTTATCCACTCCCCTCATGCATGCTAGCTTACTCACCCATGCTTTTGGGGTTTAGGTGTGGGCAATAGGGGGGTTCTGGCACAATCACACACGTAGATATGTGTACAGTCACTAGTGTTGATATACCCTTTGTGGGTTCATACTTACCAAACACTTACCAGCCAGAAGCTTGATAACCCCTAAGGCTATGTCTACACTGGAGACATTACAGTGACACAGCTGTACCACTGCAGCTGTGCTACTGTAAGGTCCCATGTAGCTGCTCTCTGCGGACAGAAGAGAGTTCTCTTGTCGGCATAATTAAACCATCCCCCATGAGCGGCAGTAGCTATATTGGCAGGAGAGCATCTCCCAGTGACATTGCAATGTCCACACCGACATTTCTGTTGATGCAACTTATGCCGGTCAGGGATGTGTGTCCCCCACCCTGACTGACAAAAGTGCTACTATAGACATAACCTAAATAGCATCCAGGGACAGCATGTGGGTGAGACCTCAGCAGGGAAGGTTCTAGATTAACATCTGTGACAAGCAACCCCGATTCCACACATTAGCAACACCCTGATTCCTGAGAGTGCTGCAGCCTGAAGACAACTGCAGGCCCAGCTGAGGGTAATTATATGCTTTCTGTTGGTGGGATTGTGAGCACCTGGGCAGCAATTACTAGACTAACAAGGTAATAGGGAGAACAGAAGGGGAGTAAACAGGAAGCAATGGTAACTCAGAAGGTGAGCCTGGGCTGAGGAGTGAGGGCTGCAGAGAAACCTATTCTTGCTGTAAGCCTGCAATTCATGGTATAACTATGTAAGAACACACACACACCCCTCTCTCTTGCTGAAAGATAAATAGTCCGGTGCATGTTTCTGATTGTGAACCCACCTGAACTGGCCACGCAGTGCAGATAACTGGCTAGAGACAGAGGTGCCCTCTGAGTCATGCCAAACCTGTGGGGAAAAATGCAGAAATTGGGCATGTTATTGGTTTAATTCGCTTGTGAGTTGCTTGTTGGCTAGTTTTTGGCTTGTTTCTTTTTTTTGATCGGCTCCTGGCAAGCAGGGGCAAGTGGCAGGGGGAAGAGT
The DNA here is from genome assembly GCF_025201925.1 of Gopherus flavomarginatus. Lineage (NCBI taxonomy): Eukaryota > Metazoa > Chordata > Testudines > Testudinidae > Gopherus > Gopherus flavomarginatus. The sequence goes on along the minus strand of NC_066619.1, from coordinate 266,612,973 downwards.
CAGGGGTGCACAGTGGACCCCCCCAGACCCAGACTGCAGGCCGGGGGGGGTGGGATGTCCAGTCAGATAGGATGTGGGGGTTCTTAGGAATTGGTTTATTTTGGCCTTGTTTTGAAATGGGATTAGCTTGATGTCTGGCTTATTATGGAAATCAGGGTACTTATTTACCACATGAAAGTTGGCAACTGTACGACCTGTGAAGGCTTGGCCGGGAGCAGTAACTCCCTCAGCTGAGAATACCTGAGGTGGGACCTGCGCAAAAGCAGGAGATCTGGGCACCATGAATGAGATGCTGTGCTGGCTGGTGGAATAACAGGAGATGCAGCAGACAGAGGCAAGCAATACTGAATTGGCAGGCGGACCAGCAACAAACTTTGTCAGAATTCGTCAAGGAGCAGGCCCAGGTATAGTAACAGATCCTGCAGAGGTGAGTGCCAGTGAGGGGACTGGAAATGAAACAGTGGGTCTAGGACTCTGTAAGATGGCCCAGGGTGATGAGCCTGGTGCCTTTTTGTGAACATTTGAACAGATATCCAGGAGGAGCAATGCCTGGACAAGACACAGGGTACAGAACCAGTTGACAGGAGCGGGAGAGAAAGAGAGCAGGACATTGACATGGAGGCCTTCGTGGGCAAACCCACCCCAAACAAGGGGCAGAGGAGGAGAGGGATCCAGAAATTGCGGCTCTGGAGGGACAATTCAGCCAGACCTGTCAGAAGTGACTGATGCAATGATTTATGTGTAGGGCCCTTCATTTTCATCTTATTTAATTTTTCCTGGGAATTTATTGGGGGTGGTGTAGTAATAAGAGGTGAAAACTGGTGGAAAAAACTATTAATTTTTCTGGGTAAATATCAGGGTTTATTTTGGTGGATGGAAGGACAAGGGAAAAAAAGCATTTAGTAGATTAATGCTTTGATAAATGTAATTCAATGTGGTTTGCTGCAGAACTAAAACAGAACTCAAAACACATCTCTGAATTTAAGAAAACAATATAGCTCTAATCTCCACATAAAACTTTTCATTTGAATAAGTTGTAGACTGACCTATTAGTCTATAAATATTTACATTTAATAATTACTGACATTGCAGCAGCCTGAAGAAGGCTGCAGGCCCATCTGAAGCCAATTATACACTTCCTGTTGGAAGGATTGAGAGCACCTGGGCAGCAATTGCTGGGCTAACAAGGTAACTGGGAGAATGTAAGAGAGGGAAAAAGCAAGCAAGGGCAGCTCAGTAAGAACCTCACATGGTGAGCCTGGGCTGAAGAGTGAGGGCTGTAGGGAAACCTATGCTTGCTGTAAGCCCACAGTGCACGGTATTACTGTGTAAGAGAATAAATACACACCTTGGTGAAAGAAACAGCCCAGTGTGTGTTTGACTGTAAAACCACCTGAACTGACTGGGCACTGGTTCACTGGATAGTGACAGAGGGGCCCTGTGACAGCATCTCATCTGGACAGTGTCTCCTTCCCTTCAGTCTCTTATTACTAGTTGTGAGATACCTAGTATCTCCAAGTGCTGTGATGGGCATATGACAACAGTTAATAGGACATTGGGGCGGGGGGGGGGAGAGAGAGAGGAAAAACAGACAAGTACGGTACAGCAAGGAGAAAGACAATGTCAGACAAGCTGTACTCTGACCTGTTAAAGGAAATGGGGATAAGTGGAGAGGAATGAAGTGAAGCAAGGTAAGTAATGATATGCAAAACGCACACTATACAGTACCGAATAATGATCCTTTAATTTGGAGACAGCCTGCTGGTGCAGGGTTTTTCCCCTACCCACTTTACTTAGACTCCAGCCTTGTCATAGTGAGGTACATTTTTTCTAAGCCCAAGCTCTATATCTGTTAGGTACTTAGATGGCCCCCACTGCCACAGTAGCTCAGCACCTCACATTCTTTACTCTTTAGTCTCAAGAGCCCTGTGAGGTACGGAATGCTATTTTCTCTTTTACAGATGGGAAACTGAGGCACAGGAGGTAAGTAACTTGTACAAGTTCCTCAGTCTGTGGCATGGAAGGAATTGATCGTGGGAGACAACCTAGTTCCCAAACGAGCACCTTAACCCCAGGCTCATTCTTCCTCTTCAATTACTTACACTATTTTCCAAGAGTAAGTGCTATGATAAGGAATCTATTTTATGTAACAGCGGCTTATGTATAAAGTAATGTGGCAACTCTTATTTGAAGCCAGAAATTAAGTCCAGCTGCATTTAGACTATTTTCCACTGAAGTAGATTACTAACCCAGTAAAAGCAACTACACCCCCAGTATTTTATTATAAAAATAAAAGTTTGACAATTTAAAAATATTTGTATACAAACTGTATAAAGACATGTACAGTCACTTTCTAGCACAGAAGAAAATAATAAGTACAATCCTTGTGCAATATGTTTCAGTGCAAAAAGAGAGGGTTTAGATCAGAGTAACTAGTACCTTAACATTTTCCTCACATTCAATGCAAGTGATAAATAAAAACTCTGTCAGACAGAGACATGACTGATTTCATTCTGTTGTATTCAAATGCCTAACAGACTCAAGGTATTGACAAATGAGATGTCTCTATTCAACTGTACCCCAGATATGGCACAGTGAAGCTTTTCCCCCCTACCTTACCTTTTTTGCCACTCTTCCCTATATGGCTGTGTCTGTGAAAAGGAAGGTATCCAGATTTCAAATCCAGTTAAGATACTGTCACTCTTTACCCTTTTTAAATATTTCAGATTGCCACAAGTACAAAGAATCAGACTTTTGCTTGTAAGTCTGTCTGCTCTAGCCCATCCAGCACTTTTGGCTTGTAGCAGGTTTGCATCTGCTAAACTCATATTTGTTGGAGTGTTAATTTGTATATTTCCATTCTTTGCAAAATGGCTTGATTTATGTTGAGATCTCTGGTGCAGTCCAACAGCTGGTGGAATGAAGTAAGAGGTAGAAATTTCTCATCGTGCTGGTTCCTAACATCCCACATTATGGCCATTTAAAATGAATTATTTCATATTTTTTTTTTGCCCTTATTGTAGATTAGTAACCAACTTCTTTCACTCAGCTGTCCTCAAATAAGTTTTGGCATCAAATTTCTCTAAGCACTAAATTTATGCTTAGATAAGTCAGTCAAACATCCAAACTGGATGATAAATATTAAAAATAACCAACATTAATTGGTACTGTAGTATACATCTCAAAGTGCTGTTTTCTTAGTATCAAGTAGTGGTTGATTTGATATTTGATTGCACTTCTCAGGTCAGATTATTGACAACATTCAGTAACATGTCTGAGAAATTCATCACTGAGTTCATCATTGAAGAACCTCATGCAATGAGGACACTGAAGTTCACCCTGTCCTCTTCTCTCTGACCCTGAACTCCCACTGTCTGTGCGTGTAGCAGGTTGTTCAGATTGTGAACCTGTTCTCCTCACGCCTGGCTGGGCTTGGCTGTTGCCCAGTAGATGTTCGACATTTGTCTGTACATACACACGATGATTTTGGTTCCCAGTGTGAACTCTAACATGACCAGTTGTGTCTCTTGATTCCTAGAAAATTAAAATAATCAATATCAGAAAAATCCAATTTTGAGCCCAAAAGGGTTATCTAAAGTTCTAGTGTTGACAATATTTTGATAAGGCTGACAAGATCCAAAAGGTGATGCAACTGAAACTCAAAGCAATCAGAGACTGAAAGGTGATTAAGTTCCAAACAACCATAAGACCTACATAAAATAAGTGATTGGGGGTCAAGTATCATACGTGCAACAATAACTGATAAAAAACAAGCAAGTTCCACCTATTCCCTCTTTGTACTGAACTGGTACAGTGTCTAAATCCATGAGAAGAAATAATATTTCCAGTTGTGCTGATTCAATACAGAAGGGAAACTGGGACTAATAGGAGGCATTATATAAATAGGAGAAGACAACTCCTAATTCCTCTAGAACTGAAGTTCTGAAATACGGGTATGGGATTTAGCAGTTACAGCTCTGACACCTCTGAATTTAAGATATTTGAACTAAAAACTGTCCATGATTTATTGGTATGTTTTGGAGGTTTTTGTTGGTTTGGGGTGCATCTGATTTTCGGGTTGAGTTTCTCTTCTTAATGAAAACAACTTGGTTTAATATCTTGCCTTCCTAGATTCCTTTACCTGTCTCCTGGTTAGCTGGTGCTGTAGACAAGCGACTTCTGCCTGAAGTTCCTGTATTTTACTTTGTGCGCGCTCTCGATCTGCTCTTTCAGAGGTGAAATCATCCTTGTAAACAAGTACCTGAAAATCAGTCGTTTAAATACATTAGCCATTTACTGAGAGTGGTGAGTTAGCAGAGGTCATCGTTTGTGAACGAATTATATCGATTCGCCCATCTCTAATATTTAAACTAATACTCCATAAAATTGGCTCAGAGTGCAGGTGGTATTTTCTACAGTATGTCTGCACTTAACAGTACTAGATATACAGAATTTACCAAAATAACTTTATTTTCCTCCAACACAAAATATCAGTATCACAAAATTCCTCCAGTACTGAATTTTACTTGCAAGTGTGTGTGCCCCTTTGTGCTGCTGCCACCTTTGCAATTTGCACAGACACCCTATGTCCAAGTGCCAAATCAGAAAAATCAATTTAAAGTTAATAATTCAATGAACTTTTCTCCCATCTTTTGCTGAGAAAATCTTAATTCCTAAATCAAGCAAATCTGATCAAAGAGTAGATCTAATGACCTGTTGCTCCAGCATTTGTACACGCTCACGATCTCCATCTTTAGCCTTCTTCACATCCTCTAACTCTCGCTTTACTTTAATACATTCATTCATTTTTTCTTCCAATAATTTGTTCAACCGAGAAATCTCCTTCTGCATCAGCTCTGAATTTCTTTGCTGTTGTTCGGGTTGAGACTTCAGTTCTTTCAGCTGCAGGTGGAGTCGTTTCACATATTCTTCTCTACTAGCATCATATGCCTGCCACTTTGTATTTAAGTCTTCCACCTGAGAGTACCAGAAAATTCAAAAATAAAAATATACACCTTAAAAGTGTTGCAAGCAAAAGCTTTCAGAGAAGGATTACGGTGAGTGGTGTTGATGTGTTAGGACAGAAACAGATTTCTTAAACATGTTACATTCTGACTCAATTTCTGTGTGTTTAATGGCAGCTAGGTTATATATTGAGGATTTGTATTTGCCAAGGGAACAAAGATTACATGCTAGCTAATATTTTTTATCGAGACTATTCAGGGTCTGCATAAAGGTGCCATTAGGGTTAAGTTAAATTAGGGTTTGTTAGTGGGAATTTTCTGTAGTTGAAAATGTATAATCAAATCCTAATTCTACAAACTAAAAAATGTACTTACATGAAACACTTTTTGTTGTAACTTCCTGTTTTCCTCCTGCAGTTGGCAAATAATTGTTTGGGGTGAAGTTTTATTCTCTGAAAATTGTAGCTGTCAGACAAAGTAAGCGTTACTTTGATTAAAAAAACCACAAACCTCTAAGACGTATTCACAGCTTCATTTTAAAAATAGCACAAATATCCTCCATTTTTCTTCCTTAAGCTATTCAAACATGTTTTGGATTAGCTCATTAAAAGATCAGTTGTTGGTAAGCTTTTTTAAGGAATTAAATTTGCTTTAACATAAGGCAAATAGCCCACCTGAAAAACCACAAAACAAAAACCACCAGCAGCCACAAATACTCATTCATTTTGGCTTGCTGCAACTTTAAGCAAATGAGAACAAAAAATAATAAAGTTGCTTGATAAATTTGTGACCAGAAGTTTTGAGCTTTTGATTTAATTACATGCCTTTGGACATTAAGAAATGTCGTCATCTGTTCAAAAAAAAAAAAAAAAAAAAAAAAACACACACCACCAAAGTACATGAGTAATAAAGCATTTTTGTAAAAAATTCCCTAGAATGAACTAAGACTCACATCTGAATTTCTCTTTGACAGGGAAGTCCCCACTGTACAAGGTAAGCTAATTATTAGACTGAAAACTTACTACTTAGAGAGATGGACATTTCAGTTACACATAAAATATCACACTGCTGAAAATGTCAACTCCCATTAAACAATCTGTTTTTCTTTCCATCCAAGTCAGCCTCCAGCTATTCACACAGTAATATTTTACATTACTGGAGCATCTTTCATCCCAAAGGCTCCCAATGCACTTTACAAATTTAAACTCTCCACAGGGATCATTGAAATTCACAGCTCTTTTAAAAGATTCAGTAACAGCAGCTTAGGACAAGAAGTGAACACTACTTTCATCTGCTTTAAACTTCAAGAAGAATCTTGATGAACAAAATGATTAAAGAATGTCACCACAGCATCTGGTTTAATATCCCATTTCTTATGAGGATTATAATGTATATTAAATTATCAGGAGTTGCCAACTCATGACTGTCATGAATCAACTGATTTTTTTTTTAAAAGTAGTTCCTCATTTTGGGAACAGTAGGGTTTCTCTTGTAAATTTTTGCTATTATTTAAGACTGCCATCTCCCAAGGCTTTCAATGAAACTGAAGTCAGACTGCTATCAGTGAAGTGGGGATTCTTGGTAAGTATTTCTTGGCTATCACTGTAGTATCTAAGCACCTCTCAAACACCACGGAATTTACCTGAGCAAGGCTGTGTGGCTTTATATTACCTCCACTATAGGTAGAAAAGCTAAGTTACAAATGAAATAATTTATCCACAGCCACACACTAGTCTGACAGAGCAAGGAACTGGTTCTGTTTCCTGGTTCCCTGGCCAGTGTTTTAATCCTTCCCCAAGAGAGAGGAATCCTCTTCCACAACCTAACAGCAAGAGTGAGGCCTACATTGTGTGTGCAGGGCTGAATTTTAAATGGGAAATGATCACACACCAAGGCTCAATGAATCAGAAAAAAATTAATGCAAATTTTTAACATCTTATGATATTTAAGACAACTTGATTTTTGTGGTCCAAGGATACATCTACACTGCAGTTAGACACTGGCAGCTGACTAGGACTCACACAGTGGAGTATGTATTTGGGCTTGAGCTGGAGGCTGTGAGATGGAAGGATCTCAGAGCGCTAGAGCTCACAATTAAACAGCCCTTTAGCTTGCACCTCATGAGCTTCAGTCATCTGGCACAGGCCAGCTATGAGTGCCTAACTGCATAGACTAGTGATCCTCAAACTGTGGGTGAGGACCCCAGAGTGGGTTGTGATCCCATTTTAATGGTCACCAGGGCTGGCGTTAGACTTGCTGGGACCCTGGGGCTGAAGTCAAAGCACAAGCCCCACTGCCCAGGGTGGCAGGGCTCAGGGTGCAGCCCCCTCCCCGCTCCAGCCTGGGCTGGAAGCCCTTGGGCTTTGGTTTCCCCACCCCAGGATGGTATGGCTCACGCTTTGGCTTCCCCCAAACAGGGCAGGAGGCTCGAGCTTTGCCCCACCCCTGCAGGTCATGTAGTAATTTTTGTTGTCAGAAGGGGGTCGGTGCAATGAAGTTTGAGAACCCCTGGCACAGACATACCCCCAAGGGCCTCATTTTTGTCTCTTGTCCAAGGAATGTCACCACCAACAGCACAGCACCCTCTAGTGCTCTGCTCTAGTCTCCACTGGTTTACTGAATAGTAAGTGTGTAAACATAATATTAACGCTTTGGGAAAAGATGCTTATGGCACCTACCAAAAGAGGCTCTGACTACTAGAGATAGTTGAGAGATGGCAAAAATGTACATGACATTTGGACAGAAATGATCAAAAACAGCTTCCATCTCTCAATAACAAATACTAACAGTTAAAGTTGTGAGAAGATTCTCCTTTCCTCTTCAGTGTAGCTGAAGAGATTGGGGAAAGTGAGAAATAACTCTTAGAACTATTGCATTAACAGTTGCTTACAATTTAACACTCCTCCCTCCAAATTATTCATGTTGACAGAAAATGTATTAAGTGTACCTGATTGGATCTTTCAATGGGAATATGCTCCACTAAATACCCTCTGTCTTTTCTCTTTTCTTCTAGACATTTTGCCAGCTGCTGACACATTTCTGCTGTGGATGCCAATTTACGTTGAAGTTGGTGAGTTTCATCGGTGAGTGAACGACACAGTACTTCACTTGTGGCCTGGACTTTCTCTCTCTCTGCCAAGCTTCTCTGGAGTTGTAAGATTTCCCTCTCTTTTTCATACTGTGGCTGGCTTATTATCTGCTGTATATCTCTGTCTTTATCTTCTAGTTGCCGATTCAGCTTCTGCACTTCCTAAATATTGGGAGTAAAGTTGAAGTATTTGAGAACACAAAATGAACTTTCACGCCAAGAGGTTTATAAAAGTGAACTCTCTCATCATTGTTTAAGAAAAACTTAAGTCCACTGTTCAGGGATGTCATTAGTACCATATTTTGTTACCATTAAACAAGACCACTCATATAAAAGTCACTTTTCATCAAGTTTTCTGAATGTGGCCTTGGTCTACAATGTCTTTCTAGTTCTCATTTTACATTTTCATGAACATATGGTTATGCACATATCCTAGGTCAGAAAATAGTTGGTATGCAGAAAAGGATTTGCCAATACACTATGAACGGCAGATTGTTTCCAACCTCTTATTTGATATTTCAGGACAATCACTATAGGCTTTTTTTTTTTAAAGGAAAATATTTAATTAGGGTGTTTATCCCACTCTCTCAAAAACATACTACATACTTATACAAGGATGACATTTTATGCACTATAACTTATGCTTCTGATGCAGGCAGCATAGCTAGCTTGTAGTGTGCCAACCACTTTTAGGGTGCAATGAAAGACCTCTGTTTGGCTCTTGTACTCCAGGTGTCCCAAACTATAAGCTGGTAGAAAATAATTTCTTTACGCTATCAGGGACTATAAATTTCATCAAAGCAAATGGTATGCCTGATCCTGAGAGACAGCAAAGATAATTCTACACAGTAACTTGACCAAGAACAGTAATGACAGAGGAACAAACCCCACACAGAATGTGTAACTCTATCCTGGAGTGGGTTATATCTGCCTGACAAACACCTGAGGGATCTGCATTTTCTTAACTTCGGCAATGCTTGTATATCTTGTTGTACCAATAAAGTTTCATGGAATTGGAAGCTCTGTAACATTACCTCCCTTAACACATGGAAGCCCCTCTGAGTGGTTTGAAGAGTTTGGGATTTGTTGGGGTCCAGAGGGCAGCCAATCTCTGGCATCATCATGTACTTAAATTGTAAATGAAATTTAGAGTACCTGTATATTAACACGGACCCAGCGAGCACTAACTTCATATGTTCCCACTTAAATTGTTAGTGGGTGAAAGAAATTGGAGGACAACAGCTGTAAAGAAAGCTGATGGAACATCACTTCCCCCAGAATCTGCTAGTACCAGGGGTAGGCAACCTATGGCACGGGTGCCAAAGGCGGCACGCAAGCTGATTTTCAGCAGCACTCACACCACCCAGGTCCTGGTCACCTGTCCGGTGAGCTCTGCATTTTAATTTAATTTTAAATGAAGCTGCTTAAACATTTTGAAACCTTATTTACTTTACATACAACAATAGTTTAGTTATATATTATAGACTTTTAGAAAGAGACCTTCTAAAAAGGCTAAAATGTATTACTGGCACGTGAAACCTTAAATTAGAGTGAATAAATGAAGACTCTGCACACCACTTCTGAAAGGTTGCCGACCCCTGTGCTAGTATGTCTACACAGCATTTTGGAACAAGCAGGAGTGAGCCTCCCAGCCCAGACATGGGCCGTTGGGGGTGGGGTGGGGGTGAGGAGAGAAAAAGAGATCAGGCCAGTGCTCTTAAAAATAGCTGTCTAGACAGCACTTGGAAGTTGATCTTTACTTAGAGCTGGTGTACTTGGTAACAGCCTTTGTACCCTCAGACACCGAGTGTTTGGCCAACTCCCCTGGCAGAACCAGTCGCACAGTGGTCTGGATCTCCCGAGAAGTGACGGTCGAACGCTTGTTGTAATGCGCCAGATGAGATGCTTCCCCAGTGATACGTTCGAAAATGTCGTTTACAAAAGCGTTCATGATCCCCATGGCCTTAGAAGAAATGCCCGTGTCTGGATGAGCTTGCTTCAACACTTTGTACATGTAAATTGAATAACTTTCCTTCCTAGTTTTTCTGCATTTATCTCCCTTCTTCTGGGTCTTGGTCACAGCCTTCTTAGACCCCTTCTTGGGAGCAGGAGCAGATTTTGCTGGCTCAGGCATTTTAACAGTTAAGTATACCCTCCAACACAACAGGCTCTGAAGCCTAGGGAATGGGGTGGGCTTCAGAGCCCAAGCTCAGCCCAAGCCACAACTTCAAAGAGCCTTCTATACAGCTATTTTTAAAGTGCTAGCACAAGCCCTGCTAACATAAGTCTGTGGACCCAGGCTGGAAGGTTCACTCCTACACACTAGACATACTGTACCTACAAGTTGTCCTGGATCCCAGGGTAGACCAGAAGTTATGGAGGCAAAAGCCACAGTACATCTTGCAAAATATGTCCTTTTTTTGGAGGTGAAGGGGTGGGGGTGGAAGATTGCAATGCAATATCCCCGCTAAATTCCTCAGGAGATCAAATCTTGATTCTCCAATGGAAGAATACAATGGAAAAGCAGAGCATGAACTCAGTTTCCAAGCCCCATGTGTAAAAACCTGTACTGGGGCATTGCCAAGCTAAAAGCCAAGATAATGGTGACACTGGGTTACCTCTTGAGAGCCTTGTAATAAATTGCATTTAAAATGTTCACTTCTAAAATCCAAATTTATACTGACTAGTGCAGTTTTAAAGCTGCAGCAGAAAGCACTTTTCATTTTCTAATTACTGCAGTTAACATTTAAAATGACATGCTGCCATGTACTTACTGTAGATTGGTGTCTTTGAGGACTTAAGGGAAAGAATACACTGTGTCTGGGATTCAGAACAAACCCACAACTATATCAAACCCAATACAGATACTGAATGTTTTAAAAGGATTCGACAAGCTTAAAAATCCACTTGAAGAACAAAAGGCTATTTCAAGCTATGCTATGTTGGCTGGTGTTGCACTACCTAGTAGTTTATGGCATAAGACATTGATCAACCTGCCTCACTAGGTACTCAGATGGCAGAGTGCTGACAGAGCTGTAAATACCTAGACATATCCCAAGTTGCACACTGTACAGAACAGTGACATCATGTTTTATTACAAGTCTCAAAGCCTGAACAGGCCTAAAGAGAACTGCAGCATCTGGGAAACATTCTTGTACCGTATTATGTCAAGAGATTACTTGTCACAAGACTATTTGTTTCAGTTTCCAATATTTTCTGGTTTGGAACTCCCTTCACATGCACCAGGCTGCTTCGTTACCAAAGAGAAATAGTTAACAGTAAAACACTTTTTCCAAAGTGTCAGATGTTTTTAACCAGAAAGGAGGAAAGCTGAGATTCCTCTCTTTCCCCCACAACAGATTGCCAACTAGTTGCAATTGTTACAACTGAAATGCTAGGTCTGGTGTACAGATGGGCTGATGAACAGTTCAAGAAGCAGACAAAGGGGGGGAAAGGAAGAACTAAAAAATCTTATTTAAATGCCTTTTAATCAAGATATATTGGCACTGTGGATTTATGTTATGGAGTGAAAAATAACCACTTGCAATAACATATTTAAAAACTTATTTGCGCTCTTTTCCAATAATCTTCCACTCTGTGCAAACTAGTGAGATTACATAAAGATGTACATTAGCTAGTGTGCTAGCTGTAAATCTCATCTTGATAGAAGCAGGAAAAAATTAGATTACATTTAAAAATACCATTTAGATGTATCATATAGAAATTGCAGAGACAGACATCTCTGGCAACTACTTTTTGCTTGACATGACATATTCCCACAATTCAATCAGTGCCCCGAAGTGCATGGTGATTATACATTGGTTATATTAAGTGATGCTGTCTTGAAAGTATTTGAAGATGACAGGTTACCTAGTGGTTGCAGACGTTTTGGCAAATTTGACTTCTGGACTCTAATCCAAGCCCCTTGACTAGCTTGCTGTATGACATTGGGCAAGTCACCTAAACCAAATCCACCATCTAGAGCATCTAAACTTAGGGTCCTAAATCGATATTTAGGCATCTAAATTAGTGACCTAAACTAAGGGGGGGCAGATACCACACATCATAGCACCCAAGCCCCTTTCAAATAGGGTGTTTTAACTTTGGGTACTCACGGTTGAAAATCTTAGCCTTCTCTAAAAAATGGGTTTAGAAATAACTCTCTCACATTAACTGGGGTTAAATTGTCCTGGCTCACAAGTGTGCAACTTTTTGAAGACAAAATAGAGCTCAGCGCTTTGCAAGGGACAGCCAGGGGAAGGCACTCTTCTCTGTAAATACAAACGTTATTTTAGTACATTTGTGTTTTTACCTGGCTCAAAGTTTCCACCTTCTGTGCTGAAATTCTCTCGCTGTCTTGAAGCTGCTGCTTCATTTGGCTAACCTGATCTATTAAACTTTCCACCAGAGATTTAGCAGGTTCAGCAAACTTTCCCCCAGGTGGCGATGGCTGCTGTTCCTCTTCCTGTGTTGCTCCCAGTTGGACAGCCTGGTACTTGGCCACGCTCGCCCTCAGCTCCCCGATCATCGCCTCCTTGGCTGAGAGCTGCATTTGAAGGTGCTTCAGCTGCTGCCCGGACTCATGATACAGGTTGCAGATGGCTTTGTACCGAGGCACTTTGCTCTTTAGGCTCTTGTTCTCCAGCTGCAGCTTCTCCACGGTCTCCTCCAGCTGCCTGCACCGGGCTACCAGGGGGTCCGTGCTGTTGTCCTCGTTCACTGAGCACATGGTGGGGGAAAGAGAGCACAGATCACCCCGCGGCCGCTTCTCTTCCTCCAGCAGGGTGAACAATAACCCCCCCAGCTGCATATAAATCCAAGGGGAGCCGGGCACGGGCCGCGGTGCTGCTAGCTCCGCTCCCTTCAGCCGCCGCCGCGCGGGAGCAGATCCGAGCCTTTCGGCGCTAGCTGGGCGCGGCCCCACCGCCTCTTATCGGCCGGCCGGGCGGGCACCGCCAGCAGGGAGGGGCCGACCATGGGGGGCGGGGCCCGCAATCCAGCGAGGGGAGGGGAACCCCGGGGCGGGGGAAGGGGGCTGAGAGGTGTCGCTGGGATCCCGCGCGGGGCTCTGGCAGCCGGGTTCGGGAAGGGGGCAGCCCGGCCTTGCGTAAGGCCCGCGGCGTCCCAGCCGGAGCTGCCCCCGGGAATTTCCTGGCGGGGCTTCCCCGCAGCGGGCGCTAGGCGGCAGCTCCCGGCCGTTCCCCGCGGCCCAGCCAGCAGCGAGGCGGCGCCTCTTTCCACCTCCCTTCAGCGCCGGGCTTCGGCCTGGGGCGCACGCGCAGACGCGAGGGGCGGGGCGAGGCGAGTGTGCGCCGGCGCAGTGAGCATGGCGGGGGGGGCGAGCTCGCTGGGCTGCCCCGCCAAGGGTGCTTGCGCTCGGGGGAGGCCGCAGGGTTGCCAGTTTGGGCTGGCGGTGTTCGTGCAGGTTGCACCACGTGATGTAGTCCATGAAAGGTTACGCTTTAATTCCGGGAGAGTTGGCAACGCCGCGGGAGGGGTGGGGAGCGTGGCCCTGTGGGGATCTGCCGTGTGCCCCTGGGCAGTGGCGGGCGTGGTGCCCCTTTGCTGGGACAGTTTGTTAGTGACCCTGTGCCTAGGCGGGTCAGTACATTCACAACCATCTTATCTGCGGAAAGAGTTCAGGACGCCAGGAGCTTGATGAAATGCCTCAGCCACACACGCGTTGTATCAGTGTCACCACAGTATCAATTGGCCTGCTGCTGGAATCGGCCTCGATCTCCTGGTCGGTGGCTATTGAAAGCAATCCGGGAGATTTTAACAGGCTGCAAACAGTCCAGGGCGGGCTAAGGCAAGCCCACTACCTGCCCTGGTTCTGCGCAGCTCCAGGACATGATAGGGGCGGCCAGGGGGACTCTGCGTGCTGCCCCTGCCCTGAGTGCTGACTCCACAGCCAGCAGCAGTTCTCGGCCAATGGGAGCTGCGGTGGGTAGTGCCTGCAGGCAGGGGCAGTGCGCAGAGCTGCCTGGTTGCCCGTGAGCTTAGCTTAGGAGCTGGACATGCTGGCCCCTTCCAGGAGCCTCCCAAGGTAAGTGCCCAGCCAGAGCTGGCACTCCTCACCCCCTCCTGCACCACAACACCCTGCCCCAGCCCTGAGCCCCTCCTGCACCCAACCTGCCGGAGCTCGCACCCCTGTACCCCAACCCCTGCCCCAGCCTGGTGAAAGTGAGTGGGAGTAAGCAAGCGATGGGGGGGTGGAGTGAGTGGGGGTGAGGCCTCAGAGAAGAGGCAGGGCAATGGTGTTGGCATTTGTGCAATTTGAAAGTTGGCAACCTTAGTAGGCCAGACCTTTAAATTGTGCCCCCTGCCCCCAGCAGGCACCAGTCATCTTTGGCAGAAGCCCCTAGCCCCAATGTAGGGCAGAAGCCTCAAACTCCCCCACTCCCAGTAGGCGAAGAGTGGGGGAACATGTGGGATTCTGCGAGCCACGTTTTAACTGTGAGCCGCAGTTTGGCCACTCGGGGTTATTGCCAGGCAGGTAGGGGAATAAGCTATACAAGATGTGGAGCACCTTTAGATCAGGATAAATATGCCCGTGCTCAGCGGCTGTATGGTATAACATCAGTTAAAAATACATCCACACTTTTAACTGAAATAGTTATACCAGTACACAAACTGTGTTGACCAGGTCTGATAAATCTAATTCAAGCCAAAAAAGCATTTCATCTATTCCTTTGTAAAACGCTGAGAAACTCCAACCTTAACTGTAAAGCCATGACTACATGGCTCCGTAATACTGACAATGTGCCAGACTCATTGACCTCCATGTTAGTCTAAAGCTATGGCTACACTAGAGAGGTTACAGTGGCACAGCTGCACTTGTGCAACTGCGCTGCTGTAATTTCTCTAGTGTAGCCGCTCTAAGCAAATGAGAGAGAGCTCTCCAGTCAATCCACCCCCAATGAGCAGTGAGAGAAGCTGTCCACACCAGTGCTTAGGTCAGTGTAATTTATGTTGTTCTGGGGGTGGCTTATTCACACCTCTGAGCAACATAAGTTACATCGACATAAGCGATAGTGTTGACATAACCTCAGAAAAACCAGACTAACAGCCTCGGCATTTGGCCCTGTGAAAAGGGACATACAGGAGTTAAGTTAGTCGTTATATGAAACCAGAAGCACATCATTCAATTGCCTCAAAGAATGACAGGAAGGAGCTTGAGCTTAATTAGAAAAGTGGTGTTTAAAAATACTTTATTGGCACAACTAGCTATACAAGTATTGCCAACATGTAAAGAGTCAGAAGACCTTCTGTAACAAATAGATACTGTATACCAAGCATTTGCCCAATACACAGCATTACAATGTGTTTGATGTTTAATCCATTTTGTCCATTCAATACCATTGAGAATATCTCTACTGCATCATGATCAGGGACAATGAAAAATTATGAGACTGAAAAGTTGAGGTAATTGCAAATTCTTCTTCAAGTAGTGTTTCTGTGAGGGCTCCATTCTGAGTGCACTCTCGCCCCCTCCACCTTTGACCCACCCATGAGTTACTCAGTCTTGTGCTCTATGCTGTTGCTATATAGCACTGTATGGGCAAACTGCCTTCGGTTCCTGCCTCAGCCTGAGACAGAGCCTTAGCAGTTGTCCACGTTAAGTTTTAACTCAATTTTGTCCCCTTAGCTCTTTTAGTAGCTAGTTTATTATACTTGTTCTTAATAGTAGTTGGTACTTAGTAGTAGTTTTAGCTGTAGTAGTTTAAAAAAACTTAACTTCCTGCAACTTTTTATATATAGTTTTTTAGATAGTTTCTCACCTGGGAGTTTTACTTTACTGGGAGGGTGTGCCTGGTTCTCCCAGTTTTGAATGTTGTCTGTCATGCCAAGAGGCAATCCCAATGAGTGACAGACACTCCCAGTGCTTCTGTTGCCTTGGAGAATCTCATATTTCCCAAAAGTGCAACTTCTGTCTCGCATTAAAATCTAGAGCCAGAAAAAACAGAGATCACATTTCAACTCCTCATGCTGGAGGGTTCACTGCAACTGGCCCATGATCCAGGCCAGGAGATCCCCCCGCCCCCTGTATGCCAGTCTCCAAGTAAGTCAGATACCTGTATCATCTCCACGGCTCACTCCCCAAAGACCTAAGATTCCTCTCATAAGACTTCCAAACACCATACCACAAGTTCTCCTGGTAGGAGGTTGCCGGTGGAAGTTGAAGTTGCCAGTGACTCCAGTCACTTCGGCTCCCATTGGTCTCTGACCTGGTACCCATGATGCTGCTGATTCCTCAGGTACCGAGGGCTCTGTTATACCTAGAGACCCCAAAATTTTGGTCTCTGATAGACCATTGGTACTGACAGGGGAGCGAGGCAGGAAGAAGAGATCTACCTCTTTAGACTCAGTACCAAAAAAAGACCACTTGGTCGCCATCTGGACTCCCATCAGGGCATTTGAGATTCATAGTACTGTCAGCTCTCTCTGCTAGCATTACTTTGGCTCAAGCTATGGACATGGCTATGGGCACAGGTGCCCAAATTGTGACCCCACCCCCACACACCATGCAGCCCCTTTGCCCTGAGCCCCTGCCCCTTTCCCCCAAAGCCCCACCCTTGTGCTACCCCTTCCCCTCAAGATCCTTCCCCTGCACTGCCTCTTCTCCTAAGGCCCCGCTTCCACACCACCTCTTCCCTCCTAGACCCTACCCTCCCACTCACTCCTCTCTGCCCCCTCTCCTCATCACTCACCCTTTGGGCTGGTAAAAAGTGGGAGGTGCCATGGCTCCCTGGACCCTCTGTTCCAGCACTCCTGAACTCAGAAGATATTTTTGGTAAAAACTTGGGGTGTGGTCGTAATGTGACCTTGTCTTTGAAAAATATTATGAAAGGGAGATGTGCCATAAGGGCCCCTATTTCCCCAACTCGTTGAGCTGACATGATGGCTACCAGAAACACTGTTTTCATCAACAAATGTCGGAGTGAGCGGGTAGCCATCAGTTCAAACAGAGATCTTGTAAGATGTTTAAGAACCAGATTGAGGTCCCAAACCAGTGTATGATGTTTGACTAGTGGAAAGAGATTTATGAGCTCCCTGAGGAACCTCATCGTTGTTGGATGCACAAATACAGAATAATCTTCTTTTGGAGAATGGAAACGCGTGATGGCTTCCAAGTGGATGCTAAAAACTCAGCAACAGCCCCAAGTTTTTTAGTTCTAGAATGTAATCCATTATGTCTGCAGCAAAATGAAGGTGTCAGTGGAATGTGTTTGTGGTCACACCAGCAAGCAAATCTTGCTCATTTTTATAAGTAAATGTAAAACGTACGTGCTTTTCTGCTGTGTAATAGCACTCTTTTTACTTCCTCTGAACAGGTCATTTCTAATCCCGTGAACCATTGACCAGCCATGCTTTGAGGCAAAGAACTCCAATCTTGGGGTGAAGGATCTTCCCACATTCCTGAGAGAGAAGATGAGGAGCTACCTGGAGAGTGATTGGTGAGTGAATGGCCAGCTGTATCAAGTAAGGAAACAATGTTTGTCTAGGCCGGGTTGGGACTCTTAGAATAACTCTGGCTTTGTCCTTTTTTATTTTTTTAGTAGGACTTTGGATATTAGAGGAGTTGAAGGGAACGCATACAGTAGACCTGATGACCACTGAAGGTGAAAGGCATCCCCCAAGGGATCAGTGGTTCAGCCTGCCTCCAGAGCAGAACTGCCAGAATAGTGATGAAGTATGATGAGGTCTATCTCCCACTCATGGTCTCGAAAGAAGTGCCTGCTGAGTGCGTCTGCCATCACATTCTGAACTCCTGGGAGGTAAGCTGCTGTGATGATGATCTGATTGTGTATGCATCAATTCCAAAGTTTGACAGTCTTGGCTCAAAGGGTGGGGAATCTTGCCTCTCCTTGCTGGTTGATATAGGACATGCATGACATGTTGTCCATCATGACTTTTATGTGTTTGCCCCTGATTACTGGTAAAAACTGGAGACATGCATATTTGACTTCCCTGAGTCACAGGAGGGTGATATGCAGAGTGGTTTCCTGAGGCATCCACCTGCCCTGGGCCCTGTGGGTGTCCAAATGTGCTCCCCATCCTCATAGGGATGCGTCCATTGTTATGATAACTGCTGGGGGAGGGCAGGTGAAAGGGACTCCTGCACAAACATTGTGAGGGTATTTCCATCAATTTAGAGATTCCTTTATGAAAGTGGGTATGGAAAGTAGTGTAGTTAGACTGTTTCCCTTTGCTGAATAAACAGTCCAGAGCCACTGTTGAAGTCATTGTGTTCACAATCTTGCATGGTCCATAACAAAAGAATTAGCTGCTATATGCCCCAACAGCTGAAGACAGTTCTTCATTGGGGTTTGAGGGCTGATCTGGATTAGGTTGATTATGTTGGAGAGGGCCATGAATCTGTGCACTGGGAGGCAGGTTTTTTGCTGCTTCTGAATCAAGATGAGCTTCTGTGAATTCTGACTTTTGCAGAGGGTCCGGGTGGATTTTTGAATGATCAGTTGCAGGCCCAATTTGAGATAGAGGTCTATGGCTTTGCAAGTTGCCCATGAAGTTGACCTTTCAGAAGCCAACTGTCTAGGTAAGGGAGCACCAGTATTCCTTTTCTGCGGAGTTGTGCCACTACTACTGACACGACCTTTGAGAAGATCCTTGGAGCAGATGACAGGCCAAAAGGGCACTCCCTGTACTGAAAATGGGCCTGAGAGTAAAACATAGGAATCTTTTTTGTGTGACGGGTGGATTGCTATATGGAAATAGGCATCCTGAAGGTCAAGGGCTGTGAATCAGTCCCCTTGGTCCAATGATGGAATTATTGCTGCAAGTGCCACCACTTTGAATTTTTGTGCCTTCACAAAGATGTCACAGGAGGGGTCTCCAACTGCCACTCTTTTTTCTGGAACCAGGAAATATCTGGAATAAAACTCCTTCCCTCTGTGCTGCATGGGAACTGATTCTATAGCATCCAGGAGTAGAAGAGAGTCTATTTCCTGTTGTAGCAGATTCTCATGGGAGGAGTCTCTGAAGAGGGACAGGGAAGCGGGGTTGTCAGGTAGAAGAGAAGTGAAGTGGATGGAGTACCCTATGGAGATGATTTCCAAAGCCCACTTGTCCATAGTGGTGGACTTCCAAGCCTGCCAGAAGTGATAAAGGTGGTCGAAGGGAGGAAGGCAGGTGAAACGTTGCAGATGGTATTGAAAGTTTTTGGCAGCTCAGAACCTGGATCACTCCATCTAAATTGGTGCTTCAAGGTGGAGGTTGTGAGGTTGAGGGTTGGGAGGTGGGTGGTTTTCTCATCAGGAACCTCTGTCCCATGCATTGAGGTTCATATGACCTGTGCAAACTTGAGAATTGGGTGGGCTGGGATCTCTGTGCTGTCTGAGTCCTGCTAAACTTTCTCTTTTGGGTAGATGTATAGATCTCCAGAGAACATGAAGTGGCCCTGGAGCCCTTTAACATGTCAGAGATTCACTAGTGCTGTCAGCAAGCAGTTTAGTGACATCAAAAGGCAGGTCTTCAGTCATGTTCTGGACCTCCTTTGGAAATTCTGAGAGCTGAAGCCAGGAGGCCCTGCTCGTGCCTTCTGCTGTATAAATCTAATGAGTGGCAGTATCAGTAGTATCGAGAGAAGCCTGCAGAGAAGTTCTGGCAAGCAGTTGGCCTTCTGCAATAATTGCCTGGAATTGCTTTGTGTTCTGCTGGTACATGTTCAGTAAGGGAGTTCAGCTCGGTATAATTTGTGTGGTTGTACTTTGCCATTAATGTCTAGTAGCTGGTTATTCTGAATTGTAAAGTAACTGACAAATATGATTTTTTTCATAGGTTGTAGATCATGAGTCAGCAACCTTTCAGAAGTGGTGTGACGAGTCTTCATTTATTCACTCTGATTTAAGGTTTCACGTGCCGGTAATACATTTTAACATTTTTAGAAGGTCTCTCTCTCTGTCTATATAATATATAACTAAACTACTGTTGTATGTAAAGTAAATAAGGTTTTTAAAATGTTTAAGAAGCTTCATTTAAAATTAAATTAAAATGCAGAGCCCCCTAGACTGGTGGTCAGGACCCGGGCAGTGTGAGTGCCACTGAAAATCAGCTCGTGTGCCACCTTCGGCACCTGTGCCATACGTTGCCTACCCTGGTGTAGATTTAGTCTGGTGCTGCCTTCCACATTCGATAACCACCTCAGCCACCAAAGAGGAGAGGAATACGAATTTCTGAATCCTCAGAGAGGACATAATGTTTTTTGTCCACTCTCTTGCAAGTAGGCAGAATTGAGGCCAGGGAGTGCCAGATAATCTTTGCAGGGTCCAGGCATGCCTCAGTAACAGGTAGGGAGATGCAGGCAGATGAAGCTGTATTGAGGATGTCAACCAACTTATGATGTGGTTCTTGATTCTTGAACCTCCTCAAAGGGAATCTGCAAAGAATCCACGAGCCTCTTGATAAGGTCCTGGAACTGTTTAAAATTGTCAGCCAGGGATGGTGGAGGTGCCCATTAACCAGACCCTACAAGCTGGGAGTTGCATTCTGCTGGAGTTGTTGAACTGGGGGAGGGGATAGCTCAGTGGTTTGAGCATTGGCCTGCTAAACCCGGGGTTATGAGTTCAATCCTTGAGGGGGCCATTTAGGGATCTGGGACAAAAATCTGTCTGGGGATTGGTCCTGCTTTGAGCAGGGGGTTGGACTAGATGACCTCTTGAGGTCCGTTCCAACCCTGATATTCTATGACTGTTTCCTTCTGATAAGGTCTTCACCAGGGCCCAACAGCCTCTTCCAGGAGTGGCAGTCACCCCTGCACCACACCACCCGCCAAGGCTGTGTCCTCACGCTGCCAATGCCACACCCCCCTACTGAGTTCCTGCCCTCACATAGCCCCTTCTCTCTGAGGCCCTGCTCCTGTCCCATCTCTCCACCCACCCCACCCCCAAGATTCCTCTCTGCTCCCTTCCCCCAGTTGCTCACCCTTACAACCGGTAAAAAGTGGAAAGGCCATGGTCCCCTGGTGCCCCCTATTCCAGCGCCCCTGGCCTCTGCAGTCCCAGGTTGAGGTTTGCCCTGTCAGCCTCCAGTGTAGCTGTATGAGGTTCAGGGGTGGCAGCAGTGTGGGAGGCACTAAGGGTCTGCTGTGAACCCCTAACAGGGTATGAGGTGGGGGATAGAAGACAGAAGCTTTGCCTACGGCAGTAGACTGTCTTGTGTGGCCTCTGATACCAGACAGTCTAGAGTCTTGTCTATAGTCTTTCACTCAACCTGCTAATAATTCATGTGAAAACTACAAACTGCTGTGCTTTCACTAGGATTTTACCCAAGTTGCTCATTCAAGTTAAGAGAACACCTTTTATTCCTAATGAAGCCACAGCATAAGCAGTCATGTTTTTTAACTCTTCCTTTCTAATTTGCAAGCTGTCCTATTGTGAAGACAGTCTTCACAATGTAACCCTGTTGTAGGTAAACAAAAGCGATGCCAAGGTGACATTTTTTTCAGTTGCTACTAATGTGGGAAGACTGGGAATTAAAATAGAAACATTCAAAGAATTAAAAGAACAAGGAAATCCCCAATCTCTCTGTAGCCCAGTTAATGTGTGTCATAAACAGATAGCTAAGGGTTAATGTCTCTTTCACCTGAAGCACCTGACCAGAGGACCAATCAGGAAACCGGATTTTTTCAACTTTGGGTGGAGGGAAGTTTGTGTCTGAGTCTTTGTTTTCTGTCTGCCTGCTTTCTCTGAGCTTTGGAGAAGTAGTTTCTACTTTCTAGTCTTCTGTTTCTAAGTGTAAGGACAAAGAGATCAGATAGTAAGTTCTATGGTTTCTTTTCTTTGGTATTTGCATGAATATAAGTGCTGGAGTGCTTTGATTTGTATTCTTTTGAATAAGGCTGTTTATTCAATATTCTTTTAAGCAATCGACCCTGTATTGTATCATCTTAATACAGAGAGACCATTTGTATGTATTTTTCTTTCTTTTTATATAAAGCTTTCTTTTAAGACCTGTTGGAGTTCTTCTTTACTTCAGGGAAATTGAGTCTGTACTCACCAGGGAATTGGTGGGAGGAAGAAATCAGGGGGGGAGATCTGTGTGTGTTGGATTTGCTAGCCTGATTTTGCATTCCCTCTGGGGGAATAGGAAAGTACTTTTTGTTTCCAGGATTGGGAACAGAGAGGGAGATTCACTCTGTTTGGATTCACAGAGCTTGTGTCTGTGTATCTCTCCAGGAGCACCTGGAGGGGGGAAGGGAAAAAGGATTATTTCCCTTTGTTGTGAGACTCAAGGGATTTGGGTCTTGGGGTCCCCAGGGAAGGTTTTTCAGGGGGACCAGAGTGCCCCAAAACACTCTAATTTTTTGGGTGGTGGCAGCAAGTACCAGGTCCAAGCTGGTAACTAAGCTTGGAGGTTTTCATGCTAACCCCCATATTTTGGACGCTAAGGTCCAAATCTGGGACTAAGGTTATGACATGAGTGGCAGCAGGTGGGATATAGACAGAATCCAGAAGCCAGTAGGAATATTATATTTTTCTCTTCTCTGCTAAGGGCTTTTTAGCAGAGAGAAACAGTTGGTTTTAAAAGGGAACCAGAGAGAAATTTTTTTTCTGCTCTCTCTGGCAGTTTGTGGCTTGCATGTTAAGCGAGAAGCCATTAAGAGACTGTTGAGGGTCTTTTGTCACACAATAGCACTCCCACTGAGAGTCATTACCAGCACTATATGAATGCAAATAAAGTGGTTTTTCAGGTTTACTTAACATTGAAAATTAGCTAAAGGCACTGTTGCTAGGCAGACTTCAGGAGGCAACAGAGAACCTGCAGTTCAGAAGATAAACACCGGAGGGCACCCCAACACAAGAAAACAGGAACCATGACTTCTAAGGCAAAAATTGAGGCCGAAGAACAAATCAAAGAAGCTGAACACAGGAGACAGATGTAGATGAAAGAAAGAGAAGAACAAATCAAAGAGGCAGCACACAAAAGAAAACTAGAAGAAGAAGAGGTGGCCTACCGAAGGAAACAAGCAGAAGAAGAGGCGGCCCACCGCCGAGAAATGGAAAAACACCAAAAATAAATGGAAAAACAACAAAAAGAGAATGAAGAGAAGGAAAAACAGAGAAAACATGAACTGGAGTTGGCAAAAGCTGGGCTGCATGTGCCAGCCAACCCTAACAACCCGGCGCCAATTATTGCTCCACAGCACAGGAAATTTCCCACCTACAAGGCAGGTGATGACACCGAGGCCTTCTTGGAAAATTTTGAAAGAGCCTGTCTTGGGTACAGCATTCCCGAAGACCAGTACATGGTAGAATTGAGGTCACAGCTCAGTGGACCTTTAGCAGAGGTGGCAGCTGAAATGCCTAAGCAGCAAATGAATGACTATAAACTTTTTCAAACCAAGGCCAGATACAGAATGGGGATAACCCCAGATCATGCCCGTCGGCGTTTCAGAACCCAAAAGTGGAAACCAGAGGTGTCATTTCCCAAACACGCCTACTACATTGCAAAAAACTATGAGGCCTGGATAACAGGAAACAACATTCAAACCTTGGAAGAACTGCACCTCCTCATACAAATGGAGCAGTTCTTGGATGGTGTTCCTGAAGACATCACACGGTACATACAAGATGGAAATCCCAAAGATATCGCTGAGGCGGGGGAGATTGGAGCCAAATGGATGGAACTGGCAGAAAGCAAGAAAGCTACTGTCAAGGGGAACGATTACCCCAGGGGGCACACAGACCATAAACCCTACAACCGAGGACAGCCAAAGACCCCACATACCACCCAAGTAAAGCCACAGACACCCTACCCTTCCACCTCACCAGTCTCCAGTAACTCACCTCGGCCCAGTGACCCATCAGATGGAAGATGCTTTAAGTGTAATGAACTGGGACATATCAAGGCCAACTGTCCCAAGAACACCATGCGAGTGCAATTCATTACACCACCATCACACCAAAGATCCCCAGGCCCGGATGCCTCTCAAATACCCTTGGAGCGAAGGGAAAATTTGAGAGTGGGCGGAAAGAAGGTTACTGCATAGAGAGACACGGGGGCACAAGTGTCAGCTATCCACCAATCCTTCGTTGACCCCAAATTCATCAACCCAAAGGCCAAAGTTACAATTTACCCCTTCATGTCACAAGCTGTAGACTTGCCTACAGCTCAACTGCCTGTCCAGTACAAAGGCTGGTCAGGAATGTGGACTTTTGCAGTCTATGACAATTATCCTATCCCCATGCTACTGGGGGAAGACTTGGCCAACCAGGTGAGGCGGGCCAAGAGAGTGGGAATGGTTACACGTAGCCAAACCAGGCAAGCTTCCAGACCCATTCCTGTTCCTGAGCCGTCCACAGAGGCCCCGTCTGTGTTACCAGAGACCCAGACAGAGGTAGTGGACCCGGATTCCATGCCTACCACTGAAACAGCCACAGCATCTCCAGTCCCAGGCCCGGAACTGGAACAGCAACCAGCACCAGCAAGTGCAACTACATCTTCAAACTCAACACCAGAGGGCGCCAGCGAGCCAAAACTGGCAGAAGCAACAGACAGCCATACCCAAAAGGCTCAGCCAGAGCCTGAAATACCCTCAGGTGCACCAGCGGAGAGCGGTTCACCAGCAACGGAAACAACCCCATCACCTACATCGCTTCCAGAGGGACCAAGCCCACAGTCTGAGGAAGAACTGGTGACCCCAGCCTCAAGGGAACAGTTCCAGACTGAGCAGGAAGCAGATGACAGCCTTCAGAAAGCTTGGGCGGCGGCACGGAGCACCCCACCGCCTCTCAGCTCTTCTAATCGATCCCGGTTTGTTATAGACCAAGGACTTTTATACAAGGAAATTCTTTCTGGTGGACACCGGGAAGAATGGCAGCCGCAAAAACAGTTGGTGGTTCCAACTAAGTACCGGGAGAAGCTCTTAAGCTTAGCCCATGATCATCCCAGTGGCCATGCTGGGGTGAACAGAACCAAGGACCGGTTGGGGAAGTCCTTCCACTGGGAGGGGATGGGCAAGGATGTTGCCAAGTATGTCCGGTCTTGTGAGGTATGCCAAAGAGTGGGTAAGCCTCAAGACCAGGTCAAGGCCCCTCTCCAGCCACTCCCCATAATTGAGGTCCCAGGTTATGACAATGTGATGGAGAAGTTGGTGGCAAAGACTATTCTGCTTAATGTTAGCATGTAAATGACCAAACTTAAGGAGCATACTAATAAAATTTGCAGATCATACCAAGCTGGGAGGTGTTGTCGATGATAGTGAAGACAAAGAGGTCATATAAAGGAAAATAGGTTTGGAAAAATAGGTCAGAAATAACAAAATAAGGTTAATCAGTAACAAATATAAGATACATCTGAAGAAAATCCAAACCACTGTTATTCAATGGAAGGGGTGAGTGTGGATAACAAATTAGATAAGAGTTTGCAATATGATATACTAGATGTAATCTGAGACTGCATGTTGAGAGGCAGCACAAAATGGAGTTGAGGATGATAGTCCCTCTTTACAAACTGTAATAAGGCCACGCTTAAAATGCTTCATTTAGTCCTAGAGACTTCAGTACTAGAAACATAAATCAACTGGAAGGAATTCAAAGGAGAGCAACACAGGCTTATAAATATAAAAGATGGTTTCACTTGTATAAATAAATGATGGAAAAACCTGGAAAATTCCAGAGTACTATAAACATATTCTCATTAAATGGAGAGTAAATCATTTTAAAATGTAACTATATTAAAACCACAATTAGCAATCAAACGGGAAGCTACTATCTTGACAATTTCAGAATTCAAAGTAGGACGCAGGCCTGGTCTACGCTGCAGGGTTAGTTGTGTCAACCTTGCTGTGAAAGTATCTTCACTTAAATTTGAATCCCACCAATATAAGTGCTTCTTTATGCTGATTTAGTAACACCAATTCCCCAAGTGCCATAGAGTCACGGTCGATATAATTAGTCAGTGTAGACACTGTGTCGCTTATGTCAACTATTACTAACTTTCAGGAGCCATCCCACAGTGCCCCACGCTGACAATACAATCAATACAAGCACTGTTGGTGAGGACGTGCATCACTAACACAAGGAGCCAAGCGCACACACACACAAGCAATTTAATAACCGCAGTGGCTGGATGCAGACGTAAGTTAGGTTGACATAATTTTATAGTGTAGACATGGCCTCAGAATCAGCTTTCCCACTAGAAAGCTGTGGAGAACTGGAGAGGTTCAGTGTTTTTGTAAGGTGAGTTCAGCAATTAAAAAAAAATGTATACAGTTGTTAAATAATTGTTAAGTAGTTAAATTTTACCAGAAAATCTTGACTCATATGGAGTTCTTAGTCAGCATGAGTTTTGCCTGTGTAAAGACTGTGGAATTTGGCCCCTAAAAACTACATTACAGCAACACTGAAACTTTTCAGTTCCTAGTACTTGCTAAGGAGAGAGCTAGTGTTTTCAGTCCTAGAGCCTGATTCTGGAAATCTTTATGTGCATGAGTAGTCTGGTCTTCCTTGTACTGTAACTCTGATGTAAGCACCTCCATTTAGAATGTATTCCGTTTTCATTTCAGTAGACCAGATCACTTAAAAAAAAATGCAGAAAGACCCAGATAGATCACTGCTCGTCCTTCAAAACTAAGCAATTTTGAAAAGCCCCTACTCAAACTGTAACATACTGTTCATTACAAAGATTCAAGTTAGAGCCCTGACATTTACAGCAGCATTGCACAAGATTAGAGTTTTTACCCTGAGATGGGCCTCAGAGTCTCTGGAATGGATTACTTATTTAAACGTTTGTTTCTGTGGCAGTGAATTGACAGTGTGATTGGGTCATCTTCAGTCTCATAAAAATATGCTATTTCATTTGCCACAGTTTTATATAACAAAACATGTGACTGGGCCTGGCAGTTTCATTTTTTCCTCAGGGGAAAATGCCTGTCTGTTCCGATACGCTTCTTTACTTCCCCACTTTCATAGATCCGGCATTGTACCAACAGGGCCAAATCTGAACTCCTGCTCTCCCTGACCTCATCTGTAAAGGCAGAACCCTCTCCTTCAAGTCTCTACTTATGATCATCTGCCACTATACCTGCAACAAATCAGCCAATTAATAATAGGATGGAGTAAGCCAGAATTTATGTTATCTATTTAGATTATAAAAAAGGAAGTTTTGCAAATCCTTGCTGAATTGGGGCCTAAATGAGCATGGATAATGAACTAACCACTCAAGTCCAGGGGACTTTCCCTCTGGGTCAAGTTTAAAACTAACGTGAGAATGATTCCATTGCTGCTGTTCCTGCTATCCTGCTGTTCCTGTGCACTTTAAAAAATGATACACAATCTAAGGACCATAATATTTTCAATATTCCACTGCTTGCATAGGATTCCTTTATTTGAAATAAAATGTCATAAAGATGTTCAAAATCAAATACTGTATCTCATCATAAAAAAACCCCTAATGATTGCCTACAGAATGACCTCTTCATTTGCTCCCTTTCTCATTACAGCACTGTGAATGAAAACCCACAGTTCTTCAAAAGAAATTTGGCCTGAGTAAGGATTTGACCCTGTATGTTTTTGAGAATGTCCTTGAATGACTATTTCCTTTGTGTTAAGTCTAGCACGCAGAGCTATGAGGACACTACTCCTGGAGAATTAGTCAGCACTTACATGTATCTGTTACTGTGCCTGTGTTTCCTGGATTTCTCTAAACTTATCAGATGCTTTTCATGAGGTATATTCATGAGCTGCTGCATTGCACATTTGTGCTTTTTTCAGTTTTATGTAACGAAATGCTGACACTGGTAGTGTAATTCTGAATAGCAAATAATTGCATGATCATCAGTCACTCTCCACTATGCTCTCCATTATGGGATGAAACACTTTTTTTTTTTTTCCTTCAAGTGCTCGACCCTATGTGTAGTCCCCTGCGGGTATGCATGCACTATATATATAGTAAATAGTTTAGAATTTTTACTCTCTAGTTTTTAGCTAAGTTTTATAGTGCCATAGTTACATAACTTTCCCATCCCAGGGAATTCCCCCACCACCACCACCCTGTTAAGCGGATTGGACTATGTCCAGAACGCCAGGCTTCTTCAAAACCTGTGTTTCTTGCCCATGCTGCTTCTTGGCCAGCAATGACCATTGACACTGCCTGTGCTGCCTTGAGGAAGCCCACATCATGGCAATGTACAGTATCTGCCGCTCTTTCCCCAGTTGTACCCATGTGGTGTGGGAGTTTTGACTCAAAAAGCAGCTCATGAAGAAAGCCATGAGGCTACACCCGGACACAGGCCAGGGAACAATCCGCCATACATGAGACTGATTCAAGGAGTGCACCTCCTGCCACGAGATCTGACTTAGGAACAAGAGAATCTACTCACTGGCCTCCCACCTTGTTGGGATCTTGTCGGAAAGGCAGAGAACCATAGGTGCTGGAACAATTTGTATAGTGGAAGTGCTGAAATCCATTGAACAAAACTGTGAACCCTGCATATGATGGAAACCACTTCAAATCAGGGAGTGCTGCTGCACCCACAGCACCCCTAGTTCCAGCATCTATGCAGGGAACGGTCTCAGAAATACAAAAGCAGATCTTCCTCTAAGTCCACTTCAAAGAAGTCAGATCTGACCCTGCCTAGTCAAGCAAATCTTCCTGCTCAGCCCATGAGGTCTTATAACATCCTAAATCTCAGGGTCATGACAAGAAACCCCATAAATCCAGGACTCCATTGGTACTGGACTGTGCACCAGCGACAAAGATATCTTCAGTACCAGTTAAACCCAAATACCAGGAACCGATGACACCGACAGAAGGCAACCATGAAGAGCTTCAACCACCAGCAGTTCCAGCACTGCCTTGCCTGACAGTGACACAAAGTTTAACTGCTCTGGCTTTGTTGGTTCAGGAGGACAGGACCCCTTACACTCCAGGAGGAACAGAGACTTGTGCTACACCAGAGGATGTTTTTGCTCTCCCTGATCCCCAATCTCCATTGCTATCAGGTTCTTCCTTCATCAGAGAGAGCCTGACTCCACCAAGAGATGCAAGTTATGAGGAGTCAGTCCCCCATTCCATCTACCAGCCAAGGTTTCCCTCTTGTGGAGCCAACGCTACTGCTGATAGCCAATTCTGGATCTTTCTCAGTGAACTCTGAACCACCTAGACAGGGACCTGGACCTATCTGTAACCAACCTCCACCTCAGCACTTGGAACTGAAGGTTCCATGGGGACCTCCACAATCCCCTTTGATTCTTCTTACCTCCTTCTGACAAGCCAGATCCAGTGGTTCTGCTGGTACTGACAAAATTATCCTCATGATCTTTGGATGAATAGGTCATTCCAATATCCCCTTTCCTTGCAGATGACCATAAGCAGTTCTAGGAACTCTTGTGCAGGGTTCCAGAGGAGCTCCAGATCTCCCTAGAGGCATCCACAATATAAACTTTTGGGCATCGTACAACCTTCCAGGAACAGCCAAATAGTGCTTCCTGTTAGCAAAGCCATTCTAGAACCAGCTAGAGCACTCTGGTATACTCCAACCACATGCACCCCTATCCCTAAGACAGCAAAGAAATGCTACTTTGTCCCAGCCAAAAGGGTAGAATTTCTTTTCTGTTATCCTCCACCAAATGCTCCAGTTGTCCAAATTGCCACAGAGAGATTTAGACAGCAACATCTTAGATCTACTCTGGTTGACAAGGAAGTGAAGCACTTAGAATTGTTGAGGACAGGTCTTCACATCTACTAGCCTTCAGTTCAGGATAGCCAATTACCAAGCGCTGTTGACTAAATATAATTCCAAGTTCACAGACTTCATCAACAAGCTTCCGCAACAAGATGTAGCTCAATTTCAGACTCTGATTGAGGAAGGCAAATTGGTCACTAGAACCTCTCTTCAATCAGTGGTAGATGCAGCAGATACATCATCAAGGTCAATGGCAACAGCCATTGTGATACGCTGTGAATCATAGCTTCAAGCTTTAGGGTTTCCAAAGGAGGTGCAGTACACCATGGAGGACCTGCCATTCCATGAAGTCCATCTTTTCAACCAAAAGTCAGATGAGTCCTTATGTACTCTAAAGGACCCCAGGGCCATCCTCCATGGCCTAGGAATATATACACCTTCCCCAAAGAGAAAATTTGTACAAGCCTAGAAAGATGGATCAACAATTGTACCATCACCAACCTTATGAGCCATCCCATAAGAGACAGAGTTCAAAAGTCCCATTTCCCTGCACCCTCTAGCTAATTCCAGCCCTCAACTAAGTGATATTTTTGATGGGAGTTCAAGAGCTGCAAATCACCAATGATGCCATCATCAACCAATTCCCACATATCATTTGGGTGTCATGTCGCACTCTTTTTCTACAACTGGCATGCAATAACAACAGACAAATGGGTATTAGACATCATCCATTCTGGCTATGGGATCAATTTAACTTCCCTTCCCCCTCCAAATCCCATCCCTGTCCTTTCTCAGAGGACATTCTCATGAAGAGACTCTCAAACAAGAAGTAGAATCCCTCCTCCTGAAGGAATCAGTAGAGTGAGTACCTCTTCAATATCAGGAGAAGGGTTTTTACTCAACATACTTCCTAGTACCAAAAAGGAAGGCAGGTGGAGACCCCTCCTTGATCTCAACCACTCAACCACTTTATTTGCAAGCTGAAATTTTGCAGAGACACACTGGCATTTATAATCCCATCCTTGGAAAAAGACATTTGGATTACAAGTCTTAATATAAAGGATGCGTACTTTCACATGGACATCACCCTGCTCATAGATATTTTCTCAGGTTCATAGTGGGCCTCTACCATTTTAAATACAGAGTGCAACTGCTCCCCGGGTCTTTACCAAAGTTTTTCTAGTCATAGTAGCCTATATCAGGCAAGGCAGCTTCATTGTCTTCCCCTGTCTCAACAACTAGTTTCTAAGACCCATCAGGAAGCCTACGAGTTGACTTGGTAATGCTTCAGCTCCCGTCTTCCCTAGGGGTCAGCATAAACTTACAAAAGTATGTCCTCACTCCGATACAGACCATAGACTTCATCATCACAACCCTAGATTCACTCATGACAAGAGCTTAGTTACTGATGGACAGATTCCAAGCAACAAACAACCTCATAAATCAGGTTATGTGCAGCCCTTGAACACCAATGAGAGTATGTCTTTTTCTTCTTGGACATATGGCTTCATGCATTTATGTTATGCTGTTCACCAGACTCCATCTTCATTCCCTGCAGGCATGGCTTCAAACAGTTTACTCACCAAACAAACAGTCCATGAATACCATAGTAACAATTCCCACCAAGATAACATTATCTCTGCTGCAGTGGAAAAATCCCCTTTACGTATGTGTGGGCATTCCTTTCCTTTGCCCCTCATCAGACAGGGCAGTCATTATAGATGCCTCCCTCCTAAGCTGTGGAATCAACATGGACAACCACATGGCACAAGGCAGTTGGACACCCTGAGAGGCCAGGGTGTACGTCAACAGTCTGGAATTACAGGCAGTCCAAGAAGCGTGAAAAGTCTTTCTTCCATTCATCTAGTGTCACCAGGTACTCATAATGTTGGACAATATGACAACCATTACACCAAACAGGGAGGAGCATGATCTATTCCCTTGTGTGAAGAAGTGGTCACCCCGTGGAATTGGATGATCAGCATTCAGTCTTTTCCCAACCTCCTGACCCAGGAGAAGTGCAGAATCAAGGATCCGAACCACCAAGCACTCCATCTCAAGGCTTATTTTTTGAAGGGCATCACATCTAGAATGTTCATGCTCTGAAGCCGTACAAAACATCCTCACTAATAGCAGAAAAGATTTAATCAGGAAATGCTGTTTAGCCAAGGAGAAGCATTTCTCCATCTAGGCACAGCAAAACATGCATTCCCAGAGTCAGTAGATAGTCCTCTTGTTTTAGACCATCTTCTCTCTCTCAAAACGGCTGGTTTCTCTGTCAACTCTTTAGGGGTCTGCCTGGCAGCAATCAGCGTTTACCACCCACCTTCACATTGATGCTCCAGTTTTTGCTTATCCACTGAGTAGCAGTTTCTGGAAAGGCCTAATCAGAACCTTTCTGCCAGTAAGGAAACCTATTCCTCAACTGGACTTAAACCTTGCTCTTTCAGAACTCACTAAGTTTCCCTTTGAACCAGTTACACGTTCCATGTCTCTCCTATTTATGAAAGTTGCATTTCCTGTGGCCATCACCTCAGCTAGAAGGTTAGATGAGCTCAGAACACTGATGGAGGATCTGCCTTACACCATATTCCGTAAAGACAAGTCTCCTTACATTTACATCCGAAGTTCACCCCCAAAGTAGTTTTGGAGTTTTACCTGAACCAGTAATGCATTTACCTATATTTTTTCTGCAACTGAACATATCTGAAGAGGAGAGGAGACTTCAGTCCCTTAACATGCGAATAGTCTTAGTCTTTCACCTGCAAAGGACAAAGCCAATCAGAAAATTACCAGATTGTTTATCGCTATAGCAGAAAGAGTCCAAGGTTAGGCTATATAATCCCAGAGGATCTCTACGTGGATTTTGAGTTGTATCCTATTCTACTGTCAACTGGAGTGAAAGCTCATTCTACAAGACCACAAGTTACTTCAGTGGCATCGCTTCAAGAAGTACCTCTACTTTACATTTGCAAAGCAGCTACATGGAGGTCTATCCATATATTTGCAAGATATTATGCTTTAGTGCTGGATTCCTCTACTGATGCATCCTTTTGGACAGCGGTCCTTCGAGCAGCCCAGCCGCCTGCATCATTGCACCCTCCTCCTACTTGAGTACTGCTTGTCAATCACCCGCAGTGGAATACACATAGACACAGCATTTGAAGAAGAAGAGAAAGTTACTTATCTCATGGTAAGTGGAAGTTCTTCTAGATATGTGGTCATTATATACCTTCCTTCCTTCCCCTCTGCTTCAGATCTTACCTGGATTTGCAGTAGAAGAGAACTGGAGAGGTGGTCCATCTGCTCCACCCTTTGTTGGAAGCATGAGGAGAGTGAGGGTGCATGTGTGGACCAACAGACATTGCTGTCAAGAATGCTCCAACTTTGGGCACATGGGGTGTCAGTGTATCCACCGTGGAGTACAGATAGGGACCTCTGTGACATAGCAGGGCACAATCCAGAATAATGCGTAGTGGTGTCACCTCTGCCCTATAACCTGGAGTGCCCATTACAATGCCTTGCTGCTGTAGCCTCCAACCTGGACTGCTCACAAACAGCCTCCAGCATGTAAGTCACTCCCAGCTATGTTGGGAGTGTGTGCGCTACAACCAGCCAGCCAGCCAGCCACACCTTGGCTCTCACCAGCCTTGGTTATACTGCAGTTGACCCCAACATAGCCCCAGTCCTGGATTTCCCCCCAGAAATGTATGTCCCATACTGCCCAGCCCTCTCCTGGAAAATACAAATATATTAAGTCTGTTATTCCTTTAAGGGAATAATATGCCATCTTATTTTTTTAAAATAGTTATCCAGACACTTCAACTAAAATACACTGAATTCGATGAAACAACAAAACAAGAGAGACTACAAAGAGAGAAATTTTAAGCTAATGCAAATAATGAGGCATAAAAGTCAGAAATGATTACAAGAAAAATAAAATAGGCACCAGTAACCTAATTTAACAAATTATATTAGATTAAAAGCAAAGTTTTCTCACTGCGTGCTTTCAGCAGATTACTGACCACACTGTCAGATCAGCCCCTACCCCCAAGTCCAATGGCAGTTTTCCTGTGTCTGTTTAGGTGCGATGCCAGAGACAGACAGGGAGAGAGAGGAGGGGTGTATTGGGATGTCTGCCCTTTCTTTTTATAGTCCTGTCCCCACTTTGAGAAGCATTTCCAGCTGGGAGAAAGGCGCCAGGCAGTCTGTGTGGAAGGAAACTACCCGTTTCTGTAGTAAGGCTTTGTTTACACTGGCACTTTCATTGTTAAAACTTTTGTCATTCAGGGGTGTGAAAAAACACCCCCCTGAATGACAAAAGTTTTAATGATGAAAAGCACTGGTGTGGACAGCGCTTCGGCAGCAGGAGCCACACTCCTGATGACAAAGCTACCGTCCCCTCGTTGGAGGTGGTTTTATTTTGTCTCCGGGAGAGACCTCTCCCGGCGATACAGAGCAGCTGCATAGCACACCTTACAACAGCACAGTTGCAGCAGCTCAGCTGTGCTTTTGTAAGGTTTTCAGTGTAGACATAGCCTGAGACGTAGACTTTTTGCCCTTGCCCCCTTTCCTGCCAAAGAATGGCCACTTAGCAAGTAATGGTTCATCAGCATTATTTACACCTGGCTGAGGCATCAGTCTGCCCTTTGTCTCTGAGGAACTGGTTTGACTACTCCCCAGACTTACTGACAAAACATAATTTTAGTCATGATCTCATCTTATGTTTATAACTTCACATATAACACTGCCATGTGCATTTTGCCATGATAGTATTGATCAGCAAATTATACATTTTGAAATGATACCTCAAATGATACCTTGTACAAACATTATTACAATAGCGTGGAGAGTGTGAACCCAGGTGTATATTCTATCACAACCATGCATCTCAAAGCACCTCCAGTTACCATACGGTAAGTAATTTTCTAATCTGGCTATGTCTTTTTAGCCTCAACTCAAAATCTGAACTAGAGATCACTATACACCTTTGTGATGACTACCATGTGCAGCAGGTTGTCAAAGAGACACAGTCAAATTTAGCCCAAATATAGGTTTTGTAAAAAAGTCAATTATTTTCAAAATCTGACCAATGGAAATGTTACCATGAAATTAGAAGATCAAATAAAAGTTATTTTTAAATACTAAATGTTCCCCTGCAATGTTTGCCACCCAAATAGTGCAGCAGTGTCATAATACATGAAAAATAGAAAGTGATTGACTAGAAACAGAACTAGCCAGTTTATTTTAACTGGAAAGTGGGAAAACTAAATAGCATAGTATGTAAACTGATATTTTTAATCTTTTAATAATCTAAGGTATTATCTGTAGATTAGGCAAGGAATATTTTGGAAACATATTGTGAAGAGATTCTAATTTCACACGCATGTAAATCAGGAATAATTCCACTTAAGTCGGTCACGTCTGTGTAACCCCAATGTACGTGATGTTTAAAAATCATGGGCCTTATTCTAAGTTCATTTTTTTCCTGAATTGTGACTGTAAAAATAGCGATGTGGAGTTCCATGTGTGATCAGGATTGCATATCAGAAATAAAAAATGTTTTTCTAACTACAAGACTTACAAATTCAGCCCAAGTTCAGAAAGTCATGCTGGATTCTTTCTGTGCTGCATATCATCACCAGTAATAAATGTTCTACAGGCCAAATTATGCCCTCATTGATACTTGTACAACTTCATTGCCTTGCTTTGATTTGCACAGGTGTAACTGGTGGAATGTAGTAAGCAATCCTGTTGACACTATGCCATGAAGAATGAACTCCAGCTCAAATTCCCTTTAGCTGTTGGCTCTGCAGTGCAACCAGGAGTAAAAAGCAGTAAAATCTTGTTTTTATCACTGAAGTCAGTGCTTATGACTCTGAATACCAACAGGGATCAGATCTGTTGAGTTCAGAAGGTCCCACTTTTCAATACAGAATTGCACATTTAACGCGACAGTGTGCTTTTAATGCTGAATGGCATCATAAACTTGTCCCATTACCCACACGTTAATCATAAGCTCCGAGTGGCCATAAGAAGATAGTTACGTTTAGAACCGTTTTAATGACTGAGGAAGGGGATAGTCACCAGGATTCCAATTATTTTATAAATGGCTAGATCAGATAGTCAAATAGTTTTCTTACAACTGAAACATGGAGCGCTTTCAGAGATCAGTTTGTGGTCATGCACAGTTACTGGAACCTGATGAGCTCATCTCTCTTATGTGTTTCTACGTCCCCCCCTCCCCCCACCACGGTGTACATTCTGCTTTTGACCTGAACACTTCTTTGGCCTGGTATTCAATTTACAAATTGGTAATAAGCCTGAATTAAAATTTGTGCCCCCAAACAATTAAGACACAAAAATAGTAAGTCCAGAGAGGAAAAAAAATGAAGTGACGTTTGTATTCATCTCCTTGACTTGAAGGAAACTAATTTACAAATGACTACTCTGACTTCTGGCCATCAAATAGAAACCTGTAGAAGTACTCAGAAAAATGCAACTGACCCTGTGATTTAGAAGATTGACTACAAGATGGATTTCCTGGGCAAACGAGGCATTTCAGGAGAAACAATGTTTCGAATAGACTTTCTGCATGTAAACCACAAATTGGGGTGTAGCAAGCAACCATGGATATAAACTGGCCATCAGGAAGTTTAGATTTGAAATTAGACAAAGGTTTCTAACCATCAGAGGAGTGAAGTTCTGGAACAGCCTTCCAAGGGGGACAGTGGAGGTAAAAGACATATCTGGCTTCAAGACTAAGTTTATGGAGGGGATGGTATGACAGGATAGCCCAATTTTGGCAATTAATTGATCTTTGACTGTTAGCAGTAAATATGCCCAATGGCCTGTGATGGGATGTTAGATGGGGTGGTATCTGAGTTACTACAGAGAATTCTTTGGCTGGTGAGTCTTGCCCATATCCTCAGGGTTTCGCTGATCACCATATTTGGGGTCGTGAAGGAATTTTCTTCCAGGGCAGATTGGCAGAGGCCCTGGGGTTTTTTCACCTTCCTCTGCAGCGTGGGGCACAGGTCACTTGCTAGAGGATTCTCTGCACCTTGAAGTCTTCAAACCATGATTTGAGGACTTCAACGGCTCAGACATAGGTTAGGGGTTTGTTGCGGGAGTGGGTGGGTGAGATTCTGTGGCCTGCATTGTGCAATATTTCAGACTAGAAGATCATAATGGTCCCTTCTGACCTTAAAGTCTATGACTCTATCTGGTACTAGATGATGAAATAGTTGTCGGAAATGTGGCTCTTGCAGGAGTGTTTGTAGGAATTAGATAAATGGAGCCCAAAACTGGAATAATTGACAACACTTTCTAGTCAGCACCCACACCCTTCCCCTGCAAGAGCAGGAGCAAAAATCATGTAGAGCCTTGATTCAGTGCCCAGTTTTAGTGCAGGAAAGAAACCTGACACCAGTCCTACTTTAGAGATAAGAAGCATTCCAGCTTTCTGGGCCTCTTTGTAGCAGAAACCCCACCAAAATGGTTCTATAAGTAATATATTAGTACCAGCAAGTTTCAGTGGAGAGTTTTGAGTTCAAGTCATTAATGTGTCAGACAAAAGTGTCACCCTTTTAAGAATCTGAAGCTTGGGCATGTTGGACTGTGTGAGAGGTATTGGGGAATGTGTCTTCAAGGGGTGAGCTTCCTAGACAGAGAGGCTGGGTGGGATGCTTTGAAGCTGTTATAGTTATGTATAGCCATTTAAAACTGGATACTGAATAAAGCAGATCTCTTGCAAGCCCTCTAAGCAGTGAGTGATCATTGAACATTACATGGTACAGGAGTAAAAAGAAACTAAGAAAAATGCCCTGAGTGGAAGAATTAAGCAATTAAAAGCCCCATCATGATTGAAACTCTCAGAAACGTGGACAACAACTTACCATCTTCATCATAGCAAATTCCAGAAGGGCATAATTTCTTTGCACATACAGCATAAGCTGGCTTGCCGTCTGGCAAGGTGCATAAGGTGGCCTGGTCATATATTCTGTTTATTCCATCACTGGCAATCATAGGGTGCCACTGAAGCTTTTGACTCCCACACATGATTGTCGTAACTGTACAAAATAAGGCAAACAAAAGTAAAAAATAAAAAGGGTTAAACATTTGAATAAACAAGTTATTACCTTGTTTAAAGCTTTTATCATACATTGATAAAAATATTAATATCTGCCAAATTTGTTGTATTAATTTAGTCACAAGGAATTTTGCATTACTTTATGTTTAACATTATTTTAAAACTCTGATATATGGAAATAAGAAAAGCCCATGTTTCAAATATTAGTGAGCGGTTAGGGTTAGAAGCAGAGTGTGCATTTCTGTTGCTTGGCAACCATATCTTCAGGAAAGTTAGGAATAATTCCAGCTGTTCCATTCCTGAAGGGTTAAAATAATTAATTTACTGGATTTACTTAAAGTAAAGTTTTTACCTTGTTTTCTTTTTGTTTCTTATTTTGTTCTGTTTTCAATTACTTTTCTTTTGGAGGTTTCTGTAAAAACTATAACTTTTAACTTTTAAAATAGAGAGAGACGAAGTGAGGAGAGGCGGTAGAAAGAGTTGCTATCTGCAGTACCACAAGGGCCAAACTACAACAACAGATTGGAAAAGAATTGTTCTGCTTGGCTATAAAGTTCTGTTAAATGTATACATACATGCCCATATACACTACAAATATATATGCCATATCTATATTATTCATATATATTAATTATTTGGGAGTACCTCTAAAGCTCAGTCATAATATTACATTCCTCAGTCCTGGTCCTGGGCCTAACATTCCCAGGCCTGCCATAAGGGACTAAAAAATAATTGGATAATAAAATCTGTCTATCAGTCGTACGTGGGAATGTGCAGACTAAAAAGACAGATGAGGCATAAGTGTATGGATGGTAAAATAAGATAACCCAGTGGGCTAAATACTGTTATGTGGTTATCTTTAGTCCATGCATTATGCTTTTCCGGGATGATGGGTAAACATCTTCCCCATAAAAAGACAAAAAGTGGGGGAATGTAGTAAGATGAGGCCCTGAAACATAATCCCTTATATCAGAGGCCCGATATGAGGCTTAAGGCCTGAACTAAAATAATGGTCAAGACTTTGCTAACATAAAGCAAAGTTAAGCTGTGAGCCAGAGGCAGGCCCTGATCACAGAAGCTGGCAAGGAAAGGGCTGATGCTGCAAAAAGATACATACCTAAAAGGTACTGGACACTAAATATCAGAACACTAGGGTGAACAGATGTCCTGATTTTATAGGGACAGTCCTGATTTTGGGGGCTTTTTCTTATATAGTTTCCTATTACCCCCCACCCCCGTCCCGATTTTTCACACTTGCTGTCTGGTCACCCTACAGAACACTCCAATACTTGCACATTCCACACACACAACAGGGAACAAGCTGACCCATCCCAAACACAGGGACAAAAGGGTAATAGGATGGATAGAGTTGTTTTGTTCAAACCAACATGTACAAAGTGAGAGGCGGCACCTTGCTACATAGAAAGGTTGCACCTCAATACATAAGGAGTGATGTGTAACTTGTTTGTATCTGTGTATAAGAATGCATCCCTGGAGCGGTGTCTTTGTCCGGCCTACGGCGCAGTGGAGTGTCCCGCCACTGACTGAGCCGGTCCATTGTCAGGAGGCACATATTTGTAGTATGTCCCTGTAGAGTCTGCTGGAAACTATTACTGTGCTTCATTTGACAATAAACCTGGCTGGGTGCCTTCGTATCTTATCGGAGTCTGTGGTCATTGGAGGTTCTCTCGGGGTCTGCTGTGCCAGCGATTTGCAGAGCCGGGGCGACACACAGCGGGAACACATGCACACAGCTGACAGTTGTCAACATTGAACAGAGCAGCGCACCATATTGGTGGTATCTGACAACAGCAGCAGCTGAGTTCCCTCACAGAGTTTAGTGAATAGCTAAGAGGGGGAATTCAGTGGGAACCTGTGACAATTATACTTACTATGTGAGAATGGGTCTTGAATGGGTCCTGTTCTGTTCACATGCAACTCCCATTAAAGTCAATGAGATGCACTGTCATCCTTACACATAGTTGCAGAATCAGGCATAATATGACTATTGAAGTTTTTGTAAGGAGTGTGCACGTCATAGTTTCTTTGTGTCTACTCAGAGGAGATGCTGGTTTTTCTGCAGGTTGGCTGAAATATTGAGACATGCTTTTAGTTTATGTTTAACAAGATTATACACACTCTGACTTACTGGGTGAAATACATTCTATTCCATGAAGATGTTTTATCTGTCATTTTAAACCATGTGGATGACCATTGACCAGCCCAATATTTTTTGAAAATGAAACGGAATCTTCCTGCCATCTTTCATTTCCTGTGAACTGTCCAAGAAGTGTCTCAGCTTGAAAAAACAGCTGTGAATGTGACAAATAATGACCACAGGTCTCAGTTCATTGCTCACTTTTGTGGGCAACCCCCAAAAAGTTTCAAAACGGTATGTTTTCTGTAAACCCAAAGGAAGTTCAGTGTGGAAGTTCACTCTTGCTGTGGTGTGAGTACCCAAATGGTTGATTTGGCTTGAAAAGAGAAGTGTTTTTTGAGCATTATTGATTTTCAGAAGTGCCATGTCAGTGGACAGCAAAGATTATGATTCCAGAAGGGAGTGGGTGGTAGCGGGGAAGGGGAAGTAAGAAAACAATACAAATGAATAACTGGTAGCAGTAACAGCACTTGTCAGCACTTTACAAAAGTAAGTAAGCATTGTTACCCCATTTCATGATGGAAAACTGTGGTGCAGAGAGGTGAAATGATTTGCCCAAGGCAGAATGTAATAATCACGATAATCAAAACGAATGTTGCACGTTTCGAGCCTGAACATTTTAGAAAGGGGTCTTCAACTGAGAAGAGGTAATGCTTGATCTATAAAAAGCAAACAAAAAGTCTGTGGCAGGAAACTCAAATATATGAAACAGTTGTATATACGTAACTTCACATAGTTCAGAAGGCCTTTACCAATTCTGACTAGCAGAAAAATCAGGGTTTTCAAAAATCAGAAAAGAACAACCAGGGATAAGAGGATAGGGTAAATAATAGCAACATGCTTCTTTGTCAGATGCTAAGCTCTGAGAGTTTACTTAATAATATCTGAAAATAGAGCTAGTCAAGCCAACAGGGTCAGGCTTGAGAAGTTTTGTTAAGGTATGCTGGCCTCCATAAACTTTTTGGTATTAAGCTCTCTATACTCAGCAGCCTGAATTTGGGTTAGGACACCATGGTATACAAAATTGCATTTCATTTATGTTCATGAATAATACTGTAGGAATTGAGAAACCACATGTGACCTGGGAGATAACTCTAGTTAACTAACGAACACTACTCCTCCATCAATGCTTTGTGAAATATGTTCAATAAATCATATAAGCAGCAAAGTCTGAAGCATTTCCTTCAAGTACTATGGCTTAAGAATTATAACCATTTGAATTATAACCATTTTAATAAGATTTACTCAACACAACAAAAACCTCATGCTTAGTTTTATTCCAAAAAGGCATTAAATTAGAGAAAAAACTCTAGAATGTTCATCAGGAATACAGAACCCTGTTCTTCCACATCTTATGTTCTTCCATATATACAAAGACAAATCTAAGTCTCTACCCCAGTTTTTAAATAAATACTTCAGAACCAGAACGATCCTTACAGAACTGTTCAAGTGAGAAGAGTGTTCAGGAATGCTCTGATCGTTTCTCTGGATCAGAGCATTCCTCAACACTCTTCTGATTACCTCTGCTAAGTCTTAAAGGTGAATCAGTAGTCTCTCATGACTACATGTCCAATTCTGCAGAGATCTAGTCATAATCGTATGGATATTTGCCCCTTGTCCATACCCGAGAAGAAAATGTTACTCATCACGATCTGTGTGAAGTATTCCAGTCTAAAGTCTTCCTAGAAAGGGTCCAATAGCTTGGCAGAGGCCAAGTGTAGCTGCAGATGGCACTTTACCAGCTTCTCAATTACTTTGCCCCAAAATGGAGAATGGATGGCATGTGGAAAATAGAGCTTTTTACTTCTATGACATCTACTTCAAATCCAATAGGCAATAGTTAGCAAGATAATTTGGGTCAGGTGATGATTGTTGAGTTATGGCTGGATTGTTGTATGTGTTAGGGTAGGGTATAGACTGTTCTTTTCAACAAAAGTGTTGACAATCCCTGTTAACAGAAAGAGTAGGCACTCTTTACTGTATTTCACCAGCCAGGAACCGCATGGTTCAGAGTTGCAAATGGTGGCTTCAATAATGTTCAAAGCTTGTGAGACTTGCTGTTGTGTGAATGTCACATTTTTAGAAAGGTATGTCATTTGCACAGCGAGCCATTCCTGGAAGCCAAATAGGCCATCCTAAATTCAAGGGATATTTTCTGAGAACTAGACTGGTAATTCTTTCCCATGAGAGGTGCTGTATCCTGAAACTGAGTGGAAAATTTCTGGGTAACAATGTGGTTTTTCAGCCTGGTTTCAGTGGTTTTCAGTTCTTCTGGACTTAATGGTCACTATGGTGAAGGAGAAAAAGGATCTCTTGGCTCTTCCATGGTGGTAGTCTAGGGCTGCAGGATTTCCTTGTGCACAATAAAGTTTGCAAAGCACTTTGAGACCAAGTGGAAGGCAAGACACAAGCACAAAGTAGTATTATTATGGATCCCAATCATTGTACTATTGCTGTAATTCGTTAGACCTTGAAGACACAGCATATGCGTTCAGGACTGAATTGACTATGGGAAAAAGTGGAACAGACGTTGAACTGAGGCATGTGGGTGAGCAGATATTAAAGTTAGTAACAATAAGACAGGCCCATAAGCAGCCAAATGTGTTTTTGTGGCTGCATCTTAACCATAACATTTGTGTTTAACTTGTACTATCTCTGAGTCCCAATGTACCATTCTCAGGTTCCTCAAAAGGAAAATCACCCTTGATAAAGCCCAGGACCAAAATGTCAGATATCTGTTTCCCTTTTGCCATATTAAATTAACATATCTATAACTACAAATGATTTTATTTCCTTCCTAGCAAACAACAGGAGCTGCTGAACACACATATGCATCACTCTGTTTTTATTTTTGATAACTCATTTGCAGCCAGTAGAGAGAATAATTACTCATGGAGTGCATCATTATGAGGCGTTGCTGTAGCCGTGTCAGTCCCAGAATATTAAAGACAAGGTGGGTGAGGTAATATCTTTTATTGGAACAACCCCAAAGCTTGTCTCTCTCACCAAGAGAAGTTGATCCAATAAAAAGTACTACCTGACCTACCTTGTCTCTGCATCATTAAAGGAACATATAAGAAATCTTGGAATATTTCATGCCCCTTGAAAAACTAATGCTTTTTGATTTTGTATCTTATTCATAGCAAGTTTTATTGAAGAATTCTAAGGGCTTTGATTGTAAACACTTGAATTTAGTGGAGAATGGATGGCATGTGGAAAATAGAGCTTTTTACTTCTATGACATCTACTTCAAATCAAAGCAAAATCAGTAATGTCCCCCGCAAAAAAACACCACCACATCTGACACCCTTGATTGGGATTCTCAGCAGAGATCGTCATCATGGCAAATCCCAAAGGGACTTGGCCTCCTGACAAACTGAGTGCCGCTCACATCAATCTCTGGGTAGGGTGCTTAAGGAGGCCTGATGCTATGTTCAGTTTATGTCCATCACTGGCAATCTTGTTGCACCACCAAAGCTTTTGATGCCCATGTGATCAATGGCCACATAGCGGCATTCCTAAGTACAGACCCTTGGAATTCATTAGTCTTCCATTCTAATGATATGTCCATACCAAGAAAATTGCCGAAATCAGACCAATGCTGATGGAGGCAGGTTCTGGGTTTGACTTTGAATATCCTCATTTCTGATATTATCCTGCCACTTGATATAGAGCAGCTGATGAAGACAACAAGAATTGAAAACATCAATCCTGTGTTCTTCAGCCTTCCTCAGTGCCTTCCTTTGACTTCCATATGATAGAGTTGTTATAACTATGGTTCTATAGACCTGCAACTTCATAGCAAACTTGATGTCATGAGATCCCTACACAGGCCCTACTGAAGGGCTCAAAACATGGCACCAGCTGCTGCTAAATGATTGCCCATGTCTTTCAAGCATCCACCAGCACTGTCTGTAATGCTGCCCAAATATTTGACAGCTGCTACCTGCCCCATGTCCCATCCAGTTAGGTTAATATTGAGCTATTTGTAGTCTGGAGCTGGAGACTACTTCATGGTAACGGCCAGGGACCTAGGGCAAGTCTACATTTAAAACACTGCATCAGCACTTATGCAGCTGCACTGCTGTAGTGCTTTAATGAAGATGCTCTATGCTGACAGGAGAGAGCTCTCCCGTCAGCGTAGTTAGTCCACCTCCCTGAGTGGCGATAGTTACATGAAGAAACATGTTGCTGTCTACAAGAGAGGTTAGGTTGGTGTAAGTTCCGGCAAGTTCTTGGAATGTATTGGAGACAATTTTTTAATTCAGAAGGTGGAAAAAGCTACTGGGGGGCAGGCTGTTCTATATTTGATTTTGACTGATTTTGACAAATAGGGAGGAACTGGTTGAAAATTTGAAAGTGGAAGGCAGCTTAGGTGAAAGTGATCACGAAATGGTAGAGTTCATGTTTCTAAAGAATGGTAGGAAGGAAAACAGCACAATAATGATAATGGATTTCAAGAAGACAGACTTTAGCAAACTCAGAGCACGGTAAACG
The DNA here is from genome assembly GCF_025201925.1 of Gopherus flavomarginatus. Taxonomy (NCBI): domain Eukaryota; kingdom Metazoa; phylum Chordata; order Testudines; family Testudinidae; genus Gopherus; species Gopherus flavomarginatus. The sequence continues at coordinate 266,568,525 of NC_066619.1, read as the reverse complement.
GGGCCCACGCCCAGGGCACCATAGCCAGGGGGATGCCACAAGGGGCTCATCTCTTCTCTGGCCCCTCCCCAGCGCTGGGCCAGCAGCTTCTTCTTGCCCCCCTGGCCCCTCCCTCCCTCACTCCTCAGCTGGCCGGTTGAGGGCTTCAGCTCTGCCTCAGCCCTGTGGAGGTCAGAGCGCACAGCTGGGGCCGGTCACTGGCAGCGCAGTCCACCACCTGCTGCCCGGAGCAGAGCCAAGTCCCTCCCTGCCTGTGGTCCTGTGCTGCTCAGTCTGGGGTCAGGAGGAGTGAGTAGGGGGGGGAAGCCGGGCTGAGCAGTGGGGGAGGGGAGAGAGGGGGACTTAAAGTGACAGTGCACTCACTGTCTTTCAAACTTCCCTAACACACACACATTCTCACACCCACATACACTCTGTCTCTCACGGTCCCCCAATGCAAATTGTCTCACACACACAGTCCCCAACACACACTCTGTCTCTCACACAATCCCACAACACAGTCACACACACACACTGTTTCTCTCATCCACAGACTGGCTTTCATACCCACATAGACTCTGCCTCTCACAGTCCCCCAACACAGAGTGTCACACTCCACAACACACACTCTGTCTCTCACACAATCACCCAACACATTCACACACATTCACACACACACACACAGAGTCTCACACACACAGACTGGCTCTCACACCCACATACACACTGCTTCTCACAGTCCCCCAACACAGATTGTCTCACACACACACACACACACACACACACAGCCTGACACTCAACACACACTCTATCACACAATCCCACAACACATAGTCACACGCTGTCTCTCTATCTCTGTCTCCTCTCACACACACACACATTCTGTCACACACACACACACGCTTGTATTATTACTGTTGTTATTACTGCTTGGTGCTTCCTGTCAAAATGCTTGTGGTGAGCTAGGAGTAGCTAGGGGCTGCAGGAGGGCTGTGGGCTCTGGCAAGATGTAGCCCCCATGACAGCGCACAGCCTGCCTTGAGCCGCAGGCCAAGCACCACGCACTACAAGCCACCACAGCAGCACAGAAGCAAGTGAGGTAATACACCATATACCATGCCACCCTTACTTCTGCGCTTCTGCTGACAGTGGCCTAGGAATTTGCTAGTTGTAGCAGTTAGTCATTGTGACATTATCAGATTAAAACATGACCACATAAATCATTGTTGCAACTACTGCTATATATTTGCAACAAATCTTGTACAAAATGTGGCATGTAAGATGTCCATGAAAAGGTTATGATTTCTCAATATGTTTATGCTATTTGTGTACATGTATCATTTTCGTATTTGAAGTTATGAGTATTGGCTCTAAACCTGTATTTCAAATGTTTGTTCCTGGGGTAATGCCCACAAGGTAGTTAGCAAGCACATCTTGAAGGGACTAGTCAAAGTAAGTGGCTCATCAAGGGACACCTAACTCAATGGATCATAGAAGACACCCATTGAATGGACTTTCCTATAGACTTTCCATATGAAATATAGGAAATGGCCTGGAGGTGATAGCGGAGGTGCGGGAGGGGATGGGGGGAGGTCAGGGAGTCTGTAGGAGACAGGGGTGATGATGGGAGAGGGAACGGGAGGCGCCAAAATACAAGTTCACCCAGGGCACCATTTTCACTAAGGCCAGCCCTGGTTCGTAGGTAAGATCCCATGGGAAGCAAGTCTAACGGGGAAGAACAGTTCAAGAGTTTTTGCAGTTTTTCAAAGAGAGCAAACTATCCCATTGCATAGGAAGTATAGGAAATATGGCAAGGGGCCACCACTGGCTTAAACAGATCTTTAATGATTTGAAATGCAAAAAAGAGTTGTACACAAAGTGAAAACCAGGTCAAATTACAAAGGATGATATAAACAAATAACACAAATATGTAGGGACAAAATTAGAAAGGTCAAGGCACAAAACAAAATTAAACTAACTAGAGACGTAAAGGATAACCAGAAAACATGCTACAAATACATTCCAGAAGCAAGAGGAGGACTAAGGGCAGAGTAGGCCCTTTACTCAAGGAGGTAGGAGAAACAATAACAAAAAATGTGGAAATGGCAGAGGTACTAAATTACTTTTTTGTTTCAGTTTTCACCAAGAAGTTTAGTAGCAATTGGGCATCTAACACAGCGAATGCCAGTGAAAATGAAGTAGGATCAGAGACTAAAATAGGGAAAGAACAAGTTAAAATTTAGACAAGTTAGATGTCTTCAAGTGCCAGGAACTGAAGAAATACATCCTAGAATACTCAACAAACTGACTGAAGAGATATCTGAGCCATTAGCGATTATCTTCTAAAAGTCATGGAAGACGGGAGAGATTCCAGAGGACTGGAAAAGGGCAAATATAGTGCCAATCTATAAAAACATAAATAAGGACAGCCAGGGGAATTACAGATAAATCATCTTAACTTCAGTACCCAGAACAATAATGGAGATAATAAGGTGATAAGTAACAGTCAGTATGGATTTGTCAAGAACAAATTGTGTCAAATCAACCTAATAGCTTCCTTTGACAGGGCAGCAAGCCTTGTGGATGGGAGAAACAATAGATGTGGTATATCTTGACTTTAGTAAGTCTTTTGATACTATCTCACATAACCTTCTCATAAACAAACTACGGAAATACTACCTTACTGGAGTTACTACAAGTTGGGTGCATAACTGGTTGGAAAACCATTCCCAGAGAGTAATTATCAGTGGTTTACAGTCAAGCTGGAAGGGCAAATTGAGTGGGGTCTCACAGGGATCAGTTCTGGGTCTGCTTCTATTCAATATCTTCATCAATGATTTAGATAATGGCACAGAGAGTACACTTATAAAGTCTACAGACAATTCCAAGCTGGGAAGTGTTGCAAGTACTTTGGAGGATGGGATTAAAATTCAAAATGATCTGGACAAACTGGAGAAATTGTCTGAAGTAAATAGGATGAAATTCAATAAGGACAAATGCAAAGTACTCAACTTAGGAAGGAACAATCAGTTGCACACATACAAAATGGGAAATGGCTGCCTAGAAAGGAGTACTGCAGAAAGGGATCTGGGGGTCATAGTGGACCACAAGCTAAAATGAGTCAACAGTGTACTACTGTTGCAAAAAAAGCAAACATCATTCTGGGATGTATTAGCAGGAGTGTTGTAAGCAAGACAGTAGAAGTAATTCTTCCGCTCTACTCTACACTAGTAAGGCCTCAACTGAAATATTGTGTCCAGTTCTGGGTGTCACATTTTAGGACAGGTGTAGACAAATTGGAGAAAGTCCAGAGACAAGTCATTTAATCATTTTTGTTAAAGGTCTAGAAAGCATGACCTATGAGGGAAGATTGGAAAAATTGGGTTTGTCTAGTGTGGAAAAGAGAAGATTGAGAGAGTTTTCAAATACATAAAAGGTTGTTACAGAGAGGCGAGAGAAAAATTGTTCTCCTTAACCTCTGAGGATAGGACTATGAGCAATGGGCTTAAATTGCAGCAAGGGCAGTTTAGGTTGGAGATTAGGAAAACCTTCCTAACTGTCAGGGTGGTTAAATACTGGAATAAATTGCCTAGGGAGGTTTTGGAATCTTCATCATTGGAGATTTTTAAGAGCAGGTTAGACAAGCACCTGTCAGGGATGGTCTAGATCAGGGGTTCCCAAACTTGGTTCGTGACTTGTTCAGGGTAAGCCTCTAGTGGGCCATGAGATGCTTTGTTTACCTGCCTGGGAGCACAGGAAACTTTTTCCTGTTCACTTGTTATACACTAGAAGGAAAGGCCACCATGCTATATTTTTCACTCCTAAGCATTTGACAAACATTAAGGAATTAATCTCACTGAACTCCTGTGAGGTAAGGAGGTAGGTGCTGTTATCCCTACTTTAGCCAGAGAAGCTGAAGCATCAGAGGAGTGACTTGCATCAAAGTCACGCAGAAAGTCTGTGGTAGAACCAGAAATAGAACCAAGGCCTACGGATGCCTCATCTTGTGTTTGTCTTTCCACCAACACCACTGGATCCTGTGTGAGACTTGAGTACCCATGCCCAAGGGCTTTCCCCACCACTTTAAAAACACTCTGTAAATTGCTGCACAGACTTACAGCATAAACCTGCAGTTCAGTTTAGGACTCAAAGGAATCTCTTTTCTTCTTTGGCTTCACAGGGGTGCACAATTCCCCCTTAACACCTATTGGGAGTTAATCATGTACATTGACACCTGCACATTAATCTGAAAATAGAGGACAATATAGTTCTATATTGTGGCATTTGGTCTCTCAATTGAACTTATTTGTTCTGAACACTATTTTCCAAGGTGTTCTCTGCACTCAGGATGTCTGAAATTCTCTTACCATTGCTAGCACTGTTGGGGCTCCACCGATGCTAGAGCAAACCTAGTTTCAGAGAAACTTCATTATGAGCAAGGAATGTGAGTCTGAAATTGATTCTTAGTCATAGACATTTGAAAATTAACAGGATGCTCAGCGTTTCTCATTTGTATATCATTGCAAAGCAGAAGTACTTTCCCCTCTTATGCATGACTGTGCGATCATGTGATCACCATTCTGAACTAGGCTGCTGACACTGAACTTTAGAACAGCTCTTGTTTACTCACATTCAGGTGATGATGGCAGAAAAATCCAGGTTCATAGTAAGACTGAAACAATTAATAATTCTTTACAGTGAGTCAGAACAAACAAGGGTCAAAGATAGCGTTAAAAATAAAATGCTAGAAGATGAATGAACGTTAGATTTCAATGTTATAGATTTCTTCCAAAAAAAGCAAGTTACAGTTGTAAGAGTTTATTAAAATAGTGATGTGGCCATACTAGAAACAAACCTCTACTAGGGAGGTTGTGGAATCCCTGTTATTGGAGGTTTTAAAAAACAGGTTAGACAAACACCTATCAGGAATAGTCTGGGTATACTGTACTTAATCCTGCCAGAGCATAGGAGGATGGACTAGCTGAACTCTTGAGGTCCTTTCCAGCCCTCCATTCCTATATGATTCACTTTTAATTATGTTTACATTTGATTACAAAACATTTTGTGTTAAATTAGTGTTTGTGAAAGACTCCAGATGAACAGTCTTGGGGACTGCTTACATTTAGCCGCAGAATTGTGGCAGTGTAAGCTTCCCCATACAGCTCTGAACCTGCTGATGCGGCAGATAAACAAACTGGCCTGGCCCCCCAGGGTGCTGAGGTTGGCGAACCACGTGCCAGAGGTTGCCGACCCCTGGTCTATATGGTAGATTCAGTCTGTTATCTCTCTTCTAGGAGTACCAATTAGAGTTGTATTGGGGTAGTGGTTTTTGTGTCTCATGGTGATGGCAGACCATCTCCCTAAACCATGACTCCCCTAGTGGACAGAGCACTGGCTAGCCATACCACCTAGTGGTCAAGCCTGTGGTTGATGGTAGCACCTCGTGGGTGTAAGACTGAAGGCAGGTGGTAGTGCCTATTGGGTTCAAATGCAGGGTTGGCAGTAAGGGAACCCATCCCTTCCATTCCTCTAGGTTCCAAGCCAGGGCCCTTGGGCAAGTAGTTCAAGTGTGCGACCAGAACCAGGATATCACCCAGCCTACTCCTGGGTTATTTCCTACTGTGTCCATGCCCCTCAAGAGGCACTGGGAAGGCCTGGCTAACGGCACAAACAAGAAGGGGTCAGAAGGTTCCATCCCCACTCACAAGCAGACTTTCTTCTGTCTCTTCTGCAGTGGCTTGCTGCTCTGAGTTGACATCTGCTTCAGGATGCTGTGGGGTACCTTCTGGATTTCTGCAGGAGTTAGTACAAATCTTCTTCCTTGCATTGACCACCCTGACTCAGCTGTACTGCACCCCTTTAGCTCCACCTCCATTGACAGCATGCCCAGCAAGCATGGCTGGGCGGAGCCTCCTGTGACCAGAGCTGCTCTTTAACCCCCTGTTCCCTAATGTGGGGTTTGTACATGCCATCACATACCCTTCCCATCAATCTGAGACCTGCAGGACTGTCATCTGCCCTCCATTCCCCTCCATCTTGAGAAAAGAAATTTTTATTCCAGTGTGTCTTCCTCCCTTGATGATGGAATGCCGTGAAATCATAGGGTTGTAGGGAAAGGTAGCCCCTCAAGATCTGGGCATTGGTATCCTTCATGGATTCAGCCAATGGAGAGGGGCATGGTCCTTGACTAGTAGGATGGGCTCCCGGTAAATATTAATGTAGCTCATCTATGACCCACTTCACACCCAGGGCTTCCTTTTTGATGGTTGAGTAGGTTACTTCCCAAGGGAACAGCTTTCTACTCTTGTAGAGGACTGGGTGTGCTTTGCCATCAGCATTCTGGGATAGCACTGCCTTAAGGTCCATTAAAGTGTCTTGTCTGTACAATGAACTGTTTCAAGAAGTCAGGATGGAAAAGGACAGGCTTGTGGGTTAGACAGTCTTTGCATGCACTGTCACGAGCGTCTGTCCATTTGACCTTTCTGGGGGCTACTGTCCTTTACCAAGTCTGCAATTGTGGCAAAGTCTGGTACAAATCACTTGTAGTAGCCAGCCAAGCCCAGGAACTGTCATACTTCCTTCTTGGTCAGCAGTACTGGGCAGTCTGCTAGTGCCTAAACTTTGTCAATCAGTGGGTACAGACAGCCTTTCCCCACAGTGTACATGAGGTGCTTCACTTCACATTTTCCTGGCTGACACTTGGCCAGATTTGTTGTGAGCCCTGGCTTCTCAAGGGCCCAAATGACAATGGTGATGAGCCTCACATAGTCCTCCCAGTTGCAACTATAGAGGACTATGTCATCAATACAGGCAGCTGCGTACTGGTTGTGTGGTCACAGCACCTGACCCATTTGCCGCTGAAAGGTGGCTGTGATCCCACAGAACCCAAGGTTACAAATTGGTGGATGCTGAACAGAGTATGGAAGGCCATTTTTTCATGCAACTCCACCAACAGTGGCTATGCCAGTACCCCTTCATTATGTCTAAGGTGGAGATGTGTTGAGCAGTCCTCAGCATCTCCAGAAGCTTCTCCATTTGGAGCACTGGGTACATGTCAAACCTGGATATTGTGTGGACTTTCCTAAAATCTATGCAAAATTGAGTTGACCCATTCATTTTTGGCACCAGCACAACAGAGTTCCTCCATCCACTGTGGGACTCCTTGATGACTCCTAGGTCTAGCACAGCCTGCAGCTCTCTATGTACCACTTCCAACACTCTTCTTGGCAAAGGCTTGTGGATCTCATAGACTTTCTGTCATGTCTGGTCATGATATGATGTTAGATCAAATGTGTCCATCTTGGCTGGGTTGAGAACCAGAAGAAAACATCTAGACTGGGGGTTGCCAACCTGTGGCTCCGGAACCACATGCAGCTCTTCAGAAGTTAATATGCGGCTCCTTGTATAGGCACTGACTCCGGGGCTGGAGCTACAGGCGCCAACTTTCCAATGTGCTGTGGGGTGCTCACTGCTCAACCCCTGGCTCTGCTACAGGCCCTGCCCCCACTCCACCCCTTCCTGCCCCCTCCCCTGAGCCTGCCATGCCCTCACCGCTCCCCTTCACCCCCAGAGCCTCCTGAATGCCATGAAACAACTGATCGGGCGGTGTGGGGAGGGAGGGGAAGGCTCTGATTGGCGGGGCTGCTGGTGGGTAGGAGGCACTGGAACCGGGGTGGGTGGGTGCGGGGAGCTGATGGGGGACTGCTGACGTATTGCTGTGGCTCTTTGGCAATGTACATTGGTAAATTCTGGCTCCTTCTCAGGCTCAGGTTGGCCACCCCTGATCTAGACCTGTTGTGGCATTTGTGACTGTTGTTCAGGTCAGAGCTTTTCCCCCATTTGAATCAGGTCTGGCCCTGGAGATATGATGACTTGAGGTCTAGCTCTGGCTCAGGTGGATATGGTGTTATAAGCAGTCTTTCTGATCCCTCCAGGCCTTTAGGAGGCTAATGTGGTATAGCTGTGTCTCCTTTCGCTTCTGCACCCTTTTAAGCTCCACCTCCATTGAGAGCACACCCTGAAGGCTGGGTGTAGCTGCCTGTGACCAGAGCTGCACCTTAACACCTTGTTCCTCAGTGTGGGGTTTGTACACCCCATCACAACACTGGTAACTGAACTGAGACCACCAAGCTCATTTCATATAAGCCGCCCCCTGTCAATACATGGCAACATCTTTTAGTCTACCTGTTATCAACCTGGGCTAGATTTGAACTAGTGTTCAGAGATGAAAGATTCTGGATCTCATTACTAGTCCCCTACTCCAACCTGCCTTAAAAAGCTTCAGTGAGGGAAACTGAAGCTGGAAGCTTCCAGTTATTATTTGTATTCCAGTAATGTCTAGGCACACTAATCAGTTTAATCAAGGATCAGAGCTTGATTGTCCTGGGTGTAGTATAAACATAATAAAAAGATGGTCCCTGCCCCTAGAGAGCTAGGTACCAGGAGCAAGCATTGCTAAATACAGTTTTGGAAGAGCGTGGGGCAGTTTTAAGCCTATTCCTCATGGCAAGTTGCCTCAGAAGACACAAAAGGCAGGAAGATCATAGTAGGGGTTACCAGAAGAGATATGAGCAGAGAGAGACAATTCCAAATAAATTATTCACAAACAGGAAACCTGGCTTTTTCTATTTACTTGCATCAAAAGGTTTTTCTTATTTACAACAACATTTAGAATTGTTTTCCATTATGTGATTCTCAGTGACAGAAAAAAACAACAAGGAGTTCTTGTGGCACCTTAGAGACTAACCAATTTATCTGGGCATAAACTTTCATGGGCTACAGCCCACTTCATCAGATGCATGGAGTGGAATATACAGTAGCAGGTATATATATATATATATATACAGAGTACATGAAAAGATGGGAGTTGCCTTACCAAGTGGGGCAGGGGGTGAGTCTAATGAGACAATTCAATTAACAGTAGAATACCAATGGAGGTAAAATCACTTCTGTAGTGATAATGAGGGTGGCCCATTTCAAACAGTAGACAAGAAGGTGTGAATAACAGTAGGGGAAATGAGTATGGTAAAATTAAACTAAACTAAACTAAAACTAAAACCTCTCCACTGCATCATCAAGGATCTACAACCTATCCTGAAGGACGATCCCTCACTCTCACAGACCATGGGAGACAGGCCAGTCCTCGCCTACAGACAGCTTCCCACCCTGAAGCAAATACTCACCAGCAATTATACACCACACAACAAAAACACAAACCCAGGAACCAAACCCTGCAACAAACCCTCATGCCAACTCTGTCTGCATATCTATTCAACAGACACCAGCATAGGATCTAACCACATCAGCCACACCATCAGGGGCTTGTTCACCTGCGCATCTACCGAAGTGATATATGCCATTATGTGCCAGTATTGCCTCTCTGCCACATACATTGACCAAACCGGACAGTCTCTACGCAAAAGAATAAATGGACAGAACTCTGACATCAGGAATTATAACATTCAGAAACCAGTAGAACACTTCAATCTCCCTGGTCACTCAATAACAGACTTAAAAGTGACAATTCTTCAACAAAAAAAAATTTAAAAACAGACTCCAACATGAAACTGCAGAACTGGAATTAATTTGCAAACTGGACATCATCAAATTAGACCTGAATAAAGACTAGGAGTGGATGGGTCATTACAAAAACTAATTTTACCACACTAATTTCCCCCTACTGTTACTCATACCTTCTTTTCAACTGTTTGAAATGGGCCACCCTCATTACCACTACAAAAGTGATTTTTCATAAGAACATAAGAACGGCCGTACTGAGTCATACCAAAAGTCCATCTACCTACCGACAGTATCTATCTACCGACAGTGGTCAATGCCAGGAGCCCTAGAGGGAGTGAACCTAACAGGCAATGATCAAGTGATCTCATCTCCATCCTCTGACAAACAGAGGCTAGGACACCATTGCTTACCCATCCTGGCTAATAGCCATTTATGGACTTAACCACTATGAATTTATCCAGTTTTCTTTTAAATTTATCCAGTTCCTCCCTTGATATTCTACTGTTAATTGAATTGTCCCGTTAGCCTGATCCCCCACTTGGTAAGGCAACTCCCATCTTTTCATGTAATATACATATACATATATTACATGAAAAGATGGGAGTTGCCTTACCAAGTGGGGGATCAGTCTAATGGGACAATTCAATTTATATATATATATATATATATATATATATATATATATATATATATATATATATATATATATATATACCTGTTACTGTATTTTCCACTCCATGCATCTGATGAAGTGGGTTCTAGCCCACGAAAGTTTATGCCCAAATAAATTTCTTAGTTTCTAAGGTGCCACAAGGACTACTTGTTGTTTTTGTTGATACAAACTAACACGGCTATCACTCTGAAATCAGTGATAGAAAATACTCCAGGTACTTGAAGAAATGGAAATAATAAAATCCTGAAAATCTTTAGGCTTTCAGAGAACTGTCATTTTAATCTTTAGACTTTTCTCTGAACTGCAAACAAAGAAAAAAAAATCAAGCAAATTCTGAATGCAGTAATGCAAGAGGGACCAGATCATCTTTTACAGTAAAGTTTGTAAACATTTCCCCATTACTAATTGTTCCTTCTCTCTGTCTCACTTTCGTATTTTTGGCTAATCTAAATAGGAGACTATGACATGTTCAGTTTTCAGTAAATTAAAAGGAAGTGCATGCAGTGAATTTACCAAGTCCATTAGCATCACACCCCACACTTAAAACTGCTAATAGAACTACTTGCCCAATCTTTGCAAAAGGCCAAACTCCCTGAAGACTTTTCCAATGAATTCTAAAAATATCTGTGGTCTGTTTAACAAGTGTGTTTAGTACTGTGCTTAATATAACGCTGCTTAAAATAATGCAGATGCACCTCACAGTTAAATCCCCTTACCATCAAACATATGTTGTACGTAAACTGTCTGCAGACCTCCTTTTAGACTTCTTAAACACTGTTATTTTTCCTGATAATTGATTGTAGATTATAATGGTCATTTGGTATAGTTTACATGGCACCATTGGCATAGATAGCAATTTATAAATGTGTTTATTATTATTAATAATAATTCTTAGCACTTTTTATTGCTAGACTTCAAAGTGCTTTTCAAGTCGAGTAAATGGTCTAGTCTTCATTTTATAGATAGGGAAACTGTGGGGATCAGAGTGATTAAGGGGAAATTTGTAGCGAGATCAGCACAAAAACAGTGGTTTTTAAACAGAGATGAGCACAAGCTGAAAAGATCAATTTAGGTTCAATTCAATATTTTATCAAAGTTTAGATGTTTGAATCTGAACTTTTGGTTCAGATCATCGCTAAGGAAGGAGTTGAGAATCAAAATTGAGGTCCTCCGTAATAGCTGTTATCTGTAAAGAGAGATAATCCAGCTTTGCTGAGTAATAGTGTAAGGACAATAGCCAGTTCTGATGAGATCGTTCATACCTCCACACTATTTCATGTGTTTTTCTCTAGAAAGAAGATTAAAGCAAGATCAAGAAAAAATGCAAAACTGATAAAATGGAGAATGTGCCCTCATGCAGGTTTCTTTTGTGTCATCAGTTTCCCATCACAAATGGTACATTTCTGTACACTGCCTCTTAGTTTCCTTCTTGATTACCACTGAAGTCTAATGCATTTTCAGTGATGTTATTTACTGTAGCCTTTGTAGAAAAACTTCCAACCTCAAGCTGGAGAAAGAAGCAAACTGTGTGCCACTTCAGTTCTCTCTCTCATATGTCGTTTCCCAGGTCATTTCAAATAAGCATTACCTCTACGTCAGAACCAGTTAACATAAGCTTACCATGGGAAAGCCATTGAAACTAAATTTATTGCTCAGCAGAGACCTTACCCGCACCCTGAAAATGATGTCCTTTCTCACAATTGCTCAGCTTTCTGTTTCTATCCTTCTAACTCTTTCATTTTCAGTCCTCTGCCATTTCCCTTCTGTGCTATTACTAACTTTAGTACCCAACATCTGGGCTATTAAAATTTAATATTAATTTATTTTTTAACAAAGGAAAAGACCCTGACTTCCAAGAATTCAGAAGCTGACCAAGACTATGCCATGGGCCAAGGGAGAAGTGATGTTATTTAAATAAATAAATAAAATCTCAATATCTCATCATCACGATCAATTTCAGTAAAAAAGTAGATCAGAGGAATGTAATACAACTGAGCAACAAATTAATACGGAAAATCTGAGTCATCTTTCTTCATAAATGGTATCTAGCTATCAGGTTTATCCTATATCAGAGGGTAGCCGTGTTAGTCTGGATCTGTAAAAGCAGCAAAGAATCCTGTGGCACCTTATAGACTAACAGACGTTTTGGAGCATGAGCTTTCGTGGGTGAATACCCACTTCCTCAGATGCCTGCAGGCATCTGAGGAAGTGGGTATTCACCCACGAAAGCTCATGCTCCAAAACGTCTGTTAGTCTATAAGGTGCCACAGGATTCTTTGCTGCTTTCCAGGTTTATCCTAAGCACCCTCCACAACAGTATCTAAGTGCTGACCAGGTAAATCAGATCTCTCGCCTTGATGCTCATAGCTGAGCTCAGTGGTGCAGTTTCCTGGCTTTCCTTATGTCTAGCCAAAACGGAATTGCATGATGACAAATGGGCAGAGGCTCATTGTTGATAAAGATGAAGGTGATGCATATTGGCAGGGGGAACTGATGGGAGTTGTGGCTGTTACTTACACACACACACACACACACACACACACACACACACACACACACACACACACACACACACACACACACACACACACACACACACACACACACACACACACACACACACCCCCACCCCTTCTCAAAACATTTTTGGATTCTTGGTGTATCTGGAATCCCAGGCAGTTCACACTGTACCATATGTCTCTTTTCTTCCATGGCTAGTAAAGATGAGAGATCACCAACATAGACATCACCACAGTCATCCTTCAGACTGGAATACTGCAATGTGGTCTACTTGAGCTATCCTGGACGCACTCTCCAAAGCTTCAGCTAATGCAGAATGCAATATCCTACTTCCTTAGTGCAGTGCTTCAGTGGAGAGTGTATTGCACCTGTGTTCCAAAAACTGCACTGGTTTCCTATCTGATTCTAGATACAGTTCACGTTGGATTTAATCTATAATGGTTTAGGGTTCATCTGCTTCCAACTGTCATGACCACACAATTATGGTGATGTCACAGTCCCTAGACTGGAAGCAAAGTGGTTTCAGTGAATGAACCTAAACTCAGGTAACTTACTGAGCTTCAGAGCATGGTACAAGGCACACCTTTGTGGTCAAGCCTTGGTCTGCCTTTTCATTATCATCACAGTGCTTTCCCTTATGGTGGAATAGTCCTGGGACATGGGCTTTTCATACTTTCTGTTGTGGGGAGTTTAAAGTAATGTGCTATGTACATTGAATGGTTACCGTATGCCCATAGGTCACAGTGATGATGATCACATAAGTCACTTCTATATTTGATTACACGCATGTGAAAGTGACTGAAAGCCAGAGAGCAAGTTGTTGTTGGATCGTTACTGATGTGTAACTGACTACACAGTTTTTCATTAGTACCACAATTCCCTGTACTCTGATTAGCTATGGGCAGCTGCTTTGCCAAATCACTGTGTGACAGCTATGGAAATCTCCCACATATCTTTGTTTATGAACTATTGTGTTTATGAATAGGTTTATGAATTATTGTGGACCAGAAGTTGTATGTCATTCTTCTCCAGGAACTCAGAACGGAGGAAGGCGCGGTGTGATGACACAAATTCACCCAGGTTATAATACTTCCAGAGAGGCTCGCACATACTAGTTCAGACTGAGTTCTCTAGAGACCAACATATAAGAAAGGACTTTCTGATAAATAGCCTAAGTTTAAACTGACTCGGGGCCTTCTTTCTGATCTAGCAAACGGATAGGGCCTCTTGTCCAAGGGAGGCCCCAATATTTCCTGGAAAGGGTTGGAGGGATTTTCGCCTACTGAGATCCCGTAAGATTGATGGGCGACCTCTGTTCACCATGTTAGGAATTCTTAACATGTGTATAGGAACTTTTATTGTTTTTTCAATGTTTTCCTCTGCAATGCTTGGACCTTAAGGATAAATTTGCTTGCTTATAAAGAGCTGTGTGGTAACTCATAACTGCCATTGTTCCTAGCCTTTGAAGAGTAAGCCAAATGCAAATGCTGGCCTGTTTAGGCAGTCTGGCTTTCTGGGAATATCCCAGTGCAGGCAGGAAACTGTGCAGCCTGGGAAAAACCCCACCAGGAGAGGGAGAAACATGGGTCTCTAGCTAAGACTGGTGATGGCTAAGGAGCCAGGAGTCTAGCGTCTGTGGCCTCAAGAGAACACTGAGTGGGAATACAGGTGCAGTTGCCTTGAACTGTGACACACTGCATGTTTATTTCTCAAATACTATGCAGTACGCAAACCTCTGTACTTTGATTGGCTGACAGCAACTATTAGTCAACCAGAGTGCAGCGATTTGAATAATTTTTCAGTAAATGCACTGTGAGTTTGCAAATCTCTCTACTCAGGCTACTATAATCTCTCTGCTCTGATTGGTTCGTCTCCTATACTCTGAACTTACAAGCTGTCTTCAAGCAATGAAGATACTGCCTTAGCTTCTCACTGCCTGTTGGTTAGGCAGATGACAACCTGGGACGTCAGGGACTACTGACTGATGCAAAATGTGCCCGTTTTACTTTCTTTATCCTCCGACTCCTCCAGTCTTCCTCCTGTCTGTTAAATTTACCTGTTGAGTCTTGTCATAATCCTAAATTGCAAGATGTCTGGAGCAGGGACCTTTTTTGTTTTACTTGAACGTGTAAAGTGCCTAGAACAGTGGTTCTCAAACTCTTTTTTTCGTGGACCACTTGAAAATTGCTGGGGGTCTTGGAGGACCACTTAATGATCTTTCCAAGTGTTGCCTGTACCATTAGCTAACTATTGTAAAGCATTTTGGATAAAAGTGCTGTATTAAAAAAAAACAATAATAATGAACTTTTTTTGTTCTACAAATAAAAGCTCACAACTCGTATTTTAATATCAGTAGTCTTAACCTTTCTAGTGCAATGGATGTGCCCTCTCTCCCCCACCGCGGCAGCCCCCAAGCTGGGCTGGGAAGGAAGGGGGGTTCTCTCCCCCGTCACAGCAGCCACAAAACTGAGGCTGGGAAGGAGGGCTGTCTCTCCTTGGCAGCCGCAGCCCTGGAGCTGGGGAAAGTCTCCACCCTCTCTGGCTGCCACAGCCCTGTACATACCAAATTTCCCCCAACTCACTGCCCCCTCCCTACCTACCCCATATTCCCTCCAATGCCACCACCTCACCTTACATGTGCATCTTCTCCAGGGTCAAGGCACCTAATTAGTGGAGCCACGTCTGCACAGCTCCACTAATTAAGTGGGTGGCCCTTGATTTTCTCCCTTGTATGGCCAAGCCAGGCATGCACCTTAGAGGAAACTATCCACGGACCACCTAAATGGAGCTTGCGGACCATTGGTGGTCCAGGGACCACAGTTTGAGAACCTCTGGCCTAGAACAATGAAGCTACAATCTGTGATTCAGCTTCTAGGCCAAAAAAGATTTTAATTTTTTTAAAAATCCATTACCATTTCAGTACTTTACTAACCTATTTAAGATGTTTTGTAGGTTTTATCTTCTCTTTAATTAAAATGTCCATATAATAAAAGAATATCCCCGAAGTGCTTTGTATTAACTAAGCAATAACCATATTCTAGGTTAATAAATTCCTCATTTTTCAGCCTGGGTGTTTGTTGTAAACATGTCAGTGGTTGGCCTTTGAGCTTAGTCAGCAAGGAGACAGTTCTTTCCTGGTTAATAGGAAGCAGCCTGAAATCATCATGTAAATATATATACAATCATGTCATTGTGTGTGTGTATACATATATTTTAGGAAAATAAGCCAAATGTTTAGAAAAATAAAAAGCTTTTAAAAATCAAGACTGAAAAAAAATTATCAGGCAGAAAAGACATTGTCTATCATGCCGCATCTAATCTCTTGCCAATAATCTGATTTAATAATAGAGCAATAACCTTTTTTTTCTTCATTATCAGATCCTGAGTCTCTACAATACATGAGCACAGAATAAATATACCAAGACCTCATTTCCACATGCTTGCTTTTCTTGGTAAGACTGCAGTTCTCTGTCTTGTTTTTTTGACTCTGGGTTAACACTAGAAGACAAGTGAAGTGTTGCAATACTGTCTGCGTGCAAGACAATCCTTTTACATTTTATTAACCACTCTGAGTCGCAGAGCTGGCCTATGGATCATGGGAAGCCCATGGCAGCCCCTCTCCCAAACAGATAAAGAAAATGTGAGCTGGTATAAACTGGCCGCTCAATTTTGTGATGTGAAATCTTTTACTGTGCTTTTATAAGTTCTAAAAGGGCAGGAAAAAAAAAGTGATTTCAGATGGAGGGAGGGGTTGCCTGTTTTATGGGTTTTTATTGTTGTTTTGGTTTCTGCACTGTTAAGAAAAAAAGGAGAGATTGATAAAATGAAGGAAGGGAGAGTTGAAACAAATGTGTGGTTGTGGTGGGGAAGGGAAGTCTTATTTCTACCCTTTGTCCAGATCCTATAAATCCTGTCTGTGCCCTCACTTGTCACATCTCAGATCCGCAGAACTGGCCATACCATTTTTGTTCAGGCCTATAGAATAATCTGTTGCCACCCTCCTCCCAACAAAATATAAGCAGTTCCCACCCACCATAGTGAGACCACTCTGCACAAAGGTGACAAGAGATTCTGGGAGGGTTAATGAGCTTCTTCTGTGGGATACACTCCAAATCAAACTGGCTCATTTGATACAAAGTGTGTGTGTTAGAGGGTCAGGGGATCTCTAGGTTCCCACAGGCTCCTACTGCCTAAATGGGGGCCCAGCTGCTTGTTCCATTCAACCTAGTGATCAGTACATGCCTGTTCATATATTCAGGGCTCTTTACAAGAAAAAGGGCTAGGCCAGTGTTAATTTTTCCTTTCTACCTGATCCCTATTGGGTGGGGGAGAGGGTGTCCCTGGCTTCCCAGGGCCCATAGGTCAGTTCTTTGCATCGGAGAATATAATGAAGTATAAAAGAGCATCCTCCTTGCAGGATTTCAGGTCTTCCCTTGCCCTCTAGTGGTAGGCCAGACTCAATGCAAGCTACAGAAGTGCAGTCTTAAAAACTAGCCCTGCCTGTTCTCTCAGGCCTTTGTCTGAGGGTGTGGGAGCCCCTTTCTTTGTGTATTTGCACTGTGCTCATTCACCGTGGTAGTGAGCATGGTAAAAACACCTAGAAATATTCAGGGGGTTAAGTTTGTTTATTTTTTCTGTTAAAATTGGCACTCTGAGTTCTAATGTAAGAAATGGTGCATGCGCCCAGAAACATTGTAACAGACATTTGATGTACGCTGAAAAGTAAATAGAACTGCTCTATTATCTTTTATTATTATTATTTATTCGTATTGTATTCCATGCCACGGGGCAATGAAAGCTTGTCCTGGCTTGGTAAGGCTGGCTTCTAGCCCCACCTCAGGGGATTTCTGGTTCTAAAGAGGAAGGGAGCGTAGGAAATGAATAGGGTAAAATTTCCAGGTTGAATGACCAAGGAAAACCCCAGTCTTTTACAGCCTACATATGAGCCCTACTTTGACTAAACAGCAGAGGCTGTACACCCCCATTCACACTGGAAAATGTGCTGTGTTCAAAAAACATTTTTAGAAATGGATCAAAAAAATCAATTTCAATTCATCAGCCAGAATGGCCAGCCCTGTCATTACTGCTTAAGAGCCTTCCCTCTTATCTTTTTCCATTCTCTCTCTTATCTAATCTAAATTTTCCAGGCCTTAATTTTTGGCTATTTTGGTGCCTTTTTATTTCCTAGAAATGCAATGTCAATAGCTATCTGTGAATTGTATCAGAATAAATTTGAACAGAAATGGGTTGTTTCATTAGGAATTAAATTAACTCCAAAGTTTAAAAAAATCACGAAGTTCATGATAGCTTATTAAATAGATTTGTTTATAATACGTGCCCTGTGTTCCCACATTTTCCACAACCAAGAAGTAAACCTCAGATAACATGATCAGGAAGGGAGAGGAGCCGGTATTCACAGCGGACACCAGGAACAAGACATGAATTCCATTGACAATCCTTCTAAAAGAATGTTGCCATTCTCTCTCAGAAAGAACCCTACAGGGCCCAGGATATCTAAGCACTGAACTCATTATAAACTTTGTAATGGATTCTGCTTGTCACCTTTCACTGGTCCCAGCAATCTTGGAAGGATTTTTCTATTCTTTCTATGTTTTAGTATTTGCATGGTTTCTGTATGGCATGAAGACTTTGTGGCAAGCTCTGAAGACAGTTAGGCCTTCTCTTGGTGATATCTCCTCCAGTAGCTGCAAAGTTGAGCATCCTTGAATGCTAACTTTATCTGTAGCACTCAAGAGCTTCAGCCTTAGCCTTGTTAGCTGCATTGTTCCAGAGGATCAAGAATGGAGAAGTGGTCTCTGATACAGCTGTGCCCTCACTTGTTGATAGCTGTGTAGATTAAGACCAAGGCCTGACCCAGCCTGCTATGCCTCCACTTTATTCTTCAAGTCCATTCTTAAAGTGTATTTCTCTCAAAAGATCTTCAAACTATAGTCCCCTCTTAACAGAAGCATTAACAAAGGAGCAGAATATAATTCTCTTTCAGGAAAAAAAAAAACTGACAAGATATACTCAGCCGCTCTGCTGCTTTTACAGGCCAGGAACCACTCTTGTCTAATTACATAGTAGTACGCTCTTTGGGCAAATACTTTGTCTTTTTAGTTGTCTGGAAAGTGCATCTCTCTCTCTCATGTGCAACTGTCACCGAAGTACCTGAGCACGTAGCCTCAGGGCCGGCTCAACCCATTAGGTGACCTAGGCGGTCGCCTAGGGCACTAACATTTGGGGAGCAGTGACCGCGGCGGTTGGATCTTTGGCTGCTCCGGTCGTCGGCGGTATTTTGGGGGCGGGACCTTCTGCCACCTCTGTCGGGGCGGCATTTCGGGGGCATGACCTTCTGCTGCCTCTGTCAGGGGTGGCATTTCGGGGGCGGGACCTTCCACCGCCTAGGGTGCCAAAAAAGCTGGCAGCGCTCCTGCTTAGCCTGTTGTTGAAACAGTAACTAATCAAACTGTGATTACCTTAGTCTCAAGAATGGTTTCCAACCGCCATTTTAAAATGTTATTTTCTATTGCTGCTGGCTGGCAAGCTGTTACTTGAAATCATTATTAAGGTTTTGTCTACGCTAGCAAGTTGTACTGTTTTAACTATACCTATATAGTTAATGCAGTACAACCTCACTTAGTGTGGATATAGCTTTGTCTCACACTGGATATATAGCTTTGTCTCATATAGGAACATATAAGTCATCTTTATACCAGAATAGCTGCATCCACATGAGGGCATTTACTGGTATAATTATACTGTTAAAATCCACTAACTGCATATAGTTATACCCGTATAACTTTTCTAGTGTAGACCAAGCCTAAAGTCAGGAATGTTTTTAGAGAACAGCATTTTCTCCGGTATAAACAGGGTTTTAGGCCCTGTCCTCTAAACAGATTTTTATCCTGGTAGAGAATTGTGTTGCAAGACAGTTAGGAAGCTATTATGTTAAATTACAAACCCTGCAGACATCAAATTTGATGTGTAAATGGGCTGTAAAATTCTGGCCACTGTACAAGTCATATCTGCTTTACCTCTTGGGGTAAGGTGAAAGCCTGCTCATCTCATGCCACAGCACCTTATGGCAGGTGATTTATATAGTGATTTGTAGCAGCAGCTGAACACAGGAGTTAGATGTTTCCCTGAGATACCACAGTGTAATTACTAAAAGTCAGATGTTACGAACTGCCCTTCCCCCAGAGCAATTCAGTCAAGTTCGAGAGCGACCATGTGGTTTTAACCACTTATTGAAAACTATAATAGGATCTAAAAATATGATCCTGGCCTACAATTACAGCAAGCAAGTAAAATATCACTCCCCATGGTCAGATGAACCATTTCCTCTGTCTAGAGGAGTCTGTCACCTCTACACCACACAGAGAAGGTCTTAACACACTCATATATATCATAGGCTACACTAGGTTGCCAGGTGTCTGGTTTTTGACTGGAACACCCGGTAGAAAAGGGCCCTGGCGGCTCCAGCCATTAAAAGTTCACTCGACAGCGCAGCAGGGCTAAGGAAGCAGCCAGGGGGCTCCACATGCTGCCCCCACCCCAAGCACCGGCTCTGCAGCTCCCATGGGCCAGGAACCACAGCCAGTGGGAGCTGCGGGGACGGTACCTGCAGATAGGACAGTGCACAGAGCTGAGCCACCTGGCCGCAGCTCTGTGTAGGAGCCAGAGGGGAGAGCTGCCTGACGTAAGCGCCACTTGGAGCCTGCACCCTGACCCCCCCTCCCGTGCCCCAACACTCTACCTCGGCCCTGATCCCCCTCCTGCCCTCCAAACCACTCAGTCCCAGCCCAGAGCACCCTCCTGCACCCCAAACCCCTCATCTTCAGCCCCACTCCAAAGCCTGCACCCCCAGCCAAAACCCTCACCCCTTTCCACATTCCAACCCACTGCGCCAGCTCGGTGAAAATAAGCAAATGAGTGAGGGCTGGGAGAGCAAGCGACAGAGGAAGAGGGGAACGGAGTGAGAGGGGGCAGGGCCTCAGGGTAGGGCTGGGGCCTCAGAGGAGGGGCGGAGCAGGAGTGTTCGGTTTTGTGCAAGTAGAAAGCTACATATGTGCCCTGTGACATACACATACACAGCAAGTCCAGACATGCCCAACCATGGCTCCCCCTACTGCTGGAAAACATGAAACACATACTAAAAAGATAAACATTAAAAACAAGAGGGGTAGAGGTGCCTCACCCAGGGGGACACAGGAGCATCTAATGGTGCGGCCTGTATGGGGGCTCTCCAGTCCCCTAACACAGGGGATACTGATATGGTAATTTTTTTAAATCCAAGGTTAGTTGGAATGGAAAACCCAAATCTTTTTCCAGCCTGGGTGACAGGCTTGCTCAAAAGAGGAATATATAGTTGACATAATGGTCTAGATAATACTTAGCCCTGCCATGAGTGCAGGGGACTGGACTAGATTACCTCTTAAGGTCCCTTCCAATCGTATAATTCTATATAAACAAAAAGCTCATCTTGGCTAACTGAGGGTTTGAAATGGACAAGGCCAGGGAGAGCTAAGGAAAATAGCCCTGATGCTGGCTTTCCACCAGTGTACTGCCATTGACTTGAAAGGCCTTACTCCTGATTTACTCCAGCGCAAAAAGGTAGTCTGTCTACGGGGGAAAGTCTTAACTCCATGACAGTATTTGATGTTCAAATGCCATTCGTAAAATACCAGCATTTAATGGTCCCTGCTATTTAATGCAAATATATTTTGCACAGTCTTTCATACAAATTGCATCTCAACCTGAGGTAAATAATGCAGGCTCAGATTGTGTCTTCCCAAGGACAAACCCACATACAGTTACACAGCAGGGGTTCCCTTGTAACGCTCTCCCCAGTTAGGGTTGGGTCTATAGAAAAGGTTTTAGGGACCACCTCCGAAATCTGATGTATGCCCAAGGAGTGCAAGAAACTCCAGAGATTTGTAGGAGACCGGGGCCATCCAAGCAGAGGCTGTGTGCCTCTGCACCATGTCTAGCCCCAACACCCACTCGCTGCAGCTCCCTGGCAAAGCGCTTGTGTAACCTACATAAAGGGGAGGTAAGTCAATGTACTTACTTAATTTACTTACCAATTTATTCTGTGCTACAGAACTCCACTATCTGATATACAGCAATTGCACAGACCATGAATTCATATCTTTGTGAGAGACTAGATTTTCTATGGGCACCCTCTACATACTACAAGTGGGAATTATAATCGGATTCACTTTTTTTCTCTTCTTCATTCAGTGACAGTCTTTTCCGTAAGACAGTTACACACACACACACAATTAACAGTTTTAAATTTCTTTTTAGCGAATAAGCCTCCAAAAATAAACCATTACAACACAGAGTATCAATGCTCCCTTGCTAGACTAACATCACTAACTAGAAATTTGTTATTTTACTTTAAAAAGAAGAAGATAGTTCAAGGCTTAAACCTTAAATTACATATATTTATCTCTTACAAAATAAATAGATTTTATGTCTATTTGACGTCTGACAGTTGGAGATCTGCTTTCACATAGGCCCTGGGTATTATACTGACAACTAGATAACACCTTTAGTTGTACCACCTAACCAATTGTTTCAGCATCCACAATTTGGAGCACATACACAAGACAAGAAACTAACAATTGCATAGTTGTAAGGCTCACATGGTGTCTTTGGTTCCATGGTGTAATACAACTCATGAAGAAGTTTGGCCTCCAATCTACAATTCCTCCTTTATGGTGTTTTCTCAGCCTACATCCAACTGATTTTTGTAAGGTTACAGGAAACTGTACTGAGATCTGACCCACAGATTCAGTCTGGGCTACACTGGCAGCTTTAGCTCCTCCCTGCAGGGCTGAGCTGGGTCTGACTGGTGCTTAACAATGGCTCCCAGTTTTGTACCCCTTATAGAACTCGCTGCTGGTTGGTTAGGAGCTTCCAACCTCTAACTAAGGGCTTGTCTACACTGGAACTTTACAGTGTAGCAATTTCTCACTCAGAGGCATGAAAAAACACCTCCTTGAGCACTGCAAGTTTCAGCACAATAAAGAGCCAGTGTAGACAGTGCACCAGCATTGGGAGCCGCACTCCCAGCACTAGTAGCTATTCCCCTCATGGAAGTGGGATTTTTAGAACGCTGGGGCTCTCCCAGGGCTCTGCTATGACTGCACAAGCCACATTAAAGCCCTGCCGCGGAACGTGTCCTCAGGGTGTATGTGTGTACATGCAGGAATGTCTTCCCTTAATGAAGCTTTCCAAACTAGCTTCAAAACAGCTACTGAGCATTGCACCACCCAGTTGTGCTGAAGAGACCTCTTTTAAAGTCCCTCCTCCAAGCAGAGGATGCCCAGCATGCTTTTCAGGGCAGGGTTTTCCAGGCCCAGAGGTGTTCCTGCACCCATAACTGTCTAGTGTGGGGTTTATTCACTGTCACACTAGCAAACACTATTTGGAAAATACCTCAGCTTTTTTAGAGATGGAGGAACTTGCATGGACATGCATGCACACACACACACACACACTGAGTACATCTATCTACACTGCAATAAAAGACCCCATCATGGCTGCAGCTGGCCTGGGGCATGGGCTGTGGGACTATAAAATTGCATTGCAGATGTTTGGACTCGGGCAGGAACCTGGGATCAGCAGCCCCACGAGGAGGGGGAGGGTCACAGAGCCCAGGCTCCAGCCTGAGCCTGAACATCTACACTACAATTTTTAGACCTGCAGCTCAAGCCCTGCAAACGTGAGTCAGCTGACATGGGCTTTGAGACTTGGCACTGCAGTGTTTTTAGCACAGTGGAGATGTACCCACAAAGACCTCACCCCAGGAAAGTTTTATCTATCTACATCTTCTTAGCTTTTTTAACAAGTGTGCCCCTAGAAGGCAGCAATAGGGGTATGGCTACACTGCAGTCAGGAGGTGTGATTGCAGCACTTGTAGAAATACCTGAGCTACCTTTGATCTAGCAACAGTAACAGTGAAGCCATGGCAGTATAGGCAGCTTTATGGGCTAGCCCTGGCCTCCTGGGACACTAGGTACATACCTGAATGAGGTGTTTAGATGTGCTTGTAATTATTAGAACTGGGAGCACTGGCTGAAAGGACAGGAAGGAAGGGGGAGGAGCTGAGGAGGCTGAGTGAGAGTTACAGAGTGTGCAGCAGCAGCAGCAGCAGCTTGGTGAAGAGGTTTCCACTGTAAAACTAAAGTTCTGTTGAAGCTTGTTACTACCTTGCCTGCTTGATACAATATTTTGGTGATGAGGATGGGATTTTCTGCCTCTGCACCCTTTCTGCAAAGCCCAGGTGAGCCTCCAATTGCTTTTACTGTCTGGATCCATATGTTTGAGACTTGTCTGCTTGCAATCAGTGCTACAGAGATTTCTGAAGTAAGAAAGTGTGCTCTGCTAATCCACCGCCTTGGAGCAGAAGGGCCGCGTATATTTTACACTTTTCCCCTTGCAGATGATAAATATGAGACTGCACTCACTGCATTAAAGAACTTTTTTGTGCCAAAAGTGAATGTAGTAGCTAATCACTACAGATTTTGCCAGGGTGAGCAGAGACCAGAGAAGACTGTAATGCAGTATATTGCTTCCCTGAGGAGTTTGATTGTAACTTGTGACTTTGGGAATATGGCAGATGAGATGATTAGAGACCGGCTCATTAAGAAAACAACCATGCTTTGAATAAGAGAATGCTTACTTCTAGAACCACAACTTACACTAGAAAAAGCAATAATCATTGCTACTCAGATTGAGTCAGCTACAGCTGAAGTGAAAATAATGAGCAAAGATACAGGAGGCACAGTCCATGCTGTGACTCCTTTGCAGAAAAGTTCACTATTGCTGCAGACAAACAATTGCATGAGGAAAACTAATAAAAAGCCACTGAATCTGCAAATGAAAAATACAGTAAAAGCATGCTTTCGCTGTGGGTCCCCACGGCATCTTGCAAGTTACACAGGATGTCCAGCAAAAGTAGCTCAGTGCAATCATTGCAGAAAGATTGGGCATTTTGCTAAAGTATGTCGCAGTAGCCAGTTCAATCAACAGGTGCATGCAGTTACAATACTAGATGTTACTGTGGTGAATGTGGACAAAATCACTTCTGCACATATTGCAGAACAGATACAGTGCACTGTAAATGTTTCCGCCATACCTTCAGGCAAATCACACTCTATTCAGCTAATGTTGGACACTGGCTCAGCAGTATCTACACTACCTGATTCCATGTATTTGCATTACTTTAAAGATGTGCCTCTTACTGAACCCAAACTTCAGTTGGTGTGCTATTTGAAAAAACATATTCCAGTACAGGGCTGTCTGCCAGCAATAGTTACTTTTCGTGATTGCTGTGTAACTGCAGAGTTCTACATTGGTGGGGAAGGGATAGCTCAGTGGTTTGAGCATTGGCCTGCTAAACCCAGCCTTGTGAGTTCAATCCTTGAGGGGGCTATTTGGGGAACTGGGGTAAAAATCTGGTGACTGGTCCTGCTTTGAGCAGGAGGTTGGACTAGATGATCTCCTGAGGTCCCTTCCAACCCTAACATTCTATGATTGTCCACAAAGGCACTCCTATCCTTGGCAGAGATTTATTGGCTGCTTTAAATCTCAGGGTAGTTAATGGACTAATTGATCTTCCTCAGCAAAGCACTCTTGCGGTACACACACCGGTTTCAGCTGGGACCCAACACCAGGTTGAGGAGAAAGTCAGCTGTGCTTATGGGTTTCTGCATAAAGTTAAAATGCAGAAGAATGTGATGCCTGTACAACAGAAATTACAACGCTTACCATTTTCAGTCAGGGAAGCTGTGTTCATAGGAACTTAGAAAACTTGTTCAAAATGACATTATTGAAGAGATTAATTCCTCGGAATGAGTTTCACAGGTGGAGGCATTCGTCTTTGTGTGGACTTAAGGTAGCCAAATAAAGCTATTGTGATTGACAGCCATCCTCTTCCTCATGGAGCAAAGATATTTTCTACTCTTGATTTGCAGAGCACATACCACCAGGTTATATTGCATGAAGACAGCAGAGACCTCACAGTATATATTACACATGAGGGATTATTTTGTTTTAAACGTGTTCCATACGGTCTCCCATCAGCCCCAAGTGCCTTCCAAAAATGATGTCATTGATTCTGAAGAATCAACATGGAGTTCAGTGCTATTTGGATGATATTTTCATGTTTGGAAGTACTACTGAGGAGCATGACAATAACCTGCAGTCTGTACTAGACAGCATCAGCAAAGCAGGCCTCAAGCTCAATAGGTCCAAATGCAAATTTAGACAAACTGAACTCTCCTTTCTGGGGCATACAATTTCACAGGCTGGACTAAAACCTGATCCAGATCATATCCTGGCAATTTCAAATGTTCCTCCTCCAACAGATTTGCAAACCTTATGTTCCTTCTTGGGTCTTACCTCCTGGTATGCAAAATTCATTCCCAATTATGCTTCTGTCATTGAACCATTATGAGAATTACTATGGAGAAGTTCAACCTTAATTAGTGTGGACAACGGATGCACAAGCTAGTTTCGAAACGATGAAAGACTGATTGTACATAGTCCAGTATTTGCACTATTCAGTCCCACATTGTCCACAATTGTAACTACTGATACTTCTGATTATGGACTTGAGACTGTCCTCACACAACTTCATTAGGACAGCACAGAGAGGACTGTTGCATTTGCTTCAAGGACACTGAGTAATGCTGAGAGAAAATATTCTACAGTCGAAAAAGAAGCACTTGCTTGTGTCTGGGCTACTGAAAAATGGAGAACTTACCTGTGGGGCCACACATTCAAGTTGTGCATAGACCACAGCCCTTTAACAACGTTGTTCACCATGAAAGAACTGAGAAGAGCAGGATATTGAATTGCTAGATGGTCTGCAAGACTACTTTCTTTCAATTATGACTTGGAATATAAGCCTGGAAATAAAAATGTGGTAGCTGATTGCCTTTCTCGTCTGCCCTTGCCTTCACCAGGTGGTCCACCGGAGGATGAGGATGTAGTAGTTGCACTTATTACAAGCACTCTTACTGCAGTTACAAGAGAACAGTATCAAGCTGCTTGTTCCTCATGTCCAATTCAACAAAAACTACAGGAATTTCTGACAAAGAGATGGCCCAGTAACCCTAAAAACCTTGACCCAGTTTTGCTGCCTTATTTTAGAGTTCGGGATGAACTTTCTTTGCTCAATGGCTGTGTGCTACGAGGCACACACCTGCTACTTGTTCCAGAAGAATTACAGTCAAAACTCATGCACCTGGCGCACGATACTCATCAAGGAATTGTCAGAACAAAACAACGACTACGGGATCTGTATTTGTGGCCAGGGATGGACTCTCAAACGGAAGCACTCATAAAATCCTGTGTCACTTGCCAAATGCATGATAAGACAGCAGTGACATGTACCCCTCCATTACAGCCTGTTCCTCTTCCTGAATCTGCATGGGAAAAAGTGGCGATTGACATTGTAGGACCCTTTGATACTGCTCCACTGACTGTCGTTATGCCATCACTTTAATAGACTATTTCAGTAAATGGCCTGAGGTAGCATTTACATCGCAAATCTCTTCTGCTACAGTAATTAAGTTCCTCTCTTCAGTTTTTAGCAGGGAAGGTAATCCCAAATAACTGATTTCCAATAATGGTAGTCAATTTTATTTCCCTGGAGTTTGAAACCTTTCTAGCAGAGAGGAACATTTTACACAGAAGGTCATCCCTATATTACCCTCAACTCAATGGGAAAATCGAATGGTTTAACAGATGTTTGAAAGAGAGTTTGCAAACAGCTAAACTGGAAGGGCAATTGTGGATACCCTTCACTACTGATTCATTGCAAGCAAACCAGACTACACGACATGCCGCAATGCAAAGATCACCCACAGAGTTACTGCATGGGAAAGAGATGAATACTAAACTGAACATTGCTGAATTGTTAAAGGCATGACCTGAGGCCCCAGACGAGGATGATGAGAGAAAAACAGTTGAACAGAACCAAGCAAAGTATAAGGCTTTCACAGATAAGTGGCAGGATGCTAAGGAACCAAAGTTTGAGTGTGGTTCCTTTGTTAGAATACGAAAACCTGGAATTTTACTCAAAGGGGACCATAAATTCACAGCTCCTTTTAAAATCATAGAGAAGAAGGGAACTTACACATATTGACTTTCTGATGGGTGGGTATGGGATGCTTCTTATCTTGCACCTGTCTATGCACCAAGAGGAGATTATGCCAACACACAGTCTGCATTGGATGACTTCACTGTAGAACCAATACAACAAGACATTGCACTGGAACCGGGGCTTGAGAGACGGCCTGTCAGACCCAGATGACCACCTGTCTGGACTAGGGACTATGTTATGTAGTATCTACAGTGTTTTCAGTGTAATATTTCTGCCAATAGTATAGTGTCTTGTTTCCTGTTTGTTCCTGTGGTTAGAACAACAATGTTTATTTTAATTGGGAGAGTTTCTTAAGAGAGGAGGGAATGTGGTGTTTAGATGTGCTTGTAATTATTAGAACTGGGAGCACTGGCTGTTAGGAATCTGAAAGGACAGGAAACAGGGAGGAGTTGAGGAGGCTGAGTGAGAGTTACAGAGTGTGCAGCAGCAGCAGCTTGGTAAAGAGCTTTCCACTGTAAAAAGTCCTGTTGAAGCTTGTTAGTACCTTGCCTGCTTGATACAACACTGAGCCTTCACGGCTAGCTCAAAGCTAGCTTGGGCGTGGCTGCACATGCTTCAATCAAACCTTCTGATTGCAGTGTAGACATATTCTCAATAATGAGGGCAAGGACCTGGAAGCAGAAAGAATTTTAGTGCCTAGGATCTGGGTAAGCTGAAGGCAGAGCTTAGAGTCTCTGCAATGGAATGTAAGCCCAGGGTTAATGGAACTTGAGTCAGTAGACCCTGGGTTTGAGAACCCAGTGCTGGAGGATCTACGCTGATTGCTGACCCTAGGTTGAGAATTTTTGAACCCACGCCCCAATATGGGGCTCCAACATATGCATGGCAGTACACAGCTTTTCCAACCAAACATACCCTAGACTTCCTATTGCCCTTCCAAAATGTGACTGCTCTAGCTCTTTGTTTGCGGTGCAGTGTGGGAACATTTGACTGTCCACCCACACACACCGTTTGAGCTCTCTGCCAATACATCCTGCTGAGCCATCATTTTGGTCTGTGTGCTCCCATCGACCAGAGCCAGAAACATGGAGGCGTAGCCATTTGAAGAACTTCTCTTGCTTGTGCTTTCACTCTTAGGGATATAGAAAGCTGGTGGATATTCTGGCGGCATTTTCTGACCCATTAAAGGCACCCAACAGAGCTAATGATAGAGCAGGAGGAGGAAGAGGAGGAGGATACGGACGTGGCAGACTCAAACTGGCTGATGCTGCCCATGACACTCACGATAGCCACTTCTGGAGCAGGGCCACAGGCAGTGCTTAATTTTCATCAGGGCTTGCCAAGGCTGAGCCCCTGGCACCTTTAGGCTTGGCCGTTCACAGCCCCTGCACCTCTGGGCTTGCTGCATCGGTTATGAATGTAAAAAAATTGCTTGAACGCTGGCACCTCTTTCATCACAAATTAAGCAGGGCCACAGGCACAGACTGGTGGGACCACATAGTCATACAGAACTGGGATGACCAGCAGTGGGTCCAGAACTTTCACATGAAGAAAGCGACGTTTCTGGAGCTGTGTGAGCAGCTTGCCTCGCCCCTCCAGCATTAAAACACGCACATGAGGGTGGCCACACTGGTCCCAAATTGGGTTGCTATAACTGTATGGAAGCTGGCTACTCCAGGCTGTAGGAGGTCCGCTGACAACCAGTTGGTGTTGGAAAGTCGACAGCGGGTAAAGTGGTGATGGAGGTTTCTCAGGCAATCAGGTGCCCAGTTTACCCAAAAGTGGCAGTAACTGGTGGCTTTGAGAGAATAGGGTTCCAACTGTGCCAGGGCCATTGATAGAACTCATATGCCATTAGCGTGCCCTCCTGATGGAACATATGAGAACATAAACCAAAAACTACTCTATCATTATGCAGGACCTCGTGGACTACAGAGGCTGATTTAGGAATATCAACATGGGTTGTACCGAAAACGTTCATGATGCCAGGATTTTCTGCTGATTGGAAGTCTACATTCAAGGACAGGCCGGGACACCACCAAATGTCATTGTCATAATGGAGTTACTGTTCCCACTGCTATTCTTGGGGACCCCATGTACCCTCTTTTGCCTTGGCTTATGAAGCCATATCCTGATATCAGAGGGCCTGGCAAAAAAAGGTTTAAATGGATCTCAGCAAATATAGAATGGTGGTTGAATGTGCATTTGGCAGATTGACATCCCATTGGAGGGGGTCTACAAACCCATTTGGATGCCAGTGTCAACAGTGCTGTCCGTATTACTGTGGCCTGTTGTGCTTTTCACAACCCCGAGTCCAAGCCCAAGGCTGAGAGATTTGTATGTAGACAAAAGAGGGCTTAGGGCTAGTCTGAGCTCAGGCTTACATTGCAGTGTAGACATTCCCTAAATCTCCACTTCTGAACCCTGGCAGCAGGATCTAGAATCCAGTGTCCTGGGTCCAGAAGCACTCAAAGCCCAGAGGTGTTTGGATTCTGACTTCCAGTTCAGAACAGACGATAAGCAATTAAATATTTAATTGCTGGCCTATCACTGATTACCAGCCTCTGCTCAAATCCAGTATGTTGAACTCCTAACCACTGCTACATTCTTGCACTATCCAGGATAGCCATGGCATTAAGAAGATGAGGTTTGCTCATTTGTTTTGTTATGTGCAGTCTTATATGATGCAGTTGGTTTACACATGGGCTGTAATCAAAATACACTTCAGTTGTGGGTATTTTTCAGTTTGGTTAATTATGTTCACTGCATCTTTCACTGATAACTGGTGCTGTTACAGTGTTGGAACTGATAAAAAGCTGCCAATATTCTTTACTTCCAAATAAATGTTCCATAACCTCTTGCAAGCCATAGTAAATCTACACTCCACATCACTGAGTTAAACCATCACTACATAAGTTAGTGCTGCCACTTGCTGGCTGTTTATCATCTGTGCAGACGCCAAACCCTGCAGCTGGATCCCATAACCGGGGTGGGGAATGTGTGTGGGGGGAAGGGATACAGTAGTATCTAGCAGTCAGAGGGATTAATGTAAAGGCAGCATCTAGGAGTACCTGGTACAACATGTCAGGCAAGCAGCAGAATGAGGAGGAAAAAGTAGCTAAAAAAACCAATTAATGTTAAGTTTCCTTATGTCCTGCCTTTGACTCCCTCTGTTTTGAGTAAATACAGTTTGAATTGAAGCTGATGAGGATCATTTGCAGAGCCCAAGTTCGTGTTCCCTTTCAGACCAACTTATTGCTTTGGATCTTGATATTTCCCTCTGGAGATGTCCATTATCTTGTGTAATTCTTACAATATTTCTCTGCAGCTGGCACCATGGCTGAAACATGAGCAACTACAGTAACATGCTGAAATTAATGTATGAGAAAAGCCCATGTTCTACTTCAGGGGATGGTCCCTGTGTGTATTCCACACCTGGGGTGCTCCATGTGCCTGAGACTGGAGATTTCTAGCAAGTAGCCTCCCTTGGTCAATGCCTGTGTAATTGCTCCCCTTGCGGCCCGCACTGCCTCTTACACTCTCCAGTACCTCCTTACCACCACATGGTCTCAGTTGGAATCCTCTGTGCCTGAAGCTATCCTCACATCGTCTTTCTTAGTGTTTTTATAGTTTAGTTAGCATGGTTTAATTTCTCCCCACCTCTGGATCCTCTCCATGTGAAGTAGGACTATATCCAGAGTCCTAGGGTTTAAGAACTGTGTCTCCTCCCCCTACTCCTGCTCAGTCAGTAATGAACACCAGTGCTGCCTTTACAGCTTTGAGGAGGTTCATGCTTCCACTAAGTGCAGCATCAGCTGCCCCTTCCCTCCCTGAACCTGTGAGGGATGAGTTCTTACTGAGGCAGTACCTCATGGAGATGGCCATGGGAACCCAGTCAGATCCAGAGAGGGGAGACCCCTCGTACAGCAGCTACAAGCAACACCCTCCAGAGCATGAAGTCAGCAGCAGAGGCCAGAGCTGCTAATCCTAAGGAATCTCTACTTCGGCTCTCTCACAAGAGTAAGGGGCACATTCCTAAACACAAGGAGAGATCTCCTTCCAGGTCTGCTCCTAAATGAAAGGATCCCTCCCAGACTCCATCCAAGTTGGGTGAGTCCTTGCAAGCAGGTCCTAAAGACTTAGATCCACCTAAACCTCCTAATCATGAGGGTAAGGCATGAAGGAGAAAGGATCCATTGCATTGGTACCAACTATGGCTCCAGCTCATAAATTGAAGAATTAACACCGGTCAGCAGGGACTGGGAGCTCCAGGTTGGACTCCTCTTCTACAGTATCAACTTGCCCCTGGAAGGGCCCACCAACCACCATGACTATGGATGTGTCGGATCCGTCGGTCCTGACCACCAGGACTCCTCACACTCCAGGACAGACTGAAACCTATACCTCTCCTGACGATATTTTCACCCTTCCTTACTGTAGCAGTGCCTTCTCCCAGCCCCTCCACAAATGCTGTCAGAGACCAACTGAAGTGCAGCGCCAGTGTCCTTTTATTGTTTGTGTTCATTCCCACCACCTACTCTTTACAGCTATTTACAGAGACCAACACTCTGGGAGACTGCTAACTTCCCAGCCAGCAAAGATCTAGAGCCCAAACTCCTCCCTTTCCTGTCTCCTAGCCATTTATAGGGCAGGCTGACTACCCAGGCCTGCAGGTGGACCCACTCTGGTAATTAGGGCATGGCCCCTCAGCCAGCCCAACTACTACTCTTCTTCCCTTGGAACAGGGCCAACAGGGGCGAGGTTTGTTTCTCCTAGCCCGCACCCTGTTACACTTAGCCTAATCTCCTCTCTTTTTGGGTCCAATCCTCTGGAGGGACATCTCAACACCAGAGTGAGAAACCACCTCAAGGAGAAGGTGATACTCTCCTATCCTG
This sequence comes from Gopherus flavomarginatus, assembly GCF_025201925.1. Classification (NCBI taxonomy): domain Eukaryota; kingdom Metazoa; phylum Chordata; order Testudines; family Testudinidae; genus Gopherus; species Gopherus flavomarginatus. The sequence continues at coordinate 266,535,815 of NC_066619.1, read as the reverse complement.
TCCACAGGCTGGAGCGTTCGTCCACCAGCACCAATGGTGGAATCAGAATCTACCATTTCATTGGCCAAGTCAGATGTTCCAGATGAGCCATCAGTTTTACATAGGGAGGCTAGTCCAGACACAAACTCTAAGAGGCCTTGGTTCCCTCTGCCACCTAGATACGAGTATCTTCTAAGGGACTGATAGCATCCAACACCTTGGGGTCCCCCCCACAAGCTGGTCATCCCTTCATAGTGGTCCTATTGGGGCCCATGGGATCCCTACACCAGGAACCCCAGATTTGTACATGAATCCCACATGCTCTCTCCTCCTAGCCAACACCAGATGGCTCTGTTGGAATATGAGGGGAAATAAATTGAACAAGATCCACCAGTAACATTGGTTCTGATGGGTGTTTCATTCTCCTTACCCCATGAGGCAATTTCCCCATCCTCACCATCCTTAGCTGTTGACTACAGGCAATATCAAAAGCACTTGCAGAGGGTGGCGATGGCGACTGGGCTCCAGATTCTATTATAGACAGCAGAGGCTCCTGGACATCTTGCAGCCCTCTGGTCCCAGCCAGGTGGCCCTCTCAATAAAAAAGGCCATTGTGCAACCAGCCAGGACAGTTCGGCATATTCTTGCTTCCTGCATCCCCACCCTGAAAAGGGCTGAGCATGTTGTTATGTACCAGCTGAAGGAGCAGAATTACTGTTTGCTTTCCCTGCCCTCTGACTCTCTAGTAGTGCAAGAAGCCACTGGGGGATCCAGGCTACAGCCCCCTAAGGCAATCCCATAGGCACTTTTTATTTTATCCCAGGGGTGCTCCATCCCCAGTCTGGCCTGAGGCCCTGCCCCCACTCCGCCTCTTCCCCCAAAGCCTTGCCATCACTCCGCCTCTTCCCACCCCCACTCCGCTCCCTCCTCAACGCCCCTGCCCACCCACTGATCACTGCTTTCCACCCTCTCCCAAGCCTCTCCCCCAGCCACAAAACAGCTGATCAGTGGCGCCGCCGAAGAGTTGCTGCTGGCGGGTGCTGAGCATCCACTATTTTTTTCCATGGGTGCTCCAGCGCCTATGCCTGCAGACAAGGGTCCTAAATGCCTGGAGGTTCTAGGGAGGAAGCTACTTTATTCCACCAGCTTCCAGAATAGCTAACTATCAGGTCCAGATAGCAAAATATCATTTCACAAAGTACTCCAAAGTCTTGGAGTTCAAAGACAAACTCCCTCAAAAGGATAGGACCAAATTCCAAGCCCTCATTGATGAAGGGAAAGTGGTAGCTAACACCTCTCTTCAAGCTGCAGTGGACACGGCTGATACCACAGCTAGAAGTATAGCTCTGGCTATAGTGATGAAGCGTGAATCTTGGCTTCACTCCTTGGGCTTCCCTAGGGAGGTCCAGAATACCAACTGAGGACTTGCCCTTTGCTGAGTTTAATCAATTCAATGAAAGGGCTGATGAGTCTTTATACTCCATGGGCATTTATACCTTGGCCTGAAGAAAAAAACGCCACAAACAGGTGTATGAGCCAAAACTTCTCCCTCAGCTTTTCTACCACCAGGGCCCTTATGAATCACCATGCAAACATCAGGGGGTACAAAAGCATAGATATACAGCTTCCTCCACCGCAGTTAGAGCTGTTCAACCACATCCACCAACCAGGGATTTCTTTCATGCGACACTTGCAAACCACTTACCCATATTGATGCCATTCTCTATCATCCCCAAAAACTTTGGTGGCCACCTCACCCTTTTCACCCACAACTGGAGAATAACAACAATGCCTGGCTACACATTCCAGCTACACAACTGAGTCCCGTGCTCCCCCCCCACCGCCCTGTTATAGGGTTCATTGTTTTTTTGCTCTCAATTTTAGAGCAGCAAAGAGAGAGAAAATAGAAGGGGTGTGTATGTGTGCTGAATAGAGGCAAATTGGGCTGAGCCAGTCTGCCTTCCTCTAGAGCATGATTCTAAACTAATTTATTTAATGGTGGTGTTCTGGCTCATAACTCATTTGTGGAATAGCCACGGCTGCATGCCCTGGGAAGCAAGCCACAACTGGATTATTTTTCTATTAAATATATGCAGCCTTATTATTGAATGTGATAGACTGTGAACTTGGTTCCTCAAGGGACTGGCCATGTTTATAAACAAAATTGTGTTGTGGTGCTGATTGCCTTAGAAATATATACAAAATAATAATGAGGCTTCTTGGTTTGTCATGGCAAATTATATGAAGCAGAAAAAGTAACGATTTTAATAGTAGACAGTGCTAAGAATCACAGGTCACATTAGTTTCATTTGCCTAAATTTTGCAAACAAAAAGTGCTCAGACCCCATTAAATAACATTTAACCATTAGCTGAAAACAATTTAAAACATCTATCCCAATCCCTGTCAGTTCAGGCTTCACCTTCAGCTCTACTTTCCTGATTCAGCCTTGGCAATGCAACAGGAGCAGTTGCTTTTTAATATCAGTTATATACATGCTCCATGATTTTTTCCTAAAAAGCAGAGTGTATCACCTCCTTCTGCTCCTTTTAACAGCCACGTGTAAACAAAGGCAAACAGCCTCAACCAGCTAAGAGGCAAATCCTAAGAAGAAATGCTGCCTCATGTTCAAAGGAGAGTGGCTGGATGAAATAGTCAAAACAGAATCTCTACAATCTAGAGGCAAGATTCATGTACAACTGAGGAAAATATTCCAGGACACTACTGATGTGGGCTCGATCTGCAAAATTTATGCTGAAGCTAGAATATCCAGTGACTTCTGTACAAGAAAGAAATGGGAAGATGGATGGAAGTTGGACTACATGAAGAGGCATTTATCAAGCAAAGGTCATGAATCTCCTGTACATATTCTTAGAAGCATAAATTCTCGCCCACTGGGATTTGACTTGCAAAGTATTCTATTAGAAACCACTAATGCCAGACAGAAGAGACTGGAACTGATGGAAAGACAATGTTCAAAGCCAGAAGAAATAAAAATTATCATAGACAATGTTCTGCTTGCAGTACAAATGAACAGTTCCATGAACTCTGTGCAAAATATAAATGATCACATGGCAAAGTATCTGCATGTACCAGTGAGCTGGTGTAGCAAAAACTATGCTTTTGAGTTTTTGGAGTCAATCAACAGTGTAGTCCACGCAGAAATCATGTTGGAGACTCGCCTGTCTTCCTATTATCCACTTACTATTGATGAAAAAATAGATATTTCCATTAACAAGATGCTTATAATTTACTTTAAATGCATAGCTGCAGCATCTGCAGTGCGTAAGACAGTGTTTGGTGAGATTATTAAATTATATACTTGTAATGCCAAGCTATTACAGATGCTATAAAAGATTTCTACACTGAATAAACGGGACATGATGAAAATGGTGATGTTCACTTCAGATGGTGCTTCTGTCATGCTAGGGAAAAATGATGATGTTGCCACACAAGTCAAGCAGTGCATTCCATATTTAATAGAACAACACTGTGTGGCCCATTGAAAAGATCTGGGGTTAGTCGATGCATGGAACAAAGTACCAGTGATGAAGAAAATAGATACACTTTTGGAGACCATTTATACAGTCTTCTGCTGATCCTCAGTCCGAAGAGGACACTTTGAGGAAATGGCAAATGTCACAGAAAATGAGACTATATCATTTAAACCTCTTAATGAAGTGAGGCGGCTATATAGACATTTTGCTGTAAGTGCTTTGATGAACAATTATGAGACCCTTCTTAGATACTTTGAACATCAAATCTCAGAAAATAATGACCCAATAGAAAAGTACTGCCTGAATAAACTCTCTGATACTAATTACATCACTCTAACTGCATTAAATGATGTCTTATATGAATTAGCAGAACTGACCAAATACTTTCAGAAGAACTCTTTAACAACAATTGAAGCTGTACTGTTAGCAAGGACCCAGATCCACAAGATGAGAGGACATTGTCTCGAAGAAACAGTCTCTTGGAGCAACAGTGTAAAAAATCTAATTGCATCAAGCACAAGAGATGAACAATTCAGCGATTAATCTATGTTTCATATCCCTACTGTGTGATCATCTAAATCAAAGGTTTCCAGAAAAGGAACTAAATGAATGGGCAGCTTTTGACTTTGCCTCACTTTCATCACAGCAAATCAGTTATGAATTTGGCAATGAAAACATTAGCAAGCTAGTTGACAAATACAGAAACATTTTGGACCTTAGTCAAGTGAAGTCATCTGCCCAAAACACCATGGAAGAGGAAAGTTCATTGTGAGACAGTACAATGATTAAAAATACGTAATTGTGGAGAAACATGAAGCAAAGTTGATGACAAATTTCCAGGAAATGATGACTTTCAGTCTACAAAATTCAGAACAATACAGTGTAGTTTTACAGCTGGTGGATATATCTGCAATCTTTCAAGCTTCCAGTGCTGACTGTTAGCGTGGCTTTATCCTTATGAATAATATCAAAACTAAATCACAAAACAGATTGAAAGAAGATCACCTGGATATGCTAATAAGGATCAAATTTCACACTTCAAGTGGTGGAGAAGTAAACTTTGACACTGTATATAAACACTGAAAGAGTGGTAAAGACAGAAGAGAAAAGGTTCGTGATCCAGTTACAAGTATCTGCCCCATCATCTAGCCTGCCAACTACTGGCTTGGGGTCTCATTCCCTTACATTAATTAGTGGTCTCCTAAAGTAATTTCTTTCATGTGTCAGAACAAAAGAATGTTTAATTTTATGTGTCACAAGTCACAACAAAAGGGAATATATGTATAGATACAGATATAGCATACATAAAGACACTAGATAAAAAAATATTTTGTGTGTCAAGCTGTCATAAACAGATGGTTAAGGGTTAATGTCTCTTTTACCTGTAAAGGGTTAAGAAGCTTAGTGAACCTGGCTGACACCTGACCAGAGGACCAATGGGGGGACAAGATACTTTCAGATCTTGGTGGAGGGAAGTCTTTGTTTGTGCTGTTTATATTGTTCGTTGTTCGCTCTTGGGGCTAAGAGGGACCAGACGTACACCCAGGTTTTCTCCAATCTTTCTGAATCAGTCTCTCATGTTTCAAAATAGTAAGTAATAGCCAGGAAAGGTGGATTAGTCTTATGTTTGTTTTCTTAACTTGTAAATGTGTCTTTTGCTGGAAGGATTCTTACCTCTTTGCTGTAACTTTGAATCTCAGGCTAAGGGGGGAGTCCCTCTAGGCTATATGAATCTGAGTACCCTGTAAGCATTTTACATCCTGATTTTACAGAGATAATTTTTACCTTTTCTTTCTTTAAATAAAAGCTTTCTTTTTTAAGAACCTGATTGATTTTTTTTTCCTTGTTTTAAAACACAAGGGGATTGGGTCTTAACTCACCAGGGATTGGTGGGGGGAAAAGGAGGGGGGGTAGGTTAATTCCTCTTTGTTTTAAGATCCAAGGAGTTTGGATCAGTGTAGCCTCTCAGGGTAACCCAGGGAGGGGAAAGTCTGGGGGGAAAAAGAAGGGGGGAAGGCTAATTTCTCCATGTGTTCAGATCCAAGGGATTTGGGTCTTGGCTTCCCCCGGGAAGGTTTTGGGGGAACACGAAGTGTGCCAAACACTATATTTTTGGCTGGTGGCAGCGTACCAAATTTAAGCTGGTAATTAAGCTTAAAAGTGATCATGCAGGTCCCCACTTTTTGGAAGCTAAAGTTCAAAGTGCGGAAAAACCTTTGGCACAAGCCAAGAGATGTAATCTTTAATTTCAAGCATAAAGAAATCGTAACAATTATTTTATTTCATGCATCAATACTAATGATAAAATATTTTGTTTCCTATGTCAAGAAAATGGATAATTTTATTTTACGCCTCAAAGAATAAGATACATGTAAGATTCTAAATAGCTACTGAAAATTTTGCAGTGTTAATTTTCTTTTTATTTGATTTCATATTAAATAAACATCTTAATCAGTGCACCTTGTTAATTATCCCTTGTTTTAATATTCTTTCTTCTTCTTCATGGTAACCTTTTAAAAATATATATTATATCTAGGTTTTTTGTTTCTACTGGTGACGCACATCCTCACATTACCTCGATATTCGTGCTGCACATAATAAAATTCATTCCACACATAGATGGAAAAAAATAGAGGGAACATTGCCAAGGGAGTGGTTCGGGAGCCACTGGATGGGGGCTTCCACTGCTTCGCACTGCTGCCACGGAGCCTGGCAGCTGGGGCTCACAGCTTCTGCCACCTGAGGGGCAGAGAGGGATTTTTCCAGGGGCTTGCCCCTCTTCAAGGACCACTTTCACAAGGAGATATTCCATCTGGAGGTGGGCTGTCTCCTACCGCAAGGGGCTATAGATCAAGTGCCACCTCAATATCAAGTGCCACCTCAGCATCAATACTGCCCATATTTCATAGTCCCCCCCCCCAAAAAAAAGAGGATGGAGACCACATTATTGACCTGCATCAGCTGAATATCTTTATTCACAAATCAAATTTTTTCATGGTTACACTGGCATCAATAATCTACTCTCTGGAAAAGGCACATGGTTCAGCGGTGAGAGATGCTTGCTTTCATGTGAACATTCATAGCTTCAGATTTCTGGTGGGACAAGACCACTACCAGTTCATGGTACTTCCATTTGAGCAGCACCCAGGGCCTTCATGAAAGTCCTCTCAGAGGTGGCAGCCCAGATGAGATGAAACAGCTATATCATCTTCCTGTATCTGGATGACTGGCTCCTAACGGATAGATCCAACCAAGAGGGTCAGTTGGCAACACTATCCTTGTCCACCTTCTGGCATCCTTAGGAAACTGTGTAAACAGAAAATCTACTTCAACTCCCACAAAAATACTAAATTTTATAGGAGGACCCCTAGACTGAACCTCAGTAAAGGCCTACCTCCCTGTGGACAGATTCCAGGCCACGAACAGCCTGACAGAATAAGTCACTCTCAGACCTCAAACCACCGTCAAGTCTGCCTCTCTCTACTAGGCCACATGGCCTTGTGTACTTACATAACACCATTTTCCAGGTTTCACCTCTATTGCCTACAGGTCTGGCTCCACTCTGTTTACTTACCAGACAAAGACAAATGAACACCAAGGAAATAATTCCTGCCAAGGTCATGGCTTCTCTTGTACGATGAATTAATCTGGAACAAGTGCATGGAAGAGTCCCTTTCCTTCTACCCATGTCCAATGCAACCATAATTACAGATGCATCCCTCCTAGGAGGGAGAGTCCCTTTGGGCAGTCACCCTGCGCAAGGCACGTGAACTCAGGGCCGTCCCTACCCATACACAAAGTACGCAGCTGCTTAGGGCATCAGGTTTGGTGACCCAAATTTCCAGGTGCCCTACATAGCTGCGTGCTGCTCCAGCCCCTGGCCTGCCTCTTCCCCATGGCCCCTGCCCTGCCCAAACCCTGCCTCTTCCCGCCCATGCTCCGCCCCAGCTCCACCCCCACTCCCACTCCGCTGAGGGCTGGGCCTGCATTCACTGGCGATGGGAAATGCAGCAACTCAGCCCCAGCCATGCCACCAGTAAGTGCTGAGGGACGGTTCCTCCCTGCCCCCCAAACCAGCCCCCCCTGTGGAGGCCTAGGGCCCACACACATACCCCCCCACGGAGGGCTGCACAGGGCCCCAAAATAGCTAGGGACAGCCCTGCATGAACTCCTCAGGAGTTCATGTGCATATCGTATGTCCATGTTGCATATCAGTCTCCTAAAATTAAGGGCAGGCCACCAACCCTACAAATAATGTCAGACAACATGACAACTGTCTTCTATATAAACAAACAAGCTGGAGTGAAATCTCGTACTCTACGGCAGCGATACTCAGACTGAGATGACGAGCTGCAAGTGGCTCTTTAATGTGTCTCCTGAAGCTCTTTGCAGCACATATTAAAACACTGTGTGATTCAATTATTAACCAGTCTAAATTATTAACCAGTCAGGATGTTTTTACTATGTTATTAAGCAATTGTAGGTGATAAAATAATACTTCATCAGTCATTTTGCTGTGAGAATAATATATATACACGGCAAAACCCCGTTTATCCAATCAAATAGGAACCAGGGCCAGATCTGATCATCAAAAAGCTGGATAAACTGGAAAATGCAGTGCTATGGTGCCATCTAGTGGCCACAGGAGAGAGCGTCCTCTTTTGGCCTATGTGTGCTGTTTGTCCGGTTAACATGGAGAGCTGGATAAATAATAATAGGAAATATACCTATCTCCTAGAACTGGAAAGGATCTTGAGGTCAGCTCCCTGCCTTTCACTGGAAGGACCAAGTACTAATTTTGCCCTAGATCCCTAAGTGGCCACCTCAAGGATTGAACTCAGAGCCTAGGGTTTAGCAGGCCAATGCTCAAACCACTGAGCTATTCCTCCTCCCGGTGGAGAGTTGACTAAATGGGGTTATATAAATTAAATATTTCCCCTGTCATACAGTTTAAATGTGAATATATACAGTAGTACTATAGTAAATGAAACAATAAATTCACACTACTGTGGCTCTTTTGGGTAAAGTTGATTGATTGTTAATTTGGCTCCTGGACCACTGAGATCTGAGTATCACTGTTCTATGTATAGAAGCAATAAGTTCATGGAAGTGGTGCATAAGGAACCACATCACAGCATCAGCAACATATCTGCAGCATGCACAGAACTCTCTAGAAGACAATCTCAGCAAGCACTTTGGCACAGACCACAAATAGGAGATACACAGTTCCATCCTGAACAAAATCTTTGTGGGGAACACCATCCTGGGACCTGTTCACCTCCCAGACTTACAATAAATTCCCCTTCTGTTTCAGAGTAGCACTGGGTCAGGACTCCAGGGGAAATTTCTTTCCGTTATCCTGGATAAACCACCTGAGGTATGCCTTTCCTTCCATCCCACTGCTTCCACAGTTTCTGCGAAAGATCCAGTATGACAAATCTGGAGTCATTCTCATAACACTGAACTAGCCCACAACATTTTGGCACATGAGGCGGGGAGCTCAAATCATGACCCCATACCCTCTCTCTTGGGTCAAAACTCTGAAAGCTCTCAATTCTGCCTTCTTCCTATTCTACTCCTCTTATGGTACTGCTCTGCTACCTACCCCAATAAAGGAAAACTAACAACTTAAAATGCCTTGTTCAAAAATTTTAAGTAACACTTAACTTTCAAATGCCGAACAGCAAATGTAACTTTTCTTGTCTGCATAGTAAACATTGGCATTTTCATCTGTTTGAATAATCAAAGTGGTGGTTTCTGTGCCTTCTTGGTTGCAAAGATTTGAACTGCTTCTTGATGAAAGGCCACAGTTTGGGCCAGCTCATGCTCTATTGAGATGGTTGCAAGACTGACCAGCCTCTCTTGTGTCATTGTGGAGCACAGATGTGTTTTTATTAACTTCAGCTTGGAGAAGCTGCATTCTCCACTGGCAACTGTTAGAAATATGCACAGAGCAGCAAAAGCATTTGGAAAGAGGATGGTCATCTTATTTATGCACATATATTCCAGAACAGCCTTTGGAGTTGATCCTGCTGAAACGTATCATGAAAGGGCTTTCAGTTCATCACCTAAATCACTTGCATCAATATTGTGCATGTCATTATGTGTCAACACTATCTCTAGTGCCCTGCTTTGCTGCTGTAGGTCTTCTTCGGGTATAGCGAGGAGTTTTGGAATATCAGACAACATCCCAAATATACTCCTGTGTTCCTTGAGCTGCATGAAATGTTCTTCAACTGTCTGTATTGCACAGTCTAGGACCTGGTTAAAGAATTCAACTTTGAATTGTTGTTTGGGGTCTCTGATGGGATTATCCCGTGCCTTGTAATCAAAATGTCTTCTTCGGTGATTCTTGTATTCTTGAATGGGTGGGAAAATAGCTTCAGTGTGACGTTCCTCTGCCAACGTCTGTGCACCCTTCAGAACGTTTTGAAATCTCTCATTTGAAAACCTCACCCTAGGTTTTGGGTAGCAAGCATTCTCACAATGGCAATGAGCCTTTTCAGAAAATTTTGCCAGTAAAGAGACTCTGATGCAATCTTCTCTTGATGCTGATCATCTATGGTGGCCTTTAACCTTAGTCTCATCTCAAGCTCTTTCCACCTATGGAATGTTTTCTGGTAATTTGCTGCCTTCTCATGGCATACCAGATTTCTAGCCAGATTTTTCCAGTCCTTTGTTCCTGTAGAACCCAATGTGGTTGGAACATTAGACTGGAAGAGTTTGCAACAAAAACAGTATGCAGCATTCTGGGGTTTTGAGTACATAAGCCATGGCCTTTCCACTTTGTCACCACTGGAGATTTCATACCAGTAATGTGTTGGATGGAAACTTCTATTTTCATTGTCTTTGGGGAACATGAAGTTTTTCACTTGCTGTGGCCCATCCAGTACAAGGAAGTCCCTCAGGCTACTGCTCAAGTGGGTCCACAGTCCTGGATCACCTAGACTTAAGGAAGTAAACTCAGCAGCAGCTGTTTCTTGCGCCTCCTGATCTACACTTTTCTTCAGGAATGTGCATCATTACATCCTTTTGAGATAGAGATATGGATTCTGCAGTAGCTGCCAGGTCACCTCCACTCTGACTAACTGGAAGATCAGGCATCTCCTCACCACTCATATCCTCACTGGGGCTGGAAGGCTCACCGTGAACATTTGTGTCTATGTATCTCAGGAGACCTCCTTCCTGATTAGATAGAAAGGTTCCTTTGCTTTCTTTCTTTTTCTGAATGCTGCCTGTAGCGGGGTGGTCACCCACTCCTGCCCTGAAGGGTTTGAAATCAGCCCTGGGAGAGGGCTGAGACTGTAAGACGGCTGCTGCTAGGAAAAGCAGCAAGCCTCGGTTGATTGGGAAACCAGATACAGATGCGGCCCCGCCCCAGTCAGGGCCCAGCTGACCCTTATAAGAGAGCAGTGGGTTAGGAGCACACAAAGTCTCTCTCTCTAGATGTGGAGAGGGATGGGCCTGGCTGCTAGGAGCTAAGCAGAGTACCAAGACTGGAGCAGGGCTGGGAGAATGCCAGAAGAGCTGAGGAGCTCCAGCCTAGAAACCCCCCAGGCTGCAGGCCTTGTTAAAGGCCAAAGAAGGGTACTGCGGTTGCAGAGGGCAGACCAAGGGTAGGCAAAGGCAGAGGAAGCAGGTCCAAACCCCCTTGCTAGTGGTGAGTGGCATTTACACTGCAGTCTGCCCCAGTGAACGGGGGCTAGATCAAGACTGGCACTAGCCATAGGCTAAGATGAGGTGGGGATAGAGGGTGGGGGTTCCCCGGGGAGGGAGATCCAGATCTGTGGGGGTACAGCCAGGAGGCAGCACCCCGGCCTGAAAGAGGCACCAGGGTCCAGGAGGGACTCAGGCCCAGCGGCAAGTGGTACACCGGCCTGCACAGGGCACTCCTGAGGCTGGAAACGCTAATTCCCAGAGGGGCGTTTTCTTCTTTCACTCATGTTCTGTGCCAGCTATAGTGACTCTCAACACTCAGTTGAAAGAGACAAATAAGCAGGCTGGTAGCGGGGCCTGAGTGAGGGAAAATATCAGCGTCTTAAGGGACTAATTGGCTCCTACTATTTCAGTTGACTGCCTGTTCTCCTCAAGTGGGTTCAGGGAAGCAGCAGGAAACAGGAAGCTCCCTGAGAAGCTGGTGTTTATCAGTCCAGCTCCTGGGGGTGCTAGAGAGGTACATAAGAGGCTCCTCCTGCTCTCTCTCATAAGGAGAAGGTTTCTTTTGACTGCACCTGAAATGTATCCCTAAGGTAGTTTTTGAATTTCACATAAATCAACCTATTCTCTTACCACTATACCTTCCAAAACCTCATGTTTTCATGGTGCAGAGGAGACTTCACATTCAACGTCAGATGGGCTTTAACATTCTATGTGCCGTAAACAAAATCAATTAGGAAGACACCTAGATTATTTGTTGCTATAGTGGAGCAATCATGTGTACAAGAAGTATCTATTCATCAACCTTCTGTGTGGATCTCTGGCTGTATTACTCTTTGTTACTAGCTGGTATGTATTCCTACCCTGGCCAGGGTGAGGGCCCATTCCACGAGAGCACAGGCAACCTCAATAGCATCTCTTCAATAGGTACCTATACTAGACATTTGTAGGGCAGTTATGTGGAGCTCCATTCATACCTTCATGAAACATTATGCTATAGTCCAGGCCTCTTCTGCAGATGCAACTGTTGAGACAGCAGTATTACTTCCCCACAATCCTAGTAAACCCCCTGTACCAGGAAGCAGCAAGTGACAGGAATGGAGCAACGAAAGTGGGTCCTCCAAGGCTGCCTAGAGAGCCTTAAGGAAGCAGACAATTAGTGACCAGCAGGCTCAGATAAAAGGCGCTGCTGGACCTTAGCAGTTCAGTAAATTTCTGGCTGGGACCAGAGGAGTGAGGAAGGGTGCTTCTTTCTGGCCAAAGGTGCATGATAAGTAGCTAGGGTTTATGGCTGGCTGAACTTACACTGAGATTGAAGGGGGACAGGGGGGCAGGAGAGAGAGAGAAAGAATGAACCTGAGGATGCTGGATCCTGAGATAGGGCTGGAGATAAAGCGGCCTGGTAGGAAAATGCTCACAGAAATAGCAGTGATGAATTGGAGTAAGCAATTTGTGGCTGCTATTCATAGGATCCCTGTATTGGAACCTGGAGTAGTGGACCAGCCTGGGTTCTCCTACTGGCCACAGATAAAGTGGTGTAAATCCCAAGAAGGATTATTTGGGAGCCTGAACAAACGGCTGAATTTAAAGGGCCTTAGTGCTGGGGCTGAAGACCCTCACAAGGGGAAATAGACTTTTTAATATTTTGGAAGGAGTTCATTTGGATTTTGACTCAGCCAGAGGGTCAAGCCATTGAAGACATGCCAAGTTTGGCTGACACCCTGCAGTGGGTGCCAGGGAAAGAAAAGGACTGTGATACTCTTTCCAGGTGCTTGGAGGCACCCAAGGTGAGTGCCCCTTTACAGATAGTAATAGCTCCATAGGTTGTAACGGCCCATTTGTAACATGGGATTACTGATAATCTTTGCCTACTTCACAGGGGTGTTGTGAGGATTAATTCATTAATGTTTGTAAAGTGATTTGAGATCTGTGGCTGAGGGCACTCTAGTAGTGAATAGTATTATTTTTGGTACCTAGATACTACCATGATGGAAGCTCTTGAAATAGATAAACTTCTTGCAGTAGTAGGGCTACAAATTCCAGCAATTACCCCTAGCAACTGATCACTCATCTGTGTTTCTCTATATTCTGAGATAGAAGAACAGCATACATGCTATGTTCCTTATTTTCCATATTAATTTGCATAGCACACTACCTTGAGTGGAACAACACCTGGGGTCTGATTCTCCTTTCACTTGTGTAGGTGTTGCTGGTGGACGTTATGCCAGGTGGCAGAACCAGAACTATATTCTTTAACTGAATCACCGTGGGAAACAATATGGGTTTTGTTTTATGAAATAGTTTGAGTTCACAAATATTTTCAAAGTTTTGGTCCACCTGGTTTGCCCTTTGTATTCTACATGGTTTACCATAATCTAGGTGGCTCTATAAGTGAAAATTGTGTATCTAGACTTTCATCTGTTGATCTGTACAAACATGAAGTAAATCTTACAATGCAACAAGATTATTTTTATTTCTATTTCAAGGAGGTGAAAACTGAGGTTTGTAGTACCCTGGTCCAAAGTCACATAGCAAGTCAGTGGCAGTGCCAGGAACAAAATCACACTTTTAATGCTAACTTTAAAATAGTGCAGCATGGAGTGCTAGGGACTCTTTAAAAAAACAAGATTACCTTTTGAGGACTGGAAGATCAAGCACAAGCAGCAGAGACGTCTGAATTTGTCTGCCCTGAATTTGTTTGATTTCCTGAATAAAAATAATTTGAGCATCTAATGCTACCAAATTAGTTCAATGACCCTGATTCTGAGCTGTGCTCGGAGGCATTGAATAGGAGTGGTTGCAGGGACCTGTTTAGTGATTCGAGGCTTAGTGCTTCCCAGCTTCTGCACAGCAGTAGCTCTTGCTTACTCCAGAGGAAGATCAGGCATAGCAGAGCTCTGTTCCACTACACTCTGACCCTCCCCTGCCCCCAGAATGCCCTGAGACACACTCCTCTTCTCTTTCCTTTTATGCTGAGATTGGAAGGGCATCAGGTGTATAAGGCAGCAAAGGTGCTTCCTTGAGAATTATGCTAATGGTAGTATCCCCACCCAGGGGGAATTATCCATTGGCTGTCTGCAGACACTTTAAGGACCAAAAACTCTGGCATACTAACTTTTTTGCAATGACACAGTTGATATATGAAGTATCTATGTCCAGGATGTTTCATAGTGGTAACTGGGTTTTGTAAAATGTGCCTGTCTGTACTGATGATGATTAGCACACCTATTGTTTTTTAGATTTAGAATAAACAAAGCACAAGCTCTGAGTGCTCTGCCAATAACTTAAAATTACAAAACCAAAATGCAATACCATCAGTTCACCCTCCTACAAAATCATTGTCCATACTCAAATGCTGCCAGCTTCCTGCATGCACCAGTACTACTTCAAGTCACCTACGCCTATTCAAAAGCCATGTTAAAAACCTGCAGGCCCCTTCCCCTCTTTTTTTTCTTCACCATCAAGGCCCTGATTGAGCAAAGCACACACTTAACTCTCTTTGCTGAATCAGGGCAGATATTACCTTGCTCACATTAATTGATCCCCACAACACCCTTACCTGAGAGTAGGCAGAATCTGGCTTTTTCTTCACTCCTTAAAAAGGTGTTGGGGGTGGGGGGACCTTTGAATAGCAAGATAACAAATGTGATAGTTATCTTGCTCCAGAATGCTAAATGGAGACAAAGCTTTGTAGTGTGTACTCCGAGGTAGCTAGGTGATGTCAGAAGGCCTGGAGTTGATCTTGCCTAGTTTACTGCACAGTAAAACTCCTCTGTTTTTGCAATGGGATAGCTAATGCACTTTAATTATTCTGCAGTAAAAACACACCATTTGTCAGTGAAGACAGACTAAGGCTATATGTACACTACCCTAGAGTCAAGTGCACATTGTTATCCACACCCCTGTAGTTGTAAGTGCTGAGCTGTAACTCCCCTCTTTGGACTCTGCAGGCAGGAGGTTCCTAGTTTGTATGAACATAGCCCTGTTTGAAGAGGATTACACTAACAGGAACTAGAAACCATTTAGTTTGCGCCCACGGCATCCACATGAGGGAGCTGCAGCTCAGTACTTTGGTGAAAAGAACAGGAGTACTTGTGGCACCTTAGAGACTAACACATTTATTTGAGCATAAGCTTTCGTGGGCTACAGCCCACTTCATCGGATGCACAGACTGGAACATATAGTGAGGAGATATATATACACATACAGAGAGCATGAAAAGGTGGGAGTTGCCCTACCAAGTGCACACTGCTACGCAGACCCTGGCAGTCAGAACTGCAGGGCAGTGTAATCAGGCTCAAAGCTTTACCAGAAATCAAAAAGGTAGTCAGCATCAGAAGCTGAATTAAAACCCAGGAATTGCTGCTTCCCGGTCCTGTGTCCAAACTACCAGCACTCAACTGCGTGACAAACACTGCATTGACATGAATGGTTAAAGTGACTTTTATGATGTCTTTTCTGTCAACCCAGTGGAAACTGTTCCTTCCTGTTGCAACTGGGCGGTTGAACCTTCAGCAATTCCTGTTCTGTCCCTTTGGCTCTCATTCAGTTCAGAATGGTGTTTGTGTCTAAACACATGAATTCTCCCAATGAAATATTGATGCCTTGAGATTTTTGTTTGGTTATACTTGAGTTGCCAGTTGCTGCCTTTGCCTCCTATTTGGGTCTTTGCAAGCATAGGACCATTTAAAAGTATTCTGCAAAAGAGGAGAAATTGGGCTTTTGTCCTTTTTGCTTCCTTATGATGAAAATGACCCAAAGAGTTTTTGTAATGTCTTAAAAAAAAAACTCTTTAAAAGAGCACTATTAAAGTGGCACAGTCAAGCAATCAAATTAGGAAATGTCAGAATTAAGGTTCCTGTGCAACTATAATTCCCCCAACCACCCACACCCCACCCCCTTTGCATGTATTATGCTACAGTCTTTAGTTACATGGTCACATAGTTTCCCTCAGGACTCCTGCCTTATTCAGTGAATAGAACATTTCTTATTTAACACACAGCATCCAAACTCTATGCAGAACGCACAATTATTTCTACCTGGGTGTTTCTATGGTGCTCTCACCATAGTATGAGTGTTTCATACACAGTGATGAATCTATTTTCACAACATCCTGGTGAGGTGAAGTGGTATTATTATCCCTATTTTATTGCTGGGTAACTAAGACACACAGATTAAGGCTAAAATTATCCAGTGCCCACTAATTTTGGGTGCCCAGTTTGAGATACGTAGGCCCTGATTTGTTTTCAGAGTACTTAGCATTTTATGGCAGTTTGTGTTCACAGCATTCATTCAGAACTAGTGACACTGATATCCTATACAACAATATTCTGTTATTGGGAACTGTACCTTTAAGTGGTTTAACATCCCAGGGTGGGAGCTTGGGGCAGAGTACTACAGAAGCCTATGTTCTGTTGTAGAGAAGCAGTTGGAACTGGTCAGTGAATAAAGATGTTCTTTCAAGCACCTTGGAGTGATTACTGAACACCACAGTATGGATTTGTGTGAGGAAAATGGGTATTTGGGTACAAAATTATCCATTTTTGTTTGTCCAGATATAGTTGCATGCAAAATTAGCTGTTTGGGTTTTCACTAGTGTAATTTAGTGACTTAGTGCACATGTAGCACTTATCTCTGGAATAGCAGACCTGCTCACGTATTTGTCTATATCACCTGCAGCGTAAAGGCTGCAGTCTGTAGATGATGCAAGCTCTAGTACAGGGGTGGGCAAACTACAGCAGGTGGCAGGGCCCTGGGGTCGGGGGCTGCACCCGTGCTCCAGCTGGGGATCCGGATTGGGGGCCGCGCCATATGGCTCAGCCCAGCTCCGGAACTCCAGCTGGGGCACCTGGTCAGGGGCCGCACCACGCGGCTCCCAGAAGCCGTGGCATGGCCCCGCTCCGAGGGTCACGGGCCGCTCCTGGCCTAGGAGCTGGAGAAGGGACATGCTACTGCTTCTGGGAGCTGCTTGAGGTAAGCGCCGTTTGAAGCCTGCACCCCTGAGCCTCTCCCCATACCCCAACCCCCTGCCCCAGCCCTAGCCCTGATTCCCCTCCCACTCTCCAAACCCCTCAATCCCAGCATGGGAGCACCCTCCTGCACCCCAAACCTCTCATCCCCAGCCCCACCCCAGAGCCCGCACACTCAGCCAGAACCTGCACCCCTTCCCACATCCCTGCCCCAGCCCTGATCCCCCTTCTGCCCTCCAAACCCCTCGGTCCCTGCCCAGAACACTTATCTACACCCCAAACTCCTCATCCCCAACCCCACCCCAGAGCCCGCACCCCCCAACCAGAGCCCTCACCTCCTCGCACACTCCAACCCCAGTTTTGTGAGCATTGATGGCCCGCCATACAATTTCTACTCTCCGGTATGGCCCTCAGGCCAAAAAGTTTGCCCACCCTTACTCTAGTACTTCTATAGAATAGCACAGCCTTAAGTTGATGAAGTAGAAACCTGTGGTTTTGGAAGCAAAGGTCCTGGATAGTATTCAGAGTGCCACAAAAGTGCTGTTTAACCTGAGTGCAGTGTCAGTTGTTTGTGACCATTGACTCTAGATGTATATATTTTGAGGGTACAACTGAGGTGCCTCTTTGAAAATTTTAAACAGAATAATAATTTTGCAATGCCAACAGTCTGAGTCCCCATCCAAGAGTTTCATGTCTCAAGTCTCAGGTAGGACTGGCTAGGAGTAGGTTGGTCTTGGAGTTTAGAGCATCTGTTCATCAGGCAGAATGCAGACTCTAGTAGTAGGTGCGAATCTGATGTCATTTACCCTGTGTATGCCCTGGGTCAGGAGTGAACATTAGCTAAGCCCTGACTGCGTAGCTGTTCCAAGTTCAGCTCTCCCATTCCTCTAACTGAGTGTCATATTCATAGCAAGCCAAATACTTCAGCAGTCCTAGGACTGGAGTGGGGAATATTAGAGAAAACAAGGAGAAAAGATCTGCTGGCAAATAAGTCCCTTATCCCAGCTTGCCTGCCTGAGATAAAAACAGTGTAAACACAAACTATGAATCTTGTGACAGAATAAAAGCAGTGATGGGGATTTTTTTTTATTAAAGCAAACTAAAAACCATGTGACTGTCAAACAGCATGATGGAGATGATTTTCTCTCTGATACAATCTTTATTGTCATCCTGCTTTGAAATTCCTTGGAACTACACAGGAGCATAATTGAAGAGAGAGACAGATAATCTGTTTTCTCATCTATTGCCAATAAATGATGTCCGATAAGTCATGGGCAGCGCCTGGTGTTGATGCTGTTGCCCGGTTGTGGGTTTGGCGGGAGAAGTTTTCACTTTATTATGCCCCATGCAGGTTCCAGGGCAGCTGAGGAGGCGGTATGTGCTATTCAGCTTCCAGGGTCAGCAGCAAAGCTAAGATTTTTGTCATGGATATTTTTAGTAAAAGTCAGGGACAAGTCACAGGCAATAAAGAAAAATTCATGGAAGGTGGGACCTGTCCCTAACTTTTACTAAAAATATCTGTGACAAAATGGGGTCCTGAGTGTAAGGGGACTGTTGGCCCCTTACTAAAACTCATTGTGGAGTGGGAGAGTTGGTTGGCTACCTCTCAGTACCAAAATAAAGGGGAAGGGACAGTCCGCAGGGGGAATGGGGAGAAGCCAATGCTCCAGGTCAGTCTGACTGACAGAGTGGGCAGGCCACTGAAGGAGTCAGGAGGCCAGGGGTGTTCCATCCTCCGTGTGAGCTGGAATTGCCTGGGCCAGACAGCGTGGGGCCGAGCTAAAGAGAGAGCAGGGGTCCGAGCTGAGCTGGGGAGCAGAGCTGTGCCAGCCAGAGAGAACCAGAAAAGCAGCCCAAAGAGCAGGTCAGCACTGGGAGCAGAGTTACAAAAGCAGCGCAGAGAGCAGACCTGTGCTGGCAGCAGAGCTGCAGCAACCAGAGCCAGAGGGACCAGAAAAAGCAGCCTGGGGACTGGAGGCAGTGCAGCAGCAACCGTGCTGAGGCAGAGTGGAACTGGAGCTATCCAGAGCCAGGTCCAATGAGCAGCTGGAGAGAGCAAGTGGGGACCCTGGGCAATGGGTCTAGTGCAGGGAGATGGCCCCAGCCAAGAGACCTTTCAGGCCAGACTTGGAGGGGGATCATAACCCTGCCGGGGCTGGGGTGGTGTTGGGAAGAAGGGTCCTGCCACCTAGAGCCTGAGAGCGTGTGGCCACCACCAGAGCAAGTGTCCAACCTGCAACATCCCTGCAGCACAGCCAGGGCCTGAGAAGGAGGCCTGGAATGTGTGAGGAACAGACTGTGAACTGCCCTTACATTCCAGAGATGCTGGTTGTGATGTCCTCATGCCACAGAGTGGAGTTGTGTGTTTTCCTTTAACCTTTCCCATTTGTCCTTATTTTTTTAAATTGATTGCTGTTTAATAAATCGTATTTGCTTTGAACTGTATGGAATGATCAGTGGGTCAGGGAAGCATCCAGTGCAGAGAGAGCACCTGGAGTGCGGACACCTTAACCCCTGCCCTAAGTAACCATGACAAGGTTGAGAGTCGAATCCCCCAGGAATCCTGGGCCCAGCCTTGTTGGGGTTACGAGGACTCTGCCACACAGGAGAGAGGAAGGAGAGTCCTTGAGGTCAGGCAGGCCTCTGGGTAAAGGGAATGGGAGCGAGGAGTCAGAGCCTTTCACTAGCCCATTTCACTGGTGTGGTGCAGAAGCCAGGAAAGTTCCACACAATAGCAGGACCATTCCCCTGCTTATATGAGGGTCCCCACACTGCCTGCAGCAGGGCAACTTCATGGGGCCTAGGAGCTCCAGGGGCCCCCACTAGGGGTTGGGTGTTGGAGCTCTAGGGTCCCCCCGCCCACCCATGGCTGGGAGCTACGGGGGCCTCCGCCACCTGCAGCAGCTGGGGGCAGCAGGCTACCTGCAGCTCCCAATCACTGTGGGCTGAAGTTATGGAGGTCGCTGGAAATCACAGAATCCGTGACTTCCACAGCCTCCGAGAGTAAATCGTAGCCTTGTTCATCAGTAATCTTCCTGGACTCCAGAGAGATTACTGATGAACCCAGAAAGCCGAGTAGCTGACACTGCCTCCTTAGCCACCCTGGAACCTGCATGGGGCACATCAAAAGCTCAGGTTCATCTTCAGGAAGAGATGCTGAGGCTTTTCTTGGGGAGCTTGGGGTCTGGGGAGGGGAGGCACAGCTGCGGCAGGCCCAGGGCTCCTCCGGCTGGGGGGGGACTCATTGCTCCAAACGTGGGGTCGGGGGGGGAGCTCGAAGCTCTGGCTGTGTGGGGGGTGAAGCCGGGAATTTGTCTCCCCGAAGGGGGGCTCCACCCTACCGCCCTGCGATTAGTAGTTACTCCCCAGCAGTTAGAGCTGGATCCTGGGCTCCACTCTGCTGACACAAATTTATTGTAATAGGATTCAGCCCCTTGATGCTTCCTCTTTCTTTAGATGGGGTATTGTTTTTTGAGAGGGGTTTAGCTAAGCCAACCCCTCACTGCCTCCAGTGCAAGGGGCCCTCCTGGTAGAGAGGGGGCATGGCAGGGAATTCTAACACTTTAGTGATTACACCCAGCTTCCACAATGGCCCCTACAGGCCATTAGTCAGCTGGGTGTAAGTTAGAGGAGCCCTGAGGAAATTGTTCTGGCCTACCTGAAGATTAGGTTTGCCACCTTTCTAATTGCAGAAAATGAAACACGCTTGCCCCGCCCCTTTGCTGAGGCCCGGCCTCTGCTCATTCCATCCCCCTTCCCTCCATTGCTCACTCTCCCCCACCCTTGCTCACTCGGGCTGGGGCAGAGGGGTGGGGTGGCTGGGGGAACAGAGGGGGGTGAGGGCTCTGGCTGGGGGTGCAGACTTGGGTGGGGCCAGGGATGAGAGGATTGGGGTGCAGGAGGAGACTCTGGGCTGAGAGATGGGGCTGAGGAGTTCAGCGTGCTGGAGAGGGCTCCGGGCTGGGTCACAGGGTTGGGGTGAGGGCTCCAGAGGGGGGTCAGAAATGAGAGGTTCAAGGTGCGGGGTGCAGGCTCTGGGAGGGAGTTTTGGTGTGGGCGGGGGCTCAGAGCTGTGGGAGGGGCTCGGGTGCAGGAGGGAGTTCAGAGTGTGGGCTCTGGGTGGGTGCTTACCTCAGGTGGCTCCCAGAAGTGACCAGTATGTCCCTGCAGCCCCTAGGCAGAGATGTGGCCAAGAGGGCTCTGTACGCTGCCCTTACCCATAGGCGCCACCCAAGCAGCTCCCATTGGCCACGGTTCCTGGCCAATGGGCGCTGCAGAGCCGGCACTTGGGGTGGGGGCAGTGCACAGAGCCTCCTTGACCACCCCTGCAGCTAGGGACTGCAGAGACATATCGGCTGCTTCCAGGAGCCCTGCAGAACCAGGGCAGGCAGGGAGCTTGCCTTAGCCCTGATGCACTGCTGACCGGACTTTTCGCAGCCTGGTCAGCAGTGCTGACTGAAGCCACTAGGGTTCCTTTTCAACCAGGTGTTCTGGTTATAAACCAGCCACCTGGCAACCCTACTCAGGATTGGGGGAGTATAAAGGAGGAGCATAGAAGTGGTGTAAGGCCACCTTTGTGCTTCCCTCCTGCTGCATTATTGCACCAAACATCGCTCACCAAGAGGATCAGGGCCTTCAGCTAGGTCCACAGCTAGGTCCAACTGTAAAGCATCCATGTTTTGTTGTTATTGTATAACAGTTCTATTCCCTCTCTTCTCTTCTCCCTTTTTCCCTCTCTCATTTATTAATTGTCTGGGAAAGGAGGTGACAACTGAGGTGGCAAAAACTTGCAAAAGATATAAAATCTTCTCAGTTAATCAATACTGCAGAAGAATGTGAAGGGCTTCAGGAGGCCTTAACCAGTTAGATGAATGGGCAGCGTGAAATCCTTTGATGAATATAAGGTAATACATACTAGAAGGAATAATTTGAACTACTCAAACACCTCACTGGGTTCTAGATTAGCTGCAGGCACTTTAAGGAAAATCTCCAGTGAATGTGCAGCAGCAGACAAAAACAAAAATTGAAAACATAATGCCAAAATCAGTGGTATGACTTCACCTGGAATACTGTGTGCAGTTCTGTTCACCCTATCTCAGAAAGATACAGAAGCAATTGAGGGGGTTGCAGAGACAAGCAAATGGATGTGGAGTCAGATCATTGCATGAGGACAGAATATAAAGATGGGGACTGTTGTTCAGAGAAGTGATTAATAAGGAGAGAGATGACAGATGTGTTTAAAATAACAAATAGAGAAGGTACTTCCCATTTCTCATAATACGTCAAAGGAACATTTAGTGAAACCAAAACATACTAAAGAAAACACCATTTTACATAGTGCACACTAGCCTATGGCTAACTCACAGTCAAAAGATCTCACTGAGGCTAATAGAAGAATATATAAAAGGATTTGATGTGTATTGGTAATGGAAACATCTACAGTGACGTTAGATATGATTATTTTTAAAAGGAATAAAAACCTTGAAGCTTCAGGGCATAAATCAACCTCTTACTGATGGGATTAAGAAGAAAAAAAATCGACTATGGGCAGGTTATAACATAATTTTCCATCAGGGTTTCTTGCACCTTCCTCTGAAGATTATGGTACTGGCATTGTTGGAAACAAAACAAAGTACTTTAAAGAGCTCTGATCTGATTCAATATAGCAGTTGATATATTCCTATATGCATGGTCCCATTGACTTCAATGTGATTACTCATGTGTGTAAAGGTATTCACACACGTTTCTAGAATCAGACTCAAATGTTGTAAGTATTGTTTGGAGCTCATTGAAATTTTGTTATGGGTAGAGTTAAAACCTTGCTGAGATTGAAGGGTGTGAACTAACGCTTTAGTTAACGTAACTGTCAGGATCAGTTAATCAGAAGCCCTCCACCTTTGGCTATGTCTACATTACAGACCTTAGGGCAGCAGGCTGTAGTGGTAAAAAAGGTCTCCCATGTAGCTGCTGTTTGCCAGCAGGAAAGAACTCTCCTGGCAGCATAATTAAACCACCCAGTGAGCGGCTGGCATTAGCTATGTCAGCAGGAGACCCTCTCCTGTCGACATAGTGCTATTCAAACTAGCATTTTTGCTGTTGAAACTTATGTTGGTCAGGGGTATGTTTTTTTCACATACCAACAGACAAAATTTTACCAACAAAAAGTTTGACTGGCAAATCCAATACATTCAATAAGATACCAGATTCTACTCCCAAGGTCTATTTGAGAGTAGAAAATCTGCAGGGTCCCAAACTTTAACTAGCTGCTCAGGTGAAAAAGGGGCAAGTGTAATGTCCCATCACTACCAAACTGAAGCCACTAACCAAAAGTTAACATGTCTGCTGAACTTCCTCTTTCTAATGCCACTAACCAAGCACAGAGGTGCTGCTTTACATTTGTCATTCATCTGTGGTGAGTGTGCGAGTGGGTGGGTGGATAACAAAGAAAAGAGAAACGGATAACTTTGTGTACAAAACATACATCCTACGTAGGCGGTAATTAGAGGGCGGCAGCTATGTTTAGACTCTAATTTAAAAAATGGTCCAAAAATAGATAAAAGTGTTACATCAAACATTACAAATAAGATGTTATGGGTAAGTCAAACCCAGGCCATTGCTATTTTTAAAGTGTGTCTGTGGGCTGACAGCCTTAGATGACTTAATTCACTTTTGAGAGTGAATAAAAATATAGAAAGCAAATGAAAAGGGGGTTGCAGGTGGTTGTTGTGAAAGGAAATTAAAAAGTGAATGGAACATATTAGTAAAGCTCAAATGCAGTGGCTTAGGGCATGTCTTCACTGGCATGCTCTAAAATACCATCTGCATGAGAGGCGCAGCTCCCAGCACTGGTGTACTATCTATACTGGCACGTTACAGCACTAAACTTGCAGCACTCAGGGGGGTGTTTTTTCACACCCCTGAGCAAGAAAGTTGCACTGCTGTAAAGTGCAAGTGTAGACAAACCTTTAGATTTTCAAAAGTGACTAATGACTTTTGATGACCAGGCTGAGATGTCTTAAAAGAACCTGGACCCAAAACTATAAACACTCTTGAATATGTAGAGAAGGGAGATGTCTCATGGCAGTAAGCATGTTAATGTACCCCTGCAGGGATATCTGTGTGAGCATTAGAGGACAGAACATGGCCTTTATATTTAAATGTCAAAAAAGATCAATGTTCGGTCGCTTACAATGTACATTGTATTTGCTTTCCCACACTTCTGTTTACAACTGAGTTTTGTCCCAACAAATTCATCTTTTCTAACAGCATACTGAACAAGTCATACAACAGGGGCTTGCTCAGTGTCTGACTAAAGTCAGTGGAAAGCGTCCAGTTCATTTCAATTAGATTTGGATCAGGGCCCATAGGATCAGCTTTGAGGGTGGAATTTCATCTTGGTGAAGGCAGTGTTCATCAAGACCAAGTTAACAGAATATCAGCCCTTCAGGTTACAGTGGGGAAGACAGTATGTTAGGGTACTTCCATACTATAGAGCAGTGGTTCTCAAACTTTTTTTCCCACTTGAAAATTGATGACAGTCTCAGCGGACCGTTTAATGATCTTTCCAAATGTTGTTTGTACCATTAGCTAATTACTGTAAAGCCCTTTGGATAAAAGCACTATATTAAAAAAACCTTAATAATAATTAATGTTTTTTGCTCTACAAATAAAAGCACACAACTCATATTTTAATATCAGTAGGCCTACCTTTCTAATGCGATAGATGTGCCCTCTCTTCCCCACCGTGGCAGCCCCCAAGCTGGGGCTAGGAAGGACGGGGTGTGTCTCCCCGGCAGCCACTGCCCTGGAGCTAGGGAAAGTCACCTCTTTTTCTGGCCACCACAGCCCTGCACGTCCCAAATTCCCCACACCCCCTCTTCTCACCCCACTGCCCCCTCCCATCTCCCTCTTTATTCCCCCCAAGGCCACCATCTCACCTTACATGTGCATCTTCTCCAGGGTCCAGGCACCTAATTTGTGGAGCCGTGCCTGTGCGGCTCCACTAATTAGGTGGGTGGCCCTTCATTTTCTTGTGTGTGGCTGCCCAGACATGCACTTTAGAGAGAACTATCCGTGAACCTCTTGAATGGAGCTCATGGACCACAGTTTGAGAATCTCTGCTATAGAGCCAAAATGTTCAGATAGTGTGTGCACCTCCCAGCCTCTGACACATCAACTGAACTGCTGTGAAGCTCCTCTCAAGATCCCTGCCCAGAGGATGTCTGAAATTAGTTTGCAGACAAGTCATAATTTCTGTCAGACAGTCATGTTTAATAATGTGTGTATTACTCATGGGGAATACACAACTAGCCAACACATTTCAAAACCAAAATGTTTCTGCCTGTGCTGTGTGATAAGAAATATTTTTAAAAGGTGCTAATTAACATGTATGCATCTCATTTCCCCTATGTGTACAAAGTCAGAGTTGTCTCACTGAGGGGTAGTGCATGGCTTGAAAGAGTATAGAAGGTACAATCCCGGACACTATGGTTATGGGAATCAATAAATACCTAGATACTAAAGCATCTGAACCAGTCATTCTGTGGGTGGAACTGACAATGCATTGACATCCAAAAATATCAAGGGCCCTGTGTAACCGAATGCACCCTGTATTTACACCATGCAAACTATTGTAGTAATCTTTGTATAAAATATGCCTTGTGAGGTATCATTTAAATCCCCCCAGGACAGGGAGCGTGTTAGGGTCACCCTGCAGAAGTAACCCAGGCTGTTATGAGCCAGAGTGTAACCCAAGTGTGGTTGGCAGGCTGCAGTTACTCACAGATACTCGACGTGTGACTTGCATGCTGACAGGCTGTTTGAGCAGCCCAGGAGGGAGCCGCAGCAGCAAAACACTGTAACTAGGGCTGTCAATTAATCTCAGTTAACTCACGTGATTAACTTAAAAAAATTAATCGTGTTAAAAACATTAATTGCAATTAATCACAGTTTTAATCGCACTGTTAAACAATAGAATACCAATTGAAATTTATTAAATACCTTGGATGTTTTTCTACATTTTCATATATATTGTATTCTGTGTTGTAATTGAAATCAAAGTGTATACAGTATTATTTTTTATTATATTTTAATATTTTCACTGTAAAAATGAGAAAAGAAATAGTATTTTTCAGTTCACCTCATACAAGTACTGTAGTGGAATCTCTTTGTCTCTTTGCATGGCCCTTTTGTAGCTGGCATTGCAAGCTGTTTATGTGCCAGATATGCTAAACATTTGTCTGCCCCTTCATGATTCGGCCACCCTTCCAAAGGACATGCTTCCATGCTGATGATGCTTGTTAAAAAAACAATGCGTTAATTAAATTTGTGACTGAACTCCTGGGGGGAGAATTGTATGTCCCTGGCTCTGTTTTACCCTCATTCTGCCATATATTTCATGTTATAGTAGTCTTGGATGATGGCCCAGCACATGTGGTTTATTTTAAGAACACTTTCACAGCAGATTTGACAAAATGCAAAGAAGGAACTAATGTAAGATTTCTAAAAATAGCTACAACACTCGACCCAAGATTTAAGAATCTGACGTGCCTTCCAAA
Organism: Gopherus flavomarginatus; assembly: GCF_025201925.1. Classification (NCBI taxonomy): domain Eukaryota; kingdom Metazoa; phylum Chordata; order Testudines; family Testudinidae; genus Gopherus; species Gopherus flavomarginatus. The sequence goes on along the minus strand of NC_066619.1, from coordinate 266,509,159 downwards.
ATCTGAGAGGGACGAGGTGTGGAGCATACTTTCAGAAGTCTTAAAAGAGCAACCCTCCGATGCGGAAAATACAGAACCCCAAAAAAGAAAATCAACCTTCTGCTAGTGGCATCTGACTCAGATAATGAAAATGAGCAAGCGGTCCACACTGCTTTGGACTGTTACCGAGCAGAACCCATCATCAGCATGGATGCATGTCCCCTGGAATGGTGGTTAAAGCCTGAAGGGACATATGAATCTTTAGCACATCTGGCATGTAAATATCTTATAACGCCAGCTACAACAGTGCCATGAGAATGCATGTTCTCACTTTCAAGTAACACTGTAAACAAGAAGCGGGCATTATCCCCTCCTGCAACTGTAAACTAAGTTGGTTGTCTCAGCGATTGGCTGAACAAGAAGTAGGACTGAGTGGATTTGCAGGCTTTAAAATTTTACATTGTTTTATTTTTGAATGCAGGTTTTTTTTGTACCTAATGCTACGTTTGTAAGTTCAACTTTCATGATAAAGATATTGCACATTACTTGCATTAGGTGAATTGAAAACGACTATTTCTTTTGTTTTTTTACAGTGCAAATACTTATAAATATAAAGTGAGCACTGTACACTTTGTATTCCGTGTTGTAATTGAAATCAATATATTTGAAAATGTAGAAAACATCTGAAAATATTTAAATAAATGGTATTCTATTATTGTTTAACAGTGTGATTAATCGCAATTAATGTTTTTTAATTGCTTGACAGCCCTAATTCCAACACACACAAGGTTGCAGAGCAGGTGTAAGACAGCCCCTCGCTGGTCTGGATTGCGCCTGGGAATGCCACAGGCGGTTGGTCTGGGTTAGAGGAAATAACGAGGTAGATTTTTTTTTCTTTACTCTCCTTTACAAAGGTACTTGTTTTCCAAAGTATCTCTTGCAGTTAGACTGAGATTTAAATACAGGTCTCCAGAGGTAAAGAGCAGTGCAGTAATCCAGATTTAGTTTGATCTGGACTACACTGAATATTGGTTAAACAAGAAAAATATAAGGATTTTAAGAGCTACTAGAAGTTTGGGATATGAAAATACTTTACCTTCTGCCCTCACCCCCACCTAGGGTGACCAGATGTCCCAATTTTAGAGGGACAGTCCCAATTTTTGGGTCTTTTTCTTATATAGGCTCCTATTACCCCACACCCCCATCCCGATTTTTCACATTTACTGTCTGGTCACCCTACCCCCACCCCACACCCGCCATGCATGGCTCAGACTCTACAGTAACAATGTTGTTGTTATAGAATGGGCAAACTTGCCACTGTCTGGCTGCAACTAAGAGGAAGCGCTAGAGTTTCCTGTGCTCCCACTCCACTGTCTACCTTTCATCAGCACTAAATGCCCTTGGCTGCAGAGGCAGGGCCAATGCCACCACTAGGCAGTGGCCTAGGGCGGGAAGTGGTTGGGGGCACCCAGAGTTGTCCTTAGGCATAAGCAGCTGGGTAGGGCACCTGAAAATTTGGGGCACCACTGGGTTTTCCTATCCCTGTTCTGACCCTTCCTGCAGGCTCTGAGTCTTCCTGGGAAGGGGATCTAGTAGTTAAAAGAGAAAAAGTCTCCAGCCTGCCAGATCTATTAGCACAACACTGAAACTGTTAAAGAGCCATTCAAGGGGTAATGAAGACATTTATTACCAACCCCAAGGTATCTACTGTCAGTTTCTGAATATACTGACAAAAACAGTTGTGCATGACTGTAATATTTACTCAGAACATGTCAGTCTACAGCACCTTAGTTTAAAATTTGCTCTAAAATTATTCCATTAGTAGGTTGGTGAAGATTATAAAATCACATCTTTAAAAAATCCTTGCATAGATTTTTAGATGCACAATCATCTTTAGCCTTAAATGCTTGGATCTTCAGACATAAGGTTTTTTAAATAAATTCTTCAAAAGACCACCCTTATCTAAAATACAAATTTTAATTACTATAGTAAAAAAAACTTACTTCCAAAGTCTTCCTGTTCTTTCTGTCCATCCATTTCTCCCTTCACCCCCTCTCCCCTTCCCCCCAACTGAAGGAAGCAACAGCCCTTTGCTTCAGATAGCTGGACAAAGAGTTTCCCTTTCTTTACTTCTGACTATCTGATGAACTAGTTTTAAGCAAAATCAGTATCTTAATAAGATATAAAATCCTTTGTTATGCCTAAAATCTTTGGAAACATATTTTTTAAAGTTGATGAAATTTCATAAACGTGTATTGTTATGGAGATCACACACAGTAAATTAATGTTCCCTTTTTCTAAAAGCAATGAGCATTGTTATGAACACACTAAACCTCTGTGAATGATTAATTTAAAATAATGTCTGTTTCAGTGAGTTAAATATGTAGTAATCTGGAATGAGTACATTTATGAGTACATTTAAAATATAAAATCAGTTTAGAAATACTGATTAAGAAAATGTAAAACAGAGAAAAGCTGCATCATGTATTCCATAATATTTAATGTTGTATTCAGCAAGACAGCTGGCTCACCCTTACTACAAAGTTTTTGCAAATAAATGTCTGACAAACTTCAGGGCGTATCAAAAAACCTGCGACTGACATTTTTTATTCCCAAATTTAGCGCTTTTAATTAGGTACCTTCTGCATGTCCATTCTGCATGAGGAAGAGGGTACAGGGGTCTCTGTGGCAAACTGTGACTCTCTGCCACATGAGGCGGGCCCGGCGTCTTGTTATTCTTTCTGCTTTGTCCCTCCACCCACCCCTCCCCCCCCGCTGGGCTGCAAGCTTAGGCTGCCGTCAGGAATAGGGGCACCAGTTTAATAATACTGCATAGGGCCCCATAAATCCTAAGGATGGCCCTGGGGGCTCCAAAAAGCAGTGCCCTGGCTCGGCAGAGAGGCGCCGCCCGGCCTTCCAGAGGCACCGGAGAGCCAGAGTGTCCTGCTTGTGGCGGCGGTGAGCCCCAGCCATGGAGGAGCTGGTGCGGCACAGGGGGGCAGGAGCCCTGCAAAGACGGCAGTGCTGCTAGGGGGGAGCAGTCGCGCCCCCTGCCCCTCTTGCCCAGGCTGCAGCCTGGTGCCTCCCCAGGGGGCTACTGCAGGCTGCAGCAGATGCATGCGGGCAGAGGCCCACGTGCGCCCCCCCACAGCTTCCCCCTTGCCACGCTTGGGCTCTGCGGCTCCTGGGTATGTGAGCTGCCGCCGGGGTGTGGGGCCCTGAGCCTGCCCCAGGAGGGGCAGTGGCGGCAGCAGCTCACACTCGTGGGAGCCACAGAGCCCGAGCACGGAGAGGGGGAAGCTGGGGGGATGCACGGGGGCCTCTGCCCGCATGCATCTGCTGCAGGAGCCCCCAGAAGGCAGCTCCTCCCTGCTGAGCTGCTGCAGCGGCCCAAGTCTGGCAAAGCCAGTGAGTGGACTCGGGGTGGGGGCGCTGGGGTGGGGTGGGAAGGGCTCACAGGGGGGCTGTGCACCCTGCAGGGGAGTTCAAGGGGCGGAGAGGGCAGAACCTGGTCTGAGGAGCAGCCCCTGGGCACGGCTGGCCCATGGGCAGGCTGGCCCCTGGGGTCCATAAAGGCTCGTTGTGATTTGCCCCTCAATGAACCGATGTTACAGGGGTGGAGGGGGGGCGCAAGGTGGAGGTTTCGCCTAGGGCGCAAAATATCCTTGAACCGGCCCTGTGCAGAGGGAATGAAATTGGAGGAAGGAGGGGGTTAAAAGAAACTTGAATTAATAAAGGAAGATTCTCATTAGGATTCTGCTGACTTTCAAATGTTCTGATGTTTGTTTTGTTTGGCTTTTCTATTTGTAGCACGGCATAAAACCCTCCAGTTTGAATTTCAATTGATTCCTTAAGGACAGGCCAGACAGCATTTTAACTGCTAGAAGACTGAAGGCCGGACTCTAATCTCAGCTGTGCTGATGTAAATTGGGAGTAACTCAGTTAAAGTCAATGAAGTTAATCTGGATTTACACCAATAAAAATGAGATCAGATTCTGGCCCTAAATTTTGCAAATGTATGTCTTAAATCTATGTTGTGTTTTAAAAAAAAAACCTAACAACTTTGCTATCGTTTTCCAGGGAATTTAGTGTCCCATGAAAAGTACTGGACTGATAACCCTGGAGCCCAAAGTCTTTTGTGCACAGAATGCATACAGCACTGGAAGCAGCAGCACAAGCTTCCCTGCACTGCCTTGCCAAAGTGCTTCAAACCTGACCTGAAAGAATCATTTGCAAGGATAAAGGGTAGTTCAGTTTCCATACACAATCAAGCCCCAGCCATAAAGAGCCAGAAACAAGTACTGTGCTATATCTTTTCAGACTCTTCCTTCTATCTTCTCTTAACGTAGGGGTTCTCTTGTCCTGACTTGTCAGTTTACTTGTTCTTTGATACAGTTCCACAATGTTCGGTTCAAGTCAGCTTCCATTTCCTGGTAAGTGTTTCTGGCCCCTGTGATGCTATAGGTGTTATTTATTTGAGTCTGGTTTCTTTGGCTACCCACATTATGATGCCATCAAGCAGTTTTATGTTCTGCTAATGATATGATGCTTCATGTTGTGGTGGATTAGTCATAGTGAATCTCCCACATTTATTTCTGGATGATTTTCTCTGTTAATTTCCTCTCATGCCACCTCCTAAGATTCCCTGCTGCCCTCAGTTTTCTCAGAGGATCCAGTCATTCACTGGTTTTGGTCTGTGAGAGGGGGCAGTTTATCCTGGACTCTGAAACTTCTGTAGAAGTTAACAGTGCTTATAAGAGTCTGTGATGGCTTTTGCATTGCTTGTCTGATTAGCTTGTAGGCTGGAAATATTACCTAAGAGCTAGATTCATTCAGATTTTACACCACCATAGCTTTTCTGCCTTGGTAATTATGTGGCCCTACCACAACACCACTGGCCTGCTGGTTGATGATAGGCAAATCATAGCCTGCCCCATGCCTCGGTTTCCCCATCTCTAAAATGGGAATAATGATAGTGATCATCTTTGAGAGTGAAAGATGAAAAGGGCTATATAAGAGCTAGGTAGTAGTAGTAGTAGTATCTTAGGGCAGGTCTACACTTAAAAAGCTGCATTATAGGGCTTTAGTAAAGATTCTGCTATGCCGATGGGAGAGCTTCATAGTTAATCCACCTCTATGAGAGGTGGTAACTGTGTTGTCAGGAGAAGCCCTCCCATCAACAGCGCCATCTACACCTGATGTTAGGTCAGTATAACTGTCACTCAGGGGTGTGGCCCTAGTTATACCACTGTAAGTTGGTAGTGTAGACCTGGCCTTAGCGTCACAGAGTGAGTGAGTGGCCACTTTAAGAGGGAGCAGGACCAGTGTGACTGGACAGCGGATCTAATTAGGTTTAAAGGCAGCACTTGGGCCTAGAGGGATGAGACACTGTGTTGAATCAGAGCAGCAGGAAGTTCCCTGAGGTAGGCTGCCAGACCTTCCTGGGAGGGGAGGCAATAGGAACCTGATGGTGAGGGCTTCCAGAGAGAGAACCCTGGGTGGTGGTGCTCAGTGAACAGAGCACCAAAGCTTCCTGCAGGAAGTCTTGAAACAGGAAGGAGTAAGAGGTAAAGGGGAAATATCCCTAGTGGGGGTGTAACAGGAACTATAGACCAGGGAAATTGGAGCCTTTGAGCATTGACTGAGACCGCTTGCAGTATGGGTGATCAGCAAAGATGGAGGAGGTGATACCTCTGTTGGTAATGGTGGTGCAGCAGCAGCAGCAGCAGACAACTACACTGCAGCAACAGACCCAGGCTATGCTCCTGCAGTTGATAGAGAGGTACAATTATCTGCCCAACTGTAAGAGGTACAATTATCTGCTCAACTGTGGTGTCAGGAGGCCCTTAGAGCAACAAGAGTGGTTGCAGAAGCAACTGGGCCAAGGGCCTCTGGGGAATTCGGCTGATGCTGGAGAGGGTAGTATGGGCCAGCTGGTCCATGGCCGGATGGTGCTGGGGTTGGAGGATGACCCCAAAGCTTTCCTTTATACAGTCAAGCAAGTGGCCAGTGCAGCAAGCTGGAAAGAACAGAGTTGGGAACCTTGCATAGTTAGGGTGGTCACTCATACATTCCCACCGGACATTGTGGTACTTCTGGAAAAGGTGTGTGCCTGACCTCCCAGGTCTGACCCCAACCCTTCCAGCATGACTTTGAATACATGGTGCATGCAAAATCACACCACATGGGGGGTGACATTTTGAAGAGTGAGCCGTGCCACCCTGTCCCTGCGACCTTTGGTGCACAGTGCTTGCAAGGTCATTCCAGTGGGGGCATGTGACAGTCTGAATCCTTATGTCCACCTTTTTTTTTCAAGACTATGGTAAATTTTGTACAAACTGTGCCTTGCAGGGTATCATCTGAGAACTCATGACTTGCTGATGATAATTGTCCTGGTAAAATGTGTGACAACATTGTATGTAAAGTTATAAGATTCTACTCTATGATGTTACTACGGCATATTCCAAATCTGGGGAAGCAGCCACAAACCACTTCTTCAGAGACGAAAGGCAAACTGATGCCTCAGCAAGGTGTCAATGAAATCACCTGGTTCAGTGGCCATTCTTTGGCAGGAAAAAGTGTGAGTGAGAAGTTTACATCTTGGTAAAGAAACAGCTGCAGGTTCCCTTCCCCCAGGGTTGGCGCTTCCATTAGGCGACCCTAAGCGGTCACCTAGGGCGCCAGGATTCGGGGGGCAGCATTTTGTGCACTCCCCACAGGGCGCACGGGAGCTTCCGGTTCTGCTCCCGTTGCGCCGCCGAAGAACGACCTTTTGCCGACATGCCGCGGAAAACAGCGGCAGGCAATCGAGCAGCTCAATGACTGCCACTGTCGCCTGCAGCATTTTGGCGGAGGGTCCTTCTTTGGCGGCGCGATGGGAGTAGAACCTGAAGCTCTCGTGTGCCCCGTGTGGAGCACACAAAATGCCGCCCCCTGAATTCTGCCTAGGGCGCCAGAAACCCTGGCGCCGCTCCTGCCGTCCCCACAGATTTTCTGTCGTCTGAACCCCAGCTGGAGATAAGGTATAAGAATGGGGAACAGATGCCCCAAAATATTCCTCCCTTTCTCTCTACCTATGGCACCCACAACACCTGAGGAACAAAGAAACAGCTTTGGGCTGAGTGAGTGATCCTGTCTGAAAGGAATTCAGCCAGTAAGACTGCTGAAGCATGAGGTGAGTGAGACTTTTGCTTTGAATTCACTTAGCCTAAGTTAGGTTTTAGTTGTTTCACTTTTTATTTCTTTGTAACCAATACTGACTTTTATGCCTCATTACTTATCACTTAAAATCTCTCTTTCTGTTGTTAATAAATTTGTTATGGTTTTATTTAAACCAGTATGCTTGGACTGAAGTGTTTGGGAAACTCCACTTGAGATAACTGGATTTGTGCATATCACTTTTTATTAGTAAATGATGCATTTTATATGAGCTTGTATTATCCAGAAGCAGGATGGGCAGTGCAAGACATACATTTTTGGAGGAAAGCCTGGGACTGGGAACTTGCTGATATTGCTCTGCAGTGTAATGCATGAGTGGCTGGCCATAGCACTCATACAGTACAACTAGGAGTGACTTATGTGCTGGAGGCTGTGTGTGAGCAGACCAGGAGTGGTAGCTCTCATAGCAAAACAGGGTAAAAGGCACCCCAGGTGGGGGAACAGAGGGGACACAGCTGTTCAACAATCCAGATTCTACTCTGGGTAATATCACAGGGCAGAGCAATGCACTTTTCAAAATGGCATCCCCCACCCAATACTGGACAATACTACATCTGGTTTTGTCTGAATACCACACTTGGGACAAAACTGAGCAACAAGACTGTCCAGTTTAATAGTGGACAAGTTGCTTGCCTATGTATGGCATCGTTTAACAGGCAAGGCACAGGCAGCCTACTGAACAGTAAGTGAAAAGCCGGTGGGCTCCTGTCCTTTGGTGAAGGCTGCCATCATGGATAGACTGGGACTGACTCCAGAGGTGTACTGGTGCTGTTTTGGGCCAAACCATTCCCACAGGGGCATGCCTGTGAGCAGTGGCTCAGATTATGGAACCTCACTACGCATAGAGACTACTAGTTTCATAGGGAAAATCATGGACCAAGTGGTCCTGGAGCATTTCTTGAAGGTCCTTTCAAGGGGAGCCCAGAGCTGCCTTAGTGGGGGAGCCAGTCAAATGGACAGAAGCCTTCTTTGAGGTTGAAGTAGCTGACCATGAGCAGCCTGAACAGTGTGACAGACTAGTGGTGGCCCCCAGGGGAGACCAGACAAGAGGATAACATGGTCTGGGGAATCGCCAAGAGGCTCTCAATGGAAGAAGAACCTAAATAGCTGAAAACAGGGTTGCATGGGAACTACCAGGATGCTGTTCAGTCCCAACTCTAGTGGAAGCACTTCTGGGGGCAGCCAGGGAAACTCGGAAGTCCAGTGTTGCACATCTGATTTAGCAAGCCTGGGCATATTAGCTGAGTGCCCAATAATTGAGTGTGATTCCCTGGGCTGTTACAGCCAGGCTGGGGGTCTGGCTGTAATGACACTGGGGCAGAGCTATACCTGGAACCAGTCAGACTGGGAGGAGTGCCAATAGAAGGTCTTGGAGTTAGGTTATGGGTGCACCTTTATCTGGGGAAATGGGGTGTGGCAAAGAGGCTGGACTGGTACCTCCCCATACATGTCTAGCTGTGGACACAAGAAACAAGTGTCTACCCAATGAGAGGCTGAGCTGTGGACCCAGGGCTGGTAACTAGGCTGACCTAAGATTTAGGTGTAGACCTGGCCTGAGGCAGATTGTTACTTTCCCAGTGTCACGCAGGAAGTCTGTAGCAGAGCTAGAAATTGACCCCCAAACTCGCAAGTCCCAGGTCAGTGCTTTAATCACAAGATCACCTTTTCTGTCTAGCAGAGGGCCAGATTCAGTGGAGCAAGGTAGCTGCCACATCCTTTGGTGGAGGAGGTAGGAGGCCACCAGTGCACCTCTGATTGGAATGATGGCCTGGCTAGGGTGACCAGAAGAGTATTAATTGAATGCCTTCTCTCTAGAGTGCTCAACTGTAGAGATCCCAGTGGGAATTCATGCAGCTCCCTACTAGTGGAAACAGCAGAGAGTGCAGCAATAGAAACACCGCCTGGCCCCTGCCAGGGCATAAAGAGGTTTGCTAGCATAGGGAGGGACATGAACACCTCCCTATGACAACTTTAGTGACTCTCATCCCAACTTCTTGTGAGTTAGGAAACCTTGATTTGTCAGGTTTAAACCTTCAATAATTGTGTGGATCTCTTTTACCAGAATGGTGGCAAAATGGCTCCTATTTAGGAAACTGAGACTGAAAGTGGCTGATTAGTCAACAAAGAACTAACGGAAACATTGACACTATTAGAGAGATCATAGGCAACAAAGCTGCCTCAGGGAGACTCTGCCTGCTACAGTTTCTTAATTCCATGTGCCTATAAATACATGTGCTCTCTCAGTCCCTCTGTTCCATTAATCCTTTATATGCAGTTAATCAACTCCTTGGTCCTCTGCCTGTTAGTCTTTCTACCAGCAAATTGATAAGTGTGTGTATAATGCACTTTGTATTTACACATCCACATCCAGTAAAGAAGTGTACATTCTCTGAAGCCTTGCTGTGTCTGTTAGTGTAATTAGGGGGAGCATTAAAAAGGGAACTGAGGACAGAAGAAAATGAAGTCTTTCTTCAGAGTTCACTTTCTTTGATCTTATACTGCGGTATGTTCTGTACTGGATTTCAACCAAATCCTGCAATGCTTACTGAAGCCATCTCTACACTGGGTTTTAATTTTGGGAACAATTTTCAAAAACATCTTGGTATCTTAGGAACCTAATTCCAATTTATTTCCAGTGAGACTCAGGCTTCTATGTCATTTAGGCACTTTTGAAAATTTTACCTTCTAGCCCTATGTAAATTTACACCAGTCCAGTCTGTCTGCACTAGGGCTGGATACTGATTGAAGGAGTGACTTGCACTGATGTGGCCCACCTGGTTTGAAATGGATGTGCAAGTCATCACTTTTTACATCTGTGCAGCCCATCTATAGTCGGGGTCTGTCCTGGTGCAGCTATGTCAATGTAGCGATACAGATGCAAACTCCCATTGTGGTCAAGGCTCCAACTCTCATTGACTTTGCAAGGGTCAGGATTTGAAGTACTTAACACTAGAGGATTTGAACCAGGTGTCACACAAATGTAAAAGCTTTTATATTTAACCCCCCAGAAACAAATACATTCTGGGCCCAGTTTTCTGAACAGGAAATCAAGTTCTATGCACCAACATATGTGAACAACAGTGCTTATCTCTGCCCATGCAGTCACCAGGATTGAAAGCACAGACAGGGTGATTTTCATAGGAAAATGGTTGGTTTGATGTTTTTAGTCACCCAATTTGCACCAGTTAGGGTAGGCACACAATTGAAGTTTTTCCTGAGTAAGCAGGGCAGAACTGAATGGAAATTAAGGTGCAGTCCTGCTCCTGTATAGTGCTCAGTCAGTGGCTATCAAAGTCAGTGGAAGCTGAGGCTGTTTAGTACTTTTCAGGGCTGGACCTTATAGATTGATGCATGGTGCACTGAAAAAAAAACAAATAAAAACAAGATTACAAACACCTGCATACAGTTTTTTTTATTCTATGCCCTTCACTGTTGTGGTAGTGTCTGAACTCTCCACAAAGAGATCATGCCACCGAAAGGCCTGTGGATTAACTTTCTTCCTACTTCTCCCAAGACAATCTGGACAATTTCTCATCCCTAGAAGCTCTTTTAGGGCTTCCCTTCATTTGGTTTAAGAAACATGTAAGATGCTTTAGAAGTTAATGATGCTTCTGCCAGAGTACGGACTGCAGCCTGTTTGCCACTTTGTACAATAATGCCCATCTCATCTCCCCACACAGAGAATGGTGGGCTGGCTGCTTAATGCAGCCAAATTTCTCTAGTAAGCCCAATAGCCTGAATTTTGAAACATCTGTGTAAGGAAGAACTCTTGAAAATTATATTTATTGTAGGATTACAGTACCTGTGTACAAAGATGTGCTGATGAAATATTGAAAAAGCAGACTATAAAGCAGACTAGCAATATTAGACATTGGCAGCTGGGTTGCCTGCTGAGTATAAACCAAAGAAGAAAAGACAAAATGAGCACTTCTTCATCAACGCTTATGATCAATTATGGATGATATTTTTATGAAAATTTTGAACACAAGGATGGGTTACGAATAATTTACTTAAAACTGTCTTCAAAAAATACATTTTAAAACAGATTTGATGGGAAATAAAGATACCCTATGACAGATCACTGGAAATGTGAAAAGAAATCAAAGCCATTCCAGCTATACCTAGACTCATGTTAAAAATCATAATGAATGCTGGTGAGCACAAAGCATGGAGGGAAGAGGGCCCAGGAAACTGAACCTTTACGTTAGTCATGTGGGCCTGTTGTAATTAATTACAGGCAAGTTTCCAGGCAGAACTGGAGAGAACACTCCATTTCCAGGCAATAATTTTCCAGTCATAATTTATTTGACAAAGTTATTCCCCCAAAGTCTGAGCTTGCTCTGTGATTGATTAGCTGGATTGGCAAACTGTTAGCTAGGTGGAAGTACAGTAATTAAATATCAGTTGGATTTGTGGTTCATCGTAGACGCTGCTAGGAGTGATAGCAACCTAGCAAACTGTGTTTACATAATGGAAAGTAAGGCCGTGAAGAAATCCCCAACTGAATCCCCAGATGAGTCAGTATTAAAACTGGTGGGAGCCCTATTGTAAACAAGGGTGCCAGCGGAGAGAGCCATTATTACTGTTTTAGTTAAACACAGTGGCAGAAATGATTACAGCTGCCAAAGCCTTGCCTACATTAGGGCTTGCACTGGTGTTAACAGTTTTAAATGAATTAGTGGGGCATTTTTTAGTTTAATTACTTGAGTAGGGTTGCCAACTTTTCTGATTTTTTTTTTTTTTTTTTTTGCTCTGCCTCTTCTCCCCGGGCCCTACCCCCTGCTGTCCCCCCCGCCCCCTTACTTGTCGCTCAATCCTTTCCATGTCCCACTCCTGCTCCTCCTGCTCCGGGGCTAGGACGCTACCTGCAGTTCCCAATGCAGAGCTTGCCTGTCCACAAGATGCAGGTAGGAGGCGGCCCTGGCTGAGCAGGGGCTGGTGTGAGTTGATGACCCAGCATCTCCCTGCCTGCAGTAACCGGACTTTTGGTGTCCAGTCCGTACATCTGACCGGACACTGCCAGGTACCCCTTTTGACCAGACTTTCTGGTTGAAAACTGGACACCTGGCAACCCTATATCTGAGTGATTGTAAAGATTTAAAAATCAAGATTCAAACAAGTGACTATTAAGGAGAAATTAAGTAGAGGGATTGGCTATTATTTAAAGCATCCCAAATGTTACTGAGAAGAGGAGCTCCAGGGAAGTCAGCTGTCTGTATATTTAAGTAAATGTTAGTAGTTATTCATGAAGGTGGACACACATGGGATACCAGTTTGCGTAACACAATTTTACTATCCTACTTACAATTAAATACATGCCATGATTACAGAATTCAAAAATACTATTTAAGGTTCTGATCTAACCCTGCACAAATAATATATCCTGGGCAAAATTCCTGAGAAGGCTGCAGACCATACACAAAAGAGCAATTATCCCTCTCAGTTGCTATGACTGTGCATGGGGATCCTTTTCAGTACTTTTCTTGGCAACCCTCTCTATTCCTGTCCCAAACATGAGAGATGTTATCATGGCAGGCCTGGGACCCAGTACAGCCACAATCTCATTGTTCAACCTACACACATAGACACAGAAGTAATCTAAATACATACTTGTTCACATTTTTATATCACTTTTCTTTCTGTGGATCTCAAAGTGTAACAACCATTAATTAATCTCACAATAATCCTATGAGGTATGGAAGTATCATTCCTTTTTTACAGCTGAGGAGACTGAGGCCTAGAAAGGTTAAGTAACTTGACCACAGTCACACGGGAAACTTGTGCCAGAGTTAGTTAGATTCCAGAACTTTTCAGTCCCATATTGTAACTATACGATCATCTTCACCAGTGATCTATAATTAGTTTTTCTTTTAGCAATTCATGCTGTATTGTTTTGTATTTTTACTTGTAATGATTAAAGCTGGTGTGATAATTTGTAAATATAATTTTAATTTAATAATGTAATGGTTGAATACTAGGTCCATTTATTAGATGTTGAATTGTGCAAGTACAAAAACTAAATGAAGCGTAAGGCCCACTACTATAATGGTTAGATGCTGTTTTTCCCCTTTTTCTCTTTTTACACTGGTGCATGATATTTATTTTGCACTCCCATTGATTTAATGTATATTTTGTCTTATTTTAAAATAAATGCTTTTCAAAGTGATTTTAACCACCCCTCCATGCAAAGAATAGTTCCTGCCTACAGTCCTGCATTCTGTAACATAGAAAAATATTTTAGATTCCTTCATATACTAATATGAAAGTAAGACTAAAGATCCAGTCTTGCTTGTAGTCAAATCAATGGCTAAACTACCATAAAACTTCAGTGAGAGCAAGACCTGGCACTAGTACACTGGTCCACAACATTATTGCTTATAAGAATGACACTTTTTGGCTTGAAAAGCTAAATTAGCTATTATTAGAATATATGACTAATCAAGATGCAGCTGTCGGGAGAAATCATTTGCATGTCTGACATGTTTAACTAAACAAATGCTACAGGGTTTGTCTTAAAATATTATATTTATAGTTAGAAGCACAATTTATGTGAAATATACTTTTTAATGTTACAAAGTGAGCTATCTGCATGGGCATTTAATTAACCTTAGAGAAGGCAAGGGACAGAGTGCATAAAGCATACCTTTCAATCTGGTTCAAAGACCCCAAATGAGAGGGACCCAGAATTCGAAACAGGAAGCCTATAATGCTGTGGTATTCCTTCCTTTAGTGTGACTGACTCTGTAATGTCAGTTTCATTATTCTGTATTTCTGATCTACACTGAAAGTGGACACCAGATTTGTGGGTAAAGTAGATGACTTAGAGACTAAAATGAGCCATGTTCTTCAAAAGAAGGTACCGCTGAGAGGTACGACAGTGAGCAGGACTATATATTTTTTTATCGTAGTGCAATATAAATAATCATAAAGGGCCAAACTGTGCACTGCTCAGGGCACATTCCAGTCCCATCAAGTCACTGAAGCTCAGATCCTCAAAGGTATTTATCTTCCTAACTCCCATTGAACTCAACAGAAGTTAGGTGCTTAATTACCTTCAAGGATATGAGCCCATGAGTCTGTCCATTGACTTCAAATGGTGCAATATCAAGCAACTCTGTTTGGATGTGGGCAAAATTTTCAAACTTTATTAGGAGCAGAATGAGTCCTGGAGTTGTTTACTGACTTCAGTGAGTTTTACCTGAGCAAGAATTGAGGAACAAATCCTACTTTCTCTTCTGTGGTTGCACATGATGCCCACTTTGGTTCAGAGGAGGAGGCCCCAGTACCAAGCCCAGCTTCCAAGGCTTGGCTCAGCAGAAAGGATTTAGCCCTGTGTGTGGACTGCAGGATTTAGCCCAATAATACACTGTGTTCTTCACGCCTTTAATCTGAGGATCTCAAAGTACTTTACAAGCAATAACAAATTAAACTTTGCAACTCCCTTGTGGGGTAGAGTAGGGAGAAGTAAAATACACTTTATGCTGAAAGTGTGTGGTTGCTCCATCATGTTTGGAAAAATAAATTGCAGTCATCTGATATTTTTCCCCCTGGCTATGCCTCAGTGTTAGCAGAAGGAACAAAGATCTATGGCTAAACAAAATGAGGACTGAGAAACTGTGGCCTATAGTTAGAGACAGATGAGATTTGAACTTTGAAATTCAGACCCACCTTAATTTTACAAGTATCAGGGGGTAGCCATGTTAGTCTGTATCCACAAAAACAATGAGGAGTCCAGTGGCATGTTAATGACTAACAGATTTATTTGGGCATAAGCTTTTGTGGGTAAAAACCCCACTTAATTTTACACCATCCCTTATACCCTATATATCATACTATATTGCCTTACCAGAGCCTCAATAGCTCAAACATCCTATGAAGTTATCTTATTATTAGCTTCCTGCTTCTCGTGGAAATTGTATGCCTTGAGGGCACTGGGTAATAATAAAGCTTTTGTTGATTATTGTAATGTTCTGGCATTCTGTAGTGTGCAGTGACCTAGCACACTGGGGCAGGCTGGCAAGAAACAGCAGGTTGGCATTTTTCCTACTGCATCCTCATCTGACTTCGCTCTGTGATACAAACAATGGTTGTAGTGTCAAAGTTATTCCTTAGAACTCCACTAGCCTCTCCTGTGTTTATTTTGTTCTGTATTGTCCTTGTTTGTGCCTTTAGACCATAAGAGGAATGGATTCTGTTCCTTGTTTGACTAACATTAGCTATCTAAAAATGTTATGTAAATTTATGATGCTAGAGAGAGAATAAGATTGCCTGTCAGTGGTAAGTCATGAATAATGGTTACCTCTTATTTCCCTAACCCAATTCCAGTCTAACAAATTTAGCCACTGGGACTGTTACAGATGGGCCTGTGATATAGAATTAACCTGGACACATTTTCCTGGAAAATATTGCTCTTGAAATATTCTCTCAGGTCTCAAGTCAGGGACTTCTGTCAGTCCTGTTTCGCTATGTCAGACACAGTCACTGTTACAGAGTATGTGTTCTTCTGGATTCCACTGAACAGTACTGATCAGTTTCCCTGATGAGACAACACTGCCTTGTTTTAGTCATGTGTTTTGCTTATTAGCTGAATTCTTGGCACATTTTTTGGACAGATGTCTACACTTGTTACAAACCCAATGCTGTCTTTGGGCTTCTGGTTGTTAGGTTTGGCTTTTTAGGAACTTAGAGCTCCTTTCATTTATTGTCTGGAAGAGGGTCCAGGCCCTTCTTGGTGACTTGCTATATCCCTTACCATCAAGAAGTTTGATGATGAAACCAGAACTTTCTCACCCTTACAGTTGGCACCTCTAGATCAGAATTCAGGGTACAGGACAGTTCAGCTCAGTCTCTGTGCCCACTGCACAGATATTTATGAGAAGCTTTCGACCTGACTCATGCTGAGACTCAGATTTAAGCCTGTATGCTACATTTCCAGTATTGATCCAAACCTTTCAAACTGTGCATTCAAAGCATAGGAGTCAGCACAGGATCTAATCTTGCAGAAGTTTCTAATGCTTCTTCTAAACCCAATTCAGCTCCCATTGAAGTCAGTGGCAAAATTCCTCATTGGATTCAGTGAGTGCTGGATTGGGTCCTGTGTGAGCAATTGACTTAACACAGCAGCTCAGGTGTTAGGAACCAATTAAATCCGCAAGCAAGCTTATCAGATGGCCGCAGAAATATCCATCCATGCTCTTTTGTAATAATGAGGAAACCGTTTATAATGTATATTGACAGCTTCAGTTGTCCCTCTAATCCTATTACACATCAGATTTTCCCCATCTGAATCCTCCTTTCCAGTCAAAACATAATTATCATCTTCCTCCTCAGCTTCTAGCTTCATTTTCTCCAGCTCAGCCTTTTGCTGCACTTTCAGCTGTACCAGAGTCACTGATTTCGTTTTATCCTTTCCATCTTGGCTCCTTTTTCTCATTCTTTTTTTCCTCATCCACACATGAAATGACTTTCCTGAACAGATCCATAAGGCTGCTACCCTTTCCTTCTTCAGCTCCTTTCAAGAATCTCCTCTGTGGTGACTGCTACCAGAAATTAGCAAACTAGGACATAAACAGGAATAGTTTATATTATTTTTATTTTAAAAAATCTACGTGTATTAAATTGTATATATTCTGATTGCATCCAGATCCCTTGTAGGTTGCTTGGATTTCTAGGTTCTGTCCTGCAAGTAATTACTCATATATACTTAATTTTATACAAGTCGAAGTCTCATTGACTTTAGTGGAACTACTTGAATGTGTAAAGCCAGGAATATGCCCAATTTCAGGATTGAGACCATAGACTGTAAGATCTTTCGTGCAGGCACCAGGTCTTCCTATGCCCATTAGAGTCTAAAAATTTTATTAAGATGATGTTTAAAAAAAAAAAAAAAAGAACGGTACAGAGTTTAAGCATAGACGTTTCTGGTTGTCAGGGAATAACATACAGATTATCAAGGGGTGCAAAATTCATTTTAAGATCGAGTGGCATAAGGAATACATAATCTGTAATAACCCTGATTGAGGGTAAAAGGTTGATGGGTCAAAGTACAGACATTGAGATATGAGGGCATGAAGTTCATATAATGGCTATGTTCGGATGTGGAATATAATGAGTGGATACAGTGATGAGGATGGGTTGACCCTCATTTGGTGAGATTTAACATTCAGTGAGTTTATGGTTCCAGTTCATAGGGTCCAACAGACAAAGTCTCTTGGTCCCTTTCTCGTAGTCAAAGAGCAATGTCATTCCGCTCACGCCTCCTGGCAGGTGACACGTTCGCTGTAGATGTCCCTGGACCATCAGATGAGATCATGAGGCGCCGCAGGAGCCATGCGTAGCGTCAACCAATCCTGCAGGTCCGCAGCACACGTTCATTGCAGGGGTCCCAGGCACCCTCCCAAAGCCCAGGGCTCCAGCTACTGAAATATAAACATTAAGTCATTAGTTCGTCTCTTGGTCCTCATGTTAATTCTTTTCCAGTAGTTTTTTCTGTATATTAAATAGAATCGTAAGACTGGAAGGGACTTTGAGCAGTCATCTAGTCCAGTCCCCTGCACTCATGGCAGGACTAGTATTATCTATATTTTAATTAAGATGAATTGCCGAGGAGAGAGGGACAGATGAAAATACGTCAGCCAGCGCAACCCTAGAGTTATGCATTAATTCTTAGCAGTGATATAGCATGTTATGTATTCACAGTGCTTCACAGGCATGCATTGATCCTTGCAACACTTCTGTGGGATAAGTACTTTTTTACAAATGGGAAAAGTGAGACACAAAGGGTGAAATCCACTATTGGTCTGAAGGGCCACCACATGGGGCAGTACATCACCCTGATGCCCCACATGATTAGATGGTGGTGCAGCCATGTCGGAATGCCTGTGCCTTTTAGCATACTGTGGAAATAGTCTCTGTGCCAGGCCTTCACAGGCAAGTATTAAAGATCACTTTGGAATGGAGTTGGGGCGGAGCGTGGGGGCCAGGAGGGGCCAGTGTATCTGTCTCAGAGAAGCTGCAACTGCTACTCCAGCACAGAATATGTGGATTGATGCTGCAGGGAGGCTGGTAGCAGTTCTGTGGTATGAGGCTAGCATGCTCCTTCTTGCAGGCTCCACTGACACATTTCAGTGGAATTAAAATGCATTCATTCACTTTCCTTTGCATGACACAGTGGACAGATGTCTCAGTTTGCACACCCAGTGCCCACAGGAAAAGTATGGCACAAGTTCTTAGGTTTCCAGATCTACAGCCAGGATACTCAGGATGAGATGCAGACACAGCCGCCTAACAGCATTCAGGTCCCTTATCCTCCCACTCCCAGTAAATGGAGTCCACTTCATTTCCCATTTGTACCCTTCATTAGCATATTGAGTCCACTCCATTCTTCGCAGATTAAGATTTTCAGACTTCCAAAATATTTGGATGCCCAATTCTTATTAATCTTAATGAGAGTTACATGTCCAAATCCCTTTAGGTGGCTTTGAAAACCTCAGCCATTAAATCTCCTAGTGTTTGTGCTTTATAAGCACAAACACAAGCTAAACACCACTTGTTCTGAAAGGCCTTATCCCTTTCTTTGGCTTCAGTTCACACCCAGCAATCCTGCTGGTGTAAGATAACACAAAGGTTTTGTTTACGCTAATAGTAGTTTCCTATTGGAAAATTTGCAGCTATGAAGGTTGTATCACTTTGACAGCATGAAAATAATTTACTCACTAGTAGACTGGAATTATGTTGTTTTCCATAACTGTACTTTTTTTTGTAACAGAGTGGAAAGAGTGGGAGGAGATTACAGTATGATGTGGTCTACTCAGATTATTAAATACATGGAGGGACTTATCAGAGGATTATTAGGATTTGGAATTCTCTATCCTTGCAGATACTGGTAAAATCCACTTACTTGGATTCAAAATGGGAAAAGAACAATGAGACCAGTTTCACTGAGGGGGTGAATAGGGATAAGTGTTTAACTGTTATGTTTCTTGATCACATGCACAGGGTTAAATTGACCACTGCATTTTGGGTGGGGAAGAAATGTTCCCTGATGTACCTGGCAGAAACTCTGCTGTTTTCCCACCTTTCTTTGGAGGACCAAAAAGGAATTATCAGATAAGACCAGGGGGTCACACCCCATGCTATCAATTTCCAGCCCTTTTGCAGAAGTTGGGTGTTGGTGAAACTTGGTCCTTCCTGTCTGTTCTCATGTGTGTACTCACCAGCAATGGCTTGCCCAGTGCTATTTTGTTAAACAAGGACAGTAATTAATTTTATGCATAGGCTTACTTGACTTGTCACAGCCTTTCACTGCTGCAGGGGAAAAGTGCTGAAAAGAGGAGATACAGACCTCATTTAGACTAGGGTGACCAGATAGCAAGTGTGAAAAATCAGGGTGAGGAGTAATAGGCACCACCTATATAAGATAAAACCTTGAATACTGGGACTTTTCCTATAAAATTGGGACATCTGGTCACCCTAATTTACACATATCTTAGTGAATGGAAATTCCCAGCTAAAACCAATGTGCACAATAAATTGCTCTTCCCTTCATCTAAATTTCTGTTTATGCACATATTTCAAATACCCTTCCCTTCACCACCCACAAACACTTTAGATAAACAAGACTGTATAATTTTTGCATTTTCTTCCCTGCTGTGTTATGTGGCTGACTGAATCTCCTGTGTCGAGCTCAGCAGGGTGGATAATAAGGGCCAAATTATAGATTCATAGATGTCAAGGCCAGAAGGGGTCATTGTGATTATAGTCTAACCTTCTGTATAACACAGGCCATAGAGCTTTCCCAAAATAATTATCAGAGCAGATCTTTTAGAAAAAATCCAATCTTGATAGATGAATTAGGGCTGCTTCAGCAGAGGCACATTAGAATATAGGCAGGAGAGAGGGAGCCTTTTCCCTATGTGGGAGCAGCCCATAATTTGGTTCTAAATGTTTGGCAACTGCTGCTGCCAGCAGCACTAATGACCCCAGAAGTGCTATGTTCCCATCACCCTACACCCAGGACTTCTGTGGACATGGTGAAGGTGGGGCGGGAAACACTGGCTTGTGGCTACATGCTATACAAGTGCAGAAAGTCCTCCTCACAGCTGCAGAATGTATCATGATTTACAAAAGCACAATGCCTCCAGCCATCCCTACTTTGAGGGCACACTTTATATCCCTCCATGAATTGCTCAGCCAGTGCAGAGCCATAACTGAGCCCTAAAATAGATTGACTTAAATTAACTGCAATATGTTTCAGTATTACGGTAATTAGTGTGAGACGAAAGATGATATGTATCAGAGGGATAGCCATGTTAGTCTGTATCCACAAAAACAACAAGGAGTCCGGTGGCACCTTAAAGACTTATTTGGGCATAAGTTTTCATGGGTAAAAAACCTACTTTTAAGATGCATGGAATGAAAATTACAGATACAGGCATAAATATACTGGCACATGAAAAGAAGGGAGTTACCTTACAAGTGGAGAGCCAGTGTCGACAGGCCAATTCAATCAATCACTCCCAATAACTGATGATGAGGTGTCAATACCAAGAGAGGGAAAATTGCTTTAGTAGTGAGCCAGCAACTCCCAGTCCCTATTCAAGCTCGAATTAATGGTGTTAAATTTGCAAATGAATTGTAGCTCTGCAGTTTCTCTTTGAAGTCTGTTTTTGAAGTTTTTTTGTTGAAGGATGGCTACTTTTAAATCTGTTCAATGTCCAGGGAGACTGAAGTGTTCTTCTACTGGCTTTTATATGTTACCATTCCTGATGTCTGATTTGTGTCCATTTATTCTTTTACGTAGTGACTGTCCGGTTTGGTCAATGTACCTGGCAGAGGGGCATTGCTGGCACATGATGGCATATATCACATTAGTAGATATGCAGGTGAGTGAGCCCCTGATGGTGTGGCTGGTGTGGTTGGGTCCTGTGATGGTCTCGCTAGAGTAGATATGGGGACAGAGTAGGCAACGGGGTTTGTTCCAGAGATTGGTTCCTGGGTTAGTGTTTCTGTGATGTGGTGTGTAGTTGCTGGTGAGTATTTGCTTCAGGTTGGGGAGCTGTCTGTAAGCGAGGACTGGCCTGTCTCCCAAGGTCTGTGAGAGTGAGGGATCATTTTCCAGGATAGGTTGTAGATCATTGATGATGTACTGGAGAGGTTTTAGCTGGGTGCTGTACGTGATGGCCAGTGGTGTCCTGTTATTTTCCTTGGTGGGCCTGTCCTATAATAGGTGACTTCTGGGTATCCTCTCACTCTGTCAGTCTGTTTCCTCACTTCCCCAGGTGGGTATTGTAATTTTAAAAATGCTTGACAGAGATCTTGTAGGTGTTTGTCTCTGTCTGAGAGATTGGAGCAAATGCAGTTTATCTTAGGCTTGGCTGTAGATAATGGATTGTGTGATGTGTCCTGGATGGAAGCTGGAGGCATGTAGGTAATTATAGCGGTCAGTAGGTTTCCAGTATAGGGTAGTGTTTATGTGACCATCACTTATTTGCACTGTAGTGTCCAGGAAATGGATCTCTTGTGTGGACTGGTCCAGGCTGAGGTTGATGGTGGGGTGGAAATTGTTGAAATCCAGGTGGAATTCTTCAAGGGCCTCCTTCCTATGGATCCATATGACGAAGATGTCATCAATGTAGTGCAAGTAGAGTAGGGGCGTTAGAGGACAAGAGCTGAGGAAGCGTTGTTCTAAGTCAGCCATAAAAATGTTGGCATACTGTGGGGCCATGCAGGTACCCATAGCAGTGCCGCTGACTTGAAGGTATAAGTTGTCCCCAAATCTAAAATGGTTGTGTGTGAGGACAATGTCACAAAGTTCAGCCACCAAGTGTGCCATGGTCTCATCAGCGATACTGTTCCTGACAGCTTGTAGTCCATCTTTGTGTGGCATATTGGTGTAAAGAGCTTCTACATCCATGGTGTCCAGGATGGTGTTTTCAGGAAGATCACCAATGCATTGTAATTTCCTCAGGAGGTCGATGGTGTCTCGAAGATAGCTAGGAGTGCTGGTAGCGTAGGGCCTGAGGAGAGAGTCCAAATAGCCAGATAAACCTGCTGTAAGAGTGCCAATACTTGAGATGATGAGGCGTCCAGGTGTTGGGGCTGACCACAAGTTACCTGGGGCTGTTGTTATAGAATGGTTCAAGGGCAGCTAGTAATGAACTGGCTTTGACCGGTCAGACTGGCTTTCAGCCACTCAACTGGATAAACAAAAAAAGAGATAAGGAAGGCCAGAGAGTAAGTGTGGGAATGGAGAGCAGTTGTTTCCTGCCAAAGCCTGCTTGTGTGTGAATACACCCCCCATTAGAAGGAGATTATGATAAAAGCAGCTGTGAGAATTGCTTTATATCAGTGGTTCCCAAACGGGGGTTCGTGAACCCCTGGGGGTTCACAAAATGTTACAGGAGGCTCTGGGGGAAAAAATTCCATAATAGTGGACAGAGCTGTCCATAGGGACCCCAAGCAGCACGGAGCCTTGGGGACTTCCAAGAGCTAAGCAGATCAAAGCAAGCATCTCTATCACACTGAGGAGACTTAAACTTCAAATCTCCTTATATGAAATAGAAAGGGAGATGGATATTTTTTTGCTGTTTTTAAAATTAAATAGGCTGTTAGTGTTGGTTTTAAATTATTATGAAGAACAAGTTTAAGCTTTGTTGTAATGTGCATTTTTTGCCTGGACTGCTCAAGACCTGAATGCTTGTGTAGGAGGAATTCTTTGAGTTGGCTTCTTAAATATCTTCATGCTGTTTCACACCTGATACTCCTTGATGAAACATAGGAGCCAGAAGCACCCAGTACTGCCACGTGCTGCCCTCGTATCATAGAATCATAGAATATTAGGGTTGGATGGACCTCAGGAGGTCATCTAATCCAACCCCTTGCTCAAAGCAGGACCAATTCCCAACTAAATTGGCACATTACCGCCCTTCCCCCCGCATGTCCTCCCCTTTTTTCCAGCAGTGCTCCCCCATCCACAGGAGTTTTGACCCTGCACCTCTTTTTACTACTGGCGCCTCTGATAGGAGCCTTGTCTTATAACAGGCTTAATCATAAGTGATATAAGATACAAAAGTGAGATCTTGGAAGAGTGTTGCCATTTTCATAATGTAATAAAAATACTGTAATGATAAATAAAAATTAATAAACAGTGTGCAATAAGCATGTCATAAAAACAATTTTATATTTCCAAGATCACTGCTTTTATAATTTATGCTGAGGTAAGGGAGAAAATCCCTGGAAATATTCATTTTTAGGAGAGGGTTCACAAGACTTGACATTTTAGTAAAGGGGTTTGCAGGTTGTTAAAGTTGGGGAACCACTGTTTTAGATGAACAGTCTCACCTGCGGACTCTGGCCTTGTGGGTGCCCAGGAATTCCCCACGCTGGAGCAGCACCTGTTACGAGCCCTCAGGGACAAGGCTGGAGGGTCCGGGACTGTCTGTAGCAGAAGGGGCGTAAGCATTGATTCTTGCTTGCTTGGTTGCTGGAAAGCACGTATTTAGTAATGTGTGAAGGCTGGGAAGCTTATTTTATTTTGGCAATAAAACCAGTTATACCTATGCACCTGGTGTGGTATCACTGAGTGTATCTGAACCCTCCCCTTTTGGCTTGACACTAGGGTTTCCAGGTTTCTGGATCTTAAGTAGCAGATAGAATACCCTTGGTCAGGGCTCTAGGGTGTGTGTCTGTGTAGATTTGTTCCTGTGATATAGCAGGAAGTTTCTTGAGCAAATGGTGTAGGTTCTTTTGGTACTCCTCAGTGGGATCGGAGGATAGTGGCCTGTAGGATGTGGTGTTTGAGAATTGCCTGGCAGTCTCCTGTTCATAATCTGACCTATTCAGTATGACTACAATACCTCCTTTGTCAGTCCCTTTGATAATAATGTCAGAGTTGTTTCTTAGGCTCTGGATGGCATTGTGTTCTGTATGGCTGAGGTTATGGGGCAAGTTATGCTGTTTGTTCACAATTTCAGCCTGTGCACATCTGCAGAAGCATCCTATGTAGAAGTTCAGTCTGTAATTTTGACCGTCAGGAGGAATCCACACAGAATTCTTCTTCTTGTAGTGTTGGTAGGAGGGTTCCTGTGGGTCATTGCACTGTTCAGTGGTGTGTTGAAAATATTCTTTAAGTCGGAGACGGTGAAAATAGACTTCCAGATCACTGCAGAACTGTATCATGTTCGTGACGGTGCTGGGGCAGAAAGAGAATCCCTGACATAGGACAAGTATCAGAGGGGTAGCCGTGTTAGTCTGGATCTGTAAAAGCAGCAAAGAGTCCTGTGGCACCTTATAGACTAACAGACGTTTTGGAGCATGAGCTTTTGTGGGTGAATACCCACTTCGTCAGATGCAGTCTGACGAAGTGGGTATTCACCTACGAAAGCTCATGCTCCAAAACGTCTGTTAGTCTATAAGGTGCCACAGGACTCTTTGCTGCTCTGACATAGGACAGACTCTTCCACCGGGCTAAGTGTGTGGTTGGATAGATTAACAATATTGTTGTGTGAGTTAAGGGTACAACTATTGTTGCTCCCTGTGGTATGAAGGAGTTTAGATAGTTTACTGTCCTTTTTGCTTGTAGAGAAGTAAAGTGTGCATTGTAAATGGCTTGTCTTATTTTTGTAAAGTCCAGCCATGTGGAAGTTTGTGTGGAAAGTTGGTTTTGTATAAGAGTCTCCAGATTTGAGAGCTCACTCTTGTTAAAGGTGATATGTGTCCAATGAACACAGAAGAAATACTCTATATGCAAATATTTGTTCTTATTTTATCTATTTATCTTTGTACCTGACAGCCTTTTCCTGCCTCTTTAGGGCTTCAATTAACACAATTAATATCTTTACATTTAAAATATTTCTATTTCAAAATGCTAAATGTGTGTTTCTTGGAGGAACAGTTAGTATCTTCATATATCCACAAAGCAAATATTCTTTACTTATAGTTGCATTCAGAGGCTCTCTGGGCTAGTTTTCCTGAAGTTTTGTTTCTGTGATTTCAGTTGCAATATATTCCCAGATGGTGACAGAAACTAACCTAAGCAGAAGGAAATTAAAACAATACTGGCTGTAAGTCCTTTTTAGCATGATAGAGTGCACATCTCCTGAGAAATTCTTGAGATGCAAAATATCTTTCAGATTCAAATTACCAACCTACTCAAGAATCTGAAAACTGGGAATGTGTTAATATCCCAACATAATCTCAGCTGGTCAAAGGACATTAAAATGTCATACTGTGTTTGTCTGGCCCTTCCCTGACAAATTTTATTTTCAATCAGAATATGAATTTGAGGTTTGACATAAATGTCTCAGCTTCTTGAAAATGAACATACTTTAAAATATAGTCAGAGAATTTTGCAGAATGGTTATTATGAGTGTAAAAAAATATAGCAGCTTTGAAATACTTCTGCATTGTGCTTCAAATTTCACCCAGTGCAGAGGATTTATTCCAGGCTCTCCACACCACTTAAACCTCAGATAAAGAACTAGGACCCAGATCCTGCAAAGATTTAGGCCTGGTATGTCACTCAGGGATGTGGAAAAATTCACACCCTGGAGAGCGGTAGTTTAACCAATCTAAACTCTGGTGTAGACACCACTAGGTCAACAGAAGAATTATTCCATCAACCTAGCCTACCATTTATTGAGGGGGTGGATTTATTACAGCAACGGAAACCCCCCTTCTGTTGCTGTATTAAGTGTCTGCGCTACATTGCTACTGTGGCATAGCTGCAGCACTGCAGCTGTGCCACTGAACCACTTGAAGTGTATACTGGAACTTTATATGCGAGTAGCCCCCCCTAAAGTTAATAGGATTATTTAGGCTTAAAGTTAAGCATGTCCATACGTGTTTGCAGAATCGGGGTCTAAATGCCAAACTCACTGAAGTCAATGACAAAACTCCTTTAGACTACTCTGGGCTAGGATTTTGTCTCTAAGGGCTTAAGTGGTGTGGGCAGCTTTGCAGGGTCATCTGCAGTGGGGTGAATGTCAACTTTTAAAACATTCAAAAAAACGGAAATGGAGAAAAATGTAAGTTTTTCCATGTACTATGATACATCTGCACTCTGTGTTGTACATCCTAAAACTAAAGTCAGTTATTATTAGAGAGTAAAAGTTAGTGAATAAAGTATCAGGAGTGGTAGCCAGAGGCTAATTATGTACTTACCTAAAAAGAGGTGTGGTCTAATAGTCTGAGTACAGAACTGAGAGCCATGAACTCTTAAATTCAAAGCCCATCTCTGACAATGACTTGCTGTGTGGCCATCATCACTTGCTATAAAATTTTCAAAAGCTCTTAGGAGCCTAAAATCCCATTTTCAAAAAATGACTTAGAGACAGATTTTTATCTAAATATGCAGACAAGTGCCTAGTGCAGTGGAAAAAACAGTAAAATTTTTAAATACAATGAGAAAAGGCATTTTGTTTCAATTTTTTCATTGAAAACTTAAAAACCTGAAATTTTTGAATGAAACTTTGTAAGAAAATTTAAAAAAACTGAACAGCTCTAGTGCATTCATTACACCAGATTACAGATGTGTTTATTAAACTGTGATAATACCTTTTCCTCCTTTATTTTACAGATGGGGAACTGAGGCATAGATAAATTTAGCTCCTGCAAAAATGTATGCACGTTACACTTAAGATATGGTGGGTTGTCCCAGTGGATTCAAGTTAAACACATGATTTCACTGGGATTCCTCACGACAAGTGTAAATATATCTTTGAAAGCTCAGGCCCTGTGTGACTGCAAGATAGTGACAGAGCTGGGACTAGAACCCAGAAATCCTTGCTCCTGCTTGGCCTTTCCTCATCTCTCTCTAATAGCGATAATGCCCACACCAAAACAAAAGCTCATTTACCACTGGGGTGCAAAGTGATGCAGCAACGGATCAAGACAAAAACAATCACGATCTGCTGCTGGCTTCAAAATGAGTAGTAAGAAATAAACCCTGGCGTGCTTACAAGTAAATGATGGGCTCACTAAAGAAAAACAACAGCAACATGTATATGGGGCTAATAATTCACCCTCAGGCTGGATTTGACCGTCCCAACCTCCTTCAGACCTGCGCACTGTCGCTCCTGGGCCTGCCTCACCGCATCTCTTCGCAGGCAGCCTGTGCTGCAGCGGCCGCCCCTGCCCCTGCTCCGGCCCCGCGCCGACAGAGGTGCAGCGGCGGGCGGGCGCGCGGGGGAGGCCGTGCGGAGCCCTCCCGGGGAGGAGGCGGGCGCTGCTGCGGGAGGAGGAGCCGAGCTGCAGCAGGTGGAGGAAGCGGAGGGGCTCCGAGGTAGCAGCAGGGACTCGGCTCCGGCGCTGGACGCGGGAGCGTGGCCGCTGGCTGCACGGCCGGGCCTCCAGGTGCGGCTGGAAGCTGGCGGCACCCAGGTGAGCTGCTGGGCGGTGGGACTGAGCCACAGCGCCCAGGCAGGAGCCTGGCTGCCCCTGCTCCGCTCCCTGGGCTGCCGGGCGGGTTCTCCTGCTGGCTTAACCCCTTCCAGGCCGTGCCCCCGGGGGCTGCCCTTGGGGCGCCCTTCCCGTGGCCCCGGGCGAGCCTCTCACCCCCCACCTGCTGCACGGTAGGAGCGGGGCGGCCCCTCGCCTGCTGCCCGGGCTGTCCCCTGCCGCCTTCAGCGGGACGGGCTGCGGGGAGGCCGCTGGTGGCTCGGTGCAGCGAGCGCTCTACACTGGGGCGGCCCCGCTCTCCTCTCCTGGCCGGGGGTGGGGTGGGGTGGGGGGAGTTGTGTGTAGCATTAGTCACCGGGCGCTTTGCAGACTAAGCGGCATTGCTTGGGTCGAGGGCTGCCGGGCTAATCCTGTAGCCGTAGGCTAAACGCGGCTGGAAACTCCGATGACTCACAGTGGCTTAAAAATGAGTTTTGTTGCAAATGCAAACGCAAACATTCCCTCTTGGTGAGCCGGGCACGTTCTGAGTTGCTAGGACCTGTTGGCGTAATGTGTGGTTTGCACCCATTATCTGGCTTCAGAGAACTTTCCTGCAACAGGTCCAGGCTGGAAGGTCAGCGTACCATCCGCAGGGCTTGGAACCCAGCATGCCTGATGTAGTTAGTCGGTGCTAGAAAGGTGCTTGTGGTAGAGTTGCCAACAGTCCTATTACAAGGGATGGCCCTTATTTCTTCATCTCTGTGTACAACGAGATCAGGACTTGCTGAGTGCTGCAAAAAGCAGCAAGAAATACTTTTGGCAAG
The DNA here is from genome assembly GCF_025201925.1 of Gopherus flavomarginatus. Taxonomy (NCBI): domain Eukaryota; kingdom Metazoa; phylum Chordata; order Testudines; family Testudinidae; genus Gopherus; species Gopherus flavomarginatus. The sequence goes on along the minus strand of NC_066619.1, from coordinate 266,480,762 downwards.
TGTCGGTGAGTACTGCTTATTACCATTGATCATATTAATTATAATAATGATGATATGGAGTGGAGGGGTGGGGTGCTAAGAAAGCAGTCCCACATTTTTGACAGTGTTGGCAGCCCTAAAAATAGCATGCCCATCACTCAGAGGAGAGTTTCTGTGGTAGTACTTAGGGGAGAATGGACCTAACATCTGACCTTTGCAATCAACATTCACTCCTTTCAGATCTCTCTTTGGTTTGTGTGCCTGCAGATAGAGGGTGGGACAGAGCAGCTCAGTAAGGTGAGCCCAGAAGTCTGTTGTATTTGAGGGAAAGTAGGAGGAGAATTAGATTGTTTCCAGGTCAGACTAGACGATCTCAATGGCCCCTTCTTGGCCTTAGAATCAGTGGATCTGAGAGGGTCCCTTGTGCTGCCTTTTAAAAATCATCACTTTCCAACTAACTTTGAGCCTTTTTGGTGTTTGAATTACAAACTAGGCGTTCAAAGGTGCTTCCTGGCATTTTTCCAGTCAGATGAGAATTAGATATTAAAGCGTAAGTCTGAGAGGCTTTTTAAAGTTGAGGGGTGCAAAGAACTAGATGGTTTAAAAACATTTGCCTCAGTGACAGCGGTGTAGTAGTAAGATATTCTGTAAGCTCCTTAAACATACCTCCAGCCCCCTCAGGGTTTGCAGCCACCATTTATCTGAGAAACTGAACTCTATGAACATCACTGCTCAGGTCAGCAGATTTGGGGAAACTGGTTTGAGTAGTAGTGTGTAGTGAGATCTGGGTCCTTTAACCTCTTAGGTGACCAGCTTGAATCCAGCCCAGGTCAATGATGACTGAAAGCTGTTGCCATCCAGAATTAATGGGGGAGGAGAGGTGAATTGGCCCGCTTCTCCGTGGAAAGTTCACATTACAGAAAACACCATAATAATTGGTACGTTTTGAGCTTATGAGTAATAGAGAAGCCCAGGATTAGATGAGCATGGAGACTGACCTGCTTTTGTATGCCTAGGAGGTGGCTATCATGGGTAGGCTGTGGGCACATCATTGGGGTGATGTGGAGAAGCTTCTCCTGCTTCTGTCTGTGCTGTACTTTGTCTGTAGATGAAAAAGCACTTCAATTTTCAGTGTGTTGTTAATCTGCCGCTTTCCATGAGTCCTAAAATTGTATTTAGTTAGAGGTATTTAAAATAAATTATCTGATAAGTTTGCTGCTGTGAATGGCTAGTCTCTGCCTCCTAGTAGCTTGTGGATCTGAGACTGGGATCTGAAATCAATTCACATGGCCGACTACATATCTGCCTTCTTATTTCTTATTTTTATTTATTTCTGCAGGAATGTCATAGCTGCGGACTCTGGTGCATGTTTTATTCAGACATAACTTGCACACCAATGCAAAACAATTTCCTTTTATCTCCAAAGATGTTAGACTGTTTCTCCCCTGCCCCCTTCTGTATTTTGCAGTGAGGAGGTGAGTCATCGCTCTGGGCAATGCCCCACTGATAGGGAGTCACTAGTGAGCCTGCATAGTGGTGGGTTAAATGCTGTTTCCTTTATAATCTCACCTCTGTGTAGTTTTGTTATAAATCTCCAAATGTTCAACAAACTCCTTTTTGGCTTGAATTTTTTCATTCTTTGTCAAAGGCAGGAAGACAGATTTTTGTTTTTTCTTTTGGGATGTGAAAGGAACCGGTTTTGGCAAAGATTTAAATCTTTGTACTTGTGATCTCTCATAGCTCAAAAAAGTCTTGTTGCAGACATTTCATGCTGGTTTATGCAGACTTGTTCATAAGACCATTTTGTCACAGTTTAGGTCATGATCCTGTAAGTTCCCATGCAAGCTTATGTGCAGCGTCTGTCTGTGCAAGAGCACATCCTTAGTTTTCAGTTTAATTACTAAAGATCACATGCTTAAAGGGATGCTGTCAGGTGAACCTAACTTTTCTTAGTAATATTTGACAAAACCTAATGGCAATAGAAATGTTTCCACTGAAATAAAAATATGTATGGGAACAGTTTATTTTTAAAAGCTATCTAGCATTCTAATGTAGTGGCTGAAAACCAAACATTGCAGTTATTTTCCTAATGCATCCAATCAGAAACTGAAAGATTAAGAACTGAATGTTTTGTTTATATTGCTCAAACAGATAGAAATGCAAGAAGTGGACAGTCTAAAGCCCTGAGCCTACAGCTGTGCTTAACTTTACTCATGTGAGTAGTCCCACTGCTTTTGATATGAGTAAAATTAGGCAGATGTGTGTTTGCAGCACAAGAACCTAAAAGGTGAAAAATAAACTCGATTTCTAAAAATCCAAGGTGCTAGCAACTTAGGTTAACTTTTTTTTTTCTTTTTTAAAATATGAATTTTAACTTGTCAGTGTCCCGTTACTGTTGGAATTTCTGTGTGGTTGCCTGGTGTTGGACATCTGACAAAAACAACAATTATAAGGTGTTAGGGGGCTTATTCCTTCACCCTCTCACTTCCCTGGTCCTTCTTGCATGAACAGAGAGCAACAATACCCGAAGTCCAAAGGCGCAAACAATTCGATGTTTATTGGGGTGAACTTCCAGCCAGCATGATTCCAGTTTCCTTCCTTAGTGTCCCCCTTCCCAGCGCTGACACCACAGAGCCTTGCCTGTGTCCCTGTTTCTGTTCCCATCCCCTGTTCCCATTTTCCCCTTTAGCAAGACATGATTCCAATTCCCCCATCCCCAGTCTCTGTTCCCATTCCCCCACCCTTTCTGATTGACTGCAGACTATATAGTAAAACCTGAGTTTTGCTTAGCTATTCCTTAACCAATCATTTTACTGAAATTTAACTAACCAATCCTAATATACTGTAACATGGTTATTTAACCAATTATATTCCACCACCTTCATTAGTTTACACCCAACAAAATTAATTATACAACAGACAGAAACAATCAGAACCAGACAGAGACCATGCAAATAAACGTACAAAACAATACAGAAGTGAGGATTTCACAACTACATCTATACAGACATAAGGGTCTCCAGCTGTGTCTATTGATAAGTGAGTTCTTGCCAGACAGGATGCGATCAAACTACGTTTCCTTTTACATCTTCTAGGCTTTTCCCTTTCTCTGGAGGTGATAGGAATATCAGGACAGGATTGTATTCCTAATAGCCCGATAGCACCTTATTTCAATGTGACTAGTTTTGGAATGTGAGGATGTGACCATACACTTCCCAACTTATGGCTGCCTAACTACATCTTATCTGAAGGTCTTAGCCTGTCACAGTAAGAGAAGGCCACTACACAGACAGTGATCTTTGATTCTTTCTTTTATACCTCTATAACTAGCTAAGTGATAAGAATACACCTAAATTCTTAAAGTATAGGCCTTTGCAGACAGGCCTGAATATCTGTATCCTAACATAAGGTCTTCTGGCAATTCATCAGATTTTTACTTTCTGTGGGACATGTAGCTCTGTGAGCCATCTGGTCAGTTGATTGTTGGTGATTTAGGCCCTGGTCATACAGACGCTTACAGATGTGTAGTCCCAGTATACATACAAGTACTTATGTACATAAGTGTTTGCAAGATTAGGATCTGGGTTTATTGCTTCTGCAGACCGTTTTAAGCTTTCTAGATTTTGCCAAGATAACTGATAGGTGAGTCTTGTAATGTTGGTGAGGTGTTTAGCAGTTATCACCTCCATTTCTAATAATCAAAGCCCCCATTACTATTACCTGTCTCTTCCTAATAACTGGGGTCCCATACCCCAGAGGGGTATCCTCAGAGTGAGAGGATACAATGACATCATCTGGAAGGGATGGAAGTTGTGTCCCTGAGAGTCTCATCTGTGTACCTCTCTGTCCTCCACTTCAGACACTCTGGTTTCCTAGTGTTATGAAATTTTCAGAAGAAAATTCTTCTAACCTACATCACACACACAAATCTTCAAATTGTTTGCTCAGACAAAAAGTTAGAGGGGAGGTCAAACTAAGGCTAACAGTGGAACTTTCAATGTTTCCTCAATTCTAGAGACAGTATAATGCCGCCATGATATTTTGTGAACACCAGTCTTGAAGGTTTTTTGCTGTTGTCCTTGAAAACTTGCCTTTTAAAGTATCAGGACCGGCTCTACCATTTCTGACGCCCCAAGCAGAAAAAAAAAAAAAAAGAAGCCGCCCGGGCTGTGCCGCCCCAAGAATGGACAGAATGCCGCCCCAGCACGTGCTTCCTCCACTGGTGCCTGGAGCTGACCCTGAAAATAATAGAGCCCTCACCATAAACTTCTTTTCTATTTATAAGTGCAAATAGGGGTGGGTGGGTGGATGCTGAAAATACCATCTGAGATGATGAGGTTATAGAGGTAGATTGCCATATTTCATGGCACACAGGCAGTGTGAAAACTACCTTTCCCCAGGCAAGGGGTGAATTTTGTACAGTAATCGTCTGACTTTTAGAGGTTCTGAGGACCTTAATGCAGGGGCTGCAGGTGCTCAGCCATAAATGAGGCCATAAATGCTTTGGCAGAAACAGAGAGACTTCTTTACAAACTGGTTTGAAAAGGTTAAAGAAGTTGCAGTATTGCAACAAATCTGCGCAACAAACGTCCCATTCAGAAACTAAGGGTTTGTCGACACTTACAGCACTCCAGCGGCGCAGTTGCACTGATAAAACTGTGCTGCTGTAGTGCTTAGTGAAGACGCTACCTGTGTTGACAGGAAAGCTTCTGCCATCAGTGTAGGTACTCCACCTCCCCGAGAGGCGGTAGCTATATTGACAGGAGAAGCCCTCCTATTGACATAGCACTGTCTGTCCTGAAAGTTTGGTTGGTGTAACTACATCGCCCAGGAGTGTGGATTTTCCACACCCCCGAGTGATGTAGTTGTACTAACATGACTTCGTAGTTTAGACCCCAGGGCTAACATTTGCTCTCTGTAATACTAGTGTGTTCATCTCGTGCAGATTTTGCTTTGGGACAAGTGAGGAGTCGGGAAGGGGAATAGCTTGAATTCCTGTGGTAAATTGCTGTGTAGTAGTAAACTTGAGTTGCTAGAGCTTCTCGACTAGAGCTCTTCCTCAAGAAATTCTTGTCTTCTGTCATTCTTAGCCCAGGGAAAAGAAACTGGAATGCATAGGCTCTGGCAATTAAAAAAACAGATTGTAAAGAGCTGGGCTAAATAATTGCCTGGTATGATAGCACATTTGGCCACTTTTAAACTTAGCTATCTACCATGCCACTAAAGGGATTCTGATCATCTCTGTGGGCAGTTGATGGTGAAGTGAACAGACATCAAATAAAAGTCTTATGGAGTTACAACCTATTCAAAAGGCCCAGAAACTCAAGAAAGGCTAGAGCTGAAGGGAGACCTGTTTAACTCCTTTTTTATATTTAGAAAAAACTTCAAACAGAGATTAGTTCAAAAGCTTTCTGAATTTACTTCCATTACATGGCATTGGCTCTCAATCTGTAGACCACTGACCACCTATGATCTGTGGTACTGCTTCTGTCTAGCGCTGTCAATTAATTGCAGTTACCTCACGTGATTAATTTAAAAAAATTAATTGCGATTAAAATAATCTAAACTATAGACTACCAATTGAAATTTATTAAATATTTGGATGTTTTTCTACATTTTCATATATACTGTATTCTGTGTTGCAGTTGAAATCAGTGTATATTATTTTTTATTACAAATATTTTCACTGTAAAAATAAAGAAAAGTAGTAGTATTTTTCAAGTACTGTAGTGCTGTCTTTGTGTCCTGAAAGTGCAACTTACAAATGAAGATTTTGTTTGTTACATAACTGCTCTCAAAACCAAAACCATGTAAAACTTCAGAGCCTACAAGTGCACTCAGTCCTACTTCTTGTTCAGCCAGTCACTAAGACAAACAATTTTGTTTACATTTACAAGAGAAAATGCTGCCCTCTTCTTATTCATCAGCAAGTGAGAACAGGTATTTGCATGATAATTTTGTAGCTGGCATTGCAAGGTATTTACGTGCCAGATACATTGAATATTCGTATGTTGCTTCATGCTTCAGCCACCATTCCAGAAGACATACTTCCATGCTGATGACCCTCGTTAAAAAAAAATGCGTTAATTAAATTTGTGATTGAACTCCTTGGCAGAGAATTGTATATCTCCTGCTGTACCTGCATTCATGTTAGCAGTCTCGGATGATGACCCAGAACATCTTCATTTTAAGAACACTTTCATTGCGGATATGATAAAATGCAAAGAAGGAACCAATATGAGCTTTCTAAAGATAGCTACAGCACTTGACCCAAGATTTAAGAATCTGAAGTGCCTTCCGAATTCTGAGGCATGATGTGTGAAGCATGCTTTCAGAAGTCTTAAAAGAGCAACACTCCGATGCGGAAGATACAGAACCTAAACCACCAAAAAAGAAAATCAACCTTCTGCTGTTGGCATCTGACTCAGATAATGAAAATTAACATGTTGGTCTGCATTGCTTTGGATCGTTATCAAGCAGAACCCATCATCTGCATGGACGCATGTCCTCTGGAACGGTGGTTGAAGCCTGAAGGGACATATGACTCTTCAGCGCATCTGGTAGGTAAATATCTTGCAACACCGGCTACAACAGTGCCATGAGAATGCATGTTCTCACTTTCAAGTAACACTGTAAACAAGAAGCGGGCATTATCCTCTCCTGCAACTGTAAACAAAGTTGGTTGTCTGAGCGATTGACTGAACAAGAAGTAGGACTGAGTGGACTTGCAGGCTCTAAAATTTTACATTGTTTTATTTTTGAATGCAGGTTTTTTTGTACCTAATGCTACATTTGTAAGTTCAACTTTCATGATAAAGATATTGCACATTACTTGCATTAGGTGAATTGAAAACGACTATTTCTTTTGTTTTTTTACAGTGCAAATACTTATAAATATAAAGTGAGCACTGTACACTTTGTATTCTGTGTTGTAATTGAAATCAATATATTTGAAAATGTAGAAGACATCTGAAAATATTTAAATAAATGGTATTCTATTATTGTTTAACAGTGTGATTAATCGCGATTAATGTTTTTTAATTGCTTGACAGCCCTAATTTCAACACACACAAGGTTGCAGAGCAGGCGTGAGACAGCCCCTCACTGGTCTGGATTCCCCCAAGCCCCTGCTGTCTGGGGCAGAAGCATCGAACTTAGCTTCACGGGCCCCCTCCCGTGGCGTGGGGCCCTGGGCAATTGCTCTGCTTGTCACCCCCCCCAACCCATCCTCTGCAACACCTCCCCCTGGGGTAATGAAACCCAGATTGAGAGACACTGATCTAGATGAGTATCAGAGGGGTAGCCGTGTTAGTCTGGATCTGTAAAAAGCAACAAAGTCCTGTGGCACCTTTAAGACTAACAGATGTATTGGAGCATAAGCTTTTGTGGGTGAATACCAGAGGCGGCTCCAGGCCCCAGCACGCCAAGCGTGTGCTTGGGGCAGCATGCCGCAGGGGGCACTCTGCCGGTCGCCGGGAGGGCGGCAGGCGGCTCCGGTGGACCTCCCGCAGGCGTGGTCCCGCGGCTTTGGTGGAGCATCCGCAGGCACGCCTGCGGGAGGTCCACCGGAGCCGCAGGACCGGCAACCGGCAGAGCACCCCCTCACAGCATGCCGCCGGGGCAGTGAAATGCGTAGAGCCGCCCCTGGAGAATACCCACTTCGTCAGACGCGTGTAATGGAAATTTCCAGAGGCAGGTATTAAATATGCAGGCAAGAATCAGTCTGGAGATAACGAGGTTAGTTCAATCAGGGAGGGTGAGTTCAAGTTGATGTACCTCCTGGAAGACCTCTGTGTACCCCTGTTGAGAATCTCTCTCTGTAGCCATAAGCCACAGAGTTTTTCGTATCTGGGGAAAGAAATCAGAGTGAGTTAATTAGAAGTAAGGACAGATAGTTAAGAATAAAGGATAACCGTGGTAGGCGGTCACTTGAGATAATGTGGCAATAAGGGTTAGATTGTTATGCAAAAGGAGTTTGAAGTGGGCCATTAATGGTTAAAAGGCAGAGGTGGTGTGTGTTTCAGATTGCTGCAGTGGGCCATGAAACCAGTATCCCTTTTAAATCCAGGGTGTTTAGTGTCTAGCAGTGTTATCAGTTCAAGGGTATGGCTACACTTACAGTTGTACAGCGCTGGGAGTTACACCTGTCTTCATACAGCTGTGTAGGGAAAGCGCTGCAGTGTGGCCACAGTTGCAGCATTTGCAGCGCTGTTGGGAGTGGTGCATTGTGGGCAGCTATCCCAGTGTTCAAGTGGCTGCAACGTGCTTTTCAAAAGAGGGGGGTGGGGGAGACAGAGAGAGTAGATTTTTGGAGCTGACACTGTTCTCAGCTCCCTGCCTTGCAAGTTCTAAGGACTGGAAGATACACAGTGCCTACCTTCAATCATTTTAAAAGTTTTGACCTTTCCCCCACCTGTCTCTTATTCACTAAATGCAAATTATGCACTCCTAAATAGTCTTTAGACCATATAAGCAGCTGCTCAACACTACCCCTCCCCTCTCTCCTCAAGCAAACAGCTGTGAACATTCCAAAGCAATTCCCCGGCCTCCGCTCGCTCGCTGGAGCAAAGAGCAGCTGTGTTTGTTTTTTAGCTAAGTAGCTACGGAGAGATCGGGGAGATCGGAGTTCAGCCATTCTTCTGGTTTGTTGTGGACAGGAATTCTGGGATACCTCCTAATACCCTGGAGGCCAATAACAGCGCTTTTGGTGGCTACACTTGATGACCAGCGCTGCATCACCAGTGCTGGAATCGCTACACCCCAAGCAAACCAGGTGTACAGCCAGCGCTGCAACCAGGGAGTTGCAGCGCTGGCCGTGCTTTGCAAGTGTGGACACAGAGTGAGTTGCAGCGCTGTAACCCCATCACCAGCACTGCAACTCTCCAGTGTAGCCATGCCCCAAGTTTCTAGGCTCACCTTTTGAAGGTGTTGTGCAGGTTTCGTTTGCAAACAACACTGCAAACATATTTTTTTTAAAAAAATATAGGTGCTTTCACTTCTTTTCTAAGTCAGGTAGGTTTTTTTAATCGGTATGGCCTTTTTTCCCAATTGTGTGATTGCACCTTTTTAGGCAGCTAGTAAAGGGAGGTTGTGGAATCTCTATTTCTGGAGATATTTAAGAGTAGATTAGATAAATGTCTATCAGGGATGGTCTAGACAGTATTTGGTCCTGCCATGAGGGCAGGAGACTCGATGACCTCTCGAGGTCCCTTCCAGTCCTAGAGTCTATGAATCTATGAATAAATGTTCTTAAACAGTTCCCAATTACATTCACATTATTATCTTTAGATTTTCTCCCAACTGATTTGACTCGTAATTGTCTTCAGCTTTGTGAAATTGACCATTTTAAAGCACCAAGTATATTATTATTAAGACAAACCTATGCTGTATGATTTAGTGATTGGCCTTATAATAGTGCATGGAGGCAGCCTTAACTCTAAACAGCTTTACAATGAGGTGATTAATCATTCTCCATCTTCGTGTTGTGTTAACATAGGATTTTGCATTTAATTTCCTTGTTTCTCTTTTCTTTTGTTTTAAAGAGAATCAAAATAATGAAGAGGAACATTTGCAAAAATATTTCACTGAGTACGTTTGACGTAATTTTTATGTTTGATATTCAACCAGCTGAACAGGCTTTTGCTCCAGCGGGGTGGGAAATCTTTTTCTTCTGTGCTGAATTCTGCTCTGCGCAGCACTCCTTGCACCAGCTTAAGAGATTCTGCAGCAGATTTGAACAAATTAAAAAGTGAACAATTAGCGTTTTTTATTTAATTGGATAGTAAATTGATTTTTTTACTCTTTTCCCCCCATCCCAAAACGCTAGTGTGCTCCAGAATTTTATATTTAAAATTCAAAACTGCTTGTAGAAATTTTGCAGAGAAGGGGGAAGAGAGAGAGAAAAGAGCTAAAAGTTTTGGCAGAGGAGACATTTGGGGCTTTTGGCTCCTTGGAAAAGGCATTTAGATTTTGGAAACCAGGCAGGTGGTTGAGATTTTGGCACAGAAAAGGGAATGAATCTTCTTCTTTTTACCTTTCATTTGTGAAACAGCACAGAGTTGATTTGAAACTTGTGAAAGAGACTTTGAACTCTTATTTTTTCCATTCCCGCAACTCTTGATAGCAATCTGTTGCCCAGTGCCCTACTGCTCCTGCAGCCAACAGTGGTAGGGTTAGTATGTTGACTTCGCTGGATGTGTTTGTGCTAAAACAATGATCAGTGAGAGAGAGAAAAAATATATAAAGATAACCTTGCCATTAGGATTCTGAGTTAATTATTCATTTATATGAATGGGGGCTGTTTACCTTTCTCAGAGCTATTATTTTAGGCTGGCTGCAAACTCAGGAAGACAACTATGTATTAGTTCATATTTATTTTGTGATATAGAAGATTTTCTGCATAACTAAAAGTGCTAGAAACATAAATGTAAAGTGAATGCTTGGATTCTGAAGCACAACTCTGTAGCAAGGGGTTGGTTCAGCAGCAAATTACATGACTCAAGATACATAACATCATATGTTTGCAAATTTAAAACTTGATTAGTATTGGAGTGTTTGAACGTAATGAGTGTTTATGGTTTGTGAAATTCTTCTAAAACATCTAAGAACCTTAGATTGTAATTCTTTCTTCTTATTTAAAGGTTAATGTGGAAAAATAACTTTAGTTCTTAACAAATGCACTAGAAAACTAAAATGTCTAGATAAGTCCCATGAAATGTGAGGGGAAAAAAGAAGAAAGGGAATTGAGACAAAATTTAGATATTCTTAATCTAGCGAAGTCGGCCTCCTCAGATCAAAAAATAGAGTAGCAGAGAGTGGTTTGGCATGAACCTTTGTTTCCCCTTACCTATTTTTAACTTCAGCTACTGTACCAACAGAAACTAATCATCATCCTGGAAACAATTAATCTTTTAATAACAAATGTTTGCATATTTTCCTTTCAAAATAATTTCTACTGTGACTTTTAAAATCAACCCTTTCCCACTTTGACTGTTTAAATAGGCAGGATTCGTCAAAAATTCCAAACTTTTCCTGAAATTTGTTACAAAATCATAAGGGGACAAATCTGCTCCTGGGTCCAGACCTATAACTCTCCATAACTTCAATGTGAGCTGCTTGCATGCATCTGAGAGCAGACGTTGGCCTTAAGACATTACTTCATAAACTTGCAACTAACCCTGCAGCTTGGCTTCTCTGAGGAAAATTTGGAAGGTTTAATCATTATTCTTGTGACAGTGCTGCTAGAAACTGAATGAATTATTAACTTGACACATTGCTTAACAAATAGATCTATTAAACATTTGAGAAGTAGTCCAGTCTTTTTGGACTGGAAGGAGTGTGTACAGCCTGTTTCTTCTGCATTACTCCCCTGGTCACAGATTTGGTCTGTATTACAGAGATAATGCCTTGAGACCACCTCAGATAATTGCAGCTTTATAGCACCTTTCATCCCCAAACGCTTGGTTATGTCTCCATTGCAGTTAACCCAGGGCCTTACTGGGTGTTGTTCCTAACCTGAATCCACACACAAACCTCTCACCCAAGTTTGGCATTGCTTTCAATTGGGGCTAACTCACTTGACTTCAGGCTATTCACAGAAGTTCGAGTGGTGCTTTCATTTGGGCTGGAAACGGGCCCACTTTGCAGTGAGGGTGCAGGCTAAATTACTCACGTGCTGATAGTCCTTCAGTACCATCCCACAATTCCTTCTGTGTGCCCAGGTGGATAGATGAGTTCTCCCACAATTCACTGAGAAAGAATTGTAGAGTGGCTCAGCTTACTGCAGCACAAAGAACCTTGGGATATACCCCCAGAAGCCTGTGCAGCACCAAAGAGGACAAGTGATTCAGGGCATTGCAGGGTGGCTGCTTACACTCAGGTGCCAATTACCCAGGCTAATCTTCAGTCAAGACATATTCTATGAAGACTGATTTCAGAGTGGTAGCCGTGTTAGTCTGCATCAGCAAAAACCATGAGGAGTCCTTGTGGCACTTTATGGACTCCTTGTTGTTTTTTTTCTATGAAGACTGTCCCTCATTTGGAAACTTGGTTGACCAGAGTTAGACACTTGAATCTGTATTTAGGCAAACAAGTAAGCGACCTGGTTTGCAGAGGTGCTGAGTATCTGCAACTTCTAAGTGCCTAACTAATCAACCAGACGTGAACATTTTGAGCTCTCTCCCATAATTTAGAAGTCACTGACTCAGTGTCTAGTAAAATCTCAGGTATGTTTTCAAAGCATTGCAGACAGTTCTAGCTATGTAATTTTCTGGTTGGAATGGGATTTAGTCATCTAAATCAGTGGTCCTCAACTGGAGGTAAGCGTACCTCTGAGGTATGCAGAGGTCTTCCAGGGGGTACGTCAATTCATCTAGATATTTGCCTAGTTTTACAACAGGCCACATAAAAAGCAGTAGTGAAGTCAGTACAAACTAAAATTTAATGCAGAAAAAATGAGAAAGTGAGCAATTTTTCACTAATAGTGTGCTGTGACACTTCTGTATTTTTTGTGTCTGATTTTGTAAGCAAGAAGTTTTTAATTGAGGTGAAACTTGGGATACTCAAGACAAATCAGACTCCTGAAAGGGGTATAGTAGTCTAGAAAAGTTGAGACCCACTGATCTAAACCGCTGCCTGATTCTTTGAGAGTATGCCCCCTATGGCAGGCTGTTAAAGGGGCAGGTACATCACCTGTTGTGGGATGCAGCAAACCTTTTCCAGTCCCTGCTGCTGCAGATATGGAAACTAATCTTTGACAAGCTGCCCATCTGTAGGTAATGTCTGCTTGGGGACTTGTGTTGGGGGTATAAGGAGAGCTTAGAGAATTCTTCTCTTCTCTTCTCTCCCCCACTCTTCTCCACGTTACAGATGCTACAAAACTGTTTGAAATGGTCAGGAAACTAAAAGTTAAGGAAGTGTTAGACCTTTGAGAAACAGAAACAGATTATCTGGATGAGGAGCAGGTAGTACAAAATGGAGGAGATGTAACAACTAATATAAGTAGCTATTTTATTTATTTTAATGTTTGTGAAAGATGCTGGATTGTGTACCCTGGAACTCTGGAGAAGTGAGAGAGAAGTGTGTGCTCTCATGGGCTTCTCCGTTGGTACTGCCAACTAGGCTATTGTGACTGGGATCCTAATGGGGAACCAGCTATGGTCATTCAATTAGGGTGAACTGCAAAGAATGGGGCAGACAATCCCCGAAAAGCTGGTGGATATTCCAATACTTAGATTTACCAAACCAGCACAAAACAGCTTCTTTATTACAGGTTTCAGAGTAGCAGCCGTGTTAGTCTGTATCCGCAAAAAGAACAGGAGTACTTGTGGCATCTTAGAGACTAACAAATTTATTTGAGCATAAGCTTTCGTGGGCTACAGCCCACTTCTTCGGATGCATAGAATGGAACATATATTGAGGAGATGTATATACACATACAGAGAGCATGAAAAGGTGGGAGTTGCCCTGCCAACTCTAAGAGGCCAATTAAGTAAAGGGAAAAAAAAAACTTTTGAAGTGATAATCAAGATAGCCCAGTACAGACAGTTTGATAAGAAGTGTGAGAATACTTATAAGGGGAGATAGATTCAATGTTTGTAATGGCTCAGGGTATGTCTACACTACAGGATTATTCCGATTTTACATAAACCGGTTTTGTAAAACAGATTGTATAAAGTCGAGTGCACGTGGCCACACTAAGCAAATTAATTCGGCGATGTGCGTCCATGGTCTGAGGCTAGTGTAGATTTCTGGAGCGTTGCACTGTGGGTAGCTATTCCATAGCTATCCCATAGTTCCCGCACTCTCCCCCGCCTCTTGGAATTCTGGGTTGAAATCCCAGTGCCCAATGGGGCAAAAATCATTGTCGCGGGTGGTTCTGGGTAAATGTCATCAGTCATTCCTTCCTCCGGGAAAGCAACAGCAGACAATCATTTCGTGCCCTTTTCCCCTGGATTGCCCTGGGAGACGCCATAGCATGGCAACCATGGAGCCCTTTCAGCTTTTTTTTACTGTCACCGTATATCTACTGGATGTTGCCAACAGATGCGGTACTGCAGTGCTACACAGCAGCATTCATTTTCCTTTGCATGATAGCAGAGACAGTTATCAGTCGTTCTGTACCGTCTGCTGTGCCATTGTAAATTGGCAATGAGATGACAGTTATCTGTCGTTCTGTACCGTCTGCTGCTGTCATGGGTGCCCCTGGCTGAGGTCGGCTGGGGGCGCAAAGACAAAAATGAGAATGACTCCCCGAGTTAATCCCTCCTTTATGGTATCTAAAAATAGAGTCAGTTCTGCCTAGAATATGGGGCAAGTGTACTAGAGAACCAGTGTACCAGACAACTAGAGAGCACAGCCGCTCCATGTCAGATCTTGCAGAAATGATGAGCTGCGTGCCATTCACGGAGGTTGGTTCCCTCCTCCCCCAACCTTCCTGGGCTACCGTGGCAGTGTCCCCCCCCCCATTTGTGTGATGAAGTAATAAAGAATGCAGGAATAAGAAACACTGACTTGTTAGTGAGATAAAATGAGGAGGAAGCAGCCTCCAGCTGCTATGATAGTCCAGGCAGGACATTAAGCGGTGTGGGGGAGAGGAGCTCAGCATCTTGCTGCTATGATCGTCCAGGCAGTACAGAATCTTTTCTTTACACATGAAAGAGAGGGGGCTGATGGAGCTCAGCCCCAAGTTGCTATGATGAGGACGGTTACCAGCCGTTCTGTACCATCTACTGGGAATGACCGGGAATCATTCCTATTTTTACCCAGGCGCCCCTGGCCGGCCTCACCTGAGGCCAGCCAGGAGCACTCACAGGCTCATGACGAGGATGGCTATCAGTCCTTCTGCACTGTACCGTCTGCCACCGGGGAGGGATGGAGAGAGGATGCTACTGTTTAATGCTGCAGCACCGTGTCTACCAGCAGCATGCAGTAGACATAGGGTGACATATAAAAAAGTCAAGAAACGATTTTTTCCCCTTTTCTATCACGGAGGGGGAGGGGGGCAAATTGACAAGATAGACCCTGAACCACCCCGGACAATGTGTTTGACCCTACAGGCATTGGGAGCTCAGCCAAGAATGCAAATGATTTTCGGAGACTGCGGGGACTGTGGGATAGCTGAAAGTCCTCGGTACCCCCTCCCTCTCTCCATGAGCATCCATTTGATTCTTTGGCTTTCCATTACGCATGTCACACAGCACTGTGCCGTGGACTCTGTATCATAGCCTGGAGATATTTTTAAAATGCTTTGGCATTTCGTCTTCTGTAACGGAGCTCTGATAGAACAGATTTGTCTCCCCATGTAGCAGTCAGATCCAGTATCTCCTGTACAGTCCATGCTGGAGCTCTTTTTGGATTTGGGACTGCATCGCCACCCGTGCTGATCAGAGCTCCACACTGGGCAAACAGGAAATGAAATTCAGAAGTTCGCGGGGCTTTTCCTGTCTACCTGGCCACTGCATCTGAGTTCAGATTGCTGTCCAGAGTGGTCACAGTAGAGCACTGTGGGATACTGCCCGGAGACCAATACCATTGATTTGCGGCCACACTAACCCTAATCCGATATGGTAATACCGATTTTAGTGCTACTCCTCTCGTTGGGGAGGAGTACAGAAACCGATTTAAAGAGCCCTTTATATCAATATAAATACACTGCTAAAATCGGTTTAAATGTGTAGTGTAGACCAGGCCCCAGTCTCTATTTAAACCTAAGGTGACTGTATCTCCAGTCTAGTTTGCATATCAATTCCAGCTCAGCAGTTTCTCGTTGTAGTCTGTTTTTGAAGCTTTTCTGTTGCAAAATTGCCAACCGCAGGTCTGTCATTGAATGACCAGAAAGGTTAAAGTGTTCTCCTACTGGTTTTTGAGTGTTATGATTCCTGATGTCAGACTTGTGTCCATTAATTCTTTTGTGTAGAGACTGTCCGGTTTGGCCAATGTACATGGCAAAGGGGCATTGCTGGCACATGATGGCATATATCACATTGGTAGATGTGCAGGTGAATGAACCCCTGATGGTATGGCTGATGTGATTAAATAGGGACTGGGAATGGCTGAGCCTTTACAAACATTGAATCCATCTCCCCTTGTAAGTATTCTCACACTTCTTATCAAACTGTCTGTACTGGGCTATCTTGATTATCACTTCAAATGTTGTTTTTTTTCCCCTTACTTAATTGGCCTCTTAGAGTTGGCAGGGCAACTCCCACCTTTTCATGCTCTCTGTATGTGTATATATCTCCTCAATATATGTTCTATTCCATGCATCCGAAGAAGTGGGCTGTAGCCCATGAAAGCTTATGCTCAAATAAATTTGTTAGTCTCTAAGGTGCCACAAGAACTCTTGTTCCTTTTTATTACCTTACTGGTTACTCAGAAGTCCAAACAACACAGTTCCGTTAAAGTGCTCCAGCCTCAGGCCTCCATCCAGGTACCCATGTCAAATATGATGAAAATTTCTGTAAATCTTATTTCTTCATATAAAAGAAAAGGTTCTTCCAATCCCAAAGGATCGGACACATTACCTCCCAGGTTAATCTGTATTTCAGATCTTACCCAAATACATGCTACAGCCAATTCTTATTAACTAAACTAAAATGTTTTAAAAAAACGAGAGAGAGTATGGTTAAACAATGTTTCTATGTATATTAATAAGTTCAATTCATTGAGATGCAGATTCATAGCAGAGCTGGTGAGCTTTGTAGTTGCAAAGAGTTTTTTCAGAAATAGTTCATAGGTTTTTAGTCCAATGTCCAGTATCACCTTCAGAGAGCACCAGCACAAGTGGGACCTCAGTCTTGCGACTCAAACTTCTCCTGATGAAGCTTAAGCAGATCTGAGATGACAGAATCAGGACTCAAGGATCTTTTATACAATTTCATGTCTTGTGACAAGTTGGGATTTCTTTGGGGGAACAAACGGTAATTAGGATGACTTTGAAGGGGGTACTTAGCTATACTGATTAACAAAAGGCCACTTGCTTGTTCCTCCACCATTCACAATACATGTCAAAGACAGATGAATACTTAGAGATCCCGTGTTTACAATTCATTTAAATGCTAGGCTGTTCCTTTGACCTCTGAATTATCAGAATACAGCATAGACAGGGACTGTTGATTATATTGTTGACCCTATTCATACATATGTAAAAACACAAACATCATCTCCCCATGTCTCTTGAGGGTTATTTATTTTGCAGGATGTTTAACCCTTTCCAACCATGTGTCACAGCTACCAGTTAGCGCTAGTATGCTCTGCTATTTATTATTGTAGGTGTTTGGGAACTGGACTGAAAATCCAGTCTTCATGTAGTCCACAGTCTAGCTAGCTGTAGAAAGTACAAGGGAGTTAGATAAATATTTGATTTGTGGGTTTTGGAGGGAATCCTTTTGATACATCTGATAAGTAAACCACAGAACAGATGTAGCTGGCCTGTCTGATATTCTCCAGTAGGTATAACTTCCCTTTTTTCAAATATCTATTGGAGGTCTTAGTGGAAATCACTTACCTTGAAATCTGTTTTTTCAGAGAACATCTTTGTGATGTGGAAAATCCTTTCCCAGCGCCCAGTTTCAAGTAAATCAGGTGCATGCCCACAGGGACAGAAACTTTCACTGCTGCCCTCAGGCCACTGCTAAATGGCACAGCTACTCGGCAGGTGGGCTTGCTCACTAAGCTTTAGCCCTAACCCTTCTATGGGAGAAAATTGGGCTGTATAGCTGTGAACCTGCCCAGCCTCAACCCCCCTGCGCACTGAGGTACCATATGTTGGTAGTTCCTGGTTATCCCGTGATTGACCCCCACATCCAGGGTTATCTCCTCTTCTGTCACTTCCAACTGAGGAGCTCCCAGCTTGTAGCAGAAATTGTTATTAGACCCTAAGTGCATCACTTTGTACTATTGAGTTTTATCCCATTTCTGTCACTCCAGTCTTCAAAATCATCCAGATCTTCCTGTTTAATATTCTGAGCCTCATGTGTTTTGATGATGCCTCCCAACTTGTACATCTGCAATGTGCCTGGATTTAAAAAAAATGAAAATAATATATAATTCCCCAATTCGCTGTCAGATTTTAGTTCAGATTAGGGCATGAACTACTTGACAGCAACCCTTTTAAGGTCAGTGTTGTATTACTTTACTTATTTTTTATTATAGTATTTACCCTGTCTCTTCCGACTTCAGACTTTTTATCCCATCTAGATAAACGAAAACAGTTGCAATTATTAGCCTTGCTCATTTGAGATGGCTGTTTCCAAGGGAAATCTAATACACACTTGTGTTTTGTTGATGTAACTGACTTTTCTAAACAAATTCTGCTTTCATGCTCCCAGGCAGCCCACTGACTTCACAGGCATTGGCACAGGCTATAAGTGAGGATAGAATCTGGCCCTACTAATGGTATGGCTACACTTGCAGCTATACAGCGCTGCTGCGGGAGTGGTCCTGCGGCAGCGCTTTGAAGTGCGAGTGTGGTCGTGGCGCCAGCGCTGGGAGAGAGCTCTCCCAGCGCTGCAGGTTCTCCACCTCCCTGTGGGGATTAGCTTACTGTGCTGGGGCACTGTTTACACTGGCACTTTACAACACTGTAACTTGCTGCGCTCGGGGTGTGTTTTTTCACACCCCTGAGCGAGAAAGTTGCAGCGCTATAAAGCGCCAGTGTAGCCAAGGCCTTAAGTTCTTAAAAACTTCTGGTAAACTTAGTACAAATTTTTCTCTCCACACACCCCCTTGTCTCTTTCTCATGTAATCCTTGGGGCACAATAAATGTAGGACTGTCATGATTTACACTGCTTTCTGTTCTCATGAACCATTGAATCAACTAAAGGGTTGAATCAGAATCTACTGCAAATAATTTTAGAGTATTGTCATGATCCATGAAGAATTATTTGCAAGGTTAACAAAAGCAAGAAAAAATCAGGCATTGCTTTGCAACTCCTGCAGTATGCATGCCAACTGCTAATGCCTCTAGCTCGCTGGGGTGAACCAAGACAGCTATAGGGCAGAGACAAAAGGGAACCCTGATTGAGAGATGAAAAGGAAGAGCAATGAATTAGTTTGGTTGCTTTCCAGTGTAACATTCTGAAAGTGGGAAGAAAAATGTCACTTCAGAAGGATGGGTTTTTAATGACTTTCATTATATTGGGAAATCAAAACAAATTATCTGGACTTGAAGTAAGTAGATTTCCCTCCCCCCCCCCAAGTGAAAATAGGTCTTCAGAGAGTGTGTGTGTGTGTGTGTGTGTGTGTGTGTGTGTGTAAAAAATACACACACACCCCCATAAGAATCGGTGGAGTTAACACTAGCATTAGTTGGGCAAGAGACATGTAGAAGATATGGGGCTGATCTTAATTGAATCCTCTTTCTCTTTTGCTTGCATGTGAAGAGAAATCATTCTTGTCCTCAGGGTTAAAATGCACTGGCAGCTGCTTGTATCCAGGACCAAATCTGGTCCATCGTCTGGTCATGGTTTCCAAAAACAAGTATCTGTGCCGCAAGGCTAGCGATATCTGAGTCTTTAAAATCATAACTCCAGTAGTGTGCTACTCTTCTTCTTCTTCTTTTTTTTTTTTAACACCATGCTCTTGGTACTATTATAATTATGTACAAATTCAATCAGAAATACTGTGATCAGATTTCTTAAAGCTTTAAATTTATGCAAATATTTTTTTCTGTTAAATGTAATCAGATGTGCGCTGCAGTATTGTACATGGAATGTCTATTCTATCTTTTTAAAATAAATCTTTAGCTTCAAAAGAATAGGTCAGTTTTATGCTAATACTAGCACTTGGAGCTCAATACTGTTCAGAAGGGGATTTTAACAAAAAAATAAATACAAAGCCCCACTTCCCACCTAGGACTTTCTAACTCTAAAATAAGCTGCAGTGTCATTGAAAGATCTTCCCTGATTGATCCCTTAGTATTGAAGCAATGTTATATGTATTTTTTATAACTCATACAGTAGAGCAAACTAGTTTCACAGAATTATAACTGTATGCAGAATTATTTTAAATGGGAGGGGAAAATAGTAGCTTGCTCACCTGCAAAAATCCCACTTACTGCTGTCCCGTACAGTGGAATCCCTTTCAACCAAATATTTCATCTGAAGGTAAATAAAAACCCAGTATCCCAAACTTAAGCAAAGAAACACATGAAGGAGGTAGAGGCCACCAGGCTCTGCTGCTGAAATTCTTAAACACAGGCTGCTGGTGACTCTTCCGTTTCTCCTCTTAAACGCCCAGTGGCACCTTATCTCTATGGAATGTAGTAGTGCTGTGTCTTTAACCCTAACTTTAACTCTGACTCTTCAAGATATTTTTGAAGAGTGTTAAGTATTGTGGCATGTTATTTATAATCAGATTACTACAGTACCAAGATCCTTCCCAGATTAAGATTAGCCCATTCTGTAAAGTCTTTTTGGGTGGTTTGAGTGGCAATGTGGTCATGTGGTTTCAGGGCCACCCAGAGGATTCAGGGGGCCTGGGGCAAAGCAATTTCGGGGGCCCCTTCTATAAAAAAAGAAAAGTTGCAATCCTATAGAATACTGTATTCTTATGGGGGCCCCTGCAGGACCCGGGGCCTGGGGCAAATTGCCCCACTTCCCCCCTCCTCTGGGCGGCCCTGAGTGGTTTGGGCAAGTGGCTGGATGGTCAGGAAACCTGGGTTGTGTTTCTGGCTCTGCCACTGACGTGCTGCTGTATGGGAAAAGCACTTCATTTTTCTGTGCATCAATTTCCTCTCCCACCCTTCAGTCCTGTCTGTTTAGATTAGAAATTCTTTGTAACTGGTAGTCCCTTCCCTAGTATGCCTGCACATTGCCTAGCCCAATTGGGGCCTTGTCTAGGCAGTTCTGTAATATAGAAAATAACATGCAGAAGTAGATAGTGGTTTATTTTTAAGTCACCTGTTCCTAGTTAAAGTTTCCAAATATGAAGTCTAATTTCTATACTGTAGCTTTGCATCTCTGTTCAGAGAGCAACACAGTCTAATGCTGTGCAACAGTACATTTACAATGGAAGACTACCCTTGTTGATATTTTTTGTAAGCAGAATTAAAAAAAAATATTTGTTTCATTTTCTTTTCTAGGGTCTGACAGAAGTTGAGCTTCCTCCTTGGAGCCGGGTGCAACGATCTGCCTGCAGAGGTAAAATTTGATAAATAAAGGAGTACCAGTATCTACCGGGAGAGGGGCTAATCTCCACCTCCTGTGTATCAGTGACAGGATTATATGCTTTCTAGTGGGGATGGGGGAAGGAGAAAGTGGCTCACTAGGTTTATTTAGCATGTAGTTAAATAGTTGTTATTTGGAACAATAACAGTATTTATAAAGTATCAGAGGGGTAGCCGTGTTAGTCTGGATCTGTAAAAGCAGCAAAGAGTCCTGTGGCACCTTATAGACTAACAGACGTATTGAAGCACGAGCATCCGACAAAGTGGCTATTCACCCACGAAAGCTTATGCTCCAATACGTCTGTTAGTCTATAAGGTGCCACAGGACTGTGCAGTATTTATAAACTTTCTCATTGCATCTGTTTGCTGGTAGATATTTGAAAAGATACTGTTATTGATAGGCTTTATTTTTTTCTTTAAATGTCATACTCTAGGGATCTTCTTTTTAAATGATTTTTATTTAGTATCTTTTCTACTCAGTTATTTTTTGTTTTTGAACAAACAATAGACAAAACTCCAACATCTGAGATTTTCTTAAAATGGAAACTAATGAAATCCTGTTTCCATGTCCTGCACATTCTCCTTAACAGACCCAGGGCTACTGCTGCAGAGGTTTTGCTCGAAGTTTGTACTAGAGAGGTTTTCAACGAGGGATGTGCACATGCTTCCTGCTTCCAAAATGCCTTAGCATCAGGAACAGCCAGAAAATAGTAAACACAAAAGTATTCATGGATCCCAGAGTGTTTCAGTTTCTTCACAATTTTTGCTGCACTCTGATAATCTGCAAATTCCAAGATTTCCTTAAACGTATAAAAAAAAAATCTTTCCATTAGGAAATATATAAAATAGGTTCTAACAGCAACTCTGCCTCACGGCACACTTGTATTAACTTGGGTTCCTTTTTTTCCTGCTTAAATAGATTTTATAACAAGCAATAGGTCCTAAAATATGTGGGATGTGGAGTGCAGCTGAGCTATTGTTGATTTTAGAACCATTATTTCTGCATTTTCTGAATCTTTGTGTAAAATTTGCATGGTCGGGTTTTTTGTGTTTTTATATAGTAAGTAAAATTGGCACTAAAAGCCAGGTAAATTCTCTGTTTTATTGATAGAATAGACAGACTAGGAGTCTCAATAACAAGAAGGGAGTTTCAGCTGCTTGCTACTCAGTTGTCCATAAGCAACAAGGCAAGCTAGAATGTTTGCATATGTTGCAGACTCATACAAATAAAAGTATTAGCTAAAATATCAGTCTCAAAGCAAAAACCAGTATAACTGCTCTTCCTGCCCACTCAGCTCCATATCTGTTGCTTTTAAACTTTGGAACGCCTGAAGTAATAATGGATCTTTAAAGCCCATTTATTTTCAAGTTTTCAGTTCAGATCTCTCAAGCTGTTCTGCAAAAACAACGAGGAGTCCGGTGGCACCTTAAAGACTAACAGATTTATTTGGGCATAAGCTTTCATGGGTAAAAACCCCACTTTCCTATGAAAACTTATGCCCAAATAAATCTGTTAGTCTTTAAGGGGCCTCAGGACTCCTTGTTGTTTTTGTGGATACAGACTAACACGGCTACCCCTCTCAAACTGTTCTGTTCTGTTAAAGCTGACAGCTTAACAGCTGTTGGCTTAAATACTGTTTCAGATCTAAACAGAATTAATTGTATGGTCTAAGCACAGTTCATAGATGAGATCATCTGCGTTACCCACAACCTATAATTGTAAACAGTTCATGGCAGGCTAGCCTACTAGTTGAATTGCTTCAGTTATAGCATGTTACAGTCAGTGCTGAGAGTTCTAGCCAAAAAAAAAAGTGTTTGAAGAAACTCCCATTGCAGCTGTCTGCAGTGCACTCACTGCCTGTGGGCTACGGAGAAACAGGGCATTGGTGGCTGCAAGCTGCAACTCCATTTATCTACATGATTTTAAATGTCTTTATTTGCTAAATGTATTTGGTACCCTAAAATCACTTCATAATGATTTCAACTAGCCCTTTAATTAACAGCCATGTTTATAAGGAGGTATATATAACAGAAGTAGTTACAGGGGGTAACCTAGGGTCAGACACTTGTGAATGGGAACAGACGGAAATTTCAATTAGCTTAGGGGGCCTCAAGATTCTAAGGAAATGATGCTTTAAGATGAGGGGCTAAAATCTTTGGGATAAGAACTTCTTTGCCTTAGAATTAAGGGCCTCAAGTTAAAGAACTTGTTTCCAGTGAACTAAAGATCTTGTAATGAAACTAAAGCCTCTCTTAAGTAGAGGAATGTTCCTATCTGTATATAATTCTACATAGTGATTCTTGTCTCTTATTCTAAAACTGGTTACTTGGGATTTATAATGGAGCACTGTGAGAGACACTTGCAGCTCACTGTGCTCCCTAACATGATGAAGATATATGTCCCAGGATTATTTTTCCTAAAAGCAGTGTTGGAATATAGATATGGTTTTTCTGGGGTCGTAGAAACAAATATCATACACTGAGGATTTGGGGAGGTAGGGAATCAAACTTTTTGAAGAGTCTGATTTTTTTAAGGACTTATCTACGTGGGAACATTTTACTGGTATAATTATACCAATATAGTTAAATTGCTCTAGTTTTCCTGGTATGACTCCCTGTGTGGACACTCTTATTTTGGTATAAGAGTGGGTTTTTTAGCTTAAACCCCTTCCAACGTGACATATGATAAACCAAAAAAAAAAAAAATCAAAAAAAATCCACCAGTCGTACAAGTGAATAAAAATGCCTACACAGTGGTATATCAGTTTAAATGCACACCTTAGGTTATTACAGGATAGCTTTCCCATGTAGCTTTCCCAAGCTCTTAAATGCTTGCCCAGATCCCGCTGATGCATGACAACCTGTTGGAGTGCAGTGGGTCTGCCAAGTTACTGTGCTGTGATACTTCTATTTCTGTTACTGTAAAGATAAATTTATTTGTGAAGAGCTTTGACGTAAATTGGGCAAGGTAGATCTGTGAACCATTCAAACTCAATTAAAATTAGTTGTTTTCCTTTTTCACTCGACACATGAATCTTCATCTGCAGCATGGTCATATCTAAAGCTAGTTAGTGCTGGCCTGCTTCTCAGAGGTTCCAATCACACACTAGTCTGAAGTTTGTTCATGGCTCAGGTAGAGGGGGAGATAGAGCCTCTAAACTGAGAGACGGACCTGACTTTTTTTAATTGAAGTAGAATATCTTCAAAGTTGCTGTTGCTGCATCCTCTACAAGACTAACGGGTTTCCTCAGGCTTCTTTTCTGGCTGAGGGGAGTGGGGGAATGACGGATTGGGGCTTTGTTTTGGGTGAAGGAACTGGAGCTCATTTGGGTTGGGGGAAGGTTTTGCAGGAGACCTTATTTTCTGTTTTTAATTGTTGATATGATTTTCACTCTGCAAAGCATCTGGAAAATGCTGATGGGGCTAATAGAAGTAAATCTGAACAAATAAAATGCACAAGTGGAATTCACTTGAGCAAATCCCATTGGATGGAATAGGAACTGCACTTGCAGCGTGCATTGTCAGATGAGACATCTGTCAATGTGATTATGATGTGCTTTCTACTATTTACCGTGACTGAAATGGCCAAACTCTGTTTTAAGGCTTGGAATTCTGGGAATGTACAAGTTTCAGGTTTCACTGGTGTCATACTGTAAATTATTGGGACAGATCCAGTCCTGATCTAAGCTCACCGAAGCTAGCAGACTTATAGAAAGAGGGAATTTAGCCCCTTGTTTTATTCTCTGTCTGTCTACAGTGAAATGTCACTATAGACACGTAGCATGGTTATTAAAGCAGTATTAATTCAGGCAGCTGACTTTTTCCTGGGGCCTGGAGAAATTAGCACTTAAAGTGGTATTTTCATTTCTTGCTGCTTTGTTCGTTCGCTTGCATGACCTGTTGCAGGGCTGCGTAGGTCTGCACTCGGCCACACTCAGTGCTTCCTGTAAATTGGTCAGCAAGAGGAAACTGCTTGCAGCACTGCAGAGCCTGCTCAGCAGGGTGCTGCGTCTGGACTAGAGAACTAACACCAGCAAGGGCAGCGCAGTGTTAGGGATGTATATCTCGTTGCTCTTGTTTGCATGCACCTGAGGTAGAGGAAGAATGGGTTTTGAGACAGGTAGAGAGTGAGGAACTCAGAAGAATCAGGGAAGGATCTGATTAGATATCTCACTTAGATAACTATCACCACATCAGACTCCAAACCAAATTCCACATTTCTGCTGCCATGAAATTCAGATGCCACTTGGTGTGTGATAATCTGTATGTGGTCTAATGCCCTGATTGAAATCTTGAAGTACTAAAGGGGTAAAATTTTAGTTAATTTAGTGAAATTCTCCCCTGTGCAGAGCCAGCATGAAGCCTATGAGCCCCTGGAGTCCTACAGTGAAAGACTGAGTCTTAGTAGTGTGTAGATCAGGGGTCCCCAATGCGGTGCCCACGGGCACCATGGCACCCACCAGAGTATCCATGTGCACCCGCCTACTGGCTGCCGGACAAGCAGACACCAAAATTCCGCTGAGAAGTGGCAACGTCAAGAAGCGCTACCCCCGAAATCCTGCTGATGACACTCCTTCACGGCGGCATTTCGGTGGCTGCTTGTCCGGCGGCCACGGTCCTCGGCGGCTAGTCATCCAGCGCCCGCCCCACAGAAAAGGTTGGGGACCATTGGTGTAGACCTTGTGCTGGCCTTCTTTGTGGGGGTGAATTTCACTCTTTGTGCAGAAGGATGTATGTAAAAGTAGTCCCCGTCTGTTTCCCTGGGGTACTGCTACATTCGTAAACTTGCCAAGTTTGAATTTTTCCTTGTTAATTTATTTCAGGAAGGTTTCAGAGTGGTGGCCATGTTGGTCTGTATCAGCAAAAAGAACGAGGAATACTTGTGGCACCTTACTGACAGATTTATTTGGGCATAAGCTTTCGTGGGCTAAAATCAACTTTTATTAGCCTTCCCATTTATGGTTCTAAAAGGCACAATGATTCTGATCATTCTTGTGCTGGGAAATGACACACGTTCAAACTGCATCTTCTCCTCCAGAATCAGGAACTGTGTAAGCATTCTTATCTAGTTCCTCACGCTAACCCCAACGCCTTCTGCAGGAAACCGTTTTGTTTTTGACTGCACATTCTCCCCTTTGAGTAGCTCCACAGAATTGAAAATCACCCAGAAAAATCCAAAGGGGATCTTGGAATTTGAAATGAGAAGTCCTTTTGCAATACGTGTCTGTCTGCCTTGAATATGGAAGGAGGCTGGTGGGGAATTCAAAGAGAGAAATAATGTGGACCAAGTAGTTGCTAAAGGAATATGTTCTGGATAAATGAATGGGGATTGAGGTGGGAATGTGGATACTGGAGACCAGCATGTTGTAGTAGCAAAGGCAGGAGTAAACTGAGATAGGCTCACACACTTGCCCCTAAGAGGAGAAAATGAAGGGACTTAAAAAAAAATTGTAGAGCAGTGATTTTCAACCTTTTTTTCTGGCAACCTAGTTGAAGAAAATTGTTGATGCCCACGACCCAACGGAGCTGGGGATGAGGGGTTTGGGATGTGGGAATGGCTCAGGGCTAGGGCAGGGGTTTGGGATGGGGGCAGGGCTCTGGGATGGGGCTAGGGATGAGGTGTTTGCGGTGCAGGAGGGGGCTCTGGGTTGGGGGAGGCTCAGTGCTGGGAGAGGGGATTGGGGCATGGGCTTACCTCTGGTGGCTCCCGGTCAGCGACGCAGCCTGGGTGCCAAAAGCAGGCTTCCCAGCTGTCCTGGCACTGCGGACCACACTGCACCCCGGGAGCGGCCAACAGCAGGTCCGGCTCCTAGGCAGAGGCACGCAAGAGTTTGAGAGCCACAAGACACGCACAACCTGCCTGGTGGGATGACACCTGTCAGGACATCTGCCCGACTGCCCCCTCATCTCCTCTCCACCTACTGGGCTAAAGCTGTTAGACCCCCCTCCCTTCAGGGCAGAAGTCCCTAGTCCCGTCATCCCACTGCAAGGCAAAAGCCCCTAGTCCCACCACCCTGCTGCAGGTCAGAAGCCTTGAGGGCCAGACTTGTAGGTGGAGAATGAGGGGGTGTGTGCACATGGGGGTTCCGGGAGCCACACTTTAACTGTAAAGGAACTGAATGTGGCTCACAAGCCAGTTTGGCCACACTTGCTATAGTGTATCCTCCTAGTCAGCAAAAAGAAGCATCAAATTTAGTGTAAAGACTATATTTTGTTGCAAATCAAATGTTTTAATGATTACTCTTTAGAAAAATAACTAAAATGTACAAATGAAATACATGATTAAAACTGATAGTTTAAATCAAGGTTTCCTACTAGCTGATTTAAATCATAATTTAAATTGGTGATTTTAAATAATCCACCCTGCTTATATCCGCTCTGATTTGGATGTTGGAGAGACATGGAGATTCTGTCCTTAGCTTTATCATACTGTTGTTTGAAAGAGGTTTAAACTGGGATCTACCTTGTATTGTATGTAGAGTAATATGGTGCAGTATAGTGGTTAGAGAAAGTGATTACTACTCAGGAACTGCAGAGCTTTAGTCTTGTCTATGTCACTGACTCCCGATGTAGCTTTGAGCAAATAACCTCTGTGCCTCAGGAACCTGATCTGTAAAATAGGGTTACTTACTGTGACAGTCTGTACCCTTATGTACTCCCCTTTTAAAAGACTATAACTTTTGTACAAAGTACGCCTTGTGAGGTGGTATATGAAAATTCATAATTTGCTGATCATTATTTTACTTAGTAAAGTATGTGTGGCAACATCGTGTGTAAAGTTATAGGATTCATCTGTATGTTATTACTAGACATGTTCCAAGTATGGGAGGAGCAGCCACAAACCAGTTCCCCAGAGACAAAAGGCTAGCAGTACCTCAGGTAGGTGTCAGCAAAATCAAATGGACCATCACCTGTTTAAGTGGCCATTCTTTGGCAGGAAAGAGGATGTGAGTAAAAATCTACATCTTGGCAAAGAAACAGCTGCAGGTTCCCGACCACACAGACTTTCTGTCTCCTGAACCTCAGCTGGAGATGACTCTCAATTAAAAGAAAGCTATAAGATGAGAGAGAGGGCACCCCAAATCATTCCTCCCTTTCTCTTTACCCACGGCATCCACAACATCTGAAGAACAAAGGAAACAGCTTTGGAGTTGGGGAGAGATCCTGACTAAAAGGAATTCAGTCAGTAAGACTGCTGTAACATGTAGTGAGAGAGAACTTTGCTTTAAATTCACTTAGCTTGTTAAATTAGGTATTAGTTGCATTTTATTTTCTTGTAACCAATTCTGACTTTTATGCCTCATTACCTGTTATCACTTAAAATTAGGGCTGTCAAGCAATTAAAAAATATTAATTGATTAACCATGCGATTAAAAATGTAATAGTGATTAATTGCACTGTTAAACAATAGAATACCATTTATTTAAATATTTTTGGATGTTTTCTACATTTTCAAATATATTGATTTAATTACAACACAGAATCCAAAGTGTAAAGTGCTCACTTTATATTTATTTTTTATTACAAGTATTTGCACTGTAAAAAAAAAATTAAAAAAAAATCGTAGTTTTCAGTTCACCTAATACACGTATTGTAGTGCAATCTCTTTATCATGAAAGTTGAATTTACAAATTTAGAATGAAGTACAAAAAAAATTGAACAATGTAAACTTTTAGTCTATAAGTCCACTCAGTCCTACTTCTTGTTCAGCCAATCACTCAAACAAGTTCGTTTACATTTGCAAGAGATAATGCTGCCCTTTGTTTACAGTGTCACCTGAAAGTGAGAACAGGTGTTCTCATGACACTGTAGTCGCTGGCGTCCCAAGATATTTATGTGCCAGATTCATATGTCCCTTCATGCTTCAACCACCATTCCAGGGGACATACTGATGGGTTCTGCTCAATAACAATCCAAAGCAGTGTGGACCCACACATACTTATTTTCATTATCTGAGTCAGATGCCACCAGCAGAAGGTCAATTTTTCTTTTTTTGCTGGTTCAGGTTCTGTAGTTTCCACATCCGAGTGTTGCTTTTTTAAGACTTCTGAAAGCATGCTATGCACCATGTCCCTCTCAGATTTTGGGAGGCACTTCAGATTCTTAAACCTTGGGTCAAGTGTTGTAGCTATTTTTAGAAATCTCGCATTGATACCTTCTTTGTGTTTTGTCAGATCTGCAGTGAAAGTGTTCTTAAAATGAACAACATGCTGGGTCATCATCCGAGACGCTATAAAATGAAATATATGGCAGAATGCGAGTAAAACAGAGCAGGGGACATACAATTCTCCCCCAAGGAGTTCAGTCACAAATTTAATTAACACGTTATTTAATAAGCGTCATCAGCATGGAAGCATGTCTTCTGGAATGGTGGCCGAAGTATGAAGGGGCATATGAATGTTCAGCATATCTGGCATGTAACTACCTTGCAATGTCAGCTGCAAAAGTGTCATGCAAATGCCTGTTCTCGCTTGCTGATGAATAAGAAGAGGGCAGCATTTTCTCCTGTACATGTAAACAAACTTGTTTGTCTTGGAGATTGGCTGAACAAGTAGGACTGAGTGGACTTGTAGGCTCTGAAGTTTTACATTGTTTTGTTTTTGAGTGCTGTTGTTTTTTGTACATAATTCTACATTTGTAAATTGTACTTTCATGACAAAGAGATGGCACTATAGTACTTGTATGAGGTGAATTGAAAAATACTATTTCTTTTGTTTATCATTTTTACAGTGTAAATATTTGTAATAAACATATACTTTGATTTCAGTTACAATGCAGAATACAATATACATAAAATGTAGAAAAATATCCAAAATATTATCTAATAAATTTCAATTGCTATTCTATTGTTTAACTGTGCGATTAAAACTGATTAATTGTGATTGTTGTGAGTTAATTGTGAGAGTTAACTGCCATTGATCGACAGCCCTACTTAAAATCTATCTTTTTAGATAAAGCAGTAAAACAAGTTTATTAACTACAAATCAGTATATTTGGATTCAGGTGCTTGGGAAACTCCATTTGGGATAACAGGATTTGTGCATAATTATTTTCTGTTAATAAAATGAAGGGCTTTATGTGAGCTTGTATTGTCCAGAAGAGACCTGGGCAGTACAAGATGTACATTTCTGGGGTAGAGTCTGGGTAATTTGCTCATGTCTCTCTACAGTGTAATTCATAAGTGGCTGGCTATAGCACTCATATAATATAAATGGGGGTAACTTACTTGCTGGAGGTTGTATGTGAGCAGACCAGGAGTGGTAACTCTCACAGTGAAGCAGTGTAAAAGGCACCCCAGGTTGTAGAACTGAGGGGACGCAGCTGTTCATCTGTCCAGACTGTACCCTGGATAATGTCACACTTACCTACTTCCCACTCTTAAGTTCTCTCTAAGCTGTGCAGCCATGTGGTCGCGCAGCTGTCTATTAAGCCTCGTGCAGGGGCTCAGGTCTGCGGTGGGGAGAGGCGCCCCTTCCCGCTGGCCCTAGCACAGACCTGTTGCAGCAGGGAGAGGCACCCCTCCCCACCTGCCAAAGTGTAGACCTGCAGTGGTGGGGAAATGCACCCCTGTCCGCCAGCCCCAGCGGGGACTTGCCCCAGACTTGCTGTGGCCAGGGGAGAGGGGCCCGTCCCTGGGGCTGGCCCCACCGGAGCTACCAAAGTCGGGGAGAAGCACCTATCTCCCAGCCCCGAGCTGCTGCGGTGAGAGGACTTGGAGGGGAGTCCTCTCTCCCCACCGCAGACCTGGGGCAGCCTGTACCCAACCCTCTGCCCCAGCCCTGAGCCCCCACCCCTTGCACCCCAACCCTCTGCCCCAGCCCTGAGCTCCCTCCCGCACTCCAAACCCCTCATCCCTGTCCCCACCCCAGAGCCTGCACCCCCACCCTTATGCCTAAACCCTGAGCCCCCTCCCACACCCCAATCCCCTTGTCCCCAGACCCACACCCCCACCCAGAGCCCTCATCCCCCCACTCCCCAACCCTCTGCCCCACCCTTGAGCCCCCTCCCACACCCCACAATCTGAACCCCTCGGCACCACCCCCACCACACAAATTTTATGTTCACCAACATGAAGGTGATGTGTCACACATCACCTCCATATTGGTGCACATAACAAAAGTCATTCCACACATGGACATAAAAAATTAGAGAGAACAGTGCTCCCACTGTGAGGTTTTGTTAACCTTTGTGATTAAGTGTAGAGACATGAATATCTCACCTTCAGGGCTCTGCCCCAGTGGTACTCAACCTTAGGATTGCGTAAAGGTGTCTGATACTTTCAGCCACCCTTGCCTATTCCTTATTACTAAGTGAGGGGAGGGGTCCAGGCAAGGTGCAAGAAGGACTTCAGGTGGTATCCAGGTATGGAAAAGGTTGAGAACTGCTTTCCTACCCAACACCACCCCTATCTGTATCTCAACCTAGATTATTTCCTCCTTTTCCTACAGCCTTAGTTCTCCTTAGGCCATGCAGCTAACCATACTGTTGTAGCCTTTTCCTTTTTCCAGATCATTCCTTGTGCTTGGAACCTCTCCCCTCCCCTTTTGGGACACGGACTCATATGTTCTTAAAACACACATCTTCCTTGAAACCCGTTGGTTCTGATCCACCAAAACAAGTGAAGTATGCAGTACACAGCATATCCCTCTTTTAAAAAACTTCTTGTCCCCACCACAATGAACCGTGCTAGTCAGCTATTGTATTATGTGGCTTAAGTGTGCTTGCTGTCCTGTGGTGTTGCTTAATTCAGCCTGGTTAATTCCCACTGACATCAGTGGGGCATGTGAATTTTTTGCATTTTTATAATTTAAGACCCGCAGTTGAAGGGGCTATAATAGTATAAAATAGTGGTATTTTATATATCATCATCATGATCTGATGGCCCTTAAATTATAGAATTTTGCTTTTACATTATAAGCTCCTTGGGGAAGGGTTTTGTCTTCCTCTATGCTTTGTATACGGTGAAGCATGCTGGCAGTATTTAAGATACTCTTATTATCATAGCGGGTGAACTTCCTGCATCAGTTTTGTGAGTATTTAACAAGGCGGCTGTCTGTAGTTCCTTTGGTTGAAAGAAGAGGGTCCACCTCACGTTGCTTTGGGGAACATTAGAGATAAATATTTAATCCGTTCCGCCGTTATAAACCACCAACATCTGAAACATTTGCTTCTGTTCATAAGCGCTAAGCAATCCTTCTGAACCAGGCTTCCACTAGAGTATAAACTCAAGCATACAATCACCCCCGCACCCTAAACCTTCCTCTTTTTAATCCTCCATTTTCCCATTTAAAAAAGTACCTAACCAGCTGTAATGGAAAATTCTCTCCCTTTTTGGCTAGCTGTCTGCCACAGGTTGAGATTTTTTGTAAGTTTCATTTTACTGCCTCTCTGGCGAATCAGGAAATCTGTGATGGAGATAATGCTGCCCAATGACCCCTGGAAACAGGAAGCAGCACACACGGAGACCTACACAGCCAACAAAAAAGGAAGCAACTCATTGCTGAGGCATCCCATTTGACCATACTGCACTACGTGGAAGAGTCGGGCAGGGTGTTTTTCCTCCTTTTTTTTTTTTTTTTTTTTTTGGTTAAATTTAATATGAAAACTGAAGCTGCAGCAGCAACTGTCACAAAGATATTTAATCAATAGGTGCACACTAGGGGGAGATATGCTGACTTCCTTACCTGAGGCAGATTATAAATGGCTAATGGCTTCATCTGTACAAAGGAAACGCTCGTTCGGTGCTACGTTCAGTAAGAAAGCTGTGTGTCAGTCAGATCTTGTCATCAGGTTAGTATGAGTTTGTGGTTTGTTAATGCTCTTTTCCTCTTACCTACATAAAGAGTAAACTAATAAGATATTACATTCTGAAAAGAATTCTCTTTTGTTCTTGACTCTATGTGGATTAAGAATGAATCAGTCTTCATTAAAAAAAAAAAAAAAGCAGGGGTCAGGGGGAATGGGGAAGGAAAGCACTTTTATTAAATTAAAAGCCAGTCAAGACACTATGGGCACATTAAGCTTGTTCATAATTGAATGCTTTGCAGTGGGATTCAGTCCCCAGTCTCTCTCTTCCCATAATACTGACTGGACTTCCACAGCGTTGACAGTATTGGTAATTATACTTTTTGACAGAACTGTTGTTGAAAATGGAGGCAGGAAAAGGATTAACTTGAGAAAATTAAATTATGTTGCGTATCAGATTTTTATTAGAAGTTTCAGTCTGAAATGGATTTATCTAGTGGAAGAGCACCTGAGGTCTCTGCAAGGTTAGAAAATCCAGTTTTAGGAACAGAAAGTAAATGTGTGGCTAGGTTAAGCTGAAATGGTAGAGTTTTGTTCTGACATGCTGAGAATATGCTGTATTTTTTTCTTTTCTCAGTAACAGTGCTCTTTTTAGCCTGGCTGTGTGTATAGTGTTGTCTCACTCTTGACTAGGCCACCTGTGAAAGATGGAAATCTCAATTGTCTTTCCCTCTACCTTTATTTACTGCAGTATTCCTTTTGTTCTATTATTTGTACATTCAAAAGCTTCCTAGCTGAGATCTCACTTTTCATGGGTGTATTGTCAAGATGGGACTTAGATGAAATGCTACAGTACATGCGATATTATGGCACTTCTTAAAATTCTCAAACATAGTGTCTGCTGAGACACTTCTGAGAAACTGAACTCCGATTTAATGTTTTCTGCTGTAAATTTGGGAGGCCATTTTTCATTTGCTGACCAAATTGATCCCCAGTGTTTAACAACACAGGGTGTAAATAGTATGACAGAAAGCTAAAACATCTGATATAACCTTTGGTTGGTGAAAGCTCAGAGATAAAAGTAACATGGTTTTTAGGCCTGAATCCTGCAACCCACCACTCAAAGTGGCACCAGACCCTACCATAACAACAGATGCAAAACCTGTAAACATATCTTCACTGCTACTATGATTGATTAACCCCTCTCCCCCAACACACCCTTCAAGATCCATCAGTCCAGGGTATACCTCTCACTGTGTATAGTGTGCCCATCCCGTGCACTAAATGCCCCAATGACAATGAGGTGAGTGAAACCAGACAATCTTGAATGAACTCGCAAAGAAAAATGATAAAAGACAAAACAACCCTATCACCCATGGGTGAACGCTTTTTTATAAAATCACTCCATGTCTGACCTTTCCATAAAAGAAACCTGCACAACACCATCAAAAATGTGCCTGGGAACATAAATACATAATTTGGTAGACACTAAAAATAACTGGATTTATGGCTTATTACATTAATCTGTGATGTGTTAACACCCCTTTTGGCCGGTGACCTGAGAGGTGTTAACGGGCCACTTTAACTGGAATGGCCACTTAGCACGTATTCTACCTACGTATGCTAAACAATCTGTTCCATCTTGTATTTAGCTGTGATACTCTGAGTACTTTCCCCAAGCCTAAAGAAGATCTCTGTGTAACTTGAATAGGGTGACCAGATGGCAAGTGTAACAAATTGGGATGGGGGTGAGGGGTTATAGGAGCCTATATAAGAAAAAGACCCAAAAATCAGGACTGTCCCTATGAAATTGGGACATCTGGTCACCCTAAGCTTGAAAGCTTGTGTCTCTCTTCAACAGAAGATTTACCTCAGTCACCGTGTCTCTCATGTGTGCTGTTATGGCTTTCAGAAGTGTTGGCACAAACACACTGTAGCAATACTTTTTTGTCCAAATAACTTCTCAAGTAATCCATCACAGCAACTGCAGCTATGTTCAAATTACCTGTGATAGAGACTCAGACTAACCTAACCCATTAACAATCTATCTAGAACCTGTCGTGGAAAACGATCCCTCACTCTTACAGACCTTGGGAGGCAGGCTGTCCTTGTTTACAGACAGCTCCCCAACCTGAAGCAAATACTTATCAGCAACTACACACCACACAACAGAAACACTAACCCAGGAACCAATCCCTGGAACAAACCCCGTTGCTTACTCTGTCCCTATATCTACTCTAGCAACACCATCAGAGGACCCAACCACATGAGCTATGCCATCAGGGGCTCATTCACCTGCACATCCACTAATGTGATATATGCCATCATGCGCCAGCAATGCTCCTCTGCCATGTACATTGGCCAAACCGGACAGTCTCTACATAAAAAAATAAATGGACACAAATCAGACATCAGGAATGGTAACATACAAAAGCCAGTAGGAGAACACTTTACTCTCCCTGGACATTCAGTAACTGATTTAAAAGTAGCCATACTTCAACCAAAAAAACGTAAAAAACAGACTTCAAAGAGAAACTGCAGAGCTACAATAAATTTGCAAATTTAACAACATTAATTTGGGCTTGAATAGGGACTGGGAGTGGCTGGCTCACTACAAAAGCAATATTCCCTGTCTTGGTATTGACACCTCATCATCAGTTATTGGGAGTGGACCACGTCCACCCTGACTGAATTGGCCTTGTTAACACTGGTTCTCCACTTGTAAGGTAACTCTCTTCTCTTCATGTGTCAATATATTTATGCCTGCGTCTGTAATTTTAACTCCATGCATCTGAAGAAGTGTTTTTTTTTCCCACGAAAGCTTATACCTAGATAAATTTGTTAGTCTTTAAAGGTGCCACTGGACTCCTTATTGTTTTTGTGGATACAGACTAACACGGCTACCCCTCTGATACATTAATACTCAGTTCATTTACTAAAACATTGCAAACTCTATTTCTAATTGGTGTCTTGCAAAAAAGGAAACCCTCCGCATGTGTTAAGTACTTGCTCTAAGTAGAGTATGAATAGGCTTTGTGGTATGCTGGAGAGTAATGTGACCACACTGTGCTGTGTTTCAAAGAAAACTCTTCAGTATTGAAGGCAGTCCTATAAATTACTGTTCCTGTGTTCTTCCCCAGCATACTATAGAGCGCACAGTCTTCCTAGCTGAAATGGGATTGTCCTGGAAAGTCCCTGAGGAACCAGGTAGGACAGGGAAAAGGCCCTTCCTGGTCTGCTTTGATTGTCTTTGGATCAGTCTCAGTACTACTTCAGTTGAGGGAGGGGGTGTGTTCAGTGGCCACTCTGTTTTCATTTTCTGGGGGGAGGGGAGCAGGGTGGGTTGTTTTCTTGGCTTGGTGAGAGTGACGAAAATTAGGCAAAAAAATTCATCTGTTTCTTAAAAACAAACACTTGTTGCTGTTACAAGGAACTCTCAGAATGAGCTGGGGAAAATTCTCTGAGTAGCCTCAGCAAGAGGCCCCATTCTTATTCTGGTTATACTTGGTGTACAGCTGAAGTAGTTCCATTGACTTTATTGGACTTTGTCCTTACACCACTGTAACGTAAGCTGCAGTGTGTACCTGGCCTCCATTGTTGTAAGTGATGTCTATTGGGTGCAAATAAGCCACCTTCCTGAGCAACGTAAGTTACACCAATCTAAGCGCTGGTGTGGACAGCGCTATATTGGTGAGAGAGCTTCTCCCGCCGACACAGCTACCGCCACTCACGGGGGCTGGAGTAATTAAGTTGATGGGAGAACTGTCTCCTGTCAGCTTAGAGCATCTGCACTAGCAGTGCACCTAAGGTGACCAGATAGCAAGTGTAAAAAATTGGGATGGGGGTGGGGGGTAATAGGAGCCTATATAAGAAAAAGACCCAGAAATCGGGACTGTCCCTATAAAATTGGAACATCTGATCACCCTAAGCGCACCTCAGATCAGAACCTGGCTCAGAGTTTCTTGTCTTGGCCTGCTGTCTCAGGTATTTAGATGTGTAACCATAATCTAAAAAATGAGGTGGCATTCCCTGTCTATTAGTGATCTGAGAGCTTAATGTGCTCAGATTATAAATCATACAATGACTTACTGCAATAACTGCCAACTCCAGCTGGGATTTGAAAATCAATCTGTTCTTTATCTCTTCTGTATCTGCAGTAATAAAGATCCTGCAATCAATTTTTCTGACAGTGTGTCCATGAAATCTGATGCAGAATAGAATGTAGTGCTCTCTTCTTCGTAAATATTTTTGGCTCAGTGGTATTATCAAGAGTAGTATTAGAAAAATGTGGTTTTCCCCCTCCCCCCAATAAAGTAAGCAGGTGTGATCTGAAGATATATGTGGGGCTTTAAATTGGTCAGTTACATTGGTGAGACTTCATTAAAGTCAGTGAGTTTATCCAGTTACATTAGTGTAACAGAGAACAGACACTGTCCTGTTAAATAGAAAGATTCCATTTTTACTTAATCTTTTTTTTAACATAAATAACCAAATCTCAAGAAATTTCATCAGTTTGACTTCAGATGATTTCAATGTATATTTTGACCGACGCGTTTGTCATTTTTTTAAAAAAAAAAAAGTCAGTTCCGGATTTCGCCTTCACACCCTTCATTTTAAGGAAATCACTCCCATGATGACACTAGAGTGTTGCAACATTTGGGTTTCTACAGCCAACTGAAAAATGAGCTCACTTTCCCTCATGCCTGTTTTTCAGCTTCTGTGGTATGGACAAAAACATTGGACACAGTTTTTTGATTTCAATTTGCAGGAATAACTTCTGTGCATAGTGCATCTCTGGCTCATTAGATCTCAAAGACTGCAGTGGGACAAGTTGTCATGGTATAATCCCCACTCTGAACCTTAGCGTCCAAAAGATGGGGTACCAGCATGAATTCCTCTAAGCTTAATTACCAGCTTAGAACCTGTAGCACTGCCACCAACCAGGAATTCCAGTGCCTGGTACACTCTGGTCCCCCCAAAACCTTGCCCGGGGACCCCCAAGACCCAGACCCTCTGGATCTCAACACAAGGAAAGTAAACCCTTTCCCCCACCGTTGCCTCTCCCAGGCTTCCCCTCCCTGGGTTACCCTGGAAGATCACTGTGTGATTCAAACTCCTTGAATCACAAAACACAGAGGACAATTCACCTTCCTCCCTCCTTCTCTTTCCCCCTCCCAGACTCTTCCTGAGAGAAAGTAAACCTGGCACAGAGAGAAATCAGCCTCTCTCTTCCTCTTCCCTCCTTTCTCTCCACCAGTTCCCTGGTGAATCCAGACCCAGTCCCCTGGGGTCTCACCAGAATAAAAAAACAATTAGGTTCTTAAACAAGAAAAGCTTTTAATTAAAGGAAGAAAAAACAGTAAAAATTATCTTTGTAAATTTTAAAAAAATGGAATAGGTACAGGGTCTTTCAGCTATAGACACTGGGAACACCCTCCCAGCCTAAGTATACAAGTACAAATTAAAATCTTTTCAGCAAAATACCAGTTTGAACTCCTCCCAGCCAAATACACATTTGAAAATAAAGAAAACAAACATAAGCCTACTCGCTTTATCTACCTAGTACTCACTAGTCTGAACTTATAAGAGTCTGTATTGGAGAGTTTGGAGAGAAACCTGGTTGCACGTCTGGTCACTCTGAGCCCCCAGAGTGAACAACAACCAAAACTAACAGCACAGCACAAAAACTTCCCTCCCTCAAGATTTGAAAGTATCCTGTTCTCTGATTGGTCCTCTGGTCAGGTGACAGCCAGGCTTACTGAACTTGTTAACGCTTTACAGTTAGAGAGAGATAAAGTACTTCTGTGCTATTAACTTTTCTTATCTGTTTATGACACAAGTCATCTTATGATGAGGGACCAGTGAACTGGGTAATGGGTGGGGGAGAGGCTTCAATGGAAGGTGGAGCAGATAACAGCATATGTGCAGAAGAGGAACTATTTCAGTGAGAGTGGGAAAGTATTTGGGGAAAGTGTGGGAGTTCCCGTTGTACTAGTTGAACCTATAGATAGAGGGCTAACGGTGGTGTTAGAGTTAATCCATCATGGCTCCATCTGTTGTCTTGGGTTTGAGAATAAAAACATGGCAACCCCCAGCCCTCCATCTCTCAAACCCTTCCTAAAAATAGAGGGT
This sequence comes from Gopherus flavomarginatus, assembly GCF_025201925.1. Taxonomy (NCBI): domain Eukaryota; kingdom Metazoa; phylum Chordata; order Testudines; family Testudinidae; genus Gopherus; species Gopherus flavomarginatus. The sequence goes on along the minus strand of NC_066619.1, from coordinate 266,441,740 downwards.
AAAAACTAACCTCCATTCCTGAGCCCTAGGCTGCTTAGGAAACTAGCACTGAATTTAGCAAACAGACAGTGCAAGTATGCACAAATGCATAATACTTTGTAAAAATGTTCTCATCCAGGGCAAGTTTAATTGCTCTTAAGGGAGAAGTAAAATATTACTGGCTTTTCCGCCATCGTCAGCACAGCTGGCAAGTAGGTTGGATCCTGCTCTGGTAAATTTTTAATGACCATTTCTCAGGGCAACATAAAGTGGTATCACTCAGTGGGGAGAGTGGGTTATGTTGAATGTGACCTGGTCAAATCAAATCCACAATGTAGTACTCTGTGTGACATTTGAGTGCCTTGCTTCACCACTGGGGGCTGCCACAGGCTTTGGCACGTAAGTTAATACATCACTGCTTCAGAGAAAGCAGGACATACGCAGGGGAGATGAGGCCTCTGTGGAAGTACAGGGAGGAAAGGTCAGAGAGAGAACAAGTGGAGCAGCATGGACTGGTGACCTGAGTAAGAGCAAGGGACTCTGAGAACAGTGAGCTGAGTAGATTGGGGAGTTTAAGGCTGAGATAGAATTAGTGAGAACAGAGAGGGAACAGTGTACTGAGGGAGACTATTAGGAATACAGAGATACTGAGTGGATGGAATAAATGAGTGATTGGGGGAGTTCCCTGGGGAAGAGTTCATTACTGAGGTTAGATACCTCATAGATACCTAAAATATAGCCAGGTGGCCATAGATGGGGACAAGAGCTGGTAAGATAGTTGGTTCCATTCAGAGGGCCTGAGAACCTTGTGGTATAAGGCACCTTGTGCAGTTTTGTCTTGCTCTCTTTTGACAAGGAAGCTAGTAGGGTACTAATTACTTGTGGTGCAGCTCACGCCTATGGTTTCAGAGTCACTGCTGTTATTTAAACACTGGTTCCTCTCTTGTTTCAGAATAATTATGATTTTATGAAACAAACATGGACCAAATTCTTAGTGGCTCTGTTTGATCAGAAAACTAGTATGGAAAGAAAAAAGTACCCACTGTACATGCGGTGGGAAAAAAGAGGCATGTATTGTACTACTGCAATGAATCATTCAGCAAAAACGGGACTTCTTGCTCTTTTCACAATGGGTACTTTGAGTCACCAGGTTAGGCTGAAGGGAGTTGAATTAGTGAAATTATAAATGTGGGAAGCAGGTTCCTAGGTTATAGATTCATAGACTCTAGGACTGGAAGGGACCTCGAGAGGTCATCGAGTCCAGTCCCCTGCCCTCATGGCAGGACCATGTCTAGACCATCCCTAATAGAAATTTATCTAACCTACTCTTAAATATCTCCAGAGATGGAGATTCCACAACTTCCCTAGGCAATCTATTCCAGTGTTTAACTACCTTGACAGTTAGGAACTTTTTCCTAATGTCCAACCTAAATCTCCCTTGCTGCAGTTTAAGCCCATTGCTTCTTGTTCTATCATTGGAGGCTAAGGTGAACAAGTTTTCTCCCTCCTCCTGATGACACCCTTTTAGATACCTGAAAACTGCTATCATGTCCCCTCTCAGTCTTCTCTTTTCCAAACTAAACAAACCCAATTGTTTCAGCCTTCCTTCATAGGTCATGTTCTCAAGACCTTTAATCATTCTTGTTGCTCTTCTCTGGACCCTCTCCAATTTCTCCACATCTTTCTTGAAATGCGGTGCTGAGAACTGGACACAATACTCCAGTTGAGGCCTAACCAGTGCAGAGTAAAGCGGAAGAATGACTTCTCGTGTCTTGTTTACAACACACCTGTTAATGCATCCCAGAATCACGTTTGCTTTTTTTGCAACAGTATCACACTGTTGACTCATATTAAGCTTGTGGTCCACTATGACCCCTAGATCTCTTTCTGCCATACTCCTTCCTAGACAGTGTCTTCCCATTCTGTATGTGTGAAACTGATTGTTCCTTCCTAAGTGGAGCACTCTGCATTTGTCTTTATTGAACTTCATCCTGTTTACCTCAGACCATTTCTCCAATTTGTCCAGATCATTTTGAATTTTGACCCTGTCCTCCAAAGCAGTTGCAATCCCTCCCAGTTTGGTATCGTCCGCAAACTTAATAAGCGTACTTTCTATGCCAACATCTAAATCGTTGATGAAGATATTGAACAGAGCCGGTCCCAAAACAGACCCCTGCGGAACCCCACTTGTTATACCTTTCCAGCAGGATTGGGAGCCATTAATAACTACTCTCTGAGTACGGTTATCCAGCCAGTTATGCACCCACCTTATAGTAGCCCCATCTAAATTGTACTTTCCTAGTTTATCTATAAGAATATCATGCGAGACCGTATCAAATGTCTTACTAAAGTCTAGGTATATCACATCCACCGCTTCTCCCTTATCCACAAGGCTCGTTATCCTATCAAAGAATGCTATCAGATTAGTTTGACACGATTTGTTCTTTACAAATCCGTGTTGGCTATTCCCTATCACCTTACCACCTTCCAAGTGTTTGCAGATGATTTCTTTAATTACCTGCTCCATTATCTTCCCTGGCACAGAAATTAAACTAACTGGTCTGTAGTTTCCTGGGTTGTTTTTATTTCCCTTTTTATAGATGGGCACTATATTTGCCCTTTTCCAGTCTTCTAGAATCTCCCCCGTCTCCCATGGTTTCCCAAAGATAATAGCTAGAGGCTCAGATACCTCCTCTATTAACTCCTTGAGTATTCTAGGATGCATTTCATCAGGCCCTGGTGACTTGCAGGCATCTAACTTTTCTAAGTGATTTTTTACTTGCTCTTTTTTTATTTTATCTTCTAAACCTACCCTCTTCCCGTAAGCATTCACTATATTAGACATTCCTTCAGACTTCTCAGTGAAGACCGAAACAAAGAAGTCATTAAGCTTCTCTGCCATTTCCAAGTCTCCCGTTACTGTTTCCCCCTCCTCACTGAGCAGTGGGCCTACCCTGTTCTTGGTCTTCCTCTTGCTTCTCATGTATTGATAAAATGATTGAGAGTGTTAGCATTTTTTTTGTGGAAAAGATGGAGTAAACAGGATCCTTTACATTTTTAGTTCTTTCTGCCCCGAGTCCAACATCTGTTCAAGTCACAAACAGCTTGAAATCAATTAATAATAGCTGAGGAACTTCAGCAGTTCATGAGCCCTGCTCTCTCCATTTGAGGTCCTCTGTTCAAGTCTTGGGAATAATACAGCATTGTATGTGAAGGTCAAAGTTTCTATTCAGTTCATGGAGGGTGTTCTCAGTACTAGATAATTACGGGATTTATCCAAGCCCTGCACAATGCCTTTTATTGCCAGTTGAAGAAAGAAGGGTCTCTTTGTGATTATAACCAGGCTGATAAAACTAGTTATTAAGGAACTAATACTCTGTAGCCTGTAAACTATATAAGAAGGGAGAGCAGAAAGAGCTGTAATTGCTAGGATACTCAGTGCAGCGTGGCAGCAATAATTAACGTATGCTGCCATTAAATGAAACGTCAAGGGAGGGTGAATTTGAGTTTGATTATATCCTCACTGTATTGCATGTGACACTAAAATCAATGTTATGTAATACACGCTCTGGTTTATAACAGTACAAAGAACTATGATAAATAAGAAGTGAGGTTCACTCCATATTTGAATCACAGTGTCACTTCTTTGTATATTGGGGGTAGATCTTAACCTTTGCGGCAGCAAGGCTATATACATTATTACTGGCGGTAACAGGATATTAGGCAAAAGACAGTGGATAACTCTGCAAGACTTATATTTGGGCCTCTGGGTGTGTGTTTTGTTTTTTTTTTTTTTTTTTTTTCATGGAAATGTTTTCACTATGTGTTGCTACAATGTGAAGTTAAACATCTTCTCTGGATCACTGTCATTACCTCAGTAATGTATACAAAAATAAACGGGGACTTTCTGCACTATATTTTTTTTATACACTGCAAACTTCCTGAAATCTCTGAGACACTATTTTATGCCACATACTTGGCTGCTATACTGTTAGTTATTTCCTTAAACATGTTTTCCAAACAGGCTTCCTTTCTGAAAGTTCATTTCTTAAAGCAAAATATACATACAATGCAAAACACATTTTTCATTCTAAATTGCAGAACAATGGCCACAGAAGAGCAGCACTGGCCAGTCCCAATGAAGGCAATTGGAGCACAGAACCTACTGACAATGCCTGGGGGAGTTACTAAGTCAGGATACCTGCACAAAAAAGGAGGCACCCAGCTGCAGATCTTAAAATGTAAGTTGGGGAGGATATTAACTGGATTGCATCCGATTGCTTTAAATGCTTGCATTTGTGGACAGTGAGAGGCAGGCAGGCAGGCTATGTCTTCACTACCCTCCGTATCAGCGGGTAGCAATTGATTTCTCAGGGATCGATATATCGCGTCTCATCTAGACGTGATATGTTGATCCCTGAACGAGCTCCTGTCGACTCCGGAACTCCACCAATGTGAACGACGGTAGCGGAGTCGACAGGGGGAGCCGCAGACGTCGATCCCGCGCCGTGAGGACAGTAGGTAACTCGATCTAAGATACTTCGACTTCACGAAATCGTAGCTGAAGTTGCGTATCTTAGATCGATTCCCCCCCCCCAGTGTAGACCAGCCCTTAGTGTTACTGTGTTTTATAATGAAGCTTCCCCTTTCATGTGTTTTGTTCGTATTGGATTTAATTTTACAGTATTATCTTGCTGAATTAATTAAACATTCTAAAGATGATGCTTGCTTGTTTTGGAAGATTAAAATTTTTAGAGAGGGGGTGGGGTGAGGATGTGCATTTTTTCTTCCCTCTAGTTTGTTGGATTTGGGCGTCAGTGCCTCCAAAAATAAGATTGAGAAAATGAATCTACTTTTTCTCCAGTGTACTTGGAATATCTCATTTATTTCAAACATTTTGATCCATTATTTTCAAAACAAAGTTCTAGTCAACTTCTTGTCCAGATTGGAATGTATAAAATCTATTATTCTGAACTCCCCCAAGCCCCCAACCTAAAGATTTAGAGTAAACATATTTTTTCATATCAGTAATTGCTCCTGGAATCCACATACCTTTTAAGGTAAGAAATTCAAGGCTGTGTGTTTCGTTTCTTAATGTTTCTAGGAAATACATAAAATATATTTTCATCGTAACAGATATGAAAAAATGCTGCTTTTGATGTAGGAGGGAGGAACACTGGAATTTAATTTTTGGTTGTTTTTTTTTTAACCACTCAGTTTTATTGCCAACTTCTCTAATTATTTACAGCCAAGGGAGGATTAATTCTGGTTTTGGGGTCAGTGTGAACATGTTTTGAGTTTAGTTTCAGTCTAGAAGTGTGGCTTTTTTCAGAGATTGGGTATTACTGGTCTTTGGTTATGTTTCTTGGATGTGGTTTCGGCTGCAGTGTCATGCTAGCGCTTTCCTCCACTAGAGAAATGCTGATATAGGTCAGCCTTACATCCTTTGAAGTACCTCCCCACTCCCTTTCAGAGTAGCTGTCTCTCAAACGAAAAGAACTGACATCACACTGCATTCTGATAGGCTTCTGAGTTGACTGCAGTATCACGTGACTTGTCATTCAGCTAATTGATGATTTTTTTATAATGATCTATTAAACTAGCCCGAACTGCGTAATTTGGACAGAATTGTTTGAAAGTGCTTAGTAATTCACTCACTTTGAGTTTATTTTTTTCCTCCCACCTTCTCTTTCAAGGGCCACTGAGATTTGTGATTATCCATGAGGGATGTATTTACTACTTTAAGACTAGCACATCTGCATCTCCACAGGGTGCTTTCTCTTTAAATGGTTATAACAGGTGAGTGGTACAAAATATTTATATTATACACAGCCACTATTTAATGATGAAAGCATGACTTTTACTTAAGTTCAAGAAACACTGACTCAGGAAAAAGTAACTTTCTGGATTGCAGATTTTGTTAATTATAGTTTCCTTAAGGAACATTTAATGCACCCACAGTGACATTTCACTAAGGCTTGTTCCATTCACTCCATACAAATAAGATGGTGATCAGACAGTTTGGAAAGGGATCTTGGGGTTGCCTTTTCAAGCTGCAAACTGTTGGCATTATGTTATCTGAATAAACTGTTTTGTCAACATAAATACCCTTAGAGACATAGGCTATGTGCCAAAGGTACATGCTCTTATAAATACATATTCTGTACAGATGGTTACAGTAATACTGCTGGTGTCTGTGTTTAATTCAGGGAGGAAAACCTACATTAACTCCATAGTACAGGCAGACTTCTCAATGTTGCTGTTGGTGTTACACCATATTGCAATGCGAGATCTCTGCTCCAATAGGTAATATGTTTTTCCTTACTAGAAGATCGTATTCCTTTCACCTTTTACCATTTCTTCAGAGAAACTGTCAAAATGCTAACAAATAGGATCAACTTGATTTCTGATTTATACTGATAGATGTGACCTTTTTGTTTTTGGCAGATGTTATCACAGTCCCCATGTTTTCTAATTATCTTAATCATCATCTGAAAATAATAGAAATACTTTTGGAGTTAACTGATTCAGCAGTGCCAGCCAATGTTGCCTCCTTATAGAGGGCATGCTATGAGGGAAACAATACAAAACCACCCATATGAACGTAAACAAGAGAATATGCATGGAAAAATCTATAACCCATCTAGCTATGTATGTGATATGTACATTAAATATTTGTTTTTAAAATCGGTGATGACAAATCTAATTGACACATTCTTTCAAGCTGTACAGTACTGTCAAAATTTGATATATCTTTACAGAGTATATATGAGTCACATTAATAAATCAAAACTGATTTAGAAAAACAGCACTATAGTTACTGCCAATACAAGACCAAACTGGATACAGAATCTGGAGTACATTGCCATGTTAGTCCCAACCACTGAAATCAAGATCTGCTCTAGGAATTATTTTGGGGAAGTTTTATGGCTTGTGTTATACAGGAGGTCAGATTGAATTATCACAATGGTTCCTTCTGGCCTTGGAATCTACAGATGTATGAATTATTCTACTGATTCTTCACACACGCATTCTCATACTTATTTGTAGGGGATTTTCAGCCTTAAAGTACTGGTAATGTGTGACAGTTCTTCAACAGTGCACAGCAGTGCTAAACAACTCTTAAGGGAAAATAGAAGAAAACACCTTATCCAATTAAAAGTGCACAGAGAATTTATATAAACAGAATAAAGTTAATTGAGTTGAAATTTGGCCATGATATTAGGGTTAACAACCCTGTTCATGTGAAATATAGCCTTGGAACTGTCATTGACATGGGTGATGTATTGATTTATATTATACCACCCCTCAAATTAGGACCATATTGTGCTTGGTGTTGTATAAACCCAGACGTAAGCACTGTCCCTGCCCCAAATATTCAATAAAAAGCTTACAATCTAAGAAAATGTGTGCAGCTCTCATTCATATCTATGGGAGTTGCACGTGCTTGTCTGAAAAGAGGATCTGGGTCTTTGAGTAGACCTTGGTTTTATATCTCATGTTCAACAGTCCTGTGTCTAAAAGAACAGAGGAGCATTGGGTTCAAGTGACTCAGAAGGAAGAGTGATGTCACTTGACTCACCAACACCAGTCCTAAAGCACCGTGGGTATTTCGTACAGTGACTTCCTTATGACTTTTATTAGTAACAGAACATGTTCCTGTTGCATTGTTAACCTTTTCTGTGCAAATTCCATGTCAGCAAACTGTAGCCTAGAGTTTAAAATTAGACAGGGAATCTAGAAGGATCTATGGCCAGATATGCAAAAGTGTTCTGCAGTCCTCAATGGCAGCTGCTGTGCGTTGGCTAGATTTAAAAAAAAAAAAATCAACTTTGCTGCCTAAATAAGAGCAGAGTTCAACAGCCAACTGGTTCAAGGTCTTCTTCTAATGAGTTAGAGACTCTAGGAAAGGGTGTTCTTTAGAAGGAAAACAGCATTGAAAAGAGATGGGGGAACAAAAAAAATAATTCCTAATAAGAGCCATGAACTGTGATGGTGGTCGTAAGCCTAGTTCCCTTTAGCTTTTGTGAATACAAGTATTTTTTTCAGACTACCAAAAATCTTAGCACTGAGAGCCCCAAGCCTCTTTTTCTCTCCCCAAAATCCCATGTTGTGAATTTGTAAGTGATTTCCATGTGAGGTCTGTCTGAGTTGTGCACCTGAGAGTAAGGTCTTACCTGATGAGGAGAGGAAAACAGAAACATCTCTATCTAACCGAGCTCCTCAAAGAGGCTGAATGACACATGTCATTAAGCATCAGTTGTTTTAAAAGGACTGTCTTGCACTAAAATGAGTGGAAAGGCAGAATAAGGCCTAAAGTTATTATTAGTTCTCCTTTATGTTCATGAAAAAAGAACAGGAGTACTTGTGGCACCTTAGAGACTAACAAATTTACAGCTCACTTCTTCAGATGCATAGAATGGAACACACAGACAGGAGATATTTATACATACAGAGAACATGAAAATGTGGAAGTATGCATACCAACAGGAAGAGTCTAATCAATTGAGATGAGTTCCATCATCTCAAGCATTGGCACCTTAACAGCAGGATTGTCTGGCTATGTGGACTCTCTCCTCAGGCCCTATGCTACCAGCACTCCCAGCTATCTTCGAGACACCACTGACTTCCTGAGGAAACTACAATCCATCGCTGATCTTCCAGAAAACACCATCCTGGCCACTATGGATGTGGAAGCCCTCTGCACCAACATTCCACACAAAGATGGACTACAAGCCATCAGGAATAGTATCCCCGATAATATCACGGCTAACCTGGTGGCTGAACTTTGTGACTTTGTCCTCACCCACAACTGTTTCACATTTGGGGACAATATATACCTTCAAGTCAGTGGCACTGCTATGGGTACCCGCATGGCCCCACAGTATGCCAACATCTTTATGGCTGACTTAGAACAACGCTTCCTTAACTCTCGTTCCCTAACGCCCCTACTCTACTTGCACTACATTGATGACATCTTCATCACCTGGACTCATGGAAAAGAAGCCATCGAGGAATTCCACCGTGATTTTAACAATTTCCATCCCTCCATCAACCTCAGCCTAGACCAGTCCACACAAGCGGTCCATTTCCTAGACCCTACTGTGCTAATAAGCGATGGTCATATAAACACCACCGTATACCGGAAACCCACTGACCGCTATACTTACCTACATGCCTCCAGCCACACGCTCCATTGTCTACAGCCAAGCTCTAAGGTACAACCATATTTGCTCCAATCCCTCAGACAGAGATGAAACACCTGCAAGATCTCTATCAAGCATTCTTAAAACTACAATACCCACCTGCTGAAGTGAAAAAACAGAATTGACAGAGCCAGAAGAGTACCCAGAAGCCACCTACTACAGAACAGGCCCAACAAAAAAAATAACAGAACGCCACTAGCCATCACCTACAGCCCCCAACTAAAACCTCTCCAGCGCATCATCAAAGATCTACAACCTATCCTTAAAGATGATCCCTTACTCTCACAGATTTTGGAGACAGGCCAGTCCTCGCTTATAGCCTCCCAACCTGAAGCAAATCCTCACCAGCAACTGCACACCATACAACATAAACACTAACCAAGGAACCTATCCTTGCAACAAAGCCCGATGCCAGCTCTGTCCACATATCTATTCAAGTGACACCATCATAGGACCTAATCACATCAGCCACGCCATCAGGGGCTCATTCACCTGTACATCTACCAACGTGATATATACCATCATGTGCCAGCAATGCTCCTCTGCCGTGTACATTGGCCAAACCGGACAGTCTCTACGCAAAAGAATAAATGGACACAAATCTGACATCAGGAATCATAACATTCAAAAACCAGTGGGAGAACACTTCAACCTCTCTAACCACTCAGTGACAGACTTGAAGGTGGCAATTTTGCAACAAAAAAACTTCAAAAACAGACTCCAAAGAGAGACTCCAGAACTCGAATTAATATGCAAATCAGATACAATTAACTCAGGCCTAAACAGAGACTGGGAATGGTTGGGTCATTACACTAATTGAATCTATTTCCCTATGTTAAGTTCTCCTCACACCTTCTATGGGTCATCTTAATTATCACTTCAAAAGTTTAAAAGCAGTGTCATGAATTTCCCTTGTGAGGACACCTGAAATGAGGAGCTCAACCACACAAATGCCTCCTGCCATGATATAAAATTGGGGTACACTAATATAACAAAATTAAAAATCTATAATGAACAAGTTTGTTACAAATGTAGCAGGTATCCTTTTTGGTGATTTTGCACTTTCTCTTTGGCTAGCATCCTTCATTAGTACTACTCTTTCCTCCATTTTCACTAGATAAATACTGCAGATGGCACTATGGGTATTAGATTTTCTTTAGTCTTTTGGCGAAGTTAATTTGAAGGGCCATTTTGTAGCTGAGCATTAGGACCCTACATTTACCTGCACAACAGAAATAACTGCATTGACTAGGCTTTTTATGCTGTTGCTTGTTCTGTTTCTCAGGGTTATGCGGGCAGCGGAGGAGACAACATCAAACAACGTGTTTCCTTTCAAATTAGTTCATATTAGCAAGAAGCACAGGACCTGGTTTTTTTCTGCCTCTTCTGAAGATGAAAGAAAGGTGAATAACTTCCCATGACCCAAGAATATATTTCAAGAGATAGGAGGGAAAATGAATGGTTTCATAGGAATTTAGCAATTGGGTGCCTAATTCTCTTACTGTGATTTGGGCACCTAACTCCTTGGCCTCGTTTGAAAAGCCCAAGTTCTCACTATTGTGCCAATCCAAATATTGGTACAGCATTTCATGTATTCATATCCTGATTTTTGGTTCAAGAAATAAACACTAAAAGTTTTTATAAACATGGAAAATGACTTTGTAAAATCCTTTCCCCATATAAAATGGGAATATTAAATTACCTGGCTTTCTAAGTAGCAGTTTGAGATCTGTAGACCAAAAGTTCAGTAAATGGTAAGTAACGTCATTTTTAGACTGCTATAATACTTTATATGTTCAAAGCACAGGAACTAACAAATCCTTGCAACACCCTTGTGAGTAAGTAAACATTATTATGCAGTCAACCCATAACTGCTAGCACCTCCAGCCTTTCAGAGGGCAGACACTTAATACATTTCTTTAGTAAAAGCAGTAGAGTAAGTTTACATGAAATTGTTTCTTTTAGAACTGGATGGTCTCACTGAGGCGTGAAATAGATTATTACCATGACAAGAAGGAAACAGTAACAGATTTAAGGTATGTACCTGCTAATTCTAGAGTCACTTCCTTGATTCTTGCACTTTATCAAAAATTCCTTAGTAAAGAGCAAGGCCCTTGTTTTTATTAGGCATTGCTGCATTCAGCATTTAAATCCCATTGAGGAGATTTAGACTCCTAAAGTCCTAAATCTTTTTTGAAAATGAGATTTGGGCTCCTAAATCAGTTGGCCTTGTGATGCTGAGCGCAGTAACACCTAAAAAAAAACAAAACACCTTTAAACCTCTGGGCCCATATGTTTTATAAAGTTGCTTCCCATTCTTTGCACCTGGTGACAAAACATGATTTTTTTTGTTTTATTACCATTAAACAATAGCAAGTACAGTAATTCCTAACTATGTCTGACTTTCTTACTACACAGGTTGTGACATCACAACAAAAAATAAACCTTTTATAAAGAGAACTTAAAATGTCAACTTTATAAGTCCTTAAAAATGAAAACTATTTATTTGGCTGTTAATTAAAAAATGAGACTAGATCAGTTTTTCTGCTGCTTTCAATATTCTAATACCAGCACTTGCTAATGTGCTCTTAACCTGAATATCTAATGTTAAATCCCATTAAGACAATATTGCACCTCTTACTATAAAATCCTTTTCCTTTTCTTTGTGTAGTGACTCTGGTTCTGATGCAGACAGTTTCTATGGCTCAGTAGAACGCCCCATAAATATCAACTATTCTCATTCAACAGAAAATGAAGGTGAGACTTTAATTTTGAATGTTTCCCTCTTTTACTCCTTATCCTATCAATAAATGAGACTTTTTGATCACTCTTTCCTCCTCAAACCACTCTGAGTTTGCAGCACTTTTGCTGGCTTAAAAAAATTCAAATAGCTCATATATCATAAGAATGTTTGGCCTAGTATTACAATAGGACATTTTTAATGCCTATGATAACATTACAATACATGTAAGGTTTCAATAATTGTAAAATAAGGGACATTTGGGGTCAGATTCTGAGAGATGCTCAGCATCCTAAAACCCCAGTGAAGTCAGTGGCAATTGAAGAATCAACCTTACAGGGGTTTCTGAGCACCGTAGAAGATTGTGCTCTTAGTAGTTGTCCATCAATTAAATGTCAGAAAGTCATTCTCCTAGCCCATACATCTGACTTAAGGGTGGATAAAGACACTTCTTTTGGGAACATTCAGCCATGTCTGTCTGCCCTATATAGGAATGCCAAATGATCTTTATTAAAGCTGACGATGAGAGTGATTAAATCTCCTTTACTTTTACAGGAGCCACTTAGAGCTATAATCACTTACGTATAATATGTTCTAAAAACTTAAAAAGAAGCAATGCAGTGAATTATGTGGACTTTTAGCATGACTTTTTATAAACCACCTGCTTCTGGCGCAGACTGTAAAGTTAACCCATTAACCAAGCGGTCATTCGTGTTGTATTAGAATATTTTTGCATCTGGAGGAGTCTTCCTTTCACAACTGAAAAAGGAATGAGTTGTTAGGGCCTCATAGACTAGCTGAGTTGAGTAGGCCTATGACAAAGCCACTGGGTATAATTTTCAATGGGACTTAGGCTTGTAAGGGTATGTCTACACTGCAAACTCAGGGGAAAGGTGAGCCTCTGGGGATGATGCTGAGAATGGAGTCTCAAAAGCCTTTGTCACTTTATGGAATGTCTATACTGCAGGTAAACACCTAACTTGAGCTGCAGGGCTGTAAAACTCCGGTGTAGCCCAGACTCTGGAACTATCCCCATTCATAGGGTCCCAGGCCTAAATGTCATTACTGCAATTTTAGAGCCCTGCAGCCTGAGTCAGCTGACATGGGCCAGGCATGGGTGTTTAGCGGCACTATAGACCTACTCTAAGGGCATGTCTACACTTATCGGTAGATCGAGCGCCGATTTACTGCATCTGGTGAAGACACGCTAAATCAATAGGAGAGCACTCTGCCATTGATTTGTGTACTCCACCTCCCCAAGAAAGGTAGTTGATGGGAGATGCTCTCCCGTCGACACAGCGCAGTGTAGCCACCGTGGTAAGTGGATCTAACTACGTCAACTTCAGTTATGTTATTCACATAACTGAAGTTGCACAAGAGCTGGTCTACACTACCGTAGTAAATCGATCTAACTTATACAACTGTGGAGAAAGCTGAAAGTTGGCGCCTGTGGTTATATTCTGAGTGGAACTAGCCAAAACGACTTAATCTTCTGTCTTGTTTTTTCCCTTGTAATGGAACCAGATTTTCGTTAATTAAAAAAGTCTTCTTTTTTTTAAAATAAAAATCAGCATATGCATGTTCTCTGTGATCTGATCCCAATGAGTACTTTACAGTTTTTAACACATTTTAATTTTATCTGCAGATTATGACCAGGAAGAAGATGAGGAATCTTACTTACAGCCTGATTCTACGGATTTAGTTAGACCAGATGGTAAGACAATATTCACCAGTCACGATACCCTTTAAAGATCTCAGGTAGAGGTGACACTCATGTGAAATATAAAAACATCTGTAGGCTGATGCTTTAACTCAGTATGCTTGAAGCGCCATGGGTAGTTACAATAATTGTGAAGCAATGCATAAATGGAACCTTATCCTGAGAGGTACTCAATGTCTAAACTCCCAGTGTAACCAGTGGCAGTTGACGAAGCCAAGAACATGAGAGAAAGTGCTGAGTACCTTTTAAAAGATGTATTTCTATCCACTGTCAGCCAGCTGAATATTGGAAGGTCTTGCTGCTAGTCCATAGGTCTGTCAAAGGGATGGATGATTCTTTTCAGCATAGTTCTCCTTCCATCCTAACATGGGCAAAACACCCAATGAAGTTAATATGACTTGTGCCTGAACAAGGAGTGCAGGGTTTGGCCTTCAGTAAAGTCCAGAATTGTGAAGTGTCCATCTGGCACTGATAGGTGCTCTAAAATATCTTAAATCAAGTAGAAATTTCACTTCAAACAAAAGGAGAGTAGAATCTTATTCTAAACTTTAAAATTTAATTTCTCATGTTCTGTGGGGTTTTCTTACACAGATAACATGATCCTCCCACCAGCGTACCCGCCACCTCCAGTGCCTCACATCAGAAAAGTTGCCAATGTAGAGACAAGGATGCACTCCTTCACAGGCCAGCCCACAGGGCCTATGCTTCCTCCACCACCTCCTAAAAGAAGCTTACCTGATATAAAACCAGAGGACCTCTTAAATATAAGAGGAGAATCCCAGTTTCACTGCAGAACCGAATCAAATCTAAAAATACAGCCATCAAGCCGTAGAGTAAGTGACGTACCACCGCCGGTTCCCCCTGTGCCTCATCTCAAAAATCCTGCCTGTGTCAAAGAGAGCTGCTTGCCATCAGCAGAGATTCTACCTCTAGCCCGCATTTTAACGGCCAGTGAAGGATGTGAGAGGCTAAAACAATTGAACCTTTCCGCACGGGGCCCACCTCCGTTACCAAGGAACAAACCCAAGCTATCAGAATTAACAGAGAAGCCAGTGGAGGCCAAAGTGCCAAAAGAACGCAGCAAACCTGGGATGTTTATTCCTCAAGTGCCAGTGGAGACCAGAGCACCAAAAGAATATGGCAAACCTGGACTGTTCGTGCCACAAGTGCTGCCTAAACCGCCTGTGCCTGTATTCAAATCTAGATCAGAGAAGTCTTTGCTTTCCCAGTTACAGTAAGTATGAAAACAGATCAAAATTTCTGTAGCATATTTATCAAATGATATCTCTGATACTTAGTTCATCAGGTCTAAGTCAGCATTCTCCCTCTCCCCCAAGCTTTGCAGTAAAGTTACTGCACATTTTTGTAATGTTCATCAGTGAACGTAAATAAACCAATTCTTAGTTTTACTGTTGTACACCAACTTGATATGATACTTCTCAAGGGGATACAGAACAGATGCAGTTTGATTGACTGTAAGTCATGATACATGTAAGCGTGATCCAGGATGACATGAAGAATATTGAGGTGTTAATGCCTATTTTGCTTCAGTCTTCCCTAAAAAGGTTAATGGTCACCAGATACTCAACACAATCAACATTTAATTAAGAACAAGGGGGAAGAAATGCAAGCCAAAATAGGGAAAGATCTAAATATTCTTTATCTTGATAAGTTGGATGTATTCATGTTAGCAGGGCCTTATGAAATTAGTCGTAGAATACTTAAGAAACTAGCTGAAGCAGTCTTGGAACTGTTATCAATTTTCTTTGAGAACTCCTGGAGGATGGATGAGGTCCCAGAGGACTGGAGGAGGGCAAACATAGTACCTATAGTTAAAAAGGGGAATAAAGAAGATCCTAGGAAATTACTATGAGGTGAGTAAGAGTCTAGTTGAAAGACTGTACTCAAAGTAGTTAATGGTTAGCTGTCAATTTGGGTGGACGTATGTGTCCCACAGGGATCAGTCCTGGGTCATTTTCATTAATGACTTGGATAATAGAGTGGAGAATATACTTATAAAATTTTCAGATGACACCAGCCTGGAAGGGATTGCAAGCACTTTGGAAGACAGGATTAGAATTCAAAAATACCTTGACAAATTGGAGAATTGGTTTGAAATCAGCAAGGTGAAGTCAATGAAGACAAGTGCAAAGTATTTCACTTAGGAAGGAAAAAATCAAATGCATGACTACAAAATGGGAATACCTGGCTAGGTAGTAGTACTGAAAAGGATCTGGGGTTATAGTGGATTACAAATTATATATAAGTGAACAATGTGATGCAGTTGCAAAAAAGCTAATATCATATCGAGGTATATTAACAGGAGTATTGTATGTAAGACCCAGGAGGTAAACGTCCCGCTCTACTTGGCACTGATGTAGCCTCAGCTGGAGTACTGTGTCCAGTTCTGGACACCATACTTTAGAAAAGTTGAGGACAAATTGGAGAAAGTCCAGAGGAGAGTAACAAAAATGATAAAAAGGTTTAGAAAGCCTGACCTATGAGACAAAGTTTAAAAAAAAAACAACTCAAAACTTGGGCATGTTTAGTCTTGAGAAACGAAGACTGGGCGGGGTCTAATAAGTCTTCAAATATGTTAAGGGCTGTTATAAAGAGGACAGTGATCAGTTGTTCTCTATGTCCATTGAAGGTAGGACCGGAAGTAATGGGCTTTATTTCCAGCAAGGGACGTTTTAATTAGAGACTAGGAAAAACTTTCTAACTATAAAGGTAGTTAAGCTCTGGAATAGGTTTCCAAGGGAGGTTGTGTAATCCTCCATCTTTAGCCGTTTTTAAGAACAGGTTGGACAAACATGTCAGGAGTGATCTAGGTTTACTTTGTCTGCCTCAGCACAGGGGGCTGCACTTGATGACTTCTCAAGGTCCCTTCCAGCCCTATATTTTTGTGAGTCCATGTTTAAAAATTGCTACAGTAAGGAATCTGTCAGGAAGTTTTATGGTATTCCCCTACTCTCTTCAGGGTGTGAATATGTCTGATGTTCCTTATGAGACATTTATATAGTCTTATCTGCACAGCATTTCAAAACCCTGCAACAAACTGGCTCTTGGAAATATTTCAGGAATAAGTATTATACAACCTAAAGTAAAGCACATAAGAACAAAATGTATCTTGTCTGTGTGGGGTTATGCTGAAAAGATACAATAGAGTCCTAAACTGTAGCTGGTAAAAAGCCTTCACATCAGGATTTCAGCATGAACGGAAAGACTAGCTTTACACTCTTAAAGCACACACGCAAGCTCTTACAGAGAAGGAAATTAATGCTGCAGTGTAAGTATGTTCTTTAGTAAGGGACTTGGGATATATCTGCAAAAATATCCTTACACATGAAAGCCTGTATGTCCATCGCATTGCTCAGCAGTTTTGAAATGAATAATAAAAACTGTTAAATGACAAATAAGGAACTAACAGAAACTCACATCTGGTTCTGCATTTATTGTCTCTTAATGCTTTTTCTGCAGAAATGTTCTTCAGTTTTGTTCTTTCTTCCAGGAGATCACCACCAGATGGGCAGAGTTTCCGAAGCTTCTCATTTGAGAAACCAGCATTACCTTCAAAGCAAAACAAGTCTGGTGAAGATTCAGATGAAGATTATGAAAAAGTAAGATCAGATGGCACATTCCTAAAGAGAACATTTCTACGTTTTAGGGGGTTGTAAATTTGGGCTTGAGTCAAGTCTGTAAATTAGGAAGGAATTAGTAACAATACTTCACATAAGAATGCTGCTCCACTGCACTGGCCAACTTTATGAGAGCTGGTAGCAGATTTTGATTCTGATGTCAGATATGCAAGAATGTATTAGCACTTTTGAAGGAGCTCACACTAGGGAATAATAATGTAGTAACAAAATCAGGAGACTATATGTGTAATTTAATTATACAAAATATTTGCTGTATAGTAGAAGTTACCTGTAAAGTTTGGGCCTGAGTTTAAAGAATCCTAGGTAGCTGCAGTATGTCAAAAGGGGAGAAGGATAGCTCAGTGGTTTGAGCATTGGCCTGCTAAACCCAGGGTTGTAGTTCAATCCTTGAGGGGGCCACTTAGGGGGTTTGGGGCAAAAATCAATACTTGGTCCTGCTAGTGAAGGCAGGGGACTGGACTCAATGACCTTTCAAGGTCCTTTCTAGTTCTAAGAGATAGGTATATCTCCAATTATTAATTTATTAACATTTTGCTTTGTTTCAGTTATTCCAATCACCTTTTTAAAATACTGATCATATAATTGCTGTTTACCTTACTTTACACATTTTAATTTTTTTTAAATGTTGTCTTAACAGGTTGAGCTGCCTAATTCAGTATTTGTCCAGACCTATGAATCCATTGAAGTAGAAAGGTAAACTTCTCTTTCCAAAAACAAAAAAAAAAAGTTGAGTTGCTTATAAATCCTCAAATAAAATTGACCTGCAGTCTAGAAAACCATACTTTGAGAGTTAAGACTAGTAAATAAGCCTGAGATTTCTATTGAACGCATGAAGTAATTTACTATTAGTTTGTATATAAATAAAATATTACAATTCCTTTAAATTGATAACAAGTGGCCTCTAGGAAGCTAATTACATGTTAAAATATTGAACATAAAGTAATAATGCATAAAACTGATACCATCATTGGGCTTTATATCCAGAGTACCCTGCTGAGACAATGAATTGGACTGGCTTAGGGTTCTGTAGAACTTTTAAACTCTAGATCACTGGCTCAAATGCAGCCTAGACTGGTAGTGACCAAAAGTCATGACAATGTGATGGCCATTTCATGACCTATATGAAATGAATGTGATGATCTTAGTTCAGTTCCCAATGGACAAGTGTCCTCAACAACAATTGCTACCATAAGCTTGTTGGCAGTCCTCAACAGAGAGGCCAATGATAGAAAGCATGCGACTGAATTGTCCTCTCATACCCTAAAGGTGATCCCTCCAAGTAAAAGCTGGAGAATTGGGGAAGAGGGGTGCAGTATGAGAAAATTGCACTGCTCCTGCCTGCTCTATTATTATTTATTTATGGTACCATCCAAAATATGCTAGTCAGTTTTGAATTACTCAGGAAGGTGATCCAAGGATGCTTTGAGAAGCTGATAATCTAAAGAGAGACAGGGACATAGGTTAGGAGACGGGGAACAACAGGCAATTTGACTTGAATGTAACTTGATTCACTGGTCTGTGGAGAAATAGAGACCATCATGCTTCAGTGCTACCAGTCAGCACGTTTCATGAGCACAGAATCCATTTAAAAAAAATTTGAGTCAAAAATATTGTGCAAATATTAATCAACTGAGATCTTCATACCACCCATCTTAGTAGGGAAATTCAGATTGGGAAACTGAAGCAGAGAGTCCGTGATGTTTCGAAGACCACACAGCAAGTTGGGGAGAGAGTAGAGATGAGAGACCTAGAGTTCCTTTTTTCCAGCCCATGCGCAATCCACTAAGACATCACTACCTCCCTATACACTAGCAGATTAAGGACCCTAATGAGTCTTCCTAAATGATGAGGTTCTATTAAGTGTCCATTTCCATCGGTCTGTGAAACTGCCTTCCCAGCCTTTAATCAATTCTTAAGCTAAATCATTACAATCACTGAAATGAATATTTACATTAAAGATTTTGAGATATAGACATATCCATTCTATCCCAAATCTGTTAAGTTTGTTAGTATTTTCTGAATGTGATATTTACTTTCCATATTATTTTAGGATGTTCAAATCTGCCACCCCAAGAGGACATCCACAAAATGGATTATACTGTATTAGGAATTCATCTACCAAGCCTGGAAAGGTAACTCACAATAGGGGGAACCTGTGCTGTAAGTTAATTAAATGTAACTCCCATTTAATTGTTACTTGCAAATTAACGATATTGGAGTTTAAGTACAGTAATGTATTTAGCAATTTAGATATGCCCTTTTTAAAAAAGAGAAATAGGTCTGAAGCAATAACTGTATATCCTAACTTGCATAATGCTCAGTTATTGAAATGTAACTGATTCCTCAAAAAAGGTAGTTTTTGATTTTTTTCTTCATAAATTTGTTAGGAAGACTTTTTTATGTGTGCTGAATGTAATCTTGCATTTTCTTCTTCAAGGTATTAGTTGTATGGGATGAATCCGCTGAGAAAGTGAGAAACTACAGAATCTTTGAAAAGGTTGGTATGAATGAAATATATAAAAAGGGTGTCTATGGTATTTACACTGCTCTGGATACATCATACAGTATCAGCCTAAGGCTTCCCGTTACCTCCAAACACTCCCCCCTCCTTCACTCCCCCCGCCCCCCAAAAAAAAAAAGAAAAAAAAGGAAAGTACAAGATAGGCCTGAGCTGCAAAAATCAGATCTGGATTTAGAGCCTGAGCCTTCCATGTATGAAGACAGGGAGTCTATAGTGATGAGATCCAAATATGATCTTCAGTAAAATAACAGGCTGTTTGGATCACCAGGTTTGGTTTGGGCTTATCATTTATGTGACATGAGCTAGTCACGTATACAATACTTTGCAAAGTAGTGGTCTGTTTGAAAGGGCTTCATAGGTGCCATTGATTACAGATGTGTTTTCTATCCCTACAACAGGATTCACAGTTTTACTTGGACTCAGAAACCATGTTCTGGAACATTGGAAGTTTGGTTGAATACTATGGCACTCATGTCTTACCCAGCCATGACAGCTTGATTCTCAAATGTCCTTATGGTTACTGTGGACCAAGGTGACATGGCCTGCAAAATTAACTGACTGTAAGATCAAACACACTGTGGAAAAATAGGCACTTAGAGGGATGGTAGTTTTTTTCCCAAAATTAAATAGGAATTCCCGTGCCACTGGGTTTGATTTCCTGAACTTTGCACACAGAGACTGTTTCTGCCATTTGTTCTCCCACTGCCTACAGACTTGCATTTAAGTATCTCGTTGATAAGCCCTTCCAAACCAGACTTCTGGATTTCAGACCCTCATTACAGCTCTTCCTGTGAAAAAGGGCTGATCTGGCTATGCTGTGAAAGGTATTTACAAGACGTGCCTTTGAGGAGCTGCTGCTGCTACTTTCTTAATCATGTGGATGTGAAGTTGGAGGAAGGACCTGGCCAAAGAGGTGTTGTGGACAAAACTATTAGGAAAGGAGAACTTTTGAAAGAACAGCACTGTCCATTTGTGACAGAGAATACTAATTTTCTGATTCGTATTGCTCATTGAGTCAGTACTGGTGCTTGACTGAGATTTTGTAATAGTTTATAATTAATCTGTAAATAACAAGGATGCTTATGGCAATGTGGTTGATTCAATGTGGATATAGGAAATCAAGGAAGTGGACCTTGTAAGCCATGTCTTGCAGAAGGCCCATCTCTAACTCCTGCAATCAGCCTCCCAGTGCCTGCAATGGTATGCTCAGCTCTAATGGTGGGTGTGGAGTTTTACATATTGCTTACTGATAATCTCTCTGGACAATTGTGGACTAGTATTAAGTTTGCTCCATCAGAAACTCCATTCATAAGTTCTCAGTCAGAAAGATAGTTGCCATAAAACAACTTTTTCACGTAAGTATGAAAGAAAAAAGGAGGGTATAGGCTGAAGTGGAGAATAATCTGGAGAGTAACCCAGATTGAGATTCAGACTTCTCCCATATCACCGCTATCAAAGGCAATAGGAAGGATGATAAATAATATATAAAACTTCTATTAAATCACTTGGATGAAATTGTCAGCACATCAAATTCAATATATGTAGAGCACACTGGTCCCATTATACATTGTGTAGATCACAAATTGTTCTTTCTGTTGGTTTAACAAGTCTATTCAGTTTGGAGTCCTTGTATAAAATAAAGTACTATATTACAAATCATTCCAAACCTACTATTCTCACTTCCTGTCAACTATGATAAAACTGCAGCATTAACAAACCTTTAACTGTAGGTGCGTGTAACTCTTGTTGACATATATTTCTGTAGGAAAATCCTAAAGCCATGGTGTTAATAGGAAGAGCGTCATTTCCACTTAGCTGACTTTTCCAGTGTTGTTTAACGGGGAGGGAGGGGAAAAAATACCCTACTTTAATGTCCTGTGTTTCTTAATTTTTGTGTCTCAAGAGTACTGTAATGGTAACATTATGATGAGCTCAAACTCCATAGAAGGAGACTAGAACTGATCCAAGTTTGTATGATAACGTTTCTGAATCCAGATTGGTGAATAATCTCACCTGCTGTTGGCTTTTATATCTTTATGCACACCAGGTTTTATTTCTGACACTGTTTGTATTTAAGTTATTTCATGCATTTAACAAAGGTGTTACATGGTAAGATTTTCTATTTATAAAAAGAATAAAAAGGGATCCACATTAGATATTATCTGTGATTGAATTCTCCTTTAGAAAAGAGAGATGTGATCTTTGAACTGGATTTGGAGCCAGAATCCTTGGGTTCAGCTCCCAGCTTTTGATACAGTATATGGTTTTAGGCAAGTCACTTAATCTCTGTGCCCACCTTAAAGGACTGTTGTGAGTATAAACTAAGGCTTATATGGTGCTTGGAAAATGTAAAGCACTATGCAAGTGTTTAACATTATCTTTTAATAGGTTAATATTTGTGAAGTTTTAATGGGCATCCTCTGGGTTTCTCTGCTTCTCCTCTAATATGAAGAGCTGAATGTGAAGCTGTCAATCAAGTGTCTGCAAAAAGTAATTAGAGCTGCTTCTACTCTATGTGGAAAGAACTAGCGTGAGAGAGGATTGCTCAGAGGTCACCCAGAAAATGTTTTACTTTCAACCTCTGCTTTTTTTCTTTTAACAGATTTTAATTGGATGAATTCTGCCCTGTCTGAAAACAACTGACTAGGTCATATCAGACCATTGACACTTACAATATACTGTCTTGAAGGGAGCAGTTGGTTCAGATATAGAATTATACCAGCATTTTGTTTATTTCCTCCTACAACTAATATTATTCATCTCGAGTGCCTTAAACTGCAAAAGTACTTGGATAACCCAGTATAGTAAAACTACATAACACTGTCTTGTGTAATATGTGAAATTTGCACACATGTAAATATTAATTTTCTATGAATTACTGTCAATTTCCTTGTGATAAACCTATGAATGTATACATTTATGAGGTAAATAAATTTTTAAGAATAGTTCATACCAACTGTGTAATTTCATTGACCTACGATACACACGAAAATGGAAACTTCTCCTTTTGTTGTGCTATCTTTAAGTAGCATCTGATTCTTTGATTTTTGATTTTCAAACCATTGAGAAGTAATGTTGTATATGGAAACATCTTTCAGAAAATTACTATTTCAGCAAATAATTGTGCATCAAGAACAGATTAGACAAACATCTGTCAGAGATGGTCTGGGCAGGAGTGGACCTATGCATTTTGCAAGCCAGAATGGAAAACATTTTCAGCAACCCCTTTCCTCCACCTCTGCCGCGAAGCTAAACAAAACATGTCTGGCCAACCAGCAAAACTGAACAAAGATACTCCCATGGAAGCTGGTATCCTAGAACCAGCCCTGGGTCTAGGTATATTTAATCCTGCCTTAGTGCTGAAAGATGGGACTGGATGACCTCTTGAGGTCCATTCCAACTCTACATTCCTACGATTCTGTGATCATGGAACTGTACCCTATTGTGAGGTGCATCAGTAAATAAATATTAAGAGAAAAAATCACTAAACATGGGGGCCTTAATGTAATTGAGAATCAGCCCAGCAAAGTGTAGTGGAACTGTCTGGATGCAGAGATTATTTGATGCTCCTAAGGGAGTCCCATCATCTATTCCATAATGGTGCCCCTAGCAGGAGACCCCCAACAGGCTACAGACTTGGGAGTTTGTTTAAGGGTCAGTCCCCAGCTGAGAGTATGTCACTGAAGGTCTTGTGTAAGCTTGAAAGTTTGTCTCAAAAGAAGTTGATCCAACAAGATATTGCCTCACCCACCTTGTTCCTGTAATGTCTTGGAACCAACACGGCTACAACAATACTGCATATAATCATTGAAGTGAGGCAGTCTGTGCAACAAAGATCTTGTCTAGATTCTGTCACTCAGTTTGTGCTTCTATCAGATGTATTATACCAACTCACATACCACTGATTGTGCTTGTCAGTGCTAGCCACTCTCATTAAGGTTTTTTAAATTAATTTATTTTACCCTTGCATCCAGAAGTAAGCACTGAAATGCTAATTTCACTTAAGGACACAAAATGTTGTGTGATGCCTATAGCAGAGAGATATGAAGAACATCTCTGTTGAATGGGCATGAATTAAGCAAGGAACACAGTCTACCTGAGGAACCTTCCACTTTGTTTATGGTGGGTGACAGTGGGTCTGCTTAAAGCACCCAACAATTGCTCTCTCTTAAAATTTCAGAAGGGCAGAGAAGGCCAACCCGCCAGTCCTCAGACTACAAGATGGGAGATAGTGAAACACTACATATAATCCCTTCAAGAGCCAAGTAGAGGGAAAATATTCCAGCTGTAGCCTCCAGTTATTTCCTTCCCTGTCTATCTGAATGTGGGGTACATACATTGCCTCTTTTTAATTCCCCCAATAAAGCACTTTTAAAAGGCATTACTCAGCAAAGCCAACAAAACAAGTTTGTAGGCCGAGCCAACTGGGAGATATGAGGCAAAAAAAAAGCTTACAAGAGGAGACAACAGGTGAAGACAGACAGACGGGGGAGCACAAACTAAGACAATACTGGTCAGCATGAGTATGCAGCTGGTGTGCTAAAACCACTTCCATTTTAGCCTTGTAATCAGATTATTCATTTCTAGTGTCAAATACTATTGTGAGGAAGCTATAAACAGAGATGTTGATGATTAAAATATTTCCAATTAGCTTTACTTGCTTTCTATCCTTTGACAACGGAGGTGCTTGTACATTGTTTCTTTGTTACAGACGTCTCTGTGAAGTATTATACCCTTGATGTTTGTAGCTGGAGAGATTAAGCAGGTAAATTGAAGTTTACTTACATATGCATACAAAACAGTGTGATAACATATATGGTCTATGCTGCTTCATGCTCTGTGAAAATTTTATTGTCAAAGTTAACATTGCTTTTTTTTTTTTTTAATGATTCTTGAGCCTCTATGGCAGTTATTTTGAATTTAATGACATCAGCTGGTCAAGCAGTAGAATAGCACTGTGCAGGGTAAGTTCTACATCTGAATACATTCAACAAAGATTGGGTGATTTGGAAAAAAATCTTTGTTATATGAACTTTTGAAACCCTTTAACAGAAGCTAGACCTTAAAGCTCAACTCTCAATACCAAGTGAAAACTTGATGGGATTGAACACTACCGTAACTGGATTTGGGTGTAATATCACATGACCAAATCCTGCTCACATTTCTCCTATAAGTAGTTCCACAATATTGGTAGCACTCCTTACCTGAATAAGACAGGATTTGGCCGAGGAAAAGACTGAGGCAAATTTCTTATGATATTCCTTATGTTTAAATTACTCTGGGAAAAACACTTTCCTATTAAAGTATTTGCACAAAGTTGGGCATCTGGTCTCTAGACAAATCAATATTTATTCTATCCCAAAACCTTACAGGATTGCTGCTGATTGTTGTGAAATTGAAATATTTTTGGCTGGAAAACTGTTTGACCCCATATCAAACATATCTGATATCTCAAAAGGGTTTCTAGCGCCTTAAATATTCAAAGTTTCCTTTAAAAATTGATGAGGCACTTTTTTGTTTCAGCAATGGGAACATGGGGATGCCAGACTATTTGTACAGCTCATTAAATAGAGAATAACTTCTAGTTCTTCCATCTGAAAAACACTTTGCAAACCTTAGCTTCACCACACCTCTGTACCTCCATTCTTACAGATGGGTAAACTGAAACACAGAGGTTCAGTGAACTGAAGATATATAGGAAGTCTGTTGTAGATCCAGGATAGAAATCAGGTATGCTGACTCCAAATCTGTGCCTCAAACACAGGGCTATCCATTACTCCCTATCCTGTATATACCCTAATTATAGCGTCTAATCTCTGTTTATTAAGGGAAGTGGCCATGCAACCAGGTCATGACATAGTTCTTTCCCTGAGGGGCCTACAATCTAGACACCGCCAACAATTATTTCCATGTAGAACCTTATCACACATTCTCACTGAAGCCAATGGATTTTTCATGGAAACAGGATATTTGCTGTAGTAACTGTTTGCAGGATTAGCCCGAGTTAGATGCAACATGTTTTGAATAAGGGGAGATGAAATTGAGTGAGGCAAAAAGAGCAAGTCAACAAAATAAGATTAGGAGACTAATGTGACTTTCAAAAAACAAGCATTGTTCCTTTTAAATTGCTCCAATGTATTTAAGAGGCTGTTTAATGCTTTCAGCTCTTGATTATAGCTGCTTTTCCTGCCTTTCGCTATCCACTCCACACTAACTACCCTCTAAACCAGTGGTTTTCAAACTGCAGGTGGCAAGCCAGTACTGGGTTGTGGAATGTGAGGCACTGGGTTGCGGCAGC
The DNA here is from genome assembly GCF_025201925.1 of Gopherus flavomarginatus. Taxonomy (NCBI): domain Eukaryota; kingdom Metazoa; phylum Chordata; order Testudines; family Testudinidae; genus Gopherus; species Gopherus flavomarginatus. The sequence goes on along the minus strand of NC_066619.1, from coordinate 266,415,617 downwards.
TCTGGTCAGCACTGCCGACCCGGCCATTAAAAGTCCCGTTGGTGGTGCTGTCTGGCTACAGCAGGCTAGTCCCTACCTGTTTTGACACCATTCCGCACCCCCAGAAGCAGACAGCGGCAGGTCCACCTCCTAGGCAGGGAGGGGCACGGGGCTTTGTGTGCTGCCATGAGCACCGGCTCTGAAATCTCATTGGCTGGTTCCCGGCCACTGGGAGCTGGGGGTGTGTGTGGGCTGTCTGTGGATGAGAGCTGCATGGAGCCATTTCTGTGCCTCCGCCTAGGAGTCAGACTTTCTGGGGTGCAGCGCAGTCCGTGGTGCCAGGACAGGCAGGAAGCCTGCCTTAGCACCCCGCTGTGCTGCTGACTGGGAGCTGCCAAAGGTAAGCCCATGCCCCAATCCCCTGCCCCAGCCCTGAGCCTCCCTCAAACCCAGAGCCCCTTCTTTCACCCCAAATCCCTCATCCCTGGCCCCACTCCACAGCCTGCACCCCCAGCCCAGAGCCCTGCCCCCTCCCACACCCTCAGCCCGGAGCCCCCTCCTGCACCCCAAACCTCTCAAACCTGGCTCCATCCCAGAGCCCACACCCCCGGCCCAGAGCCCTGACCCCCTCAGCACCCCAACCTCCTGCCCCCTCCCACAGCCTGAACCTCTCATTCCTGGCCCCACCCTGCAGCCCTTACTCCTGCATCCCAAACCTCTGCCCCAGCCCTGAGCCCCTCCCATACCTCAAACCCCTCATCCCCAACTTCGTTGGGTTGCAGGCATCAACAATTTTCTTCAACTGGGTCACCAGAAAAAAAGTTTGAAAACCACTGCTCTAAACCCTTAATGTGACTCGTTCTTCCTTGGTATCAGTTTTGGCCCTCTTGGGTATTGAAACTGTTACCCACATAGACCACAACCCTGCAGGCTGTTCTGCATGGATGAACTCCTACACCCACACAACTCCATTAAGTGGATGGGCCTTCACACCGGTGCAGGCGAGAACAGCTTGCAGGATTGAGACCTAATATACTGAATTACAGAAAACATGACAAAAGACATACAGATGGCCTCACAAATTGTGAGTATGGTGCCTCAACAGTCTCTTGTGATCTGTGCTTTTCTTATATCGGACTTCTGTTTGCGTTTCCAATGGCTGCCAGACACATACAGTATGTCTGTGCTGCAGCTGAGAATGCACTTCCCAGCCTGGGTAGACAGACACGCATTAGCTCTGCTTAAGCGAGCACACTAAAAATAGCAGTGTGGCTGTGGGGCACAGGTGGCTGCCTGAGCTACCTGCCCGACCCCCGGTTATGAAGTGGTGGTTAGACCAAGCCACCACCCATGGCCTGGCAGACATGCTGCTATATTTTAGTATACTAGCTCAAGTAGAGTTGGTGCATCTGTCTATTGGTGCTCTGAAGCACGCTCTCAGCTCCAGTGTAGACATACTCATACAGTGATCACTTAAGTACTATTTTCAAATCATACCCAGGTATTCTTGAAAATGTTACCTTCTGTTTATTGCCATCAATACCAGGCTTTTCCTGAATGACGTTTTGCAGATTGTACTCATTTGGCTTGTAATCTCTTTTGGCCATATTCCATCCTCATCCTCTGTGCTTTACACATCCTTTGATTTCTTCAATTCTTCCTTTGATCTATTTGTAAATGTTCCTGACATTAGTTTCTCTTCTATTCTAACTGGGCTATGAAGAGTCCAAAACCTTTGCTACTTGCATTGTTCCTTTCTTTAATGCTCAAGGATGAGGAAGGTGTCCTTAGAGAAAGGGTAAGAATTCCATATCAATGAGTTTATTAAATATATCTACTAACACTATAGCTACCATACAGGTCATTCATTTAGAGAACGCCACCCAAAATCTGTTAGGTACAGGATGTTTACAGGATTTTAAAAGTTGAGATGAGAACCACTTGCAAATTCAGAGGCTCGCTTTCACTTCAGAGAGGATTTTTGAAAAAAGTCATAGTAGTGTAACAATTTAAAAAGAGAAAATTTGTCACTTGCCTTTAACCTTTTCCAGACCAATAATTACCAATGAAATCATCCTCCCCAAAATCTGGTGTTTTTACTGCAATCATTAACCAGCTTGATCTACTATTGTAGATTTATGTTTAGACTCATTACAGTGTTTAACAATGTATTTATTTATTTTAGTGTGAAGCACAAAGTCATTATTTTTCAAGGTTAAATAGATTATATGACAATCTGGCAGCAGCAATCATCCTTCTGATCCAGAAACTATACCCTATTTTCCTACCAGCTGTTTCAGATCTTTTTAATGTATTTTTCAGATGAAATAAACTCCAGATGTGGATGTGTTTAGCTGTGGAGTGACATAATTCAAAGCCTAGAGACTGGCTTCAGCTAGGTAAGTAAAGCAGAATAGTTCTTCTGTATCTTAAGTTTCACAGGGAAGCTTTCACATAGGAAAGATTTGTTGGAATTTTTTTTAAATAGGCTGAAAATTTCCCCTCCTTATGTCACTAAAAATATCATAAGGAACAACTCCTTCCTATAAAAAGTCAAAATGCACCTGGTCAAAGGTAAGGCTTATAACAGAACTCTTGGCACAACCTTAACTATACTATAACATGTCTATACAAACTTTGGCAATTCTATACATAAAATATCCTTAAGTAATAGTTAAGGCTGCTATGTGGAATTCAAAAGATAATGTTCGATTACATACATCATGTACCAGGAAAAAAAATCAAGGCATTAAAAGTTAGGGTAGTCTCAATGAAAAATTACCTTAAAGCATTCTGATATCAGCCTTAGCTCTCAAATCATGCACACCTCCATTCTTATCAATACACACAAAGGGGAAAGTCCTGCTATTTCAGTGAGATGCATGGAGCCATTGCATCTAGACCCATATGCTCATTTTCATAAGAAAATTTTACCTTTATTAGTTTTTTCTTCTTTAAGCCTTGTACAGTTGGACTTCTGCAGTCAGGTCTTTCAGCAGTATTATCTGCAGTGTGGGTCTTCTCTTTGTGGATCTACAGCAAGGGAATGTGCAGGCTTAGATCTTCCCCTTCACACCCCAGGGACAAGCTAGCAGAGAGCTAATGACAGGAGGGACTTTTAAAGGCCAAAGGAGTTAGAGACCATCCCAGAAGAGCTGTTTCATGGGTCTGGATCAGATGACAATTACAAGCCGCAACATGGAACCACCCACAAATCTCAAAGTCTCACCCACATATGCCCAAACCAGAGTCTGATGTCCCAGTGCGTAGAGCTTAGGACACCCGGAGAAGGGAGACTGCTGCTCAATATGCAAAACACCCAATTCTCTAGGACCTAAGGGGTCCTGTTATGGGGTATATTGGCGCTTTAAGACTGGAGGGGGCCAGAAGACCCCATTCCAGGGATATTGGAATAAACAAAGGCCCTAGAAATGGTCATGTAGCAAAAAGAGGGGAATTTAGTCCCAGAGAGTTAGTAACTGGATGGGAAGAAATAGGATACTGTCCTTTTAAGGGTCTAGGAACCAGGAGACCTGTGGGGGTGGAGAGGAAGTGTGGCTCCTTTTTCTTCCAAACAATCAGGAGGAAGCTCTCTGAAGGATAGCGGTATATATAATGCTTGCTCTCAGAACAGGAAGTGCAATCATTGGAAGAAGGAAGCCAGAGCCAGAAGGCTGAGCTTCCACTAGGAAGGACATGATCAATATCTCTGTGAAGAACATTTATCTGGGACAGAGTAAGAACTCTGTGTGTAGTAGAAGAGCTGGATGAGAGTGTAAACTTTTGTGCTGCTATAGCGGACTTTGTTTTGGGGCCATTGAGGACTCCTTTGAATTGCTTTTGGCTATCAACCCAGCACCAGGCAGTGGTTGGTGGTAGTCCCAAGAAAGTCTGGAAGGAGCTCTTAAGGGGCTCCAAAGAGGAGAAACAGAGCCAGGGTGATGTAGACACACCTCGGGCCAAAGGTGCTCAGTTGTGATGTTCTGTACCTCGTGGGAACACCCTGCACCCCATGTTCATCCTTGAAAAATGATTGTGTGGTATCCAATGCAAAGTTTTGTCATGTCAGGTGTCTTCAGAAGGCTCATGATTCACTGAGGTTGTAATTTCATGTATATAGTTATGAGGCTGAAAATGTGTCCTCATGACTAAACAAGCCCAGACAAAAACTCTCCAAGAGCAGAGGGGCAGTTCAGACCTCATCAGGGCATGTATGAGACAAACCCAGCCTAGCCTCACAGGAACAAAGGACACTGGCCTAGGCAACAACAAAGGATCTGTTGCACTCTCGAGTGAGTCACCATCCTTCCTTTGGTCAGTCATGGACTGCAATGAGGTAAGTGCTCACCTGACCCTGAAAGGGGAGGGGGGCAAAGCCAAGAAGGAAGAAAAAACATGATAAAAAGGAGAGATGTTTGCCAAGCTTTTCCTTTCTTTTCCACCCCCATGTACAGACATCACCACCAAGCGACTGAAGCGCTGATCAAAGGAGAGAGCCTGGCTGAAGGGCAAGAAGCGAGCCTGTGGTGAGAAGCATCTAAGTTTGTAAGGGCACTGAAAGTGTTAAGATCAGCTTAGAATGTGTTTTGCTTTTATTTCATTTGACCAAATGTGACTTATGTTTTAACTTATAATCACTTAAAATCTGTCTTTGTAGTTAATACATTTATTCATTCTACCTGAAGCAGTGTGTTTGTTAGAGACTCCCCTTGGGATAACAAGCCTGGTGCATATCAATTTCTTTGTTAAACTGACTAACTCATATAAGCTTGCAGTGTTCAGCGGGCATAACTGGGCACTGCAAGACGGAGGTTCCTAGGGTTGTATCTGGGACCGGAGATATTAGCTAGTGTCATTCAGTTGCACAAACCAAGGAGCAGCTTACATGCCAGAGGCTGTGTGTGAATAATTCAGGAGTGGGGGTTCTCACAGCAGAGCAGGGTAAGGCTGGCTCCCAGAGTCAAGGATTGGCGTGACCTAGCAGATCACTGGTTCAGATAACACCAGCGGAACGTCAAAGTAAACAGCAACTCTACTACAGGACCATTGTGGTTTTTAATTCATTTTTGGAAAAGGGAAAAAAAATAACTCGAGTCCCAAAAGACATTAACTGATGGTTGAAAGAACAATTAGTTGAATCTTTTATGCAGATCATTTCCATAACATTGCTACACTTTGTAGTTCAAATAAGAGTACTGCTGCTATTTTCTGAGGATCTCAAAGTGCTTTACAAATATCAATTAATTAAACATCATCAAAGGTACATGGAGTAGGAATTTTCACTACCATTTTACAGGTGGGGAAACTGAAGCCTGAAGAGGTCAAGTGACTCAAGAGAGGGAGTCAGACCACAGCCATAAAAGGAAAAGCCAGGTGCCCTAACCTCAGTCTTGTGCTTTAATCTCCGTACTAGTAGATTGTAAACTGTTTGCTATTTATTGTACATGTCCTGTGCTCTTTTGTCAGTTCCTGCCCCAGAGAATTTACCGTCTACAGCAGTGGTTCTCAAACCCTTTTTTCCGCAGACCACTTGAAAATTGCTGAGGGTCTCAGCAGAACACTTAATGATCTTTCCAAATGTTGTTTGTACCATTAGCTAATTATTGTAAAGTGGTTGGATAAAAGCACTATATAAAAAAAACTTTATAATAATTACCTTTTTTGTTCTACAAATAAAAGCGCACAATTCACATTTTAATATCAGTAGTCTTACCTTTCTAATGCAAAGGATGGGCCCTCTCTCCCCCACCACGGTAGTGCCCAAGCTGGGGATGGGAAGGAGGGGGGTCTATCCCCACCACCACATCAGCCACAGAGCTGAGGCTGGGAAGGTGTGGGGAGGGGGGTCTCCCCCCGGCAGCTGCAACCATGGAGCTGGGGAAAGTCGCCTCTTTCTCTGGCCACCGCAGCCCTGCACATCCCAAATTCCCCTCACCTCCTCTTTTCACCCCACTTCCCCCTCCCACCTTCCTCTTATTCCTCCCAAGGCCACCACCTCACTTTACATGTGTGTCTTCTCCAGGGTCCAGGCACCTAATTAGTGGAGCCACGTCGGCACGGCTCCACCAATTAGGTGGGTGGCCCTTTGTTCTCTTGTGTGCAGCCGCCCAGGCACACACTTTAGAGGGAACTATCTGTGGACCATCTGAATGGAGCTATGGACCATAGTTTGAAAACGTCTGGTCTATAGTTTACAAGTGAGGGTGGCAAAGAGTAGGGAGGCGGGACTGAGGAGAACAAGGATGTGAAAGAGCAACCTCTTGGTGCAAACTGGCAGAGGGCATAGGGGGTGCATAGTATTTTACAGGCATTTCCTGGGTCAATTATTGGCACAATAGTTCACCAAAGGCATGTGAGAGCTCTATTGGGCGCCCGGGTCATCATAATCATTACAAAATGTATGCATGGGTCATATTTTTGAAATTATGTATTTATACTAAAAAATATGTTCTTAAGGTCTGGGAGTTAAGATAGGTCACCACTTGATGACTTATCTCAGACATGTTCCTTTCAGGCAGGAGGTAACATGCTTATCTCTGTCTGGCTCCGCCCCTTCTGCCTGAGGCCCCAGCCAAGCTGGAGGCCGGAATGGGCCACGAGCCATGGATCCTCCACCTGCCTGGGGAGGGGTGAGACCCAAAAGCAGCCCCCATCCCGTATCCCTGACCTGTGCCCCCCCACACCCCAAGCAGGTAGAAGGTTTGTGGCTCCCCACAGCTGCCTGCATGGCTCTTACCCTGACCTGGCTCCGGCTGGGGGATGGCACCTCTGGCCATGGTAAGAGCCTTGTGACCAAGCAGCTGTGAGGAGCCATGGACTCTTCATCTGCCCAGGGCGGGGACATAGACCAGGGGCTGCTCTCAGCCCCCAAACCGTGGGCAGGTGGAGGGTTCATGGTGTGGTATCACTCATTGCCGGGCTCCATCTGCTAGCCTGGCTGGGGGGACAGGGCCTCGGGGAAGAAGCGGGGTGAGGGACCATGGCAAAAAGTGGCCAGGTCAGTCCACTTTTTAAAAGTGGGAGGCCCATGGTGCCCTGGTCTCCCCTATTCCAGCGCTGATGTCATGAGCGCATTGTATGCCTCACAATGGATGCCAATTTGCATATTGAGCCAGATACCAGCTGAAAGATTGTGAAATCTATTAGAGAGAAAATCTACAGGGAAAAAAACAGTCAGCAGGGGTGTCCTATTTATGACTATGATCAAAGGATTAATCTGGTATATCAGAGAATGCGCAGGTTCCTCTGCTAAGGAAACCAGCTAAAAGCATGTTTGTCTTATGAAAGGAGGGTCACAGCCAGCCTGGCTGTAAAATGCTGAAAGGACTTAGGATGACATGAGGGTATCTAATTAATTAAGTCTAGGTTCTACAATGACTGTTATGATTTAATTGTATCTGTAACCATTTATTTCCAATACTTGAATCTCAGTGCTTTGTTCAATAAATCTATACTTGATTTCACTATAAACATATCTAAGTGCTATGTGTTAAGTGGGGCAGTGATCTGAGGTGGAACTGGTAAATATGGGTGTACTGTTTCTTTGGAAGCCGCGGATCTGTGAATAAATATGGCTTGCGCAGGTCCAGAGGTGAGGGCTTGTGTTGCCTGTGGCTGGTGAAGCTGAGGAGCTGATCTTTAGCAGGTGACATAGACAAGGCTTCCTCATGTTAAGGCAGGTGGTAGTGAGGTACCTCACAGACCAGGGTACTCCCAGGAAGCATCCAAAGGCTTAGGGCAGTAAGATCACGTGGTCAGTCTAGGCATCTGCATGTCTCTCTTAGTGGTTCTGTGTTCTGGGGTTTTGTTTTTATTTTTTACATTTATCTTAAAATGAGAAAGTTATAGGTGGTGAATATCATGAATTTGCTGTTAAGTGGGGACACTGGAAGAAATGAGTATTGAGGAGGGATTTAAATGAGAAATGGTTGATGGCTTGATGGATGTCATTTTTCTGGCTTGTAGTGGGCAGACCATAAATTACCTTGGTAGCAGACAATTCTAGTTTTTAGCTCTCTGGTGTACCAAAGCAACTGTAAATTGAAGGTATAGAGAACAATTTCAATAACAGGTAGCTGTCTCTTGAGACTGTTTTTCCATTAATGGAGTGGACAAATATTGATTTTTGACCTATTTCTGGCTAACAAAAGGAAAAACATTTCATTATCTGGAAAATTGTTGATTCCAGAGGCTCACACTAATCTGTGGTTTTTCCATTCTCTCATATTTCAAATGTGTATTATTGCAGCTGCAGGGATGCTTCTCCTCTACTGCAATAAATCAGTACTTTTAGTGTCTCTCTCTCTCTCTCTCTCTCTGTCTCTTCAGTTTGTGAAATAAGCACTACCATACAAAAGGAGTGCCAGTACTCTTTAAAACTAAAACTCTTTAGATAGGATGTTGTAGAAGAAAAAGAAATGAGCACTTGTAAAAGTAAGTGCCTTTTCCAACATTCCTTATTCTGGTAAAATATCCATTGACTTCACTGGCTGGTTTGCCTGAATAAGGAGTGAACGACTAGAGCTTTAAGTGTATAAAGAGGTATGGACAGTAAAGGAAGAGAGAGAGATGAGCGAGGCAGAGGACCTGAGACAAGAGGACTAGAGAAAGGTGGCTGCATGGAAATTGCTGATCCTCTGAAGTGCTGGGCATCTGCAATTCCAGTTGATCAGAGTCAGACAGAAGGAAGCCATCTGATATTTATTTAGTCTAAGTGTTGAGCATTATTGCATAGAATTTTTGAGAATTCTGTTTGATGCAGTAGGGCCCAGCTTTAGGCAGATTTTTCAATGGTTGCTCGTAGCCCTTCTTCATGACTAAGGTAGTTTTTAGCCCAGGTCATCTCCTAGGTTGTTTCCATAATAGAAAGTCTTGTACCACACTGCCAAAAATATCTTTCTCCATGTCCCACTGTTTCAGAGCCCAGCTGGACCAGATGTTGGGTTTGTGCTATACCATGGCCTACTGCTTTTCTCTGCTAACCAGTGAGCAAACCAAAGACTAAAACAGGTCTTGCAACCTTAATAAGTGGCTGTATTTCAACTAGCCAATCAGAGACATTCTCTTCACTATGGCTCTTGAAAGTTCTTGACATAATATTATCAAGGATTCTGTTATTTTCTTTTTTCTAATAACTTGTCAAGGACAAGTGCTCTAAGAAATTTACTGGTTGTGAAAGCATGTTTTCACGGATTTATACCTTTATTTGAACAGCAAGAGCCCTGCCTGCTTTCTTACTATAAAGTACTGTTTTTTAGACCTAGCAGGTGTGATACAGAGATCATTAAAAATATGTGGGGATGGTAGCTTAAAAGGGTGGGAAGTAAACCAGCAATGATGGTGAATATCTGATATAGCTCAACTTCCTGAAGCAAGATTTTTTTTTTCTGGGATAATGAATTCCTTGGGAAAGGGCTCTTTCCTATATTTTTTGAAAGACCAAAAGGGATCATTTGTGATAATATATACCTTCCTGCATAACACAGGCTGCAAAATTTCACCATGTGCCTAGAAACAAGCTTATAGCACAAACTCAACTAGAAACTATCTTTTAGAAAGACATTGTGTTGATATAAATACTTCAAGTGATGGAATATCCAACCACATCTGCAGGTAAATTGTTCCAATGTTTATTTATCCCCCATTGTTATACATTTGCACTTTACTTCCAGTCTGACTTTGTTTAGCTTTACCTACTGGATCTTGTCTGTTACATTAAACAGTTCTCTTATCAAATCTTCTCCCCATATAGGCACTTGTAAACAGTGATCCAAGTCATCCCTTAACCTTCTCTTGGTTAAACTAAAGATTTTTTTTCATCTTTACTTGTAAGGCAGGTTTTCCAGAATTTGAATTGTTCTTGTAACTCCTTCTGAATCCTTTGCACTAGTGGTCTCCCCAAATGCCCTGAGTAATACTTCCTCCTAACTTCTTGCCGTAACCATTCCCTTGTTTATACAGCTAATGTTCGTATTTCCACTCATATATGCACTGTTTAGAACTGGGATTTCAGGTTCAGTTGGTTATGCACCATGACCCAAAAGTTGTTCCTAGAATATATAAATGATGTTGCTTTTGGCTATTTTAAAACACGTCGTTCATGTTAGACTAGCTTAGTAATCAATCCACATTTCTGTAGTAGTGACTTATTTACCATTCCTTCAATATATGATTAATCTGCATGCTTTACCAGCAATGATTTTATATTTGTGGATTTTTTTTGTATGCATCTTGTCCTATCTGTATATGGTGATAGCACTGTCTGAATAATAATAATGCAGAGGGACAATATTTTGATGCGAGGAGCAAAAAGTTAGGGAACTAAATAACAGGTCTGATTCTCAGAGGTGAAGCCAACACAGGTCTCATTAGCTTGCACCACTTCATTGTGCCTGCTACAACCAGCACCTTCCTTTGCATTAGCCCCCTCACCGTGCTCTGCTTGCAATCCCACCAAATCTGCCTTCACCCGTCAAAGTATCTGCCTCAAAATACTGGCATTAGAAAAGGTTCAGAGAAGGGCAACTAAAATGATTAGCTGTTTGGATGGGTCCCATATGAAGAGAGCTTAAAGAGACTAGGACTTTTCAGCTTGGAAAAGAGGAGACTAAGGGGGGGATATGATAAGAGCAGAGGTAGGCAACCTGCAGCATGCAACCTGATCTTCAGTGGCACTCATGCTGCCTCGGTCCTGTCCACCAGTCTCGGGGGGCTCTGCATTTTAATTTAATTTTAAATGATGTTTCTTAAAACATTTTAAAAACATTTACTTTACATACAATAGTTTACTTATATATTATAGACTTTTAGAAAGAGACCTTCTAAAAACGTTAAAATGTATTACCGGCACGCAAAATCTTAAATTAGAGTGAATAAATGAAGCCTTGGCACCCCGCTTCTGAAAGGTTGCGGACTCCTCTGATGGAGGTATATAAATCATTGGTGGTGTGGAGAACGTGAATAAGGGAGTTATTTACTTGTTCCCATAATATAAAAACTAGGGGCCACGAAATGAAATTAATGGGCAGCAGGTTTAAAACAAATAAAAGGAAGGTCTTCACGCAGCGCACAGTCAACTTGTGGAACTCCTTACCTGAGGTGGTTGTGAAGGCTAGAACTGAAACAGGGTTTAATTCATGGAGATTAAGCACATTAATTGATACTAGCCAGGATGGGTAAGGAATGGTGGCCCTAGCCTCTGTTTGTCAGAGGCTGGAGATGGACAGCAGGAAAGCACTCACTTGATAATTACCACTTAGGGTCGCTCACTCTGGGATGCCCGGCATTGGCCACTGTGCGCAGGAAGGATACTGGGCTGGATGGACCTTTGGTCTGACCCAATGTGATCACTCTTCCATTTCTTTCTTACGCCTTCTACCCGGCCTCCCCACCTGCCTTCAGCCTGCCACGTCTCTGTTCCCCCGCCTGCCTTCAACGCCCCATCATCCAGCCGCTTTGCTTTTCCCGCCTCACCCCTACCTCTGATTCCACCCCCGCCCCGCCTCTCTCCCCTCCGTTAGCCAATGGGAGAGCCGCTTGGTTGCCGAGCCTGCGCCCTCCAATTGGCGGCGCGGTTGTTGGCCTGCGGCCCCTGGAAGCCGCACCCTGCTGGGGAGGGGTGTCGGGGGAGCGGGGCGGGGCTTGGTGCTGGGGCTAGAGGCTGAGGAGCTAGAGGCGCGCCGGAGACGGGGAGACTCTGCAGCTGCTGCCCAGCGCCGCAGGCTGCGTCGCCGTTACTTGTTCTGCGCGTCGGGGTGAGCTGAGCGGCGCGGGCTGGGGGAGCAGGGGCGCGGGCGGGCGGGCCTCGGGGAGCGGACGTTGGGGTAGCAGCGGTGCAGGTGTCGGGAATGGGGGTGCAGGCCTTGGGCGAGCTTGGCGGTGCAGGCGCTGTGAGGAGGGGCCAGCGAAGAAAGGCCGCAGCTGTTGGAGAGGGGGCGTAGCTATTGGGCAGAGGGGCTGGGGGTGCAGGTGAGGAGGCGCTAGCGAAGGAAGAGCGCAGGGTGTGGGGGACGGGGTGTAGGTATTGGGTAGAGGGGCAGAGTCGGGGCTGGGGGAGCAAGGGTGCAGGCGTTGGGGGAGGGGCAGAGGCTGAGATCTCTGGGTAGACGCAGCCTGGGTCAGGGTGCGGACTCTGTAGTGAGAGGAGACACCGGGGGCGGGTGGGGGGAGGCGTAGCAGATATGGGATCTGGAGCAAGGGGCTGTAGCTCAGGCTTTAGGATTGGGTGGGGGAGGCGAGGGGTTCGGAGCCAGGCTCAGGGTGGGGAGGTTTTGAGGGGCCTCAGGCTTTTGGTTTGGATGAGTCAGGGGATGGGCTGGGGGCTCGTGTCTGGCAGTTGTGTAGAAGCTGCTCTGCTGATAGTTGGGATGAAAGGGGCCCTTGTGGTGGTCTAAGCAGATGCCTTTTTGAGGGGGATGGTCACTATGTGTGTCTGTATCTCTTCGTAGTCTTGTGATGGGTGAGGTGTGGTGGTGCTGCTGCTGTTACTGCAGGAAGCAGCTGTTCAGTGTTCAGATCTCCATTACACCACTTGGTGCATCTACCACCTCTTTCCCGGTTCTCCCTCGCTCCGCTGTTTTATGGAATTGGTGGAGATGTTTACAATCCATCGGACTTGCTGATTTTTGCAAGGTGTGGAGAATGGCAATACAGATTAATAAGAGCAGCTGGTGTAGAGGGAGGGAAATAGTGAGATGGAGGAAAATGGGGAATGTGTTGTGTTTGTGCACAGTGTGACTGATTGGTGAGGTACCAGTTGCTGGATATGGGCATTGGGCAGCTGTTGCGTTTTGTGTGCAGAGAGTCTCTCTCATCTTTCCAGTATCTGTTCCTGGGTGCAAAACGTTACATGCATCTGTGCACATAGCAAATATATATTGTAGGTGTTTTGTGTTTTACATTGAGTCTTAATTTAGGTTGGCTTTAAATAAAACGGGTGGAAAATCCTATTGAGAAAAGACCAGAGTTATGGGTGGGGGCTATGAACGGTGGTAGGTCTAAATCTTCACAGAAAATTGTCATAGCTGGTGGATGTCAGTTCAAAGCTGATTCTTTTCTTTGATCTTCTGAAAGCTATTACCTACAGTGGTCATTTATTTTTTATTACCTCCTTTAGTGATTTGTGTCAGCAAATTAATAATATAGAGAAAATATGTATGCACTTCGTTAATAAAAATTGTTAAATTCTCAAACTGTAAGTGCTTGAGTTAAACGGTCTGGTTTGCCTCAATCTACAAGTTTAGTCTCCATACATACGAGCTGCAGTGTAGTTATTCTGTACAACACCGAGCAACAGAATTAAGGTGGTATAATGAAACTCCAGGTGTGGTAAGGTTTGTGATGGTTCAGAGAAGAAGAGCTTCTGTCCTTTCTATTGTGGAATAAAGAGGTTTTTTTAAAATTACATGAATACTTTTTTTTTTTTTTAAATTAAGAATTACAAAAGAAGTACAGTGGAACCTCAAAGTTACGAGCTGACCAGTTAACCACGTGCCTCATTTGGAACCTGAAGTACACAATCAGGCAGCAGAGACCAAAAAAAAGCAAATACTGGATAGTACACTACAGTGTTAAATGTAAACTACTAAAAAGGGGAAGTTCTTTTTGTTTGTTTGGTTTTTTTAAGTTTTGACAAGGTAAGGAAACTGTTTCTGTGCTTCTGTCATTTAAATTAAGATACTTAAAAAGCAGCATTTTTCTTCTGCATAGTAAAGTTTCAAAGTTGTATTAAGTCACTTCCATTCCTGAGGTGTTCGTAGCTCTGAGGTTCTACTGTACTAAGAAAATTGTTTTCATTTTAGAGGCTGTTCTAGATTCTGCCGTGCAGGTCAGTATATTGCATTATCTGTTTTGCCCTCTATATCAAGGAGTATGGATAACTCAAGTTATCGAAAACCTCTTGAGTTGTTTAAGATGGAGTACAATATATTAAATTACTATAAAGTGAGTTTAATGCCTGTTGTTTGTTTTGGTTGTAGTCTTGAGATTACAGGATTTAACTGAGATCTGACCAGGCTTTCCAGCTTGAGGATGCTTTGGTCTTCCAGGATGAAAATGCATGCATTGATATACTAAACATATTGAATGTCTTGCACTTCTATTTGACTTCATTTTTGCTTAAACTCTTATTAGAGAAAACATTTTGGTCCAAAGATGTTTGTGTGAACATGAGAGTGGCCAATTGTCCATCTAACCCAGTATCCTGACAGTGGACAATGCCAGATGCCTCAGAGGGAAGGAACAGAACAGGGCAATTTCAAGTGATCCATCTCCTGTTGTTTGGACCCAGTTTTTGGCAGTCATAGGTTTAGAGACACCTGGATCATGGGGTTGCATCACAGACCATCCTGACTAATGGGCATTGATGGGCCTAATATCCAAGTATGTATTTAATTTTGTTAAAGAAAAATATTCTCTTTGGAACACAATTCTTATTTCACAACATAGGCTGCTGAGTACTCAGCAGTTCTGAAAGCAACCAACTACCTGCTGTACACGTCTGGTCTACACTACAGAGTTAGGTCAACATAGGCAGCTTATGTCAACCTAATTATGTTAGTGTCTAAACTTCATCCTTGCTCCTGCCGATATAAGTGCCCTGATATACCGATGTAACTCCACCACCGCAAGAGGCATGCTGATCTAGTTAGGGCGATAGTAACACAATGTCTACATGGACACTTACATTGGTAGAGCTCTGTGCAGATAGAAAAATTTAGATCCTTATCTGTGGTACATAAATAGTATCCAATCTGCGATCACCACTCCACATTTTATATGGATCCACACCAGGACCCTCTAGAGCAGCAACTTTCAACTAGTTGTGTGTGGCCCCCTGGGGGGCTGCGAGCTGGATTCAGGGGGGCCACAACCCCACAGGCTTGAAGTCTGGTGTCATGCCCCTTTAGCTCCCACCCCCTGTGGGAATGAACCCCGGAGTGGGAAATTGGGAGCCCAGCTTGGAGAGGGGAGCTGGAAGCCTGTGTGCAGCCAGGCTCCCAGGGGGAACAGGGAGTGGGAAGCCAGGAGCCTGACTCCTAGTGGGGAGCACTGATCTGGGAACCTCTCACCTGCTCTGGGGTAACAGTCCAAGCTGTGAGCCACAAGGGATTCACAGCAGAGAGCCTACCAGCCTTCCTTGTCAATTTCATGACTCCAGCATGGGAGTTGTGAAACTGACAAGAATGACAACGAACATCTGACCTATCCAGCTCTGGATATCTGCTTTATATCTGCGGATATCCACATCCATGGTTGTGGTTCTTTGAGGGTCAGATGCAGATCCAATTTTTTTTATCCCACAAGGGCTCTAGAGCAGCAGTTGTAGTCTGGTCTGCAGCCCCCCCCAGGAGTTACAGGGGGTCCACCTGCTGTAGAGTGGAGCTGAGAACCCAGGCGGCGGCTCAGCCCCCACAAAGTACCTCTTCAGGAGTGCATCCACCGACTTGAGAGGACATGCACCATGGAGAGAGGGCGGGCAGTGTGTACATGAAAAGCTGTAGTAATTACTGTGGTGGCTGTAAGTCTACCTAATGCGGGTTGACTTAAGCTTGTAGTGTAGACACACCCATAGTGTGTCACAACTCTTAGTGATCTTAACAAAATTAATTGATTCATTGAGAATGTTCTATTCTGACACACATAGCAATCTCCACATGGTTCCTAGCAGGCCACATAAGGATAGGGCCAGGTAAAGTACACTACAACAAGACTCATTCCTTTCGCTCACTGTTAAAATGGGCTTTCGAGAGCCTCCATCAGCTGTATAGATCTACTTTGAGCTCTTCTAATAGCCTTGTATCTGGCTGTTCAAATTCAGCAGCCAGCCAGTCCATCCTCCACCCCAGTAGAATCTCTTCTCCATTTTGTTCTCATATATCATGCATCATATAGCAGGCAGCTATAACCATTGAGAGTTAAACAAAGCAAGCGAACCTTCAAACAACCAAAAGCACATTCAACTGTCATTCTGCACCTACTGAGCTGGTAGTTGAATTGTTCTTTGGCTGTCAAGGTAGCTGCTGTATGTCTTCATGAGCCAGGGAAGCAAGGGATAGGCTGGGTTCCTCAGGATCACTATTAGCATTTCAACATTCCCAGTGGTAATCTGCTGGTTGGAAAAGAGAGTCCCTGCTCATAGCTTTCTGAACAGTGCTGTGCACGTAAAGATGTCCTGCACCTTCCTTAATCAGACCATTGTTGTAATTGAAACATCCCTGATGATCCACGAATGCTTGAATAACCATAGAAAAGTAGCCCTTCCTATTGATGCACTCAGTGGCAAGCTGGTCTGGCACCATAATAGGAATAGGCATGCCTTCTATGGCTCCACTGCAGTTCAGGAATCCCATAGTTGCAAATCCATCCACTATGCCCTGCATATTGTCCAGAGTTGCAGTCCTGCATAGTAGGAGAGGATTAATAGCCCTGCACACTTGCATCACAAAGCCTCCCACCTCCCCATCCTCCTGGTGGATTTCCTGACTCCAAATTGATTCCTGATTGACTGGTAGCAATCTGTCGTTGCAAATTTCTGCAGTGTAATTGCCACTTGCTTTTCCACTGTCAGAGCAGCTCTCATTTTGGTGTCCCTGTGCTGGAGGGCTGCAGTGATCTCAGCACGCAGATCCAGGAATGTGGCCTTGAGCATCTGAATGTTCTGCAGCCACTGCTTGTTACCCCAAACCTGCATTATTATGTGAACCCGTCATCAGTGCTGTTTCTTGGGCCCAGAAGTGGTGCTCCACCATCTGCAGCTGGTCTGTGAAAGTTACCAACAGTCTTGAACTGGTTCTTGCTGTGTCCCACAGCAGTCTGTCCTCCAAGGAATCATCATGGTCTTTACTTATTTGGTTCTTCTTGCCGCTCTACAAATATTCTGGGATCATATGCCCTGTGCTTGCAGTGCTCATGACAATAGTGCAGAGCTGTGCAGGCCCCATGCTTCCATCAGAGATGGTGGACAGTGAGGAGGGCCACCTGGTCTTGTGAGATCTTGGGGAAAAAAGGCATGAAAGTTGTGGGATACAGATAACATTATGGGATGGAGACAGCTGGAAACTGGGAAGTTTACCCCATGATCCCAGTCACCTGTGCATGACTCATTTCAGCCCCAGCAGGCATTGTTGAAGCTTCCCAAAAGACCATGCACTAGACGGTGGCAAGTTACACAGTGGGATGCATCCATTATGAATCACAGTCTGCATCAGTACAGTTACTCCTGGTGATTACTCTCACTGCTGATATAAGGAGCCAAGTATGCATGTGTAAAAGTGAAGTACTGACTGAGGCAACTGTATGCTGATGTAATTTAAGTTGACATAAGTTTGTAGTGTAGACATGGCCTAAGTTTCTTTAGTGAGTGTTGAACCACTCATGTGAAACATGTTCTGCATCCAAATGTAAGCCCACTTGCAATAAAATGAGAAAGCATTGTTACTCTGCATGTTGTAAGAGAGAGTCTGAATTTGTTTTTTTTAAATTGGTCAATTTAAAAAAAAAACACCTGTTTCTAATACAGCATTGGTTAAATGTCTTGAATTAAAAGAAGAAACTTGCTATACAAGGGACACAGTGAAATTGATTATACATTTGACAGCAGTTTATACATAAAGTAAATGGGGGGGAGAACAGATTTAGAAAAAAAAATTTCAGTGATAGTCATCTTGGATCTTGTAATTATACTAGATACAAAATTTGTAGAAATGTGATTTTTTTTTCCCCCCTGTCTTCCTCCGGTTACTGGTGCTCCTTTTATTTGCTCAAAGCGTTGGCACCAGTTCTGAAAACAATGTGAAAACTTTTGGTTGGGAATCTGCACAACTAAATTATTGCTTTAACTATTAACTTTTCAAAAATGTCATTTCAAGTTCCAGGTGATTTGATTAACATGTCCAGTGTTTTGCATAAGCTTTTATTTTGATTCCTAAGGGAGTTTCCCCTCCCCCATTGTGGCTATCAGTGTTCTCTTATACAGGTTGTACTCTTGTTAATTTAGCGTACATTGCAAAGAGAGTCTTTCCTAGTTTATAGTAATGTTGGTTAGAATAGGTGGGGCAAATCTTCATGTAATTGGTAACCCATTAACATTTCGGGCAACTACTTTGTCTTTTGTAAGTGACCTAGGGACCAAGCCAGTTAATGAGGGAGGTGAAGGCTTCAGGAACACCTTGTTCTTTTATAAAGGATGTCTGACTGGAGGTAAACTCTACAATGGAATTGGCTATGCAGTGTATTCATAGTACAATATTACATTATTGTAGAAGTTCAAGGTGGGAGAACAGTTTAACAGTGAGTTTGGGTGTCAATTTGTTCTTAGGTCTTTGTTTATACACATGAAGGAAACTTTTCCACATGTTCACAGGCTGTGTCAGGGCACTACTGGGGAAGCCTGAGTCAGCTCCTGCCACTCCAGCCCCAATCAGGGAAAATAGATTGGGGCTGTGTAAATAGCCTAGGTTTGCCTAATCACTGACTGCACCTGCCAGCCTTATTAGGCAGGAGTTGTAAGTCTGGAAGCTTTTTACATAGAACTGGAAGGGACCCCTAAAGGTCATCGAGTCCAGCCCCGTGCCTTCACTAGCAGGAGCAAGTACTGACTTTGCCCCAAAGTGACCCTCTCAAGGATTGAACTCAGCACTCTGGGTTTAGCAGGCCAATACTCAAACCACTGAGCTATCCTTCCTCACCCCTGGGTGGTGGAGACCAGGAGGGAAGGGAGGCTCAGGGAGAGGTAGGAGCCTGCTACTCTGTTGCTGACAAGGCCTGTGTTAGGCTAAGCCGTGGTAAATAGCCTGTATATAGTAAGGGAGGCTCAGGGAGAGGTAGGAGCCTGCTACTCTGTTGCTGACAAGGCCTGTGTTAGGCTAAGCCATTGTAAATAGCCTGTATATAGTAGGAAGCTGGTGGTGGAAAATGGACATAAATAAAGAGCACAGGAGTTGCACCAGCTTGGAGTATCCCTGAGTCTGTGAGGAGTGGGGCGCAGGGGCTGGACACGCAGGGGTGCACCAGGCACCCCGTTACACAGGCACAGGGATTAAGAAGAGAAATTGATTTGCATCTTAGTAGGGAATTTTTCGTCTTTTCCCAAGGCAAATAAGTGTCCATCAATAAATTGAACAGAGTTTTCTAGCAGACACAGTCTCAATATATAGTGCAGTGGCCAGATCTGGTAACACTCCAGCTGCTCAAAGGTGTATTGGAACCAGTAAGCATCGGCCTTCATCAGCTGTTCTTAAAAGTATGACCATCAAGCAAAGTACCAGCTGTGTGGAAAGATATCATAATGTCCCTATACAAGGGCAAAGAATCTTGCACTGTGTGTGGCAACTACAGGCCAGTATCATTATTATCCTGGAAAGGTCTTTTTGTTCACATTCTGCATGGTAGAATGCAGTTGTTCCTTAACAGACATTGTCATCGCAGCAACCAGGTTTCACTGTTGGATGGTCAGCAGTGGACGCTGTCCTTACGCTCCAGGTTGCGCTGTATTGAGAATTTAACTACCCATTTCACATAGTATATACCAACATCAGAGCAGCCTTTATTCAGTTGATGTGCCAGCAGTTTGGCTTGCACTGAAAGGAGTTGGCGTAACAGATGTTCAGATAAATCTGGTGCACAGTCTTCACACCAGTACTGCTGTTAGAATGCACATTGGTTCATCGCTTTCCCTGTGTTTCTATACAACTTCAGGTGTGTGACAGGGATGCATTCTTGCCCCGGTACTATTCTGTTGAGCTGTCAACTGGCTATTAGGGCTTGCCACTCCACACATCAGAATCAAGGTTTGTCAAGAAGTGTTCACCATAAGACTGCCAATGACACTGCCTTGCTTGTTGAGAAGTCCAGTAACTTCAACCCTATCCTCCAAGGTCTCTAATATGCCATACATGCTATGGGGTGGAACATCTCATGGCAGGAGACCAAAGTCCAGAACCTTGGAGCTGGACCACCAGAACCCCCAAAACAGGTGAGGTCAGATATTCTGGAAAGTGTTGACAAGTTCATCTTATCTAGGTACAAGCAGAGTTCAGATGTTCACAGCAAAATGATTAACAGGATTTGCCCCTCCTGCATGAAGTCCGTACCTCGCTTATGGATGCAAAAACATCTTTGCACTGAAACAAAGTTCAGGATACATCAAACCCGTGTCATACCTGTGTTGCTATATGGGTCAGAAATCTGGGCCCTCTTACAGGCAGACTTGGATGAGGTAAAGGCATACTGCATGCACTGTCAGCACTAAGTCCAGAGCATAATGTAGTTTGGCAGCAGCATCTTGCAGAGATCTGGCCTTCCTTCAGTTGTTCATTATATTCAGAAGTGGTTTTGCATGCTCTTCCACCATGTCACGAGGGTGGATAAAAATACCATAGGGACACCATGCTCTCAAACTCTCCATCAACATTTAAAGTGGTACGCACCCTGACTCTACCTGGCACTGACCAAAGGGCTGCCCCAGAGATTCATGGTTTTGCAGGATTGAGCCAGATCTGGGAACTTCACCAGGCATTGTGTAGTGCAACAGCCACAATTGTGATCACTCTGGCTGGTACAATGGTTTTAGTTTGTGTGTACTTGATTATGACTTGGGGGGTGAGAGAGTGTCAGCTGCTGGTCTCCTGCCTGCCTAGCAAGCAGAAGGTGATGACTTTTTTTGTGGCAGCCAGTCGTGCAAAGCCAGACATGATAGACAGAAGGCTGGGGACCTAGGGAGCAGAGCACAAAGCCTGAGTGTGAGACAAAAACTGTGGAGGGTTGGATAGGCCAGCTAAATATGAGGGCTAACTTACTGTAAATCAGAACATTCTAGCTGTTAGAGAAGTTGGCTAAGGCTTTTTCTTCTGTAGTTTTTCTGGTGCAATATTTACAACAAAAGGAGAAAAACAAGGGGCCTGCTGTTAGTTTAAAACAGAAACCCCTCAGCTGTGGTTACCCGTCACTTTGGGGCTGGGATCTTGCCTATTGCAATCCCGCACCTCTTACTGAGGGTATGGCTACATCTGGAATTTCAAAGCGCTGCCCCGGCAGCGCTGCGAAGTGTGAGTGTAGTCAGAGCAGCAGCGCTGGGAGAGAGCTCTCCCAGCGCTGCATGTAAACCACATCCCTTACGGGTGTAGCGTGCAGCGCTGGGAGCCGCGCTCCCAGCGCTGCTGCCCTGATTACACTGACGCTTTACAGCGCTGTATCTTGCAGCGCCCAGGGGGGTGTTTTTTCACACCCCAGTTGCAGCGCTGTAAAGTGTGAGTGTAGCCAAGGCCTATGTCATCCTTCTTATACAACTCCCCAATAGGTGTTGTCCCTGGAAGGCTATGAGTTCACCCACCTCTCCATCTTCCTCTTTTTTCCATCTATCTTTTTGCCTTAATACCAATAGCCAAACAATTTTTATTATTATTTAGGGCTGTCAAGCGATTAAAAAAATAATTACGATAAATCATGCAATTAATCGTGCTGTTAAACAATAATACAATGGCATTTATTTAAATATTTTTGGATGTTTTCTACATTTTCAAATATTGATTTCAATTACAACAGATGATACAAAATGTACAGTGCTCACTTTATATTTATTTTGATTACAAATATTTGCACTGTAATAAACAAAAGAAATCATATTTTTTCAATTCACCTAATTCAGGTACTGTAGTGCAATCTCTTTATCCTGAAAGTTGAATTTACAAATGTAGAATTAAAGTAAAAAAAAAAAAATCTGCATTCAAAAATAAAATAAAGTAAAACTTTATAGCATGGAAGTCCACTCAGTCCTACTTGTTCAGCCAGTCGCTCAGACAAACTGGAAATAATGCTGCCCACGTCTTGTTTACGGTGTCACCTGAAGGTGAGAACAGGCGTTCACATGGCACTGTTGTAGCCGACATTACAAGATATTTATGTGCCAGATGCACTAAAGATTCATATGTCCCTTCATGCTTCAACCACATTCTGGAGGACGTACATCTATGCTGATGATGAGTTCTGCTTGATAACAATCCAAAGCAGCGTGAACCGACCCATGTTCAGTTTCATTATCTGAGTCAGATGCCACCAGCAAAAGGTTGATTTTCTTTTTTGGTGGTTCAGGTTCTGTAGTTTCCACATTGGAGGGTTGCTCTTTTAAGACTTCTGAAAACATGCTACGCACCATGTCCCTCTCAGATTTTGGAAGGCACTTCAGATTCTTAAACCCTGGGTTGAGTGCTGTAGCTATTTTTTGAAATCTCACATTGATACCTTCTTTGCATTTTGTCAAATCTGCTGTGAAAGTGTTCTTAAAAAGAACATGTGCCGGGTCATCATCTGAGACTGCTATAACATGAAGTATATGGCTGAATGCAGGTAAAACAGAACAGGAGACATACAATTCTCCCCCAAGGAGTTCAGTCACAAATTTAATTAATGCATTTATTTTTTTTAATGAGACTCATCAGCATGGAAGCATGTCCTCTGAAATGGTGGCCGAAGCATGAAGGGACATACCAATGTTTAGCATATGTGGCATGTAAATACCTTACAACGCTGGCTACAAAAGTGCCATAAGAACGCCTGTTTTCACTTTCAGATGACAATGTAAATATGAAGCAGGCAGCAGTGTCTCCTGTAAATGTAAACAAACTTGTTTGTCTTAGTGATTAGCTGAACAAGAAGTAGGACTGAGTGGACTTGTAGGCTCAAAAGTTTTGCATTGTGTTGTTTTTGAGTGCAGTTATGTAACAAAAATCTACATTTGTAAGTTACACTTTCATTCTAAAGAGATTGCACTACAGTACTTGTATGAAGTGAGTTGAAAAATACAATTTCCTTTGTTTATCATTTTTATTTGTTAATACAAAATAATATAAAGTGAGCACTGTACACTTTGTATTGTGTTATAATAGAAATCAATGTATTTGAAAACGTAGAAAAACATCCAAAAATATTTTAATAAATTTCAATTGGTATTCCATTTAACGGTGTGGTTAATCGCGATTAATTTTTTTAATTACTTGAGTTAATGGTGATTAATTGACAGCTCTATTATTATTATTAATTTGTTATTTAGATTGCAGTAATGCCCATAGTATACATCCCCAAAGAGCACATATCTGTCTTACCTGGAGGCTGCACGAGATTGCTGAGATGCATGAGCCGAATTGAAGTTGCTTGGGATACCTCAACTTACAATTTCCGTGTTATCCAATTATTTTATCTGTAACCATAACTCTGTCTTTCAGGTTATGTGTTAAAATATTTACAACTACAATCCCATACTAACAGAATTTGATTTCTGGAAATTAATTTGCCAGTAGCTACTGTCTTTTTAAGGCACAAATTTTAATAGTAACAGTAGGTGCCTTGTCTTCATTGTGTGTTTGCTTTGGGATAGCTCACACGTTAATTATCCTGAGGTAAAAAAAAGACCTTATTTTAGTAGTGAAGATGAGGTTTTAGTGCTAATGAAAACCATTCAAATGTTTGAGTGCCAAGTGCTGAGAATTTCAGATATTGGAAGTATTTGGTTAACCTAAAATTTGTGAGTAGCCATAACTTTTCCTCTGTTTCCCCAGGTCTGAATGACCTTCATGCATTAGTCTGCTTATTCACTTTTGAAACATAACACTTGAAATAAAAAACAAGCTCCTCAGTATACAAATGTCTAGGAAAATACTGGAAGTTTTCAGCATAGATGTGAACATTTAAAATTTAATAGCTGTATTTCACATTAACATCCTAATGTTCCTTTAGTTCAGTGCTCAGGGTTTGCTTATGTTAGTTAGATGTTTAAAACTCCTATCCGCAGTGCATGATCAACTTGTGATATTGCAATACAATATTTTTGTTTCTTTAATTTAATCAGTTGTGTTACATAACACAATATTTGGTGTTAATGAAAGAATTTTTATAGCTAAACTAAATATAGTTTGCACATTATACAATATTATTTTCAGTTCAACCTTTCATTGCTCATATGTATAGTAGTAACTCAGGTAAACAGGGCGCCTAGAAATCATTAGGCGCACCAGGTTAGCTATTCCTATAACAAACAGAAAAACATTGATTTGTTAAGCATTTATAGATGTGATGATAAAAAGTCCATTTTAGAAGAGTAGAATAGTTCTCTCTCTCCTTTTTTTTTTAATGGCTATGTAAAGTAACTATTTTCGCACGTGTTATGGATTGGACCATGATGTCAGCCTCCATCACCCAGTTGTTAAATTTTCAAATGGGCATCTTTGTGCTTTCTCCCATTCTGTCCACCACATTTGGGAGGAACACCCTGTAAACATCCACAAAGCGACTTCATTGTTCTCCTTCAAATTTGTTGACTCTCCTTTTGCCATTATGTCTACACATGGTTATTGTGACAATGGTTATTGGGCCACAGTTGTGCTGATATCACAGCCTATCTTTCTGCCCAATATTGTTTTATTGTTTCTACTGCTCGTCCTTCTCTCCTGTGGATTTTAACACTTTGCGGCAGGTTTGTTTTTCTTTTCATGCATCACAACAGGGTCTTGGTTCATGACTAGGGCTCCAGCACACTGTGGTAATAAAGTTAAATAATTATATTTCGCAAATTGCTGTACAATAAAATACTAGCTCTTTTAAATGAAATATAAATTGAGTATTTCTGTCACCCCTCAACACTCTCCCCCTCAAAGATTTTAGTCAAAGTTAGCAATGCCTGAGATCTCAGTGATTTTTCTCTAATATATTCAGATCTACAAATAAGATACTGTGTCATAAAACTGTTAGAATGTCTGCTTATGTGTTTAGAATAGCTATATTGTGATGGTTTTGTTTATATGGTTCAGAATGTGGGGATGGGGGAACTAAAGGTAAAATTCTTATTGCTACTTTACATTTTGTTTGTGGTTTAAAAGATGTATAAATTTATTAAAATGGGCCATCAGAAGCTATATTATTTTATATCCTAGTTGTAAGATATCAGATATAATCTTTATACAAATGGAACCAAAGAGAGTCTCTTGAAATGCTGTATCTGGATTTTATTATAGTTCTGAATGCTGTGTATCCTAAATCTGCATATCACATCCTTTCCATTGTGTATATCTTCAGCAATAAACCTTTCATTTCTGGAAGGAAGTGCAAGCAAATAAATTAGTTTTGGTGGGGATAGGATAGGATGTGGATTAGATAAAGTTTGGAAGCTTCCTTCCTGGCGGCTGTTAACCTGAATTCCACTCTACTCCTCAGAACTGCCATTTGAATTTCCTGTTGATTTTTACTAATAATTATATAAAAACAAGATCTTTTTCCACTTTACAGCATACAGCTAAAATGATGTCTTGTTTAAGCAATTAAATTCCAGTAGGTTTAATAGGGCCTAAGTTAGCTTTATGAAAATAATGCTTAACACTCATAGTTATGGAAAGTTGCCTAAGAATGGTTAATATTCTTAAGGCTTTTATGTGCATCAGGAAGCTTTTACTGTTATATGAATACTGGAAAAGTGTATGTTTAATGTGCTTTATTGTTTTAAACTTTCTGCCTTGCCACTTGCTTTTAAATATGCACAAGCTGTTTAAGGCCTAAACTGATAAGAAAAGAAACTTCAAAGTAGTGCTGAAGCCATATTTGGCAGTCATCTTCAAACAGTGGATGACTTAGCAGTTATACTAGAACTCTTTCAACATGGACAGATATCCTTGCATGGGGCGCAGTCTTTCTGCTTTTTAAAAATACATATGTTTTGAAAGTATGCTGTTGCATGGGCAGTAAGAAGATTATCAAAGTTAATAACTTGGCTGTTTAGCTTGTTTAATACATTTAAACTGGTCATTATGGATTAACCATGGATCACAAACTGGGAGCTATGCAAATTTTAGCAGGTAATTTTAATATAGACTTGTATGATAAGAATTATAGTACCTTCCACATTATCACTGAAATGTTACTGGTAAAATTATTTACCTTGTTCCACAGTTTATGATGTAGTCAGTAGTACTCTGCATTATCAGTTTTACTCTTTCTCTTTGCTGAGAAGATGCTTGGAAACATCAATGGGGAGTGTAAAACAAACAAACAAACCCCCTGTGTGTGTTTGTGCATGTATATAATATATATAAAATTAATTTTTAATAGTTAAAAACATTTTAACTTATCAAGTGTGCTGTATTCCTCTTAAATTCAAGTTGATAGTGTCCCTCTAACTTTGAGCTAAAATAGTAAAGATTAGTTGCTGTTTTGTGTCTTAAATAACGGTTTCTCAGTTTGATATCATACCTGTATGCAGCCAGTGGTTTTAATACCACATTTTTCTGTAAGATGTGATTAATGTGATGGACATGTTTGTTTCATAGTCATTTCCTGTGTCCATGGCATATAATAAGGTTAGTTCTGAAACTGATGTAATCCGCATCAGATGCCTTTGGGACAGTTCCCTGGTGATATGACTGTTGGTGACAGCAGGAAATATTTAGAATATAGCAGCTTAGTATTTTATAAAAGCAAAGATAATAGATCTTGAGTAATAGTTTTTGTACAGGTACCATATGTGCAAGCAGGAAGCACACCCCAGAGGGAGGGCTTTATTCTACATTTAAGGCATAGCCTGCATTTTGGAGTGCTGCAAAGACAGGATGGCTCTTTGGGAGCTCCTAGGGATATTATTTCTGCCTTGAGTGTGGTAGCTTTTGGGAGCATAGCTGCTCCTCTGTCTTTGGAAAGGTCCACCATGTGTTTCATATTTACAGGTGTGAAAGTAGAATGAATTATATTGTAAAAATAAGAATGGATTAAAGAAATGTTTTATGTACCTTTAAGCAGAAATAAGAAATGTTGAAATACAGGTGTCAGGAAAAGAAACGTTAGGCATAAACAAGGGTTCTAATGGCGAAACGTTAACAGAAGATCGGTAATAGTAAGGAAATAAGATATGCATGCCTAGCTCAGGTAAACTTATCAGATTCTGCTTCCTTTGTTATCTTGTTAAGTTCTTGCCTTTTTATCTGTATAAATAAGATAATTTGTGTCTTTGCATGGTGCTCACATTATCTGGGTGTTATCAGCAGAGCGCTGTGCTAATAAAACAGAGTGGTCTGACAAACTGAGTCCTGAGTCTAACTTTGACACAGGTCACCGCTCTCCTGTATAGGTCTAGTTTTGCTGACTGCTATGGAGAATATGGCCAGCCCCTTCATCACTACTGGCGTGGGGGGAGAAATTCTACTAAATGGGTGCCTAATATAGTTTGTTTGTTTGTTTAAGTTTTGCTTAACCCCTTTTTCTTTGTCAAATATGTGTAAGTATGGATCCCACAGAAGTTGTGCATGCACCCCATGCAAGCAAGACCGGATTGTTTTAGCCAGCAGTTATGCTTGCTTTTGCCTCCATGCAAGAGAATAAAGGGAAGGGCAACTGCAACTCTCCCTCAGTTCCCTCTGGTCATCCATAGCAATAAGGTGGAACCTAGATGTGTCCTGTTGACTACTATGAGAGCTTTCTTCATCTAAGCTTCTGAAACACCTTCAGAACAGCCTTCATTCCCTTACTTTTTGATGTCGTGGACTGAATAATTCTCATCCATACAGACTCCTGTACAAGGATCTCAAGATGGTCAACACACAACTTGCAGGCTTCAAGCCTTGACTGTCCTGCTTAAAGACTGGCGCTGCAGGTGCCTCTTCTGCCTGAGAAAATACCACATCCCAAGCACATGCTCAGTTTGCACCTTGTTCTCCACTGGAACCTGAAAATCACAGGATGCAAGATTCCAATTTGATTGCTTCGGTCAGTCTTAGAGGGGCATCAGACACAGAAGATCTGGGGTCTAAGGACCCCCCCCCCCCACTGTGCTCTGTAGAGCAAGCACCTAAGATTCAGTGAAGTCAGCACCTACCACAGCACTGGAATCATTGAGACTGTCAGCTTTGAAGCAGATTACAGAAAGAGGCTGTCCAGAGCCCTGGGAGAGCAGTTCAAGAAAGAGCTTGGTATCCTCTCTCTGAGAGACACAGGAAGGCATCTTGGGATAAAACTCATCCAGTAGTGAAGACAAATGAAAAGGAGCCGTCTGCAGTGCAGCAGATTCCATTGGTACCGCGGGACCAGTACGGAAGGCACCCACACTGATGCCACCCCTGGCACTAGTGGAAGAAATGCACACCACGGAACTTTCATTGGCACCAAGATGTTGACTGGTACTGACAAGCCACAGTACCAACAGCAGTACCAACTATACGTACTGGAGGAGATATTGTCTTCCACAGCATCACCTTGGTACATCTTCCTACCAGCATTGAGCCACTCACTGATTGGTAGTGCTGGAAAACCAAAAGAGTTCTTTGGAATTCAGCCATTGCATCAGGGCTGGCATTGGTCTGGTCAGCAACCTACCAACCACCCATTTACATACAGGATGCTACTCTAGCCTTTCTGAGGCCACTTTCCCAGACCTCAGGGATCCACTCCCCTCCATCAAGAATGGAAACTAGCTTTTTATCTCCAGCAGTCCTCCTTGGCAAGACCATAGATCCTGGTGTATCAGGAAGAGCAGGCCCTGTTGGCAAAAATCCATCAGTACTCAGCTTCATCCCCCCCATCCCACCTCAGAAAGACCTTTCATTTACACAACAAGGCAAAACAACCATTAACTCATTTTTTATAATTGTTTTCATTGTTTCTTTTTTCTTGCAATACAATAGTGGTACATTCTCTGTGATCTCTCTTTGATATAATTGATTCTAGAACAGAGGTGACAAACTGTGGCCTGCTGGTCACATCCAGCCTGCGGGACCCTCCTACCCAGCCCCTGAGCAACTGCCTCAGGAGGCTTGCCCCCAACCCCTCCCCTGCTGTTCCCCCTCCCCCGCAGCCTCAGCTTGCCCTGGTGCAAGGCTCTGGGCAGCGGGGCTGTGAGCTCCTGGGGCAGCGCAGTGCGGTAAGGGAGCAGGGGGTGGGTGGGTGGATAGAGGGCAGGGGAGTTAGGGGTGGTGGTCAGGGATGGGGAGGTGGATAGGGATTGGGGCGGTCAGAGGGTGGGAAACGGGTTGAATGGGGCAGGGGTCCCGGTGGGGCAGTCAGGAAGGATGTGGGGGTTGGATGGGGCAGTGTGACAGTCAGGGCCAGGGGTACCAGGGGTGGTCAGGGAGAAGATGTGGTTGGATGGGGAGGGGCCCGGGGGGGCTGTCAGGGAAAAGGGGGATTGGATGAAGCAGGAGTCTGGGGAAAGGGGGGTGGTGTCAGGGGGCAAGAAGCGGGGGGGATAGGGGGTGGTGGCCAGGCCATGTCTGGCTGTTTGGGGAGGTACAGCTCCCCTAAGTGGCCCTCCATACAATTTCCAAAACCTGATGCAGCCCTCAGGCCGAAAAGTTTGCTCACCCCTATTCTAGAAACTCAGACCTTGGCTCTTGAGAAAGTTCTTTCCTAACTATTGAAAAACTGGATGTAAAATCCTCAGACCTATCTTTTAGCAGGTCAACAGTGCAGTTCTTGAGCTAGCTCAAGAACTTGATAAACAAAGCAGATTTACCATCTTTGACTACCCCATGCTAAAGTTACAGGGGGATTGAGTACTAATTCAATGAAATTCTTTAATGGTTAAGGGAAAGTTGTCTTGCTATCTTGGTTATTTCTGCATCCTGTACTCCACCAGTCTGGAACTGATATTGGTGTAACAGGAACTACACAGAGTTCCGATTTTTTTTGTGTGTGTGCCTTCTGCATATCTTACTGTAGCAATTATCTTCCCTGCTTTATCTGCTTTGCCTCATATTGCATCTATTCCAGACCAGTAGTTTTGCAAAATGGAGGTAATAAGAAAAGGCTAGTCACTCTGACCTGTGTATTTGTTTTCTGTCTCACTTATCTGTGCATTTGGAACAATACTAATAGTATTGGATTTGATTCTTGTTTATTAGGAATGTGAGTTTTTTAAATTATAGTATCAGAGGGGTAGCCATGTTAGTCTGCCTCTGTAAAAAGCGACAGAGTCCTGTGGCATCTTATAGACTAACAGACGTATTGGAGCATAAGCTTTTGTGGGTGAATACGTCTGCGTCTGATGAAGTGAGTATTCACCCGTAAAAGCTTACGCTCCAATATCTGTGTTAGTCTATAAGCTGCCACAGGACTCTTTGTCACTTTTAAATTATAAGTATTTTCAATTAGTTATATCATTCCAAACTGGCATGATAGGTCACAACAAATAACGTCAGATTAGATCTAGCTACTACAAAATATTAGATATATTGAAAAGACAATGCTTGTTTAATTGTAATTTAAATTTGATTTTTCTTCTGTATTCCCAGAAAGGGAACAATCTAGTACTGTCTTTAAGACCAGTTTCTGTCAAACTTCTAAAGAAGAGAATCAGCATGTATCCCTCCCAGGCAAAATACTTATTAATACAGGTTATATGAATCAGGCCAGATTCCAGCTTCTGCTGCTCGTTTGCCAGTGGCTTTAGGACAGTTAAGTAAAGGAGTAGGGGCTGGGGATTCTAGCATCTCTGGTGAGCGAGCTTATAGCCTACAAGACAGAGTGCAGTGGGAGGCCCAGATGATGGCTTAATCTATTTCTTTTTATGTTAATATAAGCTCTGTTTATTGTAGAATGCTGCTAATAATCAAGTATTAATGTATGGATCCAGTAGAACAAAAAACTGAACTTTCCCCGCCTGATAGTGCTCGCTAATGAGGCACAAATCACTTTCAGTTACATTTTGAGTTAGATTTTGCAGAGCAAAGCTTCGATCTTAATCTTGCTTCTGTCAAAGACAATGGCAAAATTTCAATTTGAAAGCCCTATCATGCTCCTGTTAACACCCAATCCTGCAACATGCTGATTGCTTCCTGTGAGAGGCTAAATGCCCTCAAATTTCTGTTCATGGAGTTGAGAGAGTTCAGCGTTTTGCAGGAGGTGCTCAGCACCGTGGAGGATCTGGCCTTAGAGTAGATATACCCTACAAATGTTTGTGTTCAATTTCACTAGATTATTCATAGACCCTTCTGTCTCCTAGCCAGTTTTTAAATTAGGCTACTGATAAATTTTATCCAAAATTTCTGATAATCTACCAAGTGGCTATTTTAATAGTACAATTGTGAGGCGCTGAGAAACTACAAGGGGGATGCTAGATAGATAGACTTAGATATTTCTTTCAAGTGTGGGCCTTACAAGCAGGGCCGCCAAGTGTCTTATATCTGACAGCTCAGTTACGTATTCTCGCAGCCCAGCTAGATCCCACATATCCAGTTGGGCTACAGAAATGGCCCTGTAGTTATCTCTCTGACAATGGAGGTTGCGATGGCACTGCTCTTCAGGTAGTTGGCAGGCCTTTCTACCTCCCAACTTGAGGTTCTCCAAGCTGGAGCCAAATGGGAAGGGGGATAAGCCTGGAGGAGGATGCAGCTAGTGGGACAGAAAGTATGTGGGGGTATCTGGCCCCCCCTCATCCTACCAGACAGCACCTACCCCAGGACCAACCCATCTCACCACCCTTCAGACACCTCAGTGTAAACTCACACCAACACCCTGCAACTAGTTCGTTAAGGCTCCATGTCCGATCCCTACTGCTGTTTGGAGCATGGAGTGTAAGATAAGAGGGATTGTCTAGTACACATGAAAAACGTCAGACATGGAGTTACACAGAACTCTATACCTATTGTCAAGATGAGAACTGGATTACACTAGTTATCTGGACTTTCAAAAAGCCTTTGACTAAGTTCTTCACAAGAACTATTAAGGAAACGAAGTGGTCATGGTATGAGAGACCGCATTCAGCTGTAGGCAGAAAACTGGCGAAGAGACGAAAACAAAAGGAATAAATGTCCAGTTTTCAACATGGCAAAAAAATTAACAGTGGGATGCCCTAAGGTTGCACACTAGGACTCGTGGTGTTTGATATATCAGTGATCTGGAAGAATGGGAGTGAATAGTGAATAATACTTGAAGATAGCACTATTATTTAGTTTACTTACATTGGAGTAGAGTAAGGAAGTCCAGGAAAAGCTAGCAAGCTAGATTAAAGCATGCTGGCAGATTCAGAGTTGACAAGTGCAAAGTAGTACGTATTGGAAGGAATAATTTGAATTAATAATACACATTTACTGGTTTCAAGTAAACTGTAATTACTCAATAAGGAACTGGGTGTCACTGTGGACAGCCCCCTGAAATGCTCAGTTCTCAGCAGTGGGCAAAAAAGTACATGATGATAGATGTAAAAGGAATGGTTATAATATTCCCAGTATTTTCTAATCCTGGTATATGAATCTATGGTATACTCTCAATAGGAATACTACTTTCAAATGCTAGAGACATGAGAAGACTTCCCCCATGTGGAGAGATTGAGAAGATAGGTATTGTTCAGTGCAGAGTGAGGGTAGGAGTGTAGTATAGTGTAGAGAAAAATAAAATAATAAATGAAATAGGGGCTCTGGTTCCTGATGGGCACAGCATAAGAACCTGAATAGAATATTTATCTTTCTCATAATACAAGAGTCTTGGGACTTGAATGAAATTTAAAGACAACACATTTGAAACTGATTAAAGGGAATAGTTATTTAAACAAGTCATAACTAACCTGTAGAACTCATTGCCACCAGATATCATTGCGGCAAATAACTTATAGTTCCAAAAAAGATTAGACATTCTTATGACATCAACTACAATTACATTAGATGTGTTAAAAATGCAAGAGAGAACTCATGCTGGACAGCATAAGTCATGCATTAACTGTCCATTATTGTTTCTTAAACCTTCTATAAATCATCTGGTCCTGGTCACTGTTAGAGACAGAATATTGGACTAGTTGAATCTCTAGTATGATCCTGTGTGGCAATTCCTGTGTTCTTACGTATGGTTTCGGTCTTGACCTATAGAGCTGTAAATAGTTTGGGCTCTAACTTCTTGAAAAATTGTTTGCTGTCTATAAGGTGGTTGCAAGTAGTAGAGGCACTTATTTTAACAGTGTCTGGGTTTTTAAAAAGGGGCATTCAGATCGCAGAATTTCTCATGAAGGGTTTCCCTACTCTGCAGCTGATTTTTTGTTGGGGGGTCTTTTGGGAAGGACTCAATGGAGGAATATGGATGGATGTTTAGGTATGAAGGGATCAAAGTGGTGTTGAAAAGTATGTCTGTTCACAGTTTCCATCATGCACCAGTGGATAGTTACCTTATCAATCTGATATTTTTTTTCTTGGTGTAGACGAGACTTCAGGAATTTTGTCACATGGCTCATTCCTGAACAACACAAGACTCTTTATTGTAAGAGTAAGAATCTAACCCAGGTATTTTATGTGATATATCCAACTTTACCACTAGGCTACGGCTGAACCTCTTTATCCGTTTTGTTTTGTTCACCTTGATGGTTCATGCCTCATGCTTTTTTCCTCTTTAACCAGAAGCCTGGCATTTATGAACAACCCTATATAAAATAAGCAAGTGTGCGTGTGTCTGATAGAGGGGGAAAAAAGTAGGAACAAATGTTAACTTTCAGGACTCCAAGATGTGGTGGGAAATTGTGCAAGAAAACCAATAATTTGTAAAATCTTGGAAATTTGAGAAGTCATTCTGGTGAATGATGTTTTATGGGATGGAACTTATTGATGATCAGTGGCTAGGAAAATAATAATACATTTTGGCCAGTAGTCAGATATTTGGGCTAGTAAAATGTCACCATTACAGTGGACGTTTCAGTGACTCTGTCATCATTATCCTGGATCCTTCTTGGTTATACCAGAAAACAAAACTAACAAGTTGATGGTTTTGTTTTAAAAAACAGAGTAGGTAGAGGTTTAAACGTCTTAAATACACACCCAAAGCCAAATTATTTAATAGAATTAAATTGTGAGCGTTAACTTATTATAACAGAGTAATCTTATTACTTTTGCCCACATCCTCCCCCCTCCTATTGTTTTTCTAACTAGTTGCCTCAGGTCTTAATTTAGATTGCAAACTCTGTGGGAGGGGAGGAGGTAAGGATTAAGTTTCTATGGCCCTGTTCTGCGGTTGGATCTGCATGGGTGGACAATACTTATGTATGAGGAGGGTCTCATTGAAGTCAAACTGTAAATGGGCATAAAGATCTGCCTGCACAGATGTAGTTGCAGGAGCCTATTTATATACAGCACCTCGCATAAAGGTCGTGGTACCTTGGCTGGGTTTTCTAGACACTACTGAAAAATAAATGATCTTCATGAGATTTTTGTCTGCGTATCTGTTTTTCATGAGGAATAACCAACTGTCCAGATGAAAATTCAGTACTATTTAGATTATACTCTGTAAAGGCACACAAAGAACTGCTCAAATGGGTTAGCAGAAATGTGAACAGGATAACATAGTGAAGTCCATTTTTAACAGATGATGTGTTTTAATTGCCTCACCCAGTTGTTTTTTAGAAATCCCACTGGAGATAGCCCGGTTGATCTGAAGCACTTTACAAGTTGCGATGAAGTGGGCTGTAGCCCACGAAAGTTTATGCTCAAATAAATTTGTTAGTCTCTAAGGTGCCACAACTATTCCTGTTCTTTTTGCGGATACAGACTAACACATCTGCTACTTTGAAACCTTTGAAAAGATACTGTGTAATGTGAGGCTACTATGCATTATACTTGGCTCTAAAAATGTTGAAACTGATGGGATACCAGAACATACATGAAATAATGCTTAGCATTGTACAAAGGTGACTTATGACGACATTGCTATGGATGTAAGTACTATCACCATTTCACAGATGTTAGAGAAGTTATGACCTTCCCTAGGCCACAGAGGAAGTCCTTGTGAGAACCTGTGTTAGAAGTCAGTATTCCTGAATTACAGTTCTCTGCTCAGTGCACTAGACTGTGCCATCTCTCACTACAGTAACCTTATAACTAAGTTTACAAACTATGCTTTTGTACAATTTCAGCAATACGGAATTCTACCAAGGATTGTCTGGAAGCTGTAGTCAGGTACAAACTATTACAATAGTTTTCATAATATTCAACACCTACACAAGAGCTTGGTGGTTCTGGCGTAGTTTTGCACCATATGCATTTGTTAACCAAACTGCAATTGAAAACCTTTCTGGTCATGTTTTAACAGTGGTTGAGCATGATTTTTAAAGCCCAGTAGGGAGAGAGCCTCTGACGACTACTATGCAGACAGAAACAAGGTAGGAAGAATTTTATTTTATGTATTCTGACAAATCTTGTAATCTGAGCTGGTGCTCAGTTAAAGTCTTGGTGATAGCATAAATGAAGTTGTTCAATTTTCCCTTTGCAAAAGGTATATCTTGCAAATGGCTTTTATGTGCTAAGGGCCTTGTCTGTGCAATGATAAATGGTTGTATTTAACTTTGCTAGTATGGGGAATGCATTTGGTTTGTTCTATCAAAATCGCTTGCTGCAGCAGAATTCTAAGATGCAATGTGCATGTGAAGAGAACTGGATCTCCAGATGGAACTAAAAAGAGAGAGTATCCTCCACTGTCACTCTTACCCCCATGGTGATGAAGGCTTGATTATAGTAAGCATATTTGGTGCCATGGAAACAGCCTGTACGCTATATTTAAATTCATTTTTATATTTACCAGACTTTTTTTCTAACTTGTAGTAATAGATCCAAGCGGGGATCAAAGGTTTCTGTATTAGAATGGGGTTGTGAAGTTCCTGCACAGCTGTGGGGTGTTACTCTCTCTCTCTCTCTGTCTCTGAGGCAAGAATATTGTATAAAATGATCTGCTCAGATAACTTTACAATGCAAACTGGCATATTCAAGATTGTTGAGCAGCATTCTGGAAGAGCTCTGCACTACCTTGCAGCAGGCCTACACATTAATCACTCTGCCTTTTTCTTCTGAGGCCCACAGAGTTGGGGAAGGAAGTGTCTCATGTATAGGGCCTAACAAATTCATGGTTCATTGTGGTCAATTTCACAGTCATAGAATTGTAAAAAATAGTAAATTTCATGATTTCAGCTATTTAAATCTGAAATTTCACGGTGCTGACCCAATAGGCAGTTGTGTGGTGGGATGCAAGGTTATTGTAGGGGGCTCACAGTATTGCTACCCTTACTTCTGTGCTGCTGCTGGTTGCGGCACTGCCTTCGGAGCTGGGCAGTTAGAGAGAAGAGGCAGAGCCCAGCTCTGAAGGCAAAGCTGCTGTCAGCAGCAGTGCAGAAGTAAGGATAGTGTGGTATGCTGTTGCCAACCTCACTTCTGTGCTGCTGCCTGCAGAATTGGGCCCTCAGGCAGCAGCTGCAATTCTCTATCTGCCCAGCTCTGAAGATAGCAGCACAGAAGGATGGGATGGGATGGTGTTGCCACCCTTACTTCTGCGCTGTTGCTGGTGGGGTGTGCCCGTCAAAGCTGGGCACCCAGCCAACAGCCACCACTCTCTGGCCAATCAGCTCTGAAGGCAGCACAACAATACCGTGACCCCCCTAAAATAACTTTGCCACTCCCCTGCAACTCCCTTTTGGAGCAAAACGCTGGTCTCCCCTGTGACATCTGTATAGGGAAAAGCACAAAAAAAGACCAGATTTCACAGGGGGAGACCTGATTTCATGGTTTGTGATGCATTTTTCAGGGCCATGAATTTGGTAGGGCCCTACTCATGTAAACCTTTTGGGCAGCAGAGGAACAGTGTTGACAGATTGCAAAGGGAGTCTTGTCCCTAATTGGAAGGAAGGTGATTATAGAATGTGGGGATGGAGGTAGACATTCTCAAGGCCCCATCAGGAATAAAGAAGGATTAATTTTGTTGGCCTCTCTGCAGAGTATGCATAGAAGCCATTTAAAAAATGAATGATTGCTGCTTTTAACAAACATCATGAGACTTTGCATAAACAATTCCTCAAGTGTTCAATATCATTTGCTTTTCATTTTTTTTTAAGTATAGTGATTTGTTACATACAGTTTAAGTTAACTTTTAAAATACACCTCTTTCTCGATATAACGCTGTCCTCGGGAGCCAAAAAATCTTACTGCGTTATAGGTGAAACTGCGTTATATTGAACTTGCTTTGATCCCCGGAGCACTGCTTTACTGCATTATATCCGAATTCGTGTTGTATCAGGTCATGTTATATCGAGGTAGAGGTGTACTGTTATCAAACAACTTTTGGAGAAAACACTTAAAATATAATATTTGAGTGAATATAATGAAAGTCAGCATAAATGTGTGTGAAGCGTCGTCATAGTGGTGGTGTTCCCAGATAAATGAGAGAGAAGGTAGGTGAGGTAATATCTCTTATTGGACCAATTTCTGTTGCTGGAAGTTATGAGCTTTCAGACTACACAGATCTTCATTAGGTCTGGGGAAGGAAGCAGAGTCTGAGCTAAATACAAGTTGGGACAGATTGTTAAGCAAAAGGGGTAACATGTTGAAGCTGGTCACTTGAAATGAAGTTTAAGAGTGTAGTGATTGGGCCTGCCCCAGAAACACTCCAGGGCCCCGCCCCTCTGTGCCAGGCTCACCAGGTGTGGGTAGTAGGCAGGCTCAGCCCAGCAGGACCCAAGTGTGGAAGTACTTAGTGTGGGGGGATCCAGGTGTGATGTGAGAGGTTTCTGGGTGGGGCAGTCTAGGTGTGGGCGGCTCAGTGGGAGATCTGGATGCACAGTGGCTCATTGGGGGGTTCCGGGTGCAGGGATAATGGGACTCTGCAGGGGATCCAGGTTATGGTGTTTGGGCTCATGGGGGGGGCGGGTCTGGGGGGGGTCTGGGTGCTGGAGGGCTTGATGGGGTGGAGGTCCAGGTGCACATGGTTGGGGCTCAGTGCAGTGGGGGTCTGGGTGTGGGGGGCTTGTCGGAGGGGTCCAGGTGTAGAAGGGTAGGGATTGTCAGCTGAGGGTTCGATGGGCCTGCTTAGTGGAAAAGCCCCAGCTGCTGCCGAGGGATGCCCCTCCCCCGTGATTCCCCTATCTCCTTCTCTTCTCTATCCCCTCTCCTCACTCCCACATTCCCCTTCCCCTGCCCTATTCTACCCCCCTTGTTTCCCCACTGCCTCTTCCCCTCACCACCGCTTACCCAGCCCCACCGCAGGAACTCACTGTTCCACAGAAAATAGGAAGGCTCCCAGAACACAGAAGGGGAGCATGACTGGAACTAGGACCCAAGAGGCCGCATTCAGCTGCAGAGTCCATGGAGCCCAAGACTAGATGTAGCCTCTGAGTTGGGCAGCTCTCCATTTGCAAAGGGGGGGAGGGGCGGGAAAAGCAGTGGCGCATAACCCTTTGTGGCCCCCCATGCCTCACCTCTGTTTGGGGGGAGGGGCATTTCCTCTACCAGATTTTTTTTGCATTTTTCTGCATGGGGACACAGAAAATTGTGGACCATATGAATTCTGCAACCCCGCGTTGGCACAGAATCCCCGCACAGAAGTATCTTTTAAATCCTACCCTCACCTCTTCAAATCCATCATCAAGACTTGCATCTTCATTGATGCCTACAAGAAATTGGCAAAATTCATTAGTGTACAGAGTAGGGAAGTACTTAGGTGTACAGTTTGTTTTTTCTATATTGTGTATGCATTAAAAATGC
Source organism: Gopherus flavomarginatus (assembly GCF_025201925.1). NCBI lineage: Eukaryota > Metazoa > Chordata > Testudines > Testudinidae > Gopherus > Gopherus flavomarginatus. The sequence goes on along the minus strand of NC_066619.1, from coordinate 266,377,179 downwards.
TTCTCCCTATTTTTCATATGATACATATCATTTTAAATAATCTCTGCCGCCAAGAGTTTAGTCTTCCTGTGTATATATGGACAGTGCCCAGCACATGGTGGATGCTATTGAAATAAATAATAAAATGCTTAAGTGAACTGACTTAATAAAATCCTTACACCAACTGTTGAATTCATCCTCTGTGCAATGCCAGCAAGTATCCTTGTTTCTCACTACAGTGATGCTTGCAGTTGTGTTCTCTCTGGTAAATATTAACTTGCAAGACTACTGGACCTTCATACTCATTCTGTCTCTTGGGTGAATACATGCTGCAAGTAGGCAGGCTTTACAAATGGCTGATCTTTGCAGCCCATATGTAATTTTGGCAGAATTTATTTTTAAACATTTTTTTGATTATCAATTTTAAATATTCACAGTTGAGGGAAATCTTTGGGGGGGGAAGTCAGACAATAATTATTTCATGACAGTAGATGTTGAGATTTAAAAAGTTAAAGCTTCATAACAATTAAAACACAAATTGTCTACTACCCATGTCAAAATATACAGAGTAAATATCCTTAAATCAAAGTTTTCAAGCACCATTTTTCATATTTTGCCTATCTGTACATTTCAGTTATCTGTGGATTTTTCCATGCAATGTGCTGGGCAGCTTGTGTTTGGGACAAAGGAAGTACAAGCTGCATGGCAAAAAAATATAAAAGGCAGCTACATCGTCTCCATTTTGTCTTCATTCCTGCTTCTTACCTCTGGAGTAACTTTGTTCAGAACTTCAGTTTGTAGCAAAGGACTGAATGACCTATCCAAGATTTGGATGTGTTTCAGAGGTACTTTCAAGCCAGGAAACTCACCAATATTGTTGAGAACCTGCTATATGGACTTTGAAGTCTCTGTATGTATCTGAGGGCTTTATCATTTAACAACTCTCTTTTCTATTTTCCTTGTAATAAACCTTTAATTTTAGACACTAAAGGATTGGCTGGCAGCTTGGTATTTTGGGTAAGATACAAACTAATATTGACCTGGTAACGTGATCCTTTAGGGTCAGACGAACGTTTTGTACAGTGAGTAGAGTTTTTAAATAACTTCTAACTGTACTGGACTTATGAGCTGATTGGGAGCCAGAGAACTGGAATGCAATAAAGGAGGCTATGTGATTTCTTTTTCAGCTTCTTAGTAACTGGTGTGGGAGATCAGAAGCACAGTTTGTGACTAGTTGGTGAGTTTAACTACCAGTTTTTGGAGCATCTGCTCTTCCTTTTGGAGCCTGCCCTCACCTTAGCATTTTCAGAGAGGGCTGCCCAAGGCATCCACCGCACCCCCATAAGAGAGACATGGCATGTTGTGTCAGACCTCTTTATATAGCATGTGAGACTGGGGTAAGAGTTTTAATTGGATTTACATCCCTACATTAGATATTGTACTCTTTATTTCCCCCACTTTAGGGTATTGTAGCTCAAGCACTGGTAGAGGTCTCCTCCCCCGCGCCCCCCCATAAACTATCAAAGTATTCTTAAAAAGTAATTTCTTCAGTCCCACACTAGAAGCATTACTGTTCCTTTGAATCAGTGCGCAAAGTGTCATTGCTCAACTTCACTAAAATGAAAAATTAACACAGTACTGTCAGAGATAGATGCAGAACACATATCTTGTGCTCTTCCCCATTCTTAACAACAAAATCCCAGAGAACTTGACCAACAACAGTTGCTCGCTGTGTTCTTCTTCTTCTACTTCAGTGCTTAGCCAGACAGTCGAACATAGCGATTGTTCACCTTTTGGTCCATTCCTGTGCAACCATGAAGGCATGACGGCCTAAAAATCCAATGTCGGAACAGACTTGATAACCCATCCACCTCCACCCCTTGGTTGGTGGAATTTTATCCCAGATGTTACAAGCCATTCGGAGAGCGGTGTTCACTGGAACGTCACTCACTATGTTCCCACACGTCTTGCTGACTCATCAGGTGTATCCTCTGGTGCCTTTCAATGGGTTCATTGTAAAGCTGATGACCCTATACATACAAATCTATAACTCACATTACAAAGATGATACAACCATATCAATAAGATTATCATACTTAGGATTGCCAGCTTTCTGAGAGCGGTGTTGACTGGAGCTGCCAAGGTCCCTTTTCAACAGGGTGTTCTGGTTGGAAATTGGACACCTGGCAACCTTAATCATACTCAGCAAATCATAACATTTTCACAGATGTCTTACATGGAATATCTGGTCAGATTCCTTGCAATTTTATTATAATGATAATTTACATAACTTAAGTCTATGTAGTTTACATCAACTTACCGCAGTGTCGACGCAGTGCTGTGTCAGCAAGAGATGCTCTCCTGTAGACTTATCGCGTCTTCACCAGACCCACTAAATCGATTGCATCAGCGATTTAGCCCACAGTGAAGACAAGCCCTAAAACTTTATCCCTTACTATTATAAATGCAAAATACCAGATGCAGCTTTAATCTTAGGCAAGTTTTTTTTTCTGAATCTTCCAACATAGTCTGTAAACAGCGCCACCTTTCTTTCAGATGACCAAATGTGTACTTTACTGTCACTGCAATTACTAAGGTGATAGTTAAACAGTTCCTTCCTTCCATCCAAGTGACCTGTGAATGGCTTCCTTAACCAGGACATCAGAGAATAAACCAGGTCTCCCGGGATAACTAGAGTAGTCGCCACACCACTAATATCCATAATGATTCTGGGGGCAAACTGTCCCTTATTCATTGAGATAAATAGAGCTGAGTTCTGAAAGATCTTTCCATCATGGACCTTTCTAGACAACGCTATGTTTGTTTGTAAACTTGCCACAGTGGTCCACCAGCCTTCAGAGCACCATGGAGAAATACTGTTTTCTGTTTATAAACTCTGATCCCCCTGATGCAGGGAGCAAATGATAGGCACATGGTCCCATCAGTTGTTCAGTGCATTTTGGAAATCCCATGTGAACAAAGCCATCATTAATCTCCTGAGCATTACCAAATTTTATAACCCGGTGCAATGTGCAACTGATGTGAACTGAAAGAGGTCACAGCTGTCCTGTGTGCACATTATTGGTGTGATTTGCATATTGTGCATTAACGCTTTGCAGATTAAACCTCAATGTAGCCAAGGCCGTTAGTTACAGACTATGCGCTGAAGCTATGAGCTGAAGCATTATGCTGTCGTTGGTTCATAGCAATGTTCTACTTGTGTCAGTCGCAAGATTTTCATGAAGCTAAAGAGCATAATAAAGACTTGTTTATGGAAACTACCCTTTAAGGTACTTCACAGCATTGAGTGTGAGACAGAGAGAAGATGATGCAAATAACTTCTAGAATTACTACTGTGTATCTTTATTTGGGCTCTGCGCATGGGAATTTGCTTTAACTTTAAAAAAAAAAAATCTAGCCCTTAGTGTTGTCAGATTATAGTTAATAGAGCATTGAATGAATGGAACCGTCAACACATCTTAGAACTGTTCCAGTCTATATCCGTTCTCTTATGGAAGGCTGTGTTTGCAGTCACAACCTTATTTGTCTGTTCTGCTTTTTGTTTTGTTTTTTTGTTTTTACAAAGCTTGCATTTTGCAGAATTGGAATCTGTCCTGAGGGTTGGATAAGTACAGCTGTGAGCTGAGAGTTTAGCAGATGACTAAATTGCAGAAAGTATGGTACTTAGCAGATTCTTGCTTCTTTCTGGGAATAAGCACTTCCAATTCCACCTAAGTCTAGAGTGCCAACAGGCTTGGTGAGGTCTTAAAATTATTTTACTAGACACTTCTTGTTAGCCAGAAATAGATTAGACACAGAGGGTGGGGAGCCCACACCAGAGAAACGCAATGTCTTTTGTAAAAATTCCAGTCCCCCTAACGCTTCCAGTTTCTGGTAATTTGGAAGTTCTGGGATTTCTACCAGGGTGCTGTCTGTCCCCTGCTGGAAGTCTCCAACTTTCATGTTCGTTTCAACTTGTAGGTCTCTGGTAAACTTAAAGCTCCACCCTCTTCTAACTGCTGTAAATTTTTACTCCTCTTCCCTTTCCAGAGCCTCCTGGCTGCTATAGGGCAGGTGGAGCTCTTTCCTGTTTTTCCTTTTCCTTCCTCTTTTTGTGGGTTCATCTCTCTTATGAGTATCTCCTCCACTTGCCCCTACTGTTAATAATGCTTCCTAAAAGGATTCATGAAACTTAAATGAATCATGAGTTTAATTGCTGCCCACAGGTTTCTGGATTGTTTCAGCCATATTGTTAGTTTCACAGTGCTGTTGCTTGGCAAATCTGTGAGCAGCAGTGGAGGCACTGGAATTGCATGCAGAGAAGAGAACACTTCATATGTGGACTAAGATGGCTTTTTGAGAGAGCTCAGATTTTGTGGAAATTGATGATTTAGGCTCCCCAATTCCCGTGGTAAGTTTTCTAATTGCTTGTGATGAGTAGATGAGTGACGTTTTCAAGCTCTGTGGCTACATACTTCAGTGGAGCTCAGAACAAAGAACACTACCAAAACAATTGAAATAACTAAAAAGCAGTTTAAATCTGATTTTTAGTGCCATGATTCCTCATTGTAATATTTAAGGTAATGATGCATCAGGCTTCATGTAGGGTTCTTTCATAAGAACATAAGAATGGCCATATTGGCTCAGACCAGTGGTCCATCTAGTCCAGTATCCTATCTTCCGACAGTACCCAGTGTCGGAAGCTTCAGAGGGAATTAACAGAACAGAGCAATTACTCATCCAGTCCCAGCTTCTGGCAGACAGAAGTTTAGGGACATCCAGAGCATGGGCTTGTGTCCTTGACCATCTTGGCTAATTCTTTTTGAACCTGATTATACTTTTGGCTATCACAACATTCTCTGGCAGCGAGTTCCATAGGTTGCCTGTGCGTTGTGTTTCAATCTGCAAAACAAAACTTTTCTCCTGGACCTCTAGTTTGTCCTTACGGTGACCTGTTTCTTCAGTCTTCCTGACAGCTGCTGTGTGAAAGTTTCTTCATATGTGAAAGTTTTAGCTGCTTCTGGTAGAGGGAAAAGATCTCTGTATAATGAAATAAAGATAGACTAGAATATGAAATTTCACTTTTGCCACACTGCTTTGTGTCTACAAGAGAGTGTCTTACATTTTTCAAAAGTTTTTCTAGATGGTAATTTCCTGATTTAAATAGTTATTTTAATTTAGGCGTTGTCTTCCTAGATTAGAAGACATGTTGCAGCAATAAATAAAAATTACATAAGATAGCAATAGAAAACTTAAGGTTTTTAAAAATTATTTTTACATGAGCTAAGATGAGTTTGTGAGTAAAGTTAATGCTGGCAGAACTTACACAATCTCTATCTGCGGATGGTTCTACCCAGTTCAGGGTCCATCTTACCATGGATGCCATCCTTGACTGGAATGTTGTTTTGTTTCGGGAACTGGTCTGCACAGAAAGGAAAGTCACATAAATCTGAGTTCCAGCCATCTTCACTCGAAGTTGTTGTTCCATCTATGGCCCTCAGACTAGGGTTACCATACATACGGGGTTTCCTGGACATAGCCTCTTTTTTTGAGCCTACTTTCTCTGTCCCAGCAGAGTTTTCAAAGAACGTGAAATGTCGGGAGGAGGGGTGGAAGGGCAGAGTTTTCAGCAAACAAGCTGCAGCTCAGAAAGAGCCCCTATTGGTCCTCTTCCCATATGCTCCCTCCCCTGCATCCACAGATGTTTGTTTCATTCCCCTGCAAGCCATAGCTGTCAGATCCTGCCCACCCAGGACACTCCTGGGGAAGGCGTCCCTCAGGGGGCCACTGACTGATGGCTGTCGCTGCGTCTTGGGCTTGTGCCAGCTGCCCTGCCACCACCACAGGGAACAATACTGCCCCCAACTCAATCAATATCCCCCTATGTCCTCCTCCTCCCCCCTCCAGTTCCCCCAACTGTGCCCCTCTCCCCTGGACCTTTCCCCCAGTGTCCTCTTTTGGGGTACCTGAAGTAGGATAACCACAAGACAAAATTGTCTTTAGTTATAGACTCTGTTTTTTGTCAAGTTGCATAAGTTATTTGACAGTTGTTCTTTTAACCTTTACTAAAAAATGGCTTTCCTCCTCTCAAATGAATTATAGGCCTAGAAATTAACTCTGGTTAATTAACTCTTCTTTCATAAGCCATCGCACAATGCCTCACACTGACAGTTAAATCAGTGCAAGCACTCCTGATGAGGATGTGCGCCTCCGACACAAGGAACATAGTGTGGACATGTAAAGTGATTTAATTACTGTGGTGGCTATATGTTAACGTAAATGAGATCAAAATAGTTTTATAGTGTAGACATACCCTGACAGCAGCTTTTTTTCATAACACAACAGTGTAGCTGATGCCAGAAAAACCTCACTTCAGAAAGCCTGGTTGGTTATAAACTCTGTGAAAAGCTGTAGAATGATGAATGTACATGTAATTCTTTAGCATCCAATAAATTAAGACCTGAATGCTGGTGTCTTCTTTTATCAAGAGTGTATGCCTGTTGATCATGGTATACTCCTTTACCAAGCAGATCTGAAAACTTTTGTATTAGAAAATCTAGTCATGTTTCTAGTTAGTTACAACCAAGCACGGCAGTCAGGTGACGTTCCTGCGGGGAGGTCCGCCGGTCACGTGGATTTGGCCGTGATTCTGCGTGTGATCTGCTGGTCCCGTGCCTTTCGCATAGGTGTCACCAAATTGCTGCCGAAGCTGTGGGACCAGCAGACTTCCTGCAGAAACGCCACCGAAGGCTTCCTGACTGCTGCCCTCATGATGACCGGCACGCCACCTCCCCTCAGCTTGCTGCCTCAGGCACGTGCTTGCTGTGCTGGTGCCTGGAGCCGCCCCAGTTATAACTGGGATGTGTCCGGAGTCTACTAAGATCTTCCCCGTGCACTCCCCGTTGTGGTCAATACCTTTACATGTTACAAATTAACATTAGGCATTTTTATTAATTACAATTGTTAAAATTGCCTGTATATTTCAGTTATGAGCAAGATGTGTGTGCCAATTTAGGGGGTTTTTTTCCACCTCAATATTAGATTGTTTACCTTCCTTCTCCCATCTTCTTCCTATTTCTAGAGCCTTCCAGTGCTTATGTTCTAAGAATGTGGGAGGGCAATACTTGAAGCTATAGAAATTTAAAAAATGAAAATCTGTGGAGAGGTGTGAGAGAGCCTTGCTGAGAAGAAGCGAGCAGCAGTCAAAATGAATGAGTTCCCTTCAGGAATTCTGCCTTACCTTGTCCCTGATTACTCTAGTTTGGGAAGCAGAGGGTCAGGAATCATCCAGACTCTTTTTGTGTGTGTTTCTGTCTTCAAAGGGGTATTCCTACCCACCTCACTTTTTATTTTAAGAAGTAGGTGTGCAGCTAATTGTGTTTTTTTTTTTTTTTCCCCCAGAAGCCCAGTATTGGGTGCAACTTCCATTCATTAGACTCTATAAGGGTATTGTGTGGTGTGAGGCCGGTTTTAATTTTCGGCTTCGGTTCAGACATGCTGACCAGTCTGTGCCTTCAGGCTTTTTATGTGCTGTTCAGGTCAGACCAGTAACTTGCCACTGAGAAATTAGATGTACAATCTGCTGATCTGATCTGACCTGACCTGTGCTTAAAAATCCTGAGAGCATTTGCTTACTGGCATTTCTGACCCTGAGGCGTGGACTGGGCATTTGTGTTCACAGGAACCTAATAATAAGCAGTATTTGGGTTAAACCTGAATATCCCCTTGTGTTTCTTCACTAACTCTCAAGCCTGAAGAGTTCATATGGCAAAAACAACCATATGGTATACTCCCAGTATTAAAATTCTTGGCAAGTGGAAATACCAGGAGAATAACAGCGCTTGTGCTGCTCTGGCCCCATTAAAGGCTCCCTGAGCATTAAAAGTGTAAGTGAAAAATTTCAACATTATCATTAAAAAATACTGAACCCTGCTCACACCAGAGGCTGGAAATGGCTGCTTGCCACAGTTCTTATAAATGTGTTGAATGGAAGTTGTGGCCTATTACTGTGCCCTTGAATTATCTGTGTGTATGCTTCCCCAACTACAATATGAGGTGTAACTGAGTGATACTAAAGAAGGAATTTAGTATAGCAATAAATGAAGCTGGAAAAATCCTCTTTCTTGTACAATTCAGTAGAATTTACCAAAGAAATTGAGGTTCGAGGCCAGTTTTCTTTCTTTCTCTCTGGGTACGTCTACACTACGGGATAATTCCGATTTTACATAAACTGGTTTTATAAAACAGATTGTATAAAGTCGAGTGCACGTGGCCCCACTAAGCACATTAATTCGGTGTTGTGCGTCCATGGTTCGAGGCTAGCGTCGATTTCTGGAGCGTTGCACTGTGGGTAGCTATTCCATAGCTATCCCATAGTTCCCACAGTCTCCCCCGCCCCTTAGAATTCTAGGTTGAGAGCCCAGTGGCTGATGGGGCAAAAATCATTGTCGCGGGTGGTTCTGGGTAAATGGCGTCAGTCATTCCTTCCTCCGGGAAAGCAACGGCAGACAATCATTTCGCGCCCTTTTTCCCTGGATTGTCCTGGCAGACACCATAGCATGGCAACCCTGGAGCCCGTTCAGCTTTTTTTTTTTTTTTTTTACAGTCACCGTATGTGTACTGGATGCCGCGGACAGAGGCGATACTCCAGCGCTACACAGCAGCATTCATTTGCTTTTGCATGATAGCAGAGATGGTTACCAGTCGTTCTGTACTGTCTGCTCCCAGGGTAATTTGGCAATGAGATGACGGTTATCTGTCCTTCTATGCTGTCTGCCGCTATCATGGGTGCCCCTGGCTGAGGTCAGCCGGGGGTGCAAAAGCAAAACTGGGAATGACTCCCTGAGTCAATCCCTCCTTTATGGTTTCTAAAAATAGTCAGTCCTGCCTAGAATTTGGGGCAAGTGTACTAGAGAAGCAGTGTATCAAAGAGTACAGCTGCTCTGTGTCAGATCCCGCAGAAATATCGATATAAAGGGCCTCGTAGTGTGGACGGGTACAGCGTTAAATTGCTGTAAAATCGCTGCTAAAATCGGTTTAAACGCGTAGTGTAGACCAGGCCTCTCTTGGGCAGGTCATCTGTCAGCGCTCCTGAGATTTTTAAGTGTAATTCAGCTCCTTGTCTAGTGGGTAGTAAATTAACTACTTATCCTTTGCATACAACTGGATTTTTGGCGATTCTAAGCTACCAGAAAATGTTTTTTAGTCATGATTAGTCTTGAAGGAAGTAAGGAACATTTTAAAAACTTGTTTTTAAAAGGTTAAGATTGGTCTTTACTGTCATTTTATTTTGAAAGTTTGAAATGCAACGCAGTATTAAAAGCATAGAGCTAAATATGAAAAAAATATGAAACATTATGATGGAGTAACTCATTAAAAATGCTACAGAACCCCCTCTTCTGCTACTTACATCTCACGTGTAATGTAATAGGTATAATTAACTCTTGGTTTATTTTGTTACCATATCTTTAGTTAAATATTAAACTCATTGGGGTAGGGTTTGTTTCTTTTACAATATATCTGTATAGCGCCCAGCACAGTGGGGCCTCTAGCTGCACAAATGATGTGCCTGCATGGAAGGAATGGGGAAGGATACTAATGAAACTCGTGCTTTCCGGTTTGCACAAAAAGATCAGTTTGTAAAAATGATGTCTGGTGCCCCCATAGTGAACCTCTTTGGTGTACCTCATTTTAGTCCCTGGAGATAAGCAGAACATGTTTGTTCAGGCTTGTTTCCCAGAATGTGTGTGTGTGTCTAATCAGTGATGTGAGCTGTTCTGCAGTATAGCCTGACTCTGTCAGCATTGTACTGAATCTCTTACCCAGCTATGATAAACTGCTGAATCCATGCCAGCAGTATTCTCGCGGAGCCATTTGGACAGAGTAGGAGAACAAGTTGAAACTGGTTAGGAATAATCAAACCAAGAAGATGGTAATAATGAACTAGGTCATTAGTTTGAAACCTCTTCCTTTACCTTTAGCAAAGGCTTGAAAGTTTAGAAATGGCTGTTCTGTCAGTGGGTGATGTGCCATACATGCTTTTGTTCTTGTGTTGGTGACACAGAAATGGCAGTGGAAGGTTAGTGGAGACAAGAAAACCATATGATCAGAAGAGAAAGTGGGAAACAGGACCTCTGCAAAGCCTGCTCAGATTGGAAGCCTGAGAAGGAGTTGATCAAGGAGCCAGAGGAAAGTAGGAAGCTGGGATTGGGAAGAATCCGGGGGCCTGCTAAATCAGATACATTCAAGTTAAGTGTCTCTAGCTCCCTTCCCTTCTTAATCTCTCTCTCTCCTTCCTCCTTGCTCCAGTTTTCCCAGGTGCCCATTCCTCTCCCCTCTCTTCCTGATCAGTCACTTCCCAGGCTATTGAGCATCTTTCCTTCTCATTAAAAAAATAGGAGTACTTGTGACACCTTAGAGACTAACAAATTTATTTGAGCATAAGTTTTTGTGGGCTACAGCTCACTTCATCAGATGCATAGAATGGAACATATAGTAAGAAGATATATATATATATATATATACATACACACACACACACATAACATGAAAAAGTGAAAATAGCCATACCAACTGTAAGATGCTAGTTAATTAAGATGAACTATTATCAGCAGAATAATAATCATTCTTGCTTATCTCCTGTTCCCTCTTCTGGATGGTCTGCACAATACCCTCCCCTCCCCATACAAACTGGAAACAGACAGCTATAGGAACGTCCCCATAGCTCTTCTCCACAGCCCTCATCAATGACTCCCCTGGTCTTTCAGAAGGCAGGCAGAGTTGGTAGCAGACCCACATAGCTACTGCTTAGCTACCAGCCCCTCAGTTGTTTGATGCACATAGAGATGATTCTGTTAAATCTGCTGATTATCCTTCATGTGGGAACAAATGATACGGTTAGATTCTCGCGGGAACATGTCAAGGGAGACTATGCCAGATTGGGGAAGACGCTTAAGGAAATTGAAGCTCAGGTGATCTTCAATGGGATTCTGCCTGTTTCTAGAGAAGGGCAACAAAGGTATGACAAGCTTATGGCGATCAACAGATAGTTCAGGCGGTGGTGCTATAGGGAGGGCTTTGGGATGTATGGCCTCTGGGAAGCATTCATGGACAGAGGACTGTTCTCTTGGGATGGTCTTCACCTGAGTAAGAAGGGAAATAGACTTCTAGAATGGAGGCTGACACAACTGATTAAGAGAGCTTTAAACTAGGAATTTGGGGGAGATGGTTGAGAGATGTCCAGGTAATCTCCACACCAGAATTTAACATTGAGAGGAAAGAAAACAAAGTAAGAAAGGATACAGCCGTGGGTAAGAGAATGGACATAAGGAGGAAGGGTAGTGTAGATGCCAGTCTCATAGGTTATACTGGTGGTAGAATGTCTGTGCCTAACCGGGTAAAGAATGTCAGTGAAGCCAAACGGCAAAAATTAAGATGTTTGTACACTAATGCAAGGAGCCTAGGTAACAAAATGGAGGAACTAGAGCTACTGGTGCAGGAAGTGAAACCGGATATTATAGGGTTAACAGAAACATGATGGAATAGTAGTCATGACTGGAGTACAGGTATTGAAGGCTTTGTGCTGCTTAGGAAAGACAGAAATAGAGGCAAAGGTGGTGGAGTAGCATTGTATATCAATGATGAGATTAACTATAAAGAAATAAGAAGTGATGGAATGGATAAGACAGGGTCTATCTGGGCAAAAATCACATTAGTAACTTTCTTTCCCATAGTCTCCCCTGGGATTGTGCTTGGAGTGTGCTACAAACCGCCGGGATCCGATCTGGATATGGATAGAGACCTCTTTAATGTTTTTAATGAAGTAAACACTAATGGGAATTGTGTGATCATAGAAGACTTTAACTTCCCAGATACAGCATGGAGGACTAGTGCTAGTAAGAATAATAGGGCTCATATTTTTCTGGATGTGATAGCTGGTGGATTACTTCACCAAGTAGTTGAAGAACCAACAAGAGGGGATGCTATTTTAGATTTGGTTTTGGTGAGTAGTGAGGACCTCATCAAAGAAATAGTTGTAGGGGACAACCTTGGTTCGAGTGATCGTGAACTAATTATGTTCAAACTAGATGGAAGGATAAACAAAAATAGATCTGGGACTAGGGTTTTTAATTTCAAAAGGGCTAACTTTAAAGAATTAAGGAAATTAGTTAGGGAAGTGGATTGGACTGAAGAACTTGTGGATCTAAAGGCGGAGGAGGCCTGGAATTACTTCGTCAAAGTTGCAGAAACTATCAGAAGCCTGTATCCCAAGAAAGGGGAAAAAATTCATAGGCAGGAGTTGTAGACCAAACTGGATGAGCAAGCATCTCAGAGAGGTGATTAAGAAAAAGCAGAAAGCCTACAAGGAGTGGAAGATGGGAGGGATTAGCAAGGAAAGCTACCTTATTGAAGTCAGAACATGTAGGGATAAAGTGAGAAAGGCCAAATGCCATGTAGAGTTGGACCTTACAAAGGGAATTAAAACCAATGATAAAAGGTTCTATAGCCATATAAATGAGAAGAAAACAAAGAAAGAAGAATGGGACCGCTAAACACTGAGGATGGAGTGGAGGTTAAGGATAATCTAGGCATGGCCCAATATCTAAACAAATACTTTGCCTCAGTCTTTAATGAGGCTAATGAGGAGCTTAGGGATAATGGTAGGATGACAAACGGGAATGAGGATATGGAGGTAGATATTACTACATCCAAGGTAGAAACCAAACTCAAACAGGCTAATGGGACGAAATTGGGGGGCCCAGACAGTCTTCATCCAAAAATATTAAAGGAACTGGCACATGAAATTGCAATCCCATCAGCAAGAATTTTTAATGAATCAGTAAACTCAGGGGTTGTACCGTCTGACTGGAGAATTGCTAACATAGTTCCTATTTTTAAGAAAGGGGAAAAATGTGATCTGAGTAACTATAGGCATGTTAGTTTGACATCTGTAGTATGTAAGGTTTTGGAAAAATTTTTGAAGGAGAAAGTAGTTAAGGACATTGAGGCCAATGGTAATTGGAACAAAATACAACCTGGTTTTACAAAAGGTAGATCGTGCCAAGCCAACCTGATCTCCTTCTTTGAGAAGGTAACAAATTTTTTAGACAAAGGAAACACAGTGGATCTAATTTACCTTGACTTCAGTAAGGCATTTGATATGGTTCCACATGGGGAATTATTAGTTAAATTGGAAAAGATGGGGATCAATATGAAAATTGAAAGATGGATAAGGAACTGGTTAAAAGTGGGGGACTACAACAGGTCATGCTGAAAGGTGAACTGTCAGGCTGGAAAGAGGTTACTAGTGGAGTTCCTCGGAGATCGGTTTTGGGACCAATCTTATTTAATCTTTTTATTACTGACCTTGACACAAAAAGTGGGAATGTGCTAATAAAGTTTGTGGATGGCACAAAGCTGGGAGGTATTGCTAACACAGAGAAGGACCGGGATATCATACAGGAAGATCTGGATGACCTTGTAAACTGGAGTAATAGTAATAGGATGAAATTTAATAGTGAAAAGTGCAAGGTCATGCATTTAGGAATTAATAACAAGGATTTTGGTTATAAATTGGGGACACATCAGTTGGAAGTAACGGGAGGAGAAGGACCTTGGAGTATTGGTTGTTCACAGGATGACTATGAGCCGCCAATGTGATATGGCTGTTAAAAAAGCTAATGCGGTTTTGGGATGCATCAGGCGAGGTATTTCCAGTAAAGATAAGGAGGTGTTAGTACCATTATACAAGGCACTGGTGAGACCTCTTCTGGAATATTGTGTACAGTTCTGGTCTCCCGTGTTTAAGAAGGATGAATTCAAACTGGAACAGGTACAGAGAAGGGCTACTAGGATGATCTGAGGAATGGAAAACCTGTCTTATGAAAGGAGACTCGAAGAGCTTGGCTTGTTTAACCTAGCCAAAAGAACGCTGAGGGGAGATATGATTGCTCTTTTTAAATATATCAGAGGAATAAATATCAGGGAGGGAGAGGAATTATTTAAGCTTAGTACCAATGTGGACACAAGAACAAATGGATATAAACTGGACACTAGGAAGTTTAGACTTGAAATTAGATGAAGGTTTCTAACCATTAAAGGAGTGAAGTTCGGGAACAGCCTTCCAAGGGGAGTAGTGGGGGCAAAAGACAGACATATCTGGCTTCAAGACTAAGCTTGACAAGTTTATGGAGGGGATGGTATGATTGGATAGTCTAATTTTGGCAATTAGTTGGTCTTTGATTATTAGCAGGTACATATGCCCAGTGGTCTGTGATGGGATGTTAGGTGGGGTGGGATCTGAGTTACTACAGAGAATTCTTTCCTGGGTGCTGGCTGGTGAGTCTTGCGCACATGCCCAGGGTTTAACTGATCGCCATATTTGGGTTCGGGAAGGAATTTTCCTCCAGGGCAGATTGGCAGATGCCCTGGAGGTTTTTTGCCTTCCTCTGCAGCATGGGGCATGGGTCACTTGCTGGAGGATTCTCTGCACCTGGATGTCTTTAAACCATGATTTGAGGACTTCAGTAATTCAGACATAGGTTAGGAGTTTGTTACAGGAGTGGGTGGGTGAGATTCTGTGGCCTGCATTGTGCAGGAGATCAGACTAGATGATTATAATGATCCCTTCTGACCTTTAGTCTATGAGTCTGAGTAAGGCAGAACTTTAGTTCAAACACTGGGATCTATGTATCAGAAGAAACCTTAACTTCATGCCTTTACTCTTTCCCTCCTGCCTGTTGAGGTCTGGGAACTGGTAGAACAGTTACAGGAAGCAAGTGAGAATGCAAGAACTGGGCCCCAAAAAATCTTTCTGTATGAGGTAGATATTTTGCCTGCATTTAAAAATTAAGGAAATGCATTTTTTTCGGTGAAAGATGCACTTTTCCTGTTAGCTGCTAGAAATTTAGTTTTATGTTCTGCAACATGTCCTTTATCTGGGAGCTTGAGTGTGTTGCTTAATCTAAAAGAGAATTTTTAAAATATGTGAAAATGTGGTTAGGCTGTTTTTTAACCCCAAATGAATGTTTCCAATTGAGAGGCTCTTGGGCAACTACTTTTTTTCTCCCCCCCCCCCCCCCCACCTGGGAGGCAGTTAGTAATTTTACCTATTTACCTTCTTCCTTTTCCTCCTAGATGGTCCCGCTTCCTGGTTGCAAGCACACTTGTTCTCTCTGGTGTTGCTCTGTCAGTTCACAAGCCCTAAGAGGCTAGGGGGAAAGATGAATGGCATGAAGCTAATGTTTCTAGTAGCATATAGATCCCAGGGTCTGAGCTAGGATGTTAGATTGGCTTTGGTAGAATAATCTCCATGTACACAAATATAGATGTTGATTCTGAGCTGATAGGGCTTATCTTCACTGTAGTGTTCGCTCAAGGTATAACTCAGGGGTAGGCAACCTATGGCACGGGTACCAAAGGCGGCACGTGAGCCGATTCTCAGTGGCACTCGCACCGCCCGGGTCCTGGCCTCCTGTCCAGGGCCTCTGCATTTTAATTTAATTTTAAATGAAGCTTCTTAAACATTTTTAAAAACCTTATTTACTTTACATACAACAATAGTTTAGTTATATATTATAGACTTATAGAAAGAGACCTTCTAAAAATGTTACAATGTATTACTGGCACGCAAAACCTTAAATTAGAGTGAATAAATGAAGACTCAGCACACCACTTCTGAAAGGTTGCCGACCCCTGGTATAGCTCAATTGTTGCCCCTAACCCAACTCTCATGCACACACAAATATCTCTAGCTCCCGTTAAATGGTGTTTTAAACTCAACCTAGTTGGTCTGTCAGGGAGTGAAGTTTGAAGCTCAAGTGCCGCTGACACTGGAGCTAATGATGCAGTGGGGATTCAGCTGCTCTGCTGCTGATCCAGGCACTCTGTGCGGCTCCAGTGTCTTATAGTATGACATTTCTCACTGAAGCTAGGCTAACTTGAGAGGAGTTAACTCCAGTGTTGGTAACTCAAACTAATGCTGCAGTGAAGACAAACCCTCACAGTATTATCAGTGTTTCACAACTCTTCTGATGTTTACAAATAGAAGCCAGGTCACTTAGCTTACCTGCAGATGTTGACAAAGTGCTCACCTTGGAGTCAGAAGTCGTTTTTTAGCATGGAGGAGCCTTGGGAATTACATTTCTTACCAAACATGGATATTAAAAAATGCATATTGCCTTGCATTAACCATGAAGTTTGTAAAATGAGATCAAAGTATCCCTTCCTTCATATTTGTCTGAATTCACCTCCTTCTCCCTAAATGGTATTCTGGTAAGGGAAAAGGGAACTGTGTTTTTACCCTAGGATTCTAGCTAGGTCTGTCTTCACCTCTGCTTAAGAAGGACTGTCTGTCTATTCTCCCTCTTCCCATATGCGGGACAGAGTTAGCTGGTTCTGAGAAATCTCCTGCTCTGCCCCTTCTCTCCTCAGAGAACAGAGCTTTGCCGCTAGGGTAGAGATCCTGAGTCCTCATCCTCCTAAAGAGGATGCAGAAAAGGATATCACTTCTCCTGTCAGGTTCAATTTTGCTTCACTAAGACCTAGGAAGTAGAGGGAAATTCCCCAACTGGCATTGACTTATACTGTTGTTCCCACTTCGAATTTCCCTATCTGGAGATTCCTCACTTTCTCAGCTAAATTGGAGGGGAGTTCTTGGAGAATAGCACTTGTCCATTCCAGGCAGAGGGCCTGGAGCTCTCCTGCCTTCAGAAGTTTGGGAGTAGCACTCTTTTCAATCCCTGGTTAGTATGAAGGGAGGGGGAGTCACCTATCCCACTTTAGCACTGGTTTGCTCTGCATGTGTGAAGAATAGCATCTGGCCTTAAATACATATTCTGAGCCTCAACTGTACTGAACTTTGAACAGATTAAGTAGCAGCTGTGTTTAAGTATGGTTTCAACTAAATCAGTTTCTACACTCTGGTCATCAAGTGTAGATAGGGCCAAGCCATCTAAGAAGCATGTTTAAAGATGTTCTGACTTAACCATGTAAAAACTGGTTTAGCTGGAAATTATGTTCAAACTTGGTTCTGAAGTCCTTTCCTAACTGAAGGTATTAGGAGTCATATATGGTAATTTTATATGGCTGTATAAGGTACTGAATACTAATCACTGCAGTTGGCCCTTTAATGGAAATTAACACCAGAAAAATAGAAGGCACCTGGGAATTGATTTACTTTTAGGTCATTTTTACTGCCATGTTTCAGACATTAGACCTTATTTTTCTTAGGCATACTCTGTAGAAGGTATCAATAAAGGACTCAATACTTACAAAAATGCTTTCCCAGACAATATTTTTCCATGGTTCATTGAGCAAAGAAAAATCTTTATTGGTTTTTAGCAATCAAAGAGCAATTTCAAGTTTTCCATGGCTGCTATTAAATAGATCTTTACTAGTTTTCTAAATGCAATTTTCTGTCTAATTTGAAGCAGATTTTTAGGCTTCGTTGTTTGTGTCCTTCCCAACCACTTTACAGTAACTCCTCACTTAGTCGTCCTGGTTAACGTTGTTTCGTTGTTATGTTGCTGATCAATTAGAGAACATGCTCGTTTAAAGTTGCGCAGTGCTCCCTTATAGTGTTGTTTGGCAGCCGCCTGCTTTGTCCACTGCTTTCAGGAAGAGCAGCTCATTGCAGCTACCTGGTGGGGGCTTGGAACCAGGGTGGACTTGCAGCCCCCATCAGCTCCCGGCTCCCCTAAGTTCCCTATGCAGCATCTGCCCAGCAGGCTATCAGTTGCCGGCAGTTCAGCTGTCCCTCCCCCGACTGCCATGTACTGCTCCTGTCCTCTGCCTTGGAGCTGCTCCCGGGAGCCTCCTGCTTCCTGTGCAGGGGGGGGAGGGGAAGAGGGGAGCTAATGTCAGGGTGTCCCCCTCCCCCTTGGTCCTGCCCCAACTTACGCCATGTCTATAGAGCGGGGTGGGAGGACACACAACAGGGCTCAGGATGGAGGGAGCTTGCGGGCAGCAGCCGCTGTCTCAACTTACTGAAAAAGGCAACGTACTTGGAGCGAAATCAGAGTACTTAAAGGGGCAGTGGGCAACACACACACACACACACACACACGCACACACACACGTCTCTGTCTGTCATGATATCCCCCCTCCCTCCATTCCTGCTCCCTTGTAGATGTTACATTAACAACAGTGTGTTAACCCTTGAGTGCTCAGCCAAGTTCTAGTTCATCATTTAACACTAAGGTGCATTCCTTGGGAAATATTCCACCCTCTGACTTCACCACCGTAACCAAGCTTCACAGTTGTCATTACTGTGTACAGTATTAAATTGTTTGTTAAAAACTTAGTGTGTGTGTGTACGTGATATATATGTCTTTTGTCTGGTGAAAAAAAATTCCCTGGAACCTAACTTCCCCCCCACCTCCCATTTACATTAATTCTTATGGGGAAATTGGATTTGCTTAAGATCGTTTCACTTAAAGTCACATTTTTCAGGAATGTAACTACTTTAAGCGAGGAGCTACTTAAAGGCTATTGTAATTCTTACTCTGAAAATAATCAGAATAGGAAATTCTCTTGTTCTGGTTTATAGTAGTAGAACTGGGTTGCATATACCACAGAAATTGAAGACAGGATACATTGTATCAAGCTGATCGCAGAAAACTGTGACCACATTGTTCACTTTCTTCTCAAAGTTTCTGTGAAACAGTCCTCGTAGCTATTGCAAGGTCTGTTCTATTTGGTGGCAGCTAGTCTTCAAGGCATATGAAAAAAGTGGTGATCCAGACACAACAAAAGGAGTAATAGACATTGAACATTACCTGCTTGAAGAATGAAAAGACACAGTGTAGATCCTCACTTTTCTCATATTCCAGTTGCAAAGCCTGGACACTCCTTTGTAAGCTCGGAGCCGCTAACTCAGTAAACACCATCAACCGAAAGTGACAGCCAGTGCTGTCACGTCACACCTTCTCTGTAATTTATAGACTAGAACCGACAAGCTGATTAGTCAAAAAGTTCAGAAGGAGCTTTTTCTAGGTGTTCAACAAAGCCCTGCCACTTCACCACTGTAGTCCCCATATACTGCAGAAGAAATAAACTAGTCCCTTATGGCCACCAAGAGTAGAAAAGCTGTTGGTAATTCCTTAAGAATTTGGGACCAAAGGGACAAGCATGTTTGGCAGACCTAAGCATTGCCATACATTCGGTGGGGAAGATCCCAAAAAGCCAGTGGGAGGTGATAGTAATTGCCCTCCTCACACAGGGAAACCACCAACTGGTGCTGCCAGTTATTGCCTAATATCACTTTTCTCCATAACTCGTAAATTAACGGAAAGAGTTTTACTGACCTGTCTTACCCCTATCTTTGAGGCCAACCTGCCAAAGGAATAGGTCAGTTTTAGATCAGAATGAAGTTACTGCGACCAGGTTCTTGCCATTACTGATTACATCAAAACTGGTTTCCGGTGGAATCTAAAAACTGGAACAGCATTGATTGATTGATTTGCTGTCTGTGATACAGTATGGCGATATAGGCTATTACTCAAGGCATCAAGAGTCATCATATGCTGTAGTACTATGAGACTCCTGGCCATAATGTTGAGCAACTGTAAATATCGCTTCCTGTTGAATGGGCAGTTCAGAGGTCAGTGGTGACTTACTCCAAGCATCTGTGCTGATTCCTTCACCAGTCAGCATCTGCATTAGTGACTTGCCTGACACAGTTTCATGTAAGTTCATTTGTGCTGACCAAATTGTTCTTGCAGTACAAGGCAAAGACCTCACCACCATCAGTGACATTCTCTCTACCGACCTCAAGATAATGGCAGAATAATTTTAAAATTGGAAGCTCCATCCCAATGCCTACAAAATGTTGGTAATAGCTTTTCATCTAATCAACAAGCCATTAAGGAGCTGCTTAATGTTACCTTTTACAGTCAATGAGTCTGAAATGAACCCTATCCGAACTACTTGGGTGTAACTTCGGATAGAAGCTTGACTTTTAATGCTAATCTGGAAAAGATGCGAAAAAAATAAAAACGTGAAAACTCACAGGCACAACATGAGGTGCCAATGCCCCCACACACTTAAAGCAGCAACTCTTTCACTGGTATACTCAATCGCTGAATATTGCTCACTGATCTGGGCGACAGCTCACCAAATCTCTGAACATGCAACTTAATATCATGATGAGAATTATAACTGGAACACTAAAATCAACACCCGTTCAGTGATTGCCCACTCAGGAACATGTACTCACTCTCAACATCTGGAGAGAGATGCATACAGCTTATGAGTACAAACGAACCAGGGCCAATCTGAACTTACTAATTCATGAGAACCCCCAGACTCTTCTGAAGACACCTGAACTCTTCCAAGCCTTTTTGGGATTGGGCTTACTCAGGATCTTCCAGACTTCAATCTATCCTGGAAGCAGTGGTCTACACTGAGCCTTTTCAGAATATCGCATGGCAGTTGCTGTCATCTCTCACACTTCTGAAAGATGCGAGACAATGCACAATGTGCATGTGGACACCAGTTACAAACTATAGACCACAAACTATAGACCTCAGTGTCCAATTTGAATTTTTTTGCTGGTGGCATCTCAGTCTTCGATCCTGTCCATATTAATCTTCATCTAATGTTGTAATGCATTCTAATACTATATAGTTGAAGTCCTCCTACTGACTTCAGTGGACTTTGGATCAGGCTGATAATGGGGAATACTTGCTGATAGAGTTTATAAATGCTGTAGCCTAAGTGAATCTTTGTATAATTAGCGTTCTCCACCAGCCTCAATTTTTCTGTCTCTTTTCTTTCCATCTCTCTCTCTAATATTTCTGCTTGCCAGAACCTGTTGTCTCCAAGACTGGCGTGGTATTCTGCCCATAAAATGCATCACCTCTGGCAAGTTAAGCTTTTGATAGTGTTTGATATAAACCATGTAAGAGTCCAGTCTTGAATTCACAGTGTGTTTTGGTATCAAACATGAAGATGACATTTATACTTAGTTCCAGTTCAAGTGAGCAATTCTTTTTGTACAAACAAACAACCAGTTTTATTAGGATTCTAAGGACAGCAATAAATGTTCCTGCTTGTGAAATAATCTCTTCCTGTTGAAGACAAAGAGAAGAGAAAGCTTAGAAGATAATAGGTCAGCTAGGATTGTTTGGCTAAAAGGAAAATGATTGTTCGATTTGTTAAAGACTTATTCTGCCTCCTAACGAGTCCGATCATTAACTTGCTTTATTGGCTCTTGGGCTTCCTAAGATGGTGCCAGCTTTTCCTTTTTGAAGTTCAACAGGAAACATTTGAAATGCCAAGAAAAAACTCAAGTACAACACTGCCAAAATGTTCACACTGAAGAATACACTTGTTGAAAAAGATGGAAACTTTAATGTGCTATCATAAATAACTTGTTTCTACACTATATAGTTTTGCTAATTTTTCTAGGAAAGATGATTGAATAAATGCATTTCTAAAATGTTCTTTTAGAAAGAGCAAGAGTGTAGGAATCACTGAGGTAAAAATAAGGTAATCAAAGTGCTGTAGTGTAAGATATGATGAAGCTGTAATTATATACTATATACAAAAATTACAGTTGCAAAGTCAAGCACTCAAAAGTTAGGAAATGCTTAAAGTTGCCTGTGCAGTCTGAAGTCGGCTCTTATCTGTATGTATTATGATACAGTCTTTAATTATATAAACACATACTATTTTTTTCCACAGGGCCCTAGCCTCTTTCATGTATACTGACTGAACTTGGATATCCTGAAGTGTTGGAGCCAATGAATTAGAAATACATTGAATACTTGCTCTTCATCTGCCCTCGATCTGGCCTTGGCTGAGGCCTTCCTTTTTTTTTTTTCCCCAAGGCATTTCTTAAACTGCAATGTCAGATTTCTGGAATCCTGAGACTCACCAACATAGATATGCCAGGAAAAGCCCAAATGTAAATGCATTTTAGGGTTGCCAACCCTCCAGGACTGGCCTGGAGTCTTCAAGAATTAAAGATGAATGTTTAATTAAAGATTATGTCATGTAATTAAATCTCCAGGAATATGTCCAACCAAAATTGGCAATCCTAATGCAGTTATATCTGCTCAGGAGACTGGTATAATACCAGCAAAAGGACTTTTTTGCTCTTTTAAACTGCATGTACACTAGTAGGTTTTGCTTGTATAACTATATTGGGAAACATTTTATGTATAGACAAGGCATTAATTTTGGGGAGAAATCTAGAGAGCCCATTCTTGTTTAGCTTTTTGGATCAGCACAGGACATTCAGCGGCACAGAATGAATACGTATGTGCCTAGCAAAGCAAAGCCTGTACTGCTTTCTTGTCTTTATGATCTCATTTCCATATATGATCTGGGTTCTGATTGGACCACCAGTCAGACTCCACCTCTTTCTTCCCCCCCCGCCCCCCCAAAGAGGGGGATTTCAAATGAAGTTAATAGGTACAAATTGTGAGGGATTCTGTAAAATTTTGTCAAATCTTTCTGGCTTGCTTCAGATTAAAAAATCCTTCTCTTATAATCAGTGGAAGTAACGTGAATAAGTTGGCAGACATCTTTCAGAATGGAACAGGCCAGTATTACACTGAAAAATATTATTATCAATAATCACTAGCCAAAGTGAAGGAAACTGAACCTTAGAAATCAAGCCATATATATGCTAATAATGTGCAGTGGGCTTGGATGTACTGGAATTGATCTATATAACTGACCAGATATGATTCTTAAATCTGAATTGAATGTTGGGTTTCCCATTACTATTTCTAGGCAATGACATACCAACAGGCATTTTGATATCTAAGAACAGAATATCTTTAGCTCATAAAAGTGGGGGAACAGGATGACTTTAGCAAGAAACCACATTCCCATATTGATATTACCTTGTTAGGCTGGCATCAGTCTCATGCAAAAGGGAAACAGTGAAGCAGAATCAATGTTGTGTCTAATGATGCATCCCTTTCATTAAAGGTGAACCTTTTGAAAACAGCTTTGACCACTGTGTAATTTTCAAAATAATTTGAAATAAGTGGAAGTAATAATGAAAGACTGTTCTTGCAAGTTGGTTCATACACGCCTTGAAATAAGGGTGGTCTATATATGCACCACATAGAAAATATCGCAGAAGTTCAGTAAGTGTTTCAGATTTTTTAAAAGCTAATATACATTAGTACTGAATACAAAATAGTTTTCAAAGTTACTCTTTGAGAATAGATTAATTTCGGGCTAAACTCTCAATAACTCTATTGAGAGTAGAATCTGGTATGATGAGGTTTTTATGCTATTCCGTTTAATAGTACTGTTCTTGACTTTTCAAATTCTTTTCCACTCTTCACATTTTATTAAAAAGGTTTCCTTAGTGATGTAACTCCCTGTTGTTCATTCTTCTTGTTCACTATGCGTAAAAATATGGAATTTCTGTAACTATAAGACTGTTCTGAAATAAATAAGCCAATATAAAGTTAATTTGCAGCACTCAGTTTTTTTTCAAACATACAATCAATGTCGAGCAATATCAGCTGCCAGCTAAACTTCTGCTCTCTTAATAATCTCAACTATTGATGAATTAACCTTTTTGCAATAAAAAAAGCATTGTTGACTTTTAAATTAAAATAGAATCCTCACTTTGTAGTGGAACTGTTTGTATGATACTTAAAGAATTTACTCAAAACGTGTATTTTTATTTATTTTATATTAATGTAGACTGAGAACAGAACTAGTAGGTCTTCTTCATTTCTAATTCTGGCTATGCCCCTGGTGTGGCCATGGACAAGCCACTTAACCACTGTTCCTTACTTTATTTTGTAGGATGGGAAACTTGGTACAAGTGATTGGTCTCAATGTAGGAATCCCTATGTCAAATTCTGTACCCTCTGTTAAGCAAAGGGTCAGATAGAATGTTTATAATGGTCTTTTTGGCCTTAAAATATGTCAGTCTGTTCTTCTCATATCACTGTTGTTGAGAATTAAGTACTTTCTGTTTGTATAATGGTTTGAAGGCATAAGTGCCATTGGCTAAGATATTCAAAGTGAGTAGTAATTTTGGGTGCCCAACTGGAGACACCTTTAAAGGGCCTGTAAAAGCAGTGAAGAGTCCTGTGGCGCCTTATAGACTAACAGACGTATTGGAGCATGATCTTTCGTGGGTGAATACCCACTTCGTCGGATGCAAGGGCCTGACTTTCATTAAGTGCTGATCACTCATCTTCTGAAAACCAACCCCCTTTAAATTGTCTCAAGTTGGTGGCAAAAATCACTAGATGTCTTCTTCAAAATTTTGGCCATTATGATTTGGGTTCCTAGATGTCCAAGAATGCAGTGTAAATTTTGATCTGGTTAAGCAGTGTGCTTAATTTTGCTGACCTAAATGTACGTTGCTGCTGAACCCAGTTATCCAGTGTTGAAATCCCCCCCCCCTTTTTTTTTTTTTGCTGGAACAGTGGAGTTTAGACTTGTTAAAGAAATTATTCACTTGGCTTCAGAGGTAAGTAAGAGCTCTATGTTCAATTTATGGCTGCTGCCTGGAAGGTGTGCTGCAACTGTCTAAATTAAATGTAGTCTCCAAAATAAAATGTAAGAGATTCATTTTAGTCAAGTGCATAGATAGGGGAACAAAATAAGGAGGCAAGGAAATCATGAAAGGAGGGTAGGAGGAGGACTGGCCAAAGAGTTGGTCATCCTCACCAAATATTAACTTACCATGTGCAGTTTTCTGCATTTTAGTCCAATCTACCTTCTTCTTTGAGATTATAAAATAACATGTCATAAAGAGAAAGTGTAATGGAATAAGAACAGGGGGAGAGAGCATGGAACAAGATGGAGGGAGTTGAGAGGTACGGTGCAGATGTAAGCGGAATGGTGCACAGAAGAGGGTGGAGTGAATCTGGGTGAGCTAGAGTAGTATGTGGAAAGGGAAAAGGAATGTTAGGGCAAGGTTACTGGGAATTACACAGAGAGCATGGAATTGGGACAGGAGAGAGGATGTTTCAGTTGGGGCTGAAAGGCATAGAAGATTTAAAAATTCTTTCAAGGAGAGATGAGTGTCTTGGATTAAGGGCAGGGGAAGAAACATTTATTGTGCTGACACAAATGTCTTCATGTTTGATTTACGGAGACCTTTATTTTAGGTGCTAATGGTAATTTAAAGTAGCTATCAGTCTTTAAGCTTTTAAGAGTGAATGATTGAACTCTGCTCAAAAGCAGGGAAGATACTGTTAAGTATCCTAAAGCAATTAGGGTTTGTTTTTTAACAAGTGTGCATGCTCAAACCTACTTGCGCTACAAGAATACACATACCTCAAAGCAAAAAATGCTGTGACTAGTTCAAGGGATATCAAAACCAATATGAAATGAGAATATGGAAAATAATCACAATTTTAGACTGAACAAACTGCCTGTTTTTCACTGTTAGCTTAAGGCAAAACTGGTTGTGGGTAATATGTGGAGCAGAGAATTTTTAGGAAAGGAATGATGGTTCTGCTGTATTCTCTGTACCTCTGCAACGGATACCAGATACAGACAGAAAACTGCCTTAATAAATCATTCTGCTTTGAGTCCTGTAGTTCTGCCTAGTTTGCACAGGCAAAGGTGACTTACTGTTCAAAAACAGTTAAAGGCTGCTCTTTCCTAGGTCACAAGTTCAGCTTTTTTTGTGACTAAACTGTGAAAGATATCTTGGTGTAAGGTTGACTTGAAATATCTCTTCAAAGGTTACCTGCCTGATGGGATTGATTTTTACTATCAAGCTCCTTTGACTTAGAATGGAGCTCTACAAAAGAGCAAGAAGTTCTCCAGTAGATGCTACCAATGCTATCACAAGTGTGTTCTGTAAATCCTGCAGATAGGGAAAAGTGCAGCCAGTTCCGCCTTACCATTTCAACTCTTGCAGCATTCAGCACTGAAGCTGTTCAAGATGCCCCCAACCTCTTTCTGAAGTAACCACAGAAGTATGTATGTGGCAGCTCTGCACTCACTTCCTATTTTCTGTTTTATTCCCTTTAGGGAAAGCAGGAGTGGCTCTAGGCATGACTCCTTTCATGCCTGCTTTCATAAAAGAGATGCTGTGTTTGGAGTGCTCTGTTCCCCTGCTCCTCCCTTCCTGCAGAAGAGCTAGTGGTTCAAGCCTCTCTGTGCTATGCATCATCCCCTCTTGAAAAACTAATAGTGTCTGGGTTGCCCTCCTCCCTCATTCTCCCATCTCTTCCTGGAATTGATCTGTATAACTGACCAGATATGATTCTTAAGTCTGAATTGTATATTGGGTTTCCTGTTACTATCTCTAGACAGTGACATACCAACAGGCACTTTTATGATCTAAAGATATGCCATTCTTAGATATCAGAATTGGGGAATGGGATGACTTTACCAAGATACCACAGCAGTTCTCTGGCTATTTGGTTCCTTTTGTCTTTTCCTCCGACGAGGAAGGGCACTAGTTGCTCTCTGAGCCCATTTGTTTGGGCAAAATTTCTACTTACTCTGTGGCCCGGTTTACACCACGCGTTTAAACTGAATTGAGCAGCATTAAACCGAATTAACCCTGCACCCATCCACACAACAAAGCCCTTTATATCGATATAAAGGGCTCTTTAAACCGATTTCTGTACTCCTCCCCGACGAGGGGAGTAGCACTGAAATCGGTATTGCCATGTCGGATTAGGGTTACTGTGGCCGCAATTCGACGGTATTGGCCTCCGGGCGGTATCTCACAGTGCACCGTTGTGACCGCTCTGGAAAGCAATCTGAACTCGGATGCACTGGCCAGGTAGACAGGAAAAACCCTGCGAACTTTTGAATTTCATTTCCTGTTTGCCCAGCGTGGAGCTCTGATCAGCACGGGTGGCGATGCGGTCCCAAATCCAAAAAGAGCTCCAGCATGGACCGTACAGGAGATACTGGATCTGATCGCTGTATGGGGAGACAAATCTGTTCTATCAGAACTCCATTACAGAAGACGAAATGACAAAACATTTGAAAAAATCTCCAGGCTATGATAGACAGAGGCCACAGCAGGGACTCAGCACAGTGGTGCATGACAAGCTTAACGGAAAGCCAGAGAATCAAATGGATGCTTATGGAGGGAGAGAGGGGGTACTGAGGACTCCAGCTATCGCACAGTCCCTGCAGTCTCCAAAAAGCATTCGCATTCTTGGCTGAGCTCCCAGTGCCTGAAGGGTCAAAAATATTTTCCTGGGTGTTTCAGGGTGTATGTCATCGATTTACACCCTCACCCCCCCCTCCAAAGAAAAGGAGAAAAATAGTTTCTCACCTTTTTTCAATGTCACCCTATGTCTGCTGCATGCTGCTGGTGGACGTGCTGCAGCGCTGAACACCAGCATCCCCTTCCTGGTGGCAGATGATGACGATGGCTACCAGTCATTTTGCACTATCAGCCCGTGAGTGCTCCTGGCTGGCCTTGTGGAGGTCGGCTGGTGGCACCTGGGTAAAAATGGGATTGACTCCCGGTCATTCCCGACAGGTGATACAAAAGGCTTGGTAACCGTCCTCATCATAGCAGCTGGAGGCTGAGCTCTATCAGCCCCCCCCCCGTTTCATGTCTAAAGAAGATTCTGTACTCCCTGGACTATCATAGCAGCAGGAGGCTGCCCTCCTCTCCCCCCCACCCTTTAATGTCCTGCCTGGACTATCATAGAAGCTGGAGGCTACCTCCCCCTCATTTTATCTCACTAAAAAGTCAGTGTTTCTTATTCCTGCATTCTTTATTACTTCATCACACAAATGAGGGGACACTGCCATGATAGCTCAGGAGGGTTGGGGGAGTAAGGAAGCAACGGGTGGGGTTGTTTCAGGGGCACCCCCTAGAATGGCATGCAGCTCATCATTTCTGCGAGATCTCTGGGGCTCTGACCCGGAGCAGCTGTGCTCTCTGGCTCTCTAGTACACTTGCCCCATATCCTAGGCAGGACTGACTCTATTTTTAGACAAAACATAAAATGACCCAGGGAGTCATTCCCATTTTTGTCCATGCGCCCCTGGCCGACCTCAGCGAGGCCAGCCGGGAGCACCCATGACAGCAGCAGACGGTACAAAAGGATTGATAACCGTATCGCCAATTTTCCAGTTGCAAACTGTGCAAAATGACTGATAACCATCATCTCATCGCCAATTTTCAATGGCAGACGGTGCAATAGGGATGATAACCATCTCTGCTACCTTGCAAAGGCAAATGAATGCTGCTGTGTAGCACTGCAGTCCTGTGTCTGTCAGCAGCATTCCAGTACACATATGGTGACAGTGACAAAAGGCAAAACAGGCTCCATGATTGCCATGCTATGGCGTCTGCCAGGGCAATCCAGGGAAAAAGGGCGCGAAATGATTGTCTGCCGTTGCTTTCACGGAGGAAGGATTGAGTGACGACATTTACCCAGAATCACCCGGACACTGTTTTTGCCCCATCATGCAT
Organism: Gopherus flavomarginatus; assembly: GCF_025201925.1. Taxonomy (NCBI): domain Eukaryota; kingdom Metazoa; phylum Chordata; order Testudines; family Testudinidae; genus Gopherus; species Gopherus flavomarginatus. The sequence goes on along the minus strand of NC_066619.1, from coordinate 266,348,807 downwards.
TGGGATCTCAACCCAGAATTCCAATGGGCTGGGGAGACTGCAGGAGCTATGGAATAGCTACCCACAGTGCAACGCTCCGGAAATCGATGCTAGCCTCAGTACATGGATGCACATCGCCGAATTAATGTGCTTAGTGTTGCCGCGTGCTCTTTACTGTATATAATCTGTTTTAAAAAAACGGTTTCTGTAAAATCAGAATAATCCCGTAGTGTAGACATACTTTGAGGGGCAAGGGTCTTCAAGTCCTGCATATACTGTATGTATTTTATAATACAGAATCATTATACTGACCTATTCAGCAAAAATCAATTTTACAACTATGGGTAAACTACTTTGTGTATTAAGTGATGTTAATTTTTCAGTCCTGTATGGTGAATGAAGGAAAACCTTATCTCTGTTCCAAAAAGCTGAGTCAAAATTTGATGGGATAACATAATGCAGACAAATAGGCTAGATGTTCAGGGATTAGAAGGCACAGTCTCAAAAGTGATATAGCATTGGTCTTATTTAACTGCTTATTGGTGAATGGCTTCCAGGAAGAAACATGTTTTTAGCAGGAATGAAGGTTCTGTTGTTATATACAGGTGATCAAGATAATGCTGAGGGCAGGCGCTTGTTCAGTGGGTGGGTGGGAGTGAGCTGTATGTACCAGCTAAATTTTCATGATTTACAGTGGATAACTAAAATTTTTATATTACAATATACAGCGTTGGAGTCTTCTATTGTCATTGACCTATGAGTGTCAGTTTGATTCAGTGCATTGTCTTGTGCAAATGTGAACTGATGAGGGATCTATAGATGCAGCCACATATCAGGTTGACACAGCCACGTGTTATTATAACAGATTGCTTTCTTCAGTCATGCTTCTCTTTGGCTTTCTCTGTTCTGCTATTGTTGATGGCTTTAACCACGGACCAACAGGTCTGCTCCATCCTGATCTATTGGCGGCAGCAGCTTCCCATGTGTTTGTGTCAACTTGGCCAGCTTTTAGGTGAGCTTTGAGTGTGTTTTTGTTGGCCTCCCAGCATATGTGCTCCCATTTTCAGTTGTCCATAAACTATGGCTTTGGGGAGTTATATAGCATCCATATGAACAAGGTGACCAGTCCAGCGAAGTTATACCTGTATGATTAAGGATTCAAAGTTAGGCATGCAACACAGGTCCAGGACCGGGTCTGGCCTTATCATGAGGTGAATTGAGGCAGCCACCTCAGGTCCCAGACTGTGCGGGGGAGCCACTAGGACCCAGAGTGTAGAAAATCATGTCTGCTGCTGGTGCCTATGTATTCTCTGCCCTAGATGCACAGAGATGGTGGAGTGCTGTGCTGGAGGAGGGAGGGCACAAGAGACATAACAGGCAATATGAGAGGGAATAACAGAAAGCAGCAGGAACTGCTGGGGTAGAGAGGAGGAGGAGCCTCTTATGTACCTCTCTAGCACCCCCAGGAGCCTGGACTGATGAACACCAGCTTCTCAGGGAGCTTCCTGTTTCCTGCTGCTTCCCTGAACCCACTTGACGAGAACAGGCAGTCAACTGAAGTAGTAGGAGCCAGTTAGTCCCTTAAAATGCTGATATTTTCCCTCACTCAGGTCCTGCTACCAGCCTGCTTATTTTTCTCCTTCAGCTGAGTGTTGAGAGTCTCTTTAGCTGGCACAGAACAGCAGTCATGAGTGAAAGAAGAAAACGCCCCTCTGGAGCACCATTCAGAAAAAGAAAGAAAGCAAAGGAACCTTTCTATCTAATCAGGAAGGAGCTCTCCTGAGATACATAGACACAAATGTTCACAGTGAGCCTTCCGGCCCCAGTGAGGATGTGAATGGTGAGGAGATGCCTGATCTTCCAGTTAGTCAGAGTGCAGGTGACCTGGCAGCTACTGCAGCATCCATATCTCCATCTCAAATGGATGTAACGATGCACATTCCTGAAGAAAAGTGTAGATCAGAGAATAGTGTGGTGGAGGCACTAGAAACAGCTGCTGCTGAGTTAGTTCCTTAAGTCTAGATGATCCAGGACTGTGGACCCACTTGAGCAGTAGCCTGAGGGACTTCCTTATACTGGATGGGCCACAGCAAGTGAAAAACTTCATGTTCCCCAAAGACAAGAAAATAGAAGTTTCCATCCAACACATTACTGGTGTGAAATCCCCAATGGTGACAAAGTGGAGAGGCCATGGCTTATGTACTCAAAACCCCAAAATGTTGCGTACTGTTTTTGTTGCAAACTCTTCCAGTCTAATGTTCCAGCGACATTGGATTCTACAGGAACAAAGGACTGGAAAAATCTGGCTAGAAATGTGGCATACCATGAGAAGGCAGCAAATTACCAGAAAGCATTCCGTAGGTGGAAAGAGCTTGAGATGAGACTAAGGTTAAAGGCCACCATAGATGATCAGCATCAAGAGAAGATTGCATCAAAGTCTCTTTACTGGCAAAAAGTTCTGAAAAGGCTCATTGCCATTGTGAGGAATGCTTGCTACCCAAAACCTAGCACTGCGTGGCACTTCAGATCAGCTGTATGTACCAAACAATGAACACTTCCTTAAAACTGCGGAGCTGATGGCTGAGTTTGATGCTGTACTCCAGGAGCATCTAAGAATCATCATAACCCAAGAAATGTACACACACCATTACCTTGGAAAAACGATTCAAAATGAGATCATACAGTTACTGGCAACAAAAGTCAAACAGAAGATTGTGGCAGATCTGAAGTCAGCAAGATATTACTGTGTTATTCTGGACTGCACACCTGACATCAGCCATACGGACCGAATGACTTTAATGGTGTGTGTTGTAACAACAACAGAACCTAGTGAAAATGTCCCTGCAATGGTGGTTGTCAGAGAGCATTTTCTAGAATTTATTGACATTGATGATACTACAGGAGCTGGTATGAGAAATGTGCTTCTTAAAAAGCTGGAAGATACATGGAATTGTGATAGTTGACATTAGAGGTCAGGGCTATGATAATGGTGCCAACATGAGAGAAAAGAAGAGAGATGTGCAGACACGGATCCGAGAGTTAAGCCCTCAACCTTTTTTTGGTCTTATTCAGTTCTCATTCATTGAACTTGGTGGTCAGTGATGCAGCATCAGCTTCTAGTGATCTATGTATTTTTCTCTGTATCAACTCATCGATGGCAAATTTTGAAGCAACATCCTGAGTGCCACACAATGAGAAAGGTGATAAAGCCTATCAAGCACCAAATTGGGAAGATAGATGATGCCATCGTTGCCGTTATGGAGGCTAATGCTATGACAGGAACTGTTTGTGGGAGAACAGTGGCAGAGGGACGTGGAATCACCAGGAACATACATACCTTCAAATTTCTATGTGGCTTAGTGTTGCGGCATGACATACTGTTTGAAATAAATGTTGTAAGCAAGAGACTCCAAGGTGTTGACCTTGATATGTCTGGAACAATGGAACAACTCTACAAAACAAAGTCATACCTACAGTCTTACCGGCCGATGAGGGATTTCAAATTGTTCTGAAGAGTGCACAGAATTTGGCAGAGTAACTTAACACTGAAACTATTTTCCCACCTATTCAAGAATACAAGAGTCACTGAAGAAGATGACTTTTTGATTATGAGGCACGGGGTAATCCCATCAGCAACCCCAAACAACAGTTCAAAGTTGAATTCTTTAACCAGGTGCTAGATTGTGCAATAAGGTCAGTTGAAGAACGTTTCATGCAGCTCAAAGAACACAGCAGTATATTTGGGATATTGTATGCTATTCCAAAACTCCTCACTATACCTGAAGAAGACCTACACCAGCAATGCAGGGCACTAGAGACAGTGTTGACACATGATGACATACACAATATTGATGCGAGTGATTTAGGTGATGAACTGAAAGCCCTTTCAAGATACATTTCAGCAGGATCAACTCCAAAGGCTGTTCTGGAATATATGCACAAATAAGATGACCATCCTCTTTCTAAATGCTTTTGTTGCTCTGCGCATACTTCTAACACTTCCTGTAACAATTGCGTATGGAGAACACAGCTTCTCCAAGCTGAAGTTAATAAAAACACATCTACACTCCACAATGACACAGGAGAGGCTGGTTGGCCTTGCAACCATCTCAATAGAGCATGAGCTGGCCCAGACTGTGGACCTGCAGCAGGAAGCAGTTCAAATCTTTGCAACCAAGAAGGCACAGAAACCACCACTTTGATTATACAAACAGATAAAAATGCCAGTGTTTACTATGCAGACAAAAAAGGTTATATTTGCTGTTCAGGAATTTGAAAGTTAAATGTTACTTAAAATTTTTGAGCAAGGCATTTAAAGTTGTTTCTCCTTTATTGGGGTAGGTAACAAAGCAATACCATGAGAGGAGTAGAACAGGAAGAAGGCAGAACTGAGACCTTTCAAAGTTTTGGTCCAAGCAAGGGGGTATGGGGATGTCATTTGAGCTCCCCACCTCAGGTGCCAAAATGTTGTGGGCTGGCCCTGTCCAGGACTTCAGTGTTTGGTATCTTGTCTGACCACTTGATTTTCAGATGAGATGCAGACAGCACATGTGGAAACACTCTAGTTGCCTCTAGTGCCTGTTATAGTGTCCATGTTGCACAGTTGTAGATGAGTACTTAACATGATTGCACAATAGAAACGACTCTTAGTGTGAAGTTGAATGTCATTCCACAGGTAGCAACAAAGTCAACCATAGGCAGAACTGGCTTCAGAAATGCACTGCATGATTTCATCATTGATCTTGGCAATACTTGATAAAATGATGCCAAGATAGCAGATTTTTTCTACCACATTAACTAGTGTGTCAGGAATTGCGATTTCAGGGACAGAATACATTTTTTCTGGAGCAGGCTGGTAAAGTACTTTGGTTTTCTTAGGCTGATGAAGAGTCCAAATTGCTTTGCCAGTCTAAAAAAGAAGTTGACTAGATGCTGCATATTTTTGATGCTGCGTGCTATTGAGTGCACAGTCGTTAGCGAAGAGGAACTCCCTAATGAGCAAGTCAGTCACTTTAGTGCAAGCATGTAGACACTGGAGATTGAAGATACTGCCATCTATGCAGAATTGCATGTAAATACTTCAGTCGCAGTCTTTTGAAAGAATCTAGTACCATGGCACCAAAGAGAGTGGCAAATAGCATACGTGAGAGCACACAGCCTTGCTTAACACCATTCGTTACAAATATAATACAGAGTATTAGGATAAGTCTCAATTTTTTCCCCTCTGATATCAAATTCCCAAAAAAGGACTTTGATACTGCAGTGATGGGCTATAATCAGAACATATTTAGAATAAACATAGTATTTGCTTTTCACAAGAACTTTTTTTTTCACATGCATGTCTTTTGATATAATTTATCTTCTTAAATCCATTTCAAAATTATAAATCACAAGATTAAAAAAAAAGTTAATTCTGCAGTATTAGCAAACATGATATATTTTTTACTGCTTTGAGTACCAAAAGTATGAAACACTTATTTATATTTTTATAGACATATCCTAAACATAATCACATAATAAATAGGGCAGATAGTTTTGGAGACTTCAAAGCTGAGCTCTTGCCGTTCCCATTGACTTCAGTGGGATTTTTGGGAGTTCTGTAGTTCTGAAAATCGGGCCATGTGGTTGGGGCGATAACTTTTGGTATAAAAGGCTGTAATTAACCAAGAGATCAGCTGCTATAAAATAGCTACAAAAGGAGCTTTGCAATATACTCTGATAGGAACACAGCTTAAAAATGAGAAATAATTTAAAACAAAGCTTGCTTGTGGGCTACTTAATCTGACCTTTGTTTTATTTTGGTGTTTGCTTTTTGCATATATGGTAAAATAACATTGGGTTTTGTAGCTTTTAAAATCTTGTATATTAATATGTGAACGCTCTGGTGCAATGTGAGTAAGATTGTGAGAGGATATACTGCTAAAAGAAATCCTTATAAATAATTTAAATTTTAACAATACCAAGACACTCTGGAGGGACAGCAGTGTAAGAGAATTTCTCCAAGTAGTCTTCAGTTAACTACATTTAATATTTTAAATATAAACCATTATAATTTTCTTTAAACGTCTTTTTAAAAATGCTTCCCAAATATTGTTGTCTGACTATACAATTCACCATATTTTGGACTGAAGAAGTCAGTAAAACCTGGTGATTCCATTTCAGTATTGATGTTGGGAATATTGAATCTTGCATGTCATTTTGTACCACTTTATATGCATATCTGAGTGTCGTACATTAGAAGACTTCACATTCTGGACTCCACCCTTCTAGTATTGTTTATGGCAAATGTGAAAACTGAATGGGTAACTAAAGATGCATTATTACATGGAGAGCCTGTTGTAGTAGAGACTATTTGAATAGCTGTCTTGTTTGACTTTCCACCTTACTACTTCAAAGTTATATGCCTGAGTATATACTATTTTTTATGTATTTTTTAATTTAACAAAATATCCCTGGCTTCCTCCATGCATACTATTAAACCTGTGGCTTATGCAATGTGGAAGCCAAACTAATTTAGTTCTTGATTTTGTGCTGTGTTGAAACCAAGAACGTGTTTGAATACAGATCTGTGTTGCTGTCTTATAAATACTTATGTATTATCGATCTAGGTTCTAACTTTTTTCCTGGTTTGATTTTTCCCTAGGACACTTAAAATTCTGCTATGAATGGTGATTCCAGTGCAACGGTGGTGACTTCACCACCCCCAACAACAGCACCTCACAAAGAAAGGTATTTTGATCGAGTTGATGAAAATAACCCCGAGTACTTGCGAGAGAGGAATATGGCTCCTGACCTGCGCCAGGATTTCAACATGATGGAACAAAAGAAGAGAGTCTCCATGATTCTGCAAAGCCCAGTAAGAAAATACCATATTTATGATATATATTCTGACTTTGGTTACTTTGCACTGTGATACAGTATGTTCAACAGAAGTTGAGATGTTTAAGGCTACATGCCCCCCCACTGCCACTACCCTTGCTACCGTGACAATACTGCTATTTATACTCATGCTAGCTTGGTGAGAACTAGCATGAGTATGTATACATGAGCAGGGGAATTATATCGCAACCTCGTAGTGCAGATGTAGCCTAAGACTTATTTGATTTCCTTGCCTATGTAAGAGTGGTCCTTAGAACATAATTTTCTAGTGTGGTATCCAGTCGAGTTTCATTGTCCCAATTGATAGTTTCATCATTTTATTTGGGAGACAGTTCCACGCTCTTCAGGAAGATGCTTTTATGATACTCAGCTCAAATTTCTCCTTAATTAGATCCATTTGCTCCTATTTGAACTTACTTTTTCCATTGTAAATTCCTACTTGCTTTTTAATGTGTTAAACCCAAATATTTGTAATTACTTCAACTCTTAATTGTTGTTTAGCCAAGGTAAACATATTTTGCTCTTGTAACTTTTCCTCATATGTCATTACTTTGTGAAATGTTCAGTAGATTTTTGATACCCTTTGTTTCCATTGGGGAAGCCAGAGGATAAAGTGATTTGATTTAAATTTGGTACTTAAATATGTGTCCTTGACTAAAATCTGTTCTTTGCTCAGATGGCTTTCTCTTCTTTCGGCAGTTTAATCTTTGCGTAGCTAATGAGTGGGTTACAAGACTCACTTTTCATGAAATGTTTTCTCTGAGCAGAATTAGTATGCATGTTTTGTGATATCATAATTAGGGTTGTCTCCTTTGAGGTAGGCAGCAACCCTGTTGTATTGATCTCACCAGCTAATACCCCTATTTCAGTTTGTTCCCCCTTCCTGCAAGCTTTAGCTCTCTGCTTCGTGTCTAACAGTCGTCATACATATTGTATTATCCTTCTTCATGAGCAGCGGGAAGTTTTAGTGTGCAAAGGCTGATAAAACTCATGCCACTTGTAACTGTGGAGAGCAAATTTTTTAAGTGATAGAAACAGGCCCAATAAGTCTGCCACCAGCTGACTTGGCAGAGGACAGTGTGCAGTGTTTCCCCCTCTGAAGAGTGCTGAGAAGATACTAGGGAAGGAATGCGTGAGGCTAGCAATTAGGTTGGTTATGGTTCTGCAATTTTGTGATGTTTAACAATATCCAATACTTTGTTGCTAGGCCTTTTGTGAAGAATTGGAATCCATGATCCAGGAACAGTTTAAGAAAGGAAAAAACCCAACAGGCTTGTTGGCTTTACAGCAGATTGCAGATTTCATGACAACAAATATACCAAATGTCTACCCAGCGGCACCACAAGGTGGAATGGCTGCATTAAACATGAGTGAGTGTACAGGGATTATTTGTGATAAAGATGTGCCACAGCTTGTAATGGGTACTTGAATTATTTTTAAGGAAGTTTTGAAATGAAGGTACAATGTTGTGAACAAGCTGAAATACCAGCCCATTTTGTTTGCAGGGATGCTGTAAAAATAAAGAAATCAGTTAAAGGAACTTGTAAATACTGGAGTGATATAAAGAATAATTATTTGTGTATATTGTTTATATCAGCGGTTCTGAAACGGTGACTCGGGACCCCAGAGTGGGTTGCGACCCGGTTTTAATGGGGTCGCCAGGGCTGGCATTAGACTTGCTGAAGCCAAAAGTCCAAGCCCCATTGTACTTAGGGTTTCAGCCTTGGGCGATGTGTCTCAGGTTGCAGCCCCCACCCACTCAGGGCTGAAGCCCTCAAGCTTAGGCTTCATCCCCCTCCTCCCCAGAAGGGCGGGGTTCGGGCTTCGGCCCCGCTGCTCAGGGCGGAGGGGCTCTGTCGTTGGTCCTCCTTCCTGGGGTCATGTAGTAATTTTGGTTTTCAGAAGGGGGTTGCAGTGCAATGAAGTTTGAGAACCCCTAGTTTATATTAAAGCCATTTTAAATTAGACATGTTAATTGAAAAATACACTGTCACTAATAATTTGCAGTACAGCTGAATAATGCTATCTGTATTTAACAAATCTTTACCAAATGGACTGTCCATGGAAAAATGAAATGCTCAAATTTCAGAGGTCTAGCTGATGGAGGCTAGAAAGTATATCCCTTTTGAAAGTAATAATTTTTGACTTCTTAGGTTGTTCAGTCAACTGACAGTAGCATTATAAAAACAACTACAGTAGATGTGGCAGAATGTTTTTGGACATTAACTCAGATATTGAGCATATGATTTACATTTACTTTTTCTTCTTCCATTTCAGGTCTTGGCATGGTGACACCAGTGAATGACCTTAGAGGGTCGGATTCCATTGCGTATGAGAAAGGGGAGAAGTTATTGCGATGTAAATTAGCAGCTTTCTACAGATTAGCAGATCTCTTCGGGTGGTCTCAGCTTATTTACAATCATATAACAGTGAGTATTGGATCAACACATAGCTGAACAATTGCTCTATAGATATTTTCCACCTCTTTCCCACTCATTGATTGCAACAGAAATGAAGTGGTATTGAAAACAGTATAATAGAGAAGAGATTCATCACGGCATGTCAAGAATTAAGAATAGAACAGCTTGGATGTCAGCCAGTTTAGCTTGAATAGAGTCTTAAGAGACTTTACACCAAAGTCCTCCTGATGAAACATGTTTTTTTGTTTTTTCTCAAAGGCTCAAGCATTTAATGTCTTGAGTGGAATGAATAATTTTTATTTACCATTCAGTAGGCAACTTCTTAGAGTTCTTTTCAATATAATAAAATGTGTATTTGTGTTAATCACTTAATTAAATATTATTGAAAATTATGAAAATGCCTATAGTACAATAGTAACCCTTTCTGAGAATCAGAAACCCCTGATGCATTTGATCTTAGAACACTTAGCTTAACACGCTCTGCCAGCTATTTTCATTGTGACTGAATGAGTAATTACTGGCACTTATAATAATACTTGACAGAATGACTGGCAGCGCAGGGAGGTGTCATGAGCCAGATGAGGGGCTAAAATGGGTGTCATAATTAAAGTCACAGCTGTAGTAGGAAATCCAGTCTATTGTCTTCATAACAGAGCTGAATTGTGTATGGATATTCCAAATGTGAAGTTGTTGTTCTGGCATATTACAGTGGATGCCCTTAATTTTTTTTTCAATTGGTTTAGATGGCTAATGTTACTATTTAAATTAATAATAACATTTATTATTACTGATAAGTATTTTCTTGGGTATCTAAAATCAGTGGTGCGCACTTTGTAAACACAAATAGCTCTTGCCCATCCATGACACAACCAGTGAGGGTCATAAATAAAGGAAAAGGTTCATTGAAAGGCAACAGTGATGCTAATAAGATTGCATAGTTTCTTGTTAAAGAATAAAAACATCTTAATGGTTCCAGTAACAAATTTTTATATACCTCCCCCATCACTTTAGATAGATGAGCTGACAGAATTGATACTGTAAGAGAGACTTGAATGAAATAAAGTGGTGCCTTTCTAAGCATAAAGTTCATAAACATATCCATACCTTCTTCCATTGCTCAGAGTAGGTAGAGAGGTAGGTATATAAAGACTGGCATCACTGGTAGAGTAGTAGGGACAAAGACACATGAAAGGAGCTGCTGGCAGAGAAGTAGAGTCTCTGAAACAAGGCTATAAGAAGTTTGAAGTTGATGCATAGTGCAGTGGGGAGCCGGTGAGGTTGCTGACATTGGTACGAAAGATGATTTTGAGAGCAGCATTTTGGATAGACTGTAGAGGGCAAAGTTAGCATCAAAAGGTCCTGAGAGAGACTGCAGTATTCAAGGCAAGAGTTGATTCTGACATGGAAGAATGATTTGGCAATAAGCATGGAAAGAAATTTTTAGAAATGCGATTAAAAAGCAACAGTGCATCTTCAATGCCTAGATGGAAGGTGAAAAGGAGAGAAAAGGGTTAAATTTTAACCACTCTCCATCCACTCTTCTCCCCATCCCCAAGTTAGGAGGAGGATGATAGTATTATCAACCCTAATGAAGAACGGGATAGCAGACTGGATTTAAGTGAGAAGCGCCCTGATTGTGATCATGTCAAGCTTGAGGTGACAGTGAGCCATCCAAGCTGATGTGTCTCAGTATAAGGAGTGATGATAAAACTGTAGTAAAACTGTCAAAGTCAAAATTGGCAAGCGCATAAGTTAAATAATGCCAATATAAAAGTACTAATTTGCTACTTTATTGCAGTAATTAAATACATTTCAGATGTTGCATGTGTTTTGTGGCATCATTTCTCAAGCTATGAGACTCACCTTCCAGAGGAGTCATCCCCTCTTCCAGGGGAGAAACCAAACAAGCTTTTTTTCTCCCTTAATTGCTTTTTGACTTAGGCTCCTCTTTGCCAATTTCTGTTTTCATTGAGTATTAAATTAAAAGGAAATATTGGGAAGGAAAAATAATCAGGCTGCCTGTTAGTAATTTAGGGTTTGGTGAGTTTTTGTTTTTAAAGAACTGTTTAAAAAGATATTTCTTGAGGCCACTTTTAAAGATGTCTTCATCAGGTTAAGCCTGGCAGTAATTTAGTAGAGGAGTGTCATGATAATGTGTGAGGAATGTTACATTTTTGAAGCAGTATGTGTACAGTACCATCATGCAAGTGTTTTTCTGAACATAATTAAAATAAGCATCCATTTGCTATTGACTGAGTGGAAATAGCTATACAAACTACTAATTGACAAATGATCTGCAATGATAAGTAATAGTCATGGTATTAAAGACAGAATTAAGACACTCCATGATGTGCACCAGGGGACTATTAATACATACCTTGTGTGTGAAAGAATTTTTATATATGATCTTCTGTGTTGACAGTCATCTAAAATAACCTCATATCTCTAAAGTTAGAGAAGGAAAACTAGTCTCATTATGACCCTCTTCTCCATTTGCCTTTCCATGAAAGTTTCCTTTATGTATGGGATAACTCTCTTCCCTTAGTTCCACTAAGTGAGACTGATAGATGCACCATACTTTGAGTGACTGGAGGTAGCAATGCTTATTGAAAAGAGTCAGATTTTTGTTGAATATAAATCTGGTGCTGCTGTAGAGTGGCATTCATACAGCTCTGACCCTTAAAAAGAAAAAAATACAAATGTTCTTAAAAATCTGTAATGGGCCCAATAGCCTCACTTAATAGTCTTATTCTATTTCTGTAGCAAGCATCTTACTATGTCAGGGAACTCTCCACTAGCAAAGATCTGGCAGAGGCAGCTCCACTACCTGTTGTGTCAGCTATCCACCCACAAATCCCCTTGTATAAAGAGGGAGGCAAGACCATATTGGGGGCATTCCAGGGGCCGAGCATAGGCAGGAGGAGGTAAAGTGGCAGAGTAGAGCTTTGCTACACCCAGTCTTCCACTAACATAAATTATGGCTGCCCCTGTGCAGCCTTAACTTGACCTGAGGCCAGGCAGCTGTGAATCGAGGAGTTGGAGAATCAAGCCCCCTGTTTCAAAAGCCCAATATGGGAGATACAGATATGATGGTAAAAATATTTACAAGCAAGAATTGTCCAGAAGGCATTGAGTATATATATCCCTTATCAAATCTTTAGAATATTATAAGCAGTAGTTACCAGTCATATCAAGGGCTCAGTCTAATGGAAAATAAAGACATTACAGGAGAACCTCAGAGTTACAAATACTTTGGGAATGGAGGTTGTTCATAACTCTGAAATGTTCATAGCTCTGAACAAAACGTTATGTTGTTCTTTCAAAAGTTTACAACTGAACATTGATTTAATACAGCTTTGAAACTTTTCTATGCAGAAAAAAAATGCTGCTTTTAACCATCTTAATTTAAATGAAACAGACACAGAAATAGTTTCCTACATTGTCAAATCTTTTGTTAAACTTCCCTTTTTTTTTAGTAGTTTATGTTTAACACAGTACTGTACCATATTTATTTTGTTTGGTTGGGTTTTTTGGTCTCTGCTGCTGCCTGATTGCATATTTCTGGTACCAGATGAGCTGTGTGGTTGACTGGTCCGTTCGTAACTCTGAGGTTTTACTGTATTTCTTTCCTGATAGTTGTCCAATGTGGATCCGTCAAACTGGACAGTTGCTCTCATGTTGTTGTGGAATGAACGTATAAGACTTAACAGGGTTGGTGGGCATTCTCTCTTTTCTAGTATTGCAAACAGACCTGCTCTGCTGACTGTGTCAGATGCTTTGGTTAGGTTCACAAAGGCAATATACAATGGTTTTGCTCTCTGCACTTTTCTTGGAGTTGAAAATATCATGTCTGTGTTCTTGCCCATACATTCTTTTGAATCTTCTTCTCGGTACTCTTGAACTGTGTGTTTAAGGACATGAAAGATGGAGCGTATCTCCACACAAGATCAGCTGGGAAACTCTTCAACCTGTTCCAACGTAAGTCAAAGACCAAAGTAAAAAAGACGCTGATAAGGGAACTTCTGTTCACTGATGGTGCTGCCCTCATAGCCCACAACGAAGATCTACTACAAGAACTCATGGACCACCTTTCAAGTGCCTGTCAGGCATTTGCTCTCACCATCAGCATCAAGAAAATGGTTGTATTAGGACAGGGGGTTCCACAAGATCCTTCAATTACCTTACATTCAAACCAGCTAAATTTAATCCAAAAGTTCAGCTACTTAAGTTCTGCAGTGACCACCAACCTCTCACCGGATGAAGAACTAAATGTTTGCATTGGAAAGGCTACCACCACCTTTGGCAAACTTACTAAAAGAGCATGGAACAGCTCAAAGCTTAACATCAAGACCAAAATGCTAGTGTACCAAGCTTGCATCGTCTGCACACTCATGGATGGTGGGGAAACATGGACAGCTTATCCTTTTCTCCTGATGAGCATAAACAGTTTCCACCTATGTTGTTTATGCCTCATACTCAACAGCAAATGGCATTATGAAGTCACCAACGCAGAGGTTCTTCAAAGGGTAAATTTACCAAGTGTGACAGCCCTGCACAAGCAAAGACCACTGCACTGACTGGGTTATGAGGTTGGAAGACGGATGCATACCCAAAGACATGCTATAGCGGAAGCTATCATAGGGAACAAGAACAACAGGACATCCACAGCTTTGCTATAAAGACACATGCAAGTGAGCTCTGAAGGAATTTGGAATTGATCCTGACCAATGGGAAATCTTGGCAAGTGATTGTAACAAGTGGCGCCATCATCTCCATCAGGGCATCAAAATCCATGACAGGAGCTGGGTCCTACAGCTTGAAGAGAAAACAGCCTGTAGGAGGCAGGCAGCTCCCATCTGAGATACATACTTTTGCAATACTGCCAAAGATCATGCAAATCTCGGATTAGACTATTCAGTCACATGAGACATTGCAAACCATCTACATCATAGGCTGCAGTTCCCACCGTCTCTTGCAGACTAAAGGATGCCCACAAGTCTTTCCTGATAATAACCAGTAACTAGATTGAGGGGAAAAAAGCACTATGTCTAAATAGTTTGATTATAAATGTTGAAATGCTATCAATATACATAACAAAACTATCGATTTGAACCATAAAAGATAGCAAAGAGAGCTTTCCTCACAGTGTCAGACTCAAAGGTCAGTGTTTGCAGTTCAGTTTTCTCCTTACATTTCAGCTTGAACCAGACTCACCTTTTTGCCCAAATCTAGAGCCATTCTTCTTAAGTTGCTTCAAATTAATTTATTACATCTCTAAAAAATAAATTGTATCTTCATGGGTATTTTGCTTTATATGGAGAGCAGTTTCTGTTCTCCTCTTTCAGGTTATACTTCTGAAAACTGTTCATTTTATGCAAGTGGCATTGCTAAGATGGGGAGAGATGAAGGAAATTTTGTTCTCACAATAACTTTCAATTATCTGTGACATTCAAGATCAGATCTTTGTCTTGCCAATCAGGAACTTTTCCTAAAATTCCATTTTTCTCTTCTCCTGGATTGCAGAATTCTATAGAAGTAAATTATTTATGGCTAATAGTAAGGGAAGCAGGCAAACTTAAATGATGAGAACATATAGACTAATATTTGTACCATTTGTACAAAATAGAGCATAAATAGTGATCTGTAGATGACCTTAAAAGCTTGACTTATGAGCAGAACATAAACGGTTCCATGTAGAGGTCTCCTTCCTCTATTGGTTTGTTGTATAACCACGTAATATGGTTCACCCTTTACTCATTATCCGTTGGAGGAAGTGTCGTCATTTTGAAAAATTGATCTAGTATGTTAAAAATAACCTCCAAATAGCTGTTAATGAAACAATGACCATAAAAAACTATTAGGGCTGTTGTGCGTATTTGCACAAAGATGATTGGGCTTGACACTCTTTGTTTCTTACCTCTTTTTGATAAAGTGCCTTATTAACTTTATAGGTCTTTATGTTTTACTGGATGTATTTGCCTTGCATATTTGCTTTAAAAGTTGTACAGTTTTGTCCACTTAAAAACTTTATACTAATTAAATGAGTCCTATAAATTGAAGACTTTGTATTGTACTTGCATTAAATTTAACAGCTGGTCTTACTGATATTTGATGTGTGAAGTGCCTGAATTCCCTTGACCTTACATGAACAGGCCCTCACTGGGTGTTTGATTTGGAATGCCTGCAGAAGGATAAACACTAATGACTGAGCAACAGTTAAATTAACGAGATAACAACATGGTACACAGTCAAGTGGGATCGCTGGAGTTTTGAAAAGACCGTAGCTCTCCCCATGTATCTGGGTCAGTAGAGGTTAAGCTAATAGCAAGTCTTAAATCAGTCACCATAGAGTGATTTACAGAGTGGTGTAAGTGTCTCCTTATAAAAGGAGCTGTACTTGAGCAATGGCATCTGTGAAGTAGAGACTTTAAATTAGAAGAGATGGAGGTGAGGTAAAAATTATATCCTAAAATGTGAAGAGATCTCCATCAATCTTGGACCATTGGGATTAGAAAAAATAAAAGAATATTTTCTGGATTCTGTTATCCTGTTTGGAGAGGAATCCTGGAATGGTAATTGTATAACAGGTGATACTTTTGGCACTGGATTCAGTCCCCATTGAAGTAAATGGACTTTGGATCCTTTTTCTTTCTCTTTCTCTTCTTTTTCTAAAGGCTAAAAATAATATGAAATCTAGCCCTCTAATACCCCTTTTCCCCAGGAAAGTCCCTTATGTAATGTAACAATGCATTAATCAATTTATTTGCTAGTTTAAAATCTAAAACCCATTTTGGAGTATAGAAAATTAGTCAACTTTATGTAGACATGTTGTTCATTAATGGAAAAATGCACTTGAGTGTGACGGGTAACTAAATGATTAAGACAAAATAAGCAACTAAGGACTTTTTCTTTTACTATTTTATTTCTCTTATGCTATGGCTCCATCTTATTTGTTTTTGTTTTATCCCTTGCATACAGAAAATATGTTTCAAACAAAGGACAAACTATTAGTTTTGAAATGTCTCAAACCAGAACTGAGAGAGTGACTGCTCAGGCCTCAGCCTTCAAATAACTGGAATGTGACCTACCGTATATACTTGTTCTTAAGCTGAATATTTTTGGTAAAAAGTGATGCATCAAAGAGCGGGAGTCGGCTTATAAATGGGTCTGCACCAAAATTTGATGATTTTAAACTCTATGGAATCATTGAATTGAATATCTAATACCTTGTCCTTTTGTTTACCTGGAGCATTCGCAGGCATGGAGCCCCTCAGTCTGTGAACGCTCCAGGTAAACAAAACGTTCAGTCCTGCTAGAGGCTTACCCTAATGGGCCAGGAGCCAAAGTTTGTCAGCCCCTGAAATACAGGATTGGCTTATGAAAGGGACATACAGTTTTTGCTATTTTTATCTAACCATCTTGGGGAGTCGGCTTATAAACGAGTAGGCTAATGAACGAGTATATGCGGCACTTGTTCCTAGAAGTAAACAACAACATTGTCTGTCTAGTTTTAGTTCATCCTGTCCGTGTAAAAAGAATTGGAATTGTGACTGCTCAATATTGTCTGCAGTTTCAGATTGAGTGCCCTGCATTATACTGTTTACCTTATTCTCAGCTGAACTGATGTGAGATTGTGATTGCTGTTCCTACCCTGGGAATGAGAGGACTTTCCCAGTGAGCAGATACTTAAGATGGAAATATAGGATTTATTTAAAGTATTAAGATGACTACCAAGAATGACAGAGTGTAAAAAGCCCAGCCAGAGAGGAACTGCATCTTCAAATAACTGTTAGGAATCTAAAAACTGAATTGTTGGCTGCATTGGCTCTTAGATTGGCATTTATAGACAACTGATCTCTGGAATAATATTTCCTGACTTTGAACCACATAAAACACATTCCATTTAATGTAGGGCTGTTGATTAATCACAGTTAACTCACACGATTTAATCATGATTAAGCACAGTTTTAATCGCATTATTAAACAATAGAATACCAATTGAAATTTATTAAATATTTGTGACTGTTTTTCTACATTTTCAAATATATTGATTTCAATTACAACACAGAATACAAAGTGTACAGTGCTCACTTTATATTAATTTTATTACAAATGTTTGCACTGTAAAAAATAATAAACAGTATTTTTCAGTTCACCTCATACAAGTACTGTAGTGCAATCTCTTTATCATGGAAATGTAACTTACAAATGTAGGGTGTTTCTTTTGTTACATCACTGCACACGGAAACAAAACAATGCAAAACTTGAGAGCCTACAAATCCACTCAGTCCTACTTCTCATTTAGCCAATCGCTAGCACAAGCAAGTTTGTTTATATTTATGGGAGATAATGCTGCCCACTTCTTATTTACCAGTGTCACCAGAAAGTGAGAACTTTCAAATGGGACTTTCATAGCCAGCATTGCAAGATATTTACATACCAGATCTGCTAAACATTCATATGCCGCTTTGTGCTTTGGCCACGTTTCCAGAGGACAGGCTTCCATGCTGATGACACTTGTTAAAAAATAATATGTTAATTACATTTGTGACTGAACTCCTTGAGGGAGAATTGTATGTCTCTGGATCTGTTTTATCCGCATTCTGCCATATATTTCATGTTATAGTAGTCTATGATGATGACTCAGTAAGTTGTTTATTTTAAGAACACTTTTGCTGCAGATTTGACAAAACCCAAAGAATGTACCAATGTGAGATTTCTAAAGACAGCTACAGCCCAGACCCAAGATTTCAGAACCTGAAGTGCCTTCCAAAATCTGAGAGGGATGAGGTGTGGATCATGCTTTCAGAAGTCTTAAAAGAGCAACACTCTGATGCAGAAACTACAGAACCCAAGCCACCAAAAAAGAAAATCAACCTTCTGCTGATGGCATCTGACTCAGATTGTTGCCGACACAGAAGTGCCAGAGGCAAGCAACAGCGGTTCGTTGCCCAGAGTGCTTAGCGCCAATAAACACACCAGGGTGGAGAAGCAAAACACAAGTTTATTTGAGATCTCAAAGCGGTGCTGGGAGGCTGATGCCTCAAATCAAGCACAGCTAAAACAAGCAGTCTGTTCCTTTATATCCCATGAGAACTTTTCTTGCTGACTAACAATCCCCCGTTTCCCCTCCCTCTTCTGTCCAGCTGCAGCATTCTCTTCTCACACACTCCTTTGTCTTCCCCCTCCCTCTCCCCCTTTCTGCTACAGAGACATGTATGCTGTATCTAAAAGCGGCCTTGAAACTTGCTTCAATTTAGCTCCAGTGTGTTACATCAGGGAACTGGCTGTTACAATCAGAAAGCTAACTGCTGACATTACATTTTACAGCTCTTAACATATTAGGTTACACTAGGTTACACAAAGTGTTTAACATGGAGGAACATTGGTTCATTGAGGCCTACAACAGGAGGGCTTCATTGACACTTGTGGTCTACCATCCTCCTGAGTTACCTAGGGTTATGCCAGAGTGACACCAACAAGATGATAAAAATGAACATGCGTCGGGCCACACTGCTTTGGGTTGTTGTCGAGCAGAATCCATCATCAGTATGGACGCATGCTCTCTGGAATAATGGTTGAAGCATGAAGGGACATATGAATCTTTAGCACATCTGGGATGTAAATATCTTGCGGCGCTGGCTACAACAGTGCCATGAGAACACCTGTTCTCGCTTTCAGGGTGACATTGTGAACAAGAAGCAGGCAGCATTATCTCCTGAAAAAATAAACATACTTGTTTGTCTGAGCAATTGGCTGAACAAGAGATAGGACATAGTGGACTTGTAGGCTCTAAAGTTTTACATTGTTTGTTTTATTTTTGAATGCAGTTATTTTATGTACATAATTCTACAGTTGTAAGTTCAACTTTCATGCTAAAGAGATTGCACTATAGTACTTGTATTAGGTGAATTGAAAAATACTATATCTTTTGTTTTTTACAGTGCAAATATTTGTAATAAAAATAAAGTGAGCACTGTACACTTTGTATTGTGTTTATAATTGAAATCAGTATATTTGAAAATGTAGAAAACACCCCAAAAATTTAAATAAATGGTATTCTATTGTTGAACAGCGTGATTGATCATGATTTTTTTAATTGTGCGATTAATCACAATTAATTTTTTTAATTGCTTGACAGCTCTAATTTAACGTTATACATCAGCTATATGCAGACCTCAGTGGTTCAGGAGCCAAACTAGTGATCGTTACCCGAAAGAGCCACAGTAGTGTGACTTCTCTGTGTGTGTGTGTGTGTGTGTATAACTAATATTCTCACAGCAAAATGACCAAGTATTATTTTATCAACTATAGTTTGTTAATAACATAGTAAAAGCATCCTGATTGGTTAATAATTAAATCACACAGTGTTTTAATATCATGTGCTGCAAAGAGCCACTGGAAATGCATTAAAGAGCCGCTTACAGCTTATCAGTCTCTGCATGAGTATCACTGTTATACATAGTGAATAGACCTGAGATAGCATCAAGTAGTTAGATCCTAATAAATTCATGAATTAAAAAAAGAATGTGGGTTAATGGTAGAAGAGGAGATAAGAAAAGAATCATGCATTTAGTTTCATAAAACTACTAATGAATCATTTAGATGGAGGTTTGAGGTTGTCTATGGGACTATGAAAAACCATCCTATTTTGATCTCTGGTACAAGGGTGTGCACAGATAATCCATTGCTTTTGCTGATGTGTGCAGTTAAGCTCGTAGCACATCTTGAAGCATCCTTTGGTCTATTTTACAACGTGGTATAAGTTATAATTCTACTTATACTGCAATAGCATCTAGAGGCCGTAGCTACTTTGTGCACAGCACTCTAAAAACATAACAAAGATATAGTTCCTGCCCTAAACAGTTTACAAACTACAAATTAATTTTGAGTTATGAACTCCATCATCTGTGTGTTAAACCCTGAGGCAAACATTGCTATGTAAAGAGAAGGATAGTTGCTGGAGAGCCCCCAGGCATGCTGCCCTCCCCACCACCATCAAAAAGTTAAAGGGTTCATCCCACCCAGGTCAAGATATTCAAACCCTTTAGTTGGGTTGCTTAAATTTCCACAAGTTTTCTGCTTCATAATCCCCAATCCAGATGTTTTTCTAGGATACTAAAGCTATGGGTGACAATATTGCTTCTTCAAAACTGTGCTTCCTATAGGGTATTAGGGAACCACTCATCTATCCAGGTTGTTATTGGTCCTTTGTTATTGTAGGATCTGAGCACCCCCTTGGCATCTTACTTATACCTTGGTCTTCCATCAGCCTGAGAGACTGTAGCCTGGGCTTCCCTGAGGCCTTATTAAACATGAGCTATTAGCAAGTGTACTATGGTTTAATAAATTATGTCAATTATAGTGGATATGGCATGACTGTTTGTTAGTTTATGCTTCTGGAATATGTACATCGCTCGTGTTCAACAACTCTTGTAATTTCATTGTATGGCATGTTTCCTAGGGCTTACAAAACAGAACTTGAATTTAAAATATTACAATTTTTTTGTAAAGGTTTAGCTTTCACTCTTGTATTTTTAGGCCAGAGTAAGTTCTGAGCAGGAGCACTTCCTGATTGTACCTTTTGGACTTCTTTACAGTGAGGTTTCTGCATCCAGTTTGGTAAGTGCTAATTTCTATTTCTATACCAATAGAACATGGATATAAACATCTAAATTCTGTCTAACATATATGCATGTTAAACTTAGATAAGCATGTTTTAGAAGATACTACAAGTTATTTGCTGCTGCAGTCTCATGGCCAGAACAGTTTTGTTGCCTGTTTTTTTTTTTTTTTTTTTAAAGAGTTTGACTGATTTCAGTATCCTTCATGCTGGAAGTAAGAGACTGGACATAAAATTTCAGATTGTAATTTGAGTATAAACTCTTGGTCCTTAATTTTTTTCATATACTAAAATAAATCTATATTATCATAAATTTTAATTTGAGGTATTAATTACATAAAAACTACGCAAGACTGAGAATGGGGAATTCTTGAGTTCTAGTCCTTTCTTCAACATTAATTCGGTCGTTACCTTGGGCAATTTCTGTAATCTCTCTTCCTCAGTTTCTTCATGTACTTACAGTACCTGTTTTCTAGGTTAATATATATTTGTAGTTTAATGATTTTGCAATGATTTCATGACATGAAGTGCTAAGTATTTTCTTTGCTGCCTTTAATTCTGGATTACAGAAAGACAATAGATTTGGATTAACCAAGTATATTCACTTTTCCAGATCTTGTTGAAAATAAATAGTAGTGCATAATAACAGGCCTAGACCTAGGGCAATGGGACTGTGGTGACAGATAGCCGAAAAATCAAGTTGGCACAGTTGTGTCAAAGGTTATAATTTTGTTTTTTTCATGTGACTTTCAGATATTGCTTGTGGGAGGGTAGTGTTATGAAGCCGCCTATGCAACTAAAAATCTCTTAAAAATAAATAAATAAATAAAGCCCAGTGATGCAAGACTGCTTTACTTCTCATCAAGCTTGAGGAAGATCCAGCAGTGACTCAGAGGCTTGTATATTGCAGCACCCCTCAAATGGACATAAAGCCGTGGTACCATCCATGGCAATGCTGGAAGAATTTAACACTAAGACTAATTCATTAGTTATGCCTGTAGTGGCCACTGATCCCCAGACTAGATGTCTTAGTCCTCTCTGACACTATTTTGGAAAATTGCATAGTTCTGTCTAAATTGGTGTTAGTATGGGTAGAGAACAGGATAAGAGAGAAAAGAGCGAAAATAACTGAACTCTGTATATTATTGTCTGCAACAATTAAAGAAAATCAAGACATTACCTGTAAGATTGAACTTCTGGCAAAACAAGCATTCAGTACAAATCTGTGGCTGTGGGGTATCCTAGTAAACCTGGAGGGCAAGAATTTAATTGCATTTCTTAATCAACTAGTATTTAAGGTTCTCAGAATTAAACACTGATGATGGTCCAATTTACATATAAAGAGTCTACATACTTTCAAAGACAGCATTAGTTGCCAATCAAAGACCAAAGTAAAGTATTCTATACATAGTCTCAAGATTCATTGACAACCTGTAGATACTTGTTTGCAGCCGGAAAGGAAAAAGAAATCAAGTATAAAAGGATCAGATTTCTTTCTTTCTAGATTTGAGATTAATCAATGAGGAAAAAGAGGGGCGTGAATAACATTCCAGGAACTGAATGTTAAGGGAACTTATTATTAGCAGCTAAACAAAGGTGATCTGAAAAGAAGTAGGCAGAGAAGTGAGCTTGTACTCTTTCTTGTTGCATTATGATGTATAAAAGAGGACTGAAAGGTTTTGTGTTAGTTTTCTAAAAGGCTTTTTCTCCTTACTTGTGTTTTTACATTAGTAATTCAGGGCATGTCTAGGCTGAAAGACCCTCTGATCAGTGAAGAACTAGTGGAAATGTCATCACAAGAATCAAGGAAGTGAAAGTTGAACAATGTAGATGGGGGGGAAATAATTTGTTCAGACAATTGCTTGTTGATGGCTTTGATTTCTTACAAAAGAGCAGTGATATAGAAAGCTCATTTTGTGTTACTGTAGACCAATTCTACAGCAGTTTAAAATATATTGATCTTAAAGCTTAATATTGTTGCCATTAATGGCATTGGTTTATATACATTTATATGTAACGTACTGTTGTGAAGTATGATATTGTTAAAATACAATAATATAATTTTTAAAACTGCTATAGGAAGATGCTGAATTAAATATGTTTGGGACAACAGTAACTTATAAAACTTTTTATTACAATGTTTTCTTATATTGTCAGGTTAAAATCAATATTCAAGGAGATATAGTTGATCGTGGAAGCACTAACCTGGGAGTAAATCAAGCTGGTTTTACATTGCACTCTGCAATTTATGCCGCTCGACCTGACATTAAATGCATTGTTCATATCCATACACCAGCAGGGGCAGCGGTAAGCAGTTCCTGTTACTGTAGATTTTAAGAGAAGTGTAGCTGGTCCCAAGTAGTCATATATTTACTTAATAGTTTAAGGGCTTGATCCCCTTAAACCCGTATTCTAATGGGGAGTCCTATTTGAAGTCAAATAGTTAATGAGCCTGTTCATATGAGGAGGGGAGGGTTAGCTCAGTGGTTTGAGCATTGGCCTTCTAAACCCAGGGTTGTGAGTTCAGTCCTTGAGGGGACCACTTAGGCATCTGGAGCAAAATCAGTACTTGGTCCTGCTAGTGAAGGCAGGGGACTGGACTGAATGACCTTTCAGAGTCCCTTCCAGTTCTGTGAGATAGGTATATTTCCATATATCATATTATATTATTGAGTATTCCTGCCCTCTGAGTGCTTGCAAAATTGGGCCCTGTCTGTGCTAATGTTGTTTATGAATATGAAATCTTGGATCAACATTTAGAAGTAACACTAGACAAATGGCAAATTTCAGATTGTAATAGAACCTTTTCAGTCAATGGGTCATAAGAAGGTAAAGTGTCCTCCAGTGGCCCAGTAAGGCCCACTTTGTAATATTTTCTGCATATATATGCTATGTATTGGAGTACTTGCATCCTATCTACATTTTGTTCTGGTAGCACATCTATAACTGTTTCACAGCACAAGTAGCAGCATTGATCTCAAACAGTGGGCTTTGTGGACGCCCATGTTGACTTGTGGATCCCTGTTTTTATCCATCTCCAAGAACAACTAGTTATAAATCATTATCAAATTCACCTCAGAAGCTTTTTTAGGAGCCAGCCCAGTGACTGAGTTTCAAATATTCAGGAAATTGCTTTATTGCAGTTCTTATTTTGATATTTTTCTTATTAAATTGATTCAGAACAGCAATAAAATGATTTTAAGGTGGGTAACAAGACCGAAATTGAGTAAGTTCCTAATTTTGAATCATATTCTGAGGATTGTTGAAAGCTTTAACAATGGTTGTTATTTTTAACTGTGATTTTGTGTAATAAGCTGCAGGAAAGCTTGTCACTTATAATCTTGTCACTTAAAACAGTATGAATTAAGGATAAGAGGCTGATTTTTTAATTCTTTCACATTTGTCATGTCTTCTGACCAATCTTCAGTTCTCCTGCTTCTAAATGTCTCAGTTGTATTTAAATATTAACAATGAAATTTCATCCTCCACTACACGTTAGTGTATATAATGTACACCAGTGACTTCGTTTTTATTTATTTCTCTCTCAAAATCAACTGTTATCTTTTTCAGGTTTCTGCAATGAAGTGTGGTCTCTTGCCAATTTCACCAGAAGCACTCTCTCTTGGAGAAGTGGCCTATCATGACTACCATGGTATTCTGGTTGACGATGAAGAAAAAGTGTTAATTCAGAAAAATTTGGGACCTAAAAGCAAGGTCAGTTATTCCATACATAGGTCAAAATTAAAAGAAAATAGTGATTTTTTTTTTAATTGGAAATGAGAAGGAAGGGAGGTATGTTGTAGCAGCTCATATGCCTTCCAATGTCTATTTCTTCTAGGTTCTTATTCTCAGAAACCATGGCTTGGTATCAGTTGGGGAGACCATTGAAGAGGCTTTCTACTATATTCATAATCTAGTAGTTGCCTGTGAGATTCAAGTAAGAATCTTAATATATTATATAATGAATCTGCTATCTATAACAACATGATACATAACCTTCAAACAGATGGTGGATAATTGAATGTTTAAGAAGTGACAGCTTCAGTCTAAACTAACAAAATAAAGATTCCTGGATTGATTTCATTATGCAGGAGCAACTGCACTGATAGTTTAGCAACTGTGTTCAGCTGGTAAACTAGAACTACTTGTCTTACATAAATCTCTCCCAAATCATCAGTCTATTTTTCGTTAATGCAAGAGTGTTGCGACATGTAATTTTTCACATTGCTTAAAACGCTTTCCTTATTACAAGGTCATAATGATTTATTTAATTTAAAAATGTAAGATTAGAGTTTGTAAAATAGAAGAGAGTCCTTCTACTGTCCAGTGTTCACGTTAAAAAAAATTAAAATGTGGTTTAATTATTTTTAAGGTACGTACTCTGGCCAGTGCAGGTGGGCCGGACAACTTAGTGCTGTTAGACCCTGGGAAATACAAAGCCAAATCTCGTTCTCCTGAGTCTCCAGCAGCTGAGGGTACTGTATCCCATCCAAAATGGCAGATTGGAGAGCAGGAGTTTGAAGCCCTTATGCGAATGCTTGATAATCTGGTAAAGCAAATAACATCATATTACACAATGAATACAAAATTCTTTCTTAAATGCTATAAAGAAACTAAGTTGTTTGGGTTTTTTTTCAGTTTTTTTGGTCATAGTTTACTTATTTGCTGACAATTTGATACTTGATTTCAAAATACTGAGTTTTTCTTAGGTTAGTGTCTAGGCTATAATGTGAAAAAAGAACCATGTAGGTTAATTCATTTATTAATCTTTAATCTGAGTATTTAACACTTCCATGTAAAATAGAATAGTCAGGTACGGCCTGATTCAAAGCCCACTAAAGTCAGTGGAAAGACTCTTCTTGATGTCAATGGGCTTTGGCTCAGTCCTTAATGTTCATACTCATTAGGTTCTGTACCTCTTGTAACACAGACTGGTTCCTTTTGTCAGTTGTGATTGTGGTGCATACAGCCTCTCCAGATAATAACATGCAGCCGTCTCCTCCTTACGCCTTAACAAAAAGGCAGAGTTAAAAGGTGAACTTGGACTTCTCAGGATGTCACATTGTTAGAGGGGTCTTTGGGTATTAACCCAGAATGGTGGTCCATATCGCTCCATAGAACATTTGTCTGAGGGTCATAGGTTAAAGTCTACACAATCACTCCGAATAATGCCCAGCAATGATATTACCTGTGATATAGATTATGATTCAGATTAAATCTTTACTCATCTTGAAGTTAGGATATTTTTAGAGAGATTGGGTATTCCCAGTGTCTGGAACAATCTTTCCTCCTTTCAACAAAACCGTTTCCAGTTTCCAAAGCTCAGTATGAACAATCACTGAGTGAGCAATCATTGCTATTTCTACATACAACCACTACACTACTATGAAAGTTTGTTTTATCCTGTGTCCCAATTTGTCTTAAAATTCAGAGCTTCTCTACCATACTGAGCTGTTTTAATGTATCCTACAAAACTGACATGCTTTGACTGGCTACAAAAGGCTGTTAAAGAGTGGTGCCAACAACACCATCTTTCCCTACATTCCGTGAACCCTCAACTTGGAGAGGGACCAGAGGTTGTTCCCAAACTTTTATCTTCCATGCAGCAGCCCTCAATAAATGCCATTTCAACCGAGAGAGAGAGAGAGTGTGTGTGTGTGTGTGTGTGTGTGTGTGTGTGTGTGTTTAAAAACATGGAATTAAATTGTGTTGAACTATATATTTCCTTTAAAAAAAAATTTAAGAGTTAGAAAAGTTAAAACAGAAAGGACCATATGTTTAAGGTTAGAGTGTAATATCTAATGCATCATTCTAACACTTCTTGCTTCTCAACTTCCCTTTATTGCCAGACATTTGGTAATGTGTGTTAACTGATGCAAAGGGCTTAAGAGCTTGGTTATGACATGACATTGGGGTGTGCGTGTATGGTCCATTACTTCATCTCTTATCAGACACACCCACCAGAAAAGTTTAGAGACAGAGGGTAATTTTGTAACATCCTGTATCTGAATTTAGCTAGGCTCTGGCTTGCAAGAACAACTTGTCTCAGGAAGTAGTCATATACAGATATACTGATACAATCCTGACACATAACAATTGTTACCATAGTTTTATGATATTAATATGGCTATTCTCCCCAAAATATTAAATGTGTATAATGAGTCCCCAGCCATGTAGTCAACCACAGGTAATCTCCAACACCACTTTCCTATATCTGTTATCTACCTCCAGTCTGGATGCACTTTGGTTGGTATAAAATGGGACAGCAGCCAAGGCATCATTGCAGGGTAATAGTGCTTTACACATGGAACTGCCTCAGAGGAAACTGACTAAAGATTACACAAGCAGAGTCAAATTCTCTCTGCATCATGCTTCATTTATAAAGAATTTATTGCCATATGAAATGGACTATAATTACACTTTTCCCCTCTGTATCAAATTCAGAAGGCTTTGCATGT